>NC_138961.1:69828333-72452500 GCF_055761805.1 Camellia sinensis | reverse complement strand
AGTATAATGCAGCCCAGAATCCCGAGTGTAGCGTAAATGCCTTAACATCCGCACAATGCCCTTCCAATGAGAAGCATCGGGATTACTTGTGTATCTACTAAGCCTGCTAACCAAGTAGGCTATATCCGACCTAGTACAACTCATCAGATACATCAAACTTCCAATTACTCGAGAATATTCTAACTAAGAAACACTCTCTTTATGATTCTTGGTAAAATGTAGACTAAAGTCTACAAGTGTCGATGACACACTCGTATCTGATCCACTAAACTTCTCAAGTATCTCATCAACATAATGATACTGAGAAAGTAAAATTTCGCCAGATATTCTGGTAATCTTAATTCCCAGAATAACATCTGCAATGCCATATCTTTCATGTCAAACTTTGAGTTTAACAATCTCTTGGTAGTTTGAACCATTTCATCATTACTACCAACAATGAGTATGTTGTCTACGTATAGACACAAAATGACATAACCTCTGTCAGTGTCTTTAACACATATGCACTTGTCACACTCATTGGTTCTAAATCCATTTGACAACATAGCGTTGTCAAACTTCTCATGCCATTACTTAGGAGCTTGCTTCAAACCATACAATGATTTGACAAGCTTACAGACTTTCTTACTTTGTCCTGGAGCTGAAAACCCCTCGGGTTGCTCCATGTAAATTTCTTCATTCAAATCTCCATTTAAGAAAGCTGTCTTTACATCCATCTGATATATCTCCAGACCACGTAGCATTGCTATCGCAATCACCATGCGAATGGATGTAATCCTTGTCACAGATGAATACGTATCAAAGTAATCCAGGCCTTCTCTCTGCCTGTATCCTTTGATAACGAGTCTAGCTTTATACTTATCAATTGACCTATCAGTTTTAATCTTTCTTTTAAAGATCCACTTACTCCCCAAGGCCTTACTGTTTGGGGGTAGATCAACCAACTCCCCAGTATGATTCTGCAAGATGGAGTCAATCTTACTCTTAATTGCTTCTTTCCACAAAGGACTTTCTGGTGAAATCACTGCTTCATGGAAAGTTCGAGGTTCTCCCTCTAACATATAAGTCAAAAAATCCGGACCAAAGGACTTTGCAGTCCTAGCCTCTTACTCCTTCTTAGCTTATCTACATCTTCAGCTTAATCATCAACTTGATCACGCAAGTGATCATTTGTTTGATTAGCTATGTAATCATTGTCACCTTTAACCACTTTCATGGAACTCGGAATACATTTTCAAAGAAAGATGCATTTCTTGATTCCATGATAGTATTCTTGTGTATATCTGGAATAGCAGACTGAACCACAAGAAATCGATATGCACTGCTATATTGTGCATAACCGTTGAATACAAAGTCAATGGATTTTTAAGCTTATCCTAACCCTCTTGGGTTTAGGTATTCCCACCTTTTGCATGACACCCCCACATTTGTAGAATTTATGCAAAGGCTTTTGGCCTTTTCCGAAAATTCATATAGGGTCTTTAAACAATTCCTTGTGTCACAATGATTAAGAAACTCTCAAAATCATATCACAGTAAATACATTCCCAGAATGTCATCAACCGAATTAGGCACCCAAATATATTTGGTTCAACCTATCACTCTGAAGCCAATAGTCTTACTATTAGGAAACACAAATCCAGTGTTCAATAGTCTACTATTCGGAACTTCATAACCTGGCCAGTAGTCTTATCAATAGGAATCACTAACTTCTCAGCATGTGGTCAGTGGACTTTCTACTACTAGGAATCACAATGTCTTAACCTGTGATTAGTAGTCACTTTACTACTAGGAGTCACAACGTCCTAACATAGGATCAATAGACTCTTTCATTACTAGGAATCATCATGTCTTGACATATGACCAGTAGCCTCTCCACTACTAGGAACCATCATGTCTTGACATGCGATCGGTAATCTGTTCACTACTAGGAACCACAATCTCATAACTATGTAGCCACTGGTCTAACACCTCCTAGGAACCACCAGTTTTCTATCTCTGTGATCAGTGATCTTGTACTCACTAGGAGCCACTAATTTAAGAATATATTTGGAATTTAAAAATCCAAAAAATATTCACCCACTATAACAGGTTGTCTCATCTTTGCTTTCAAGCAAAATCACATAGCAATCATAAATGCTATAAATAATACAAGGATACCATACAATTGCCTCTGATCAAATCAGAGAAATTTTTAATGCAATCTTATAATTTCCTTTAATCATACTTGATCTCTCAAGATCTTCCTTTAAGAATCTCGCGAGGCTAAGGTTCTCAGGTGGAACAACATTTCTGTTTGTCACATTTTGAAGCCATTTCTGAAACATCACAACAGAATTTCACTTCTGTGATTCCAGAAATTAAACTTAACCCTAAGAAAATCCCTCAGATGGAAATTTAATTCAAAATTAGTCTCACCATTTAACCTAGAATCGAACATGGTTAGGAATGTTCCTAGGAAGACTGGAGGGGTCACATTGGTCCCACTTAAAACCCAGTTAACCTTTTGACAAAACATCCAAGAGCATGTTGACTCCTAGTCCATGGGAAACAACTTCAAAATTAAGATTTCCAGGGGATAAACCAGGTTATAAGAAACCAATTCTCAAGCAAATAAAATTTGCTACGAGAATTATACCACTCATAAAAGCTAACCAGTACTCCCGGAACTGAGCCCATGAAAGTTAACCGGTACTCCCGGAACTGAGCCCATGATTTTTGAATAAAAATCAGAGATATTTTAGCTAGTGCTAAAATTTGATTTCTTTTCTCAAAACCACAACACTTTGAAAATAATCAGATTATAAACCAAAACACTTTGGAAATAATCAAATTATAATCAAAGATTTTCTCCAAACTTGGTTTTCCAACACTTTGGGAATAAAATGATTAAACCCAAAGACTTCCTCAAACCCTAAAGGTTTGAAACCAAATTCGTTTTAGTTGTCATTTCTGAACAAATAAGAACAACTCTTTAGCCAAGGCTAAACACTTTGGTTTCTATTATAGAAAACAAACCAAATTCTAAACTTACAAGCAATTTAAAAATTGCTATAACCAAATACATGCATATAAAATGCTTATAATAATACAAGCAAATACAACTTGCTACTACAAATTGGTAAACAAACCAACTACATCTCAAGCAAACATGCTTCAAACATTTAAACAAAATAGCCAATCCATAAGGATTCTATTTAGTCCAAAAGCCTTTCCACACTTAGGTATGCCTACAAAGAGAGTTAGTAGCAAACAACAACATAATATAAAGCAACTAATCTAAAGCAATTGTACATACAACCAAATATTATTTAACCTTTTAGCAAATCATAGAATAGCAAAATAACTAAGGAATTAAGATACTATACAAGTTACAAAACCTTATAACTTCTAAGTTAAATTAAAAATTAATTGCCATAAATTATATAAGAATTTAATTCACAATAACCATGTAAATAAATATAGGGAAGTTATACAAGTTTTATAACTCCAAAGAACTACATTTAATTCAAACTTTAATTCATCCAATTAAATCACACACTATTCATGGAAATAAAACCACACATTACAAATCTTAAAAATTATATAAGAATTATTAAATAATAAACATGGAAATAACTTATGTGTATAACTCTAGAAAACTAGAAGCAATTTCACATGCAAATTAGATAGTAAAGCTAGAAGCATGCAAAACCAAAATATACATATGTAACATTAGTCAAATAAGATGAAACCAAATAATTAGCATGCAGTTTATGTAAATAATTTGAATTGTTTATATATAATAAACTAATAACCATGCACTTCAAATATATAACCATTTAACAATTAACATGCCAAAAATTCTAAAGATTAAATCATGTTATCTAGTCTAGAAAATAATAAGCACGTAACAAATTAAAACCTAAAATAGAATTAGCATGTCAAAATTGCAACATCCATAAATTGTATTTTATAACCTTAAAATTCATGTAAATCATAGAAGGGGAATGATGAACCATACGCATAAAATAAGATCAGATTAATACAATTAAGTATACAAATTATGATAGAGAATTCTAATTAAACTAGGCAATTAGAGAATCACATTGCATAATTTACAATCATTTAAATAGGGAGCAATTCCACAACAGTTCCTAATAACATTATACAAAGCTAACGTAATTGTCTATATAAATCTATTCAATCAATTTCATAGAAAATATATAAAAAATATGTTTTAAGCTTGTTGTTCAAATTGTGAAATTAATTAAATAGATTTATGAAGAAATCAAAATTATATACCAAAAACATATACTGATAATTACAACTAAATTTCAACAGAAATACACAAAACAATAAAATGATAAAGAAACCAAAACAAAGCCTGCACGGTAGCAGTTTCCTTAAAACAGATTTCGCCGCCTCACGGGTCGAGTGCTTGAGGAATCCCGGTGTCTGTCTCCCAAGATACGACGGTCAAAAACCAGCTACGGCAGAAACACTCTCTGTCTAGCTTAGCGAACAAAAACAGTGGCAGCACTCTCTTACAGTAGGAACTTTCTGGCAAACTGACTAAAGAATGGAAGAAACAATTTCTGTGTTGGAGACTTGACAGGAGAGTCTCAATTTATACATATATAGGGGAGAGAGGAGAAGCCTCCAGCCTTTATGGCTGGTCACTAATACACCATTAACCTCTGCAATAAAGGCATGAGTTACAAACCCCATTAATGCACTATTAAACTCTGCAATAAAGGCAAGAGTTACAAGCCCCATTAATGCACTATTAAACCCCATTAACTCTTTCATGAAGCTAACTTCATGGGGCAATTTATCATTCAATTTTCAATGGTTTTGGCTATACTATTTGTGGTGTAAAGATCTCATTGCAAAGTATCTAGACCCACTTGGACCAACACAATAGATGGTTGGGATCCACTTTAATATTTAGTTAAAGTCACCAAAAAATCATTTTTTCCAACACTATTATGGTGACCTCAACCGCTTTTTGAAACTTTGACAAAGGTTTTAAAAAGCGGCCACAACCGTTAAGTAATGTAACAGTTCTGGTGGTTAACGCCACCCGTTACAGCCGTTATAGCAGTGTGCCGAAAATTTACATATGTAATGGCCATTTTGGTGTTACGTAACAGTCGTAGCGGTATGTAATTGCCGTAATTGCTGTAACGGTCTGTTGCATAACGTTACATGCCCTTTTACGATATTTTGAATAGCTTTCTCTTCAAAAAAAAAAAAAAAAAAAAAAAAAAAACCAAAAACAAAAATTTTGGAAAAAAAAAAAGAACAAATAATCAAGTGATCCAATCCCAAAGAAAAATCTTATATGAATTTTTTTTTCTTTATAATTTTTTTAAAATTTTATTTCATTACATTAGAATATAAAATAAAAAATATAAACAGTGGTTGTATTTATTTTTATAATCATATTTTATTTAATATTAAATTGTAAATATTTTTTATTTTGTTACTGTAATGTGTTGTCCAAAAGATGTCTTCAAAAAAATTAATAAAATTATTAGCTCAAAAGTAGTTTTTATGGTACAATTTTTATTTTTATAATCATTTTGTTTAATACTTAATTGTAAATAATTTGATTTAGTTAGCTATAAAGTATTTGTTCATGGCACAAATTTTATTTTTATAATTATTTCATTTAATAATTGTGAATATTTTTTATTCAATTTGTTCAGGTATTGATTGAAAATAATTTGTAGACATTTAAAATCAATTATTCTTTTTTTTTCATTTTTCTTAAAGTCATTAACTATTGAAATAAAATTTAAAAATCTTCGTTTATAGTTATTTGAAAATATGAAATATATTAGATCATACTCAAAAATTAATATAAATTAATCAAAATCTATTTTAAATCTCAATAAATGTGATTCTGATAAAAAAAATATGCGTATCAATAAGTTTTCTTCAAATTGTGAGAAAAATAAAAAAAAAATCATGGTTCCAGTTACCGCAACCTTTAGAATACGGCCTTTATACCCCGCAATTACAATCGTGTCACTATAACCGCTATGATGACCGCAACCGTTTTGCGAAACCTTGGTCGTCATCAATGTGAGCGAGCATCTAGGTTAGCGCATATTACTTAAACAAGTAACTTTACCAATTATGTTCATTCTTTGCCTGCGTTGCGATGTTATTGTTTATTCATACTTGGTCCTCTATTCTTTAGCCTGTTACAATTGTTTGTACTATATCATATTTTGCTACTTTAATTTTGATTGGATAGTTGCAACATAAAACAAGATTTTAGACAGTCTACTTGAAAATAATACTTATTTATGGAAGTTTGTAGGGACTTTTAGCCAGGTTACTTCAAACCTTCTTGCTTATTGGCCTCATTTGATGTAACTGTTAAAACAGATTATAGATTATAACTTAATAGATTATAAATTATGATTTTAATCAAAAGCTGTTAATCTATTTGGTGTAGCTGTTGGATTATAAATTTAAGTTACTGAGTAGTGTTTGTTAAATAAGCTGTGAAGTAACTTTTTCAATTAATTTTTATTTTCTATTATTCATTACTTATCTGCATTTCTCATAAAAAAAAATAATAATAGTCTATAGTCCATTTGGGTCTTTTTTTTATTTTTATTTTTATTTAAAAAAAAAATCTAAGAGTATAATCGTAAATTAACATGTCCACAGCAGAAGTTAATAATCAGAAGTAAGGGGTGAGCAACTTCTCAAAATCAGCTTTTTTGAGTTAAAACAAGTTGTTAGAATTGGAAGCTGTTTGAAATAAATTTAACTAAACAGTCCAAAATAACTTTTCTAAAACTAAAAGTTATAAGTTGACTCAAAAAAGTACAAACAAACACCCTCATTATACATATACTGGCATAAGAACAACGACAATATTTTATACATGGTGTAAGTCTAGTTCTGTTGTAAGTTTTGATAGTTCTTTTTGTAGTTTGATTGAAGTTAAGCATATAGCAGTGAGTTATATAGTGGATGTATTTGACAATGCAGTGCAACTTGATGAACAAGTGACCTATTATAAATTGATTGTTTCCAATTAACCATCACAAGTTCTTTTTCTTGTTTTGTTTAAAATTAAATTTAATTTTGATAGAAAACCTGACTTGATGATTTGGGGTTGGACCAAAGCCCTATTCCTTTGATTCATGGACTTTTTGTTGACATTTTTTTCCCTTTTTCTTTTTGTATAGATGGATGAACTTGAGCATGGAGCTAAATTGTACAAACTAGTTGGCACTTGTTACATTTTTTGAAAGATTATTATACTTTTGGATAGATGTGTATGGATAATATTTTCGGTAGACTGCTAGTTATATTTTTGGATAGAAATTAAAGCATAACAAGTACTTTTTATGATTTAAAATTTTATTTTGGATGGATGTGATCTACTATTAGTTAAAATGTTTTGTATTGGATGATTATATAGTTTGGAATTAATTGTGGATGGAAAATTAATATATTTGATGACTTTAAACAGGTTAAGGAATGGATTTATGGATTTTGTTGGATTAAATAATTGTTGTAAATTACAGGTTATATTGAATGAATTATTATATCATACAGCTTAAATGTTATTAAAATCATATTTTTGTCTATTTTAAAAATAATAATAATAATAATTAAATTGGGGATCTCAAATGGTTTGATTTTTTCCTCTTTTGGTGACCAAATTTTTGGTTGAAGAGAAATATGTAACGCCCCAAATTTATAGCCCAAATGATAATGCAACAATCATGGCCCTCTTAAAGGAAAACCAAATATAACTTCCCATACTTGCATTCCATAATAATAATAGTTCCTCATGCGATATTACATTGATTAAAAAACAAGTAAATAACCAAAGAAGCACCCCCAAGGGTTTACAACGAATTTTAGTGCTCTCAACACACACATTTTCACGCCCTCAATTAGGCGGAGTCATCACGTTTTTTCCTGCACAAAAATCAGGTAGGGTGAGCATCAAGCTCAGTAGGAAATCCTTAACAAAGTATATACATTTTATACAAGTCTCAAGAGATGAATGTACATGCCATGCCATGCCTTTTTGAAAATAAAACACATCTTCATCTTTTAAAAATTATCATGCTCAATGATGTTATACAACTTCAACTATTCAAAATTTATCAATTTAATTAAAGGGGGCGGTAAATACAACTTTGGTAATCCCTAAGTCGGTGTCTGCAAGTAGACTATACGAGTACTAGCAATTGTCATTTTTACCGGTATTAACCGGAAGGCTCGACACCTATCCGCGCGACTTTCTGGTCTTTCACCAAGGACACTCAAGCCAACTTAAACAATTTCATCTACACCACCTATCAAGACTTACCACCGTATTTATCCCAAAACCATTTCATGAAAACCCATTTCCCAACATTCTTTTCTCAATGCAAATTTCCAAAGCTTAACATAGTTCAATGAATTGAAATGCCAATGTATACTTAATAATGCAATGCAACATTAATTTTATATTCAAATGTTCCACACAATATACCATTGTGATCAAAATTCTCAATCCTCTTTTGAACACAATTCCACAAGATGAATATATATATATATATATATATGCTTTTATATCCAATTCATTCAAGAGAATAACGTAATTCCCACATTTCGAGCAATCTCAACAATTTAGTCAATTCAAGACTAAATCAACATTTTGACAACAATTTCCAAAATAAACAACATTTTCTCATTTTTTTCACAAAATTCGTCATTTATATATAAATAAACAATTTTCAAAACATTCATTTATTTTGGTATGCAAAATAAATATGACAACATCTTCCAAGGATTTTCAACATCTTTCAAAGAAAAGACCCAATTTCTAGGTTTTCTCACCAAAACCATTCATCTCCAAAATATTTAGAAGAATTTCCCCAAAATCATCTTTCTTCAATCAATATGGTTCAAAACCTTCAATTTCTATTTTAAAAGGAAAAGAAATTAAACCCTCTTTCAAAATCACTCATCTTCTTGAAATCAACAATCAATTTCTCAAAGCTAATCAAAGGATGATTTCGAAAATCACCTAGATCTTGCAAAAACATGTATATAACTCAAAGAAAATCCCTACCTCAAGTTTTGAAGCAAGATTGAGATAAAACCCCAAAATCAATCATGCCTAAACTCAATCTCCACCGCACGCAACGAAGCCTTCGAGGTGATAACCAACTTTGGTGAAGAACTTAAGCCTAAATCCAAATGGAGTTGGAGAAATCAAAGAGAGAAGATGACTTCTAGAGAGAGAAGCTCCCAATCTGGAATTCTGAAGAGCTTTAGAGAGAGAGGACTGAAAAAGTGATATGAAATATCAGATTTACGAACTGATATAACATGGTCCGCTCGAACGTGGAATGCCCCGCTCGAGCATCAAATACACTAACCCAGTACTTTTGCAGACAGGTCAAACTTCTGAAACCAAACATTCTCTGCTCGAGCGCATAAACGGCTGCTCGAGCGGACAAGCAACTTTGAATGCATTTTGCATTTTTGTTTTGGGGACGCTGCCCCTCAACCCCGCCAGGGCGCTACCCTAGGACCCGCCAAGGGGCGCTGCCCCTGGACCCCCGCGAGCTGACTGGGCAACTTGACCCCCGACCGGCCCAGTCAAAGTGGCAAAACATGAAAGAAGGATCGAAACCGGGATCGCTACTTTTTATGATTTAAAATTTTATTTTGGATGGATGTGATCTACTATTAGTTAAAATGTTTTGTATTGGATGATTATATAGTTTGGAATTAATTGTGGATGGAAAATTAATATATTTGATGACTTTAAACAGGTTAAGGAATGGATTTATGGATTTTGTTGGATTGAATAATTGTAGGAAATTACAGGTTATATTGAATGGATTATTATATCATACAGGTTAAATGTTATTAAAATCATATTTTTGTCTAGTTTAAAAAACAAAAATAATTAAATTGGGATCTCAAATGGTTTGATTTTTTCCTCATTTGGTGACCAAATTTTTGGTTGGGGAAACATCACTTGCTTTTACTACTTTTAGCTACCAAATTTTTAGTTGGTAAAACAACACTCACATGGTTGGCGAAAGAGCACATTTGGTGACTAAATAGTTGGTTGGGAACATCATTAATTTTGGAGGCTGAAGTATTGGTCGGAAAAACAATACCATTGAGGATTAACTTTCTTGGCCCGGGAAATGGCACAATTGGCGACTAGATTGATGGTCAGGGAAACAATACTTTTGGTGACTAAAGTTTTTTCCTACCAAATTGTTTAGTCGTGGTGATTGTATGTTCAACGATCAAAAATTTAGTCGCCAAATACTTGTTTTTTCTAACAAATGAACTTTTTTAGTCGCAAATTACTTTTCCCGACCATGTATCCACGACCAAAGTGATGACTAAAAAACTGTCGCAAAATGTCTTTGGTTACTAAAAATAGACATTTTGTGACTAAATTTTTAATCGACAAAATATTATTTCCTGTAATGATTGCTTATATTTTAAGTCTTAAGCATTAAATAAATTTGAGCCTCTTGTCAATTTTTGCATCATGCATCTACAAACCTATTGGGGCAAATTTGTTGAAGAGATAATATGGAATAAAAGTACTAGAAATATGTTATCAAATGGATTTGAATGCAAACCACCACTTCTGGTTTTAGTATTATGTTTTATTCCATCAAATGCTCAAAATGAGTAAACGCAAAATTTTATATTATGTGATAAGCTGGCAGCAGTGAAGGTGGCAGTGGCAAAGATGTTGGCTATGGCCTTAATGGAAATATTATTGAAGATAAGAGGGATAGTGTTGTGGTAATGGTGGAGGGGTGGTATAGTGAAGATAGAGGAGGGATGGCAGGCACTGAAGTGATGATGATGGTGGCTATGGCAACAGTGGCTGTAGTAGTGGAGGTGGAGGATTGTGGTGTGGTTACGGAATGATGGTGGAGGTAGTGGTAGCAGTGGCGAGGGATATTTTTAGTTAATGAGGACATGACAGTACACATCGATATTTCTGCATAAATATATATATTTAGTTAGTTTTTTTTTTTATACATTATTTAGTTAGTATTAAATAAAAAATTACTATTTAAAAATTTTTTTTTTTGGACCTTTTACACTATATTTTAAGAGTTATTTAAAAGTGTCAAATTGGGTTATAAAAATGAGTTTTAAGTGATAAATTGATTTTTATTTAATATATTCAGTTTTAAGCGTTATTTTGGGTTATAAAACACGACTATCCTAGTTGAAGAATGAAATTTGAAGAATCTAAAAACCCTCGAGATATTGATTCGTGATTATGTTTTAATTTTAAATAGTGAATATCAATCACAATTAAACAATCAATAATAAATCGGCACAACGATTTAACGTGAAAAAAATTACAATTGAACACCTCCAATTATGATAAAAAAAATCACTAGCCAAAGCCACAAATAAAATATTTTTTTATAAGAGTCAAACTATTTCAGAAGAAATTGCTCTAAAAGTTTAGTGCAAAACGATACCATTTTACACTACTACAAGATTACTCCATATGATCCGAACACCATCTATGGAGCCTGAAATTACGGAGTTCAAATATCAAGAGTTTAGAAGGGAGTGAATAGGCTATGCAATTGAAAATTCGATTATTCAGTTTTATTTTAGTTGACTAAACAATTTAATACATGAATAAACAGTCAACAAATGAACAAATGATATAACATGAAGAATCCACAAGGGTAAAATATCACGATTCAAATACTCAAAAAAATTCACTAAAAATCCAATAATACAAACACAAACTCAAGAGTACTTACAACTTTCACAAATTCAATGTATTGTAGTTATTCCACAACCACAATCTGACTCAATCAACTTTCTTGATCTTTAGGGCACCACGAACTTCACATTCGATCTTCGTTCACAAACAACTCTAATTATCCAATCGGCCAAGAGTGTAGAACACACAATATAATAATGCAAAAGTTTTTAAAAAAATGTTTGTAAGTTTTTTTAAAACTAAACTCTCTAAAGAGAATATACAATTTTCTATAAAAGATCAATAATTGAGATACCTTAAAACGTGTTTAAAAAAATCTTTTTATAGAAAAAAAGAAAAGAAAAGAAAGAAATTTCAAAAAAAATAGAATTAGGTTTTAGAAATAAGTGGCACATCGATTGATCACACAAAGTAGACAGATGGATCACCTAAAAGCGATCGATCGTCTATTCATCTCAAGCTTCTGTTAAACAATTTAATTGAAGGGATCGCTTGGCAATCGATCACTCAGTGATCGCTTGATTCTGCTTGAAAACCGATCATTTAACTAGTGAACCTATCGATCTATCGATCACTCAGTGATCGATCGCTTGCAAAGCACGATTGATCACCTTTTAAAGAAATGACATATTTTTCAAATCAATTTAAAATAGATTTATTTAAATATTTTAAAACTCTTTTTGTACAAATTTTTTTTAATATGATTTAAAAATATGGGTGTTTTGGAAAATTGGTTAAAAGCTAGTAATTATACATGAGTACTCTCAATTATCTAGTGAATCTATGCCCAAATTGAATCAAACCCGATGTGCCTTTTTCACCACCGTCTTCACCTTTGAATTGCTTTGTCCAACATTGAATCCACAATGCTGATATTGAATCCACAACGATCAACCACTCTGGAATCCACCAAAGTTTCAGACTCCAGCTCTCCAGAATCTACTGAAGCACACCTCTCTTTTGTGAATAATATAATAAAAACAAACCCCTTGATGATGTCAATATGAAGCTCGTAGATCCATTGATCACTCTCAAATCATCAAGAAAACCAATATATAAGCACCCTTTAATATAGAAGACCTTGGTAGCTCTGCTCTCTTAGAATTTGGACGGGTTAAACCCTAAAAATAGCAAACAACGAAGACCGCTTGAGCAACCACTTTACCGCTCCAGCAGTGTAAGGCGGTGCAAACAGATAGGTCAATTGCTCAAGCGCAACATCCACTGCTCGAGTGATGAAACATATTTCCTAGAAGTTCAGTTTGCAGGCAGAGATACTAGATAGCAAAATGGCGAACAAGGAATGCTCAAGATATGGAATGGCAGCACAAACTCCTTTACACAGGCACAATTCAGATTGGATTCGCATCTAAACACTTATAACATCACTGAAACAAAAGAGCGAATAAAATTATAACTTAATGGAGTTTTGTCAAACGGGATTGACAATTAAAAAAACCTAACAAAATCGATCTAAGAAGGGTACATCTTTTTGGGTGACAAGTTATATAGAAAGTAGAGCAACATAGCTAGAAACACAATTCCCCATTTGTTTCCTCCTTGACAGAGCAAACCATAAACAATGACAAAGATAACAAGTATCACCACTAATCCCCATTCACATTCATTCATGTCTCTCTCATATAATATCCTATTCCCTCTTCTAGTGTAATGTCGTGATTGGAAAGAAGGCAAAAAAACACTAACAAAATGAATGATGAAGATCAATACCAGAGGACCAAGAAGCATCTTACTAACCATGTATATTACAAGAGTAAGTGTGAGAGAGACTACAACTAATTCCAAGAAGTAGTAAACTAAAAACATAACAAAAAGTGTAACGACAACAACAAAATCAAAGATTGGTTGCTCTGCATTGCGTCCATGAATGACTAGTACCAAGGCAACTATTACTAAAAACGGGACTAACGGAGATGGCCCACTTGCCATTTTAGAAGGCGGTTCGCTATGTATATTGAGATTAGTTCTTTCAACAATGAAAAGGGACTCAAAAATCATATGTGGGAAAACATAAGATAGGACAACAAGGATGGAGTAGAACAAGGGTAGTTATGCTCATGAATTGGGCTTATTTCTTATTTGGAAATTAAGTGTGAAGTTTGCATTTTTCTTGAGATTTTAGGTTAGTATTAGTTGCAGCTTTTGTTCATCAACTTGGTTTGTTAATGCTTCCTTTTGGCACCGGCTAAAAAGCCAAATTATTGATTTTAAAAAAGGGAGGGTAATTTACATATGTATGACAACTTTTATAACTTTAATTATTAATATTGATAAAATTTATCATCAATTTATAATTATTTGTAAAGTTTCACACTGATGTGAAACCCCCCCCCCCCCCCCCCCCCCAAAAAAAAAAAATCATTTTCTTTCAAAAATCAACTTTAACTACTCCAAAAGCATTAGAAAAGCTAAAACAAAAAGTTAAGAAATAAACTAACTTTTATTAGCATTAGTTTTTTTGTATTCAATAAACTAACTTTTTTTGCTAATTCTAAAAGGAATATATATATATATATATATATATTCATGTATCAAGTTCATGGCATCACACGTTAATTGTGACAATGAAGCAAAAAGAATGTGAACCGTAAAATAAGGTTGACCTAAACCCTGAAAAAGAAAAGCTAACAATATTACAAATATAAAACTAATCACAAAATTAAACACATTAGTACGTATCAAATGGTGAGATCCATTATAAAGATACGATTTCACTCATATTGCTCCACATATGTTTTATGTGATTAATTTTGTGTCTGTAGGGTTATTGAACGAAAAGTAGTGATAATAAAAAAAAAGCATTGGAACCACAACACTTATGTAGTGAATTTATGAATTTATCTTGTGTTTGGATTCTAAATTAATGAATGGAAAAGAAAAACGATAGGAAAAAAAATTAAAAATAATGCTACTATTTTTTCTAATTTTTAGTTGGGTTAAGAAAATAAATAGATATTAGTAGAAAAATACTAAAGTGAAAGACTGCTATTTTAACCAATCAAGAAAATTGCTTTATTTATCCATCTTGCCAAAAAAAAAAAAAAAGGGCCTAGTCATATAGGGGTAACCTTTGAAACTAGAACTTATAAGGAGATGATGGCACCAAATTTAGTTTTTCTATCAATTGTGGTCAAATCTAATTTTATTGTAGCCTATCAAGTGTGGCCATATTTAATTTTGTTAATTGTGGTAAGTCAATTTTGATCTGTCAATTCAAATCATAAATTATATTCTTCAGTGATTATGGCCATGTTATTATTATTATTTATTATTTATTGTTATCATTATTATTTTTATGATGGTATTTTTTCATAAAAATACAAGAAAAATATATAAAATAAATTAAATAGAAATGATAAAACAATTATTATTTATTATTAAAGAATGAAATACACAATAAACTATAGAACAAAAAAACACAAGAATGAACCAGATTACACCATAAAACATATTATAAGATGGATTCAAATGGACATATAAAATAATATACAAAAAATTATTTAAATTTAAAACTTTGAAGAACAAAAGATAAATGATGTAAACCGAAACCTGTGTGATACCACAGTTTCTTTAAAACAGATTCACCGCCTCCCGGTGGGGGCTGGAGGCACGCCGGCATCTGTCTAACAGGATACGACAGTCGAAACCAGCTAATGCAGAAGCACCTTCTAAATAGCTTCGGTGAACTTGACAATGGTTGCACTCTCTCTAACAAGAACCAAAGAAGATGCTAGCAAAAGAAGATAGGAAAAAATTTCTTTAGGGAAAAAAACATCTCCAGTGTTTTATCTCAAAACACCATCTCCATTTTCCATCAAAAATCTCTCCAAAACTCTTACTAAGTTGGAGGGAAAATGCCTCTACTTATACAAGTATGGGAATCCCTAACCATGAAGGCTATATATCTATTGGGCCATTAAATGCTATTAACCAAGGCCATCAACTCTAACTATAAGGGTTAGAGTTACAAAGGTTGAAAACCTATGGCCACTAATATAGTCATCAACTCCATCATCAAAAGATGAGAGTTACAAAGGTCTAAATCTTCCATGTGCTTAAAATATACAAATAAATATTTATATAATGATGGTCGAATAAACTAACTAGATAGATCATAAAATGGATACTAATGTTGAGTTACAACCCAATCCAAGCTCAATTCTCAAACACATGCACAAGCTAAGTCCAACATAACATAGCTTAGCCCAAGCTCAAGATTAGGTCCAAGTCTAAGTCCAAGACCAAATCCAGCATATGCACAAGCATAAGCCTAGTCCAAACTACGACTAGTTGATTGATTTCTAAATAAATCAACTAACATGTAACATTCAATGCATTGAGTGTCAATTTAAGAATTTTTCAAGTTATTTTCACTTTTTATTTACTAAATTCTATCAATCAATAAATCGCTTTAAACACTGGTTTAACCGATTATATACTGAGATTTAATAGTTCAAACCTAAGAAAATTATTTATTAGATTTATTTAATTTTCTTGTGAAATATTTCTTTCACAACGCTTATATAAAAAACCATTTTAATTAATAATATATCAAAATTAATTTAATATTTTTTATGCATATATAATGGGTGCGTCTATTTGCACACCTCCTTTCATCTCAAGACACACCATTACTCAAGGCACACCTTTAGTAATTTGATAAATACAAAAATTGTTCAATACACACCACAATCTTCCTTCTTTACCCTTACTCACACACCCCTACCCACATCTTCCATCTTCACCCTTACTCACTCACACACTCCACCCACGATCTTCCATCTCCTCCATTCTCTGTTTCATCAAAGACACCGGTGGAAACAACTCCACACTGAGAATATAGTAGGTGAGAATTCTCATTTTGCTTAGATTGTTTTATGTACGTTTTTCCATTGCCATGAGCATTGTATATGAAAGTTTGATTTTATGAACCGTTCGACACTGGTCTGTCGAACATTAACCTTTTGTCCGGAATGTTTCTGTCGAACAAATTCAATATGTTCGACATTTTAGTGTCGAACTTAAGTAAACTATTCAAACTTAGTCTGTCAAACAAGTTCAATATGTTCGAAATTTGAGTGTCAAACAAAATTGAATAGTCCGACTCTGTACTTCCGAACGGGCTTATCCTTCACTATTTTCTATTTCATTTTTAGAAATGTATGACCCTATGCGTATTCCACCTACTTCCTCAGAGAGACGACGTCATGCATTAACAAATCCTACTCGTAGCCGAGTTTGAGTTCGAGGTCGAGGTCAAGATCAGAGTAGGGGTAGGGGTCAGGGTGATGTATATTTTTAGTTGTTGCTTTAAGGGTTTTTGATTTTTGTCTCATGATTTTTGGATTCTTGAAAGAAAAGAACATACGTAAATAATGTTTAAGATACTTTGTGTGTATTGTATTCATTATTATCTTTTATGATAATTTAATAAAAAGTATGTATCATAGCCATTTGTCCTTTGTGATTATTTTATATAAGGTTAATATTTTAATAAAAATTAAACCAATTAATAATATACCTTGAAATGAAAGGTAATGTGTAAATAAAAACACTCAAATATAATGATCTCTCCCGAACAAAATTCCTTGGAACGCCCCTACATAGTGACGAGACGTGTATCTCTGATTGCCGCTGCTCTATAAGTATACAAATGTTAAATCCACGGAATAGGTAGTGTATAATTTCATTTTACATAATACCAGTTGGACCCCACGCTTATCACTAAGGACAAAATTAAAAAAATTATTTGTGAAATTGAGATGTGGGCATAAAAAAAACTAAGTTAATTTGAATATATTATTAATTATTTATTTTTTTATTTTTATTTTTTGTGTAAACATGATGAAAAAGATATTTTATTAAAACAATAAATAAATCTAGTAGTATTGTTTTTTAGTTTCTAAAAATATACATTACATTCTCTTGTATTAATAAAATATTTCAGTGTTCAATTCCAAAACAAATTGGTTCCAAACAGAGTGTTCAGGCCTTGCAATGGACCTTAAAAAAACAAACCAACTCTATCATCACCTAACATGTTGTGTGGTATCTTATTTTTAATATACACTCCAATTAAAAAGTAAAATATTTGTTTGATTCTGCTTGTTAGTATTAAAATAGACATTAACAATCTACTACAAAATAACAAATTGTTATCATGGGAAATTTGTTTCTTCTAATATACTTGTATAATATATTTTTCTATATAACGTAAAATTTCTGACAATAATCAATAATTCTTTTACTCGACGGGAAGTTATATATTAAAAATAAGATCTCTAAACATGAGAAGCAGAATCCCAAAACGATTCCAATGATTTATTTCTTTAACTCTTAATAATTAAACGATTCCAATGATCTATTTCTTTAACTCTTAATAATTACAAAAGCAAAAGTAAGATGAAAAGTTCAATCTTTTGTTTTAGGCAAAATATCAAATCAATTGTATTATTAAAAAATTATAAATTAATAATAAATTTTATAAATATACACCTATGTGTAAATTTTTTTTTTAAAATTACACTTGAGTGTAATTACCTCTTTGTTTTATACTGAATGACCGTTTATCTATGATATTAATAAATAATAATTTCATTTGTAATCATTTTTACAAAATTTCTTTTTAGGCAGAGTAGTTTCAATTTGCTAATTAATTGAAAAATATTCTTAAACAATTATTAAGCATTTACATAATATATAACATTAATTTATAAAATATTTTTCATATATATAATATAAACCAATTTTATATAACATTTTTTATATATATAATTATTAATTTATAACAAATTTTTCATTTTAAATTCCTTACAAAAATTATCAGATTGATTTCAATTTTTTTTACTTATACACAAAAATTCTTACAAAATAAATAATTTAAATTATCAAAACGAAACATGTGGTGAACCACACTGGCCGAACAACCCAATCCATATCATAAACTGGAAGGGAGCCTAGTCCAATAAGAAAAAGGGAAAAATTTTAGACAACCATGAGGGAGGGAGTTAGTGAAGAGAGGTGTAATACAAACTGAAAAAGAAAAAAGAGAAAAAGAAGCTAACAAATCAGAAACCAATCCATGAGAAGGAACTACACCAAGCTTGCATCTAACATGTGATCAACGAGACTATCTACAATACACATGCTATTGATATACAAGTAGATAATAAATAATTTACATCTAGACTATTCATAACAGATTAAAGGATGCAACTAGGAGAAAAGAAAAAAAGGCAGCAAGTGTGTTGCAAGCTTGTGTCGACGAGAAAAGTGACTGCAGTGGCCGACCAAAATTGTAAAAAAAATAAATAAATAAATAAATTTGGTTTAAAACAACAGCTATATCTACCACAACCTCAAGTCTTCATCTCATTGTGGGAGGAAGATGGTTCCAGTTTCAAATATATACCAGAGCACCGTTCAAGATGAGGTTGGAAACATAACCCTTGGTCATTTCCTATTGGCTGGGAAGTTGGTGGTGCTCTCCTCCACCAGCTGGCTAAGGGGCACCGAAGATGCAACTTCTTGGAGGGAGAGGTGGTGCCCTCCGATTGGTTTGTCTATTTGTTGAGAGATGAAGCAGATTTCGAGAACCAAGTAGATAGTAAAATGCAAAGACACCTCATCTTTGCATACACAGAGAGTTGCAAACACTAAGACACGTAATATGAGTTGTATAGGACTGAAAGGAATAATGCAAAGCATCAAGGGTATTTGCAGAAGTCGAAACGTTAGACTCATGAACTAAGTACATAGGCGTTAGATTCAATTCACCTATATGCTTGCGTTCTTTTATATATAGGTATAGATGTACTGTGTCAAGTGTAATTTTTTTTTCTCTAACATACTATATTTGGGTTAAGTTAAGCCTGTTTGGTCAGAGGCTATTTGGCTAAAATAGTTAATAAAAACAAAATAAGCTAAAATAGTTATAAGATAAAATGTCATATCTAATTCATAATAATTTCACTTTTTCTCTCACAATTATCAAATTAACTACAACAACAATACAAAAAAAAAAAATCTGGGGGTTGTTTGGGATGACCTAAATAAGTGCACTTTTTGTCTTTTTACGAAAAGATGTGTAGAAAAGTAGAGAGATGATGTGATGGAAAAAAAGAAAAAAAGATGGATTATTTTGGTGTTGCCAAACTTGACCCAACTATCATCCCGAACACAACTTTTTTAACCAGACTAAAATAATTAAAAAGTTAAGCAACTAACTAAAATAGCATATTCCCAAACGAGGCTTTAGTATAAGTCCAAACACAGTGCAAGTGATATAGACCTAAGAATTGAGATCTATGAAAGTTCTAGAATAGTCTATAAAGCTCTTGTAAAATATGTCTAGCAGCATCAAATAAAGTCTAGCTAAAATATTCAGATATTATCTATGGAAAGTCTAGAATTTTTTAATCACATGTTATAATTTAGAATGTACTTAAGAAAATATCCTATAAAAAATATCATAAGCCCAGAACCATACATATTGAGTAGTATAAGTAGGGGATGTCTATTCATTCTGTATAAGGCAACTCTTAACAAAATTCAACAATCAAAAGGGCTTAAACATCATCTTTTTGTATTCTCAAACATTCCTTTTTTAAGTTCCTGCATTCATTTTAATATTGATAGAGAATTAGACGTAAAGAAGAGTGAGACAGACATTAAAATTTTATTTTGAGTATATGTAACTATTTTGGTCTGGTTTTAGCTCGAATCAAAGCTTCAGGTGTGTTTCCACATCATCATCAAATGCTACTTTCAATATTTTTTGTTATTACATCTATGTTTGCTATAGCTATTGGACAAACCCAATGCAAGAACATGCATACTTTTTTGTTATTACATCTATGTTTGCTATAGCTATTGGACAAACCCAATGCAAGAACATGCATACTATGACAATGTCAGAATTAAAAGCACAAAAATGAGACACAAAAAGTACATGGATAGACAAGATTTTACATAATTTGTTTGAGTCTCACTTTATTAATTCGTTATTTTTTGTATTATATTCTATATTTGGTTTTTATCCTCTTTTTAAAAAATGAAAAAATAAATAAATAATAACTTATTTCAAACAGTTTCTTTTTTTTTTCCCTTAAGTAGTTTTAGTTTTGGGTAATTGGTTACTTTGGATGCATATATTGCATGTTAGATAGTATAAACATTATGTAATTTTATTATTTTTAAGTGAAAGATGTTTCTACTAATACACTATAAGATGCACTATCAAAGAAGCATCATGCGAAAATTAAACAAGAAGAATAAAAACAAATAAATAATATGACGAATGTGGAGCAAAGACCGAAACTCTCAAAGAAAACAAACAAACAAACAAACAAACAAAAGAAGAGAATTTGTTATATCTGTCACTCAAAGAAAATAGAATTATAATGCTCAACAATAGACTCTTCATTCGAAAATTTGCAACAAAATTTTAGAACTTTCCTTTATGCTACAAATTTTCTATTTGGTATTAGTTAAATAACTTACTTTTTAACTAAAAAAGTTAAAAAAGTAATAAGGCTATTTTTTTTAATTTGAATTGAAGAAAACAAAAAATAGTTAAAAGCCCATGATATAGAAGATATGTTACCTTTGTTAATCACGATTCATTAGGCGTTTGTTAAAAATCAAATAATATGAAGAAAAAAAATTAGAAATTCAAACATTAAACATGTTTTTATACGTTTGTACTATATACGAATATTGACATTTTTTTAAAATCAAAATTCAAAACTATCATTCCATTAAATTATTTTATTTTATTTTTCTTGCAAGTTTAATTTTTCGAGTCAATTCTTCTAAATTATAAACTATAATTGAAATGTGAAGATAATAAAAATGCAACACTGGACAAAATTATTTAATCAAGCAAAATAAATATTTTCAAAATTAAGGATTATATAATATTATACCAAAAAAACCCGAGATTATATAATATTATAACAAACAAAAAATTTCAAAACCAAAGACTATATAATATGATACCAGAATCCATAAACCAGAGATTATATAATATCATAACAAAATCCATTAAAAAAAAAAAAAATAGAAAGGAAGAAAGAAAAACTAATCTCTAACCCCCTCTATCCTAACCAATGCCTACTCTCCACCCCACCGATCCTACCATTCCCAACACCACCATTCCCATCACCACTATTACCTCCACCACCAATTAGAGTCCTCTGGTGGTGGTGGTGGTCATGTATCACCACTGACAGGGTGCGGCCGTGATGGAAATGAGGTATGGGAAGGTTCAACCTCCTAAGCACCAAGTTCATCTTGGTGTCCATCTTGTCTACTTTCCATTTATGCTTTTCCACCTTATATCGGACTTGACCCATCTAGCCTTCAACATCCAGTCTAGTTATGGTCTTAAATAATTCAATACTTGCGTCAATTACAGTTTTGTTGCGAAACAGAGCTAGATTAGTTGCGGCTTTTATCACTGTACCCAAGAAGCCATGGGTTATTAGGGGTGTAAAAATCATTTCCTGTGAGCTCAATCCTAACCAAAAAAAAAAAAAAAAATGCATATTAATTTTAATAAGCCATACAATTAAGAGAAAAGGAAAAAAAAATCAAATCAAATAATAAAGAAACAAGATATTACCAATTTTTGGCAGATTTTCCTTCTACTTCAACTTTCTTTCTATGTCCATCCTTTTTTTTTCAGCAATCCAAGTTCCGCATAAAACAATTTGGTCGTCTTATTAGACCAAATTGTCCCTACAAAAAATATGAAGAAAACAAGTAAAACAGTGAGAATTAAGAGCATCATAAATTTAACTATGATTACAAATTTTATATGGATGTTCCGTGTAAAACTCAATATTAAGGATAACTTATGTTTCATTGCAACATCGGGTGAGAGTGGAGAACATTAAGAGCATCATAAATTTAACCATGATTACATTTTTCTTTCTACAACCCTTCTCTCTACAAACAAGGACATGAGCTCTTTGCAATTTTATTAGCGAAGGGTTGTAGAAAGAAAAATGTAATCATGGTTAAATTTATGATGCTCTTAATGTTCTCCACTCCCACATGTGGCAATAAAACATAAGTAATCCGTAATATTGAGTTTAACACGGAACATCCATATAAAACTTGTAATCATGGTTAAATTTATGACGCTCTTAATGCTCTTAATTCTCACTGTTTTACTTGTTTTCTTCATATTTTTTGCAAGGACTTCCTGATCTGATAAGACTACCAGATTATTTTATAGGGAACTTGGACGGTTGGAAAAAAAAAAAAAAAAAAAAAAAAAAAAAAAAAAAAAAAAAATGGGCATGGAAAAAAAGTTGAAGCAGAAGGAAAATCTGCCAAAATTGATTTGATTTTTTTTTTCTTCTCTTAATCGTTTGGCTTATTGAAATTAATATGCATTTTTTTTTTTTTTTTTTTTTTTTTGGGTAGGATTGAGCCCATAGGAAATGATTTTCACACTCATTATAACATGTGGCTTCTTGGATACAATGATAGAAGGCGCAACTAATCTAGCTCTGCTTCGCAACAAAACTGTAATTGACGCAGGTATTGAATTATTCAAGACCATAACTGGACTGGATGTCAAAGACCAGATGGGTCAAGTCCGAGAAATCCTATATAAGGTGGAAAAGCTTGAATGGAAAATAGATAAGTTGGACACCAAGATGAACTTGGTGCTTATGAGGTTGAACCTTCCCATACCCTCATTTCCACCACGGCCGCACCCTGTCAGTGGTGACATCACCATTACCATCACCACCACCATCACCATTACCATCACCACCACCAGAGGACACTAATGGTGGTGGAGGTAATGGTGGTGATGAAAATGGTGGTGGTGGGAATGGTAGGAACCATGGGAGTGGAGAGTAGGCACCAATTAGGATAGAGTGGGTTAGAGATTAGTTTTTCTTTCTCCCTTTCTGTTTTTTTTTTAATAGATTTTGTTATGATATTATATAATCATATTATATAATCTCTGGTTTTGAAATTTTTTACTTGTTATGATATTATATAAATTTTTTACTTGTTATGATATTATATAAATTTTTTACTTGTTATGATATTCTATTATCTCTGGTTTTTTTGGTATGATATTATATAATCTTAAATTTTTAAAAAATTAATTTTGGTTGATTAAATAATTTTGTCCAGTGCTGCATTTTTATTATCTTCACATTTCAATAATAGTTTATAATTTAGAAGAATTGACTTGAAAAATTAAACTTGCAAGAAAAATAAAATAAATTATTTAATGGAATGATAGTTTTGAATTTTAATTTTTTAAAAATGTTAATATTCATATATAGTACAAATGTATAAAAATATGTTTAATGTCTGAATTTCTAAAAAAAAATTTCCATAATATTTGATTTTTAACAAACGCCTAATGAACCGTGATCAACAAAGATAACATATCTTCTATACCATGGGCTCTTAACTATTTTATGTTTTCTTCAATTCAAATTATAAAAAATAAAATAAAAATAAAAAACCCTTATTACTTTTTGGGTTAATTACACTGACATCCCTTAAGGTTCGGTCTAATTACATCCCACCTCTTGAGATTCTGGAAATTACATTCCCATCCATGTGGTTAATAGTCTCATTTCACAAACCACTTGCTTATATAAAAGGCAACAACTCCTAGTAAAAAAATAGAAAAAATTACATTATAAAAAAAAATAAATAAATAAATAAAATAGAGCAAAGGAAAGGAGAAAAAAAAGTGAAAGTAAAACAAAGCTAAAAAAGAGAGTGCATGAGTTCAATGTCTTTATTCTGTCTAAATAATTATAATGACAGAAGGTTAGTGTAATTTTTCAAATATCAAGGGGTGATATGTATTAAACCCAAACCTCAGGAGGTGTAAGTGTAATTTATCCTTACTTTTTAACTTTTTTAGTTAAAAAGTAAGTTATTTAGTTAATACCAAATAGAACTTTTGTAGCATAAATGAGAGTTCTAAAATTATGCTGCAAATTTTCAAATGAAGAGTCTATTGTTGAGCATTATAATTCTATTTTCCTTGAGTGACAGATACAATGAATTCTCTTCTTTTGTTTGTTGGTTTTTTGAGAGTTTTGATCTTTGCTCCACATTCATCATGTTATTTTATTTATTTTTATTCTTCTTGCTTGGTTTTCACATGATGCTTCTTTGATAGTGCATCTTATAGTGTATTAGTAGAAACATTATCCACTTGAAAATAATAAAATTACATAATGTTTATACTATCTAACATGCAATATATAGCATCCAAAGTAACCAATTGCCCAAAACTAAAACTACTTAAGGGGGAAAAAAATAACAAAAATGAAATTGTTTGAAATAGAAAATGAATTATTATTTATTTATTTTTTTAAAATTTTAAAAAGAGAATAAAAACCAAATATAGAATATAATACAAAAAATAACGAATTAATAAAGTGAGATTCACAAACAAATTATGTAAAATCTTGTCTATTCATATACTTTTTGTGTCTTATTTTGGTGCTTTTAATTCTGACAATGGCATTGCCATGATATACATGTTTTTGCATTGGGTCAATCCAATAGCTATAGCAAACACATGTAATAATAAAAAAATAAAATAAAAAATTGAGAGTGAAAGCAAAACAAATGTAGCACAGATGTGATACATACAACACACCAAGCATTTCTACATTGGTGAACAAAATTAAACATGTAGTTTAGGGGATCATAGAATCGAGAACAATACCTCCGGGAGATGAAAGAAGTCTATATTTCATATAATTTGAGAGTGAATTTAGGATCTAGAGGTAAAGGAATGAGCAACATCAGTGCCACAATCCAAACAAGCTTCATTACATGTTCCGGTGTATGCTGAGCTATGCCATGTCCAACCCGCTCAGCAGGCACTAATTACGCTTGTTTGGATTGTGGCACTACAGCTCATTTGTTTACCTCTAGATCCTGAACTTGCTCACGAATTATACAAAATATTATTTTCTTTCTTCTCCTGGAGGTATCGTTCTCAATTCTATGATCCCCTAAATTATGTGTTTAATTTTGTTTGCCATTGTTGAAATGTTTGGTGTAGTGTATGTATCACTGTTCCATAGAATCGCTCATTCATCCATACATAATCTTCTAGGGCTTGAATTGAATGCACTTAACCTGTTTGAAAAATGTTCTCTAATATTTCTCATACAGTTGTTACTTTTTCTAGCCATGTTTATGTTGGCATGTAATTTAGCAATTTACAATCTATTGAGCCCATGAATACTAGTTGCAAGAAAAATGATATGCTTATAGAATTTTTATACAATATTGTTGATCAGAATGATGCGGCAATGATATTTTAAAAAATATAAGCCACATTCATGAGCTTTTAGGTTGAAATTGATAAGATCATTAATTTTTTCTCTCCTAGAGGTTTCGTTCTCGATTGTGAGATTCCCTAAGCTATGTGTTCAGTTTTGTTTCCCATTGTTGAATGCTTTGGGATACCAAATATTGTGAGAAAAAAGATATACTTACAAAATTTTTGTACCGAATTGTTGATCAAAATATGATTAAAGGCTCATCCTATCATTCTGTACTGATTTTCTATTAATCTAACTAATCAGTTCTTTTCTATCCTCGAAGTCATACCTAATGTAGAAGGCTCCCGTTTACAACAGAGTTTGAGAAAGCTCTGAAATTTGAATATATTTTAAGTTTGAACTTCATCAATACATTTCAAGTTTGATATATTCGACCACTGAAATTCATGAATATATTTTAAGTTTGAATACATGCCAAATTTTTTAGAGATTTTGACTCAGTAATTTTTAGTTAAATTATTATATTTTTTACTGGTTGTTGTAAAAATGAATTCGAAGCAGACTACATAGGGATGATGTTGATGGCGTCGGCTGGGTACGACCCACGGGTTGCCCCGAAAGTTTATGTGTGGCTCGGTGGTGGTGAGGAAGGAGGACTATCTGCAACTCATCCACCAGGATCTAAGAGAGCAGAGAAGCTGAACAAACCTAAAGTTATGCAAAAAGCAGTGACTATATACAAGGAAGTTAGACGTGGCCATGGGGTCACAAGTTTCACTTGATTTATTTAGGACCTACCAAGCATAGCCTAAACGGTGATTTTTTATTTTTATATCTTGATTTTTTTTTAGTAGATTTAATTTTGGAAATCAGCATAAAAATACACTAACTAAATTAGTGAAGCACGATTCCTAAATGTATCAAGAGGGAGATAGCTGTGAAAGAGAAATTTTGCGAGTGATTTTAACAGCACAAGGAAATTTGAGTCTTATAATTGCGAACGCAATTTTTTATTTTCCTATTCTTATCCTACTGATTGTAACAAAAGAAAAATTAGTACGAAAAGGTTCAAGGGTTAAAGTAGGATTCAAGCTAAAGTGTGAGAGCATAAAGTGAAATTTACCCATTACACATTAGCACAACACTAACTCAAAATGACACAAGACTGTAATACAAAAAACTAAACGGGTAAGGTTAAAGTTAAAGGAATTTTGCACAAATACACTCAACACAACCCGTTAATCTATATTGGCCATTGTGCAAAGTACAAAACATGATTAGAGTTGGAGGCTGCAAAATTACCTGTAGTGTCTGTTCTACCACATTGTTTGGACAATATACTTTAGAATACAACTGTATTGATTCCTTGGAGTCATGGACTTGAGACCAGATCTAAAGATCATTGAAGGGTGTTCCATTATCTTCTGAAGAGAAAGCCTTTTGGATGAATCCTTCACAAGAAGCTGCACAATTTCAGGAAACACTTTAGAAAAGCAATTGAATCTTTCACTGCAACCATTGTTTCAGACTCACATTACAATTACAAGATGCTGATAAACAAGCTTACCCGGCTAATGAGATTTTTAGCTTCTGCAGAAACTTGAGAGGTGGAAGGGAAGCTGACGTCCACCTTCATAATCCTGTATTCAAATAAAAATAAAATAATTATTATTGATTACCTCACATTAAATATTGTATGTAATTACAATTCATTTATACAAATTAATATATAACAGTTCTCATTTTAATTTTGACATTTTTTCATAAGGTACTTCTCATCCTGTATGGACATGTGTTCCTACAAAAGTTGGGCACACGCAGAGAGTTTACATGTGCATGCTCTTGTTGAGATTTTACAAAAGAGAGATGTAGAGTTTTATGCAGCATATATATATAGCAAAAATACGAAGAACCTTATGATCACTTTATTTTTGTATATTACCAGCAATTTTGGTTCGTAACTCGCTCATATCCTCTTGTTGGATGTGAACACTAGACGAAAAAGGCTCTAAGCAAATTAGGTTAATGTTGGAGCTGTTGCACTCCATCTCTGCTTGTGCATTCATGTGGGACTGAACAACTTTAGAAATAGAGTGACTACACGCTTCTCAATCACTCATAAACCAAATTTTCTGTATTCCATATTTACATAATATTTTGTTATCAAATTCACATGCACAAGATTATGTGTCATTATTATATTGTTCATAGTTTATTCATTTGGATTCTTATCATTAGTGTTGGTTTTTTGTAATTTGATTGTAGGAATTCTAACAAAAGTTACTTCATTATCTGCCTGACAATATGATCAAAACACACCACACAAAGCAAAAAAGTAAAAATAAAAAATTTGCTGCTTACCTTCTGAATGTACCAGTTTGGCTCTCAGCCTCAAACGGAGGGACACCATACAGAAACTCATAACACAGGATACCTAATGTCCAATTATCAACTGCATAGTTGTGCGCTTTGTTCTCCAGCATTTCTGGGGCTAGATAATCCAGAGTTCCACACATGGTGTGTCTCTTGCTTGTGGATTGTACAGACCACCCAAAGTCTGCAGTCTTCAGACAACCCTGCCATTGTAATGCAATAGTTGATCAATAAAGAACATTAACTTTATTCTTTGTTCTAAACTAAAATCAACATGACTTTGTGTAACTGCAGATATGACAATTTAAGGTTTCAATCACTTCAGCCAAATTGCTCAACACACTAGGATGAGAGAAGAATTTTAGCCCTGTATGCTAATTTAATGAAAAGTGGATTGTAGAAATGATGCCTAAAACAGTTCTTTCCTAACTATGTGACAACTTCTGATTGAGAGTTGTTAAAAGAAATTAGATAAACAAGCCACTCAAAAGCACATCCAATCAAAGTGAAAAATCCATTTGAAGCAAAAGTTAGGGCTACTTTGGATTCAGGATATGACCATATTGAATTCCACACAAAATCAGGTAGAAATAAATTTACAGTTCCAATCTGTCCATGAATATGCAAAAAGTTGAAAAGAGTAGACCATATTGATAAGTCTAGAAAAACTTGGCTGAAGATTCTGAGAAAAACCTGAATTATCTTCAGAAAGGCCAAACAAATGAAAACGCAATTGGGAACATAGTCATCCTATGTGAAGCCACACATTAATTTTTTTGTACATTTTTTCTGTGTATGTAGCATTATTAGGGAATATTTCATTTTGGAATTGCATCAAGTTAGTTCAACAAACTAAAAACATACAATTCCAGTTTAAGAAATTACAATGGGATTATAAAAGATTTTGCAGAATACCTCATGTTAAAATTCACCCACTATCACCTACCACACTTCACCTACTCCACTAAACCTAACCCACTACACCACTACCACCTCACCTACTCCACTAAACCTAACCCACTACACCACTATCACCATCCACTACACACCATCCACTACACCTACATCTATATAAGGAACCATTTGTAATAGACAGAAAAATCAATAAATATAAATCAATCAATAATACAATTCTCTATTTCTCTTTATACATTAAATTTCTACATGGTATCAGAGCAGGTTTAGAACTTAGTATTTTCGCTTCCTCGGCGGGCGGCAACCTCACCTTAGCCGCCCGCCGGGCCTCAACCTAGTCCGCTAAAATTGTTTACACATACCTTTACTCTTATTCACCACCACATGTCCAAACCAGCCGCTGACTGTCCTCATCTCCCTCAGGCAGGTCCTCAGCATCACTTTCCTCATCATTTTCTTCCTGATCCTTCCCGCCAGAAACATCATCAGCAGCTCCTTCCTGAGGCTTTGAACTCCCAACAGCAGCAGCAGGCTAGAACCCAGCCAAGTCACACTCAGATATCTTTCGGGGCTAGCAAAAAATCATCATCGACAGTCCCACAAGGACAGTGGTTGGGTCTCCCACAACTTCCATCTCCAAGGGTGGTGGTGCCAGTGGAAGCCCGAGGACATCGACCTCCACTTCACCACCTGGCCATAAACCCACCACTTGTTTCAACAAGAACCATTCTAGCTCCTCCCTATTAATGTTAAGATTGCTGAGGTGAGGGAGGCATTAGAATCTGTTACGGCAGAACAGAAGTATTTGCTAGCACGTGATACCCATCACCGTCATAGTCGGGATGGTGCATCAGATGCAGATCTCAGCATCCTCCCAAAATACAAACTCCAAATCTCTTGCTGTAAGGAAAAGCCTGGCGTTGGAGGAGCTATTGAATTCGCCGTCTGATGGTATATCGAACCTTCGCTTCTCCAATCACAGCTCCTCCAATGGCGAAACTGGAGCAGAGCCAAGGAAGCTCGGTCGCTGCCGATCTAGTCTCCTTCTTGAACGCTGCTCCCACGGCTTTTTACGCCATAGACGAAGCAAAGAAATGACTGAACAGTGCCGGATATGAGCAAGTTTCAGAAAGAGAGAAATGAAGGTCTCTGCGAGTGCGAGTGCGATGGTAGCAGTGTTATTAGGGTTTGTTGTTCTCCTCAGCTTCGTCGGCCAGCTCTCCTCCGCACTCTACGTCACCATGAACGACGTTGAATGCATCTACGAGTTCATCTTCTTCGCCGGCGATGCCGGCAACAGCAACTTCGTCGCCGTCGATCACCACGTCTTCTGGAACTCCGTCCGGCCGCATCTGGGGCTGCCATGGTTGCCGCTCCACCGTGTCCTCGTCTTCCCCTTCCTCCGCTGCTAGACTCGGCGGTGGTTGCTTGAGCGTCGGCGACCGGAGAACCCCGTCGAAGTCGTCTCCATGCGAGATGACAGTTTCTTCAATGGAAGACATAGGGCATTCTCTCTCTCTCCTCTCTCTCGGACAAACCACACACGGCTCTCTAGCAGGGTTTCTCTCTCTCTTTGAGGAGGGCACCCACTCAAGTTCTCTCTCTCTCTCTCTACTCAAGGCAAACCCATTCTTCTTTTATTTATTTAATCACACCCTTGATGGCTTCACCTTTCTTTTCTTTATCTTTTTCAGATACGCACTTATCATTTTTTTTTTTGGATTCCACCACTACTCACACACTTCTCTTTCACTTTCTAAAACATTAAAAAAAAAAAAAAAAAAAAAAAAAAAAAAAGAAAGTCAGTATTATAGTATGATATCTTTTATTGGACAGACCTATGCACATGGGCACTTTCTCTCTCCCTCTCGACAGACCTATGATACACCCTTATCTCTGTTGATCCCATTTTTCCCCATTTTATTTCTTTTCTTTTATTTTATTTTATTTATTTATTTATTTATTTTTTCCTTAAAAAAAAATAAAAATAAAAAATAAAATAAAAAAATTAACATACAAACAAAACCTTTTATTCATGTCGGGGCTCCCCCGATCACCATTTTACACCAAAAAAAAAAAAAACCCACAAACAAAAAAACAAACCCATACCACTCGGAACAGTGGGATTTTTCTTCTCTATTCTGCCGCCGGTCTCTTTTTTTTGCCTCCGTCCTGTGCAGTCCTTGACGGTGTTGCCTCCGTGTTTCCCATGCCACCGAGTACATTCAATCTCCACTGCTCCTCCACTGCCGCATATGGAGGCCCTCCAAATCGGAACATCACGGTGGCCTTCCGCTTCAGCTCCTTATTTTCTGCTTTCAGAACACTTATCTCTGCTCGCGCATCCTTATACATGCGTTGGAGCAGAGCCAGTTGGGCGTTTAAATGCTGCACCTCATTTGCCCTACTCTGCAGCCGGTTCGACAAGTTTGTAACCGCAGTCATGGTTTCCACACATGACTTTAATGTATACTGATTGGCTTCCACATCCGACTGCACTGCCATTCTTTGCTCCACAGACCGCATCGGAAAGTTCAGCGGAGTAAACTCCGGGGCACTCGGTTGAGGTTCCAGTGCCACCGCTCCAGTTCTCTCTCTTGTTGACTCGTTGAGGTCGGGAAAGAGGGTGAGCAGTCCACGGGAAGACGAGGCCATTTTCTGGGCAACCAAGTGTTACAGACTATCTCTCTCAGCACAAGGAACTCTCTTTCTCAGCAACACGAAGGATTTTTCAGAGGTTTCTCTCAGTTTTTCTCTGCCTCAGCCTCTGCCTCTGCCTTCGTCTTGGTTATATAGCCAAGGCAGCCACGCGTATCATGCGCCGCTCGGCGCTAGACGACAACCTGGGGGCGCAAGCCAAGTCACGTGCCTCGCCATCATGTCCGGTACACCTTTTGATGAATTGGGCACGCCTTTTGATGGCACGCCTTTTGATAGATTGGGCACACCTTTTTGAGGGTGCGACTTTTTAAGGGTCCGACAAGACTCTGTAAACTGTCCCGACATTGATTCCGGTTAGCTCCTTCATGGGTCCGACAAGACTCTGTAAACTGTCCCGACATAGATTCCGGTTAGTTTCTACAAGGGTCCGACAAGACTCTATAAACTGTCCCGACATAGATTCCGGTTAGTTTCTACAAGGGTCCGACAAGACTCTGTAAACTGTCACAACAACTGTCACAACATTGTCTACTACAACGGTCCGACATGACCCCATAAACTGTCTTCTACAACGGTCCGACATGACCCCATAAACTGTCCTCTACAACGTTATGACACCACCATCCAGTGTCTTCACCAATGGTTTGACACGACCATACAGTGTCTCCTATCCTCTTTTATTTTTATGTATTTTCTTGTTTTGTAACTCTCTCCAAACTCAAGTTGGTTAGTTCCTATCCCCCTTGAGTTTGCGGGGGGCTGTTAAAATTCACCCACTATCACCTACCACACTTCACCTACTCCACTAAACCTAACCCACTACACCACTACCACCTCACCTACTCCACTAAACCTAACACACTACACCACTATCACCATCCACTACACACCATCCACTACACCTACATCTATATAAGGAACCATTTGTAATAGACAGAAAAATCAATAAATATAAATCAATCAATAATACAATTCTCTATTTCTCTTTATACATTAAATTTCTACACCTCATGATCAAGCAACAAATTCTCTGGCTTGATATCCCTGTGAATCGCATCCTTCTCGTGACAGTACGCCAAGGCTTGCGCAAGGCTCACAATGTACTAAAATTTCCCAACAAAGAAATAAAAGTTTTCAATTCCGCACCCAGAAACCTAAATATAAAAAAGAATAGAAATCAAGTGACACACACACACACACACACACAAAAAAAACCTACTCTAATTTGAAAACTGAATAGAACAACAACTAAAAGGATACCAAACAAAATAACCCAAAACCCAAATTAAGCAATATCACAATTTAAGAGAAAAGGGGAGAAAAGACCAAATTTCACATATACATATGAATAGATTGTTGGTGACTAAAACATGCAATGAGTCATTTTGGTCCAATTTTCAATTATGTCAATTTAGTCCCCAACATGTCTAAGTTGTGTTTAAATAGTCGTTAACACCATTTTCATCCAAATTTTATAACAGGAGCATTTTTGTCTAAATTTCCAAGTATCTCAAATCCTTCATCAAATCAAGGGAGAGAAATTATTTACAAATCAAGGATGAACCAAATCATTCACCAATTTCCCAATAGTTACATTTTTACTAAAATTTGATGAAATTTTAAAAAGAGTAAAGATTGGAGATGGTTTTCTTTCATCAGAAATGGTTAAAATAGACTTAAGAGGCAAATTCAAAAATATTAAGGATTGGTGTGTTCTATATCATATCCAACTTTTAAGGGATTTTCACTCAAATTTAATAAGAATAAATAAAATAAGAAGAGACCAGGTATTGAAGATGCAGTGATGGATCAAATTCACACAATTAAAATATAAGAATCCAATATGAAAATCACTGCATACTTTGAGAACCAACATTATATGTGTATATATAGAGAGAGAGAGAGAGGATTACAGTGGCGGCCTGTTTCTCGGTAAGATGACCAGTTTTTCGGAGCTCGCGATAGAGCTCACCGCGGTGAGCGTACTCCAAAATCATGTAGATTCGTTCATCATCATGGAACCAACCGTAAAGCCTTTGGATGGCGAAGACTGGTCTGGATCTCCATCTCTCTCCTCAGCTGGTGATGCAACCTGTACTTCTCTATCTGCTCCTTGAATATCACCTTCAATGCCACAATGTACTTGCTCTGCAACCACAATCCACATCACAATCCCAAATTCAAATCAACAAATCACAAAATCAGACACTCTCTCTATAAATCAGGTTCTCTCTCTCGAGAGAGAGAGACAGAGAGAGAGATGTAGATATGTACCTTGAGTTCGTGAGCGAGGTAGACGCGGCCGAATTTGCCTTTGCCGAGGGTTTTCCGATCTCGAAGTCTTGCAAGAACCATTGGTTTATTGGTTTGTTCTGAGGGTTTTGATTTTGTCTTCGAGTTTGGGAAGGCATTTTTTATTAGGGAGGGATTGAAAGAGAATTGGGAATGGGAAAATTTCATAGGATTTTGAATTCCAAAAAATGTGGGCCTTACAACTTGGTCTGCATTTCACGGATCCCACTTTCTCTCCTTTAAAAATTGAAGTAAGAGTTAGAGCATACCCAATCAACAATGATAGAGGTCCTAATTTTTGTGGCTCAAATGATTTGAATTTGTCAAAATGACATCGTTTTGAGTATAAAACAACATTAAAATTGCCAAAACGACATCGTTTTAGCAAATTTGAACCATTTGAGCCACAGAAATTAGGGCTCTCAAACATTTTCCATACCCAATAGGATGGCTAAAAAAAAGTATATTAAGGTGTGTTATATGATAAAAAATAATATAAGTGGATTTTAAAAATATTTGTTAAGATGTGTTAAGAGTTTTTTAATTTTAGAGAATGAGTAGCGGTGCAATAGATGTGTTAAGGGGTGTGTTAAGATGTGTGTTAAATATATACATATATGTGTACAGAATAAATAAAATAAATAAATAATTTAATTTAATCAAAAATTTCAAGCTCAAAATTAAACTTCAAGTCCAAAAAAAAATCCCAACAAGTAAAAAAAAAAAAATTGTCGTTGGCTGGTCAACCGACCGGACATCCGGCCGGTCAACCCGTAAGAACACAAACACACTCCCCTCCGCTAGCTAAAACCATCGCTGCAGATAACAAACAAGTTAACACACACCACTAACACAAACACTAACCGATCCACTGCAGCACCAAACAACAAATCTTGCTAGCTAAAACTTACCAACTGACACTAACACTCTCCTTAGCAGCTCCACTGTGGATGCTCTTATCCTGTTTAAGAAGTTGACTATTTTAGTTGTTTAATTAATTTTTTAGTTATTTTACCTTAGTTAAAAAGGGAACAGGGGTCCCTGTTGTACTCAAAGTACTGCAGTGACTGTGGTGCCTCCGTTTGAGGTGTATTATGGTCTTATTTTTATGATCTAAACTGTTCACGTTGAAGGGTTTGTTAAGTACTTCATGCCTACCAAAAATCATATTAATCGGATATCAATAACTATATGATCGAATTGCATATTGTTTATGTTATTTCTCAAAAGAAAAACTTATTATTTATTTTTTTGGTTATCGATCATATAGTTGTTGATATCCGATTAATATGATTTTCGGTATGCATGAAGTAGTCAATAAATCCTACAAAATAAACAGTTTGGATCATAAAAATAAGACCATAATACACTTCAAACGGAGGCACTACAGTCACTACTGTGCTTTGAGCACAACAGTGACCCATTTTCCGTTAAAAAGTTATGTATAGAAAGTTTGTTAGTTTTTGTTTTTGTTTTTTTTTTTTTGTTGATTTGATGGTTATAAAAGAAAAAGTGAAATGATTATAAGTTGAATGTGACATTTTATTTTATTGACTATTTTAACTTGTTTTGTCTTTTAGTGAGCTATTTTAGCCCAACTCTCTTCCCAAACAAGATCTTAGGTCTCGTTTGGAAACAGGCTATTTGAGTAACTTTTTAGTTTTTTGGCTAAAATATGAGATAAAAAAAATTAGTATGTTTAGAATGCCTTTTTGATTTTTTACGAAAAGATATGCAAAAAGTAGAGAAAAAATGAAATCTTTGACTTTTTTGTACAAATTATAGACTTTTTGATTTTTTAGTAACTTTTTTGCTTTTAGGCTAAAACAGGCACATGCTAAACGAGACTAAAAAGTCTAAATTTATGACCAACTTTATTGATGCCCACTTTATGAGATAATTCTCATTCATAACTCAATGGTTTTGGCTCATTATTTTTTTATTGCAATTTTCTCACATAAGAGAATACAAAACCACTCAAATTTACCTCAACCGACAGTTAGGTCCCATTTTAATTTCGAATTAAAGTTATCAAAAAATCATTATTTTCCAACAATCCCTCACATGAATAAAATTGTTCGAATGAAGAAAAACAGACAACGCTTAACAGTAAAGACTCAGAGAGAGAGCACACAGAATAACCCTACATCAGAAAAGATAGCTGTTGGCCTTGAATCTTTCGTAGTGAAAGCCTATCGAATTTACTGGTTGACTAGTGAACGTAATGTCTTGAACTGTTCTGCCGTTTATGTAAATCGAGACAATAGACCTCACAATAAGAGTTACTCTAACCATTATTCTTGTTCTCACTGGTGTATCCGGTTTGACCCTGGAACACTAGCATGGTTCAATGAGTGCTTTTAAAGAATTCGGCCTTATCAATTCTTAAAGAAACGGCCCCACTTCGCACTCACATAGGTGACCTACATAAGGTATCTCGCTATACCACGGTTGACTATTCACAACACTTAGGTCATTAAAAGCATCAACTTAACCCCCCACCCCACAAGATATCACTGTATAAAGAAATTGACAGGAGGTTTTACCTCCACAGTGACTCATACGTTACACGTAATTAGGTTGTCCCTTTGAACCTAGATCTTAGGATCTCCAGTCAACTAGGTTGGGTTTTCCGTTCTGGTAACATTCACTAAAGGCCTTAACCCCATTCATTTTGACGACTTTCCTACTAACTCTCGATTTAACCCTTTGGTTAACGGATCTGTAATATCGTCCTTAGACTGTATATAGTCTATAGTGACAACACACGAGAGTAGTCGTTTTATGGAACTATGTCTTCGATAAAAATGTCTAGACTTTCCATTTGTGCCCTACCAATACTTGATTGGTTGTCGCAAAGTATACAAAATTGCTAGCACAAGTTTTGATCAACATGGAATATAGAAAAAGGCAAAGCCATTCAACTACTTCAGTAGCTTTATCTAAATAACTGAATTCTGATTCCATCATTGATCTCATGATACACATATGCTTGGAAGATCTCCAAGACACAATTACAGCTCCAATTAGATTAAACATATCCACTAATAGATTTGTAATCTTTATATCAAATATCCAGTAGGTGTCTTTGTACCTTTCAAGTACAACATGATATGAAGTGTTATGTAACCTATAATCCTGGCTTCATCGTAAGTACGTTAGTACCTGCACAAATGTCTTCTAAATATAGGCATTAGGATTACTCGTGTATCTACTTAGCTTGCTTACTGAGTAGGCTATACATGGTCTTATACACCTCATCAGATACTTTAAACTTCCAATGACCCGAGAATATTCTAGTTGAAACACACTCTCACCATTATTGTCGGCCAAATGTAGTCTCAAGTCTATCGGTGTCCTCGACACACTTGTATCTGATTTACGAATGTTGTGTTTGGTTGGGGGATTTGGAGAGGGATTTGGAAAGGGAAAGGGAAAAGGCGTGTGAAACTAGGTGAAATATAGGTATATTTTATTCACATTTCACCTAACTTTTCCCATTCCCTTTCCAAATCCCTCATCAAATCCTCCAACCAAACACAACATAAATTTCTCAAGTGTCTTATCAACATAATGAGACTGAGAAAGTATAATACTACTAGATGTTCTAGTAATCTTAATACCCAGAATCACATCTACAAGGCCATATTTTTCATGTCGAACTTAGAGTTTAACAACTTCTTGGTAATTCTGAACATCTTCTCATAATTACCAATTGTACAAACACAAAATGAAATCTATTTGTCAGTGTCTTTGACATTCACAAATCTGTCAATACGTGTTTATTTAAAACCCACTTCACAACATAGTATAGTCAAATTTCTTATGCTGCTACTTATTTCAAATCGTATAATGATTTTTCAAGCTTATAGAGTTTTCTACATTGTCCTGGAGCTAAAACCCCTTTAGGTTGCTCCATAAAGATTTATTCAACTAAATCTTCATATAGGAAAGCTATCTAAACATCCATCTTGATGTATCTCTAGGCTTCACACAATTGCAATCACGCTTACCATAACTAGTGATCACATATCAAAGTTGAAAAATCTAGAAATCCCCTAAATGTTGATTTGTGATTATGTATCAATTTTAAGCAGTAAATAACAATTCCAATCAAACAATCAAGACAAATCGACACAACGATTTTACGTGAAAAAATCACAATTGGAGTGCCTTCAATTGTGATAAAAAAAATCACAGGCAAAAGCTACAAAACAATCCACTAAGAAGACATAAAGGAATCACACAAGTGTACTCTTAATTACCTAGAGAATCCACGCCTGAATCGAACCGACCCCTATATGCCTCTTCCAGCCCCGTCTTCACCTCGGAATTGTCTTGCCCAATGTTGATTCCACAATGTCGATGTTGAATCACAACGATAAGTCACTTTGGAATCTACCAAAGTTTTAGGCCCAAATTCTACAGAATCCACCGAATAACAACACTTTCTTTTGTATTGAATAAACAAACAATCCTTTGATGTATATTTCTTAAACCATGAGTTGAATACTCAATTAAACATCAAAGAAACCAAGCAAAATAGCCCCAGATATAAACCATAATATCCAAGAAGAAGATCTGGAAGCTGTAACCCTAAAATCTAACTGAAACATATATTTATAACAATCTGTTTTGCAATCTTCGCTCAAGCGCAAGAATGGCCGCTCGAGCGCAGGAAAGTTCGGGTTGGATTCACATCTAAAAATTGATAGCCTCACTGAAATAAAAGTTGAACAAAATTACAACTAAAATGAGTCTTGTCAAACGGGATTGCCAAGAATAAAAACCTAACAATCTCCCCCTTTGGCAATGCCGTGACAAAACACACCTAACAAATAAAATCCTAATCACCCCAACCCATTACAGCCAACAAAAATAAACTTCTTTCTCAAGGTAATGATCTGCAAAACAGTTATTAGTGCCACAATCACCAAAACTGCTATTAGTGCCAGAAGAGTATATGAAAAATGAATAGACATATGACAAGATTATCTTGAAGCATGAGATGGAAAACATGAATAGATGCAACTTGGAGATTTTAAGAACATACAGCATAGTTAGATGAATAGATGGAAATCTTAAGACACATACACCCTCTCAAACTTCTCCCCCTTTTTGTCACGAATTGACAAAGGAAGCTCAATCAACGAAAGCAAAAGCATAAACCACACAAGCAAGGACAAGATGATGTAAATATTAATAACTTGCGAGAAGTAAGCTATAAACAAGTAGTGGATAGCAACATACCATCCAATTAATGCCAATCTCCCTTACGAAACCAATCAATTTACGTGTATGCTAAACAAACCCTTGTAATGACAAACCAAACTCCCCCTCATTAAAAGCAACCACAAACACTGAAAATAATGAACAAGAAAAAACGACAAAAATAATATGGTGGAGCAAGCAAGGAATTTCAGATTTGTACCTTAAAACACGCAAGATTATCCAAGAAGCACAATTACTTGAAAACACAATGTGCACAGCCTCTAGAAGATTCCTCATAAAAGAAAGTGATGCATTATATGAAAAGCATAGATCCCATGATAAAAGTGTGTATGTGACTCTTGGAGTTTGACAAACACTAGATTCAAATCCTAGTATTGATCTGAAAGTTGGACCTCCGACAAGAAAATCTAAGCACAACTAAGGAAAGTCAAACCACTAGGAAACAAGGGCTATTTGGTGAGTAAAAGCGGGGGCTCCCCCCCAATCAATGAATCTTTTTTTTTTCTTTCTTTCGTTTGCACATTTTTTTCTTTTCTTTCTTTTGCACATTGTTTTTCTTTCTTTTGCACACTCATTGGCGGCTGACATGCTCAAGAGTATGGAAACCGAATCAGAGAAGCATGGAGACAATAAGGATAGTCTGGTTGGTGACTCTGAGGTAGCCTTTTCCTCATGCCTGTACTGCAAAGAACTGAGGGGAAAGACATGGAGATGCAAAAAGATGAAAGGTGGTTAAGAGACTCAACATCACCCATGATATGCTAGTATAGGTCAATTCCTCTAGAAAAGCAAAAAATACAATGCCAGAAGTCCATAGAGAAAAAAGATCACTAAGGCAGAAGACTCCGATATTTGCTAATCTGAGAGTGTGTACAAAATGAGACATACTAATCAAAGTACACATACTCCAAAATGAGTAATGACCACAAAAAGCACACATATATTAACATGTAATGGATATTCTCATCAATTTCAATATATACCAAGTACTTCTCCAAAATTTCAAGCTTGCAAAACCATACTAAAAAAAAATTTTGGATTTTTTTTTTTTTATTAAAACAAAGCAAGACAGAAAACGAATAGGCAAATGACTCAAAAAGAAAAAATACACAGAAACCCAAAAACTAAAACGAATAAACAAATTAACACAAGTTAAGTTTTCTCACCCAAACCGCTTTAGTATGAACAAAGTTGTGAGAATTGTGGTTCTTGGGTGGTGTCTTGACGTTGTGGTTCCCTTTATCTTCATTGGGAACCCGTCTCGACTTAGTGTCCAACCTCCTATTCCAAGGTGTAGACAAACAAAACCTCTGTTCATGTTTGGTTTCAAGCAAATCAAAATAACGAGGTCTAATATGGCCCTTAACCTCATTACCACCAATGAAGTGGCTCCTACCCCACGAGATGTTGGAACTTCTTCCATCTCTATGAGACATTCTCCCATGCAACTCATAACAATAAGGGCGAATATGACCATATATACCACAATGATGACAAATAAAAATAGGGTGTACCTTATTTTCTTTAACCTTACCAACTCTAGGAAGATTGAGAAGTCTTTCCTCTCATTGAATCTTTTACTCCCCCTGCCCTTGAGTTTTTGTATCATGAGATGTGGATGCACTCCGTTTTTGCTCTTTGTTATCACCAAAACCAATGCCATTCTTGTCAGAACATATTTGTTGAGACCCAATATTATTGTCCAAAGTCTTTGATCATTTGTTCCAAAGACCAATGGTAGCCATAGCATACTTGAGCTCTTCCTCTTTCTTGATCATTAGTTCTTCCAAGGCAACTTGAGACATCTCGAGAGTTTTAATCTTTTCTTCATACGTTGCATAGATTTGCTGTAGCTCATTCCTCTCTATCTCACAAGTCAAGAGTTTCGCACAAAGAGCTTATCGTTCACTAGAAATCTTAATGGCATCATTCCTAGCCTCAAAATCTCCTTCTTTAATTTGACATTCTCACTTTCATATGCTTTGAGTTTCGTAGTGAGTTTGTCATTCAATTAGAATAAGTTAAGAGATTCCTTGTACAACTTTTCATAAGCTTGCTCAAGCTCTTCATCATCACTCCCCGAGGATTCATCTTCAGTGACATTCTCAATTGGCCTCTTCGGATACTCTATTTGTTCTTCAGTTTCGAAAAGCTACCAAGAAAGCAAGGAATTGTTCATGCCCCTCTTCACCTTGTGCTTCGTTGTCTCTTTCATCTTTATCAGTATCGGATTTGTCATCCCAAGTGATAGCGAAGGCTTTCTTCTTCCTTAAATGAGTAGGGAATTCTTGAGCAAAATGGCTAAATCCTTGGCATTCATAGCATTGGACTCTTTCAGAGTTCCCTTGTATCTTTCCTTTCTCCTTCTTGGTTATAGAATTAATTTTGAATTTATCTTTGCCTTTTGATTTATGAGTTGATTCCAGAAGATTAGGATTCTTTTTCAGAAAAGACTTTTTAAATTGTTTTATGTAAGCATCTGTAATCTTGGAATCAATCTTGCAATCCTCATCAGAATCCTTTCCAACTCTATGAGCACTACTTTAAGCAATATCATCTTTTTGTTTCTTTTTGAAATTTCTATGTGGCTCATAAGTGTGGCGATTTCCAACTAAATGATCCAGCTTGAGGTTGTCAACATCTTGAGCCTCTTCAATAGCCGTAACTTTTGGTTGGAAGCAATCGGGCAAGGACCTCAAAAAATTTCCTACAATCTTGGATTCCAGTATTTTTTTCCACCTAAATTGAAGCTGGAATTTATAATGTCACTCAACTTCGTATAAAATTCATCAAAGGTTTCACTATTTTTCATTGAAAGGTTTTCGAAACTAGACGTGAACCTTTGAAGTTTTGAGCGTTTAACAGAATGAGTGCCCTCATGAATAGTTTGTAAGATATTCCAAGCCTCTTTTACGACTTCACAATTGCAAATATAACTAAACTCTTCAGGTGTGACGGTGCAAAAGAGAGAATTGATAGCTTTACTATTCCAGCTACTATTTTGGTAATCAATTGTGTCCCACTTATCAATTGGTTTGGGGAAAGATACTTCATCAATGGTAATCGTTGGTTCGGTCCATCCATATATGACAGATTGCCAAACTTTTTCATCAATAGATTTTAAAAACGATCTCATCCAAGCTTTCCAAAAAGAATAATTGGATTCGTCAAGTAGGGATGGTCGAACCATAGAATTTTCCTCATGAATTGAATACATTATCACAAATCAAACAAGATCTCCCTCTAATAGCTTCTTCTTTTTTTAAAATAGAACGACTTGCTCTGATACCAATTGAAAAATCTAGAAATCCCCAAGATGTTGATTTGTGATTATGTATCAATTTTAAGCAATAAATAGCAATCCCAATCAAACAATCAAGACAAATCAACACAACGATTTTACGTGGAAAAACCACAATTGGAGCACCTCCAATTGTGATAAAAAATCAAGGGTAAAAGCCACAAAACAATCCACTAAGAAGACATAAAGGAATTACACAAGTGTACTCTTAATTACCTAGCGAATCTACGCCCAAATCGAACCGACCTCTATGTGCCTCTTCCAGCCCCGTCTTCACCTCGGAATTGTCTTACCCAATGTTGATTCCACAGCGTCGATGTCGAATCACGATGATGAGCCACTCCAGAATCCACTAAAGCTTCAGACCCAAATTCCACGGAATCCACCAAAGAACAACACTCTTTTTTGTATTGAATAAACAAACAATCCTTTGATGTATACTTCTTAAACCATAAGTTGAATACTCAATTAAACATCAAAGAAACCAAGCAAAATAGCCCCAGATATAAACCCTAATATCTAAGAAGAAGATTTGGAAGTCGTAACCCTAAAATCTGACTGAAACACATATTTATAGCAATCTGTTTCGCGATCTCCGCTTGAGAGCAAGAATGGCCGCTCGAGCGGATCCCGCTCGAGCGTAGGAAAGTTCGGGTTGGATTTGCATCTAAAAACTCATAGCCTCACTGAAATAAAAGCTGAACAAAATTACAACTGGAGTTTTGTCAAACAGGATTGCCAAGAATAAAAACCTAACAAAAGAATCCATGTCTTTTTTTCATCGGTATCCTTTGATAACAAGCCAGCCTCATTGGCTTTCATTTACTTGCATCCCAAGGCTTATTACCTATGCAAGATAAAGTTAAATTAATAACTTATTGCTAGAGAAATCACAACTTCAAAGAAGCTTTTAGCCTCACTAGCCACCATATAGGTTTAAGAAGATTAGACAAAAAAAACTTTAAAGTCATAGTCTTTTAACATCTTCTAGGCTCATCTTTTTTTCTCATGAAATCGATTCCTCAATTGCATGATGGCATTCTTGTATAAATTTGAATATCAGATTTATCCACAAGAAAATCGATATGTACTACTATATTGTGCATAACCGTTGAACACAAAGTCAACGGATTTTTAAGGCTATTCTATCCGTTTAGGTTTAGGTATTGTCACTTTTTGCATGACACCCCCACATTTGTAGAATTTATACAAAAGCTTTCGGCCTTTCCAAAAATTCATGCAGGGTCTTTAAACAATTCCTTGTGTCACAATGATTATGAGACTCTTATAATCATATCACAGAAAATACATTCTTAGATCGTCATAAACCGAATTAGGTCTCTTCCGAATTCAAGGCACCAAACAAATTTGGTCCTACATGTCACTCTGAAGTCAATAGCCTTACTATTTGGAATCCTAAACCTAGTGATCAATAGTCTACTATTCAGAACTTCATAACATGGTCAATAGTCTTATCATTAGGAATCACTAATTTCTCATCATGTGATTAGTAGACTTTCTACTACTAGGAACCACAATCTTTTAAATGTGATCAGCAATCACATTCATTACTAGGAATCATCATATCTTGACATATGATCAGTAGCCTCTCCACTACTAGAAATCATCATGTCTTAACATGTAATCAATGATCTATTTACTACTAAGAACCACAAACTCATAACTATGTAATTAGTGGTCTAACACTCCCTAGGAACCACTAGTTTTCTATCTCTGTGATCAGTGATTTTATACTTACTAGGAGCCACCAATTTAAGAATATATTTAGAATTTAAAAATTCAAAAAATATATTCACTCGCCGTAACGGGTTGTCTCATCTTTACTTTCAATCAAAGTCACATAGCAATCATACATACTATAATTGACATAATGATAACATACTAATTGCCTCTGATAAATTCAAAGATATCATCACGTAATCTTATGATTTCCTTTAATCACACTTGATCTCTTTTGATCTTCCTTTAAGAACCTTACAAGGTTCAGGGTGTCAGGTGGAACAACATTTCCTGTTGTCATCTCTTGAAGCCATTTCTAAAAAACCACAATAGAATTTCACTATTTTTTTTGGGGGGGGGGTAAGTAAGTCATAAATTAAAGACAAAAGAATACAAATACAAGGGGCATACCCCAGGCCCTACCAAATGCTATACAACAAAGAAATAGAAAACAAAAGACAAACGGGTAGCACCATGGCACACCAAACCCAAACAAACAAAAGGAAAGGGGCCCACCTGATAAACAGAGCAAAACAAATATGACAAAATAAGGCATCCGAAAGATATGTTAAAGGGCCCCATGGAGAACATGAGGACCATGAACATACATATAAGCAGATAGTAGCCTAAAGAGGAGGGAACAAATAACCCTATACAACCTGCTAAGAAGTCCCCAGAAGCTTGAGAAGTAACTCAAGATCAAAATAGAAACATACATGTCAAGAGAATAAATAGATTACCCTTGCACAGCCCGGAAGAGAAGACGAAACCAGCAAAAATAAATACAAGCATTTTCCACAAATGAGACCAAAAAAACCAAATTGCATGCTACTAGCATCCAGAAAACCCGTAGATTTGCCAGCATCCACAGCAGTTGCAACATTCATCCACAAACTCGGATGATTAGTAAAACCTGTCCAAGTGAGAAGATAAAATGAGAACAACCAAACAGAGAACTGCATATGCTCAGGATACAATAGTATGATATATATAATATGGGAACTACCATCACTCAACCCACAATATATGACCTCACACCACTCGGCAATAGATAGATAGCACACAATATGTAACCTTACAACACTCAACCCACATATATGGACTCCACCATGCACTGGGAAACTGATTTGACACCTGCAAAAATAATAAAAAAATATATACAGATATATGTAAACATTAGACGATTCTTTCACTTTTGGATAGAAAGAGGGATGGTATTTGTTCCTCACAAACTCAACCTACAACGGTATATAGCAAACCTCACACCAATTACAAAGAGACTGCAACAATAGCAAACAATTAGAAACACACAATATATACTCACTTCCACTCAACCCACAATTTCTGAACTCACAACACTCAAGTACCAGCTGCATCCACCAATAAGTTATCCTTGACCTGATTTTCGGATAGAGTTTGGGAGGGACCACTTCACCATAAACCAAGCATTTGTCACCTTCTCTTTGAAGCTCGAGATGGACAAGATCCTATTTCTCACAAGGCTTCTAATTCTAGCTTACACAGCCACCTCAGTGGATTTTGAGCCTTTGAAAATCCTACAATTTCTCTCAGTCCAAATACAGTAAACAGAAAATAGTAAACACAAGTTTAGAAATAGTGGCAGCCAAAGATTTGCCCTTGATATTCCTGCTTAAGCAATCTACCAAATCTATCCAGTCAAGATAAGGAGCAGTCAAATTGCACATACCCTGCATAACATTCCAGACTCTGTAAGAGAAAGGGCATTTAAAAAACAAGTGATTATGGTCCTCGAGCCCAACCCCACAGAGACAACAAATAGAAGAGTTGCTAGTACCAAAGACAACAAGCCTATCAAGAGTGTTCAGTCTATTATGTATAGCAACCCAAACCATAATACTAATTCTAGGAATATGAAACTTGAACCACAGGATCTTAGCCCAAACAACTCTAGAACCATGGGTCCTCCACTCGTCCCAACCAGACTTAATGGAGAATTGCCCATCAGAAGATGGCAACCACACCACCTTATCATTCACTAACGAAGGCTTCATATCTGCGGGGACAGCAGCCTTAATCTCATTCAAGTCGCAAGTACGACACACAGGCCATTTCCACCTAGAGCCATAAATAACAGCCTCCACTTTAGCAAACTTCTGGATCCCAGAGTCAGAAATAACTCTGTCTCCAAATCTATTAAAAAGAGGCCCAAGAGGGAACCAGTTGTCAAACCACAAAAAGGTAGCCTTCCCATTACCAACATTATATTTAATCAGGGGAGCAATAATACTCCTCAAATCAAGAAGCTTTCTCCACACCCAGGAAGGGTCACTAGGAACTTTAAGGCACCAAACACTTCTACCCTTTAACAAGTAAGACTTAACCCATTGACACCACATGGATTGCTCACCCCCCGACAACAAAAACCAAACATGCTTGGCAATAGCAGCTTTATTCCACACGTCAATAGATTTAAACCCTAGACCACCCTTATTCTGAGGAACACAAAGGTGCACCCAAGCAACTTTTGCTCCAAACTTTTTCAAATCAGGACCATTCCAAAAGAAAGCCCTCAGACAAGATTCAAACTCCCTTACCACTTTCTTAGAGAGAATGAATAACGAAGCCCAATAAACCTGCATAGAGAACAAGATAGATTTAATCAATTGGGCTCTCCCGGCATAAGACAACACTTTATTGGTCCACAATTGAATCCTGAATTTCACTATTTTGTTTTTCCAGAAACTAAACTTAATACTAGAAAATCCAAAAGTCTGAAATTTAATTCAAAATTGATCTCACCACTTACCCTAGAATCGAACATGGTCAGGAAAGTTTCCAGGAAGATTAGAAGGGTCACACCGGTCCTACTTAAGGCCCAGTTAACCTTAGACAAAACTTTCAAGAGCATGTTGACTCCTAGTCCATGAGAAACAAATTTAGAATTAAGTTTTCCAGCGGATAAACTAGGTTAAAACAAACCAAGTTTACAAAACTTATAAGCAATTAAAAATTGCTATCAGAATTACACCACTCATAAAAGTTAACCGATACTTCTGGAACTGAACTTATTATTTCTAAATAAAAATCAGAAATATTTTAGCTAATTCTAAAATTTGGTTTCTTTTCCCATAACACTTTGGAAATAATCGGATTATAACCAAAGACTTTCTCAAAACTTAGTTTACTACCCCTTTGGGAATAAAAAGATTTAAACCCACAGATTTCCTCTAACCACAAAGGTTTGAAACCAAATCCATCCTGGTTTTTGAAAATAATAAAATTAATCCCAAAGACTTTCTCTAAACCAGAAGGTTTATAATTTCTTTCCTTCCACTTTTCCTTTCACTATGGCAAAACTATTACAAATTAGAAATTAAAACTACTACAAAAGGAAATGCAACTGTTACAATTACAAATTATCTAAATCTGCAAAATCAAAGTTCATGGCTACGTCCGAAATGGTCTGTTTAGCCAAGAACACACTCCTTCACTTGAAACCATCCTTTTGGATTGCCAGCTTATCTTTGTATAAAATACAATATAAAAAATAAACTCAGTGCTCTATTCCATGTAAAAGGGATGTGTATAAAACTTTATCCAGGTTGCCACTAAACCTCCATGCTCACTGCTTATATACACACTTGGATACAAAATGAGTTAATAAACCAATAACTCATATAATGCATATTACATAAGTAATTTGAACTATCACTCACATTATGTAATTCAAGCAGTTAAAGATGTATTGCAGTTATAAGAATATCATGAGTTTCATAACTATGAAATAATTACGTATATAAGATTATTATGGTCATAACACTGGCATTCTAACCATCTAACTATGAGCAAATAATATTATAAACAATAGAGTTAAATTCCAACAATACACAATAATGTTTGGAGTAATTCACTTGATTATACACATCAAGACGTGGAAAAACTCACACTACAAGAAAAAAAAAAACATTCGGCGACCAAATTTCCTGACTAAAAAAAATTTGGTTGCTGAAAGTATAGCTTTTAGCGACCAAAACAGCATTAGTAGCCAAAAGTAAAGATTTTTGGTGACTAAACAGTTTTAGTAGCCAAAAGTCTACAATTAGCGACTAAAAATAAGTTTGGTCGCTGATTATATGGGTTTTAGTGACTAAAAAATTTTTAGTAGCCCAAAGTAAACTTTTTTGGCAACTAAAAAAAATTTAGTAGCCAAAAGTCTACAATTGGCAACTAAAAATAAGTTTGGTCGCTGATTATATGGGTTTTAGTGAATAAAAAATTTTTAGTAGCCCAAAGTAAAGCTTTTTGGCGACTAAAAATAAGTTTGGTTGTTGATTATATGGGTTTTACCGACTAAAAAAACTTTAGTAGCTAAAAGTAAAGCTTTTTGGTGACTAAAAAAATTTTCGTAACCAAAAGTCTACAATTGGTGACAAAAAATAAGTTCAGTTGCCAAAATTGGTCATTTTTAGCGACTAAAATTATTTTGGTCGCTAAAAGTTAATTTTTTATTTTTATTTTGCTACTAAATAGTTTATTTTACATAAATTATGTAATAAAATAATTATGTTTATATATATACTTTTATATTAATATAGGTGTATGTACTATATAAATAATATATGTCACATATACAATTATGTGGTGCTATAGAGGCGTAGCGGGAAGAGTGTGGTGCATAAGGTTTATGGTGTGGGAGGTTGGCGGTTCGAGTCTCCGCTAGAGCAGATCAAATTATTCTACAACATTTTTTTTTTCACGTTTGAAGCTTTTGGTGACTAAAGGTGTTGGTCGGCGATTCCTTGACTATTGGCGACTAAAACATTGGTCGGTAAATGTATAATTTAAAAGAAATATAATTGACTATTGGTGACCAAAATTTTGGTCATTAAAGACTTTCTTTTTGGCGATCAAAGGTTTTTTGGTTGGCAAAACTCTCAAAGACCTTTTCCCGACAGGATTTTGGTGACAAATGTAGCGAGCAAAGTTTTTGGTCACAGAATGTCATTGGCGACCAAAAACAGACAATTGGCGACCAATATTTTAGTTGCTAAAAGTGACTTTTTTTGTAGTGTCACAACCAATACAACAATTAATTAATAGAATGAATACAAAGTAAAGACATTATAATGCAAAATATTCCACCATGCACTAATACTCTCTTAGAACCCATCGACCTTATAATTCAACATAAATATTATATTAGAAAAATCGAAACTATTTTTCTAAATTTTCTCCTAAAACAAACCTATTTGGAGATTTTTATACCGTTAGAAACCTTTTGACTAGCCGAATCTCTTGAAATTCTCCAAAAAAATAAAATAAAATCAACTCTTTGTTTTTTCCAAAATTTAATCAATCAAAATCAACATACAGAATAAATCCGAAATTAACCTGAATTGTAAAATGAATAATTAAATTCACAAATATGTCCAAAAATCTAAAGATCCAAAATTCTCATTCATGCTTAGGTTATCTTGTTCAAAACAAAATTAGTAGTCCAATTTACTAATTCCAATTTATTTTATTTGTTCGTATTATATATCATCCTTTGTCGCTTACGTAAACCTGTAAAGAAAGTTAACTACAAAAAAAAAAAAAAAATCAAAAAAATTAAATAAAATAGTAAGAATCTTATATAATGAAAATTTTATTTTTATAAACTCCTATCAACTTAAACACTAACAATCAAATAACTCATACAATAACAACTAATTAACATGAAATAAATTGCATGAATAAATTATTAGAAATAAACAACTAAAAATAGATTCATTTTAAATAGTTTTTGAAAAATGGCTATATAAGATTGTTGGTATTTTTCCATAAAAATACAAGAAAAATACATAAAATGAATTAAATAGAAATGACAAAACTATTATTATTATTATTTTTTATTATTAAAGAATGATATATACAATAAACTATAGAACTAAAAAAACACAAGAATGAACTAAATTACACCATAAAACATATTACAAGATGGATTCAAATGGACATATAAAATAATATGCCAGAAATTATTTAAATTTAAAACTTTAAAGAACAAAAGATAAAGGATGTAAACCGAAGCCTGTGTAATACCACAATTTCCTTAAAACAAATTCACCACCTCCCGGTGGGTGCTGGAGGTATGCTGGCGTCTGTCTCCCAAGATACGACGGTCAAAACCAGCTAATGCAGAAGCACCTTCTGAATACTTTCGGCGAACTTGATAATGGCTGCACTCTCTCTAATGAGAACCAAAAAAGGGGTTAGCAAAAGAAGATAGGAAAAAATTTCTTTAGGGAAAAAAGCATCTCCAACGTTTTATCTCAAAACACCATCTCCATATTCTATCAAAAATCTCTCCAAAACTCTTATTAAGTTGGAAGGGAAAGGCCTCTATTTATATAAGTAGGGAAATCCCTAGCCATGAAGGCTATACATCAATAGGGCCATCAAATGCCATTGACCAAGGCAATCAACTCTAGCCATTAGGGCTAGAGTTACAAAGGTTGAAAACCTATGGCCACTAATATGGTCATTATCTCTATCATCAAAAGATGAGAATTACAAAGGTCTAAACCTTCCATGTGCTTAAAATATACAAATAAATATGAATATAATGATGGTTGAATAAACCAACTAGATGGGTCATAAAATGGATACTAATGTTGGGTTACAACCCAATCCAAGCCCAATTCTCAAACACATGCATAAGCTAAGCTCGACATAACATAGCTTAGCCCAAGCTCAAGATTAAGTTCAAATCTAAGTCCAAGACCAAACCCAGTATATGCACAAGCACAAGCCTAGGCCCAGTCCAAACTAAGACTAAGTCCAAATTTAAGCCCAACTTTATTGATGCCCATTTTATAAGACAATTCTCATTCAAAACTCAATGGTTTTGGCTCATTTTTTTTGTATTGCAATTTTCTCACTTAAGAGAATACAAAACCACTCAGATCCACCTCAACTGACAGTTTGGTCCCATTTTAATTTCAAATTAAAGTTTCTGAAAAACCATTATTTTCCAACATGTTATTTAGTACCGTTTTGTGTTGAAAGTGGTTGAGAGCATAATGAGTCAGTTGCATTATAGAAGGAAATGAGACAACATGTGACTAAAGAAGTGGTAACAAACTTTCATGTTGTTAAGAAGAATAGGGTAACCGGCAATGAAAGAATGAACTATTATGATCGGTTGCGAAATTTGAAATGTGAAAGTTCAACCTATAAATAAGGCAAGGAAGAAAAAAGCAAAACATCAATCAACCCATAATCACTCACAAATTGTGATATCTAGGCATAGTTTAAGTTAGCAATTTTAGGAGTAATTTAAGTAATAGTTTTTCCAACCCTCATTTCTTTTCTTCTGTCAATTGCTATATTTTTTAATTATTTGTTCTTGTTTAAATTCTTGTAACTAGTAGCAAGTGACAAGTTATTTGAATAAATACATATTCTGCTATGTTCTTTCTCTTCTTTACTTAATAACCTCCAAAGAAGTCCTTAATTTGTTTAAGATATATAACTCAACCACATAGTCTGATCTTCTCCCACTGGCTGTGCCAATTTATATTGGTAAAAATTCAGTTTAAGCCTAATCGACAGTAATTAATTATAGCGATCCCGGGTTTACCCTTGTTATACCGTGATCCGGACATGTGTCCGTGGATGTTGGTAGTTGTTTATTATTTTGTTTACATCCTTTTACTTCGTATTTGAGTTATAGGATGTGTTGGGCGGATTTGTTTCAGGTTGGTTGAGTTTAGAAACCAAAACTAGTTGCCCAGATTTTTGGCCTGTACGCTCGAGCGGAGGTGTTGGCGTTCGAGCGGAGATTACACCCATTCAGTATTTTCCTGTGCAGCGTTGTACGCTCGAGCGTGGTATTGGCCGCTCGAGCGGGGTTGTCTGAGTGCCGCTCGAGCGTAGGGTTGGGAGCTCGAGCGGAGGCCTGGTTCTGCAAAAGTGCTGGGCGAGTGCATTCTGCGCTCGAGCGGGCGGTTGGCCGCTCGAGCGGAAGTCTGTGAGTGGCCGCTCGAGCGGGGTGTTTTACGCTCGAGCGGAGACCTGGGTTAAAGTCCCGAATTTGTGACTCTTCAAATCACTTTTTCACTTTCTCTTCTCTTTCTTACTTTTCCAAAATCACCATTGTTGAGCCTCTCACTTTAGACTCTACCTTCTCTCTAGGTTTTGATCTAGTAGGAGTGATTTACTCACCTTTGGCCTTTACAAAAAAGTTGTTGATCGTCGAGGGCTTCATTTTAATCTGAAAATCTCGGGTTTTGGAGCACGTTGGGTTTTGTCGTCTTCTCCTTTGGGACTCCGAATTTGAGGTAGGGATATCCTACTCCTCTCTATGGGTTTTGTCTTTAAATTTTGGTATTTTGAGATGTTGGGCTTGGTTTGGTAATTTTGTGAAAGTTTGGGGCTTTTGTGTAATTTTACAAAAGTTGGGGTTTTATTCATAATAAACCTAGATGCATGTTTGGCATGGAGAAATGGAATTGATGTTGAATCATTGATGAAAATGGGACCTAAGGGTTGAAATGGTAATTATGGAAAATGGCCTAATTACATTGTTTAATTAATTGAGATAATTAATTGTGAGAAATGAGGAATGAAATGTTGATTGAATATCCATTTGTGCATTCATTTTCTGTTTAGAAATAACTGCTTTGGGCTATCGGTGGAGGATAGTCGTGATTGTTGTAGACAATGCATGATGATTAGGTAAACTGAAACTAATCAATGAAATGTGTCATGGAACTTGACGGTTGATAGAATACATTATTTGTATGTATTGGGTGATTGTATATAGAACCATTGTGTTTGTATACGTTATGTGTAGAGGAGGAGATAGGGGATGTACTCCGCGGTTTAGGGGAAGATAGGGGATGTACTTCTAAACCGGATAGGTATTGGGAGGAGATAGGGGATGAACTCCGTAGACACAGCTCATATGCTTGTCTAGAGAAGTGAAGATAGAGCTCATATGCTTATCTTTGTGAAGTGTGGATACAGCTTATATGCTTATCTGTGAATGTGGGATATTGTTGTTATACATATCTGTTGTGAAGTGTGGATACAGCTTATATGCTTATCTGTGAATGTGGGATATTGTTGTTATACATATCTGTTGAGAATGTGGATATAGCTTGTATGCTTATCTGAATGTGAGATATAGTTTTTATACATATCTGTGGAAATGTTGATAGAGCTAGCATGCTTATCTGTTGAAAAAAGGGAAAATGAAAGGTAACTTAGACTCATAAGTTGTAAGACATAAATATGTGATTTATGTGATTGTATCAGTGTTGACCATCTATCAATTGCTAATATTTTAGTCATTGTCCATGGTTGGTTTAGTGTATTTCTACTGGGCTGTGGCTCACCCTATATGGGAATATCATTTTCAGGTGCAGGAAGCATGCCACCTCCAAGGACATAGCTGGAGGCTAGTGGCGGACATACTTTTGTCGCTTAACTTTTGATGTATTACATGTAACTTCAAGCCTAGGGCTTATTGTGTAAATGAGTTAGTACTCTTTTGTTGTAACCAAGTGTTAACTTGGAAAGCTGTAAGCCCGTAGGGCATTTTGTTATGATGTTGACATGTAATACTTATGTAATGAAATTCTAATGAATGAAAGAATGTGGTTAGTTTATATGTCTTATTTGATGGGTTTATTGTTGTTATTTTGAGGGCGTTACATTAATCGAAAGACTTAAACTAATTTTCAATAAACACAAAAAAGATCAGACTTTGTGGTTGAGTTCTATGCCTTAAACAGATTAAAGACTTTCTTGGAAGTTATTAAATAAAGAAGAGAAAGAACAAAACAAAATATGTATTTATTCAAATAACTTGCCAATTGCTACCAGTTACAAGAACTTAAACAAAAACAAAGAATTAAAAAGTAAAGCAATCGATAGGAAGGAAAGAAATAGGGGTTTAGAAAATCTATCACCTAATCAACTCCTAACAATGGCTAACTTAACTATGCCTAAACTATCTTCACAATTTGTGAGTGATTGATGATTCATTAATGCTTTTCTTGTATCTTCCTTACCTTATTTATAGGCTGAACCTTCACATTTCAAATTTCGCAACTGATCAAAATAGTTCCTTCTTTCATGGCCGGTTGCCTCATCCTTCTCAACAACATGAAAATTTGTTACTATTTCTTTAGCCATACGTTGCCTTATCTCCTTCCACAATGCAAGCTAATTCATTATCCTCTCAACCACTTTTAGCACAAAATGGTACTAAATAGCAATAATAAAAATAATAATGATAATGATAAAGAAATAATACCAAATTTCATTTTTCTGTCGATTGTGGCCAAATCCAATTTTATTGTGGCCTACCAAGTGTGGCCAGATTTAATTTTGTTAATTGTGGTTAGTTGATTTTGATCTGTAAATTGATACCATAAATCATATTTTTAAGTGATTATGGCCATGTTATTATTATTATTTCTTTATCATTATCGTTATTATTATTGCATTGTGATGAAAGTAGTTGAGAGCATAATGGGTTAGCTTGCATTGTGGAAGGATATAAGGCAATGTGTGGCTAAAGAAGTGGCAACAAACTTTCATGCTGTTAAGAAGAATAGGGCAACTAGCCATGAAAGAAGGAACAACTTTGACCAGTTGCTAAATTTGAAATGTGAAGGTTAAGTCTATAAATAGGGCAAAGAAGATACAAGCAAAACATTAATCAACCCATAAATCACTCACAAATTGTGATATCTAGAAGTAGTTTAAGTTAGCAATTTTAGGAGTAGTTTAAGTGACAGTTTTTCCAGCCCCCATTTCATTTCTTTTATCGATTGTTGTATTTTTCAATTCTTTATTCTTGTTTAAGTTCTTGTAACTAGTAGCAAGTGACTTAAACCAAAATTTTACCAACGTAAATTGGCACACCCAGTAGGACCTTTCTAACTTGGAGTGATGATGATGAAGAAGCAAACTTATCCTAATGGAATCAAGCCTTCAACAAGTATGTTTACATCTTGTGCACCAATGGACACAAATTGCCATTGGAGTGGCAGTGTTTCGCTGGATACAAATTATCAGTGGAATGTATCATATTCCATGTCAAAAAATTATCAATGTTATGGTGGTGCTTCAATCACTTATAGCTAATATAAGGGTATGACAAATGATTGTAGACACCCTATTTTTGACTGCCCTTAAAACTTGGGCGCCTCAGGTTGATCACTCGATGATGAAAGTTATGCTATACAAATGCTCGATGTCTTCAGCAAGAAGAAGCTCTAATCCTAACCTCACACCCCATTTTTGACCAAAACTATTTTAGACCTTAAAAACCCTCTTTTTCAAAATACTTTTCCAAATGTTTCTATGATGTTCCGAGGCTCGCATTTTGTTTAAAAGATTGCACTTTTCGATAAACTGAGTAAGGACAAAGTGGAAATAAATGAAAGGGAGGTGAACTCTTTGAAAAATCTTTAAAAATATCTTATTTGGAGTTGGACAAAATAGGAGGGGGGTAGAAAACTAGTTGGGAAAAATGTTGGGCATCAATCCGTTAAGATATAAATGAGCAACCTTCACTAAAATAGGCATCTCTCATTGCACACTTACAATTAGCTGTAAGGCCACCACCATTGGAAAGAAGACTTCCGGGGCTTCAATTTAGACTCAAGAATCACCTAAAACCGAGTCTGGATGAAAGAGATATGCTCGTTTGAAGTCAAGTCTGGAAGCAGATTTTTATGGACGATCGACCACTAATAGTGTACGGTCAGCCAATTGTGAAAAAATAGGCCATTTTGAGTGGATTGGCCAGCCAAGTGTCCCCACAAGTGTACGGCCAGCCACTTGTGTCAAAAAATAGATTTCTGCACATATTTGTTGCTAGCTGTTCCCACATGTGTATGCACTGCACCAGTTGTCTATATATAGATATTTCTGAGGGAGTAACATGCTTTTCTATATATAGATGACCTCCCCTATTGAAATTGGGTTACAAAAAATTCCAAAAGCTCAAAAACTTGAAATTCTTTCCCTATCTCTATCTTGCAACACACACACATTACCCAAACACTTCCTAAACCAATATTTGAGCTCTCTTTGCTGAGATTATTGAGTCCAAATTTCAACCTTTGAGAGTGAAAGCCTTGTGGTTTGTGAAACAAAGAGTTTTCAAGAGGTATAATTTCTTCCTTCTCTGCACTACTTCTCCCCTATCTTTTCTTGCTGTTTTTGGACTATTTTAACACTGTTTTTATGGACTGAAACTAGTGGCTTAAAGCTACCAAAGGTAAAGGGGTTAACCACCTTTCTCTGTACCTTGTATTCCAAACTTGTGCCCTTGTGTTTCCCATCATTGCATCAACTTTTTTTGAGCTTTTTACCGTTGATTTTCAGAGTTTTTCAAAGGCTTAAAATGTGGTTTTGAAGTCTCAAAAAATGGAGGGGTTAGTCTCCCCTCCTTTGGCTTGTTTGCTAGCTTAATTGCTCTATTATTTTAGCTTACTCTTTTAGCTTCATTTACCTCAATTCTAGCACTATTTTAGCTTTATTTAGGACTACTTTTATGTGTTTGTTTCATTTATGCTTTGTATAGCATGCTTGTAGCGTAACGGTCCTCATAGGTTTGGTGTTTTAGGCATTAGACACCAACCTGTTTGAGTTGATAGCATTTATTTCAAGCTTTCCATACTTGTGTTCACCCTTAATCATCTCTACACCTCTCTAATTTCTTGGTTTCTTCTTTGCTTTGAGAGTCGTTTCAAAATGATTGTTTGTTTAAGCTTGAGATAGAGATTGTTGTGCTTAATGGTTTAATCTCTTCGAAGGTTCATTACTAGTGGCATGACATCTCTCTCATGTCCAAAACAACCCTTTGTTTGACACTTCTTTCTATTAGTGGACTTAATCTTCATTATTGGACTAAAAGGCTCAACGAATGGAAAGGTAATTAAAAGAGGTATTAAAAATGGGAATAAAATGAAGCAAGATAATAAAATGGTTTGGGTTAATTGAACCCATTGAATCTTGAGTCGTTTCATACTTGTTAGTGATGAAAACGGTTCAAGAGTCAAGGTCGACCGCTTCCCTTGATCAATGTCATGATAGGGATGAGGTTTGTGGGTCTTTCATAATGTATTTATTGAAATTGTATCCCTTGGTTCATAAGTCATCATGCAATGACTTTGCACCGATTGATGGCTTGCGAATCGAGCCTAACCCTCCTTTGATCTGTCTGATGATAAGGAGAGGTAGGGTGGACAGACATCCCTGAAAATGCTCTGTTTGTGCTCTGTTTGTTATCTGTTGCAACAAGGCAGTACCCCAAACTAGTGGTCAGCCGGCCACTTTTTCTGTACAGTCGGCCACTACTTCTAGCTAGCCGGCCACCTTTTTTAGCCAAGTAGAATCCCTTTTTCCTGCAGAACAGAGCAGAGGCTAGGGCAAAATAGTGCAATCTTCTAATGGCAAAACAGAATCATTTTGGGTGGAATCCGCATTCATTCATGAGCATTCCTTACTTCTCGAGGCTGATTAGTTAGAGTACTTAATTACGCATAATTAATTCTATAGTGTAGCTACTTAGTTAGTCCTTTGTATTATTATGTTTGTGTTGTAATTAATTAGTTAAAGTAGCTAGTTAATTTTGTGTTGTAACTAAGTCGTTAGAGTAATTGATTTTGTGTTGTAATTATTTAATTAGCTAGAATAGTTAATTAAATTCGGCGTTGTAATAATTACTTAAGTAGCTTAGCTAATTCATTTATTCGGACCCTCTTGTAAGAGGGCCAATTTGTTCTAATTAGCTAGTGTAGTTAATTTATTCGATTTATAATAGTTAGCTAAGTTGTAGTCATTTGCTAGGGCATTTATTCAGACTCTCCTGTGCGAGGACAAAATTATAATAATACGTGGATGTCTTCCAACCTCACGTCTTTCTCCCTTTTATTTATTTGCGTATGATGGATAGTTTAGAGCATCACATTTTCGTTTAGCATTTCTCATGATTGCATCCATTATCATGCATGCATTAGGCTCAGCGCATCATTCTAAATCACATTGTTGTTTATTACTGCTTTGAATACATGCTTAACTGCATGCTAACAAATTAATCCACATGCCATGCTAGTAGTCGGGCCTAGAAGTTGCATCTTTGCATGTGTTGCATTAGTCAAGTTGCATTGATTAGGAGCATGCATTGTTTTTAACCATTTTATTTCTTCTGGCTTGCCTTGGAGTATTAGGTGAGCACTTATTGCTTTAGCATATCGTATGCGTGTAATTGTGGCCATATCTAACATATTTTCCATAAGGCTAAGTGCTTAAATGATATATCTCTTGAAATGCACGTGGATGAAGGCCAAGTGCTTGAATTGGGATGATTTGATAAATGAACATATGAGATCACTTTTTCAAGTGGTACATATTCAAAACACCTTTCAAAACAAACATAAAAATCAAATGTTCCAATTTTTGCCAATTAGTCTATACTTGTGTGCATCACCTAGTAAAGATAGCTAATAAATTGGGACAAGAGCATATAATGTAAATAAGAATCATATCATGATTAGTAGAGGCCGATCTTTGACTAGCTGAGTGGGGTGCTCAATTCATGACCTTCCCTTCTCGTATCTAAGGTCCCGAGCTGAGACATTTTGGTGATGACGAATAAGTGGCCTTTGGTACGAGTCTTAGGTTTCCTAAATTTCTCAAAAATATTTAGGTGGCGACTCTGTAATCTGGCAAAGCAGTCCATTTTTGGCATTTTGATTCAAAATTGATTTTTCAAAAGAATTGCCAGATTTGGACTCATTTGTGTTTATCTATTTCGCATTGCACTTGTGGAATCAGATTTAGAACCATGGGAGTCCGAACTGTAGGGCTAATTGTCTTTCGAAAGGAGCACGAAAAGCAAGCTACAATTTCTGGCGAATCAATTGGGAAATTTAGAGAACTTGACTTCAATTCATGATGTGAAATTTTATCTACACTTATTTGTTCTTTGCATTGCATTTGCATTAGTGCGCTTAAGTCACTGTGTTTGCCATCTATTATTCCTGGACGCTTTGCTGGAGGCTTGCCTAAAAGCTTGCCAAAAGGCTGACCGGTCGTGGGCTCTGCCTTATTGGGAACACAACCCTCGGATCTGGATTATCGCTGTACCGTTTGATCCTCCTTTCATTTCTCGGTGTTAGGTGTGAGAGGTATATTAGGCAATCTTGCTGAGGTACCCTTTTGACCAATCGGCCTAGCTGCATATAAATAAAGCCATAGTGACTGTTCCAACTTAAGACAGGATGCTCACATGCAGGATTTTGTGAAACCACTTGCTTGAAGTAGTGAAACCCTAGTTCATGCCAAAACTAGGACAAGGTAACCCTCCACCCCCCTCATAGGGGTGTTTTGGCTCTCTTTACTTAGTATATGCTTTACAGTGAAACTGTACAAGGGTGCTTCATATTAGTGGTACAGTTGGTATTAGTTTATGAGGTAGAATTCAGTGGGGAGTACATTTATTCAGCTGTGATCATATCTGTTTTAGTGAAATTAGGCTGAGGTGCTGCCTGTTTTCTCTTTTACTAGGTAGTCCTAGAACCATAGCTTCAGAAGGCTCTGATATCCCCTAGGTACTCTGGACTCGTATTGATAGATTTTGTCAGGTCTAAAATTTAGTTCAGAGGTAGTTAGTGTTTGCTTCGTTTTCGCTAGTGGCAAGACAAATGAGGGCCAGACAGGGTTCACTAATTCCACTGTTTTGACATTCACCAGTTAGATCACCTTTGTTCAGCTCATCCCGAGCCTCTACTCCTATCATGGCTAAGCCTTCAGCAAATCTAGAGGATTTACTGATCCATCTTCAGCAAACAGTAGATTCACTCCAACAGGATATGACCCGACAAACTAATGTCACTAGCAGGTTACAACAACAATAACAGCAGTTGGCTGCGACTTCTACTTCTCATGTACCTAATGTGGCTACTTCTATGCCAGGCACCACTGCCAATACAGCTCACGATCCACCGGGTGTTCCTATTCCTCTAGTCCAGATAGATCCAGTCCCAGTTCAAATGTCTAGAGCTCCAGCCGAGGCACCTTGTGAGTTTGAGTTTGAGTTTGACCCGACCCTGCTCAAAGTAAACAAACTTGAAAAACTATTCAAGAAAGCACAGGGGGTTAGATCCATTTCGGATATTAAGGATGGATATACTGAATCTGCCATTACTTTGCCAAAGCGGTTCAAGATGCTGCATATTGACCGCTTCGATGGCTTTGGAGATCTAATGGTGCATCTGCGCCTATTTTCTGATATCCTGCGACCAATGGGTTTGACCCGAGTTCAGAAGTTGTCACTATTCGGCTGAACCATGTCTGGAATAGCTGCCATCTAGTATGCGAAATTAAAGGACTCTGTGAAACAGAGCTGGCAGGAGTTGGTTGAATCCTTTGTCGCCTAATATTCTTACAACCCGTAGATGGAGGTCATAACTCGTGATCTTGAGGCAACGTGTTAGAAACCGAAGGAGGGTTTTTCCGAGTTTGTTACTCGATGGAGGGCAATGGCGGCTATGATGGCAAACAGGCCTCTAGAGAAAGAGCAAGCTCGTATCATTGTTAAAAACCTGCATGAAAGGTTATTACAGAAAATGATAGTCCTCCCACTATTCAACTTTAAGGACCTTCATAAAATTGGGGTTCAAATCAAGGATGCCATCAGACAGGAGATCATTGTAGAAGAGAATGAGCCTTTGAGGAAGAATGTTGTTTGCAGTTTCAATGCTACTACCAGTAGTAGCACAATTGCAAAATACTCAGAAGTAAACACTATCACCACTCCCATCGAAAACCATTTTCCTGATAATAACCAAAAACCAACCACTTCAACTCGACCCTAAGCCCGAAATTTCCATCAGCTTCACATGAGTCTCTTTCAAGCATTGAAAACGCTGCTAGAAAAAGGGCACCTAGAGCTTCTAGAACCCCAATCCCTTCCAAATCCTCTACCACCAAGACATGACCCTGCAAAATATTGTGCCTATCATCAACAACACGGTTATGATACAAACCGCTGCATTTGCCTCCGTCATAAGATTTAGGATCTTATTGATGAAGAGATTATAGCTCCACCAAAAAGACCTCAGGTTAACACTAACCCATTACCTCCACACCTCAACCTAATCCATACACTGCCATCCACCTACAACCTCAGCATATACATCATCCAAGCCCATTTACCCAAGCCTGAGGTGTTCATTTCAGAAAGCACGAACTTGTGTATGATGGACGCACTGGAACCCCAATCATCTCAAACCCCATCAAATACACCGCGGGCACCAATGGCCCAGCCCACTACTTTTGAGTTGTTGAGCATGATTGAGGATCTTCAGTGAACTGTGGCAAATTTAGCCTTTGAGATCTTGGTTCCATTATCGACCACATCACATGCCAGGAGTTTCATGTTAAAAAGCTCCCCAATCTTTGGATGAGCTACATTTGAAGAAGGCCAACCTGAAGTTATCTCAAGTCTGGGTGATGACATGTCAACAACAATTGGGCCTCGCTTCGACATAGCCACCCAATCGCTTGGAAAAGCTGAAGCAAGGGCAAGAACAAAGCTGGGGCCAGTATTGATCCTTATGCACATCTCTGGTGGGCTACTGAGGCTTTGAAGGCCAATGGGTTGAACAAACAGCAAGTGCTACAAGTTATTGCAAAGGCTGTGGATGACACTTTTGTCGCTCAGGTTAGGGGTACTTTGAATCCAGGGATAAGCCATGAAAAGGGATGTCTTGCGAGAAACATCCCTTCCAACTCCAGTCCTACACCCGTAAGAGATCATCAAACCCAATCAACACCTGTCAACCCCTTTGTCAATCCTGTCAGGATTGGTAATTGCACCTTCAATCTCCTTTTCATGACCTTGTCCAAAGCTTTGTATATCCTCATGAGACAAGTCCATCTCAAACCCCTGACCCTCGGCCTCTCCCTAATCCCCTTTTAGCGAAGTATAATGCTGCCAAGTATTGTGTTTTCCATCAACAAATCGACCATGACACTGACCATTGTTTTTGTCTTCGCTATGAAGTTCAAAATCTGATTCACAATAAGGTCATCACTCCATCAGGTCCTACAATGTCTATCGGCGCTGGATTAATGAACTTGAGGGATAATGCGACTGGTTCTGTGGTCAGGAATGAACCACCTGCTGATGGCGCTTATTTTACTCTGAGCATGTTAGATGGCACACACTGATTTTAGAAATATTGAAAATGTTGTTTATTTTTCTTTTTGAACTAGGTGTTGAGTCAGTCTTGTTTTGGTGATTTCGAGGGTGTTAACTCGGGCATCACTTCCCTGTTTGTTCTTGTTTGTCTTTTTCACTCTTTCTTTTGCATCTGTTTCCATCATTAAGCCAATTGAGCCAGAAGTTCTAAATGAAACGGCAGTACTTTTCACCTACTTCTCTGTGCCTTTAAATCATTGCACTGATCAAAGTTTTCAAAACTATTTCCAAAACTATGGTGAAAACAAAGAGGGAGAAATTCCTTGGGATTTCTAAAAATTTGATCAAACTGAGAGGAAGAGAGGAGCACTAAGCCCTTAATGAATGAGATCATGTCTGTGAATATGAGTATTGAGGGGGATCCTGGCTTGATCTAGATTGGTTCTACATTGTCTTCAGAAGAACACGAGTGACTAGTTACTTTATTAAAAGATTTCAAAAAATGTTTTGCGTGGTCCTACGAAGACATGCCTAGAATTGATCTTGAGATTGTACAGCATAGGATTACTCTCGGCCTTAAGACTCTACCCCTTTGCTTTCAAACCTTGAACCTTGATTCAGAATGTTCAACAATCAACCAAAATATGAGGCTTGCATCGTCGGATTGGAAGCAACCCTTGAACTAGGGGCAATAAGGTCGTATGTCATCAAAGAAAGCTTGTATAGCTGGATTAGAAGTAACCCTTGAACTAGGGGCAAAAAGGTCAGATATGCTCAAAGATTCAAAACTGGGTCATTTCTCAAGCCAATGAAAATCGGCAAGAAAGTCAAATCCCAGAATCTGAAAGAAGAAGATTTATTGCTGAAAAGACAACCGAGTTCCTATCCACGACACTAGGGGCAAATTCAGACCCAATTGGCTGGGCTCTTACATCATCAGCGAACAACAGCCACTCTCCTGGATTCAGATGGCTTAGAGATCTGACGTCCAATCAACATGGACAAGTTAAACTTTTCTATCCTTGAAAGGCTTGCTGGGTCGAAAATCCGGAAGGGCGACCCAAGCAAAAGTTAGAGCAAAAAGAAAAAGATAAGAACAAAAATGAAAAAATGGAAACAAAGACAAAAATAAAAGAAAATGAAGAAGAAAGAAAAATAGAGCTCGCAAGGTTGAAAACTGTGGACTCGTCTTTTTCCGCGCTCCGCTTTTCGGAAAAGGGTGTGGAAAGAAGGCCTCACAGTTGGGACTCCCGCGGTTCTGAATCTAGTCTCACAAGTACGATGTGAAACTGATAAACACCAAATAGTCCAATTTGGCAAATCTTTTTGGAAAATCAATTTTAAATCAAATAATACCAAAATTGGACTGCTTTGCTAGATTACAAAGTCGCCACCTAAATATTTTATTTTTGGGGAAATTTAGGAAATCCTGACTCATGCTAAAGGCCACGTGTCTGTCATCACCAAAATTACCTCAGCTTGGGAACTTGGGTACGAGGGGGGAAGGTCATGAATTGAGCATCCCCACTCGCCCGATCAAAGATCGGCCTCTACTAATCATGATATGCTTTTTATAACATTTATGTGTTCTTGTTCTGATTATTAATCTAACATTACTATGTAATGCGCACATCCAAATATAGACTAGTCGCAAGACTTGGAACAATTCAACTCGTGTTTTGTTTTCGAAAATGGTTTGAAGTTGCCACCCTCAAGTGGGATTAAAAGATGATTTTGCCACAAAATATAGCGGGCTTAAAACATGATTTTGCAACAACAAAGTGGGCTTAAAACTCACATTTATTGAATCGTTCCAATTCAAGCAACAAGCCTTCATCCACAGGCATTCATGCAGTTTAGCATTTAAGTACATAGCCTCATGACAAGCATGCAAAACATGGCAATATGGCAATCACACTCATGAAAGTATGCTAAAGCATAAAGACTTACTGAGTATTCCAAGCTAAAACAAAAACTAGTTAGAAAAATGCATGATCCTAACTATACAAGATGCCTAATGCAACACATACAATGATGCAATTAATAGGCTCGGCTACTAATATGGCATATGATACAATTTGATAACATGCTTTGAAACACGTATTCAAATAAGTATTGAAATTGCAATGCAGTTTGAATGATGCGCCGAGCCTTGGTGTATGCATGACAAATGAATGAATGCAAACATGCAAGAATAAGGTATGCTAATTGAAAATGTCCCTAATCTAACCATCGAAAGTGATTAAATAAAAGGGAGAAAGATGTGGGGCTGGAAGACATGCACACATGCACACACACTTATTACAACATTATGCCCTCACGAAGGAGGGTCTTAATGACTAAGAGCTAAGCTAATCTAAGCTAAGCTAATTAAACTAATTACACTAATTATTACAAACCAATTGAATAACTAGCAAACTAATTACCAATTATTACAACACGTTAATTAACTAGTAAACTAATTAATTAAAACAAATGCACACTAACTAAACATGCAAGGCATTAGACTATGTTGCCACTGCTACGCCTCGGGAAGTGGGAGATGCATATGCTTGGTTTTCGCCCCGAAAAGCCACCATTTTGCTCTTGAGAGGCTCTGTCTGCAAGGTTGAGCATACTCCAGAATCTTTCTACTCCACCTTACCAAATACTTGCTGAGGATTGCACCAGTGGCCTGCCAGCCATGGAAGGTTCTTGTCGGCCCTCTACCGGCCAAAAGTGTGCCTTGCCGGCCAAGAATGAGGCACTGCCGGCCACTGGTGAGGCATTGCCGGCCACTGATGCTCTGAGTCACCACACTGCAACAGAGCACAAATAGAGCAAAATGAACATTTTCCCAAGGGTTTATTTGTACTGTGCCTTTCCTTATCATCTCAAAACCTCAAAGGAGTGGCTTACTTGGATCCAAAACCACCAACCAAGCATTTTCAATGCATGATGGCCAAAAAACCAAGGAGTACAATGTCATTGTATGCAAAAACACAACTCAAGACCACCACCCTATCATGTGTGATCAAGGGCAATGGAGACCAAGGAGATTGGCTCATTTCATCACTTTGAGTATGAAATGCTCCAATCTTCCTTGTGTTCAATATAACGTCCGATTGAACACATGCAATGCAACACAATATGCTTATCTTGCTGAAATTTTACTTATCACTTTTGCTTACTCATTTTAAGTTACCAACTCATTCTTTAATTGATTAAGTCCAAGGTGAGAGTCCTCTAAAGAGAAAGAAGTGTCAACCAAGGGATGATGTAAGGCAAGAGAGAGGTCATGCCTTTGATTAGTAGAAACCCTCAAAAGAGGATTGAAACCATTAAGCACGAACTCTATCTCAAGCTTAAAAGATCCCAAACTTGAAACAACTCTCAAAAGCAATTGAAAGAGTGAAGCAAATGAGAATATGACAAAGCAATATATGCTAAAATTACTTGCAAAATGACACTACAACTTGCATTCAAATCAATATAATGATGCTCAAAGCTTTAAAACACCAAGCTAGTGAACGAATTAACCCTACAATTATGCAATACAAACCTTAAATGAATTAACCAGCCCAAAACAGAGCCAAAGCAGGTCAAAGCAGTGGCAAAAACATACTGGACAAAACCTAAGTTAGGCTAGAAAAACATGCTAACACACAAAGCTATCTAGACATGCAAACAAGACACAAGGAGGGGAGGCTAACCCCTCCTATTTTGGACTTCAAAACATGTTTTTAGCCATTGAAATAGCTCTAAAAATTAGTGTTTAAAAGCTCTGAAAAGGATGATGCAAGGGTGGGAAACACAAAGGCAAAGGCCTTCATAACAAGGTACAAAGAAGGGCTATCAACCCCTCAACCTTTAATGGCCTTAGGACCTAAGCTTCAGCCAAAAACACAGAGTTTTTACAGCTCAAAATCAATTGGAAAACATGCAGGAAATGAAGACAAAAGAAGCTAAGACAACAAGCCAAAACATGGAGCTTTTGAACTAGTAAACAAACATGAAGAGGGGTGATCAACCCCTCTATTTTTGGAACCTCAAAATAACATTTTTAGTCTCTGAAAACCTCTGAAAATCAGTGGTAAAAAGGCTCAAAAAAGTTGGTTTCAAAACGATGAATAAAGGCACAAAAGCTTTAACAACAAAGGTGCGAGAAGGGTGAACCACCCCCTAACATGAAATAGCCTTAAACCAACACTTTTAACCCACAAAAATAGAGGTTTTCACAGTTCAAAACCACCCCAAAAAAATTACAAAAAGATGGCAAAAACAAGTATGAAAAAAACAAACTTAAAGGGTAAAGGTTATACTTCTTGAAGCCAAGCACACTTTTAGGCACAAATACAAGTCAAAACCACCTTAAGGAGTTCCAAGAGAGCTTCAAGCAATCTTTGCCCAAAGATGAACCACTTTGGTTAAGGGTTGATAGGTTAAAGTTTGAAGTATGCAAGCTTCTAAGCACAAAAGCTCAAGAGAGAGAGAAGTCTAGAGAGAGGATTGTAGAGAGAGAGACTCCTAAAATTTTTTCAACCTTGAAAACAATAGAGAATGGCCTCTATATATAGAAATACATGGCTTCAGGTTGAAAATATCCATATAGGACAATTGGAGCTTTATGCAAATAGCTGGAGAAATTTTTTTTGCAGAAAACTGCCTTTTTGCACCAATGGCCGGCAAGGGATCATTGATGGCCGACACAGGTCCATTATTGGCCGGAAAGGATCACTCCTGGATGGCAGGTGGCTGAAAAAGGCCATTCATGGCCGGCAAAGCCCATCCATGGCCAGCAACCTCCACCTCTGGCCGGCCAGAAAAATCTGCTTTTTTGGGCCCAACTTGAAATGGGAATATCTCCATCATCTGAACTCCTTTACAGGTCATTCTTGATTCTAAATTGAAGCCTGGGAATTCTTCTTTCCAGTGGTGGTAGTCTGACATCAAAATTCCAATTGTACAAAAAGATATACCTATTTTAGTGAAAACTGCTCAATTTCGGTCCTACTCGGATTGATGCCTAACTTCTCCTCAACTAGTTTTCTTCCCTCCTCTCCTATTTTCTTCAACTCCAAACCTCTAAATAAGGTGTTTTTGAAATATTTTTCAAATATTTCACCTCTCTTTCATTCATTTCCACTTTGTCCTTGCTTGGTTTACCGAAAAGCACAATATTTAACAAAATGCGAGCATCGGAACATCGTAGGAGCTTTTTCAAAAACTATTTTGAAAGAGAGGGTTTTAAGGTCTAAAATAATTTTGGTCGAAATAGTTTTGTTCCAAAAATGGGGTGTAAGGTTGGGATTTGAAGCTCTCCTTACTGAAGAAATCGAACATTTGCACTGCATAACTTTTATCACCAAGTAAGCAATCAGTGGCGCCCAAGTCTTAAGGGCGGTCGAAAATGGGGTGTCTACAAAAACCCAAAAGGGCGACCTTGGCAAAAGTTAGAGCGTAAAAGGAGAGAGTTAATACCCGAGTACACCTTACCTCAGAACTACGTAAGGCCTGATTCCCATCTTTGGGATACGTAGCCTACTTCATCCTGAAGTTCGGCCCCAACTATTTTCAACTTGCTTGTCTCATCCATGTTGATTGACTTATCCTTTTCAACTTGGCTATCCTATCCATGCCCAATTGGCTCATCTTTATTCAAAATTCGATTGTCCTATTTCGTTACAAGATTCAACTGCAAGATAAATCAAGTTCAGATCTGAGGTCGTGCATCTCAAGAGTTAACTCCACGTTGGTCAGTAGTGGCCATTTGTAAAAACATTTTTTGAGGACTTTTCATGAAGTTGACTAATTTTCTCGAAAATTATTCCATAATTCCAAAACCGAACCATTTCTTGGACCTAAAAAAGGAAAATTTTCAGTGCTCATAGCCTGACTTACATGATTTCAAAGCAAAAAGTCGAACAAGCATGTTAATCTAACTCTAATGTTGGTCAAAATTGTTTTAGCAGAAAGCCAAAGATACAAAACAAAAAATGGTCAAAATGATGAACTAGGGGCATAGTTGAGTCAGGTTTTCTATTTTTTCCCCATTATCAACGCACACTCGCCAAAAAGGGCGCAACTAAAGCTAACAATAGGGGCCAAAGGCTTTCTCATCCTCCAAGCAACGAAGTATTGTGCCAAGTATGAAATGAGAACTGGAAATGAAGTCGGGTATTCTACCTCCTCATCTGGATGGGTCTGATCATGTCCAAACTGGTGTCTGAACTAAAAGGGGAAGTAGAACACGTAGTGCGTAAGGCCAATCAACTGAATGTCCGATTGTCTAGTCATGTTGTAGCTCATCTTGGTCAAGTTAAACCAAAGGCATCGTCAACCGATGTCAGTTACAGATCTGCTACACATCCAGTTGCACCACAACCCCCCTGTGGGAAAGCTCACTAGTTGTGAGCAAAAGAAGGAGAATCTAGAAGATTACTAGGGGCAAGAGCCCATAACTTTCAACTTATCCATCAACCACACCTAGGAAGAGATAAAAATAAGAGAGATTAAAGAATAGAGAGACGTGCATTGAGAGAAAAAGTAAGGAAAGGGCTTTTCAGAGAAAAAGAGATTAAGTGCCAAAGTGATGTGAGAATCACAAAATGAGAAAGGGTGGGAAATAATACTTGGAGAAGCAGTGGGCTTCCCGTGAACCGGGAGGTCTGTTGCCGATGGACATCAAACATCTAAGTGTTGTGCCTGTTGTTTTTGTTCGTTTGATTCTTGTTTTGAGTCGTTCAAGTCATTTTGAGTGTAAATAGATGTGTTTAGGTTATTTTACTTTGTTTTTCCTTTGTTGAGTCATGGTGTACTGTGGTCATTCGGAGGCTCAATACCTAGTTAAGAATTCATTCTTGGTTTCAATTCAAAAATAAATCATTTTATTTTGCTCAGAGTGCCGTGTCATTCCCACCATGATGTGCAAAATAGAATTCCTTCTTTCATAAACTAAATGGTCCAACCCAGGTCAAAAGAGAGAGCAATAGAACAAGGACCTATCTGAAGTTACATAGGTTCTGGACTGTAAAGCAAAAGAAAACGAGGGAAAATTGAAGTATCTGAGTTTGTTTCAACTTCAGCATTTTCCGAGTTTGCATTCCAGATGCGCCTTCCCAGACCTTGTCATTTCTCTAAAGTATGAGTGTACCCTGATCTCAAGCTCAAGCTTGCTTCAAGCTAGAATAGCGATAAAAAGTACTCTCCCTAAGCACTATTCTCCACCAAATGCGTCTTGGTTGTGTTTCCAATGAGTTCCTATGAGACCAACTGCGACAGTGGAAACTAGAGTTCGAATGACGATGCCTAGAACACAAAGGTTTGGAATTTCGGAGACTAAAGTCTGGTTTAAATACCCAGGGGTGTATTCTCGGCTTGAAATTTGTATGGCAGCCCCATAGGTTGAGGTAGCGTGTATGCGCCTCAATTCTGGATAGTGAACCAACCTAGTCTGTCACCTCGTTGGAGAATAGGGAAAGTTGTGAATATGATCAAGAAAAAAAGCGGCATCCGTGGCTTCTATATGCAAATGTTATCCTTTTGAACTGTGAGTTGAAGATAAGAGTTCAAAGAACACAAGAGGGAGATTCCTATCAGAGTAGAGCAGTTCATTGCCACTCACCCCATGAGGTACTTTCTAAAGTGCCACTATGTTTTCCTGAGCATCATTCACTACATACTACCATCACCTTTGTGCATCTATTTCACAATTACATCACCTTCGTGCATCTGTCGCATAATCATTGTCATCTTTTATGCATCTATTGCACCATCTCATCATACATTGTGCATCTATCGCACAAAATTATCATACTCTTTGCATCCATTGTATTATCTCAGGACCTCTTCTCACGATTTCAGCACGGTTTTAGTATTCTTTTCCTCACACGATTTCAGCGTGTTTAGAATTTATCTCAAGGCATACAGGAACACGCCCCTGAGCGGTTTTCTTAGGAGCTCCTCTCATGATTTCAGCGTGGTTTGAGTGTTCCCTTCCTCACACGATTTCAGCGTGTTTGGAATTTGTTCTTCTTTCTCTCACGATTTCAGCATGGTTGGAGTATGTCACCCTATTCATCTAGTACATTGTTCATTACATCCATTTTATTGCCTGCATCCTTTCCATGTTAAAGCTTAGTTTGGCATGTGCTCATACCATTCCCTTGTTGAAACATGGTTCTGTCTTGTGTAAGTACCCATGTTACAGTGAGGCTAGTATTGAGGGTGTCAACACATTTTCTGTGTTAGATGTGGTTTGTTTTGTGTCCATACCTTTTCTAGGTAAGATGTGGTTCGGCTTGTCCCCCTTATCCATTGCATCCATTGCATTGTACTTTGTCTTGTTGCATTCAGTATTTAGAATCATTATCTTTTCCCAGCAGATCATTTCTCACTTATATCATACCACCCAATTACTTGTACTCTTTTTGCAAAAAACATAGTTTTGCATGTGTTCGCATCCTTTTCATGTTAAAACATGGTTCTGTTATGTATAAGCACCCATGCTGCGCTGGGGCTAATATTGAAGGTATAGGCACTTAGCCTATGTTAGGCGTCGTTTGGCTGTGCTCACTTCTTTTCTATATAAAACATAGTTTGATTTGCATCTTCATCCCTTTATGATATTTGTGTGGTAAGCACTGCTCGTGGCTTAGATTGCTTACATTGTATATCATTTGCATTATTACATTGCATTGTCTATTATTTGCATCATGCCCCTGAACTACGCTGGTTTGATTCCAAAGATATGTGTAGGCAACCCTCGGGTTCAACCAACTGCATCTACATTTTGTTTGTTTGCCCAAGTCTTATGACCTTGTCAAAATGGGTCGTCTTTGGGCTTTGTCATTCACTCACGTCATTTCATGACTTTGAGCTCTGTACAAACGCTCGATTTCTTCAGCAAAAAAAAGCTCTAATCCTAACCTCACACCCCATTTTTGACCAAAACTATTTTAGACCTTAAAAATCCTCTTTTTCAAAATATTTTTCCAAATGTTTCTACGATATTCCGAGGCTCACATTTCGTTTAAAAGATTACACTTTTCGGTAAAAACGAGTAAGGACAAAGTGGAAATAAATGAAAGGGAGGTGAACTCTTTGAAAAATCTTTAAAAACATCTTATTTATAGGTTTGGAGTTGGAGAAAATAGGAGGGGAGGGAGAAAACTAGTTGGGGAAAAGGTTAGGTATCAATCCGTTAAGATAGAAATGAGCAACTTTCACTAAAATAGGTATATCTATTTGCACACTCAGAATCTAGATGTGAGGCTGCCATCATTGGAAAGTGGACTTCCGAGACTTCAATTTAGACTCAAGAATTACTTAAAACCGAGTCCGGATGAAGGAGATATACCCGTTTGAAGTCGAGCCCGGAAGTAAATTTTTGTGGACGGCCTGCCTCTAAAGTGGACGGCCGGCCACTGATAGTGTATGGCCGGCTAGTTGTGAAAAATTATGTCATTTTGAGTGGATTGGCCAGCCAAGTGTCCCCACAAGCGTACGGTTGGCCAGAAGAAGTGTATGGCCGACCACTTGTGTCAAAAAACAATTTTTTATGGATATTTGTTGCCATTTGTTCCCACAGGTGCATACACTACACCAGCTGTCTATATACAGATATTTCTGAGGGAGTAACATGTTTTTCTATATATAGATGACCTGTCCTCTTGAAATTGGGTTACAAAAAATTTCAAAAGCTTCAAAACTTGAAATTCTCTCTCTATCTCTATCTTACAACACACACACAATACCCAAACACTTCCTAAACTTGAGCTCTTATTGCTGAGATTATTGAGTCCAAATTTCAACCTTTGAGAGTGAAAGCCTTGTGGTTTGTGAAACAAAGAGTGTTCGAGAGGTATAACTTCTTCCTTCTTTGCACTACTTCTCCCCTCTCTTTTCTTGCTATTTTTGGACTATTTTTACACTGTTTTTATGGGCTGAAACTTGTGGCTTAAAGCTACCAAAGGTGGAGGGGTTAACCACCCTTCTTTGTACCCTGTATTCCAAGCTTTTGCCCTTGTGTTTCCCATCATTATATCAACTTTTTTTGAGCTTTTTACCATTGATTTTCAGAGTTTTTCAGAGGCTTAAAATGTGGTTTTGAAGTGTAAAAAATGGAGGGGTTAACCTTCCCTTCTTTGGCTTGTTTGTTAGCTTAATTGCTCTATTATTTTAGCTTACTCTCTTAGCTTCTTTTACCTCAATTCTAGCACTATTTTAGCTTTATTTAGGACTGCTTTTATGTGTTTGTTTCATTTATGCTTTGCATAGCATGCTTGTAATGTAACGGTCCTCATAGGTTTGGTATTTTAGGCATTAGACACCAACCTGTTTGAGTTGATAGCGTTTATTTCAAGTTTTCCATACTTCTGTTCACCCTTAATCATCTCTGCACCTCTCTCATTTCTTGGCTTCTTCTTTGCTTTGAGAGTCGTTTCAAATCGATTGTTTGTTTAAGCTTGAGATAGAGATTGTTGTGCTTAATGGTTTAATCTCTTTGGAGGTTCATTACCAATGGCATGACATCTCTCTCATGCCCAAAACAACCCTTTCTTTGACACTTCTTTCCATTAGTGGACTTAATCTTCATTATTGGACTAAAAGGCTTAAGGAATGAAAAGGCAATTAAATGAGATATTAAAAAAGGAAATAAAATGAAGCAAGATAATAAAATGGTTTGGGTTCAATCGGACGTTAATTGAACCTATTGAGTCTTGAGTCGTTTTATACTTGTTAGTGATGAAAAGGTCACGAATATACTTGTTAGTCTTGGGTTCAAAAGTCAAGGTCAGCCGCTTCCCTTGATCAATATCATAATAGGGAGAAGGTTCATGGGTCTTTCATTGTGCATTTATTGAAATTGTATCCCTTGGCTCATAAGTCATCACGCAATGACTTTGTGCTATTGATGGCTTACGAATTGAGCCTATCCCTCATTTGATCTGTCTGATGATAAGGAAAGACAGGGTGGACAAACATCCCCTAAAAATGTTTTGTTTGTGCTCTGTTTGTTATCTGTTGCAGCAAGGCAGTACCTCAAATTAGTGGCCGGCCCCCACTTTTTTTGTACAGCTACCTACTACTTCTGGTCGGCCGGCCACCTTTTTCAGCCAAGCAATGTCCCTTTTTCCTGCAGAACAGAGTAGAGGCTGAGGCAAAACAGTGCAATTTTCTGACTACAAAACAGAAGCATTTTTGGTGGAATCCGCATTCATACATGAGTATTCCTTACTTCTCGGGGCTGATTAGTTAGAGTACTTAATTACGCGTAATTAATTCTATAGTGTAGCTACTTAGTTAGTCCTTTGTATTATTATGTCTGTGTTGTAATTAATTAGTTGAAGTAGCTGGTTAATTTTGCGTTGTAACTGAGTCGTTAAAGTAATTGATTTCGTGTTGTAATTATTTAATTAGCTAGAATAGTTAATTAAATTCGGCGTTGTAATAATTACTTAAGTAGCTTAGCTAATTCATTTATTCATACCCTCTTGTGCGAGGGAAAATTTGTTCTAATTAGCTAGTGTAGTTGATTTATTCAGTTTATAATAGTTAGCTAAGTCATAGTAATTTGCTAGGGCATTTATTCAGACCCTCCTACGCGAGGAAAAAATTATAATAATGCGTGGATGTCTTCCAACCTCACGTCTTTCTCCCTTTTATTTATTTGCTTACGATGGATAGTTTAGAGCATCACATTTTCATTTAGCATTTCTCATGATTGCATCCATTGTCTTGCATGCATTAGGCTCGACGCATCATTCTAAATCACATTGTTGTTTATTACTTCTTTGAATACGTGCTTAATTGCATGCTAAAAAATTAATCCACATGCCATGCTAGTAACCGGGCCTAGTAGTTGCATTTTTGCATGTGTTGCATTAGTCAAGTTGTATTGATTAGGAGCATGCATTGTTTCTAACCATTTTATTTCTTCTGGCTTGCCTCGGAGTATTAGGTGAGCGCTTATTTCAAAATGGAAAGGAGCTTTTTACTATTTTTATTATGGAATTATGGTGGAGTTATGGAATTATGATAGAGAAATTAGAGACAAAAGAGGAAGCACAAAGATGAAGAGAATATGGAGCGAATTTACATACTTCATTATGTTGGCATAAAGGCCAATATATAGACTACAAGATGGTGAATACAAACAAAACCAAACTTAATGCATATCTAACATATCTAACTTGGCAAGATTTTATAGCCAAGAGTTGCAAAATTTCTAACACCCTAGTCAAGCCTAGTCATAGGCTTTATAAAAAGTCTTCAAAAAATAAACACAAAGAGACAAAAATAGTTGAAGGAAAGACTACAATTATTTTCTCTTTGCTACAGTTTGCTACAATTATATACACTGATACAATTATATATACACTGTCTACCCTCCTCGGTTTTCAAAGAGATAGACTGTTGTAGATAAGCTTTGGCTGAGCTGCTTTGTCATGTAGCGTCGGCTGAAGGGATGTGGCTGATCACTTTCCGCCTAATAATGCAGTTTGCTCTACGTGTCCTGGATAAGGTTGGAGTCGATCAGGAGACAACTGCATTTGATAGTAGGGTCCACTATGCTTCCATCCTGTTAATGAGATTGTGATATTCTTCATCAGTCTCTGATAGAGGGGAATCCGGATCTTGGCTGTATTGCTCATTCCGGAAATATTCTACATCATCCGCGGTCATGGCTAGTTCTAACGGAAAATCCAAATTATTTCTCTTTTTGAGATTTATTAACATGTCAAGAGCCTCATTAATTTGTGTAGGAGACCTTTGATATGTTATGGGGAAATGGGTTACAAATAATATTCTACCATCTGTAACCATGAACGGCAATTTTGTTGAGCCATGGATGTTGGACGCTGCTTGTGAAACGGATATTAGACTGTCTATCCAATATTCTGTCAAAGAAAGTTTTTGGATATTTTCCAATCGCTCTCTCCGGTGATCTTCATCTAAATAATCATCTTCAAATTCAAAATCTTCAGTTTCTTTAAGATACCAAATCTGGTATGGTTGGAAAAAATGTTCTCGTTCTCGCCAACCAACAGTGCTGGAGATCCAGAAAGTAAAATATTTGCTCCATCGAAAGCCTTTTACTATCCATGAGAGCATTGCTTTGATGATCATTGGATAATCTATCCATTGGATTGGATCTAAAATTTGGAAAATAACTTGATTAGTTATTCCCCAATCTATATCCTCAAAAAACCACATGTCATGGTTTGCCAAGATAGTTATTTTGGGAATTCCATCTTTCAAATTTAATTTATCATAAGATCGTTCTAAGATTTGTCTAATCTTATCATGATGATCTTCAACTCGATTTTTGATTAAAATAAAAATTTCTTTTAGAAGCAAAGTTCTTGATTTTTCAAAAAGAATTTTTTTTTTATTTGTTCAAAAACTGGATCAGAAAACTCATTTGATATGAGGTCTGATAGTTAAAGAAAATTTTTTATTTTCTCAAAATTAAAATCTTCATTCCAATTCATTTGTTTAAGAATATTGAAACAAAGATTTTGCAAATCTTTTAATTTAGTTGTTTGTTCAGCTAATTTGTTGGCCAGAACTCCCATGTGTTTTCGAAATTTCACTTTGTTGTCTACAATGTGAGTTTTCCAAACACCATTGAGTTTTGTATAAATTTCTCTGGATATAGCAGGGTTGAAAAAATCTTTTATCTCAGATTCATCTGGTTTAAATGTCTGAATATTAGTTGGAACTGGGTTAGTTCTCATTTGATTCCTTTGATAAATAGGCATGGCTGGTGCACTGTAAAAAGCTTTTTTAGCTTTGGTCATGCTATCATATGCTTTAAAGCTTGCTCTTGAGTATCCACAAACTTGTGTTTTGAAATCATTCCATTCTGTGTAAATTCCAGGTTGTCTTCCTACAAACACAACATAAACTTTTTCTTCTCTGGGGATTGCTTTTTTAGCAATTGTCACCCAATCTCGTTGAGCGGGTTGTTTACTCTTATCCATTGTTTCCTCTTGGTCTAGAGGTCTTCTGCAAAAATTAAATTTACTTGTTTAGCAATTTAATTTTCTGAAACAATTTTTGCTAAGAAAATCTGTAAGAAAATTGTTAGTACCTTTAAGATGTTCTACTTCAAAAGTATATTCAGAAATTTTATTATACCAGGTTAATCTTCTTCCTTGTTCAATAGGTTTTTTATTGATCAAGAAATCTCCTACTGCCTTATTATCAGTGAGCACAATAAAATTTTTTGGGGCTAAATAAATATGAAAACTCTTTGTTGCTAATTTTATTGCAAGTAATTCTTTTTCGAAAATAATATATTTCTGTTCATTTGGTTTAAATGTTCCAGAATTATATCCGCAAATTAATTCTTCTTTTTGTAATTTTATGGGTATTGGATTTTTTCTTGGTTTAATCCCATTTTCTGATAAAGGTATCTCTTTATCATACCATAAATTACTTGGTATTGCTTTAAAAACACATCCCCAGCATGCTTCTGAGGCATCTGTTTCTAAAATTAATTTATCACCTATTTTAGGAAGATAAACATCTGGTAAAGTTTTAACATTTTCTTTAATTTGTTTAATTAAAGTAACATCTTCTGCTGTCCATTCAAAAATAACATTTTCCTTTAATTTGGTTAACCAAGGAATTTCTATTTTTGAAAGATTTTTGATAAAATTTCGTCCATAATTTAAAATGCCTAATAAACTCTGTAATTGTGTTATATTTTCAAGAGTATCAGGAAAATCTCGTACTTTGGACAAAATATGTTCTTGTAATTTTAAACCTTTCTGATCTAAAATTATTCCCAAAAATTCCATTGATTCTTTTTCTAGTTCAATCTTTTTTGGAGACAAAATAATTCCATGTTTTTAGAATTTTTCACAAAGTAATTTTAAATGTTTCTTATGCTCCTTCTTGGTTTTAGAGAAGATAAATATATCATCAATATAAACTACACAACAATCTTTAAGGTCTTTAAAAATTGTATCCATCTACCGTTGAAATACCTGTGGTGCAATATTTAACCCAAAAGGCATAACATTCCAGTGGTAATGTCCTCTAGGTTTACTGAAAGCTGTCAATTTTTTTGACTCTTCAGTTAATTGAATTTGCCAAAATCCACTTTTACAATCAAATTTGCTAAAGATTTTTGATCCTTTGGTTAAGTTAATCAAAACATCTTTTCGTGGAATAAAATATCCATCAAATTCTAAATTTTCATTTAGCTATTTATAGTAGACTACCATTCGGGTTTTTCCTCTTTTAATTTCAGCATGGTTTTTTACCATAAAAGCTGGACTAGAGTGAGGGCTTCTAGTTTCTTTAATTAACTTTTTGTCTAAAAGTTCCTAGAGTTGAATATCAAATTCATCTATATCTTGTCTAGTATAGATCATTGGTCTTACTCTAATGATAACATTAGGATCTTTCAATTTTAAACTACAAAAACGTGGGCTACGTTGCCATAGTTTTAATGTATGTTCACTAAAATTTTCTTCTAAAATTTTATAAATCCAGTGTGATTCATCAATAGTTTTGATGATGGGAGTTAAATCACCACGCGGCACGGGCGCAAACTCTTTATCACAAATGTATTTATGTTGTTCTAACAAGGGAATATGAATTAAGACATTGTTTATGCTTAATGAAATAGCTTTTTCCTGTATTTGCATTGGAAGGTATTTATATATAAAATTATTGCCAAGAAGGAAATCTCCACGCATATACGGAAAACATAAAATTTTTGGTATAATGAACTTGTTATCATTTAACCAAATAGCTATATTTTTAGCCTTGAATTGTATGGAAGTATGGTTGCCATCTATTCCAGTAACCAAAATTGGATGTTTCATTAATGTCCATTTTTCCTTTGGTATGGCTTTCCATTTACATGAGCTAACTGTAGCTCCTGTGTCTATGAGAACACTGAGGCTATAGGGTTTATAACCTGCAAAATTAAATGTTCCCAATACATATGTATACCTTCTTTTTCCCTGGCTAGGAGAAAAAATAATGTCATCATTTTTTGTTTGAAAATGATACATATATGCCGACTTAATATGTTCAAGTTTTCTTGTTCCTGGAAAAATAGGAATCTGAACATTGTTTGAAGTAATAGATTCTTGATTAGAATTATTACTTGATTCTCCAATGCTTAACTTTGAAAATGATTTGTTAGGAAAATCTTTTTCAAATACAGAAGTTGATCTTTTAATTTTTGGAACTATATTTTCAATATATAAATTTTTTCCTGATGCCTGCATTTGTAATTGTGCAGGTTTTTTTTGTTTTAGAAGATTCTCCTTGTCCCACTAGGTCTTGGATTAACCATTGTCGAGGGACTTCTAAATCGCTCCAATTCATTAGACGATGTTGTATTACCGTGTCAAATGGTCTTGGTTCAAAGATTTTAACGATTTTATTATCGTTTGATTTTGTTTGTTTCAGGAAATTTGGTTAATTCGTGAATTGTTTTCCAACGAATAGCCAAATCATGAGAATTTGATTTCATTCTTAATCCTTGTGTTTTAATTCTTATTCTAACTGTATCTTCAAGATTAGGATCATTTATGGAAATAAAGAAATTTGGTCCAATATTAAACCAAACTACTTCATTAGCCAAATTAGACTGAATTCCTCCAATGATTGCTTTCATTGGGTCGGAAAACCTTTTGTCAAAAATTACTGCCAAAATAGGAGTATCTATCCCTTGGCAAAATAAGGCTTTTATGGTTACTTGAATTAATCCAATATGAATATATTGAATTTCTGGATATTTATTTTTCCATCTTGCAACCTTTTTCTTATCAAAAAAAAGGAATATCAATATTTCCTTCTTCTGACCATTTTGCTTGAGTGTTACCACTATATTGCTCAAACACTTTTGCTGAAAAGAAGTTAAATTTTGAAAGTTTGTAAATTTCTGGAACAACAACTTCTTGCATCTTTTCGAATTTTGCTAATTCTTCATCGGTAAAAGTTTTTTCTTCTCCGATTATATCTCCAAGTCGAATTGCCTGTAATTTTTCTTGAGATATATTATTTGCTTCTTGAAATATTTCTTGACTATTATTAGCCATCATGAAGCTTAGTTCTTCATCTGAACTTTCTTCATCACTAGAAATTTCATATAAGATTTCTTCTTCATCAGAAATTTATTCTCCATATATTATTTCAAAATCTTGTTCTTCAAGGATTTTGATCATTTTCTTTACACTTTTTCCCTTTTTTGGGCATTCGGGTGCATAGTGACCTTCTTCGTTACAAATGTAACATTTACAAGTTTTCTTTTTTGAAACATTTGTTGGTTTCTTTTTTCGAATATACTTTTTCTTTTTTGAAAAAGTTTTGTACTTTTTCCAAGGTTTCCATTTATATTTTCTATGTTTTTTGGAAAATCATTTTCTTTTAGGAAATGTATTACAACCAATTTTCCAATTTTCTTTTAAAATTTTATCACTACATTTTTTACCGTATTGTGAGTTGGAAATTTGATTTTTTATTTGTTTTTTCGCCTTTGCTTCTAGACACCGATCTTCTTTCAGTCTTAGAACATAATTAATGCCAAACACCAAGATTATCATATTCTTCCTTTCCCATTTTTTTGAGAAAATCATGATATGTTTTAATACATAACTCATCCCATGGATTAGGGAGTTTATGAAAAAATTGATCTAGCCAGAGTTGATTTGCTGGTGGATCAATAAGATAATAATATTTTTTAAAAGTTTGAACATAATCTTCAAAAAGACAAATATTACATAATTCTAATTTAGTCAAAATATAATTTGCATCTGCTTGCAAATTAGTGTCTCCTGCAAAACCACATAAATTTTCTTTTATGATTTTGCAAATTTAGCTAAGATTGTGTCAAGTGTGAGAAAATTTGTTAACAATGCTGTTTTTTTTTTTTACTTTTTTCAATTTCAGATTTTTCCTACTGTCTTAACCATTGCAACACATCCCCTTGGAGAGTTGCTGCAATATAATCAAGGAATTTTTCCTTTGACCAGCTATTTTTATAATTGGTAATAATGATTTGATGAATGTACATATGATATCACTTTTTCAAGTGGTACATATTCAAAACACCTTTCAAAACAAACATCAAAATCAAATGTTCCAATTTTTGAAAATTAGTCTATACTTGTGTGCATCACCTAGTAAAGATAGCCTAATAAATCGGGACAAGAGCATATAATGTAAATAAGAATCACATCATAATTAGTAGAGGCCGATCTTTGATCGGCCGAGTGGGGTGCTCAATTCATGATCTTCCCCTCTCATACTTAAGTTCCCGAGCCGGGACACTTTGGTAATGACAGATAACTGGCCTTTGACACGAGTCTCAGGTTTTCTAAATTTTCCCAAAATATTTAGGTGACGACTCTGTAATTTAGCATAGCAATCTATTTTTGGCATTTTGATTCGAAATCGATTTTTCAAAAGAATTACCAAATTTGGACTCATTTGTGTTTATTTATTTCGCATTGCACTTGTGGAATCAGATTTAGAACCACGGGAGTCCGAACTATAGGGTTAATCGTCTTCCGAAAGGAGCACGAAAAGCGTGCTATAATGATATGAAAAAAATGATTTGGCATTGTAAGGATGAAATTTATTAGTGCGGGCATGATATTTTAGCCCTACAAAGAGAAATTAATTCTCTTTATTGGCAAAGATTTCAAATAATTGCATCATCTCTGTATTCATTAACTTGAAGGTCAAATGTACTTAATTGATGAAAAGATTCGAGATTGGGAAGAAAAATTAGAAGGTATAATGGGTAATAAAAAATTAAGGTATAAAAATAATGTGCCTCATAAGGTTAATATGCCTATTTTTATAGAATCAATTAAGAGCCAAAGTATGTGGCTCGAAAGGTTAATAAACCTATTTCTAAAGCGCCAATTATTCATGAAGAGTTTATGCAGCCCGAGGGATTAAAACACCATGTCATGAAGATAACATGATTTTGGAAAGTTTTTATTTGATAGTGCTCGTAAAAGGTTATTTCTAAATATATATCTATTAAAATTTACTTAAATATACAATAAAATTTAGGAAAAATTAGTGAAACATCCCTCTCCAACTTTGTGTAGTAGGAGAGATCCATGATGTTTTTTTTATTAGCTAAGGTCCCTCAACATTTTCACAGAGAAAATTCAACTTAGAAAAATTTTGCTCGACTTAGAGAAATTTCACATGACTCAGAGAAATTTCAGTCCCGACTTAGAGAAATTAAAATTTCTCTGGCATGATCACAAAGATATTTTGAAATTTCTCTGCGAAAATTGAAATTTCTCTGAGTCGGAGCGAAATTTCTCTGAGTCGGGCAAAATTTCTCTGAGTTGAATTTTCTCTGTAGAAATGTTGAAGGACCTTAGATAAGAAAAATGATTAAAATAATCTACATTGAAGTATCAAATAAAAAGTAAGCAAACTGTATCACAAATCACTTAAACATCATTCTCTTGGCATTTTTAGTTGTAAAATTACTAATCCAGATTGCATGATCAAACTTATAAGCTAAATCATTTTAGATGGATAAAATTGCTAATTCATTTAATATTTCATTGGACATAGTTGAGTAAACATAAGATTTAATCAACTTTAATTTAAAAAGAGTATGTCACACCCCCAAATAACAACAATAGATAATCCCATAAAATACGTCAGTTATGCAGAAACTAATAAAATTTCATTTTTTCATTAATTCATTTGATAACATTTCAAAATGTACCACATGCATTATATATTCAAAAACCCTAGATGCTGAATCTATAGCATGTGACACAAGGCGATATACAGGAAATGAAAAGAAATTTGGATAAGTTCATGTCTTAATGGCTACATATTTGCCAAGACGATACTTGGTTACAACAAAAGTGGATCAGGCCCCAAAACAATTAAAAACATAAGGCTTGTACAAAAAGATATTTACAATAAATGAAAAACAAATAAGCCTTCAGCTCTACAATCCTCCCAAGCTAAGTCATTGGCGTAGGTATACCATCAGCACCTGAAAGTTGGTTTCCACATAGGGTGAGCTAAAGCCTAGTACAAAATGCCTTAACACACTGTATGATGCTTAATAAAGTCATATGATGAATGCATATACATGCCATTTACCAAAACGTTACACTTTCTCTTTCAAAACAATGCAATGCCATGATTATAAATCAATTCATAAAACAATAATTTTTAAATTAGAAAACAGGGTAATGGATACACAACACTGGGAATCTCTAGGTACGTGTTTGCTAATAGACTATATAAGCACTACCAAAGCCATTTTACTAGTTCTAACTGAAAGGATCGACACCTAACCGTGCGGATTTTTAGACTTTCACCAAGGATACACAGGCCTACATAGATAATACCACAACCACACCCCCCAACCAGATTCACCAAGGTATTTACCTATTTTCCTCAAAATGATATATTTTCAATGTATAAATATGAAACAAAGTTCAATGCAAGATGTATGAGTAGTTGGTTTCAATTAACCTAGTCCTCATGCAATTTTTATAACAATCAAAATTATCCTCCACCAATAATCCAAAGCAGATATCTCTATACAAAAGATAAATCTCCAACATCAGTTATGATTTCATAATCTCAATATAGGAGTGATAATACGTATCCAACTTCACTCCCATCATCAACAGATCATATTACCTTTTCAAAAAATCAATGTTTTCCCCTTTATTTTTAGTTCCAAAACCAATGATTTCCAACAAAACATATATTCCTTTCAAAACACATTTAAATGAGAAATTTCCAATATTTCAACACAACAATATACTCATTTCCATAACATTCCCCATGAACCCATTTGAAAATCCCTCTTTTATACTTCCAAAACCTCCCTAAATCAACCAATAACTCCCAAATCACTACACTTTTCAAGGAATACATAAAGAGGCTAAGAATCATACAGGGAGGTTGAAGAAATCCCTACCTCAAGAGTAGAAGGAGAGAAGAAGAAGACCCAAAGTTTGACGGAGCCGAAAATGAAAATCAATTAGAGTATTTACCTCTACGAGCTCTACACTTTTCTCCAAAGCATAACGGTGGCAAGACCAACGGATTTGAGTGTATAGGGGTGTTTAGACAAGAACTAGAGAGATAGTGAAGAAAATTGGTAAAGTTACCTTTTAGAGATAGAGAGATCAAAAAGTGAAAGAAAAAGATCTTTTTCCCATACTGATATATGCACAGACCGCTCGAGCGACCAAAACACCGCTCGAGCGTCAAACACAAGAAACAACTCGAGTGAACAAATCATGACTTGAGCGCACAATGATCCCGTCTCAGTAGTTCAAACCTACAAAGAGACTACTTGATTGAAAGAAAGACCACTTGAGCGTTAGACAAAGAATACTGCTTGAGTGACCAATTTATCGCTCAAGCGAAGAACACCCACTCTCAAAAGTTCATACTGCAAACATAGATACTGGAAAAAATCGCTCAAGCAAACCAGAAGAGAAACATGTAGAAACTCTTTTGAAAAATTAACTCCCAACCTGTTCAAAACACAACGATAACTACAAACAGATATCTCTAACCAAGGTTTTATGGAAAAAGAAAATGGGTAATGTTATGTAATTGTTGAGTTGTGTTTTATATAAACAAATTGGTGCTTTTTGGATAAATAATAGATGGGTATTTATGTCTATTGAGCTTGTGGGGAATTTGGAGGTGTGGAAATTCGTTTTCAAAACAAATAGATATTGTGTTAATTCCTTTATATACTTGAGAACTGGAATTTGGTTTGTACATATCTATTGTTGTTATTAAATAATTGGAGTATGTAGAGTTTTGTCTTTGGCCATCGGTAGAGGATGGTGTTAATTGTTGATTAGTAGATGCCATATGTAGTACTTGTGTGTAGATTATATATTTTAGATTAATCTGTTGCTGGTTGTTAATGGACATTGTGAATAAACAATTCCATTTATGTGTTATCGTGGATTATGTTGTTAAGGGAATTCGAATGATTGTGAATATTATTTAGGTTATGAGATAGTCGTTGGATAGATGATGTGACTAAGCAATAACCTTTAACTAGTTATGGTTTTGATGATTGGTGGTTCGCGTTGTGTTTTGGAAATGTTTTGAAATAATAAAAAAATAAATAAAAAAACCGTTGTTGAACAGTGGTACGTGAAGCACATTTTGGAAGAAAGAGGTTAATGTATTTAAGTGATTGTAGTCGTTGTGGTGGTGATAGGACTAAGTGTATGTATTACACTCGGGTATTATTTATGTTGGTTAGCATGTTGTGCTTTTATTGTGATGTTGTTTGGGAGTCCGTTTTCTTCCAAGTGACGCCGGTAAAGCGTAGCACATTGACAGAGGTTTCTCGTCCCTTCCAGTTTGCACCTACTAAAGTGTGAAAGGATCCGTTTCCCGCCGTATCTGAGCCGGCAAAGCATAGCGCCTTGTGATAGGTTCTTCTCCCTTCTGGTTTGCGTTTAATAAAGTATGACCTGAGAGGCGTTCCCTTCCGGGTGAGGGCGGTAAACGATTATGTGTTATTTGTATTGTAGAATCTGCCATCCATACTGTATGCCAATGGAGATGGAATTGGTAGTATGTATTACTCTCGGTTGCTTATTTTTGGATGTATGTGTTTCTCGATTTCATCCGGTGGTGGTCCCTTGCCCTTAGGCCTATGGTTAGGGAAGATAGTAGATGTATTGGTGTATAGATGCGTATAGTGTATTGAGATGTGGGTCTGAGTTATGACTTGCATGTGGGGTTGTGTTTTCAGAACAAATGTTTAAGTAAAATTCTTTTTATGTCAATGTGGTAGGTTTTACTAAAAGAAGAACGGGATTTTGAAATGTTTTTTTTTTTTTTTGGAAATAAAACAAGAGTTAGAAAGAGAAGAAGTGAATTTTTTTTTTTTTTAATACTGTGTGGTGCCAAGAGGATGCTTTTGGGAAAAACATATTTATATGAGTATAGTTTTGGATATTAACTATCACACTACTTATATGGTATATCGTGATGCATGCATGATCATTTCTAGCTATATATTGTGATTGGTTAGGATCTTTGGAATCTCTACTGGGCTTAGCGCTTATCTCACGCGTTGACAACTTTTTCAAGTATAAGGTTGGAAGATTGTTAGGGAGTTGAAATCTTTTGTTATGTTTGGTCACGGGGCCTTTTATTTGTTGGTTGAAAGCCATGTATTGTATAGGGGTACATCCCTTTCTCTTTATTGTTATTCACTGTAAGCCTAAGGCATTGTATCAGACTTAATGTATATATCATCATCACTTCCGAGAGAGAATGTTATTGTTTATTTATTGTTTGTGTTGGCATGTCTATGATATTATTGAAACTGGTAATAATATAAAGAATTTGATAATGAATTCGGGTAATAAAAGTAGGAGCATTACAGGTTCTATAAAAATGAGAAATGTCCTATCTCTTAGTGCGGTTTGAGCTAAGGAATTGAATTTGAGAATGGATTGACAAATTAAAAAAAAAATAAAAAACTAAAAGTTAAATTTTTATCACTTTTTTTTTTTTTTTTTGCTTTCATTTTTTTTTTTTTTTTTTGGTTTTCTTTTCAAAATGACCATACAAATTCATGATCCAAACGGTTTTTTTATTTTTATTTTTAGAGGGGATGATCCATACGATTGTGTTAGCTAATTAACTGATTATCTAATCAAGTAAAATTAAAATTATGAGCAGATTTTGTAGAGAATTTTTTTAAGATCTCTAGTATTAAAATTTTATAAAATAAAAGATATGTAATATTTTCATAGTAGTTGGGATTCCTTAACATTTTTTCAGAGAAATTTTGATTTAGAAAAATTTCATATAAATTTTTCCGTGTTTTAAAATTTTTCTGATTTTCTCTGCGTTTTGAGATTTTCTTTGTATTTTAAAATTTCTCTAAATTGAATTTTTTTTTATTTGCTCACAAATTTTTCTACGATTTGCTCACAATTTTTTTTATGCTTTGACTAATTTTTTTAATTTGCTTATAATTTTCTCCATATTTTAACTAAACTAGAGAAACTGTGGCAACAACTCCACAATCTTATCACATGTCTGGTTCCAAAGTGAAACATCCTTGGGATGCTTCACATCCTAGTTCCGCCACATCAATTTCTGATCGAAAGCCTTTCGATTCTCTTCGTGTTGATTGTTCTTAAACTTCTTTTGCGCCTGTTGTATTTCATTCAAAACCCCCAATTCATAGTAGAGATTCGTAGTCGAATTCACATACCTCTCCATCTTCCTCACCATGCCATCCATGTTCTTCACCAAAAACCCTCCTTCACATCTATAGCTCCACAAACTATATCCCCATAAACATGCTTACACCAAACAGGCACAAACAGGCTACTTTTTGCAGTCTCTTGATATTTGCATTTGTTTTCTTGTTCTTGTAGGCAGTTACTCTATCTTTCAGAAATGACACCGGCAAAAATGTGAACATTTAAACCCATGTGCATTTATTGAAGATTATAATTAAATTAGTTTAGAATATTTAAACCCATTTTTATATTAATTAGTGTGAGATAATTAAATTTTTATTTATTAAATCAGTCAAAATTAATATAAAACGGACAAAAATCTTAACTGACCAATATATCATAGCCCTCGTTTGGTATGTGAAATTTTGGAACTAAAAAGTTAAAATAGTCATAAAAAAATAAAATAGGTTAAAAAATTAATAAAACAAAACGTCAATTCAAACTATAATCATTTTATTTTTTCTTTCACAAAAGTTAAAAAAATCAAAAAGTCTATTCCAAACGAGATTTTTTAGCCTTACACTAAAATAGCCAAAAAGTTTAAAAATAAAAAAGTCAAAATACGAACTCACATCCCAAATGAAGCCATAATAAGAGGATCATCTGATGATACGAACCACTAGATAGAAATCACTCTTGAAAGGTGGTAGAACCAATAAATCGATCCAATCTTGTTCAAATTGTTATTTTGGCTAGATTTTTATTAATTTCGGTTCCTGTTTTTGGTTCTAAAGATTTGGTCACGGTATCGAGTCGAACCATGATATATTAGTTTATTATTATTTATATAAAAAAATAAAAATAAAAATCATAAGATTTGAATACTAATATTGATGGTGAAATTGACAAATTCTAATCAACTGAACGAAATTAATTATTATTAATTTATTTACTAATATAAAATAAATATAATGTTTATTGTTATATAGAATTTTTAAAAATCATAAAATCAAATTGAACCAAATCAGTTACTATGATTGGCTTCTTGTCTGGTTCCATAAATTTAATGATTAATTTTTTTAGAATTATAGGAACTGGTCAGATTTTGTTCTTGATTTACTTTAAAACTGGACAATCCAATTTGTGAACAAGAATAGGTGATATCGTGAGATCTAAGAAAAGAAGTGGAAAATAGAATGTTAAACATACAGAAGAGTCTCCGGTGACCGCAGAGAGGAAGAAGAAGACGGCGATCACTCAACATCTCCCTCTACTCTTTTTTGTGTTTTTTATTTTGGTTTTGTTTTATCTCTCACTATACAATGCAGTTATTATTATTAGGGAGGACGGAGGATGGATAGATGGAATACAGCAAATCAGCTGTTGTGACATTTCAAAACATATTTACTTAATTTTTGGAAAAAAAAAAAAAAATATATATATATATATATATATATGTAATTATAACATTTTTTAGGCCATAGTAAAATATAAGGAACTTGTGCATAGTGCTTCAAGAAATCTCATGGGAAGTGTGGTGCCATGTGGTACCATGTGGTATGTTGCACAGTGCAGCATCGTGTAGCACAGTGCTGCATAGTAACGGTCTTCTCACCTATAAATAGGTGAGTTGTATTGAAATAAAATCACAAGAATAACAAATGAGGGATATCTGAGAGAGTCAGTCGAAGTTAGAAATAAAAGTAAAGGATCAAGAAATGATTGTATCAGAGTATGCAGCAGAAACGAAAAGATAATTTTCTAAATCAATTTCGATGACGAAATTTTAAAAGGAGAGAAGAATGTGTCATCCCAAAATATATTTACTTAATCTTTGAAAAAAAAATGTAACTACAATATTTTTTGGGTCATAGTATAATATAGAGAACTTGTGCATAATGCTTCAACAACTTAGGTCGTGACACACCCTCTCCTATATTAGAATAATAAAGCAATATATAAAATTAAACAGAAAATTGGACACCAAAAATAAATTGATGTGTATATATATATATATGTATTTTGAAGTTGATCAACAAATTTTATAACATCTTATTTATTTCTGTGTTTTTTTTATGTCATCTTATAATTTTCTTTTATCTATTTATATTTTTTGTGTTTGGTTTTTGTATTTTTAGACTTATTTAATTTTAGAATTTTTTTATAGCGAAGATGTCATCCTAGTGACATGTTTATTTTTGATAATTTTGTGTATATAGATTAACTCAAATGTGACATGTTTATTTTTTGATAATTTTGTGTATATAGATTAACTCAAATTTGAGAATTTAAATTTGCATATTTTTTGAAGTAATTTGTAATTTAGAAGCTCAAGAAAAATGGGCATTAGATGTGATTAATAACATCTGATACTGAATTTATTGAGTTTAGATTTGTTAAAGTTGAAAATCTCAATTTCACGGTGAAGTTGACTTATTATTGAATAAATTTGGATTTACTTCGACAATCTAAACCGTTCATCTTTTACAACTAATTGAGAAAATTATCAATCAAGTTGTTTCAATATGATTGTCATACTATTTGTCGCACCTAGATAGGAATGGCAATGGGGGGTAATGGGGTGGATATTAATTCCCTATCCCCATTCCCCTATAATAAATTTTCCCCATTCCCCATTCCCCATGGGTACCACCATCCCCATTTTTTAATGGGTATGGATTTTCCCCAACCCACTTTAATCCCCATTTTTATTTTTTATATTTAATGTTAACAACCACTTTTTTTTTTTTTTTGTAAGATTCACAACAAAAACTAAATATACCTTTAATCTTTTTTCTTTCTTTTTAAATATATTTAATGTTAACGATTTTATTTATTTATTTATTTATTTATTTATTTTTATTTTTTTTAAGGTTCACAACAAAAGTTAAATATACCTTCAATCTTTTTTCTTTCTTTTTTAATATATTTAATGTTAACAATTTTTTTTTATTTTTTTTTTATTTTTTTATTTATTTTTAAGGTTCACAACAAAAGTTAAATATACCTTCAATCTTTTTTCTTTCTTTTTTAATATATTTAATGTTAACAATTTTTTTTTTTAAAGGTTCACAACAAAAGTTAAATATACCTTCAATCTTTTTTCTTTCTTTTTTAATATATTTAATGTTAACAACTTTCTTGTTTTTCTTTTGTCTTTTTTTTTTATAAAGGTTTTAGCTAAATATACCTTCAATCTTTTTTCTTTCTTTTTTAATATATTTAATGTTAACAACTTATTTTTTTATTTATTTTTTTAAGGTTCACAACAAAAGCTAAATATACATTCAATCTTATTTTATTTTATTTGATTCAACAACAAAATCAAATACACATTAATTAATTAATTAAAAAATTTGTTTTATAATAATCAAATATATAATTTTGAGACAATCAAAAAGTTTGTTTGAAGAAAGTGTTATAAGACTCATATTAAATTGTATCAGGGCATAAACAATGAATTGTTAGCCATGGACAATTTAGACATTAAACCATATTTCTCTTAGTAAATTTGAACCATTCATTTTAATTTATCCAAAATCTAATTATACCTTTAACAAATCTGAACCACTCATTTTAAGATATCTATGCATTACCACACTCAATCCATCCCCCATCTTCTTCCTTTAGTCCCCCACGAATTTTGTTGTTTGTTACTTTTAAAAAATAAAAAATGTTTTTTCAATTAAATTTTTACTAATTTCACAACACCATCACCACTATTCTCACTTTCACTGTCACACTACCATCACCATAGCCACTACCATCATCACTGCCACCATCACCCCACCACTATGTAACAATTTCTACTTTCACCTTCGTTCCATCACCACCACCACCAAATATAAAAAAATATATTTTGAATTTTTTTTATAAAAAATATTTTTCATTAAAAAATATTTTCTATCTAAATAAATGAAGCATAACATTGGGAAACAAGCTGATTTCAGTTAAATCTGTTCATAACTAAGAAAAATTCTTTTAATTTTAAAAAAATTATTTAGTATGACTTTGTATCCCCTTTTTGTTTTTCTAGCAAATAAATCTTTGTACCCATCATTTCTAACCAATCACAACTCATGCTTGTTTTGATTCTCTACAATTTCCTTATTTTCAAATACATTCATATATATATATATATATATATGTTGTATAAATTGTGTGATAACATAAAACAAATAGATTCATACTCGTTAATTGAAATTTCAGAACAAGCAAACCATTCTGAAAATTACAATACACAACAAAATAAAATAACATAGAAAAGCAAATCGAAACCTACACTAGACAGTGTCCTTAATTTTTTTAAATAAATTTAAAAAATTCTAGATATGCATAAAATTTGACAAGAATAATGTGACAATGTTAATTAATGTGTATTTGATTTTATTGTTGAGCCAAATAAAATAAAATAAGATTTAATGTATAGCTTTGGTTGTGAATCTTAAAAAAAAAAAAAAAAATGGTTGTGAACCTTAAAAAAAATTAAAAAAAAAAAAAGATTAAATGTATATTTAGCTTTAGTTGTGAATCTTAAAAATTAAAAAAAAATGGTTGTGAACCTTAAAAATAAAAATAAAAAAGATTGGAGGTATATTTAGCTTTGGTTGTGGATCTTAAAAAAAAAAAAAAAAAAAAAAAAAATTGGTTGTGAACCTGAAAAAATAAATAAATAAAAAAAAGAAAAAAGATTGAATGTATATTTAGTTTTGGTTGTGAATCTTAAAAAAAAAAAAAAAAAAAAAAAAAAAAAAAAAAAAAAAAAAAAAAAAAACATATGGGGAAATTAGTGGGTACCCATCCCCAACCCATCCCCTGTGGATATTTAAAGAATATCACCTACCCTACCCAATGGATAAGAAAAATAGAGGAAAACCCATGTATTTGGGTTGGATCTCCATGGATACCCACAGGGTAGGTTATCCATTGCCATCCCTACACCTAGATGTCAACACTATTAAATCATTTTTAATCCATAAGACTTGCATGTTTTAAGAATAAACCATTCATGTATTATAATATATATGATTTTATCAACCTAATTTTTTATATGTATGTTCTTATTAATTTCAACTTGTCACATAAGATAAACAGTTTAGGTCATTAACAAAAGTAATTCTACGAGGCGCTAACTTCACCCATAAAATTGAGATCATTAACTTTAACAAATCCAATCTCGAATTTATCAAAGTGAAACAATCTTTATTCACATTCTCTATCTATCTTTTTTCCCTTTTAATAATAAATCATGGAAAGTAATTTGTAAAACACAAAGGGAAAGACTAGGGAAAATCTATAACACCTCTCAATAATTCTTTCCACAGCCAGACCACACTTCTGGCAATTATTCTCTCTTTATTCTTTTTTGGAGGATGCAAAAAGTCGGCAAGTTTGTACTCTCTCTATATATATTTTTTATTTTTTATTTTTTTTTAAAAATATATTATAAGTGTAAGAGTAATGTTATACATAATGATATGACTCACTATTAATCTTTCATTTTAAAATAAAATATCATTAAAAATGAATTATTAATAAATTTATTTGTAATAATGATATTGTTATATTATTCTTATCAAGTTTTTTATGTAAATTTTATATAAGAATAGAATTTTCAGAAATTGTAATTCAGAGAAGAGAAGAAATAAACCCTAATTGCTGATCAATTAACAGTTAGCATGCTCGATCTTTATTTTTTAAATTATTATTTATATTTAGTTAAATTAAAAGTAGAGTAAAATAAAAGAAAAAAGTACCCACAATCCACACATTATGGCTTTACACATGAGGAAGATAAAATTTAAAAAAAAAAGAAAAAAAAAAGGATATTTACCATAATTTTCACATTACAAGAGTTAGATACAAAGACAGATCCAGAATTTTAACATAGGATAGGCGAACATATATGCTAATAAAAAATTTAAAAGAAAAATGTAAATTACAATATCGATTTCTACTTGAATAAATGTGAAAAATATTATGAAAAACATACATAAATAAAATATTTTCTTATATTCATGTTGAGTTTTAGAAAATAGAATTTTAGAAAATAGAAATTGTAAGACAATCTATGAACCTTACCTGTGAAATATCTTTTTTGTTTGTTTGTTATATTTTGTTCAAATTGTTAAATTCTATAAATTTGACAATTTAAATTATAAAATTTACTTACAATTTATGCACAGCCCAAGCCACTTAATTGTGCTTATATATATAGATCATGTTTGTTTGGCTCTTTGAGGAGAGAGATAAGGCTAATAATCTATGAGACCCATCTATAGAGTTTTTGATTAGGTACATGAGTGAAGGGATTCCCCCCCCCCCCCCCCCCCACGGCCGGTTAGTAAGACTACCAATCCTAGTGGGGTTAGGATTAAAAATTGAGTGAAGCAATTAGTAAGTTTTTAAATAATTTTTAAGCAAAATTTATATTTTTTACAAAATAATAATAATAATTATTATTATTATAATATAAAAAAATACTAAAATTAAAAAATATTAATTTTATATATTAATACTATCACTAGTATTACTAATCCGATAGTGTATAAACAAACATTTTTTATCTTATATCTCCAATACAATACCACCACATTAATAAACTTCTCACTAATCACATTGTACTCTTAATCCCCTCTATCCTATAGAGCCAAACAAACGTAGCTAAAGTGCCATCCCGATGTTATGCTGATATGTTTTTATATGTAACGAAAGGATCCAAGTCAAATCACTTTTCTGTACAATATATATATATATACAATTTTTCTTTTTAGATAACATTAAGAATTATCTCAATAATCATTATGTTTCAAAGTAAAAGACTTTAAGTTAATTCATATACAAAAACTACACAAATTCTTTCTCAATCACATGATAAATCTCTTTAGCTCAAGATCATGTCCTAAAACTAGGACCCAAGGGATTCTTCGCTACCCACAAATCTACACAAATTTATCCAGCAAACAACCCATACAAACCAATAGTTAGAGCCAGCTAACAAATAGCGACACGCTTTAGATTTTGAAGTGAATTGTATTATTTACAGTCATATATGACAACACTTGAACCATTGAGAAAATAATCAAAAGTGAGGTCTAAACAACTTGCCATTTTTTAGATGATGATGATGGTGGTAGAGTCAAGAGTACACCAGCATCAACCAACTTCTTTATGTTTACATCAAATTTGCATCTTCTGTCTGTCTCTGAGAGAAAGAGAGAGAGAGTGTTTCAAACACTGTTAATATAATAATTATGGAGGCAATGGGTAGACAGTTTACTTCACTTTCTGAATCTTAACAGAGTTCACAAGCAAGCATAGACGTTGACAAACATTAATAGAAGGGTAAATTACACTGACCACCTTTGAAATTTTAAAAAAAATAGAATGAGCCCCTATAGTGATGAAATGGTAACAGAATGTATGCTATTAATTGTATACATATCACTATATGCATATTTGATTTCAGTCAATAAATGGTAAAATAAGAATTTCATTACATAGTTCACTGAAATCATGATCAAACTATTGTAAAGACTAACGTTTGACTAATAAAATGGAGGCAAGTGTTTTTCAATTATAAACCTTGAAGGAGCACAGCGTAATATTATGCCAAATTAGTCACTCCTCCAAAGCCTCGAGGGAGGTCAATGTAGTTTACCCTTCAACAAAATACTGGGAACCAATACAGTGGGTTTTAGTTATTGCAACTTACCTTTATTTATGTGCTGGAGCTGCCAAGATCAAAGTCCATCGTGTAATCATATTCAATAGTTGGAATCACAGAGGCCACAAATTTCAAGAACAAGAAAAGGTACCTATAAAAGTCAAAGAGTCTGAGAATAAAATTCATATAGGGAAAAGAACTTAGAAAGTAGAAAATAAAATTCAATATAAAAGCTAAACCTTGACAGGAATTGATATATAAGAAATTATAATTGAAAGATTTTGTCAGAAACTCTGACGGGGGTTTAAGATTTAAACCCAATCCCAGGTGAAGAAGGGACTCAATCCCAGGTCTTTAATACCACCATCAAGCCAGTTTACCTGCTAAGCTATATGGCACCTCTTCGAAGGGACTTATTGTTTGATACAACACTATTAACCATGGACCATTTAGTGTTATCTAGCCTTCTTCAATTTCGTGACCTCTTTTGTTGAATTACTTGTACAATTCTGTCACCCACACAACACCCTGCCTTGAAACTCCTGCCCAACCCCAAGTTTTAGGTCTACTGGATGAGTCAGCTTGAGATTAAGATTGTAGTTCTAAATACAAGTCCTCAACAACCCAATTTGACAAACTGCTTAACTCGATTCTCAAAAGCAGGTAGAACTGAATCAAAAGTGCTTGTGTGTGATATGGTAAAGAAAATTACTTGTCAACTTCCGGCTCAACTCCACGGGACATTAGAACATCAATAATTTTCTTCATCACAGCACCATGTCGGCATGGATGCACAGACGCATGTTTCCCAGGCAAGTGTGGATGGTCTTCAATAGTTACCTAAGTCCAACAAGGTTTAGAGTAAATGATAAATTGTCCAAAAAATATAGGTAACTAATCAAAAGCAAACATAGCACAAAAGTTAAGAATTGATAGCCAAAATAGATCTTTTTTCCCTAGCCTGAAATTGCCAGAAGAAATTACTTGAAACAAGTGAACAAAAAGATATTACATGCTCAAGCTAGTTGTGCAATTATCAATCAATGTATAATCACACGATGAACAAGATATGTTTTGCACAGCCTGTCAAACCCTTGGCACAAAGATTAAAAATAGTCATGAGGTGTACCAAAATTGCCGAAGAACAAGATGGGAAGACCAAGGCAACCTCTAAAGGCTCAAGAAGGGGGCAAAGCTTTGTAGAATTTACATATCCTGTTAGCCAAAAGTACACTCCTACAACACCAAAAATGCATGACTGACACAAGGATCTTATATAGCAGGGAAGCAATTGGTACATAGGGAGTCATTGGTTGGTAGTTGGGGAAATAAATAAATCTGTCACATAGAAACCCATTTCCTAACCTATTTCCATGAGATTAAGAATGCTTTTGGGGGTTCCTAACACACCCATTAAGGTACCTCAGACTCAGGTCAATCTGGACCAATTTCTTCCCATCATTGACAGGAAACCTCATCAGCACCACTTATGAATATACCTCAGCCAAAGGTAATTACAAATCATCCTCCAGACTGACAATCAGAAAACAAAAACAAGCTTCCTACATTACAGAAATAATGCAGGGGTGTTTGGAATGGGCTAAAATAGCTAATAAAACAAAACACCCCATCACATCTCTCTCTACTTTTTTGCATGTCTTTTCGTAAAAACCCAAATAGCCAACTAAAATAGCCTATTCCCAAACGGATAATTTGTATATCTAGATAACATTGCTCACAAATGGACCTTCAATTGGCAAAATATAAGATTCATTCGAATTAAAAGCCACATTTGGTAATAATTGTTAAGAAATTACAATTTTCTGCTCACCGTTTTACGTGCATGGTCTTGGCTAACATCTTCAAGTACAAGCTCTGGTTGTAAAAGCATCCTTGACTGCATGGTAAACCAAAAGACTGCTCAGCAGATATAATATACACATTTCATTAATTAGTTCAATTGCATTACAAGGTTGAAAATTAGTTATGTAAGATAACTTTTCCATAGCAAATTATTCTCGATTTTCCAGAGCAGCCGTACTAAGTAATAAAATTATGTTTCCCAACAGTTCTTTCTGTTTGAAAGTTTCAAGTATTTGAGCATGGTGCCTCGCGAATAGCAATGGTACAGCATTTGCTCTTAGTTTTGCAGTAAAGGGAAAAAAGAAAGTACTATTAGTGTAACGAACCTCATCATATCCAGTTAGCCATACACGTGGAGTTTGATAATACTTGTCATACCTGAAAAGAAACCAAAAAAAAAACATGACAATAGAATGTAAAAAACCACATGACAATAGTAGAGAGAGCACTAGATTTTAATCAATGTGGACTCGTGAACAAAATCCACTATCAACAGGGTCTGCATGATATAATTTAACTTACGTTATGCTGACATCATATGTTCTGGTTCGTAGAATATTGTCATCATCAGGTTCATGAGCCACGAGATATGTAGATTGAAGTGTTGCCTGCATTAAGCAGGTACGTAAATCACAATTATCAAACCTTCAACAGTAGATTGAACAACATTAAAGTACATCCTCTAGGGGCATTAAACCCAAATACCAAAAACCGATAAAAAATTGTTTTATTTTCAGTCTATCAATTAAAATTCCTGTTCATGTGAAACTTCAACATGCAGCTGACCACTGACCTATAATGCAGCCATCTCATACAAATCATATACCTAAACTCAAAACCTTAGATTTTTCATCACTCCTCATAAGAGATTGATGTGTTTTTCAAAAGAGGAAAAAATAACAGTTGATATTCTCCATCTATATTTCCTGCACAGTTTCAACATAAGCATATATATATATCGACAATGCTACGTAGCTCAAATTTTGTGGCTCAAAAGTGGCTCAAATGGCCAAAACGACGTCGTTTTGAGTACAGAACAACATAAAAATGGCCAAAACGACGTCGTTTTGGCCATTTGAGCCACTTTTGAGCCACAAAATTTGAGGTACGAGACATTTTCCTATATATATATATATTATTTGCACGAGGCACACATGCATATCATTTGATTCTTTATTGCCAAGTCATAGACCAAATTTGCTACTATATTCATCTCTCGTCCAACGAAAACTGCTTTATATTAATATATTGTGATATATACACCATTTGCTTTGATTAAGGGAAAGAATAATGGAGCAAAACAAGCAAATATCCAAAGACTAATGAGGCATCAAAAGTGGCTAGCTTTCTAATTCTTTTACCAGCTTCATGGACAAATAGTTTTGCTTCCCTCCATACCCAGGGTGATGCAAAGGGCTACCTCCTATTCATAATATCAAGCTGAAAAACCAGGGGCTCTAAGAAGCATGGACACAGACACGGACACGTGAATCGCGACACGACACAAAATGACACAGACATGCCAACACGTCAATTTTCAAAAAATGCAGGACACGACATACGGGGGACACACATAAAATATAAAATTGTATATATTTATTATATGTCATATATATAAATATATCATTCAAAGATAATAAAAATGTAATATGACACTAATTCTTATTAATTTATATGATTTTTGTTTTATTATTGCATCTTAAGTTATTTTGTTCAAACTTATAATTAGTTTCATCTGTGTCTAATCGATAAAGACACGTACATGTGTCCTCCATGTGTCAAAGAGTGTCAGGGTCCTTAAAAAAAATTAAAAAATATGACGTGTTTTGAAGAGTGTCGGTGTCCAGGTCCTTAAAAAAAATTAAAAAATAGGACGCGTTTTGAAAAGTGTCGGACATGTGTCGGAAAAGTGTCCAAAGAGTGCTGGTGTCCGACATGGATATGACACGGATACGTCACCTTCTTAGCATAACTAAAAGCTGCGATAGAGGAAGTAGAAATCTTTATTCTCTGCCATTGGCCAGGAGGCAGAATTAAGCAAAGACCATTATGGAAGACAATTTTAAGATGTCAGAAGTTCAAAGGAATCTGCCTTCTGCCACCAGAAACAAGACCTTTTATTGAAGTACTCATAAAGCTATAATAGTAAAGGATTTGAATGCTCAAGCTTGTTATTATGGAATAATTTACCACTTGAGTCTACATGAATGTTTGATTGGAAAAGTGTCCAAAGAGTGTCGGTGTCCAGGTCTTTAAAAAAAATTAAAAAATAGGACGCGTTTTGAAAAGTGTCGGACATGTGTCGGAAAAGTGTCCAAAGAGTGCCAGTGTCCGACATGGATATGACACGGATACGTCACCTTCTTAGCATAACTAAAAGCTGCGATAGAGGAAGTAGAAATCTTTATTCTCTGCCATTGGCCAGGAGTCAGAATTAAGCAAAGACCTTCATGGAAGACAATTTTAAGATGTCAGAAGTTCAAAGGAATCAGCCTTCTGCCACCAGAAACAAGACCTTTTATTGAAGTACTCATAAAGCTATAATAGTAAAGGATTTGAATGCTCAAGCTTGTTATTATGGAATAATTTACCACTTGAGCTTACATGAATGTTCGATTCAAAGAAGAAGAGTTGGCAGAGATTTTTATTATGGTCTTGCTTTTTCCTTCACCTAACATGTCTTCAAATTAGTAATTAAGGCCCTGTTCGGTAATATTTTCAAAACTTTTGTTTTGATTTTTCATTTCTTTGGAACTTGGAAGCTTCAATTGTGTGCAAAATATTTATTACTCTAAAAGAAGATGCACTTACAGGATCTGTTTCAATAAGGTTGTCAGGTTCCTCGTATTCAGCCATGTCTGGTATATCTTCCTCCTCCTCACCACCAAAGTATGAAGAGATCGACTGAATGGTATTTTTCTTGCTGATCTCTAAAGTTTCCATGGAAGGCAAGTTTTCTTCCTCATCACATTTGTTTTCTACACAATGAAAAGCATAAAATGTCAAACAACGTAAACTTAATTTCTGATTATCAGGATTCAACAAACAACATACCTTTTGGTTTACCATGAGTTGCCAACCAACCATCATTATCCTCATTATCAAGAAGGACTTCGCATCCAGCAGCTTCATATTCTTCTTCCACTGACGCAGCTCTGCGTAGACAAGGAACTAAAAAAAAGGAATTACACTTTGCCATGAGTTGACTCAGATAATGCATAAAAGTTTTAAGCACACTTAAAATAGAAGCACAGCTGCTTCCTATGAAGCACGGACACTTCAAAATAAGTATCGTAGCGGTGTCAGAGACGAGGGTACGCTAGGGACACATACGTTTTATTATTGAAGGGTACACGCCAGGGACACGGTGGGGACACACGTGTCCAAATCTGGACACATCAAGGAACACGAGGACACGTCGAGGGACACGCCATTAATTTTTATTTTATTTTATTTTACTGGGGAAACGTGTGTCCAAATATGGATGATCTATTAATTTATTTAAATGTAGTGGTTTATATATATATTGAATTAATATTAGTTTTGATTAATTTTGATTGTTTGGTAACATAATATTAATCTACACAACAAGTTTATATAAATTAAAAAAAATAAAAATAAAATTAAAAATTTGCCGTGTCCCAGGCTGTGCCTGTGTTCCCATTTTTTTGAAATCATCATGTCCCGTGTCCATGTCTATATCCGTGCTTCATAGGTTGCACTAGTAAAGAACCAAAAAAGAAACTTGTGGACCACAATTTTAATGCACAATTACGCATATGCATCACTAGATAGTTTTGCCAATACCCTAGAGGCCAATAATACAAGATTGTCACCTATGGATAATACAAGGGTTACACATGTATCCTTCCGGATCCGCATGGTCATTGAGCGGTAACATTGTTAGCAAATAAATTTCAACCAAGTTTATGTTCAAATTTCAAATACGGTCAATTAGTTAATGACACACATAGAGCTTATGATAGAATTATTGTAGGTAATCACTTCCTAAATTGATCAACTTGGCCAATTGAAGTGTTTAAATAAAACAACATCGTATCATAGCGACGTTATTCAAGATACTCAAGTGACACGTGGAGCCAACAAAAGATAACACTTGTAGAGCCTACAACAAGGATACCACACAGGATGAAATCCAAAGGGTCAATATAGTTAATCAGATATATGATTAATCATATAGCACTATCATTCAAAATTCAAATGGCACTATCATTCAATTTGAAATTCAAATTAAGGATGAGACACTGTTATCACTTGGATGGCCCGCTATAAATATGAGGACCATCACACAAGAGAGGGGATTGAAAAATCAGAAGTGAGAATATTAGAGAAAGAGAGAAAGAAATTAAGAGCCAAAGAAGTAGTTACAAGAAAGAAGTTGAGAGCTTACACTACATTGCAAGCATCTGATACGATGGCGAGCGTTAGGTAAAGCGTTCCAAACCCAACTATTGTATTTTGTATCTAAGGATTCTAAATCCCTACAATTTCAATAAAACATTTATTTTTCTTAATTTGTCTTCTGTTCATTTTGTTGTTCTTCATTAATCGGATGTCTCATTTAAATAAATACAGATCGGAAATAGGAACATACTATTCAAATAATCAACACTATTTAGTCCAAAAAAATTAAACAATGGACATTTGTAACATGAGTTTTGAAATGTGTTGAAACACTTCATGTTTTGAAATTTGTGTCTACAAACATCACAGATAAACCCTGCGTTGAAACCACACATGCAATATGCATACTGCACACAATCATTGTTATCAGAAAACGTTAACACCCTAGCGATTTACGCTCTGGAAAACACATTCAAAACATGGTATACCTTCGTTCCAAAACGGTAAATTTAGTGATCTAAAGACATAGGGACACGTCCAGGGACACATCGGTGACATGGCAGGCACACACCATTAATTTTATTATTTTAACAATAAACTAAAATTTAGATGGAGTGAAGTTTTGGATTGACAAAATGTAAAACAATGGGTCACAATGTTCATACAACTATGTTGTTGAACGATTAATTTGAAGAACTGTACACTATAATTTAGTGGATGTCAAATTAAGAAATCTACTCCTATTGTACCACAATTTACAGCATGTGGCATATCGCATTCCTGTTCCTCATACCAAAACAATCCACCTTCTAGGTAACATAGCATACAAGAAATTATTTCTTTAATCTTCTTCCTATTGGCCAATTTATTTATACCAAAAAGACAAAATTATAAGTTCAACAGAGATGATACCAATAGCAATTAACGAAGTGTTGCTAGTTTTCTCATGATAAAAATGACCCACTGTTATAGGTAATAGTGGTGTATAAAAATTACAGGAGCTTTTACCAACTAAGAAGTACAAACACGGACACATGACATGACATGACATGACACGGACACGCGGACACGCAAATTTTTAAAAAATGTAAGACACGATACGTTGAAAACACGTGCAAAACATATAAATTTAAATATTTATTATATGTCATATTTTTAAATATTTTATATCAAATATTTAATTTTACCAAATTTATGAACCTTAAGTATGCTATTTAATAAAAAAATTAATTTTTTTTTTGAAAAAAATGATCCTCAGCGTGTCCTCAATGTGTCCCAACATGTCTGCAGCGTGTCCTCAACTTGTCCGCAGCGTGTCCCAAGTGTCCTAGCGTATCTGACTCTCTACAACGTGTCCGGCACGTGTCCGTGTCTAACACGTGTCAGACACCTGTACGTCACCTCCGAAGACGTGTCCGTGCTTTATAGTTTACCAACAAATGAAGATTCTCTAGCTACTGAAACAAGAAAAGAACATAGCAACCATAATGTCATTTACCGTTTCTAGTGATCAAAAATTGTTTTTCAGCAGGTAAATACGACTTCCTCTTGCTTGGCTCACCGGATTCCCTATCCATAAATAGCAAAACAATAAGCTAAGGAAAACAGACCACATATTGACAAAGATCTAGCTGATATCAAAGCATGGTACTTTTGCATATGAAGTTAAGTGGTTTGCTAAAAAATGGAAACAGAAGGAGGAACAGCTGTGCAACACAAATATCCTCAGCTTCTACGTGATTAAAATCCCAAGTAAAGTTAATTAAGTGGCTAGCCTAAATGCATCGCATCAATCTTGAAGCTTTTAACTTATTGTATGGGCTTGTTAACTCCCACCTCATCCAACTTTTGTGGACGAAGGAGAAGAACCACGAAATGGGAAACCAGGATGCTAAGATCACAAATGAAAAGTGGCAATAACAAAAATGTGTAAAAAAAACTAGCCAAAATTAAAGTTATCTTTGAGCACCAAAAAAAGGATCACCCCATATACCAGGTCCTATTTTTTGAAAGCGCCTAAACTTCACTCACCCATTGGTCTTGCCTTTTGATCTACCGTCCAGCAACCCAAAATAAAAAAAAAAACAAAAAGCAAAGCTACTACTGATTAAACCCATTCATTGTCATGAACACCAGTCATGATTGGAAATGGCACTGCCTCTCCTTCCAGTTTCAAGCTAAAGCAACTTCTATTATCCACCGATTTCGTAATTTCTAGGGTCACACAAGTAATGATAACAGGATTTCAAAAAAATTCTTAGACACAGCCAAAGTATTTAAGCTTTCACAAAACCAAGACAAGTTTCGATTGTATAATCACGAAACCAAAACAACTAAAAAAAGATTGTAACTTTAAAAATAAATAAATAAATTGAATAACAAATTTGAAATTCAGAGTAGGACACTGTGAAGCAACCCCAAATTTGCAAGCTAAAAGCTAAGTTCTCTGGAAAATAAAACCTAATCAGAAAAAGCTAAACGCAATGAAATTGTTAGAATCGTAGTGTAATAGAGCGTAAATTTACCAGGACCAGGTAGGGCATTTGGAGACGAGATTGTCGCCAGCGAGAACAAACTCGGTGATGCTGAGAACGCCTTTCTCTTTGAAGGCAGAGACAGTTCGAGGATTCGTGATCCTCTCGACCGTCCCTTTGAACGCTTCGTGAAGCTTCTGAGACAGAACCATCGAAGAAAAAGAAGAAGATAAACAACACTGAAACCTAAATTTGATGGAAACCCTAGAAATTCAATTCGCGGTTGGAACAGATATCCTGGATTTCACAGGCACGTGATCAGAGCTGTAAAAGGGTTCAGTTGAAGAAATCTGATAATTTAATTCGTTGGAATGGAAGAAGATGGCAGGGAGTAGGGCTGTAAACGATTCGAGTCATGTTCAAGTTGTTTATAGAATTAGGAGCCCGATTCAGCTCGAGCTCAAACTTCAAAAATTGAGTTCCAACTTCCAACTTGCTCTTCAAATATTTATTGAATTTAAATTCGGCTCGATCTAGTTCGATCAATAAATAAGTTGAAAAAAAAAAAAAATTTAATTTAAATTAATTTACTTATTAAGATAAAAAATATATATATAAAATTATGAGTAAAATTTATTATAATGTTTATATTAATAATAAATTTCATCAATTAAATATATAAATTAATACAAATACCAAATATAAATAAAAAAATAAAATAGATCGTTGGAAATTTATTTAATATATTATTAAAAATAAATATTAATTTATTTATTTTTATATTCACGAATCTTATCGAGTCGAGTTTAGTACTACTCGAGGTTGGCTCGATTAATAAACGAGTCTAGAGCTCGTTCATTTAGTGAGCGAGTCGAGGTCAAACGAGCTTTAAAGGAGTCAATCTTGAATTGTTCATGAACAGCTCGATTCGTTTGCAGTTTTAATAGGGAGAGAACCATTGTCCCTTGTTTGGCAGATTAGGTAGGATGAGATTGTTAGTAATAGGATGCTTAGCGAAGAGATTGTTAATGTGAGGATTATTAGTAAAGGGATTAAGTAAAAGTGTATTTGTTTTGATGATAATATGGGAGATGATTAGTGATAGGATTGTTAAATTATTTTTATAGAAAATAAATAAATAAATTATTTTTATATTAAAAAAAACTAAAACAAATATTAAAACAAACCGGTGCACTTGGTAAAAAAAATAAATTTTTTTATATAAAATAGAGTCAATCACCCTCACTATTTTTCTAATTCTACCTATAATCCAGCTAAGTTAATCCTTTTACTAAAGGGGTTACTAAGCTCCTTGGACTATCAATCAGCCCTCTCATTTCACTACCAAACATGCTATGGTTGGGACCTACAACCATGGCAATCCAATTCAGCCACTCAAGTTGCGAAACAAACATAGCCTTAGGGAATACAACTGGCTTTTTATTTATTTTTAATTATTTTAGTATGATTAAAAAAATTATGTTTGGAATAACCGTTGACTTTTTTTAGTTGATTTGATAATTATAACTAAAAAATAAGATTATTTATTTAGGTCACATTATTTTTCTATATATTTGACTTGGGTCGACCACTTGTAATTTGGTGGGATATCCTTTACAATCAGCTATCTTGCTTTTCAAATTCCAAACGTTCTTTCTATTACACTTCTAAGTGATGAATATGCTTGGTTGAATTTTTCTTGTGCATTTTTTGGGGGGAGGGGGTTGACTATGTTCAAATTGAGCTAGATGATATCTCTCTCCTTTGTAAGGTGCAAAATATCCTTTCATATTTGAATACCCAACATCCACCAAGTAAAACTCATCTAATTTAAAATTTCAAATATTAATAAAATAAAGTAAGCAATTATAAATGAAAAAATAAATATGAAGATGTGAGTTTGGTACATCTATTCTCGTGATCAAATAAACAATTACCTCATTGTGGTTTTGGAAAATTATAATTAGGATTTGTAATTGTATTTCAGAAGATCCGAGTATCATGTGCACTTCCTTCCTATCCTGGTAAGCAAAATGTGAAACACATATCAAAGTCACATGCAGCTATAATGTTTTGAGTCGCATACCCCTTTCTACCTATTAAACAAGGTTGCTTATTGTAGACCGCCCAGAACTCCGCTCCGCGCTCGAGGGCGCGAATCGTGGTTCTAGCTACTTGTCACGCCCCAAACTTGCCCCTAAAATTTCGGGCATGACCTACTCAGAAACAGACACTTATCCTGCTACATATATATATATATATATATATAATATCCGGGGCCTGAACGGAAGTGTTAATATAATAGAATAACATGCAGACACATCCATTGAGCGACTACAAATATGCCAGGACCACGACTCGGAATTAAACATCTAGTGAACATGCATCTGAGATTAAGTTACATACACATCTACAAGTCCAGCCCAGAGGTTAGGCATATAACAAACATTAGATACAAATCTACTTCAGCCCACAAAACATTAGTACAAAATGACAAAGTCTAGCAAAACTGCACTAGCATGCAAAGGGCTTCTCCAAGTGCCTGGTTGTCCTTAGGTTGACAAAAGATAGATGATAACGATGCTAGGACTGACCTCCAAGTTGATTACCTATAGAATCAGACAAAATTACAGAGTGAGACAAGCTCAGTGAATAATAGTACTTAAGCAGTTTAATAACCAACTTTAACCACAATGCATAACAGTGCATTCACAAAAATGAAATCCAAATAGTGAGTCTGATATTGTTTTACTTTCAAAACAGCCTTGGGCCTAGTATTACAGTTATAACAGAACGGCCTACTGGCCCAGAAATACAGAACAACCTTTCGGCCCAGAAGTATACTGAACAGCCTTTCAGCCCAGAAATGTACAGAACGGCCTTTCGGCCCAAAAATGCATAGAACAGCCTTTCGGCCCAGAAATATATAGAAATGTAGTTAACCTTACATTGTCACCAAGTTCCGACCGATACATATGTTAATGCCGTGTCTACCAGAAAACAGAATGGTCATAACAGATATTAACGGTAAATAAATGTACATTCCGTGTACTATTACTCACAATGTTGTTGCGGAGCGGTGGTTCCTCCGGTGGTGTGTCCTACACACATAGATAACACATATTAGTTTCTTTCTTCTTTTAAACCATTTCTTACATTTTTACATTTCAATTGCATGTACAATCATAAACAGGTATCAAACACAAATTCCAAAAAGAGCTGAGGGTTAAGCACGTAAAACGGAGCGAACAGAATTTTCGACCTGGGCTGCACGTGCGGCCATACCCTCCGCTCGTGCGGACATGTACCGCACGTGCGGTCCCCCTCCACCGCTCGTGCTGCCAAAAACAGTATGCTTTCCCAAATTTTTTCCTCTTCTCCGCACATGCGGCCACGACCTTCGCACGTGCGGTCTGGCCCCCGTTTGGCAGTCCGAAAATCATACAAAACCCCATGTTTGGTGATCAACAAGAAGATCCAAATTAGATGCTTTAAATGCTAAAATATGGTGCAAAGATCATGTAATTAAGGGTGCAAACACACAACTATTTGAATCATGGAAGATCAATTAATCGTCACCACAACCTATGTCTCTTACATACACATATATACATATATGGCTATATATATACACATATGGGTTCTAACATGGTAATTCAAGAAACAAAATTAAGTTAACACAAGCAAGTAGTAGAATCATCTTACCAATAAATCAATACATCCAAAACCCTCATTATAACTCTAGGGTACACCATAACAAGCAATTCCTTCTCCAAATTAAAAAGAAAGGGTTGAATTTGGGAAACTTAGACTTACCTTGAACTTCACTATCTAGATCTCCTTTCAATCTCACAAGTCTCTACCTTCTTTGATGAGCTACTCCTCACAACCCTTCTCTCAACTAAGTTCTTCCTCCAGGAGATATTAAGTCAAAATGATCCAAGAACTTTGATATATAGAGATATTTCTATAAGGGTGAATAAGACAAAAATTCAATCGTTTAAGCATCCCAAATTGAAATTCCATAGAAAATCCCATTATAGCTTAAAAATCATGCAGATTTCAAATGTCAAATCAATTTCAGAAAATTAAGTCTCTAAGGCTTCCAATTCCGGATTCAACCAATTTAAGTACGATAGATAATTTTCTTATTCAACAGATAGGAATCCATATTTCCAAGTTTCATTTAATTCAATGTAGTTTCACATAGAATTTCACAATAAGCATTCAAAAACACAGAATAGAGGACTGAAAAGACACCAGAATCATGTACGAGGGTCGGGTCATTACACCCTCCCCCCCTTAAATAAGTTTGGTCCTCCAAACTTGTTTTACCTTAGGACGGAAACAGATGCGGATATTGGTGTTGCATTTCATCTTCCTTTTCCCAAGTTGCCTCGGTTCCCTAGTGCTCTTGCCATTCCACTTTTACCATTGGAATTTCTCAGTTTCGTAACTGTTTTACTTGACGGTCCAGAATTCGAGTTGGTTTTTCCTCGTACGTTAACTTGTCAGTCAACATAATTTGGTTATAATCAATAACATGTGACGGATCTGGAAGGTACCCTCGGAGCATAGAAACATGGAATACGTTATGAATCTGACTCATATGTGGTGGAAGGGCAACTCGGTAGGCTATTGGACCCACTTTTTCTAAGATCTGGAAGGGACCAACATATCGGGGTGTTAGCTTACCCCTTTTCCCAAATCTTGGATGTCCTTTCATTGGGGTAACTTTCACAAAAACATGACTATCCACTTCAAACTCCAAATTCCTTCGCCGGTTATCCGCATAACTCTTCTGTTTACTTTGGGTAGTTTTTAATCTTTCTCGAATAATTCTAACCTTTTCAGTTGTCAACTGGACAATCTCTAGCCCTAACAATGGCCTATCTCCAACTTCAGCCCAACACACGGGAGAACGACACGGTCTTCCATACAGAGCTTCATAGGGTGCCATTTCAATACTCGAATGGTAGCTGTTATTATACGCAAACTCAACCAACGGCAGATGAGTTTCCTAACTTTCTTGAAAATCCAAAACACACATTCGAAGCATATCCTCTAGCGTCTGAATCGTCCTCTCGGATTGTCCATCTGTTTGAGGGTGGAAAGTTGTGCTAAACTTTAATTCTGTACCCATTGCATCCTGTAGACTTTACCAGAACCTTGAGACAAATTTTGGATCTCTATCTGACACAATTGAGACCGGAACACCGTGATGCCTTACAATTTCATTCACATAGATCACAGCAAGTTTATCGGCATTATACTGGGCCTTCACAGGTAGGAAGTGGGCGGACTTAGTCAATCGGTCGACAATGACCCATATAGAATTCATCCCTCGAGGTGTCTGTGGTAAGCCTACTACAAAATCCATGGTTAGATGTTCCCATTTCCATTCCGGGATTGGAAGAGGTTGTAATAATCCTGCTGGTTTCTGATGCTCTGCTTTTACTTGCTGACATTGCAAACACTTAGAGACAAACTCCGCGATTTCTTTTTTCATACTTGGCCACCAAAAATTTTGTTTCAAATCCCGGTACATTTTGGTACTTCCTGGATGCATTGTAACTCTTGAGGCATGTGCTTCTTCCATCAATTTCTGTTTAAGTTCTAACACATTAGGAACATATACTCGGTTTTGAAATTTAAGCACAGAATCTGTCAAAGTGAACCCCAGTTTCGGTTTTGTCTCTATTTCATCACATATCTTCTTTAGAGCTCCATCCTCCATTTGGCGTAATTTAATCTCCTCAAGTAATGTCGGTTGGGCTATCATTGTTGCCACTGTTTCTTCTTGACCATGTATCACCAAGTCGACCCCCATCTTATTCAACTCACTCATCAACTCCTTTTTCTCTGTCAGTAGACTTGCCAAATTTCCCACATTTTTCCGACTAAGTGCGTCTGCCACCATGTTGGCTTTACCAGGATGATAGTGGATCTGTAAATCATAATCCTTAATAAGTTCCAACCACCGCCGCTGGCGCATATTCAACTCTTTTTGGGTAAAAAGGTATTTGAGACTTTTATGGTCAGTATAAATGTCACAAGTAGTCCCATACAGATAATGCCGCCAAATCTTTAAAGAAAAAACTACTGCGGCTAGCTCAAGATCATGCGTGGGGTAACTCTTCTCATGGGGTTTAAGCTGTCGAGAGGCATAAGAGATAACCCTTCAATTTTGCATAAGCACACAACCAAGTCCCTTATGTGAAGCATCACTGTAAATCACAAATCCCTCAGTACCAGATGGTAGTGCAAGGACTGGAGCTGTAGTTAACTTCATTTTTAATTCTTGAAAAGCAGATTCCCGCTTTTCCGACCATTCAAATGCAACTCCCTTTTTAGTCAACTGTGTGAGTGGTACAGCAATCTTGGAAAAATCCTGAACAAATCTCCGATAATATCTGGTTAACCCCATAAAACTATGCAATTCCGTCACATTCGTCGGAGTCGGCCAGTTCATGATCGCCTCAATCTTGTTTGGATCAACAGAGACCCCTTCCTTAGTTATAACATGCCCCAGAAACGCTACTTCACGTAGTCAGAATTCACGCTTCTTTAGCTTTGCGTATAACTTCTTTTCTCGAAGGGTTTGAAGAATTAAACGAAGATGATTTTCATGAGCCTCTGCATTCTTTGAGTAAATAAGGATATCGTCAATAAAGACCACTACAAACTCATCTAGATAAGGTTTGAAGACACGGTTCATTAGATCCATAAGTGCTGTGGGTGCGTTAGTGACTCCAAAGGGCATAACTAGAAATTCGTAGTGACCATATCGGGTTCGAAATGCTCTTTTCTCAACATCACCAGCTTTAACTTTTAATTGATGGTCCCCGGACCGTAGGTCAATTTTCGAGAAGACTTGTGCTCCTTGTAACTGATCAAATAAGTTGTCAATCCGCGGCAATGGGTACTTATTCTTGATTGTTACTTTATTAAGCTCCCGGTTGTCTATACATAATCGGAGTGTTCTGTCTTTATTTTTCACAAATAGGACTGGTGCACCCCACGGAGAAACACTCGGGCGGATAAACCCCTTATCCAGTAGGTCTTGCAACTGAATCTTCAATTCCCTCATTTCTGCTGGTGCCATTCGATATGGGGTTTTAGAAATGGGTTGGGTTCCTGGTAGCACTTCAATCATGAACTCGATTTCACGGTCCACTAATTCTCCTTGCAATTCTTCCGGAAAGACATCCAGAAATTCACAGACAACTGGGATCGTATTAGTATTCTCATTCATTATTGGCCCTTCCAAAACACTACATAAGTACCCCTGACACCTTTTCTGAATTAATTTACAAGCCCTTGCTGCAGAAATCACATACGGTGGAGAAGTTACTCCCTGTCCCTGAAAAGTAGATTCTGATTGCCCCGGAGGGTGGAATTTGATTTGCTTTGTTAGACAGTCTATAGTGGCACCATATTCACCCAACCAATCCATTCCTAGAATAATATCAAAAGAAGTCATATCAAGTGGTAATAGATTAGCATATACACGGATATTCCCAATGAGAAGTTCACAAGCAGAATAGACAGAAGTACAGATCATGGAATTTCCCATAGGTGAAGATACACACAACACATAAGTCAATTCTTCTTCAGGTTTATCTAATTTTTCTGCAAATAATTTTGACACAAAGGAACAGGTAGAGCCAGAGTCAAATAAGACGTAAGCAGAATGACCATGAACCATAAATGTACCTGACACCACTGTTGTTCCATTCTGTACATCTCCCGGAACCAACGCAAATACCCTGCCTTGCCTCGTAGTGTCCTTATTGTTGGCAGGTTTAGCAGTTGACTTGGCATTAGGAGCCGGTGTAGACCCTGCTGAGCTTGTGGCGGCCTTCTTACCAGTTTGTTGATTCTTTTGCGGACAGTCTTTTATCAAATGACCCATTTTGCCACATCGAAAGCATGCTCCAGACAATCGGTGACAAATCCCACGATGCCTCCATCCACATTCTGGACACATAAGAGCTGAATTTTGAGGAGAAGTAGTAGTGCTGGAGGTCCCTGAATTTTGCTTCTTATTTGGTGGAACAGTTGACCCCTTGAACCATTGGTTGTTCTGCCTCTTTCCTTTCCATTTAGAAATCAGAGTCTGAGCAGCAATATTCCCTTCTGCTATAACAGCCCTTTCTAACACATCAACGTAGGTAGGTAACTTCAACACATTAACTTGGTCTAGAATAGTACCCCGCAACCCTCCTTCGAATTTCCGCGCCTTCTTATATTCTGTATCTACCATGTGAGGTGCAAACCGGGCTAGTTCCGCGAATTGAGCTTCATATTCAGCAACAGTTTTGTTTCCTTGTCTCAATGTTTCGAATTCTGTCACCTTCTTGTCTCGCATACTCTGGGGAAAATATTTATCATAAAACAATGCCAAGAACCTGTCCCATGTCAACCCCTGATGCATTGTTCTTGTAAGCATCCACCACCTCTGTGCTTCATCTTCAAGAGTGAAAGCAGCAAGTTGCACTTTTTGAACTTCAGTACAAGGGAAAACTTCGAACAATTTTTCTATCCCTAACACCCATGCCTCAGCCTTCATTGGTTCAATTCCTCCTTTAAACGATGGTGGTTTCATCTTTTTAAACTCCTTTGTAAGTGTAATAGTATGGTCCTCAGCGTGAATATCTTGCACTACAGGTGGGGGTACTAGTGGTGGTGGCGGCTGTGGCTATTGTTGCTGTTGTTGTTGTCGTAGAGTTTCCGCCATTTCCATAATCATTCTTTCCATCCTGTCTAACCGTGCTGAGGTAGCATCTTCCTGGTCCTCGGTCCTTGTGCTCACCATAGTCTACAAAACAACCAATTACAACATACACAAAAGAATACAATAGACATTGATCATTATCATTAGCATTAGCAGAAAACATTTAACGTTGCTATCAATCTTCCTTTACTACATGATGTCTACATCTTTCTAGCCATCCTAAAGCTCAATGGATCCGTGTGTGAGATAGCAACTCGTGCTCTGATACCACTTGTCACGCCCCAAACTTGCCCCTAAAATTTCGGGCATGACCTACTCAGAAACAGACACTTATCCTACTTCATATATATATATATATATATATAATATCCGAGGCCTGAACGGAAGCGTTAATATAATAGAATAACATGCAGACACATCCATTGAGCGACTACAAATATGCCAGGACCACGACTCGGAATTAAACATCTAGTGAACATGCATCTGAGATTAAATTAAATACACATTTACAAGTCCAGCCCAGAGGTTGGGCATATAACAAACATTAGATACAAATCTACTTCAGCCCACAAAACATTAGTACAAAATGACAAAGTCTAGCAAAACTATACTAGCATGCAAAGGGCTTCTCCAAGTGCCTGGTTGTCCTTAGGTTGACAAAAGATAGATGATAACGATGCTAGGACTGACCTCCAAGTTGATTACCTACAGAATTAGACAAAATTACAGAGTGAGACAACTTTAACCACAATGCATAACAGTGCATTCACAAAAATGAAATCCAAATAGTGAGTTTGATATTGTTTTACTTTCAGAATGGCCTTAGGCCTAGTATTACAGTTATAACAGAACGGCCTACTGGCCCAGAAATACAGAACAGCCTTTCGGCCCAGAAGTATACTGAACAGCCTTTCGGCCCAGAAATGTACAGAACGGCCTTTCGGCCTAGAAATGCACAGAACAGCCTTTCGGCCCAGAAATATACAGAAATGTAGTCAACCTTACATTGTCACCAAGTTCCAATCGATACATATGTTAATGTCGTGTCTACCAGAAAACAGAATGGTCATAACAAATATTAACGGTAAATAAATGTATATTCCGTGTACTATTACTCATAGTGTTGTTGCGGAGCGGTGGTTCCTCCGGTGGTGTGTCCTACACACATAGATAACACATATTAGTTTCTTTCTTCTTTTAAACCATTTCTTACATTTTTACATTTCAATTGCATGTACAATCATAAACAGGTATCAAACACAAATTTTGAAAAGAGTTGAGGGTTAAGCACGTAAAACGAAGCGAACAGAATTTTTGACCTGGGCCGCACGTGCGGCCATACCCTCCGCTCGTGCGGACATGTACCGCACGTGCGGTCCCCCTCCACCGCTCGTGCGGCCAAAAACAGTATGCTTTCCCAAATTTTTTCCTCTTCTCCGCACGTGCGGCCACGACCTCCGCACATGCGGTCTGGCCCTCGTTTGGCAGTCCGAAAATCATACAAAATCCCATGTTTGGTGATCAACAACAAGGTCCAAATTAGATGCTTTAAATGCTAAAATATGGTGCAATCATGTAATTAAGGGTGCAAACACACAACTATTTGAATCATGGAAGATCAATTAATCATCACCACAACCTATGTCTCTTACATACACATATATACATATATAGCTATATATATACACATATGGGTTCCAACATGGTAATTCAAGAAACAAAATTAAGTTAACACAAGCAAGTAGTAGAATCATCTTACCAATAAATCAATACATCCAAAACCCTTATTACAACTCTAGGGTACACCATAACAAGCAATTCCTTCTCCAAATTAAAAAGAAATGGTTGAATTTGGGAAACTTAGACTTACCTTGAACTTCACTATCTAGATCTCCCTTCAATCTCACAAGTCTCTACCTTCTTTGATGAGCTACTCCTCATAACCCTTCTCTCAACTAAGTTCTTCCTCCAGGAGATATTAAGTCAAAATGATCCAAGAACTTTGATATATAGAGATATTTCTATAAGGGTGAATAAGACAAAAATTCAATCGTTTAAGCATCCCAAATTGAAATTCCACAGAAAATCCCATTATAGCTTAAAAATCATGCAGATTTCAAATGTCAAATCAATTTCAGAAAATTAAGTCTCTAAGGCTTCCAATTCCAGATTCAACCAGTTTAAGTACGATAGATAATTTTCTTATTCAACAGATAGGAATCCATATTTCCAAGTTTCATTTAATTTAATGTAGTTTCACATAGAATTTCACAATAAGCATTCAAAAACATAGAATAGAGGACTGAAAAGATACCAGAATCATGTACGAGGGTCGGGTCATTACACTACTACAGTTCGGACTCCTATCACGATTCTGAATCTAATCTCACAACGTGCAATGTAAGACTGATAAATCACCAAAGAGTCCAAATCCGGCAAATCGTTTTGAAAAATTGATTTTAATCAAGAAATGCCAAACATGGACTGCTTTGCCAGATTTCAGAGTCGCCACCTAAATATTTTATTTTAAGAAATTTAGGAAACCCTGACTCGTGCCGAAGGCCACGTATCCATTATCACCAAAGTTGCCTCGGCTCGAGAACTTGGGTACGAGAGGGGAAGGTCCTGAAATGAGCACCCCCGCTTGCCCGATCAAAGGATCGACCTCTACTAACATGATATGTTGTTTTTGAAAACACATGTGTTTTTATTCCGGTTTATTAGCTAGTTTACTATGTGATGCGCACAACATACAAGTACAGACTCAATCGCAAGAATTGGAACAAAATATCTCATGTTTGTTTTTCGAAAATGATTTGAAAGTGCTACTCGCAAGTAGGCTAAGTCGCGGATTTGCCACCCTCAAGTGGGCTTAGAAAACATGATTTTGCCACTTCAAGTGGGCTTAAAACTCACAATCATCGAGTTGTTCCAATTTAGGCAATCAAACCTCCACCTACAGGCATTCAAGCAGTTATAGCAGTTAAGTACATAGCCTCATGGCAAGCATGCTATCATGGTAGTCACTTACATACATGTAAGGATGCTAAAGCATAAACACTCACAGTGTACTCCGAGCCAAAACAGAAGCTAGTTAGAAATCAATGCATGATCCTAGTTATGTTAAGAATGCCTAATGCAACACATGCAAAATGCAACTAAGATAGGCTCGGCTATTCTAAGATGTCACGTGAATGCAACTAGATAACATGTATTCAAATTGGTATTAAGATACAATGCAGTTAGTATGATGCGCCGAGCCCGGTGCGTGCAAGACAGATGAATGAATACAAACATGCGAAGCATAAGTATGCTAATTGAAACATGCTCTAAAACTAAGGCTAATTAATCCTACTTAATTTGAATTGACTTTGTCTAATTAATCTGAATCAAATCTTTAAATAAATTCTCATAATGTTCTAAATATTCAAATTAGCCTATTAAACTTGTCAATTTCGGTTCTAAATTCATTTAGGCCTTCAATTTTTTGATTCGAAACAAGTATTCTAACAGATATTCCATAATTTGGATAGACACAAACAAATTAAGCACGCAACACACATATAAACTTTCAAATTTCACACATTAATATAAATGCAATAATGATATACATGTGGGGCCGTCACAATCTCTCCCTCTTAGAAAGTTTGGTCCTCCAAACTTAAGTTACCTTCATTCAAAAATAAATGTGGATACCGCTGACACATTTCATGTCCCTTCTCCCATGTAGCTTCTCTTCCATAGTGTTCTTTCCACTCCATCTTCACCATAGGAATTGATCTATTCCTTAATTGCATCACTTGTCGATTAATGATCTAAATCAACCATTTTTCGTATTTCATATCATCATCCAAAACTATTTGGTGATAATCTATGACATGAAATGGATCTCAAAGATAACCTCGAAGCATTAACATGTTAAACACATTATATACTTGTTCCATTCCCGGTGGTAAGGCTATTTGATAAGCAACTAGGCCAAGTCTCTCTAAAATCTGAAACTGTCCAATGTATCGAGGAGCCAATTTCCCTCTTCTACCAAACCTCGTCTGGCCTTTCATTAGTGTCACTCTAATAAATACATGATCACCTACTTCATATTCTAAATCTCTCATTCTCTGATCTGCATAACTTTTCTGTTAGCTCTGAGCAGTCTTTAGCCTTTGTTGTATAATCTTTATTTTTTCAATTGTTGCTTGCACAAGTTTTGGTCCATACAAAGCTCTATCCCCAACTTCGGTCTGACAAATCAAAGACCTACACTTTCTTCCATATAGTGCCTCATATTGTGCCATGTTGATACTAGCTTGGAAACTATTATTATATGCAAACTCTGCCAATGGTAAGTAAGTTTCCCAACAGCCTTAAAATTCCAATACACACATACAAAGCATATCTTCTAAAGTTTGGATGGTTCTCTCGGTTTGCCCATCGGTTTGCGGATAAAAGGAGGTACTAAACCTCAACTTTGTTCTCATTGCCTTCTGAAGACTTTGCCTAATTTTCCATATTCTTTCTACTCAGTGTATCGGCTACGATATTAGCTTTCCCAAATGGTATTGGATTTGCAAGTCGTAGTCTTTGATAAACTCTAGCCATCTCCTTTGATGCATATTCAATTCCTTCTGAGTGAAGAAGTATTTCAAGCTTTTGTGATCTGTATATACTTCACATTTCGCCCCATAAAGATAATGACGCCAAATTTTCAAAGCAAAGACAACGGCTGTAAGTTCTAGGTCATGTGTTGGGTAATTATTTTTATGTGTTTCAATTGCCGAGATCCATAAGCAATTACCTTACCATTCTGCATTAAAACACAACCCAAGCCCTTATAAGAAGCATCACTAATAACAAATAACTCTGTACCTAATGGCAATGTAAGAATCGATGCCGTGGTTAACTCTTGAAATGCGGACTCTCTTTGGTCTGTCCATTCAAATGGTTCTCATTTTCGAGTAACTTGAGTGAGCGGCACAACTATCTTTGACAAATCTTTCACAAATCTTCTACAGTAACATGCCAAACCCATAAAACTCTATACCTCTGTTACATTAGTTGGAGTAGGCCAGTTCACAATTGTCTCAATTTTCCGTGGGCCAACGGATATACCATGTCTATTAATAACATGCCCCCAAGAAAGTAATTTCATCTAACTAAGACTCACATTTCTTAAGTTTCCTATACAATTGTTTCTCCCTAAGTGTTTGGAGAATTGTTCTCAAATGCTGTTCATAGTCTTCTCACAACTACAAATTCATGCAAAAATGGTTTGAAAATCTGATTCATTAAGTCTATAAAAGTCACCGGTGCATTTGTAACTCCAAATGGCATGACTAAAAATTTATAATGTCTGTTGGCATTAACTTTCAACTAATGATATCCATATATCAAATCAATCTTGGAGAACACTTGAGCTCCCTATAACTGATCAAACAAGCAAATGATATTTATTCTTGATTGTTACCTTATTTAACTATCGGTAGTCAATGCACAAACGAAGTGTTCCATCATTCTTTTTCACAAACAACATTGGTGCGCTCCACGGGGATGTGCTAGAACGGACAAACTCTTATCAAGCAATTCCTGCAATTGAACTTTCAGTTCTTTCATTTCAGTGGTTGACTATAGACGCGCCCCAAACGTCCCGGGCTCCGCGCGCGAAATGTGGGCGCGAAATCCCATTTTGTTCATTGGACTTACTACTACAGTTTGGACTCAATATCACGGTTCTGAATCTAATCTCGTAAAGTGTAATGCAAGACCAATAAATCACCAAAGAGTCCAAATCCAGCAAATCGTTTTGAAAAACTGATTTTTGTAAAGAAGTGCCAAACATGGACTACTTTCCCAGATATAGAGTCGCCACCTAAATATTTTGTTTTGGGGGGGAATTTAGGAAACCCTAACTCGTGCCTAAGGCCACGTGTCCGTCATCACCAAAGTTGTCTCGGCTCAGGAACTTGGGTACGAGAGGGGAAGGTCATGCAATGAGCACCCCCGCTCGCCCGATCAAAGATCGGCCGCTACTAACATGATATCTTATTTTTGAAAACACATGTACTCTTATTTCGGTTATTAAACCTAGAATTACTATGTGATGCGCACAGCATACAAGTATAGACTAGATTGCCTAAGTTGGAACAAAACATTGCATATCCGTTTGTTTGGAAATGGTTTGAAGTTTGCTACTAGCAAGTAGGCTAAAACGCGGATTTTAATGAATTGTCTCAATTCAAGCAATCCAACCTTCACCCACAGGCATTCATGCAGTTATATAAACTAAGCAGTTAGCCTCATGGCAAGCATGCTATCATGGCAATCGATAACACACATGCAGTATGCTAAAGTATAAACACTCACAGTGTACTCCGAGCCAAAACAAAGAACTAGTTAGAAATCATGCATGATCCTAGTTCATGTTAAGATGGCTAATGCAACACATATAAAATGCAACTAGAAATAGGCTCGGCTATTCTAAGATGGCATATGAATGCGTCAATTGATACATGTATTCAAATAGGAATTGAAATATAATGCAGTTTGAATGATGCGCCGAGCCTGGTGCATGCAAGACAAATGAATGGATGCACGCATGCAAGCATAAGTATGCTAATTGAAATATGCCCTAATCTAACCATCAAAAGATGGTAAATAAAAGGGAGAAAGACGTGGGGTTGGAAGACATGCATCGTACACACGCACGCTTATTACAACAATTTGCCCTCTCGACGGAGGGTCCGAATGAATAATACAAACCAACTAATTAACTAACTAACAAACTAATTAATTATTACATAACCAAATTGAATAATAAGCAATCTACTTACTAATTATTACAACACTTAATTAATTAACAAATTAACTAATTAAATTACAAATTGAAGCTAGCTGACAAGTAAACATTAAACTAAGCTGCTCCAGCTTTGCTCGAAGAAGTAGAAGATGCATGCCCGATTCCCATCCCGAAAGCTCTCTAAATGCTCTTTAGAGGCTCTGTCTGCAGGGTGTCCTTGAGAACTAGCTGCTGGATCTCACCAAAACAGTGTTGAGGAGTGCACTAGTGGCCTGCCGGCCATGAGGAGTTGCTGCTGACCACCCAGCCGGCCAAGAGTGCACACTGCCGGCCAAGGATGAAGGTCTGCTGGCCAACAATAAGAGGGTGCCGGCCACTGGTGTGCTGTGACACCAAGCTACAGCACAGCACAAAATAGAGAAAATGGAGGGTCTCCCAAGGGTATGTATGCACTATGCCACTCCATATCACTTCAAAAATATCAAGGGAGAGGCATAATCGGATCCAAGACCATCAATCATGCATCTCGATACATGATGGCCAAAGATCCAACATGTGCAAATTCAATAAATGCATGACAAACAAAACACCAAGACCATCTCCTTATCATTAGAAATCAAAAGAAATAGAGACCAAGGGTGATTAGCTCACTCCATCATTTCAAGTATGAAATGAGCTAATCCACCTTGTGTTCAACGTAACGGCCGATTAAACACAATGTAATGTAACATGATCAACCTATTAATGCATGGCATGCAAATGCAACGCAATGCAACATAAACATGCAAACAACAATGCAATGTAATAACAAGCAAACAACATGCTAACACAATGCAATGCAATAACATGCAAACAACATGCTATATGGACTTAAACCGAATATGGGTAGGCCTCAATCATGCCCAAAATAGTGGCCAAAACACCAAAACAAAGGCACCAAAAGACAAGGCATGCATGCAAAGGTCTTAAAGCATGAAGGCTAATAAAGAGGGCTACAAAGGAGGCATGCAATACATAGAAAATATGCATGAACCAACCATAAACAGAGTTCAAGTAGGCCTAAACATGGACCAAAACATGCTAAGTTAGGGGTTCAAGGGCCTACGCAAGGTGGCATACATGCTAGGCCAAAAGTAAGGCAACAATGCACAACACTTAAAGGCACTCAAAGCATGAAAGAAGTGGGGACACGGCAATGCTACAAGCTTAGAAATGAAGTATTAAATGATGCTAAATCATCTAAATAGCTCAAAGATAGCATGCATGAGTCATCAAAACACAAAGCTAGCAAGGCCAATTGCACTACAGCTATACAAAGCATGAAGCATATGGAAAAGGCAACCCAAAACGGTCCTAGAACATGTTAAAATGAGTCTAAAACATACATGGAAGGAAGCCAAAACAAGCTAGCATGAGGGGCATAAGGCACAATGAATGCAAGGCAAATGAGATGGATTACACTACACCTATCAAGACCAAGCATGAGATGGCTTAAGCAACAAAAATCAGAATTATATCATGGAATAATAACTCCAAAAACACATTGAAATGATAGCTCGCAAGTTTAGGCATGAAGGCATACGCAATGATCCATGTTAAGGCATAAAAGGGAAAACCCTTCAACGCATTGAATGAGTGAAAAAATGTAAGTGCATGACCATGAAACATGGACTGAAATCACATTATAAATGATGTCAAATCATTCAAATAGGCCAAGCAATGCATGCTAGTTGACCCGATGAACAAAGCTAATAAGCTAAAATGCACTATAGCTATACAAAGCATGGCATGCATGACCAAAAGAACCAAAATCAGAGCTAAATCTTGTTAAAATATGGAGAAAATCTTCTTGAAGTTAACCCAAAAGCATGCTAGAATGACATGTTAAAGCATGATGCATGTTAGGCTATTTCATGGAATTGCACTACAAGTACATGGAGCATGCAAGAGGCTATCAAACCAACTTTAGACAGAGTCATGACATGCTAAATAATGACCAAAAACATGCTGAAATGGAGCCCATACATGCTTAACAAACATGCTACTTCAAGAGGCATAAAAGGCTAGTTTGCAAGAATTACACTACAAGTGTATAAAGCATGCATAAGGTGACCAAACAAGCCATGGACAGAATTAAGGTAGGTCCTAAAAGTCACAAAAAGTGCTTGAACTATGCCTCAAAATGGTAGAAACACATTCTCATTTGATAGGCCAATAAGACATGCAAACAAGAGAAGAGGAGGGGGGACAACCCCCACCCATTTGGGACCTTAAAATAGGATTTTTACCACTGAAAATTTTCTAGATTTCAATGGTTAAAAGGCCACAAAAAGTTGTTTTGAAAGGCCATGCAAGATGGCTCAAAAGCTATACAAGCTAAGGAACAAAAGGGAGAGACAACCCCCTAGCCAAACAAGGCTTAAACCAATATTTTAAGGACTGAAAATCAAACCTTTCTTCAGTTCAAAACCAAGCCAAAAACAGTTTGAAATGGTGGCAAAATAATAGTGCAAGACAAGTTTAAAAGGAACAAATTCTTAACCTTGAAGCACAATAACAAAACAACAAGATTTCTGAGTTAAAACCAAGATTTAGACCTCAAATAGGACCTCCAAGGACCTTAGTTGCAAGATGAAGGTATTTGGTCAAGAGGTTGTATGCAAAAATGTAGAGATTTCCCACTTTCAAGCCTAAAATAGGGAGAGAGAGAGAGTTCTAGAGAGAGAGGCTCCCAAGCCTTTGCCAAATTGTTCTAACCCTTGAGTATGATAGATATGGCCTTCATATATAGCAAAAGGAGGGTCTTGGGTCGAAAATATCTCAAGAGAGACAGCTGGAGCAAGCTGGAGCAAAATATCTGTCGAAATCTGCTTTCTGCCATTTGTGGCCAGCACCTTATCATTGTTGGCCGGCACCTTATCATTTTTGGCCGGCAGGGGGTCAATTTTGGATGGCATAGGGCCGGCATTGGCCATTCATGGCCGGCACACTCCCATAGAGTCCGGCAGCAAAAATCAGTTCTAGTCCCCGACTTGAAGAAAGCCTAACTCCTTCGTCTGGATGCCTTTTTAGGTCATTCTTGTGTGGAAATTGAAGCCCCAGAAGTAGGATTTCCAATGGTGGCAGCCTTGCATCAAAATTAAAACTGTGCAAAAAGTTATAACTATTTTGGTGAAGCCGCACAGTTTTGGTCCTTCCAGGATTCATGCCGAACTTCTCCCAAACTAGTTTTCTTCTCTCCTTTCCCAATTTTCTTCCACTCCAAACCCTTAAGTAAGGTGTTTTGAAAGATTTTTCAAAGAGTTCACTTCTCTTTCATTCATTTTCACTTTGTCCTCGCTCGGTTTACCGAAAAGCGTAACATTTAACGAAACGCGAGCCTCGGAACATCGTAGGAACTTTATTTCAAAAATATTTTGAAAGAGAGGGTTTTAAGGTCTAAAAACCATTCAAAATAGTTTTGGTCCAAAATGGGGTGTAAGGTTAGGATTTGACTCTCCTCTTGCCGAGGAAATCAAACCTTTGCCCTACACATCTTTCATTACCAAGTAGACCATCAGGAGCGCCCAAGTCTTAAGGGTGATAAAAAATGGAGTGTCTACATTGACATACAGTATGGGGCTTTAGAGATCGGTTGAGTACCCATACCACATCAATCACAAACTCAATTTCTTGGTCAATCAAATTTCCTGGTAATTCTTTCGGAAATACATCCGGAAAGTCCCTCACTACTGGAATACTATCTAAGGTAGCATCTGTAGTTTGAACACTCAACACACTACATAAGTACCCTTGACACCTCTTGTTAATCAACTTATAAGATTTCATTGCAGAGATTAAGTGTAATAATCCCGATCTGTGATTAGCCCATGATCCTTGATTAAGACTTCTTAATACGTAATTAAGATGAAATTCTACATTAATTGCATGCATTATATGCTATTTGTGTTTATATCTGTCTAACGTAGGAATATATATCTGTGTTTCTATTTCGATATGCAAATTGAAGGCCTTATCGGCATCCGATCACTAAATTGACTCGATTTATGTATTATTTGGAATTTAAAAAAAATTATGGTAGGTTTAATTAGAATTTGATTCGGAACCAAATAATTAAAATAAAATAATCTTAATTGATTATCCTTAACTCAAGTTAATTAAGCTCCACTAATCAAGCCTATATAAGGCTTATACATGCCTTCTAGACTCATTATTCTCATTTTTTTGACATCAAAAATGTGAGAGGGAGGGAGATTAAGTGACAGAGCCTGGAACCAAGGGAGATGATAAAGAATTGGAAGAATTTGACTTGAGAGCTCAATCAACTTAGCAATTACAACACAATTGAACACCTAAGGTAAGAATTCAAGCCTTTAGTCTTGTAATTGAGTTAGTTAATGCATAAATCCAAGAGTTTTAAGATAGGAAATGCGAGAATCAAGCTAAGAGGTAGGAAAGAAGATCATAACATACATGCATGCTTAATTCATGGATTTTGAGTTTTGATTTCAACAAATTCCAACATGCAAGAGCTTATTTTGTTATATTATGGGAGCTCATTGTGGTTTTGCACTTAAACACTCCATTTATGCCTATTTTGGAAGCTTAGATTTCAAGTCATTGTTTGCATATTATGTTTTCAAAATGTCAAGTTTGCTTTTGAATGATTCACTTGCTTTTGGGCCTTGATTTTGTGAAATGATCATTAATTCATAATATATTACAAGTTTACAAGTGTTTCTCAAGTTTTGGGCCCAAAGGATGTATTTTGACACTTTGAATTTGAGTTTTGAAGCTGGGGGTGCAATCTGGCAATTCCAGAATTTGCATTCTTCGCTTGAGCGGAGAATGCAAGCTCCTAGTACTTTTGCAGAGTTTGACTGTTGTCTCGAGCGGCAGAACCTGTGCTCAAGTGACAACCCTTATTTTTGAGCCTCCGCTCGAGCATAGGAAGTTGTGCTCGAGCGTAAAATGACTGCTCCCAGAAGTTTTACAGAGTTTGCAGATTGCTCGAGCGTAGGAAGTTGCGCTTGAGCAGAGACCCTATTTACTCAGTCTTTAGCTCGAGCGACCATCGAGCGTAAAAATCAAGCAACCAGTACTTTTACAGATCGCTCGAGCAATCGAAGTTGCACTCGAGCAAGCTATCATATTTTTGAAAGTTTGACTAAGTGTTCTAAAGTACATTTTGGCATCCTCATTGCATCTTAGGAATTCCTAAGCCCTAATTAAGACATAATAATGAGGATAAAGACTAGAAACACACCAAGATAGAAAAGACATAAGTTAAGTGCTTTCCGAGCATGTGTTTCAATGTATATCCGTTATGTGTTTGTGTATGTTACGCACCATAGACTGTCTAATCCATTTGTTCCAATTGTTCTGCTACTGGAGCTATCTGTGAGTAATAACTCTGTAAAGCTATGTTTGACTTTAATTATTTTCTGATGATATGAAATGATCTATTTTTTGAAATATTATTTTCTGTATGGATGAATGATTGTCCAGATTTTTGAAATGTATTTGTCGCATCCTTAGGATTATGTGATATCTGTTATTTTCTCTCTATAGTCTCATGTAATCATGAGTCAACTGTACGTCCTATGTGATCATGGATCAATTGTTATGGATCCTTATGAACGTCTTTGTACATATAAGTCAACTGTTTACGTCCCATATAAATGGGTCAACTGTTCTGTTCGTGCTAATAGATGTACCACGTATGATTATCTTCAGCTTACTGTATTATTTATGTATGTAGGTGACCAGACGTGTGACCAAGCTTAGAGTTGATTGCCTAGAGTTCTGTTTTCCTGCCAGCAACTATGCCTCCCGAGGAGGTTTCCTTTTTGATGTGATCAAGTTTTTGAGACTTCTGTATTTCTTATGTTCTATCTAAACAAGTTTTTGTAAGTTCTGTTTATGTGGGTTTTGGTGATGTAAGACTAATGTATATATGACGTCACTTGTCTGTTTATAAATTTTTAAATTTTTCTGTCTCATGTATGTTTACACAGCTCTATGGACATTGTACTTTTGTATTTACTTCCGCTAGCCCTTTACTTTTTGCTTATTCAGTTCAGAGCCTTCAGTAAACCCATGCTAAACTTATAGGGGTGGGTTTGGATCGTGACATTAAGAATGGTGGAGGAACTACACCCTTACCCTCAAAATAACACTCGCTTAGATATACAATCAATAGTTGCATGATATTTGGATAATCAATCTATATCCAAAATAACATCAAAATGAGTCATGTCTAAAGGTAACAAATCAGCATACAATATAACATCCGCAATCAGAATTTCACATATAGGATAGATAGATGAACACAACATAGAACTCCCCAATTGTGATGAAACACATAACATATAATCCAAAGATTCCAACGGTCTATTCAATTTGTAAGCAAACATTATGGAAACAAAAGAATGTGTGGATCCCCAATCAATTAACACATAAGTGTTTTCCCTGCAAATAAAAAGTGTACCTGAAACAACAAAGCAAGTGGTCAAATCTCTATATTTTTATTCCATTCATGTGAGAGATTTACAAAAGAGTCCACATGCAATACATGTTCAAACTTCTTAAAGGGCGAATCCATAGCATGTGTGACGATGAAAACAAAAGAATTAACACAAAAATAAATTCCCCAAAGGCTTCAACTTCCAAGGCTTAAGCCCGGTTACACAGAAGATGGTTATCCAAAAATTCATACAATTATAGCCCTTGGCTAGTCAAAACATACAACAACAAAAATATATAAAAGAGCCTCGTGCTATTAAAACATATTCCTCGCATTTAGCTATGCGGAATAATCAGATCCTTTCTTGCACAAATCCACTAAGGGTGAGCACAAAACCAAGTAGGAAGATCTTAACAAAGTACATATATATTTAAGCAATCTCACAATATGCATGCTATGCAATGTTATGCTCCAAAAATTCATATCTTTATTCCTTTTTGAAAATCATGTGAAATGCTCTTTAAAAACATATATATCATCTCAAGAATTTCATAATACAGGGTGGGGTCGTAAATATGATTCAGGTAATCCCTAGAGTGATGTCTGCTAGTAGGTTTATCAAGCACTACCAACCCCCACTTTACCTACTCCTAATCGAAAGGCATGTGGTACCTACTCCGTGCGTGTTTTTGGTCTTTCACCCTGGACACTTAGGCCAACTTAACAATAGCAATGTACACCACCTATCCAGATTTGCCAACGTATTTACCTCAAAACCTTTTCAAGATCATCAATTATTTTCTCAAAATAATGAATTCATTTCCAAAGCATAGCCATAATAATCAGTATTCAAAACTATGCAAATGAATGTATATAAATGAAATTTTACAATTTCCATATTTCTCAACATTATGTCTTCAATAATGCAATTACCAACATCTCTTAATTTAATAATCATTAACCATATCCACGTGACATGTGACATATGACACAGTCCATATTCTCAAATGCTATATAATTTCCAATTTTTTCAAGATCCAAGTATTCTCATTATACTATCCATGGTACTATTTCAATAAAAAATCATTCGTTACATAGATGATTTAACAACATAATAACATATGATCTTTCTTCAATAATTTGAACATTTTTCTCCAAATTTCAAAATCTAGGGTTTCCACTCAACATAAATTTCTTTCATTTTTAAGAGGTGTTTTCGACAATGGACTTCCAAGAGACACACATTTCATAAATAAGAATCAATTTCATGGAAGGAAAGAGAAATACCGCTTTTTTAAAACACATTCAAAAACCATATTCAAAACCCAAAGATAATATCAAGAAAATGACTAGAACATGCTAAAATCATATATATAACTCAAAGAAACTCCCTACCTCAAGATTTGGAGAAGAAGAGAGAAGAAACCCTCAAAATTGATGGTGTTGAAATTCGATCTCCATCTCACAAAATGTAGCTCGTGATGAGCTCTCCAACTTTGATGAAGGAACTTAGGTAAAAACTCTAATAGATTTGGAGTGATCAAGGTTTGAATGGAGTTTGGTATGAGTAAATGAAGTGAGATGGGAGAGAAATGTGTTTTAGAGAGAGATAGACGAGGGAAAAAGTGTGATACACTCAGCCCAAGGAGGAAAAAAATAAAAGAATTTCAAACTCAGCCGTTCCCGCATGTGTGGCACCTCTTCCACACATGCAAAGTGTACCCTTCCTGTATGTGCAACAATTACCCCCGCACGTGCGGTTATTTTAGCGCGACAGCTCAGAAAATCCCACTTCGTCGCATGTGCAGCACCCACTCCCATACGTGCCCTTCATTTGTGCAATTATTTCAGTCCCCAACCTTCACAGACATACCCGCACCGCACGCGCGGCCCAAGCCCCATACATGCTATTTTGTTCCCTCTCTCGATTTGTACGCTTTGTAAGCCCACGACATCTCCGACTCTAACTGCATTTTCGAAACAAGGAAACTCAACAAAAAGAAATGGAGATATAAATCTGAGAAAGGCTTCAAGAGCGATGTACCTAGACGGTTGATGAGGCCACAGATTAGTTCCCAACACTCCTAACACGAGTAAAATAAACCCCATTAAAAGGAAACAAGAAGGGTTATGTACCTGGGCATCACAACCTCCCCACCTTAGGAAATTTCATCCCCAAAATTTGAATACCACTAATGATGAAACTCCAAAATCCTAACAACCCTAACAACGACAAAACAACTCGATTATAGTCCAAATGGCAATATCAATGTCAAAAATCAACTCAACGATTGCAATAACAATTTTTGTTTGTTTTTTGTTTTTTTGTTTTTTTTTGCTTTCTTGTTTTTTTAGTTTTTAGTTTTTTTGTTTTAACTTGAAAAGTCACAATTTCAATGATATCCCAAAATGGTCATCACTTTGTCAATGAGGTCATAGCAAAAATTCCTAACACAATGAACATCATAATCAAGACATGAGATTTTAAATAATAATTTCAATGATTCAGCAACAACTACCTTGTTCAAATCACAATAAGTTTCAATAACAAGTATTTAGCCATAACATGCCCAACGCTTACAACAACAATAAGATAAACAACCATTCTCAAATGATTAAACATTATTACACAAATCTGGGTATTTGGAGCGGACTTCCACCTCGCATTCCCAAGTTGCTTCCTCAACACCATGGTGCCTCCATAACACCTTCACTAATGGTATAGTCTTACCCCTTAACACTTGTTCTTGGGTATCTAGAACTTGAGCCAGTCGCTCTTCGTATGAGGCATCCTTATCTTACTTCCTCAGCATGAACACATGGAACACATCATGAACCCCAAAACGCAGTGGCGGTAAGGCCAAACAGTTTGCCACTTCCCTCGAAAGATAGAGATCGTCTCCTCTTATCTGTGTAACTCTTCTGTTAGCTTTGAGCAGTGGTTAATCTCTTTCAAATGAGAGAAACTTTCTCGGTCGTCTCGCGAACTAACTCTGGGCCCAACATCGGTGCATCACCCACCTCAACCTAACAAACCTGTGATCTACAAGATCAGCCATACAACACTACAAGAAAAAGCGTTTTTGGCGACCAAAATTTCATTTTTCGTCGCTGAAAGTAGTAGAAATGGCGACTAAAATGGAATTAGTTGCCAAAATTGAACACTTTTGCCGACTAAAAGACTTTAGTCGCCGAATACAATGGTTTTAGTGACTAAATGACAGTTTAGTCGCCGGATGTAGAGGTTTTAGTGACTAAAGGTTGTTTAGTAGCCAAAAGTGACGATTTTTGGCGACTAAAATAATTTAGTAGCCAAAAGTGATGGTTTTGGTGACTAAAAAGTAGATTGGTTGCGGATTGTAGGTGTTTTGCCGACTAAAAACAGATTGGTCGCTGAAAGTGAAGCTTTTTGGCTACAAAAAAAAAAAAAATAGTAGCTAAAAACTGAGTATTGGCGACTAAAATTCAGTTTAGTCGCCAAAAACGTCCCCTTTTGGCGACTGAAAATAGGTTTCGTCGCCAAAACTGCTGATTTTTAATTGGAACTTCTTTTTTTAGCGACAAAAAAATAATTAGTAGCCCAAAATAATAGAAATGGCGACTAAATAATGGTTTTAGTCGCCAAAAGTGGCCTAAATTTTTTTTAGTAAATAATTTATTTTTTACATAAATTATATTGAATTAAAAAATTATATTTATAAATATTATTTTGTATTAATAGCGGTTAATATACTATATAAATAATATATATTGCATATATATTAATGTGATGCTGTAGTGGTATAGTGGAGGGAGTGTTTGGCAAAAGGTTTGGAATGTGGTGGTGGGATGTCTCAGGTTCGAAACCTGCGAGCAACAGGTTCAAAATTTAATTTTTTTTTTAAATATGCTTTTGGCGACTAAAACAGGTGGTCGCCAAAAGCTTTAGTATTGGCGACGAAAAAAATAGTCGGCAAATGTATAAATTAAAAAAAAATAATTCACTATTGGCGACTAAAACTTTAGTCGCCAAATGTATAATTTAAAAAATATAAATGAGCTTTAGCGACAAAAATTTTAGTCGCTACAGAGTTTGTTTTTAGCGACTAAAAGTGGGTTAGTCGCCCATACCTTCCGCGACAGTTTTCCAGCGACAAACATGCCGACTAAAAAATTTAGTCGGGAAAACCTAAAACTCGACTTTTGGCGACTAAAAATTTAGTTGCCAAATGTGTATTTTCTTGTAGTGCAAGGCCTCAAATAATGCCATCCCAATACTCGCCTAATAACTATTATTGTACGTAAACTCAATCAACGGTAGGTGTCTCTCCTAAGACCCCTTGAAATTAAGGACGCAAGCTTTAAGCATGTCCTCCAAAATATATATTGTGTGCTCAGATTGCCCATCGGTCTGAGGGTTATGAGCGATGCTAAGGGTTAATTTGGTTTGCAATGCCTCTTGAAGGCTCCACTACAACCGTGCGGTAAAACGAGGATCTTTATCCAAAACAATAGTCACCAGTACCCCATGTGGTCGAACTATGTCTCTAATATACAACGCTGCCAAATAATCAATCAGGTCCCCTATATACATAGGAATGAAGTGTGTAGACTTAGTCAACCTATTAACAACCACCGAAACGACATCATTACATCGTTTTGCTTTCGGGAGCCTAACTATAAAGTCTATGGTGATATGATCCCATTTTCATTCAGCTATAGGCAAGGGTTGTAGTAAACCCGCTTTCACTTGTTGACAAGTAAGGCATTTTGAAACAAAAAAAAGTGACATCGTGCTTCATACCCTTTACCAAAATTGGCGACTAAGATCATGGTACATTTTGGTGCCTCTCAGATGTACCGCAAGGTGTGAGTGATGAAATTCTCAGAGTACTTCCTCTCCACAAGGTTCTGGCACAAACAAACGCTCTAAATACCTCACACTCAAATCCGAGTGGATGTTCAAACCCTTATCTTCTTTCCTACTGGAGATCCTCTCACGGATGATCTCCATCTCATGGTCAATGTGTTGAGCTTCAACAATTCTGCTAATCAAGGTGGGTTGTGCAATTAAGGTAAACAAGGTAGCACCCTCGCCAGATTAGCTAAGATGCAAATCAAACTCATCGATATCCCCCACCATATCCCATTCCCAAATGGCCACACTTGCCACATTATTCATAGATTTTCGACTCAAGGCAACGGCTAAAACATTAGTTTTCCCTAGATTATAGTGTAACTCAAAATCTTAATCCTCCATAAACTCCATCTATCTTCATTGATGTAGGTTCAAGTCTTTTTAGGAGATCTGTCACGCTCCACTTTTTATTAACCGAATAATATTACGATGTCCATTAACATAAATCCATTTTTATTAAGAACAAGCAGAACTATACATACATTACCTCCATAAACAAACGAAAGTTCTCTCAATCGTACATATATGGGATACAACAAAAATTACATTTAAACAAAATGCCCGTAGGCTTACATCTTTACATTAAAAGTAAAGGTTTAACCCTTTTTACAACAATGGTGTTCTACCACCAAGTATAAGCCCCGGGGCCAACAATTAAGGAAGATCACCGATCTTGAATCATCTCTCAACTTGCACCTGAAAAATGATTAGCAACGTGGGATGAACATAAAGTCCAGTAGAGATCCCAACATGATCCTAAACAATAACAACATACATATATCTATGATCATGAATGCATCATGACATACAATATAAATAATGTGACAGTTTAATATTCAAAATTTACTTATATAAGTATATTTTCCAAAAACATCCATTTGAACACTACAAGGTGTAAAACCATTTGTTTTCTTTCCAATTATCCAGTTTAGTTACAAAAATATTTCTTCACAATACAACCTTGGTTATTTCAACCTCCACGTTAATATAAAATAATTTCGTCTCAACATTTGTTTTGAAAGCATATTCACAAATACAAGTCGTAACCTAATCTCACAACTCACCCACTACACACACTTATGCAACAACACATATACTGTCTTCCCTAGTGTAGACACCCCATTTTTGACGGCCCTTTAAGACTTGGATGTTCTTGCAGGTATATCTGATGATGAGTCTGTTTGATTGCCGAACGCTCGAAGTCCCTAGCGGAATGCCACAGCTTTGAGCATTTAAAACCCTGCATCCATTTTGTCTCATTTTTGGACCATGCTTGGGTCTTTTCAGCTTGAAGTTTCTGATGGCCTGCCGGACATCCTTGGAGGCTGCCGACCACCACTTCTCCTTTGCGGGCCATTGATGTGCATTTCTTGCCATCAATGAAGCCTTGTCGGCCACCACTGATGGCCGGCCGACCACCATTGTATGCTGCAGATATTTTGTGCTATTTTGTTTACACAGATTCATGCATCTTCCTGCACATGTATGGCTGGATGTTTGTGAGGGAAATTTGTGTTTTCTATATATAGGACCCCTCTCTCTCGTGTGGGGGTTAGAAAAATTTGAGACACAAAATTTTTCTCTCTCTAGATTTCTCTCCCTTCCAAAATTGTGTGTGTTTGCCTAGTTTCTCTACACTTTTGCCTACATCTCCTAAACCAAATCCTCTCACCTTTGAGTTGAGGTTCCTTGGGGGCTTCTTGGAGCTCTTGAAGGTGGTTTTAGCTTGACCTTGTGCCTAAAAGTGTTCATTGCTTCAAGAGGCAGAATACTAGTCTTGTTAGCTTGTTTTCAACACTTGCTTTGCCATCTTTTTCAATTGTTTTTGGGCTGATTTTGAACTATAAAAAACATTGTTTTTGTGGCCTAAAGGTGCTAGTTTGAGGCCATTTTCAGTTAGGGGGTGGTTCACCCTTCTTACTCATTTGTTTGTACAGTTTTTGTACCTTTGTTCATCACTCTAAACCAACTTTTTTGGGCCTTTTAACCACTGAATTTCAGAGCTTTTTTGGTGGCAAAAAATTCATTTTAAAGTCCAAATTTGGAGGTGTTAGCCTCCTCTCCTTGTGCCTTGTTTGCATACCTAGTTAGCTTCACATGTTAGCATATTTTTCTAGCTTAACTTAGCTCAAGTCCAGCATGTTTTAGCCTCTGAAATAACCTGTTTTAGCTCTGTTTTGGGCTGGTTAGTTCATTTGAGTCTTGTTTTGCATAGTTGTAGTGTAAGTCCTTGCACTAGCTTGTTGTTTTAAGGCTTTAAACATCATTGGTGTGACATGGTTGCATGTTTTTAGCACTTTTATCTCTTAATTTTAGCTCCTAAATCTCTACAACCTCCCTCTTTGCTTTACTCTTTCATTTGCTTTTGAGGGTTGTTTCAAGCTTAGGATCTTTTAAGTTTGAGATTGAGGTCATGCTTAATGGTTTAATCCTCTTTGAGGATTCATTATCAAAGGCATGATCTCTCTCTTGCCTTACACTATCCCTTGGTTGACACTTCCTTCACCTTAGAGGACACTCACCAATGGACAAATTGATTAAAGAATGATTTGGTAATTAAAATGTGTAAACAAAATTGACAAGTAAAAGCGACAAGATAAGCACTTCTTTGTTTGTATTGCATGTGTTCAAATCGGATGTTAATTTGAACACAAGAAAAATGGGACATTTCGTACTTAAAAGGGACGAAATGTGCCACTTTCCTAGGTCTCCATTGCCCTTGATCATGCATGATAGGGTGGTGGTCTTGTTGGTCATATTTGTGCATTTATCAAAATTGTACAACTTGGATCTTTTGCCATCATGCAATGAACTTGCTTGATTGGTGGTTTTTGGATCCAAATGTGTCACTCCTTTGAGATATTTAGATGATAAGGAGGGATACAGTACAAACAAATCCTTGAAAAAACCCTATTTTTGCTTTGTTTGTACTCTGTTGCAGTATGATGATCCAGTGCATCAGTGGTCGGCAGGCCACCATCTATGGCCGGTAATGCATCATTTCTGGCTGGTAGAACACCTTCTTGGCCAGCAGATGGCCGGCAGCATCCATCCATGGCCGGCTGGCCACTGACGTAAACTTCAGAAGATTGTTGGTAAGGTGGAGTAAAAAGTTTCTGGAAATGCTCAACTCTGTAAACAGAGGCTTTCGAGAGCAAAACAGTGGTCTTTTCGAGGCGAAAACTGAGCATGTGCATCCTCCACTTCCCGAGAGGGAGCAGTGGTAGTGTAGTTTAGTTGTTTAGTTTACCTACACTTGTGTTGTAACTTAATTAGTTAGCTTACTAATTAATTCAAATGTTGTAATAATTAGTTAATTGGTTTAGCTAGTTATTTATTCAAGTGTTGTAATAATTAGCTTAATTAGCTAAGCCCTAATAAGCATAGCTAGTTAGTTAGCTTATTCATTCGGACACTCCTTCGCAAGGGCGTAATGTTGTAATAAGTGTGCATGCGTGTGTATGTCTTCCAACTCCACGTCTTTCTCCCTTTTATTTAATCGCTTTTGATGGTTAGATTAGGGACATGTTGTAATTAGCATACCTTATGCTTGCATCCATTCATCTTGTCAATGGAGGTGCTACACCTAATGGTTTAATCCCTTAGGGGGTTCATTATTAACAGTGTAATGCCTCTTTCATGCCCAGAGCAAGTTGTGGTTTAAGCCATCTTTCCATTAGAGGACACTCACCAATGGACAATTGATTAATGAATGGATTGGTAATTGAAATGAGTAAACAAAATTAGACAAGTAAAAGAAGCAAGATAAGCATTCTTTGTGTTGCATTGCATGTGTTCAAATCGGACGTTAATTTAAACACAAGGAAAATGAGACATTTCATACTCAAAAGTGATGAAATGTGCCATTTTCCTAGGTCTCCATTGCCCTTGATCGTGCGTGATAGGGTGATGGTCATTTGAGTCTTGTTTTGCACTCATTAAACTTGTACAAACTTGGTTCTTTGGCCATCATGCATAGAAATTGCTTGATTGATGGTTTGAGAGCCAAGAGTTTTTCTCATTTGAGCTTGTGTGAGGATAAGGAGGGTAAACAGTACAAACAACTAGTGAGAATACACTATTTTGCTCTACTTTGCTCTCTGTTATGGCATGGAAGTGTGAACCAACAGTGGCCGACCGGCCACCATTGGTAGCCGATCGGCCCCTTGTCTCTCTTGTCGACCATCAGTGAAATTTGCACAGTGTGTTGGTAAGTTGGAGTAGAGGTGTTCTGGAAGTGGGCAGCCTTTTCAGTGTTCAAATGTGCAAACAGAGGCTCGCAACAACAAAAGGTGGCTTTTCGGGTGGAGAGATCGAGCATGCATGCATCCCTCGTTTCTCGAGGCCGTTTAGTTAACTTGCCTAGTTAATTAGTTGTAGCTAATGCTTGCAAATGTTGTAATTATTTAAGTAGATTAGTTGATTAATTTATGTTGTAATTAATTAGCTTAATTGCTTTGTAATTAGTTAGTTAAGTATTCAACTAATTAATTTGATTTGTAATATTTAATTAGCTTAGAATAGTTAGTTAAACATTGTGTTGTAATAGTTAGCTTAATTAGCATAGCTAGTTGGTTAGCTTATTCATTCGGACCCTCCTTCGTGAGGGCGTAATGTTGTAATAAGTGTGCGTGCGTGTGTTACATCTTCCAACCCCATGTCTTTCTCCCTTTTATTTAACCGCTTTTGATGGTTAGTTTAGGATCATATTTCAATTAGCATATCGCATGCTTGCATCCATTCATTTTGTCTTGCATACACCGAGGCTCAGCGCATCATTCAAACTACATAGCCATTTCAAATATCTTGCTTGAATACATGTTTAACCGCATGTTATCAAATTGCTTCGTATGCCATATTAGTAGCCAAGCCTATTAATTGCATTATTGCATGTGTTGCAGTAAGCATTTTGTATAGTTTGGAATCATGCATTGTTTTTCTAACTTATTTCTTTCCTAGATTGGAGTACTAGGTGGGTTTTTATGCTTTAGCATACTTGAATGAATGTGTTGATGTTGCCATGTTTAGCATGCTTTCCACGAGGCTATATGCTTAAATGCTAAATTGCATGAATGCCTGTGGATGAAGGCTTGTTGTTTGAATTGGAACGATTCAACGAATGTACATTTTAAGCCCACTTTGTTGAGTGGCAAATCAGTTTTAAGTCCACTATGTTTGGTGGCAAATCCACATCTTTAAGCCCACTTGAGGTGACAAATTCAAACCATTTTCACAAAACAAACATGTGTTGAATTGTTCTAAATTGAGCAAACTAGTCTATACTTGATTGTGCGCATCACGTAGAAAGGTTAGCCTAATAATCGGAACAAGAACACATAATGTTTATAAAAAGCATATCATGATTAGTAGAGGTCAATCTTTGATCGGGTGAGCGGGGGTCCTCAATTCATGACCTACCTTTCTCGTACCCAAGTTCCCGAGTTGAGGCAACTTTGGTGATGATGGACACGTGGCCTTTGGCACAAGTCAGGATTTCCTAAATTTTCTCAAAATAAAATATTTAGATGGCGACTCTGTATCTGGCAAAGCATTCCAATTTTGGCATCATTTGTTTTAAAATTGATTTTCCAAAAAGATTTTCCGGATTTGGACTCTTCGGTGATTATCAGTTTCACGTGGCACTTGTGAGATTGGATTCAGAACCGCGGGAGTCCAAACTGTGAGGCCTTGTTTTCAAACCTTTCCAAAAGGGGGGGGGGGGGCGCGAAAAAAGGCGAGCCCACATGCATCTTCTAATAGTTTAAAAAAATTCTTAGTCTCCTTAGTAGGCCCCAATCTTGTATTTTCATGCATTTGATTTTCAATAAAGGCACCATCTTCCATTGGAACTCGAAATGTGTCATGTACCAAACCAATTATATCATCAATTACATCGAATTCTTCTTTTCCATTCACTTTATTTCTACCACATGGGACCAAGCCCTCTCCATGAATTGTCTATCTTATATAGTTAGTGTTAAACCCGTTTAGGATGATATGCTCTCTTACACCATTTTGTGTCTCATATCTAAGGTTAACACATTTCTTACACGGACAATATATCTTCGAGGCATTTATGCAGGGTCTAACCTATGTTTTATATGAATCCAATCCTTATTCATAACAATTATCTTCAAGATTACCTGAAATTTTACATGTAAATACTTATATAACAATGAAATTAAAAAGTACGACTCAACATATAATAAGCATGATTATATACCACAAAGACATTTTTTTTAAAAAAAAGTACAAGTCTGCATATAAACATAGAGAATCATTTGCCTCTGCCAGTTGGACTATGAAGTGTCTTTAAATAATTTATTTTGATACATACAAAGACACAAAGAAAGAATCATAAACTTAATAGACAAGGTTATGGTGTGCAACCTAAAGACGACGTATTGTAAAAAAAATTAGTGACTAAATAATTGTCTAAATCATCAAGTCTCTATCAAACTAGCTATTTTTATTTGTTTTAAATAGTGACTAAATCATCAAGTTTCAAAAAAGTGTCTAGTCAAAATAGGAAAAGGTAAATATTTTAGCTCAAATATAACAAAAAGAGCACACACGCACACACACACCAAAAAAAAAAAAAATGTTTAAAGAAGGTTGGAAGAATAGACCAAAGCTAATGGGAGTTTTTAACAGATTTGGCTCCTGCTATCTGGATTGAAGCGACTGCTCTGTGACAAATACAAATACTCTACGGACTGTTTGGCTAGTGACAAATGATTGTCTTTTCAATAATTCACAGCCCAATTAGGATAATTTAGTTGAAAGGGTGAAGACTAAGGTAGCAATTTGGGTTAAGTATAAGTTGAACCTTAAATTTTATTCAATGGATGAAGTTATTTCTAATCTGCAGCAGATCAAGAATGGTGGCTAAAGTGAATGTGGTGGCTGATGCATGTTCAAGATGGGAGTTTTGGTTGTTTGGGTGCTTAGCTGCTTGTATTTTTTATTTTTATTTTTGGTCTTTATTTCTTGTTCTTATACTTTGATTGGAGCCTCGCCAATCTTGTTTGTCTTGTGCTAGCACATGATTTGGCTTTCTTCATAGTGACAATTGTAGCTTGTTTTTCATGCTCCTTTCGGATACGATTAGCCCTACAGTTTGGACTATTGTGGTTCTGAATCTGATTTTACAAGTGCAATGTGAAATAGATACACACTAATGAGTCCAAATCTGGCAAATCATTTGGAAAATCAATTTTGAATCAAAATGCCAAAAATGGACTGCATTACCAGATACAGAGTCACCACCTAAATGTTTTTAGAAAATTTAGGAAACTCGAGACTCGTGCCAAAGGCCACTTATCCGTCATCACCAAAGTGTCCGGCTCTAGAACTTAGGTATGAGAGGGGAAGGTCGTGAACTGAGCACTCCACTCACCCAATCAAAGATCGGCCTCTACTAATCATGATGTGATTCTTATTTACATTAAATGCTCTTGTTTCGATTATTAAGCTAACTTTACTATGTGCTGCACACAAGTATAGACTAATTTGTAAAATTTGAAACACTTTGATTTCATGTTTGTTTTGAAAATGGTTTTGAATATGTACCACTTTGAAAAAGTGATCTCATATGTTCATTAATCAAATCATCTCAATTTGAGTTATTAGCCTTCATTCACAGGTATTCAAACAGGTATATCACTTAAGCACCTAGCCTCATGGTAAACATGCTTTTCATGGCAATAATCACACGTATGCAATATGCTAAAGCAACAGAAGTGCTCACCTAGTACTCCAAGATGAGCAAAATGAAACAATTAAAAAAAATGCATGATCGTAACTAATGCAACATGACTAATGCAACACATACACAATGCAAATAATAGGCTCGACTACGAATATGGCATGTGAATCAATTTTCAAAGAAGTATTTAAATGACAATGCTTGTTTAGAATGATGAGCCGAGCTTTTATGCATGCAAGACAATGGATGCAAACATGGGAAATGCAAAATGAAATATGACACACTATGCTATCCATCATAAGCAGGTAAATAAAGGGGAGAAAGAACGGGGGTTGGAAGACATACACAATATTACATATTTGCCCTCACACGAGAGGGTCCGAATGAATGTCCTAGCTAATTAGGCCAATTATTACAATGCCACAAATTAACTAACTATTCTAGCTAATCAATTAAGTACAACACAGAACTAACTAGTTTATTCTAACTAATTAACACAACTTCAAATTAAAACGAATTAGTTACAATACAGAAATTAATTAACTACATAATTAATTTATTACAAGCTCACTACTTCAAGTACAACATACTGTTGCTAAACGTATATTAAACGGGGCACTGAGAAACGAGGAATGGCTCATGCATGCATGCGAAAATGTCCTTTGTTTGGCCGCCAAAATGATGTTGTTTTGCAGTCAAAAACTTTGCACTGTTTTCTACCTTAGCCTCTGCTCTGTTCTATAAGAAAAATGGACACTGTCTGGCTGAAAAAGGTGGCTGGCCGGTTAGAAGAAGTGGTCGGTTGTACAGTAAAAGGTGGCCGACTGGCCACTGATGTTTGGTACTGCCCTACTGCAATAGACATGACACAGAGCACAAACAGAGTATTTTCAAGGGATGTTTGTCCACTCTGCCTCTCCTTATCATTAAATAGATCAAAGGAGGGGTTGGCTTGATCCACAAGCCATCAATCGACACAAACTCGTTGCGTGATGACTTCATGAATCAAGGGATGCAATCTTAATAGATGACAATACAAGACACACAAACCCCCTCCCTGTCATGGAATTGATCAAGGGAAATGGTTGACCTTGACACTTGAACCATTTTCATCACTAACAAGTATGAAATGATTTAAGACTCAAGGGGCTCAATTAATGTCTGATTGAACCCAAGTTGATTTTATTATCTTGTTACCTCTTTTAAGCCATTTTATTACCCCTTTTAATTACCTTTCCATTCATTAGCCATTTTAGTCCAAAATGAAAGTCAAGTCCACTAAGGGAGAGAGTGTCAAACAAGAGGTTGTTTGGGCATGAAAAAGAGGTCATGCCTTTGGTAATGAACCCCCGAGGGGATTAAACCATTAAGCATGGAGTGATTTCTTCTTCAAGCTTAACAACACCTTGGTTGAAACAACTCTCAAAGAAATGAAAAAGCCAAGAAAAGAGGGAGAGTGCAGAGATGATTAGAGGTGAACACAAGTATGGAAAGCTTGAAATAAATGCCATCAACTCAAATAGGTTGGTGTCTAATGCCTGAAACACCAAACCTATGAGGACTATTGCACTACAAGCACACTATACAAAGCATAAATGAAATGAATGACTTAAAATAGTCCAAAACAACACTGAATTTCACAGGGAGAAGCTTGAAAAAGTAAGCTACAATATTGAGGAATTTAAGCTAGTAAACAAGCACAAGGAGGGGAGGCTAACCCCTCCATTTTTGGGACTTCAAAACAACATTTTTAACCTCTGAAAACCTTTGAAATTCAGTGGTAAAAAGCTAAGAAAAAGTTGATGAAAAGATGGGAAACACAAGGGTAAAAGCTTGAGAGACAAGGTTCAAAGAAGGGTGGTCAACCCCTCTACCTTGGATAACTTTTCACCACAAGTTTCAACCCATAAACACAGTTGAAAAATGATCCAAAAACATCAAGTAAAGATGGTAAACAAATAAAGGAAAGAAGCTTGGAATTATACCTCTTGAAGAGGAATATCGTTTTGAGTTATAAGCCACCAATTTTTCACCCTCAAGAGCTAATGTTCAAGCTCAAGAACCTCAGCTAAGAACCCTTAAAAAAAAAAAGTTTAGGAGGTCTAGGTGAGGTGTATATAGATGTGTATAGGTTGTAAGTAAAAGAGAGATATATTTTCCAAAGATTTTTCTTCTCCAAAATTTTCTAACCTAATTTTATGAGAGGGGGTCATGTATACATAGAAAAACATGTTAGGCTCTCAGAAATTTCAATACAGAAACAACTGGTGTAGTGCATGCACCTGTGGAAACAGCTGGCACAGCTGGCAAAAAGATCTGTTTCTAATGACACAAGTGGCCGGCCGGCCACTTGTTGGATGGCCGTACACTCATAAGTGGCTGGCCGGCCACAAGTGGGTCTGCAACCCTCTAGGTGGTCAGGCTTGAAAAGCTGTTATTTTGGTCCAAAAATGATGCAAAGCTTGCAGGCTTCTGAGGCTCAAAACAGAGGCTTCCCACTGAGGAAATCGAGCATTTGACAAACGTATACATTCATCATTAGGTGATCAATCAGTTGCACCCAAGTCTTAAGGGCGGTAAAAAATGGGGTGTCTACACCAACCTAGCTAGGATTGGAAAGTTTCTACCTATGACGATTAGAGCACTTGCCTTCTTTGTTGATGTGTATTTGATATACTTTATACATTGAATTATTCATCAATAATTTTTTTTGCTAATATATATATATATGACAAATCTAAAAACCCCGAGATATTGATTTGTGATTAAGTATCAATTTTAAACAGGAAATAACAATCCTAATCAAACAATCAAAGACAAATTGATACAATGATTTAACGTGGAAAAATCACAATTGGAGTGCCTCCAGTTGTGATAAAAAAATCATGGGCCAAAGCCACAAAACAATCTACTAAGAAGACAAAAAGGAATTACACAAGTGTACCCTCAATTACCTAGCTAATCCACTCCCGAATTGAACCGACCCCTATGTGTCTTTTCCACCACTGTCTTCACCTCGGAATTGTCTTGCCTAATGTTGAATCTATAACGCCGACGTCGAATCCATGACGATGAGCCACTCCGAAATCCACTAAAGCTTCAAGCCTAAGTTTCTCGGAATCCACCGAAGAACAACTCTGTCTTTTATGAATAAAGAAAAACAAACAAATCCTTGATGATGTTGATATGAAGTTCATGGATCCATTGATCACTCTTAAGTCATCAAGAAAACACTCATAAAGGACCCTCGAATATAAAACACTTTGTATCTTGTTCCTCTCTGACAATCTAGATGAGTCAAACCCTTGAAATAGCGAACAACGCACTTTATAGAAAATAGGATCGTGCAGACCGCTCAAGTGCACATTTTACTGCTCAAGCGATGTGACTAAAGGTGGTGCGAAACATATAGGCTGATTGCTCGAGCGCAACATTCACCGCTCGAGCGGTAAAAATTTCTTCCCAGAAGTTTAGGTCCTCTGCAAAAATACTGGATGATCTCTTTCTTCACTCGAGCGCATAAATGGCCGCTCAAGTGGTCAAACAATTTCGACTGCATTTTTGTTTATTGCTTCAAGGGCGTTACTCTGGACTCCCCATGGGACTCTACCCCCTAAACCCTCGCAAGCTGACCAGGCAGCTCGATCCCCGTACTTAGTCAACGAAGTGGCAAACATGAAAGGAATAAGATCCCAAACTCCTCTGCATAGGCACAATTCGGATTGGATTCGCATCCAAATACTCATAGCCTCACTGAAATAAAAGATCGAATAAAATTACAACTAAAAGGAGTTTTGTCAAATGGGATTGCCAATTACAAAAACCTAACAATCTCCCCCTTTGGCAATTTCGTGATAAAACACACCTAATAAATAAAATCTTAATCACCCCAACCTATTGCAGCTAATAAAAACAAACTTGTTTCTTAAGGTCATGACCTACAAAACAACTATTAGTGCCACAAGAGTATATGAAAAAGCAATAGACATATGACAAGATTATCTTGAATCATGAGATAGAAAATATAAATAGATGAAAATGCAAAAACACTCAAAATTTCTCCCTGAAAATTCTCTCCCTTTTTGTCACGAATTGTCAAAGGAAGCTCAATCAACTAATGCAAGAGCATAAACCACACAAGTAGAGACAAGATGATGTAAAAATTAATAGCCTACGAGAAGTAAGCAATAAATAAGTAGTGATAGCAACATGTAAACCAACTAATGCCAATCTCACTTACCAAACCAATCAATGTAAGTTCATACTAACACACCCTTTCAATGATAAACCAAACTCTCCCTCACTAAAAGCGACCACAAACACTGAAAACAATGAACAAGAAGAAAAAGACAAGAATAATATAGTGGAGCAAGTAAGGAATTTCAGATTTGTACCTTAAATCACACAAGATGATCCAAGAAACACAATTACTTGAAAACAAAATGTGCATTGCCTCTAGAAGATTCCTCATGAAAGAATATGACGCAACATGTTAAAAGCATAGATCCCATGATAAAAGTATGTGTGTGACTCTTGGAGTTCGACAAACACTAAATTCAAATCCTAATAGTGATCTAATAGCTGGACCTCTGGCAAGAGAATCTAACCAGAACTTAGGAAAGTCAAACCAATAGGAATCAAGGGTATTTGTTGAGTAAATATGAAGGCTCCCCCTCAATCAATGAATGTTTTTTTTTTTTTTAATTTTCTTTCTTTCTTTCTTTTGCACACTTATTGGCAGCTTTCACGCTCAAGAGTATGGAAACGAAACCAGAGAAACATGAATTCAATAAGGATAGCCTAGTTGGTGACTCTAAGGTAGCCTTTTCCTCATGCCTTGACTACAAAGAACTGATGGGAAAGCCATGGAGATGCAAAAAGATAAAAGGTGGTTAAGAGACTCAACATCACCCATGATGTGCTAGAATAGGTCAATCCCAATAGAAATGCAAAAGACACAATGCTAGAAGTCCATAGAGAAATTTAATCACTTATGCGGAAGAGCCCGATATTTGCTAATCCAAGAGTGTGTACAGAATGAGACATACTAATCAAAGTACATATTCTTTAAAATGAGTAATGATCACAGAAAGCACACACATATTAACATGTAATGGTTATTCTTATCAATTCCTATATGCACCAAGAACTTCTCAAAAATGCCAAGCTTGCAAAACCATACTTAGAAAATCTTTTTGAATTTTTTTTATTTTTTATTTTATAAACAAAGCAAGACAGAAAATGAACAAGCACACACAAAATGACCCAAAAAGAAAAGAAAAAAAAAAACAAACAGAAACCTGTAAATAGAGAGAAAAACAAAAAAAAAAAAAAATTAAAAAAACTAAATAAACATGTTAGATCAAGTCAAGCTTTCTCACCCAAACTGCTTTAGTATTAACAATGTTGTGAGAATTGATGTTCTTGGGTGATGTCTTGATGTTGTGGTTCCCTTCTCCTTTAATAAGAACCCGTCTTGACTTGGTTTCCAACCTCCTACTCCAAGGTCTAGGCAAATGCAAACTTGCTTCATATTTGGTCTCAAGCAAATCAAAATAAGGTCAAAGTTGACCCTTAACTTCATTTCAACTAATGAAATGTCTCTTACCCCAAAAGGTATCAAAATTTATTCTACTCTAGACACTCTCCCATAAAACTCATAACAATAAGAGCGAATATGACCATACATACCACAATGATGATAAATAAAAATAGGGTGTGCCTTCTTTCCTTTAACCTTACCAACTCTAGGGAGATTGAGAAATCCAACCTCTCGTTGAATCTTTTGCTCTTCCTTTCCTTGAGTTTTGGTATCATGAGATGTAGATGCACTCCATTTTTTCTTTTTGTCGCCACCAAAGCTAATGCCACTCTTGTCATAGCACATTTGTTGAGACACAATGATACTGTCCAAAGTTTATGATCCTTTATTCCAAAGACCAATGGTGGCCATAGCACACTTGAGCTCTTCCTCTTTCTTGATGACTAGCTCTTCCAAGGCAACTTGAGACATATCAGGAGTTTTAATATTTTCTTCATACATTGCATAGATTTGTTGTAGCTCATTCCTCTCTGTCTCACAAGTCAAGAGTTTTGCCCAAAAAGCTTGTCAATCATTAGAGATCTTGATGGCATCATTCCTAGCCTTGGAAATCTCTTTCTTTAGTTTGGCATTCTCACTTTCAACCGCTTTGAGTTTGATAGTGAGTTTGTCATTCAATTTAGATAAGTTAGGAGATTCCTTATACAACTTTTCACAAGCTTGTTGAAGCTCTTCATCATTGCTTCCTGAGGATTCATCATCAGTGACATTCTCAACCGTCCTTTTCGGATACTCCATTCGTCCTTCAGTTTCGGAAACCGCCATGAAAGTAAGAAATTATTCACGCCCCTCTTCGCCTTGAGTCTCGTTGTCACTTTCATCATTATCAGACTCTAATTCCTCATCCCAAGTGATAGTGAAAGCTTTCTTCTTCCTCAATCGACTAGGGCATTCTTGAGAAAAGTGGCCAAATCCTTAGCATTCATAGCGTTGGACTCTTTGAGAGTTCCCTTGTATTTGTCCTTTTTTTTTCTTGGTTGTAGAATCAATTTTGAGTCTATCTTTGCCTTGGATTTATGAATTGATTCCAAAAGATCTAGCTTCTTTTTTAGAAAAGATTTTTTAAATTATTTTATAAAAGCATCCGTAATCTTAGAATCAATCTCACAATCCTCATCAGAATCCTTTCCAATTTTATGAGCACTACTAAAAGCAATATCATGTTTTTGTTTCATTTTGAAATTCATATGTGCCTCATAGGTTTGGACATTTCCAACCAAATGATCCAGCTTGAGGTTGTCAACATCTTAAGCTTCCTCAATAGTCATAACTTTTGGTTGGAATCAATCGAGCAAGGACCTCAAAATTTTTTCCACAATCTTGGATTCCAGTATTTTTTTCATCTAAATTGAAGTTGGAATTTACAATGTCACTCAACTTCGCATAAAATTTATCAAACGTCTCACTATTTTTCATTGAAAGGTTTTTGAAATTAGACGTGAGCCTTTAAAGTTTTGAGCATTTAACCGAAGGAGTCCCCTCATGAATAGTTTCTAAGATATCCTAAGCCTCTTTTGCGACTTCATAATTATAAATACGACTAGACTCTTCTGGTGTGACGGCGCAAAAGAGAGAATTGATAGCTTTACTAGTCCAGCTACTATTTTGGTAATCAATTGTATCCCACTTATCAATTGGTTTCGGGAAAGTTACTTGATCAATGGTAATCGTTGGTTTAGTCCACCCACATATTACGAATTACCAAACTTTTTCATCAATAGATTTTAAACACACTCTCATCTAAGCTTTCCAAAAAGAATAATTAGATCCATCAAGTAGGGGTGGTCAAACCATAGAATTTCCCTCAAGAATTGAATCCATTATCACAAATCAAACAAGATCTCACTCCAATAGTTTTGAAAAAATAAAAATAGAGCGATCTGCTCTGATACAAATTAAAAAATCTAAAAACCCCAAGATATTGACTTGTGATTATGTATCAATTTTAAACAGTAAATAACGATCCCAAATCAAACAATCAAAGACAAATTGACACAATGATTAAATGTGGAAAAACCACAATTGGAGAGCCTCTAATTGTGATATATAAAAAAAAAACCACGGGCCTATGGACTCGCCTTTTTCCGCACCCCGCCTTTCGGAAAGGGTTTGAAAAGAAAGCCTCACAGTTTGGACTCCCGCGGTTCTGAATCTAATCTCACAAAGTGCAATGTGAAACTGATAATCACCAAAGAGTCCAAATCCGACAAACCTTTTTAAAAAATCGATTTTAAATCAAATAATGTCAAAATTGGACTACTTTGCCAGATACAGAGTCACCACCTAAATATTTTATTTTGGGAAAATTTAGGAAACCCTGACTCGTGCCAAAGGCCACGTGTCCGTCATCACCAAAGTTGCCTCAGCTTGGGAACTTAGGTACGAAGAGGGAAGGTCATGAAATGAGCACCCCCGCTCGCCTGATCAAAGATCGACCTCTACTAATCATGCTATGATGTTTTATAAACATTATGTGTTCTTATACTGATTATTAGCTAACTTTCCTATCTGACGCACACAAGCAAGTATAGACTACATCGCAAGAATTGGAACATTTCAAGTCATGTTTGTTTGCGAAAATGGTTTGAATTTGCCACGCTCAAGTGGGCTTAAAGGATGCGGATTTGCCACTAAACACAGTGGGCTTAAAACATGATTTTGCCACAACAAAGTGGGCTTAAAAGTCACATTCGTTAAATTGTTCCAATTCAAACAACAAGCCTTCATCCACAGGCATTCATGCAGTTTAGCAAGTAAGCACATAGCCACATGGCAAGCATGCGAAACATGGCAACATGGCAATCACACTCATGCAAGTATGCTAAAGCATAAAACCCACAGAGTACTCCAAGCCAAAACAGAAACTAGTTAGAAAGAATGCATGATCTTAAGTATACAATATGCCTAATGCAACACATGCAATAATGCGATTAATAGGCTCGGCTACTAGTATGGCATATGAGCGATTTGAACAACATGCAATTAAACACGTATTCAAAGAAGATATTGAAATTGCAATGCAGTTTGAATGATGCGTCGAGCCTCGGTGCATGCGAGACAAATGAATGGATGCAATCATGTAAGCATAACGTATGCTAATTGAATATGTCCCTAATCTAACCATCGAAAGAGATTGAATAAAAGTAAGAAAGACGCGGGGTTGAAAGACATGCACACACACACACGCACACTTACTACAACATTACGCCCTCATGAAAGAGAGTCCGAATGAATAAACTAACTAACTAGCTACGCTAATTAAGCTAACTATTACAACATAATTGAAAAGAATTAACTAACTTATTCTAAGCTAATTAAATATTACAAATCGAAGTAATTAACTAAACAAAGCCAATTAAGTACAAAGCAATTAAACTAATTACTTAGTTACCACTAATTAAGCAAAGCGATTAAATGGCCTCGAGGGGCGAGGGATGCATGCATGCTCAGTTGGTCTCTACCCGAAAATGCCACCGCCTTGCCATTGAACGGCTCTGTTTGCATATTTTGAACACCAAAGAAGCTACCAACTTCCACAACACTTCTGCTCCCCTCAGGAACACACTCTGTAACTTTCTTCATTAATGGCCGGTTGGCTACCAATGGTGGCCATCAGCTACCATTGGTAGCCGGTTGGCCAGTGCTGGTGGCCGGTCGGCCACCCCTGCCTTGAACTTTCTTTTTTGCTGCAACAGAGAGCAAACAGAGGCAAAGTAGTGTATTCTCAAAGGTTATCTGTACTGTTACCATCCTTATCATCATATAAGCTTAAAGGAGTATAACTCTTGGCTCTCAAACCATCAACCAAGCATTTTCCGTGCATGATGGCCAAAGAACCAAGTTTGTACAAGTTTAATGAGTGCACAACAAGACTCAAAAAGACCACCACCCTATCATGCATGATCAAGGGTGATGGTGACCAAGGAAAGTGGCACATTTCATCACTTTGAGTATGAAATGTCCCATTTTCCTCGTGTTCGAATTAACATCCGATTCAAACAGATACAATGTAACACGAAAGATGTTTATCTTGCCTCTTTTACTTGTCATGTTTTGTTTACTCATTTTAGTTACTGATCCAATCTTTAATCGGTTAAATTTGAAAGTGAGTGTCCTCCAATGGAAAGAGGGCTTAAACCACAAGTGCCTTGGGCATGAAAAAGACCTCATGCTGTTGATAACGAACCCCCAAAGGGATTAAACCATTAAGCATTAATGTCTCAATTTCACACTTAAGCAAACAAGGGGTTTAAAACCACTTTCAAGGTAAACGAAAGAGTGGAGAATAGAGGGAGATTGCAGAGATTTCAGTGCTAGAATTAGGCATGAAAAAGCATTAAAACATGCAACCAAGACACACAAATGATGTTCAAAGCCTAGAAACATTAAGCTTGTGAAGGAAATTGCACCACAACTACACAAAACAAAGCTCAAATGACCCAAATAGCCCAAAACAGAGCTAAAGTAGGTCAAAATAGAGGCAAAATCATGATGGACTAAAGCTAAGTTAAGCTAGAAAAACATGCTAACATGTGAGGCTACCTAGGCATACAAGCAAGACACAAGGAGGGGAGGCTATCCCCTCCAATTTTGGACTTCAAAAGAAGGTTTTTTTCACTGAAAAATATCTGAATTTCAGTGGTTAGAAGGCCCAAAAAAGTTGTTTTGAATGTGATGAAAGATAGCACAAAAAGTTTCACAAGCTAAGGAGCAAAAGGGAGGGGGGGACAACCTTCTAACTCACAAAGGCTCAAACCACTTTTATGCCTCAAAAATAGAATTTTTTACACTTCAAAAGCAGCCTTAAAACAATTGAAAAAGATGGCAAAGCAAGTATGCACAATAAGCTTAAATGAGGTAAGTTCTCTACCTTTGAAACAAAGCACAATTCAGCCACAAATTCAAGCTCAAACCCCTCTCCAAGGCTTAAACAAAACTCCAAGGGACCTCAACTCAAAGATGAGAGTGTTTGGTTAAGGATTGATGTGCAAAAGTGTAGAGAAACTAGACTTGAAGGCACAAAATAACAAGTGAGAGAGAGAAAGCTAGAGAGAAAGAGAGAAATTTTTGGTCTAAAATGTCTAACCTCCCAAAATGGGGGAGGACACCCCCTGTATATAGAAAATCAAGCCTTGAGCTTGAATACATCTCACCATATACGTGTATGAAGATGCAGCTCAGTGAGCAACAACTGGCACAATTGGCAAACAAATATCTGGAAAATGAGACCAATGGCCGTCGGCCATCACTGGTGGCTAACAAATCCTAGGGCTGGCTGACAGGTCACCCTCTCTTCTAGGCAAGAGGCACCAAGTTGTTGGTCCAAAAACAAGCGCAAAATAGTTAACGTTCAAGGCTCAAAGTCAGGGCGTTCCACCGAGGACTTCGAGCGCTCAAAATGAACACAAACAAGCACAATCATCACGTGCGCAAACGATGATGTCTAAATCTTGAAGATGGTTAAAAATAGGGTGTCTACAGGGCCAAAGTCACAAAAAAATCCACCAAGACAAAAAAGAATTACACAAGTGTACCCCCAATTACCTAGCGAATCCACACCTGAATAGAACCGACCCCTATGTGCCTCTTCCACCACCATCTTCACCTTGGAATTATCTTGCCCAATGTTGAATCCACAACACCGATGTTGAATCCACAACAATGAGCTACTCCGAAATCCACCAAAGCTTCAGGCCCAAGTTCCTCAGAATACACCGAAGAACAACTCTCTCTTTTGTGGATGAAGAAAACCAAACAAACCTATGAAATTGAGACACTTGTGCTTAATGGTTTCAATTCTCTTTTGAGGGTTTCTACTAACCAACGGTATGAGGTCTCTTTCATGCTCAAGGTACTTGTGGTTTAAGCCCTCTTTCCATTAGAGGACACTCACATTTTGGACTAATCAATTAAAGAATGGATTGGTAAGTTAAAATGTGTAAACAAAGTGAACAAAGTAAAAGAGGCAAGATTAAGCATCTTCGTGTTGCATTGTATGTGTTCGGATCAGACGTTAATTCAAACACGAGAAAAATGGGACGTTTCATACCCAAAGTGATGAAACGTGCCACTTTTCTTGGTCTCCATCACCCTTGATCATGCATGATAGAGTCGTGATTTTGTCAAGTCTTGTTTTGCATTCATTAACTTGTGCAAGCTTGGCTCCTTAGCCATCATGCATTGAAAATGTTTGGTTGATGGTTTGAGGGCCAAGAATTACACTCCTTTGAACTTGTGTAATGATAAGGAGAGTAACAATGCACACAAACCTTAAGAATACACTACTTTGCCTATGTTTGCTCTCTGTTGCAGCAAAAAAGGAAGATCGGGGCAGGGGTGGCCGACCAGCCAGAAGTAGTGGCCGACAGCCACTAGCAGTAGACGACCGGCCAGTTATAGTAGCCGACGGCCACCTTTGGTAGCCGACCGACGACCAATGAATTTTTGCACAAGTGTGCTCTTGAGTTGGAGCAGAGGCATTCTGGGAGTTGGCAAAATTTTCAGTGATCAAACGAGTGCAAATAGAGGCATCCGATGGCAAGGCAGTGGCATTTTCGGGTGGACCAACCAAGCATGCATGCATCCCACGCCCTTGAGGCCATTTAATTGCTTTAGTTAGCTTAGTATAGCTAGTTAATTCAAATGTCGTACTTAATTAGTTAGTGTAACTAATTGTAGACCCGACTTTCTTCGCGCGCCCCCCTTTCGAAGAAGGCACAAATTGGCCTTACTACAGTTCGGACTCCTATCACGGTTTTGAATCTAATCTCACAAAGTGCAATGTGAGACTGATAAACACCAAAGAGTCCAAATCTGGCAATTGGTTTTGGAAAATCAATTTTGAATGAAAAAGCGCCAAATATCGACTGCTTTGCTAGATTACAGAGTCGCCACCTAAATATTTTGTTTTGGGGAAATTTAGGAAACCGTAACTCATGCCAACGGCCACGTGTTCGTCATCACCAAAGTTGCCTCGGCTCGGGAACTTGGGTACGAGAGGGGAAGGTCCTGAAATAAGCACCCCCGCTTGCCCGATCAAAGGATCGGCCTCTACTAAGCATGATATGTTATTTTATAAACCTCATGTGTTCTTATCCGGATTATTAGCTAACTTTATTATGTGATGCACACAACATACAAGTATAGACTAAATCGCGAGAATTGGAACAAACCAACTCATGTTTGTTTTTGAAAATGGTTTGAAAGTGCCACCCTCAAGTGGGCTTTAAAACATGATTTTGCCACTTTGCAAAGTGGGCTTAAAACTCGCAATCATCAAGTTGTCCCAATTCAGGCAATCAAGCCTCCGCCAACAGGCATTCAAGCAGTTAAGCCTCATGGAAAGCATGCTATCATGGCAACACTCACACTCATGCAAGTATGCTAAAGTGTAACACTTACAGTGTACTCCAAGCTAAAACAGAAAACTAGTTAGAAACAATGCATGATCCTAACTATACAGAATGCCTAATGCAACACATGAAATAATGCAACTAAATAGGCTCGACTATCTAAGATGGCATATGAATGCAACAATTGATACACGTATTCAAATAGGTATTGAAATACGATGTAGTTTGAATGATGCTTCGAGCCCGGTGCATGCAAGACAAATGAATTATGCAAACGTGCAAGTATAAGGTATGCTAATCAAAACGTGCCCTAAACTAACCATCAAAAGCGGTTAAATAAAAGGGAGAAAGAAGTGGGGTTAGAAGACATGCACGCACACACGCACGCTTATTTACAACATTGCGCCCTCGCGAAGGAGGGTCCGAATAAATAAGCTAAGCTAACTAAGCTAAACTAATTATTACAAACCAAATGAAATTGACTAGCTAATCTAAGTTAATTAGAATATTACAAACATGAATTAAATTAGCTAAACACATTAACTAATTAATTATAAAACTGGTAAATTAACTAGCTAAGTAAAGTAGTAAAATGGCCTCGGGAGGGAGGGAGGCATGCATGCTCGATTTGCTTCACCCGAAAATGCATTGCCTTGCCACGAGTTGCCTCTGTTTGCACTCGCGGTGATCTCAGAACATCATGTGAACTTCCAGATTGCATCTCCCCCAACACAGGAACATTTTGGACAATTTTCCCTGCAGGTGGCCGGCCGGCCACGTCAATTGGTCGGTAGGCTACCTCAACTGGCCGTCCGGCCATTTTTCTTTACAGAATTCTGCCTTTGCTGCAACAGAGACAAGACAATGTATTTGGAAAGAAATGTGTGTACTACCACCCTCCTCATCATGTCTCAAGCTCAAAGGAGTGTGGTACTTGGCTCTCAAGCGACCAATCAAGCATGTCAATGCATGATGGCCGAAGAACAAAGCTTGTACAAGCTTAGTGAATGCGCGCATAAGACTCAAAGTGCCTCCACCCCATCATGCATGATCAAGGGTGTTGGCGACCAAGAAATGCGACACGTTTCATCACTTTGAGTATGTAATGTCTCACATTTCTTGTGTTTGGATTAACGTCCGATCCAAACACATGCAATGGAAACAACATGCTTATCTTGCATAAGTTTTACTTGGTCCATTTCTTGTTTACTCATTTTACATTACCAAACCATTCCATAATTGATTTGGTCCAATGTGAAAAGTCCTCTAATGGGAAAGGGGTTAACCAAAAGAAAGGTTTAAGGCATGAGAGAGATCATGCCTTTGGCTATGAGGAACCCTCATAAGAGGGTTAAAGCCATTTAAGCATAAACTTTATCAAGTTTAAACACAAGCACAAGGTAAACCAACCCTCAAAAACAAATCAAAAGTGAAGAAATGTGGGATGTGATAGAATTTCAGTGCTAAGGTGGCATGAAAAACAACACTCTAACATTCAAACAACTCATGTACAACATGTTAGGGGACTTAAGCATTAAAACTAGTGAATGACACAACACTAGAGGCATGCAATACAATGCTCAAACAACCAAACCAGCTGTGGACAGACCTAAAACATGCCAAAACAGTGTCCAAAACATGCTGAAACTTAGGCACAAAAGGCAAGAAAAACATGCTCGCATGTTGGCTCACAAACGAGACACAAAACACTACTCTCAAAAACAATGAAAGAGTGGAATATGTGAGAGTGTCACAGTGATATATGCTCTAAAATCACATGCAAAATGATGCTATATCAGTCAAATAACTCAAGCAAAGCATGCTAAAGGGCCTAAGACACAAAGCTGGTAAAGGCAACTACACTATAACCATACAAAGCAAGCCTCAAAGGGCTAAGACCACTTAAAACAGAGTTAAAGCATGCTAAAACATTAGCAAAAATGTGCTGGAGTCAAGCTAACACATGCTAGAATGTTGGACTAACTCATTAGGAATTCAAGGCTATTAAACAAGATTACACTACAAGTGTAAGATATAAGCAACAAGTGGTCAAACCAGCCAAAAACAGAGTTAGAGCAGGTCCAAAAAGTCACAAAAACATGCTTGAACTAAACTTCAAAAGGGGAGAAACACATGCTCACTTGGTAGGCCATCAACACATGCACACAAGACATGAGAAGAGGGGACTACCCGCTCCCATTTTGGACCTCAAGACCACCTTTCCACCACTGAAATTCCTCTGGAATTCAATGGTTAAAGGGCCAAAAAAAGATTGTTTCAAAAGGCTTTAAAAGATGGCACAATTCTTAACAAATAAACAACCAAAGAGGGTAGACCGCCCCTAACTTCAAAAGGACCTCAAACTACCATTTTAAACACTTAAAAATAGAGGTTTTTGTAGTTGACAACCAGGCCAAAACAGCATGCAAAGGTGGCCCAAACTAGTGTACAAAAACAAGCTTAAAAGAGGAAGAAGCTTAACCTTGAAGAACAACAGCAAGACAACAACAATTCTAAGCCAAAACAAAGTCTAAGACCTCAAATCAAGCTTTAATGGACCTTAGCTCCAAAGTGAAGGTGTTTGACTAGGTGTCTTAATGCAAATATGTGAAGAAAACACACTTTTAAGTTCAATATAGCACAATATAGAGAGAGTGAGAATTCTAGAGAGAGAAATTTCTGCTCTAAAATTTTGTGAACCCCTCTAAAGGGGGAGGAACCTCCCCTTATATAGAGCAAGTAAGAAAAAAGCTTGCTCCATCCCTCCATACACGTGTATGGAGGATGAGTCAGTGAGCAACAGTTGGCTCAAAATATCTGAAAATATCTAAAAAAATGAGAAAATAGGCTGCCGGCCAGTTAAGGTGGTTTGCTGGCCACTTTCCCTAGCCGGTCAACCACTTCAGGTGGCCTACAAGAGAGAAAAATGGCCGGCAAGTGCCACAAGTGGCCGACAAGGCCTTCCTCTCCCCTAGGCAAGAGGCAACAAGGTTTGGCTCAAAAACAAGGCCAAAACACTGAGTGTTAAAAGGCTCAAAGACAAGGCACTCAGCCGAGACCTTCGGGCAGTCAAAACAAGCACAAACATACGCAATCATCGAGTGCACAACCGATGATGTCAAAGTCTTGAGATCGGTCAAAAATGGGGTGTCTACAGTTGCCCCTCTTTAACAGAACTCGGAAGTCATGAAATGACAGGAGTGAATGTCAAAGCCCAGAGACGACCCATTTTTGACAAGGCCGAAGACTTAGACAAACAGACAAGATAATAAAATAGATGCGCCCACAGGCAGGGGCAAAATGCAAGTGACATGCACAATGCAGAACATAACTTATGATCATGCAAAGAGGGCTATAATGAAACATCTAGATGCAAATGTTATGCAAAGAAATGCTACAGTAAACTCGAAAGCGAACACGCTACGCGTGGGAACTACAAACCGAACTACATTTCATGCAGAAAGGATGTAAGAAAATTATACAAGCTTAACTACACCTCACGCAGGAAAGGATAAAAGCGACTACCGGGAATACCCGAAGTCTTAAATGAAACACCTCTTAGCGTAACACACGTGAGAGAGGGAAAGGAAACACCTCTCAGCGTATCACACGCGAGAGAGGGAAGAAAAGCACCTCTCAATGTATCACACACAGGAGAGGGAAACGAAAGCACCTCTCAGTGTATCACACGTGAGAGAGGGAAGGGGAACACCAGAGGGTGGTATAAACATCAGAACACATTCCAATGTTTCAGACCAAAACAGAGAGGTATAAGCATCGAAACTTGTTTCAGACGCTTCTAACCGGAGGGGTGGTATAAACATCGGGACCGCAACCCAATACTTCTAACCAAAGAGGTGATATAAAAGTCGGGCACACGGTCCAAACACTTCTAACCAAAGCAAGGAGGTATAAGCATCGGGCACACAATCCAAACACTTCTAACCAAAGCAAGGAGGTATAAGCATCGGGCACACAATCCAAACACTTCTAACCAAAGCAAGGAGGTACAAGCGTCGGGCACACGGTCCAAACGCTTCTAACCAAAGCAAGGTGTGGTGTAAGCACCAGGTGTACCCGAATGCTTCTAACCAAAACAAGGTGTGGTGTAAGCACCGGGCATACCTGAATGCTTCTAACCAAAATGAGGTGTTCAAAGGATAGGAATGATCTTACCTGGAGTCCCTGAATGAACCGTACATACAATATCGTGCCTGCACAAGGAAGAAACTTCGACAAATACAATGCAATACAAATGCATATTCAATGCATCATCAATAACCATGATACAATGCGTAGGAAGGCATGTTTCATGCACATTATGCCAAAAAAAAAACAGAAGCATAACATGGAGCGTGTTCTAGGCAACATCGAATGCATGCACAATGCAATAGGTACGGACAACTTCTATACGAATGTGAGGGCATGCACAATGCAATACAACATGACATGCATATTCTATGCGAACATGAGAGCATGTTTCATACAATGCAACATGGCATACGTATTCTGTGCAAAATGACAACAATGCATTATTCAATGCAACATCAATAGCATGTTCAATGCGAAACATCTAATAAAGAAATGCGCATCTTAACAAGAGCGACTAAGTTGCAACCTCCGATTTGCCTCTCAGAAAGGTTACGATGTGTTTCAAAAAGGATACACCTCGTTCATGCTGGCCGACGGCGAGCCACACATCGAAGACATGAGTTGAGCTTTTGCATAGACACTTTGCACTGAAAAGAGGGCTCTTCTTGCACTTTCTTGAGAACCAAGGACTCAACACAGCTTGAAAACACTCAGAGAAACTACTGGAAACCTGCCAGCCACCATGGAAGCCTACTGGCCACTTGCCACATCTGCCGGCCAGTTAAGGTGGCCCGGTCGGCCATAAAAACTGTCCGATCGGCCAGTTGTTGTATTTTCAGGACAACTTGGTCATTTTACACAGAGAACTTTAAAAACACTTCCCCAAATCACATTTCCTCACACACATAACTGGGAAATCTCTTGTTCTTCACCCCTAAGCACTTTTCCCTCTCAGATCTGCACTTTTTAAGCGTTTTCCAATGCACCCCACGAAGTTGATTCGCTAAGACCTTTCGATTCTCTTCGTTTTGAACCGAACAAAAGTTGTTTTCGGAGCTTTTTTCTCCACATTCACCATTTGAGGTATGTTTCCCCTAAAGCTGTCTTGAATTTGGCGCATTTTCCCGGGCTTTGACTTTTTTGACTTTTTCTCTTTCCGAGAGTTGACTTTTGTTGACTTTTTGGCGTTTTGCTCATTTTTCTCCTTCTTTTCAGATGGCAGATGACGCGCCACACGACGGGGGTTCTCCGAGGATGGAGAAGGAGCCTGGGCACATTCCATTGCCGCTGAGGGTCCGATCGTTCGACCAAGCGACGTACCATCCCGAGGTACATGTGCTACCACCTAGCACGGTGCGCCACTTCACTGAATTCGCACGGCTTGCGCCCGCGAATCTGCTGCTACGGGAGCCTGAGTCTCATCTGTCTCACGACGCCACTACGGTACACATTGTACTCTTGTATTTCCTGTTTGCATAGCTTTGCAGTGTATTTCATCTGCTCAGTCTGAACACATTCACACACTATACTTCTGTTTATCTTGAACACTTGCACACACTGTATTTCTGCCCACTCTGAACACTTGCGCATATTGTATTTTTGCCCATTCACACATGTATGCTATATTTCTGCCCATTCACACAGGTTGACTCCCGTTTCACCTGCGGGTAGAGGTCCACCACGGCGAGGGAGTGGTACATGGAGCTCCCTGGCGGCGTCCAGTAGATTATTGATAAGGTGGGGTTTAGCCTATTCTGCGCGGGGCTCTCGCGTCTCTTTGCGAGTAGGACCCTTTTAGGCGCATTGGTAGAGAGATGGTGGGACACCACCAACTCCTTCCATTTCTCTACCGCCGGGGACATGACGATGACCCTGTATGATTTTGCTATGTTGACAAGCCTTGGGGTAGGAGGCCAGCCGATCCCTTACGACTCTGACATGGGCGAGTGGGAGGCTGCTTGGACTTATTTGTTCAGAGCGCACCTGCCTATTTTCCGCTTGATAGGCTTGGTCCGGTACACTTGGTTCGCCGACCACTTCAGGGGGACGGAGCCCGCGATGGCTAAGGCTACAGAGCAGTACGCCCGAGGCTTTCTCATATTCCTCTTCGGTACTACCTTGTTTGCCGACAGAGGGAACACGATTGGGCTATATCTTCTGAGCGCCTTAGTGGACCTATCCCAGGTGCGACACTATGACTGGGGAGGTGCCGGCCTTGCTACCCTCTACCGTTACATGAGCTCGACCTCCCGCATGTGCGGGAACAGAGTGGGCGGTTACTGGTGAGCTTGGAAGGTACGCTTTACATTTATGTTTTACATTCTCTACCGTACTTTTTGCTTTGCACTTTCTATACACTACATACACTGCACACACATAGTCTAATCTCTGCTCTGTACTTGTACTTTCTATACACTGTGCCATACTCTGCTTTCTGCGTTTTCTATATTCTATATTTTCACTGCCATTGTCTTGCTTTTCACAGTTGTGGGCATACGCTTATTTCCCCTCACTTGCTCCCAAGCTAGAGGTTGAGGTGCCGCCCGAGGTTCCCTATTCACATTGTTATGGCGGTAGATGCTAGTCGAGGGCTAGGGAGACCCTCCCATACTTGCGCCAGTACTTTGACACGGTGAGGACGACAGAGGTAATTCAAAACTCATAGTTTTTTCCTGCTTTCATCTTCAATTCACTTTGCATATCTAAATGGAAACTCATGCACTTGTTGTCTGCAGATTACATGGCAACCTTGGGCAATGATGCCAACATTTGCCCGGTTTCATTTTGCTGGAGCTCGAGGCGCCTCCCGATATCGGCTTGTGCTCGAGGGACCCGTGGACCGAGCCTGGTTCTTAGGCGAGCGCTTCATGCGCCAGACATTGGGCTTGCCATTGCAGTCAGTTCCTTTGCCTCCCCTACTGTCTATGTAGGCCACAGAGAGTCTCTCCCCTCAGGAGCTTACGGACGTCATCCATGGCTCAGATGCAGATCGGTTCATTGGGGAGGGGGACTACACAATCTACCTCCAGACATACCTCATGCTTCTATTGGCAGGTGTTCATGCTTACACGAGGAGAGCAACTGATATTGCGTCATCGAGCAGGGCTCAGACAATAGGCGCCCCCTCGACGAGTAGGGCTCGGGCGGCAGCTGCCCCTTCGACGAGTAGGGCTCGGGCACCGAGAGGTGAGGTCAGAGGGATGCCATCTGCTAGGCAGTGCGTTGGGTGGCCGAATCCCCCGGCTGAGCTGACAGGTTGGCGGTATGGGATACCTTATCAGATTCCACTTGAGCCCCCATTGCCTGATCACCGATATGTGAGGGCGCGTGGCTCACCGCCGGTACACTTTACAGCTTTTATGTATTTCATTACAATTTTCAGATACTTATGCACACATTCATGCACTCACGATTTCAACTTGCATTTGTAGCCCTCTGTAGAGTATGTGGAGGGGTTACTCCAGGTGATAGCCTCATTCGAGAGCATGATCTTGTGGAGAGAGACGATGCTGACCTCCCACGGCATTCTGATACTTTTCAGTTTTCTTGCATTTATCATACTTCCGCTGATATACTAAAATTGAACATTTCATTGTATTGATACACTATATGTATGGATCACATCTAACACGACACACTGCATACACATCCTGTATCTGATTTCTGTATATCGCACTTGTACTTGATACTTGCTGATAAATGCAAACTTATCTTTTCAGGTCACACCCTTGCAGACAGGACCCTCAGAGGCTCCTCGAGCGGCAGAGAGAGAGATTTCGGCACACAGCCGAGGAAGACGTCGAGCGCCTATCACACGCGATGACGATGACGACTCTAGTGGGGAGGAGGAGCTAGTGAGTCCTCAGTCAGAGCCATCCGAGGGTGGAGGCGACGGCATCGGCTCAGGTTCTGAGGGTGACGACAATGCCAAGGAGGACTCCAAGGGTGGTAGCGGAGGCAGCTCAGGATCTGACAGTGGTGCCGATGGTGACAGTGCTCCAGAGCCCGCTCGGCCGAGGAAGAGGGCGAAGAGAGCCTCTCGATCCTGAGGTGGCTGGCACCGATTTAGATGTTTCTGTTTTGTTTTCTTTTTGCTAGTAGTTTTAGCTCATTGTACATCCTTAGGCAGTTTTATTTCTTAAAACTTGTACTTTTGTAAAAAGAAACCATGATGGAATGAAACCAGCTTTTTGTTCAAAAGTGTTGCATTTATATTCTGAGCATCGCATAGCATCGCACCATTTTGTACAAAAATGAGATTGATGAACATTTGAACATTTGTACATGCATTGTCTTAATCAGGTAGTCAACCAACTAACAACTGTAAGAACAAAACAACTCGATAAACAACACAAGGCCTTGACAGGCCAAAGAATGTAATTACAACTCGATAAACAAATTGCAACAACTCAATAAGCAAAGCAATAACTCGATGAATAAAACAAATACAACTCAATAAGCAAATACAACTATTAAGCAGAACAGCAGGACGCATTCGAAATAGAATCAAACTCAAGTTTTCAGCATCCTCAGCACACAGGAAGGCTAAAAGCACTTTGCTGGAGATAAACAGAGGCTGTCGGCCACTTTTTACTTCTGTGGGCCACTTAAGTGGCTGGCCAAAGGTGGCTGGTCAGCTACTCTAACTGGTCGGTCGGCCAGTTTTGGTGGGAGCCTCTAGATTGCTGCCACCTGTCTTTCATTCAATGCTCTATCTTCTACAAAAGCTCTAGTTTCGTGGTTTCTTCATTTCAGCTCCATTTTGCCCCAAATAGAACCGTTCTTCGCCGAAAAACTCTCCAATTGGATTGCAACTTTGGATGGCTCGGAAAAGTTAAATTTTCGGGATTTTGGAATAAATGCACTATTCACGCTGTGTCGCACCCCGCTGCGTTTTTTATTCCTCCATGTCGCGGATAGGTGCTGGAATCTAGTAACTCATGTTTTTAGCTTTGGGGGTCAAGAGATGTGCCCCACTTTTGAAGAATTCCAAGGTTTAATGGAATCTCGGTGCGACGAGGAAATCTTTCCTCAGTTCCGTTTCGGCCACATCCAAGCTTTAGGACGGACGTGTGGGCATACTTTGTACGATGCTCGGTCTCTGATTCGCAACGGGGAGCTGGACATTCCCAGCCTGATTCATCATTTTTCTGATGCTGGCAACTGCGGCGATTATCTTTGGCAAAGTTTTCGGCGACATGCCCTCTGTTTGTGCATGTTATCTCATTTTCTACCTGCCCTTGGCTTTGGAGGGTCTAGCATTCGCTTGATTGAGGTTGCCCAAGGCTTGAAAGAGGGCAAGAGCTGCATTGGCATGACATTAGCCGAAACCTTGATGGGCTTGGATGCTTTCCATCGCCGGGAGACAACCAGGTTCGCAGGAAGTCCACTACTCTTACAGGTAATGTTTCCCACCCTTCTCACATGTGTTTCTCACATCGCTCGGCCCTCAGGCTCTATTTTTCTTTCAAAACCCTTTTCTCACTTTTTCTCTCTACGTACGCCTCTCCATTCTTTAATCTCTCTTATTTTTCATCCCTCCTTAGATATGGCTCATGGATAAATTGAAAGTAGTGGACTCTTGCCCCGCATATTTAGTGCGCGACTATTTCTTTCGTCAATGGCTAGTTGATGCCCCAGATAAGGGATGGTGGTGCCAACGGATGTGCACTCGATCTGCTGTTGACATCACTTGGCGTTGTCCTTGGCTTGATCTGCAAGAGATGGGCTACAGCATGTCCCGATAGCCTGGCATTCAGTTAGTTGGCTTGACGCACTGCGTCTTTTACTTTCCATTTTGGTTCAGCTGTCAGTTCGGCCACAGCCAGACTTGCCCGGAAGAAGGGATAGAATACCCTGATGAATTTATGATCAAAGACTCACATCTAGCCTAATATACCACAGCATGGAGGACGAGAGAGCTTCTGGCCCCCACTCCCACTTTTAGTTGTGCCCTTTCTGGCGAATGCATTCCTTGGCTTGAGGAAGAGGCATAAATCGGGCCTACTTTAGCATCAGAAGCTTCCATAAGCTCGGGGAGGGGGCGCAGGAACACCTGACTTAACCATGCCCCTAGTTTATTGCTTTAATCTGTACTTTCAAGTTTTCTTTATGAATGTAATAAAAAGTAACTTCAATTTGTATCGAGAGTCGGAGGGCTCTGTAATGAAATCAATGGAATTGAAAGTTGTGGGTACTGAAAATTTTCCGTTTTGGTCCAAAAATGGCCTAAGTTGTAAAAAGATTAATTTGAGCAAAATCAACTCTTATTAAAACTTTTCAAAACCATTTTCGATATGGATCACAACTGGACATGCCCGAGATCTATCACTAAGATGTGCAACCCCGGATTCAATCACCTGGAAAGTTTCCCTTTGTCTGAATAGCACTGCACTATAGCTCATAACCAAACTCTTGGATGCAGCAAAGACAAAGATGACCAAACAATCACATGGACACAGTTGATTTGGAAGTGTTTATGGCTGGACTTCAGAATGAAGTTTTCTACGTATCCTAAATATGGGAATCAAGCCTTGCATAGTTCGGCTCAGGTTCGCTCGGCTTTTAACACTCTCCTTTTGCGCTCTAACTTTTTCCAAGGCCGCCCTCTCTGGATTTTCAACCTTGCGAGCTCAGTTTTTCTTATTTCAATTTTTTTTTTTGTGTTCTAACTTTTGCCTAGGTTGCCCTTTCAGGTTTTCAGCCTAGCGAGCCACTCAGGGATAGTATTGCTTCAACTTGTCCATGTTGATCGGCTGGGAGAACTCAAGGCCATCTAAATCCATCAGAATGACAGCTCCACCCGACCAGATAGACTTGATGATGTAAGGGCCAGTCCAATTGGGTCTGAACTTGCCCCTAGGGTCGTGGATGGGAGATCAGTTGTCAAATCCCCTTCTTTCAGATTCCTGGACTTAACCTTCCTATTGAAAGCCCTGGCAATCCAATTGGGTCTGAAGTTGCCCCTAGGGTCGTGGATGGGAGATCAGTTGTCTTTGAGCACCAAATCCCCTTCTTTCAGATTCTTGGACTTAACCTTCCTATTGAAAGCCCTGGCAATCCTGTGTTGATAACCTTGAATATGGTACAATGCTTTCAGCATCTCTCATCGAACAACATGAGTTCTTCGAACCTGCTCTGCTGCCAATTTGTCTCAGCTATCTGGCGCTCAGCCATTACTCGCAACGACGGAACCTCAACTTCGATAGGCAAGATAGCCTCCATCCCATAAACCAAGGAATATAGAGTTGCCCCAGTAGAAGTTCGAATTAATGTCCGGTAGCCCCAAAGAGCAAATGGCAGCTTATCTGGCCAATCCCTGTACGTTTCCACCATCTTCTGTAGAATGTGTTTGATGTTCTTTTTGGCGGCCTCAACTGCTCCATTGGTTTGTGGCCTATATGGACTTATGAAAAGCCACATTGTACTTCTCCAACAAGTCGATCACTTCCTTCTTGAAGTGGGAACCATTATCCGAGATGATTTCATTCAAGACCTCATACCGGCAGATAATGTTATTCCTGATGAACTTAGTAACGTGTGACACCTTCAGCACTGTATAGGATTGGGCTCGACCCATTTTGTGAAATAGTTTATCGCCACCAAGATGTACTCATGCCCGTTCGACCCCTTCGGAGTGACTGCCCCAATTACATCAATTCCCCAGACTAAAAATGGCCATGGCGAAGTCATGTTGTACAGCTTCGACGGCGGAATATTCATACGATTTGCATAGATCTGGCATTTGTGGCATCACTGAACAAAACCAATACAATCCTCCTCCATGGTTGACCAGTAGTAACCCTGTTTGAGAATCTTCCGAGCTAGCATTACCCCGCTCATGTGCGCTCTGCACTCTCCACCGTAGATGGCCTCCATCAGGCGCTTCGACTCTTCAGCATCAACACATAGTTTGTATATCCCAAGATGGCCCCGTTTGTACAATTTACCCCTGCAGATGATGAACTGAGCAACCATTCTTCGTATTGCCCTCTTATCTTTGGCATTTACCCCTGGTGGATAAGCCTCATTTTCCAAGAAGTTCCAGATGTCGTAATACCAGGGGTTTTGCTCTTATACTTCATCTATGGCGGCAATCAGCTCGTAGGCCGACACATACCGTTGTTCAATGATGATTGGACGCATTCAGACTCCCAAAAGGATGTCTATCATAGAAGATAGAGTTGATAAGGCGTCTGCGAACTTGTTGCTCTCTCTCAACAGATGGGTGAAGGTTAACTTCTCAAACCTGGGAATTAGAACGTCTAGGGTTTGGTGATAGATTTTCATCCTTTCTTCTTTAACCTTCTAGTCTCTTTTCGCTTGAGACACAACCAGGTTCGAGTCCCCAATGACGTCCAACCGTTTTGCCCTTAGTTCTAGGGCAGCTTCCAAGCCAGCGATACATGCCTCATACTCTGCTTCATTGTTCGATACCTTGAACCGGAGTTTAAAAGCTAAGGATGTGTGGGAATTGTCGGGTGCTATCAGCAACACCCCTATCCCATACCCGTACTGGTTTGACGCTCCGTCAAAGTATATAGTCCAAACCTCTTCTTCAACCTGCAGAATGGCCTTATCTTTGAAACAATACTCTACTACTTCACCTCCCTCCACTGGGTGATCGGCTAGGAACTCCGCTACCGCTCTCCCTTTCACAAACTTGCGCGTTATGTTCTTTAAATCAAATTCGAAGAGAAGAAGAAACCAACGGACTAGCCTACCCGTAAGTGCTGGTTTCTCGAAGAGATATTTGATGGGATCTAATCTCAAAACCAGTATTATAGAGTGAGCTAACAAGTAGTGCCTCAACTTCCTAGTAGCCCATACCAAGGCCAGACAAGCCTTTTCTAGCGGCGTGTAGCGGGTCTCATATTCCAGCATCTTCTTGCTCAGGTAATAGATAGCCTTTTCCACTTTGTTCTCAGACTCCTGTGCAAGCATGCAGCCCATTGTCGTGTCGGTTACTAATAGATACAATATCAACAGCTTTCCCGGCTCCGGCGGTGACAACACGGGTGGGTTCTGTAGATACTGCTTGATCTGCTCAAAATTAGCTTGGCATCGGTCATCCCATTGTAACTTCTTTCCTTTCTTCAGGAGACCAAACAGTGGTCCACAAGTCAAGGTTAATTTTGCAATAATCTGTCTTATGAATTGCACTTTACCTAGAAAGCCTCACACCTCCTTTTCAGTCCTTGGTGGTGGCATTTCTAAGATGGCCTTGATTTTGGAAGGATCGACCTCAATGTCCCTTTGCGTGATCAAGAACCCCAACATTTTTCCTGCTGTAACACCGAAAGTACATTTTTGAGGACTCAGTCGCAACCGATACTCTCTGATCTGTTGGAAAAATTTCTTCAAGGCGGTGTAGTGGCCCTCTCTTTCCTTGGACTTGACAATCATATCGTCCACGTACACCTCAACCTCGTTGTGGATCACATCATGCAAGATCGTGGTCGCATACCATTGATACGTAGCCCCAGCATTCTTTAAATCGAACGGCATCACCCTATAACAGTAGGTTCCCCACGGGGTGGTGAATGCAGTCTTCTCCCTATCTTCAGGGGCCATCAAAATCTGGTTATAGCCCGAAAACCCATCCATGAATGAGAGTAGTGCATGCCCCGCAGTGAAGTCCACCAATTCGTCGATATGTAGCAAAGGAAAGCCGTCCTTCGGACTGGCTTTGTTCAGATCTCTGAAGTCCACGCACACTCAAATTCTGTCATCTTTCTTCGACGCTGGAACTATGTTGGCCAACCAAGTAAGGTACTCAGATACTAACAGGAGCCCTGCATTAATCTGCTTGGTGACCTCTTCTTTGATTTTCAGAGCCCAATCCGGGTGGATCCTTTGAAGCTTCTGCTTAACAGGTCGGGCCTCTGGGTCAAGAGGGATCTGATGCTGTACAATCTCAGGATCGATTCCAGGCATGTCTTTGTAGGACCATGCGAAAACATCTTTGAAATCTTTTAATAAACCGACTAAGTGCTCACGCTCCTCCGAAGACAACGTGGACCCGATTTGGACTAGACGCGGATCCTTCTCAGTACCAACATTAATTGAGGTGGTTTCATCAACCAAAGGCTTTACAAACCTCTCCTGCTCTCGGTTAATCAAACGTTTTAAAATCAGAGGAATTTCTTCCTCGTTGTTTTCATCGAAATTTTGAAAGTCCTGATTAATGCAATAAATTAAAGGCACATAAAATTACTCAAAAGCCATAGCAGTACCATTCTCATTAACTTCCAGATCGTCTGATTCTTCGGTTACAACCGACTCAAAAGAAAATGAAAATGACGACCTGGACAGGACAGTGGCATTCGGGTTATCACTCCCAGGAATACCAGACTCCAACTCAGATGAACTGGAATCTAATTCCGACTCCACAGACTCTGTGGAATTAGATTTCGGTTCACTACCTGACCCAGAACTGCTAGATAAAAAGCTTTCCTTGTATTGCCAGATGAGGGAAGGTGCGATGGATGCATCCAAAATGCCGGAAGAAGGGCCCACAGCCGAGCTATCTCCGATCATGGAAACTGAGAAATCATCCCCCGAGCACGCTAGTAAGATCTGAGGATCTGAGAGAAGACAAGTCAGTGCTGCTCCCAACTCAGAATTTGTGCCATTGGACGCATCCTCATTACACTGCTCAGCCACAGCTGGTGGGTCCGTATGCTCTTTGGCAACTTTATCCCCCGGCAATTGCAAGTCAAAGAAGATCTCAAAACCCAGCAAGCGCTGCCTCTCTAAATTCAGCCATGGCTCTAGAAAGCCGCAGAACGGGAAATCTTTCCCCTCCCGGACAAAGCGTCCGTTCAGGGTCCCCTGGATAGGTCTATACACTAACTCATAGTGCTTCCCAGCTTGTTTAGCCCTAGCTCTTCCAGCCATCTGTTTTCCTTTCCTTACCCAATCCTTTTTGGTAGGTGTATAACCTAGACCAAAGGTATGGGGATTGTGTGGCACTTCGGCCAATTTAGCGATGCCCTTCCGGCCACTTCTTCCTAATCCCATCCCGAGCACATGTTGAAGCTTGTTCATGAGGTAAAGAGATTGCGTATTGACGTACAGCCCCTCATCAACAGCTAGAAGATCTTGCACCACTCGAGCCTCAACCAAGGTGAACCCAAACAGGAAGACATCCTCCTCGCCATGTACAATCTCCAAGATTGGTGTAGAAACCTCTGGCGGTGAATGTATTGAAGAGTTCCCAAAAATAATTGCCACCCCCTTCCCGTGGGGGTATTTCAGCATCTGGTGTAGGGTGGAGGAGATAGCCTTCACTTGGTGCAGTCACGGCCGCCTAAGAAGCAAGTTGAAGGTGGCTGGAACATCCAGAACACGAAATTCGACGTCCTGTTGGCCTGGGCCAACCTGAGTTTTAATTCGCACCGTCCCCATCACCTCCCGACTGGTGTTGTCATAAGCCTGTATCACCAGGGCTGTTGGCACGAAATCTGCGGGCTTCAACCCGATAGCATATGCCGTTTGCGATGGACACGCATTTATAGCAGATCCCGTATCAACTAGGACAACTCGTATCCACTTATCCCTACACTCCACAGAGATGTATAACAGTTTATTGTGCTTGGAGCCCTCAGGCGATAGTTCTTTGTTTGTAAAGGTCAGGGTCGGTGTAGCACCACCCGAGAACACCAGTCCCACAAATTGTTCGGGCGTTGTATCAATGGAAAGCTTAGCCTTGTCCATGGTTAAAAGGACGACTTGTCTATGTACCTTGGAGGCCATAAGCAGTCCCCAAATGGAGATGTCTGCTTGAATCTTCTTTAGCTGCTTTAGTACAGCTTCCTCCTCTAACAGTCTGTCCTTCTGTTTCTCAGCTTCTCTGTCCTTCCCAGATGCCTCTGGTTGGTCCAGATGTGGGGGCTTAAAGTACCGCCCACTCCGCATCATATGGTTCACTTCTTCAGTGTACCAGGTTTCGTCTAGGAGGTTCTGCCCCCAGTCTTTATCGGTATAGGCCAGACGCAAATCGTCGTCTTCCCACCACATCCCCTCAGCGACCGACAAACAACTGTCCGGTTCTGCTGTAGTTGTTTCTGTGCGCACAGCACATTCTGTCCCCGTAGGGGCCTTGGCCTTTCTAGCCCTGTCATCATTCTTGATCCTCTCTGAGGCATGGCTTCTTGTTTGGTGTCCGCTGTACACAAACTGCCCAAGTCCTAAGCAATTCTTCCTTGTTCTCGACCATTCCGGCCATTGTAGATGTTGTAGTTTCTGACTGCCCTTGTTTCGGCTGGGACTCCTCAACAATATCTGGCTTGTCATTGAGCCACCCTGTAGCATCTGTCACTCCATTCAGGTCAAACCAATTGACACTCACATCACCCGGATCCTGCTCGTCTAAGAACTGCAGATTAGCAATGTCCTCTTCAAGCTCCACTAAATCATCCAACCCATGACTTGGCCCATCTTCCCGAACTACATTGACCTCTGCCCCAATTGGCAACACCACCATCGGTTTCACCTGATCTGTTGACACAATATAACTGCAAGGGTTGTATGTTTCCTCAATTAAGCCCTTAGATCCCTCAGGTTCTGAACCAACATCCCCACTTTTCTCTGAGGTCACCCCAGCTTTATCTTCGACAGTCCCCACCACTGGCTTGGGTAGGGTTAAGGAAGTGCTCATCATTCACAAGTCTGTGCTATTTGGGATGAACACCTCAGGCTTGGGCAGGTGGGAGGAAGTGATTTATATGGTGGGGTCGTACAGGACGGCCATGGTTTGAATCAGGTTTATCTGCCTGGGTGGAGGAAGGGGGGTTGTTATGTGGTGGAAGGGGGTTTGTGGTGACATTTGGTTTGTCAGGAGGTGCAATCACCTTGTTGTCAATGAGATCTTGAATCTCATGACATAATCTGAAGCACTGGTCAGTATCATGCCCATGTTGCTGATGGAAGGCACAATACTTGGCTGGATTATGTGTGGAAGGGAGGTTATTTGGCAGTGGGTGTGGTTCTAAGGGCTTCAGATGCCCTTTTCTGATTAGAACCCCCAAGGCTTTGGACAGGGGCATGTAAAGTGGGGTGAAGGTCCTCTGGCCCCTAGGCGGGTATTTTGCTAGTTGTATGGTGGCTCCAGATGTGTCGGTGAAGGGTGTAGCTATTTTTGAGGTGGTGGTGGTGACCATGCCTACGTCAGAAGTTTTTGCAGCTGCACTACTACTTGTAGCTGCATTCGAACTGCGTGTAAACGCCCTCTTGGGCTGTTCCTTTTCCTAGTCGATCAGACCTTGCTTTATAGCATCTTCAATCTGTACCCTTATCTCGTGCAAGTCAGCAAAGGTGGGGAGGGGTAAGACGATCATCTTCTGTATCAGCTTGGGTTACAGGTTGCGCACAACCATTCTTATCTGATATTTTTCGGGTGGCCGAGTTGTCATCATAGAGGCCTTGGCCCTCCATCGAGTGACAAAGTCAGAAAAGCCCTCCTACGACTCTTGTCTAGTTGCCTCGAGATCACAAGTCGTGACCTCGATTTGGGTGTTATAAGCATATTGGGCGATGAAGGCCTCGACCATCTCCTCCTAGATCCGTTTCACTAAATCCTCCAGTTGGGCATACCAGATGGTTGCAACACCCGGCGGGGTCCGACTGAAGAGCGATAGTTTCTGGAGTCTAGTCAAGCCCATCGGACGCAGAATATCCGACAACAACCTTAGATGAACCATAGGATCGCTCGAGCCGTCAAAACGGTCTATGTTGGGCATTTTGAATCTGTCTGGCAATGTCACCGCCGAATCCGTATAGCCGTCCTCAATGTCCGGGATCGAGTTAACTCCCTAAGCCCGTTTGAATAGCTTTTCTAGCTTGCTCACTTTCAGAGCAGTTGGATCGACCTCAAATTCGAACGGTGTGTCCACTGGGTAAGCCGGTGCCTTTGAAGTTTGTGGTAGGACTGGTGGTGGGACTGCCCCTGTAGGAACGTTCGTATTCTCCTGGACGTTAGCTGTCTCCCCGGGTGTTGGAACCCTAGGTGGGGGTGGAGGTGGATGCGAAGTAGATACTCCGGCTTGTTGTGGTTGCTGCTGTTGTTGAAGCCTAGCAATTAGTTCTGTCTATTGAGCTACAACCTCTATTTGTCGAGCGGTAACCTCCGTTTGGCAAGCAGCATCTCGCTGCATAGTCTCCATGGTCTGCTAGAGTTGACGTATCATCTCTTCCATACTGACTGAAAACTGCTGATCTATCAGAACAGGTATATACCCTCTCTCTAAGGTAGAAACAGAAAACTGATCCCAACTGTGCACAGGTGAGGTAGACAATGATCGCTGAACTAGCGACTGTTGTACTAGTGCTCTATGCCTGACTGCCCTTCGTCTTGTAATCGGGGGTAATGAAGCAAACACTGGTTGTTCGTTAATTAGATCCTCAGATCGGGAAAGCCTTTTACCTCTAGTCCAAAGTGCTTGGGGAATAACTTCCTCATCGGAAGCAATGATGAACTACTTCCTTGCAAAACAGAAAATAAAGCAAAAGACAAAAATTAGAAAAACGGACAGCATCTTGGCTTAGATAGAGACAACACACAGTTAAAAATCATAAGCTAGACTAACTGCACTCAAACACTGATTTCTGCCCCCAAATTTTCTGCCATAATACTGATACCCTCAATCACTGATGGCCTCAGACTGATACCCAGACTTGCAGACTGATACATGCATTCCCTGTAGAGACATAGCCTAACAGCACATCGTAAGCAAGTGAGAGCCAAAACATCCCTATGGTGGGGTAGGGTTTCCCTATCCTAATTTCGTTAGGAACTAGGGGTTTGCTACGCAAGCAAACAGTTTCAAACAACCTACATTCGGGTGAGCAACCTGTCCTAGTTTGGAATGGTCTCTATGGCTTCCGATATGCAACTAGGTCGAATGGTCAAAGAGGGTGCCTCGGTGGTGATCCCGATCCGAGGTTTGTGTTCCCATCGTGGCAGAGCCCGTAACCGGTTAGCTTTATGGCACACTTTTCCAAGCAAGCCTCCGGCAAACCGCTCAGGAATAACAGATGGCAAACACCGTGACTTAAGCGCACCAATGCAAATGTAATGCAAAGAAACACATAGGTGTAGATAAAACAACATATCATGAGTTCGAGTCGAGTTCTCTAAATCCCCAGCAGAGTCGCCTGAAACTGTAGACCCGACTTTCTTCGCGCGCCCCCCTTTCAGAGAAAGCGCGAATTGGTCTTACTACAGTTCGGACTCCTGTCACGGTTCTGAATTTAATCTCACAAAGTGCAATGTGAGACTGATAAACCATAAAGAGTCCAAATATGGCAATTGGTTTTGGAAAATCAATTTTGAATGAAAAAGCACAAAATATGGACTGTTTTGCCAGATTATAGAATTACCACCTAAATATTTTGTTTTGGGGAAATTTAGGAAACCCTGACTCGTGCCAAAGGCCACTTGTCCGTCATCACCAAAGTTGCCTCGGCTCGGGAACTTGGGTACGAGAGGGGAAGGTTCTGTAATGAGCACCCCCGCTCGCCCGATCAAAGGATCGGCCTCTACTAAGCATGATATGTTGTTTTATAAACCTCATGTGTTCTTATCTGGATTATTAGCTAACTTTACTATCTGATGCGCACAGCATACAAGTATAGTCTAAATCACGATAATTGGAACAAAACAACTCATGTTTGTTTTTTAAAATGGTTTGAAAGTGCCACCCTCAAGTAGGCTTTAAAACATAGCAAAATGGGCTTAAAACTCGCAATCATCGAGTTGTCCCAATTCAGGCAATCAAGCCTCCACCCACAGGCATTCAAGCAGTTAACATATAAGCAAATAGCCTCATGGCAAGCATGCTATCATGGCAACACTCACACTCATGCAAGTATGCTAAAGCGTAACACTTACAGTGTACTCCAAACCAAAACAGAAAATTAGTTAGAAACAATGTATGATCCTAACTATACAGAATGCCTAATGCAACACATGCAATAATGCAACTAAATAGGCTCGGTTATCTAAGATGGAATATGAATGCAACAATTGATACACGTATTCAAATAGGTATTGAAATACGATGCAGTTTGAATGATGCGCCGAGCCCGGTGCATGCAAGACAAATGAATTATGCAAACATGCAAGCATAAAGTATGCTAATCAAAACGTGCCCTAAACTAACCATCGAAAGCGGCTAAATAAAAGGGAGAAAGTAGTGGGGTTGGAAGACATGCACGCACACACACACGCACGCTTATTTACAACATTGCGTCCTCGCGAAAGAGGGTCTGAATAAATAAGCTAAGCTAATTATTACAAACCAAATGAAATTGAATAACTAGCTAATTTAAGCTAATTACAATATTACAAAGATGAGTTAAATTAGCTAAACACATTAACTAATTAATTATAAAACCGGTAAATTAACTAGCTAAGTAAAGCAGTAAAATGGCCTCAGGAGGGAGGGAGACATGCATGCTCGGTTTGCTTCGCCTGAAAATGCATTGCCTTGCCATGAGTTGCCTCTATTTGCACTCGCGGTGATCTCAGAACTTCATGTGAACTTCTAGATTGCATCTGCCCTAACACAGAAACATTTTGGACAATTTTCCCTGCAGGTGGCCAGCCGGCCACCTCAACTGGCTAGTAGGCTACTCAACTGGCCGGTAGGCTAGTGCAAGTGGCCGGCCGGCCACTTTTCTTTCCAGAATTTTGCCTTTGCTGCAACAGAGAGGAACAGAGCCAAGACAATGTCTCAAGCTCAAAGGAGTGTGGTACTTGGCTCTCAAGCCACCAATCAAGCATCTCAATGCATGATGGCTGAAGAACCAAGCTTGTACAAGCTTAGTGAATACGCACATAAGACTCATAGTGCCTCCACCCCATCATGCATGATCAAGGTGTTGGCGACCAAGAAATGCGACACATTTCATCACTTTGAGTATGAAACGTCTCACATTTCTTGTGTTTGGATTAACGTTCGATCCAAACACATGCAATGCAAACAACATGCTTATCTTGCATAAGTTTTACTTGGTTTCTTGTTTACTCATTTTACATTACCAAACCATTCCTTAATTGATTTGGTCCAATGTGAAAAGTCCTCTAATGGGAGAGGGGTTAACCAAAAGAAAGGTTTAAGGCATGAAAGAGACCATGCCTTTGGCTAGGAGGAACCCTCATAAGAGGGTTAAAGCCATTTAAGCATAAACTCTATGAACTTTAAACATAAGCACAAGGTAAACCAACCCTCAAAAACAAATCAAAAGTGAAGAAATGTGGGAGGTGGCAGAATTTCAGTGCTAAGGTGGCATGAAAAACAACACTCTAATATTCAAAGAACTCATGTACAACATGTTAGGGGACTTAAGCATTAAAACTAGTGAAGGACACAACACTAGAGGCATGCAATACAATGCTCAAACAACCAAACTAGCTGTGGACAAACCTAAAACATGCCAAAATAGTGGCCAAAACATGCTGAAACTTAGGCACAAAAGGCAAGACAAACATGCTCGCATGTTGGCTCACAAACGAGACACAAGCACAACTCTCAAAAGTAATGAAACAGTGGAATATGTGAGAGTGTAACAGTGATATATGCTCTAAAATCACATGAAAAATGATGCTATATCATGCAAATAACTCAAGCAAAGCATGCTAGAGGGCCTAAGACACAAAGCTAGTAAAGGCAACTACACTATAGCCATACAAAGCAAGCCTCAAAGGGCCAAGACCACTTAAAATATAGTTAAAGCATGCTAAAACATTAGCAAAAATGTGCTGGAGTCAAGCTAACACATGCTAGAATGATGGACTAACTCATTAGGCATTCAAGGCTATTAAGCAAGATTACACTACAAGTGTAAGATATAAGCAACAAGTGGTCAAACCAGCCAAAAACAGAGTTAGAGCAGGTCCAAAAAGTCACAAAAACATGCTTGAACTAAGCTTCAAAAAGGGAGAAACACATGCTCACTTGGTAGGCCATCAACACATGCAAACAAGACATGAGGAGAGGGGACTACCCCCTCCCATTTTGGACCTCAAGACCACCTTTCCACCACTGAAATTCCTCTGGAATTCAGTGGTTAAAGGGCCAAAAAAAAATTGTTTCAAAAGGCTTTAAAAGATGGCACAATTCTTAACAAATAAACAACCAAAGAGGGTAGACCAGCCCCAACTTCAAAAGGACCTCAAACCACCATTTTAAACACTTAAGAATAGAGGTTTTTGTAGTTCACAACTAGGCCAAAATAGCATGCAAAGGTGGCCCAAACAAGTGTACAAAAACAAGCTTAAAAGGGGAAGAAGCTTATACTTCAAGAACAGCAGCAAGACAGCAACAATTCTGAGCCAAAACAAAGTCTAAGACCTCAAATCAAGCTTCAATGGACCTCAGCTCCAAAGTGAAGGTGTTTGACTAGGTATCTTAGTGCAAATATGTGAAGAAAACACAATTTTAAGTTCAATATAGCACAATATAGAGAGAGAGTGTGAGAATTCTAGAAAGAGAGAGAAATTTCAGCTCTAAAATTTTGTGAACCCCTCTAAAGGGGGAGGAACCTCCCCTTATATAGAGCAAGCAAGCAAAAAGCTTGCTCCATCCCCCCACATGTATGGAGGATGAGTCAGTGAGCAATAGCTGGCTCAAAATATCTGAAAATATCTTAAAAAAAGGAGAAAATAGGCTGCTGGCCAGTTAAGGTGGTCGGCCGGCCACTTTTCCTAGCCGGCTGACCACTTCAAGTGGCCTACAAGAGAGAAAAGTGGCTGGCAAGTGCCACAAGTGGCCGGCAAGGCCTTCCACTCCCCCAGGCAAGAGGCAACAAGGTTTGGCCCAGAAACAAGACCAAAACACAGAGTGTTAAGAGGCTCAAAGACAAGGCACTCAGCTGAGACCTTTGGGCAGTCAAAACAAGCACAAACATGCGCAATCAACGAGTGCACAACAGATGACGTCAAAGTCATGAGGTCGGTCAAAAATGGGGTGTCTACACTAATTCTTCAATTTCAGTTTGTAATATTTAGCTAGCTTAGAATAGTTAGTCAATTTGTTTCAATTGTTGTAATAATTAGCTTAGAATAGTTAATTAGTTTTGGTTTGTAATAGTTAGCTTAATTAGCGTAGCTAGTTAGTTAGCTTATTCATTCGGACCCTCCTTCGCAAGGGCATAATGTTGTAATAAGTGTGCGTGCATGTGTGCATGTCTCCCAACCCCACGTCTTTCTCCCTTTTATTTAATTGCTTTCGATGGTTAGATTAGGGACATTTTCAATTAGCATACCTTATGCTTGCATGCTTGCATCCATTCATTTGTCTTGCATGCACCGAGACTCGGCGCATCATTCAAACTGCATTGTAATTTCAATACTTCTTTGAATACGGGTTTCAAAGTGTTGCAAATGCCATATTAATATCCGAGCCTATTAATTGCATTATTGCATGCGTTGCATTAGACATCTTGTACAGTTAGGATCATGCATTTTTTCTAACTAGTTTTTGTTTTGGCTTGGAGTACTCGGTGAGTTTTATGCCTTAGCATACTTGCATGAGTGTGATTGCCATATTGCCATGATTCACATGCTTGCCATGAGGCTATGCGCTTATTTGCTAAACTGCATGAATGCCTGCAGATGAAGGCTTTCTTGTTTGAATTGAAACAATTCAATGAATGCTTGTTTTAAGCCCACTTTGTTGAGTGGCAAAATCATGTTTTAAAGCCCACTACGTTTGGTGGCAAATCCGCATTTTTAAGCCCACTTGAGGGTGGCAAATTCAAACCATTTTTGAAAACAAACATGAGTTGAATTGTTCCAAGTCTTGAGACTTGTCTATACTTTCTTGTGTGTGTCACATAGTAAAGCTAGTTTAATAACCGAAACAAGAGCACATGAGGTTTATAAAACAACATATCATGATTAGTAGAGGCCGATCTTTGATCGGGCGAGCAGGGGTGCTCATTTCATGACCTTCCCCCTTCATATCTAAGTTCCCGAGCCGAGGCAACTTTGGTGATGACGGACACATGGCCTTTGGCACGAGTCAGGATTTCCTAAATTTTCCAAAAATAAAATATTTAGGTGGTGACTCTATAATCTAGCCAAGCAGTCCAATTTTGGCATTATTTGATTTAAAATCGATTTTCCAAAATTATTTGCCGGATTGGGCTCTTTGGTGATTATCAGTTTCACATTGCACCTTGTAAGACTAGATTCAGAACCACGAGAGTCCGAACTATGAGGCCTTCTTTTCAAACCCTTTCCGAAAGGCGGGGGGGGGGGGTGGAAAAAGGCGAGCCCACAATTTCTGGCGACTCCGCTGGGGATTTAGAGAACTTGACTCGAAACTCATGATATGTTGTTTTATTTACACTTATGTGTTTCTTCGCATTATATCTGCATCGGTTTGTCTAAGTCACAGTGTTTGCCATCTTCTATTCCTGAATGGTTTGCTGGAGGCTTGCTTGGAAAAGCTTGCCAAAAGGTTGACCGGTTGCGGGCCCTACCTCGATGGAACACAAGCCTTGGATTTGGGCTACCGCTGTACCGTTTGATCCTCCTTTCACTTTTCGGTGTTAGGTGTGAGAGGTAAATTAGGTAGTCTTGCTGAGGTACCCTTTTGACTAATCAGCCTAGTTACATATCCGAAGCCTTAGAGACTGTTCCAGACTAGAACAGATTACTCACCCGAATGCAGGATTGTATGAAACCACTTGTTTGTGTAGTGAACCCCTAGGTGCTGACGAAATTAGGACAGGGTAACCCTATCCCACCATAGGGGTGTTTTGGCTCTCACTTGCTTGATACGTACTTTTAGAATGAAACTTTATAGGAATGTATGTATCAGTCACAAGTCTGGGTATCAATTTGAGGGTATCAGTTTTGAGGCAGAAATTTGGGGCAGAAATCAGTGTTTGAGTACAGTCGTCCAGCTTAAAATTACAACTGTATGTTGTTTCTGTCTGAGTCGAGGTGCTGTGCATTTTTTGATTTTTGTTTCTTTTGCTTTATTTTCTTTTTGCAAGATAGTGTCTCACAATTGTGTCAGACGAGGCAGTTACCCCCCAAGCACTCTGGACTCGAGTAAAGCAACTTTACCGATCTGGGGATCTTGTAAGAGGACAACTAGTGTTTGCTTCACTACCCCCGGTCACAAGACGGAGGAGAGTCAGGCATAACTCACCAGCTCGGCAGTTACCTTCCTTCAGCGAGGTCCAGTTTTCTGCTTGCACCTCAGAAAAAGGGTACACACCAGTTCTGATAGATCAGCACCCCTTAGTCAACATGGAGGATATGATGTGCCAACTTTAGCAAACTATCAAGAATATGCAGCTGGATGCTGCCCGCTGGAGGATATGATGTGCCCAGCAGGCTGAGTTGATCAATAGGCTTCAACAGCAACAACAACCACAACAAGCAGCAGCTTTTGCTTCGCAACCACCCCCAGTCAGGGTTCCAATACCTGGGATTACAACTAATATCTAGGAAAATGCGGACATTCCGACAAAGCCAGTTCCACCCCAGACTTCCAAAGTACCAATTTACCCAACGGAGGCACCGTTTGAGTTTGAGGTCGACCCTACCACACTGAAAGTGAGCAAGCTGGAGAAGCTTTTCAAGCGAGCTTAGGGTGTCAATTCGATCCCAGATATAAAGGACGGTTATACCGATGCAGCGGTGACCTTGCTGGATAGGTTTAAGATGCCACATATAGACCACTTTGATGGCTCGGGTGATCTTATGGTCCACTTGCGGCTATTTTCAAATATTTTGCGGCCGATAGGCCTAACTAGACTGCAGAATTTATCCCCCTTCGGTCAGACTTTGTCGAGTATCGCGGCCATTTGGTATGCAAAACTTGAGGATTCTGTAAAGAGGAACTGGGAAGAGATGGCTGAGGCCTTTATTGCTCAATACTCCTATAACACTCAAATTGAGGTCATAACTCGTGATCTTGAAGCAACTCGTCAAGAGCCGAAGGAGGGCTTCTCCGATTTTGTCCCTCGGTGGAGGGCCAAGGCCTCCATGATGACCACTTGGCCAGCTGAAAAGGACTAGATAAGAATGGTCATCCGTAATCTGCAACCGAGGCTGCTATAGAAAATGATAGTCATACCTCTGCCTACCTTTGCTGACCTTCATGAAATAGAGGTGCAGATAGAGTATGCAATGAAACAAGCTCTGATAGACCACAAGAAAGGGCAGCCCAAGAGGGCTTTTACACATAGTTCTAATGTGGCTATGAGTAGTAGTGCAGCTGCAAGGCCTTCTAATGTTGGTATGGTCACCACCACACCGAAAATTGCCAATCCCTTTGCCGGTATATCAGAAACCACCTCATAACCTGCAAAACACCTACCTTGAGGCCAAAGGGTCTTTATCCCTTTACACATGTCCTTATCCGCAGCCCTGAGAGTCCTGATCAAAAAAGGTCACCTGAAGCCACTAGAGCCTCGTCCTTTACCGACCCTCTTCCCCCAAAACATAACCCGACCAAGTACTGCGCTTTCCACCAACAGCATGGTCATGACACCGACCTATGCTTTAGATTGCGTCATGAGATTCAAGATCTCATCGACAATAAGGTGATAGCGCCTCCTCAAAAGCCTAATGTCACTGTAGATGCGCCTCGAGGGCCTCATGCTACCGTTCGGACTCAAATGTCACGGTTTTGAATCTAATCCCACAAAGTGCAATGCGAGACCGATAAATCACCAAAGAGTCCAAATCCGGAAAATCATTTTGGAAAACTGATTTTTAAGAAAGAAGTGCCAAACATGGACTGCTTTTCCAAATACAGAGTCGCCACCTAAATATTTTATTTTGGAGGGAATTTAGGAAACCCTGACTCGTGCCTAAGGCCACGTGTCCGTCATCACCAAAGTTGCCTCGGCTCGGGAACTTGGGTACGATAGGGGAAGGTCATCTATGAGCACCCTCGCTTGCCCGATCAAAGATCGGCCTGTACTAAACATGATATTTTGTTTTTGAAAACATATGCGTTCTTATTCCAGTTTATTAGCTAGAATTTACTATGTGATGGCACAACACACAAGTATAGACTAGATCGCCTAAATTGGAACAAAACATTTCATGTCAGTTTATTTGAAAATGGTTTGATGGTGCTACTCGCAAGTAGGCTAAGACGTGGATTTGCCACCCTCAAGTGGGCTTAGAAAACATGATTTTTCCACTCTCAAGTGGGCTTAAAACTCGCATTTTAATGAATTATTCCAATTCAAGTAATCCAACCTTCACCCACAGGCATTCAGGCAGTTATATAACATAAGCAAATAGCTTCATGGCCAGCATGCTATCATGGCAACACTCACACTCATGCAAGGATGCTAAAGCATAAACACTCACCGAGTATTCCAAGCCAAAACAAAAACTAGTTAGCAATCAATGCATGATTCTAGTTCATGTTAAGATGGCTAATGCAACACATACAAGATACAACTAGACGTAGGCTCGGCTATTCTAAAATGTCATGTGAAATGCAACAGTTGATACATGTATTCAACTTGGTATTGAAATACAATGCGGTTTGTATGATGCACCAAGCCCGGTGCATGCAAGACAAATGAATGATACAAACATGCATAGCATAAAGATGCTAATTGAAAATGACCCTAAACTAACCATCAAAAGCAGGTAAGTAAAAAGGAGAAAGACGTGGGGTTGGAAGTTATTCACACACTCACGCACACTTATTACAAAATTCGCCCTCTCGACGGAGGGTCCGAAAGAATAATATAAATTGACTAATCAACTAACTAGCTAATTAATTATTACACAACACTTAACTAATTAAACAAATTAATTAAGCTACTAAAGTGGTAAAGAGGCCTCGGAAAGAGGGACAAATGCATGCATGCTCGGCTCCGCTCAGAAATCTATCGCCATGCTCATGCTGCCTCTGTTTATATTGCTCTACACCTCTGAAAACTGTGCAAGTCTCAAGGATGCTTCTGAATCACCTTCTAGGTGCTTTGAGAGGCCATCGACCAAGGTATAGGAACACCGGCCATGTGGAATTGGTCATCGACCATTTGTGAGGATCTCGGCCAAAAATGCTTAGTTGATCGGCACTGAAGATGGCCGGCCGGCCATATCTTCCTGCAGAATGCTGTTTTGCTGTAGTAGAGGACAAACAGAGCATGGCAATGCATTTTCAAAGCAATGTGTGCACAACCATCCTTCCTATCATGTCATGAACTCAAGGAAGTATGGTTCTCGACCCTCGGGCCATCAATCACGCATTTCAATGCATGATGGCCAAAGGAGCCAAGTGTGCAAATCAATATGGAATGAATGCACAAAACACATGAAGGCCTCACACTCTATCATGTTGGATCAAGAGCGTCGGCGACTAAGGATTGAGGCACGTTTCGTCACTCCAAGTACGAACGTTCCTCGCTCCTCGTGTTTGGTTTGACACCCCAAACCAAACACAATGCAATGCATGCAACCGAGTACAATGCAACATGGAAATACAAGGCAATGTAATATGAGCATGGCAAATGCAATTCAATGCGGCCTAGTCAAGCATGTGACAAAATGCAAACTAGCAAGCATGCAAAATGCAACCTAAACGTACACACATGCAATGTAATAGGCATGCGACAGCAATACCAACAACAAGGATGCGACAACATGCAATGCGATAAGCATGCAACGACACACAAACCGCATGATCCATGGACTTACACTGAAAATGGATAGGCCTCAGCCACACCAAAACAGTGGCCAAAATGATGAAGTGATAGAATGAAACGCACAATGAGCATGTACATACAATGGTCCAAGAGTTAAGGCATAAGGTCACAACACCCATACATGAGCGAGGGGTGACAATCATGGTAGCATGGTGACACCATAAGCTCTGAAATTATGTTAAGAGTGATGCCAAATCAAACACATAACACAAGCGAGGCATGCTAATGGACTTCAAGTTCAAAGCTAGCCAAGGTACTTGAACCATGGCTATATCAACCAAGCCCCAAAGGACCAAGGTGACCCAAAATAGTCCCAAGGCAATCCAAAACAAGGCTAGAACATGCATGGGATGAGGCCAAAACATGCTAGAAAGGTGAGCACAAAACAAGACGCATACAAGGCCAAAAGGGGCAATTGCACTACACCTATTACAACCAAACATGGCATGACTTAAGCCAACAAAATCAGAGTTATGGCATGTTAGAATCAGTCCAAAAACCCACTTAGATGGCATCCCAAAGGCCTAAGTATGATGGCATGCACAATGACCTATTCTTAAGGCATGAAACACAAACTATCCAAAGCATGGAATAGGTGATAAATGCAAGTGTGTGACCATGAAACATGGACTGAAACTACATTTCACATGATGCCAAATCATGAAAATACTTCAAGTAACACATGCTAATGAACTCAAGGCACAAAGCTTACAAGATAGAATGAACCAAGGCTATGAAAAACAATGCATGCATGAACAAGACAACACCAAACAGAGTTTAATCATGGTAGAGAGAAAGCTCCTTGGAGTCGAGCCAAAACATGCAAGAAAAGTGGTCCAAACACAAGATGTATGTTATGCAAACATGCAAGATTACTCTACAAGTATGTGAAGCATGCAAGATGCCATCAAACCAACATGGAATAGAGTTAAGGCAAGTCCTAAAAGCCACTAAAAAGTGATGGAATAGAACCAAGACATACTAAGTAAACATGCCACTCTTATAAGCCAACAACACAAGCACATGAGACATAAGGAGAGAGGGGTGTCCCCCTCCTATACAAGACTCCAAAACCACTTCTCCACCACTGAAAATCCTCTGGATTTCAGTGGTGGGAAGGTCAAAATAAGATGATCCCAAAGCTCAAAAGTAAAGGCACAAAACAAGGCCAAACAAGGCCTAAGAGGGGATAGACAACCCCCAACCAAAAAGTGACCTTAAGCAACTAAAACAAGCATATAAAATCAAAACTTTTTGTAGTTTAGAGCTAAGCTTGAAACACTATGCAAGTAAGTCTAAAAGCTTAAGCCAAAATGGGGTATCAAAAGCAAGTTGACTCACCCTTGAAGAACAACATCAAGAACACAACTCCAGCAATCTTCTTGGATCAAAAACAGCCCAAGAACTCTAATATCAACCTTCTAGTGCCTCAGCAACCAAGGATAGTGTAGTGCTAGGTGTTTGTGTGCAATAGTAAGAACAAAACACACTTTTGAGCTCAAACACACACACAAATCTAGAGAGAGGGAGATATAGAGAGAGATATATCTAACTTGTATATCAGATTTCTAGAATCCCTGGAAAGCGAGATGAGGTACTCCTTTTATGGAAATCCAATTTTGCAAAGCTTCTTGGAGAAGCTAAGCGAGACTCAAATCCCTCCATACACGTGTATGGAGGGGGGAATAGTGCGTGCCAGCTATGCTAGCTGGCACAAAATATCTGCATAAAGTAGATGAACAGGGTTCGGCCACCAAATATGGCTGATTGACCAACATGAAGGACTGACCGACCAAAAAAAGTGCCGATCGGCCAACACTTTTGGTCGATGGCAAGAAAACAAGGCCGATAGCTTCAAGCCTTGGCCGGTGGGTTGAGGGGATGGCAAACAAGCCGCCCTCTTCCCTCAGAAGCAAAACCACAAGTCCTTGGTCCACAACCAACCACAAAACAGACAAGTTGAGAGATCCTAAGGCAAGGCGCGCAGCCGAGACCTTGGGGAACTCAAAACGAACACGAGCATAGATAATCATCGAGTGTTCAAACGATAACGTCCAAGTCTTGAGGACGGTAAAAAATGGGGTGTCTACAGTCACTACAAGTCCTCTCCCACCACATAACCAAGCCCCTCCACCCCGGTAAATAAGCTTTATCCAAACACTAGCCGTCCCATACGACCCTATTATATACATCACCCCCTCCCACCTACCTAAGCTGACGTTGTTCATTCCAGAAAGCACAGACTTGTGCATGATGAGCGCATCCATATCCCAACCCGAACCTGTGGTGGTCGCTGTGGTAGAAGAAGGCATGCCTGAGGGCATCGCGAGCTTAACTGAAGAGGAATACAACCCTTACCGCTACATTGTGCTGACTAATCAAGCCAGACCAGAGGTGGAGTTGCCGACGGGAATGGAGATTAATGTAGTCTAGGAGGACAAACCAAGCCAGGGACTGGATGACTTAGCCGATCTCAAGGAGGACAATAGTAACCTGCAGTTCTTCGATGAACAAGATCTGGGGAGTGTACAGATTGATTGGTTTGATATGAACGGATCAACGGATAATATAGGGTGGCTTAGTGATGAATCGGATGTCGATGAGGGGTCTCAACCGAAGTAGGAACAGCTAGAAACAGGAACTGCCGCGACGGCCGAAACGGCCGATGACAAGGAAAAGTTGCCAGGGAGCACCGGTACTAAGAATCTTGCTCGGGAATTGAGTAGCATTAGTACAGCCGATACAGAGCAGGAGGATGCGCTGAAGTGGTTTGAACAGGAAAGGGTTAGAATAGTCAAGAAGCTGGAACAGCCAAAGGCCCTACAGGGAATAATTATGATGTGGATACGGGAACACTTATAACGGAACCAGACAGTTGCTTGTCGATTGCTGGGGGAATGTGGTGGGAAGATGATGACCTTCGTCTTGCCCATACTGATGATGATTGGGGACGGAATCTGCCAAATGATACATGGTATTCCGAGGAAGTGGATCACATGACTAGGAGCGGGCGGTATTTTAAGCCCCCACACCTGGACCAACCCGCAGCATCTGGAAAGGATAAGGAACCTGAGAAATAGAAGGAGAAACTGCTAGAAGAAGAAGCTGTATTGAAGCAGCTAAAGAAGATTCAAGCAGACATATCCATCTAGGGATTGCTCATGGTTTCACGGGTGCACAGACAAGCCATCTTATCAGCAATGGATAAGGCTAAGCTCTCTATTGACACAACCCTCGAGCAGTTAGTGGGATTGGTTTTCCCAAGAGGCGCTTCGCCGACTTTGACCTTTACGGATAAGGAATTGCTTCCTGAGGGCTCTGAGCATAACAAACCACTATATATCTCCGTTGAATGTAAAGAGAAGTAGATACCGATTGTCTTGGTTGATACTATGGTCTGCAATTAATGCGTGTCCGTCGCGCACGGCCTATGCTGTTAGCTTGATGCCAGCATACTTTATACCAACGGCCCAGGTGATTTGGGCTTATGACAATACAAGTCGGGAAGTGATAAGGATAGTTTGGATCAGAACACAGGTTAGCCCGGCACAATAGGATATTGAGTTTCATGTCTTGAATGTTCTGGCCACTTTTAACTTACTCCTTGGACGGCCATGGCTGGACTAAGTGAAGCTATCTCTTCTACTCTACATCAGATGTTGAAATACCTCCATAGGAGAGGGGTAGTCATTGTTTTTGGGAATGCTTCTATATATCCTCCGCCGGAAGTCACTACAACGGTACTGGAAATTGTACACGGTGATGACGATGTCTTCTTGTCTGGGTTCACCTTGGTTGAGGCCCGGGTAGTGCAAGATATCCTGGCTATTGATGAGGGGTTGTGCATCAGTGCTCAATCAGTCTACCTCATGAATAAGCTATAACACCAACCCAAGATGGGATTAGGAAGGAGTAGGCGGAAGGGCGTTGTTGCATTGGCCGAAGTGCCACATAACCCTTATACCTTTAGTCTAGGTTACATGCCTACCAAAGAAGACTGGGTAAGAAAAAGGAAGGAAATGGCAGGAAGAGCCAAAGCTAAGCAAAGTGGGAAGCACTATGAGCTGGTGCATAGACCCATTCAAGGAACCCTGAACGGCCACTTTGTCTGGGAGGGGGAAGATTTCCCATTTTGCGGCTTTCTTGAGCCATGGTTGAACTCCGAGAAGCGGCATTTTCCTGACTTTGAGATCTTCTTTGACCTATAGCTGCAAGGGGATGAATCCACAAAAGAACAGACTGACTTACCAGCTGAGGCTGAATAGAGTACAAAGGATGAGTCCAATGGCAGTGAACTTGAGATAAGAGCAGCGCTGGCTTGTCTCCTTTCAGATCCTCAGATCAAACTGGAGAGCTTGGGGGATGACTTCACTGTTTCCATAATCGGGGATCAATCGGCTGTGGACCCTTCTGACGGTATTCTGGATGCATCTATCGCACCCTCTCTCGTTTGGCAGTTCGAAGAGGGCTTTTTGTCCAGCAGTTCTGAATTAGGTAGTGAACCGAAATTTGATTCCACAGAGTCTGTGGAGTCGGATTCAGATTCCAGTTCTACTAAGTCGGAGTCCGGTATTCCTGGGGTTAATAACCCGAATGCCGTTGTTCTGTTAGGGTCGTCTTTTTCCTTTTCTTTTGAGTCAGTTGTAACCGAGGAATTGAACGAGCTGGAGGCTTTGAATGAGAATGGTACCACTGCTATTTCTGAGTACTTTTTTCTGCTACTTGTATATTGCATTGAGCATGACTTTCAAAATTTCGATAAAAATGATGAGGAAGGAATTCCTCTGGTTTTGAAACATTTGATTGACTGAGAGGAGGAGAGGTTTGTAAAACCCCTTGTTGATAAGATTGTTGCAATTAATGTGGGTACAAAGAAGGATCCGCATCTGGTCCATATCGGGTCCACGTTGTCTTCAGAGGAACGCGAACGCTTAGTCGCTTCATTAAAAGATTTCAAAGATGTTTTCGTGTGGTCCTACGAAGACATGCTTGGAGTCGATCCTAAGATTGTACAGCACCAGATCCCTCTTGACCCTGAGGCCCGACCCGTCAAGCAGAAGCTTTAGAGAATACGCCCGAATTGGGCTTTGAAAATCAAGGAAGAGGTCACTAAACAAATAGATGCAGGGTTTTTGTTAGCATCTGAATATCCTACTTGGTTGGCCAACATTGTTCTGGTGCCGAAGAAAGATGGCAGAATTCGGGTGTGTGTGGATTTTAGAGATCTAAACAAAGCTAGTCCGAAGGACGACTTTCCTCTACCGCACATCGACAAATTAGTGGACTTCACTACAGGCCATGTGTTACTCTCCTTCATGGATGGGTTTTCCGGGTACAACCAGATCTTGATGGCACCCAAAGATAGAGAGAAAATTGCTTTCACCACGCCGTAGGGAACCTACTGTTACAGGTTGATGCCGTTCGGTCTGAAAAATGCTGGGGCTACTTACCAACGGGCTGCAACCACAATTCTATATGATATGATCCACAAAGAGGTTGAGGTGTACGTGGACGACATGATTGCCAAGTCCAAGGAAAGAGAGGGCCACTACACCGCCTTAGAGAAATTCTTTCAACGGATCAAAGAATATTAGTTGAGGTTGAATCCACACAAGTGCACTTTTCGTATCACAGCAGGGAAACTGCTGGGGTTCTTGATTACACAGAGGGGCATCGAGGTTGTTCCTTCCAAAATCAAGGCCATCCTAGAAATGCCACCACTAAGGACTGAAAAGGAGGTGTGAGGCTTTCCAGGTAAAGTGCAATGCATAAGACGGTTTTTTATAAAATTAACCTTGACTTGTGAATCACTATTTGGTCTCCTGAAGAAAGGAAAGAAATTCCAATGGGATGACCGATGCCAGGTTGCTTTTCAATAGATCAAACAGTATCGTCAGAACCCACCCGTGTTGTCACCTCCAGAGCCAGGGAAGTCGTTGATTTTGTATCTGTCAGTAACCGACACGACTTTGGGCTGCATGCTTGCGCAGGAATCTGAGGATAGAATGGAGAAAGCCATCTATTACCTGAGCAAGAAGATGCTAGAATATGAGACCCGTTACACCTTGTTAGAGAAGGCTTGCTTGGCCTTGGTATGGGCTACAAAGAAGTTGAGGCACTACCTGTTAGCTCACTCCGTAATTCTAGTTTCGAGATTAGATCCCATCAAATATCTCTTCGAGAAACCAACGCTTACGGGTAGGCTAGCCCATTGGTTGCTTCTTCTCTCCGAATTTGATTTCAAGTATATGACTCGCAAGTCTGTTAAAGGGAGAGCAGTAGCTGAGTTCCTGGCTGATCACCCAGTGGAGAGAGACGAAGCAGTAGAGTATTTGTTCCCAGATGAGGCTATTCTGCAAGTCGAGGAAGAGATTTGGACCATGTACTTTGATGGAGCATCTAACCAGTATGATTATGGGATAGGGGTGTTACTGATAGTACCAAACAATTCCCACATACCTTTAGCTTTCAAACTCCGATTCAAGGTATCTAACAACGAAGCAGAATACGAGGCATGTATCGCTGGCTTAGAAGTCGCCCTGGAACTAGGGGCAAAAAGGTTGGACGTCATTGGGGACTCGAACCTGGTTGTGTCTCAATCGAAAGAAGACTGGAAGGTTAAGGAAGAAATGATGAAAATCTATCACTAAACCCTGGATGTTCTGATTCCCAGGTTTGAGAAGCTGACCTTCACACATCTGTTAAGAGAGAACAACAGGTTCGCTGACGCTTTATCAACTCTATCTTTTATGATAGACATCCCTTTGGGAGTCCAGATGCGTCCAATCATTATTGAACAGAGGTATGTGTCGGCCTATGAGTTGATCGCCGCAATAGATGAAGTGCAAGATCAGAACCCCTGGTATCATGATATCTGGAACTTCTTGGAAAAGAAGGCTTATCCACTAGGGGCAAATGCCAAAGATAAAAGGGCAATACGGCAAATGGCCGCTCAGTTTATCATCTGTGGGGGTAAATTGTATAAACGAGGCCATCTGGGAATGCACAAGCTGTGTGTTGATGTAGAAGATTCAAAGCGCCTAATGGAGGCCATCCACGAAGGAGAATGTGGTGCGCACATGAGCGGAGTGATGCTAGCTCGAAAGATTCTCAAGCAGGGTTACTACTGGTCAACCATGGAGGAGGATTGTATCGATTTTGTTCGGCGATGCCACAAATGCCAAATTCATGCAAATAGTATGAATATCCCACCGTCGATACTGTACAACATGACTTCACCATGGCCATTTTTAGTCTGGGGAATTGGTGTTATTGGGGTAGTTACGCCGAAAGGCTCAAATGGGCATGAGTACATCCTGGTGGCAATTGACTATTTTACAAAATGGGTGGAAGCCCAGTCCTATGAAGTGCTGAAAGCATCGCATGTAGCCAAGTTCATCAGGAATAATATTATTTGTCGTTATGGGGCCCCGAATGAGATCATTTCAGACAATGGTTCCCACTTTAAGAAAGAAGTGATCGACTTGTTAGAAAAATACAACGTGTCTTTCACAAGTCATCTACATATCGGCCGCAAACCAACAGAGCTATTGAGGCCACCAACAATAACATCAAGCATATTCTACAGAAGATGGTGGAGACCTACAAGGACTGGCCAAACAAACTGCCATTTGCTCTCTGGGGCTACAGGACTTCAATTCAACCATCTACTGGGGCAACTCCGTATTCTTTGGTTTATGGGATGGAAGTTGTTCTGTCGATTGAAGTTGAGGTTCCGTCGCTGCGAGTTATGGCTAAATGCCAGATAGCAGAAGCAGATTGGCAGCAGAGCAGGTTCGAGGAACTAATGTTGTTCGACGAGAGGAGGCTGAAAGAACTATACCATGTCCAAGGCTATCAACGTAGAATCTCCAGGGCTTTCAACAAGAAAGTTAAGTCCAGGAATCTGAAGGAAGGGAATCTGGTGCTCAAAGACAACCGAGCTCCCATCCATGACCCTAGGGACAAGTTCAGACCCAATTGGACTGGTCCTTACATCATCAAATCAATTTGGTCGGGTAGAGCTGTCATTCTTATGGACCTAGATGGCCTCGAATTCTCCCAACCAATCAACATGGACAAATTGAAGAAATACTACCCTTGAGAGGCTCGCTAGGCCGAAAACCTGGAAGGGCGACCTAGGCAAAAGTTAGAGCGCAAAAAATTAGAAAAAAGAAAAACTGAGCTCGCAAGGTTGAAAACCTAGAAAGGGCAGCCTTGGCAAAAGTTAGAGCGCAAAAGGAGAGTGTTAATACACGAGTGAACCCGAACCGAACTACGTAAGGCTTGATTCCTATCTTTGGGATACGTGGGCAACTTCATTCTGAAGTCCAGCTATAAACACTTCCAAATCAACTATGTCCATGAGATTGTTCTAGTCATCTTTGTCTTTTCTGTATCCAAGAGTTTGGTTGTGATCTTTACTATGAGAGCTGGTTACAATACAGTGCAGTGCTATTCAAACAAGGGGCAACTTTCCATTTGCTGGATTTGAGGGTGTACATCTCGAGGATAGATTCTGGGTGTGTCCGGTTGTGATCCTTATCGAAAATGGTTTTGAAATTTTTTAATAAAAGTTGATTTTATTCAAATTAATATTTTTACAACTTAGACTATTTTTTTACCAAAATGAGAATTTTCAGTACCCACAACTTTAATTTCATTGATTTCAATAGAAAGTTCTCCAACGCTCAATCCAAATCAAAGTTGTTTTCTATTACATTCAAAAGGAAAACTTGAAAGTTAGATCAAAGCAATAAACTTCGAGCACAGATGAGTCAGGCGTTCCTGCGTCCCCTCCCAGAGCTTGTGGAAGCTTCAGATGCTAAAGTAGGCCCGGTTTGTGCCTCATCTTCAAGCCAAGCTATGCATTCGCTAGAAAGGGCACAACTGAAATTGGGAACGGGAGCCAGAAGTTTTCTTGTCCTCCAAGCAGTGGGATATCAAGCTAGTTGTGAGCCTCGGATCGAAAATGAAGCCGGGTACTCGACCCAATCTTCTGGGCAAGCCTGGTCGTGTCCGAACTGACGCAGAAGCCGGAATGAAAAATAGAAGACATAGTATGTCAAGCCAATCAATTGAATACCAGGTTGTCGAGACATGTTGTAGCTTATCACGGGCAGATCAAACCAGGGGCAACGCCAAGCAATGTCAGCAGCAGATCTGTTGCACATCCAATGGCACCACCACCCCTCGTTCGGGAAATCAACTAGCTGTTGGCGAAAGAAATAGCCTTGTGCTGAATATGCAGGGTAAGAATCCATTACCTTCAACCTGTCCATGAGCCATATCTGGGGAGGGATGAAAAATAAGAGAGATTAAAGAATAGAGAGGTGTACGTGGAGAGAAAAGTGAGAAAGGGTCTTGATAGAAAAACAAAGCCTGAGGGCCGAGTGATGTGAGAAACACATGTGAGAAGGGTGGGAAACATTACCTGCAAGAATAGTGGACTCCCTACGAATTTGGTTGCCTCCCGTCGATGGAAAGCATCTAAGCCCATCAAAGTCTTGGCTAGTGTCAAGCCAATGCAGCTCTTGCCCTCTTTCAAGCCTTAAGCTACTTTGATCAAGCGAACGCTAGACCCTCCGGAACCGGGGGCAAGTAGGAAATAATCCAACATACACAAGCAAAGGGCATATTGCCAAAAATCTTGCCAAAGACGGTCGCTGCGGTCGCCGGCGTCAGAAAACCGATGAATCAAACTAGGAATGTCTAGTTCTCCGTTGTGAACCAAAGATTGGGCATCACGTAAAGTGAGCCCACACATCCTTCCTAAAGCCTGGATGTGACTAAAACGAGATTGGGGCAAGATTTTCTCGTCACGCCAGGATTCTATTAAAACTTGGAACTCTTCAATTGTTGGACATATCTCTTGCCCCCCGAAGTTAAACACATGTGTAATCGGGTTCGAACATCTAGCCGTGACATGAAGAAACAGAAAACACAGTGGGGTACGACTTAGCAGGAATAGTGAATTTATCCCGAAACCCCAAAAATTCACTTTTTTTGAGCCATCTAAAGTTGTAATCCAAGTCAAGAGTTTTTCGGTGAAGAATAGCTCCATTTGTGGCAAAAACAGAGCTGGAATGAAGAAACTACGAAGTTCTAACTTTTGTAGAAGATAAGGTGCTGAGTGGATGACATGTGGCAGCAATCTGGAGGCCCCCTGCACTGATGGCCGATTGGCCAGTGTGGGTGGCTGATCGGCCACCTTTCGTAGCCGACCGACCACTTTTGGTGGCCGACAGTCATCACTAAGTGGCCGACAACCCCTGTTTGTGCCCAGCAGAATTCCTTTGGTCTTTCTGTGTGTTGAGAGTGTTGAGAGCTTATGTTTTGTTCTGCTCTTGATGTGTTATGTTGTTTTGTTTTAGTAGTTTTGTTTAGTTGCTCGTAATTTGCTTCAATTTGTTTATCGAGTTGTTGTATTGCTTATCGAGTTGTATTTGTTTTGTTTATTGAGTTGTTGAGTTGCTTATCGAGTTATAGTTATTTTGTTTATCGAGTTGTTGCATTGTTCGTCAAGTTGTTTTACTTTGTTTGTTATGTGTTGGTCGGTTCATTACCTGATTAAGTGAATACCAATACATTACACAAATTTCAAATCCCATTGCTCTTGTTTTTTTTTATTATGCAATGTGGTGTTATGCGATGTTCAGAATGTAAAATACAACACTTTTTTTGCCAAAAGCTGCTTTTCATTCCAATCATGGTTTCTTTTTATAAAGAGTATACGTTTTTAAGAAAATAAAACTGCCTACAACTGTATAATGTGCTAACACTACTAGCAAAAAAGAAACAAAACAAAATACAGAGAATCATGCAGTTGTCTCAAGCTCTAGAGGCCCTCTTCGTCCTCTTCCTCAGTGGAGTGGACTCTGCAGAGCTGTCTCCATCCTCACTGCTATCTAAACCTGATGCTGAATCCGAACCAGAACCGATGTCGTCGTCATCCTCTGTATTAGAACCTGGCTCAGCCTCATCTCCACTAGCAGAATCTGAGTCAACATCATCATCTCTACAGCCTCCTCGATCTTGCTGGTCTCATCGTCATCGCACATGATAGGCTCACAACGTCCCCCGCGACCACGTGCTAAAGCCTGTCTCTCTCTCCCTACTGTTGAAGAGGGCGCTGATGGTCCTGCTCCTGCTGCCACCGGTCCTGTCGATAGAGGTGGGACCTAAAAAGGCAGTTTGAATATTTCAGCCATAGTATGTGTATCAGATGCAACTATGATATGTGGAATGAGTACGTGCAGAAGTCAGATATGGTGGGTGAATACAATGTGTCAGATGTGATGTATTAGTGCAGTATGGGGAAATGTTCAGTTGAAGTGTCAGTTTCAATATGCCAGCAGAAATATGATGACCAAAATGCAAGAGAACTGAAAATTACCTGAATGTCGTGGGAGCTGAGTATCGCCTTCCTCCTCAAGATCATGCCCTCGAATGAGGCCAGCATGGTAAGCCCTCAACATAGCCTACGGGTGCCTGCAAATGTAATTTGGAATGATCATTATCCGGAAAGAATGTATGTTTGAGTATCTAAGCGAGAATGAGAAAAATGAAAATTGTAGTACATACCGGAGGTGAATCAGGTGTCCTGACGTATCAATGACCAGGCAATGAAGGCTCAATCAGAATCTGATAAGCCTCTCCAAAGTACCGCCAACCTGTCAACTCAGTCGGAAGCTCTGGCCAGCCGAAACTCTGCCTAGCGGGGGGCATCCCTCTAGCCCTGTCCCTCGGTGCTCGGGCCCTACTTATCAAAGGGGCATCTGTTGCTCTCCCTGTACAAGTACGAACACCCGTCAAGGGAGGCATGAGGTGCGTCTGAATGTATGTCGTGTAGTCCCCCTCTCTGAGAAAATAGTCTGCCTCTACACCTCGCGTAAAGCCAATGATCTCTTGGGAGAAGAGACTCTCTGTGGCTCGCATGGATGGCGGAAATGGCATGGGAACCGTCTGTAGTGGCAAACCTAACGTCTGGCACAAGAAGCGCTCACCTAGGAACCAAGCTTGGCCTACTGGTCCCTCAAGCATGAGCCGATAGCGAAAAACGCCCCAAGCATCGGTAAACTGATATCTGACACCCTCTGGCATCATCACCCAGGGCTGCCACGTGATCTGCAGACAGCAAATGCATAGGTTGTTAGTTGCCATCAGATATGCAATATGAATTGGAGCTAAAAGTAGAAAGAACTGTGAGTTTTGAGTTACCTCTGCTGCCCTCACTGTATTAAAATACCGGTGAAAAAATGAAAGGGTCTCTCGGGTCCTTGGCCGGCATCTCCCATCGTACCGGTGAGAGTATGGCACCCTAGGAGGCATCTCCACCTCTGGCTCTGGGGCAAGTGTTGGGAAATAGGCATACACCTATAGCTGTAAAAAAGCAAAAGGGCAACAGTGAGTATACAGCTGTTTAAACACAGATAATGCGGAAAGCAGAGTATTTGTACAATGTCCAAAGAATACAGAATATAGAGAAAATACGGAAAGCAAGGTGTGTAGTGCAACGTATAGAAAGTACAAATGCAAAGCAGAAATTAGACTGTGTGTACAGTGTGCGGTGTGTGCGGTGTACAGAAAGTGCAAAGCAAAAAGCACGGCAGAGAATATAAAGCAGAAAAGTAAAGCATACCTCCCAGGCTCTCTAATAGCCATCAACTCTGTTCCTTCTTCTCCGAGATGTTGAGCTCATATAGCAGTACAGGTTAGCGAGGTCAGCGCCGCCCTAGTCGTAATGTCGGACCTGAGACAAGTCCACCAAAGCACTCAAAAGATATAGCCCGACTGTGTTCGCCTTGTCGGCGAATAAGGTAGTACCAAAGAGGAACATCAAGAAGCCTTGAGCATACTGCTCGATCTCCTCTACAGTCTCCGGCAGCTGTCCCTCTAAACTGGTCTGCAAACCAGCTGTACCGAACTGTCCCTGATCGGAAGATAGAAGGGCGTGCCCCCAGCAAATAGATCCAAGCGGCCTCCCACTCACCCATGTCAGTATCATATGGGATCGGCCGGCCTCCTACCTCGATGCCCGTGGCATAGCAAAATCGTATGAGGTCATCGTCATGTCCCTATGTAGAGAAGTGGAAAGAGTTGGTAGTGTCCCACCATCTCTCTACTGGTGCGCCAAGTAGGGACCTGCTCGCCATGAGGCGTGACAACCCCATGCAGAATAAACCAAACCCCGCCTCATCGACGATCTGGCAGACACTGACGGGGAGGTCCATGTACCACTCCCTCGCTGATATGGTCCCATATCCTTGGGTAAAACGAGAGTCCACCTATGTTCAGAATGAGGAGATGAAAGACAGTGCAAAAGTGCGAGCTATACAAGAAATGTAAAGTACATTGCGAAAAATGTAGGGAAACAGTGTGTAGGAACCCACATTTTATGTCTTCGTCATGTTCATGAACATCTGTATGATTATGGCTTGTTAAGCTTGCATGTGTATGTTTGTGACTTGCTTCACTTTAGCGAGTGAGATCCATGCCTTGTTTTGAAGCCTTGTTATTTGTCTAAGTGTTGTGTGCTTGTCTTGTTCCTTCCTTGATGTGAAACTTAGGTCGCGCCTTGAATGAGTTATGTAAGCCGATGTTATTCCAAGCCTAGGTTACGTTATGCCTAGATCATTCCAAGCCGAGGTCATCCTCAGTCTAGAAGTATCTTGGAACCCCTTGTTGACCTCCGTCCTTGCCTTGACACATTAGCCAAGATGTTACCTTGCACCCAAGTGATCTCGTCCTGGAGTGGTATGACCTAGACCGAGGTGTGGCGTATCTAGGCCAAGATGTGGCACAGCTTAGTCAAGTGTTGTCCTACCTAGCCGAGGTCATTGTCACCTTAGTTGCCGAAGTCCTTTTGTTAGCCGATGTCACCCCTTGCCGGAGTGCCATTCCGTGTAGCTTGTTAGATACGCCTTGTTATTAGCCGATGTCATTGCCCCGTCAGAGAGCCCATACCGCTTTACTTGTTGAACACCCTTCCACCATGCTTTATCTGGTCTGTCAGCCACCTTTTCAGGGAAAACCAACCAGTCGCCGCCACGTGTCTCAGCAGAGGGTTAACCCCAGAACCGGGTAAAGAAAACTATCATTTGGTATCATAACCTTGCCTTGTAGAGAGAGAAACTCTAGGAGGAAGAAGGAGTTTTAGAGTGAGGAAGTAAATCTTCAAGCTTGATTCCTAGAGATCGAACCGTTAGATCCGTGTTTTAAGGTTAGATTCTTGATCTGCTCATGATGTTCTTTATGTTCATGTTATTGCATTGCATGATCGGATATGATTTGTAAGCCATGCATTGTTTTGAAGTTCGGTGTTAGAAAGAGAAAATGACATTCATGTGTTCTTCAAGAAAAAGTCTTGTTTTGATCCGAAAGCTTGCATAAAGAATCATGTTTTTGTGTTTATTTCCACAAGAACTTCAAGTACGGGTACCCAGGTCCATGTTTTCAAACTCGTAGCATGAAAATCCCAGATTTGTGATAACAGATTGTGATTGAATATTCATATTTTTCATGTTTTCACACTCATGTTCTTCATGTTCATCAGCAGAGGGAAACCCAGAGTTTCCCGACCTCTTTTCCTTGCATGTGGCCCTCGGGAACACACCTCGGCAAGAGGGTGTGGAACCTCGGCCTAGACCTGGTTAGTGCCCAGCATGCTTTTCCGAGATCATTTGCATACATAAGAGACTTGTTTGAAAGTGCATTCAATAGGCTTTGCCCTGTGTTTGTAGGACTTGGGCTTGTCTCGACCCCGACGTGTGAAGAACTATGTGAGTGGTATTTTTAATAAAGCTATGTTATACTTGTTTTGATAAATCTCGTTTTGACTTGGTTTTGACAGAAAGTATTTGATTTTAGCATGAATGACTATCCCTATTTGTATATCAAACACTATCTTGTTTTGATGGCTTGTCTTGAAAGTCCTTAGTTGCAGGGGACTATAATGCAACTGCACTCTTGTCTTGAAAGTCCTTAGTTGCAGGGGACTATAATGCAACTGCACTCTTGTCTTGAAAGTCCTTAGTTGCAGGGGACTATAATGCAACTGCACTCTTGTCTTGATATGCCATCACCCCTGGTAATGTGTAGATGTTATTAACATCCAAGGAACTTGAAAGGCCGGCAATGAACTTGATTTTTCCCCTTGATTGTAAAGTATGCTATGTATTGTTTTGAAAGAAATCTTGGATATCAATCATGCAAAACCTTTATTTCTAATATCCTTCACTGAGTATCCAAGCTCACCCTCTCTATATATATGTAGGTGATGAGCAAGAAGGCAATGAGGCCTAGACGTGTAGCCGATGTGTTTTTGGGTGCATTGCCGACGTGTTTTGGATTAGCATTTTGTACCATCTTGAAGATTATGCTTCGTAGCTTATATTTCATGTGCACTTGTATATGTCGGCTTGAGAAGCCTTTTGGTCAAGATGTATTTTGTATCTCATTTCCTTATTGTATCTAAGTTGTAAGACTTTGTAAAAATGTATGTCATTTCATTAGACTTAAGCACGGCTCTCACGGGCTATTTAGATTCAGTATATATATATATATATATATGTTGCTTCCGCTCTTGTAAGCCCCATATTTTATACTCTGATTGTGTGTGATTTTTGTAAGTTGGCCTTCGGTAATTACGGATTACTGGCCATCACGGCACCAAACTACTAGGGGCGGTTTGGGGTCGTGACACAGTGCGTACCTCAGAGGCGCCATGAGATAAGTGAGACTCTGGCTTTCACAGCAAGAGATCATCTGGTGTGCCTCGTGCGAATCCACTGAAATGACGAACTGTATCGGGCGGTAGTACATGCGCCTCGGGGTGGTATCTCTCTAGGTTGAAGGGTCAGACTCTGGGTGGTAATGGTATGTGCTCAGGATCTCCCTCCATCCCTGGAGAACCTCCGTCGTGGGGAATATCGTCTCCCATCTGGAAAGAAGGTGAGAAAGTAGGCAAAAATGAGCAAAATAGGTGGAAAATGCCAAAAGTCAACAAAAGTCAACTCTCGGAGAGAGAAAATGAGAGAAAAAGCCAAAGCCCGGGAAAAGGCACTGAACTCAAGAAAAACTTGAGGGAAACAAACCTCAAGTGGCAAAAATGGAGGAAAAAGCACCGAAAACAAATTCCAATCGGTTCAAAACGGAGGAAATCAAGAGGTTTTAGCGAATCAACTTCACGTGGGGCGTTGGAAAACACGTATAAAGCATGGGTCTAGGAGGAAAAAGTGTCTAGGGAGGAAGAGGAAGCAATTTTGGTAATGTAGGTGTCAGGAAATGAGGCTTGGAGATGTGTACTTAAAGATATCTGTGCAAAAAGACCAAAATGGCCCAAATTGACACAAGTGGCCGACCGGCCACTATTTGTGGCCGACGGCCACCATTTCTGTTCGATATAATTCCCTAGTGGCCGACAAGTGGCCGACATTTCTTCAAGGTGGCCGACAAGTTTTCAGTGTTCTCTCTATGTGTTTTATGCTGTTTTGTGTCCTTGGTTCTCGAGAAGGTACAAGGAAAGTTCACTTTTCAACTCAAAGTGTCTTTGCAGAAGTTTCGAACCATGTCTTTGATGCATGACTCATCACCAGCCAACGTGAACGAGGTGTATCCTTTTTTTGACATATATTATTACTCCTTCGAGAGGTAAATCGGAGGTTGCAACTGAATCGGTTTTATTAGACACGCTTTTTTTACCATTGCATAGAATGTGCATTTTATTCCATTTTTTTGCATCAAGCATGCTGTTTATCCTCGCATTGAGCATGCATTTTTGCGATTGATTATTGCGTGCATCCTATCCGATTGCATAGAATATGCATTTCTCTGTGTCTTGCATAGAACATGTTTTTGTTATTACTGCATAGAACATGCTTTGCTAATCTTGCGTAGAACGTGCACGCTTGCCATATTATGCTTGTTAAGTTTTTTTTCTTATGCAGACACGATATTGTATGTACGGTTCATTCAGAGGAGTTCCAGGTGTGACCGCTCCTGTCCTTTGATTCACCTTGTTTTGGTTAGAAACATTGGGACGTGCTCCGATGTTTATACCACCCCCCGGTTAGAAGCATTTGGGACGTGTTCCGATGCTTATACCACCCTGTTTTGGTTAAAAACATTGGGACGTGCTCCGATGTTTATACCACCTCCCGGTTAGAAGCATTTGGGACGTGTTCCGATGCTTATACCACCCTGTTTTGGTTAGAAACACTGGGACGTGCTCCGATGTTTATACCACCTCCCGGTTAGAAGCATTTAGGACGTGTTCCGATGCTTATACCACCCTGTTTTGGTTAGAAACATTGGGACATGCTTCGATGCTTATACCACCCCCCGGTTAGAAGCATTTGGGATATGTTCCGATGCTTATACCACCCTGTTTTGGTTAGAAACATTGGGACGTGTTCCACTATTTATACCACCCCCACTGATGTTTACACCGCCCCTTCTGGTTAGAAACATTCGGGTACGCCTGGTGTTTACACCACTGCTTGTTTTGGTTAGAAGCATTCGGACGAGTTCCGGTGTTTACACCACTCCCTTTCTCCTCTCGCATGTGACGCGTTAGAATGCTTTGGTTAGAGACATTTGAGTGTGCCCCGATGTTCTCGTTACCCCCTTTTTCCTTTCACGTGTGGCGCGTTAGGATGTTTTCGGTAAGAAACATTCGGGTACGCCCGGTGTTTACACCATCCTCTTCCCCCCTCGCTTGCGACGCGTTAGGACGCTTTGGTTAAATGTATTCAGACGAGTTCTGATACTTATACCACTCTTTGTTTTGGTTACATATATTTTGGATGTGTTCCAATGTTTATCACTGTTCTCTTTGGTTCGGAACATTGTGGGGTGTCCCCGTGTTCGCACCATCTCTCTCCTTGTGTGTGCAACAAGTTGGAATCTTGTTTGGCACCTCGGGTGCACCCGATGGATTGTGTTATTCTTTGCCTTTCCTGCGTGATGCGTAGTTAAGCTGCAAAATTTTCTTACATCCTTTCTGCACGAAATGTGGTTTGGTTCATGTTTACTTGCTTATGTATGAGTTTGCTGTAGCATTTCTTTGCATAGCACTTGCATTCAGTAGTTTCGTTACATTCTCATTGCATGATCATAAGTTATGTTGTTGCATCGTGCATATCATTTGCATCTTACCCCAGAACTATGCTAGTTTGATTCCTTGTAAAGGGATACGTAGGCAGCCTGCGGGCGCAACTGTTCTTTATTTTGTTTGGTTGTTTGTCTGAGTCTTCGGCCTTGTCAAAAATGGGTCGTCTCTGGGCTTTGACATTCAGTCCCGTCATTTCATGACTTTCGAGTTCTGTCAAAGAGGGGCAACTGTAGACACCCCATTTTTGACTGACCTCAAGACTTAGACGTCATCGTTTGTGCACTCGATGATTGTGTTTGTTTGTGCTCATTTTGAGTGCCCGAAGTCCTCCGCAGAACGCCTTGTCTTTGAGCCTCTAAACCTATTTGTTTTGTGCTTGTTTTTTGGCCAAGCCTTGTTAGCTCTTGCCTGGAAGGGGGAGGGACCTTGTCGACTAGTCCTAGGCCTTGTCGGCCACTAGTTGTGCTTGTCGGCCACTTGTGGTGGCCGACGGCCACTTGAGGTGGTCGGTCGACTACTAAGAGTGGCCGGCAGCCATTTGCCTCCTTTTTTAGATATTTGTTTGCTAGTTGTTGTTCACTGAAGTGCATCTCCATACACATGTATGGAGGGATGAATACAAGCGTCAATCTTGTTTTTCTATATATAGGGGGTGCTTTCCCCCATTTGGAGGGGTTAGAAAATTTTGGATCAAATTTATCTCTCTCTCTCTCTCTCTTTTCTTGTTTTGTGCCTTAAAGCCTTGTTTCTCTACATCTTTGTACATCAAGCCTTAACCAAACACCTTCACCTTTGATCTGAGGTTCTTTGGGGCCTAGGTTGAGCTTTGGAAGGAGGTTTGAGCCTGAAATTGTGGCTGTTTTGTGTTGTGCTTCAAGAGGTATAAGACTCACCTTGTAAGCTTTGTTTTGACTACTTGTTTTACCATCTTCATGTACTATTTTTGGCCTAGTTTTCAACTACAAAAAACTCTATTCTTTTTTTTTTTTTTGGGCTTAACATGATGGTTTGAGGTCATTTTGTGTAAAGGGGTAGTCCACCATTCTTGTTGCTTAATTATGTGAGCTTTTGTGCCATGTTTCATGGCTTTCAAATCAACTTTTTGGCCCTTTAAACCACTAAAATTCTTAGTTATTTCAGTGGCAAAAACCTTGTTTTGAAGTCCGAAATTAGAGGGGGTAGCCTCCCCTTCTTGAGTCTTGTTTGCAAGCCTAGATAGCTTAACATGTGAGCATGTTTTTCTATCATTTTGTACCTTAATCTCAGTATGTTTTTGTCATTGTTTTGACTGGTTTTAGCTCTATTTTAAGCTGGTTTGGTCCTTTGAGGCTTGTTTTGTGTGGTTGTAGTGTAAAGAGGCTTCACTAGCTTAATGTTTTAGGCTTTTAAACATGAATTGCATGAATTGCTTGCATGTTTTAGTGTCATTTTGCACTCCATTTCAACACTGAAATCTCTACAATCTCCCTCTATTCTTCACTCTTTCATTTATTTTGAAAGGGGCTTCGAACCCCTTGTTGGCTTAAGTGTGAAATTGAGACACTTGTGCTTAATGGTTTCAATCCTCTTTTGAGGGTTTCTACTAACCAACGGCATGAGATCTCTTTCATGCTTAAGGCACTTGTGGTTTAAGCCATCTTTCCATTAGAGGACACTCACATTTTGGACTAATCAATTAAAGAATGGATTGGTAAGTTAAAATGTGTAAACAAAGTGAACAAAGTAAAAGAGGCAAGATTAAGCATCTTCGTGTTGTATTGCATGTGTTCGGATCGGACGTTAAATCGAACACGAGAAAAATGGGATGTTTCATACCCAAAGTGATGAAACGTGCCACTTTTCTTGGTCTCCATCACTCTTGATCATGCATGATAGGGTCATGGTTTTGTCGTGTCTTGTTTTGCATTCATTAACTTGTGCAAGCTTGGATCCTTAGCCATCATGCATTGAAAATGCTTGGTTGATGGTTTGAGGGCCGAGAATTACACTCTTTTGAACTTGTGTAATGATAAGGAGAGTAACAATGCACACAAACCTTAAGAATACACTACTTTGCCTCTGTTTGCTCTCTGTTATAGCAAAAAAGGAAGATCGGGACAGGGGTGGCCGACCAGCCAGAAATAGTGGCCGACAGCCACTAGCAGTAGTCGACCGGCCAGTTATAGTAGCTGACGGCCACCTTTGGTAGCCGACCGGCCACCAATGAATTTTTGCACAAGTGTGCTCCTGAGTTGGAGCAGAGGTATTCTGGGAGTTGGCACAATTTCCAGTGATCAAACGAGGGCAAACAAAGGCATCCGATGGCAAGGCAGTGGCATTTTCGAGTGGAGCAACCGAGCATGCATGCATCGCTCGCCCTCGGGGCCATTTAATTGCTTTAGTTAGCTTAGTATAGCTAGTTAATTCAAATGTCGTACTTAATTAGTTAGTGTAACTAATTCTTCAATTTCAGTTTGTAATATTTAACTAGCTTAGAATAGTTAGTCAATTTGTTTCAATTGTTGTAATAAATAGCTTAGAATAGTTAATTAGTTTTGGTTTGTAATAGTTAGCTTAATTAGCGTAGCTAGTTAGTTAGCTTATTCATTTAGACCCTCCTTCGCGAGGGCATAATGTTGTAATAAACGTGCGTGCGTGTGTGCATGTCTCCCAACCCTCTGTCTTTCTCCCTTTTATTTAATCGCTTTCGATGGTTAGATTAGGGACATTTTCAATTAGCATACCTTATGCTTATACGCTTGCATCCATTCATTTGTCTTGCATGCACCGAGGCACGGCGCATCATTCAAACTGCATTGCAATTTCAATACTTCTTTGAATACGTGTTTCAAAGCATGCTATCAAAGTGTTGCAAATGTCATATTAATAGCCGAGCATATTAATTGCATTATTGCATGCGTTGGATTGGACATCATATATAGTTAGGATCATGCATTTTTTCTAACTAGTTTCTGTTTTGGCTTGGAGTACTCGGCGAGTTTTATGCTTTAGCATACTTGCATGACTGTGATTGCTATCTTGCCATGATTCACATGCTTGCCATGAGGCTATGTGCTTATTTGCTAAACTGCATGAATGCTTGTGGATGAAGGCTTTGTTGTTTGAATTGGAACGATTCAATGAATGCGTGTTTTAAGCCCACTTTGTTGAGTGGCAAAATCAAGTTTTAAAGCCCACTACGTTTGGTGACAAATCCGCACTTTTAAGCCCACTTGAGGGTGGCAAATTCAAACCATTTTCGAAAACAAACATGAGTTGAATTGTTCCAAGTCTTGCGACTAGTCTATACTTTCTTGTGTGCGTCACATAGTAAAGCTAGTTTAATAACCGGAACAAGAGCACGTGAGGTTTATAAAACAGTATATCATGATTAGTAGAGGCCGATCTTTGATCGGGCGAGTAGGGGTGCTCATTTCATGACCTTCCCCCTTCGTACCTAAGTTCTCGAGCCGAGACAACTTTGGTGATGACGGACACGTGGCCTTTGGCACGAGTCAGGGTTTTTTAAATTTCCCAAAAATAAAATATTTAGGTGGCGACTCTGTAATCTGGCAAAGTAGTCCAATTCTGGTATTATTTAATTTAAAATCGATTTTTCAAAATGATTTGCCAGATTGGGCTCTTTGGTGATTATCAGTTTTCACATTGCACCTTGTGAGACTAGATTCAGAACCGTGGGAGTCCGAACTGTGAGGCCTTCTTTTCAAACCCTTTCCGAAAGGCGGGGGCTAGGAAAAAGACGAGCCCACAGCTAACCGCTCAAGTGCAACTTTCACCGCTAGAGTAGTAAAACTTTCTTCCCAGAAGTTCAGGCGCTTTGCAAAAATACTGAATGATCTGTTTCTTCGCTTGAGCACACAAATGACCACTCGATCGATCAAACAATTTCGACTGAAAGGATTAAGATCGATCCCGGTACTTAGTGAAGTGGCAAACATGAAATGATTAAGATCATAAACTCCTTTCCATAGGCACAATTCGGGTTGGATTCGCATCTAAATACTCATAGCCTCACTGAAATAAAAGATCGAATAAAATTATAACTGAAAGCAGTTTTGTCCAATGAGATTGCCCATTACAAAAACCTAACAATATATATATATATATATATATATCTATAAAACATATGACATAAACTTAATGGGAAACTTTTTATCTGAACTTTTTAAAAGGAAGGTTGAGACATAGTGAATATACCCAAAACATTCTCCATAAGGAGAAGGTGTTGTTTGGCCCGTGAGGTCCATCACGGGTCCCGTTTCGATGATCCAAACCGTTCATTTGGTCGAGCACTTTGTGTATTTCATCCATAAAAAAAAATTAGGTCGATCCAATAATTATAACTTGTTCAATTTATTGCTTTTATCACTAAAAAAATATATGATTTATTTTAAAAATACAATTGTTGTTTATTTTTTAGTGAAAAATTAGATAAGTTACAATTATCGGATTAACCTAATTTTTTTTGTGGACAACAAAGTGCCCGACAAAATGAACGGTTCGAATCGTTGGAATGGACCCATGGTGGGCCCCACGGGCACAAACAACGCCCTCCTATCCAAAATCTGGACTAGGGGGGATCCTTCTCCTTTATAATTAACTACATACAAAAGGAATATTCACAATGAACTTATAGAAAAGGTAATTGACACATGAAAGGGAAACAAACTTTCCTAGAATTCAAATATCACTTCGATGAACAAAAAACTCACAAACTTGTCATTGTTCAAAAACCAACTTTTCCCAATGGTTTCTTGAATGGGTATCTGCTAAACACCATGTCAGAAGTGTAATGACTATTATGTTCAATTGAGGAATGGAAGCATGTAGCCTAAAATGCAAACATTAAATCATATCTTAATTATCAAGAGATCATTGTAGCTTGTGTGTGTATGTGATCAACTATATACACATGTAATTTATATGCATGACGCAAATGTGATTGTCACAAGTTTGGAACAAGTGTAGATTGCTTGAGACCTTGTGTGGTCAAGTATTTGTTTGGTTCAATCAAGTTCAAGTCTTATTTTATGTTTTCTATGAATTTGCTTGCTAGCTGTCGTGTTAGAAGAGTTTTGCTTATGTTTAATTAAGTTTCATGGTCTATGAATCATATTTTCCTATTTTGGAATTCTAAATCAATTAGGAGAAGAGAAATCCAGCACCCTATAGATGCCCAGTTTCCAAAATTTCATGGAGATGAGTTTATAGATTCTAAGATGTGTCTAAAGCTTTTAAGTGATTCTGAAATGGAAGTAATGCCTAAGAATTCTGGATGAGATTCCAAAGATGTCACGACCCCATTCCGCCCCTAGTAGAATGGTGCCGTGATGGCCAGTAATCCGAGATTACCGAAGGCCAACTTACAAAGTTCACACACAATCAGAGTATAAATATATGGGGCTCACAAGTGCAGAAGTAATAATTTACAATACAAGTGGTTCGTAAGAGCAGTGCATAAGTCAAATGGAATGGCATACATCTTTACATAGCTTTAAAACTTGAATACAACCAAAATAAAATACATATTACACCTTGATAAAAGGCTTCTTGAGCCAACATGTTCAAAATACATAAGCTTCAAAATTGCCGACATCCTCATTACCGACATAACATGCATACAAAACACACATCTCGGCGTAGCCGACTTCTTGCTTGTTACCTACATATATATAAGGGAGGGTGAGCTTGGATACTCAGTGAATGGTACAAGTAATAAAGGTTTTAAATGAATGATAACCAAGATCTTTGCAAAACATACGTATCATAGCTTGCACAAAACATGGGATGAATCTAGTTCATCAACTTGATCTTACAAAACTTACTTACTTACTTTGGATGTTAATAGCATCTACATAATACAAGGGATGACATTCCAGACTTACAAGACCCACGCGGTAAACCGTTAGTGGCAAAACAAGAGAATAATCGACCCAAAATCGATTAGACAAACCCACCCGCACAAGGCAGTCGGTGGCAAGGGAGATATCTCAAACAAGGGTGCTACAAAAGTTTAGAGTCCTCTAGCACAAATGACCTATGTTACAAAGGCCCGTAGCCCCCTAACACGAGAGTACTGTGAAAGTTTAGAGTCCTCCAGCACGAGGGACTTTCCGAGAATGTCATCAAAACAAAACTTACTTGATACATAAAAATAGGGGTAATCATTCATGCTTAACAAATACTTTCAAAACAAAGCAAAGCAAAGCCTTTATCAAAACGTATAACATAGCTTTATTAAAAATACCACTCACATAGCTCTTCGGACGTCGGGATCAAGGCAAGGGTCCAAGTCCTACAAACACATGGCAAAGTCTACTGAATGCACTTCACAAAACAAGTCTTACATGCATGCAAATGATCTCGAGAAAACATGCTGGAAGTCAAAACACTGTTTTACATGTCAGGAAGACATGCTGAGTACCAACCAGGTCTTTGCCGAGGTCCCACACCTCCTGGCCGAGGTGTGGCTACCTAGGCTTCGGCATGCGGCTGCATGCCGAGGTGTGCACAAGACAAACTAAAGGTGTAAGTGTTCATGCAAGGTAGGCCAAGGTGAGATACGATGCTTGGCCTAAGTGTGAGGTCTAGGTAAGAATGATCTCGGCAACTACACTTAGGGAAGTGAGGTCTGGAGATCTGGGTTTCCACCCGTGAAGAATAGGAAGAACATGAACATGAAGATCATGAAGAATATGAATGCTAAAATCATAACTTCTTTATTACAAAATCTGGGATTTCATGCTATGAGTTCGAAAATACTTGAAGATCATATGAAAACAAACACAAAAACATGGATCTAGGCATGAGCTTTCGGATCAAAACATGACTTTTCTTGAAGAACACATGAATACTATTTTCTCTTTCTAAAACCGAACTTCAAAGCAATGCATGGCTTACAAATCATATTCAATCATGCAGTGCAATAACATGAACATAAAGAACAACATGAGCGGATCAAGAATCTAACCTTAGAACACGGATCTAACGGTTCGATCTCTAGGGATCAAGCTTGGAAATCTACTCTCCCTCAAGAACTTCTCTCCCTCTTCTAGAGCTTCTCTCTCCTCTTCAAAAACAAGTATAGAAATGATAGGTTTCTCCCTCTGTCGGCTGACTTAACACTTCGGACATGTGGCAACGGCTGGTTGGTTCTCCTAAAAAAGGTGATAGATTGACAAGACAAGACTATGACAAAGTGTATCTAACAAGCTACCCGGCAAGGCACTATGGCAAGTGATGACATCGGCTAAGGACAAAGCTTCGGCAACTAAGGTGACAATGACCTCGGCTAAGAAGGACAACACTTGACTAAGCTATGCCACTCCTTGGCCTAGATGTGCCACACCTCGGTCTAGGTCATACCACTCCAGGACAAAATCACTTAGGTGCAAAGGTAACATCTCGGCCTAGATAATACACATCTCGGCCTTGGTGATGAACACCTCGGCCTAGATAATGACATCTCCGCCAATATGTCAGGGCGAAGGTAGAGGTCAAACCAAGTGGTTCCAAGATAATCCTAGACTGAAGATAACCTCGGCTTGGAATGATCTAGGCTTAACATAACTTAGGCTCGAGACACCAAGGAGGGAACAAAACATGCATACAACACTTAGGCAAATCACATAAACACAAAACAAGACATGGACCTTACTTAGGCAAAACAAGTCACAAACATACAAATGCAAGATTAACGAGTCATAATCATACAAATGCTCATGAACATGACTAAGACATAAATGTGGGTTGTTACAAAAGAATTCTCATGAAGTGTTTGATGTCTCTAGCTTTTCAATATAAACTCTACTTTTACAGCTTGAACCCTTTCTTTTATCCTTTTGGCTTGTAAAATTTAATACATTCAATTGCTCTTTAAAATTTCATGCAACAAAAAGATTTCAGCCCCTCACAATCAACAAAATAAACAAAAACAAACCACAACTATACAATACAATATACACGTTAACTACCATGAAAAGTATACCCAATTTAGAAAATGAAATTTGGGACGATCTTACTGATGCAGGTTTGAAATTTGGGATGATTTGCCATTAGCCTCCTACTCATATTACAAGTTTAACAAGTACAATAATAGACATTTTATCAAACAAGTGGTGAGTGTCATTAAAATTCACAATTTAAACATAAAAAAGAATAACATATCTAAATTTCAATAATTAATAATATGAGTTCAAGCATTTTTTTTTATCAGCAACAAGAACCTTTAGTGAAATGGAGGTTTTTTTCAACTTGGGTTTTGCTTATCAAAACTCTTTAAAATTTCTTCAGTGAAAGAGAGACCCAAGCTGATGAGTGATAGAGAAGGCTATCTTAGAGGAGAGAGAGCCTGCCTGTACATGCAAAAACCTCTATTTTAGTGTTTTCAATGTGTGAACCCACAAAAGTCTCTCTAAAAAACTCTATTTTGATTTCTGGATTTGTTTATTTTCATTTCTTTGATCTTTGTTAACCTCTGTGTGTGTGTGTGTGTATAAACTAATAATAAGAGGGAGATTTAAAAAATGTATAGTTGATTCTTGCTTTCATTGAAACAAACCCTAAAATGACATTACCCTTTCTCAAATCATTGATATCTAGCCTAGTACAAACACTATCAGAAAAGGTAGAAAGAATGGCAATAGAAAGAGAAGGCAGGGGGAAAACATGGAAAAAGAAACCAATAGAGGCAACAACAACAAAGAGTGAAAAAAAATGACGCTAATAGGGGAAAATAAAGGTACGCAAAGGGCTCTTACCTCCGACGATGGTGTTTCAGTGCGACAATGGTGCTTCGAACGACCTCTGATGTATGCTACAATGAGACTCTTCGTCTCCAACAGCAAGCTTTCTTCAGAAGTTAGAGATAAAAAAAAATAAAAAATAAAAATAAAAAACTAATCAATTAGGGAAAATAGGTAAAAGAAGAGGCAACGATGTCATTTAATTAATTAATTGGAGGGAATCCGCTGTTTTTTTAACTATTGGTCATGGTTACTTGATTCGGGTTTGGTGGAGTGGTGGTGGCTGCATGTTGCGCCCTTCCAGGAGGTTTATTTTAACTGATTCACATGGGTTTGATCATGTTGCTTGGTGGTGGCTACAACTTGCACCTTATCAAGTAACTTGCATGTGTTTTCCTAGCTGTCTTCTTTTCTTTCCGTTTCATGGTGTCATTGCTACTCTAGTTTTTTTGCTCTATTTCCTACCTCTACAGGGCTATGTAGGGGGTTTTATTTTCGTTTTGCTTGGGTTGGTAAGGTGTATAGGGCTATTGGTGCAGTGTTTTTGTGTTATATTTTGTTGTATTTGTTTGGGTACAAGTGTTGTTAGGTGGCTGTCCTATTTTGCTATGGATGGCTAGTGGTTGCTTTTTATTGTTGGCTACATAGAGTTGGTTTCATAGCCTTTGTCTGTGTGTTAGTTTTGTTTTTCATTTGTTTTGTTTGTGTTGGTGGTTTGTATAGTTGTGGTATGGCTTGGGGCATGCCCCTTGTAAATTTGTAATTTTTCTATTTTATTTTATGTCTTATTCACCACAACAAAAAAAAAGTAGAATATATATAAGGCAGTTTTCAAACAACTGCCGAAAAAAATGCCCTTTCAATTCCACTATCAATAATACACACCCTTTAAAAGTGGTTTTTTATAAACCGCCGTTTATTACAAATTATTAATGGCGGTTTGTTTACCCCACATGATTATACATTTAACGACAGTCTTTTTATCGTCGTTTTTAAAACCGCCGTTAAAGACCAACTTTGGTGTAGTGGTTCATTGTCACACTGTGGTACCTTAATCCCCATCTTTATATTATAAAATAAAATATTTTGAATCTGAGGTGGTCGTCCAGCGTATAAAATCACATTTAGCCTCGTCGGATCTTGGTCAAGAATCAGATGTAAGTAAAAATCTGAAAGCTTTCTCAGTGACAAGCTGATGATGAAGACAAGATAAGTGATAATGGCTAGTATAAGTGATAATGGCTAGTATGGTGATAAACAAAAATGAAAATAGGATAAACTATAAGAAAATAATTGAAGGAGAGAGAATGATTAGAAGTATCACCCTCTCCCCTTAAAAAAACACAGAAAGAGAGAGAAAAGCTAAGGTTTGGTAGAAATAGAGAGTACTACTGTTATTGTTAATTAGCTCAATACTTAGAATGGTTCTTAACTATGGCAACACAGCCAAGAAATTAAGAGAGTTGGTGGTGATCGTAGTAAGCTCCTCAATCTTTTTATAATTTTTTAATCATTTTTTATTATTTTATATAATTTAAAAAGGTTCAATTATTATTGAACACATATTTGAACTACAATATTAGAATATTTATTTATTTTTCAACTTAATGAATATCTGTCACACAAAATTAAATTTTACTTTCATTACTTTATATTAATTAATAAAAATTTAATACACAAATTTATCATAATGATATTCTTTATTTTTCATTATTTAAAATATAAAAAAAAAATGTATGTTCTCTATTTTAACTAATTTCTTTTTTTATTTATGTACTCCAACTCTACAATTTGTTTTACGTATTTATACACAAATTATTTAAAGAGTCTCCCAAACTCTTCAAAATGTAACTAGTTTTAAGAATGTTGTTAGTATAACTATTATAATGTTGTTAGTATAACTATTATAATAACTAATCCGTTGAAGTGACCAAACTATGCTAATACTAGTTATAGTAACTTCATTTAAAGAGTTTAATGGAGACGCTTTTGGCACCTCATAAAGGACAATGTAAACTAAAAGAAAGTGGAAGTGATGGTTTTGTTGGCCAAGAGCTTATCTCTGAAAAATGTTATATATTGTCAGGTAAATTATAATTTTTTTACCTTTACAATTTATTTTAAATTTAATTTTGATCTTTATTATTTTAATTTTGAAACTGGTTAATCTCAAAGTTTAAGTTTAGAGCATTTTTAATGGTAACTCCTTAAATTTTGTAATTAAAGTTATTTTTAAGCTATGAACATTGTATAAAAATTATATTTTACTAATATTGTTTTAATGGTACTACTATTTTTTGCCTCAACCAATTTTCTCTCTATTTAATTTTCCTGTTTCAATTACTTATTGAACTGTTTTTCTTCCCACCACAATTGAACCACTTCTCTCCAAAAAAAAAAAAAATTAAATAAATATTAGCAAGACTTCTTAATTTAGTCATTTCAAAAAAAATACTGACAACATTTTTAAGCCTCATTTGGCAATATCACTTTTTAACCTAAAAGTCAAAAAGTCATTAAAAAAATCAAAAAGTCAAAGATTCTATTTTCTCTTTACTTTTTACACATATTTTTGTAAAAAATTAAAAAGTCATCCCAAACATATTAATTTCTTTTACATCATATTTTAGCCATGAAGCCAAAAAAATTACTAAAAAAATTTGTTCCCAAATGAGGCCTTAGTTTAAATTACACTCTTCTGCTCTGAGATTTAGAAAAAATATAAGGAAAATTTATTCATAAATCCTATTTGGGGAAATATTGATACATTTAGGTTTCATTTGGGAATTTTAATAATTTTTTGGGCAAATTACAGAAATAGTCCCTGTACTTTAACCCGTGTGTCATTTTAGTCCTTGACATTTCCAATTGCGCGATTTAGCCCCTCAAATTAACAAAGTGTGTCAATTTCGTCCAATAATTGACGCCCGTTTGGAATTTTGGACGGAAAGCCAACACCTGCCTCTTACGTGCTCTCTCTAGCAATTACTGAGGGGCACACTCGTCTTTTCACCTCAAACCCTAGTTGCCTCCCGCCAAAACCATATATGTCATCTCATCTCCATTATATACACATACAGACTCCAAAATTGATGGTAGACGAAGGACGAAAGAAGAAGATGAATCATGTACTATGCCAATGCAGAATGGAAGCTCAGTTGAAGACTTCGTGGACAGAGAGCAACCCTGGACGAAGGTTTTGGGGATGTCCTCAATATGGTGTAAGTGTAGATGGAAAAAAATTAGGTTGTCATTTTTGTTATACTATTTGTAAAGGCAACTGAGGTGTTTAAGAAAAAAATATTGCAGAGCAGGCATGCATGTGGATTCTTTCTATGGATGGATCCTCCATTGTGCTCTTGTGCTCGAGATATCATACTTGGGTTGCTAAGAAGAACCACCATGCTTGAAGAGCAATTAAAGATGCAGAGAGTAAGACAAAGGAAGTTGATTACTTTGATGGCATTGTCATGGCTCATTTTTTGGTGTTGGAACATGATTGAAGATGGTTCTGCAGCTGCTTCTCTTTCAAGCACTGGGAATGATGGAAATTAAAGCATGTAGACTAGGAATGAAGTGGGGATTTTTTTTTTAAATTTTGTAAATTTTTTTGTTTTGAAGCTTCTGGACTGGGAATGGAGTAGGAATGAAGGGGTTTTTTTTTTATTTTTTTTTTCTTCTTGTAATTGATGCTTATGTACTACTGGGAATGGATTTTAGGGTTTGATTTTGTTATGTCCAGACATGTTTTGAATGACGCCATATCAATGTGGAATGAAGCTGTACCAATGTTTTTTAATCAACATTTGTTTGTCAACTTTTGAGTCAATGTTGAATTTTGAAATGAATGTTGAATGAACTGTTTTTGTTTATCAGTTTTTTTCAATCACACTGTCTTGTGGTGCATTGTTTTGTTCACTTTTCTTGCTTTTGTTCACTTTTGCTACATTGGTTTGTTTCACTTTTAGCAAACATGATGCAACCTATAACAAGACATAGACATAAACATTGTAGACATGGTCCAAACATGTTCCAATACAAAAAACAAATACTTCAAATAACACAAAGAGGCCAATCAGTTGGCAAATCCAACAAAACATTACTTCAATTAACAAATACTTCAAACATGGTCCAAAATGGCAAATCCAACAAAATATTACCATGTTCCAACAAAACATAAAAAGCCCAAATACAACAAAACAACAAACTATTGTCTACTATTAGGTAACTACTCCTTCAACATTTAATTACTTCCATGTTTTGGTAGTAAAGACAAGGTCACAAACTTCTGCTCCTTTGACACATATGTTGTTGAACTCCTATATGGACCTGTAGATGTGTTTGGCTCAATGAATGTGCTTATTCTAGTGAAACCTGGTGGAGGTCCCCTAATGTTCACCCCTTGCAATGCTGCTCTAAAGTTGAAGCTTGGTTGACTACCACTTGCTTTAGGCCTTACTGAAATGCTTACCCTGCTACCTTATTGACTACTGGCTTCAGTGGTTGCTTGGTCTCTTGGTTGACTACTGTGTGCTTGACTACTTCTTTGGGTACTTGATTGGTTGTTTGTTACCTGCAAATTGTTAGTAATTAATTGTATGAAGGACACATAGTAAATGAATTGAATTTATGAAGATGTAACAAATTGTGTAGGGTTACCTTTGGTGCAATAGGCTGGCCTTTGCATCCTCTTTTGTTGTGTCCAAGCTTACTACACAAGCTGTATGTAGTTGTTTTGTTTTCTCTGTGCATCTTATAAGGATTCTTAGGCTCATTTGCTTGCATTTTTCTCAACTTTCTTGGCCTACCAGGTTGCTTCTTCACTTTTGGAGGCAATAATCCAGGCAACACAGACTTTGGCCACATTTCAGAACCATTTATTGGGTATATCATTGGCTTATAACTAGCTAAGTATATCTCCTTCTTATACCAATGAGCCACATAATCTTCAGGTTGCTCATGTTTGTCATATATGGCTGAAATGGCATGACAACATGGTATGTCAGTTAGATCCCACTTTCTGCATGAACAGGTTGAATCACCCAAATCAACTACAAAATGTTGGCCATTGAAGTAATTGATTTGGTATCTTAGACCTCTTACCCATATAGCAATACAATTGCTTGCATCTTCTTTCCTTTTCTCCAATGCTTGTTATATGTTAGGACAAATAGGTCCTAGTAAGCCCTCATTACTTCCTTTCTCACCTGCAGCCTCTTCATCAAGATACACCTAATGTCCTCTAACAAAAGGATTATGGTTTTTCCTCTAGCTTCTAGGATCAAGCTATTAAAGCTCTCACACATGTTGTTGTCTAACATATCAGACTTAACTGTAGGTGTGAAATGAGATCTAGACCAGGTGCTTGGGGGTTTTTCAACTAACCAATTGAATGCATCTTCATCAGCTTCCTTCAACTCTTCCATATGAGCCTGAAATGCTTGTACATAAGAATCCTTTGCCGCTTTGTACACAATGTCCTTCAAGTGCACCCCCTTGAAGCTATCTCTGAAATTGGTGTAAAGATGTCTGATGCAGAACCTATGCTCTACCATGGGTGCAACCTCTACAAGTGCTGAACACAATCCCTGCTTTGTAGAGGGGAAAAAAAAAGTTACACACATTAAATGAACTAAACAGTAAAAATAAATGCATGAAACTTCCAATAAGCATTTACCTTTTGCTTATCTGACATAAAGGTCACTCCTTGCTTGTTGAACCACCCAGGAGTGTCACATAATATTTCAAAAAACCATTTCCATGAACTCTTTGTTTCTCTTTCAACAACTGCAAATACCAATGGATAGCTATTGTTATTCCCATCCAAACCAACAGCTTACAACAGTTGTCCCTTGTATGGCCCTTTCAAATGGTAGGCATCAACCCCAATGAATGGTCTACATCTTGCCAGAGAACCTTGCTTGCAACCTCCAAAGCATACAAAAATCCTTTGAAACCTAGGGTTGCCTTCATCTATTTCATGTTCTTCATTTTCTGCATCTTCATCATCTTCCTAGACTATGATAGTTGTCTCTGGATAAGTTCTTTTTATCTCTTCACAGTAATCCTATAACTTGGCATATTGTTCCATGAGGCTTCCCTCTATCAATTCTTGTGCTTTTCTCTTTGTTCTATACACTTGGCTACTAGATATCCCAACCTTGTGCTCCTTTTGCACAGCTTGCTTGAATGACTGCACTGGAATGGATGAATTGGACTTCAATGTCTCCAAATACTTCTTAGACAGCCATGTAGAATTCATTTTTGACTAACTTAATAGCCTTCCTAGTCTTAATACGATGCTCCTTAACAGCAGCTTTCAATATTTTGGCAGTGCCAAAAACCATGCCAACCTAGAACTTTGGATCTGCCATATCTGTGTTTGGATTAAACTCTGGGTATCTAACCATGTTGCTTCCAACCTCTTCATCAAAAGATTCATTAATGCTCTTGAGGTCATCAGATGTGGCATCAGGCTCTAAGCAGTTAATATGAGGTACATTAACTCTTTCTGCATTATGCTTCTGCCTCCCTAACCCACCCAATTCAACATTCCTATCAACATTAGCATCAAATAGTATGTCATCCTCATTAAAATCATAGTCACTATCCTCAAAGTCCTCTAGATCTGTAGAATAGTTAGATGAATCATGACTTTGCCTTTCATCCTCACCCTCACCGTCCACATTACTTGTGCCACTTCTAATTTCCTCAATCACAACTGATGCATAGTGAAAGTGATTAAACTCTTTAAGCTCAAGCAATTGATCATCAGGGATGTGCTCTAAATACACTTCAATTATCCTACTTACATTCACCCATTTCACTATATTCATTACATCACTATCATTCCTAAGTGGCCTTAATCCATAATTTAAGTCCCTACCAGGACTCGATAATGGTATGAAATGAATTCAGTATAGCCTAACTTCTGAGCCATATCCCCTATCTCTGTCAACCTCATTTTGTCAGCATCACAATTGTCCCAAAATGATAATCTCCCCCTACGTAAGCCCTATTTACTAAGGACTTAAAAACCCCACCATGATGCATTTTGATAGTGAAATAATCACCATTCGGATCTGAAAAAGAAGATGACATATTTATTGTATGAACAATACAGGACAACGGGGACCACAACACATTATCTATACATCAATTAAAGATATTGATTTGTTTTTTTGTTAGTGTGCAGTGGTGTAGATGTGTCGACATGCGTGAATAAATAAACATATATTCTCCTCATCACTTTCAAACAGAGAAAAGCAAAGCAAAAGTAGATTCTTTGACCCATCCAATGCTTCAACTTGCAGACAGATAAAATAAAGCAAAATACAAAACCAAAAAAAAAGGAAGTAAAGAGTACTTTTTTTCTTACCATAATCTGGTATTTCATCACCAATCCTCACAATCGCCATGTTCATCTTTTGAACTCGTCAATCGTTTTCTTCTCTATCCACCCCAATTTCAGCAGATTTACAATCAAACAATTTTTTGGTAACTCAAAACCCTAGAAATGATTCGATTGTGTAGGGACAAAGAGAATGGACTTGCTGATTTGGGAAAGATGCAAGTATAGAGATGATGAAGGTAACTAGGGTTTGAGGTGAAAAGACGAGTGTGCCCCTCAGTAATTGCTAGAGAGAGCACGTGAGAGGTAGGTGCTGGCTTTCCGTCCAAAATTTCAAACGGGCATCAATTATCGGATGAAATTGACACACTTCGTTAAATTGAGGGGCTAAATCGCGCAATTGGAAATGTCAGGGACCAAAATGACACACAGGGTAAAGTATAGGGACTATTTCTATAATTTGCCCTAACTTTTTGATTTTTTGGTTAAAATATGAAGTAAAAAAAATTAGCATGTTTGGAATAACTTTTTAATTTTTTTTATGAAAAAATGTGCAAAAAGTAAAGAGAATTCTTTTTGACTTTTTTGTATAGGTTGTTAGCTTTTTAGTTTTTTTTTTTTTTTTTGTGACTTTTTGACTAAAACAGTGAATTGCCAAATGAGACCTTAGTCTTAAGTATTTTATTTTAAACCAATTAGTCCTTTTTGTTTTTGGAAAGAAAGATTTGTTTGATTTGATACCATTTGAGTTTACTTGATTGCCCTATTGTGAATATTTTTTCCAATTCTTTTAGTCATTTGTAGGATGGAAATGGAAATGTTATGTGTGCTGGTGTATTTTTTGAGAGATTTGGGGGAGTCATTTCGGTAACACCTGCTGGATTGATGTTTAACATGTTTGGTGTCGGGTATTGAAACTCCTTTTTTGGTGGTGTGGTGTTCTGGCAAAGGAATTACGGAGTTTGCTTGGTCTGGTCCAGGGTGGAATATCGCAAGTTACATGCGTCGATTTGTTGATGTTTTATGTTTAATGTTTAATGTTTTTTGCATTTTGTTGCGTTGGTTTCTACGATTGGTTTGATGTGTTGCCAGGTTCATTATTGCAACCCATTTTTTGTTGTTACGATGACTCCTTGTTGTGTTGTTTATTGTGTTTCATCGGATTGGTTAGGTAGATGGTTCAGTATGATTGTGTTGTTTTGTTTATGTTGGTTTTTTTATGGAAATATTTTGGGTCACCATCGCGATATCACATGACATTGGTACGTCCATCATGTACATATGTAGCGTGCCACATTGTTTGTGGTGTGTCAAGTTATTCTTTTTTGTGTGCGATGATATTACAATGTGTCGCAACACACTGGTTGTCATTGTTTTGGCCCATCATCTGTTTGTGTCACATGAGTATTCTGGTACTGTTGGTGTAATTGTAATGGGTGTGGTTAATTTCAATTCTTATTTGTATGGGTTTAACATGTCCATTCTTATTTGTAAGAGTGTTCTAGTAATGTTGGTGTACTTATAATATGTGTGGTTAATTTCAATTCTTATTTCACAATTGGAGTTTTAGCGTGTTATATTGATTGGAGTGCTATGTTTGGAAAAAATACACTAAATAGGTTTTTGTGTGTGTGTGTGTCCTTGTGTGTGTTACATTTGAGTATTACATTTGGAAAAAGTACAATAAGAAGTTTTTTTGGGAGTGTTATGTTGTCACGTTTGAAAAAAGTATATTAAAAAGTTTTTTAATGTGTTATATTGGAATGTTACATTGTTGTTCGTAATGTGGGATTTATTCTAGAAGGAGAAAAAACTCAAAACATCTATAATGCGAATTGCCCAAATATATAGTTTCACATTTAGAGAAATCCATTTTCATTCCTCAAAAATTATTTCTAAACGTGCAAGTGACTACTTTTCTATGTAATTTGTACTTTAATGGGACCTTTGGATTTATAAGAAAAAAAAAATGAAGACTAAACAGTTCACATCATCACATTTTGAGATTTATTAGTACTTCACCCATATTTAAATAATCCCACATCTTTTTGAAATTTTTGAAGAATCTCATATTTTAAATCATTCCAAATAAAAAAGATTCTCATATAAAAATTCATCGTAAATTTGATTATCAAATATTGTATATCTTACCTTTCTAGCATAAAAATAAAAAAATAAAAATAAAAATAAAATATAATAGAAATAAAGGTATAGCCGTAAATTTAATTTTCAAATAATATATTAAATTTACCTTTTCAAAATCAATAGGACTAATTGGTCTATAAGAAAACTCTTGGGACTAATCGGATCATCATTCCTTAATATGAGATTTATAGGTAAATTTTTCTTTAAATGTTTGAAAAGAGTACAAAAACTCCTTAGTAAGTTTGAGCAAATGTATAATTTCAATCTGTAACACTTCAATATAACACAAAACTGTGACACTTTAAAAAAAAACTCCTTAGTATAAGACTTTTATATAATATACCAAAAAAATTTTGAGTGTACTTTTTCCAAACGTAATATTCCAATGTAACACTCTAAAAAAAGAATGTGAGATTTTTCAAACTATTCCAAAAGGGTGTGTGATTCTTCAAACTATTACAAAAGGAGTACAAAAATTCCTTAGTAAACTTTGGGTAAATACATAATTTCAAACTGTGAGTGTTACGTTTAGAAAAAATACACTAAGTAGTTTTTCAGTGTTTTTATGTGTGTTATTACATTGGAGTATTACGTTTAAGATTACATTGATTGAAATATTTCGTTTGGGAAAAGTATATTAAAGAATTTTTTTGTGTGTTACATTAGAATGTTACGTTTGGAAAAAGTTTGGAATGTTACGTTGTTATGTTTGGGAAAAGTACACTAAGGAAATTTTTAATATGTTACATTGGTGTTACGTTCTTATTCGTAATGTAAGATTTGTTCAAGAATAAAAATTCAAAACCTCTATAGTGCGGATTGCCTAAATGTGTAATTTCACATTTGAAGAAACTCACTTTTATCCCTCAAAAATTAAACCCAAACGTGGAAGTGACTATCATTTTGTATAATTTCCCCTTTAATGAGACCGTTGGGTTCATAAGAAAAAAATGAAGACTAAACAGTTTACAATATTACATTTTGAGATTTATTAGTGTTTCATCCTTAAAAAAAAAAAATTGATGTCATTTTTCTAAATAAAAATTAAATTTATTTTTGTTTATTTCCGTGTTTACACACTATCTGTATTAATTTCGGTTACTTTAATCTTTCTAAAATAGAGGTCTACATAATTATGTCAAAATGATAGACTAACTATCACTCTGTTTAGTCTTGATTTCCAAAATTCATTTTTTGGAAAATTTTAATTTTTTTAAATTTTCATATTTTTTTTGTTTTCACTGAAGTTTTTTTAATATTTTAAGCAATTTTTTAATTTTTAAACACACCTAACATAAATACACTTAAAAAATATAATATCTGTAAAAAAAATCTTTAAAAAATTCACTAAACACCAAAAATATTATAAAAAAATAAAAATTTAGTATATTTTTCATATTTTTGTATGTTTATTAATTTTTTAAAAATATTTTTATATAAATATTTTACTTTTTAGATATATCTAAGTAATGTGCATCTAAAAAAGTAAAAAAAAATTACTTAAAATTTTAAAAATATTTACTAAAAACATAAAAAAATAAAAATAACTCAATTTTTAAAAAAATTAAAACCAAACACACTATTTTTCTCAAATTCGAAAAGAGGTAAATGCAATTTCCCAATTTTTTTACGTGTACTGCCGCATTTGACTGACAAAAGCTAGAAAATCATGATTTTGAAAATAAAGTGATGTTTTGGGAAGTTAGTAAAAAGTTGTTTTTTTGACTTTTTTTAATCTATTTTATCTTTCTGTGAATAAAAAATATAAGAGATGATGTGACCTAAAATGAGTAAAAAGCTAAAAGTTAACCTTTTTTTAGCTTCCCAAAAGACCCCCAAATTAGAATGGAGCGACCACATTAAGCACTGGTTTGAATGTTGGTTTGAGGGTGGGTTGGAGTTAAAATAGTTATAAAATGATAAAATAGACTTTTTAGTTTCAAGCTAAATAATGTTACATTTAAATTATAATAATTTTATTTTCCATCTCACAAAAATCAAAAAAGTCAAAAAGTTCATTCTAAACAAGACTTTTTAGCTCCAGGCTGAAACAGTTAAAAAGTCAAAAAGTCAAAAAGTAAAAAAAACAACATACATCCCAAACGAATTGTAAAACTTTAATTTAAATTTAAAATTAAAATAATAAAGATTAGAGTAAAATTTATGGCCAAGTATACTAATAGTCCATATTTTACCTCTGTTGTTATGTTTGTCCTTACACCTTTAATTGGTTCAATTTTAATTTGTGTTAATTTGGTTCAATTGATAATGGTGTTAATGTTTTTAATGAAAAATGACCATTAAATTAGTTGAGATTAACTCACTAAGTTAAATAAGTTTATAATTTTATCTTTAAATGTATGACACATATTACCTATATTCATACTTTTGATTAAATAAAAAATGCTAACAAATATAAATAATTTGGAGTAAATTGAGATAAAATCAAAATCAAAATCAAATCAATTAAAATTATAAAGATCAAAATAACACAAGAATCAAAATATAGGATTATGTGCGTAATTTGCCCTAAAATTTAAATTAAATTATTATAGTGATTTTTTATTTTTATTTTTATTTTTGAAAATTTCTGCTCAACAGAAAAATCATTTCCTCTCGCTGGGATCTCTTCTCATTGGTCCAAATTTTTTTTTTTTTTTTTTGTAAGTTTTCAGTCAATAGCAGCCCTCCATGTGACACTGAGGGTCACTGGGGTCACCCCATTGGGGGTCCCCAGCAGAGCCCTTACAAATGGAAGTAGCCTCTGATTTCTACTCGTTAAAAACACTTTTCCACTATTTTCACATTTATTACATGTGATTGAATCTTGATCTTATCAATTTCCTTATATTTTGTGTTTGGATAATTCTTAATTATTGATGTCTTGCTTATGTCAAATTGTTGTATTGCATTTTCAAATTTGTACAATTTAAGTTTGTGTTTGGCTTGAAATTATGAGTATTGTCTATCTCATCTCATCTCTCTTCATAAACATCAGAAGAGTACTGATCCCTCATGCTGATTGTAATGAATAATTTACTAGAGTCAAGAAGGGTCCTTAAAAGCATGTTCCTTCTTTACCAAAAATTTAAAAATTGTATATTAGTGACATATGATTTTGGGGACAGCAAATCTATGTGAAAGTTGAATATGGGATCAAAGTATGCCCTTGTCCTTCCATTCGTCACAACTCAATAAAAGGGTTAGGGTCAGTAAAAAAAGCTGTTGCCGAGAATTATTAATTTAATTTTATCTCACGAGCACAAAGACTACTTTTATAAGTTAAATTCATGGCATCCACTTCAAAAATTAATAGAAGGGTAATTTGGTCTATAAAATTTCAATTATTGTGGAGTCTAGATAAGATTAGACATACACAATCTTGTACTATAAGTATGTATTATACTCATTTCAAAACTCAATATAAAAATAGTTATAACGTATAATAATTCTGTCACTGTAAAACTTAAAAAATATCTGATGTCCTCAATCTTACGTCATGCTCACGAAGATTGTTTTTATAATTTGAACCCATAATATCCATATCAAAGCTCCACATAATTACAATATACAAGACCGCCCGTTATTATGAAACTAGAAAACAAAAAACAAAAAACAAAAGAAAAAAAAATGTAGCAAAGCAATAGCATGGCCCGGGAAGAGGAGAAAGACGACACAATTTACTTCCAAACTGTTCATCTTTGGTACAATTAGGGCCCATGAAAGGAATATTAAAAAGAAAAGCACTTTATTTTATGTACATCACCTCCTATTTCCCTTTTCTTACACCAACATACCTCTCTATGCACTACGAGGCACAGATCATCCACCTCCTTCTCCTCCTCCACCACCACCTCCACCTCCTCTACCACCACCGCTGCAACGTCACTTCTCGATGCATTCTAACACTTTCAAAAAGTCACCAACCAATAAAAATTACACCAAGGAGCAAAATAAGAGCAGCATTGCCGGAAAACACCCGACATACCGGGGTGTTCGCCTCCGGGAATGGGGAAAATGGGTATCGGAGATTCGCCAACCGAGGAAAAAGTCGAGAATATGGCTTGGAACGTATCCGAGAGCTGAAATGGCAGCTCGAGCGCACGACGTGGCATCACTTGCAATTAAAGGCCACTCAGCAACTCTCAATTTCCCCCAATTGGCCCACAAGCTTCCCTGCCCTGCCACCGCCGCCCCTAAAGACATCCAAGCCGCGGCTGCCTTAGCAGCCACTTCTGAATTCGATGAACCGGGCATGGATGGCGTGGTAATGACAATGCCTGATCATAATCATCAATCCGATGAAATTACCACTACTACTACTACTACTACAAGTTCATCATGTGAAACTCAAGAAGAGGAATTGTTGGGTAGATTGCCGGAAAGTGAAAGCGATGATGCATTGTTTGATCTTCCTGATCTGTTACCGGATTGTGTGGATCGTGGACACGAGTTCTGTCACGCTTCGTGGTTGCAGATGCCCCAGGTTGATATTGGTTTTGAACTTGATGAGGAGGTGCCATTTTTATGGGATTATAACTAGAAGATGAGCTTTTATATATACATAGATTTTTTATTATGAGATATATATGTAACTATCTATTTACATATATATCTCGATTTCTTTCTAGTGCATTTGGTGACCATATGTGTCTATATATGTTTTTGATGTTTAGCCCATTTCGTCATACCAATATTAGTAAATTTCATATGCATGGTTTTTGAGGAAAGATTAAGTACTTCAACTGATCTAGAAGGTGACAGAGGGACCATAAACTATGCATAGTAAGTTCATAGGAAAACACTAATTGCACATAAATAAATTCATTATATGTGTAAAATGTAGAGAACCTCTCACAAAAAGATTAGACCTACGCAATATGAGACCATGCTAAATCCTAAATAACCATCTAGTGAGAGGTTATGTGCAAGTAGTGCTGCTCAAGTTCATAAAAGTCTACTCTTCGAGCAATGATCCTCTAGAGTGATTTTTTCCTAAAGTTTCCTAAAGTGCTACAGTGTATGGTTGAGATTTACTAGCAAGTCACATCAATTTTCCTGATGTGACTTACCAGTAAATCTCAACCACACAATATAGCACTCTAGGAAACTTTAGGAAAATTTCACTTTAGAGGATCCTTGGTGCTACTCTTCAGTCGTGTCATGGAATGAACCGTGAAACCGTGTTGTTTAGATCTCAATAATTTGCTATATATATTCATTTTCTAATGTTTTTGTGAATATATCATTAGTACAAGGACCGAAAGTAATAATTGTTAAATCATATTTATTTGAAAAAATAAAAATACATATTTTTAAAAATACAATACATAGTAAAATGATTAATTATCAAGCTACAGTTATTATATCGATACTTTTTTCTTTTCTTTTTTGTTTTTTTTTTTGGTGGTGTTGTTGGTAGTGCGTTGTTTACCACAGAAGATATAATTAAGGAAACATATTATCAAAGTGAACCAACAGTCAACTTCTCAATCCCAAAAAAACCCCAGAGTATCTACTATTGTCATGGGTTTCAGTGCATTTTTTGAGCTTAACTCAGACGATTTGTAAGTGAAATTATAAATTGTGATTTGGCCGATTTTTAGTGAGTTGGTAGATTGAAAAATATTCTAATTAATTATCAAGTATTTGTATAATATATGTCACTAATTTATATAATATTTTTCATATATATAACACAAACTAATTTTACATAATATATTTCATATATATAATTATTAATTTGTAATAAATTTCATATATTAAATTTTTCACACACTCATTTTTATTTTAATATTTCATTATAGATTAAAAAAGTATATATGTATTCATTGTAGCAGGGCAGAGTGGAGCGGTTTCGAAGGCGGATTATAAATTTTAAAGTTTAAACTGCAGTTAGCAGATAGAGCGGTATAAATTGATGCGGATCGATGCGATTTTAGCAGATTTGGCAGTACTTTGTACAATCCTATATCTATATATATAAGAATCACTTAGCTTCTTAAGGCTCGTCTTTTGTTTCCGATTTTACCCTTTCATTTTGAAAAATTTACTAATAGTGGCCTAAATGTTGAGGGAACTTTTTTTTTTGTAATTATGCGAATATTCTTGGTCAATTATGCAACAATTTTTTTTGTAATTACACGAACATTCTTGCTCAATCATGAAATAAGATTTTTTTTTCGTAATTATGCAAATGTTCTTGATCAATTATTGTAAGAGGGGCTAATTTGAGCCCACTAAATTATTTAGGCCCAATAGCCCAAGATTAGTGGGCCCGAATTTATCGCAAGTCCAAGAATCGGTGGGCCCAGATTTATCGCCATCAAACGGATTGAATCGCTCTAAGCCTCGAAAGGGTTCGGATCCACGAACCTAGAGACTTACTCGTGCCCGGACTCGAAAGGGTATTAAGCAAGCCTAGAGATCCGAGGCACTCGGACTCGAAAGGATTCGGATCCACGAATCTAGAGATCCGAAGTACTTGGCTTCGAACGGATTCAGACGCAATCTAGAAGTCGCTCCGTTAATGAGTCCCAGAACACTTGCGGGCTCGGAGCTTTCCGGGGTCTACGTACCAGAACCATGGGCGTAATGGAGTCCGAACAAAGGACCCGATCCCGAGGACGGTGAGTGGAGATAAATTCACTCTTCGGTTAAACTAGCCTATACCCGGGTCGAGGTGGCACGACCCCGGGGGGTCCATGAGACTCGGCAATATTTTGCGGCAGGACGTCCTCTGGGACTACCCCTGACCCTTTGGGATGATTGGGGATCATTGGTTAGGTGTGGCTAAGAAGAAGGGTTCGCCGAGGGATTGATCTCCTCTTCGGGGTTTTCTCATCCTCGGAGAAGTCACCTCCTCGGAGAGGTCACCTCCTCGGAGAAGTCACTTCCTCGGAGAGGTCACCTCCTCGGAGAAGTCACCTCCTCGGAGAGGTCACCCCCTCGGACAAGGTGGTTAGAGAAAATATCCCCCATGTGCCTTGCACATGGGCTCCATCCTACATCATGAGGTGCCTATAAATAGCACCCACCCATAGCTTTACAAGGCATGGATTTTGGAGATTTTTAACTCTTGGGAAAGAACTAATTTCCCTTCTCCATTATCAACCTTGAGAGTGAAAGTGGGAGATCAATGGGAGAGCCTTGCCATTATTCTATTCTCTAGCCATCTTGCCTTCTTCTTCACCCAATCTCTTATCTCCATCATCTCCTTTGTTGTTGTGTTCCTAAGTTGAGATTATTGAAGAATCTAAGCCTCTCATCATATTCTAGAGAATCCGAAGTTGTTCTTCAAGGATCTTTGAAGATCTTCGAATTTTCCAACTCTTTTCTTGAACCCTCTCCTACATTTTGGCGACTCTGCTGGGGAGGCGGATTGGTTAATGGTCTCAACGAGATCTGGAATCCACACAACTCCAACAAGGATGGCGGGAGAAGATGAAGTTCACCAACAAGGATCCTCTAATGGTGGTGATGACAGGACCACGGCTCCAGATCAACCACTTTTGCTTGAAGCCATTCAAGGACTTCAAAATGCTCAACAAGAGATTCTTACCACTCTTCAGAATCTCACTCACACCATGATGGTGATGAGTTCTAACTTTGCACCGGCGCCAAACGGAAATCAAACTGTTGGTGGAGTTATTCCCGCCGGAACGCAAAATCAAATCCAAGGAGAAGTAGGCCCCAATCAGCCTGTGGCTCATGGCAACACGGCCACAGTAACACATGCTCAAACCACAGTAGGCGGCAGCAGTTTGCCCACACCCGGTCTCCATGGCGTGCCAAGCCAAGATCCAATGGTGACTAGGGGAGTTTCTGGTGTAATGAACGGCACTCCAACGACTACTGGTGTCCAGGAAAACATAAGGAGCATGATGGCGCAAAAGGGAGCTATGCCCGTACCTAATCTTGTTACGCCACCAGTGAATGTTACCCAAGCACCAAGCGGGCCTCCTTTGGTGCCAACAACAAATCTGCAAGCACAACCCGGTATAGCGGCGCCGTGCGGTGGACTCTATGGGCCTCAATTCAATATCCCATCACCGACTGGCTTGTCTATAGGCGCTGATGGCCAGTATCGTCAAATGTCCTCACCAATGATGAATTCGCAGCACCAGAATGGCCAAGACGCCCCTAGCTCAGTCTTCGGGTACATAAGCCAAGTCCCGGGAATACCACCATCAAACTCTCTCCCTCAACAGTTTCTCACTCTCGCCGATGTGCAGGCCATGTTCGATCTCGAACGGGGAAAGAGGACCTTACCTTCTTTGCCTGATCCAGACGTCAAGCCACCTTACGCCATTGAGATGCTGAGCTATCCATACCCTGAGGGGTATACAGTGCCGAAGTTCATCAAGTTCGACGGCAAACAAGGAAATGCCCGAGAACATGTTGTGCGATTCATCGAGACTCTGGGTATTCATGGTTCAAACCACGTCCTCCGACTGAGAGAATTCTCTAAGTCCCTCACCGACCGAGCATATAGTTGGTATGTTAATTTGGCCCCAAACTCTGTCCGAAGTTGGGAGGAAATGGTTAACAAATTCCACTCCAAGTTCTTTCAAGTGGTGGAGAAGGTGACCACACTTACATTGTGTAAAGAGAAGCAACAAGAAAGTGAAGACATCATTGACTACGTCAAAAGGTTTCAGGACAAGGCCGTGGATTGTCATGAAGCAGTTGAGGAGAGTTATCTGGTTCAAATTTGTCTAGAAGGGGCATTGAGCAGGTACAAAATGTTTCTAGCTAATCACAAGCTACCCACCTTCTCGGCATTAATAGAAGCAGCTCGGAACATTAGCATTCCTCAGGCTCAGGAGTCCGGATTTAAAGCCAGTTACAAGACTAGTTTCAAATCGTCTCGTGGACCTATTGTTGCTGCTGCCTCTGCCCCAGATACCCGAAATTCACAAGGAGGAGGTCATAGAGGCCAGAAGAGAAAGCAATATAATGGTGAAAAGGGGAATGTTTCTTATCCATGTGGAGTCGAGGAAGTGAAAGCTCTAGTTAAGGAATGGGTGGCTGACGGAGAGTTAAAATTGCCTTATGTTGAAGAAATGCCATCAAAAAAGGACCGTGAGAGCCCTGAATTCTGTGTCTACCATCGTACATTGAAACATCCGACAGAGAAGTGTTGGACTCTCAGGAAAATCTTCAGAGATAAAGTCGAGGCAGACGAATTAAGGTTCAAAAAGCAAGGGACTCAAGACATCCGAGAACAACCATATCCTCAACACCGAGGCAAGGCCAAGAATGTTGCTATGATAGCTTATGAAGGCCCGATGATCGAGGCTATCGCCAATCTCGATGACGATGATTGTTATCTGGACGACATCCTCGAGCCAGAGGGTGAGCAAGTTTGCTATGGAAGTGCTCTCGATCCAGAGGGCAGAACATTTATGACTCATGGCAAAGATCCCTTTGATCCAGAAGGAGGAGAAGAGTACTACGGAAGAGGAGGACACCATGTTTATGTGGCATCTTATTTTGAAGAGACCGAGGAGATGGTTAACTACGAGCCTCCAAGAGTGGAAAAAGATCCGGATCACTATGCCAAAACCTTGCAAGACTGTGTAAAGTTCAAGCAGTTCTTTGACCAGTTTGGACTTTCCAAGGAGGCAAGAACAGAAATCACCAAGTCTATCATTAATATAGCCGAGGCACACCATGAGGGATGCATGTCGACTGAGGGATCTATCCCGAGGAAGGCAAAAGAGCAGTCTAGTGCCATTACTTTCTCCGAGGTTGATCGGAAGTATCCTTTTTCTCACAATCGCCCGCTTTATGTGACTGCTTTTATTAACGGGGTTGAGTTCAAAAGGGCCTTTCTAGATAGTGGAGCCTCTATCAACATTATGACTCGCGCTACTCTAGAAAAGGCCGGAATCTCTGAAGAACGCATTGTGAAGCAGCCGATAGTCATCACTGGCTTCGGTGGAGAAAGGAGAGTTACTATCGGATGCGTAACAGTTGATTTAGCCGTTGGAGAGATTCGCTCGGCCACCAAGTTCCATATTATCGATTCTGAGACAAATTATCACATCATTCTAGGGAGGACCTGGATGCATAGATATGGGGCTGTACCATCGAGTTATCATCAGTGTGTTAAGGCAAAACGGGGAAAGAAGACGGTGACAATTCAGGCTACAGAAAGGCCTTTCGAGATCCATGAAGCTCATTATTCTGATGCCATCTACTTCACCGAACTGGCTGTCGAAGAAGTTCCCACCACCTCTAAGCCTCGAGGGGTCAAAATTCCTCGTTGGGAGGATATCAAAGATGACAAGGAGCTGATGGCAGAGTCAAGTAAGCAGGCAATGTCTAGACCAGAAAGTCCGCCTATCCCTCGGAAGGTGATGAAAGTTCGAGAAGGAGGCAAGATGGTGTACTATTTATGATGGTGCATGATGGCCACAACCCGAGCAGCTGGTGAAAGCTTTCCAAATGATCTTGCAACTCTAGGGGCAAATTTCAACATTCCGTAAAAGAAGTCTACCTATGACATTTACAGTTTGCATTTACTGCATTGTCCATGAAGTTCTATCTTTCTTATGTTATGAAGAAATTTATTTCCTCCATATTATGTATCTTCATTAAAAGTTATTTTCTCTACATTGTATATCTTCATTGTGTTATGTTGCTTGAAACAGTTTTCAATTTTTGTTGCCCCTCAAAGAAGAAAAAGGAATGGTAGACTCAGTTACCAACCTGAAGGGAGTTTTCTTGACGTAGTAGAAGTATACTCCCACTCAGACCTCCGAAGAGCAGCTATTGCTTCCATCAATGCAAGCTTTAAGGATCTTTCTTATTGAAGCAGAGTGTGTGTTCCCACTCGGACTTCCGAAGAGCAGCCCTCGCTTCTATCAGTGCGAGTCTCAAGGATCTTTCTTACTAAAGTAGAGTGTGTTCTCCGCCTCAGACTTTCGAAGAACAGATCTCGCCTCCGCCAGTGCGAGCTTCGAGGAATAGCCTTTGCTTCCATTAGCTGCCGAAGTAGAAGTGTCCATCCACTCGGACTTCCGAGAGACAGCCTTGTTTCTGCTCGAACTTCAGAGGGAGAGCCTTCCGAGGGACAACTCTTGCTCTCATTAGTGCGGGTCTGAAGAACAGCCCTTGATTTCATCAATACGAGCTCCGAGGATATTTCTTTTCAAAGTAGAGTGGACTCTTACTCGGACTTCCGAGGGACAACCTTATTTCTGCTCGAACTTCAGAGGGACAGCCTTGCTTCTGCTCGGACTTCTGAGGGACAGCCTTATTTCTGCTCGAACTCCCGAGGGACAGTCTTGCTTTTGTTCGGACTTCCGAGGAACAGCCCTTGCTCTCATTAGTGCGGGTTCCAAGGGCCCCGAGGTCGTGGATTTCAATCAAGAATTCATTTGCCTGAAATAGCAAAGCCAACAAATGAGACAAACAATATTAATTTCAGATCATGATTCAGGCATTATCAGAATGGGGCAACATCAACAAATAATAATTATCTATTTAAGCTACAACAATTCTACTCCTTTGAGCGAGCTTGTGAAAAAATGCAACAATCAAGTTTTTGTCTCTTCGGGCCGGCTCCTCTCAAGCCGACGTAAAGCTACAACGGTCACACAAAATTTTGGCATCAGCTATGTATTTCCCAAGCATCCACAAGTTAAACAAACAACAATATATCATATTTATTATTCAACGAGAGGAAGAGGGAGCCGAATTTCATACTCACAAATTTGGGACTGTTAGAGGGGTGAAGTCCGAAGCCGATGTTGGAAATTCAAGTTGAAATCAGAGAGGTTTTATAGACTGTAATCAACAGGACTGAGCTAGGCTGGGCAAGACCACACACGTTGCGTTGAGTGGGCGAACGTGCGTGGTCGGCGTTGGACAAGTTGAGGCCGGAGGCAGCAATGGTGTCGGAAAGAAGGTGGCGACCATACACGACGCGTTGAAAGGGTGACGAGGTCCACGTTGATTAATCACGGCCGAATCCAGTGAGTATGCAAAAATCGAGATTCAAACTCCGAAAAAAAAAAAAAAAATAGCGCCGGACTGTGAGACTAACGAGCTGGATGGTGTTAGGCAAAACCACACATCGCGTTGAGTGGGCGACGTGTGGTTCGCGTTGAACAGCCGAAGACGAAGGCAAAGCATCGGGCATCCACTATTTATCTTCCGAGCATCTACAAGATCGACAAGACAATAATTAATTATTCAACATCAGACCTGTATGTATGTCAAAATTATTGTCAAAATTATCGACACAGGTTCAAGATTCAATAGCATGGATTCAAGACAACAAAGGCAGATTTCTTCAATAAAATTAGCAAGGATTCAACATTGATTATTCCAATATTCACACAAAAAAAAAAAAAAAAAAAAAATCAAGATCTCTTCATCAAGATGTGCAACAGCAGAAATTTATGGGTTACATTATCCAAAATTTTATAAATCAGAATTTATACAAATAAGAAGTTCAAAAAGAGGACTTCAAATACTTGCTCACAGATCTGATGTAACAATGGTTAAGGCGTGAAGCTAAAAGAAGGAAGAAACAACAAATGGCATAAGCCATAAGTACAGATTGTCCACGCAAGGCAAGACTGCGGCTGGTTCTCTTGAAGGCCGACGGCGCGGTGAACGGCGCTCGGCTAGACATTGCTGTGATGAAGTAACGGCACCGATTGGCAGTGGCAAAGTAGACAGTGTTTGGAGCAGAAGAGCAAAGCAAGGCCGAGATCTATGTAAGAAAGATGCTAGACGGACCAACGACGCGTTGCGAGGGCGACGTGGTCGGCACTGGCCGGTCGCGTCTGATAGAAGCAGCGATCTCACAGGTGCTGGACATGAAGCGCACATGCTATGCGAATTGGGTGGTCGCGTGCAAAAAATAGTGCCACGGCTGACTCTCGGATAGGCCGACTACGGTGGTTTGTGGGTCTTCAGTGACGAGCTAGGCTAGTGATAGCATGAGCTGGTGGCGCAAGACAGCAGCGACAGTGGTGTCGCAGACGAGTCAGCGTCGGTGTTGGTCGGCGAAATCGAGCTCCGATGTGCCTGGATCTCTGAGGAGTTGGGCCGCTAAGCCGAAGTAAAACAGGTGAAATAGAGCCTCTGGTTTGTTATTAGCCTCTGATTTGTTAAAGAAAACAAAAAAAGAAGAAGAGACCTGGGTTGGTCTCTCTGTGTAGAGAGAGAGAAAGCCGAATGGCTGTGGGCAACAAACATTTAGCTATAGATTAGGGTTTGTCTTTTTCCCCTTATATTAAAAAAAAAAAAAAAAAGGTTTGATTCTTAGCATATTCTCTCAAATATCCTGAATATATATATATATATATATATATATATATATATATATATATATATATATATATATATATAAATGATGGCCTTTGATTTGGGCTTCTGGAGTTTAAAAAAAAAAAAATGGTCAAACTTTTGATTTTATTTGCTTCACGAAAAGAAAAGAATTATTATTATTTTCTTTGAGCAACTTATTTGGTGCCTTATTAATTACATGTCCAGGTTTGGTTGGTGGAGAGTAAAAAAAAAAAAAAAAAAAAAAAAAAAAAAAAAAAAAAAAAATTTGCTTGTCAATTTTTTCTGTAAATTGAAGTGCGTCATCAACTTTATCCATAGACTCTGTCGTGACAAAACGTTTTTTTTTTTTGGGGAACGTGATGCGAAACAGGGTCGAAGAAATGACAGTATGCATGTCTGAGAAATTTAAAATTTCTCATACACGCAAGGGGCAAATGTAAGAGGGGCTAATTTGAGCCCACTAAATTATTTAGGCCCAATAGCCCAAGATTAGTGGGCCCGAATTTATCGCAAGTCCAAGAATCGGTGGGCCCAGATTTATCGCCATCAAACGGATTGAATCGCTCTAAGCCTCGAAAGGGTTCGGATCCACGAACCTAGAGACTTACTCGTGCCCGGACTCGAAAGGGTATTAAGCAAGCCTAGAGATCCGAGGCACTCGGACTCGAAAGGATTCGGATCCACGAATCTAGAGATCCGAAGTACTTGGCTTCGAACGGATTCAGACGCAATCTAGAAGTCGCTCCGTTAATGAGTCCCAGAACACTTGCGGGCTCGGAGCTTTCCGGGGTCTACGTACCAGAACCATGGGCGTAATGGAGTCCGAACAAAGGACCCGATCCCGAGGACGGTGAGTGGAGATAAATTCACTCTTCGGTTAAACTAGCCTATACCCGGGTCGAGGTGGCACGACCCCGGGGGGTCCATGAGACTCGGCAATATTTTGCGGCAGGACGTCCTCTGGGACTACCCCTGACCCTTTGGGATGATTGGGGATCATTGGTTAGGTGTGGCTAAGAAGAAGGGTTCGCCGAGGGATTGATCTCCTCTTCGGGGTTTTCTCATCCTCGGAGAAGTCACCTCCTCGGAGAGGTCACCTCCTCGGAGAAGTCACTTCCTCGGAGAGGTCACCTCCTCGGAGAAGTCACCTCCTCGGAGAGGTCACCCCCTCGGACAAGGTGGTTAGAGAAAATATCCCCCATGTGCCTTGCACATGGGCTCCATCCTACATCATGAGGTGCCTATAAATAGCACCCACCCATAGCTTTACAAGGCATGGATTTTGGAGATTTTTAACTCTTGGGAAAGAACTAATTTCCCTTCTCCATTATCAACCTTGAGAGTGAAAGTGGGAGATCAATGGGAGAGCCTTGCCATTATTCTATTCTCTAGCCATCTTGCCTTCTTCTTCACCCAATCTCTTATCTCCATCATCTCCTTTGTTGTTGTGTTCCTAAGTTGAGATTATTGAAGAATCTAAGCCTCTCATCATATTCTAGAGAATCCGAAGTTGTTCTTCAAGGATCTTTGAAGATCTTCGAATTTTCCAACTCTTTTCTTGAACCCTCTCCTACAATTATGAAACATAAATCTTTTATTTTTACCAAGTTACAAATATACCCATGAAGTTTGTTTAAAATATGAATCAGTCCTATAATATTAGAAATTACAACTATCGTTTGTTATAAATTTTCATTTAACACAATACTCAGGGAATAAAAAAATAATCCTCTTATGCAATAATAAATTATCAAAATTGTTTATTGAAAAATATTTCTCATATCATTAAAAACTATTAATTGACTTAATGATTTATTTATTAACAAAATGGTTAACTAAAAAATATTTTTCATATCATTAAAATTTGTTAATTTACTTAAGGGTTTACTTATTAATAAAATTGGTCATTTGTTATGCGATTTTGATTTATGTATTAATAAAATTAGTTATTTGTATATATATGTATTTTCTTTTGCTTCTTTATTAATTCAGTGAATTATCTTAGTAATTTTTTTTAGATGAGAGAATTATCTTAGTATTTTTTTTATATTTATCTGTTGAGAAAGGTACACACCATAATTTTTTTTTTTTTATAAATTCGAAAGAAATGTTAAAAACTCATAAATTCTCCCAAAATGATGCAGTAATAGAATTGGAGTCTACATCATTGGGTGTGCAACAAATCAAAAAAATGATACATATCATACCACATAATTCTATTATATATCTAATAATTTATTCTATTCAATTTCATAGAATAATATTTTAATTTTTATTTGGGAAAATTACCAAGAAGTCCTCTTTGAAAAATGTGTGACCTATTTAGTCTCACAACCTTTTGTTTACACTCAAAAGTCCTATAACGTTTTTCTTCTTCTCAGCCTTTATTCTTCTTTACCTTTTCCTTTTTCTGATTTCTGGCAATCGTCGGTAGGCAACCACATCTTACTTCTTCTCTTTCTCTTTCTGATATATAGTCACCAGCGACCGACGACTACCATCGATTGGGGTTCAACGGCAACCACCGATCACTGACTCCTTACTTCACCCTCACCGACGATGAAGAAGATATGTTTCTGACGAAGAAGATGAGTAGATCTACTTAAATCTGATGTAGATCGATATTAGATCTGAGTAGATCTACATCAGATCCGAGTAGATCTACATCAAATCCGGTTATATCTAAAAAAAAAAAAAATAGTTGTCGGAGTTTAATCCTCTCTATATATGTCTCTCTCCTTCGATTACTTAATTTTTTTACATTTTCTCTGCTATAAACTTCTATTTTCCTATTTTAATGGAGAAAACTTTCAAGCTCTGAACAAATTATTTTCAAATTTTAGTTACAAGCAGTGAAAACTATAAAATTTTGTTGTTTCAATTTTTTTTTTTTTTTTTTTTTTTTTGTGCTAGAATGAATCATTGTTTAAAACTGCAAAATTTCGCAGTTTCATAACATTCTTTAGACCTGTAAAATTTTGCAGTTTCATAACATATTTTTCAATTTGATTGATAAGGATAAATGCTTAATAGCTTTTTGCTTTGGAACTGTAACATTTTACAGTTTCAAAGCTTACATTTCAGTTTAATCAATATTGAAGATTATTTGTTTAAACCCTACGAAAATTGAAAATTAATATATGTTTTTTTTTTCCATTGTTGTTGCTTTTTTTCGTTATATTTTTTTCCCTTTTAGGTTATCAATATTTAACATATTTTGCTATGTTTTTTTCGCTCTAATTTTTCCATTTATTCTTTTTTTTTCCCGACAATATTCTAGACATTCCTTTGAGTCTCTAACGATATTCTTAACGCTCAGCAAACGTTTTGAATATTCCGACGACTTCTATTGACGTTCAGAACACCCCGGTGAACTTTCGGCAATACTCTGGCGACTCTCTGATAACTTTCTGGTGATGTTGAACATTCTGGCGAGTCTCTGGTGACCGTCTGACAAAAGTCCGACAGTAGTGGGATGTAACAATGTCTGTAAATTATATATATATATATATATAGGATTTTTTGGTAACAATTAAAAATATATAGGACTAATTGGTACAAGTGTTTTGTTTTGAGATTAGATGTGTTTTGAACTTTGTATATGAGACTTCTTGGTAAGTTTCCCTTTAAAAAATTATCAAAATACAAAATTTAAACATATTGAAATAATAGCTCGTGCCTTGCATGGGCCAAGGCACGGGCTATTATTACAGTATGTTTAAGTTTAAAATATTATTTTATGAAATTAAATAGAATAAATTATTAGATATATGATAGAATTATGTTGTACGATATGTATCATTTTTTGATCTGTTATACAACCAATGACATAAACTTCAATTTTATTACCATATCATTTTAAGTGAATTTATGAATCTTTAACATTTTTTTTTGAATTTATAACTTTTCTCAACAGATAAATTACGCTAACGGTCACTATAGTTTGGGGCTTGTGTCATTTTGGTCCCTAACTTTTCAATTGTGACACATTTGACCATGAATTTTGAATCTTATTCCAAATAAGGACAATTGAAGATACCATTTGATTTTTCAAGGGCAAAACCGTCAATTTGATAAAATATAACTAATTTGACAAAAATAAATGTCAAAAAAATATTTTGGAATTTTTAAAAATTATTTCTACCCACTAAAAATAAAATTATGTAAAATTGATAAATCTTTTAGACATTTATTTATTTATTTATTTTACCAAATTAATTTTTATTATGTATTTGGATGATAATCATATAATGGATAGTTGTTTTTGTTTTCATTAAATTAGTTTCTATTTTTCTAAAAGTCAAATATGACAACAATTTTGATATCATTATTAAACTAATCAATTAAATAAAAAAAAATCCAAAACTAAAAATATTTCATATATTAAATGTATCAATTATACCTTAAAAGTTTAACAACTATCCATTACATAATCATCATCTAAATATTTTTCTCAACAGATAAATATAAAACAATTATTAAGATAATTCACTTAACTAATAAAGAAATAAAAGAAAATACATGCATACATATATATATATATATATATGTAACTAATTTTATTAATACATAAAGCATACTCACATAACGAATAATCAATTTTACTAATAAATAAATTATTAAGTAAATTAATAATTTGTAGTGATATGAAAAATATTTTTCAATTAATCATTTTGTTAATAAATGAATTATTAAGTCAATAAATAATTTTTAATAATATGAGAAATAATTTTAATAATTTATTATTGCATAAGAAAATTAATTTTTCTTAAATATTGTATTAAATAAAAATTTAAAACAAACGATAGTTATAATTTGGAACAGCTCTTTGAATATGGAAAACTAAATTACAATTTACAAAAGAACAAAAGTGTGATCATATGACATACAAATTAATATGTATTATATACCGACACATACAGATGTTTACATGTGCAGCTATGCTCTGTGCATATGACGTGGGTAAAGCTACAACATGCAGATATATCTGTGGTTCAGTGGCTTCCAGAGATTGGCTAAATTCTTTGTGTTTTTTTTTTTTTTTTTTTTTTTTCTTTTTTTTTCTTTTTTCTTTTTTCTTTTTTGATGAGCAAAATCTTTTGTAGTGATAGTTAGCATATTATGATGGTGTCCCTATAGTGGAGACAAAAGTGAGCCTCGTGTCAGCCCAATAACATTAGAGATTATTTGGTCGTTTTGAAACAATACAAATCATTATTAGATGATATTTGTCAAATCTCACTATTTTAATTAATAAAAATTAAATCCAAATACGACATGAAATTGTCCGAATATTACCAAACAATTCTCCTAATAGATATATAGAAACAAAGATGTGAAGAAGCTCTAGTCTAGTTAGCTAGTTCTTTGATTATCATGTTTTCTTAGATGGAGGTTTTGGATTCTACTTTTAAGAGTAAAATGAGAGAGTAAGGTTGTGTTTGGTAGAACTTTTTATTTATGATTTGACAGATAGAGTTGTATTTTGAATTTGTGAGTTTTGAAATTATGATTTGAGTGTAGAAAATTTGTTTGGTGAAGTTGCGTTTGGTAGAATTTTCTTTCTATGATTTGAGAGATGGAGTTGTATTTTGAACTTGTGAGTTTTAGAATTATGATTTGAGTATGAAAAATTTGTTTGGTAAAAGAGTTTTGAATTAAGTGGAAAATTTTTGATTAGACATATGATATTTGATACAAAAATTTACAACTCATAACTAAACATACAACTCATAACAAAACATACAACTCAAAATTCTATTAAAACACATAAAAAAAATTTAAAATTTGAAAAATATTTTTTTTGAATATATAAAAATTAACATATGTCAATTGCAAAAATAAAAAATAAAAAAATTTGCACTGTTACGGTCAACCGGTCGGACGACCGGTTAGACCAAATTTCCCGCTTTCGACCGCATTTTCAAAAGTGCGCATGAAATTAAGTTTTGAAATTCATAAACAAGCATTGTGTTCAAATTAAATTTTGGAATGTTAGTTACAGAGTTGTACCAAACACAGCCTAAGATTTTGTTGCAACGTGTACGGATGTAAATTTCAACTCCTCTAAAGTGCTAATCTAATAACTAATTATTAATTTTTACCAATTAAAAAATTAGAAACAAAGATGTCATAAACCATGAAAATTTATCTCGAATTTTATACTGCTACTTAGGTCTCGTTTGGGAATATGATTTTTTAGTAACATTTTGATTTTTTGACTAAAATATGATATAAAAAAACTAGTATATTTAGAATAATTTTTTGATTTTTTACAAAAAAAATGTTCAAAAGTAAAGACAAATAAAATCTTTAACTTTTTTTATAAATTATTGACTTTTTAATTTTTTTTAAATAACTTTTCAACTTTTAAACTAAAAAGTAATATTATCAAACAAATGATATAAATTTAAAAGGGCACTTGAGTGAAAACTCAAAATTAAAGGGCTTGTTTGGTTTATATTTGAGAAACATGTTTTGAGATAAAAAGTACGAAAATTTGTTTGGTTTGGTTTTTTTTCAAAAGATATTTTGAAAAATTATTTTGAGAGAGAGTTTTGAAAAAAGTGATTGATTTGATGTGTATGAGAGAGAGATTTGCTTAGAAAACTTGTAAACCAAACAAAGTTTGAAAAAAAAATTTGGAAAAATTTGTTTAATTTAATTACTTTTGAAAATTTATTTGTAGAAAAAAATTTTCAAAATTTTTTGAGAAACACAAACCAAACCCAAAGGTGCATGAGCTAATTTATTACGTCCATGAAGACAAAATTTTACAAAATGTTCAACAGCAATGCTAGGTATCATGAAAATTTTGTCATGAAAATAATCATGAAAGCTTGGTGACCCTTGGATTACACTTAGAATAAAACACCACACACTAATCAAGGTAATCTAAGGATTATAAATTTTTCATGATTATTTTTATGACAAAATTTTCATGATTCTTAACTTTTCCCAATGTTCAAAATATCCTTTCTTATTCCATATCATCGTGTGGACCAATCTCTCTGAACCATTTCTTCAAACCCTCTCTCTCCAAACGATTTCTTCTCTCTCTCTCTCTCTCTAAAATTGACTCCGGCGACGGTGGAGGACAACCGCGAAAAGAGTTCATCCCCGACACTCTCCACCTTCCTCCGGCGAAGCATTAACGATGTCACCTTTTGGCAGAGCATCAATGACATCACAGCTGGGAACTTACATCATCAAAAGTCCCCAAAGACTATATCTAGTATCCCGCGGCCAATAGAAACTCTCTCGCTGCAAGCCTCGCCGGAGTCGCTGCTGCCGATGCCTCTATTGGTCCCTCGCCCTCATCCTTTTCCCCACCGCCACTGCCCTACCTCATCTTCGACGACATCGACAAATACTCCGTCGACGACATCGCCATCCGAGGCTTCAACCCGACGTTACTCTCCCTAATATCAGAGGAATTTGATGTCACTGTCCGAGCTCAAAACCCTAACAAGAAGAGCGGCAAAAACTACGAGATATCACCGACTTCTCTCTCTCTCTCTCTCTCTCTCTCTCTCTCTCTAGATACATACATATAGTTGAGATCAACCACATAGATCTGTTCTAGATCAACAAAAAATAAAAAACAAAATAAAAAAAAAAAAATAGATCTGTTCAAAGCCAAGATCAACCAACTCCTCAGTCTCATCAGCAACACTTTCTATTTCTACAGAAACACACAGATATGCTAAAATTGATTTATTTTTAAAAAAAAATTTTTGACCAGCAAAAAGAAATGTTTATTGATGAAACAAACACAGTATGAAATGATATGTTTCCAGTCAGATTTGTTAAAAAATGGCCCAGATCTGCTCTTCTGCTCTGATTTTTTATTTATTTTTATTATTTGGCTTTTATGATTTGATTATTTGTTGTTGTTGTTGATTGCAAGAGATATTGGCAAAAATATCTGTGTTGTTGTCGTCTCTATTGTTGCTTGGTGTATTTGGGAAGGAAATTTCAATAGATCATGGAATATGCTCTATTTATTTTTAACGGATAAGGAAATATAGATAGATCTAAATAGATAACTTTCTTTCTCTCTCTATAATTAAACAGATAACTCTCTATAATTAAAATAATTTGTTGTTGTTGAATAGAAAATTGCAACAAATTGAGCACTTTACAAAACAACAAATAAAAATCAAAAATCAAAACATTTTTGAACAGATAGGGACAGATAGGGATTTTTTGGGGGGTAAATACAACATATAGGGGTTGGTTTGGCTCTCTATTTCAACAGATACAATTTTGTTTAGCGTGTATTTCAACAGATAGAAAAAAAAATTAAAAATTGAACAGATAGAATTCAAATTGAACAGATAGAAAAAAAAAATTTGAATAGATAGATATAAATTTGAACATATAGAAAAAAAAAAAAGTCAACAGATAAAAAAAAAGTCAACAAATAAATTAAAGGGTAAAATTAAAAACAAAATGTCTTTCAAAATAAACAAAATGACTTCCTACTAAACTATTTTACAAAAGATGAATCTCTTACTAATAAAAAATATCCATTGAATCGAATGCTTTATACCAACCTTAACTTAAACTTTTCAACAATTTTCTCAATTTAAAATTGGTGAAATATCAACTTTTGAATAATTTTATTAATAATGTTTTCAATTCAATAAATTTGGTATGGAGTTGGCTAATTAATAGTATGAGATTTTTCGAACAATACTATATATTCATAAAATTATTTTTAAAAAATTAAAATTACCTAAGAAAATAAGTCGATGGATTACATAATGAGGGTAACCCATATTTCATTAATTTTAAATTTGACACCACATATCTCACTATTCAAATAAATTTCAATAAAAAAAAATCATAATACACATTTTTATTTTGTGATACAAAAATAGTTGTTTTTGGTATCACACTCGAAAATCATTCCAAAACATTAGATTATATAAAGAAAAAAAATACAAGTAGAATCAAATATATATATATATATATATAAAGGTTGATTTTGAAAAAAAAAATGTAATAACTTTTGTGATTTTATTTATCACTAAAATTTGTCATACTTACCATACAATTTGGGAATGTTCGTGGATCGATTTTTGACTGTTTGGTTTGTGGTTTGAATCTATCCGCATATCTGTGGTTTGGAAAAAATTAAACCCGCAACCGCCTACAGTGCGAATTGGTCTTTTCCTTTAAAATTTTATTTTTGGGCTTTTTTTTCCAATTTTTAAATATTCTTTTTGGGCATTCCCCCATCCCTCCCCCATTTTTTAAATATTATTTTGGGTCAGAAAATCACATATTTCTTATCATGAAATTATTATTTTCCAAATAATTTATCCTAAATAAATTACAACCTATCTATCCAATTTATTTCCAAAGCCAAGTTTGCTGGTGCATTACTCAATAGATTGTTGGTGGTGTTTTGCTGGTGGTGGTTTGGCAGACCTTGATGAGTGGCTGGGGGGTCTTCATTTTTGTATCTTGTTTAGTCTCTCTGTTTTGGATTGGCATCTCGCCAATTGGTGGGTTTTGTGCTAACAAATGATTGTGCTTCATCCTTGGTGCCAATCTAGTTGGAATTGTGGAGTGTAGCTAAGATGTTTTTGCACTTCCCTGTTTTATTGATGATTATTGTTGCTTGTATTTGCTCATTTCATCAATAAAAGTTTTAATTTTTTTTTGCTGATCAAAAAAGAAAACAAACCATATGCACATGTTAGGCTCAGTCAATTGACTCACATTCACTTTGTAGAAAAAAATATAAGCTAAACAATGTATACAAATACGGGCATGTGAGTGCGGATGCGGGTAAAAATCACGACCCATCCGCAACCCACAAAAACAAAAAAAATCTTGACTTGCATCCAACCATAATGATTATACAAAGTTGCCCAAATAGGTGCGAGTGGTTCGGGTTGAACGGTTTTCGTAGGTCGGATAATCTTATACTCAACCCTAATACAATATGACCGTATTTATTACTAAAATTGATTTTATTCACCATACAATAGGATCTACTTGCTACTCAATCTGCTTTTACTTATTACATAATGTGACTGTACAAACTTGGGGTAGGTATTGTGCCTCATAGGTACAGTACCGTGCTATGAGCTTGTGGAGGCATGTCTTGAATTTATTTTAATAATTCAAACTATTCATATTGTAAGATTCGGTGGGTAGATCATCCATAAAAAAAAAAAAAAAAAAAAAAAAAAAAAAAAAAAAAAACAGGTCAATTAGACATTTGTAGCCCATAACAAGATAGCATTTATGTTTAAAAATAAAAAAATAAAAAATAAGTAGCATGATTTTGATAATTTTTTATGCAATAATTAGGACCTTATCTTGGGGTTACATATGTTCGATTAATTTCATTTTTTATATTGATGATATACTCAACGAACGCTATAATATAAACTATTGGAATCATCAAAATAGAATCGAGACAAATCTCGACCGAAGTAACACAGCACAACACCCTCTTTTTATCTGTAATTATACTTACTAATATTTTTAGATATGATATTCAAAACTCAAAATATTTTGTATACCATAGTTACACTTCAAAAGTTAGGAACCATGAAAAATTGTAAAGAATTTTATTTCGGAAAGGAATGTGCTATCAAGATTTAATTATTGTATAGGAGGATGTACACTTAAAATAAATTACAACCACACACTCACTTTATTTTTTTTTTTGATCGGCAAAAGAAAAGACTATATTGATGAAAACGCATACAGTGAATGAAAGATTACACCAATAAAGAGGAGACCAACCTCCTAGTTGGTGAGAGACCAACAAAGAGGACAAAACCAGAAGGGAACAGAGAGACAAAAACACAAAAAGAGTGGAGCAAAATCAACATACACAAACAGACCACCACACTGCTCATAGGCCAATGCATATCGAACAGATCTTCACTGCAGCCTAAAACCAACCACTACAAAGCATCCAATAGGACCTACACTAAACCAGAAGCATACACTGCAACCCTTCGAGAGCCAGATAAGCCATAGAATAACAGAGCAGCTCATATCCGCATGGGACTAGAAAGAACCAGCTTATACCAGGATTGACAAGACAGAATAACAGAGCAGACTAGGAACCAGATCAGAATAGATTAACTAATCCAAAGGACCAGATCAGTAGAAGCAAAATAGTAGAACAGTTGAGGAAGATTAAACAGATCAGAATAGAGGAAGCAGATTAATATCACAGCAGCAATCCAAAGCATCAAGAAACACCCCTGGAACCATTCCCCAAGCAAAATCTGATGTGCTCCAAATTAAAAATGAAATCATGCACAGAGAACCTACTATCCTTAAATACCTCCTTAAACCAGACAGCCATTCTAACCTTAATCAGATCAGAAACACCCTCCCCACTTGGGGTAACATCTCGAAATAAGCATTCATTGCGATGGTTCCATAGAGTCCACATAACAACCAAAGGAAGAGCTTTCCACATCAACCTCACATTTTTCTTAAACCTCACCCCGGCCCACCAGTCAAGAACAGCTTCCACTGAATTTGGCAGAGCACCTTGAACATCCCACCATTTTAGTATTGCAGACCATACACTCCAAGCCACTTGGCATGACAGTAGCATATGGTTAAGTGACTCAACCCCAGACTTGCACAAACAGCATACTGAGGGTGCATTAGCATGCAGAACACCAATCCTGGTAAGAAATTCAGAAGTCTTTAATTTTCCTTTCCAAGCAAGCCATCCAAAAAATTGAACTCTAGGTGGAATGTGTTTTACCCAAATCCTTTTACTGATTGGACTGAAGCTACCGAAACCCTCTGCGATAAATCTGTACACTGATTCAACCGAAAAACTCCTTGTTTTTTAGGCCAACCAAACTAGTGTATCTTCTTCAGAGTTCCTAAGAACTGAGCCAAATGCCTCTAGCTGGTTTATCAATCTGGTTGCCTCCAAACTTTCCCAATCATACAATCCCCTTCTAAGCTGGAACATTCATCATGCACTTGCTTCAACTTAGTATTCACATTACCAAAAACTTCACAGTTCCACTGTTTGAGTGCTATTTTCAACCCTTTTAGCTTCTGAAATAATCTAAAAGCAGCCCATCCCTCCACCTGCTGCTCCGTCCACCACTTTTACACAAAAGGTAGGAAGTTAGAATGTAAAGTCTAGGCATTTATAAACCTAAAGGGTCTAGGGCCCCAATCTCTCTCATCTTCCATTAAAAGTAAAGGGCTATGATCAGACAAAACTCTAGGTAACCCCCACAACTTCAAGTTGAAAGATTCCAGCCATTTTGGATCCACTAAAACCCTATCAATTCTGCTCCACTTCTCCCCTTCCCTGGCATTACACCATGTATACCTTCTACCCAATAGGGGCAAGTCATTTACCTCACTTTTATCAATGAAATCATTCAATTCCTTCATTCCTCTCTCCCTCCTAGAACAACCTTTCCTCTCTCCAATAGTTGTAATTTCATTGAAGTCCCCTCCTATACACCAGGGATTAGAAAACTCCTCTTTTAGTTTCAACAGACACTCCCACAGTTTCCCTCTCTGACCCACTTCATTAGGAGCATACAGATTAATTAAGACACATTCGAAGGAAAATAATAAAGTACCAGAGAGAAGGATGAATCTTCTATTACAACAGTAACTTAATACCTGAAACACACCTGGATCCCATATACATAATAGGCCACCTGTAGATCCTTCAGCATCCACCGTCATGAATTCCAACCTATCCCTAGCCCAGAGATCCTTAATCTCCTTTTTTGATAAAGAAGCTTTCTTTGTTTCCTGGAATAGAGCAATATCAACTCCTCTAGCTTTCAACATACATTTAATTTTATTCCTTTATTCCTTTTTTCCCAAACCCCTTACATTCCATGATAGTATCTTCATCATTTTAACAAAAACACTTACCTCTGACCCCTAGATGCTGCACTTTACGCTGTAGCACCGAACTCCCCTCCCATTTTTTCTCTATTCCTTGCCTCAAGATCCATAATTCTGGACAACACAACCTCTTCATTACCTTTGTAGTTAACTCCCCGCAATTTCCCCATTTGTAGAGTCTCTTTAGCCTCTTTAAGCAAAGTCCTGTTTCTGGCCTCCCCACTTACATATGTTGCAGAACCAGTTGCTGCCATGGCTGCTGCTCTCCAAATTGCCCCTTTTGGACCCAATTTAGTTGATGAGGCTCCTTTATGACCGCAGCTTTTTACAAGTTCATTTTTCATCTGTTTGAGCTTCTTCCCACTAGAGTGTTTAACTACTTTTTTCCTCCATTTCTTCTTCTGTAATTCTGAACTTAAGCGTGCTGCGTCGTTCTGGGTATGTGATTCATCTGAACATATTATTAAAGGGCCAACTACTTGTTGAGACCCACTCTGGAGACCTGAATTCAGGCCTTGGGCTTGTGCCTCCACCCCTTTTTCCATATTTTCAAGCCCATTTCCTAAGCCCACCTCATTACCCAGACCCAACTCCACCTCTAAATACACCCTAGGTTTAAGTAAGCTAGAGCCACTTAGACTTCTGACAACACCATGCGTGACAACTTGCTCAAGACTTTTCTGACCTACCCCTTCGCAGCCGTTGCCTATGTTTCCAACTGCGTTCATCATGCTACCTGTTTTCGCCTCGAGCACATTTTCAGCCGACTCTGCCACCACTGTTTCAGAACACCCAGGTAACTCCATATTCACCGCATCATTGCTCCTTACTTGACATGACCCATCCCTTTGGAACACGTCATTAGCCTGGTGTAGCTTCTGTGCTGACTCATCAGCCCCGTCATCATTTCCTATAGCCACATCACTTACAGTTTCCTTCACCACCTTCTCACCATTGTTTGTGCTACAGACCTCTTCCCCACCACAATTCTTAGAACAAACACAACTCACTGCGGTGATATTTGGTAATCCAGATTGAAGTTCCCACACTCTTACGGATTGAAAAGAACCTTTGCATTCTAGGTTAACGGCTTAATTTATTGGCTCCATACACCTGGTTATAATCTGAATCTTAGCACATTCAAATGATGCCGGGTTGTAGAGATCACCCTCAATACAAATAACCTCCCCCCAAATATTTCCAATTCTATTTAAAGTTGTTCTGTTCCATAGATTCCATGGTATACCGTAACAGCATAACCACACCTTACGTTCTCTGATTCTAACAAGGTCAGGTTTCCACTCCACAATTTCCTCACAACAATCCCCTAACCACTCCTTTACAGACCCCATACTGGCTTCCCTACATTCCTTAGATGTGAATGTTAATAACACATCGCTACCCCCTCCATGCCTGACTACGACATTCTGCATACCCCTTTCCTGAATTTCTTTTTGAATTTGGAGGTTGGCATATTCAGATTTAAGATGAACCACTACACTGTCATATAACCACCCGTTACCTATTTCCTCTACCTTGATTGATGTAATTCCATCCCCCATGACGCTAGTGTTCTTAGTAACCTCTGCATACGAACGGAGTCCTACTGTTGGCTTCCAAGCACTGCTTACACCCTTTCCAGTATATGGAGGACCATTTGGTTTAGGTTGGTATTGGATTTTGTCTTCCAGAGTTACCTTGTCGTAATCCGCATGCTTCACTACCAGTTGATTGTCCTCCACCCATAACCCGTTCGCCTTTTTCACAGCAACTTTTGCTGCAACTTCACAGTCATATCGGACAAAAGCAAATCTAGTATTCCTCACTTTCCTTCTCTTGTGAGGGATGTAGACATCCCTTACCACTCCAAACTTCCTGAAAATGTCAACCAACATCTTCGCATTCATTGATCTGGGAAGATCATCGACGAAGATTGTGAATAGTTTTGCATTAGCTTTCCTACTCCATCCTTTTCTGCCTTTCTGACTCAACACAGGGATCCATCCACCTTCCATGACTTCCACTCTTTTCCTTAAGGGTATCGGGTATCACACACACTTACTTTATATATATATATATATATATTGAAAAAATAGCATTGTTGTAGTACGGTTGTAACTGATGACAAAGTGACAAAGTGTTACTAGAACATATAAGGAATGGCTTTCTTTTCGTCCAATCACATATTGGCAAGTATTGTTAGATTCGTAGGAGTCTAACACGGGTCCTGTTTCAATAATTCGAACCGTTCAATGTGTAAAACTTATTGAATACTATACGCATCTAAAAAACCACATTGATCAGATATCAATAGTTATGTGATCAATTCAGTTTTGTATGAAAAAAAAATGAACGGTGAAAAATAAACAGCATACAAAAATCTAATTTGATCACATAGCTATTGATATCCGATCAACGTAATTGTTTACAATCATATAGTACTCGATAAGTTTTACATATTGCTTGGTTCAAATTATCGAAACGGGATCTATAATATATTCTACGAGTCCAACAATATCTTTTAATTCAATCACAGACGGAGAGAGAAGCTATTCCCGAACATATACGGCATGAAGCATCAAATGATAAAGAGATTTTGAGTGTGATCTATGTGTTTAAAGTAATTCAGGTACTTCTTCACATCAAGTCCTAAAGAGATTTTGAGAGTGATCCATGTGTTTAAAGTAAGGTACTTCTCTAGAGAAGACACGTGAGTCTTGCTGCTAATCAAATTGATGAGAGAGAGAGAGAGAGAGCGCGCGACGAAAGCGAACTTGGAAAGAAGTTCTCAAATGCTTTCCATCCAATTATGTTGTATGCTTTTCATGCAATTTTCATTCTTTTCTTTTCTTTTCTCTTTTAATTTTTGATTTTGTTATACTTTACCTTTTAATTTGGTCTGATAATTTTCTTAAACTGTGTTTAAAACTTTAATTTGCAGAAGTATTTATGTTGGAAAACAAATGAACGAAATAGTTTTTTTTTTTTTTAATCCTCTCGCTTTTTTAATACATTCATAAATTTAATATTCAAATACAATATTACAATTAATGATACAGCCGTGCTGGGGACTCCCAGTGGGGCCACCCCTAGCCCCACGTGGAAGTTGCGCAAGACTTAAAAAATAAATAAATAAATAAATAAAAAATAAAAAAAATAAAAAATTGACCAATCAAACCCTACTGGGGGTCTTGGGGGTCACCCCGAGTGGGAGTTTGATGCATTTTCCTTAATGATATACATGCAAACCTTCGTGCCCTAAACTAAAGTGTAAAATTTGAATTTTTCTTTTTTTTCCCCAAATGTCTAAATTCTTTTTATTTTTTTTCGTTGTTGTTGTTGTGTTTTTTCTCTATCTACCAGCTAATCGCTTCCAAAAGAAACCGTCATTTTTGTGGTGGTGGCACCATGTTGGGTCTGATTGATGTAATTTTTCTCAAGTTGAAATTTTAATAATTAAAAAAAGAAGAAAGCAAAATATTCATTTCTTAGTTTTGAGATAACCAACTTTTTAATGTTTTTAAGTTATTTCTCTCTTACTAATTATGATCAAAAGTTACACCAAATAAATTGATATAAAATTCTTTATAAAAAAAAAAAAAAACTATAGGTAATCCGTACATTACATCAAACTAGTGTTCCACTCGTGCTATGCACGGATTGTGTTTATAATTATTTATATATATGTGAATTGTGATTTTTAACTTTTATTTTGTACACAGAAAAAGGAATATAACAAATATAGTATATCTTCAATCAATTATTTTATATTTGTTTTTATTCAAAATTTAAATATAATGTACGGTCAAAATTTATAACTAAAAATTAAGAAAAAATTTATTCCTAACGACATTATTTTACTTCTATATAAATACTTAAAAATGTAAAACCTGAGAAAGGTAGTCAATATAAATATTATACATTAAGTGAAAAAATGTGGTTAGCAATTATGCTTACATAATTTACTGTAGTTTTAATTTCAAATTAAAAAAAAAAAACTATTTTATTTAGCTAGTACCAAATAGAATTTTCTTAGTAAAAAGAAAAGTTATAAAATTTTGTTTCAAATTTTCAAACGTCTATTGTTAAACATTCTATTCTATGTGCTTGTTTGTTTGTTTGTTTGCTTGCTTGCTTGCTTTGAGAGTTTTGATATTTGATCTTTGTTCCACATTTATCGTATTATTTTATTTATTTTTCTTCTTCTTACTTAATTATCGCATGATATTTCTTTCATATGCATTTCCGAGTGTGTTAGTGAAAATATCACACACTTAAAATGCATAAAATTACAACATATAGAAAAAAAAAAGTAAGTAATTTTCCAAAACTAAAACTACTATAAGAAAAAAATAAAAAATAAAAACAAAAATGAAATTGTTTGAAATAGAAAATGATTTATTTATTTATTAATTAATTTTTAAAATTAAACTTTTAAAGAAAACAAAGAAAACTATATATAAAAAAAAATAGTACAAAAACTAAACACAAAATATAATATAAAAAAATAAATGAATTATTGGGTTTTCAAGAAGTGAGACTCACAAACAAATTTTGTAAAATCTTGTCTATTCATATACTTTTTGTGTATATTTTTTTTGTACTTCTAATCCTGATAATGACATTGAAATAATTTGCACTTCTTACATTAGGTCCATCCAATAGCTTTATCAAACATATATGTAATAAATTTCATAATACAAACAATTGTAAGATAAAATATCTAAAAAAGATGAAAACAATGTTCAATGATGATGTAAAAGCATACATGATATTTTAATTAGAGGTATAATCAGATAAATCGCCATAAAAGAGGAAGACAACCTTTATTTTTCATCACAACAATTACATAACTCAACATATAATTTTAATGTCTCTCACTCTTCCACACGTCCAATTCTCTATCAATATTAGAATGAATGTATGAACCAAAAAAAGGAAACATTTGTGAAGATAAAGAGATATAGTTTGAGACATTTCAATTGCTTAATTATATTAATTAATAGTTATTAGGCTTTAATGGTCAGGTTTCTAATATTTGTTGGCCATTAAAGCAGAATTCTTTGGTTTCATCTATATTCACTTAATAATTTGAGAGTAGACATGTGTCAACCCTTTACACAAATACATGGCACATTTTTTTAACATTATTAATGAAATGCACAGTGTAATTTTTTTTTTCGCAATTGCAACCTGTTATTTTTTAATTAGAATTTATATTTATTTTAGATATTTTTTTAATATAGAAATTATTTTTTTTAGATTTTAATAAAATGTACAGTGTAATTTCTTTTTCCTCTCACAATTGCAACCTGTTATTTTTAATAAGAATGTATATTTGTTTTAGATATTTTTTTAATATACAAATTATTTTTTATTGTGTAATTTTTTTCTCTTTTTTTTTGGCAATTGCAACCTTTTTTTTTTTATAATAAGAATGTATATTTGTTTTGAAGATTTTTTTAATATACAATTTTTTTTTAAATTTTTTATAAAAATAATTTAACAATCCTATCACTAACTATAGCGCATGGAATAAGTTGAAAATGGTGCAGCAGTAGATATGGGAGAAGCCAAAAAGGCTTGGGAGTTGGAAGAAGTAAATAAATGTTGAGATTTTTTTTTAAATCAAAAAATTAGAAAATTAATATTGAAATATTAGAACTCCAACAAGATTTATGGGTTAAAAACTCTTTTTTTCTTATATAATATGTAGTGCTAGTTTGGCGCAGCTTAAAAGTTATTTATTTCAGCTTTTAGCTTAATTTAGGCTAAAATATTGTGTTTGGTGTAGTTTAATTCATCAGATTATAGCTTAATTTAAGTCATTTTTAGCTTAATTTGCAAAGCTGCTCGGGGGATGCATATAAAAAATGACTTATGCGCGTGGCTGGAAAGGGGGGCTGAAATGACTTAAATGCCCCTCCAAAATTGAGGAAATTACGATACTGCCATGATATATACCCTCGTCTCAGTTGCCCTAACACTGTCCTCTCCTCTCACACTCTCCTCTCCTTTTCTCCTTTCCTTTCTAGCGACCGACGACGAACTCCTCCACATCTTCAAGATCGTAGTCGATCATGTTAGACAATCTTCACTGTATTCAAGTAGATTAAATTCTGTTGTGTATTAAACAACAACTAGAATATAAAGAAATAAAGGAAATGAGAGAATTTGTTTGATTACAAAAAATCAAACTAGAAATAAAACAAAAATAAATAAAAACAGATTTTATTTTGTTACAAAAACAAAATTAAAATCTGATTTAAATAAATAAATAAAACAGAATAATAAATTAAACAACTTACTTGATTAATTTCTTTGAATAAATATTTGATCAAATCCAGTGTTTGACACTGTGTCCTTAAGACAGATTCGTCATTTCCTCGGTGCTTTCAGAATTTGGACGTCTATCTCCCAGGATAAAATGATCTACTACAAACAATAGCAGCACTACAAATTGTTTGTCTTACGAACACACTAAGTGTTTACACTCTTTCTTACAAGAAAATAATGCAACAAAATGAAGAAGGAATTTGCAGAGCTCTTAAGGACGAAAATAATGAATTTTCGAAATCACAAACATCAAATGAGGGTTGTCCTATTTATAGATGTAATGGTGGCTGCAGATTTTGAATTGAACAGGTGCAAACCTGTTGGTTTTGAATTTAAACAGATTTGAATCTGTTGGGTTTATAATTCAAACAGATAAAAAACGGGAAGGGCCCTGTTTGGATGTACAGTAAAACCAGACTAGTTTATTTCCGGTTTAATTTGAATTCTGGATTTTATTTTACCAAAAATAAAATTAAATTCAAATGTTTTTGGCTGAACAAGCCCAACCCAACTACACACCCCGCACTCGCGCCCAAGCCCAGGCCCAGCCCAGCCCAGCCCGCCCAACCGACCGGACGGACGACAGCGGCGGCACGCGCGCGTGTGAGTGGTGATTTTTAGGTCCAATGGGTCTAGCCCATAACCTCTCCCTCTAAAATACTTGGGTACCCCTTGGGGCACACCCCAAATACCAAATCCATGCCTTATAAACCCATTCAAAACTTCCCACAAAATCAATGTGGGACAAGCCTTATTCAATACCTTTAAGGATTTTTCACCAAAACTCCATTTCCATGGAGCATACTTTGGCTTCAATTTTCCATTCACTCGGTAATGGCTTTGAGCAACCAAATATACCACGTGAATCACAACGCAACATAGAACGCGTTACCACTTTGACTCGTGAAAATTGACGCACGGGGCCCACCTAAAAAATAGACCAAAGTTAGAAAAAAATTCTGATTTTACCCAGAATTTTATAACCATTTCCAACAATCCCCCACATGAATGGAATTTGATGACAACGGAAATGCAACAATATGCAGACTTTATCGAAAGAGTATAAGTCGAAAATATCTTGCATCAGGATAGGTAGCTTTCGGCCTTGAATCTTCCCTAGTGATAACCTATTGGACTTACTGGCTAACCAATAGACGCAATGCCTTGAATTGTTCAGCCATTTGTGTAAGCCAAGACAATGGATTTCACACAAAATATCTTCTAACACATCGTGGTTCTCACTGTTGTGTTCATTTTGGCCTTAAACGCTCCTGATTTTCATGAATGTTTCTAGAGAATTTAGCCTTTTCATTCTCATAGAACCGGCCCCAGTTCGACACTCATATAGGTTATTCTTATTGTGAGTATCTCCTTATACTCCTCTTAATTTTATGCCTCAATCAAGATATAAATAATCATTAAAAGCAAAGCTTATCCTTATACCCCTGCATACAACATATGTTGCAGATATCACTCTTACCATAGGAATGGATAGGAACTTAATCCTTTGGTGATTCTGGCGAGCCATACATAACTTAGTTGTCCCTTTGAACTTAGTTCTTGGGATCTCCAGTCATATAAGTAGGGTTACCATAATGACGACTCTTATGTAATAGGCTTTAATCTCATCCCCTTTGATGAACTATACACTAGCTCTTTTGTCAAACTTTTTGTTAACGGATCCGCAATATTTTCTTTAGATTTTATATAATCTATTGAGATTATTCCGTTTGACAACAATTGCTTTACAGTATTATGTCGACGACGAATATGTAGTGACTTACCGTTAGACATATGATTCTGTGCCCTGCCTATTACAGATTGACTATCACAATGAATGCAAATAGCTGTCACAGGTTTTGGCCACATTGGAATGTCTTCTAAGAAGTGACGAAGTCATTCTGCTTCTTCTCCTACTTTGTCTAAAGCAATAAACTCGGATTCCATTGTGGATCGTGCGATGCAAATTTGTTTCGTGGATTTCCAAGAAACAGCAGCGCCTCCTAGAGTAAAGACATATCCACTAGTGGATTTTGAATCTTTAGTATCCGATATCCAATTGGCATCACAATAACCTTCAAGTACTGCTGGATATCGAGTAAAGTTCAAACCATGATCACGGGTGAATCTTAGATATTTAAGAACCCGAATGATCGATTTCCAATGGTCTTCTCTGGGGTTACTAGTGTACCTACTCAATTTACTGATAGCATAAGCTATATCAGGACGAGTACAATTCATTAGGTACATTAGGCTTCCAACGATTTGAGAATATTTTAACTGAGACACTGCATCTCCTTTATTTTTCGATAAATAAAGATTGACATCTACAGGTGTTCTAACTAAATTCATATCATCCTTGATAAATTTACCAAGAATTTTCTCAATATAATGTGATTGAGATAATGCATATCCGTCAGATGTTTTAGTAATTTTCATTCCTAATATAACATCTGCGACCCCCATATCTTTCATATCAAATCTTTTGTTAAGCATTTGCTTAGTTGATTTGATCATGTTTTGACTGCCTCCAAACGAAACCGTAAGTTACGTACAAAATGTACAGATTGTAACTGAAACATTACATGATTGATTAACAAAATTAATTTTCTAGTTACTAAAATCAGAAAATAAATTATTTATTTTTCTTGTTACTAAAACTAGAAAATAATATAATTTTATTTTTCTTGTTACTAAAACTAGAAAATAAAATACCACAATAATATCTGATTACAAAAATTAGAAAAACACACCACAAATTAATTTTCTAGTTATCAAAGCCAGAAAATAAATTAAAACACAAAGGGTGTGTTTGGTAACGTTTACGTTTTCAGTTTATATTTACAAAAATTTTATAAACTGGTTTTTGTTTATATTTTGTTTATTTTTAGAAAAACATAAACTACAAACACGTTTGGTAATTGACAAAATGTTTAAAAAATTTTAAAAATATAAAAAAGAGTGAGAAATGGCAAGTGGTGGCAAGTGGCGGCGGAAGACGGTGGTGGAAAGTGGTGACGGTGGGTGGTGGGTAGCTGGTGGCGGGTGGGTGGGTGGGTAATGGTGGCGAGTGGTGGGTGGTAGCGAGTGGGTGGTGGTGGTGGTGGTGGTGACGGCGGGTGGTGGTGGCAGGTGGATGGTGGATGGCAGGTGGTGGTGGCGGGTGGTGGTGAGTGGGTGGGTGGGTGACGGTGGCCGGTGGTGGGTGGTAGCGAGTGGGTCGTGGTGGGTGGTGGTGGCAAGTGGGTGGCGGATGGCAGGTGGTGATGGGTGGTGGGTGGTGATGATGGGTGAGTGGATGGTGATAGTGGATGGGTGGGTGACGGTGGCGGGTGGTGGGTGGTAGCGAGTGGGTGGTCGTGGTGGTAGGTGGGTGGCGGATGGCGGGTGGTGGCAGGTGGTAGTGGGTGGTGGCGAGTAGGTAGCAGGTGATGGGTGGGTGGGTGACGGTGGCGGGTGGTAGGTGGTAGCAAGTGGGTGGTAGCGGGTGGTGGTGGTGGGTGGGTGGGTGGGTGACGGTGGCGGGTGGTAGGTGGTAGCAAGTGGGTGGTGGTGGTGGTGGTGGTGGTGGCAGGTGGGTGGCGAGTGGGTGGTAGGTGGCTGGTGGTAGTGGGTGGCTAGTGGTGGCAGGTGGTGGCAGGTGGGTGGTGAGTGGTGGTGGCAAGTAGATGGCGGGCGGTGGATGGTAGTAGCGGGTGGTGGGTGGTAGCGGATAGATGGCATGTGGGTGATGGTAGTGGTGGTGGCGAGTGGGTGGCAGGTGGGTGGTGGTTGGTGGTGGCTGTTGGCTGGTAGCAGCGACGGTTGGTGGCTGGTGGTGGTAAGTGGGTGGTGAGTGGTGGTGGCAGGTGGTGGAAAATGGTGGCGAGTAATGGCTAGTGTTGGTGGTAAAAAAAAAAAAAATTGAAAACTCAAAATGGAAACATATTTTTTGTGTTTTCATTTTTTGGCCAAATTTGTAAACTGAGACCACTGATTTATAAATCAAAAATTATATCAAAGAAGTTTTTATTTGACTTTTTAAAATTTTTGTAAATATAAACAGAAAACTGAAAACGTAAATGTTACCAAACGACACCAAAATAATTTTATTTTCCTTGTTACTAAAACTAGAAAAATAAAATACCACAATAATTTTGTAATACAAACTAATATTCTGCAATTGTTAATGACACCAGTATATTACTACTAGTTGTCAAAGAAAAGAGATAGTATATTACTACTATCTGTCAAATAACATAAATCACTATTTGTTTTTCCAACCAGAATATGTCTTTATAAAATTACAGAAAATTAAATACAATGAAGATACCAAAAATAAGATCTGTCTTAAGATTGTCCAACAGATCATTCAGTTTGGCTCCCTATTTTCCGTTGATCTGCACAAAAAAAGGTAAGACTTCATGCCCTTTGTATGTTATATATATATAGACACATCGATTTAGGATTTTTTTTTTTTTTTTTTTTGGTTGCTCTGTGAAATGGTGTGCGAGTTGTTACCTTGGTCTCTCTCTCTCTCTCTCTCAATTGAATTTTGGATTGATTTCTTATTTTTCCCCATTTATGCATATTGATCACAGATTGTGATAATTTTTAGCTTTATTTGCCTCAAATTCAAAAATAGATCACTGAATCTAAAGCTCTGTTTCGAGGTTACTTTTTTCCTGTTTCCATTCTATTTTTTCCTGTTTCGCGGTTACTCCTGTCATTGCATTTTTGTTTGTTCAACTCTTTTCTAAAGTGTAGTATTATGCTCTTGATCTAATTTTGCTTTCTATTTTAATATATATATATATATATATATATGTGTGCATATAAATGCTCAAGCGATTTCCTGCATTTCCATTTATGAATTCATTATTTTCAATTTTTTTTTATCCAAGTTGGTTGTAGAGAAAATGTGGGAAAAGGAAAGAAAGAAAATGGTTTGAATTTGGGTATTGAAAAGTGAAAATCTGGTTCTAGGTGCAGTGGAACCGGGGTTTTTGGATTCTTGGTTCTCATTTGATGAAAAATCTGAGCTGCCAATACTATAATTTATGTTGTGTTTTCTACATTTTTTCCTGAGCAACCAAATATGGGTTTATGATTTTTTATTTTTATTTTTTAAATGTTTGTTCTTGTCATTTGAACTTCTTAAGTTGGGTTTATTTTATTGGTTGGTCGATTTTTAGAAATCCATAATCATCATTTCTCGCCTTCAACAATAAATTGGAACTGAGTAGGATTTGCATCTGGGTTTCTTCTTCTCATTGCATGTCAATGTCATCCTACATCACAAAAGGAATTTTATGTTCTTTTTTTGTGTGGATGCATATGTTGTTAATAAAATATGTATCATACTAATAACAAAATGCATATTTGAATAACTGTTGGATTTTTTTTTTTTTTTATAGCAAAAGTGCAACTAGAATACTATCACCTTACCGTTAAATGTTAGATGGTAAAGGAACTATCCTTTGAATCATAATTTTTTCATTGGATGCAACTGAAGAACCGAAAAAAGATTGGCATTCTCATTTTATTCAATGTTTTCTTTCATTTTGTCAATTTATTACAAGACATAACCAGAGCCCCTAATAGCAGTTAATATTCGTCTAGCATCTTTCTATGACAACTTTGGGCAAAAGCTCATTTTGGTATCAGGGACATATTAATTCAGTCTCTTAATATGCTATAGAGCAACCTCCTTGGCTTAAAAGATTCATGTCCTTGATGAATCAGGGAATTCAATGTTGTGAACTTTCATGAAATATGCTTCCTTGTGTGAGAAGTATTATCTCAATCATCTTTCATAGAGCTGGAGTCAAAATATGACCAAATGAAATGTATTTATAATTAACACCCCAAGCAATTTTAGAGGATTTGGATTAAATTCTTCCTAATTAATGCAGAGGCATGTCATCCTCTAGTAACTATTCTTCTAGTGTTGAGACCTTGGACTTGAGATATGAGGCTTTGAAATGTGATTGTGGTCTAAGAGCTGTCATAAGGGTTATCGAGTCTAACAAGCCATCTAAAGCGAAACTGTATTTCATTTGTGAGAAGAGAAATTGTCAATTTTGGAGGTGGTGTACCCCAAAATCTGTGACGATAGTAGAGAGGCTGAGTAACGAGAGAATGCTTTATCAAAATCAAAATATGGAGACTATAAGACTAAAAGTCCATAACCAAATGCTTGAGTAATCCAATGCTTTCATGAAGCAGCTTGTTGTGGGTCTGTTCATAATTTGTATTGTTATGTCAGTTGCATTACTTTTCAAATAATGATAGGTGGCTTTTAGAGATACTTGGTGTTTTTGTGCTATGTAGTTTACCATGAACTATTGTACAAAGTTTTGTACCCAATGAATGTTGATATGTTTGTCCTAGTTGCCATGTATGGTTATTTTGTACTAATCTAGCTGTTGTAATGCAAGCAATGATGAATGAGTTTGTTTTGAAGAATTTTTTTTTTCCCCATAGGATGAGTATCCAAAAGAAACACAATATGAAAATAGGAAGAACAAGGGAAAATCAAGTCAAGTTTCATCCGTTAAAGCTCACTAGGATGCAAAATCAAATGAAATTTTTATTAAGTTTTGTGTTGAGCAAGTGAAGGCTAGACATAGACCTGGTACACACTTAGATAGGGTCGGGTGGGAAAATGTGATAAGTAAGTTTAAAACTATGACTGGAAAAACATACCAACAAATACAAATGAAAAATTATTGAGATGTGTTGAAAAAAGATTGGCTTTTATGGAATAATCTGTTAAAGGGTGACATAGGCTTAGGCCGTGATACATTGACTGGAGTTATACCTGCATCTGATGAGTAGTGGATCAAGAAATTGGAGATAAGTGAATTGCATAATGTACATATTCTGTTTGTTTTTTGTTTAAACAGACCAAATTTTGTAACTTGAAATTGTTAAATTTTCCTTTGTAATTGTTGTAGAGGTATCCTGATGCTGCTAAATTTCGGCGTATGCCGTTGCAATTCACTGAAGACTTAGACATACCATTCTCAGATACAGCTGCTACAGGAAAATGGGCATACACCCTTAGCTCAGCTGTTATGCCTCACACTAATGAGACTCTGGAGGAATTTTATACCCCACATGATGCTGAATTTCATGATGATGCTGATTTTGAGGTGGTTCATCCTGTTGATTTAAACAAAAAAAATGTCCATCAAACATTGATGGTTCATCAAACAAGAGCAAGACAAAGAAGAAAGTTTATGGTGCAGCTCTACTTAACAAGACACTTGATCGTATAGTCAATGTGGTTGAGTCATCTTCAGTAACTTCAACACAAATCTCATCAAGATATCCTTCAATTGCAGCATGTTTGGCAAAGTTGGAAAGCATCCCTGGTGTGTCCCCGGATGATGAGCTGCATGTATAGGCTGCTAGATTGTTCTTAAGAGACAAGCGTCATGAGTGCTTCATGACACTTCTTATGGATGAAGTTCGGTTGAGGTTTCTGAAGTTGGAGATTGAGATGGAGAAGACCAGCATAGGTTATCATGGCTAATTGTTTCTGAAGTTGGATGTTTCTGAATTTTATTATTATTTCATGTTTAAAACCTTTATTAAGACTTTGGTTATTAATGGTGGACTGTCATGTTGGACTCATTAGTTTTTTCTTTTATTAATATTATGTATAAGTATGTTGGAATTTTATGTTGGACTCATTATTTAGACTTTTATTAATATTCTGTTGGACTTTTAGGTGGCATTCATTTTTATTAAGTGGCTGTTATTGTTAGTTGAATGGTAGGTGAATGGTTGAGTAGTAGGTGACATTCATTTTTATTAACTGGATGTCATTTGAATGGTAGGTGGCATTTATTTGAATCTTGAAGATGAATGGTAGGTGAATGGTTAAGTGTGTATATATATATATGTGTGTGTGTATGTGTGTGTGTGTGTGTGTGTGTTGGCCTCAGGTATCCATCAATTTCGGTGTCTCAGCTCTCTTGAAGCAGGTTTTTTGCTGAGACAATAGTTGTCTGTTCCATAATTTTGGCTCCCAAGTATTGTGGTAAACAAATCTTATTGTGTTTTCAATAATTAGTTGTGTTTTTAATAAAAATCTTATTGTGTTTTCAATAATTATTTGTGTTTTTGTAACAACGAGTAGGTATTATGGAGATGAGTAACAATGATGACGATGAATGAAATGATGATCATGATGATGAAGATGCTGAAGATGAAGGCAACACAGCGCAAACTCAACAATATAATGATATGCTTTTAGCTACGACGACAACAGTTGCAGTGATATATGCGACAAATTATTTGATAAAAAAACATGTAGGACATCTTCTCTAATAGGGTGGAAGTGGATGGTAGAATTACAAGAAGGGAATCAAACAAGAATATTTGAAAATTTTCAAATGGAAAGAGAGGCATTTTATGAATTGTGTGATTTGTTACAAAAAAACTATGGCCTTGAAATTGGACGAAAAGTCTCAGTTCAAGAGCAGGTTGCAATATTTTTGTATATTGTTGGCGGTGACATTCGAAACAGAAATGTCCAAGAAAGATTTCAACATTCTAGCAAGATAATTTAAAATTATTTCAAGAATGTGCTAAAAGCTGTTACAATGATGTTTATTGATTGGGTAAGACCTTAACTGAGAAATGGTGTGCATCCATATATTAAAAGCAACCGCAATTATTATCCTCATTTCAAGGTAAACAAATAGCTACAAGTGGAACTTAGGTGTTACATATAAATAATGTTAGTAGGATATTTCTAAAAATCTGTGAGTAAAAATATTTTTATTCACTATTTTGTAATAGGATTGTATTGGAGCAATTGACGGAACACATATCAAAGCATATATATATATAAATTTCTAGATAAGGGTAGACACCCCAGTTTTGACCGACCTTAAGACTCAGACGTCATCGTTTGAGCACATGGTGATCGCGCATGTTTGTGCTGGTTTCGAGTTTCTGGAGTTTTCGGCAGAGTACCTCGCCTCCGAGCCTATGAACTCTTTGTGTTTTGACTCGGTTTGTGGACCGAGCTTTGTTGACCTTGCCTGGAGGGAGAGAGAGGTCCGTAGACCACTTTTCCCTCTTGTAGGCTAGTTTTCGGTTTCCGGAGCCTTCGGCCGAGCGCCTTGTCTTACTTCCCTTTTGGTTTGGTTTTGAACCAAACCTTGTTTTCCCTTCCCTGGAGGGATAGAGAGGTCTGTAGACCACTTTTTTGTGGTCATAGACCACTTTTCCTTCTTGGAGACTAGTTTTCGGCTTTCGAAGTCTTCGCCCGTGCGCCTTGTCTCGGGACCGTTTAACGTTCTCCTCTTGGCTTGGTTTTCGAACCATGCCTTGTTGCCTTTTCCTAGAGGGACACTGAGGTCTGGGAGATCACTTTTTGTGGTCATAGACCACTTTTCCCTTGTAGACCACTTTTGGTGCCCGTAGACTAGTTTTCGAGGCTTCCGGCTGCGCACCTTGCCCGCAGACTTTCGTTTTTCATCCTTTTTGGTTTGTTTTTGGCACAAACCTTGTTTTCCTTGCTTGGAGGGTAGAATGAGGGTGGGAGACCAGTTTCTCTCCCTGAAAACCACTTTTCACCCCCGCCAACCAATTTTCTGGTCGGCCAACTGGCCTTGGTGGTCTTTGGACCACCAAAAGTGGTTGGCCACCTTGCCACCACCTTGCTTTTTGTGTGCAGACCATTCCTCCCCTTGCCTGACCACTTTTGATTCTGGGAGACCACTTTCACTGGTCGGCCGACCAGTGTAAGTAGCTGGCCGACCACTACAAGTGGTCGGCAACTTTCCTGCAGTTTTTGCAGAGTTTGTGGATGCCAGTTGTGCCAACTGGAGTGCACAGATTGTATCCTCCATACACGTGTATGGAGGGATTTAACCAAGCTTTAGCTTCTCCAAGAAGCTAAAATCTTGGAGTTCTATAAGAGAGAGGCCCCCTCTCCCTTCTCCAGGTTCAGAAAAACTTGTTAGAGCTATACATATATCTCTCTCTCTATATTCCTCTTTTGTGCCTTAAAGTGTGCTGTTTCTTCACTTTTGCACTACAACTCCTAGCCACACACCACCATCTCTGAGCTGAGAGCCTTGGAGGTGGTATTTGGGTCATAAAAGCTAGTTTTGGGCTGAAGCAAGTGCTGTTGTTGTAGTGCTTCAAGGGTAAGCCCTTTTTTTTTTTTTTTTTTTTTTTTTTCCCTTTTTAAGCTTTATTTTGGTTACTCTTTTAGCCATCTTTGCATGCTTATTTTGGCTTGACTTTCTACTATAAAAAGTTCTGATTTCACATGGTTGAAATGTTTGTTTAAGGCTTCTTTGGTGTTAGGGGTGATCTACTCCCTTGCATGCCTTGTTTGGCTTTGTTTTACACCATCACTTTAGGCCCTTGAGATCACTTTCTCTTGGCCTTTTAACCACTGAAATCCAGTGGATTTTCAGTGGTAAAACTTGTATTTTGAGGTCTTAAATAGGAGAGGGTCATCCCATCTTCTTGTATCTTGGTTGCTTGTTTTATTGGCCTCATGTTTGAGCATATTTGTGAAGCTTGTGTTGGCTTATTCTCAACTTGTTTTTAGGGTTATTTTGACATGGCATACCACTGTTTTGGCTTGGTTTGGTCATCCCTTGCATGATCCTTACACTTGTAGTGCAATTCCACTAACTAGCCTAACATGTATTATGCTTTTGACCATCATTCTAGCATGCTTTTGACCATCATTGTGTATGCCATCTTGCCTAAGTTTATGAGCTATCATTTCAGTGTGTTTTTGGTGTTACTTCGCCATGATATAACTCTGATTTTTGTTGGTTAAGTCATCTCATGCTTGGTTTTGGTAGGTGTAGTGTAATCCTCCTTGTTGGCTTTGCATGCTTGTTGTTTTGGCTCTTCATGCTAGCTTGTTTTGGCTACACTCTGTGCATGTTTTAGCTTTGATTTGACATGCTCTAGAATTATTTTGGGTTGCATTGGTCATATGCTTCATGTATTGCATAGCTATAGTGCAAGTGCCTATGCTAGTTTCAAGCTTTGAGTCTTCTAGCATGCTTCATTCGTGGCATGTACACCATTTATCATGTTATTTTAGAGCATATAGCATTGCCATGTTCTCACTTCATTCACCCTTTGAGTGCTTCTAAGGGTTGTGCATTGTTGCCTTGTTTATGGCCTAGCTTGTATGCATGCGCGCCTAGACTTTTGAGCTCCTAACTTAGCATGTTTTGGTCATTATCTTGACCTATTTGAGCTCTATCCATGTTTGGTTCATTCATATGTGCCATGTATTGCATGCCCCTTGTGTAGTCCCCTTTACTAGCCTTCATGCTTAAGGACTCTTGCATGCCATTCTTGTGTTGTTTGAATGATTTGGCATCATTTCACACTTGATTTCAATGCATATAGTGTTGTTACACTTCCATGTTTGTCACTCCTTGAGCACTTTTGAGATTTGTGTTCTTAGACCTACTTGATGAGCCTATGCATGTGCATGCATGTCTTGCCTTTTTGTGCCTTAGTTTCATCATTTTGGCCACTGTTTTGGGCATGATTGAGGTCTGTCCATATTCGGTTTAAGTCCATTGAGCATGTTGTTTGAATGTTGTTGCATGCTTGTTGCATTGCATGATATTTGCATGCTTGTTGTTTGCATTGTGTTTGCATACTTCTTGCATTGCATGGTGTGTGCATGCCTTGCATTGTGTTTGGAATCTTATGCATGCATTGCATTGTGTTTGGATAGGGTGTTAGTTCAAACACGAGAAACGAGGGACGTTTCATACTTGAAGTGATGAAACGTGTCTTAATTCTCGGTCGTCGACCCTCTTGATAATGTATGATAGAGGTTAAGGCCCTTATGTGCCATTTGTGCATTCATTCACATTGATTGTGAAATCTTGGCTTCTCGGCCACCGTGCATTGCGATGCTCGGTTGGTGGCCCGAGAGTCGAGAACCACACTCCCTTGAGCTCATGAAATGATAAGGAGGGTGGTTGTGCACTGTCACGACCCAAACCCGCCCCTATGGGTTTAACACCGTAACCGGCCAGTAATCCGTGATTACCGAAGGTCTTCTTAACAATCAAACAATAATACAGAGTACAGGGGCATAGCGGAAGCCAAAACAGTAAATAGACAATATCCAATGAGCTGTGACAGTTTGTATGCAAAAAGATTAATCATTCATGTGCAAATATACAATTAGTACCAAGACAATATGTACAATATATACAATCATTCAGGACAGGGACTTAATCCCTGTTAACAGTACAGAGCAACATCGTTCAGTCTAAACAGTAGTTATATAACAGATACAAAAAATGGGGAACTAAAACACCCCAAAAGCCCTGGCTTGATAGGCTCGGAACCTCGCAGTGAGGCACAGTGGTTGGCTTGACAAAACTGGAGTTTACCCTGACGCTTCTAGCAACGGTCTGGTGCCTGTACACCTACATATATATATAAGCAGTGAGCTACAGCCCAGTGAATAACATAATGCGTAAAGAGGTTAAGAATGAATGTCCTTTCAGTATAGAAAACAGTCGATTGATTCAGTATATCAGTCATTCAGTCATAACAGTCATATGTGGTACATCCAATAGCAGAACAGTACAGTAAACAGTAGGTCTTGAAAGACCGAACAGTCAATGATGACCATCAGTAATGGTTCCAAACATGGGAACCGACATAGATCTCTGTAACAGTAACAGTGACGGTAGTTACTAAGGATGCCACAGTACAGTTTAGAATAGAAGACAAACATTCATTCAGTTAACAGTAAACAGTTCAAAAAATAGTTTAATTGATAATTTAGAAAATATTCATTTTTGAACATATCTTTATAGCATTGTTACTCACAGAGTTCTGGGCTACAGATAAGCTAGAGCGCGTCTCCGAAAGTCAATCCTACACAGTTGCAGAATGAACACACACTAAGCTACACAGTTGAAAAAATAATAACTTAATCCCTATCTTGACTCAGTGTGGTTTTACCTCAAAATCCGCATCAAGATGCCTTAAACTAGGTCTAAGAATGCCTAGAATGAAATGAGGATGCAAAGATGCACTTTAAAAACATTTTCAGAATTTTTAGAAAACAGGGGTCTCGCTCGAGCGTGGGATTCCCCGCTCGAGTGGACATGCAAACAAAAGCCTCCGCTCGAGCGTAAACTTTCCCACTCGAGCGTATTGAAAAAGTACTGGATGTGTAAAAATCACGCTCGATTGGGCGCTCGATACCCGCTCGAGCGTGTGACATAAGTCATCGCTCGAGCGTTCAATACCCCGCTCGAGCGGACTGTAAAACAGTGCAAAGTGCTGGAAGCACGAATTTCACGCTCGAGCGCCAGTCACTCCGCTCGAGCGTGAGTCCAAAATCTGGAAATTCCAGATTCGAACCTCAAGCTCAAAACCAAGTTTTAATATACTAAATTTGATCCTTTTGGGCTAATTTTCTGGACAACACTTCAAAACTCATAATATAACATGTTTCAAAGGTCAATTTGAGAAATCAAAGCCCAAAGGTAGTTCAATTAAACTCAATTTCAAACCAATTTTCATGAACAAGACTAATATGGAACATTCAAGAATTTAAACACTTCAAAGCTTCAAATGCTAGCTCAACTGAGCCAATTCTTTTCAAAAGAAGATAAATTCATGGTCCTTAGCAAAAATATGAACATGCATGTGACAATTTTCTATGAAAACAACTTTAAACTCCTCAATATAGGCATGCATGCATGAAATGAGCTTCAATTCAACATATAGAATCAATTCTAGACTTTAACTCACTAAATTTCCATGATTCATGAAGATACAACTTAAATACATAAACCAAGAGATAGAATCTCTACCTTAGGTCTCCAATCACAAGTCTAGAGGCTCAATTTGGCAAATTCTCTAACAATTCTTCTAATTTCCAAGCAAACCATCAAGTTGAACTCAATTCTCTCACTCTCTCTCACTCTTGGTCGGCTAGCTCTCAAGGAAAAAGGCTGATGAAATGTTTGGTATGAATGTAATGAAGCTCAATATGTTTTGTATGAGGTGGGCCACTAGGTGGCAAAGTGGTAATTAAGCCAACTATTGCAATTTAACCTTATTTACTCTAATTAAATCTTACCAAATCACATTTCAGGTAAATACACCATAAAATCACATAAATTATGATTAACACATATCACTAATCAATTTCATATTCGGTCGTCGATAAGGCCTTCAATTTGCAGTTTAAAGCATAAAACATGAACAGATAGTTTAACAGTCAACAGATAGATATGCATTTAAACTAGCACATTCAATCAATCAATTCAGTTTTTCAGTCAGCTCAATTACTTATCATGATCAGTCTCAGTTTAGCAGTAATCAGTAGCTTAATCAGTAATCAGTGGTGAGGGTTATTACATGCACACATACCTTGCAAATACATTGCTATGCCCCTTCTTGTTCTCTGTTACAGCAAACTGGAGTTGGACAACATTTTTTGGTCGGCCAACCAGTAAAAGTGGCTGGCCGACCACTTTTTCTAGTCTGTAGCTTACTTGGGTGGTCGGCAGGTGGTCTATACCACCATAAACTGGTCGGCCACCCTTCTGGGAGTCCCCAAGATGGAGTAGAAGCTATCTGGAGCTTTGTACAGAGTTCTGAGAACAATTGCAAACAGAGGCAAGTTGGGGCATCGCGATGGATTTTCAAACGAGGCGACCGAGCATGCATGCACTTTTCATCCTGAGGACATCTCTTTACTGCTTTACTTAGCTGCTTCGCTTAGTTAGCTAGTTTAATGGTTTTGTGCTTAATTAGTTAATGTGTTTAGCCATTCATTTGTTTTGTAATAATTAGTTAACTAGAATTAGTTAATTAGTTTCGTCTTGTAATAATTAGTTTAATTAGCTTAGATTAGCTAGTTAGCTTATTATTCAGACCCTCCGTTGAGATGGCACAATTGTTGTAATAAGTGTGCGTGTGTGTGATGCATGTCTTCCAACCCCACGTCTTTCTCCATTTTATTTACCAACTTTCAATAGTTAGTTTTAGGGCATGTTTCAATTAGCATACTTATGCTTCGCATGTTTGCATTTATTCATCTATCTTTTACGCACCGGGCTCGGCGCATCATACTAACTGTATTGTATCTCAATACCAATTTGAATACATGGTATCTAGTTGTATTCATGTGACATCTTAGAATAGCCGAGCCTATCTTAGTTGCATTTTGCATGTGTTGCATTAGGCATTCTTAACATAACTAGGATCATGCATTGATTTCTAACTAGCTTCTATTTTGGCTCGGAGTACACTGTGAGTGTTTATGCTTTAGCATCCTTGCATGTATGTGAGTGACTGCCATGATAGCATGCTTGCCATGAGGCTATGTGCTTAACTGCTATAACTGCTTGAATGCTTGTGGATGGAGGTTTGATTGCCTGAATTGGAACAACTCGATGATTGTGAGTTTTAAGCCCACTTGAAGTGGCAAAATCATGTTTTCTAAGCCCACTTGAGGGTGGCAAATCCGCAACTTAGCCTACTTGCGAGTAGCACTTTTAAACCATTTTCGAAAAACAAACATGAGATATTTTGTTCCAATTCTTGTGATTGAGTCTATACTTGTATGTTGTGCGCATCACATAGTAAACTAGCTAATAAACCAGAACAAGAACACATGTATTTTCAAAAACAACATATCATGTTAATAGAGGCCGATCCTTTGATCGAGCGAGCGAGCGTGCTCATTTTAGGACCTTTCTCTCTTGTATCCAAGTTCCCGAGCTAAGGCAACTTTGGTGATGACGGACACGTGGCCTTAGGCACGAGTCAGGGTTTCCTAAATTTCCCAAAATAAAATAGGTGGCGACTCTGAAATCTGGCAAAGCAGTCCATGTTTGGCACTTTTTAATTAAAATCGATTTTCCAAAATGATTTGCCGGATTTGGACTCTTTCGTGATTTATCAGTCTTACATTGTACTTTGTGAGATTAGATTTAGAACCGTGATAGGAGTCTGAACTGTAGTAGCAAGAACCACGATTCGCGCCCTCGCGCGTGGAGCGGAGTTCTGGATGGTCTACAGTTTCTGGCGACTCTGCTGGGGAATTAGAGAACTTGATTCGAACTCATGATATCTTGTCTTGTCTACATTTATGTGTTTTTTTGCATTGCATTTGCATTGGTGCGCCTAGGACACCGTGTTTGCCGTATGCTATTCCTGAACGGTTTGCCGGAGGCTGTGTGCCATAAGGCTGATCGGTTACGGGCTATGCCACGATGGGAACACAAACCTCAATTTTTACCGAGGCACCCTTTTTGACCATTCAACCTAGTGCATATCGAAATCTGTAGTGACCATTCCAAACTAAGACATGTTGCTTACCCGATTGTAGGTTGTTTGTAACCACTGTGTGCGTAGTGAAACCCTAGCTCCTGACAAGATAGGACAGGGAAACCCTACCCCTCTATAAGGGTGTTTTGGCTCTCACTTGCTTGCTATGTGCTTTTAGAGTGTGTCCCTACAGGGAATGCATGTATCAGTTTGCTAGTCTGGGTATCAGGCCTGCGGTCATCAGTATTTGGGGAATCAGTTTTACCTGATGGTATCGGATTTGAGGCAGTGATTTGGGGACAGCGATCAGTGTTGAGAACAGTGTATTCAGCTTACAAATGCCAACTGTGTGTTGTAATCCGAACTGTGTGTTGTCTTATTTTAAGCCATTATGCTGTCCGTTTTTCTGGTTGTTTGTTTCCTAATTATGCTTTATTTATCCTTTTGCAAGGTAGTTTAGCACAATTGCTTCCGACTAGGCAGATATTCCCCAAGCACTCTGGGATAGAGGTCGAAGACTTTATCGATCCGAGGATCTGATAGACGGACAACCGGTGTTCCTTTCATTACCCCCGGTTCCTAGGCGCAGTTCATCAGTACAGCGGTTACCAGATCAGTGGTCCTTGTCCACCCCGTCAGTGAGTAGTCGGGCTGAGGTTTCTGTTTCTGCCGCAGAGAGAGATATACCTGTTGTTTAGTTAGATCAGCACCTTATAGCCGGTATGGAGGAGATGATGCATCAGTTCCAAGAGACTATGCAAGCCATGCAGCGAGATGCTGCCCGCCAGACAGAGATTGTAGCTCAACAGGCAGAGTTGATTTCCAGGCTTCAGCAACAACAGCAACCACAACCACAGCAAGCCGGAGCATCTGCTTCGCATCCACCCTCACCCCCACCTAGAGTTCCAATACTCGGGGATACCGCAAATGTCCAGGACGATACAAACGCTCTAACAGGGCAAGTCCCGCCACCAACTCTACCGTAGATTTCGAAGACATCGGCCTTCTCAACAGATACACCTTTTGAATATGAGATGGACCCAACTGCCCTAAAGGTCAGTAAGCTTGAAAAGCTATTCAAGAGGGCTCAAGGTGTGAATTCCATTCCGGACATAGAGGATGGATACATCGATTCTGCAGTGACTTTACCGGGCCGGTTTAAGATGCCACACATAGACCGTTTTGACGGTTCTGGGGACCCCATGGTACATCTACAATTGTTTTTGGATATCCTAAGGCCAATGGGCCTCTCTCCAGATTGCAAAAGCTTTCCCTCTTCGGCCGGACCCTGTCAGGTGTTGCCACTATCTGGTATGCAAAGTTGGAGGATTCTGTCAACAGAAGTTAGGAGGAGATGGCTGAGGCCTTTGTAGCTCAATACTCCTACAACAGGCAGATCGAGATCACAACTCGTGATCTTAAGACAACGAGGCAAGAGCCAAAAGAGGGCTTCTCCGACTTTGTAATCCGTTGGAGGGCCAAAGCTTCTATGATGACTACCAGGCCGGTTGACAAGGATTATATACGGATGATTGTACGCAATCTCCAACCCAAACTGATGTAAAAGATGATCGTCTTACCCCTTCCCACCTTTGCAGATTTACACAAGATCGGGGTACAGATCAAGGACGCCATGAAGCAGGGTCTTATTGATCACGAGAGAGAGCAGCCCAAGAGGGCATTTTCCCGCAGTACGAATGCAGGCACGAGCAATGCTGCAGCTGCCAGAATTTCAGATGTGGGCATGGTCACCACCACTACCACTCCAAAAACCCTTACAGCTACACCCTTTACCGGTGTGTCTAGGAGTAGCTCACAAACAGCCAGATATCAACGTCGAGGCCAAAGAACCTTTACTTCACTATACATGCCCCTGTCCAAAGCTCTGGGGGTTCTGATCAGGAAAGGGCATATGAAGCCCCCGGAGCCGCGACCGCTACCAGACAAACTTCCTGCTTCCCATAACCTAGCCAAATACTGTGCCTTTCACCAACAGCATGGTCACGACACCGACTAGTGCTATAGATTGCATCATGAGATCCAGGATCTCGTTGACAATAGGGTGATCGCACCTCCAGAAAAACCAAATGTCATAACCAACCCTCTCCCACCACATAACCAAGCTCCACCACCTAAACGCATCAACCTGATCCAAACTGGGGTTGTGTCATACGACCCTAGTATATACATCACCCCCTCCCACCTACCCAAGTCGGAGGTGTTCATTCCAGACAGCACGGACTTGTGCATGTTGAGCACCTCCCTAACCCAACCTGAACTGGTGGTGGTGACTATCACGCATAGAATTGGGTCGACTTCAGAGGCAGATGGGAATGATGATTCAGAACCTGAGGGGTCTGGGAGCTTTGCATACAACTCGAGTGGTTATATCGTATCGTCGGACCAAGTTAAGCCGATGGTAGAGTTGTCAGTTGGGGCAGAGATCAATGTAATCCGAGAGGATGGACCTAGTCAGGGGTTAGATGACCTAACAGAGCTGGAAGAGGGCATTGCAGATCTGCAGTTCTTTGAAGAGTAGGACTCAGGGGATGTAAACTTCAACTGGTTCGACTTGGATGGATCGGTAGAGAATATGGGGTCTCTTAGTGACCAGTCGGATGTTGTTGAGCAGCCTTAGCCAGAATAGAGATCGTCAAGAACGGAGACATCAGTAGTGGCCGGAATGGCCGAGAATCAGCAGACATCGCTGGAGAGCACCGGTGCTAAGAATTTTGCTGGGGATCCGAGCAGTTTAACTACAGAAGATACTGAACAGTAGGCTGTACTGAAGCAGTTTAAACAGGAAAAGATCGAATATCTGAAGAGGGCTAGAAAGGCCAAAGCCCCTGCGGGGACGAAATGTGCTTTTCGCATAGAAACAGTAGCAACAGAACCGGACAGGTGTCTATTGGTTGCCGGCGGTATGTTGTGGGAAAACGATGACTTATGTCTTGCCCACACCGATGAAGATTGGGGGAGGAACCAACCAGATGATACCTGGTACGTGGAGGAGGTTGACCACATGACCAGGAGTGGGCGGTATTTCAAGCCCCCACACTTGGATTAACCAGAGGCGTCCGGAAAGGACAAAGAATCGAAGAGGCAGAAGGAAAAACTACTTGAGGAGGAGGCTGTACTAAAACATCTCAAGAAAATCCAAGCAGACATCTCCATCTGGGGACTGCTTATGGCCTAAAGAGTTCACAGACAAGCTGTCCTTTCTGCAATGGACAGGGCCAAACTTTCAATCGATACCACGCCCGAACAGCTGGTAGGGCTGGTTTTTCCGGGAGGAGCTTCCCTGACGTTGACCTTCATTGACAAGGAATTATCGCCTGAGGGCTCAAACCATAACAAACCGCTCTATATCTCTGTCGAGTGTAAAGAGAAATAGGTGCAGGTGGTCCTTGTTGACACAGGATCTGCTATCAACGTGTGCCCGTCGAGAACGGCATATGCTATCAGGTTGAAGCCTGCAGATTTTGTGCCTACGGCCCAGGTGATACGGGCGTATGACAATACCAGCCGAGAGGTGATGGGGACTGTACAGATTCAGACTCAGGTTGGTCCGGAGCAATGGGACATTGAGTTTCATGTCTTGGACGTTCCCGCAACCTTTAATCTACTCCTAGGGCGGCCGTGGCTGCACCATGTGAAAGCCGTCTCTTCCACCTTGCATCAAATGTTGAAGTACCCCCACGGGAAGGGGGTGGCCATCGTTTTTGAAAATTCTTCAATCCATCCGCTGCCATAGGTTTCTACACCAGTTCTGGAGATTGAGCATGGCGCGGAGGATGTGTTTTTGTCAAGATTCACCATAGCTGAGGCCCAGGTTGTTCAGAACATTCTAGCTGTTGATGAGGGGCTATACGTCAGCGCACAATCAGTCTACCTTATGAACAAGCTTCAGCACATGCCCAGGATGGGATTAAGGCGAAGAGGCCGGAAAGGCATTGTAGCATCGGCCGAAGTGCCGCATAACCCACATACCTTTGGTTTAGGTTATCTGCTTACCAATGAGGACTGGGTGAGGAAAGGAAAAGAGATGGCCGGAAGGGCCAGAGCAAAGTAGGCGGGGAAGCATTATGAATTGATGCACCGACCTATCCAGGGTACCTTGAACGGGCGCTTTGTCCGGAAGGGGAAAGACTTCCCATTCTGCAGTTTCCCAAAGCCGTGGTTGAATGCAGAGAAGCGGCGCTTGCCGGGATTTGAGATCTTCTTTGACTTGCAATTGTCTAGGGATGATGTGGCCGAAGAGTAGACAGACCCACCAGCTGAGGCTAAGCAGTGCAAGGAGGAGGTTCTGAGAGCACAGAGATTGAAATGGGGGTAGCACTGGCTTGTCTACTTTCAGATCCTCAGATCACACAAAAGTGCTTAGGGAATACCTTCTTAGTGTCCGTGATTGGGAATGAAGTAGCTGAGGGCCCATCTTCAAACATTCTGGATACATCCATCGCACCCTCCCTCGTCTGGCAATACGAGGAGGGCTTTTTATCAAGCAGCACCGGGTCAGGTAATGAGTCGGAATCTGATTCCACCGAGTCTGTGGAGTCGGAATCAGGTTCCAGCTCGTCTGAGTCTGAGTCCAATATTCTTGGGGGTGACAACCTGGATGCCACTGTCCTATCCAGGTTGTCTTTTTCTTTTTCCTTTGAGTCTATTGTAATAGAGGAATCAAATGGACTGGATGTTATTAATGAGAATGGTATGGCTGTGGTTTTCGAGTACTTTTCTGTGCCTTTAATTTATTGCATTAATCAAGACTTTCAAAATTTTGATGAAAATGACGAGGAAGAAATTCCTCCGGTTTTGTAATATTTGCTTGATCAAGAGCATGAGAGGTTTGTTAAACCCTTGGTTAATGAAATCACCACAATTAATGTTGGTACTGAGAAGGATAGATCGGGTCCACGTTGTCTTCGGAGGAGCGCAAGCTCTTAATCGCTTTATTAAAAGATTTTAAAAATGTTTTCGCGTGGTCCTACGAAGACATGCCTGTAATTGATCCTGAGATTGTACAGCACCGGATCCCTCTTGACCCAGAGGCCCGACCTGTTAAGCAGAAGCTCCGAAGGATCCGCCCGAACTGGGCTCTGAAGATCAAAGAAGAGGTCACCAAGCAAATTGACACAGGGTTCCTACTGGTATTTGAATACCCAACATGGTTGGCCAATATAGTTCCGGTGCCGAAGAAGGACGGTAGAATTCGGGTATGTGTGGACTTCAGGGATTTGAATAAAGCCAGTCTGAAGGACGACTTTCTTCTGCCGCATATCGACGAATTAATGGACTTCACTACTGGGCATGCACTGCTCTCATTCATGGATGGATTTTCAGGTTACAATCAGATTTTGATGGCAACCGAAGACAGGGAGAAGACTGCTTTCACTACCCCGTGGGGAACCTATTGTTATAGGGTGATGTCGTTTGGGCTGAAGAACGCTGGAGCTACATATCAACGAGCTGCGACCACAATATTGCATGACATGATCCATAAAGAGGTTGAGGTGTACGTGGCCGACATGATTGTCAAGTCCAAGGAAAGAGAGGGCCACTACACCGCCTTGCAGAAATTCTTCCAACGGATCAGAGAGTATCGATTACGGCTGAATCCTTAGAAGTGTAGATTTGGTGTTACAGCAGGGAAAATACTGGGGTTCCTGATCACACAGAGGGGCATCGAGGTCGACCCTTCCAAAATCAAGGCCATCTTAGAAATTCCACCACCGAGGACTGAAAAGGAGGTGCAAGGCTTTCTGGGTAAAGTGCAATTCATAAGACGGTTTATTGCAAAATTAACCTTGACTTGTGAACCACTCTTTGGTCTCCTGAAGAAAGAAAAGAAGTTCCAATGGGACGACCGATGCCAAGTTGCTTTCGAGCAGATCAAGCAATATTTACAGAACCCACCTGTGTTGTCACCGCCAGAGCTGGGGAAACCGTTGATTCTGTACCTATCAATGACTGAAACTACAATGGACTGTATGCTCGCACAGGAGTCTGAGGACAAAGTGGAGAAGGCTATCTACTACCTGAGCAAGAAAATGCTGGATTACGAGACCCGTTACACTCTGCTAGAGAAGGCTTGTCTGGCCTTGGTATGGGTTACCAGGAAGCTGAGGCACTACCTGTTAGTTCACTCTGTAATACTGGTTTCGAGATTAGATCCTATCAAATTTCTCTTCGAGAAACCGGCACTTACGGGTAGGCTAGCTCGTTGGTTGCTTCTGCTTTCCGAATTTGATCTGAAATACATGACACACAAGTCAGTGAAAGGGAGAGCGGTAGCGGAGTTCCTAGCCAATCACCCAGTTGAAGGGGATGAAGCAGTTAAGTATCTATTCCCAGACGAGGCTATTCTGCATGTCGAAGAAGAGACCTAGACGATGTACTTTGATGGAGTGTCAAACAAATACGAGTATGGGATAGGGGTGTTGTTGATAGCACTCGACAATTCCCTTATACCCTTAGCATTCAAACTCCGGTTCAAAGTATCGAACAATGAAGCAGAGTATGAGGCATGTATTGCTGGATTAGAAGCCGCCCTGGAACTAGGGGCAAAACGGTTGGATGTCATCAGGGACTCAAACCTTGTTGTATCTCAAGCTAAAGGAGATTGAAAAGTTAAAGAAGAAAAGATGAGAATCTATCACCAGACCTTGGACGTTCTGATTCCTCGGTTTGAGAAATTGAATTTCGCCCATCTGTTAAGAGAGAACAACAGGTTCGCTGATTCATTAGCAACTCTATCTTCTATAATAGACATCCCTTTCAGAGTCCAGATGCGTCCGATCACCATTGAACATAAATTCGTGCTGGCCTACGAGCTTATTGCTGCCATAGATGAGGTACAAGATGAGAATCCCTGGTATTATGACGTCTGGAACTTCTTGGAAAAGGAAGCATACTCACTAGGGGCCAATGCCAAATATAAGAGGGCAATTCAAAGAATGGCTGCTCAGTCCATCATCTACGGGGGTAAACTGTACAAGAGGGGTCATCTCGGGATGCATAAGCTGTGTGTTGATGCTGAAAAATCTAAGCGACTGATAGAGGCCATCTATGGAGGAGAGTGCGGAGCGCACATGAGTGGGGTGATGCTAGCTCGGAAGATCCTTAGACAGGGTTATTACTGGTCAACCATGGAGGAGGATTGTATTGGCTTTGTCCGGCGATGCCACAAATGTCAGATCCATGCAAATCACATGAACATTCCCGCTGTCGAAGCTATACAACATGACTTCGCCATGGCCGTTTTCAGTTTGGGGAATTGATGTAATCAGGGCTGTCACTCCGAAGGGGTCCAACGGGCATGAGTACATTCTGGTAGCGATAGACTACTTTACGAAGTGGGTTGAGGCCCAATCTTACACGGTGTTGAAGGCATCGCATGTTGCTAAGTTCATCAGGAACAACATCATCTGTCGTTGCGGGGTCCCGAATGAGATTATTTCGGATAATGGTTTCCACTTCAAGAAGGAGGTGATCGGCTTGTTGGAAAAGTACAACGTAGCTTTTCATAAGTCATCTACATATCGGCCGCAAACCAATGGAGCAGTTGAGGCCGCCAACAAGAACATCAAGCACATTCTGCAGAAGATGGTGGAAACCTACAGGGACTGGCCAAATAAGTTGCCATTTTCTCTTTGGGACTACTGGACTTCAATTCGAACTTCTACTGGGGCAACTCTATATTCCTTAGTTTATGGGATGGAGGCTATTCTGCCTATCGAAGTTGAGGTTCCGTCATTGCGGGTATTGGCTGAGTGTCAGATAGCTAAGGCAGATTGGCAGCAAAGCAGGTTTGAAGAACTCATGCTCTTTGATGAAAGAAGACTGAAAGCACTGTATCATGTCCAGGGCTATCAACGCAGAATTGCCAGGGCTTTCAACAAGAAGGTTATGTCCAAGAATTTGAAGGAAGGGGATCTAGTGCTCAAAGACAAGCGAGCTCCCATCCACGACCCTAGGGGAAAGTTCAGACCCAATTGGACTGGCCCTTACATCATCAAGTCTATCTAGTCGGGTGGAGCTGTCGTTTTGATGGACCTAGATGGCCTAGAGTTCTCATAGCCGATCAACATGGACAAGTTGAAGAAATACTATCCTTGAGTGGCTCGCTAGGCCGAAAACCCGAAAGAGCGACCTAGGCAAAAGTTAGGGCATGAAAAATTTGAAATAATAAAAACTAAGCTCGCATGGTTGAAAACCTAGAAAGGGCGGCCTTGGCAAAAGTTAGAGCACAAAAGGAGAGTGTTAATACACGAGTGAACCTTAGCCGAACTACGTAAGGCTTGATTCCCATCTTTGGGATATGTATGCAACTTCATTCTGAAGTATAGCCATAAACACTTCCTCGATCAACTTTGTCCATGTGATCATGTTGGTCATCTTTGTCTATTCTGCATTCAAGAGCTCGGTTGTGATCTCCAGTACAGTGCTATTCAGACTAGGGGCAACTTTCCAGTTGCTAGGATCTGGGGTTGTACATCTCAGCGATAGAACTCGGGCGTATCCAGTTGTGATCCATATCAAAAATAGGGTTGAAAAGTTTTTAATAAAAGTTGATTTTGCTCAAATTAATCTTTTTACGACTTAGACCATTTTTGGACCAAACGAAAAATTTTCAGTACCCACAACCTTCAATTACATTGATTTTAGTACAGAGTTCTCCTACTCTTGAAAACAAATTGAAGTTACTTTTTATTACATTCATAAAGAAAACTTGAAAGTACTGATTAAAGCAAATAAATTCGGGGCATAGTCAAATCAAGTGTTCCTGCGCCCCCTCCCAGAGCTTGTGGAAGCCTCCTATGCCAAAGTAAGCCCAACCTGCGCCTCTTCATCAAGCCAAGCTGCGCACTCATCAGAGAGGCTGCAACTGAAAGTGAGAGCAGGGGCCAGAACCTCTCTCGTCCTCCATGCTGTGGCATACCGAGCTAGTTGTACGCCTCAGACTGGAAATGCAGCGGGGTACTCTATCCCCTCCTTCGGGCAAGTCTGATAATTTCCAAACTGGCACCGAAATCAAAATGGGAAGTAAAAGACATTGTGTGTCAGGCCAAACAACTGAATCCCAGGCTGACGAGACATGCTGTAACTCATCGCCGGCAGATTGAGCCAGGGGCAGCGCCAAGCAATGTTGACAGCGGACAGACTGCACATCCATTCGCACCACCATCCCTCATCAGGGGCATCCACTAGACGTCGCCGGAAGAAGTAGCCGCGAGCTGAATATGCTGGGCATGAGTCCACAACCTTCAACTTATCCATCAACCATATCTGGGGAGGGATGAAAAATGAGAGATTAAAGAATAGAGAGGTGTACGTAGAGAGAAAAGTGAGAAAAGGGTTTTGAGAGAAAAACCGAGCCTGAGGGCTGAGTGATGTGAGAAATATATGTGAGATAGGGTGGGAAACATTACCTACAGCAGTAGTGGACTCCCCGCGAATCTAGTCGTCTCCCAGCGATGGAAAGCATCCAAACCCATCAATGTCTCAACTAGCATCATGGCAATACAGCTTTTGCCCTCTTTTAAACCTTGGGCAATCTCAATCATACGGACGCTAGATCCTCCGAAGCCTGGGGCAAGTAAGAAATAGGACAACATGCACAAGCAAAGCGCATGTCGCCGAAAACCCAGCCAGTTATAATCGCCGCGGTCACTGGCGTCAGAAAACTGATGAATCAAGCTCGGGATGTCCAGTTCTCCGTCGCGGATCAAGGACCGAGCATCATGCAAAGTGAGCCCACACATCCGTCCTAAGGCTTGAATGTGGCCGAAGCAGAATTAGGGCAAGATCTCTTCATCGCGTTTGGACTCCATCAAAACTTGGAAGTCTTCGAAAGTGGGACACATTTCTTGTCTGCCAAAGCTAAAAACGTGAGTTACCAGATTCCAACACCTTGCCGCGGCATGGAGAAACGAAAAACGTAGAGGGGTGTGGCTCAGCGTGAATAGTGCATTTATGCCGAAGCCCCAAAAATTTAGCTTTTCCGAGCCATCCAAGTTGGCGATCCAATTTGTGAGATTTTGGATGAGAAATGCCTCCATTTGGTGCAAAACTGAGTTAGAATGAGGGAAACACGAAGCTGGAACCTTTATGGAGGATAAGGCATTGTTTAGAGGACATGTGGCAAGAATTTGGAGGTCCCCAGGCCAACAGGTCGACCGACCACTTTTTTTGGTCGGCCAGCCAGTTTTTCTGGTCGGCCAGCTACATAAACTAGGTCTACAAAACACAAAAGTGGTCGGCCAGCCCTTTTGGTGGTCGGCCATGTGCAAAAAAGTGGTCTGCAGTTGGTTCTAGTCTCCAAAAGAGAGTTCCTAGCCTTCCCGTGTGCTGAGAGTGTTGAAGGTCTGAGTTTACCTTTGTTTCGAATGCGTTCTGTCGCTTTGTTTATCTAATATGCATTTGTTTATCGAGTTGTTAAGTTTTTGCTTATCGAGTTGTTGCTCATTTGTCTATCGAGTTGTTGCTCTTTTCTTATCAAGTTGTTTATCAAGTTGTTGCTGTTTGCTTATTGAGTTGTAAACTTGTTAGGGTCGTGTTGTTGTTTATTGAGTCAAGTTGTTTAGTTTGTTACGTTGGTTCATTACCTGACTTGGTAATACATCGATGTTCAATTTCCATTCAATCCCATTTTTGTGCAAAATGATGTGATGCGATGCTTAGAATACAAATGCAACACTTTTTGAACAAAAAGTTGTTTTCATTCCATCATACTTTCTTTTTACAACAGGGTACAAGTTTTAAAGAAAATAAAACTGCCTAATGCTGTACAATGTGCTACAACTACTAGTAAAAAGGAAATAAAGCAAAAACATCTGCATCGATGCTATATGACTCAAGGTCGAGAGGCCCTCTTCATCCTCTTCGGCTGAGCAACCTCTGCACCACTGCCGCCGGCATCCCTATCTGAATCGGAGCCGCCATCCTCAGAATCCTCCTCGGCGTCGCCTCCGCCCTCAGAACCGGAACCACTGTCATCATCTCTGCCTACAAATGTCTCTGACTGAGGGTGTACTGACCCCTCCTCCTCGCTGGACTCGTCATCCTGTCTGGCAGGTGCTGTATGCCTCCCTCGGCCACGAGTCGAGACCCCTCTCCCAGCTGCTCGAAAAGGCCTGGATGGCCTGGGCTGTAGCGGTGCGACCTAAAAAAGGGAGTTTGAATACATCAGCTAGAGTATGTATATCAAATGCAGATGCAAGTATGGTGCAGAGAATGTGTGTATGCAGATATAGTATGTGAATGTGATGTGTCAGATATGCTCTACACATGCAGTGAATTAGTGCAGTGAAATGTTCAGTTTTGGTATGTCATCAGAAGTATGATAAATACAAGGAAATCGAAAAGCACCGGAATGCCGGAGGCGTACAGCAGCGTCTCCCTCCGCAGGACCATACTCTTGAGTGAGGCCACCACCCCGAGCAACCCCTCAGTATATTCTCTGGAAGGCTGCAGATGCAAGTTCAAGTCATCAATGACTGAATAAATGTCTAAATATCTGAATGATAGATGAAAGCTGTAATGCATACCGGTGGTGAGTCAGGGTTACTGAGGTATTGATGATTTGGCAATGGAGGCTCTAGCGGAATCTGATATAGTGTCCTATACTGCCAGCTTGTTAGCTCAGTTGGAAGATCTGGCCACTCGGCACACTGCCAAGCAGGGGAGATCCCCCTACTCCTACCCCTCGATGTGCTGGCCCTGCTAGTCGAAGGAACGTCTCCAGCTCGGGCGCGACTCGAGGAAGGCATGTTAGCAGCTCTCCTCGTGGGGGTACGGACACCTGTCAGTGGAGGCATCAGGTATGTATGGATGTATGTCATGTACTCCCTCTTCTCCAGGAAAAGAATTGCGTCAACACCCAACATAAGGTCATTAACCTCCCGGGGAGTGACAGTCTCTGTAGGCCGCATGTCTAGTGAAGGCGGCGAAGGGAACTCTTGAGCGGGATCGCCCATCATCTGGCGCATGAAGCGCTCCCCGAGAAACCAGGCTCTGCCGACTGGTCCCTCAAACAAAGTCCTGTATCGGGAGGCGCCCCAGGCCCCCGCGAACTGGAACCGAGAATACCCTGGCATGGCTATCCAAGGTTGCCAAGTGATCTGCGGATAACAAATGCATGAAATGATTAGTTGTCATAAATATGCAAGATGAATCAAAGCTGAAAGCATTGAAGAACTGAGAGTTCTGGATTACCTCGATCGCCCGCATAGTGTCGAAGAACTACTGGAGATATAGCAATGTCTCCCGGGGCCTGGGCCGGTATCGACCCTTGAATCTGCTCAAGTATGGCACCTCAAGTGGCGCCTCCACCTCTAGCTTAGGGGTGAGCGTCGGGAAGTAGGCATAAACCCACAGCTGCGAAAGGCAAGACAATGGCTGTCAGAAAATAGAATATACAGAAAATGCAGAATGCTGAGTGCGAAATGCAGAGTACAGAATGCAATGTATGCAATGTGTGTAGTGTGCAGTGTACAGATAATGAAAAGCAGAAATGTAAATCAAGAGGGTAGAATGTACCTCCCAGGCTCTCCAGTAGCCACCTACTGCGTTCCCCCGCCCGTGGGAGGTCGCGCTCATATAGTAGTAAAGGGTAGCAAGGCCAGCGCCGCCCCAATCAAAGTGCCGAACCTGTGATAGGTCTACCAGAGCACTGAAAAGATATAGCCCGACTATGTTCTCCCTATCGGAGAATAGTGTGGTCCCAAGAAGGAACATCAGAAATCCTCGGGCATACTGTTGTATGGCCTCAACGGTCTCGGGCGTAGTCCTCCTGTACTGCTCGGCGAACCAGGTGAACCTAACCCTGCTTGATGATCTGTCGGTCGGCGAATGGGCTCCAAGCAGGTAAGTCCAAACTGCCTCCTACTCACCCATATCAGTATCGTATGGGATTGGCCAGCCTGCCACGTTGAGGCCCATCAGCATAGAAAAGTCATATGGGGTTATCGTTATGTCCCCGGTGGCTGAGAAATGGAAGGAGTTGGTGGTGTCCCACCACTCTCTACAAGTGCACCCAGAAGGGTCCTGCTCGCCGGATGATGCAACAAACCCATACAAAATGGGCCAAACCATGCCTCATCAACAATATGTTGAATAGCGTTTGGGAGCTCTATATACCACTCCCTCGCGATGATTGATCCGTATCCCCATGTGAAACGGGAAGCTACCTGCGTTCAGAATGAACAGACGTATTCAGTTTTAGAAAGAACAGTATACTGTGTTTTGAGCTGTGTGCCCAATGAAAAGAATGCTGTGTTTTGAGCTGTGTGCCCAATGAAAAGAATGTTGCGTTTTGAGTTGTGTGCCCGATGAAAAGAATGTTGCGTTGTGAGCTGTGTGCCCAGAATATTGTGTTGTGAGTTGTGTGCCCAGGATACTGTGTTGTGAGCTGCGTGCCAAATGAACAAAGTGTTGCGTTGTGAGCTGTGTGCCCAGAATACTGTGTTGTGAGCTGTGTGCCAAATGAACAGAATATTGTGTTGTGGGCAGTGTGCCAAGTGAGCAAAGTGTTATGTATGAGCTGTGTGCCAAATGAACAAGCGCTATGTGTAAGCCGTGTTCAGAACGAGCAGACATAATACATAGCGAAAACATAAAGTGTGCATGAAATTCAAAATACATCGCAGAAAATGTAAAAGTAAAGTACGCACCTCGCGCGCCTGATGAGATAAGTGGGACTCACGCTCCCGTAGCAGCAGGTCTGCGGGTGCTCGCCGCGCAAAATCAGTGAAATGATGGAAGGAGCTGGGAGGTAGTATGTGCTCCTGCGGGCGGTACCTCTCCGGGTCAAACGGCCGAATCCTCGATGGCAATGGCATGATATCGGGCTCATCCTCTGCTCCCGAGGAACCGCCACCATGTGTCACGTGATTAGCCATCTGAAAAAAGGTGCAAAAACAAGCAAAAATGAGCGAAATGAGCCAAAATTGCAAAAAGTCAACAAAAGTCAACTCTCAGGAAGAGAAAAAGTCAACAAAAGTCAAAGCCCGGGAAAAGGTGCTAAACTTTGAGAGAAACATACCTCAAGTGGTGAAAATGGAGAAAGAAGCTCCGAAAACAAATTCTAATCGGTTCAAAACGAAGAGAATCGAAAGTTTTCGCGAATCAACTTCGCGTGGGGGTTTGGAAAACACGTATAAAGTATGGATCTAAGAAGAAAATGGGTCTAGGAAGGAAGAAGAATGTATTTCAACAGTGGATGTGTGAGGAAAAGTGTTTTGGAGTTGAGTTTTTAAAGATCTCCATGTGAAAAGGCCAAACTGTCCAAAGTTGTGTAAACTGGTCGGCCAGCCAGTTTTTCTGGTCAGCCGACCACTTTGGTGGTCAAAAAGTGGTCGGCCACAAGCCTAGGTGGTCGGCAGCCCTCCTGGGGTGGTCTTCAGGGTCCCATTGTCCTCCCTGTGTGTTTTGGTGATGATTGGAGTCCTCGACCCTCGCGAAAGTGCAAGGAAAGTATACTTTTTCGGCTCAAATTGTCCCCGTGGGAACTTCGATTCAAGTCTTCGATGTGTGGCTCATCGTCACTCGTCAAGAGCAGAGTGTATCCTTTTTAAGTACGTTGTGACCCCTCCGAGAGGTAAATCGGAGGTTACGGTTGATTTGCTCTCATTAAGGCTTGTATTTCCTCATTCGGTATTTTGCTTCAAACATGCAATTGAAGTCGCATAGTTTACTCGCGTTGTTATGCGCACATTCAGTTGCATTGTTATGCACCTCATTACTTGTGTTGTCACGCACTTTTCAACTTGCATTGTTATGCACCCTTCCACCCGCATTGTTATGCACTCTTCACATGCGTTGTCACGCACGTTTCACCTGCATTGTTATGCATCCTTCCACCTGCATTGTTATGCACTCTTCACATGCGTTGTCACGCACGTTCCACTTGCATTGTTATGCACCTCTCTACTTGCGTTGTCACGTATATTGCTTGCATTGTTATGCATCTCTTTATTTGCGTTGTCACGCACTTTTTACTTGCATTGCTATGCACCTTTTCAATTGCATTGTCACGCACTTTTCAACTTGCATTATTATGCGCCCGTTCGCTTGCATTGTCATGCAACCTTTTCACTTGCATTGTTATGCGCGTTTTACCTACATGTGTATCTACTATATTGTATCTGTCAAAGTTTCTTCTTGTGCAGGCATGATATTGTATATACGGTTCATTTGAAGCTAGCACAACCAGACAATGTTGTATGTGTTTCAGTCAGAGGAACTCCGGGTGAGATCATTCCTATTCCTGCTTAAAATGTTGTATTTATTTTGCATAAATGCTTCATCACAGCTTTCCTTGCATGATCATAAGTTATTGTAATAACCCTCACCACTAATTACTGATTAAGCTACTGATTACTGCTAAACTGAGACTGATCATGATAAGTAATTAAAGTGATTGAAAAAATGAACTGATTGATTGAATGTGCTAGTTTAAATGCATATCTATCTGTTGACTGTTAAACTATCTGTTCATGTTTTATGCTTTAAACTGCAAATTGAAGGCCTTATCGGTGGTCGAATTTAGAATTGATTGTTGATTTATGTTAGTTAGAATTAATGGGATTTTATGGCATATTTATCTGAAATGTGATTCGGTACGATTAAATTAGGATAAATAATGTTAAATTGCAAAGTTGGCCTTATTCACAATTTTGCCACTCAAAGTGGCCACTATCTAAACATTTTGAGCTTCATTATACATTGTACAACACATTTCTTCAGCCTTCTTGAGCTCCTAGCCGACCAAGAGAGAGACGGTGAGAGAGTTGAGTTCAACTTGTTGATTTGCTTGGAAATTGAAGGAATTGTAGAGTTTATTACAAAATTGAGCCTCTAGACTTGCGATTGGAGACCTAAGGTAGAGATTCTATCCCTTGGTTTATGTATTTAAGTTGTATCTTCATGAATCATGGACATTTAGTGAGTTGAAGTCTAGAATTGATTCTATATGTTGAATTGAAGCTCATTTCATGCATGCATGTTGCCATTCTTGAGTTTTGAAGTTAATGTTCATGAAATTCCTCTTGCATGTTCATATTTTGAGTATAGTTCATGATTTTACCATATTTTTGGAAGAAATTGGCTCATTAGAGCATGTAATTGAAGCTTTGAATTAGTTTAAACTCATGCATGTCATGTTTGAGTTATGTTCATGAAAATTGGTTTGAAATTGGATTTAATTGAACTACCTTTGGGGTTTGATTTCTCAAATTGATCTTTGAAACATGTTATATTATGAGTTTTGAAGTGTTTTCCAGAAAATTAGCCCAAAAGGATCGAATTTTGTGCTTTAAAACTTGGTTTTGAGCTTGAGGTTCAAATCTGGAATTCCCAGAATTTGGACTTCCGCTCGAGCGGGATTACTGGCGCTCGAGCGGGAAAATCGTGTTCCCAGTACTTTCATCTGTTTTAGAGTCTGCTCGAGCGGGGTATTGGACGCTCGAGCAAGGACTTGTGTCACACGATCGAGCGGGTATCGAGCGCCCAATCGAGCGTGATTTTCACACATCCAGTACTTTTACTGTAGCTTGCAGTCCGCTCGAGTGGATTGATTCACGTTCGAGCGGAGACTCTTGTCTGCATGTCTGCTCGAGCGGATATAGACACGCTCGAGCGCAACCCCTGTTTTCTGAAAAAAGTTTTTAAAGTGTATCTTTGCATCCTCATTTCATTCTAGGCATTCTTAGGCCTAGTTTAAGGCATCTTAATGAGGATATTGATGTAGAACCACACCGAGTCAGGATAGGGATTAAGTTATTACTTTCCCAACTGTGTAGCTTAGTGTGTGTTCACTCTATAACTGCGTAGAGTTGGCATCCGGAGACGCTCTCTAGCTTATCTGTAGCCCAGAACTCTGTTAGTAACAATGTTGTAAAGATATGTTCGAAAATGAATATTTTCTGAATGATTAACTGAACTATTTTTTGAACTGTTTACTGTTAACTGAATGAATGTTTGTCCTCTATTCTGAATTGTATTGTGGCATCCTTAGCAACTACTGTTACTGTTACTGCTACTGTTACAGAGATCTCTATCGGTTCCCGTGTTTGGAACCACTACTGATGGCCGTCATTGACTGTTCGGTCTTTCAAGACCTACTGTTTATTGTACTGTTCTGCTAATGGATGTACCACATATGACTGTTATGACTGAATGACTGATACACTAAATCAATTGACTGTTTTCAATATTGAAAGGACATTCATTCTTAACCTTTTTACACATTATGTTATTCACTGGCCTTTAGCTCACTGCTTATATATACATGTAGGTGTACAGGCATCGGACCGTTGCTAGAAGCTTCGGGGTAAACTCCAGTTTTGTCAAGCCAACCTTTGTGCCTCACTTCGAGATTCCTGATCTGTTCTAGTTGAGGCTGCTTAGGGAGTTTTAGATTTCCCCATTGTTGCTTGTAATCTGTATAGACTGAATGTTACTGTACTGTACTGTTCTAATAGGGATTAAGTCCCTGTCTTGGATGATTGTACATATTGTACATACTGTTTTGTTTCTGAATGTAAATCTATATGAAAAGTCTTTTTGCATACAGACTGTCACAGCTCATTGGACATATTCTATTTACTGTTTTGGCTTCTGCCAATCCCTGTACTCTGTATTACTGTATTACTGTTAAGCAGGCCTTCGGTAATCTCGGATTACTGGCCGGTTACGGTACTAAACCCATAGGGGCGGGTTTGGGTCGTGACAAAGTGGTATCAGAGCGATACTTAAACCATAAGTTATACCGCACACACGTGTCCAAATGAGCGATAGGATGTCCTAGAAAAGTGATTAGGGCATTACATGAGCATGATAAGTGTGTGTGGCTAAGACACGAATATAACTGTTAATGTGATAATTTGTCTAAGTATGCAACTGCCTATGTTTATAATTGTTATAACTACTGCCTATAGTGAGATGGACAACGCAAGAAATATTGATGAAACTGACTCATCTGAGACAAGAATGGCGAGGTTGGAGAGAATGGTGGAATTACTAACTAAAAGACTAGAACAACAACAGAACCAACAGCCCCCACCTCCTCCAGTACAACCAGAGCCACCTATGAATGATGATATCATAGCTCTGACACAGAAATTTAGTAAGATGAAACTGCCATCCTTTCAGGGAGGCCTTGAACCGCTAAAAGCTGAAGCTTGGGTTCTTAAAACAGAAAAATTGTTTGAAGTTTTTCCATGTTCTGAGGCACACAAGGTGTTGCTAGCTACCTTCACCTTACGAGAAGAAGCTAGAAGGTGGTGGGTGTTGATCCGTGATACAAATACCGTCATGACCTGGGCTCAATTTAAGGAGTCCTTCCTTGAAAAGTACTTCCCACAGTGTGTCAGGGACAGAAAGGTGACCGAGTTCGAACAACTGAAACAAGGCGCCATGTCTGTAGGAGAGTATGAAAAAAAGTTCACCGAACTTGCTAGATATGCACCACACATGGTGGACACCGACTGCAAGAAGGCCAGGAAGTTTGAAGGTGGCCTCAATGTAGAAATCCTTGACAGAATCAATGTGCTAAAGTTATTGAAATATGTGGATGTTTTTGACAGAGCCATTATGGCCGAAGCAAATATCGAAGCTTTGAAACAGACTAAAACACCCGCAACTGAGTGTCGCGGAAAGAAATGGGGTTTTAAATTCAAGAAAGGTAGAAACAATCCACTGAACAAAAAACAAAACTCAGGGTCAACCACCAGCTCCAGTCAGGGAAGTGGTTCCATACCGCCCTGTTCTGAATGTGGTAAGAAACACAAAGGGGTTTGTTATAAACTTTCAAGTGCTTGTTACAGGTGTGGCAAGGTGGGCCACATGGTCAAAGATTGCCCTTCCACTCCTCAAGACAATAGTAAAGCTGCAGCCAGCGGCGCAGCAGCATCAACTGTGGCACCAAAACCCAACCCTAAAGCGACTGGAAAAAAGCCTATGAGGCAAGGCCAAGTGTTCGCACTCGTACCGGGAGATGTACAAAATACCGAGACCATCGTGTCAGGTATCCTCTTAATTTGTACTCAAAATGCATATGTTCTGATTGATCCAGGGTCTACACATTCATATGTATCGCATGTTTTTTCGCAAAAATTGAATAGACCATTGGAACCTATGAATTACTTGTTAGTTGTATCTTCACCTGTTGGGGGATCTGTGACTTGTGCTTATATGTACCCTGCATGTGAAATTATTGTTAGGGATATGCATCTGTATATTGATTTACTGCCTCTAAACGTAGATCATTTTGATGTGATATTGGGAATGGACTGGTTAACGAAATATCATGCTACCATAGACTGTGTAACGAAACAAGTAGTTTTCTGTCCACCTGATTTGCCTGAATTTGTGTTTAACGTAGTAGGAGTAGTACCTCTCTCAAACTGATTAGCAAGGGGTGTAAAGGGTATTTATGTTATGTATTGACTATACCTACTGATGTTAAAACTGATGTGAACAGTATTCCTATAGTCAGAGAATTTCCAGATATTTTTTTAGATGATCTTTCAGGGGATTTGATTGATAGGGAGATTGAGTTCACCGTTGATGTGATTCCGGGTACACAACCAGTATCTAAAGCTCCTTACCGAATGGCTCCAACTGAACTGAAAGAATTGAAGGTGCAACTACAAGAACTGTTAGATAAGAAGTTCATCAGACCCAGTACTTCACCATGGGGCGCGTCAGTCTTATTTGTGAAAAAGAAAGACAGCTCATTGAGACTCTGCATTGACTACTGTGAACTGATAAAGGTAACTGTGAAAAATAAATATCCATTGCCACGTATTGATGACTTATTTGATCAGTTATAGGGTGCTCAAGTGTTCTCCAAGATTTATCTCAGATCTAGTTATCATCAGCTGAAAGTTAAACTAGTGGACATTGAGAAAACTGCTTTTTGAACGAGGTATGGACATTACGAATTCCTAGTTATGCCTTTCAGAGTTACCAATGCACCTGCTGCATTTATGGACCTTATGAACAGAATTTTTAAACCATTCCTCGATGACTTTATTGTTGTATTTATAGACGACATTTTGATTTATTATAAAAGTAGAGAAGAACATGAACATCATCTAAGACTTACCTTACAGACCCTAAGAGAACAGAAACTGTATGCGAAATTGAGTAAATGTGAATTTTGGCTTGATCATGTTATGTTTTTGGAACATGTTATTAGTAGAGATGGCATTTCAGTTGACCCACAGAAAGTTGAAGCCGTGGTAAATTGGCCTAGACCAACAAATGTTACAAAAGTCAGAAGCTTTTTGGGATTAGCTGGGTATTACAGAAGATTCGTCAAAGATTTCTCCAAAATTGCCTTACCGTTGACATAGTTGACTCAGAAGGGGATATCATTTGACTGAACTGACCAAAGGGAATTAGCATTCCAAGAGTTGAAAACTCGACTTGTGACTGCACCGGTTCTTACCCTACCTTCAGGTACGGATGGTTTTACCATTTTTAGTGATGCTTCTCATAAGGGTTTGGGATGTGTTTTAATGCAAAATGGGAGAGTTGTTGCCTATGCTTCCCGACAACTGAGACCTCATGAAAAGAACTACCCGACCCATGATTTGAAACTTGCTGCAGTAGTGTTTGCATTGAAAATCTGGCGTCACTACCTTTATGGGGCGACATGTGAGGTGTATACAGACCACAAGAGTTTGAAATACTTCTTCACATAGAAAGAACTGAACATGAGGCAGCGAAGATGGTTAGAACTAATAAAAGATTATGATCTGCAGATTTTGTATCATCCGGGGAAAGCTAACACCGTTGCCGATGCACTGAGTCGGAAATCGATTGGAAACTTAGCCTGTTTACTCACCGGACAGAAAGAGTTGCTTTGTGACCTTGAGAAATCTAAAATTGAGATTGTTTTGCGAGAACAAGGCGGAACAATAACTGCTATTTCTGCTCAACCGGCACTGATTGAAGAAATTAAAGAGAAACAGCAACAGGATGACTTCTTGAAGAAGATCATTGAAGAACGAGAATCCAAACCGAGATCGGATTTCAAATTTGAAAGTAATGTGCTGAAATTTTAAGGAAGACTGTGTGTACCGAATGATTCTGAACTGAAAAGAAGAGTTCTGCAAGAGGGCCACAATTCAAAATTATCTATCCATCTAGGAAATACAAAAATGTATCAAGATTTGAAACTGAATTTTTGGTGGTCGGGAATGAAGAAAGAAATTGCTGATTTTGTGTCAAAATGTCTTCATTGCCAACAAGTTAAAGCCGAACATCAACGACTCGCAGGCTTATTGCAACCCTTACCGATACCGGAGTGGAAATGGGAACATATTACCATGGATTTCATCGTTGGCTTACCTCGCTCCAGTAAAGGTATGGACTCAATTTGGGTTATTGTTGATAGACTGACTAAATCTGCTCACTTCTTACCTGTCAAAACAATTTATGATGCGGACAAATTGGCTATACTCTACATTGATGAAATTGTTAGACTGTATAGAGTGTCTGTGTCCATTGTTTCTGATAGGGACTCGAAGTTTACATTGAGATTCTGGCAAAGTCTGTAAACTGCATTGGGTACTGAACTGAGACTCAGTAGTGCCTACCATCCTCAAACAGATGGCCAGTCAGAAAGAACCATCCAGATTCTGGAGGATTTACTGCGGATGTGTGTTCTTGATTTCTAGGGAAATTGGGAAAGTCATCTACCGTTAGCTGAATTTGCCTACAACAACAGCTTCCATTCAAGTATTGGTATGGCGCCTTTCGAGGCATTGTATGGCAGAAAATGTAGATCTCCGATTTGTTGGGCAGAAGTTGGAGATAGGCCTTTACTTGGGCCTGAGATTGTGTATGAAACTACAGAAAAAGTAAAACTGATACAACAAAGACTGAAAACCGCACAGAGCCGACAGAAAAGTTATGCAGATGTCAGAAGGCGAGACAGAGAGTATGAAGTAGGTGATCACGTTTTTGTAAAAGTGACACCAATGAAAGGCCAGACCCGTTTTGGGGTTAAAGGAAAGTTAGCACCGAGATACGTCGGACCGTATGAGATTATTGAGAAAATTAATCCGGTGGCGTATCAAGTAGCGCTTCCTCCTGAAATGGAGCACATGCATAACGTGTTCCATATTTCAATATTGAGGGAATACCTTCGGGATCCTTTCCATGTGATTGAGCCTACTCGCGTAGTGCTAAGTGATGACTACACTTACGAAGAGCGGCCCATTCAGATTGTAAATAGACGGATCAAGAAGTTAAGAAACAAAGAGATCCCGTTAGTGAAAGTTGACTGGCAAAACCATGGTGGCGTGTATGCCACTTGGGAAAGGGAGGATGACATGGCCAAGAGATATCCTGAATTGTTCCCACTGAATCCTGTTTTCTTCCAGAATGAAGGTAATACGAGTTTCGAGGACCAAACTCTTTTTAAGGAGGGGAGACTGTAATGACCCTCACCACTGATTACTGGTTAAGTTACTGATTACTGCTAAACTAAGACTAATCATGATAAGTAATTGAAGTGACTGAAAAACTGAACTGATTGATTGAATGTGCTAGTTTAAATGCATATCTATCTGTTGACTGTTAAACTATCTGTTCATTTTTAGGCTTTAAACTGCAAATTAAAGGCCTTATCGGTGGCCGAATTTAGAATTGATTGTTGATTTGTGTTAGTTAGAATTAATGGGATTTTATGGCATATTTATCTGAAATGTGATTCGGTACGATTAAATTAGGATAAATAATGTTAAATTGCAAAGTTGGCTTTATTCACAATTTTGCCACTCAAAGTGGCCACTATCTAAACATTTTGAGCTTCATTATACATTAGACAACACATTTCTTCAGCCTTCTTGAGCTCCTAGCCGACTAAGAGAGAGAGGGTGAGAGAGTTGAGTTCAACTTGTTGATTTGCTTGGAAATTGAAGGAATTGTAGAGTTTATTGCAAAATTGAGCCTCTAGACTTGTGATTGGAGACCTAAGGTAGAGATTCTATCCCTTGGTTTATGTATTTAAGTTGTATCTTCATGAATCATGGACATTTAGTGAGTTGAAGTCTAGAATTGATTCTATATGTTGAATTGAAGCTCATTTCATGCATGCATGTTGCCATTCTTGAGTTTTGAAGTTAATGTTCATGAAATTCCTCTTGCATGTTCATATTTTGAGTATAGTTCATGATTTTACCATGTTTTTGGAAGAAATTGGCTCATTAGAGCATGTAATTGAAGCTTTGAATTGGTTTAAACTCATGCATGTCATGTTTGAGTTATGTTCATGAAAATTGGTTTGAAATTGGATTTAATTGAACTACCTTTGGGGTTTGATTTCTCAAATTGATCTTTGAAACATGTTATATTATGAGTTTTGAAGTGTTTTCCAAAAAATTAGCCCAAAAGGATTGAATTTGGTGTTTTAAAACTTGGTTTTGAGCTTGAGGTTTGAATTTGGAATTCCCAGAATTTGGACTTGCGCTTGAGCGGAAAAATCGTGTTCCCAGTACTTTCATCTGTTTTAGAGTCCGCTCGAGCGAGGACTTGTGTCACACGATTGAGCGGGTATCGAGCGCCTAATCAAGCGTGATTTTCACACATCCAGTACTTTTACTGTAGCTTGCAGTCCGCTCGAGCGGATTGATTCACGCTCGAGCGGAGACTCTTGTCTGCATGTCCGCTTGAGTGAAATAGACAAGCTCGAGCGTAACCCTTGCTTTCTGAAAATTGTTTTTAAAGTGCATCTTTGCATCCTCATTTCATTCCAGGTATTCTTAGGCCTAGTTTAAGGCATCTTAATGAGGATATTGATGTAGAACCACACCGAGTCAAGATAGAGATTAAGTTATTACTTTCCCAACTGTGTAGCTTAGTGTGTGTTCACTCTGTAACTGTGTAGGGTTGGCATCCGGAGACGCTCTCTAGCTTATCTGTAGCCCAGAACTCTGTTAGTAACAATGTTGTAAAGATATGTTCGAAAATGAATATTTTCTGAATGATTAACTGAACTATTTTTTGAACTGTTTACTGTTAACTGAATGAATGTTTGTCCTCTATTCTGAATTGTATTGTGGCATCCTTAGCAACTACTGTTACTGTTACTGCTACTGTTACAGAGATCTCTATCGGTTCCCGTGTTTGGAACCACTACTGATGGCCGTCATTGACTGTTCGGTCTTTCAAGACCTACTGTTTATTGTACTGTTCTGCTAATGGATGTACCACATATGACTGTTATGACTGAATGACTGATACACTAAATCAATTGACTGTTTTCAATATTGAAAGGACATTCATTCTTAACCTTTTTACACATTATGTTATTCACTGGCCTTTAGCTCACTGCTTATATATACATGTAGGTGTACAGGCATCGGACCGTTGCTAGAAGCTTCGGGGTAAACTCCAGTTTTGTCAAGCCAACCTTTGTGCCTCACTTCGAGATTCCTGATCTGTTCTAGTTGAGGCTGCTTAGGGAGTTTTAGATTTCCCCATTGTTGCTTGTAATCTGTATAGACTGAATGTTACTGTACTGTACTGTTCTAATAGGGATTAAGTCCCTGTCTTGGATGATTGTACATATTGTACATACTGTTTTGTTTCTGAATGTAAATCTATATGAAAAGTCTTTTTGCATACAGACTGTCACAGCTCATTGGACATATTCTATTTACTGTTTTGGCTTCCGCCAGCCCTTGTACTTTGTATTACTGTATTACTGTTAAGCAGGCCTTCGGTAATCTCGGATTACTGGCCGGTTATGGTACTAAACCCATAGGGGCGGGTTTAGGTCGTGATAGTTATGTTCGGCTTTGTGCGTGTCATTTGCATCTTGCCCCTGCCTGCGGACGCATCTTTTTATTATCTTGCCTGTTTGTCTAAGTCTTCGGCCTTGTCAAAAATGGGTCGTCTCTGGGCTTGAACATTCACTCCCGTCACTTCTTGACTTCCGAGTTCTGTCAAAGAGGGGCAACTGTAGACACCCCATTTTTGACCGACCTTAAGACTCAGACGTCATTGTTTGAGCACGCGGTGATCGTGCATGTTTGTGCTCATTTCGAGTTTCCAGAGTTTTCGGCTGAGTGCCTCGCCTCCGGGCCTATGAACTCTTTGTGTTTTGACTCGGTTTGTGGACCGAGCCTTGTTGACCTTGCCTGGAGGGAGAGAGAGGTCCGCAGACCACTTTTTGTGGTTGTAGACCGCTTTTCCCTCTTGTAGGCTAGTTTCCAGTTCCCGGAGCCTTCGGCCGAGCGCCTTGTCTTAATTCCCTTTTGGTTTGGTTTTGAACCAAACCTTGTTTTCCTTTCCCTGGAGGGAGAGAGAGGTCTGTAGACCATTTTTTGTGGTCGTAGACCACTTTTCCTTCTTGGAGACTAGTTTTTGGCTTCCCGAGCCTTCAGCCGTGCGCCTTGTCTCGGGACCGCTTAACGTTCTCCTCTTGGCTTGGTTTTCGAACCATGCCTTGTTGCCTTTACATAGAGGGACACTGAGGTCTGGGAGACCACTTTTTGTGGTCATAGACCACTTTTCCCTCGTAGACCACTTTTGGTGCCCGTAAACTAGTTTTCGGGGCTTCCGACTGCGCGCCTTGCCCCGCCGACTTTTGTCTTTCATCCTTTTTGGTTTGTTTTTGGCACAAACCTTGTTTTCCTTGCTTGGAGGGTGGAATGAGGGTGGGAGACCAGTTTTTCTTGCTAAAAACCACTTTTCTCCCCCGTCAACCAGTTTTCTGGTCGGCCAACTGGCCTTGGTGGTCTTTGGACCACCAAAAGCGGTCGGCCACCTTGCCACCACCTTGTTTTTTGTGTGCAGACTACTCCTCCCCTTGGCCGACCACTTTTCATTCTAGAAGACCAGTTTCACTGGTCGGACAACCAATGTAAGTAGCTGGCCGACCACTTCAAGTGGTCGGCAGCTTTTCTGGAGTTTTTGTAGAGTTTGTGGATGCCAGCTGTGCCAGCTGGAGTGCACAAATTGTATCCTCCATACATTGAGGGATTTAACCAAGATTCTAGCTTCTCCAAGAAGCTAAAACCTTGGAGTTCTATAAGGGAGAGGCCCTCTCTCCCTTCTCCAGGTTCAGAAAAACTTGTTAGAGCTATACATATGTCTCCCTCTCTATATTCCTCTTTTGTGCCTTAAAGTGTGTTGTTTCTTCACTTTTGCACTACAACTCCTAGCCACACACCACCATCTCTGAGTTGAGATCCTTGGAGGTGGTATTTGGGTCATAAAAGCTAGTTTTGGGCTGAAGCAAGTGTTGTTGTTGCAGTGTTTCAAGGGTAACCCCTTTTTCCCCTTTTTAAGCTTTATTTTGGTTACTCTTTTAGCCATGTTTGCATGCTTATTTTGGCTTGACTTTCTACTACAAAAAGTTCTGATTTCACATGCTTGAAATGTTTGTTTAAGGCTTCTTTGGTGTTGGGGGAGATTTACTCCCTTGCATGCCTTGTTTGGCTTTGTTTTACACCATCACTTTAGGCCCTTGAGATCACTTTCTCTTGGCCTTTTAACCACTGAAATCCAGTGGATTTTCAGTGGTAAAACTTGTGTTTTGAGTTCTTAAATAGGAGAGGGTCATCCACTCTCTTTGTATCTTGGTTGTTTGCTATATTGGCCTCATGTTTAAGCATATTTGTTAAGCTTGTGTTGGCTTATTCTCAACTTCTTTTGGGGGTTATTTTGACATGGCATACCACTGTTTTGGCTTGGTTTGGTCATCCCTTGCACGCTCCTTGCACTTGTAGTGCAATTCCACAAACTAGCCTAACATGTATCATGCTTTTGACCATCATTCTAGCGTGCTTTTGGCTCAACTTCAAGAAACTTTTGTTCATGTTTTAGCATACTCTAGCTCTGTTTTAAGTGTTTTGGGTCATGCATGCATTGCTTTGTATAGCCATGGTTCACTCTAGCTTACTACCTTTGTGTATTGAGTCCACTAGCATGCATTGCTTGGGCTATTTACATGATTTGGCACCATTTGTTATGAGATTTCAGTGCATGTTTCATGGTCATGCACTCACATTTGTCACTCTTTCCATGCATTGGAGGGTTTATGCTTTAAGCCTTAAAGGAGTCATTGTGTATGCCATCTTGCCTAAGCTTGTGAGCTATCATTTCAGTGTGTTTTTGGTGTTACTTTGCCATGATATAACTCTGATTTTTGTTGGTTAAGTCATCTCATGCTTGGTTTTGGTAGGTGTAGTGTAATCCTCCTTGTTGGCCTTGCATGCTTGTTGTTTTGGCTTTTCATGCTAGCTTGTTTTGGCTACACTCTATGCATGTTTTAGCCTTGATTTGACATGCTCTAGGACTGTTTTGGGTTGCATTGGTCATATGCTTCATGTATTGCATAGCTATAGTGCAAGTGCCTATGCTAGTTTCAAGCTTTGAGTCTTCTGGCATGCTTCATTTGTGACATGTACATGATTTGGCATCATTTATCATGTTATTTCAGAGCATATAGCATTGCCATGTTCTCACTTCATTCACCCTTTGAGTGCCTCTAAGGGTTGTGCATTGTTGCCTTGTTGCCTTGTTTGTGGCCTAACTTGTATGCATGCGTGCCTAGACTTTTGAGCTCCTAACTTAGCATGTTTTGGTCATTATCTTGACCTATTTGAGCTCTGTCCATGTTTGGTTCATTCATATGTGCCATGTATTGCATGCCCCTTGTGTAGTCCCCTTTCGGGTGGAAACCGAGCGCATGCATGAGCATTCCTTGCATTCCGAGCTTATTTAACATTTAAATATCTAGCTTAAATACGTGTTGTAATTAATTAGTTGTAGCTAATTAAGAGTTGTAAGTAATTAGTTAGTTTAACTAGTTATTCGATTTCATTTTATTATTAGTTAAACTGAATAGTTAATTAATTCGAGTTTTGTAATAATTAGTTGGCTTAATTAGCGTAACTAGTTGGTTAGCTTATTCATTCGGACCCTCTTGTGTGAGGGCGTCAATGTTGTAATAATGTGTATGTCTTCCAACCCCACGTCTTTCTCCCTTTTATTTAATCGCTTTTAATGGTTAGATTAGGGACATATTTTGATTAGTATACCTTACGTTTTCATCCATTCATCTTATATTGCATGCACCGAGGCTCGGCGCATCATTCAAACTGCATTGTCATTTCAATACCTTCTCTACATATGTGCTTAGACTGCATGTCTTGAATTACTTCATGTGCCATATTAGTAGCCGAGCCTATTAATTGCATTCTTTGCATGTGTTGCATTAGAAATTTGGCATAGTTAGGAATCATGCATTCTTTTTCTAACTCATATCTTCGTAGCTTGGAGTACTAGGTGAGTTTTAGCGCTTTAGCATACTTGCATGAGTGTGAGTGATTTCCATGACTAGCATGCTTGCCATGAGGCTAAATGCTTACTTGATAAACTATTTGAATGCCTATGGATGAAGGCTTGTTACTTGAATTGGAACGATTCAACGAATGTAAGTTTTAAGCCCACTATGTCTAGTGGCAAATCAGTTCTAAGCCCACTGTGTTTGGTGGAAAATTCGCAAACTTTAAGCCCATTTGAGGTGGCAAATTCAAATCCTTTTCAAAACATACATGAATTGAATCATTCCAAATTGCGTAAACTAGTCTATACTTGCTTGTGCGCATCACATAGTAATCTTAGGTAATAACCAGAACAAGAACACATAATGTTGATAAAAATCATATCATGATTAGTAGAGACCGATCTTTGATCAGGCAAGCGGGGGTGCTCAATTCATGACCTTCCCCTCTCGTACCCAAGTTCCCGAGCTAAGGGAACTTTGGTGATGACGGACACATGGCCTTTGGCACGAGTCATGGGTTTCCTAAATTTTTCCAAAAATAAAATATTTACGAGGCTGCTCTATATCTGGTAAAGCAATCCAATTTTGGCATTTTTTATTCAAAAATTGATTTTCCAAAAAGATTTGTCGAATTTGGACTCTTTGGTGTTCATCAAGTTCACATTGCACTTGTGAGATTAGATTTAGAACCACGGGAGTCCGAACTGTAGGGCTTTCTTTCAAACCTTCCGAAAGGGGGCACGAAAAAGGTGAGCCATAGTTTCTGGTGACTCTGTTGGGGACTTTAGAGAACTTGACTCAAATTCATGATATGTTATTTTATCTACACTTATGTGTTTCTTTGCATTTGCATTTGCATTTGCATCGGTGTGCTTAAGTCACAGAGTTTGCCATCTGCTATTCCTAAATGGTTTGCCAGATGCTTGCTTGGAAAAGCTTGCCAAAAGGCTGACTGATTGCGGGCTCTGCCATGATAGGAACACAACCCGTGGATCTAGACTATCGCTCTACCGTTTGATCCTCCTTTCACTTCTCGGTGTTAGGTGTGAGTTGTATATTAGGCAGTCTTGCTGAGGTACCCTTTTTGACCAATCAACCTTGTTGCATATCGGAAGCCATAGAGACTGTTCCAAACTCGGACAAGCTGCTTATCCAAATGCAAGATTGTGTGAAACCACTTGTTATGCATAGTTAACCCTAGTTCTTGATGAAACTAGGACAGGGTAACCCTAACCCATCACAGGGGTGTTTTGGCTCTCACTTAACTGTTATGTGCTTTTAGAGTGAGACTCTGCAGGAACGCACGTATCAGTTGCAAGTTTGGGTATCAGTTTTGAGAGGGGCAAAAATTTAGTGTTGAGTGCAGTTCTACAGCTTATGTTTGCAACTGTGTGTTGTTAGTATCTAAGCTGAGGTGCTGTGCGGTTTTTGATTTTCACTTTCTTTTTTTGCTTTATTTCTTTTTGCAAGGTAGTTTTTCACCATTGCTTTGGACAATTCTGTTACCCCACAAGCACTCTAGACTCGTGTAAGGAGACTCTACAGATCTGGGGATCTTGTTCAAGGACAACCAGTGTTTGCTTCACTCCCACCAGTTACGAGACGGATGAGGGTTAGGCATAACTCACCAATCCAACAATCACCTTTTGTTTCACTTGCGCCCAGTCCGATTCGATCCTTTACTTCCACTCCAGTAAGATATCACTCACCCATTCAAATGGCTCAGTACCCCGCCGGTGTGGAAGATCTAATCCGTCATCTCCAACAAACCATTGAAACTATGCAGCAAGATGCTGCCTGCCAAGCTGAGGTTACAGCCCAACAAACTGAAGTGATAAACAGGCTACAGTAGTAGTAACAACAACCACAGCAAGCAGCAGCTTCTGCTTCCCATGCACCTCCAGCGGGGATTCCAGCACCTGGAGTTATAGTTAATGTCCAAGAGAATCTGGGCATGCTAGTAAATCCAATCCCGCCGCAAGCCTCCAAAGGACTAGTGTACAAAACAGAAGCGCCATTTGAATTTGAGGTAGATCCCATTGCATTGAAAGTCAACAAGCTAGAAAATCTTTTCAAACGGGCACAAGGTGTGAATTCAATCCCAGACATCGAGGATGGCTATACTGACTCGGTAGTGAATTTGCCGGACATGTTTAAGATGCCGTATATAGATCGCTTTGATGGCTCGGGTGATCCCATGGTCCACTTGCGGCTATTCTCAGACATTTTGCGGCCAATGGGCCTTTTTATGCTCCAAAAGCTGTCGCCTTTCGGCCGAACCTTATCAGGGATAGCGGCTATTTGGTATGCAAAACTGGAAGACTCTGTGAAACGAAGCTGGGATGAAATGGCTGAGGCCTTTGTTGCACAATATTCATACAACACGCAGATCGAGGTCACCACCCGTGATCTCAAAGCAACCCGTCAGGAGCCAAAGGAGGGCTTCTCAGACTTTGTGACAAGGTGGAGGGCCAAGGCTTGGATGATGACTACCAGGCCATTCGAAAAAGATCAAATCAGAATGATAGTCCATAACCTGCAGGAAAATTACTGCAAAAGATGATTGTCTTACCCTTGTTCACATTTGTTCATCTCCATGAGATAGGAGTGCATATTGAGGATGCGATGAGACAGGGGTTGATAAATGATGAGAAGGAATAGCCCAAAAGGCCTTTCACATGCAGTTCCAATGCGACTATTAGTGGTAGCGCAGCTGCAAGGCCTTCAGACATGAGTATGGTCACCACCACACCCAAGACCGCCAATCCCTTTGCTAGTACATCCAACACAACTTCACAAACCTTAAGCCATCAACCCCGAAACCAAAGGGTCTTCACCCCGGTTTACATGTCCTTATCCAAAGCCATGGGTGTGTTGATCAAAAAGGGGCATCTCAAGCCACTAGAGCCTCATCCCCCGAAACACAACCCGACCAAATACTGTGATTTTCACCAGCAGCACGGTCATGACACTGATCAATGTTACAGGCTACGTCATGAGATTCAAGATCTCATCGACAATAAGGTGACAACACCTCATCAAAAACCCAACGTCACTATAAATCCTCTTCCACCACATAATCAAGTCCCTTCACCTCTGCATATAAACCTCATCCACATACTGGCCGTCCCTTATGACCCTAGTATATATATCACTCCCTCTTACCTACCTAAGCCGGCATTGTTCATCCCTGAGAGCATGGACTTGTGCATGATGAACGCGTCTACATTCCAACCCAAATCCGTGGTGGTGACAATGGTAGATGAAGAGAGATTGGCCTTGCTGAAAAATGTCACTCCATTGCCCCGAGGGCTCTGAGGACTTATCTAAAGAGGTTTACAACTCGAGCTGCTATATTGTGCCAATCAATCAAGCCAAGTCAGAAATGGTATTGCCAGTTGGGATGGAGGTTAGTGTAGTCTGAGAGGATGGCCCAAATTAGGGATTAGATGATCTACCCGATCTAGAGGAGGATATAGACAATTTGTAATTCTTTGATGAGCAAGATAAAGGAGACGTGCCTATTGATTGGTTTACTCTGAATGGATCGACAAAAAATTTTAGGTGGTGTGGGAGTCGAGTATTAGGGGATGTAAAGAGGCCGAATATTATTCTTAGAGAATCAAGATATATACATTGCATTTAGCCCCGTCTTATATAAATTCAGAGGTATCCTAATCGGCCATAGAACCAGTTGAGCGAGGAGCCGAGTGGAGATTGGTCGGCAACAGAAGGAGTCGAGTAAATAATTGCATGGTGGACTAAAGGTGGGCCCAACCTTGAGGCCCAGAGGAAAATATAAATAGAGGAACATCAACCAAAGAGAGGTATATGAGAACAAGTAAGCTTAATTTTAGGTAGAAGTAATCAAGAGAGTATATACTGACTTATCTATCGGAGTGCTAATTCTGGCACCCTTGACCGGAGTGTTCATTCCTTTTCAGGTGACTAGCTAAGGATCTTGAGTGTCCCATTGGATCTAGAGAGTATTTCCAAACCACATCTCCACAATTGGCGCCGTCTGTGGGAATACTCTAGCACATCCATGGCGGGCGTGACGGAAGATCCTCCGGTGGTCACTGACGACCTTACACCACGAGTTGATACCACTCCAAGCAACTTGCTTGGACCAGAAAACATTAACGCACGAAGAGCCTTAAACTTTGACTCAGCTGCCCAGACCTCACCCTTGACATCAGCACATGAGACAATGTAAGCATTTATGGATCAGGCGAAGAAAAATGAACAGAGGTTGGAAAACATGATGGTGGAGAACGAACGCCTTCGACAAGATTTGGCTTTGGAGGTGGAAAAATCCCAACAGGCCGTGCGCTAAGATCCGGAATGACCTTTGAGAAAGGATGGTTGACGACCTCAAATACGGAGACGAGACGGTAACAGTGATTCTAACTCATCATCCCCAGAGTCCAAAAAGAAGGGCTGAGTCGCAGTCTCCAGTTCTTCCTAAGGGAGTCCGCGTGCAAGGACTAAATGAAGACGAAATGACTCAGACGAAGAGGATCAACATGACCCCTTTATGCGACGGATCGCAAGGGCGGTATTGCCCAAAAAGTTCAAAACTCCGTCGTTCACCCTCTACAATGGAAAATTAGACCCCACCGATCACATCCGTCACTACAAGCAAGCCATGACACTACATGCAGACGACGAGGCCCTCATGTGCTGCGTATTTCCCAACAGTTTGGGACCATTGACCATCGGATGGCATTATAAATTGGAACCGGCATCGATCAGGAGCTTCCATCAACTCCAAAAATCCTTCAGGGCAAGGTTCATCACCAATGAGGTCCAGCCGATGCAGGCCGACTCTCTCTGGGCAATGCAAATTCAACCAGAAGAAGCCCTATGTGCTTATTCGGCGCGCAATTAGGAATGCTTTAATCTCGTGGATGATGCCTACAATGACTCCATGGCCATTTCCGCCTTCAAAATGGGGTTACACCCTGAGAGTGCCCTCCATAGCTCCTTGACTAGAAGGCCCCCCAAAATGGTCTGGTCGCTAATGAAGAAAGTTGAGGAATACTACAAAGTGGAGGATGACGCCTTGCGGGTTAAAGCCGGGCACAAGGTCAACAAGACGGCCCTGCCTGAGATCATTCAGCTGATAAATTTTATACCCTCGCGGAGCCCTAAACCACAGAATCGGGTAAAACAAGACAGAAGACGAGACTCACGCCGATCAAATGACCAATGTCCACAACGGGCTAGTGAACAACTTCAAGTAGATGGCAGGCGCATCAGGCGCGCGGACAAGAAATATACGGAGTTGTCTAAGCCGATCAGCACGGTTATGTCTAAAATTCAACATCTTCCGTTCTTCAAATGGCCACCCAAGATGGTCGAACCTCCCGACACAAGAAGACGGGATAGACGGTGTGAATATCACAAAGACCACGGACAAGATACCGACAATTGTTATGCCTTGAAAGATCATCTTGAGGAGTTGGTACAAGACAGTCGGCTTAAGCAACACGTCTGAAAGAACAATTCATCCACAACAGTTGCTCTACGACAAGACTCATCCCCACTCGGCATCATCCATACAATTTACAGCCTGCCGACAGCATCCGTGGTACATACAATTTAGTCGCATCCTGACCCCCAGAAGCAAATCACACCAACGAAACGGCCCCATAAAGCCCCGAGTATTGCTTTTGATGATTCTGATTTGGTCGGCGTAACACTCAAGCACATTGATCCCTTGGTCATCGAACTATGCGTAAACCGATTCAGCGTTGAACGTGTTCTCATTGACCAGGGGAGTACTTTGGAAGTTATGTATTACCAGACCTTCATCAAACTCGGCTTTACTGAGTCGGACCTGTCCCCGGCTCATTATCCATTATTTGGCTTCAACGCTAATCCGAAATACCCATTGGGCAAAATCATACTACCAATTTGTGCGGGCTCCTGATCAGTGGATGTGGAATTCTTGGTTGTCCAGCTTCCTTCGCCGTATAATCTCATTATGGGGCAAACTTGATTACATACCATGTAGGTCGTGCCAAGCACCTATCATCAACTGCTCCGCTTCCCGACAGAACGCGACATTGAACAAATCTGTGGTTCCCAGAAATTGACACAAGCATATTATCTCCTTGCCAAAAAGACACCAAGAGAGCTGGAAATGAATTCTATTGAGGTGCCGAATCGAGAGAGCCTCAATGATGTTGGGCGGATCCCAAGTGAAAAGGCCACGAAAGCCCTGGATCGAGTCGAAATTGACGGGAGTCCTGACAGGTTCTTCATGGTCGGCGCCTGTAATAACCTCGATCCATAATTAGCTACTAATCCGTAATTAATGATGCTAATGAGAGAATTAAAATAAATTATGGTTTATTCTGTAAATTGCATGAGGTTTGGCTTTCTATTTGTCACTTGTAGAAATATCTGTTTAGAATTCCGCTTTGATATGAAAATTGAAGCCTTATCGGCATCCGAAACCGAAATTGATTACATCGATATGTTATTTGGAATTTTTAGAACCATATGGAAAATTTTATTAAAAATTGATTCAGAACGATTCGTTAAGTTGCGTTTGGCAAGCCTTATGTTTTAATTAATGTATTATAGTATCATAACTATAAATATGAGCCCCTTAAGCTCATTTCAACTGATCCTTGTTCATTTTGTGTGCAAAAGTCTGAGGATTTATTTTAGAGAGAGAGAGTGTGCAATTTTAGAGAGAGAGAAGAAGAAGAGATTAAAGGAGAATTGAAAAGTGGATTGTGTAATTGAGATTCTAAACTTGAAATTAAAGACATAAGGTAGAGAATTCATCTTCTCCATTGTGATTTTGAGTTATTTCTTGCATGGTTCATGGTGAACTAGAGTTTAGAGTCAAGTTTTGGTTCTAAATGTTGAATTGAGTAGGAATTGTTGCATGCATGTGTATATCATGAAATTTGAGGTTGTTTTCATAGAAATTCTTGCATGCATGTCCACATTTTTGTTATAGTCCATAAACTCACCATGTTTTGAAGTTAAATCTTGCATTTGATCTTGTTTTAGAACATTGGAGTTTCAAGGAACCCATGCATGTGTTGAATTTGCATTGTTCTTCATGTTCTTGAAGTTTATTTGAAAATTGTGTTCAATTAAACTACCTTTGGGCTTTGATTTCTCAAATTGATCTTTGAAACATGTCATACTATGAGTTTACAAGTGTTTTCCAGAAAATTAGCCCAAAAGGACCGAATTTGGTGCATTAAAGTTGAGTTTTGAGCTTGAGGTTCAAATCTGGAAATTCCAGATTTTGGACTTACGCTCGAGCGGGGAACTCCACGCTCGAGCATACAAACTGAGTTCATGCATTTCGCTCGAGCGGGAAAAGTGACGCTCGAGCGGGAAATGCGTTTATCCAGTACTTTGCATGTGTTTACAGTTCGCTCGAGCGGGGTAATGCACGCTCGAGCGAGGACTTGTGTCTAATGCTCGAGCGGGTATCGAGCGCCCATCGAGAGTGAATTTCTTGCATCCAGTACTTTTACTATAGCATGCATTACGCTTGAGCGGAGTAATCCACGCTCGAGCGGATTCCTTTTTGTTTGCATGTCCGCTCGAGCGTAGAAGGCCACGCTCGAGCAGGACCCCTGTTTTAGCAAAATTTTGAAAAGTATCTTAAAGTGCATCTTTGCATCCTCGTTCCATCCTAGGCATTCCTAGGCCATGTTTAAGACTCTATAATGAGGTTATGGATTAGAAACACACTAAAAAAAGAATGTACTAAGTTCCGAGACTACAAGTGTGTGTGTGTGTTAGGCATTGTGATAAGAAAGGTTAAGAACCAATGTAATAAAAGCTAAGCTTTAATGGCCTCTTGAATGTGTAATGATAAGACATGCTTGTGTTATGTCCCTTTGTGTTTGTAGGTCAACGTCTGAAGATTGATTAACTGCTTACTGGAACCATTGTGAGTAACGTTATCGTAAAGATACGTTCATATGAATTATGTTCCAAATGAAAATGTGATAAACTATGATTTCTTATATGATATCTGTTTTACGTAAACGAACATCCCAAGTTTGAAATCTATTGTGGCATGCATAGATTGTCCCAAGTCATGGGGGACAGCATGAAAATGCGGGTCCATGACATACAAGTTTACGAGATCTCGTTAGCCACTTCATTGTGGTGATATGTGTTTAATTGGTATCCGGAACCGGTTACTCTAGTCGGAAGACGTTCTGTAATGTGTTCTATGGGATGTACCATTATTATGTTCTGATATGGGGATGATTATGATATGACCTGTTTTCTGCTTATGATATGTTCGGATTTCGTTCACTAACCCCTTACCTTAATGTTATTCACTAGGCTTTAGCTCACTGTTTGTATATATATGTATATTGGTGAGCATTCTGAAGTTCAAGCCCGGAGGCTTTTGTCTGGATCTGTGATCCGTTGTCAGCCAACCGTTGTGCCTCACGAGGAGGTTCCCGAAGTGTCCTGTGTTGAAGTTTTGTTGGTTTTATGTATATGTATGACTTGATTTCATTCTGTTGGCTGTACTTAAATTACTGTAATGTGTGTGGGTATAATGTGTGGTTGGCTTTTGATTATTGTATATAAAGTTTTTAAATATTCTGTTTCATATAAGTCAGCACAGCTCATTGGACAACTATATTTATGTAATTGCTTCCGCTAGCCCCTTATTATATGCTTATCTGTTCAGAGGCCTTCGGTAATCCAGGGATTACTGGCCGGTTACGATGCTAAACCTAGAGGGGCGGGTTTGGGTCGTGACAGAGTGGTATCAAAGCACGAGTTATACCGTACACACGTGTCCATATGAGCTATAGGATGTCTTGGAAATGAAATAGGGACATTGCATTATCATGTGTAAGTATGCGAGCTATTATGACCTTGTCCTTATTGAAAATACATTGAAATGAAATCTTTGTGCATGATTAAAGAAATTAAGTGGAATAACATGTGATGTTAATTTCAATACCGAATGTGGAATCTATGTGAACATGAACGTATGAAAGTAAGGATCATGTGACTGTATCTGAATTGAGATGAAAGTATAAACACGTTCGATATGAAATGAAATGTGAGAACAGTCAGAACTTTCCTTATATTAATAAGCACCCTGTTTGTGTGTAGCCCATGGAAAGGACAAGGAATATGGACGAATCTGAATCTTTTGACGCTAGAATTAGCCGGTTAGAAAGAATGGTTGAAGCCTTAACTGAAAATCTGAAACAACAGCAACAAGGGCAAATACACGTACCTGAACCAGCTAATTATGATATGATAACACTGACACAGAAATACAATAAGATGAAACCACTAGAATTTCAGAAGGGTATTGAACCGTTGAAAGCAGAGACTTGGGTCTTAGAAGCTGAGAAAATATTTGAGGTATTTCCGTGTACTGGGGCATAGAAAGTTTTGTTGGCAACATTCACACTTAAAGAAGAAGCTAGGAGATGGTGGATGTTAGTACGAAATGATAATGAAGGTGTGACATAGGATATGTTTAAAGAAATTTTCTTTGAAAAATACTTTCCCCAATGCATCCGAGATAGAAAAGTATCTGAGTTTGAAGAACTTAAACAAGGCAAAATGACTATGGCTGAATATGAAACAAAATTTACTGAGTTAGCCCGTTCTGCACCCCACATGATAGACACTGACTACAAAAAGGCTAAAAAATTTGAAGGTGAGCTTGACTTGGATGTGTTTGATCGAGTTGGCGTCTTAAAATTGCCAAAATACGTGGATGTTCTTGATAGGGCCTTAATGTCCGAGGCAAACATAGCAGCCTTGAAAATATCAAAACCAACATCATCAACTGAATCAAAAAGAGTGAAACAGAAGAAACAGAAAGTCGAAATGACTAGTAATTCGATAACTTCTGCGAATGAAAAATCTAAGGCGAAAACTGTGAACAAAGAAAGCCAGGGAAGCAATGTGAATAATGGTATGCCTACTTGTAAAGAATGTGGGAAACAACATTGGGGCATTTGTTGCCGCCTATCAAGGGCTTGTTTTAGATGTGGTCAAAAAGGGCACTTAGCTAAATCTTGCTCACGAGCTCATCCGAACAACACCTAGAAACAAGGAAGGGTTTACATCCTAGTTCCAGAAAAGGCTCGGAATACTGAAACAACTGACGCAGGTATTACCTTAACTATGTGCAATTGTTTATATGGGAATTTGTGTGGAACTGTACATTCCTTAACTTGATACAGATTATGGACATGTTAATTGAACCAATTGAATTATTAGAATTATGAACTCCTAGTTATTGACTGCCTCGAAAACTTGCTAATTTTATGTGAGATGCCTGAAGCCCTATAACGAATTACCTGTGCTATGAGAATTGCTGGGACTTGTGAACGACGAGAATTTGCTGGGTTAGATCTTTGTACCGTAGTGCAACAATTCAATGTGAACTGTTAGGTATGACTTTTGGACTATGCTAGAACTATCAAACATGAGAATACGTTATGATTGACTAGAATTGAGAACCTATGTCAGTTTGGAAGAACGAACTTTTGCTTGTGAATTGTTAATGAATGCCCAAATGATAATTGATTCTAGACTCGTATCTGTACACATATGACCTTGCTTGTACACTTTGAGACCTACTACCTGATGTGAACTATATGTGTAATGCTTTAGACTCTTTTGCGTAACAACTACCTATGCTATGGAAAATGTTTGGACTTATATATGTTATTTGTTTGGACTTATATATGTTATTTGTTTTGATAACTTGATCGTTGGGATTATGACTCTAAGATTGTGTGATTAAGTAAAGACCCCGAGCAATAAACTCTAAATCGTGAACTACGATTGTTGCAACTTGATAAGACTGTTTGACTCGACTAGTGAGCCTATACATTAGCGACTGTACGACCGATTTGAAACTTCTGTATAACGATCTACTATTGTGTACTACCGAGAAACTTTGTGTGATACACCGTTGTGTACCTTATGCTTACATGAAAACTCATTTGGGAAATGGCTATATTGACTGTAATGCTTACCTCTCGATGTAATAACTGCATGCTTGTGCATTTACCTGTAGAATTATTGAGAGGAAACACACTGTATATGACTCTGATGTGACTTTGAGAATTGATGAACTTAGACTAATTATGAAACTATTGACTATGTACCTAAGCAAATGGAGTATCAACTATAGAACTAATGTACCTCATTTGAAAATGATAAGGATGGAACTGTTACCTGATCTAATTCGATAGAACTATGGTTGGATGAGGCCTTTGTTTACTTGAGAGAACTTCTGTCTGATGACTCACACTTTGAACTTTTATTTGATGTGTCTGGGTAAAACTTTCGTCTGATATGACCGGGTTGAACTTTTATTGATTTGATATGAGGAGACCCTTATTGCGAGCTATTAGCTGATTGATTACGTTATGGGGGATTGTGAATTGCTTATGATTGAATGACGGGGCTGTGTTGCTAAGGGAACTAACCGAATGGAAAATTGAATCGATTTTGAACACTTAGGAAGAATGTGAACCGCCAACGGCAGACTATGTGATTATAAATAGCTTCTCCCTATATGCCTGCAACCGATTGGGAAAACACGTGAATGAGATTATGAAATTGGGTAACTTGTGTTTGGGGAATATGGGATTACCGTATACATGACACGTAGTTAATTACTTCAGTATTACCGTTACTACCATGAACTTGCTTGACTAAGAGAACGATTGCTTTTGTGTTTCTATACTTCAAAACTGATGGAAATTATTGACAGTAGACTGGTTCGATTATAAACTCTGACTACCTGGGGATATATGTAATCAGTATGACTGCTTCTGTGTTGACACATAGTACGATTGAATCTGTGGAAACTAAGGCTGTGAATAGTGTATGAATGATTACTTCCGAATTACGTTTACTGCTATGGGGTTAATGTACGAAATTGCCTTGTATTTCTGCTATACTTTGGGTGACCTGGACTAACTGTAATGGATTACCGAATTGAAAACCAAGTTGAACAAAGACCGGATGAACGACTCGGAAACGAATAATCAAATCTCTGCAACTTAACGGGGGAAATTACTTATGAAAATGGAAACAGTGTGAATCTATGACCTCGATAAGTACTTGATATAAGTAATGTGATTAATAACGTAGTAAAGTTGTGTTAAACTATATTTGTTTTTTTTGTATGTCTAAAGGGGATCTGTTTTCTGAAATATTATGTGTTGTGCAATGAATAATTGTCCAATCTCTGATATGCATTCGTGTGACTCTTGGTATTATGTGATATCTGTTAGCTGTTACCCGGTATCGGAGGTTCCTTTATGGAACTTATTTCTGTCTGCACTCTATTACCCGTACCGGAGGCCCTGTCACAGGGGCTCAGCTTCTGTTATGTTCTGTTACTCGGATTTGGAGGTTCCTTTATGGAACTGGTTATTTATAACCATCACGTGTCTGTATCTGTTCTGTATCTGCTATGTCTGCATCTGTTCTGTATCTGCTCTATTATGCTAATAAATGCACCACATATGTTTAAGCAAGACTTGTGACATCTGTGTATGATCTGGACAAGAGTATGAATATGAACACGTATTTGAATCTGTTCTTGACTAAAATCTGGATGTGTATAAGACTCTGCTTTGTTACGAACCCTAATCTCTATATATGATTTATGATTCTGTTTCTGTATGAAGCTAAGGTCGAGATTAGGTCATGAATATGGTTATGCTTCTGTTTTGTAGAGTTAAAGTTATATTTTTTTGTTGGACATCATTTCTTTGATATAAGATAACTCGAGTTTGGAGGACCAAACTTCTTAAGGTGGGGAGACTGTAATAACCCCAATCTGTAATTAGCTACTAATCCGTAATTAATGATCCTAATGAGAGAATTAAAATAAATTATGGTTTATTCTGTAAATTGCATGAGGTTTGGCTTTCTATCTGTCACTTGTAGAAATATCTGTTTAGAATTCCGCTTTGATATGAAAATCGAATGCCTTATCGGCATTCGAAACTGAAATTGATGACACTGATATGTTATTTGGAATTTTTAGAACCATATGAAAAATTTTATTAAAAATTGATTCAGAACGATTCGTTAAGTTGCGTTTGGTAAGCCTTATGTTTTAATTAATGTATTATAGCATCATAACTATAAATATGAGCCCCTTAAGCTCATTTCAGCTGATCCTTGTTCATTTTGAGTGCAAAAGTCTGAGGATTTATTTTAGAGAGAGAGAGTGTGCAATTTTAGAGAGAGAGAAGAAGAGATTGAAGGAGAATTAAAGAGTGAATTGTGTAATTGAGCTTCTAAACTTGAAATTGAAGACATAAGGTAGAGAATTCATCTTCTCCATTGTGATTTTGAGTTACTTCTTGCATGGTTCATGGTGAACTAAAGTTTAGAGTCAAGTTTTGGTTCTAAATGTTGAATTGAGTAGGAATTCTTGCATGCATGTGTATATCATGAAATTTAAGGTTATTTTCATAGAAATTCTTGCATGCATGTCCACATTTTTGTTATAGTCCATGAACTCACCATGGTTTGGAGTTAAATCTTGCATTTGATCTTGTTTTAGAACATTGGAGTTTCAAGGAACCCATGCATGTGTTGAATTTGCATTGTTCTTCATGTTCTTGAAGTTTATTTGAAAATTGTGTTCAATTGAACAACCTTTGGGCTTTCATTTCTCAAGTTGATCGTTGAAACATGTCATACTATGAGTTTACAAGTGTTTTGCAGAAAATTAGCCCAAAAGGACCGAATTTGGTGCATTAAAGTTGAGTTTTGAGCTTGAGGTTCAAATTTGGAAATTCCAGATTTTGGACTCACGCTCAAGCGGGGAACTCCACGCTCGAGCGTACAAACTGAGTTCATGCATTCCGCTCGAGCGGGAAATGCGTGTATCCAGTACTTTGTTTATAGTTCGCTCGAGCGGGGTAATGCATGCTCGAGCGAGGACTTGTGTCTAACGCTCGAGCGGGTATCGAGCGCCCATCGAGCGTGAATTTCTTGTATCCAGTACTTTTACTATAGCTTGCATTACGCTCGAGCAGATTCCTTTTTGTCTGCATGTCCGCTCAAGCGTAGAAGGCCACGCTCAAGCGGGACCCCTGTTTCAGCAAAAATTTGAAAAGTATCTTAAAGTGCATCTTTGCATCCTCGTTCCATCCTAGGCATTCCTAGGCCATGTTTAAGACTCTATAATGAGGTTATGGATTATAAACACACTAAGAAAAGAATGTACTAAATTCCAAGACTGCAAGTGTGTGTGTGTTAGGCATTGTGATAAGAAAGGTTAAGAACCAATGTAATAAAAGCTAAGCCTTAATGGCCTCTTGAATGTGTAATGATAAGACATGCTTGTGTTATGTCCCGTTGTGTTTGTAGGTCAACGTCTGAAGATTGATTAACCGCTTACTGGAAACACTATGAGTAACATTATCGTAAAGATACGTTCATATGAATTATGTTCCAAATGAAATGTGATAAACTGTGATTTCTTAAATGATATATGTTTTACGTGAACGAACATCCCAAGTTTGAAATCTATTATGGCATGCATAGATTGTCCCAAGTCATGGGGGACGGCATGAAAATGCGGGTCCATGACATACAAGTTTACGAGATCTCGTTAGCCACTTCATTGTGGTGATATGTGTTTAATCGGTATCCGGAACGGGTTACTCTAGTCGAAAGACATTCTGTAATGTGTTCTATGGGATGTACCATTATTATGTTCTGATATGGGGATGATTATGCTATGACCTGTTTTCCGCTTATGATATGTTCGGATTTCGTTCACTAACCCCTTTACCTTAATGTTATTCACTGGGCTTTAGCTCACTGTTTGTATATATATGTATATAGGTGAGCATTCTGAAGTTCAAGCCAGGAGGCTTTTGTCTGGATCTGTGATCCGTTGTTTGCCAACCGTTGTGCCTCACGCGGAGGTTCCCAAAGTGTCATGTGTTGAAGTTCTGTTGGTTTTATGTATATGTATGACTTGATTTAATTCTGTTGGCTGTACTTAAATTACTGTAATGTATGTGGGTATAATGTATGGTTGACTTTTGGTTATTGTACATAAAGTTTTTAAATATTCTGTTTCATATAAGTCAGCACAGCTCACTAGACAACTATATTTATGTAATTGCTTCCTCTAGCCCCTTGTTATATGCTTATCTGTTCAGAGGCCTTCGGTAATCTAAGGATTACTGGCCGGTTACGATGCTAAACCTATAGGGGCGGGTTTGGGTCGTGACAGCGCCTCTCGGAATAAAGTCTACAGACAGCAGCTAATTACCTTCTTACTCGGCAACCTTGATGTATTTGCATGGTCACCGTATGAGATGCCGGGGGTGGATCCATCTGTTTCTCAACACCGTTTAAATGTTGACCCCAAATGTAAGCCGATTATTCAGAAAAGTCGGCGGTCAGCCGCAGAACACACTGCTGCCATTATCGAAGAAGTTGACCGGTTGCTTGATGCCGAGGTAATCCGGGAAGTTACCTATCCTATATGGCAGTTGAATACTGTGGTTGTCAAGAAGAAAAATGGGACTTGGAGTGTTTGTGTGGATTTCATGGACTTAAATAAAACTTGTCCCAAGGATTGTTTTCCCCTCCCTAGAATAGACAAACTCGTAGATGCCACGGTACATCATCAACGTATGAGCTTCCTCGATGCCTGTAGAGGCTACCATCAAATTGCCATGCATCTGGAGGACCAAGACAAAACTACATTCCTCACCCCAAGAGGGACCTATTGCTATAAGGTTATGCCTTTTGGGCTGAAGAATACGGGGGTAACTTACCAAAGACTAGTCACTGCCATGTTCAAAGAACAACTCGGCCGAACTATGGAAGTGTACATTGACGATATGGTGGTCAAATCCAAAGAAGAGCAGACTCATCTAGCCGATCTAGAAGAGACATTCGGCATTTTACGCAAGTACAAAATGAAACTGAACGCCTCCAAATGTGCATTTAGGATCGGATCCGGCAAATTCCTTGGCTACATTGTCAACCACCGCAGAATCGAAGCCAACCCGAGGCAAATCACAGCAATCCTAGAACTCGGCTCTCCTCGATCGGTCAAAGAGGTCTAAAAGTTGATGGGGATGGCCGCCACACTCAACACGTTCATCAGTCATTCCACTGATCGTTGCCGACAATTCTTTCATACCCTACGGCAGGGTAAAGCTTTTGAATAGACCCCTGAGTGCGAAGCCACTTTCAATGATCTGAAGACCTACCTCCGATCAGTTCCACTCTTGACAACACCTTCGGCAAGTGATCCGCTCATCTTATATCTGGCAGTTTCCGATCGGGCCGTCAGTGCCGTACTATTAAAGGAAGAGCTTTGGGGAGCAACGGCTAGTGTATTATGTGAGAAAGGCAATGGTTGACGCCGAAACACCTTACCTTCTGTTGGAAAAACTCATCCTAGCCCTCGTCATGGCAACAAGAAAACGGATACATTACTTTCAGGGGCATACCATCGGGGTACTAACGGACTACCCCCTCCGGATCCGTAGTGCAGAAGCATCAGGGTGCGTTTCAAAGTGGGCTCTTGAACTCAGCCAGTACGATATTTAGTTTCTGCCTAGAACCTCAATCAAGGGGCAAGTGCTTGTCGACTTTGTGGCCGAATTCACTGGAGGCCTCGCCGACTATAAGTCAGATCAGATTCAACCTAAGCCGAACTGAAGAATTTATGTTGGGGACATTTGGCAGTTGTATTGTGACGGATCGTCGAACCAGTGTGGCAGTGGGGCGAGTGTAGTTATCATGGCTCCCGACAGGGCAATAATTAAGTAGGCTGTCAAATTGGGTTTCGATGCATCGAACAATAAGGCCGAATAAGAAGCATTTTTAACCGGCTTACGAAATGCACATCTCCTTGGTGCTCGGCGTCTCCTCATTTTCTGCGATTCAAAGTTAGTCATCAACCAATTGAAATGGGAATACGCAGCCAAAAATGACTGTATGGCAGGTTTCATGAAAACGGCGAATTCATTGCTAGCAAAATTCGACCATCATGAACTAAATCAAATAACCCGGGATCAGAACACGCATGCAGATGCCTTGGCCTGCCTAGCCTCCGTCATTAATTCAGAAATCAAATGGACGATTGAAGTAGGATTCATCCCTGAGACGAGCATTGCCTCATCGCAGTCAATCCAAATTGATGTCATAGAATCAAGTCCAAGCTGGATGGACCCTATCACCGCATTCCTATCTTCTGAACAGCTCCCGACAGACAAAAGAGAAGCACACAAACTGCGGAACAAAGCCCTGCGATACTACTTGGGTCCGCAAGGAAAGCTCTACAAAAAATCTCTTTCTGGTCCATATCTAGAATGCGTTCATCCGGACAAAGTCAAAGAACTCCTGACTGAATTACATGACGGTAGTTGTGGTGCCAATTCCGGCGAGCAGTCTCTAGCTCATCGAGCTGTGACACAAGGGTATTATTGGCCGACAATGAGAGCTGATGCCGAGTGTTACGTCAAGAAATGTGAACAATGCCAGAAGTTTTCCCCTTTAACACATTTACCTGCTGAAGAGTTAAGCTCTGTCACCAATCCTTGGCCGTTCGCCCAATGGGGACTTGATATCGTCGGACCATTACCTCGTGCCCCAGGCAACAAGCAATTTTCGATCGTCCCGACAGATTACTTCACAAAATGGATCGAAGCGGAGGCATTAAGGCACATCCGAGATACTGATGTTAAGCGCTTTGTATGGAGAAATATAATCACACGATTCGGCATTTCAAGAGCACTTATTTTAGATAACAGCACCCAGTTTGACTGCGGCGTCTACCGGGAACTCTGCAGCACGTATGGCATCTGACCTTATTTCTCGACACCGGCTTTTCCACAGAGTAATGGCCAAGCCGAAACCTCCAACAAAGCCATCTTGGACGACATCAAGAAAAGACTGGAGAAAGCGAAGGGCAAATGGGTCAAAGAATTGGCGAGTGTGTTATGGGCTCATCGCACTACCCCAAGGCGATCCACTGGGAAAACGCCGTTTGCTTTATGCTTTGGAACCTAGGCAATCATCCCCCTAGAGATCGGCCTCCCAACCTTGAAATCGAAAGCTTTTGATATGGGCCGAAATGACATGATGTTGGCCCTGATTGAGGAACGACGAGACCGTGCCCTTGCATCTATGGCACGGTACCAGCAACAGCTTGCTCAGTCGTATAATCAACATGTTCATTTACGCCATTATACACCCGGAGAATTGGTCCTCAAGAAAGTACTCCCAACTGTTAGGAATCCGGCCGACGAGAAACTGGGGCCTAACTGGGATGACCCCTATCAAATCGATTCAATCGCAGGAATGGGGGCATATCGGCTCAAGGACATGTCCGGAAGGAGTTTGCCGTGTCCTTGGAATTCCACGTATTTGCATAAATTCTATCATTAACCCGACTTGAGGGGTATGATGATTTATTTTGAACGTTCGCCATGCACAAACTTTCACTTTTATAATGCAAGGTTACTTATCCCACTACATGAAATTTTAGTTTGAAGTAAAAGCCTCCGAATTTGGAGCCCTATCCGTGAATGACACGTTTGGGCCAAATAAGCCTCCGGATTCGGAGCGCCCTTCGTGGATATCACGATTGGCCAAGTTAAAAGCCTCCGAATTCGGAGCCCCATCTGTGAATGATGCGTTTGGGCTGAATAAGCCTCCGGATTCGAAGCGCCCTTCATAGATATCACGATTGGCCAAGTAAAAGCCTCCGAATTTGGAGCTCTATCTGTGAATGACCCGTTTGGGCCGAATAAGCCTCCAGATTCGGAGCGCCCTTCATGTATATCACAATTGGCCACGTAAAAGCCTCCGAATTCGGAGCCCCATCCGTAAATGACACGTTTGGGCCGAATAAGCCTCCGGATTCGGAGCGCCCTTCGTGGATATCACGATTGGCCAAGTAAAAGCCTCTGAATTTGGAGCCCCATCCGTGAATGATGCGTTTGGGCCAAATAAGCCTTCGGATTCGGAGTGCCCTCCGTGGATATCACGGTTGGCCAAGTAAAAGCCTCCGAATTCGGAGCCCCATCCGTGAATGACACGTTTGGGCCAAATAAGCCTCCGAATTTGGAGCGCCTTTCGTGGATATCATGAGTAAAAGCCTCCGAATTCAGAGCCCCATTCGTGCTAAACAAATTCGGGCCGAGTGAACATCCGAATTTGGCGGTCGTTTCATGAGTTACGATTAACAAGCATAAACGCAATTGAAGAAAGATGAACGAGGATTAATAATAGGTTTAAACATAAACTGAAACAACACGTAAACACGTAAAATAATACGTTTTGTTGAATTAATCGATAAATACATAGTTCGTTCCTGATCTATGATTAGAGCATTACAATATTTTTAATTTCATTCGGCATCCCCCTCGTTATCGCTCTTCTCAACTTCGAAGGCCGCAAAGGGAAAATGGCGACTCTGATACAATGGCGACGCCGAATCGACGCCTGTTACCCGGAGAGCCTCTGCGGCCTGGAGAGCCTTGATCCACCCATGCTTAAATCCACGGTTCTCGCATTGGCAGACCTCCTCGGTGAGCTATTCCTTAGCCCTCTGTATCCTAACTTTCCGGCCATTGTGAAAGCCTTGTTCATAAGATCTGGTCTTGGCAGCCTCCATCGCAAACATGCTCGCCATATCACGATCGGCAATTGCATGACTTATGAGCTGTTAGGTCACTATTTCCTCCACGATCAGGTTAGACTGGTTGGCCAAATGTGTCTCGACAGCTTTGGCCTTTTTCAGTTCACGCTCAGTTTCCTCCGTGCGAGTCTCTAAGTTTCAAATGTGCTCATTCTTCTACTCTATCTCCTACCGCGCGGCACGTAGACGCATGCCGACTTCATAGGCGGTATATAGCCCTTTCACTGCCCCATGGATACCCTCCCAAAACACTTTGAAATCTTGTCGACCGACCATCAACTGTTGGACTTCTGGTGGAAAAATCTGTTGAGCGAACTCGACTTCCACATTTAGGTCATGAACAATTGAATCCGCTTCCGTCATCGGTTTATTCCCCATAAAAACCGCAAAACTCAACGGGCGCGGTGTCACGCCAGATTCACCTCTCGGTCACGGTCGAGGGGAGTTTCCCCGTTGTTGTTTTTCCCTTCTGGAAGACCTACTTCGACGACGTGGGGACTGACGTTTTTCCCTCTCCCTTGACGTCCTGCTTCCCGTGCTCATGGGCTCACCAGTTCGATTCATCTCTCTATCCAGCTCAGCCAGTGTCCTCCCTTCTCCTCTACTGTTGAAGAATATTTTACTTGACATTCGCACTTGTTTAACCTTCCTCAACAGATTGGTTGGAGTAGTCTGAGCACACTAATGGGACCTACGTGCATGAAACGCACCCCATTTATTCCTTATGGGTGCAGCACCCCCGAGGCGATCTCATTAATGCTAAACTTCAAAAGTCTCACGCCAGATAATCGACCGAATATCTAAGCCTGGCGCGTGATCTACTCATGTGCCACAAGCCACTCCATGAACTAATAACATTCGGAATTCCAGTTCATGCATTGGATAGGGTAAGGGCAGATTAATTAATCTAATCGGCCGAATATCTAAGCCTGGCGCCGATCTACTCATGTGCCACAAGCCACTCCATGAACTAATAACATTCGGCATTCCAGTTCATTCATTGGCTGGGGCAATGGCAGATTAATTAATCTAATCAGCTGAATATCTAAGCCTAGCGCCGATCTACTCATGTGCCACAAGCCACTCCATGAACAAATAACATTCAGCATTCCAGTTCATGCATTGGCTGGGGCAAGGCCAGATTAATTAATCTAATCGGCTGAATATCTAAGCCTGGCACTGATCTACTCATGTGCCACAAGCCACTCCATGAACTAATAACATTCGGCATTCCAGTTCATGCATTGGCGGGGGCAAGGCCAGATTAATTAATCTAATTGGCCGAATATCTAAGCCTGGCGCCGATCTACTCATGTTTCACAAGCCACTCCATGAACTAATAACATTCGGCATTCCAGTTCATGCATTGGCTGGGGCGAGGGCAGATTAATTAATCTAATCGGCCGAATATCTAAGCCCGTCGCTAATCTACTCATGTGTCACAAGCCACTCCATGAACTAATAACATTCGGCATTCCAGTTCATGCATTGGCTGGGGCAAGGGCAGATTCATTAATCTAATTGGCCATGCGACGGGGCCCTGAGCCGATTTACTTGTTCAACTAAATTAAGGTTAAATTAATTGCCTAGTTACACTGTTATCTAATCGGCAGCTATGCAATGGGATACTTAATTTACTCATCTCATGATCATACTTCCTATCGGATCGATAGTTAGCATGCACAACAGACAATAATCATTTTATCCAAAGTAATGAGAAGCAAAGCTGTTGTTTAATATAAAAAATTGCGTACAACTAATAGTGAAATGAAAAGGAAATTTTCATTAATAAATTGAGCACAGATGGTAGCTAATTTATACATGAAAATTACTTTGAACTAACAAAAATCTGCTAAATAAAAATTACAATTGTACGTGAAAGATGCCTAACCAAAATCAGAATATCACTCAAGTCAGTCTTCAGGGTCAGACACTTGCGGCTTAACGTCCACCTACTCGAACGGAATCGGCTGGGCCAATTTCACATTCGCAGCAGCAAGGACTTTGAACCAGTGGTGTTTGAAGCCCCAATTCTCAAACTTGGGGACTTCCTCCACATAGTTCTCCAACGTGGCATCCTGCCTAGCCTGGAATGCTTTGGCAAACTCGGAGTCGGCTTGCTCCTTCGCCTTCTTCGATTCTACCAAGTCAGCTTCTAGCTTGGCAATCACCTCCTTGGCTAACTTGAGCGCTTCGTCGCTCATATTTGCCCTTTCCTCGGTGGCCAATCTGAGCTGGTCAGAACCCTGCGCCTTTTCGGCCTCAGCTTCGGCCCTCAAACTTTCCTCCCCCGCTCTCGCCACCTCGCACTTGGCCCTTTGAGTAGCCTCCGCAGCCTTGCCCTTCTCGCTTTCAATCTCCGTCTTCAAAAAGGTAATCTGTTGAATAGCATCGTGTTGACGGCGGCCTATCTGGGCTATCCTTCCCGCCGCCTGCAAAACATGGAATTAGAATAAAAACATAACAGTAATCATAATATAGGTGGTAGACAAGGATCAAATCATGTACCAGTATGGCCGACTGAGCGGCTAATGCTATCGTTATCAAGTCAAGTTCCGTCCGAAAAGTTACCCTATCAGCCGGTAGTGAAATTGAGGAGGCCATACTCAAGGCCACGGCCAGATCTTTAAGAGCCGATGCATCAGAGGAAATCGGCACGTTTTTTATCCTTAGTTGAACCACGAATGGCACAACCGAGTCCGACCCCTCTATGCGTGACCGTTCGTCCACAACCAAATCTGACTCTTCCATGCGCGGCCGCTTGTTGATTGGGAATCCCTTGGAGTCGACTTCGCTCTCGGCAGGTCGTTTCTCCCCCCTCTGATCGCTACCTTGACTCAGTCGTTCAACTGGCCTATCCATCTCGGCAGTCTCAATTTGAGCAGTTTCTTCCACAATAACTGGTGGAGAAGACTTAGTCGTGGCGGCAAGTTTAGAACGGAGGGTCTTGGTCCTCCTCCAGGCTGCCATCTGTTCGGCGTTTTTCTTCTTGGCAAGTTGCGTGAGTGATAACCCAGCCATATCTTCAGGGTACGTGCCAGGAAAGTCCCCTAAGTCTGTAAAGATATCTTTGAAGGAGACGTCCCCTCGGCCAGAGGTGGACGGAGGATTGGATGATTTGAGGCCAGCCTCCTCAAAGGCCAACTTCAAAGCCTCGTCTACCTCGGCTTTAGATTGGCTTGACTCCTCAGCGACCTCTTCGGCTACTTCCACCTGCTTCAAATCGAATGCCTCCAAACCAACTTGCCTCAAGTTTTTGAAGTCAGTTAAGATAAGGGCCGTAAGATACTCTTCGCCCCTCGGAACTGGAATGTTATCTGCCATCGAAAACGTCGTATACGTCGGCTCGTATCGAAGACGAATGTGGGCCGTCCTCCCTTGTTTCTGAAGGCTTGAACGACCGAAGTATTGGAGCGCAACTTTGATTTTCGCAAGAACGGAATCGTCGGTTGAAGCCAAAACTTTCTTCAAATCGTTTCCTGTACAAGTAAAACCATAAGGCCACGAAAATAAAGCCGAATACGTAAAAGGAAAATAAATGCAAGGAGCTATATGGCCACCTGGTTCGCCTCTCCATCTAGGAATAAGATTTAGGCGGTCTTCGCCTTCGCCGAATTTCCAGTTACCTCGGACAACGACCATGACATCATCAACTCGCTTGCTAGAGCTAGCAAGCATAGTCACCAATTGATGGTCGGTGTCCTTGGCCCTGAGAAAATACCGCCCATGTCGGCCAGAAGACTTGGCCAAGGCATAACAATGCCGAATAGCAAGTATGCCAAGATTGATCCTAAGGCAATGGTTTAACTCTATAATCCCCATTATAATTCGAAAGAAATTTACATTAGGTTCGGAAGGGATTAGACCCCAATGGCGAAGGACGGCCCTAAAAAATGGGTGAAGAGGGAAACAGACTCCACCCTCAGCAATTGATAAGAGAGGGAAGATGATTGTGGTTTGGTCAACCCTCTCCATATCAAGGGTGCTGTCTGTCATGAGCGACAGACGGACATCGTCGGGGATGGAGAAATGGTATCGAAAGCCAGAGACTCGATCCCCAGAAAGGAGGTCTTTCAAATGCTTTGCCATTTTTGTCAGTCTATGGAATAAGCTAAATTGAAAACAAACAAGGAAATGGGATTCGTAATAAAGAGGGAGAGAACTTACAAGAGACGGAGAAGATAATGAAGAAGGACAGAGGTTGCAGAGGTGTATCGGATGGCAAACCAAGAGCTTCAAGTATTCAAAAAATATACACGCATTTGAAAAGACAACAAAATTTTATATCATAATAATAAATGAAAGAAGTGTACGAAGGGGCGGGAAGTTGTAATGATGACCGAAAAGCGTGTGCGTTCTAACACTCACATTGGAATGAGGTTAACCGCCGAATTTCGGCTCTGACTTTTCCAGTTCGAAACCAAACACGCTAGCTAACTGTTGTTAGTGGAGTGTTTAGGGGGCAATTGTGGGAGCCGAGTATTAGGGATGTAAAGAGGCCGAATATTATTCTTAGAGAATTGAGATATATACATTGCATCCGGCCCTGTCTTATATAAATTCAAAGGTATCTTGATTGACCATAGAACCAGTTGAGCAAGGAGCCGAGTAAATAATTGCACGGTGGACTAAATGTGGGCCCAACCCTGAGGCCCAGAGGAAAATATAAATAGAGGAACATCAGCCAAAGAGAGGTATGTGAGAACAAGTATGCTTAACTTTAGGTAGAAGTAATCAAGAGAGTATATACTGAATTATCCGTCGAAGTGCTAATTCCAGCACCCCCGACCGGAGTGTTCATTTCTTTTCAGGTGATTAGCTGAGGATCTCGAGCGTCCCATTGGATCTAGAGAGTATTTCCAAACCACATCTCTACAGGTGGCTAAGTGATGAACCCGATAGAGACGAGGGAACTGAAGTGAAGCTGGAAGAATAGAAAGCGGGAACTGCTGCAATGGCCAAAATGGCCGATGGGAAGGGGAAATTGCCGGAAAGCACCGGTATTAAGAATTTCGCTCAAGAAATGGGTACCGTGAGCACTGTGGACACAAGGCAAGAAACCGCATTGAAGCGGTTTGAACAAGAAAGGGATCAAGACAAGCAGGAAGCTGGAAAAGACCAACACCTTGCGGGGGATATGAGAATGATTAGGACGAAACCGGACAATTGTTTATCGGTTGTCAAAGGAATATACTGGGAAGATGATGATCTGCATCTTGCCCATACTGACGAGGATTGGGGTGAAGACCTTCTTGACAACACTTGGTATGTGGAAGAAGTCGACCATATGACAAGAAGTGGCCGGTATTTCAAACCACCACATCTGGACCAAGTCGAGGCATCCGGGAAGGATAAAGAAATTGAGAAACAGAAGGAAAAGCAGTTAGAGGAAGAAGCTATGCTGAAACAGTTGAAGAAGTTTCAAGGTAATATATCCATCTGAGGTCTGCTTATGGCTTTGCGAGGGCACAGACAGGCTGTACTGTCGGCGATGGATAAAGCCAAATTGTCCATTGAAACTACTCCTGAACAGCTAGTCGGACTAGTCTTCCCGGGAGGCGCTGCGCCAACTTTGACCTTCTCGGACAAAGAATTACCGCCAGAAGGCTCTGCACACAACAAACCTCTATACATATCAGTAGAATGCCGAGAAAAAAGGATACCAGTTGTATTAGTCAACACCGAGTCAGCAATCAATGTCTGTCATTGTCGTACAGCCTATGCCATTGGCCTGAAATCGGCAGATTTTATTCCTACAACCCAGGTGATCCGGGCGTATGACAATACGAGTATAGAGGTGATGGAAACAATACAGATTAGAGAACAGGTCGGCCCAGCACACCAAGATATTGAGTTCCATGTCCTAGATGTGCCAGCCACTTTCAATCTATTGTTTGGGCAACCCTAGCTGCACCAAGTAAAAACTGTCTCTTCTACCCACCACCAGATGCTGAAATACCCCCATGGGAAGGGGGTGGCCATAGTATTTGGAAATTCATCTATACATCCTCCGCCAGAGGTCATTACACCTGTACTAGAGATTGTGCATGGCGAAAAGGATGTTTTCTTTTCGAGGTTTACCTTGGCTGAGGCCCGGGTAGTGCAAAATATCTTGGATGTTGATGAGGGCTTATATGTCAGCACTCAATATGTATACCTCATAAACAAATTACAGAACATGCCCGGAATGGGATTAGGAAGAAGTGGCTGGAAGGGCATCACTGCATTGGCCGATGTGCCATATAATCCACATACCTTTGGTCTTGGCTATACGCCCACCAAAGAAGATTGGATTCAGAAAGGGAAGGAGATGGAAGGAAGAGCCAGCGCTAAGCAGGCTGGGAAGCACTATGAACTGAACCATAGGCCAATTCAAGGAACTCTAAACGGCCGCTTCGTCCGGGAGGGGGGAAGACTTCCCACTTTGTGGCTTTCCTAAACCTTGATTGAATTCTAAGAAGTAGCATGTTCTTGGCTTCGAGATTTTCTTCGACTTACAGCTGCAAGAAAGTGAAGCCACACAGGAAAGGGCTGAGCTAATTACTACTAAAGCTAAATGAAGCACATAAAGTGAGTCCAATAGCAGGGAACTTGAAGTAGGAGCATCATTGGCATGTCTCCTTTCGGATCCTCCGATCGACCCAGAGAGCTTGGAGGATAAACTGACCGTTTCCATGATCGGGGACCAACCGGGCATGAATCCTTCTAGCGGCATTCTGGACGCATCTAACGCACCATCCCTCATTTGGCAGCTGGAGGAGGGCTACCTGCCTAGCAGTTCTGAGTCGGGTAGTGAACTAGAATCTGATTCCACAAAGTCTGTGGGGTTAGAATCAGATTCCGGTTCTTCTGAGTCTGGGTCTGGTATTCCTGGGGTTGATAACCCGGATGCTGAGGTTTTGTCCAGGTCATCTTTTTCGTTTTCTTTTGAGTCAGTTGTAACTAAGGAACTCGATAGCCGAACCTTGTGAATGAGAATGCCATTGTAGATTCTGAGTATTTCTCTATGCTGCTTGTTTATTGCATTGATCATGATTTTCAAAATTTTGATGAAAACGATAAGGAAGGAATTCCTCTGGTTTTGAAACATTTGATTAATCTAGAGGATGAGAGGTTTGTAAAACCCCTTGTTGATGAAATCATTGCAATTAATGTGGGTACTGAGAAGGATCTGCGTCTGGTCCAGATCTGGTCCACGTCTTTAGAGGAGAGCGAGCGCTTAGACGCTTTATTAAAAAATTTCAAAGATGTTTTCACACGGTCCTACGAAGATATGTCTGGAATCGATCATGAGATTGTACAACATCGGATCCCTCTCGACCCCGAGGCCTGTCCCGTCAAGCAAAAGTTGCGGAGAATTCGCCTGGATTGGGCTTTGAAGATTAAGAAAAAGGTCACCAAGCAGATAGACGCAGGGTTCTTGCTAGTATCTGAGTATCGAACTTGGTTGGACAACATTATTCCAGTGCCAAAGAAAGATGGCAGAATTCGGGTGTGTGTGGATTTCAGAGATCTAAACAGAACCAGTCCGAAGGACGACTTTCCTCTATCGCACATCAATGAATTGGTGGACTTCACCGCAGGCCATGCATTGCTCTCCTTCATGGATGGATTTTCCGGGTATAACCAGATTTTGATGGCACCCGAGGAAAGAGAGAAAACTGCTTTCATGTCACAACCCAAACCCGCCCCTAAAAGTTTGGTCCATGACCGGCTTGTACGTAGGCCTCAAAACAGAAATTTTAGAATAATATTTAATCACATACGGGGCCTTAAGCGGAAGCAATATCAATAAAAGACAACATCCATTGAGCTTGCGCATACATGATGGCTTAAGTAATTTAGCAGTTAAATACATTCCCATAGTTACATATACAATCACAGAATTATGCAGACCTCACACACACTTAAATAAAACTCCAGAAATTACATAACTCCCACTAATCAAAATTAAGGCCTCAACATGGAGGCGTACCCCAGACGGCTTGGCAAACAGGTTGACCTCAATACAATTCTAGTGCCAATCCCCGATGGCTTACCTACATAAACATACATAAAAACAGAGTGAGTAAGGCTCAGTGAACAATAGTACTTGAATGCGTTAATACTCAATTAAACTTGTAACATATATAAAAGTGTAAGTAATGCAGAAATCATGTAATTAGTCTGATTCCGTAAATCATTTGCAGAACGACTTTGTCGGTTCACAACTTCACAATTTGGCCCTTGGCCTGATGGGTTCACATATTCACAAATTAGCCTTTGGCTTAATAGATTCATAATTGAGGTTCATGACTTCATAAATTGGCCCTTGGCCTTTTGGATTCATAGTTTCATAAGTTGGCCCTCGGCCCCGTGGATTCATATTTCACAAGTTGGCCCTCGGCCTCATAGCTTCATATTTCACAAGTGGCCCTCGGCCTCATAGATTCATATTTCACAAGTGGCCTTCATATTTCACAAGTGGCCCTCGGCCTCATAGATTCATATTTCACAAGTTCTTTTGATGTTTCCATAATTTCACGATGTTTCTCACATAGCATACATGTCAACATAATTTTTGCGAAGAATATAACGTCAATAACAATAATTATTAACGGTTAAAGGTACATCGAAGTACTAACAGAACAATTTATATCATGTCATGGCATAAACATATCGATTAAATAGAATAGAATATCCCTAGGTCCATAAAAATATAATTCATAACAGTGTTCATAAGATACCCCATGTCTCCTCGCAATTCAACATAATTATCTTATATGTATCAGAACATTAACAATACTCAACGACAGAAGTCACAGGTATCATTATTGTACGATTAGTAGGGACAGAATAATTCACCTTATAACGCGAGTCACATGATAAAGGTATTGATTTCCAGTTCCTTCCCCAGTAGTCATTAACGTATAAAACACCCTGTAGCTTTATTTGTTTATTATTTCCGGTGATCATATTAGGCAAACATCTATGTCATAAGACATGTATTGCAACATATAGACTATAGAAGTCCCTGGTAGGACCTTCAGAATCTCATATTTCCGGTAAGCGGGATTTACATTCTGAATTCATTTCCAAACAACGTAAATGTTAACGTAATTACTTGCAAAGAACAGAGTGTTAATAATAAGAATCATTAGCGGTCCTAAACATATAATTATAGTACTACTACTCACAGTGGTAGGTCTCTGATAGCGGTGGAACGATGTCCTCGTCTTGACCTACAAACACAATATACATAACAGAATATGAGAATAAAACCAATCTCTTTCTTATTCTTTAATCAATAGCCATGGTGGTTCTAGACTCATTGTTCCTCCCTAGGTTATAATCCATGCCTCATAAGATAGGAGGAATCGATAGGACAAAGGTTCAGACGAAGAAACGGTACAAACCGGTAAACAGAGAGTGAGCAGTCATCACTAATTTGGGCATAACTATTTCTGTATTTAAAATTTGGGAGTGAGACTACCACCATTAGAAACTAGACTTCCGGGGCTTGATTTTAGGCTCAAGAATCACTCAAAACGGAGTTCGGATGGAAAAGATATGCTTGTTCAAAGTTACTTAGTGTATGCTGAAACAGGGGTGGCCGCTCGTGCGCCCACTTTGGCCACTCGTGCGGCCCAATTCCGCTCGAGCGGAAGAACCTGGCCGCTCGAGCGCCCAAAAACAGAATGAAAACCCATTTTTTCTTCTTCATGTCCGCTCGTGCGGTGCCCATGGCCGCTCGTGCGGTCCGGGCAAAAAACATCAGTCCGAAAATGGTTTTTGCTCTAACATTTAATCTTTTCATTTTTTAAGCTTGATTCCAAGTCTAATTACTCAAAAACATGTAGAATTCCTCCCAAAACATAACAACCTAACATCATTCAAATAGAATTCCATCTTAATTACATCAATCTTGCTCAAAGTTAAACTTCAATCGCATCTTTTCTATACATTCAAACTTCTACAATATGTGCCCCAAATCATGTAAATACATCTTACACATAGGTGATTCACATACCAAACCTTATTATTCCATGAATCATTCTTAGGATTGAACTCAACTCAAGGTTCAATTTCTTGAATTCAACCCAATCCATTCATAACCCAACATACTTGTTCATTTACATATGAAATTCCCAAATTAAACCTTGATTGATGGATTCTCTACAAGGTTAGCAGTTAGAGCCACATACCTTACCCAAATCTTTGTTCTTCCCTTAATCTCTTCAATTTTCCCAAGCTTTTGGTTGATCTTCTTCCTCTATCTTCTATCTTCTTCAATCATCTTCAAGCTCCTATGGATGTCAACTTCAAGGTTCCATGGATGTTGAGTTTCCTTAGGGAGAAGTTTTGCCTCTTCTCTCTCTCTCTCTCTCTCTCTCTCTCTCTCTCTCTCTCACGGTTTCCTCTTCCCCTCCTTAGATATTTTGCTTTTTTGACTTCAAAAGATGAGTTCACCACTCAAATAACTCATACACAGTCAAATATATAATTATATAAGCTTTATCACAAATAAGGAGAGCCCAAACACGCCCTTACGAATCGCACAAAATTAAATTTTAATTAAAGTTCCCAGGTGGCTCTAAAAATTACGCTGATCACAAATATGTCTCCTGCTCCGGTTTCTGAAGCCTCTAGGTCCTTCAATTTGCAGTATAAAGTTAACCACCCAAACGTGCATTAACGAATCAGACAATTTAGATTTCCAATTAATTTTTCCAAATAGTTCTAAAAATTCCCATTAACATACCCAAGTACTCAATTTTGATTTCTGAACCCATAAAGGTCGGTAATTCCAATTTTAAATCCGTAACTCAACAGATAATTCTTCAATTCTAATAGATTTAATTAAATTAAAACACATAATCTCATAGTTAAATAAAGATGATTTCTTATACGCATTTTGGGATCATTACATTTCACTACACCGCAGGGAACCTAATGCTACAGGGTGATGCCATTTGGGCTAAAGAATGCCGGGGATACTTATCAAAGGGTCGCAACCACAATTCTGCATGATATGATCCATAAAGAGGTCAAGGTGTACGTGGATGACGTGATTGTCAAGTCCAAAGAAAGAGAGGTACACCGCTTTAGAGAAATTCTTTTAACGGATCAGAGAATATAGGCTGAGGTTGAATCCACAGAAGTGTACTTTTGGCGTTGTAGACCACTTGAACTCTCTCTGCGCCCCTCTTTCGGAGAGGGCGCAGATTTGGGTTCATACCTACTACAGTTCGGACTCCTATCACAGTTTTGAATCTAATCTCACAAAGTGCAATGTAAGACTGATAAATCACCAAAGAGTCCAAATCCGGCAAATCGATTTTAATCAAAAAACGTCAAACATGGACTGCTTTTCTAGATTTCAGAGTCGCCGCCTAAGTATTTTGTTTTTGGAAAATTTAGGAAACCCTGACTCGTGCCTAAGGCCACGTGTCTGTCATCACCAAAATTGCCTCGGCTCAGGAACTTGGGTACGAGGGAAAGGTCCTAAAATGAGCACCCCCGCTCGCCCGATTAAAGGATCGACCTCTACTAAACATGATATGCTATTTTAAAAACACATGTGTTCTTGTTCTGGTTATTTAGCTAATTTACTACGTGATGCGCACAGCATACAAGTATAGACTAGATCGCTCAAGTTGGAACAAAACAACTTATGTTTGTTTTTTAAAATGGTTTGAATTTGCCATCCTCAAGTGGCTTAGAAATGGGGATTTGCCACCAAACAAGGTGGGCTTAAAACATGATGATTTGCCACTCCAAGTGGGTTTAAAACTCACATTTTAATAAATTGTTCCAATTCAAGTAATGAAACCTTCATTCACAAGCATTCAAGCAGTTAAGCATATAAGCAAATAGCCTCATGGCAAGCATGCTATCATGGAAACACTCACACACATGCAAGTATGCTAAAGTGTAAACACTTACAATATACTCCAAGCCAAAACAGAAAACTAGTTCCTCCTTTTACGAGAAAAAATTATGGGCTAAAGGTACAAAATAATTCACTAAGAAGACAAAAAGAATTACACACAAAAACCTTCAATTACCTAGTGAATCCACGCCTGAATTAAACCGAACCTGATGTGCTTCATCCACTACTATCTTCACCTTGAAATTTCTTTGCTTAACGTTGAATCCACAATGCCGATATCGAATCCATGACGATAAGCCACTCTGGAATCAATCAAAGCTTCAAGCCCAAGTTTCCCGAAATCCACCGATGAACTCTCTTTTTTTGTGAATGAAAGAACAAAAACAACCATTGATGTATGTTAATATGTAGTTCATTGATTGATCAATCAATCACCTTTTATACATCAAGGAAACTCATATATAAATACCCTCAAATATAGAACACTTTGTTTTTCACTCCTCTCTGAGAATCTTGATGAATTTAATTCTAAAACAAGCAAACGACGGACTTTATAACAAATAAAGTCTCAAAAACCTCTGGAGTGCTGACTTTATCGCTTGAGCGTTGTGCCTAAAGACGGTACTCACATATAGGCCAACTGCTCGAGCACAACATCTACCATTTCAGCGATAAAACATGCTTCCTAGAAGTTCAGAATACAGGTAAAGATATTAAATGAACCACTGCACCGCTCGAGCCCCGCGCTTAATCAGCGAAGTGGCAAACAATAAATACTCAGGTTAAGATACGAAATATCAGCACAAACTGCTATACACAGGCACAACTTGGGTTAGATTTAAACTCTCATAACTCAGATACAAATAGAGCAAATAAAAATACAACTGAATAGAGCTTTATCCCACGGAATTGCCAATTACAAAAACCTAACACAATCCATTAAATAAAAAAAAAATTCTAAAATTAAAAACATTTAATATATTAAACATATCGATTATATATTAGAAGTCTAATAACTATTCATTACATAATAACCATCAAAAAATATTTGTTAAAAACAAATGCAACCATTTATTATATGATAACCATAAAAAAAATATTAACAAAAATAACTTTCCATTACATGATCATCATTCAAATACATAATAAAAATTAATTTTGTAAAAAAATAAAAATAAATAAATAATTTATCATTTTTATATAATTTTACCTTTAATGAGTAGAAATAATTTTTTAAAATTAAAAAATAATTGTTTATATTTATTTTTGTCAAACTAGTTTATATTTTGTCATATTGACGACTTTGTCCTTAAAATAGAACAATGATATCTTCAATTGTTCTTATTTGAAATAATATTCAAAATTTAAGATCAAATGTATCACAATTAAAAGGTTAAGGACCAAAATGACACAAAATCTAAATTACAAGGACTGTTAGAATAATCCGTCCTTAAATTATTTTACCGAAATATATTCCTACATATAGTTACATATATATATATTTTTTCTCAAAAAATCTGCTTCTTAAATCGCAACGCAACACAACACAGTAGTGAGATTGTGGATTAGAAAGAGAAAATTATATTTTAATTTCTTGAGAGATGGTAGCAAAAGTTGCCAATCCATTCACAACCTATTACGAAGACATTCAATTGCCCACTCAATAAAAGCTCATATCATCAAAAACTAGCTACACAGAAAACAACTGTCCAAGGCATATGCTACGGTGGGAGGTATTTGGGGATGGTTCAGGTCTCATACCATTCTCACCAAAGGTATCACTTGTTATATAATATCTATGAAACAGAAATCATTCCAAATTATTAACCCAATCTAGTGAGTGTGTATATGATGTGTGTTGTAGTGTGAGGTGGTCCAATGGTGACCATGGGTTATTGGAGGAAGTGAGGAAAAAAGAAAAGGAGATGATGGGAGGAGATTATGTGTAATGGTGAAAAGAAAAGGGAAGAAGAGGTCCCATGGTGACCATGGGTGTGCAAATTAAAGAGTCGTCTTTTTATTTTTTTTAAAAATTCAATATGCTAAAACAGTTAGTTAGAAGTCAACTTTTTAAAATAATTGACCTACGAATTTTTAGTGATAAATTATTTTATATATTATGATAAAGTTTTACTTATTTTTTGTTTCACCTAACAATGAAAATGTGTATAATATTTTTGAGAAAATATTTTTTGTCAAAACAAATAGAGTCTAATTTAAAATTTCATTATTAGCAATGACCTATTGGATGATGAAATTCTCATGGGTGTTCTTGCCATCGACTCGTAGGGGTGTAAATTAGGCCCGGTCTATCCCACCGGGACGTCGGTTTGGGCCGGCCCATGTCGGGCCACCCGGGCTCCTGCCAAAATTTAGACCGAACTGGGGCCACGAGGTAGAAAATTAGTCCCAGGCCTAGGCTCAGAGGGTATTCGGTCCTTGGGCAGGTCGGGCCCTTGGTCGTGGGCCTGAACATTTTTTTTTTCTTTTTATTTTTTTTATCAAAATTTTATTATTTTTCACTAAAAATGACACTGGATTTCTGACGAGCCGGGCTTCAAAATGATAGCACAGGCACAGGCCCAGGCATAGGCACAGGCCCAGGGTCCTAGGTTGAGCTCAAGCCCAAGCCTGGGCCTAACCGGGTAGGTCCACCTCGGGCTGCAGGCCAAATTTACACCCCTACTCGTAGGGTTATTAGTTTCTATCATCACACATATATATATTAGCGGTTTGCATACGTGACGTACATACAATTCATAAAAATAATAGTAGTATAAGAATAATGACCAAAAAAATGCACATATAATATATGTTGCTCAAGTTGTAGTGGCTTGATTTCAGTTTCAAGTTTTGTCCTTCTCTATTAACAAACACCAACTATAGGAGTATTTCGAAAAAAATTCAAAATATGAGACATTTTGTGTTAACACCATATCAAGGCGTCACATATAATAGTATAGATAATTTTTTTAAAAAAAAAAAAAAATGCCTCACAAACTATTATTACGGTATATGTAAATTTTGTATTTTGATAATATTTTTTAAAATAAAAATATTCTCCTATAAAACTAAATAGAATAAATCATTAGATATGATAGAATTATATAAATTGTATTATAAATAATAGGAATTGGAGAAAATATAATAAGTCATACAATTCTAACATATTTATACCAACTTTTTTTTTAACAAGATTAAAATGATCGAAATTAATGCAGGTGTAATGACACAAAGATAAACAAAATAAAATATACATTTTATTATAAAAGAGATAACAAATCATTTTGCATCTATATAATTTACGAATTATTGATTAAAAAAAAAAAAGCCAAAGTGTTTTGTAAATTAAGATTTTAAGCAAATCCAATGCAACAACACTCAAGTATCTGTTCATCACCACTTGTATCAACTTCAAACAATCACCAAACTAATTATTCAATAAATCTCTATTTTGTATAAGTTTTTTTTTTTTTGGATTAATTCTTTTTGTTTTCCAACACTCGTTAGTAGTGAATTTCATCAATAGTTTCCAGTTTAATGGATTGAAAGTGGAATTAAATAATCGATTAAAATGTTAATTCTTACCTATGATGAAAAATGTATTTAAAATAGATCATTATTTACTATTATAAAAAAATGGTAATTCCATTTGAAATTATTGAATGATTATTACACTTTCATTCTAATGAACCACAACATTATTGTTTGATTAATAGATATTACTTTCAATATTGCTTCTTTTTTTTTTTCTTTTTTTTTGCTATATGCTTTTTTTTTTTTTTCTTTTGTTGTTGCTGTTTTTTTTTTTTTTTTCGTTCTTACGGTTTCAATCAGTTGGATTGGCTAAGTTGACCATCATCACTGTATATTTCTATATGTGTAATTAATAGGTCAATCTTTAAAAATGCAAATATTGATTATTTATTCTATGGCGTGGGATTTTTTTTTTTTTTTTTTTGGTGTGTGTGTAATTTATTTCTTTCTGCTTTGGGGAGTGAGATTTAAAGTTAAAAAAATTAAAAAATTATTATAAGTTATCATATTGCTCTTTTTATTTTTTATTTATTTTTTTATAAAATTAAAAAATTAATTAAAATAGTCAATTTCTAAACAGTGCCTAGTATTATTTTATTTAAAAATACTTGGTGGTCCGAAAAGGAGTAACTCAAATGGCCCAAATGAGTGTTGGCCGGTCGTCTGTCCGGATGACCGGCCAGACTTCCACTCGGACGAGCGGATGAAAGTTTATCTACTACGATTGTTACTTTTGTCGACCACGGCTGTCAACCTCCTAGACGGACAACCGACCAGATGACCGGCCGGACGTCCGCTCGGACGACAGACAAGGTAAAATTCAGGCCATTTGAGCCAATCTCATTTTCGGGCCACCTAGCATTTTTATTATGGAAAGTCTAGTTTTGTTCACACATCTTATTTAAGTGGTCTCTTTTGTGTATCATCCATGAATAAAATTAATTCGATCTAATAATTGTAATATTTTCTTTTGATCGTTTATGTATTTGAAAAAATAGATGACAAGTATATTTGTTAAAATGCACTATTCATTGTTCAAATTTGTTTAAAATATAGGAATTTGTGATATTAATTACGACTTATGATTTTAAAAATTATGTCTTACTTTTTCAAATTTGTAATAGGATAACAAATTATTCTTTCATTAATTAACCAACAAGTCAATTAAGAATTTTTAATAAATTTTGATAAAGAAATATTTATAATTTATCATATTCTTTATATTTCTTAATCATTCAATACAGAACACACTGTGGCGTTGACATACGGCGGTGTTACATGCATTAATTAATGTACTAATTAGTATACCAACACTAATTATGACATTATTATTAACATCACTTATTATACAAATTAAAAATATAAAAAATATCTTAAATTATATCATATTATCAATTACTATATTAATTAATACATATAATTAACATCATTGATTGACAAATGCTCAACCGTGTAAATCGCAGTAATGGCAATCAAACATTGACTAACATATCCTCCATCAGCCTTCCGATCTTGTTGAATGAAGATCCACCATCCACCAACGCCTTCTTGCTCTTCTCTCCAATCTCTTTCACCTTATCTCTCGCGTCACTGTCACTTACCATCACACACCTCACCGCTCTTTCTATCTCCTTGGCCATCACAAGGTCACCACCACCGTCACCGCCAACGCCAAATCCACCGCCGTGATAGTCCAACCTCATCTCCACCGCCACTCCCGACTCCCTCACCATCGCGAACGCGTTGAGCTGTTGTGCAGCGTACACTGGCGACATCACCAAAGGCACACCGTTCCTCATGCTCTCCATGTTCGAGTTCCATCCGCAATGCGATACGAACCCTCCGATCGCTTTGTGAGCCAGTACCTCCGCCTGTGGGGCCCACCGACACACCATCCCCTTCCCTCTGGTCCGTTCGATGAACCCATTTGGCAACATCTCTTCCTCTGGATTCTCAGCCTTTCCTTGTGTTGTTGTCGTTGGTGGTAGACGAATGGACCGCAAGAACCCATGCCCACTGCGCTCCAGCGCTTGAGCTATCTCTCTGAGTTGGGGTGCACCGAATGTCCCCTTGCTCCCGAAGCACAGGAACACCATGATCATCAAGCCATTTTATTATGTTGTTGTTCTTACTATGGGACCCTGGAGAACCTAGCTTGTTCTGGGCCTCCCCCTTCACATCAATCACCGATCCGATGGTGTAGATTGGAGGGGCTTGATCATCGCAAAATGAGCTAATAGCATGGGATTCCAACTCCAGTAAGGTATTTACTATAATGCCCTTGGTGTCCCCAAACCTTTTTGCAAGCTTGAGATAAGCAGTGTAACCACCGTCCTTGCTGAACACTGCGGAGGCCAAAACTAGTGGAGGAACTGGGTTGATAAAACCCGGAATCAAAAACTCAGGATCCGATTCGCTGAACTTGGTGCTGACCTGGTGGTCACGAGTTGGGATGCATAGCATAAGGCCAAAAAACGCAGCACCGGAGGTCAACAATAGATAATAAGAAAGAGCGAGTTCGTTGCCGACGTCAATCATGGAATGGCAAAAGAAGTCTAAGACTAACCCAATGAGTCGGGGCGAGTTAGGGTGAGAGTGAGTCGACCCAATGAGGTTACCGAGGACGTGTTTGATGTTGGGTTTGAAACTTTCTATGTAAACAGTGAAATATTTTTCAAGGGATTTGGCGAGTTCAGGTGAGTTAGGTGGATGGAGTTGAGGGAGGTCAATGAGTTGGATGAGTGGGTAAGAGGCGGAGAGTGAGTTGGTGTAGGAGTCAATGGTTGGAAGGGTGGAGGGGGTTTGATGACAATGATGGTGATGGAGAATCGATCATCTCGACCGATAAGGTGCTTCGCGAACTCTGCAATTGAGACAAGGTGATCGATCTTTGGAGATGGGATGAACACAGGCTCGCTTTCTTCATCTCAGATTTAGATCTCTTTTGACTTTGTGTCTCTCTTACTTTCTTCATTCCTTCCTTTCTTCAATGCTCTTTGGCTTTGTAGAGGGTCAAAAATTAAGCTTCAAATTAAGTGTGGGCCTAAGTGCTGAGGTTGCCCCTCTGAGGCGACCAGGAATGAAAAAGAAGTAGGGGCTAAAGCCCAATGGAAGTGAGCTAACAGTGGGCCAAAGCAGGTCCAACCTGCTAAGGATCCAAAACGACTCCACAAAGGAAAATGCCCAAGTCAAGTTGTGGAGGCAGCACTTGCAGCAGTCAAGTTGTGGAGGGAACACCTGCGGCAGTCAAGTTACTGAGGCTCTTTGCCTCAGCGCCGCCATTCCCCAATAGTGTCGATTCCACTACCATCTGAAGTTGCTGAGGGAAAGAGAAAGCCGAAGCAACTAAGTTGCGGAGGTAACTCTTGCGACGGCCAAGTTGCAAAGGCACTTTGTCTCAGCGCCACCATTCCACGTATTGTCGGTACAACCATCATTCCAAGTATTGTCGGTTCTGCCGCCACCTAGAGTTACTAAAGAAATGACAAAATCGAAGCAACTAAGTTGCAAAAGAGTACTTGCAGCACCCAAGATACGGAGGCATTTTGCCGGTGCCGCCATCTCTAATATTGTCAGTTTTTGCCATTTGAACTTGCCACGGGAAATGACTGCCGCAGCAACTATAGCTGCCAAAACTAACTTGTGGAGGGAACACCCCACCAAGGTGATAACAGCCTTTGGGAAAAAGCTTTCCCACTGCAAGTAGAAGCTAATATTTGGTGCTAATAGCAAATCCCAAGGCATTACTAGCCTAGGGTTGATAGTAGGCCCCAAAGTTTATTACCTTGGCACTGATAGCAGACCCCAAGACTTACTAATTGGAGCTGATATCAGGCCCAGAAATACCAGTATACCGCGGCAACCCCGCGAAGATGGGAGCAGGGCAGCCTGAGCGCAAGGGACTCCCTTTTCCATTTACCCAGGTCATGAACCTGCCTTAGTCACACAGGCAGGACTAAGGAAGCCCCATTGGGCTTGGTACTAAAGCACAACATGGCTGATAGCAGGCTTGGCTGTGGCCTTCGCCCTGGGAAGCTGGGGAGTTTGTGGCTAGGTGGCTAAGGGTTGTAGGAGAGGGTTCAAGAAAGGAGTTGAGAAATTCGAATTCTCTGGAATATGATAAGAGGCTTAGATTCTTCAATAATCTCAACTTAGGAACACAACAACAAAGGAGATGATGGAGATAAGAGATTGGGTGAAGAAGAAGGCAAAATGGCTAGAGAATAGAATAATGGCAAGGCTCTCCCATTGATCTCCCACTTTCACTCTCAAGGTTGATAATGGAGAAGGGAAATTAGTTCTTTCCCAAGAGTTAAAAATCTCCAAAATCCATCCCTTGTAAAGCTATGGGTGGGTGCTATTTATAGGCACCTCATGATGTAGGATGGAGCCCATGTGCAAGGCACATGGGGGATATTCTCTCTAACCACCTTGTCCGAGGGGGTGACCTCTCCGAGGAGGTGACTTCTCCGAGGAGGTGACCTCTCCGAGGAGGTGACTTCTCCGAGGATGAGAAAACCCCGAAGAGGAGATCACTCCCTCGGCGAACCCTTCTTCTTAGCCACACCTAACCAATGATCCCCAATCATCCCAAAGGGTCAGGGGTAGTCCCAGAGGACGTCCTGCCGCAAAATATTGCCGAGTCTCATGGACCCCCCGTGGTCGTGCCACCTCGACCCGGGTATAGGCTAGTTTAACCGAAGAGTGAATTTATCTCCACTCACCGTCCTCGGGATCGGGTCCTTTGTTCGAACTCCATTACGCCCATGGTTCTGGTGCGTAGATCCCGGAAAGCTCCGAGCCCGCAAGTGTTCTGGGACTCATTAACGGAGTGACTTCTAGATTGCGTCTGAATCCGTTCGAAGCCAAGTATTTCGGACCTCTAGGTTCGTGGATCCGAACCCTTTCAAGTCCGAGTGCCTCGGATCTCTAGGCTTGCCTAATACCCTTTCGAGTTCCGGGCCTGAGTAAGTCTCTAGGTTCGTGGATCCGAACCCTTTCGAGGCTTAGAGCCATTTAGCCTGTTTGATGGTGATAAATTTGGGCCCACCAATCTTGGACTATTGGGCCTAATTAATTTAATGGACTCAAATTAGCCCCTCTTACATTTGCCCCTTGCATGTTTGAGAAATTGTAATTTTCTCGGACATGCATAGTTTCACCTTGCCTGTCATGCTCCGCATTACGTCTTCGGGAATATTTGGTTTTGATAGAGTCCATGAATAAACCTGAGGGCTCACCTCAATTACGGATAAAATTGACAAGTAATATTAAATAAATAAATAAATATCTTTTTTATTTTTATATTTTTTTTTATTTTTTTTTCTTCTTTTTTTTTTTTTTTTTTTGTATAGAACATCTTAAAAAAATATATATATTTTTTCACTCCAAGCAAAAAAAATAAAAATAAATAAATAAATAAAACACACCCACCATCACTTTTTTTTTATTTTTTTTTGAACGTATAAGACCCACTTCTTTTTTAGTCAAACTTAACTTGACATTTTTAATAAACTTATACAATTTCAAATCTGAATATTCAGAGGGCATATTATATATATATATATACACGCCTAACACACTTGAAGGACCATCAGGGCCATCTTACTTTTATTTTATTTTTTATATATATATATTTTTTTCTTTTGAGGATAAAGACAAACAACCTAATCCTTATCTTTTTGAAAGACTTATTTTCATGCTCTGTGAATTGAGAGAGAACAGCATAGACCCAGACTGCAACATTTTCCCAAGCAGCAAACCAGGGATTTTCTTTGCTTCTGCAATCACCGAACCGGACTCCCATCATTTCTTTCTTTTTTTTTTTTTTTTGTTATTCATTTGTTTCTGAAATCACCGAAGACCACTAACACCATTGCTGACTCACTTTTCTTTTTCTTATACTTCAGTTGGGAGTATACACCATCGTGAGCCACTGTTGCTTCTTGCCAAAATGTTATCTGCAGATCTACCAATTCCTCGCGAGAACCAGATGTGGATCTGCCTTGAGCGCGACCAGTCAATTCGTGCGTCCTGTGCATTTTCTGTTCGTCCCCTGCAGCGTCACCACTGCTTCCAGTCGCTGTCGACCAGTGCCGACCACGCCGCCTACCCAACGCGGCGTTGGTTTGGTCTGCCCAGCTGCCTGTGCACGCTACTCGCGTCGACCTTGGTGTGTGCGTCTCCTACTTGCGGCCTTGCCGCTGCCTCCAGCCGTGGCTTGCACTACTCTTGATTTCTTGTCCATTATTATTTCAAATCCACTGTTGCCCTCTCAGATCTGTAGGTAAGCTCTGTTCAAACCCACTTTCTCTTCTTGCTTTGATGGAATTTTGTGCTCATGAATTTAGCTCTACTGGGCTTTAGTGCTTGTAATTTTAAATTCCACTGATGCTGAAATTTGTAAAGCTTGAGATCACAAGTTTGTGGGCGAATACTTAAAATCCACTGTTTTGAACTCTACATCTGATATACATAGATATATTTTGAATCTTGATTTGTTGATTGATGCTCATTGTTAAAGAAAAATAAGACTTGAGTGAACCCTTATTAAATGCTTGGTCACTGAGAGAAGTAAAATGCCCAGATATTGAATTTTGCAATTTTGGCCTGAGATGGGTAATACACTGTTGAACCTGCCCCGATTTATATAACTTGAAGAAAACAGATTTCAAATCCATGTCTGAGCTACGAAATTCTGTTGATGAACTTGACTTGAATATGGCTTGTTGGCTTTTATCATTTGAGAGAAGGCACGATGGGACTATGTTGAATATTGAGCTTCATTTTTTTTTTTTTTTTTTTTTTTTTTTTTTCTTCAGGCACTTGTGTTGGCCATTCTAATATTAATAGAATACTTGATGCTTGCATTGAAATATTGATGTCAAGGGTGGAGATGTGATAGGAATGATGTCACGCTTGATACCTTGCGCCAAGACCGAACCAGCCTACCATCGGCCTCTCTTTGCTGAAACACTTCCTTCGGCTTTGACGGTCCAATGCAAACCACACACGTCGCCCGTTCAACGCGTCGTGTGTGGCCTTGCCTGACGCTGTTTAGCTCATCGTTGGTGTGCCCTCCTGGCTTAGCAACATTTTTCAAAGCTCTGAATACATAGATCTTGGCCTTGCTTTACACTCACTGGTTCCAGCCCCAATCATTGTTGACTTCGACGGTTCCAACGCACACCACACACGTTCGCCCTCTCAACGCAACGTGTGTGGTTGCTGACTCTTCTGTGGTACCAGCGTTGCTTCCGGCTTCAACTTGTCCGACGCCGACCACGCACGTTCGCCCACTCAACGCCACGTGTGTGGTCCTGCCAAGCCTAGCCCAGTCTTGTTGATTACAGTCTGTAAAGCCTCTCTGATTTCGGCTTATATTTCCAACATCAGCTTCGGACTTCACCTCTCTAACTGCCCAAATTTGTGAGTATGAAATTCGGCTCCCTCTTCCTCTCGTTGAATAATATAGATGATATATTGTTGTTTGTTTAACTTGTGGATGCTTGGGAAATACATAGCTGATGCCAAAATTTTTGTGTGACCGTTGTAGTTTTACGTTGGCTCGAGAGGAACCAGCCCGGAGAGACAAAAACTTGATAGTTGCATTTTCATGAACTTGCTCAGAGTAATAAAATTGTTGTAGCTTAAATAGATAATTATTATTTGTTGATGTCGCCCCATTCTGATAATGCCTGAATCATGATCTGAAATTGATATTGTTTGTCTCATTTGTTGGCTTTACTATTTCAGGCAAATAAATTCTTGATTGAAATCCACGTCCTCGGGGCCCTTGGAACCCACACTAATGAGAGTAAGGGCTGTTCCTCGGAAGTCCGAACAAAAGCAAGACTGTCCCTCGGGCGTCCGAAGGTAGCACACACCCTACTTTGGCAAGAAAGATTCCTCTGGAAGATAACCGAGTCTACCAAGCTTCTACCAACAGAAGTAAAGACTGTCTCTCAGAAGTCCGAGCAGAAACAAGGCTGTTCCTCGGAAGTCCGAGCAGAAACAAGGCTGTCCCTCGGGAGTCCGAGTGGATGCGCACTTCTACTTCGGCAGCTAATGGAAGCAAAGGCTATCCCTCGGGAGTTCGAGCAGGAGACAAGGCTCTCCCTCAGAAGTCTAAGCAGAAACAAGGCTATCCCTCGGAAGTCCGAGTGGATGCGCACTTCTATTTCGATAGCTAATGGAAGCAAAGGCTATCCCTCGGGAGTTCGAGCAGGAGACAAGGCTCTCCCTCAGAAGTCTAAGCAGAAACAAGTCTATCTCTCGGAAGTCCGAGTGGAAGTATACTTCTATTATGTCAAGAAAACTCCCTTCAGGTTGGTAACTGAGTCTACTATTTCTCTTTCTTCTTTGAGGGGCAACAAAAATTGAAAACTGTTTCAAGCAACATAACACCATGAAGATATACAATGTAGAGAAAATAACTTCTAATGGAGATACATAATATGGAGGAAATAAATTTCTTCATGACATAAGAAAGATAGAACTTCTTGGACAATGTAGTAAATGCAAACTGTAAATGTCATAGATAGACTTCTTCTACGGAATGTTGAAATTTGCCCCTAGAGTTGCAAGATCATTTGGAAAGCTTTCACCAGCTGCTCGGGTTGTGGCCATCATGCACCATCATAAATAGTACACCATCTTGCCTCCTTCTCGAACTTTCATCACCTTCCGAGGAATAGGCGGACTTTCTGGTCTAGACATTGCCTGCTTACTTGACTCTGCCATCAGCTCCTTGTCATCTTTGATATCCTCCCAACGAGGAATTTTGACCCCTCGAGGCTTAGAGGTGGTGGGAACTTCTTCGACAGCCAGTTCGGTGAAGTAGATGGCATCAGAATAATGAGCTTCATGGATCTCGAAAGGCCTTTCTGTAGCCTGAATTGTCACCGTCTTCTTTCCCCATTTTGCCTTAACACACTGATGATAACTCGATGGTACAGCCCCATATCTATGCATCCAGGTCCTCCCTAGAATGATGTGATAATTTGTCTCAGAATCGATAATATGGAACTTGGTGGCCGAGCGAATCTCTCCAACGGCTAAATCAACTGTTACGCATCCGATAGTAACTCTCCTTTCTCCACCGAAGCCAGTGATGACTATCGGTTGCTTCACAAAGCGTTCTTCAGAGATTCCGGCCTTTTCTAGAGTAGCGCGAGTCATAATGTTGATAGAGGCTCCACTATCTAGAAAGGCCCTTTTGAACTCAACCCCGTTAATAAAAGCAGTCACATAAAGCGGGCGATTGTGAGAAAAAGGATACTTCCGATCAACCTCGGAGAAAGTAATGGCACTAGACTGCTCTTTTGCCTTCCTCGGGATAGATCCCTCAGTCGACATGCATCCCTCATGGTGTGCCTCGGCTATATTAATGATAGACTTGGTGATTTCTGTTCTTGCCTCCTTGGAAAGTCCAAACTGGTCAAAGAACTGCTTGAACTTTACACAGTCTTGCAAGGTTTTGGCATAGTGATCCGGATCTTTTTCCACTCTTGGAGGCTCGTAGTTAACCATCTCCTCGGTCTCTTCAAAATAAGATGCCACATAAACATGGTGTCCTCCTCTTCCGTAGTACTCTTCTCCTCCTTCTGGATCAAAGGGATCTTCGCCATGAGTCATAAATGTTCTGCCCTCTGGATCAAGAGCACTTCTATAGTAAACTTGCTCACCCTCTGACTCGAGGATGTCGTCCAAATAACAATCATCGTCATCGAGGTTGGCGATAGCCTCAATCATCGGGCCTTCATAAGCTATCATAGCAACATTCTTGCCCTTGTCTCGGTGTTGAGGATATGGTTGTTCTCGGATGTCTTGAGTCCCTTGCTTTTTGAACCTCAATTCGTCTGCCTCGACTTTATCTCTGAAGATTTTTCTGAGAGTCCAACACTTCTCTGTCGGATGTTTCAATGTACGATGGTAGACACAGAATTCAGGGCTCTCACGGTCTTTCTTTGATGGCATTTCTTCAACATAAGGCAATTTTAGCTCTCCGTCAGCCACCCATTCCTTAACTAGAGCTTTCACTTCCTCGATTCCACATGGATAAGAAACATTCCCCTTTTCACCATTATATTGCTTTCTCTTCTGGCCTCTATGACCTCCTCCTTGTGAATTTCGGGTATCTGGGGCAGAGGCAGCAGCAACAATAGGTCCACGAGACGATTTGAAACTAGTCTTGTAACTGGCCTTAAATCCGGACTCCTGATCATGAGGAATGCTAATGTTCCGAGCTGCTTCTATTAATGCCGAGAAGGTGGGTAGCTTGTGATTAACTAAAAACATTTTGTATCTGCTCAATGCCCCTTCTAGACAGATTTGAACCAGATAACTCTCCTCGACTGCTTCATGACAATCTACGGCCTTGTCCTGAAACCTTTTGACGTAGTCAAGGATGTCTTCACTTTCTCGTTGCTTCTCTTTACACAATGTAAGTGTGGTCACCCTCTCCGCCACTTGAAAGAACTTGGAGTGGAATTTGTTAACCATTTCCTCCCAATTTCGGACAGAGTTTGGGGCCAAATTAACATACCAACTATATGCTCGGTCGGTGAGGGACTTAGAGAATTCTCTCAGTCGGAGGACGTGGTTTGAACCATGAATACCTAGAGTCTCGATGAATCGCACAACATGTTCTCGGGCATTTCCTTGTTTGCCGTCGAACTTGATGAACTTCGGCACTGTATACCCCTCAGGGTATGGATAGCTCAGTATCTCAATGGGGTAAGGCGGCTTGACGTCTGGATCAGGCAAAGAGGGTAAGGTCCTCTTGCCCCGTTCGAGATCGAACATGGCCTGTACATCGGCGAGAGTGAGAAACTGTTGAGGGAGAGAGTTTGATGGTGGTATTCCCGGGACTTGGCTTATGTACCCGAAGACTGAGCTAGGGGCGTCTTGGCCATTCTGGTGCTGCGAATTCATCATTGGTGAGGACATTTGACGATACTGGCCATCAGCGCCTATAGACAAGCCAGTCGGTGATGGGATATTGAATTGAGGCCCATAGAGTCCACCGCACGGCGCCGCTATACCGGGTTGTGCTTGCAGATTTGTTGTTGGCACCAAAGGAGGCCCGCTTGGTGCTTGGGTAACATTCACTGGTGGCGTAACAAGATTAGGTACGGGCATAGCTCCCTTTTGCGTCATCATGCTTCTTATGTTTTCCTGGACACCAGCAGTCGTTGGAGTGTCGTTCATTACACCAGAAACTCCCCTAGTCACCATTGGATCTTGGCTTGGCACGCCATGGAGACCGGGTATGGGCAAACTGCTGCCGCCTACTGTGGTTTGAGCATGTGTTACTGTGGCCGTGTTGCCATGAGCCATAGGCTGATTGGGGCCTACTTCTCCTTGGATTTGATTTTGCGCTCCGGCGGGAATAACTCCACCACCAGTTTGATTTCCGTTTGGCGCCGGTGCAAAGTTAGAACTCATCACCAACATGGTGTGAGTGAGATTCTGAAGAGTGGTAAGAATCTCTTGCTGAGTATTCTGAAGTCCTTGAATGGCTTCAAGCAAAAGTGGTTGATCTGAAGTCATGGTTCTGTCATCACCACCATTAGAGGATCCTTGTTGGTGAACTTCATCTTCTCCCGCCATCCTTGTTGGAGTTGTGTGGATTCCAGATCTCGTTGAGACCATTAACCAATCCGCCTCCCCAGCAGAGTCGCCAAAATGTAGGAGAGGGTTCAAGAAAGGAGTTGAGAAATTCGAATTCTCTGGAATATGATAAGAGGCTTAGATTCTTCAATAATCTCAACTTAGGAACACAACAACAAAGGAGATGATGGAGATAAGAGATTGGGTGAAGAAGAAGGCAAAATGGCTAGAGAATAGAATAATGGCAAGGCTCTCCCATTGATCTCCCACTTTCACTCTCAAGGTTGATAATGGAGAAGGGAAATTAGTTCTTTCCCAAGAGTTAAAAATCTCCAAAATCCATCCCTTGTAAAGCTATGGGTGGGTGCTATTTATAGGCACCTCATGATGTAGGATGGAGCCCATGTGCAAGGCACATGGGGGATATTCTCTCTAACCACCTTGTCCGAGGGGGTGACCTCTCCGAGGAGGTGACTTCTCCGAGGAGGTGACCTCTCCGAGGAGGTGACTTCTCCGAGGATGAGAAAACCCCGAAGAGGAGATCACTCCCTCGGCGAACCCTTCTTCTTAGCCACACCTAACCAATGATCCCCAATCATCCCAAAGGGTCAGGGGTAGTCCCAGAGGACGTCCTGCCGCAAAATATTGCCGAGTCTCATGGACCCCCCGTGGTCGTGCCACCTCGACCCGGGTATAGGCTAGTTTAACCGAAGAGTGAATTTATCTCCACTCACCGTCCTCGGGATCGGGTCCTTTGTTCGAACTCCATTACGCCCATGGTTCTGGTGCGTAGATCCCGGAAAGCTCCGAGCCCGCAAGTGTTCTGGGACTCATTAACGGAGTGACTTCTAGATTGCGTCTGAATCCGTTCGAAGCCAAGTATTTCGGACCTCTAGGTTCGTGGATCCGAACCCTTTCGAGTCCGAGTGCCTCGGATCTCTAGGCTTGCCTAATACCCTTTCGAGTTCCGGGCCTGAGTAAGTCTCTAGGTTCGTGGATCCGAACCCTTTCGAGGCTTAGAGCCATTTAGCCTGTTTGATGGTGATAAATTTGGGCCCACCAATCTTGGACTATTGGGCCTAATTAATTTAATGGACTCAAATTAGCCCCTCTTACAAGGGTGAAGGCTTCGTTGAGGTGAACACAAATACAGCCGATAGCAGGCTAATGGAGTCTTGAGAATGTATGTATTGGCTAAGTAGAATTTAGAAGGCAAGTGTAGTAGTAAGGTTTACCGTGCAAGTGCACTTGCTGAGGTTCAAGCTGAGAAGGTAAATGTAGCGGCAAACACTCCTGCAGCAACTACACTTGCTGAAGCTCAAAAAGGAGTTGTAGCGCCAAACACTCCCGTCGCAACTACACTTGCTGAGGCACCAAAAGATAGTTGCAAAGGTAAACAGATAGTACATAGTACATGCAGAGGGACATGTGGCACATTCATCCCGGTGGCTCAAGGTAGAATATTCTGTGTGATCCTTAGAGACACCTGTCTTCTCTCTATTTAGCCGTTTGGTGTTCTCTTGGTACTAAGGAAAAAGCCTATAAATAGGACCCATTTCTCAAGGTTCAACAAGAGAAATTTTGGTGATTTGGGAGAGATGCTGACCATTTGTGCAGTACCATACATTTCTTCTTGAGCTACTTGTTCCACCCTTACCCAGTTGCACACTCTCAAACTCCCAGACAGTTGTTGATGCTCATTCTCCAGCTACTTCCACCATTGTTGGACCATTAACATAGTTTTGCCTCTCTAATCACCTTCCTAACCTCGAACCCCCCTACAGGCTCATGATCACACATCCATATAAATTATTGTATATTTATAAGAGATCATCACTGTATATTTTTATATGTGTAATTAAGGGTATCTCCAATGGTTCACCATTTTTTTCATCAAATCTGAGTAAAAAAAAATGACGAGTTCCTCAATCTAATATGAACTACTCCAACAGTTTACTGTAACTTTCCTCAAATCTAAGTGGATGTCCAGGGGGATAATCGACTGGCCAATCGGAAAGTGAAAATGAATTTTCTAAATTTAATCCATATGTGCATATTGCTCAACCAAAACCAAGTTCTTGAACCATGAAAAACCCAACTAGTTCAATCATTTTCTTGTTTCTCTGTGTGTGTGTGTGTGTGTGTATATGTGTGTCCTCTTTTCTGTATATCAGTCTCTCTAGTGTTGGGTCTACCTTTTTCTTGAGCTTTTGATACACCATCTCTGTGTCTCTCTACTTTTGCTACAGAGAGGACATATGAATTGGTTTCCTTGGTGTAGACAATCGAACCACACAACTAAGAAGAAAAGAAAGAAGAATTTGGGGAAGGGGTTTTGTAGTAGAATTCATAGTCCTTTTTCCAATCAAATTACACAAACATCTAGCTCTAGGTGCCTGTGTACATTGTAAATGAAAGGCAAAATTAAAAATAAAGATAAAAATAAAAATAAATAAGAAAAAACCATCATTGCTCTGTCTTGTGCAAATACTTGGCCAAGTCTTTCGAACTGTTCATCTTTCTCAACATATAACAGTTGTAGGTGGCTTCAAATGGTGTTTTTTTTTTTTTTTTTTTCTTTTGAATTATTTGTCATCACTATTCTTGGCTTCAAATGGAGCTTCTGTATACAGATTATTATGAGTTTGATCTTATTGTTAATAATCTTGATAGGATCAAAGTCTGATAGTGGTGGTGGTGTTAGGAAGGCTGGTGTTTTCGATTATTGTATCAGTAGATGTGGGTGGGGTTTATCTTCTGTTTTCGCTCTCTTGTTTTGCTTGGGTTGGTTTCTCATCAACCTGTAGTTTGCCTGCATATGATTGTGCTACATTTATGGTGTCAACCTAGTTGGGATTTCTTATTGTAGCTATGATGCTTGTAGCCTTCCCCTTTCTTTATTGCTGATTGTATGAGTTGTCTCTTCTTTTCATCAATAAAGCTTATCTTTGCCCATCAAATTTTATTTATTTATTTTTTTATAGCCCATCAGTTTCAATTCAAGATTGCAGGAACCTCTTTATTATGGTTAAAGAGGTGGTCAACTGGAGGGTCGATCTCTGTGTGTAAAATTTTCACAAAATTTTGCTTAAGGTGGTCATCCGGTCAGATGTCCGGTGGGTCCACACTCAACGGCTATACATAATAAATTGCTGAAAGGTGCAAGACGTCCTCAGTTTGGTTAAAATTTTGGGCGGTTCTCAATTTGATATCATTTTGATAAAACCGTTAGAGTTAAAAAAATGTGTACTTTTTCACCAAATTCAAATTTGGTTATACATCAGATAAACCGTTGGTGATGGCCTAATAGGCCAATCTTTAAAAATGCAAATGTTGATTATTTATTTTATGGCGTGGGACTCTTTTGTGTGTGTGTGCGCGTGTGTGTATTATATTTCTTTCTCATTTGGGGAGTGAGGTTTAAAGTCAAAAAATTTAAAAATTATTATAAGTTATCATAATACTCTCTTTATTTTTTGCACATTTTTTCATAAAATTAAAAAATTAATTAAAACAGTCAATTTCTAAATAGGGCCTAATATTATTTTATTATGGGGAGTCTTGTTTTGTTCACACATCTTATTTAAGTGGTGTCTTTTGTGTATCATCCATGAACAAAATTAGTTCGATCTGATATTTGTAATATTTTCATTTGATTGTTTATGTCTTTGAAAAAACGGACGACAAATATATTTGTTAAAATAGACTATTCATTGTGCAAATTTGTTTAAAATAGGGGAATTTGTGATACTAATTGCGACTTATGATTTTGAAAATTACACCTCTCTTCAAATTTGTAATCGCATAACAAATTATCCTTTCATCAATATGTCAATTAATAGTTTTTAATAAATTTTGATAAAGAAATATTTGTAATTTCCGAAACCATTGAAGGTAATTCACATTTTAAACAAGGGGAATTTGTTTTGAGATCTCTGATATTAAGATTTTATAAGATAAATGACATACAATATTTTCATAGTAGTTAAGGTCCCTCAACATTTTCACAGAGAAAATTCGACTCAGAGAAATTTCGTCTGACTTAGAAAAATTTTGCCTGACTCAGAGAAATTTTGGCCCCAACTCAGAGAAATTTCTCTTTTCTGTATGAAAATTGAAATTTCTCTGAATCAGACAAAATTTCTCTGACTCAAATAAAATTTTTCTAAATCAATTTTTTTCTGTAAAAATGTTAAGGGACCTTACCTGATAAAAAAAAAATTAGACCTCTCCTACTACACAAAATTAGAGAGATATTTTACTAATTTTTCCTTTGAACAAATATCAGATAATATATTTATAATTTACCCTTTTATCCACAGGAGAATAAAAATAGTAAGTTAAATGACACGAGATAGTCCACCAACAAACAATTTGTTTACTACAACTTTGATAAAGAGTTCTAGTAGAGCTGCTCTAATAGCAGCTCTACTGAGCTGGCACACCAAACAAACAAAAACACACACACACACACACACACAAAACACAAGAAGAAAAAAGATAAATTAATGCTATTTTAGAGCACTTCTTTTAGAGCTCTAAAATATTTTTCTTGTTTACTATATACTGAAGACCAAACTTCATAAAAAATTTTTGAAAGCAAACAAAATTACAGTAGGCCCAACTAAGATAAATTTGCAATATTCTCAATATAAAAGGATAAAAATGTAATTTAAGACAAAGCTAACATGATACAGATAAATTTGCAATATTCTCAATATAAAAAGGACAAAAATGTAATTTAACACAAAGCTAACATACAATCATTTGTTGAGGACAATTTAGGTAAAATAAAAAATGCACAATTTCACTATTTCAAAATGGAAGAGATTTTTGTGAAAAATTCTATAAATCTCAAATTTTCTAACAAATAAATGATAAAATATTCTCACTCATATGAGATATTTGATCATTTATTTGTTAGAAAATTTAATATTCCTAATATTATTCAATTTCTATAATTGTAGTATATATATACACACACACGGATTTCACACATTCACACTCTCTAAGGAATGTGTTTAGAAGTATAAATGAATGTAATTGTGAAATCACTCATGTTTTTTTAACTTTATTTTTTCTTTACCAGCTAAATACTACTTGAAATAATAAATTACGTAATTTAAAAGCAAAAATGAGTGGAACTTACAAGCGCCACTCCGTCCGCCATTGGCCATGTTTGGTACAGCTTATAAGCAGCTTAAATCAGCTTTTACCGTAAAATAAGTCATTTTGGAGAGTTTGGTTGAGCTTATGAGAGATAGATTGTAACTTAAATTAATTGATTTTGAGCTAAAAGTTGTAAGCTGCCTCAGAGGTGCTTTTTTTTTTGAGCTTATGCGCGCAGCTAGTTATAGAAGGACGAAATGACTTAAATGCCCCTTCAAAAATACAGAAATTACCAAAATACCACTATATAAACTTGACATTCAAACACTGTTCACGTCCAGAGAGAGAAAGAGAGCGTGAGAGGCAATTTCTAGGGACTATTTTCGACTAAGATTTCAAGCTGTTCTCTCTCTATCTCTCTGCCTCTCTCTCTCTCCGGCATTGGTTCGTCGCTATCGCGATCTGTCTCTGTCTCTGAACCATCGCAATCTGTCCCTCTCTCGCCATCGCTCTCTCTCTCTCTCTCTCTTTGTGCCTCCGTCGTCGTCCCCCATCCCCCTTCGCGATCAACCGTGCGAGGCGATCTCAAACCCTAGCGCCGGTTCATCGCAGCTGTACCTGCCGGAGCTAGGGTTTCAGGTTGTGTGTGTGTGTGTGGAGGTTTTTAGTATTTTTTTAATCAAATAATAGTAATAATAATAATAATAATAATAATAATAATAATAATAATAATAATAATAATAAAGCATTTTAGCAATGAATGAGATAAATTTTATATTAATTGAAAAAATGAAAATAAGCCATTAATTGACACTAATTAATTAATTGAAAAAATGAAATAATTTTGTACTAATTGATTTATAATGAAAAAATGGAAATAATAATTTATATGAAAAAATGAAAATAAGCCATTAATTGACACTGATTAATTTATAATGAAAAACTGAAATAATTTTATACCAATTGATTTATAATGAAAAATTAGAAATAATAATTTATAATAAAAAAATGAAAATAAGCCATTAATTGACACTAATTAATTTATAATGAAAAAATGAAATAATTTTATGCTAATTGATTTATAATGAAAAAACGGAAATAATAATCTATATGAAAAAAATGAAAATAAGTCATTAATTAAAACTAATTAATTTATATTGAAAAAATGAAATAATTTTATACTAATTGATTTATAATGAAAAAATAGAAATAATAATATATATGAAAAGATGAAAATAAGCCATTAATTGACACTAATTAATTTACAATAAAAAAATGAAATACTTTTATACTAATTGATTTATAATGTAAAATTGAAAATAATAATTTATAATGAAAAAATAAAAATAGGTCATTAATTGACACTAATTAATTTATAATAAAAAATTAAAATAATTTGATACTAATTGATTTATAATGAAAAAATGAAAATAATAATTTATGTAATACTAATTATATTAACTTTTATTAAAGAAATAATTTTTTTTTTAAATTAAAATTGAAAAAAATGACAGAATAATCATTTTTATATTATATAAGGATAAAAAAGATAATTACACATTAAAAAGTTATTTTATAACTAATCGTTTAAATTCATAATCTCACAATTATATCAAACAGATTAACAATTTATATTTACAATTATAAATTATAATCTATTAAAATATAATTTGTAATTACTTCTCTACGGCTCTACTAAACAGACCATTGACAAAGACAACAGCAACAGCAACAGCAACACACCTCCACTCTCAAGAAAATTTATTGGTTGGTTTAAAGTGCAGCATTATCATATTACACATCAATTACACTTTATCATATTTTTTTATATGAATAATGTTAGGTATTCTAAATAATTTACTAAATATTTTATCAAATTTTGTGAAAGTTACACACATGTAAATTTGTGTGTAACGTTACACATGTAAAAAATTTAATAAAATATTTAATAAATTATTTAAAATTTATAGCATTACTCTTTTTATATTTTTTTAATCATTCTACACAGTACACTCCGTGACGATTTTCAATACCAACAAACAACTTTTCCGTTACAAACATTGAGAAATTAATTACCTTTACTTTATTGTGAAATTGGCAAATGCTCTGCCGCGTGGCAATCAAACATTGAGTAACATATCCTCCATCAGCTTTCCGATCATGTTGAATGAAGATCCACCCTCCACCAACGCCTTCTTGCTCTTCTCTCCAATCTCTTTCACCTTTTCTCTCACATCACTGTCACTTACCATCACACAACTCACCGCTCTTTCTATCTCATCGGCCATCACAAGGTCACCAACGTCACCGCCAAATCCACCGCCGCGATAGTCCAACCTCATCTCCACTGCCACTCCCAACTCCCTCACCATCGTGAACGCGTTGAGCTGTTGTTCAGAGTACATTGGCCACGTCACCAAAGGCACACCGTTCCACAAGCTCTCCATGATCGAGTTCCATCCGCAGTGCGATACGAACCCTCCGATCGCTTTGTGGGCCAGTACCTCCGCCTGTGGGGCCCACCCACACACCATCCCCTTCCCTCTGGTCCGTTCGATGAACCCATCTGGCAACATTTCCTCCGGATTCTCAGCTTTTCCTTGTGTTGTTGTCGTTGGTGGTACACGAATGGACCACAAGAACCCATGCGCACTGCGCTCCAGCGCTTGAGCTATCTCTCTGAGTTGGGGTGCACCGAATATCCCCATGCTGCCGAAGCACAGGAACACCACCGACAATGGATCTTGATCATCCAGCCATTTCATTATGTTGTTGTTCTTACTGTGGGACCATGGGGAACCTAGCTTGTTCTGGGCCTCACCCTTCGCATCAATCAGCGGTCCGACGGTGTAGATTGGAGGGGTTTGATCGTCGCAAAATGAGCTAATAGCATGGGATTCCAACTCCAGTAATGTATTTACTATTATGCCCTTGGTGTCCCTAAGCCTTTTTCCAAGCTTGAGAAGAGCAGCGTAACCACCGTCCTTGTTGAACACTGCGGAGGGCAAAACTCGTGGAGGAACTGGGTTGATAAAACCCGGAATCAAAAACTCAGGATCCGATTCGCTGAACTCGGTGCTGACCCTGTCATGGCGAGTTGGGATGTATAGCCCGAGGCCAAGACACGCAGCACCGGAGGTCAAGAATAGATAAGAAGGAAGACCGAATTCGTTGCCAACGTCAATCATGGAAAGGCAAAGGAAGTCGAGGACTAACCCAACGAGTCGGGGCGAGTTAGGGTGAGAGTGAGTCGACCCGATGAGGTTACCGAGGACGTCTTTGATGTGGGGTTTGAAACTTTCTATGTAAAGAGTGAGATAGTTTTCATGGGAATTGGAGAGTTCGAGTGAGTTGGGTGGATGGAGTTGAGGGAGGTCAATGAGTTGGATGAGTGGGTAGGAGGCGGAGAATGAGTTGGTGTAGGAGTCAATGCTTGGGTGGCTGGAGGGTGGTTTGATGACAAGGATGGTGATGGAGAATCGATCATCTCGATCGATAAGGCGCTTCGCGAACTCTACAATTGAGACAAGGTGACCGATCCCTGGACATGGATGAACACAAGCCCTGCTTTCTTCATCTCAGATGTAGATTTCTTTTGACTTTGTGTCTCTCTTGCTCCCTTCCTTCCTTCAATGCTCTTTGGCTCATGATGATCACACATCCATATACATTATCGTTATATAAATAAATAAATAAAAAATTGTTTTTCCTTTTGGATAAGTAATATATAATTCTGCTGAGCAATGCTATAGACCACTAATTTACCATCACTAATATCACCACTAGTGAGGTGTTAATTGAAAAAAAAAAGAAAAAAAAAAAAACAAGGCACAAAACACATGTGGCACATTAGAGCTACCACTAATTAGTGGTCTAAAGCATTTTTGAATTCTGATATCTAGTGGTTGTTTGATTTTAGCCGTTGATGTTATATAAAAGTGTTAGGCTCTGTTTGGTTTAGATTTCAAAGTATAATTTCATCACTGATTTGAGTATGGTATTTGATTACAGTTTTTAAATTATAATTTTACACCAGTTTCTCAAAACTCATTTTAAACCATAATCATTACTTTTCAAAACTCATAACCAAACACACAACTCAAAACTCTTTTCAAAACTCAAAAACAATTAATTTTTATTCTAAATATTTTTTATTTTTTTATTTTAAATATTTTATTTTATTTTATAGGAAATTTTTTAATGTTTTAATTTTCATAAAAATATTTTAATATTTTAATTTTAATACTTTGATATTTTAATTGCAAATATTTTGATTTTCGGAATATTTTTAATATTTTGATTTTCGGATATTTTTAATATTTTGTTTTTCAGAATATTTTTAATATTTTAATTTTCTAAATATTTTTAATATTTTAATTTTCTAAATAATTTTAAAATATTTTTAATGTTTATACAGGCCTAAAAAATTAATTGACATAAAATAATTGACATAGAAGTTATTTGAAAAAAAGATTATTCAAAAAAATTACTTTAAAACAATTAATTAAAAAAATATATTTTTTTATTTGAGTATTTTAAAAATAGTTTAGTTATGACTGTTGATCAAAAATACGAATATCGAGTTATGAGTTGTGTTTTGATTATCAATTATAGGTTGAATTAAGTTTTGAAAATTATTTTAAAAACTCATCTGGAAACAAATTTTCTTATTTCACATGCCACATTAAACTTTCAAAACTCAATTCCACATACAATTCAAAACTCAATTCAACACTCTATTTAAAAACAATAATCAAACAAATTTTCTACACTCAAATCATAATTCCACAACTTACAAACTCAAAATACAACTTATACTATCAAATCATATTTATAAAACTTTATCAAACGTAACCTTAATTTTTTCTGAAATTTTTTACCCTTTTTCTCTTAAAAATTTTAACAATACACGATCCTCTCTCTTACAAAAAAAGGATGTGGATTCTTGTGGTTTAAATAGAATGGTATTATTTGAGTGTGTAAGGCTTACCATGAGTTCCGTTTCTATAATTCGAATTGTTTATCTTGTCAATAGATTGGCCGCCTCAGCACCATTTCTATAATTTGCCTTGTTCATCTTGTCAAAGGACTAGTTGCCTGAGCAGGCACTATAAGAAATTTTATTTTTGACGACTAAATTTTTTTTTTTTTTAGAAGAAACATAGCATAGAAGTTCCATTAATCTGCCAAACATTGTCTTACAGCAGTTGTAAGGTAATGAGCAGCTTGGACAACATCCCTCTCTACCTTTTCTAATACAACATAATCAAAATGTTTACTATAGTACAAAATATCAGTTAAAATAGATTGAAGATGCCAATCGTTGTCTTGATCATGATTTTGTAGTAGCAGTACTAAGACTAGGCAATCTGATTGTAGAAGAAGACTCTTGATGCCCCGCTTGTATGCCCAATTTTGTAGTAGCAGTACTAAGACTAGGCAATCTGATTGTAGAAGAAGACTCTTGATGCCCAACGCAGGGCCTGGAACACTGTAGCAGCTTCCGTTTGCTGTGGGGAAAGCATTGGTGGCGCTAAAATAGCTTCCTCATTGACCAGCTGATTACCTTCATCAAAACATACCCAGGCCAAACCAGTCCGTTCGTCGACCGAGAGCCGAGACCCGTCTACGACGATGTGCTTTCGTTGAAAATCTGCAGTGGTTGATGAAAGTTTGCGGAAAAATAATTTATTTTAAAAAACATTTTTTTAAAGAAACACCACTTGATTATACAATCTAAAATACCTTCTCCAAGTGAGTTGTTGATAATACCTCACCAAGCGATCCAAGTGTCTCGCCTCAAAAGTGATTCACCTTGCACCCTCTTTGATTTATTTTTTTTGTGTATATATTTTCTACAGACCTTAAAAATTCTGATGGCCATTTTTTTTTGTATCAAATACATCTGATATATATACACAACACATGATAGAGTTTGCATGTAGGTGGGATCTTTAGGGATCTCTATCTTTTAGTTGTAGGGATAAAATAAAAGATGTATCTTTTATTTTAAATATACAGGATACAACTTATCCAATTTTTCATTAATTATCTTTTATACAGATAATATAGAACTTCCACTAATTGCAATAATGTCCATCAACACATTACAATTAAACCCCTAAAAGTAGAGAATTACAAGTGAGGCCCTTTCTTACAATTAATCACAAATTTCCTTCCACCAAACTATATTCCACATGAGCTATTAGGCATGGACAAATTTATCACTATCAAAAGCCCTAACTCATGTAACCGAATTCTAAATTTTTCCTTCTTCTAATTGGACCCTAAAAGCATTTTCCAAAAATAGTGTTTGTACAATTATATATGTATAAAATATTTTTATGAAACAGTAACCGGCCGGTTTTCTTTTGGTCCAATGTTAATAGGAAAAATTGTTTGAATATACTTTCTCACTTGAGAATGTTGGATTCCATGTTAAGCACCTATATAAATTAATTATCACTCACATAACCCAACATGTCCGTGTATAGCCTTTGATTCAGCGTCACCGATTGACAATGTCAAAGTTAAATGAATAGATAATTAATTTATACAAGCCTCTCAGGTCAAAGGAAAATAAGTGTATTGTAATAGAACTACCTTTTAAACTGATACTGATCATTCCATAGGTATTCTTAAAACCGATCCTGTTCAGTGCATGTACTTATTGCATAACACCCACCTATTTGCTTAAGGTCGCTACCTCAATGATGGAGTTAATCATTCTATCATATATCAGCAAAACAAGTGTAGGCCATAGTAGTGCGACGCCCAATCAACACCCATAGCCTAGAACATTAATTGGGTCTACAAGGCACCGAAAAATCAAAACTCCCGGCTTTTGGTTCATTAACCATTAGCATGTTTTTCTACAATGTTACCCAAGGGACCTTATGTTCACATCATATGTGACATTAAATATAACATTACCCATAATAACATACAAAATGCAAAATATAAAATGCCAAGCAATTTATATAATCAATTAATAAAGTCAATAAATTGGTTTTTGAAGGCACAAATGCTAACATTCTCCCACTTGCACTCAAAACCAATTACACATGTATTTAATACCATTCTGTTTTAAATAATTTCAAAAATTATATAAAAAGTATTCTCCCCACGATTTGATCGAAGACCTTTGATACTTTTTCCAAGTTGCTACGTAATTCCTTGAACTTTTCAAAGGATTCAGACTTATGTTTCATTAGGTACAAATAATCATACCTAGAATAATCATCGGTGAATGTAATGAAATGGTAAAAATCACCTCTTGCTATGTGATTTATTGGACCACAAACATTTGTGTGTATTAATTCCAAAACTTCTGTGGCTCTTATTCCTTTTCCCATAAATGGAATTTTAGACATTTTTCCTTGCAAGCAGGGCTCACAAATTGGATAGGGCTCAATTTTCAAAAAAAAAAAAATCTAAAGGTTCATCATTGACCAATCTATTTAGATGTTCTAAATTGATATGGCCGAGTTTCAAGTGCCACGTGTAAGTTTGATTAACATCTCTTTTTCTTTTAAGGGGTAACATACCAGTGGATGTATCATTCTCAACACAATAAATGGAGTTATCAATAGAACTAATAAAGTAAAGACCTTCTATTAAAATGCCAAAAGCCACAAATTTATTATTGTGCTTAATAACAACTTTTTGAAGAAAAGGAAAAACAATATCCCAACGAAAATAACTTTGAAATAGAAATTAAATTTCTACGAATGTCTGGCATAAATAGACAATCTTCTAAAACTAGAGTTCTATTAAATGATAATTCCAAATAAAAAAAAAATCCTATGGAAACTACAGCAGCTGTTGCACTTGTTCCCAAGTTTATTAGCATCTCCCCTTCATTAAGCCTTCTGGTCTCCTTGAACCCCTGCAACATATTGCAAATATGTGAGGTCGCACCAGAGTCTACACACCAAGCTTTAGGAGGACCAATCAATAAATTGGTTTCAATAACAAACAGATTCAACATACCTTCTGAAGGTTTGTCCTTTTTCAGTGTTGCCACTGACAGCAGTTTCTCTTCCAATGGCCAAGCTTTCCACAATGGAAACAATTTCCTTTGCTTTTCTTCTTATCTATGCCCTTTTTAAAAACACCTAGTGTTTTTTCAGAGAACTTGGAGTCCATTGGTTTCTTATTAAAATTGTTCTTGCCCTTAGGCTTGAATTTTCTAGGACTTTCCTTTTCACCCATCATTACAGTGGGTTGGCTCTTTTTAATAAGATCTTCTGCTACTTGCAACATATTGAGCAGCTCTGATGGTGCAACAATCAACTTATTCATATTGTAATTCAAAATAAACTGATTATAAGAATCTGGTAAAGATGAAAGTATCGCATCAATTTTAGTTTCACCATCAATATCTGCACCCAAAGTTTCCAGAATGTTAATGAAAGATATCATTTTTAGAACATGTTCCTGTACTGGAGTACCTTCCACCATTTTAGTGGACATCAAACCTTTCATGGCTGTTTGGCGTGCACTTCTGCTTTGTTCTCCAAACATTTCTTTCAAGTTAACCATCATGTCTTTTGTAGTAGGAACACCCTCATGCTGCTTTTGCAACACATTGGTCATTGAGGCCAATATGTAGCATTTTGCAACATCATCTGCCTCATGCTACTTCCTAACAGCCTCACGTTGTTCATCAGTGGCATCCGCCTCAGGAAGTGCAGGTGGATCAGTGGTTAGGACATGGTTCAATTTTTCAGCAGTGAGGACAATTGTTAAATTTCTCTTCCAGTCCACATAGTTTGATCCAGTCAAACGATTATCATCAAGAATTTTGGACAAAAGATTAAAGTTGTTCATTTTTAACTGCATATGCTAAAAATTAAAACATTTCTATTCTTGTGAATGGTTCGCCAACTGATGAATTCTCTCCTAGCAAAGGATTAAGGCAAGGAAATCCTTTTTCCCCTTTCCTTTTTAATATTGCAGCTGAGGGCCTCAATCTGCTGTTGGTACGAGCAAAAGAGATGGGGCTAATCAAGGGTGTTACAGTGGGCCAATCAGAGTTTCAAGTAACCCACTTACAATTTGTTGATGATACCTTACTTTTTTGTGAAGCAGAGGAGGCAAAGTTGGTGACTATTAAAAGAATTCTTCGGTGCTTCGAGATTATTTCAGGCTTGAAAATAAGTTTCCATAAGAGTGTGCTATGTGGTATAGGAATTGATGAAACTCTTGGCCAAGCTTTTGCAACCAAACTCAACTGTAAGTGCCAAAAACTACCAATGAAATATTTAGGGCTACCTCTTGGGCTAACACTAAAAGAAGCAAGTTGTGGCAACCTGTAGTGGATAAAATAAAGTCAAAATTGGCCCTTTGGAAAAGAAAGTTGCTCTCTTTTGCTGGTAGAGTAACCCTGATAAAATTTGTCATGTCCAATCTCCCATGTTATTACCTATCTTTATTCAAATTGCCTGAGGGTGTGGTGAAAACTATTGATAGATTGCAAGCAACCTTTTTGTGGGGAAGCTCTGAACAAAAGAGGAAAGTGCATCTTGTGAAGTGGAAGTCTGTCACAACCAGCAAGGAGCAATGAGAATTAGGGATTGTGAATTTGAGGGAAATGAATACCAGTTTATTCATGAAATGGTGGTGGAGATATGGAGTGGAGGAAAAGGCATTATGGAGGCAGGTTATAAATAGTAGGTATGGAGTGGTAGGAGGGGGGTGGATACCTAATCTTGACACTCCTGGGAGGGTGTCAAATATGTGGAAAGGAATTCTCACAAGAGTAAAGGTTAATCCAGATTGACATGCTTTTTTCCTCTCTAGTATAGAAATTCATTTGGGTAATGGAAAGAGAGTGCACTTCTGGCTGGATAAATGGTTGCGGAATACTAAACTTAGAGATGAATTCCCTAGGCTATTTAGTTTGTCTACTGAGAAGAAAAAAATCCCTAGAATATTTTGTGCGTAGAAAGGCAATTTTAGGGGGATGGAATATATCTTTCAGAAGGGTACTAAGGCCTTGGGAGGGTGTTGAGGTTAATAGATTATATCTCATGCTGTCAGAGACACCATGCTTGAAAGCAATCCTCCCAAATTCTCTTAGGTGGCAGAGGTCCTTATCTAGGCAGTTCACAGTTGCTTTAGTGAGATCCTAGTTGGAAGCTCATCATAGGCCTAAGCTGTTGATCCCTAAACTATTATGGGGTAATGTGGCTCCTCCTAGAGTTCAATTCCTGGGCTGGTTGAATTGGAAGGGCAGAGTTAAAACCATGGACTTTCTGCAAAGTATTGGTGTACTTAGCAGTAGTTTCAATAATGTCTGCCCCTTTTGTAAAGCTGAATCTGAATCTGTGAATCATATTTTCCTGCTGTGCAGTGGTATTTAGGAGTCTTGGACTAAACTGTTACTTTGGTGGGATTTGAAATGGGCAACACCTGCTTCAGTAGTGGTTTTGTTACATTGGTGGATGGGTTTCAAATGCAAAAAAGACTATTATGAAACTTTGGAATTTAGTGCCATTGGCTATGCTATGGTCTATTTGGAAAATCAGGAATGATTGCATCTTCAATGGGTGTCAACCTAATCTAAAGGATTTGAGTGCTAATGTGAAATGGAGAGTAGCTTTGTGGGCCAAGTCCAATCTCTCAGGTTTCTCTTACTCAAGGCATGATATTGTTCATAACCTTAGTTAGATATTATTCTGCTGTTAAGAGTGTTTGGCCTCTGTATCTGTGTGCTATGTGTTCTATTATGCTGTTACATTGGTGTATCTACTGTTACATTAGTGGTTGTTCTGGTGTTTCCCGCTAATCTGGTATTTCTGTGCTGGTGCTACTTGTGTCTGGTGTATCTTGCTAATTCTAGTGTTTTTGTGCTGTTAACTTGGTGATTACTTTGGTGTATTTGTTCTGGTGTTACTTGTTATGCTCTGGTGTTGCTGTGTTTTTTGTTGATGTTTTTTGGTTTTGTGTATCTGTGCTAATGTTCTGCTAGCAATGTTGTCTTGTGTATCTATGTTACTCTAGTATATCTGTGCTAGAGCTGCTTGTGTCTGGTGCATCTTGCTAATCTAGTGTCTCTGCACTGTTAACTTGGTGATTGCTCTGGTGCATCTGCTTGGGTGCGACTTGTTCTTCTCTGGTTTGGCTGTGTTTTTGCTTATGTTTTTTGCTTTTGTGTTTATATTCTGTTGTATCTGCTAACACTGCTGCCTTGTTTAGCTTTTTTTTTTTTTTTTTTTTTTTTTTGCTTAATCTGTTGTAGTGTTACTGTGTATCTGTTGGTTCCTCACCAATAGATTTGTGGTTTGGTGCTGTCATATGATTTTGTGAGTGACTTAGGGACAACCTAGTTGGGATTGGGTTTGTTTCACCATGATGGTTTTTGCATCATTCCCCCTCTCTCCCTCCTTTATTGTTGTGTTTCTTACTTCGTTGTAAGGTTTTTTCTCATCAATAAAGCTTTTTTGGTTGATAAAAAAAAAAAGTTGAGGGTGTAGTCAGGTTCATGAGACTCACCATAGAACTGTTCATTTTGTAAGATTATTTGTGTATATCATCAACACATAAAAATTAGGTTGATCCAATAATGACAACATGTTCAATTTGTCACAATTGTCTTAAAAAACAAATGTGTTTTTTAGAATAGATCATGTATTTTTTTAGTGACAAACATAATCAATTGAACAAGTTACAATTATCGGATCAATCTTCCTCTTTTTTCTTTTTCTTTTTTGTCCGATGATATACTTGAAGGGCCTTACAAAATAAACAATTTGAATAATCAAAACAAAATATGTAATAGACCCCCACAAGCCCAAATTACACCTTCTGTCCAAATTTGGACCGGAGAGAAGCCACGCCTTTGTGCCTACTCACTAATTATTATTGATCACATCTTTAATCTATCTTCTATTTTTAAGTGAATGATGGACTTGGTGTCCAAGCATTCACATCATGTCACGTGGCAACTTTATCTAGCCTAAAATAAAATATTATTATTCAAAGGCGTGAGTAAGATTTAAACCAAAGGCCTTGAATTTCATCAAGAATACTCCTACCACTTAGGCAACATACATATTATGATATTAATTTTCTTATTATTTGCTTTTATTCTTATTTATCTTAATTACACACGTATCTATGGGTCAATATTAAATTATGAATATGATAAAAAAAAAAATCTCCTTGTCCTTCTCCTCCTTGGTTTTTGTGATTTTATTTGGTGAAACGAAAGTTGCATAGTCTGCAATTTGATGCAATATATAATTATTATTAGCTAGTGATGAAAGCCTAAAATTAAACCAGTTGAGCTAACCAGTTGGGTAAGAATTTCTGCACTTCATTTTAAAACTTAAGGAATTAATAACTTTCTCCGTTTGAGGTGTGAATATATTTTTTTCCATATATTTATTTAAAAATTATTCTTGTGTGATTGCTAGGAATCATGATATTTAAAACTTTAGATCAATATTGTAAGACTTATTTCTAGCAATTGAAATTTATTACTGTTTTCATCTCCTTTTCTTCATAGAATATAACCTAATTTAACAATATTTTTATTTATTTATTTTTTACATTAGAGGTTATAGTTTAAGAGAAGGGAAAAACAAGTATAGAACCCTTAAACTCTTAATGAGGGGCAAGGGTTCTTACCCACTAGGGTAGCTCAATTACTATTATAATTCTTAAATAAAAAATTTGCTCCAAAAACTGTAAGGAAAGTAATATGCAAGTCCATTTTTTAAATTCAGTGATTTGTAAGAAAGATAATTGGTTGATAATTAGAAAAGTTATGAGAGAGAAGGTTGCCTTTGATATTCTAATGGACAAATTATATTTTGCACCAAATTCCACTTTGGTCCCTACACATCAAATTATGGCAATCCACCCATTGAGTTTCTGGTCAAGTGGCAATGTCACTTTTTTGTTACTATATCGTATAAGTCTTTAATAGAAGTTAGTAATGTAATGTAAGAATAAGTTGTTCAAAGAACATGTGCGTGTGTGTGTGTTAACAAACTATGAAAATAAGGATGGCTCGAAGAGAATGAGGGATCGTAGGTGGTGGATGAAAGCTGGTGTTATATAGTTTAAGGTACTCATTACTTCAGAGACAATTACCGAATCTGGTGGCTATTTTTGTGGACAGTCTGCCACATGAGACGACACCAAAAGAGTTGTTTAACATGTTCAAAAAGTTTGGAGTGGTTCATAGTGTCTTTATACCATACAAAAAAAGTAAAGCACGGGCATGGTTTGGCTTCGTTAGGTATGATTGTGAGGTGCCAGCCGGAGTTGCAATCTAAAAGATTGACAAAATTTGGTGTAACGACAAAGTGCTAGTTGACTATGACAATGGAAGAAAACATGTGCTAAACCAAGATGACAAAAAGAGGGTTAGTCCAACTTTTATTTAGAGTAAGAGAGGTCTAACGGTCGACACAAGCAAAGTAACCACGAAAGGAGGTGCGAGTAAGTTTATTACTCTATCCAAATCTTACATCAAGATTGTAAAGAAGGATGCATGTAAGGATGCAATGTCCTAACAAGGCATCAGATGATGGTAGCGAATGGTTACATAGAAGTATGATTATCCGACTAAAAGATATGTGCTTGTTGAAAGAGTTACAATAGATTTTGAAGAATGTCAATGACCATTATTCAGATGTGAGATTGGGAGATGGTAATATAGTCATGCTTATTCTTGAATCAATCAAATACTTGGATCAAAATTTTCATATGATAGTAGTGGCTATTCAGGACATATACAATGAGATTAGAACATGGAGTGATGAGTGGGCACCGAAGCCATATTGTCTTGTTTGGGTGCACTGCTATGGTATTCCTTTCAATGTGTGAAAAACAAGGAATGATTGTAAATTTAATGGAATCCATCCTAATTAGGATTAAGTATAATGGAAGATTAATATGGCTTTATGGATTAAGTATAGCTGCAAGGAGATTAATTACTCTATTAATGATCTAGTTTTTAAGCTTGATGCTATTAGGAGTAAAGACAGTTAGCTATATAGGTCATTGTTGGTCTATTGCTATTGTATTTCTTTGTAAGGTGTCTTCATTGTATTAGTTTGGAGTTGTTTTTTGCTTTGGTTGACTCATCATCAACCTCTGCTTGGGCTGGTGTTGTATATGATTTGGCTAGCTCCTTTGTACTAACCTAATTGGGATGATTAGGTTTTCTTTGATGTTTATAGCACCATCCTTTGTTTTCATTTCTTGTGTGTTGCTTCATTTATATATGATGTTGGTCTACTCTTGATTCTTATCAATAAAGCTTGATTTTTTGTTAATCAAAAAAAAAAAAAAAAAACAGAAGTCAGTAATATGACAAGCATATGACTATGAAATAAGAGCAAAGAAGGAAAATTGCTCTCCTTTCACGCCTATCAAATTATGATTGCTTCGGTTAAAACAAAAAGCAGATTGTAAACTACTGAAGAGATGAATTAGGGTTTTGCAAAAATTGAAATTACAGTCTTCTGTCTATTCATTCTTTTTTTTTCTTCGATTTCTCTTATGCATTTTTTTTTATTTCAAAAGTTCTATTTTATTATCTCTTCGTCATAATATTTAGCATATGAACACACACAGATATATAGGGGTGTATGCGGTGCGGTTCGAGCAGTTTGAGAGTAAAATTACAAACTGAATGGCGGGTTGGCGGATTAACGGATTGACAAAATGCGGTTTGGACGGTTTTTGGCGGATTGAAGAATATTATAACTAATTATCATATATTTGCATAATATATAACACTAATTTGTATAATATTTTTTAGATATATAACACAAAGTAATTTTACATAATATGTTTCATATATATAACTACTAATTTGTAATAAATTTCATATTGTAAATATCTCGCACACTCAATTTTACATTGATATTTTATTGGAGATTAAAAAATATATATGTATTAACTACAGCGGAGCGGAGCGGTTCGGTTCGGTTGGCGGATTATAAATTTTAAAGTTTAAACCGTGGTTAGCGGTTAGAGCGGTGCGGATTGATGCGGATTGGTGCGGTTTTAGCTGATTGGGCGGTATTTTGCACAGCCCTACAGATATATATATATATATATATATATTATCTCCTTTTTCACATGGGACAAAATGTGTATTGAAGGGAAATGGTGATACTTTTCTTCTGGTGCCCTCATTTCGTAGTCATATACTTGTCATGACGGGATTATGTTAAAGACTTAAACAATAAAGTAACATAAGGAGGACATTGACACTTAACCAGAAGTGCAGAAGGTTGATTGTCGCAATTTCATGTGTAGGGACTAAAGTAGAATTTGGTGCAAAGTACAGGGGTGCAAAGGATAATTTATCCTATTTTAATTAATTGACACATCATTAACTCTAAAATGTGAAACTTTTGAGTTACTCTAACCGTAATACAATTAAGGAAATTGGCGATAAATCTAATCTAAGGATTGTTTGAGGCATGAGGTCCACTGGATAATTGTTTTTAGTGAGAAGTACACGCGTGGAGGTCGAAACGGAGGAAGCGAAGAGATAATTGTCTTTTATCACTCATCCTTACCTTGATTTTTGCTCTCTCTCTCTCTTGCACGTGGAAGTCGAAGTAAGAGAATGGTGTTGGAAACGAAGAAATGAACAGTCAAGACACAGACATCGTTATTGTGGATGGCGAAGTGAAGGAAGTGAAGAGACCAATAGATGAGAGACCATGAGAACAGGGTAGAGAATGTTGCCGATGATGCAACCCAAAGGGTACCAGCTCTCGGAGTCGAACCAGTTTCAGAACTCATAGAGGCCCTTCTAGGTTAGGAATAAACCTAAATAAAAGCCTAGTAGCGAGAATTGTCCTCACCATCTACACAAACAGCTTCCAACTGTTGAAAAATCCAAACCCAATTCCATCAAAGATGATTATCTCAGCTATGAGATCATCGACAAGAAGCTTTATCATGAAGCAATGAAACCAGAAGCTTGCAGATAGATCAAGAAGTTGGAAGAAACTCCATGGAAGCTTCATGGTCAAAATCTTTACAATGAAGAAAATGAGAAAAATGTGGGAATAGAGCTAAAAACAACTTACCACCATCAGGTATTCACACCTGAGGATTTTCCTATAAATAGATTACATTAGTTGTTGTATTTAATCGATGAAATGAAATGAAGTGAAATGAAATAGAAAAATAAATCTTAGAGGTACTACTTGTATCCAACAATTCAAGAAATAAGATAGTTTGTTCTTCTATTCTCAAAGGGATCCAATTTCCATATCTCATCAAATGGAATTTAATTATCCCATTAGTGGCATAAGAGCCAAAAAAGCTTGAATCTATCAAAAAAATTGAAGAACAAAGCAAATTCCAAAATTTGCCCCAAAAATCAAAGTTCTTAAAATCTATTTTGAGTATACCAAATTGAAGTACTCGTCGAGAGGATTCCAACGATGCAAAAATAAAGCAAATCAAAGCTAAAACGAAGCCCCAAAGGCCAGTCAAAGTTTGCATAGAAAAGTCAACTTTGTCAGAGAAGACGACCAACGTTGACGTCAATGCTGCTGATTGCTGATGTCACCACCGCCAATTACTGACATCATCACAAGCCGCCAAGCCTAACTGAGCAGAGTTGAGCTGTCAGCTTAGCCTCCAAGCTGCTAACATCACGTTGCCGTCATTTTGATGCAGACAAGAGAAATTATCCAATGCTTTGCAGAGCATAAATTTCAACAAATCTGAACCATCAGATTGTTTTTGGCTAAAACTAAGCTATCCCAAGTCCAATCACAACGATCCAATAGTAATTTCCAACTATTTGGAGCATTCCAGACACATTCATATGGTCAAATTTTTGAAATTCATTTTCAAAAAATTTCAAATTCCAAATTGAAGATTAAAAGCAAATGAGTATGTAAGTTCGTATCAAAAGGTTACATAAAGCCTCCGTCAAAAGAAGAAGAAGACAATCTAATAATTGTCGAAAATAACCTCCTTAAAATTTAAGGATGAAGGATTTAATCGCAAGAGAAATAATCTATGTATGACTCAACGAACCAACATTTGAGATTATTGCAGGAGCAACGACAGCAAAAGAAATTTGGAATCTCCTCCGCCAAACCTTTAGAGGTGCAGAAAAAGTCAAGAAAATTTGACTTCAAATCTACGAGATGAGTTTGAATTAATTCAAATGAAGCCCTCTGAGTAAATTTCTGATTACCATACTAGACTTATGGTAATTGTAAATCAACTTAGACAAAGTGGAGAGACACTTATAGATGTTCATATCATGGAGAAAATATTGAGGTTCCTAGACCCAAAATTTGACTATGTTGTCGTAGCCATTGAAGAATCAAAAGACTTGAAAGAATTAACAGTCAAAGAGCTCCTGGGTTCCCTGCAAGCCCATGAACAAAAATTGGCAAGACGAGATGGAGAAAAGCAACTTGATTAATTTCTCCAGACAAAATTGAATTTTAAATCAGAAGCATCCAATTGAGGCCGATTTCAACTAGGCCGTGGATGAGGAAGTTCTCAGCAAAATAATCAACACCAACGCCAAGACGACAGAAAAGGATCTTGGCAGAACTCTTAAAGAGGTTGAGAAAAGGAAAGATTCACCGGACTAAATCAACAATGTAGATTTTTGGACACTCCGCAAAGGATTGTTGGCATCAAAATACCAACACCGAATAAAAGAAAGTCCATTTTAGCAAAGAAGGGGACACCAAATCCACCAATTTGTTTGCATACAAAGACAACGAGGCACAACAAGACATCTTATGGTATCTCGACTTTGGAGGAAGCAACCATATGAACGGAAATGCAAATGATACTGAAGAAAAATCTCAAGAAGCCAATATCATAAAAGAATTGGCAGAAGAAAAGTAAGATAAAGAAAGTGTTGACAAAATCACACTGATTGCAGAAAAAACAAAAAATACAGAAAGAATATCTGAAGAAAGAAAAGATATAATAAGTCCAATCAAACTTGATGAGGGATAGATGCAAACCCAATGGGTTAATGAAGGAAGAATAGAAGCAACGGAACTTCCTAAAGAAATTCAAATAGATGTTGAGTTTGACGAAGAATCAAACTCGGATTGTTAATCAAATGCTCATATGAAAAACATAGTTTTAGATGACAACCAAGAAAATGAATCAATAGGCATGGAGACCATAATGACCCCACACTCACCGCAAGAGGGGACACGCGTCATTTCGAGTGAAGAATTATCACTAAGGAATGTCTAGGCAAAAGACATCTATGACGTAACCAGACGCATCGATGAAGATTTATTTTGCCTCTTCATAGGCAGTGATCCAAAAGGATTTGAAGTAACTCAACAAGAAGAAAAGTGGAAAAGTCATTAAGATAAAACATTCACAGAATGTCTAAGAATGAAGAGAGCCCAATGCAATACTCATACTGAAAAACAACTAAAGAATGCAACACTGAAGATCTACCACCTGCATAAGAGAAGAATCAAATATATGGCATATAAACACTTGATGACAAGAGTAAAGATCCTCATGCCAAAAGACAAAGTTATAATGTTTGCAGCTATTGAAAGAATGAAAAAACCCACCGAATTGGGTTTGAGGGGGATGTTGAAAAATCCAAATCCAATTCCATCAAGGGTGATTATCTCAACCATGAGATCATCAACATGAAGCTTTATCATGAAACAATGAAACCAGAAACTTGCAGATAGATTAAGAAGTTGAAAGAAATTCTATGGAAGCTTTATGGAAGCTTCATGGTCAAAATCTTAACAAAGAAGAAAATGAAAAAAAATGTGGGAATAGAGTTGGAAATAGCTCATCACCACCATCAGGTATTCACACTTGAGGATTTGCCTGTAAATAGATTACATTAGTTGTTGTATTTAAACGATGAAATGAAATGAAGTGAAATGAGATAGAAAAATAAATCTTAGAGATACTACTTGTATCCAACGATTGAAGAAATAAAATATTCTATTCTTTCATTCTCAAAGGGATCACATTCCCATATCTCATCAAGTAGAATTTAATTATCCCATCACCAACTCACGATAATACAACCCAGATCCACATACTTCTTCTTCTTCTGCTCCTCCAAACCCAACAATCAGCTCTACTGCGTCTTGTCCAGCAACCTCGATAGCACCGCCTTATTAAACTTGCAAGTTCCTACTCCAATCATTGTCGGTGGCCGAGTCCGCCACATTTATCTCCAGTAGCCCTCTCCACGGATCCCTCCCACATATACTCATTTTCTTCCAATTCTTCGTCTGATACGCAAATTTGGAATGAGATTTGTGAAATGCAATCTAGACAATGTAATTGAGTCTCTATGTATTGGAGAGAGACAGGGTAGACTAGGAGTGAGTGGGGATGGATGCAGTAAGGTTTGATACGGATAAAGAGAGGGAAAAAAAAGTGTCTCAGAGAGAGACACAGATAGAGAGAAAAAAGTTCTAGTGAACCAGAGAGAGAGAGAGAGAGAGATGAGGAGAGAGAGAGAGAAGCTCTGGTGAAACAAATAATGATGGAGAAAAGTTTCTCTCTCTAAACTAATTGAACAAATCGAGCTCTCTCTCTCTACATATTTGTGTCATTATTTAAACAAATAAAATAATTTAAATAGAGAAAATAAAATGGGCAGCTTAGTCGTTTCACAAAAGAATGTCTTTATGGGCTGAATAGGTTAGCGCATGGACTATTCGACGGAACAAATTCAAAATTGAATTGTTAGACTTAGGGTTGTTTTGGCAACGTGGTTAAAAGCCGCGTTTGGGCGTCTGATGAAAACGTTAAACGTGGCTTTTTTGTTCATCAAACTCATTTGGGAAGCTGGATAAACGCAGGAGGGGGTATTTACGAATATACCCTCCATTCACTTTAGGGTTTGTTTCGTCAAAACATTTCACCATTTTGCATCTCACGCCTCTTGTTCTTCTCCCCTTCTCAGATCGTCTTCGCTCCGCTGCACCGCTGCTGTGGACGCCGCGTAAGACGTGTTCCTAGCGTCGGCCATCGACATCGCCACTGAATTCCCTCTACCAAAGTCGTCTTCCTCGGTTGATCTACACAATCATGTAAGCCTCTTCCCTCTGCTGCAAATCTGCTACCCGTGATTTGCAACAACATGTGTAGAAACTATTAAATTACAAATAGATCTGTTAATTTTCAGTTCCGTTGATGACATTACAAGTGTTATTTGGCTTTCTGACTACCATCTGCTATTCTTTTTGTTTTTTTGGGATTTTTTGGGTAAACACTGGTCTGATTTCCATCTTCTTACCCACTGTGTGCTTTATTTTTTTATGTATTTATTTTTCATTTTTATTGTTACTACTTCTGCTGGCCTTATTTTGCGATGAAACAAATTTAGTAGAAATTTGTTAATTGCGAGCTATGGATACCCCTTTCAGATTTGCTTATTTTGCTTTTGAACAACAAAAAACAATGAGTTGGGGAAGCTTAATACTTTCTTTTCAAAGAAGACCATGCTTGTATAGTCATATCCATATATGGACCTTTCCCTTTGCTTGAGCGTCCATAACCCTAACTTTAACACTAGCAAGAAATCAAAAAATGGCATATTTTGGTGGGAACATAGGGAACTTAATTGCTTTTTCCTCTTTCAGAGGATATGTATTGATAGTTTGGTGTTGAGCAAAAGAGATGAATTCATTGACTCTTTCCTCAACACAATGGGACCCTCTTAAAAACACCCTTTTTCCACAATTCCATCCATTGTTTTATGATATTATATTATATTTTGTTTCTTTATTATTGTTGTCATTTTCCAAAAAGAGTATGTAATGTGTTTATGACTTTCAATGACAAATCAACTTCAATGCCCCCTTATTAGTCCAAAATATTCTACTTTTCATACTTGTGTGGAATTGAGTTTGTTTCCTTTTATTATGTTAATATGATATGCAGTGGCCACTGTATAAATTTTATTTGATTGGTTTTTATAAAAAAATTTCCACCCTAAGTTGAATTGCATCGTCAATCCCTATTAAGTAAAATTAATTATAATTTTTTTATTTTCAATTAAATTAAAATTTTCCAGTTTCAAAAAAATTAAACCCTATTTTGTATTTGTTTACTAGATTGACTCTAAAGTCTTAAACAAAAAAAATTAGATTGATCTCAATGATAATAAAAGGATAAGATTGAACCTGATATCATATGTTCATGTACTTTTTCTTTCATCTTGATGGGTAATTTTAGAAATCTCATCCATAAGTTATAAATGCATATATATCCAGTTAAATATTATCATTTTGACTGTGAAGATATTCAAACTTGTAAATTAGTGTCGTCTTTAATAATATGAAAGTTATTGTGAAATGAATATGAAAGTTTGAGTCTCACTTTTATTATTTTTTGTCATATAACATATTAATACATAATTTTAACATTTCCAGTGAAAATGCTGTTAGTTTTCTAGACTTAATCATCCATTTTTATATTTTTCCACCCACCCACTTAGCATCATTGACACTGATTTGTTTATGCAAATAAGTTTTCTCCTTCTCCTTCTTCTTCTTCTTCTTCTTTTTCAAATTTATTTTTATTATTTTTTATTTATAACTTATGAGTTTCTCTGACTTCTTTTAACTCCATCAAATCTCTCTTTTTTACAATGGAACACTTCCCCCTTCTCCCTCTCTATCTCTTTCCTCTCTGTTGTGTGTGAATCCAATCAACATAGCTAACAAATTCACAAACATTTCACAACTGTAACATATTGTTTAACAGTTTAATTGGAGCATTATTGATTCTTTAACGAACAAAATCTATTAACTTCTTACATGAACACCACATTATAGATGTTCTAAATTAAGGTTAGCGAATATATATGGTTGTCCAGACACGCGTGTCGTGCTCTCCACCAACTATCAACTTCAATCATTCATTGGCACATATCATTCTGCTTATGTACCTGGTTCTGTACAAAACCAATGACTCATTCTGCTTGTGTACATGGCTGCATCTATCGACTACACCCAAAAAAAAAAAAGGCCTGTTGGTATTGATAGCCACTGAACTGCATCTCCAACCACAAGAAAAACAGAGTTGATGAATAAAGATTTTTGTTTTTAATTTTTTTTTTGTTTTTATAGATGGTGCAAAACAAATTTTATATTCTTCTTGGTTAATTTCACATTGATTAGATTCACAAATCTGTCTGTGCCTCCACCATTGAATGCTCTCCAAAGCTTTTCAATTTCCAAAGAGAGACAGAGACATGGATACTCATATAAGGTTAATGTCATTGGGATGTTTGGTTCTTCTACTGGGTTTTCTGTATGGATCATATGCTTTAATTTCTCATAATGTGCTGATAAAGATGAATGTAATAAACAAGGAAGGTTCATACATAGGCATTGTACTGCCAAACAGCTTTGAGATGAGTCCTCTTCTCCAATCTCCTGCCTTTGTGGTTGATCACAAGCTTGCCTACTTGGATTGCCTGGAGTTATATTTGATTATGTTGACCTCATAACACTTTTACTTCTGTGTGTTTTTGTTCTTGTTATTGTTTTTTTATTTGTTTTGTGGTTGATCACAAGCTTCAATACTTGGAAATTTTTTTTTTCCAGATGTTATATGATTAGGTGGCCTCATGAATCTGTTACTTGGTGGTTTGTTTTTTTTTTCTTTTCTTCAAAATTTTAAGTTAGTTATCTTACATCCTCAACTTTTCCTCCTTATGTTACATCTCTTATTGAAGCTACCATGCCAAATGATATTGCAGTAATTTGATGAAGTTTGAAAAGTTTGGTTGACAAAGAGTGTGCTTTTTGTCTTCACAAACCTTTAAACCATTATTTTTATAAGCTCTAAACCATTTAAGAGATCAAATGTTATCCTGCAATTAGAAAACAGTGGAACTTCATAAGATGAGTATGTGTTATCCTGCAATTAGAAAACAATTGCTTCAAATAGTTTAAAAATCTTATACTCCATTCCCTTTTTATTTTTTCGGGAAAAGCTGATGTTGAAATTGGTCCTTATGCTCCCAACTAGTTCTTTCAATTTTTTGTCATATGGTGGATGTGGTAGTACTGTTGGGAAGTGCAAAGATGGCTTGCATGTTTCCATTTTTCACATGAATTGAGGAAATGGTATAACAGCCAAAAAAGCCACAAATTTCATTTTCAGATTATCTGTATCTGGCAGTCGATTGTATGCTGATTTGGAATCCCTCAAGCCATCGTCTCAGACAACAGCAATCAATTCCACAACGCCAAGTTTAGGAAATTTTGTGCAGAGCTCCACATTCAACCGTGCTTCTCCTCCCCAGGCCATCCCTAAGCCAATGGGCAAGTCGAGGTCACCAACCGATCTCTCTTGAAGATCATCAAAACCAAGTTGGAAGCTGCTAAGGGACTCTAGGCTGAGGAACTGCCAAACATACTCTGGGTCTATCGCACTACCGCTCGAACCCCTACTGGGGAGACCCCCTTTCGCTTAACATACGACGCTGAGGCGGTCATCCCAGTTGAAATTGGCCTGCCAACCCCGAGGGTGCTACACCCAGATCCAGAACTCACCAAAAACTTGCGTCGGACTGACTTAGACTTGATCGAAGAGCTCCGAGAAATAGCTGCTGTCAGACGAGCCTCATATAAACAAAAAATGAGAACACACTACAACCGCAAGGTTCGATCGAGGGAGTTCACAGTCGGGGACTTAGTCTTGTGCGAGGCAACTCTCGCCACCAAAAATCCAGCCGAGGGCAAGCTCGCCACCAAATGGGAAGGGCCTTATGTCGTTAAAGCCAGACCTCGCCCAAGCACTTACCGACTCCAAGATATGGAAGGTCGAGACCTCCCCCACCCGTGGAACGCCAAACACTTGAAGCGTTATTTCCAGTAAAATACCATGTCCTATTTTTGTATTGATCAATTGTTGTATAACAATCTACACACCTGGTTACTTTTGCCTTTTTCATACATGATGTAATTATCTGATCAGTAGGCTACACTTTGAATGACAATGACTTTGCATCTCCATTATCTGCGATGTGTTTCAATAACAACTTGTTAAGACTAAGCTGTATAAAGCCTCAGCCAGACTGAGCACGAAGAGCTCAGCCAGACTGAGTTACTTAAAGCCTCAGCCAGACTAAGCACGAAGAGCTCAGCCAGACTAAGTTACTTAAAGCCTCAGCCCGACTAAACACGAAGAGCTCAGCCAGACTGAGTGGCGGTCGACCGGACTGAGCACAAAGAGCTCAACCAGATAAAGGGCTTTCCAAGCAAGAGACATGGTTAAAATTCAGCGGCCGATTTAACCAACTCGGCACTAGCTCACTCTGTTGCATTTTTCTGCACCACCGCCAACACTTCCATGACTTTTGCCACCCGCATCTACTCAAAACCCTTGGCGCACGCACTCCTCGCGGTCTTCTTCCACCCCGCCGTCTCCGCCCTTAAATTCTGGAGCTCTAATTTTGCCCTTTCCAACTGGGCCCTTAGAGGCTCCACTTCCACCCTAGAGCGCGCCGCCTTGTTCATCAGGGTGGTCACCAGAGTTGCTGCTTCTATTTGGGCAGAATAAAACCTTCTCAGCAGGTTGGCCTCTGACAAATGCGCCGCCGAGCGCACCGCCGCATCTTCCACCACTCCAACAAAGCGGTCGGCTGCGACCTTGGCTCCCTCCCCTTCCACCGAGCGACCTGCCAGCGCCCGCACATGGTATAAGGCGGTCTCCAGCGCGGCACTTGTCACTGGTTTGCTGATTCCCGCTTTCCCCTCGCGGGGGCTTGAACTTACTTCAGGTGCAGATGCCACCATCGACACCATGGGGGCCCTTAAGCCCAGCTTTTCCTTGACTACTTGGGCGGTCTCTCCTCTTGTGCCCTCCGTGATCTCTCCCTCTTTCAACTTCTCCTTCTCTGGGGCTCCTTCCGCCTTCCTCTCCTCCAACTCCTTCACAATAGGGGTAGCCTCCCCCCCAGCCTTCATCTTTTTCAACACAGGGCCATTATTTCCCCCTTTTACACCCCCCTTCTTCTTTCTTAGCTTCTTTATAACCACCTCCACCTCCTGCTTGCCCCTCACCTTCAGTGGGTCTACTGGGGGCGGCAGAGGGGCGAAGTCGTTTAGGTCTTTGTCGCCTACCGGTTTGGGACGCGGTCGGATCCGCTCCCTCACCACCAACTTTAGGGCAGGCCCTAATTGCACCTCCTTGTATTTTTCCGCCCTGGCGAACAACCTCCTCCCCTCCTCCTCCGCTTTCCTCCTCCCATCCATTTCCTCCCTTGTAGGATCCTCTTCTAACGGTTGCGGTCCCAAGTTCAGGGCAAACAACGTTGAAGGTAGGACCAACTCGTCCCACCTCACTCCCTTCTCCTCCTTCTACTCTCTCTCTTTTTTTACTCTGTCCTCGGTCTCCACGCCTAACTTTGGCTCCACCGATTTCGTGGGGACTTTCCATGTTGTGTAAACCCCTGCCCCACCGTTCGCCAACACGAAGAACCATCTCGGCCTCCACCCCTTCACGGAAGATGGCAGACCAGCCACTAGACCCCGACCTGCCACTGCTTGCAGAGTCACCCAAGTCTCCTGCTGACCGGAGGCCTTGAAGTAAGAAAAGAACTCCTCCATTGTCATAGCCATCCCTCCGGTCGCCTACTGCCAAGCACTCATGCAGGCCACTACTATCTTCCACGCGTTCGGCATTAGCTGCCTTGGCGCCACTTCTAACTTGTTTAGCACATCAACCACTATTTGGGGGAGAGACAACCTCAAACCCCCTCGCAGCGCTTCCTTGTAGAGGCTGAATTCATCTGGTTGCACATCCGCCATCTCCTTAGACGTGGGCAACCTCAACCCTATCTCCAATGGAATTTGGTATTTCCTCCTTATTTCCTCCAACTCCTCCGCTGTAAGTGTAGATTTGTCCGGCTTGGTGTGCCAATGGTCTGGCTCCGCTTGACTAATGCGCCTCGCGGCAGCGATCATTGGTATAGGGCAAGCCCGCATTGCCTGACTGACTACCCTGCCCTTCCTTCCCTCCGCCCGGTACTGTTTCGCCAACCCCACCACATCGTCATCACCTAACGAGTCAGGCCTTGCGGCTGGTACTTCCTCTTGCGCCAATTCTCCTACGTGTCTGTGTATTGATTCGGACGTGGGCACAAGGAAGTTCACGAAGTGTTGCAGAGGTGTATCGCTAGAAACAAACGCGTTTACCTTTGGGACGTGTGGATTTTTCGCAAAAAGGTAGGTAAAGCGGATAACCCCAAACACCCACGGTTTGCCTATATTCCAAGGGTCAAGGTTAAATTTTTCCAGTTTGAAAATTTTCCAAATTTTTTCCAAACTCGCACTATCCCTTCATTTCTTGTTACAACGCATTACCTCCCCCACCATGGGATTTTGCCACGTGTACGACTACGATCCACTGCCACCTTTCCCTACCCCGTCTATTCCACTTCACATCACCACGTGCCCCGCCACTCCTCGAGCCCCGCGCACCGCCACTCCACCTTTTCCCTCAGTCACCCCTCGCGGTCGGCCCTCCTCTCAGTCGACCTTCTCACTCGGTCACCCCTCCTCTCAGCCGACCTTCTCACTCGGTCACCCCTCGCGGTCGGCCCTCCTCTCAGTCGACCTTCTCACTCGGTCACCCCTCGCAGTCGACCCTTCTCTCAGTCGGCCTTCACCCTCGGTCACCCCTCACGGTCGGCCCTCCTCTCAGCCGACCTTTTCACTCGGTCACCCCTCGCGGTCGACCCTCCTCTCAGTCGGCCTTCATCCTCGGTCATCCTTCGACGACCTCTCACAACCCCTGTTTTCTTTCTTATTTCCTTCGTTGGACTAAAGCTAAACTTGGGAATAGAGGACTACTGACATAGGTGGCCCTATAAGAGCTTTTGGCCTATCACTCAGAACCCAATACATAATTCAAACACTAAAGCCCAACATTGGCGGAGCTCAACGTGGCATTAAGGACCAATAATATCTAAACACGCGGCTAGTGAAGAACCAGCCACATCTGCAGACAAAGATCCTGCAAAGTTATTGCACCACACATCAGCCATTAATGAGTTTTCCTGTCACATTTATTACGATAACCCCTCACGTCGGAACGGAACAACCTCACCATGAACAAGGCAAGCTAGAGCACAGACTTTCGGCTAACATGATGGCTCGGAGTGGACAAGGAAATGATGAGCAATGGATATAAGCAGGCTCCTAAGACAAAGAAACGGTTAAGCTTCTCTATCACCAATCTATCCCTACATTCCATTTCTCTCTCTCTTTCTAACTTGCTCATCGGAGGGTTCGCTGGGGGACTCCCCGTTCCACTTTGAAATCTTGTGTAGGTCTCTCTGTGGACTGGGCGTCTCGGGCACCAGTTTGGGAAGCGTGGATCAAATCGACCCGTTCTGTCTGGAACCACTTGTATCATCACCTATAAATAAACCTTCTGTTATATAACAAATCACATTACCATTGTAATGAATTTTAAAGCTTCAAGATAAAATATAAAAATAACAAATCATAAAACTTATCATTGGAGAAACTTTTAGAGACCAATAATAATAATAAACATCATCATCATCATCACCGTTTACTTACTAACTACACTACCTAAGACTTTGTTATTATCAAAAAAAAAAAAATTGAAATTAAGGCCTTGTTTGGGAACCTTACTTTTTAGCTAAAAAATTATTACAATTTGTCAAATCATTATCTCTATTTTTTGTACACCATTTCGTAAAAAGTTAAAAAATTACTAAAATACTACTTTGTAGTGTGAGATTACAAATTCAAATCATATGAAAACGAGTTTGATACCTTTTATGTTAGCCTCTTTTCCAACTAATGAATTGACCCCTATGTATGTATATCGTATAATGGAATATATGTATATATATAACAAGCTTTTTCTTTTCTATAGCTCGTCTTTTTTTTCTTCCTATTTTACCCTTTTATTTTGAATAATTTGCTAATGGTGGCCAATATATTGAGTAAAGGTTTTTTTTCGTAATTATACAAACATTCTTGGTCAAGTATGCAACAGGTTTTTCCGTAATTATGCAATCTTGGTTAATTATGAAATAACTTTTCTCGTAATTACACAAATATTCTTGATCAATTATGAAACATAAATATTTTATTTTTTAACAAATTACAAATAAACCCATAAAATTTGTTTAAAATATGAATAAGTTCTATAATACTAGAAATTACAACTATCATTTGTTATAAATTTGTTACGACCCAAACCCGCCGTTACAGATTTAGCATTGTAACCGGCCAGTAATCCTTAGATTACCGAGGGCATCTGACCTAAATAACAAAATATAAGGGGCTAGAGGAAGCAAATATAGAAACATACATAGTCCATTGAGCAGTGTAGACATATATAGGGCAGAAATTCAAAACTTTATATACATATAAGTGACGTCATAAATACAGTAGTCTTACGTCACATTCATTACAATATAACAAAAGGGAGCTTAGCCCAGTGTACACGTAAACAGAAAACCTGTTCATAACTCGAAAGAAAACAAAGTCTTAGACACGTGCAACTAGATCATGTCTCAAAAGAGAACCTCCTCAGGAGGCACAACGCCTGGCTGAAAAAACTGAGACTCCAGGCTATCAACTTTGTGCCTGCTCACGTCCCTGGTCACCTACATTCATATATAATATAGTGAGCATGAGCTCAGTAAATAATAACAAAGTAAAAATGTTAATGAATGATGTCCATATCAAATATAGATTTCAATTCTCTTATTGAATAGAAACATTAGCATATCCGCATCAGAAACAGAGTCATAATCATATTCATATCATGCGTGGTACATCCATGAGCATTAACATATCTTTTTAGTTAAGCATACCAAGCTCCATATTGGAACTTCCGGTACTAGGTAACATATCTCATACATGGGCCATGGTATTGTTTCTCCTGGGTGAGGGCCTGGGCCATAATATTGTTTTCCCTGGACGAGGGCCTCATAACCATAAGCCACATTATTATGTCCCCTAGGCGAGGGCCTCTGCTAAGGATACCACAATTACATTTCAAAGAAAATTGGACAATCCTTCATTCATACAAAACATAGCATTTCTGAAAACTGTTCATTTCATATTATTAGAAAATAATTAAAGTCAAACATAACTTTATAGAGTTATTACTCACTAATAATTGCACAGATAGCTTGGCTAGCAACCAATTGATCAATAGCTTACGGCGCGTGACCTGCACCACCATAACAGATATACATATTAAAACATACGCTTGGATCGTATTTAACTTAATTTATTTCATTTTTAGTGTGTTTCTAAGTCTATCCTCATTATTATGTCTTAATTATGGCCTAGGAATGTCTAGAATGCAATAAGGATGCCAAAATGCTCTTGAAAACACTTGGTCAAATTTGGTGAAAACAGAGGTTTCGCTCTAGCGCAACTTCCTTCGCTAGAGCAGATGTTCAAAAATGTGAGTGGTCACTCAAGTACAACTTCCTTCGCTCAAGCGGTTTGTAAACTCTGTAAAAGTACTGGTTGTGTGATTTTTCCGCTCGACGGTCGCTCGAGCGTAAGACTGAGATATTCGCTCGAGCGCAACTTTTGTCACTCGAGCGGTCTGAAAAAAATGGTAAACTTCTAGGAGCATGTATTTTATGCTCGAGCCAACTTTTGGTCGCTCGAGCGAGAGTACAGAACAAAGAGTGGTCGCTCGAGCGTAGGTTTTGTCGCTCGAGCGGATGGGCAAAATTCTAGAATTTCCAAATTTGCTTCCAAACTTCAAAACTCGAATTAAACACATCAAAACTCATCCTTTTGGGCCAAAAACTTAAGGAAACATGTATGAACTTGGAAAACATTGGGAATTCAAAATCATTTCGCAAAATCAAAGCCCAAAAGCATGCCAATTGTGCAAACTCAAGCTTGAAATGTTGAACACATGTCATTCATGTAATTTCTTGACTTCAAAACCTTCCAAACATGATCAAATGATATAAAATAGCATGAAGCTTGATGAATTTCCAAAACTAAGTCAAAACAACGACATGCATGAGGGAATTCTTAACAAGTAAACCTAAAATGTAAGAAAATATGCATGCATGCATGGTTTAATGTAGATTCCTTCATTTCTAACTGTAGACGCGCCCTCGGGGCCTCACTACAGTTCGGACTCGATTTGTGTCACGGTCCTGTATCTAATCTCGCAGAGTGCAACGCAAGACCGATGAAATCATCAAAGAGTCCAAATCCGACAAATCGTTTTTTAAAATAGATTTTTTAAAAGAAGTGCCAAACATGGACTGCTTTGCCAGATACAGAGTCGCCACCTAAGTATTTTATTTTGGAAAAATTTAGGAAACCCTGACTCGTTGCCTAAGGCCACGTGTCCGTCATCACCAAAGTTGCCTCGGCTCGGGAACTTGGGTACAATTGGGGAAGGTCACTTCGTGAGCACTCCCGCTCGCCCGATCAAAGATCGGCCTCTACTAACCATGATATCTTGTTTTGAAAACATTATGCGTTCTTATTCCGGTTATTAGCCTAGATTTACTATGTGTTGCGCACAGCATACAAGTATAGACTGGATCGCCTGAATTGGAACAAAACATTTCATGTTTGTTTATTTGAAAATGGTTTGATGGTGCTACCCGCAAGTAGGCTAAGACGTGGATTTGCCACCCTCGGGTGGGCTTAGAAAACATGATTTTACCACTATCTAGTGGGCTTAAAACTCACAATTAATGAATTGTTCCAGTTCAAATAACCCAACCTTCACCCACAGGCATTCAGACAGTTATATCACATAAGCACATAGCCTCATGGTAAGCATGCTGTCATGGCAGTCACTCACACGCATGCAAGGATACTAAAGCATAAAACTTACCGAGTACTCCAAGCCAAAACAAAAGCTTTGTTAGAAATCCATGCATGATCCTAACTATACAGAATGCCTAATGCAACACATGCAAAAATGCAACTATAATAGGCTCGGCTATTCTAAACATGGCATATGATGATGCTACAGCTAACACGTATTCAATTTGGAATTGAAATACAAATGCAGTTAGTATGGTGCGCCGAGCCCGTTGCATGCAAGACAGATGAATGAATGCAAACATGCGAGCATAAGTATGCTAATTGAAACATGCCCTAATCTAACCATCATAAGCTGGTAAATAAAAGGGAGAAAGACGTGGGGTTGGAAGACAAACATCACACACACACACACACACACTTATTACAGCATTGCCCTCGCTCGGAGGGTCCGAATAAATAGTACAATCCAAATAAATACAAAAATCCTAATTAATTAATAGATTAATCTAGAAAAGCAGATAAATTAGTACGCAAATCCACGGACTGCCTCAGCTCTTATTCCGAATGATGAATGATGTATGCTTGAGTTGCCTTGCGCGAAAATCCATTGCGATGCCCCGGTTTGCCTCTGTTTGTAATTTTTCTCGGAATATTGTGCAAAGCTCCAGAAGGCCGCTGATTTCTGATTTACTACAACAGAGAGCAACAAAGGGGCATGACAAAGTATTTTCACATATGTATGCATGACTACTCTTCGGGGAGTGTAGTCCTCGATTCTCGTGCCACCAATCACGCATATCATTGCATGAGGACCGAGGAGTCGAATTGCACGACTCGATGTGAAATGAATGCACATGAAAACACAACAAGACCTAAACTCCATCATGGGTAATCCGGAGTGTCGGCGACCAGGAATTGAGACACATTCCGTCATTCGGAGTACGAAACGTCCCTCGTTTCTCGTGCTTGGGCTAACTCCTATCCCAAACACAATGCAAATGAGATGGCATACACAATGCGACTAACATACAACCTAGCATACGCAATGCTATGAAATGGCATACACAATGCATAATGGACTTACACCAACATGAGTGGACCTCAGCCACACTTACATCAGTGGCCATTAGATGAAAATGAGACGACCGAAATGCGTGCACACATGCACGCATACCGAGGACCGAACCTAAGGCATCAAATGCCACTCTACCAAAGCATGGAGAGGGATGAAAGATGGCCTATGAACATGTAATTTCCAGCACTAAAACATGATGCTAAATGGTCCCGAAACATGGAAATATGGCACCCGATGCATGGAATAAGCCCCGAAACTCAAAACTAGGCACATGTATTGAACCACAAGTATACAAAGCAAGCAGTATTTGATCATGACGTCAAAAGACAGAGCCAAGGCAGTCCCAAAATATGCACATTTCTAGTTTAGAGCATGGCCAAAAGATGCTAACATGATGGACTAAAATAGCATGCAAATTTGGCTAGCAAACATGGTTTACATGGCATGTACATGAAGCAAATGAGAAATCATCAAACCAACCAAAAATAGTAAATAAAACATGCCAAAATATGCCCAAATAATCACTGAAATACAGCCAATGCATGCAAAAATGAGGGGCTTCTTTGGAGGGCCTTGCAAGGGGTTTTTAAGCACATACAAGATAGACACTTAGCATGGCAAAACCAACTCTGGAAATCAAATATGACAGCCCTAAAACTCACCAAATTGGCTCTAAAATGGGTCTAGGAAACATGCAAAGAAAGGCTCCTTTGAAAGGCCTTGGATGGGATTACTCTACACATGCATTGTAGACATAAAATATGGCCAAAAGAGCCTTGGACAGAGTCAAGCTAGACCCCAAGACTCACCGAATGAGGCCTGAAACATGACTTCGATGCATGCAAAATAGGGTCCCTTTGGAAGGCCCAAAAGACCACCAAATAAGACAAGGAGAGAGGGGGTCACCCCCCTCTAATTTTGGCCCTCAAAAATACATCTAAGCCACTGAAAATCCACTGGATTTCAGTGGCTAAGAGGCCAAACCATGGCCAATGCAAGTGCTCTAATGCATAGCCTTAATCATGAAGAGATGAAGCATGCATAGGGGGAAGATGACCCCAAACAGAAATGGGACCTTAACCAAACTTGAAGAGCATGTCAAAAAAATACTTTTTCCAGTTTATAGAAAATCTCGAAAATGCTCACAAGTAAGGATAAAATAGGATGCAAAAATAGCCCTAAAAAAGAGATTGAACAAACAAGGAAGTATATGACTTAAAACAGTAAAGTGCCCTAAAACAAAGTTGAAGAGGGGCTCAAAATAAGTCACTTTACAGTTTATGACAAAGTCCAAAAATGCTTTCAAGTATGGAAAAAATAAGGAGCAAAATGAAGACCAAAAGAGGGAAAGAGTATGTTACCCTTATAGCCAAGAACTCCAGCAGCAAAAGGGGTCCAAACTCTGAGCTAAAACCAGATTTTGGAGCTTAAAATGATCCTCAAAGAACCTCAGCCCAATGGTAGTTGAGTTTGATCAAGGGTGCTTAGGCAAAGGAGAGGTATATCTCCAAGTATAGCTATTGCTATGCACACCAAGGCAAGAGAAGGAGAGAGAGGCTGAGATTTGGCTCTGGAAGTTGTAGAGAGAGAGAGACTTTTTTAAGAGTGAGAAGCTCCCAAGCTTCTCCAAGAAGTTCTCCTTCGAAAAAAGGGAGATATATCATCATATATGGCTAACCTCAGAGTTGGCTCGAAATTATCTCATTTAAGGACAGCTGGAGGTTGTGGAAGACAGCTGGGGGGAAAATATCTATCAATTCTGAGCTTTCTGGGCATAAGTGGTCGGCCGGCCACCTTTCCTGGTCGGCCTGCTACTTTTCCTGGTCGGCCGACCACTTTTTCAAAAGAGGGTGGTCGGCCAGCCACCTTTTCTGGTCGGCCTGCTACTTTAGGAAAATTCTGCTTTCCAGGTCCAACTTCAAATGGCCATAACTCCTCCTTCAGAACTCCTTTTTAGGTCATTCTTGTATCCAAATTGAAGCCCCAGAAGTTATCTTTCCAATGGAGCTAACCTTGTATCAAAATTCCTCCTGTGAAAACGTTATGCCTGTTTTGGTGAAGCCGCGCAGATTCGGTTCAACCGGATTCATGCTGAACTTTCTTTAGACCACCTAAGTGGTCGTCCATCTGATTTTCTGGTCGGCCATGTGGCCACATTGAAGCCCCAGAAGTTATCTTTCCAATGGCGCCAACCTTGCATCAAAATTGCTCCTGTGTAAAAAGTTATGCCTGTTTTGGTGAAGCCGCGCAGATTCGGTCCAACTGGAGTGATGCCCTACTTCAACCAACCATATCTCCTCCGTCCGGACTTGGATTTAGGAGATTCTTGAGTGAAAAATGAAGCCCCGGAAGTAATATTTCCAATGGTGGTGGCCTCATAGCTAAAATCCAAGTATGCAAATGAATAGGCCTAATTCAGCGAGGGCTACTCAACTCTCTCCTACCCGGATTCATGCCGAACTTCTCCCAAACTAGTTTCTTCCCTCTTCTCTTCTTTTCTTCAACTCCAAACCCCTAAGTAAGGTGTTTTTGAAAGATTTTTCAAATATTTCATCTCTCTTTCATTCATTTCCACTTTGTCCTTGCTCGGTTTATTGAAAAGCGCAACATTTAACGAAATGCGAGCGTCGGAACATCGTAGGATTTTTATTTTCAAAACGTTTTGAAAGAGAGGGTTTCAAGTTTAAAATCTTTTGATCAAGATTGTTTCGGTCCAAAAAAGGGGTATGAAGTTGAGATTTGACTCTCTCATTGCCGAAGAAACTGAACCTTTGTCCTGCACATCTTTCTCCATCAAGTAAACCATCAGTCGCGTCCAAGTCTTAAGGGCGGTCAAAAATGGGGTGTCTACAGTTGCCCCTCTTTGATAGCACTCAAAAGTCAAGAAGTGACGGGAGTGAATGTCAAAGCCCAGAGATGACCCATTTTTGACAAGGCTGAAGACTTGGACAAACAAACAAAGTATAGACAAATAAATGGTTGCGCCCGCAGGCTGCCTACGTATCCCTTTGCAAGGAATCAAACCAGCGTAGTTCAGGGGCATGATGCAAAATGATATGTAGAAAGATTTTGATAATTGGACTTATACGCTACGCGAAACCGGTTTGAAAATTGGACTTATATGCTAAGCGAAGCCGGTTTGAAAATTCAGGATTTATGCGATGCACTGTAATGACTAAAATGCAATGTGATAGCTAGGAAAATGGAGGTACCTTACAGGGGCAATTGGCAATGACTTACCTCGGCAATGTCTTACCTCATGCTGATGTGGGAATCTTCCTCTTCTTCTCAGTTGAACTACAGGTACTACTTTTCTCCCTGACTATGGTCGCAGCTTTCCCTATTCTCCAACAGGGTGACAGACTAGCTTGATTCGGTATCCAGAATTGAGGCGCATACATATGTTATCTCAATCTATGGGGCTGCCATACAGATTTCAAGCTAAGGATATACCCCTGGGTATTTAAACCAGACTTTAGTCTCGGAAATCCCGAACCTTTGCGTTCTAGGCAAGAGCCATTCGAACTCTAGTTTCCACTGTCTCAGTTGGCCTCCTAGGAACTCACCGCAAACACAGACAGGTGGTTATACCAGACCACTGGAAGTCATTCGGGTACGACAAACACCAAAGGAATTGCACCTTTAGAGGATTTAAGGTCTCCTAGACCAAGGAGTGCACAAGACAGTGCGAATGATGCAAAAATACAATGTGCACAAGACAGTGCGATGCAGAGTGAATGCACAAAACAATGATAAGAAGATGCACAAAATAGTGCGATGCTAAAGGTGTAAAAAACAGTACGAGCATGGTGAATGCACAAAACAATGCAATACAAATAAGGTGCGCAAGATAGCGCGAATGAATGTAATGCACAGGGCAGTGCGATGCGCAAAATAGCACGAATGATAAACTGCACAAAACAGTGCGATGCGCAAAATAGCGCGAATGTAAACTGCACAAAACAGTGTGATGCGCAAAATAGCGCGAATGATAAACTGCACAAAACAGTGCGATTGAGGTGCGCAAAATAGTGCAAATGATAAACTGCACAAAACAGTGCGATGCACAAAATAGCGCGAATGTAAACTGCACAAAACAGTGCGATGCGCAAAATAGCACGAATGATAAACTGCACAAAACAGTGCGATTGAGGTGCGCAAAATTGCGCAAATGATAAACTGCACAAAATAGTGCGATGCGCAAAATAGCGCAAATGTAAACTACACAAAACAGTGCGATTGAGGTACGCAAAATAGCGCGAATGAATGTAATGCACAGGGCAGTGCGATGCGCAAAATAGCGCGAATGATAAATTGCACAAAACAGTGCGATGCGCAAAATAGCGCGAATGTAAACTGCACAAAACAGTGCGATGCACAAAATAGCGCGAATGTAAACTGCACAAAACAGTGCGATGCGCAAAATAGCGCGAATGATAAACTGCACAAAACAGTGCGATGTGCAAAATAGCGCGAATATAAACTGCACAAAGCAGTGCGATGCGCAAAATAGCGCGAACGTAAACTGCACAAAACAGTGCGATTGAGGTGCGCAAAATAGCGCAAATGATAAACTGCACAAAACAGTGCAATTAAGGTGCGCAAAATAGCGCAAATGATAAACTGCACAAAACAGTGCAATATGCTAAACAGCGCGATTGATTTGAAATGCACTAAACAATGCGATATGCTAAACAGTGCAAGTGATTTGAAACGCACTAAACCGTGCGATACGCTAAACAGCACGAGTGATTTGAAATGCACAAAACAGTGCGATTGAGATACAACCACAAGATGCACAAGACAGTGCTAGTGAGATATAAAGTGTAAGTACACAAGACAGTGTGATAAAATGCATCTTCTATGCAAGTATGAGGGCATTTTCTATGCAACAGGGAAAGCATATTCTATGTATGAGACAAGCAAAGCATATTCTATGCGGAATCGAAAGCAAGCATATTCTATGAATGAATCATAACGATGCGTGGCACGCATGCAACAACAGTGTATATGAAAGTTCACATTCTATGCAGTAGAGGAGCATCAAATATGTACTCTGGTGCTTCTGATTTGGCTCTTAGAGGACTTCGCAACACACTCAGCTCAAAAAGGGCACACCCTATTCATATTGGCGAGAGATAACATTTGCATGTGAAACCCTCGAGTGCTGCTTGGATTGCCATTCTGACTTGAAACAGGCTTGCACTTAGGGTCGAGATACACTCATACTCCAGAGAAACGGTGAGGCCTGAGAAAGTGCACCTGGAATGCAGTCTCGGATTTTGCTAAAGTTGAAACATGCTAAGATGCTCCAAATTTTCCCTTTTTTCTTTTGCTTTGCAATCCGGAACCTAAATAGCTTCAGATAGGTCCTTGATTTACTATTCTGACATGATCTGGGTTGAACCCTACGGCTTTGTGAAAGAACCAATCCTGTTTTGCACAAATGTGGAGAACGACACGGCACTCTGAGCACAAAACAATTTTTGAAATTGAAATGAGAAAAGGGTTCTCAACCGGGTATTGAGCCTACAACTGACCACAGCCAAAACGACTCAACAATGGAAAACAAAGGTAGAACAACCTAAACACAACTCTACAAAGGAAAAACAAGGTAAAATGACCTAAACACATCTGTTGACACTCAAACTACTCAAAACAAGAATCGAGACAAATACAAACGTACAAACACAACACTCAGCTGTGTTACAAAGGCAAGAGACCTCTCGGTGCACGAGGAGCCAATTTCTCCGGGTATTGTTTCCCACCCTTTCTTATTTGTGATTCTCACATCACTCGGCCCCCAGGCTCGGCTTTTCTCACAAAATCATTTTCCTTATTTTTTCTTTCAGCACACATCTCTCTATTCTTTAATCTCTCATTTTTTTTTTCATCCCTCCCTTGGGTGGTTGATGGATAAACAAGAAGTTGCGGCTCTTGCCTCTAGCATTATGCTAGATTCTTTTTCTTCTGCGCACAGCTAGTGAATTCCTCCCACAGAGGAATTGCGCTACAACTGGGTGTGTAGCAAATCTGCAGCTGACATCGGTTAACGATGCTCTGCTGGGGAATTTGGGCGTGATCAGATCTGTCCAGATGAGGGAGTGGAATATCTTGCCCCATTCCAGTTCGTGCTTCGCACTTGGCTTAATACCTCGTTGCTTGGAGGATGTGAGAGTTTTCTGCCCTTTTGCGGTCAGCTTCCGCTGTGCCCTTTCTGGCGAATACAGTGCCCTTTCCGGCAAGTAGAGTGCCCTTTCTGGCAAGTATGTTGACAATGGGGGAAAAGACAGAACACCTGACTCAACTGTGCCCCTAGTTCATCATTTTGACCATTTTTTGTTTTTGGCTTCTGCTAAAACAATTTTAACCAAAATGAGGGTTAGATTAACATGCTTGTTCGATTTTTGATTTGAAATCATGCAAGTCAGGTTATGAGCACTGAAAATTTTTCTTTTTTGGATCCAAGAAAAAGGTCCAGTTTTAGAAAAAGATGGAATAATTTTCGAGAAAATTAGTCAACCTCAATAAAAATTTTCAAAACCTGTTTTTGCAAATGGTCACTGCTCAACAAGCACGGAACCTACTCTTGAGATGCACAACCTCAGATCCATAACAATGGCAAACTGCTCCTCATCTGAAGGACACTGCATGGCAACAGAAAGTTGCCCCTTATTTGAATAGCAACGCAGCACATTGTATGGCAACAGAAAGTTGCCCCTTGTTTGAACGGCACCGCAGCGCATTGTAGTCAGTCCTCAGAGCAACGAACATAACCAGACTCTCGGATACAGAAGATGATTAGAACCATCACATGGACATAGTCGAATTTGAAGTGTTTTGCAGCTGGACTTCAGAATGAAGTTGCCAACGTATCCCAAAGATGGGAATCAAGCCTTACATAGTTCGGGCTTAAGGTACACTCGGGTATTAACCTCTCCTTTTGCGCTCTAACTTTTGTCAAGGCCGCCCTTCCGGGTTTTCAACCTTGCGAGCTCTGTTTTTCTTTTCTTTCCATTTTTTTTATTTCTTTTCTTTTCTTTTCTTTTCTTTTTTCAATTCAATTTTTTTCTTCATTTTTTGCATTTTCTTCATTTTTTTTTGCATTTTTTTATTTTGTTCTTTTCATTCTTTTCTTGCTCTAATTTTTGCCTGGGTCGCCCTTCCGGGTTTTCGGCCCAGCGAGCCTCTCAGGGTAAAAGTGTAGCTTTTGTCCATATGAATGGTTTGAGATCTCGAAGCCATCTGAATCCTGGAGAATGGCTGTTGTTCGCTGATGATGTAGGAGTCCATCCAATGGGGGGCTGAATTTGCCCCTAGTGTTGTGGATAGGAACTTGGTTATCCTTCACCAATACTTTCTTCTCGCTGATCTTCATCTTTGACTCTTCGAGCACATTTGAAATTCTTTTGCCCCTAGTTCGAGGGGTGCTCCTGATCTAGCTTTGCAAGCTTCTTGATCTGACTTTGTCGCCGCTACTTCACGGGCTGCTTTTGATCCGGCCACACAGGCCTTACATTGTAGTTGACCGTTGAACATTCTGAATCCAAGTTCAAGTTTTGAAATCAAGAGGGGTGGAGTCTTGAGGCTGAGAGCGATCCTAGGCTGCACAATCTCAAGAGAGATTCCACACAGGTCTTCGCAGGACCGCGCAAAACATTTTTTTGAAATCTTTCAAGAAAGCGACCAGTCGCTCGCGCTGAAGACAGTGTAGAACCAATCTGGATCAAGCCATGATCCTTCCCAGTACTCATACTAACAAGCATGATTTCATTCATTAATGGCTTAGCATGCCTCTCTTTCTCTCAATTGATTAAGTTTTTGCAAAACCAGAGGAATTCCTTCCTCTTCGTTTTCACCGCAGTGTTCAAAAAAAGTTTTGAAAAACTTAGGTCAATGCAATAATTTCAAGGCACAAGAGAGCAGATGGAATGCACTGTCGTTTCATTCAAATCCCAGCTCAACTAGCACATGGCAGAAGCAAACACAAGAGTGTGAAAATCACTGCTATTTCAATCAAAATCTGTTGGCACAACTGGCTCCAAGGCAGAAACAGACTCAAAAGAAAACGAAAAGACAAATACAAAACAAGCAAGTGATGTCCGAGGTAACACCCCCGAAATCACCCGACTCCAACAAAACAGGACTGACTCGATACAACAAGACAGACCCAAAACAAAAAGACTGACTCTATACAAAACAACAAGACTGACTCAATACCCAAGTTAGAAAGCACAAAAACTGGTGTTTGCATATTGCTCAGAACAGTGCGTGTTATTCCCAAGTCTGGAGTTAATCGAGCGCCGCCCGCAAGTGGTTCATCCCTTGATCACATACTCACATTATCCCCCAAGTTCACCGATCCAGTGTTGATAGACTTTGCTGAGCTCGGCGGGAGGATGACCCCATTGTCAAACAGATCCTGTACTTCGTGGCGAAGACGAAAGCAGTTTTCGGTAGTATGGCCAGTTTGCTGATGGTACGCGCAGTACTGGGTAGCATCATGTGTAGCCGGAAGAGGGTTCGGGAGAGGCCGAGGCTCAAGGGGTTTGAGATGGCCTTGTCCAATAAGGATTTAGAGAGCTTTGGACAAAGGCATATAGAGGGCATGGAAGACCCTCCGACCTCGGGGTTGGTACTTTAAGGTTTGTGGATTTTTGCTGGGCGCACCAGAAAAGAGATTGGCAGGTGCTGGCCTGGCTTGCTGATCTCTTCCAAGTGGAGGATTAGAGCTAAAAGGATCGTCTCTGGTATGACGGCCCTTCTCCCAGTTTTCCCTTTGATTCAGACTGCCCCCAACTTGAGTAGCGAAAGTGTCATCCACAGCCTTTGCAACAACTGCAATCACTTGCTGTTTGTTCAGTCCTTCGGCTTTCAAAGCCTCAACAGCCCACATGAGGTGTTCATGGGGATCAATGTCTACCCCTACCTTGTTCTTACCACTGGCCTCCACTTTATCAAAGGATCGGGTCGCTATATCCGAGCGGAGCCCAGTTGTTGTCGACACGCCAACACCCAGATCTGAGATGGCTTCAGGTTGGCCCTTTTCAGTTGCAGCTTGCTCCAAGATTAAGGAGCCTTTTGGATTGAAACTTCTAGCCTGTGATGTGGTCGATGATGGAGCCAAAATTCCAAAGGCTAAGTCTGCCACAGTTCTCTGAAGATCTTCGATCATTCTCATCAACTCAGAAGTGGTGGGCTCACAAGTTTGAGATGATTAGGGTTCAGATGCACCCATCATGCATAAGTCCATGCTTTTTGGGATAAACACCTCAGGCTTGGGTAGATGGACTGGGGTGATGTATATGCTGGGGTTGTAAGGGGCGGCTAGTGTATGGATTAGATTGAGATGTGGATGAGGTACTTGGTCATTGGGGTCTAAAGGTGGAGCTATTGTCCGGTTGTCGATGAGATTTTGGACCTCGTGACGAAGGCGGTAGCAACGGTCGGTGCCATGATCGCACTGCTGATGGTACACACAGTACTTGAAGGGGTTATGTCTGGCTGGGAGTGGGTCAGGCAGAGGTTGAGGATCGAGGGGTTTGAGATACCCTCTTTCCATCAAGACTTTTAGTGCGCTAGTCAGGCTCATATAGAGAGGGGTAAAAGTTCTGCCCTGAGCTCGGGCTGGGCCGGCGGTTTGTAGGCTTGGATTGGCAAAAGGGTTGGCTGTGGCAACTGTATTGATTTCTGCGGGTTTGGAAATAGCGCTACTACCAGCATTGGCACTCCCTGAAATCACCTTCCTTGTCGCTTCACTTGTTCTGGGAATGATCCCACTGTTGAACGCATTCTCGATCTGAACCCCCAGTTCATGTAAACTTTTGAAAGTAAATAACAGAGCGACTATCAACTTTTGCAACATATCATGCTCGAGATTTCGCACCATCATCTGCACTTGATCCCTCTCAGAAGGGCGACGATCTGTCATTTGTGCTGCCTTTGCTCTCCACCTCGCAACGAATTCCACAAAAGGCTCTGTTGGGTTCTGGCGAGTTGCTTCAAGCTCTTGGATGGTCATTTCAACTTAGGTATTGTAGGAATACTGATCGACAAAGGCCTCAGCCAGTTCTTCCCAGTTTTGCTTCACTGTATCCTCCAATTTGGCATATCAAGTGGCTACTACACCCGACAGGGTTCTTCCATAGAGAGAGAGTTTCTATGGCTTAGTCAGACCCATCGGCTTCAGGATATCCAAGAAAAGCCGGATGTGTACCATAGGATCTCTAGACCCGTCGAAACGGTCAATATGTGGCATTTTGAATCTGTCTGGGAGCCGTACGGCAACCTCGGTGTATGCATCCTCAATGTCGAGAATGGAGTTAAGGCCATGTACCTTTTTGAATTGCTTCTCAAGGTTTGTAATTTTCACTGCGGTCAGATCGAGCTTATTAACATCAAGGGGATAAAGCCTCTCATTAGGCTGCACCAGGGGTTTGAAAACTCGGGCTTGAGCCAACCCTTCTCGAGGATCTGGACCCTGCAAATCTTCAACTGGCGGAAGTGGGTCAAAGTTCGGCTGGGGTCCCAAAGCTAGATGTGAGGCAGATGCCCCAGATGGGCACTGCGTTTCAATACTGGTCTTGGCCTGCATGGTAGTTCCCTGATTTAACGCTGCTATCACGGCCACAAATTCTTCCGAACCCTGTGCCATCACGGTCTACTAAGTTCGAACAAAGGTGATGTGACTGGCGACTGACAGATCAGATGAACCAGTGAGCCCCGACTGGCCTTTCTTTGCCTTGCCTCAGCGAAAGAACACTGGTTGCCCTTAAATTGAATTTCTGACCTAATAAAGTCTATCAGCACTAGTCCAATGTACCTAGGGGATATCGGAGCCTTCTGAAGCTATGGTTCCCAGACTACCTAGCAAAAGAGAAAACAGACAGCATCTCAGCCCGATTTCACTGAAACAGATATGAGCAAAGCTGAATGACCATGCTCTCTACTGAATTCTGCCCAAAATTCTTCCTGTAAATCGATACCCTCAGGTAAAACTAATTGCCCCAAAATACTGATGCTTGCAGGCCTGATACTTAGACTTGCAAACCGATACACACAACCTGTAGAGACACACTCTGACAGCACATAGCAAGCAAGTAAGAGCCAAAACACTCCTATGTTGGGGTAGGGTTTCCCTGTCCTATTTTGTCAGGAGCTAGGGTTTCACTACGCACACAACGGTTTCAAACAGCCTATAGGGTAAGCAACCTGTCCTAGCCTGGAATGGTCACTATGGATTCCGAATATGCACTATGTCGAATGGTTAAAAGGGTGCCCCGGTAAAACCGGGGTTTGTGTTCCCATACTGGTAGAGCCCGTAACCGGTCAGTCTTATGGTACGCAGCCTCCGGCAAACCGTTCAGGAATAGCAGATGGCAAACACGGTGTCCTAGGCGTACCAATGCACATGTAATGCAAAGAAACACATATGTGTAATCAAAACAAGATATCATGAGTTCGAGTCAAGTTCTCTTAATCCCCAGCAGAGTCGCCAAAAACTGTAAACGCGCCCTCGGGGCCTCACTACAGTTCGGACTCGATTTGTGTCACGGTCCTGTATGTAATCTCGCAGAGTGCAATGCAAGACCGATGAAATCATCAAAGAGTCCAAATCCGGCAAATCGTTTTTGAAAACAGATTTTTTGAAAGAAGTGCCAAACATGGACTGCTTTGCTAGATACAGAATCGCCACCTAAATATTTTATTTTGGGAAAATTTAGGAAATCTTGACTCGTTGCCTAAGGCCACGTGTCCGTCATCACCAAAGTTGCCTTGGCTCGGGAACTTGGGTACAATTGGGGAAGGTCACTTCGTGAGCACCCCCGCTCGCCCGATCAAAGATCGGCCTCTACTAACCATGATATCTAGTTTTGAAAACATTATGCGTTCTTATTCCGGTTATTAGCCTAGATTTACTATGTGATGCGCACAGCATACAAGTATAGACTGGATCGCCTGAATTGGAACAAAACATTTCATGTTTTTTTATTTGAAAATGGTTTGATGGTGCTACTCGCAAGTAGGTTAAGACGTGGATTTGCCATCCTCGGGTGCGCTTAGAAAACATGATTTTGCCACTATCTAGTGGGCTTAAAACTCACAATTAATGAATTGTTCCAGTTCAAATAACCCAACCTTCACCCACAGGCATTCAGGCAGTTATATCACATAAGCACATAGCCTCATGGTAAACATGCTGTCATGGCAGTCACTCACACGCATGCAAGGATGCTAAAGCATAAAACTTACCGAGTACTCCAAGCCAAAACAGAAGCTTTGTTAGAAATCCATGCATGATCCTAACTATACAGAAATGCCTAATGCAACACATACAAAAATGCAACTATAATAGGCTCGGCTATTCTAAACATGGCATATGATGATGCTACAGCTAACACGTATTCAATTTGGAATTGAAATACAAATGCAGTTAGTATGGGGCGCCGAGCCCGGTGCATGCAAGACAGATGAATGAATGCAAACATGCGAGCATAAGTATGCTAATTGAAACATGCCCTAATCTAACCATCATAAGCTGGTAAATAAAAGGGAGAAAGACGTGGGGTTGGAAGACATACATCACACACACGCACACTTATTACAACATTTCCCTCACTCGGAGGGTCCGAATAAATAATATACAGTCCGAATGAATAGTACAATCCGAATAAATAAAAAAATCCTAATTAATTAACAGATTAATCTAGGAAAGCAGATAAATTAGCACGTAAATCCACGGACTGCCTCAGCTCTTATTCCGAATGATGAATGATGTATGCTTGAGTTGCCTTGCGTGGAAATCCATTGCGATGCCCTGGTTTGCCTCTGTTTGCAATTTTTCTCGGAATATTGTGCAAAGCTCCAAAAGGCCGCTGATTTCTGATTTACTGCAATAGAGAGCAACAAAGGGGCATGGCAAAGTATTTTCACATATGTATGCATGACTACTCTTCGGGGGGTGTAGTCCTCGATCCTCGTGCCACTAATCACGCATATCAATGCATGATGGCCGAGGAGTCGAATTGCACGACTTGATGTGAAATGAATGCACATGAAAACACAACAAGACCTAAACTCCATCATGGGTAATCCGGAGTGTTGGCGACCGGGAATTGAGACACGTTCCGTCATTCGGAGTACGAAACGTCCCTCGTTTCCCGTGCTTGGGCTAACTCCTATCCCAAACACAATGCAAATGAGATGGCATACACAATACGACTAACATACAACCTAGCATACGCAATGCTATGAAATGGCATACACAATGCACGACGCAACATGACATACACAATGCTCTAACATACAACCTAGCATACGCAATGCTATGAAATGGCATACACAATGCATAATGGACTTACACCAACATGAGTGTACCTCAGCCACACTCACATTAGTGGCCATTAGATGAAAATGAGACGACCGAAATGCGTGCACACATGCACGCATACCGAGGACCAAACCTAAGGCATCAAATGCCACTCTACCAAAGCATGGTGAGGGATGAAAGATGGCCTATGAACATGTAATTTCCAGCACTAAAACATGATGCTAAATGGTCCCGAAACATGGAAATATGGCACCCGATGCATGGAATAAGCCCCGAAACTCAAAACTAGGCACATGTATTGAACCACAAGTATACAAAGCAAGCATTATTTGATCATGATGTCAAAAGACAGAGCCAAGGCAGTCCCAAAACATGCACATTTCTAGTTTAGAGCATGGCCAAAGATGCTAACATGATGGACTAAAATAGCATGCAAATTTGGCTAACAAGCATGGTTTACATGGCATGTATATGAAGCAAATGAGAACTCATCAAACCATCCAAAAATAGTAAACAAAACTTGCCAAAATATGCCCAAATAATCACTGAACTGCAGCCAATGCATGCAAAAATGAGGGGCTTCTTTGGAGGGCCTTGCAAGGGGTTTTTAAGCACAAAAAAGATAGACACTTAGCATGGCAAAACCAACTCTGGAAATCAAATATGAAAGCCCTAAAACTCACCAAATTGGCTCTGAAATGGGTCTAGGAAATATGCAAAGAAAGGCTCCTTTGAAAGGCCTTGGATGGGATTACTCTACACATGCATTATAGACATAAAATATGGCCAAAAGGGCCTTGGATAGAGTCAAGGTAGACCCCAAGACTCACTGAATGAGGACTAAAACATGACTTCGATGCATGCAAAATAGGGTCCCTTTGGAAGGCCCAAAAGACCACCAAACAAGACAAGGAGAGAGGGGGTTACCCCCCTCTAATTTTGGCCTTCAAAAATACTTCTAAGCCATTAAAAATTCACTGGATTTCAGTGGCTAAGAGGCCAAACCATGGCCAATGCAAGTGCTCTAATGCATAGCCTTAATCATGAAGAGATGAAGCATGCATAGGGGGAAGATGACGCCAAACAGAAATGGGACCTTAACCAAACTTGAAGAGCATGTCAAAAAAAGACTTTTTCCAGTTTATAGAAAATCTCAAAAATGCTCACAAGTAAGGCTAAAATAGGATGCAAAAATAGCCCTAAAAGAGAGATTGAACAAACAAGGAAGTAAATGACTTCAAACAGTAAAGTGCCCTTAAACAAAGTTTAAGAGGGGCTCAAAATAAGTCACTTTACAGTTTATGACAAAGTCCAGAAATGCTTTCAAGTATGGCAAAAATAAGGAGCAAAATGAAGACCAAAAGAGGGAAATAGTATGTTACCCTTGTAGCCAAGAACTCCAGCAGCAAAATGGGTCCAAACTCTGAGCTAAAACCAGATTTTGGAGCTCAAAATGATCCTTAAAGAACCTCAGCCCAATGGTAGTTGAGTTTGATCAAGGGTGCTTAGGCAAAGGAGAGGTATATCTCCAAGTATAGCTCTTGCTATGCACACCAAGGCAAGAGAAGGAGAGAGAGGCTGATATTTGGCTCTGGAAGTTGTAGAGAGAGAGAAACTTTTTTTAGAGTGAGAAGCTCCCAAGCTTCTCCAAGAAGTTCTCCTTTGAAAAAAGGGAGATATATCATCATATATGGCCAACCTCAGAGTTGGCTCGAAAATATCTCATTTAAGGACAGCTGGAGGTTGTGGAAGACAGCTGGAGGGAAAATATCTATCAATTCTGAGCTTTCTGGGCATAAGTGGTCGGCCGGCCACCTTTCCTGGTCGGCCTGCTACTTTTCCTGGTCGGCCGACCACTTTTTCAAGAGAGGGTGGTCGGCCAGCCACCTTTTCTGGTCGGCCTACTACTTTAGGAAAATTTAGCTTTCCAGGTCCAACTTCAAATGGCCATAACTCCTCCTTCTGAACTCATTTTCAGGTCATTCTTGTGTCCAAATTGAAGCCCCAGAAGTTATATTTCCAATGGAGCCAACGTTGCATCAAAATGCCTCCTTTGAAAAACGTTATGCCTGTTTTGGTGAAGCCGCGCAGATTCGGTTCAACCGGATTCATGCCAAACTTTCTTTAGACCACCAAAGTGGTCGGTCATCTGATTTTCTGGTTGGCCATATGGCCATATTGAAGCCCCAGAAGTTATCTTTCCAATGGAGCCAACCTTGCATCAAAATTCCTCCTGTGCAAAAAGTTATGCCTGTTTTGGTGAAGCCGCGCAGATTCGGTCCAACCGGAGTGATGCCCTACTTCAACCAACCATATCTCCTCCGTTCGGACTTGGATTTAGGAGATTCTTGAGTGAAAAATGAAGCCCCGGAAGTAATAATTCCAATGGTGATGGCCTCATAGCTAAAATCCAAGTATGCAAATGAATAGGCCTGATTCAGCGAGGGCTGCTCGACTCTCTCCTACCCGGATTCATTCCGAACTTCTCCCAAACTAGTTTCTTCCCTCTTCTCTTCTTTTCTTCAACTCCAAACCCCTAAGTAAGGTGTTTTTGAAAGATTTTTCAAAGATTTCATCTCTCTTTCATTCATTTCCACTTTGTCCTTGCTCAGTTTATCGAAAAGCGCAACATTTAATGAAATGCGAGCGTCGGAACATCGTAGGAACTTTATTTTCAAAACGTTTTGAAAGAGAGGGTTTCAAGTCTAAAATATTTTGATCAAGATTGTTTCGGTCCAAAAAGGGGTATGAAGTTGAGATTTGACTCTCTCATTGCCGAAGAAACTGAATCTTTGCCCTGCACATCTTTCTTCATCAAGTAAACGATCAGTCGCGTCCAAGTCTTAAGGGCGGTCAAAAATGGGGTGTCTACACTAACTCACTCATTGCATCACTCAACTCAATTCTCTAGAATTCATGTCTTAGATATTATAATTACATAGTCTAAGGGTTATATTCTTACCTTAAGGGTTCAAGTCCTTGAGCTAGAAGGTCAATTTCCAATTCTTCTTCTAATTTCTCCACTTTCTCACTTGTTGTTGAGTTCACACCTCAAGTTTTTCCTTTCCTTTTCCTCTCATGTTTTTGTCATCCAAGATGATGAGATGTGCATATATGTGTGTGTTCTAGAATCATATGGGCCTTATATAGGCTTGATTAGTAGTACTTCATTAGTGACTAATTAATTAACATTATTTATTCTAATTATTTGATACCAAATCGAATTTAAATTGAACCTACCATTAAATTCTAAAAATTCCAACTAACACATAGTGGGTGTTTGGGAAGTGGGATTTTATGTTGGTTTTTTTAATTGTAGGATATTATTGGAGAAATTTTTTTTGGTGTTTGGAAAGATAGTTGGGTTTTTTTGTGGTTGGATGTGATGTTTGTGAGAGAAAAAGTGAAATGAATATGGGGTTGGATGTGATATTTTGTTTGGATTTATTTTTTTTGGTTTTGCCAAAACTTTGTCTTTTAGTGAAAAAAATCAAAAAAAAAAAAAACCCAAACAAAAATCTTCCCAAACACTGCCATAATCTCAGTCAATTTTATGATCGGATGCCGATAAGGCCTTCAATTCGCAGAACCGAACAAAATCATAGACAAATATTCCTACGCAAAACAGATAGAAACGCATAGTATATAACACATGAAATTAATGCAACATTTCACCTTAATTACTTATTAATCATGGTTTAACAGTTAATCACAGGTCGGGATTATTACGATCTTCTCCCCTTAAAAAGTTTGGTCCTCCAAACTTGAATTACCTTCGTTTTGGTAAAATGTCGGATCCAAAGGAAATAAATCAGGGTATCTCCTCATCATGTCTTCTACCATCTCCCAAGTTGCATAGGTCCCTCCGTGGTTTTGCCAATCAACTTTTATCAACGGTATTTCTTTGTTCCTCAATCTCTTGATTCTCCGATTGACAATTTGAATTAGTTATTATTCATACGTGTAGTCATCTTTTAAAAGTACATGTGTCGGCTCAATAACATGGTGTGGATCCCGTAGATATTCCCGAAGCATTGAGACATGAAAAACATTGTGCATATGTTCCATAATTGGTATTAAGGCTACCCGATACGTCACTGGATTGATCTTCTCGAGAATTTCGTATGGCCCAACATATCTCAGTACTAGCTTGCCTTTTACACCAAACATCATTTGGCCTTTCAATGGGGTTACTTTGATAAACACGTGATCCCCAACTTCATATTCTCGATCTCTTCTTCAGACATCCACATAACTCTTTTGGCGACTTTGTGCAGTTTTCAATCTCTGTTGAATCAATTTCATATTTTTCGTTGTTTCTTGCACAAGTTCTAGTGCCAACAAAGGTCTGTCACCTACCTTGGCCCAACAGACTGGAGAACGGCATTGTTGACCATACAAAGCCTCATACGAAGCCATACCAATGCTCGAATGGTAGTTGTTGTTGTACACAAACTCGGCCAATGGTAAGTAGGTTTCTCAATTGCCTTGGAAATCTAAGGCACACATTCTAAGCATATCTTCCAAAGTTTGTATTGTTCTTTCTGATTGACTATTTATCTGTGGATGATATGCACTGCTCAGTCTTAACTCAGTTCCCAAAGCTTGTTGTAGACTCTGCCAAAATCTTGAAGTGAACTTACGATCTCTGTCAGATATAGTAGATACTGGCACACTGTGTAATCTCACAATCTCATTCACATATATGTTAGCCAATTTATCTGCATTATAAAAAGTTTTGACGGGTAAGAAATGTACGGATTTAGTCAAACGATCAATAATTACCCAAATAGAATCCATACCTCGAGGAGAGCGAGGCAATCCCACAATGAAGTCCATGGTAAAGTGCTCCCATTTCCATTCCAATATTGGAAGCGGCTGTAGCAATCCAGCAGGTCGTTGATGTTTGACTTTAACTTGTTGGCAATGCAAGCATCTAGCCACATAGTCAACAATACTTTTCTTCATTCCAGGCTAACAGAAGTTTTGCTTCAAATCTTTCTACATTTTTGTATTTCCCGGGTGCATAGCAAACTTTGAATTGTGAGCTTCAGTCATAACATGTTTCCTCAAGTCCAAACAATCCAGCACACAAAGTCTATTCTGAAACTTCAACACATTGTTCTCAAACACAAATCTTGGCCTTGGTTTTGAGTCAATCTCATTAACAATTTTCTTCAAGGACTCATCTTCAAGTTGTTTCTCTCTAATTTCTTCAATGATTGCAAGTTGAGCAGAAATGACGGGTAAGATCCCGCCTTGTTCACGCAACACAATTTCGATTTCATTCCTTTCCAAGTCACATAACAGTTCTTTCTGATCGGTGAGCAAACATGACAAATTTTCCATGGATTTTCTACTCAAAGCATCTGCGATGGTATTTGCCTTTCCTGAATGGTACAAAATCTGTAGATCATAATATTTTATCAATTCTAACTATCTCCTCTGTATCATATTCAGTTCTTTTTGGGTGAAGAAATATTTGAGGATTTTATAGTTAGTATACACCTCACAAATCACACCGTACAAATAGTGTCGCCAAATTTTTAATGCGACAACCACAGCTGCTAGTTCAAGGTCATGTGTTGGATAGTTCTTTTCATGAGGTCGAAGTTGCCGAAAAGCATACGCAATTACCTTCTTATTTTGCCTTAACACACATCCCAAGCCTTTATAAAAAGCATCACTGTAAATCTGAAACCCATCGGTTCCGTTGGGCAATGTCAGGATAGGTGCAGTTACCAATCTCGTCTTCAATTCTTGGAAGGCTGATTCCCCCTGCTCAATCCAATCAAATGGTACATTTTTCTGTGTCAATTGTGTTAATGGCATAGAAAGTTTTGAAAAATCTTTCATAAATTTGCGGTAGTAACCTGCAATCCCATAAAGCTTCTGACTTCTGACACATTGGTCGGTCTTGGCCATTCTACAATGGTTTCAATTTTCTGTGGGTCCACTGATATACCATCCTTGTTGATCACATGTCCCAAAAATGCTGTGTTGTCAAGCCAAAATTCACATTTGGAAAGTTTTGCATACAACTTCTTCTTTCTCAAGGTTTGTAGGGTAGTTCTCAATGGTTCTCATGTTCTTTCCTATTTTTAGAGTAAATCAGTATATCATCAATAAATACCACTATGAACTCATCAAGGAATTGTTTGAAAACCCTATTCATTAGGTTCATAAACGCTGCAAGTGCATTAGTTACCCCAAATGGCATTACCAAAAACTCATAGTGCCTATATCTAGTTTTGAATACAGTTTTCTCTATGTCCTCTGCTTTAACTTTTAGCTAGTGATACCCGGATCTAAGGTCTATCTTGGAAAACACTTGTACTCCCTGGAGTTGATCAAATAGGTCATCTATTTGGGGCAATGGGTATTTGTTCTTAATAGTCACTTTGTTCAATTCTTGATAGTCTATACATAGCTTTAAAGATCCATCTTTTTTCTTGACAAAGAAAAATGGAGCACCCCAAGGTGACGTGCTCGGACCGATAAACTTCTTGTCTAATAATACCTGAAGTTGAGTTTTCAATTCTTTCAATTTAGAAGTTGACATTCGGTGTGGGGTTTTAGAAATCAGTTATGTTCTGGGTATTACATTAATGGTGAATTCAATTTCTCTATCCCCGTGCAATTCATTCGAAAACACATCAGGAAATTCACAAGCAACAAGAATAGTTTCCACATTAGGACCAGCAGAAGTCTCAGTCAATACACAACACATATAACCCCTTATATCCTTTCCTAAGTAGTTTAACGACTTTCATGGCAGAAATCAAATATGGGGGAGGGACTACTCCATTCCCAGCAAACACAAACTCAGGTAAACTGGGTGGACGAAACATAATAGTTTTATTTACACAATCAATAGTTGCACAGTACTTCCTTAACCCATCCATACCCAATATGCAGTCAAAATGATCAATTCCCAGAGGTAATAAATCAATATACAATGTCACATCACCAATCACAATATCACATGCTGGATAAACATAAGCACATACTATAGAACCCCTAGATGGCTTAGATACAGACAACAAATAATTCAAGAATTCTAAGGGTCTAGTTAATTTCCGAGAAAAAGGCATGTGACACAAATGAGTGTGTAGAACCAGAATCTATCAAGACATGCATTTTGGGCACAAATGGAAATTATACCTGACACCACCAACTTGGTATTTTATACATTCCCAGGTACCAGCGTGAATACTGTCCCTTGCCTTAATGTTTCATTTCCAGTATTACCTCTGGCATTAGTTCTTGCATTTGACCTTGTTACGGAAGCAAATCCGGCTAAACTCGCTATGGGGTGATTGGCATTTTCGGACCCAAGTGGACAATCCTTCTTCACGTGGCCAACTTTGCTGCACCGGTAACAGGCTCCAGATGCACGATAACACACTCCTCTATGTTTCCTTCCACAATCAAGGCTGTTTGGAATAGATCCGCTACTCTGACTAGAGCTACTAGAGGATCCCGTGTTTTCCTTCTTGTTTCCAAAGGAGTTGCCCTTCCTAAACTTGTTCCCCATCCTCTTACCTCTCCATTGTGTTGTTGTTGGGGCCTTGCTTTGTTTCATAGCCACTAAGGTAGCTTCTGCCATTAATGCTCTGTCTAGTACTTCCACATATATAGGCAACTTCAAGACGCCAACCCGGTAAAACACTTCTAATGTCAAACCTCCTTCAAATTTCTGTGCCTTTTTGTAATCAGTGTCCACCATGTATGGAGCAAACCAAGCCAATTCAGTGAACTTAGCTTCATATTCAGCGATTGACATATTGCCCTGCTTGAGTTCCTGAAATTCTGAAACTTTTCGGTCTCGAAAACACTAAGGGAAATATTTGTCATAGAAGATTTCCTTGAATTGAGCCCATGTCATGTTCCCATTATCGTTTTGGATTAGCAACCACCACCTTCGAGCTTCATCCTTTAAAGTGTAGGCGACCAAAAGCACCTTCTGAGTCTCAGAGCAGGGAAATACTTCATATAGTTTTTTCATTTCAAGTGACCACGTCTCCATCTTTAGTGGTTCAATACCACCCAAGAAAGTTGGTGATTTCATCTTCATAAACTTCTGAGTTGGGTTGATTATATCATTGTTATCCGGCTCATTTTTGTACTGGCGAAGGCGAAGGGGGCAAGGGTTGTCGTGTTTGCCGCTGTATCATTTCTTCCGTTAGGGCTGCGAGCATTTGTTCCATTCGGCTCATTTGAGCCTCAGAAGATTCAGTTGTTCCGTCACTTTTTGTATTTTCCATTTTCTATAAGTAAACAGAACACTTATAAACATAGGCAAATAATTCTTTTCACAATGTTCGGGGTATTCAGTTCCAAACCATTCTTGTCAAGTTCGTATGTTCATGCTTAGATTCAGCTTTTCACATCTACAGAGATTAACACACACACACCCATGCAAATGAAATGTCCCTAATTCTTTTCTAGGACATCCTACAGTTCATATGGACTTGTGTGTGCGGTATAACTCGTGCTCTAATACTAGTCTGTCACGACCCAAACCCGCCCCTACAGATTTAGCATCGTAACCGGCCAGTAATCCTTGGATTACCGAAGGCCTCTGATCTGAATAACAAAATATAAGGGGCTAGCGGAAGGAAATATAGAAACATACATAGTCCATTGAGCTGTGTAGACATATATGGGACAAAAATTCTAAAATTTATATATATATATATATATATATACGTGACGTCATAAATACAATAGTCTTACGTCACATTTATTACAATATAACAAAAGGGAGCTTAGCCTAGTGTATACGTAAACAGAAAACTTGTTCATAACTCAAAAGAAAACAAAGTCTCAGACACCTGCAACTAGATCAGGTCTCAAAAGGGAACCTCCTCAGGAAGCACAACAGCTGGCTTATAAAACTGAGACTCCAAGCCATCAACTCTGTGCCTGCTCACATCCCTGGTCACCTACATACATATATAATACAGTGAGCTAGAGCTTAGTGAATAATAACAAAGTAAAGATGTTAATTAATGATGTCCATATTAGATATAGATTTCCATTCTCCTATTGAACAGAAACATAAGCATATCTGCATAAAAAACAGAGTCATAATCATATTCATATCATGCGTGGTATATCTATTAGTATTAACATATCTTTTTGGTCATGCATATCAAGTTCCACATTGGAACTTTCAATACTAGGTAACATATCTCATACATAGGCCACGGTATTGTTTCCCCAGGGCGAGGGCCGCATGACCATAAGTCACAGTATTATGTCCCCTGGACGAGGGCCTCTGCTAAGGATACCATAATTACATTTCAAAAAAAATTGGACAATCATTCATTCATACAAAACATAGCATTTCTTAAAACTGTTCATTTCATATCATCAGAAAATAATTAAAGTCAAACATAACTTTACATAGTTATTACTCACTGATAATTGCACAGATAACTTGGCTAGAAACCAATGGATCAATAGCTCATGACGCGTGACTTACACCACCATAACAGATACACGTATTGAAACACACGCTTGGATCGTACTTAGCTTATTTTATTTCGTTCTTAGTGTGTTTCTAAGTCTATCTTCATTATTATGTCTTAATTATGGCCTAAGAATGCCTAGGATGCAATGAGGATGCCGAAATGCTTTTGAAAATACTTAGTCAAATTTGCAGAAAACAGAGGCTTTGCTCAAGCGCAACTTCCTTCGCTCAAGCGAAGGTTCAAAAATGTGAGTGGTCACTCGAGCGCAACTTTCTTTGCTCGAGCAGTCTGTAAACTCTGCAAAAGTACTGGTTATGTGATTTTTTCGCTCAACGATCGCTCGAGCATGAGACTGAGGTCTTCACTCGAGTGTAACTCTTGTTGCTCGAGCGGTCTGCAAAAATGGTAAACTTCTAGGAGCATCCAATTTACGCTCGAGCCAACTTTTGGTCGCTCGAACGAGAGTACAGAACAAAGAATGCCCGCTTGAGCGTAGGTTCCGTCGCTCGAGTAGAGAAGCAGAATTCTGGAATTTCCATATTTGCTTCCAAGCTTCAAAACTCAAATTCAACACATCAAAACTCATCATTTTCGGCCAAAAACTTAAGGAAACATGTATGAACTTGGAAAACATTGGGAATTCAAAATCATTTTACAAAATTAAAGCCCAAAAGCATGCCAATTATGCAAACTCAAGCTTATAATGCTGAACACATGTCATTCATGTAATTTCCTAACTTCAAAACCTTCCAAACATGATCAAATGATATAAAATAGCATGAAGCTTGATGAATTTCCAAAACTAAGTCAAAACAACGACATGCATGAGGGAATGCTTAGCAAGTAAACCCAAAATGTAAGAAAATATGCATGCATGCATGGTTTAATGTAGATTCCTTCATTTCTAACTCACTCCTTGCATCACTCAACTCAATTATCTAGAATTCATGTCTTAGATATTATAATTGCATAGTCTGAGGGTTGAATTCTTACCTTAAGGATTCAAGTCCTTGAGCTAGAAAGTCAATTCCCAATTCTTCTTCTAATTTCTCCATTTTCTCACTTGTTGTTGAGTTCACACCTCAAGTTCTTTCTTTCCATCTCCTCTCACGTTTTTTTCATCCAAAATGATGAGATGTGCATATATGTGTGTATTCTAGAATCATATGGGCCTTATATAGGCTTGATTAGTGGTACTTCATTAGTGACTAATTAATTAACATTATTTATTCTAATTATTTGATTCCGAATCGAATTTAAATTAAACCTGCTATAAAATTCTAAAAATTCCAACTAACACATAATCTCAGTCAATTTCATGATTGGATGCCGATAAGGCCTTTAATTCACAAAACCGAACAAAATTGTAGACAGATATTCCTACACAAAACAGATAGAAACGCATATAGCATATAACACATGCAATTAATGCAACATTTCACCTTAATTACTTATTAATCATGGTTTAACAGTTAATCACAGGTCGGGGTTGTTACAAAATTTTAAGTTAACACAACACCTAAGGGGGAAAAAAAAAAAAAAAACTATTCTCCTATGCAATAATAAATTTACAAATTTTTTGATTAAAAAATATTTCTCATATCATGAAAAATTGTTAATTGACTTAATAATTTATTTATTAACAAAATGATTAATTGAAAAATATTTTCATATCATTAAAAATTGTTAATTTACTTAATGATTTACTTATGAATAAAATTGATCATGTGTTATGCGAGTATGATTTATGTATTAATAAAATTAGTCATTTGTATATGTATGTATTTTTTCTGCTTCTTTATTGGTTCAGTGATATATCTTAGTAGTTTTTTTTAGATGAGAGAATTATCTTAATATTTGTTTTATATTTATCTGTTGAGAAAATCTAAACATCATAATTTTGTTTTTTTATAAATTTGAAAGAACTGTTAAAGACTTATAAATTCACCCAAAATGATATACTGATAAAATTAGAGTCAACATCATTGGGCATATAACAAATCAAAAAATGATACATATCATACCACATAATTCTATCATATATCTAATGATTTATTCTATTCAATTTCATAGAACAATAGTTGAAATTTAAAAAAAAAATGATCAAAATACAAAACTTAAACATATTGTAATAATAATCCGTGCCATGCACATGCTTGTGTAAACTAGTATATATATAAGAATAGCTTTAGTCAAAGAGGCTTGTACCTCTTTTCCCAATTTTGCCCTATTGTTTTTGTAATATTTATCAATATTGCTGGTATTAATTTAAATGATGGTTTTTCATAATTTACCGAAAAATTTGGTCAATTATGAATGCATGAATATTTTATTTTTGAAAATAACTTTGGTAAAAAAGGCTTGTATTTTTCCCCCTATTTTGCCCTCTTTTTTTGGTAATATTTATCAATATTGTTGGTACTAATTTAGATGATGATTTTTTCATAATTATGCAGAAAAACTTGGTTAGTAATAAAATATGAATATTTTGTTTTTAAATAAATGAAAAATATACACATGAGATTAGTTTAAAATATGAATTGCCTTTATAATACTTGAAATTACAACTACAAAAAAAAATAAAAAAATAAATAAATTTTCCCCTCTTGTTTTTGTAATATTTACCAATATTACTAGTATTAATTTAGATGATGGTTTTTTCATAATTATGCAGAGAAACTGGATCAGTTATAAAACATGAATATTTTATTTTTGGAAATAGCTTTGGTCAAAGAGAGAAAATTTTATTTCCACACACCTACTTACATTAGTGCACATCATTTCTCAGTGTACATACTTATTAATTTGATTATTAATTATTCTTCTCAATTCACACACTAAATATTGGAATTATACCCTAGTATTTCTCCATTTTATTTTAAAGTGATTTTACAGTGATTTTTTGTATGATGTTATATATTCTCAACTTTTGACTATTGAACCTTGAACTTTTGTAAAATTAAATATTAGTCATCTGAAAAAAAAAAAAAAAAACAACAACTCATGGCACATAGTTATTACCCGTAAAAAGAAAAAAGAAAAAACAGAATTTCACATTTATAACAAAATAAATTCACAGATTTCGATTTTGTCAATTTAAATTTTATGTTCCGTTGACTAAAAAGATGAACGCCTAAAAAGTTTATATCATTATAGTTGTATCACAAATCTTAAAAAAATGTATCTATAATTTATTCAAATTAAAAACAAAATCTAAATATCTTGTGCAATCAGGTCGTGCCTTGCACGGGCATGCTTATATTTTTGCAACTAAAGAGTTTGCCCCCTATTGATATATACCACGTCACCAATTAAATAAATAAAAAACTAAAAAATACACTAATATGACGTTCATGTCACCACCATTTTTCAATTGAAACTCTCAAAGTTTGATGTGAGAATTGACTTTTTTTTTTTTTTTTTTTTTTTTTTTTTTTTTTTTTTTTTTTTTTAAGTATCTTGACTTTTTAACTTTTTATGACGTAAGGAAATTAATATGTTTAAGAATAATTTTTTTAGTTGTATCAAATGTCGTGAATTATTAAGATGTTTTTTTTTATAGTAATTTTTTGATCTTTTTTAAAAAAAAATTTTTAACCTTTTAACTATTCTAACAAAAATAAATAAATAAATAAATAAATAAATAAAGTCACCAAAATATAGTAATTTTTTTACTTCTTTTTTTTTTTATTTTTTTTATTTTTAACCTTTTAACTATTCTAACAAAATAAATAAATAAATAAAGTCCCCAGAAAGGGTATGTCAACTAATCCAATGAGCCTCATGGAACCTGGAGGAGGATTGAGCACGCTAGTTATGAACAATATTATTTATTGAAACACTAATGCCACGCACTCAAAATTCTTATTTTAAATTTTATTTAGAATTATCAATATCTGATCTAGGTACATTTAAGCATGGGGCACGAATCATAAAATACATATTAATTTAATCTCAAATGTCTACTTATTTTTGAAAAAATTATCATGCATTGGTGATTTCACAAAATTATTATGAATTTATGAAAAAATTTAAAATTTTAATTATTAATATTTATAAATTTTATGAGCGATTTATGATTAACTTTTAAAATATCTACTGAATTATTATTTTTCCTTTATTTTGTAGGTAAGGATGTGACCATATTTTTCTAAGTAAAAAGACTTTCGGTTGTTGAAAAGGGGTTGACACGCATATATTTTATTGACACTTTAATAAAAGGCTAGCAAATTTCCTGGCTACAGATTAATTGATCCTGAATGATTCAAACGGACACTTACGGTTGATTGGTTTGGGTGTAAAATATTTTTTTATATTTTTTATTTTTTGATACAATAAAAAATAAAATTGAACAGAAAATATTTATTATGATCAATGAAAAATAAATCTATTTAGAGAAAAAAAAATATTTTTTTACTTTTAAAATGCAAAAAATATTTTTTAAACAAAAGTTTTATTAATATCACCACATTACCACCACTATCATCATCTCTATCACTACCACCATGGCCACAACTACCATCACCACCATTGTCATCATCACCTATTATTTTTATCTCATTACTATACTACCATTACCATCACACCACTACTGTCACCGCTTCCACCCTCAACACCTCCACTTATTAATTTCAAGAATTCAACCAAACTTAGAAAAAGGTTTTTTTTTTTTTTTTTCTTTTTTCTCTTGACAAATATTTATAAATAAAAAAAAACAAACGGAACATTAAAAAAATACAATACTGGCTGACAGGAAGCATAAAGGCTAACAACTGGCTACTTTTTATTTTTTTGAGTTACAAGGGGGCAAAGTCTCAAAAACAAGTTATAGTCTCCTCGTTCGGAACGGCTAACAGGACACTCTGGTAATCTCTGCAAGGGGTGCTGCGTTGGACCTACGGGAGGGTAGAGAGGATTTTCCTGTAACAAAAAAAAAAAAAAAAAAAACCCAAAAACACTACACAGAAAAAAAGGGAGAGGGGCTAGACCTTGAGCATTCTTGGCTATTTTGATAATAGGTTAAATAGTTAAAACAAATTACAATAAAAAAATTAATTTTTTTTAAAAAGTTTTTTGCACTCTTTATATATATATATATAAACCTAGTTGGATTTTCTTGTTTCATCAGTTCGAATATTTTCAGGATCATACTTGTATGGGGAGGAAACGTTCGTCGCTATCCGTACTCCTTTCGTCCAAGCTCCGTGACTATCTGATCAACCTGAGAACACAACGGCGGTGAGCTACTTGGCGGTGTGTTCCCGGAAAATCCCTCCAACAATCAAGTTAGCACAAACAGAGAGAGAGAGAGAGAGAGAGAGAGAGAGAGAGAAGCTCAATGAATGTAAGTTTCTCTCTCCAAATGATGTTCCATCCCAGCATGGGGTGTGCAGTCATGCTTATATACTTTCTACGCCTAACTCTGCACCCATTAGCCTATTGACACGTGGAGCTGTTCTCCCATCTGTCAGCACAAATCCAGCTAACACCACCTAATCAAACCGCCAGACAACATTAGCGGGCACAGGGCAGCCCGGCGGCATCACCTCGGCCTCATACGACAGTGCTACGTAACGAGTCCGAGGGCGCTGCTCGCCGAGATCCATCAAAACCAAGCTCAGTAGCATTCCGGCAAGACCGAGTTCGAGATAGGTTAAGCCGGTACTCATAAGACCTTCCCCACCGAGCTAAACATGCTCCCACGAAACCCGGGTTGGCAGACGATCATCTCGGCCAAACTAGCTCTGCCTAAACATGGGACCTGGACCTCGGTTGAGCAAGACCAACTCCGGGAGGGCCTCAGTTAGCTCGGCCTAAACATGGGACCTGGACAGGCCCAAGCCAGCTCAACCCAAACATGCTCGGTTCTCTTTCTGTCCGGCGTCTACCATGGCCCAAAGCCAGATTATAAATCTCCCTCTCAATTGCCCCTTAATTTCGTCCGCGCAAGCGTGACTGGGATTACATGATCCGACCGGGGTAGATTCTTCCTCAGTCCTTAATCCTTAAGACGTCGATCGCGCTAATCCCCATGCCCGGTTTCTTGATTTGCTCGGTCGACGCCTCAACTCGCCATCATGTCTCTTCAATACTGACGCCGTCATCAATAGGGACACACGTCCTTCGCTCATTGGCCTCGAACAGCCAACCCCGCTGTCTCTTCACATTCAAATTTTGGCGGTTCTTTTTCTTCTATAAACACGCCTCTTGCCCCTTCACAATTCTTTCCTACTGTTTCTCTTCCATTCCAGACGACCCAACGCTGCAGTGCCCCCCTCTCTATCAAGCACCATTCTTGCTCTCGACTACGTTTGTGCTCGAAGATTCAACTTTTGCCTCTAAACTAGTAAGTTCTTCAAATCTCTCCGTTGTTTTTCATTTGAAACTCTCGTTTTAGGGCACGCTAGCAGTAGGTTTTAGGATGCAGCTCCCCAAAAAACCACCTCTGCCCCTTCTCTCTCAATTGTTCTTCAACTTCCATGATGAACACACGAGGATCTGGGGCGGACCGGGCTCCAGGTGTTCTTTTGATCCCAAAAAACACCAAAACCGAGCAAGTTGCGAGTTTGCAAAACTCCTGTAAGAACTGAGGTAACAGAGTACTTGACCGCTCAACCGGGCTAATATCCCGTCCGCTTGAGCGGCCGAGCTTCTGGGTTTACCTTTGTGACCGAGATGGTCTAGAACTCCATCTGACCGAGCTAATGTTGAGCTCGTTTTGCGCAACCACGCTCCCACTTACACTTACCCTTACTCTTACTGCGGAATCTTAGTGGACCAGAACCAACACTGAGGCTCTCAACAGCCGAGTAGCCATTAAACAAAAATTTTCCAAACCAACACTGCCGTGCTAAAACCAGTCGGCTTCACATGGGGCGCTACCGCTTCCTGGTTGACATGCTGATGGCACTAGCCCCGTTCTGGAAAGAATACGGTGTCCCCGCAGACGTAGATCTCGAGCTCGGCACCGAGGACACAACCCCTTGGCACAGACTGGACCAATGCACTTTCACCATGCTTTCCATTATTGAAGGCGACCTTCGCTTCCCGGTTAATCCTCTAATGTGCGAGTTCCTGAGGCGCACCGGGCTAGCACCCACACAAGTTTCAACCAACATCTACAAAATAATAAACGGGATAGCTGAGCTGAACAACCGGTTAGGCCTGAACCTAGGATTAGCCGAGATACTTCGCCAGTACACCCTCGGGCATACTGGCGATGGACTCAACTACTACCTAAAGATCAGACCAGGCAAGGAAAAGATAATAACTGGCACCCCGGATAAAGATAGGCACGACGATGACTTTTTCTGGGTTTCTAGAACCTATGAAACAGCCGACGTGCTCGGCTGGTACACCAGCAAGAACTTCGGTTCGACATGTAAGCCGTGCTCACTGCTCGGTCAAATTATTTTCCTTCACAGTTCTGTACTAATGCATTTTCTTCTTTTCATTTTTGCAGCCATCGAAGTTTTGCAAGCAAACTACTATAACCCCGATGAAGCAGCCATCAAAATCGCACTGCGGTACCGTAACCAGGATTGCCATGAACTTCTAGGATGCGTACCGACCTATAGATACTCAGCTCCCCGCCGGAGTAGGGTAACAGACTTTCTCTGAACGCCGTCTCCACCACCCGATCCAACACTACCGGATGTACCCCTTATCCGGCTAACCGAAGAAGAAGAAATGGCCAAGAGGAGCTGTATCAAGAACCTCATCACCGCCACATCCACCGAGCTACCGAGCATCCCTTCTCGCGCAGCTGCTGCCGGTCAAACAAATGGGGCCGTGGTTGTGTTGGCGTCAATTGCCGCGGCGCAGACCAGCAAAGACAACCGTCGTGTTGGAAAAAGGCCTCGGACCGCTAATCCCATAGCCGAGCTCATTGCGGAGCTAAACACCAAGCAATCTGCGGACTCAACTAAGCCAACACCACCTTGGAAGCCTCAGTTGAAGCACCGGGGTAAGGAGATCCCGACAAACGCTTCGGTCAAAGGCGACAAAGAACACCTCCTAGCCTTCGACCTGACAAAAGCCCTCCTCCTGCCGAGCGACGTGACCGGCAGTGACCACGTGCCCGATACCCGGCTCGTGAGGTCCTCGGTCAAGTCTATGACTCGGGTAAGAACTTCGCATGCTTTATTCAAATCTTTCAAGTGTTTGTAGGGTTGGCTTTCTTTTACTCAAACTCTCTACTTGCAGGCCCTCCAGAAACAACATCTTGTGATGGAGCGGATTCATAGACTCCGGCAGAAGGCAACCGACGCCGCCAGCCAGGTCGAGGACCTTCAAACCGAGTTGGGGCGGTCGAAGGCTTCCTTGGAGACTGCAAATACCGACAACTCCAAACTGCTCGGCCAACTCGGAGCCATTGAAAAGGAAAGGGGCGCTCTCTAGGCCGAGCTGGATGCATTGAAGCAATCAAGGAAGGATGAAGTGGATGAGGCAAACAACGAAGGTTTCAAGGAGGCCGAGGAAAGCTACACCAAGTAAGTCGAGGCCACCAAGGACATTTTCTTCAAGTCCGGCTGGAAAGCTGCTTGCGAACAGCTCGGCCAAGGATCTGGAACCGGTGTATTTGCCTCTCCCCCCGCTGCCTTTCTGCCGGCCTACATGGTGCCGTACTGCTGCCCCAGTTAGCTCGGCCTAAACATGGGACCTGGACAGGCCCAATTCAGCTCGGCCCAAACATGCTCGGTTCTCTTTCTGTCCGGCATCTACCATGGCCCAAAGCCAGATTATAAATCTCTCTCTCAATACTAGTACTCTCAAAAGGGTGTATATTATATGTAAATTATAAAATTTATGATGTTAATTATCACAAATGTCAAAACTATAATTTTTTTTCAATCATAATTAAAAAATCATAATGAGTCATAATCAAAAACCTTTTGGATCATAACCAAAAGGTTAAATTACACTTCATCCTATTTATGTTTGGTCATTTTCTCACTTTGCCCCTTAAAGTTTATTTTTATTTTTTCACTTTGGCCCTTCATATTTCAAGGTTTTTTTTTTTTTTTTTTTTTTACTTTACTCTTAAAATAAATTTCTATTCAAAATTATAAAAAAAAATTACATTGACAGTCATGGAATATTAAAATATTTTATTATATAATTCACATGTCTGACATAAACTTAAACTGTAATATAATAATATATTTTTTTATGTTATGTGACAGTTATTGTAACATTTAAGGGCCAAAATGAGAAAATGACTAATCATAAAAAGGCATAGTGTAGTTTACTCTAACTAAAATAATAATTACAGCAGTTTATAATCAACATCACAACAAGTTATAACTAACAACATAATAAATTATAATTAAATACTACAAACGTCATAACTAAAGAATTTTTCATAATTTCAATACGCTCTCCAAAAGTCCATCAATGTCGCGGACTAATATAATCTTTTTTTGATTTTGTACCAGAAAATATATAAAAAGTAAAGAGAAAGAAATAATATTTTAAATTTTTTTTGACTTTTTAACTTTTTTTTAGTGGGGTTTTTTTTGTTATATTTATTTAACTAAATCATCACCTTTCCAAACCCAATCTTAGGCTTCGTTTGGAAAGATAAGAAAATAACAAAACAGTTAAAAAGTCACTAAAAAACTCAAAAGACTAAAAATTCATATAAAAAGAAGTTAAATATTTCTTTGATATTATTTAGGGGCATTTATTAGAAAGTCTCATTTGGATCATTAATGTTCCATTTCCCATGACAATTCTTATAACTTATTAAGTCCCATGTGATATAAAATGATTCAATTGCCACTAATTACATACATTGATATAATCAAGCATAAAAATAAATACTCAAGCAGAATTGGAAATTTAAAAATTATAAATGGGATGAAATCTGGAGATTCTTTAGATAAGAAGACACTAATTTAGGGATTCAAAATCAATTTCAATAGGACAGGACAAATTTAGGGATATAGAATTAATTTGAAAATATTATTCAAAAAATTCCTAAATAAGTCCTACCTCATATTAAAATCTCCAAAATAAACCATACTCACCGTTGAAAATTAGACTGATATCCTATTGTCACATTTTAAGAGTGACACATTTGATAAAAGTTTAATATGGCAATAGTACATAAATGTCCTATTTTAATATTTTAGAATGACACATTTGACAAAAATTTAATAAAACAATAATATACAAATGTCTCATTGTCACATTTTTAAGAAAAATGACGCATTTGATAAAAATTTAATAATGCAGTAGTGCATATATTAGAATGATATCATATCGTCACATTTTAAGAATAATATATTTGACAAAAGTTTAGTAAGATAATATTACACAAATCAAATATACCCACATTTGGAATTTTCAAGAAATATAATGAAAAGATATCACAGTGTATCTTTGCATTTTAAACCATAATTATACGAAGGAAAATGATATATATAAGTCTACTTTTTAGATCTATTTTTTAGACCAAGTAATTTGTCAAGAAAATGATTGGCTGATAATTAGAGAATATTTAATTATCAACTAATTATATTATTGATACATCATTGAATTTAGAAAATAAGTCTAACTTTTGGGCCTGAATAACATTATTCAGTAAAAATATATTATCAATAAACCCACAATCTGCGATTTCACAGAGACGTGAAGATAATGACCAGCAACTCCAAATACCGACAACTCCAAACTGCTTGGCTAACTCGGAGCCGTTGAAAAGGAAAGGGACGCTCTCCAAGCCAAGCTGGATGCATTAAAGCAATCAAGGAAGGATGAAGTGGACGAGGCAAACAACGAAGGTTTCAAGGAGGCCAAGGAAAGCTACACCAAGCAAGTCGAGGCCATCAAGAACATTTTCTTCAAGTCCGGCTGGAAAGCTGCTTGCGAATAGCTCGACCAAGGATCTGGAACCGACGTGTTTGCCTCTCCCCCCGCTGCCTTTCTGCCGGCCTACATGGTGCCGTATGCTAACGATGTCTTTAGTGCATTGCAAGCCGAGGCCGAGGAAGAAGGCGGCGAAAACACCGAGGAGGGTGCCGAGGGAACAAACGGCCCGAAGGAGGCCGACTAGGTCGAGTCCGGCGACCGAGAAACCACAACCACAGTTGACCTGGAGGCAGTTGCAACTAGGGATGACTTCGCTAACGTTTACCCCTTAGTTTAGCTTTCTTTTCTGTTTTTTTTTTTTTTTTTTTTTTTTTTTTAAATGTAACCGGGCTGTCTACCCCACTTTATGTATCACAATTTACCATCAATGAAGAGTTCTCATTTCGTTAACTGTTGCACTGCTTGTTGTACTGTGTTTTATCATCTCGGCAAGAATCTTTGATCTAAGCAAAACATAACCTCTTTAGCTGGGATAGATCACCTCGGCTAGAGCCTTTGAGTTAGGCAAATCACCAACTCCTTTAGCCGAAGTGAATCACTTAGCCGAAGTGAATCATCTCGGCTGAAACTACAGAGTTAAGCAAATCATCAACTCAGCCGAAGTAAACCATCTCGACTGAAGCTGCAGAGTTGAGCAAATCATCAACTCCTTCAGCCGGAGTAAATCATCTTGGCTGAAACTTCAGAGTTAAGCAAATCATCAACTCCTTCAGCTGGAGTAAATCATCTCGGCTGAAGCTGCAGAGTTGAGCAAATCATCAACTCCTTTAGCCGGAATAAATTATCTTGGCTGAAACTTTAGAGTTGAGCAAATCATCAACTCCTTCAGCCGGAGTAAATTATCTCGGCTGAAGCTGCAGAGTTGAGCAAATCATCAACTCCTTTAGCCGGAGTAAATCATCTCGGCTAAAGTTGCAGAGTTGAGTAAATCATCAACTCTTTAGCCGAAATAAATCATCTCGGCTGAAACTTCAGAGTTGAGCAAATCATCAACTCCTTCAGCTGGAGTAAATCATCTCGGCTAAAGCTGTAGAGTTGAGCAAATCATCAACTCCTTCAGCCGGAGTAAACCATCTCGGCTGAGACTGTAGAGTTGAGCAAATCATCAACTCCTTCAGCCGGAGTAAATCATCTCGGCTGAAGCTGCAGAGTTGAGCAAACTATCAACTCCTTCAGCCGGAGAAAGCCATCTCGGCTGAAGTTGCAGAGTTGATCAAATCGTCAACTCTGTTAGTTGGGGTAAATCATCTTGGCTAAAACACAAGAGTAGGCTCCGAAAACAACAAACTGCTTTAGCAAAGATAATTCACTTCTATTATATTGACAAAAAGAGTGTTACATTCGGAAGTGTAGAGAAAACAAATCATTCCTCAAAAAATTACATAAGAACGACAAATACTAAAAATAGTATAGTTTGAGGTTAGTCGCATTCCACGGCCGGGGTACGCCTTTGCCATTCAAATCCCCTAAATGGTATGCCCCCTTGGCCGCCAGATCGGTTACCTTGTATGGCCCTTCCTAGTTTGCCCCTAGCTTGCTTTCGCCCGGCACCAGTGTGTTGCCCATGACCTTCTTTAAAATCCAGTCGCCCACTTTAAACTGTCTGGGGTGCGCGGTTTTGTTATATTTCCTGGACAATTCTTATTGGTATGCGGCCACGCGGATCAAAGCTTTTTCTCGGCGCTCTTCAGCTAGGTCTAATTTCAGGGCGACTGCTTCAGAGTTCATCTCAGGCTCAAAATTTTCACTGCGGATGGTGGGCATGCCGATTTCCAATGGGATGACCACCTCCATGCCATATGCCAGGGCAAAAGGAGTTTCCTCGGTGGATCGCCTCGGGGTCGTCCGATATGCCCAAAGGACACTTGGGAGTTCATCGGCCCATTTTCGTTTGGCTTTCTCAAGTCTTTTCTTCAACCCATCAAGAATGGTCATGTTTGATGCTTCGGCTTGGGCGTTGGACTGCAGGTAAGCCGGAGTGAAGTTGTAGAATTCGATCTTCAATTCCTCACAAAATCCTCTAAATAAGCACCCGTCAAATTGGGTGCCATTATTAGAAATCAGAATCTTGGGGATGCCAAACCGCGTTACCACATTCTGCCAGACAAACCATTTGACGTCTTTTTCTTTGATAGTCGCTAAGGGCTCAACTTCAACCCATTTGGTGAAGTAATCCGTAGCAGCAATGAAGAACTTCCGGTTTCTTGGTGCCGTCGGGAGTGGTCCCACTATGTCTAGCCCCCACATCGCAAAAGGCCAAGGGCTTGTGAGGGGAAGAAGTTCTCTGGCCGGCTGGTGAATTTGATGGGCGAACTTCTGGCACTTCTTACATTTTCTAACATATTTTTGAGCGTCTGCTTGCATGCATGGCCACCAATATCCTTGTGAGATAGCTCGGTAGGCCAAAGATCTTCCCCCGATGTGACTTCCATATATGCCTTTATGAATCTCATACAGGAAAGCTTCCACGCTGTTTGGGTGTACACACTTGAGGTAAGGACCGGTGAATGACTTCTTGTATAAAGCTCCAGATGGAGAGAGCCAAAACCGCTCTGACTTCACCTGGACTTTATGCGCTTCCTTTTTGTCAACCAGAAGGGTCCGTTCTTTCAGGAAAAGAATAATAGGGTCCATCCAAGAAGGGCCAAGTTCGGTGCAGAGTACTTCTGTCCACTCGGGTTGCTCAATACTAGGCCTTGGAAGAAACTCAATGAGGAGAGGACTGGGAGATGAACGGTCGATCATAGAAGCTAGACCGGCTAACTCGTCTACGCGGCCGTTATCTTCACGACTGATTTGTTGGACCTTTATTGCCTGGAATCGCTTGATGTGTTCTCTTACCCAAGCTTGGTACTTGGCCATTCTGTCATCTTTGGCATCGTAGACCCCAGACACTTGGTTAACAACTAGTTGGGAGTCACTGTAAACCATCAGCTCGGATGCGCGCAATTGGAACGCACTCTTAAGCCCGGCCAATAACGCCTCATACTCAGCCTCATTGTTTGACGCAGGGAATCCGAGTGTGATAGAGTGTTCGATGGTCAGACCATTTGGCGAGATCAGAACTATGCCCAGCCTGGCACCGTGACAATTTGAGGCTCCATCTACAAAAAGTTTCCACATTTCACCGATGAAGAGTTTCTAACACTCTGAGCGGTCCTGGGAGGCTTGCAGGTTGATGGGATCACGATCGCTCGACTGTTCAGTTTCAGGTTTGCTACTGTTCGGTTCCACTTCATCCCCCCTTGGCGATGCGGCACTGGACCCAACAGGTTGGTCTGTTATGCCACAGTCTGTCGTCGTATTGCCGGGCTGCAGGACTATGCCGACAGGAGGTTCTATGGACGGGCGCGCAAGTTACGCGTCGTCACCATCACCTTGTTATGCAATTTTTGTCGAGCCTTCATTCGTCTCCCCGGCTACCATGGTGAGTTCCACTGGGCATACTTGGTGAATTCCAGGCGAGAATTCAGCCACAAAATCTGCCAATGCTTGTGCTTTTATGGCCGTTCGAGGTTGAAACTTGACGTCAAATTGTCCTAATTCGAACACCCACTTCAAGATTCGACTGGAGAAATCCGCCTGCTCCAACAAGGCTTTGAGGGGGAATTCGGTCAACACGATGATTGTGTGAGCATGAAAGTAGTGCGCTAATTTCCTGAAGGCCATCATCAAAGCTAAAGCAATTTTTTTCAGCGGCAAATACCTCGACTCGGCTGGTAGCAAGGTTTTGCTCACGTAAAAGATAGGGAAATGCTGGATACCTTCTAACCGAACAAGCACCGTACTAATTGCATGCTGAGGAACAGCCAGATAAAGGTAGAGTTCTTCGCCGGGCTTGGGTGTTACTAGTAATGGGGCAGAAGACAAATACGCCTTAAGCTCGGCCAAAGCCCTGTCACACTCCTCGTCCCATGAAAACTTGGACTTCGAGGCTCGAAAGAAAGGGCAGTAGCGATTTGATGATCGGCTTATGAATTGGTTAAGCGCGGCGGCCATTCCGGCCAGATGCTACACGTCCTTCGCCGAGTTGGGTTGCTTCAATTCTTGTATGGCTTTGATTTGTGTGGGGTCCGCCTCGATACCTCAGTTTGTGACTAGGAAGCCTAGGAATTTCCCAGATCCCACACTGAAGGCACACTTTGACGCATTCAGGTGTAGCTTGTGCTGTTTGAGAATGGCGAACATCTCAGCTAGGTCGGATAAGTGGTCTGCCTGATGCCTACTTTTGACCACCATGTCATAGATATAAGCCTCTATCGTCCGGCCTAGCAGATGAGCGAACATTTTGGTCACCATCTTTTGAAAAGTTGCCCCAGCGTTCTTCAAACCAAAAGGCATGACTCGATAGCAGAAGAGTCCCCTTGGGGTGGTAAAAGAGGTTATCTCACAGTCTGGGCCATGCATGGCAATCTGATGATAACCGCGATAGGCATCCAAGAAACTGAGCCTGTTATGCCCGGCTGTTAGATCCACCAGCTAGTCTATTCTGGGCAGAGGAAAACTGTCTTTAGGGTAAGCTCGGTTAACAGTCTTGTAGTCAACACAAACTCGCCACTTCTTATTCTTCTTGGGCACTACGATCGTGTTTGAAACCCACCGAGGGTAGTGCACTTCCTGGATAGCCCTTGCTTTTAGCAGATTCCTGAGCTTCTCCGTGACTACCTCGGCGTGATGAAGAGCCAATCTCCTCGTTCTTTGAATGAATGGCCGTGCATCAGGGAAAACATTAAGTTGGTGGCAAATAAAGCTTGGATCAATGCCAGGCATGTCGTATGGCGTCCATGCGAAGACTTCGATATTTGCCGTGAAGAACTCTAACATCTCGGTCCATTTTTGGGCGGTCAGGCTTGATCCTAGCAAAAAGAATTTGTTTGGACTTTTAGTGTCAATACGTACTTCTACCAACTCTTCAACAGCCTTGTCCTCCGCCCTGGTGCCCACGTCATCAAGGACACTTTGGTCTTCCGGACCTTCAATCATTTGCACGAAACCTTTGGTAGCTCGGCTCCCATTCACTGCCACGAAACATTGCTTCGACATGACTTGATTGCCCCAAATTTCCTCAACTTCCCCCATAGCCGAGGGGAATCTCATAACCTGGTGATAGGTTGACGCTACCGTCTGCATGGCATGAAGCCATCCCCTACCAAGGATCAGATTGTACGTGGATGGCACCTTCAATACCCAAAACTCCACCTGCTTGACCACAGATCCAGCCTTGACCGGTAAGATGATCTTTCCCATAGGCCACTCCGGTTGTGAGTTGAAACCAACTAGTGGTGAAGTTGTCGACGCCAAGTCTGTATCCCGGAGTTTGAGTTGCTTGAACGCGTCGTAGTACATAATCTCAACCGAGCTTCCTTGGTCAATCAAAATGCGCTTCACATCGAAGTCTCTGACGTGGAGGGTGACTACCCGGGCATCATTGTGCGGCGTTTGAATACGCTCTAGGTCCCTGGATGAGAAACTAATCACATATTTCTTCTCGGTCTTCCCCCTTTTGATCGCGGGCTGGACTGACAAAACTTCCCTCATATATTTCGCCTTTTTGATCATTCCTTGAAGCTCGCATACATGCGTCGGTTCCACTATGCTATGGATCACATTGACCACTCCTTGAGGGGGCGCCTCTAAGTCATCCAAACCATTCGGATCAGCCGGGGTAGGATGCGCGACTTTGACACCCCCATCAATGTAAAGGTCTAAGTGACCGGCGGCGACTAACTTCTCCAAGTGTTGCTTCAAAGGCAAATAGTCCTCTGTCCGGTGTCCTCGCTCCCTATGATATGTGCAGCGGTACCGTGGATTGAAGCCCTTTTGCACATCGCCCAACTCAGCAGGAAACCGGACGTAATCCTCGTCACAGATTTCACTAAGTATGCGATAAATTGAAATCTTAAATACCGTGGTGATGCCCGTCCGGGTGTTTAACCTTCTGTTAGCATTAGCCGCGTCATCGCGGGGATATTCTGCTCAGTCATTGCGGCGACCTCTACCCCACTTTTGATGATTTGGTCCACGGTCTGATTCCCCGGTGCGATCACTTGGACGGTTAGTCTTCTGTCTGACCGCGTGCACCTTGCCAGCCGTCCTTTTGTCTATTACCACTGGATTTGTCTTCGCGGTGGATGCTGCCGCATCATCCTCTACTTGGAGGTGCTCATTGATGCGCTGCATTAGTTGCCCCATCGACGTCGGCTGGTTCATTGTAAGCGAGTCCCTCAGCCTATGCTCGACTGGGAGACCGCGCTTATATTGGGTGATTGCCAGGTTGATCGGGCAATCTAGGATCTTGTTGAAGGTTTCCCAGTACCTAGAGTTGTATGCCTTGAGGGTGTCACTCGACTCCATCTTGACACTTAGAAGGTGGTCCACTTCCTTCAGCGTTTTGGTGTTGGTTTTGAAACGAGTCACGAATGCTTCCGCCAACTGCTGCCACCTCTCAATGCTCTCTTTCGGGAGTCTCTCAAATCATTTCAAGCCTAGTTCGCCCAAGTTAGATGGAAAAATAAGGCACATAAGAGCATCATTACGCCTGTGTCCGGTCATGACTTGCTGGAAGTGGCTTACATGCATGTCCGGATGGCTCTTGCCGTCATAAAGTGTAAACTTGGGCTGGTGAAAGCCTGCTGGGAGCGGCGTGGTTTCTATTTCAAGGGAGAAGAGGGAGGCGTTCAGCCTCGCCAAGTCGGTGTCCAAAGGAACTGGTATGGTCAAACGGGGCAGCAGCATCATAACCTCCTCACTATGGTGACCTCTGTAAGATAACCGCTGGAACGCCGGCGCCCTTTCGGCCTCTTGTCGGCGAGCTCACTCCTTCAGGACATCCCTCAACTCCTCTGAATGGACGGAGTAAGAATATCCCGAAGTGGTCGACGGACGTGAGGGATGGTAGGTACTGTTTTGCGTGCTAGACTTCTCTACAGGTGTGTCTAGGTCTCCACCCCTATAGCTTCTGGTGATAGAAAGGAAGGGAGTGCGCCGCTGGCTCTGGCTGCCTAAACGGCGGGGTTAGGTGCGCTCATTGTGGTCTTCCACTCCAACAACACCCTTCCTTTTGACCTGGCGTTTGAGAGCTTTCATCTCTGCTGCCATTCTCTGGATGACGGCGTCTTGGTCCCTTAACTTGTGCTCCAAACGTCGAGCATGCGATTCTCTTCGCCGTCGGTGTCCGTCTGGGCTCCGTGAGCGACCAAAACTTATGGCGCGCTTATCTCGTGCATCTCTCGGAAGTCCTCCTGGGGAAGTTTCCAGGTCCGCCATGTTCGGAACGGTAGGGAGTCTGTCTCTCCGTCTGGCTGACTTTGGGGTTACACCGTCAATGGCAGACAACGGTACTTCGTCGTTGTTTGCCATGAAAGGTGATCAGATGAGCTCGGAGGACAAGGTTTTGTCTGCAAAAATGTTCCCACAGACAGCGCCAATTATATGGGGAGGAAACGTTCGTCGTTGTCTGTACTCCTTTCGTTTAAGCTTCGTGACTATCCGATCAACCTGAGAACACAATGGCGGTAAGCTACCCGGCGGTGTGTTGCCGGAAAATCCCTCCAACGACCAAGTTAGCACAAACAGAGAGAGAGAGAGAGAGAGAGAGAGAGAGAGAGAGAGAGAGAGAAGCTCAATGTAAGTTTCTCTCACCAAATGATGTTTTATCCCAGCATGGGGGCGCAGTCATGCTTATATACTTTCTGTGCCCAACTCTGCACCCATTAGCCTATTGACACGTGGAGCTGCTCTCCCATCTGTCAGCACAAATCCAGCTAACACCACCTAATCAAACTGCCAGACAACATTAGCGGGCACAGGGCAGCCCGGCGGCATCACCTCGGCCTCATACGACCGTGCTACATAACGAGTCCGAGGGCGCTGCTCGCCGAGATCCATCAAAACCGAGCTCAGTAGCATTCAGGCAAGACCGAGTTCGAGATAGGTTAAGCCAGTACTCAGAAGACCTTCCCCACCGAGCTAAACATGCTCCCACGAAACCCGGGTTAGTAGACGATCATTTCGGCCAAACTAGCTCTGCCTAAACATGGGACCTGGACCTCGGTTGAGCAAGACCAACTCCGGGAGGGCCCCAGTTAGCTCGACCTAAACATGGGACCTGGATAGGCCCAAGTCAGCTCAACCCAAACATGCTCGGTTCTCTTTCTATCCGGCGTTTACCATGGCCCAAAGCCAGATTATAAATCTCCCTCTCAACTGCCCCTTAATTCCATCCGCACAAGCGTGACTGGGATTACATGATCTGACCGGGGTAGATTCTTCCTCGGTCCTTAATCCTTAAGACGTCGACTGCGCTAATCCGCATGCCCGGTTTCTTGATTTGCTCGATCGACACCTTAACTCGCCATCATGTCTCTTCAATACTGATGTCGTCGTCAATAGGGACACACGTCCTTCGCTCATTGGCCTCGAACAGCCAACCCCGCCGTCTCTTCACATTCAAATTTTGGCGGTTCTTTTTTCTCCTATAAACACGCCTCTTGCCCCTTCACAATTCTTTCCTATTGTTTTTCTTCCGTTCCAGACGACCCAACGCTGCAGTGCCCTCTCCTCTATCAAGCACCATTCTTGCTCTCGACTGTGTTTGTGCTCGAAGATTCGACTTTTGCCTCTAAACTGGTAAGTTCTTCGAATCTCTCCGTTGTTTTTCATTTAAAACTCTCATTTTAGGGCACGCTAGAAGTAGGTTTTAGTATGTAGCTCCCCAAAAAACCACCTCTGCCCCTTCTCTCTCAACTGTTCTTCAACTTCCATGATGAACACGCAAGGATCTGGGGCAGACCGGGCTCTAGGTCTTCTTTTGATCCCAAAAAACACCAAAACTGAGCAAGTTGCAAGTTTGCAAAACTCCTGTAAGAACTGAGGTAATAGAGTACTTGACCGCTCGACCGGGCTAATATCTGGCCCGCTTGAGCAGCCGAGCTTCTGGGTGTACCTTTGTGACCGAGATGGTCTGGAACTCCATCTGATCGAGCTAAAGTCAAGCTCCTTTTGTACAACCGCGCTCCCACTTACACTTACCCTTACTCTTACTTCGGAGTCTTAGTGGACTAGAACCAACACTGAGGCTCTCAACAGCCGAGCAGCCATTAAACGAAAATTTGCCAAACCAACACTGCCGTGCTAAAACCAGCCGGCTTCACATGGGGCGCTACCACTTCCTGGTTGACATACCGGTCGCGCTAGCCGCGTTTCGGGAAGAATACGGTGTCCCCACAGACGTACATCTCGAGCTCGGCACCGAAGACACAACCCCTTGGCGCAGACTGGACCAATGCCCTTTCACCGTGCTTTCCATTATTGAAAGCGGCCTTCGCTTCCCGGTTAATCCTCTAATGTGCGAGTTCTTGAGGCGCACCGGGCTAGCACCCACACAAGTTTCAACCAACACCTACAGAATAATAAACGGGATAGCCGAGCTGAACAACCGGCTAGACCTGAACCTAGGATTAGCCAAGATACTTCGCCAGTACACCCTCGGGCATACTGGCGATGGACTCAACTACTACCTAAAGATCAGACTGGGTAAGGAGAAGATAATGACCGGCGCCCCGGATAAAGATATGCACGGCGATGAATTTTTCTGGGTGTCTGGAAACTATGAAACAGCCGACGTGCCCGGCTGGTACATCAGCAAAAACTTTGGTTCGACATGTAAGCCGTGCTTACTGCTCGGTCAAATTATTTTCCTTCACCATTCTGTACTAATGCATTTTCTTCTTTTCCTCTTTGCAGCCATCGAAGCTTTGCAAGCCAACTACTATAACCCCGATGAAGCAGCCATCAGAACCGCACTGCGGTACCGTAACCGGGATTGCCATGAACTTCTCGGCTACGTACTGACCTACAGATACTCAGCTCCCCGCCGGAGTAGGGTAACAGACTTTCTCTGAGCGTCATCTCCACCACCCGATCCAACATTACCGGACGTACCCCTTATTCGGCTAACTAAAGAAGAAGAAATAGCCAAGAGGAGCCGCATCAAGAACCTCATCATCGCCACATCCACCGAGCTGTGGAGCATCCCTTCTCGCGCAGCTGCTGCCGGTCAAACAAGTGGGGCCGTGGTTGCGTTGGCGTTAACTGCCGCGGCGTAAACCAGTAAGGACAGCCGCCGTGCCAGGAAATGGCCTCGGACTGCCGATCCCACAGTCGAGCTCGTTACGGAGCTAAACACCAAGCAACCCGCGGTCTTAACTGAGCCAACACCACATTGGAAGCCTCAGTTGAAGCACCGGGGTAAGGGGATCCCGACAAACGCTTCGGTCAAAGGCGACAAAGAACACCTCCTAGCCTTCGACCTGACAAAAGCCCTCTTCTTGCCGAGCGACGTGACCGGCAGTGACCACGTGCCCGACACTCGGCTCGTGAGGTCCTCGGTCAAGTCTATGACCCAGGTAAGAACTTCGCATGCTTTATTCAAATCTTTCAAGTGTTTGCAGGGTTGGCTTTTTTTTATTCAAACTCTCTTCTTGCAGGCCATCCAGAAACAACATCTTGTGATGGAGCGGATTCATAGACTCCGGCAGAAGGCGACCAACGCCGCCAGCCAGGTCGAGCACCTTCAAACCGAGCTGGGGCGGTCGAAGGCTTCCTTGGAGATTGCAAATATTGACAACTCCAAACTGCTTGGCCAACTCGGAGCCATTGAAAAGGAAAGGGACGCTCTCCAGGCCGAGCTGGATGCATTAAAGCAATCAAGGAAGGATGAAGTGGACGAGGCAAACAACGAAGGTTTCAAGGAGGTCGAGGAAAGCTACACAAAGCAAGTCGAGGCCACCCAGGACATTTTCTTCAAGTTCGGATGGAAAGCTACTTGCGAACAGCTCGGCCAAGGATCTGGAACCGACGTGTTTGCCTCTCCCCCCCACTGCCTTTCTGCCGGCCTACATGGTGCCGTACTGCTGCCCCAGTTAGCTCGGCCTAAACATGGGACCTAGACAGGCCCAAGTCAGCTCGACCCAAACATGCTCGGTTCTCTTTCTGTCCGGCATCTACCATGGCCCAAAGCCAGATTATAAATCTTCCTCTCAATACTAGTACTCTCAAAAGGGTGTATATTATATGTAAATTATAATATTTATGATGTTAACTATCACAAATGTCATAACTATATTATTTTTTCAATCACAATTAAAAAATCATAATGAGCCATAATAAAAAACCTTTTGGATCATAACCAAAAGGATAAATTACACTTTATCCTATTTATGTTTGGTCATTTTCTCACTTTGCCCCTTAAAGTTTATTTTTATTTTTTTTACTTTGGCCCTTCATATTTTAAATTTTTTTTTACTTTACTCTTAAAATAAATTTCTATTCAAAATTATAAAAAAAAAAAAAAATTACATTGACAGTCATGGAATATTAAAATATTTTATTATATAATTCACATGTCTGACATAAACTTAAACTGTAATATAATAATATATTTTTTTATGTTATGTGACAGTTATTGTAACATTTTCTATCTAATTTTGACAAGAAGTTAACTTTAGGAATAAAGTGAGAAAGGCCTAAGACATGAAAGACCAAAGCGGAAAAAAATAAAATTTAAGGGCCAAAATGAGAAAATGACTAATCATAAAAAGGCATAGTGTAGTTTACTCTAACTAAAATAATAATCACAGTAGTTTATAATCAACATCACAATAAATTATAACTAACAACATAATAAATTATAATTAAATCATAATTAATATAATAATAGGTCATAATTAAATACCACAAACCTCATAACTAAAGAATTTTTCATAATTTCAATATGCTCTCCAAAAGTCCATCAATGTCGCGGACTAATATAATCTTTTTTTGATTTTGTACCAGAAAATATATAAAAAGTAAAGAGAAAGAAATAATATTTTAAATTTTTTTTGACTTTTTAACTTTTTTTAGTAGGGTTTTTTTTATTATATTTATTTAACGAAATCATCACCTTTCCAAACCCAATCTTAGGCTTCTTTTGGAAAAATAAGAAAATAACAAAACAGTTAAAAAGTCACTAAAAAAACTCAAAAGACTAAAAATTCATATAAAAAGAAGTTAAATATTTCTTTCATATTATTTAGGGGCATTTATTAGAAAGTCTCATTTGGATCATTTATGTTCCATTTCCCATGACCATTCTTATAACTTATTAAGTCCCATGTGATATAAAATGATTCAATTGCCACTAATTACATACATTGATATAATCAAGCATAAAAATAAATACTCAAGCAGAATTGGAAATTTAAAAATTATAAATGGGATGAAATCTGGAGATTCTTTAGATAAGAAGACACTAATTTAGGGATTCAAAATCAATTTCAATAGGACAGGACAAATTTAGGGATATAGAATTAATTTGAAAATATTATTCAAAAAATTCCTAAATAAGTCCTACCTCATATTAAATCTCCCAAATAAACCATACTCACCGTTGAAAATTAGACTGATATCCTATTGTCACATTTTAAGAGTGACACATTTGATAAAAGTTTGATAAGGCAATAGTACATAAATATCCTATTTTCACATTTTAGAATGACATATTTGACAAAAATTTAATAAGACAATAATATACAAATGTCTCATTGTCACATTTTAAAGAAAAATGACGCATTTGATAAAAATTTAATAATGCAGTAGTGCATATATTAGAATGATATCATATTGTCACATTTTAAGAATAATATATTTAACAAAAAAGTTTAGTAAAATAATATTACACAAATGAAATATACCTACATTTGGAATCTTCAAGAAATATAATGAAAATATATCACAGTGTATCTTTGCATTTTAAACCATAATTATACGAAGGAAAATGATATATAAATCCACTTTTTAGATATATTTTTTAGACCTAGTAATTTGTCAAGAAAATGATTGGCTGATAATTAGAGAATATTTAATTATCAACTAATTATATTATTGATACATCATTAAATTTAGAAAATAAGTCTAACTTTTGGGCCTGAATAACAATATTCAGTAAAAATATATTATCAATAAACCCACAATCTGCGATCTCACAGAGACGTGAAGAATGACAAAACATATCTCCGAAAAAGATGTGAATAATTTTTTAAAAAAACAAGTCCAAGCCTCCAATGAAAAATAACCAAACGACAATCAGGCCTCGTTTGGGAACCAGTCCATTTAGTTAAAAAGTCAAAAAGTTATTAAAAAAGTCAAAAAATCAACAATTCATACCAAAAAGTCAAAGATTCTTTTTTTCTCTCATTTTTGTACATATTTTCGCAAAAAGTTAAAAAATTATCTCAAATATACTAATTTTTTTTAACTCATATTTTAGTTAAATAATTAAAAAATTACTAAATTAACATGTTCCGAGGCCTCAGTAACAATTATCCCAAAACCCTTCTTCAACCTTCATATTTGATAAATGAAAAATTGATGTGTGAATCTGGCGATTCATTTGGGTGCATTATGTACGGAATAAGAGAAAGAAATACCCAATTCCTTTGACCATTTCATAATAAAACGAGCAATTGCAAGATTCCTACTAAAATGAAATATGACATATGAGTTATGGCTCAGTGACAAATTAGGGGCAATAATGTCAAGGAATTCTCCCAAATTCAGAAAAAAAGGATATCTTACAATTCAAAATAGATAGGATTTATTGGATTATAAAATTTTTTATCGGACCTTTCACTGAACAAGTTTCTCAAATAGGACTTTCCACTAAACTTATTTTTTTTTTTTTTTTTACTTTTTGCATTTTTTTTTTGGTTAAAAAAAAAACAAACAAAAACATTTATAAACATTTCAATTTCTTTTAATCAAAAAGTCACTAAAAAAAAGTTACTTTCTAAACCAACTCTTAATAAACTCACTTTTTTTTATAACAGATCTTCAAAATGACAGATTAAAATTTCTTCTTCATTCTCTTTTTTCTCCAATATATTATCTCTCTATACAAAATCCTAGTTGTTAGGCAATCGCAAACATTTTTTCACACCATATAAAATTTGCTTATCGCATTCCAAATTAAAAATTATTTTCAAATAATACAAAAAATAGTTATTTTTAAATAATATTACATTGCAATTATGATAACATAATTTAAAAAAAAAAACGATATGAAAAACTAATATGGAAAGATTTTCAAATTCTTATTTTAAATTCTCACATAGAAAGTACATATGTAACCAAATTATAAATAATTAATTATTTATTTTTATTAAAAACACACTTATCAGATTTGTTTGTTTAATTTTTTTAAATTATTATTATTATTTTTTTAATCTTCAATAAACTCTTTTTATTTTTTAATATTTCAATCAAATACACCTACAAACTAAGATATTTATGAAAGAAATTTTTTAAAAAAAAAAAATTGCTAAAGACAAAAGATGTTGAAAATTGTGTCATTTTTTTACTTTTATCTTTTATCCCTTTTTTATACTAAAGATAAAAAAATGAAAAAAAAAACTCAAAAAATGTATTTGAGTTTGAAAATATTATTACTTTGCCACTTTTTTTTTTTTATTTATTTTTTTATAGCTAATTTAAATTTTACTTATTAATGAACTTAGTTATACGCTTTTTATAAAATAAATAAATAACTCACATATAAATTTAGGGAATACATGTGTAATGAGATACTGATTATCTTAACATTAATTCTTTGAAGTGCAAATGTTACAAGATTATTATTTTAGTTTTGTTTAATCATATATATATATATAATTTTGTGATTTTGAACTAAACAATATTTTTGAAATAATTTATTTCTAGCATTCTGCCTACTTACATTTTTTTTTAAACATTTGTAAAAAAAAAAAAAAAAAAAACAATAAAATAAATATGTGTGTGTGTTTCAAAGTTTAAACTCAGACATTTGTTAAAAAGGCAAAAAATCATTTTTAATTGAATTTTGCTAATGGCACAAATTGAAATTATTATTATAAATGACGAATTCATTTAAAATCATTCCAAGACACCCTCAAAATAATAACAATAGTCCATTTATAATGGATTAATTGAACAGACTTGAAATTTTAAAAAAATTCAGAGTCAAGTTGAGGATGACTATATTAATCAGTTATGTTGTGTTGGGTTGAGTTGACACATAATATTTCTATACAGTTCAACTCAATCTAACCTTAACCCAATTTTTTCAGCTCAATTTGACCCTAGTTGGTTAGTGGCACTAAACAATTCACCTAATCAATATATAATATATTAGTCCTCAACGAAATTTGATATTCTTTTAACAATTAAATTTTAATAGTTAGTTTAAAATTATTGAACTATTTTTTGTTTTAATAGAAATTTCTTTTTAGAGCTTAAATAAAGACAATGAATTATTTTTATTTTATAATATTTTTGCATTTAAAAAAATACAAAATTTTCATTTTGTTCGTAGCACGGGTTTGTTGCTAGTATATATAAAAGAAAATGAGGTTTATAATGAGAAGAGCCTTGTGAATCTCAAAACCCTCATACTATTTTTCTAGATTTTTTATTTTTTAAATAATTAAAAAACCTTCTATTGGCTAGCTTTTATTGAATCATTGAAAAAAAAAAAATAAATCTTATTATGTCTTGATTTACACATTTCAAAAGGAAAATTAATTAATCCATTTAAAATTTAAAATTTAGAAATTTGAAAAGAAAGTTAATTAATCAATTTTAAAATTTAAATTTTTGTACCACTAAAGTATAGGAATCAATTCACATCTTCCCTAGATTTTTTTTCTCTTAATGTTTAATAGTTTTATATGCATCAACATTCCAATCTATTCTATAAGTTTCTTTATATTATAGCTATGGAAGGTCGAATTCTTCTCCACGGGAAAGTGAGATGACGTGTCCCTTCATTTACTCTGCCAAGAGAAACCAAAATGTTAGTGATCACCCCAGAGTAGGGTTGGTTGGGAGAACCCTCTAACAGTCAAGTTAGAATACTGTTTGGCCATGAATTTTTGTATTTAAAAGAAAGTTCTTGGATACCTCTGGTTTGTCCTCTTTACTTCACCTGCTTCACCTTTATAGTTTTCCTTACTTGAATCCCATCCGCTGAACCAATGTTTGATCTGACGGTTTTGTTTGTACGTTGCTCTGGTCGGGCAAGTGTCCAAGTTGCTTTTGCCTTTGATTGTTGATCATCCTCTTATGGACGTCTTAGATTATGTCAAATGTTAGTGGCCAACATGGCAAGCGCTGTATTCGTCAAATCAAGTTGATTGGATGGACTTACCATCTAATAGGCCTGACCTATAATTTTGCATTTGTTATCTGATATTTCCATTGTGTTGATATCGTATTTTGTCCAATTTTCTAAGTCAATCACACAACATACATCTAATTTTGTTAAAAGTATTAAAAAAATAGAATTTTAACTTTTAGAACTCACTAATATGTGCATAATATTAAAAATATTTATAGTATAATTTTTACACTATTTCAAACCCATTTGATAGTAAAATAGACACTGATTTCATTTAGAAACACTATATTATCAAACATAAAAAATTTTGAAACACTAAAGTCATAATAAAATTCATCATATCAAAGTATGTGTTGAACTCTTATTTTTAATAATTTTCAGAAAATTATAACGGTTTTGGTTTAGACTTGAACCTTTTCATGCTCTTAGATCTGGGATTCCGTAGAAGCATGAAAAGGTTTGGTTGTTTAGGGCAAAAAAGATTCCTCTTGTTGTTAGTTGAGTTTGGTTGTTTAGACTTGTCGGTTGTGTTTGAAATATGTTGGGAGTTAGTTTTTCAAAAGAGTTTATGTCCATTTCATTTCTTGTTCACTTGAGCTGCCTTTAAGATGTCTCAGTAGGGTGATCTTTTCCCGAGCGGTCTTTTTGTTTTACTCGAGCAGTCTTTTGCAAGTCTGAACTTCTGTGAGGGGGTCATTGTGCACTCAAGCGGTGTCACTTATTGTGTCTAACGCTTGAGTGGTGGTCTGGTTGCTCGAGCAGCCTGTGCATATATTAGATCGGGGAGAGGCATTTTTCAGTTACTTTTTCATCATCATCATCATCTCTCTCTCTCTCTCTCTCTCTCTCTCTCACTCACACGCACACACACACACATACACACACACACTTACTCTCTCACTCACTCACTCACTCACTCACTAAAACACTTCTAAACCTAATTTCTTCACACTCTCTCTCTCTCTCTCTCTCTCTCTCTCTCTCTCTCTCTAGTTCTTGCCTAAATACCTCAAATACACCCAAATCTTTTGATTTCTCCACCATAGTTCCTTGGAGAAAAAGGTAGAGCTTGTTGAAAGCTTTGTTTTCATCGAAGTAGATCTTATTTTTAGCTTCATCAACTTCAACCCTTACTCTCTTCCTCTTCTACTCTTAAGGTGGGGATTTCTTCAACATTTGGTTTGATTCTTAGCTTGGTTATTTGCACTTTAAAAAGGGTTAGTGATTTGGCAATTTTGGGTTTAAATCTAGGGTTTGATTTTGAAATGTAAAAGAGGAAATTTTCAAATGAATTCTTGAGAAAGGTTGTAGGGGTGCAAATGTTGTTGGGGTGTGTTGAAATGTTGAAAATTCCTTCTTTAAATGTGATTATTGAAAGTAATGGGAGTTTTGTTAGGAAATCATTGATTTCTACAAGCCTTGAGCTATATATGTATTGAGTTTAACTCACTTTTGTTGTACCCAAGCATTGACTTGGAAAGATGTAGCCATTATGGTATAAACTTATATGTATTTCCTTTTGTTCCAATTCATTTGCAAATGGCATATGCTATAGATTTATGATTTAGGATTTATAAATGCATACATACATATATCATTCTTTTGTACGATTAAAGAGTATCAATAAAACGTTAAATATTTCGCAAGTTATACTTACTACAAAATGTCATGCTATGAATTGTTATTATTTTTGGGATGTTACAAAAATAATAAATAGTAAATAGAAAAACGAATAAAAATATAAAATAATAAAATAATAAAGAAATAAAGAAATTGAAAAGGAAAAATAAATAAATAAACAACAATAAATAATAATAATAATAATAATAATAATAATAATAATAATAATAATAATAATAATAATAAAGTAAACAACACAAACAACAACAACAATAAATAAACAAGTGAAGTAAACAATAATAAAATAATAAAAAAATATAAGGCAAGGCAAGGAAAGTAAAACAAAAACAAACAAAGGCTGGAAGACCAACTCACGGATAAGGCAACAATAGAAATTGGTTCTATATGTTAGCATTTCTTGATGCGGATGGTACTTGACTTTCACATGTGTGCCACCTATAAACACCCACCGCCTCATTTTTTTTTTTTTTTTGATCAGCAAAGAAAGCTTTATAGATGAAGAAACATACAAAGTATGGGAAACAAACATCAAAAAAGAGAGGAGAGTGCAAAGGGCATCACAGTGAAACACGAAGATCCCAACTAGGTTGGCACCTCAATGCACACCAAATCATCTACTAGTACCAACTCCAAGCTCTACGTTGGTGAGAAACCAAACATACAGAGCAAACAAAACCAATAACTAAAAACACAAGAAAACACAAGGCTGAAACTGCTAGCTAAACACAACCTACTAAATCTGCTAACTAAACACAGCCTAAGACAACCAGCAGCCAATCAAATGCATACACAACAGCATGAGCACCATAGCATCCCAACAGCATGAGACATTCCATGCAAGGTACACCATCTGCAAACTACATACACAGCAGCATGAGCACCACATGATCACAACAGTAGAAATTAACGTGCTAACTCTGTTTCAGGCATTAGCAGAAATGTGAGAATGAGCATGAGTAAAATCAAACAGAGTAATTTAAGAGTAAATCCATAGAAATAGAAAAGAAGAGCCAAAAGGGAAATAAAAAGAAAAAAGAAAAAGAAAAAGAAAAAAGAGAAAGAGTGCTAAGGTATTTGTATGGGTCAATCACAAGTCAAATTTCTATAAGTATAGGTCAATCCAAATAACCTAAGTCGAATCTCTGCTCAACTTTAAGACTATCTAAGTAAATCAAGCCGAACCTGCGACCAATTCAAAACAAAGTATAATCCCACAACTCTATTAACTTGTTATAATATCTCATGAGTCTTGAGTCTTGAGTCTCATCATCATTTCACTTCATTATATACTCTCATAAGTCTCGCCATCATATCACTTCATTACATATCATTGTTGAGTGTTAATAATATTTGTTATAATCTTACGAGTCTCGTCATCATATCATTCCATCACATATCATTGTTAAGAATTCATAATATTTGTTATCATCTCATGAGGCTCATCATCATCATTTCATCACATCTTAATGTTAAGAGTTAATTATATATGTTAATATCTCATAAGTTCTATCATTATTTCATTTCATCACATATCAATGTTGAGATAGAATTCTTCATATTAACACTAACATTACTAATCCCGCTAACTATATATATGTAAACAATACATATTATTATTATGTATCATCCTTTAGCCAAATGTATAGTAAATACACCGGCACCGAATGTTAGTTATGTGATCTAGCATATTTTGATAATGTTTGGAGGTCCGTTTCTCTCCAGTTAAGACGGTAAAACGTGGCTCTTTGACAGAGATTCCTTCCCATCCTAGTAAGCAAAATGTGAAACACATATCAAAGTCACATGCGGCTATAATGTTTTGAGTCGCATACCCCTTTCTACCTATTAAACGAGGTTGCTTATTGTAGACTGCCCGGAACTCCGCTCCGCACTCGAGGGCGCAAATCGTGGTTCTAGTTACTACAGTTCGGACTCTTATCACGATTCTGAATCTAATCTCACAAAGTGCAATGTAAGACTGATAAATCACCAAAGAGTCCAAATCCGACAAATCGTTTTGGAAAATCGATTTTAATCAAGAAGTGCCAACATGGACTGCTTTGCTAGATTTCAGAGTTGCCACCTAAATATTTTATTTTGAAAAATCTAGGAAACCCTGACTTGTGCCTAAGGCCACGTATCCGTCATCACCAAAGTTGTCTCGGCTCGGGAACTTGGGTACGAGAGGGGAAGGTCCTGAAATGAGCACCCCCGCTCGCCCGATCAAAGGATCGGCCTCTACTAACATGATATGTTGTTTTTGAAAACACGTGTTCTTATTCCGGTTTATTAGCTAGTTTATTATGTGATGCGCACAACATACAAGTATAGACTCAATCGCAAGAATTGGAACAAAACATCTCATGTTTGTTTTTCGAAAATGATTTGAAAGTGCTACTCGCAAGTAGGTTAAGTCGCGGATTTGCCACCCTCAAGTGGGTTTAGAAAACATGATTTTGCCACTTCAAGTGGGCTTAAAACTCACAATCATCGAGTTGTTCCAATTCAAGCAATCAAACCTCCACCTACAGGCATTCAAGCAGTTATAGCAGTTAAGCACATAGCCTCATGGCAAGCATGCTATCATGGCAGTCACTTACATACATGTAAGGATGCTAAAGCATAAACACTTACAGTGTACTCCGAGCCAAAACAGAAACTAGTTAGAAATCAATGCATGATCCTAGTTATGTTAAAAATGCCTAATGCAACACATGCAAAATGCAACTAAGATAGGCCCGGCTATTCTAAGATGTCACGTGAATGCAACTAGATAACATGTATTCAAATTGGTATTGAGATACAATGCAGTTAGCATGATGCGCCGAGCCCAGTGCGTGCAAGACAGATGAATGAATGCAAACATGCGAAGCATAAGTATGCTAATTGAAACATGCTCTAAAACTAAGGCTAATTAATCCTACTTAATTTGAATTGACTTTGTCTAATTAATCTGAATCAAATCTTTAAATAAATTCTCATAATGTGCTAAATATTCAAATTAGCCTATTAAACTTGTCAATTTCGGTTCTGAATTCATTTAGGCCTTCAATTTTTTGATTCGAAACAAGTATTCTAATAGATATTCCATAATTTGGATAGACACAAACAAATCAAGCACACAACACACATATAAACTTTCAAATTTCACACATTAATATAAATGCAATAATGATATACATGTGGGGCCGTCACAATCTCTCCTCCTTAGAAAGTTTGGTCCTCCAAACTTAAGTTACCTTCATTCAAAAATAAATGTGGATACCGTTGACACATTTCATGTCCCTTCTCCCATGTAGCTTCTCTTCCATAGTGTTCTTTCCACTCCATCTTCACCATAGGAATTGATCTATTCCTTAATTGCTTCACTTGTCGATTAATGATCTAAATCAACCATTTTTCGTATTTCATATCATCATCCAAAGCTATTCGGTGATAATCTATGACATGAAATGGATCTCAAAGATAACCCCGAAGCATTAACATGTGAAACACATTATATACCTGTTCCATTCCCGGTGGTAAGGCTATTCGATAAGCAACTAGGCCAAGTCTCTCTAAAATCTGAAACGGTCCAATGTATCGAGGAGCCAATTTCCCTCTTCTACCAAACCTCGTCTGCCCTTTCATTAGTGTCACTCTAATAAATACATGATCAGCTACTTCATATTCTAAATCTCTCATTCTCTGATCTGCATAACTTTTCTGTTAGCTCTGAGCAGTCTTTAGCCTTTGTTGTATAATCTTTATTTTTTCAATTATTGCTTGCACAAGTTTCGGTCCATACAAAGCTCTATCCCCAACTTCGGTCTGACAAATCAAAGACCTACACTTTCTTCCATATAGTGCCTCATATTGTGCCATGCTGATACTAGCTTGGAAACTATTATTATATGCAAACTTTGCCAATGGTAAGTAAGTTTCCCAACAGCCTTAAAATTCCAATACACACATACAAAGCATATCTTCTAAAGTTTGGATGGTTCTCTCGGTTTGCCCATCGGTTTGCGGATGAAAGGAGGTACTAAACCTCAACTTTGTTCTCATTGCCTTCTGAAGACTTTGCATAATTTTCCATATTCTTTCTACTCAGTGTATCGGCTATGGTATTAGCTTTCCCAAATGGTATTGGATTTGCAAGTCGTAGTCTTTGATAAACTCTAGCCATCTCCTTTGATGCATATTCAATTCCTTCTGAGTGAAGAAGTATTTCAAGCTTTTGTGATCTGTATATACTTCACATTTCGCCCCATAAAGATAATGACGCCAAATTTTCCAAGCAAAGATAATGGCTGTAAGTTCTAGGTCATGTGTTGGGTAATTATTTTTATGTGTTTCAATTGCCGAGATCCATAAGCAATTACCTTACCATTCTGCATTAAAACACAATCCAAGCCCTTATAAGAAGCATCACTAATAACAAACAACTCTGTACCTAATGGCAATGTAAGAATCGATGCCGTGGTTAACTCTTGAAATGCGGACTCTCTTTGGTCTGTCCATTCAAACGGTTCTCATTTTCGAGTAACTTGAGTGAGCGGCACAACTATCTTTGACAAATCTTTCACAAATCTTCTATAGTAACATGCCAAACCCATAAAACTCTATACCTCTGTTACATTAGTTGGAGTAGGCCAATTCACAATTGTCTCAATTTTCTGTGGGCCAACGGATATACCATGTCTATTAATAACATGCCCCCAAGAAAGTAATTTCATCTAACTAAAACTCACATTTCTTAAGTTTCCAATACAATTGTTTCTCCCTAAGTGTTTGGAGAATTGTTCTCAAATGCTGTTCATAGTCTTCTCACAACTACAAATTCATGCAAAAATGGTTTGAAAAATCTGATTCATTAAGTCTATAAAAGCCGCCGGTGCATTTGTAACTCCAAATGGCATGACTAAAAATTTATAATGTCCGTTGGCATTAACTTTCAACTAATGATATCCATATATCAAATCAATCTTGGAGAACACTTGAGTTCCCTATAACTGATCAAACAAGCAAATGATATTTATTCTTGACTGTTACCTTATTTAACTATCGATAGTCAATGCACAAACGAAGTGTTCCATCATTCGTTTTCACAAACAACATTGGTGCGCTCCACAGGGATGTGCTAGAACGGACAAACCCTTATCAAGCAATTCCTGCAATTGAATTTTCAGTTCTTTCATTTCAGTGGTTGACTGTAGACGCGCCCCAAACGTCCCGGGCTCCGCGCACGAAATGTGGGCGTGAAATCCCATTTTGTTCATTGGACTTACTACTACAGTTCGGACTCAATGTCACGGTTCTGAATCGAATCTTGTAAAGTGCAATGCAAGACCGATAAATCACCAAAGAGTCCAAATCCGACAAATCGTTTTGAAAAACTGATTTTTGTAAAGAAGTACCAAACATGGACTGCTTTGCCAGATATAGAGTCGCCACCTAAATATTTTGTTTTGGGGGGGGGGAATTTAGGAAACCCTGACTCGTGCCTAAGGCCACGTGTTCGTCATCACCAAAGTTGCCTCAGCTCAGGAACTTGGGTACGAGAGGGGAAGGTCATGCAATGAGCACCCCCGCTCGCCCAATCAAAGATCGGCCGCTACTAACATGATATCTTATTTTTGAAAACACATGTGCTCTTATTCCGGTTATTAAACCTAGAATTACTATGTGATGCACACAACATACAAGTATAGACTAGATCGCCTAAGTTGGAACAAAACATTGCATATCCGTTTGTTTGGAAATGGTTTGAAGTTTGCTACTAGCAAGTAGGTTAAAACGCGGATTTCAATGAATTATCCCAATTCAAGCAATCCAACCTTCACCTACATGCATTCAGGCAGTTATATCAACTAAGCAGTTAGCCTCATGGCAAGCATGCTATCATGGTAATCGATAACACACATGCAGTATGCTAAAGCATAAACACTCACAGTGTACTCCGAGCCAAAACAAAGAACTAGTTAGAAATCATGCATGATCCTAGTTCATGTTAAGATGGCTAATGCAACACATATAAAATGCAACTAGAAATAGGCTCGGCTATTCTAAGATGGCATATGAATGCGTCAATTGATACATGTATTCAAATAGGAATTGAAATATAATGCAGTTTAAATGATGCGCCGAGCCTGGTGCATGCAAGACAGATGAATGGATGCACGCATGCAAGCATAAGTATGCTAATTGAAATATGCCCTAATCTAACCATCAAAAGATGGTAAATAAAAGGGAGAAAGACGTGGGGTTGGAAGACATGCATTGCACACACGCACGCTTATTACAACAATTTGCCCTCTCGACGGAGGGTCCGAATGAATAATACAAACCAACTAATTAACTAACTAACAAACTAATTAATTATTACATAACCAAATTGAACAATAAGCAATCTACTTACTAATTATTACAACACTTAATTAATTAACAAATTAACTAATTAAATTACAAATTGAAGCTAGCTGACAAGTATGCATTAAACTAAGCTGCTCCAGCTTTGCTCGAAGAAGTAGAAGATGCATGCCCGATTCCCGTCCCGAAAGCTCTCCAAATGCTCTTTAGAGGCTCTGTCTGCAGGGTGTCCTTAAGAACTAGCTGCTGGATCTCACCAAAACAGTGTTGAGGAGTGCACCAGTGGCCTGCCGGCCATGAGGAGTTGCTGCTGACCACCCAGCCGGCCAAGAGTGCACACTGCCAGCCAAGGATGAATGTCTGCTGGCCAACAATAAGAAGGTGCCGGCCACTGGTGTGCTGTGACACCAAGCTGCAACAGAGCACAAAATAGAGAAAATGAAGGGTCTCCCAAGGGTATGTACGCACTATGCCACTCCATATCACTTCAAAAATATCAAGGGAGAGGCATAATCGGATCCAAGACCATTAATCATGCATCTCGATGCATGATGGCCAAAGATCCAACATGTGCAAATTCAATAAATGCATGACAAACAAGACACCAAGACCATCTCCTTATCATTAGAAATCAAAGGAAATAGAGACCAAGGGTGATTGGCTCACTTCATCACTTCAAGTATGAAATGAGCAAATCCACCTTGTGTTCAACGTAACACTCGATTAAACACAATGTAATGCAACATGATCAACCTATTAATGCTAATGGCATGCAAACGCAACGCAATGCAACATAAGCATGCAAACAACAATGCAATGTAATAACATGCAAACAACATGCTAACATAATGCAATGCAACAACATGCAAACAACATGCTATATGGACTTAAACCGAATATGGGTAGGCCTCAATCATGCCCAAAACAGTGGCCAAAACAGCAAAAAAAAGGCACCAAAAGACAAGGCATGCATGCAAAGGTCCTAAAGCATGAAAGCTAATAAAGAGGGCTACAAAGGAGGCATGCAATACATGGCAAATAGGCATGAACCGACCACAAACAGAGTTCAAGTAGGCCTAAACATGGACCAAAACATACTAAGTTAGGGGCTCAAGGGCCTAGGCAAGGTGGCATACATGCTAGACCAAAAGTAAGGCAACAATGCACAACACTTAAAGGCACTCAAAGCATGAAAGAAGTGGGGACATGGCAATGCTACAAGCTTTGAAATGAAGTATTAAATGATGCCAAATCATCTAAATGGCTCAAAGATAGCATGCATGAGTCATCGAAACACAAAGCTAGCAAGGCCAATTGCACTACAGCTATACAAAGCATGAAGCATATGGCAAAGGCAGCCCAAAATAGTCCTAGAACATGTTAAAATGAGTCTAAAACATGCATGGAAGGAAGCCAAAACAAGCTAGCATGAGGGGCATAAGGCACAATGAATGCAAGGCAAATGAGGTGGATTACACTACACCTATCAAGACCAAGCATGAGATGGCTTAAGCAACAAAAATCAAAGTTATATCATGGAATAATAACCCCAAAAACACATTGAAATGATAGCTCGCAAGCTTAGGCATGAAGGCATACACAATGATCCATGTTAAGGCATAAAGGGGCAAACCCTTCAACGCATTGAATGAGTGAAAAAATGCAAGTGCATGACCATGAAACATGGACTGAAATCACATTATAAATGATGCCAAATCATTCAAATAGGCCAAGCAATGCATGCTAGTTGACCCGATGCACAAAGCTAACAAGTTAAAATGCACTATAGCTATACAAAGCATGGCATGCATAACCAAAATAACCAAAATCAGAGCTAAATCTTGTTAAAACATGGAGAAAATCTTCTTGAAGTTAACCCAAAAGCATGCTAGAATGACATGTTAAAGCATGATGCATGTTAGGCTATTTCATGGAATTGCACTACAAGTGCATGGAGCATGCAAGTGGCTATCAAACCAACTTTAGATAGAGTCATGACATGCTAAATAATGACAAAAAACATGCTGAAATGGAGCCCATACATGCTTAACAAACATGCTACTTCAAGAGGCATATAAGGCTAGTTTGCAAGAATTACACTACAAGTGTATAAAGCATGCATAAGGTGACCAAACCAGCCATGGACAGAGTTAAGGCAGGTCCTAAAAGTCACAAAAAAGTGTCTGAACTAAGCCTCAAAATGGTAGAAACACATTCTCATTTGATAGGCCAATAAGACATGCAAACAAGAGAAGAGGAGGGGGGACAACCCCCACCCATTTGGGACCTCAAAATAGGGTTTTTACCACTGAAAATCCTCTGGATTTCAGTGGTTAAAAGGCCATGAAAAGTTGTTTTGAAAGGCCTTGCGAGATGGCTCAAAAGCTATACAAGCTAAGGAACAAAATGGAGAGACAAACCCCTAGCCAAACAAGGCTTAAACCAACATTTTTAGGACTGAAAATCAGACCTTTCTTCAGTTCAAAACCAAGCCAAAAACAGTTTGAAATGGTGGCAAAACAATAGTGCAAGACAAGCTTAAAAGGGACAAATTCTTACCTTTGAAGCACAATAATAAAACAACAAGATTTCTGAGTTAAAACCAAGCTTTAGACCTCAAATAAGACCTCCAAGGACCTTAGTTGCAAGATGAAGGTATTTGGTCAAGAGGTTGTATGCAAAAATGTAGAGATTTCCCACTTTCAAGCCTCAAATAGGGAGGAAGAGAGAGTTCTAGAGAGAGAGGCTCCCAAGCCTTTGCCAAATTGTTCTAACCCTTGAATATGATAGATATGGCCTTCATATATAGTAAAAGGAGGGTCTTGGGTCAAAAATATCTCAAGAGAGACAGCTGGAGCAAGCTGGAGCAAAATATTTGTCGAAATCTGCTTTCTGTCATCTGTGGCCAGCACCTTATCATTGTTTTTTCGGCACCTTATCATTTTTGGCCGGCAGGGGGTCAATTTTGGATGGCATAGGGCCGGCATTGGCCATTCATGGCCAGCACACTCCCATAGAGTCCGGCAGCAAAAATCAGTTCTAGTCCCCGACTTGAAGAAAGCCTAACTCCTTCGTCTGGATGCCTTTTTAGGTCATTCTTGTGTGGAAATTGAAGCACCGGAAGTAAGATTTCCAATGGTGGCAGCCTTGCATCAAAATTAAAACTGTGCAAAAAGTTATAACTATTTTGGTGAAGCCGCACAGTTTTGGTCCTACCAGGATTCATGCCGAACTTCTCCCAAACTAGTTTTCTTCTCTCCTTTCCCAATTTTCTTCCACTCCAAACCCCTAAGTAAGGTGTTTTGAAAGATTTTTCAAAGAGTTCACTTCTCTTTCATTCATTTCCACTTTGTCCTCCCTCGGTTTACCGAAAAGCGCAACATTTAACGAAACGCGAGCCTCGGAACATCGTAGGAACTTTATTTCAAAAATATTTTAAAAGAGAGGGTTTTAAGGTCTAAAAACCATTCAAAATAGTTTTGGTCCAAAATGGGGTGTGAGGTTAGGATTTGACTCTCCTCTTGCTGAAGAAATCAAACCTTTGCCCTACACATCTTTCATTACCAAGTAGACCATCAGTAGTGCCCAAGTCTTAAGGGCAGTCAAAAATGGGGTGTCTACATTGACATACAGTATGGGGCTTTAGAGATCGGTTGAGTACCCACACCACATCAATCACAAACTCAATTTCTTGGTCAATCAAATTTCTGGTAATTCTTTCGAAAATACATCCGGAAAGTCCCTCACTACTGGAATACTATCTAAGGTAGCATCTGTAGTTTGAACACTCAACACACTACATAAGTACCCTTGACACCTCTTGTTAATCAACTTATAAGATTTCATTGCAGAGATTAAGTGTAATAATCCCGATCTGTGATTAGCCCATGATCCTTGATTAAGACTTCTTAATACGTAATTAAGATGAAATTCTACATTAATTGCATGCGTTATATGTTATTTGTGTTTATATCTGTCTAACGTAGGAATATATGTCTGTGTTTCTATTTCGGTATGCAAATTGAAGGTCTTATCGGCATCCGATCACTAAATTGACTCGATTTATGTATTATTTGGAATTTAAAAAAAATTATGGTAGGTTTAATTAGAATTTGATTCGGAACCAAATAATTAAAATAAAATAATCTTAATTGATTATCCTTAACTCAAGTTAATTAAGCTTCACTAATCAAGCCTATATAAGGCTTATACATGCCTTCTAGACCATGCCTTCTAGACTCATTATTCTCATTTTCTTGACATCAAAAATGTGAGAGAGAGGGAGATTAAGTGACAGAGCCTGAAACCAAGGGAGATGAAAAAGAATTGGAAGAATTTGACTTGAGAGCTCAATCAACTTAGCAATTACAACACAATTGAACACCTAAGGTAAGAATTCAAGCCTTTGGTCTTGTAATTGAGTTAGTTAATGCACAAATCCAAGAGTTTTAAGATAGGAAATGCAAGAATCAAGCTAAGAGGTAGGAAAGAAGATCATAACATACATGCATGCTTAATTCATGGATTTTGAGTTTTGATTTCAACAAATTCCAACATGCAAGAGCTTATTTTGTTATATTATGGGAGCTCATTGTGGTTTTGCACTTAAACACTCCATTTATGCCTATTTTGGAAGCTTAGATTTCAAGTCATTGTTTGCATATTATGTTTTCAAAATGTCAAGTTTGCTTTTGAATAATTCACTTGCTTTTGGGCCTTGATTTTGTGAAATTATCATTAATTCATAATATATTACAAGTTTACAAGTGTTTCTCAAGTTTTGGGCCCAAAGGATGTGTTTTGACACTTTGAATTTGAGTTTTGAAGTTGGGGGTGCAATCTGGCAATTCCAGAATTTGCATTCTTCGCTTGAGCGGAGAATGCAAGCTCCCAGTACTTTTGCAAAGTTTGACTGTTGTCTCGAGCGGCAGAACCTGTGCTCAAGTGACAACCCTTACTTTTGAGCCTCCGCTCGAGCACAGGAAGTTGTGCTCGAGCATAAAATGACAGCTCCCAGAAGTTTTACAGAGTTTGCAGATTGCTTGAGCGTAGGAAGTTGCGCTTGAGCGGAGACCCTGTTTACTCAATCTTTAGCTCGAGCGACCGTCGAGCGTAAAAATTAAGCAACCAGTACTTTTACAGATCGCTCGAGCAATCGAAGTTGCACTCGAGCAAGCTGTCCTATTTTTGAAAGTTTGACTAAGTGTTCTAAAATACATTTTGGCATCCTCATTGCATCTTAGGAATTCCTAAGCCCTAATTAAGACATAATAATGAGGATAAAGGCTAGAAACACACCAAGATAGAAAAGACATAAGTTAAGTGCTTTCCGAGCATGTGTTTCAATGTATATCCGTTAGGTGTTTGTGTATGTTACGCGCCATAGACTGTCTAATCCATTTGTTCCAATTGTTCTGCTACTGGTGTTATCTGTGAGTAATAACTCTGTAAAGCTATGTTTGACTTTAATTATTTTCTGATGATATGAAATGATCTATTTTTTGAAATATTATTTTCTGTATGGATGAATGATTGTCCAGATTCTTGAAATGTATTTGTCGCATCTTTAGGATTATGTGATATCTGTTATTTGCTCTATATAGTCTCATGTAATCATGAGTCAACTGTACGTCCTATGTGATCATGGATCAATTGTTATGGATCCTTATGAACGTATTTGTGCATATAAGTCAAGTGTTTACGTCCCATATAAATGGGTCAACTGTTCTGTTCGTGCTAATAGATGTGCCACGTATGATTATCTCCAGCTTACTGTATTATTTATGTATGTAGGTGACCAGGCGTGTGACCAAGCTTAGAGTTGATTGCCTAGAGTTCTGTTTGCCTGCCAGCAACTATGCCTCCCGAGGAGGTTTCCTTTTTAATGTGATCAAGTTTTTGAGACTTTTGTATTTCTTATGTTCTGTCTGAACAAGTTTTTGTAAGTTCTGTTTATATGGGTTTTGGTGATGTAAGACTAATGTATATATGACGTCACTTGTCTATTTATAAAGCTTTAAATTTTTCTGTCTCATGCATGTTTACACAGCTCTATGGACATTGTACTTTTGTATTTGCTTCTGCTAGCCCTTTACTTTTTGCTTATTTAGTTCAGAGCCTTCAGTAATCCCATGCTAAACTTATAGGGGTGGGTTTGGGTCGTGACATTAAGAATAGTGGAGGAACTACACCCTCAAAATAACAATCGCTTAGATATACAATCAATAGTTGCATGATATTTGGATAATCAATCTATACCCAAAATAACATCAAAATGAGTCATGTCTAAAGGTAACAAATCAGCATACAATATAACATCCGCAATCAGAATTTCACATATAGGATAGATAGATGAACAGAACATAGAACTCCCCAATTGTGATGAAACACATAACATATAATCCAAAGATTCCAACGGTCTATTCAATTTGTAAGCAAACATTATGGAAACAAAAGAATGTGTGGATCCCCAATCAATTAACACGTAAGTGTTTTCCCTGCAAATAAAAAGTGCACCTGAAACAACAAATCAAGTGGTCAAATCTCTATATTTGTATTCCATTCAAGTGAGAGATTTACAAAAGAGTCCACATACAATACATGTTCAAACTTCTTAAAGGGTGAATCCATAGCATGTGTGACGATGAAAACAAAAGAATTAACACAAAAATAAATTCCCCAAAGGCTTCAAGTTCCAAGGCTTAAGCCCGATTACACAGAAGATGGTTATCCAAAAATTCATACAATTATAGCCCTTGGCTAGTCAAAACATACAACAAAAAAAATATATAAAAGAGCCTCGTGCTATCAAAACATATTCCTCGCATTTAGCTATGAGGAATAATCAGATCCTTTCTTGCACAAATCCACTAAGGGTGAGCACAAAACCAAGTAGGAAGATCTTAACAAAGTATATATATATTTAAGCAATCTCACAATATGCATGCTATGCAATGTTATGCTCCAAAAATTCATATCTTTATTCCTTTTTGAAAATCATGTGAAATGCTCTTTAAAAATATATATATATCATCTCAGGAATTTCATAATACAGGGTGGGGTCGTAAATATGACTCATGTAATCCTTAGAGTGATGTCTGCTAGTAGGTTTATCAAGCACTACCAGCCCCCACTTTACCTACTCCTAATCGAAAGGCACGTGGTACCTACTCCGTGCGTGTTTTCGGTCTTTCACCCTGGACACTTAGGCCAACTTAACAATAGCAATGTACACCACCTATCCAGATTTGCCAACGCATTTACCTCAAAACCTTTTCAAGATCATCAATTATTTTCTCAAAATAATGAATTCATTTCCAAAGCATAGCCATAATAATCAGTATTCAAAACTACGCAAATGAATGTATATAAATGAAATTTTACAATTTCCATATTTCTCAACATTATGTCTTCAATAATGCAATTACCAACATCTCTTAATTTAATAATCATTAACCATATCCACGTGACATGTGACATATGACACAGTCCATATTCTCAAATGATATACAACTTCCAATTTTTTCAAGATCCAAGTATTCTCATTATACTATCCATGGTACTATTTCAATAAAAAATCATTCGTTACATAGATGATTTAACAACATAATAACATATGATCTTTCTTCAATAATTTGAACATTTTTCTCCAAATTTCAAAATCTAGGGTTTCCACTCAACATAAATTTCTTTCATTTTTAGGTGTTTTTGACAATAGACTTCCAAGAGACACAAATTTCATAAATAAGAATCAATTTCATGGAAGGAAAGAGAAATACCCCTTTTTTAAAACACATTCAAAAACCATACTCAAAACCCAAAGATAATATCAAGAAAATGACTAGAACATGCTAAAATCATATATATAACTCAAAGAAACTCCCTACCTCAAGATTTGGAGAAGAAGAGAGAAGAAACCCTCAAAATTGATGGTGTTGAAATTCGATCTCCATCGCACAAAATGTAGCTCGTGATGAGCTCTCTAACTTTGATGAAGGAACTTAGGTCAAAACTCTAATAGATTTGGAGTGATCAAGGTTAGAATGGAGTTTGGTCTGAGTAAATGAAGAGAGATGGGAGAGACATGTGTTTTAGAGAGAGATAGACGAGGGAAAAAGTGTGATACACTCAGCCCAAGGAGGAAAAAAATAAAAGAATTTCAGACTGAGCCGTTCCTGCATGTGTGGCACCTCTCCCACACATGCAAAGTGTACCCTTCCTGTATGTGCGACAATTACCCCCGCACGTGCGGTTATTTTAGCGCGACAGCTCAGAAAATCCCACTTCGTCGCATGTGCAGCACCCACTCCCATACGTGTCCTTCCTTTGTGCAATTATTTCAGTCTCCAACCTTCGCAGACATACCCGCACCGCACGTGCGGGCCAAGCCCCGTACATGCTATTTTGTTCCCTCTCTCGATTTGTACGCTTTGTAAGCCCACGACATCTCCGACTCTAACTGCATTTTCAAAACAAGGAAACTCAACCATTGAACAAAAAGAAATGGGGATATAAATCTGAGAAAGGTTTCAAGAGCGATGTACCTAGACGGTTGATAAGGCCACAGATTAGTTCCCAACACTCCCAACACGAGTAAAATAAACCCGATTAAAAGGAAACAAGAAGGGTTATGTACCTGGGCATCACAACCTCCCCACCTTAGGAAATTTCATCCCCAAAATTTGAATACCACTAATGATGAAACTCCAAAATCCTAACAACCCTAACAACGACAAAACAACTCGATTATAGTCCAAATGGCAATATTAATGTCAAAAATCAACTCAACGATTGCAATAACAATTTTTGTTTGTTTTTTCTTTTTTTGTTTTTTTTTTCTTTCTTGTTTTTTTAGTTTTTAGTTTTTTGTTTTTTTGTTTTAACTTGAAAAGTCACAATTTCAATGATATCCCAAAATGGTCATCACTTTGTCAACGAGGTCATAGCAAAAATTCCTAACACAATGAACATGATAATCAAGACATGAGATTTTAAATAATAATTTCAATGATTCAGCAACAACTACCTTGTTCAAATCACAATAAGTTTCAATAACAAGCATTTAGCCATAACATGCCCAATGCTTACAACAACAATAAGATATACAACCATTCTCAAATGATTAAACATTATTACACAAATCTGGGTATTTGGAGCGGACTTCCACCTCGCATTCCCAAGTTGCTTCCTCAACACCATGGTCCCTCCATAACACCTTCACTAATGGTATAGTCTTACCCCTTAACACTTGTTCTTGGGTATCTAGAACTTGAACCAGTCGCTCTTCGTATGAGGCATCCTTATCTACTTTCAAATTGACCCAATCGAACACATGTGAAGGGTCGAGTTTTTACTTCCTCAGCATGAACACATGGAACACATCATGAACCCTAAAAAGCAGTGGCGGTAAGGCCAAACAGTTTGCCACTTCCCCATTCCGCCGTAAAATCTTGAAAGGTCCAATAAACCTCGGAGACAATTTTTCACTCTTCTCAAATTCATCAACCCTCGTTTTGGTGAGATCTTAAGGAACACATGGTCACTGACCTCGAAAGATAGAGATCGTCTCCTCTTATCTGCGTAACTCTTCTGTTAGCTTTGAGCAGTGGTTAATCTCTTTCAAATGAGAGAAACTTTCTCGGTCGTCTCGCGAACTAACTCTGGGCCCAACATCGGTGCATCACCCACCTCAACCTAACAAACCTGTGATCTACAAGATCGGCCATACAAGGCCTCAAACAATGCCATCCCAATACTCGCCTAATAACTATTATTGTACGTAAACTCAATCAATGGTAGGTGTCTCTCCTAAGACCCCTTGAAATTAAGGACGTAAGCTTTAAACATGTCCTCCAAAATATATATTGTGTGCTCAGATTGCCCATCGGTTTGAGGGTTATGAGCGATGCTAAGGGTTAATTTGGTTTGCAACGCCTCTTGAAGGCTCCACTGCAATCGTGCGGTAAAACGAGGGTCTTTATCCAAAACAATAGTCACCAGTACCCCATGTGGTTGAACTATGTCTCCAATATACAACGCTGCCAAATAATCAATCAAGTCCCCTATACACATAGGAATGAAGTGTGTAGACTTAGTCAACCTATTAACAACCACCGAAACGACATCATTACATCGTTTTTCTTTCGGGAGCCTAACTATAAAGTCTATGGTGATATGATCCCATTTTCATTCGGCTATAGGCAAGGGTTGTAGCAAACCTGCTTTCACTTGTTGACAAGTAAGGCATTTCGAAACAAAAAAAAGTGACATCGTGCTTCATACCCTTTACCAAAATTGGCGACTAAGATCATGGTACATTTTGGTGCCTCTCAGATGTACCGCAAGGTGTGAGTGATGAAATTCTCAGAGTACTTCCTCTCCACAAGGTTCTGGCACAAACAAACGGTCTAAATACCTCACACTCAAATCCGAGTGGATGTTCAAACCCTTATCTTCTTTCCTACTGGAGATCCTCTCACGGATGATCTCCATCTCATGGTCAACGTGTTGAGCTTCAACAATTCTACTAATCAAGGTGGGTTGTGCAATTAAGGTAAACAAGGTAGCACCCTCGCTAGATTAGCTAAGATGCAAATCAAACTCATCGATATCCCCCACCATATCCCATTCCCAAATGGCCACACTTGCCACATTACTCATAGATTTTCGACTCAAGGCATCGGCTAAAACATTAGTTTTCCCTGGATTATAGTGTAACTCAAAATCTTAATCCTCCATAAACTCCATCTATCTTCGTTGATGTAGGTTCAAGTCTTTTTAGGAGATCTGTCACGCTCCACTTTTTATTAACCGAATAATATTATGATGTCCATTAACATAAATCCATTTTTATTAAGAACAAGCAAAATTATACATACATTACCTCCAAAAACAAACGAAAGTTCTCTCAATCGTACATATATGGGATGCAACAAAAATTACATTTAAACAAAATGCCCATAGGCTTACATCTTTACATTAAAAGTAAAGGTTTAACCCTTTTTACAACAATGGTGTTCTACCAACAAGTATAAGCCCCGGGGCCAACAATTAAGGAAGATCACCGATCTTGAATCATCTCTCAACTTGCACCTGAAAAATGATTAGCAACGTGGGATGAACATAAAGTCCAGTAGAGATCCCAACATGATCCTAAACAATAACAACATACATATATCTATGATCATGAATGCACCATGACATACAATATAAATAATGTAACAGTTTAATATTCAAAATTTACTTATATAAGTACATTTTCCAAAAACATCCATTTGAACACTACAAGGTGTAAAATCATTTGTTTTCTTTCCAATTATCCAGTTTAGTTACAAAAATATTTCTTCACAATACAACCTTGGTTATTTCAACCTCCACGTTAATATAAAATAATTTTGTCTCAACATTTGTTTTGAAAGCATATTCACAAATACAAGTCGTAACCCAATCTCACAACTCACCCACTACACACACTTATGCAACAACACATATACTATCTTCCCTAGTGTAGACACCCCATTTTTGACGGCCCTTTAAAACTTGGATGTTCTTGTAGGTATATCTGATGATGAGTCTGTTTGATTGCCGAACACTCGAAGTCCCTGGCGGAATGCCACAGCTTTGAGCAATTAAAACCCCGCATCCATTTTGTCTCATTTTTGGACTATGCCTGGGTCTTTTCAGCTTGAAGTTTCTGATGGCCTGCCGGCCATCCTTGGAGGCTGCCGGCCACCACTTCTCCTTTGCGGGCCATTGATGTGCATTTCTTGCCATCAATGAAGCCTTGTCGGCCACCACTGATGGCCGACCGACCACCATTGTATGCTGCAGATATTTTGTGATATTTTGTTTACACAAATTCATGCATCTTCCTGCACGTGTATGGCTGGATGTTTATGAGGGAAATTTGTGTTTTCTATATATAGGACCCCTCTCTTTCATGTGTGGGGGTTAGAAAAATTTGAGACACAAAATTTTCCTCTCTAGATTTCTCTCTCTTCCAAAATTGTGTGTGTTTGCCTAGTTTCTCTACATTTTTGCCTACATCTCCTAAACCAAATCCTCTCACCTTTGAGTTGAGGTTCCTTGGGGCCTTCTTGGAGCTCTTGAAGGTGGTTTTAGCTTGAACTTGTGCCTAAAAGTGTTCTTTGCTTCAAGAGGTAGAATACTAGTCTTGTTAGCTTGTTTTCAACACTTGCTTTGCCATCTTTTTCAATTGTTTTTGGGCTGATTTTGAACTGGAAAAAACACTGTTTTTGTGGCCTAAAGGTGCTAGTTTGAGGCCATTTTCAGTTAGGGGGTGGTTCACCCTTCTTACTCCTTTCTTTGTATAGTTTTTGTGCCTTTGTTCATCACTCTCAAACCAACTTTTTTGGGCCTTTTAACCACTGGATTTTAGAGCTTTTTCGGTGGCAAAAAATGCATTTTGAAGTCCAAATTTGGAGGTGTTAGCCTCCCCTCCTTGCGCCTTGTTTGCATGCCTAGTTAGCTTCACATGTTAGCATATTTTTCTAGCTTAACTTTGCTCAAGTCCAACATGTTTTAGCCTCTGAAATAACCTGTTTTAGCTCTGTTTTGGGCTGGTTAGTTCATTTGAGTCTTGTTTTGCATAGTTGTAGTGTAAGTCCTTGCACTAGCTTGTTGTTTAAAGGCTTTAAACATCATTGGTGTGACATGGTTGCATGTTTTTAGCGCTTTTATCTCTTAATTTCAGCTCCTAAATCTCTATAACCTCCCTCTTTGCTTCACTCCTTCATTTGCTTTTGAGGGTTGTTTCAAGCTTAGGATCCTTTAAGTTTGAGATTGAGGTCATGCTTAATGGTTTAATCCTCTTTGAGGATTCATTATCAAAGGCATGATCTCTCTCTTGCCTTACACTATCCCTTGGTTGACACTTCCTTCACCTTAGAGGACACTCACCAATGGACAAATTGATTAAAGAATGATTTGGTAATTAAAATGTGTAAACAAAATTGACAAGTAAAAGTGACAAGATAAGCACTTCTTTGTGTTGCATTGCATGTGTTCAAATCGGATGTTAATTTGAACACAAGGAAAATGGGACATTTCGTACTCGAAAGGGACGAAACGTGCCACTTTCCTAGGTCTCTATTGCCCTTGATCATGTATGATAGGGTGGTGTTCTTGTTGGTCATATTTGTGCATTTATCAAAATTGTACAACTTGGATCTTTTGCCATCATGCAATGAACTTGCTTGATTGGTGGTTTTTGGATCCAAATGTGTTACTCCTTTGAGATATTTAGATGATAAGGAGGGATACAGTACAAACAAATCCTTAGAAAAATCCTCTTTTTGCTCTGTTTGTACTCTGTTGCAGTATGATGATCCAGTGCATCAGTGGTCGGCAAGCCACCATCCATGGCCAGCGGGCCACCATCTATGGCTGGCAGTGCATCATTTCTGGCTGGTAGAACACCTTCTTGGCCAGCAGATGGCCGGCAGCATCCATCCATGGCCGGCTGGCCACTGACGTAAACTTCAGTAGATTGTTGGTAAGATGGAGTAGAAAGTTTCTGGAAATGCTCAACTCTGTAAACAGAGGCTTTCGAGAGCAAAACGGTGGTCTTTTTGGGGCAAAAACTGAGCATGTGCATCCTCCACTTCCCGAGTGGGAGCAGTGGTAGTGTAGTTTAGTTGCTTAGTTTACCTACACTTTTGTTGTAACGTAATTAGTTAGCTTACTAATTAATTCAAATGTTGTAATAATTAGTTAATTAGTTTAGCTAGTTATTTATTCAAGTGTTGTAATAATTAGCTTAATTAGCTAAGCCCTAATAAGCATAGCTAGTTAGTTAGCTTATTCATTCGGACCCTCCTTCGCGAGGGCGTAATGTTGTAATAAGTGTGCATGCGTGTGTGCATGTCTTCCAACTCCACGTCTTTCTCTCTTTTATTTAATCGCTTTTGATGGTTAGATTAGGGACAGGTTGTAATTAGCATACCTTATGCTTGCATCCATTCATCTTGTCAATGGAGGTGCTACACCTAATGGTTTAATCCCTTAGGGGGTTCATTATCAACAGTGTAATGCCTCTTTCATGCCCAGAGCAAGTTGTGGTTTAAGCCATCTTTCCATTAGAGGACACTCACCAATGGACAATTGATTAATGAATGGATTGGTAATTGAAATGAGTAAACAAAATTAGACAAGTAAAAGAAGCAAGATAAGCATTCTTTGTGTTGCATTGCATGTGTTGAAATCGGACGTTAATTTAAACACAAGGAAAATGAGACATTTCATACTCAAAAGTGATGAAATGTGCCATTTTCCTAGGTCTCCATTGCCCTTGATCATGCATGATAGGGTGATGGTCATTTGAGTCTTGTTTTGCACTCATTAAACTTGTACAAACTTGGTTCTTTGGCCATCATGCATGGAAATTGCTTGATTGATGGTTTGAGAGCCAAGAGTTTCTCTCATTTGAGCTTGTGTGATGATAAGGAGGGTAAACAGTACAAACAACCAGTGAGAATACACTATTTTGCTCTCTGTTACAACATGGAAGTGTGAACCAATAGTGGCCGACCAGCCACCAATGGTAGCCGACCGGCCACCATTGGTAGCCGACCGGCCCCTTGTCCCTCTTGTCGATCATCAGTGAAATTTGCACAGTGTGTTGGTAAGTTGGAGTAGAGGTGTTCTAGAAGTGGGGTAGCCTTTTCAGTGTTCAAATGTGCAAACAGAGGCTCACAACAACAAAATGTGGCTTTTTGGGTGGAGAGACTGAGCATGCATGCATCCCTCATTTCTCGAGGCCGTTTAGTTAACTTGCCTAGTTAATTAGTTGTAGCTAATGCTTGCAAATGTTGTAATTATTCAAGTAGATTAGTTGATTAATTTATGTTGTAATTAATTAGCTTAATTGCTTTGTAATTAGTTAGTTAAGTATTCAACTAATTAATTTGATTTGTAATATTTAATTAGCTTAGAATAGTTAGTTAAACATTGTGTTGTAATAGTTAGCTTAATTAGCGTAGCTAGTTGGTTAGCTTATTCATTCGGACCCTCCTTCATGGGGGCGTAATGTTGTAATAAGTGTGCGTGTGTGTGTTACGTCTTCCAACCCCATGTCTTTCTCCCTTTTATTTAACCGCTTTTGATGGTTAGTTTAGGGATCATATTTCAATTAGCATATCGCATGCTTGCATCCATTCATTTTGTCTTGCATACACTTTGGCTCGACGCATCATTCAAACTACATAGCCATTTCAAATATCTTGCTTGAATACATGTTTAACCGCATGCTATCTGTAGCACGTCCGCGAGGGACCCCGCTACAGTTCGGACTCGATTTGTGTCACGGTTCTTAATCTTGAACCAAAGAGTCCAAATCTGGCAAATCGTTTTGAGAAAACAGATTTTAGGAAAGAAGTGCCAAACATGGACTGCTTTGCCAGATACAAAGTCGCCACCTAAATATTTTTTATGGGGGAATTTAGGAAACCCTGACTCGGTGCCGAAGGCCACATGTCCGTCATCACCGGAGTTGTCTCGGCTCGGGAGCTAGGGTACGATTGGGGAAGGTCAGCTATGAGCACCCCCTCTCGCCCGATCCGAAGATCGGCCTCTACTAACCGTGATATCCGTTTTTTGAAAACATTATGTGTTCTTATTCCAATTCGTTAGCCTAGAATTACTACGTTATGCGCACAGCAAACAAGTATAGACTAGATTGCCTAATTTGGAAATAAGCATTGCATATCCGTTTGTTTTGGAAAAATGTTTTGAAATTTGCTACTCGCAAGTAGGCTAAAATACGGATTTCAACGAGTTTTTCCAACTCAAACAATCCAACCTTCACCCACAGGCATTCAAACAGCTTATCACATAAGCATCTAGCCACATGGTAAGCATACTGTCATGATAGCATTCACACGCATGTGAGATGCTAAAGCATAAATACTTACATTGTACTCCAAGCCAAAACAATAAACTAGTTAGCAAACATGCGTGATCCTAGTTCATGTCAAGTTGACTAATGCAACACATGCAAGATGCAATTAGAGTAGGCTCGGCTAACCTAAACATGGCATGTGAAATGCAACCAATTAATGCACGTATTCAATTTGGAATTGAAATACAAATGCAGTTAGCATGATGCGCCGAGCCCGGTGCATGCAAGACAAATGTATGGATGCACGCATGCATAACATAAGGTATGCTAATTTAAACATGCCCTAATCTACCATCATAAGCAGGTAAATAAAAGGGAAGAAAGAAGTGGGGGTTGGAAGACATTCACACACTTACCCACACTTATTACAAATTTACCCTCACTCGGAGGGACCAAAAGAATAATACAGATAATCAACCTACAAGCTAATTAATTATTACAAATTGCCTAATTAGCTGACAAACTAACTAAGCTAGAAAAAACAATAAACCGCCTCGGGAGGAGAGCTCGATGCAATGCGTGTTCGGGTCTTGCTCGGAAGTGCACCGCCATGCATAGGCTGCCTCTGTTTTCCTTTCTTTACTCCTCTGGAGGCTGCCAAAACCTCAGGATTGCTTCTCTGGATACTGGGGAATGCCATCGGCTGGGTAGAATGCCCACCGGCAGTGGAATGTAATCACCGGTCATTGGTGAAGCTATCGGCAGAGGGAGGATTGCCGATCGGCACTTAGAACTGCCGGTCGGCAGAAAGCTCCTGCAGAATCTGCAATTGACAGCAACAGAGGGCAAGGCAGAGCATGGCAATACAATTCAAGGCATATATGCACCAATCATGTCCCTTATCATGTTAGCGACTCAAAGGGACATGCTCCTTGGTTCTCGGACCACCAATCGCGCATTTCAATGCGTGATGGCCCAAGAGACCAAGTTATGCATTTCCATGTCAAATGCAATGCAAACAATCAAACCAATGGGGACTTAACCTCTATCATGGATAGTCAAGAGGCCAAGCATGCATGCCAATGCAATGCAACCTAAGCATGTTAACTAGGCATGCAATACGACAATGCAAATGAGCATGCAAGAAATGCAAGGCATAGAGCAATGCGACTAACAAGTGTGCAAGGCTAATGTAGGCATTCAAGCATGTAAGCCAACATGTGACTTCATTCAATCATGTGATTTCAAACATGCAACAACTCACCAATATGCTACAATATACAAGGAGAGCATGCAACAAACAAAGAGATGGACTTAAACATGATTTGGGCAGCTCTAATTAGGCCCAAAACAGTGGCCATAGTGCTATGAAATAAGGGCTAAATGACATGCAAACGTGCATGCAAATATGGTCCAATTCCTAAGGCTCACCAAAGAAGTATTGAACTACACTTAGTGCAACCACACAAGGCATGAATTAAATGACTAAAAATAGAATTTTAGCATATTAAAACAAGGCCTAAAGATCACTTAGATGGCATCCAAATGACCTAAATTCAAAGGCATGCACAAATGCCAAAACATGGAGCATGCTACACAAACTTTCAAAGCATTAAAGAGGTGTCCAAGGCAAGCATACAAGCATGTCAAAGGGATTGAAATGATGCTACAAATGGTGCCAAACCAATAAAACAAAGCAAATAAAGCATGCTATATACTCACACACTTAAGGCCAACAAGCCAAAATGCAAAGGGGCTATACTAAACATGGAAAATGTGAATCTAAAGACCCAAGACAGACCTTAAGCATGTTAAAACATGACTAAAAACTTCACAAAGCTAAGCTAAAATATGCAAGCATGGTGGTCCAAAGGCAAGATGCATTTCTGGGCAAAATAGAGGAATACAAAGCAAGTGTATGATGCACATGGAATCTCACCAAACCATCAAAAATTAGTGAATAAAACATGTGAAAATAGGCCCAAATAACCACTGATACGCAACCATGGCATGCAAAAATGATGAGTTACTTTAAAGGGCCATGCAAGGAGTTATTAAGCACATGCAAGATAGACATTCAATATGACCAAAAAAACTCTGGAAATGGCTTATGGGGGTCCTAAAACTCACTGAAAAATGTCTGAACTGAGCTCAAGAAGTGTGCAAATATAGGCCCCTTTGTAAGGCCAAAAAGGGCATCAAACAAGACAACAAGGAGAGGGGATGGCCCTCTCCTTCTTAGGACATTAAACCACCATTCTCACCACTAAAATCCCTCAAGATTTTAGTGGTGAGGAGGCCCAAACGAGGTGGTCCCGAAACTCACCAAAAATAGCACAAAATGGGGCCAAACAAGGCCTAAGAGGGGGTAAACGACCCCAAACACAAAAGTGGTCTTAATGAAGTATCTTAAACACAAAAAAACAGAACTTTTTTATGTTATACACAAAGCCCAAATCCGAAATCAAGATAGGCTAAAATGGTGTGCAAAAACGGGGAATAAAGAGGGAAAATGGGTTACCTTTGTAGCCAAAAGGGGACAGCAGCCTCTAGACCAAAAAATGCAACCCTCAACCTTTGAAAATGGCCTCCAAGCTCCTTAGGTTGATGATGGAGGTGTTAGGCCAAGAGTTGTAGTTCAAATGGCAAAAAACTAGACCCTTTTGAACCCTCTAACCAACACAAATGTAGAGAGAGAGGGAGATATAGAGAGGGAGTGATATATATGTGATATATCAGATTTTTCTAACCCCTAAAATGGAAGGAGAGGCTCTCTTTATATAAAGAAACCAATGGGGCAAAGCTTCTCTTAGAAGCTTTGACCAAAAAGGCCAAGCTTCTCTTAGAAGCTTGGAGCAAAAGGGCCAAGAAGGCCAAGCTTCTTGGAGAAGCTAGACAAAAGGGCCAAGCTTCTTGGAGAAGCTAGACAAATGGGTCAAGCTTCTTGGAGAAGCTAGACAAGGGTTCAAGAGGTGCAAGCTTCTCTTGGAAGCTTAGAAGGGTTCAAGCTTCTTGGAGAAGCTTGGAGCAAAGGGTTCAAGCTTCTTGGAGAAGCTAAAAAAAGGGTCAAGCTTCTTGGAGAAGCTAGACAAAGGGTCAAAAGGTTCAAGCTTCTTGGAGAAGCTAAAAAACGGATCAAGCTTCTTGGAGAAGCTAAAAAGGTTCAAGCTTCCTCAAGAAGCTAAAAAAAGGTTCAAAAGGGTCAAGCTTCTTGGAGAAGCTAAAAAGGTTCAAGCTTCCTCAAGAAGCTAAAAAAAGGTTCAAAAGGGTCAAGCTCCCTCAAGAAAAGGTCCCAGCCAGGAAAAGTGGCCGATTGATCAGAAACAGTGGCCGGCCGACCAAACACAATGCCGACCGACAATAAACAGTGCCGACCGGCAATATACATTGCCGATGGCAACAAAAACCAGCCGGTGGCCTCTGGCCATAGCCGGTGGTGTGTGGGGATGCCTCATAAGGCATTCCCTGCCCTTCCAAGGCAAAATGTAAGTGTTTAGTGCAAAACCAGACACTTAACAGTCAAGTTCGGAGATCCTGAGGCAAGGCGCGTAGCCGAGACCTCTGGGAACTCCAAACGAACACAAACATGGATGATCACCGAGTGTTCAAACGGTGATGTCCAAGTCTTGAGGACGGTCAAAAATGGGGTGTCTACACTATCAAATTGCTTCATATGCCAAGCCTATTAATTGCATTATTGCATGTGTTGCAGTAGGTATTTTGTATAGTTTGGAATCATGCATTGTTTTTCTAACTTATTTCTTTCCTAGAATGGAGTACTATGTGAGTTTTTATGCTTTAGCATACTTGAATGAATGTGTTGATGTTGCCATGTTTAGCATGCTTTCCATGAGGCTATATGCTTAAATGCTAAATTGCATGAATGCCTGTGGATAAAGGCTTGTTGTTTGAATTAGAACGATTCAACGAATGTACATTTTAAGCCCACTTTGTTGAGTGGAAATCAGTTTTAAGTCCACTATGTTTGGTGGCAAATCCACATCTTTAAGCCCACTTGAGGTGGCAAATTCAAACCATTTTCACAAAATAAACATGAGTTGAATTGTTCCAAATTGAGCAAACTAGTCTATACTTGATTGTGCGCATCACGTAGAAAGGTTAGCCTAATAACCGGAACAAGAACACATAATGTTTATAAAAGCATATCATGATTAGTAGAGGTCAATCTTTGATCGGGTGAGCGGGGGTCCTCAATTCATGACCTACCTTTCTCGTACCCAAGTTCCTGAGCCGAGGCAACTTTGGTGATGACGGACATGTGGCCTTTGGCACGAGTCAAGATTTCCTAAATTTTTCCAAAATAAAATATTTAGATGGCGACTCTGTATCTGGCAAAGCATTCCAATTTTGGCATCATTTGATTTAAAATCGATTTTCCAAAAAGATTTGCCGGATTTGGACTCTTCGGTGATTATCAGTTTCACATGGCACTTGTGAGATTGGATTCAGAACCGCGAGAGTCCGAACTGTGAGGCCTTCTTTTCAAACCTTTGCAAAGGGGGGGCGCAGAAAAAGGCGAGCCCACATGCATCTTCTAATAGTTTAAAAAAATTCTTAGTCTCCTTATTAGGCCCCAATCTTGTATTTTCATGCATTTGATTTTCAGTAAAGGCACCATCTTCCATTGGAACTCGAAATGTGTCATGTACCAAACCAATTATATCATCAATTACATCGAATTCTTCTTTTCCATTCACTTAATTTCTACCACATGGGACCAAGGCCTCTCCATGAATTGTCTATCTTATATAGTTAGTGTTAAACCCGTTTAGGATGATATGCTCTCTTACACCATTTTGTGTCTCATATCTAAGGTTAACACATTTCTTACACGGACAATATATCTTCGAGGCATTTATGCAGGGTCTAACCTATGTTTTATATGAATCCAATCCTTATTCATAACAATTATCTTCAAGATTACCTGAAATTTTACATGTAAATACTTATATAACAATGAAATTAAAAAGTACGACTCAGCATATAATAAGCATGATTATATACCACAAAGACATTTTTTTTTAAAAAAAAGTTCAAGTCTGCATATAAACATAGAGAATCATTTGCCTCTGTCAGTTGGACTCTGAAGTGTCTTTAAATAATTTATTTTGATACATACAAAGACACAAAGAAAGAATCATAAACTTAACAGACAAGGTTATGGTGTGCAACCTAAAGACGACGTATTGTAAAAAAAATTAGTGACTAAATAATTGTCTAAATCATCAAGTCTCCATCAAACTAGCTATTTTTATTTGTTTTAAATAGTGACTAAATCATCAAGTTTCAAAAAAGTGTCTAGTCAAAATAGGAAAAGGTAAATATTTTAGCTCAAATATAACAAAAAGAGCACACACGCACACACACACAAAAAAAAAAAAAAATGTTTAAAGAAGGTTGGAAGAATAGACCAAAACTAATGGGAGTTTTTGACAGATTTGGCTCCTACTATCTGGATTGAAGCAACTGCTCTGTGACAAATACAAATACTCTAGGGACTGTTTGGCTAGTGACAAATGATTGTCTTTTCAATAATTCACAGCCTAATTAGGATAATTTAGTTGAAAGGGTGAAGACTAAGGTAGCAATTTGGGTTAAGTATAAGTTAAACCTTAAATTTTATTCAATGGATGAAGTTATTGCTAATCTGCAGCAGATCAAGAATGGTGGCTAAAGTGAATGTGGTGGCTGATGCATGTTCAAGATGGGAGTTTTGGTTGTTTGGGTGCTTAACTGCTTGTATTTTTTATTTTTTTTTGGCCTTTATTTCTTGTTCTTATACTTTGATTGGAGCCTCGCCAATCTTGTTTGTCTTGTGCTAGCACATGATTTGGCTCTCTTAATAGTGACAATTGTAGCTTGTTTTTCATGCTCATTTCGAATATGATTAGCCCTACAGTTCAGACTCTTGTGGTTCTGAATCTGATTTTACAAGTGCAATGTGAAATAGATACACACTAATGAGTCCAAATCTAGCAAATCATTTGGAAAATCAATTTTGAATCAAAATGCCAAAAATGGACTGCATTACCAGATACAGAGTCGCCACCTAAATGTTTTTAGAAAATTTAGGAAACCCGAGACTCGTGCCAAAGGCCACTTATCTGTCATCACCAAAGTGTCTCGGCTCTAGAACTTAGGTATGAGAGGGGAAGGTCGTGAACTGAGCACTCCACTCACCCAATCAAAGATCGGCCTCTACTAATCATGATGTGATTCTTATTTACATTATATGCTCTTGTTTCGATTATTAAGCTAACTTTACTATGTGTTGCACACAAGTATAGACTAATTTGTAAAATTTGAAACACTTTGATTTCATGTTTGTTTTGAAAATGGTTTTGAATATGTACCACTTTGAAAAAGTGATCTCATATGTTCATTAATCAAATCATCCCAATTTGAGTTATTAGCCTTCATCCACAGGTATTCAAATAGGTATATCACTTAAGCACCTAGCCTCATGGTAAACATGCTTTTCATGGCAATAATCACACGTATACAATATGCTAAAGCAACAGAAGTGCTCATCTAGTACTCCAAGATGAGCAAAATGAAACAATTAAAAAAAATGCATAATCCTAACTAATGCAACATGACTAATGCAACACATACACAATGCAAATAATAGGCTCGACTACGAATACGACATGTGAATCAATTTTCAAAGAAGTATTTAAATGACAATGCTTGTTTAGAATGATGAGCCAAGCTTTTATGCATGCAAGACAATGGATGCAAACATGGGAAATGCAAAATGAAATATGACACACTATGCTATCCATCATAAGCAGGTAAATAAAGGGGAGAAAGAACGGGGGTTGGAAGACATACACAATATTACATATTTGCCCTCGCATGGAGGGTCCGAATGAATGTCCTAGCTAATTAAGCTAATTATTACAATGCCACAAATTAACTAACTATTCTAGCTAATCAATTAAGTATAACACAGAACTAACTAGTTTATTCTAACTAATTAACACAACTTCAAATTAAAACGAATTAGTTACAATATAGAAATTAATTAACTACGTAATTAATTTATTACAAGCTCACTACTTCAGGTACAACATACTATTGCTAAACGTAAATTAAACGGGGCACTGAGAAATGAGGAATGGCTCATGCATGCACGTGGATTTCCACTCGAAAATGTCCTTTGTTTGGCCGCCAAAATGATGTTGTTTTGCAGTCAAAAACTTTGCACTGTTTTCTACCTTAGCCTCTGCTCTATTCTATAAGAAAAAGGGACACTATCTGGTTGAAAAAGGTGGCCTGCCGGCTAGAAGAAGTGGTCGGTTGTACAGTAAAAGGTGGCCGACTGGCCACTAATGTTTGGTACTGCCCTACTGCAATAGACATGACGCAGAGCAAAAACAGAGTATTTTCAAGGGATGTTTGTCCACTTTGCCTCTCCTTATCATTAAATAGATCAAAGGAGGGGTTGGCTTGATCCACAAGCCATCAATCGACACAAACTCGTTGCGTGATGACTTCATGAATCAAGGGATGCAATCTTAATAGATGACAATACAAGACACACAAACCCCCTCTCTATCATGGAATTGATCAAGGGAAATGGTTGACCTTGACACTTGAACCATTTTCATCACTAACAAGTATGAAATGATCTAAGACTCAAGGGGTTCAATTAATGTTCGATTGAACCCAAGTTGATTTTACTATCTTGTTACCTCTTTTAAGCCATTTTATTACCCCTTTTAATTACCTTTCCATTCATTAGCCATTTTAGTCCAAAATGAAAGTCAAGTCCACTAAGGGAGAGAGTGTCAAACAAGAGGTTGTTTGGGCATGAAAAAGAGGTCATGCCTTTGGTAATGAACCCCCGAGGGGATTAAACCATTAAGCATGGAGTGACTTCTTCTTCAAGCTTAACAACACCTTGGTTGAAACAACTCTCAAAGAAATGAAAAAGCCAAGAAAAGAGGGAGAGTGCAGAGATGATTAGAGGTGAACACAAGTATGGAAAGCTTGAAATAAATGCCATCAACTCAAATAGGTTGGTGTCTAATGCCTAAAACACCAAACTTATGAGGACTATTGCACTACAAGCACACTATACAAAGCATAAATGAAATGAATGACTTAAAACAGTCCAAAACAACACTGAATTTCACATGGAGAAGCTTGAAAAAGTAAGCTACAATATTGAGGAATTTAAGCTAGTAAACAAACACAAGGAGGGGAGGCTAACCCCTCCATTTTTGGGACTTCAAAACAACATTTTTAACCTCTGAAAACCTTTGAAATTCAGTGGTAAAAAGCTAAGAAAAAGTTGATGAAAAGATGGGAAACACAAGGGTAAAAGCTTGAGAGACAAGGTTCAAAGAAGGGTGGTCAACCCCTCTACCTTGGATAACTTTTCACCACAAGTTTCAACCCATAAACACAGTTGAAAAATGATCCAAAAACATCAAGTAAAGATGGTAAACAAATAAAGGAAAGAAGCTTGGAATTATACCTCTTGAAGAGGAATATCCTTTTGAGTTATAAGCCACCAATTTTTCACCCTCAAGAGCTAATGTTCAAGCTCAAGAACCTTAGCCAAGAACCCTTAAAAAAATAGTTTAGGAGGTCTAGGTGAGGTGTATATAAATGTGTATAGGTTGTAAGTAAAAGAGAGATATATTTTCCAAAGATTTTTCTTCTCCAAAATTTTCTAACCTAATTTTATGAGAAGGGGTCATGTATACATAGAAAAACATGTTAGGCTCTTAGAAATTTCAATACAGAAACAACTGGTGTAGTGCATGCACCTGTGGAAACAGCTGGCACAACTGGCAAAAAGATCTGTTTCTAATGACACAAGTGGCCGGCTGGCCACTTGTTGGATGGCCGTACACTCATAAGTGGCTGGCCGGCCACAAGTGGGTCTGCAGCCCTCTAGGTGGTCAGGCTTGAAAAGCTGTTATTTTGGTCCAAAAATGATGCAAAGCTTACAGACTTCTGAGGCTCAAAACAGAGGCTTCCCACTGAGGAAATCGAGCATTTGACAAATGTATACATTCATCATTAGGTGATCAATCAGTTGCACCCAAGTCTTAAGGGCGGTCAAAAATGGGGTGTCTACACCAACCTAGCTAGGATTGGAAAGTTTCTACCTATGATGATTAAAGCACTTGCCTTCTTTGTTGATGTGTATTTGATATACTTTATACATTGAATTATTCATCAATGAATTTTTTTGCTAATATATATATATATATGACAAATCTAAAAATCCTGAGATATTGATTTGTGATTAAGTATCAATTTTAAACAGGAAATAACAATCCTAATCAAACAATCAAAGACAAATTGATACAATGATTTAACGTGGAAAAATCACAATTGGAGTGCCTCCAGTTGTGATAAAAAAATCATGGGCCAAAACCACAAAATAATCTACTAAGAAGACAAAAAGGAATTACACAAGTGTACCATAAATTACCTAGCTAATCCACTCCCGAATTGAACCGACCCCTATGTGTCTTTTCCACCACTGTCTTCACCTCGGAATTGTCTTGCCTAATGTTGAATCCATAACGCCGATGTCGAATCCATGACGATGAGCCACTCCGAAATCCACTAAAGCTTCAAGCCTAAGTTTCTCGGAATCCACCGAAGAACAACTCTGTCTTTTATGAATAAAGAAAAACAAACAAATCCTTGATGATGTTGATATGAAGTTCATGGATCCATTGATCACTCTTAAGTCATCAAGAAAACGCTCATAAAGGACCCTCGAATATAAAACACTTTGTATCTTGTTCCTCTCTGACAATCTAGACGAGTCAAACCCTTGAAATAGCGAACAGCGCACTTTATAGAAAATAGGATCGCGCAGACCGCTCAAGTGCACATTTTACTGCTCAAGCGATGTGACTAAAGGTGGTGCGAACCATATAGGCTGATTGCTCGAGGGCAACATTCACCGCTCGAGCGGTAAAAATTTCTTCCCAGAAGTTTAGGTCCTCTGCAAAAATACTGGATGATCTCTTTCTTCACTCGAGCGCATAAATGACCGCTGAAGTGGTCAAACAATTTCGACTGCATTTTTGTTTATTGCTTCAAGGGCGCTACCCCGGACTCCCCATGGGACTCTACCCCCTAAACCCTCGCAAGCTGACCGGGTAGCTCGATCCCCGTACTTAGTCAGCAAACTCCTCTGCATAGGCGCAATTCGGGTTGGATTCGCATCTAAATACTTATAGCCTCACTGAAATAAAAGATCGAATAAAATTACAACTAAAAGGAGTTTTGTCAAATGGGATTGCCAATTACAAAAACCTAACAATCTTCCCCTTTGACAATTCTGTGATAAAACACACCTAATAAATAAAATCCTAATCACCCCAACCCATTGCAACTAATAAAAACAAACTTGTTTCTCAAGGTCATGACCTACAAAACAACTATTAGTGCCACAAGAGTATATGAAAAAGCAATAGACATATGACAAGATTATCTTGAATCATGAGATGGAAAATATAAATAGATGAAAATGCAAAAACACTCAAAATTTCTCCCTGAAAATTCTCTCCATTTTTGTCATGAATTTTCAAAGGAAGCTCAATCAACTAATGTAAGAGCATAAACCACACAAGTAGAGACAAGATGATGTAAAAATTAATAGCCTACGAGAAGTAAGCAATAAATAAGTAGTGATAGCAACATGTAAACCAACTAATGCCAATCTCACTTACCAAACCAATCAATGTAAGTTCATACTAACACACCCTTTCAATGATAAACCAAACTCTCCCTCACTAAAAGCAACCACAAACACTAAAAACAATGAACAAGAAGAAAAAGACAAGAATAATATAGTGGAGCAAGTAAGGAATTTCAGATTTGTACCTTAAATCACACAAGATTATCCAAGAAACACAATTACTTGAAAACAAAATGTGCACTGCCTCTAGAAGATTCCTCATGAAAGAATATGACGCAACATGTTAAAAGCATAGATCCCATGATAAAAGTATGTGTGTGACTCTTGGAGTTCGACAAACACTAAATTCAAATCCTAATAGCGATCTGATAGCTGGACCTCTGGAAAGAGAATCTAACCACAACTTAGGAAAGTCAAACCAATAGGAATCAAGGGTATTTGTTGAGTAAATATGAAGGCTCCCTCTCAATCAATGAATGTTTTTTTATTTTTAATTTTCTTTCTTTCTTTTGCACACTTATTGGCAGCTTTCACGCTCAAGAGTATGGAAACTAAACCAGAGAAACATAAATACAATAAGGATAGCCTAATTGGTGACTCTAAAGTAGCATTTTCCTCATGCCTTGACTACAAAGAACTGATGGGAAAGCCGTGGAGATGCAAAAAGATAAAAGGTGGTTAAGAGACTCAACATCACCCATGATGTGCTAGTATAGGTCAATCCCTATAGAAATGCAAAAGACACAATGCTAGAAGTCCATAGAGAAATTTAATCACTTATGTAGAAGAGCCCGATATTTGCTAATCCAAGAGTGTGTACAGAATGAGACATACTAATCAAAGTACACATTCTTTAAAATGAGTAATGATCACAGAAAGCACACACATATTAATATGTAATGGTTATTCTTATCAATTCCCATATGCACCAAGAACTTCTCAAAAATGCCAAGCTTGCAAAACCATACTTAGAAAATCTTTTTGGATTTTTTTATTTTATAAACAAGGCAAGACAGAAAATGAACAAGCACACACAAAATGACCCAAAAAGAAAAGAAAAAAAAAACAAACAGAAACCCGTAAATAGAGAGAAAAAAAAAATTAAAAAAACTAAATAAACATGTTAGATCAAGTCAAGCTTTCTCACCCAAACTGCTTTAGTATTAACAATGTTGTGAGAATTGATGTTCTTGGGTGATATCTTGACGTTGTGGTTCCCTTCTCCTTTAATAAGAACCCGTCTTGACTTGGTTTCCAACCTCCTACTCCAAGGTCTAGGCAAATGCAAACTTGCTTCATGTTTGGTCTCAAGCAAATCAAAATAAGAAGGTCAAAGTTGACCCTTAACTTCATTTCAACTAATGAAATGTCTCTTACCCCAAAAGGTATCAGAATTTATTCTACTCTAGACACTCTTCCATACAACTCATAACAATAAGAGCGAATATGACCATACATACCACAATGATGATAAATAAAAATAAGGTGTGCCTTCTTTCCTTTAACCTTACCAACTCTAGGGAGATTGAGAAATCCAACCTCTCGTTGAATCTTTTGCTCTTCCTTTCCTTGAGTTTTGGTATCATGAGATGTAGATGCACTTCATTTTTTCTTTTTGTCACCACCAAAGCTAATGCCACTCTTGTCATAACACATTTGTTGAGACCCAATGATACTGTCCAAAGTCTATGATCCTTTGTTCCAAAGACCAATGGTGGCCATAGCACACTTGAGCTCTTCATCTTTCTTGATGACTAGCTCTTCCAAGGCAACTTGAAACATCTCAGGAGTTTTAATATTTTCTTCATACATTGCATAGATTTGTTGTAGATCATTCCTCTCTGTCTCATAAGTCAAGAGTTTTGCCCAAAAAGCTTGTCGATCATTAGAGATCTTGATGGCATCATTCCTAGCCTTGGAAATCTCTTCCTTTAGTTTGGCATTCTCACTTTCAACCGCTTTGAGTTTGTAGTGAGTTTGTCATTCAATTTAGATAAGTTAAGAGATTCCTTATACAACTTTTCACAAGCTTGTTGAAGCTCTTCATCATCGCTCCCCGAGGATTCATCATCAGTGACATTCTCAACCGTCCTCTTCGGATACTCCATTCGTCCTTCAGTTTCGGAAACCGCCATGAAAGTAAGAAATTATTCACGCCCCTCTTCGCCTTGAGTCTCGTTGTCACTTTCATCATTATCAGACTCTAATTCATCATCCCAAGTGATAGTGAAAGCTTTCTTCTTCCTCAATCGACTAGGGCATTCTTGAGAAAAGTGGCCAAATCCTTGGTATTCATAGTGTTGGACTCTTTGAGAGTTCCCTTGTATTTGTCCTTTTTTTTTCTTGGTTGTAGAATCAATTTTGAGTCTATTTTTGCCTTTGCATTTATGAGTTGATTCCAAAAGATCTAGCTTCTTTTTCAGAAAAGATTTTTTAAATTATTTTATAAAAGCATCCGTAATCTTAGAATCAATCTCACAATCCTTATCAAAATCCTTTCCAATTTTATGAGCACTACTAAAAGCAATATCATCTTTTTGTTTCATTTTGAAATTCATATGTGCCTCATAGGTTTGGACATTTCCAACCAAATGATCCAGCTTGAGGTTGTCAACATCTTAAGCTTCCTCAATAGTCATAACTTTTGGTTGGAATCGATCGAGCAAGGACCTCAAAATTTTTTCCATAATCTTGGATTCCAGTATTTTTTTCATCTAAATTGAAGCTGGAATTTACAATGTCACTCAACTTCGCATAAAATTTATCAAACGTCTCACTATTTTTCATTGAAAGGTTTTTGAAACTAGACGTGAGCCTTTGAAGTTTTGAGCATTTAACCGAAAGAGTCCCCTCATGAATAGTTTCTAAGATATCCTAAGCCTCTTTTGCGACTTCATAATTACAAATACGACTAAACTCTTCTGGTGTGACGGCGCAAAAGAGAGAATTGATAGCTTTACTAGTCCAGCTACTATTTTGGTAATCAATTGTATCCCACTTATCAATTGGTTTAGGGAAAGTTACTTGATCAATGGTAATCGTTGGTTCAGTCCACCCACATATTACGAATTACCAAACTTTTTCATCAATAGATTTTAAACACACTCTCATCCAAGCTTTCCAAAAAGAATAATTAGATCCATCAAGTAGGAGTGGTCAAACCATAGAATTCCCCTCAAGAATTGAATCCATTATCACAAATCAAACAAGATCTCACTCCAATAGTTTTGAAAAAATAAAAATAGAGCGATCTGCTCTGATACCAATTAAAAAAATCTAAAAACCCCAAGATATTGACTTGTGATTATGTATCAATTTTAAACAGTAAATAACGATCCCAAATCAAACAATCAAAGACAAATTGACACAATGATTAAACATGAAAAAACCACAATTGGAGAGCCTCTAATTGTGATATAAAAAAAAAAAACCACGGGCCTATGGACTCACCTTTTTCCGCGCCCCGCCTTTCGGAAAGGGTTTGAAAAGAAGGCCTCACAGCTCGGACTCCCGCGATTCTGAATCTAATCTCACAAAGTGCAATGTGAAACTGATAATCACCAAAGAGTCCAAATCCGACAAACCTTTTTGAAAAATCGATTTTAAATCAAATAATGCCAAAATTGGACTGCTTTGCCAGATACAGAGTCGCCACCTAAATATTTTATTTGGAAAAATTTAGAAAACCCTGGCTCGTGCCAAAGGCCACGTGTCCGTCATCACCAAAGTTGCCTCGGCTTGGGAACTTAGGTACGAAGAGGGAAGGTCATGAAATGAGCACTCCCGCTCGCCTGATCAAAGATCGGCCTCTACTAATCATGATATGATGTTTTATAAACATTATGCGTTCATATTCTGATTATTAGCTAACTTTCTTATATGACGCACACAAGCAAGTATAGACTACATCGCAAGAATTGGAACATTTCAAGTCATGTTTGTTTGCGAAAATGGTTTGAATTTGCCACGCTCAAGTGGGCTTAAAAGATGCAGATTTGCCACAACAAAGTGGGCTTAAAAGTCACATTCGTTAAATTGTTCCAATTCAAACAACAAGACTTCATCCACAGGCATTCATGCAGTTTAGCAAGTAAGCACATAGCCACATGGCAAGCATGCGAAACATGGCAACATGGCAATCACACTCATGCAAGTATGCTAAAGCATAAAACTCATCGAGTACTCCAAGCCAAAACAGAAACTAGTTAGAAAGAATGCATGATCTTAAGTATACAATATGCCTAATGCAACACATGCAATAATGCGATTAATAGGCTCGGCTACTAGTATGGCATATGAGCGATTTGAACAACATGCGATTAAACACGTATTCAAAGAAGATATTGAAATTGCAATGCAGTTTGAATGATGCGTCAAGCCTTGGTGCATGCGAGACAAATGAATGGATGCAATCATGTAAGCATAATGTATGCTAATTGAATATGTCCTTAATCTAACCATCGAAAGAGATTGAATAAAAGTAAGAAAGACGGGGGGTTGAAAGACATGCACACACACACGCACACTTACTACAACATTACGCCCTCAAGAAGGAGAGTCTGAATGAATAAACTAACCAACTAGCTACGCTAATTAAGCTAACTATTACAACATAATTGAAAAGAATTAACTAACTTATTCTAAGCTAATTAAATATTACAAATTGAAGTAATTAACTAAACAAAGCCAATTAAGTACAAAGCAATTAAACTACTTACTTAGTAACCACTAATTAAGCAAAGCGATTAAATGGCCTCGAGTGGCGAGGGATGCATGCATGCTCGGTTGGTCTCTACCCGAAAATGCCACCGCCTTGCCATTGAATGACTCTGTTTGCATATTTTGAACACTAAAGAAGCTACCAACTTCCACAACACCTCTGCTCTCCTCAGGAGCACACTTTGCAACTTTCTTCATTAATGGCCGGTTGGCTACCAATGGTGGCCGTCAGCTACCATTGGTGGTCGGTTGGCCAGTGCTGGTGGCCGGTCGGCCATCCCTGTCCTGAACTTCCTTTTTTGCTGCAACAGAGAGCAAACAGAGGCAAAGTAGTGTATTCTCAAAGGTTATCTGTACTGTTACCATCCTTATCATCATATAAGCTTAAAGGAGTATAACTCTTGGCTCTCAAACCATCAACCAAGCATTTTCTATGCATGATGGCCAAAGAACCAAGTTTGTACAAGTTTAATGAGTGCACAACAAGACTCAAAAAGACCACCACCCTATCATGCATGATCAAGGGTGATGGTGACCAAGGAAAGTGGCACATTTCATCACTTTGAGTATGAAATGTCGCATTTTCCTCGTGTTCGAATTAACGTCCGATTCGAACAGATACAATGCAACACGAAAGATGTTTATCTTGCCTTTTTTACTTGTCATGTTTTGTTTACTCATTTTAGTTACTGATCCAATCTTTAATCGGTTAAATCTGAAAGTGAGTGTCCTCCAATGGAAAGAGGGCTTAAACCACAAGTGCCTTGGGCATGAAAAAGACCTCATGCTGTTGATAACAAACCCCCAAAGGGATTAAACCATTAAGCATTAATGTCTCAATTTCACACTTAAGCAAACAAGGGGTTTAAAACCACTTTCAAGGTAAACGAAAGAGTGGAGAATAGAGGGAGATTGCAGAGATTTCAGTGCTAGAATTAGGCATGAAAAAGCATTAAAACATACAACCAAGACACACAAATGATGTTCAAAGCCTAGAAACATTAAGCTTGTGAAGGAAATTGCACCACAACTATACAAAACAAAGCTCAAATGACCCAAATAGCCCAAAACAGAGCTAAAGTAGGTCAAAATAGAGGCAAAATCATGATGGACTAAAGCTAAGTTAAGCTAGAAAAACATGCTAATATGTGAGGCTACCTAGGCATACAAGCAAGACACAAGGAATGGAGGCTATCCCCTCCAATTTTGGACTTCAAAAGAAGGTTTTTTTCATTGAAAAATATCTGAATTTCAGTGGTTAGAAGGCCCAAAAAAGTTGTTTTGAATGTGATGAAAGATAGCACAAAAAGTTTCACAAGCTAAGGAGCAAAAGGGGGGGAGGGGACAACCCCCTAACTCACAAAGGCTCAAACCACCACTTTTATTCCTCAAAAATAGAATTTTTTACACTTCAAAAACAGCCTTAAAACAATTGAAAAAGATGGCAAAACAAGTATGCACAATAAGCTTAAATGAGGTAAGTTCTCTACCTTTGAAACAAAGCACAATTCAACCACAAATTCAAGCTCAAACCCCTCTCCAAGGCTTAAACAAAACTCCAAGGGACCTCAACTCAAAGATGAGAGTGTTTGGTTAAGGATTGATGTGCAAAAGTGTAGAGAAACTAGACTTGAAGGCACAAAATAACAAGTGAGAGAGAGAAAGATAGAGAGAAAGAGAGAAATTTTTTGTCTAAAATGTCTAACCTCCCAAAATGGGGGAGGACACCCCCTGTATATAGAAAATCAAGCCTTGAGCTTGAATACATCTCACCATACACGTGTATGAAGATGCAGCTCAGTGAGCAACAACTGGCACAATTAGCAAACAAATATCTGGAAAATGAGACCAATGGCCGTCGGCCATCACTGGTGGCCGACAAGCACAAACCATGGCCGACAAATCCCAGGGCTGGCCGACAGGTCACCCTCTCTTCCAGGCAAGAGGCACCAAGTTGTTGGTCCAAAAACAAGCGCAAAATAGTTAAGGTTCAAGGCTCAAAGTCAAGGCGTTCTGCTGAGGACTTCGGGCGCTCAAAATGAAGACAAACAAGCACAATCATCACATGCGCAAACGATGATGTCTAAGTCTTGAAGATGGTAAAAAATGGGGTGTCTACAGGGCCAAAGTCACAAAAAAATCCACCAAGACAAAAAATAATTACACAAGTGTACCCCCCAATTACCTAAAGAATCCACACCTGAATAGAACCGACCCCTATGTGCCTCTTCTACCGCCATCTCCACCTCGGAATTATCTTGCCCAATGTTGAATCCATAATGATGAGCTACTCCGAAATCCACCAAAGCTTCAGGCCCAAGTTCCTCAGAATACACCGAAGAACAACTCTCTCTTTTGTGGATAAAGAAAACCAAACAAACTTATGAAATTGAGACACTTGTGCTTAATGGTTTCAATTCTCTTTTGAGGGTTTCTACTAACCAACGGCATGAGGTCTCTTTCATGCTCAAGGCACTTGTGGTTTAAGCCCTCTTTCTATTAGAGGACACTAACATTTTGGACTAATCAATTAAAGAATGGATTGGTAAGTTAAAATGTGTAAACACAGTGAACAAAGTAAAAGAGGCAAGATTAAGCATCTTCGTGTTGCATTGCATGTGTTCGGATCGGACGTTAATTCAAACACGAGAAAAGTGGGACGTTTCATACCCAAAGTGATGAAACGTGCCACTTTTCTTGGTCTTCATCACCCTTGATCATGCATGATAGAGTCGTGGTTTTGTCGAGTCTTGTTTTGCATTCATTAACTTGTGCAAGCTTGGCTCCTTAGCCATCATGCATTGAAAATGTTTGGTTGATGATTTGAGGGCCAAGAATTACACTCCTTTGAACTTGTGTAATGATAAGGAGAGTAACAATGCACACAAACCTTAAGAATACACTACTTTGCCTCTGTTTGCTCTCTGTTGCAGCAAAAAAGGAAGATCAGGGCAGGGGTGGCCGACCAGCCAGAAGTAGTGGCCGACAGCCACTAGCAGTAGACGACCGGCCAGTTATAGTAGCCGACGGCCACCTTTGGTAGCCGACCGGCCACCAATGAATTTTTGCACAAGTGTGCTCCTGAGTTGGAGCAGAGGCATTCTAGGAGTTGGCATAATTTTCAGTGATCAAACGAGTGCAAACAGAGGCATCTGATGGCAAGGCAGTGGCATTTTCAGGTGGACCAACCAAGCATGCATGCGTCCCATGCCCTCGAGGCCATTTAATTTCTTTAGTTAGCTTAGTATAGCTAGTTAATTCAAATGTCGTACTTAATTAGTTAGTGTAACTAATTGTAGACCCGACTTTCTTCGTGCGCCCCCCTTTCTGAGAAGGCGCAAATTGGCCTTACTACAGTTCGGACTCCTGTCACGGTTTTGAATCTAATCTCACAAAGTGCAATGTGAGACTGATAAACACCAAAGAGTCCAAATCTGGAAATTGGTTTTGGAAAATCAATTTTGAATGAAAAAGCGCCAAACATCGATTGCTTTGCTAGATTACAGAGTCGCCACCTAAATATTTTGTTTTGGGGAAATTTAGGAAACCCTGACTCGTGCCAAAGGCCACGTGTTCGTCATCACCAAAGTTGCCTCGGCTTGGGAACTTGGGTACGAGAGGGGAATGTCCTGAAATGAGCACCCCCGCTCGCCTGATCAAAGGATCGGCCTCTACTAAGCATGATATGTTATTTTATAAACCTCATGTGTTCTTATCCGGATTATTAGCTAACTTTACTATGTGATGCACACAACATACAAGTATAAACTAAATCGCGAGAATTGGAACAAAACAACTCATGTTTGTTTTTGAAAATGGTTTGAAAGTGCCACCCTCAAGTGGGCTAAAGCGCGGATTTGCCACCCCCAAGTGGGCTTTAAAACATGATTTTGCCACTTCGCAAAGTGGGATTAAAACTCGCAATCATCAAGTTGTCCCAATTCAGGCAATCAAGCCTCCACCAACAGGCATTCAAGCAGTTAAGCCTCATGGCAAGCATGCTATCATGGCAACACTCACACTCATGCAAGTATGCTAAAGTGTAACACTTACAGTGTACTCCAAGCTAAAATAGAAAACTAGTTAGAAACAATGCATGATCCTAACTATACAGAATGCCTAATGCAACACATGAAATAATGCAACTAAATAGGCTTGGCTATTTAAGATGGCATATGAATGCAACAATTGATACACGTATTCAAATAGGTATTGAAATACGATGTAGTTTGAATGATGCTCCGAGCCCGGTGCATGCAAGACAAATGAATTATGCAAACGTGCAGGCATAAGGTATGCTAATCAAAACGTGCCCTAAACTAACCATCAAAAGCGGTTAAATAAAAGGGAGAAAGAAGTAGGGTTGGAAGACATGCACGCACACACGCACGCTTATTTACAACATTGCGCCATCGCGAAGGAGGGTCCGAATAAATAAGCTAAGCTAACTAAGCTAAACTAATTATTACAAACCAAATGAAATTGAATAACTAGCTAATCTAAGTTATTTAGAATATTACAAACATGAATTAAATTAGCTAAACACATTAACTAATTAATTATAAAACCGGTAAATTAACTAGCTAAGTAAAGCAGTGAAATGGCCTCGGGAGGGAGGGAGGCATGCATGCTCAATTTGCTTCACTCGAAAATGCATTGCCTTGGCATGAGTTGCCTCTGTTTGCACTCGCGGTGATCTCAAAACATCATGTGAACTTCTAGATTGCATCTGCCCCAACACAAGAACATTTTGGACAATTTTCCCTGCAGGTGGCCGGCCGGCCACCTCAATTGGTCGGTAGGCTACCTCAACTGGCCGATAGGCTAGTGCAAGTGGCCGGCCGGCCACTTTTCTTTACAGAATTCTGCCTTTGCTGCAACAGAGAGCAACAGAGCCAAGACAATGTATTTGGCAAGAAATGTGTGTACTACCACCCTCTTCATCATGTCTCAAGCTCAAAGGAGTGTGGTACTTGGCTCTCAAGCCACCAATCAAGCATCTCAATGCATGATGGCCGAAGAACCAAGCTTGTACAAGCTTAGTGAATGCGCGCATAAGACTCAAAGTGCCTCCACCCCATCATGCATGATCAAGGGTGTTGGCGACCAAGAAATGCGACACGTTTCATCACTTTGAGTATGAAATGTCTCACATTTCTTGTGTTTGGATTAATGTCCGATCTAAATACATGCAATGCAAACAACATGCTTATCTTGCATAAGTTTTACTTGGTCCATTTCTTGTTTACTCATTTTACATTACCAAACCATTCCTTAATTGATTTGGTCCAATGTGAAAAGTCCTCTAATGGGAAAGGGGTTAACCAAAAGAAAGGTTTAAGGCATGAGAGAGATCATGCCTTTGGCTAGGAGGAACCCTCATAAGAGGGTTAAAGCCATTTAAGGATAAACTTTATCAAGTTTAAACACAAGCACAAGGTAAACCAACCCTCAAAAATAAATCAAAATTGAAGAAATGTGGGATGTGACAGAATTTCAGTGCTAAGGTGGCATGAAAAACAACACTCTAACATTCAAACAACTCATGTACAACATGTTAGGGGACTTAAGCATTAAAACTAGTGAAGGACACAACACTAGAGGCATGCAATACAATGCTCAAACAACCAAACCAGCTGTGGACAGACCTAAAACATGCCAAAATAGTGGCCAAAACATGCTGAAACTTAGGCACAAAAGGCAAGAAAAACATGCTCGCATGTTGGCTCACAAACGAGACACAAAGCACAACTCTCAAAAGCAATGAAAGAGTGGAATATGTAAGAGTGTCACAGTGATATATGCTCTGAAATCACATGCAAAATGATGCTATATCAGTCAAATAACTCAAGCAAAGCATGCTAAAGGGCCTAAGACACAAAGCTGGTAAAGGCAACTACACTATAGCCATACAAAGCAAGCCTCAAAGGGCTAAGACCACTTAAAACAGAGTTAAAGCATGCTAAAACATTAGCAAAAATGTGCTGGAGTCAAGCTAACACATGCTAGAATGTTGGACTAACTCATTAGGCATTCAAGGCTATTAAGCAAGATTACACTACAAGTGTAAGATATAAGCAACAAGTGGTCAAACCAACCAAAAATAGAGTTAGAGCAGGTCCAAAAAGTCACAAAAACATGCTTGAACTAAACTTCAAAAAGGGAGAAACACATGCTCACTTGGTAGGACATCAACACATGGAAACAGGACATGAGGAGAGGGGACTACCCGCTCCCATTTTGGACCTCAAGACCACCTTTCCACCACTGAAATTCCTCTGGAATTCAGTGGTTAAAGGGCCAAAAAGAGATTGTTTCAAAAGGCTTTAAAAGATGGCACAATTCTTAACAAATAAACAACCAAAGAGGGTAGACCACCCCTAACTTCAAAAGGACCTCAAACTACCATTTTAAACACTTAAAAATAGAGGTTTTTGTAGTTGACAACCAGGCCAAAACAGCATGCAAAGGTGGCCCAAACTAGTGTACGAAAACAAGCTTTAAAGAGGAAGAAGCTTACCCTTGAAGAACAGCAGGAAGACAACAACAATTTTGAGCCAAAACAAAGTCTAAGACCTCAAATCAAGCTTTAATGGACCTCAGCTCCAAAGTGAAGGTGTTTGACTAGCTGTCTTAATGCAAATATGTGAAGAAAACACACTTTTAAGTTCAATATAGCACAATATATAGAGAGAGAGAGAGTGAGAATTCTAGAGAGAGAGAAATTTTAGCTCTAAAATTTTGTGAACCCCTCTAAAGGGGGAGGGACCTCCCCTTATATAGAGCAAGCAAGCAAAAAGCTTGTTCCATCCCTCCATACACGTGTATGGAGGATGAGTCAGTGAGCAACAGCTGGCTCAAAATATCTGAAAATATCTAAAAAAAATGAGAAAATAGGCTGTCGGCCAGTTAAGGTGGTCGGCCGGCCACTTTCCCTAGCCGATCGGCCACTTCAGGTGGCCTACGAGAGAGAAAAATGGCCGGCAAGTGCCACAAGTGGCCGGCAAGGCCTTCCTCTCCCCAAGGCAAGAGGCAACAAGGTTTGGCCCAGAAACAAGGCCAAAACACCGAGTGTTAAAAGGCTCAAAGACAAGGCACTCAGCCGAGACCTTCGGGCGGTCAAAACATGCGCAATCATCGAGTGCACAATCGATGACGTCAAAGTCTTGAGATCGGTCAAAAATGGGGTGTCTACAGTTGCCCCTCTTTAACAGAACTCGGAAGCCATGAAATGACAGGAGTGAATGTCAAAGCCCAGAGACGACCCATTTTTGACAAGGCCGAAGACTTAGACAAACAGACAAGATAACAAAATAGATGCGCCCGCAGGCAGGGGCAAAATGCAAGTGACATGCACAATGCAGAACATAACTTATGATCATGCAAAGAGGGCTATAATGAAACATTTAGATGCAAATGTTATGCAAAGAAATGCTATAGTAAACTCGAAAGCGAACACGCTACGCGTGGGAACTACAAATCGAACTACATTTCATGCAGAAAGGATGTAAGAAAATTATACAAGCTTAACTACGCCTCACGCAGGAAAGGATAAAAGCGACTACCGGGAATACCCGAAGTCTTAAATGAAACACCTCTTAGCGTAACACACGCGAGAGAGGGAAAAGAAACAACTCTCAGCGTATCACACGCGAGAGATGGAAGAAAAGAACCTCTCAATGTATCACACGCGGGAGAGGGAAACGAAAGCACCTCTCAGCGTATCACACGCGAGAGAGGGAAGGGGAACACCAGAGGGTGGTATAAACATCAGAACACGTTCCAATGTTTCAGACCAAAACAGAGAGGTATAAGCATCGAAACTTGTTTCAGACGCTTCTAACCGGAGGGGTGGTATAAACATCAGGCCCCCAACCCAATGCTTCTAACCAAAGAGGTGATATAAACGTCGGGCACACGGTCCAAACACTTCTAACCAAAACAAGGAGGTATAAGCATCGGGCACACAATCCAAACGCTTCTAACCAAAGCAAGAAGGTATAAGCGTCGAGCACACGGTCCAAACGCTTCTAACCAAAGCAAGGTGTGGTGTAAGCACCAGGTGTACCCGAATGCTTCTAACCAAAACGAGGTGTGGTGTAAGCACCGGGCGTACCCGAATGCTTCTAACCAAAATGAGGTGTTCAAAGGACAGGAATGATCTTACCTAGAGTCCATGAATGAACCGTACATACAATATCGTGCCTGCACAATGAAGAAACTTCGACAAGTACAATGCAATACAAATGCATATTCAATGCATCATCAATAACCATGATACAATGCGTAGGAAGGCATGTTTCATGTACATTATGCCAAAGACAAAATAGAAGCATAACATGGAGCGTGTTCTAGGCAACACCGAATGCATGCACAATGTAATAGGTACAGACAACTTCTATACGAATGTGAGGGCATGCACAATGCAATACAACATGACATGCATATTCTATGCGAACATGAGAGCATGTTTCATACAATGCAACACGACATACGTATTCTGTGCAAAATGACCAATGCATTATTCAATGCAACATCAATAACATGTTCAATGCGAAACATCTAATAAAGAAATGCGCATCTTAACAAGAGCGACTAAGTTGCAACCTCTGATTTACCTCTCAGAAAGGTTACGATGTGTTTCAAAAAGGATACACCTCGTTCATGCCGGCCGACGGCGAGCCACACATCGAAGACATGAGTTGAACTTTTGCATAGACACTTTGCACTGAAAAGAGGGCTCTTCTTGCACTTTCTTGAGAACCAAGGAATCAACACAGCCTAAAAACACTCAGAGGAACTACTGGAAACCTGCCGGCCACCATGGAAGCCTGCCGGCCCCTTGCCACATCTGCCGGCCAGTTAAGGTGGCCCGGTCGGCCACAAAAACTGGCCGATTGGCCAGTTGTTGTATTTTCAGGACAACTTGGTCATTTTACACAGAGAACTTTAAAAACACTTCCCCAAATCACATTTCCTCACACACACAACTCGAAAATCTCTTGTTCTTCATCCCAAAACACTTTTCCCTCTCAGATTTGCACTTTTTACTCGTTTTCCAATGCACCCCGCGAAATTGATTCGCTAAGACCTTTCGATTCTCTTCGTTTTGAACTGAACAAAAGTTGTTTTTGGAGCTTTTTTCTCCACATTCACCATTTGAGGTATGTTTCCCCCAAAGCTGTCTTGAATTTGGCGCCTTTTCCCGGGTTTTGACTTTTTTGACTTTTTCTCTTTTCGAGAGTTGACTTTTGTTGACTTTTTGGCATTTTGCTCATTTTTCACCTTCTTTTCAGATGGCAGATTACGCGCCACACGATGGGGGTTCTCCGAGGATGGAGAAGGAGCCTGAGCACATTCCATTGTCACTGAGGGTCCGGCCGTTCGACCAAGCGATGTACCATCCTGAGGTACATATGCTATCACCTAGCACGGTGTGCCACTTCACTGGATTCGCACGGCTTGCGCCCGCGGATCTGCTGCTATGGGAGCCTGAGTCTCATCTGTCTCACGACGCCACTACGGTACACACTGTACTCTTGTAATTCCTGTTTGCATAGCTTTGCACTGTATTTCATCTGCTCAGTCTGAACACATTCACACATTATACTTCTGTTCATCCTGAACACTTGCACACACTGTATTTCTGCCTATTCTGAACACTTGTGCATATTGTATTTTTGCCCATTCACACATGTATGCTGTATTTCTACCCATTCACACAGGTTGACTCCCGCTTCACCTGCGAGTAGAGGTCTACCACGGCGAGGGAGTGGTACATGGAGCTCCCTGGCAACGTCCAGCAGATTATTGATGAGGTGGGGTTTAGCCTATTCTGCGCGGGGCTCTCGTATCTCTTTGCAAGTAGGACCCTTTTAGGCACATTGGTAGAGACATGGTGGGACACCACTAACTCCTTCCATTTCTCTACCACCGAGGACATGACGATGACCCTGTATGATTTTGCTATGCTAACAAGCCTTGGGTTAGGAGGCTAACCGATCCCTTACGACTCCGACATGGGCAAGTGGGAGGCTGCTTGGACTTATTTGTTCGGAGCGTACCCGCCTATTTTTCGTTCGACAGGCTTGGTCCGGTACACTTGGTTCACCGACCACTTCAGGGGGACGGAGCCCGCGACGGCTAAGGCTACAGAGCAGTACGCCCGAGGCTTTCTCATATTCCTCTTCGGTACTACCTTGTTTGCCGACAGAGGGAACACGATTGGGCTATATCTTCTGAGCGCCTTAGTAGACCTATCCCAGGTGCGACACTATGACTGGGGAGGTGCCGGCCTTGCTACCCTCTACTGTTACATGAGCTCGACCTCCCGCAGGTGCGGGAACAGAGTGGGCGGTTACTGGTGAGCTTGGAAGGTACGCTTTACATTTATGTTTTACATTCTCTACCGTACTTTCTGCTTTGCACTTTCTGTACACTACACGCACTGCACACACATAGTCTAATCTCTGCTCTGCACTTGTACTTTCTATACACTGTGCCATACTCTGCTTTCTGCGTTTTCTATATTCTATATTTTCACTGTCATTGTCTTGCTTTTCACAGTTGTGGGCATACGCTTATTTCTCGCACTTGCTCCCAAGATAGAGGTTGAGGCGCCGCCCGAGGTTCCCTATTCACATCGTTATGACGGTAGATGCCAGCCGAGGGCCAGGGAGACCCTCCCGTACCTGCGGCAGTACTTCGACACGGTGAGGACGACAGAGGTAATTCAAAACTCATAGTTTTTTCCTACTTTCATCTTCAATTCACTTTGCATATCTAAATGGCAACTCATGCACTTGTTGTCTGCAGATTACATAGCAACCTTGGGCAGTGATGCCAACGTTTGCCCGGTTTCATTTTGCTGGAGCTCGAGGCGCCTCCCGATATCGGCTTGTGCTCGAGGGACCCGTGGGCCGAGCCTAGTTCTTAGGCGAGCGCTTCATGCGGCAGACATTGGGCTTGCCATTGCAGTCAGTTCCTTTGCCTCCCCTACTGTCTATGCGGGCCACAGAGAGCCTCTCCCCTCAGGAGCTTACTGATGTCATCCATGGCTCAGATGCAGATCGGTTCATTGGGGAGGGGGACTACACAATCTACCTCCAAACATACCTCATGCCTCTATTGGCAGGTGTTCATGCTTACACGAGTAGAGCAACTGATATTGCGTCATCGAGCAGGGCTCGGACAGTAGGCGTCCCATCGACAAGTAGGGCTCGGGCGGCAGCTGCCCCTTCGACGAGTAGGGCTCGGGCGCCGAGAGGTGAGGTCAGAGGGATGCCATCTGCTAGGCAGTGCGTTGGGTGGCCGGATCCCCCGACTGAGCTGACAGGTTGGCAGTATAGGATACCTTATCAGATTCCACTTGAGCCTCCATTGCTTGATCACCGATACGTGAGGGCGCGTGGCTCACCACCGGTACACTTTACAGCTTTTATGTATTTCATTATAACTTTCAGATACTTATGAACACATTCATGTACTCACGATTTCAACTTGCATTTGTAGCCCTTTGTAGAGTATGTGGAGGGGTTACTCCAGGTGATAGCCTCATTTGAGAGCATGATCTTGCGGAGAGAGACGATGCTGACCTTCTACGACATTCCGGTACTTTTCAGTTTTCTTGCATTTATCATACTTCCGCTGATATACTAAAATTGAACATTTCATTGTATTGATACACTATATGTATGGATCACATCTAACACGACACACTGCATACACATACTGTATCTGATTTCTGCATATCGCACTTGTACTTGATACTTGTTGATAAATGCAAACTTATCTTTTCAGGTCACACCCTTGCAGACAGGACCCTCAGAGCCTCCTCAAGCGGCAGAGAGAGAGATTCTGGCACACAACCGAGGAAGACGTCGAGCGCCTATCACACACGATGACGATGACGACTCTAGTGGGGAGGAGGAGCTAGCGAGTCCTTAGTCAAAGCCATCCGAGGGTGGAGGCGACGTGTAGACGCGCCCGTGGAGGGGGCCTCGACGCTACGGTTCGGACTCACGATTTTGTTGTCGCGGTTCTTAATCTGAACCAAAGAGTCCAAATCTGGCAAATCGTTTTGAGAAACAGATTTTTGAAAAAGTAGTGCCAAACATGGACTGCTTTGCCAGATACAGAGTCGCCACCTAAATATTTTTTATGGGAGAATTTAGGAAACCCTGACTCGGTGCCGAAGGCCACATGTCCGTCATCACCGGAGTTGTCTCGGCTCGGGAGCTTGGGTACGATCGGGGAAGGTCAGCTATGAGCACCCCCTTTCGCCCGGTTCAAAGACCGGCCTCTACTAACCGTGATATCCGTTTTTGAAAACTTTATGTGTTCTTAAACCAATTGTTAGCCTAGAATTACTATGTTATGCGCGCAGCAAACAAGTATAGACCAAATCGCCTAAATTGGAACAAAACATTTCATGTTTGTTTTGAAAATGGTTTGCTACTCGCAAGTAGGCTAAAATGCAGGTTTTGCCACCCTCAAGTGGGATTTTAGAAAAGATGGTTTTGCCACTATCTAGTGGGCTTTAAAATTCACAGTTTTAATGTGTTATTCCAATTTAAGCAATTCGACCTCCACCCACAGGCATTCAAACAGTTTATCTCATATAAGCACTTAGCCGCATGGTAAGCATACTGTCATTTTAACATTCACACGCATGCGAGATGCTAAAGCATAAATACTTACATTGTACTCCGTGCCAAAACAATAAACTAGTTAGCAAACATGCATGTCCCTAGTTCATGTTAAGTGGCTAATGCAACACAGGCAAGGATGCAATTTGGAGTAGGCTCGGCTAACCCTAAAATGGCATATGAAATGCTACAAGTAACATGTATTCAATTTGGAATTGAAAAGTACAATGTAGTTTGTATGATGTACCGAGCCCGGTGCATGTCAACAAATGCATGAATGCACGCATGCATAGCATAAGGTATGCTAAAATAAATGTGCCCTAATCTACCATCATAAGCAGGTAAATAAAAGGGAAGAAAGAAGTGGAGGTTGGAAGACATGCACACCACGCACCCACACTTATTACACAATTGCCCTCACTCAGAGGGTCCAAATAAATATTAGAGTCCGAATAAATAACTAACCACATTAATTATTACAGAATTTCTAATTACTGAACAAAATGAATGCAAAAAGAAGAAAGGTGGCCACAGCCCCCGCCTCGGGATGCGCGAACGATGCAAGCTTGAACCCGTCTTGCCCGGAAAGTCCGTACCATACCACTGCCGCCTCGGTTTACACTGCCTTGCTTCTCTGAACAGTGCCAAAGTACTGGGACAGGCTTGTTGTATACTACAGAGTGCCACCGGCTACGGGAAATGCCCACCGGCAGTGCATAATTTCCATCGGCAGATTATGTAATTATCGGCCAGCCACAAATTGCCGGTCGGCACTAAATGATGCCGGTAGGCAAAAACTCCCTGCAGAAGACAGTTTTTGACGGCAACAAGAACAGACAGTGTATGGCATGGAATTTCAAGCAAGTGTATGCATGGCCACTCTCCCAATCATGTAATGGACTCAAGGGAGTATGCCCCTCGACCCTCGGGCCATCAATTACGCATGATGGCCTAAGAGACCAAGTTTTGCAATTCAATGTAAAAATGCAATGCACACAAAACATACAAGAGACCCAACCTCAATCATGGTTGGTCAAGAGGCGAGGCAATGCACAACAATGCACATGCAACCTAAGCATGCAAGCAAACATACAAACATGCAATATAACTACATGGCACACACAACGCTAACAACATAACATGCACAACGCATTGAAACATGGCATACACAATGCAAGATGGACTTACACCAATGTGAATGGACCTCAGCCGCACCCACGCCAGTGGCCATTAGATGAAATGAGACTCTCGAAGTACATGCACGCATGCATGCAAACCGAGAACCGAACCTACGGCACGGAATGCCACTCTAACAAGACATGGCAAGATGATATGCTAGCATGCAAATTTCAGAAGCTAAACATGACCCGAAACAGCCCCGAATCATGGCAAAATGGCACCCGATGCATGACATGCGACCCGAAATGCAAAATTAGGCATACGCAATGGCCTACAGCTATAGAAAGCATGCACAATATGGACATGGAGCATGAAGACAGAAGCAAGGCAGCCCTGAGACAAGCATTTTTACAGTTTATGACATGGCCAAACAGCAAGCAAAGATAGGGCTAAAATGGCATACAAAAACGGCTCCGCAAGGGAGGTAATGAAGCAAGTGGTAGATGAAAAACCCAAACATAAAAATACCCTTCTACAACACTGAAGAGGGACCAAAAATATGATGTTTTTCAGTAGATGACAAGGCTCGAAAACAGATACAAGCATGGCAAACAATTTATGCAAGATTAAGGCCACAAGAGGGCTATAACATGAAGTACACAAAATATTCATCAAACAGCCAAAGACCCTTAATGAAACATGACAAGGGGGTCACAATATGGCTGTTTTTAGTTCGGACCAAAGTCCAAAAACAGCAACATCAGGGGCTGCCAAGGCATGCATAAATGGGACCCAAAAGAGAATATAAAGGCAAGTGTAGCATGGAGGTCCCAAACAGGATTGAGCCCTTCTTCAATGTTGAAGAAGGGCTCAAAATAAGCCTATTTTCAGTTTACATCAGGCTCTAAAACAGATCACACATGGGCCAAAAATACTATGCAAAAATGATGGCATACAAAGGTGTAAAGAGGCAAGTGCCAAATGGAGGTCTCAAACAGGGTAGGACCCTTAATGAAAGATGAAATACAGCTAAAAAAAAAAGCTACTTTCATTTTTGGCCGGAGCTCAAATATACAAGCAACTATGGCTTAGATATGATGCAAGAATAGGCTAGAAAAGGGAAGAAAATGACTCACCTTTGTAGACCAATGAGCCAGCACCTCTTGGTTGAAGTTTGGGTGCTCCTAGCCTCTGCAAATGACGTCCAATGTGCTGGAATGAAGTGTAGGGGTGTGGTGCTATGGATTGGTGAAGAAATGGCCCAAGAACATGGGTGTTTGATCACTCTAACACATCCAAATGTAGAGAGAGAGGGAGATATAGAGAGAGAGGGTGATATATATGTTATATGTATGTATTAGGTCTGGTTTTTGCTGAACCAAAACAATGGAGGAGGATGGCTTCCTTATATAGGCAATCCTAAGCTTCTAAGACAAGCTTCAAAGGGTCAAAGGGGTTTAAAGGGGAGGTCAAGGCTTATTGGAGAAGCTTGGACAGCTGGTAGGCTTCTTGAGGAAGCCAAGATAAGGGGTCAAGGCTTCCTCAAGAAGCCTTGAGCAAAGGGTGCAAAAGAGGGGCCAAAGGGTGTGCAAAGGGTGCAAAATAGCCATATATATGCACGGGGGAGTGTGCTGGTGCATTCCAACTGGCACGGCTGGGATGCACCAGGCTTGGAGAGTGCAAATGGTGCAAACCGGCCAGAAAATTTGGTCGTCGGCCAAAATAAAGTGCCGGTCGGCATAATATTTTGCCGGTCGGAAAAATAGATTGCCGATAGATGATTCCAATGTCAAAAAAGACCGGTGGGTGTCCAAATTGAAGCCCCGGAAGTTATCTTTCCAATGGCGCAAACTTTGCATTAAAATTTGTTCTGTGCAAAAAGTTATGCCCTTTTTCGTGAAGCCGCGCAGATTCGATCCAACCGGGATGATGCCCGACTTCAACTGATCATATCTCCCCCGCCCGGACTTGGCTCTAGGAGATTCTTGAGTGCAAAATGAAGCCCCAAAAGTAAGATTTCCAACAGTGGTGGCCTCATAGCTAAAATCCAAGCGTACAGACAGATAAGCCTGATTCAGCGAGGGCTGCTCAACTCGCTTCTGCCTGGATTCATGTCGAACTTCTCCCAAATTAGTTTTCTCCTCTCCTTTCCTCTTTTCTTCAACTCCAAAACCCTAAACAAAGTGTTTTGAAAGATTTGCCTCTCTTCTAGCCGAAGAAACTGATTCTTTGCCCTGCACAATCTCTCAACACCGAGCAAACCATCAGTAGTGTCCAAGTCTTAAGGGCGGTCAAAAATGGGGTGTCTACAGTTGCCCCTCTTTGACAGAACTCGAAAGTCATAACAATGACGGGAGTGAATGTCAAAGCCCAGAGACGACCTATTTTTGACAAGGCCGAAGACTTGGACAAACAAACAAAATACCGATAAATAAATGGTTGTGCCCACAGGCTGCCTACGTATCCCTTTGCAAGGAATCAAACCAGCGTAGTTCAGGGGCATGATGCAAATGATATGCAGGAAGACTTTGATAATTGGACTTATACGCCACGCGAAGCCGGTTTGTATTCAAAACAATGCAATGTACTAACAAGTACAAGTGAGGTGCGTAAAATAACGCGAGAGGATACATGCAAGATGCAAGTGAGGTGCACAAAACAGTGCGATGCGCAGAACAGCGCGAACAACTTTGAAATGCACAAAACAGTGCGATGCGCAAAACGGCGCGAACGAATTTTGAAATGCACAAGAATAGTGCGATGCGCAGAACAGCGCGAACAACTTTGAAATGCACAAAAATAGTGCGATGCGCAAAACAGCGCGAACAACTTTGAAATGCACAAAAATAGTGCGATGCGCAGAACAGCGCGAACAACTTTGAAATGCACAAAAATAATGCGATGCGCAGAACAGCGCGAACAACTTTGAAATGCACAAAACAGTGCGATGCACAGAACAGCATGAACAATACAATGCACAAAACAGTGCGATGCGCAAAACAGTGCGATACGCAAAACAGCGCGAACAATTTTGAAATGCACAAAACAGTGCGATCGATTGAAATGCACAAAACAGTGCGATGCGCAAAACAGCGCGAACGATTTTGAAATGCACAAAACAGTGCGATGCGCAGAACAGCGCGAACAACTTTGAAATGCACAAAACAGTGCGATGCGCAAAACAGCGCGAACAACTTTGAAATGCACAAAAATAGTGCGATACGCAGAACAGCGCGAACAACTTTGAAATGCACAAAACAGTGCGATTGAAATGCAATGCACAAAATAGTGCAAGTGAGATACAACCACAAGATGCACAAGACAGTGCTAGTGAGATACAAAGTGTAAGTGCACAAGATAGTGCGAGTGAATGCATGTTTTATGCAAATGAGGTGCATTTTCTATGCAAGTATGGAAGAGTGCATTTTCTATGCAAAAGATACGAGCATTTTCTATGCAAGAAACAGGGGCATATTCTATGCAATATTGAAAGCGAGCATATTCTATGCATGAATCATAACGATGTGCGGCACGCATGTCACAGAAGTGTATATGAAAGTGCACATTCTATGCAATGAAAGGGTATCAAACACGTACTTTGGTGCCTCCGATTTACCTTTCGGAGGACTCGGCAATATGCTCAGCTTAAAAGGGGACACCCTGTTTATATTGACGAGAGATAACATTTGCTGCTGCTTTAATTGCCATTCTGTCTTGAAGCAGGCTTACACTTGGGGTCGAGATACACTCATACTCCAGAGAAATGGCAAGGTCTGGGGAGGTGCACCTGAAATACAGTCTCGGATCTTGCCAAAGCTGGAACACCCTGAGATGCTCCAAATTTTCCTTTTTTTCTTTTGCTTTGCAGTCTGGAACCTATATAGCTTCAGATAGGTCCTTGTTCTACTGTTCACACTTATCGGGGGTGGACCCTACAGTTTTATGAAAGAACAAATACTGTTTTGCACAAATGTGGAGAATGGCACAGCACTCTGAGCACAAGATGATTTTTTTTTGGAAATTGAGAAATGAGTTCTTAACCGGGTATTGAGCCGACGACTGGCCACAGCCAACACGACTCGACAAGAGAAAAACAAAGGTAAACAACCTAAACACATTGAGTAACACTCGAAGCGACTCAAAACAAGAATCGAGGCAGACAAAATAAAACACAAGACTCAAATGTGCACATGGAGCCTATTTCCCTGGGTATTGTTTCCCACCCTTTCTCACTTGTGATTCTCACATCGCTCGGCCCTCAGGCTCCGTTTTTCTGAAAAAACCCTTTTCTCACTTTTTCTCTCAGCGCACATATCTCTATTCTTTAATCTCTCATTTTTCATCCCTCCCCAGGGTGGTTGATGAATAAACAGGAAGTTGCGGGTTCTTGCCCCAAGCATTCTGCTAGATTCTCTTCTTCTGCTCACAACGGTGAACTTTCTCCCACAGAGGGGTTGCAATGCGGCTGTATGTGCAGCAGATCTGCAATCGACATTGGTTGACGATGCTCTTACTGGGGAGTTTGGACATGATTAGATCTGTCCAAACAAAGGAGTGGAATATCTTGATCCGTTCCCGTTCGTGCTTCGCACTTGGCTTGATACCTCGTTGCGTGGAGGATGTGAGAGCCTTCTGCCCTTTCGCGGTCAGCTTCAGTGGTACCCTTTTCTGGCAGGTAGAGTGCCCTTTCTGGCAGATGCATTGACAACGGGAGAAAGACAGGACGCCTGACTTAACTGTGCCCCTAGTTCATTATTTTGACCATTTTTTGTTTTCGCTTTCTACTGAAACAATTTTGACCAATATGAGAGTCAGATTAACATACTTGTTCAATTTTTGATTTGAAAATCATGCAAGTTAGGTTATGAGCACTGAAAATTTTCCTTTTTTGGGTCCAAGAAATGGTCCAGTTTTGGAAAAGATGGAATAATTTTCGAGAGAATAGTCAACCTCAGCAAAAAATTCTCAAAAACTATTTTTCAAACGGCCAATGCTCAACAAGCATGGAACCTACTCTTGAGATGCACAACTTCAGATCCGAAGGAAAATTGCCCCTTGCTTGAAAAGAGCTACATGGCAACGGAAAGTTGCCCCTTGTCTGAATGGCACCGTAGTGTATTGTAATCAGTCCTCAGAGCGACGATTGCAACCGAACTCCCGGATACAGAAAAGACAAAGATTATCAGAACCATTACATGGACATGATCGAATTTGAAGTGTTTTAGGGCTGGACTTCAGAATAAAGTTGCCTACGTATCCCAAGGATGGGAATCAAGCCTTACGTAGTTCGGGGTTAAGGTACACTCGGGTATTTAACCTCTCCTTTTTAGGCTCTAACTTTTGCCAAGGCGCCCGATGCGGGTTTTCGACCTTGCGAGTTTTATTTTTCTTTTCTTTTCAATTCTTTTCATTTCTTTTGATGTTTTGTTTTTTGCATTTTCTTCATTCCATTTTCTTTTGCATTTTTCTCCTTCGTTTTTTTTTTCTTTTTTTTCTTTTTCTTGCTCTAACTTTTGCCTGGGTCGCCCTTCCGGGTTTTCGGCCCAGCGAGCCTCTCAAGGGTAAAAGTGTAGCTTTGTCCATGTCAAATGGTTCTGAGATCTCGAATCCGTCTGAATCCAGGAGAGTGACTGTTGTTCGCTGACAATGCAGGAGTCCATCCCATGGGGGCTGGATTTGCCCCTAGTGTTGTAGATCGGAACTCAATTTTTCTTTAACAATACTTTCTCTTTCCTCCCTCTGGGATTTGGCGTTCTTGCCGGTCTTCATTGATTTGCAGGACGACCAATCTTCGGCTCTTCGAGCACATCTGGCATTTTTGCCCCTAGTTCCAGGGATACTTCTGATCTAGCTTTGCAAGCTTCTTTTGATGACATCTGATCTTCTTGGTCTGACTTCCCTGCCCCTAATTCATGGGCTGCTTCAAATCAGGCCACACAGGCTTCACATTGTGGTTGATCGTTGAACCTTCTGAATCCAAGTTCAAGGTTTGAAAATGAGGGGTCGAGTCTCGAGGCTGAGAGCGATCCTAGGCTGCACAATCTCAAGAGCGATTCCACACAGGTCTTCGCAGGATCGCGCAAAACATTTTTTTGAAATCTTTTAAGAAAGCGACTAGTCGCTCGGGCTGAAGACAGTGTGGGACCAATCTGGATCAAGCCAGGATCCTTCTCAGTACTCATATTAACAAGCATGATCTCGATCATTAAAGGCTTAGCATGCCTCTCTTTCTCTCAAATGATCAAATTTTTGCAAAAACCTGAGGAATTCCTTCCTCTTCGTTTTCATCACAATGTTCAAAAACAGCTTCGAAAAACTTAGGTCAACGCAATGACTTAAAAGCACAGAGAAGCAGGTGAAATGCACTGTCGTCCCATTCGACTTTTTGGTACAACTGACACAAGGCAGAAGTAAGCACAAAAGCATGAAAAACCACTGCTGTTTCATTCATAACTGTTGGTGTAACTGGCTCCATGGCAGAAACAGACTCAAAAGAAAGCGAAAAGACAAACACAAAACAAAATAGTGATGCCCGAGGTAACACCCCCTGAATCACCTAACTTTAACAAAACAAGACTGACTCGATACAACAAGACAGACCTGACCGACTTAGTACAAAAAGACTGACCATATACAAAACAATAAAACTGACCCAATACCCAAGTCAAAAAGTACAAAAACTAGTGTTCGCACATTGCTCAAAATTGTGCGTGCCAAACGCCACATCTGAAGTAAACTGAGCGCCGCCCGCAGGTGGTTCATCCCCCGATCGCACCGTATTATCCCCCAGGTTCACTGATCCAATGACGATAGACTTTGTTGAGTTGGTGCGACGATGACCTTATTGTCAATCAGATCTTGTATTTCGTGGCGAAGACGGAAACAACCATCAGTGACGTGGCCGACTTGCTGATGAAAGGCACAGTACTTGGTCGGATCATGGAAGGAAAGAAGTCTATCTGGCAGTGGTCGCGGCTCCAAGGGTTTCAAATTCCCCTCTCTAATCAAGATCCTAAAGGCCGCTGATAGAGACATGTACAGTGGTGCGAACACCCTCTGGCCTCGAGGTGGATATTTTGAGGTTTGTGGAGTTTTGCTGGATGCACCAGCAAAGCGATTGGCAGGCGTTGACTGGGTTTTCTGATCGTTTCCGAGCACGGGATTAGGGCTGAAAGGAACATTCCTCGTACAAAGGCCCTTCTCTTGGCTTGCCCCTTGATTCAAACTGCTCTCATTCTGAGTGGCGAAAGTGTCATCCATAGTTTTTGTAACAATTGCGAGGACTTGCTCTTTGTTCAGTCCCTCAGCTTTCAAAGCCTCAATATCCCACCGAAGGTGTTCATGGGGACCAATGCCTGCCCCTACCTTGTTCTTACCACTTGCCTCCACTTTGCTAAAAGATTGGCCTTCTCCCAATGCAGCCCGTCCTGAGGAGCCTTTTGACATGAACTCCCTGGTATGTGATGCGGTTGATGACGGGGCCGAAACTCCAAAGGCCAGATCTGCCACAGTTCTCTGAAGATCTTCGATCATCTTCATCAGCTCAGAAGTAGTGGGTTCATGGGTTTGAGATAATTGGGGTTCAGATGCACCCATCATGCATAAGTCCATGCTTTCCGGGATAAACACCTCAGGCTTGGGTAGATGGGCCGGGGTGATGTATACGCTGGGGTTGTAAGGGATGGCCAGTGTGTGGATCAGATTGAGATGTGGATGAGGTACTTGGTCATCGAGGGCTGAAGGTGGAGCTATCGTCCGGTTGTCGATGAGATTTTGGACCTCATGACGAAGGCGGTAGCAACGGTCGGTGCCATGACCGCGCTGCTGATGGTACATACAGTACTTGGAGGGATTATGTCTGGCTGGAAGTGGGTTAGGTAGAGGTTGAGGATTGAGGGGTTTGAGATGCCCTCTTTCCATCAAGGCTTTTAGTGCGCTAGTCAGGCTCATATAGAGGGGAGTGAAAGTTCTGCCCTGAGCTCGGGCTGGGCCGGCTGTTTGTAGGCTTGGTTTGGCAAAAGGGTTGGCTGTGGCGACTACATTGATCTTGGTGGGTTTGGGAATGACGCTACTACCAGCATTGGTACTCCCTGAAATCACCCTCTTTGTCGATTCACTTGTTCTGGGAATAATCCCGCTGTTGAACGCATTCTCGACCTGAACCCCCAGTTCATGCAAACTTTTGAAAGTGAATAGTGGAGCGACTATCAACTTTTGCAACATATCGTGCTCGAGGTTTCGCACCATCATCTGCACTTGATCCCTCTCAGAAGGGCGATCTGTCATCTGTGCTGCCTTTGCCCTCCACCTCGCAACGAATTCCACAAAAGGCTCTGTTGGGTTCTGGCGGGTTGCTTCAAGCTCTTGGATGGTCATTTCAACTTGGGTATTGTAGGAATACTGATCAACAAAGGCCTCAGCCAATTCTTCCCAGTCTTGCTTCACTTTATCTTCCAATTTAGCGTACCAAGTGGCTGCTACACCCGACAGGGTTCTTCCATACAGAGAAAGTTTCTGTGGCTTAGTCAGACCCATCGGCTTCATGACATCCAAGAAAAGTCAGATATGTACCATTGGATCTCCAGACCCGTCGAAACGGTCAATATATGGCATTTTGAACCTGTCTGGGAGTCGTACGGTAGACTCAGGGTGCCCATCCTCAATGTCGGGAATGGAATTAAGGCCCTGTGCCTTTTTGAAGTGCTTTTCAAGGTTCGCAATTTTCACCGCAGTCGGATTGAGCTCATTAACATCAAGGGAATAAAGCCTCTCATTAGGCTGTACCAGGGGTCTGAGCACCTGAGCTTGAGTCAACCTTTCTCGAGGATTCGGACAGTACAAATCTTCAACTGGCGGAAGTGGGTCAAAGTTTGGCTGGGGTCCCAAAGCTGGATGTGAGGCAGATGCCCCAGATGGACGTTGCATTTCAATACTGGTCTCAGCTTGCATGGCAGTTCCCTAATTTAACGCTGCTATCACGGCCACAAATTCTTCCGAACCCTGGGCCATCATGGTCTGCTGAGTCTGAACAAAGGTGATGTGGCTGGCAACTGACGAATCAGATGAACCGGCGAGCCCTGACTGGCCTTTCTTTGCCTTGCCTCAGCGAAAGAACACTGGTTGCCCTTGAATTGAATTTCTGACCTAACAAAGTCTATCAACACTAGTCCAATGTACCCCGGGGATATCGAAGCCTTCTGAAGCTATAGTTCCAGGACTACCTAGCAAGAGAGAAAACAGACAGCATCTCAGCACAATTTCACTGGAACGGATTTGAGCATACTAGGATGAATGTACTCAATACTGATCACTGTTTCCCAAATATCTGCCCGTAAACTGATTCCCTCGGGTAAAACTGATTCCCCAAATACTGATGCTGATGCCCACAGGCCTGATACCCAGACTTGCAAACTGGTATATGCGTTCCTGTAAAGAAACACTCTAAAAGCACATAGCAAGTAAGAGAGAGCCAAAACACCCCTATGTTGGGGTAGGGTTTCCCTGTCCTATTTTGTCAGGAGCTAGGGTTTCACTATGCACACAGCGGTTTCAAACAACTTAGCATCGGGTAAACAACCTGTCCTAGTTTGGGATGGTCACTATGGATTCCGAATATGCACTAGGTCGAATGGTCAAAAAGGGTGCCCCGGTAAAACCGGGGTTTGTGTTCCCATACTGTCAGAGCCCATAACCGGTCAGCCTTATGGTCATGCCTTGACAAGACAAGCCTCCGGCAAACCGTTCAGGAATGGCAGATGGCAAACACGGTGTCCTAGGCGCACCAATGCACATGCAATGCAAAGAGACACATAAGTGAAATCAAAACAGGATATCACGAGTTCGAGTCAAGCTCTCTAACATCCCCAGCAGAGTCGCCAGAAACTGTAGACGCGCCCGTGGAGGGGGCCTCGACGCTACGGTTCGGACTCACGATTTTGTTGTCACGGTTCTTAATCTGAACCAAAGAGTCCAAATCTGGCAAATCGTTTTGAGAAACAGATTTTTGAAAAAGTAGTGCCAAACATGGACTGCTTTTCCAGATACAGAGTCGCCACCTAAATATTTTTTATGGGCTCGGGCAGCAGCTGCCCCTTCGACGAGTAGGGCTCGGGCGCCGAGAGGTGAGGTCAGAGGGATGCCATCTGCTAGGCAGTGCGTTGGGTGGCCGGATCCCCCGACTGAGCTGACAGGTTGGCAGTATAGGATACCTTATCAGATTCCACTTGAGCCTCCATTGCTTGATCACCGATACGTGAGGGCGCGTGGCTCACCACCGGTACACTTTACAGCTTTTATGTATTTCATTATAACTTTCAGATACTTATGAACACATTCATGCACTCACGATTTCAACTTGCATTTGTAGCCCTTTGTAGAGTATGTGGAGGGGTTACTCCAGGTGATAGCCTCATTTGAGAGCATGATCTTGCGGAGAGAGACGATGCTGACCTTCTACGGCATTCCGGTACTTTTCAGTTTTCTTGCATTTATCATACTTCCGCTGATATACTAAAATTGAACATTTCATTGTATTGATACACTATATGTATGGATCACATCTAACACGACACACTGCATACACATACTGTATCTGATTTCTGCATATCGCACTTGTACTTGATACTTGTTGATAAATGCAAACTTATCTTTTCAGGTCACACCCTTGCAGACAGGACCCTCAGAGCCTCCTCAAGCGGCAGAGAGAGAGATTCTGGCACACAACCGAGGAAGACGTCGAGCGCCTATCACACACGATGACGATGACGACTCTAGTGGGGAGGAGGAGCTAGCGAGTCCTTAGTCAAAGCCATCTGAGGGTGGAGGCGACGTGTAGACGCGCCCGTGGAGGGGGCCTCGACGCTACGGTTCGGACTCACGATTTTGTTGTCGCGGTTCTTAATCTGAACCAAAGAGTCCAAATCTGGCAAATCGTTTTGAGAAACAGATTTTTGAAAAAGTAGTGCCAAACATGGACTGCTTTGCCAGATACAGAGTCGCCACCTAAATATTTTTTATGGGAGAATTTAGGAAACCCTGACTCGGTGCCGAAGGCCACATGTCCGTCATCACCGGAGTTGTCTCGGCTCGGGAGCTTGGGTACGATCGGGGAAGGTCAGCTATGAGCACCCCCTTTCGCCCGGTTCAAAGACCGGCCTCTACTAACCGTGATATCCGTTTTTGAAAACTTTATGTGTTCTTAAACCAATTGTTAGCCTAGAATTACTATGTTATGCGCGCAGCAAACAAGTATAGACCAAATCGCCTAAATTGGAACAAAACATTTCATGTTTGTTTTGAAAATGGTTTGCTACTCGCAAGTAGGCTAAAATGCAGGTTTTGCCACCCTCAAGTGGGCTTTTAGAAAAGATGGTTTTGCCACTATCTAGTGGGCTTTAAAATTCACAGTTTTAATGTGTTATTCCAATTTAAGCAATTCGACCTCCACCCACAGGCATTCAAACAGTTTATCTCATATAAGCACTTAGCCGCATGGTAAGCATACTGTCATGTTAACATTCACACGCATGCGAGATGCTAAAGCATAAATACTTACATTGTACTCCGTGCCAAAACAATAAACTAGTTAGCAAACATGCATGTCCCTAGTTCATGTTAAGTGGCTAATGCAACACAGGCAAGGATGCAATTTGGAGTAGGCTCGGCTAACCCTAAAATGGCATATGAAATGCTACAAGTAACATGTATTCAATTTGGAATTGAAAAGTACAATGTAGTTTGTATGATGTACCGAGCCCGGTGCATGTCAACAAATGCATGAATGCACGCATGCATAGCATAAGGTATGCTAAAATAAATGTGCCCTAATCTACCATCATAAGCAGGTAAATAAAAGGGAAGAAAGAAGTGGAGGTTGGAAGACATGCACACCACGCACCCACACTTATTACACAATTGCCCTCACTCGGAGGGTCCAAATAAATATTACAGTCCGAATAAATAACTAACCACATTAATTATTACAGAATTTCTAATTACTGAACAAAATGAATGCAAAAAGAAGAAAGGTGGCCACAGCCCCCGCCTCGGGATGCGCGAACGATGCAAGCTTGAACCCGTCTTGCCCGGAAAGTCCGTACCATACCACTGCCGCCTCGGTTTACACTGCCTTGCTTCTCTGAACAGTGCCAAAGTACTGGGACAGGCTTGTTGCATACTACAGAGTTCCACCGGCTACGGGAAATGCCCACCGGCAGTGCATAATTTCCATCGGCAGATTATGTAATTATCGGCCAGCCACAAATTGCCGGTCGTCACTAAATGATGCCGGTCGGCAGAAACTCCCTGCAGAAGACAGTTTTTGACGGCAACAAGAACAGACAGTGTATGGCATGGAATTTCAAGCAAGTGTATGCATGGCCACTCTCCCAATCATGTAATGGACTCAAGGGAGTATGCCCCTCGACCCTCGGGCCATCAATTACGCATGATGGCCTAAGAGACCAAGTTTTGCAATTCAATGTAAAAATGCAATGCACACAAAACATACAAGAGACCCAACCTCAATCATGGTTGGTCAAGAGGCGAGGCAATGCACAACAATGCACATGCAACCTAAGCATGCAAGCAAACATACAAACATGCAATATAACTACATGGCACACACAACGCTAACAACATAACATGCACAACGCATTGAAACATGGCATACACAATGCAAGATGGACTTACACCAATGTGAATGGACCTCAGCCGCACCCACACCAGTGGCCATTAGATGAAATGAGACTCTCGAAGTACGTGCACGCATGCATGCAAACCGAGAACCGAACCTACGGCACGGAATGCCACTCTAACAAGACATGGCAAGATGATATGCTAGCATGCAAATTTCAGAAGCTAAACATGACCCAAAACAGCCCCGAATCATGGCAAAATGGCACCCGATGCATGACATGCGACCCGAAAAGCAAAATTAGGCATACGCAATGGCCTACAGCTATACAAAGCATGCACAATATGGACATGGAGCATGAAGACAGAATCAAGGCAGCCCTGAGACAAGCATTTTTACAGTTTATGACATGGCCAAACAGCAAGCAAAGATAGGGCTAAAATGGCATACAAAAACGGCTCCGCAAGGGAGGTAATGAAGCAAGTGGTAGATGAAAAACCCAAACAGAAAAATACCCTTCTACAACACTGAAGAGGGACCAAAAATATGATGTTTTTCAGTAGATGACAAGGCTCGAAAACAGATACAAGCATGGCAAACAATTTATGCAAGATTAAGGCCACAAGAGGGCTATAACATGAAGTACACAAAATATTCATCAAACAGCCAAAGACCCTTAATCAAACATGACAAGGGGGTTAAAATATGGCTGTTTTTAGTTCGGACCAAAGTCCAAAAACAGCAACATCAGGGTCTGCCAAGGCATGCAAAAATGGGACCCAAAAGAGAATATAAAGGCAAGTGTAGCATGGAGGTCCCAAACAGGGTTGAGCCCTTCTTCAATATTGAAGAAGGGCTCAAAATAAGCCTATTTTCAGTTTACATCAGGCTCTAAAACGGATCACACATGGGCCAAAAATACTATGCAAAAATGATGGCATACAAAGGTGTAAAGAGGCAAGTGCCAAATGGAGGTCTCAAACAGGGTAGGACCCTTAATGAAAGATGAAATATAGCTCAAAAAAAAGCTACTTTCAGTTTTGGCCGGAGCTCAAATATACAAGCAACTATGGCTTAGATATGATGCAAGAATAGGCTAGAAAAGGGAAGAAAAGGACTCACCTTTGTAGACCAATGAGCCAGCACCTCTTGGTTGAAGTTTGGGTGCTCCTAGCCTCTGCAAATGACCTCCAATGTGCTGGAATGAAGTGTAGGGGTGTGGTGCTATGGATTGGTGAAGAAATGGCCCAAGAACAAGGGTGTTTGATCACTCTAACACATCCAAATGTAGAGAGAGAGGGAGATATAGAGAGAGAGGGTGATATATATGTTATATGTATGTATTAGGTCTGGTTTTTGCTGAACCAAAACAATGGAGGAGGATGGCTTCCTTATATAGGCAATCCTAAGCTTCTAAGACAAGCTTCAAAGGGTCAAAGGGGTTTAAAGGGGAGGTCAAGGCTTATTGGAGAAGCTTGGACAGCTGGTAGGCTTCTTGAGGAAGCCAAGATAAGGGGTCAAGGCTTCCTTAAGAAGCCTTGAGCGAAGGGTGCAAAAGAGGGGCCAAAGGGTGTGCAAAGGGTGCAAAATAGCCATATATATGCACGGGGGAGTGTGCTGGTGCATTCCAACTGGCACAGCTGGGATGCACCAGGCTTGGAGAGTGCAAATGGTGCAAACCGGCCAGAAAATTTGGTCGTCGGCCAAAATAAAGTGCCGGTCGGCATAATATTTTGCCGGTCGGAAAAATAGATTGCCGATAGATGATTCCAATGTCAAAAAAAGGCCGGTGGGTGTCCAAATTGAAGCCCCGGAAGTTATCTTTCCAATGGCGTAAACCTTGCATTAAAATTCGTTCTGTGCAAAACGTTATGCCCTTTTTCATGAAGCCGCGCAGATTCGATCCAACCGGGATGATGCCCGACTTCAACTGATCATATCTCCCCCGCCCGGACTTGGCTCTAGGAGATTCTTGAGTGCAAAATGAAGCCCCAAAAGTAAGATTTCCAACAGTGGTGGCCTCATAGCTAAAATCCAAGCGTACAGACAGATAAGCCTGATTCAGCGAGGGCTGCTCGACTCGCTTCTACCTGGATTCATGCCGAACTTCTCCCAAATTAGTTTTCTCCTCTCCTTTCCTCTTTTCTTCAACTCCAAAACCCTAAACAAAGTGTTTTGAAAGATTTGCCTCTCTTCTAGCCGAAGAAACTGATTCTTTGCCCTGCACAATCTCTCAACACCGAGCAAACCATCAGTAGTGTCCAAGTCTTAAGGGCGGTCAAAAATGGGGTGTCTACACGACGACATCGACTCAAGTTCTGAGGGTGGAGACAATGCCAAGGAGGACTCCAAGGGTGGGAGCGGAGGCAGCTCAGGATCAGACAGCGGTGCCGACGGTGATAGTGCTCCAGAGCCCGCTCGGCCGAGGAAGAGGGCGAAGAGAGCCTCTCGATCCTGAGGTGGCCGGCACCGATTTAGATGTTTTTGCTTTGTTTTCTTTTTGCTAGTAGTTTTAGCTTATTGTACAGCCTTAGGCAGTTTTATTTCCTAAAACTTGTACTTTTGTAAAAAGAAACCATGATGGAATGAAACCAGCTTTTTGTTCAAAAGTGTTACATTTATATTCTGAGCATCGCATAGCATCGCACCATTTTGTACAAAAATGAGATTGATGAACATTTGAACATTTGTACATGCATTGTCTTAATCAGGTAGTGAACCAACTAACAACTGTAAGAACAAAACAACTCGATAAACAACACAAGGCCTTGACAGGCCAAAGAATGTAATTACAACTCGATAAACAAATTGCAACAACTTAATAAGCAAAGCAACAACTCGATGAATAAAACAAATACAACTCAATAAGCAAATACAACTGTTAAGCAGAACAGCAGGACGCATCCGAAATAGAATCAAACTCAGGTTTTCAGAATCCTCAGCACACAGGAAGGCTAAAAGCACTCTGCTGGAGATAAACAGAGGCTGCCGGCCGCTTATTGCTATTGCCGGGCACTTTTTACTTCTGTGGGCCACTTAAGTGGCCGGCCAGCCAGAAAAGGTGGCCGGTCAGCTACTCCAACTGGTCGGTCGGCCAGTTTTGGTGGGAGCCTCCAGATTGCTGCCACCTGTCTTTCATTCAATGCTCTATCTTTTACAAAAGCTCCAGCTTTGTGGTTTCTTCATTTCGGCTCCATTTTTGCCACAAATGGAACCGTTCTTCACCAAAAAACTCTCTAATTGGATTGCGACTTTGGATGGCTCGGAAAAGTTAAATTTTTTGAATTTTGGAATAAATGCACTATTCACTCTATGTCGCACCTCGCTGCGTTTTTTGTTCCTCCATGCCGCGGATAGGGGCTGGAATCTAGTAACTCATGTTTTTAGCTTTAGGGGTCAAGAGATGTGCCCCACTTTTGAAGAATTCCAAGCTTTAATGGAATCTCGGCGCGACGAGGAAATCTTTCCTTAGTTTCATTTCGGCCACATCCAAGCTTTAGGACGGACGTGTGGGCGTACTTTGCACGATGCTCAGTCTCTAATTCGCAACGGGGAGTTGGACATTCCCAGCCTGATTCATCGTTTTTCTGATGCTGGCAACCGCGGCGATTATCTTTGGCATAGTTTTCGGTGACATGCCCTCTGTTTGTGCATGTTATCTCATTTTCTACCTGCCCTTGGCTTTGGAGGGTCTAGCATTCGCTTGATTGAGGTTGCCCAAGGCTTGAAAAAGGGCAAGAGCTGCATTGGCATGACATTAGCCGAAACCTTGATGGGCTTGGATGCTTTCCATCGCCGGGAGACAACCAGGTTCGTAGGAAGTCCACTACTCTTACAGGTAATGTTTCCCACCCTTCTCACATGTGTTTCTCACATCGCTCGGCCCTCAGGCTCTATTTTTCTTTCAAAACCCTTTTCTCAATTTTTCTCTCTACGTACACCTCTCCATTCTTTAATCTCTCTTATTTTTCATCCCTCCCCAGATATGGCTCATGGATAAATTGAAAGTAGTGGACTCTTGCCCAGCATATTCAGTGCGCGGCTATTTCTTTCGCCAATGGCTAGTTGATGCCCCAGATACGGGATGGTGGTGCCAATGGATGTGCACTCGATTTGCTGTTGACATCGCTTGGCGTTGTCCCTGGCTTGATCTGCAGGAGATGGGCTACAACATGTCCCGACAGCCTGGCATTCAGTTAGTTGGCTTGATGCACTGCGTCTTTTACTTTCCATTTTGGTTCAGGTGTCAGTTCAGCCACGACCAGACTTGCCTTGCCCGGAAGAAGGGATAGAATACCCTGATGCATTTCTGATCAAAGGCTCACATCTAGCCTGATATACCACAGCATGGAGGACGAGAGAGCTTCTAGCCCCCACTCCCACTTTTAGTTGTGCCCTTTCTGGCGAATGCATTCCTTAGCTTGAGGAAGAGGCGCAAATCGGGCCTACTTTAGCATCAGAAGCTTCCACAAGCTTAGGGAGGGGGCGCAGGAACACCTGACTTAACCATGCCCCTAGTTTATTGCTTTAATCTGTACTTTCAAGTTTTCTTTATGAATGTAATAAAAAGTAACTTCAATTTGTATCGAGAGTTGGAGAGCTCTGTAATGAAATCAATGGAATTGAAAGTTGTGGGTACTGAAAATTTTCCGTTTTGGTCCCAAAATGGTCTAAGTTGTAAAAAGATTAATTTGAGCAAAATCAACTCTTATTAAAACTTTTCAAAACCATTTTCGATATGGATCACAACTGGACACGCCCGAGATCTATCACTAAGATGTACAACCCCGGATTCAATCACCTGGAAAGTTTTCCCTTGTCTGAATAGCACTGCACTATAGCTCACAACCAAACTCTTGGACGCAGCAAAGACAAAAATGACCAAAACAATCACATGGACACAGTTGATTTGGAATTGTTTATGGCTGGACTTCAGAATGAAGTTTCCTACGTATCCCAAATATGGGAATCAAGCCTTGTGTAGTTTGGCTCAGGTTCGCTCAGGTTTTAACACTCTCCTTTTGCGCTCTAACTTTTGCCAAGGCCGCCTTCTCTGGATTTTCAACCTTGCGGGCTCAATTTTTCTTATTTTAATTTTTTTTTTTGTGTTCTAACTTTTGCCTAGGTCGCCCTTCCGGGTTTTCGGCCTAGCGAGCCACTCAGGGATAGTATTGCTTCAACTTGTCCATGTTGATCGGCTGGGAGAACTCAAGGCCATCTAAATCCATCAGAATGACAGCTCCACCCGACCAGATAGACTTGATGATGCAAGGGCCAGTCCAATTGGGTTTGAACTTGCCCCTAGGGTCGTGGATGGGAGATCAGTTGTCTTTGAGCACCAAATCCCCTTCTTTCAGATTCCTGGACTTAACCTTCCTATTGAAAGCCCTGGCAATCCAATTGGGTTTGAACTTGCCCCTAGAGTCGTGGATGGGAGATCAGTTGTCTTTGAGCACCAAATCCCCTTCTTTCAGATTCTTGGACTTAACCTTCCTATTGAAAGCCCTGGCAATCCTGTGTTGATAACCTTGAATGCGGTACAGTGCTTTCAGCCTTCTCTCATCGAACAGCATGAGTTCTTCGAACCTGCTCTGCTGCCAATTTGCCTCAGCTATCTGGCACTCAGCCATTACTCGCAACGACGGAACCTCAACTTCGATAGGCAAGATAGCCTCCATCCCATAAACCAAGGAATACAGAGTTGCCTCAGCAGAAGTTCGAATTAATGTCCGGTAGCCCCAAAGAGCAAATGGCAGCTTATCTAGCCAGTCCTTGTAGGTTTCCACCATCTTCTGTAGAATGTGTTTGATGTTCTTGTTGGCGGCCTCAACTGCTCCATTGGTTTGTGGCCTATATGTGGATGACTTATGAAAAGCCACATTGTACTTCTCCAACAAGTCGATCACTTCCTTCTTGAAGTGGGAACCATTATCCGAGATGATTTCATTCAGGACCTCAAACTGGCAGGTAATGTTATTCCTGATGAACTTAGTAACGTGTGACACCTTCAACACTGTATAGGATTGGGCTCGACCCATTTTGTGAAATAGTCTATTGCCACCAAGATGTACTCATGCCCGTTCGACCCCTTCAGAGTGACTACCCCAATTACATCAATCCCCTAGACTGAAAATGGCCATGGCGAAGTCATGTTGTACAACTTCGACGGCGGAATATTCATGCGATTTGTATGGATCTGGCATTTGTGGCATCACTGAACAAAACCAATACAATCCTTCTCCATGTTACAGGGTCAATTTTCGTTTCAAAAATTCCAGCCTGTAATGGCACTAAGTTGGACACTTAGTCTCAGCCAAGTATGAATACACACACACACAGAGTGTTATAACAAGTAAGAATAGGCAGCAAGTAATTACAGGAAAAATCCCAACCTTTATTGATTGCACCAACAATACAAAGGATGCCTATGGAACTCTTACAAAACACTTAGTTAATTTTCGAGTTCCATGGCTGATGCCTAAATAGGCTTACAATCAGTTTCAACTTACAACCAGCATTACAAGGAAAGCATGCCAAGTGGCATGGCAGTTGACACCCCCAACTGCCTAGGGACTTAGAACATTTCTGGAGCATAACTGCTCTTAACTGCTGCTATATTTCAGCCTCTGTTCCAGATGTCCTGACTTGCCTTGTCTTTGCCCATCATGGATAACTGCTGCTAACTGACATGCATAACTGCTAGGAACTGCCATGTTGTTTGCCTCATCAAGTCAGCCACGAATTTGGTTGCCTTAGCCTCCAGACCAAGTTTTGCCTACTGATTGTTTTTAACCCCCAAGTATGCTGCAGCCCACATTCGGGTCATGATAATGCCTTGCATCTGTGCAACGGCTGCACATACTTTGGCCAAGGGTTGTGCTGCTGCCTCAGCACTTGGACAACACTTCACCTTGCTGTCTTGGCATGCCTCCATCATGCCTTGGTCTTGGTTGGTCATGGGCCCAAGGTGCTGCCAATGCCAACCATGCAGCCTTCAAGTAGAAGGTGCTAACAAACCACCCCCACCAGAAGAAACCGACGTCCTCGTCGGTAAAGCCTCTAAGTAGTCCGTAATTTGCTTCTCAAACTGCCATAGAGTCACATCTTTTTCCCAACTTGCATCTGCTTTGGGAGAACCCTTCCACTTAACCAAGTAATGAGTTCTTCGATTTTTCTTACTTTGTCCCTCTGTTTTGTGATCCAAAATCTGTTCCACCTCTTTGTCAAACTGTTTTCTGATCACCGGAGGGCGCGTCGAGCTTGCGTCCGTGTTAGGTTTGCCTGATCCTCATTATAAGGTTTCAGGTAGCTAACATGGATTGTTGGGTGTATCTTCAACCGGTCAGGCAATTTCAGCCTGTAAGCAACATTTCCCACACGTTTTAGAATTTCAAAGGGTCCATCATATTTTGGAACTAAGCCGCGGTGCGCTGTCTTGCTACTTATCTTTTTCCAAATCTGTGGAGTAAGCTTCAGCAACACCTTGTCTCCCACTTTGAATTCCAAGGGTCTTCGCATTCCAAGGGTCTTCGCCCTTTGTCAGCATACTTTTTCATCCGCTTGCTTGTCTTAGCCAAACTGTCTTGTGCTTCATCTAGCATGTCTTGTTTAGCTCTTGCAAACCGGTATGCTGCAGGACATCTACCTCCTGATCCAGTCCTTGCCACATCATGCGGAGTGAGGGGCTGCTGCCCCGTGGCTAATTCAAATGGACTCATTCCTGTAGCAGGTGACCGATGCAGATTATAACAAAACTGTGCGCTATCCAACAGGTCAACCCAATTCCTCTGACTTGCAGTCACATAATGTCGGAGGTATTCTTCCAGCAATGCATTCATTCTCTCGGTCTGTCCATCCGTCTGAGGATGATTTGCTGTAGAAAACTTTAATTCGGATCCCATCAAGTTAAATAGCACAGTCCAAAACCGTCCCGTAAAACGGGTATCCCTGTCGCTAACAATATCCTCGGGCAAACCAAAGTATTTTACCACATACTTATAAAAGAGGTCTGCCGCAACATCCGCGGGACAAGCATGAGGAGCAGGGATAAATACAACATATTTAGAGAAACGATCAACAACAACCATAACAGAACGCATACCGTTTACCTTTGGCAACCCGGATATGAAGTCCATGGAAACAGACACCCATGGCTTCGTTGGAATAGGCAACGGCTGCAGCAATCCAGCGGCCTTCTTTCTTTCTGTCTTGTCCAATTGGCACACCAGGCAAGTTTTGACGTAGGCTTCTACATCATCTTCCATTTTTGGCCAGTAGTAGGAACGAGACAGTAAAGCCATCATGCGTTGTTGTCCGGGATGACCCGCCCATTGCGGATCATGAGTTTCTCTGAGCAATTCCAATCTTAGTCCACCAACACGAGGGACATATAGTCTATCTCCTTTGCCGTGGAGTAGATCATTTTCCAACCAATAGCGACGCACAGTGCCATCTTTCACTTGCTGAACCAGCCTTTGATATTCAGAATCAATTGCAGCACTTGCCCGAATTCTTTCCAACAGTTGAGTTTCAATGTTTGATATCACAGCAACGTAGTCCACAATTTCCTTCCGACTTAAAGCATCAGCAACCTGGTTGTGGCGTCCAGGTTTGTGTCGCCATTCGAAGTCATACTCTTCAAGGAATTCTTGCCATCTGGCCTGCCTTGGAGACAACTTCTTTTGTGTTTTGAAGAAGGTATTTGCCACATTGTCCGTCAATACCATGAATTTGGTTCCCAGCAGGTACACTCTCCAAATCTGCAGACAATGCACAACCGCTGTCATTTCCTTTTCATGGGCAGAATACTTCTTCTCCGCATCATTCAGCTTCCGACTTTCGAACGCAACCGGGTGCCCCTCTTGCACCAGCACACCGCCAATAGCCTTATCAGAGGCATCAGTGTGTAATTCGAATGGAAGTTCAAAATCAGGTAACCGCAAAACCGGTTCACTTGCAACAGCCACTTTCAATTTGTCAAAGGCCGCTTGACAACTTTCATCCCACTTCCAGGGTCTGTCTTTCTTGAGCAAATCTGTTAGAGGTGCTGCCTTCTTTGAGTATCCCTCAATGAATTTTCTATAATAGTTGGCTAAACCCAAAAAGGAACGCAACTCAGTCACTTTGCTTGGTGCTTGCCAATCCATGATTGCATGCACCTTTCTGTTGTCCATCTTTACGTGGCCTTTGCAAATTACATGCCCTAAGAACTTAATCTCCCGTTGGGCAAACTCACATTTTTCCTTCTTGACATACAACTGGTGTTCTCGTAACCGAGAGAACACCTTCCGAAGATGGGACAAGTGATCCTCTAGGGACTCACTATATATTACAATGTCATCCAAATAAACGACAACGAACTGATCGACATAATCATTAAATACATCATTCATAAGATTACAGAATGTAGCTGGGGCATTAGTTAACCCAAACGGCATTACTAGGAACTCAAAAGACCCATACCTTGTAACACAGGTGGTCTTTGACTCGTCTCCTTCAGCCACTCGAACTTGCCAATAACCAGCACGTAAATCCAATTTTGTGAAGTAAGTGGCTTTGCACAGTCGATCAAACAGGTCTGCCACCAAAGGGACTGGATACTTGTTCTTTATAGTCACTTTGTTGAGAGCCCGATAGTCCACACACATGCGCAAACTTCCATCTTGCTTCTTTTGAAAAAGCACCGGGGCACCGTAAGGGGCTTTGGATGGCTGAACCAGTCCAGCATCCAACAAGTCCGTCAATTGCGTTCGCAACTCCGTAAGTTCCATTGGGGACATTCTGTAGGGTGCCTTTGCTGGAGGCTTAGCACCCGGAATCAACTCAATCTTATGATCAGTGGCACGCCGAGGAGGAAGGGACTTTGGCAACTCCGGAGGCATCACATCCTCAAATTCCCTCAATACTTCTACCACTTCATCCGGCACTTCTACTAATAGATCAGGTTTGATTTCCACCAAGGCAGCAAGATAAGTCTCTGCACCCTTTTTCAAACCGTTGTGCACTTGAATGGCTGAGAGGGTCTCCGTCTTCCTCTTTGTGCCCTTGCCTTTGTCTGATTTACTGCAACCAGCGACAAAGCAAGGCTTGTCTTCATCCGAAATCAGTATCCCACCCAAATATGGCATTAAAGCCACTTTTGTAGTCACAAAGAAGTCATTTCCTAAGATGACATCGAAATCATCCAAAGGAACCACCATCAAGTTAACCCGTCCAGTCCAATCTCCAACTGTGATTGATACTTTGGAAGCCATTCCTTGCACCGATTGAGCCGCTGAGTTCACGGCCTTGATTCGACTGGCGCTTTGGGTCACTTGTAATCCGAGGGTCTGCACAACTTTTTCTGACATAAAGTTATGCGTGGCACCGGTGTCTACCATCGCAGCAATGTCGGTACCCGCCAATGTCACCTTGACATACATTAGACCAGTGGTAGGGGCTTTGTCCACATGAATTGCATTGAGCAATTGTAAGGGGTTTACCCTAGTCGGCCCCTCAGAATCCGACTCCCCTTTGCCATCTTCTGCGACCATAGCATTCAATTTCTCACGCTTGGGACAGTCTTTCGCTCTATGGGGTCCATCACAGATGAAACACCCTTTGTTAGATTTCCCACCGTTGGTCTGAGAAGAATCCCCTTTATGTTTGTACTTGGAACCCTCTTTCCCCTTCCTGAAACCGGACTTCTTCTCTCCCGTCTTCTCTTTTCCTTTCTTCTTGGATTTGCTGGTTTCAGTAGTGGGTTCCTTGCTTAACTTGTAGTCAAGCAACCCGTCTGCAGCAGCTATGGCAGAGGGCAAATCTTTGACACCGAGTCTTCGAAGTTCTAACTGGGCCCAATTTTGTAACCCAAACATCAAATTGAAGAGTTTGTCTTCCTCCGACATGTTCTTGATGTCCAGCATCAACGAACTAAATTCTTTCACATAGTCCCTCACCGATCCAGCATGCTTCAACCGTTTCAAGGCGTCCCTTGCAACCCAAGACGTGTTGCACGGAAGGAATTGTTCCTTCATTTCCTTCTTAAGAGTATCCCAAGTTGAGATCTCTGTCCGAGCATCATCCCCGACACGAGTACGCCACCAGAGTTTTGCATCACCGGTAAGGTACATGCTTGTGATTGTTACCTTCTCTCCTTCTGGCACATGAGCAGCCTTGAAGTACTGCTCCATGTCCCACAGAAAATTCTCAAGTTCCTTTGCACTCCGATTTCCAGCAAATGCTTTAGGGTCTGGAACTTTGATTTTCGAAGGAGCCTTTTCAGAATTCGTATGCCCACAGATGGCCTTCTTCAGAAGGGACTGTTCATCCACAATTTCTTGAATTTTGTCTTTCCAAGAATCCGAAATGGCCAGGACATCAGACAGCACGTCTTTGAACCGATCTGCTGTCGAGGACTCAAGGGCAAGAAGCCTCGAGCCCACAGCATCCAATCGATCTGTCAACGAGATATTCTCATCAGCAGGGTCACCAACAAGATTTTCCAACCGAGTTACCCTGTCTTTTAAGGCATCCATGCCAGAAACCATTAGAGCAAAACCGTGCTCTGATACCAATTGTTACAGGGTCAATTTTCGTTTCAAAAATTCCAGCCTGTAATGGCACTAAGTTGGACACTTAGTCTCAGCCAAGTATGAATACACACACACACACAGAGTGTTATAACAAGTAAGAATAGGCAGCAAGTAATTACAGGAAAAATCCCAACCTTTATTGATTGCACCAACAATACAAAGGATGCCTATGGAACTCTTACAAAACACTTAGTTAATTTTCGAGTTCCATGGCTGATGCCTAAATAGGCTTACAATCAGTTTCAACTTACAACCAGCATTACAAGGAAAGCATGCCAAGTGGCATGGCAGTTGACACCCCCAACTGCCTAGGGACTTAGAACATTTCTGGAGCATAACTGCTCTTAACTGCTGCTATATTTCAGCCTCTGTTCCAGATGTCCTGACTTGCTTTGTCTTTGCCCATCATGGCTAACTGCTGCTAACTGACATGCATAACTGCTAGGAACTGCCATGTTGTTTGCCTCATCAAGTCAGCCACGAATTTGGTTGCCTTAGCCTCCAGACCAAGTTTTGCCTACTGATTGTTTTTAACCCCCAAGTATGCTGCAGCCCACATTCGGGTCATGATAATGCCTTGCATCTGTGCAACGGCTGCACATACTTTGGCCAAGGGTTGTGCTGCTGCCTCAGCACTTGGACAACACTTCACCTTGCTATCTTGGCATGCCTCCATCATGCCTTGGTCTTGGTTTGTCATGGGCCCAAGGTGCTGCCAATGCCAACCATGCAGCCTTCAAGTAGAAGGTGCTAACAGTTGACCAGTAGTAACCCTATCTGAGAATCTTCCGAGCCAGCATTACTCCGCTCATGTGCGCTCCGCACTCTCCGCTGTTGTAGACACCCCATTTTTGACCGTCCTCAAGACTTGGACGTCACCGGTGGAACACTCGGTGATCATCCATGTTCGTGTTCGTTTTGAGTTCCCGGAGGCCTTGGTTGCGCGCCTTGCCTCAGGATCTCTCAACTTGTTTGTCTTGCGTTTGGTTTTGCACCAAATACTTGTGCTTTTGCTTCGAGGGGCAGGGAATGGCTTGTTGGCCATCCCCACACCCCATCGGCCTTCCATTTGCATCACCGGCCATTAATTGCTGCCACCGGCCATGGTTTCTTAATACCAATGGCCGGTCGGCACTCTATATGGCCGGCCGGCATTTTATTTGGCTGGTGACATATTTTGCTGGCCGGTGTGACCCTTTTGCACCCTTCAGACTTGGTGCATGCCAGCTGTGCCAGCTGGAATGCACCAACACTCCTCCCCGTGCATGAAGTGGCTGTTTGGCCCCTTTTGCCCCCTTTTGGTCAAAGCTTCTTGAGGAAGATTGACCCTTTGTCAAAGCTTCCTCAAGAAGCTTGGCCACCTGTCCTAGCTTCCTCAAGAAGCCTTGACTCCTTTGCCCCCTTTGCCCCTTTCACTTAGCTTCTTTGAGAAGCTTAAACCATTTCCCTTTGCCTATATAAGGACCCCTCTTCTCCCATTGTCAAGGGTTGGAGTTTTGAACATAAAAACCAGAGCTTATATACATATACATCTGATATATACACACTCTCTCTCTCTATATTTCCCTCTCTCTCCTCCCTTGTGTGTGTTTTCTTGTCCTAAAAGTGCATTTTGACCTTACTTTTGCACTAATACACACACCATTACACCTTGCTCTGAGATTGAGAGGCATTGAGGGTTGATTCTTAAGGTTTTGGACTAATTTTGGTCAGAAAAGAGTGGCTGGACCAACTGTTCTTGAAGTGTTCTTCAAGGGTGAGTTTCTTACTTTATTTTCCCCAATCTTGCATTGGCTTTTGACCTATCTTGCATATTGATTTGAGCTTTGTGTATAACTAAAAAAAGTCTTATATTTTCATGCTTAAGAACTTTCATTAAGGGTATTTTGGCATTGGGGGTCGAAATCCCCCTCTTGGGTCTCTTTTGGCCCCTTTTTGGTGTCTTTTTCTTTAAGCCTTATTTGCTTTGTTGTATTAGCCTTCTCATCACTGAAATCCAGTGGATTTTCAGTGGTGAAGAAGATGATTTGAAGTCTTGTATAGGGGAGGGACACCCCTCTCCCTTTGTGTCTCATTTGTGCATGTTTCGGGCTTATAAGGGTAGCATATATGCTTGGTTGTTTTTGGCTCCATATCAGATGTTTTTGGTGCTATTTAGGTCACATGTTACCTCTGTTTTTGGTCAGATTGGTGGCCCTTTGCATGCTTAACATACTTGCTTTGTATTCCCTTGTTTGTGCCTAGAAATGCATCATGACTTTTGACTACCATGCTCTCATACTTTGGCTTCACTTTGTGAAGTTCTTGACCATATTTTGTCATGCATGAGGTCTGTTGGCCACTGATTTGGTCTTGTTTAACATGCTTGATATAGTTGCTTTGCATTTTGGATCATGAGCCTTGAGTGTATGGATCATTAACATGCCTAGCTTGGCCTATTATCATCATTTGGCATTAGTTGAGATCATATTCCAGTCCATATAATGTGGTCTTACATTGTCCTTTGTGTGTCTTTCAATGCCTTGAAGTGTTGTGTTTTCATGCCCTGACATGTGCATTGTGTATGCCTATGTGTTTGGGTCATTTTAGGGCTGCCATACCATCAGGTTTTGGAGCTCTTTTTGCATGCTAAAATTTTGTTTTTGGTTGTATAGTTCATGCCATGTTTGTTTGGGTTAGTGGTGGTAGAATGCCCTTTGTTATGCCTTAGCTTTGGCCCCCCCTTTTGGCTTGCATGTTTGTAGTGCATTTTCTCCATCACTTGAGGCACTTTTAGCCACTGTTTTTGGGGGTGTTTGAGGCCTCCCATTTCAGTTTAAGTCCCTTCTTGGACATGGTTGTATGCTTGACTTGTTGCCTCTAATTGCATGCGTGCATTGTACCATATTAGCATTACGTGATGAGTTGCATTGTAGCATTACATATTAGGAACATTGTATGCTTGCCATGATATGTTGCATTAAATTTGGCATGCCTTGTTTTTTTTTGTGTGATATGTTGCATTTTCGAGCCACGTTTGCATAACATGCATTGCATTGCTTGGTTCGGGGTGTCAAACCAAGTGTGGGGGTTAAGAGGTGTTCATACTGCGAATGATGTAACACACCTTAACTCTCAGTCACCGAGCCCCTTGACTTTGGCATGATAGGGTTTTGGTATTCATTTATATGTTGCATGCATTTTCATTGAATTGGAACCTTGGCTCCTTAGGCCATCACGCATCAAAATGCATGATTGAAGGCCCGAGGGTCGAGGGTCATGCTCCCTTGAGTCCCTTGCATGATAGGGAGTGTGCCCGCGCATACATTTGCTTGAAATTCCATGCCATACACTGTCTGTCCTTGTTGCTGTCGAAAACCAGTTTCTGCAGGGAGTTTTTGCCGACCGACACTGTAGAGTGCCGACCGGCCATGGATTGGTGGCTGATAATATGAAACCCCAGCCGATGGATAAGTTCCATGGCCGGTGGGTATTCCCTTCAGCCGATGGTGTCCTACGGGTTCAAGGAACCAGTCCCAGGATTTTGGCAGTTTTCAGAGAAGCAGGGCAGTGTAAATAGAGGCAGCAGTGGTATGGTACAGGCTTTCGGGGCAAGATAAATCCGAGCATGCATCACTCACGGATCCCGAGGCGGGGGCTGCGACCATCTTCTCTTTGTATTTAATTTGTTAATTAGATTAGAAATTTTGTAATAATTAATTTAGTCTTATTTATTCGGACTGTAATATTTATTTGGACCCTCCAAGTGAGGGCAATTGTGTAATAAGCGTGGGTGCGTGTGTGCATGTCTTCCAACCCCCACTTCTTTCTCTATTTTATTTACCCGCTTATGATGGTAGACTAGGACATATTTAAATTAGCATACCTTATGATATGCATGCGTGCATCCACACATTTGTCTTACATGCATCGGGCTTGTCACATCACTCTAACTGCATTTGTATTTTGATTTCAAATTGAATACGTGTTAGTTGTAGCATTTCACATGTCATCGTAGATTAGCCGAGCCTATCTTAGTTGCATTTTGCATGTGTTGCATTAGCCATCTTAACATGAACTAGGATCATGCACATGATTACTAACTAGTTTCTGTTTTGGCTTGGAGTACTCTGTAAGTTCTTTTGCTTTAGCATCCTTCCATGCGTGTGAGTGTTGCCATGATAGCATGATTACCATGAGGCTAGGTGCTTATGTGATATAACTGCTTGAAATGCCTGTGGGTAAAGGTTGGATTATCTGAGTTGGAATAGCTCATTGAAATCCGTGTTTCAACCTACTTGCGAGTAGCAAATTCCAAAACATTTTTCAAAACAAACGGATATGCAATGCTTATTTCCAAATTAGGCGATCTAGTCTATACTTTTGTGCTGTGCGCATAACATAGTAAATTTAGGCTAATAACTAGAATAAGAACGCATAACGTTTTCAAAATTGGATATCATGGTTAGTAGAGGCCGATCTTCGGATCGGGCGAGAGGGGGTGCTCATAGCTGACCTTCCCCAATCGTACCCAAGTTCCCGAGCCGAGGCAACTTTGGTGATGACAGACACGTGGCCTTTGGCACCGAGTCAGGGTTTCCTAAATTCCCCCAAAATAAAATATTTAGGTGGCGACTCTGTATCTGGCAAAGCAGTCCATGTTTGGCACTTCTTTCAAAAATCTATTTTCTCAAAACGATTTGCCAGATTTGGACTCTTTGGATCAAATTAAGAACCGTGACACAAATCGAGTCCGAACTGTAGCGGGGTCCCTCGCGGACGTGTTACAGTTTCTGGCGACTTTGCTGGGGATTTTAGAGAGCTTGACTCGAACTCGTGATATCCTGTTTTGATTTCATTTATGAGTTTCTTTGCATTGCATGTGCATTGGTGCGCCTTGGACATCGTGTTTGCCATCTGCCATTCCTGAACGGTTTGCCGGAGGCTTGTCTTGTCAAGGCATGACCATAAGGCTGACCGGTTATGGGCTCTGACAGTATGGAAAGCAAACCCCGGTTTTTACCGGGGCACCCTTTTCGACCATTCGACCTAGTGCATATTCGGATCCATAGTGACCATTCTAAGCTAGGACAGGTTGCTTACCCGATTATAGGATGTTTGAAATCGCTGCGTGCATAGTGAAACCCTAGCTCCTGACAAAATAGGACAGGGAAACCCTATCCCAACATAGGGGTGTTTTGGCTCTCACTTATTTGCTATGTGCTTTAGAGTGTATCTCTACAGGAACATACATATCAGTTTGCAAGATTGAGTATTAGGCCCGAGGGCACCAGTATCAGTGTTGTTGAGAAATCAGTTATCTGCGGGTATCAAGTTCAATTTTGGGAACGGTGATTTGAGAACAATGATCAGTATCGAGGAACAGTGTGTTCGGCTTACCAACTGTGTGTTATAAATACCCAACTGTGCGTTGTGTGTGTTTATTTTACGCCGTTATGCTGTCCGATTGTCTGGTTATTTATTGCTTTATTTATCTTTTTGCTAGGTAGTTTAGCACAATTGCTTCCAACCCGGTAGATATTCCCCAAGCACTCTAGACTAGAGGTCGTCGACTCCATCGATCCGAGGATCTGGTAGGCGGACAACCAGTGTACCATTCTTTACCCCCGGTTACTAAACGGAGGGCAGTTAGGCCAAGGGCATCAGTTCAGCAGTCAGTTTAGAGGGCCTTATCTACCCCACTAGAGTACAGTAGGGATTAGGGTTCTGTTTCACCCACAGAGAGGGAACATGTACCGATAATTCAGTCAGAACAGAACAGTATGGCTAGGAGATGGTGCGCCAACTCCAAGAAAGCATGAAAGTGATGCAGTAGGATGCTGTCCGACAAGCAGAGTTCGCCAAACAGCAGGCCACGGTTATGAATGAACAAGCAGAGTTAATCGTGAGGTTACAACAGCAAACCGGAGCATCTGCTTCACAGCAAGTCCCTCCCCCACTAAGGGTTCCGATACCCGAAGAAACACCGAATGTCCGGAATGTCCAAGAGGATACAGACCTTCCAGCGGGGCCAGCTCCGCCTCCGATTCCACCACAACTATCCAAGGCGCCCACGCCTGTCAATATACCGAACTCTCCTTTTGAGTTCGAAGTGGACCCCACAGCCTTAAAATTAAGCAAGTTGGAAAAGATGTTTAAAAAGTCCCAAGGAGTCAAGACCATCCCTGACATCGAAGATGGATACACCGACACAGCTGTGACGCTGCCTGACAGATTCAAAATGTCGCACATTGATCGATTTGATGGGTCCGGGGACCCCATGGTGCACCTGAGGTTGTTTTTAGATATCCTAAGGCCAATGGGCCTCACTAGACTGCAGAAGCTGTCTCTATTTGGCCGGACCCTGTCGGGTGTAGCGGCCATATGGTATGCCAAATTGGAGGATGACGTCAAGAGAAGCTGGGACGAAATGGCTGAGGGCTTCATCTTGCAGTACTCATACAATACACAAATCGAGATTACGACCCGGGATCTCGAGACAACGAGGCAAGAACCCAAAGAGAGTTTCTCAGAATTCGTGACCAGATGGCGGGATAAGGCTTCGATGATGACCTTAAGGCCTACAGACAAAGACCAGATTCGGATGATTGTGCGCAATCTCCAGCCGAAGTTGATGCAAAAGATGATTGTACTCCCCTTTCCTGCCTTTTCCGATTTACATGAAATGGGGGTACAGATTGAGGATGCACTGAAGCAAGGCTTAATTGATAATGACTGGGAGCAACCCCGCAGAACTTTCAATCGTAACACTAATGCAGGCCCGAGTGGCGCTACAACTACCAGGACCTCCGAAGTGAGTATGGTCACCACCAACCCTCCCCCAAGAACTATGGCGGCTGCACCATTCTCCGGTGCATCCGGAAGCAACCCACAAACAGCCAAATACCCACCCAAAAACACCAGAACCTTCGCTCCGCTTTATATGCCCCTGTCCAAAGCTTTGGGGGTTTTAATCAGAAAAGGGCATCTGAAGCCCCTAGAGCCGCGGCCCTTACCAGAAAGACTCTCCGCTACCCACAACCCAGCCAAATATTGTGCATTTCACCAATAGCACGGTCATGACACCGATCTGTGCTTCCGATTACGTCATGAGATTCAAGATCTCATCGATAACGAGGTGATTTTGCCTCCCGAGAAACCTAACGTTACTAAAAACCCTCTCCCCACACATAACCAAGCTCCACCACCCAAAAGAGTCAACTTCATCCAAACTGGGGTCATGCCTTACGATCCTAGCATCTATATCACTCCTTCCCACCTGCCTAAGCCGGAAGTGTTCCTTCCCGATTACACCTATTTGTGCATGATGGACATCTCCATAACCCAACCTAAGCCAGTGGTGATGACTGTCGAGGACAGGAGAGAGAAGATTCCAAAGGAGAAGGGGGTTGTTGAGCCAGAGTCTGCGGAATCTGGGAGTGGTGTTGAGAAAGCTTATAGTCCAGGTGACTACATTTTGTCAATAGGCCAGGATAGGCCAGATATGGAACTACCAACAGAGGGGGAGCTATGTGTGATCCAAGGGGACAATCTGGGACAGGGAACGGATGATTTAACGGCTGTGGAAGAGGACCTTGCCAAGCTCCAGTTTTACAGTAACCAAGATCCAGGAGACTCCGTCGTCAACTGGTTCGATTATGAGAAATCAACAGAGGCTACGGGATGGTTGGACGATCAACCAGATGTGGTAGAAGAGTTTCAGCCACAACAAGGCTCGGCAGGGGCAAGAATGTCAGTGACAGTCGGAAGGGTTGAAGAACAGAGTGCATCACCGGGGTCAAGAATTTTGCTCGAGATTGGAGCATTTCGAGTACGGGAATTATTGAACAGTCGGCTGCATTGACACAGTCGGAACAGGAAAGATTCGAAGATTCTGAGAGAATCAGGAAGGCAAAAGCCCATGTGGGGACTGAGACTGCTGTGAGCACAGAAATGGAGAATGCCGCGAGCATAGGGATAGAAGGTACTGCGAGTATGAGAACAGTCATGCCAGAGCCGGACAAGTGCCTGTCGGCTGCAGATGGAATGTGGTGGGAGGACGATGATTTATGTCTTGCCCACACAGACGAAGATTGGGGAAGTAACCAACCAGATGATACCTAGTATATCGGCGAAGTCGATCACACGACTAGGAGTGGACGGTATTTCAAGCCTCCACACCTAGATCAACCAGAGGCGTCTGGAAAAGATAGGGAGGCAGAGAAGCAAAAAGAAAAGCAACTCGAGGATGAGGCCGTATTGAGACAATTGAAAAAGATACAAGCAGACATCTCCATCTGGGGGCTGCTTATGGCTTCTCGAGTACATAGACGAGCTGTCCTTTCAGCCATGGACAAGGCCAAACTCTCGATAGAGACTACGCCGGAGCAGTTGGTTGGATTGGTTTTTCCGGGAGGAGCTACCCCGATGCTGACATTCTCCGACAAGGAATTACCACCCGAAGGGGTAAACCATAACAAACCACTCTACATCTCTATGGAGTGTAGGAATAAATGGATACCGGTGGTCCTTGTTGACACAGGGTCCGCCATCAACGTCTGCCCAGCAAGGACAGCCTATGCGATCGGTTTGAAAATTGCGGACTTTGTGCCAACAGCCCAGGTGATTCGGGCGTATGACAACACAAGCCGGGAAGTAATGGGAACAGTTAAGATTCAAACAAAGGTTGGGCTGGGACAGCATGAGATAGATTTCCATGTCTTGGAGGTTCCTGCAACTTTCAACCTGCTTTTGGGGCGGCCATGGCTGCATCAGGTAAAAACATTCTCCTCCACCTTGCATCAAATAGTGAAATACCCCTATGGAAAGGGAGTAGCCATTGTTTTTGGGAATTCATCGATCCATCCACCGCTGGAAGTATCTACGCCAGTTTTGGAAATTGAGCACGGCATGGAGGACGTGTTTATATCAGGTTTCACCCTTGCTGAGGCTCGGTTTGTACAGGACATCATGGCCGCTAACGAGGGGGTATATGTCAGTGCCCAAGCGGTATACCTCATGAACAAGCTTCAACATATCCCTGGGATGGGATTGGGAAAGAGCGGCCAGAAGGGCGTCGCAGCATTGGCCGAAGTGCCACACAACCCTCATACCTTTGGATTAGGTTATCTACCCACCAAAGAGGACCGGATAAGGAAGGGAAAGGAAATGGCTGGAAGAGCCAGAGCAAAGCAGGCTGGGAAGCCTTTTGAGTTGATGCATAGGCCCATTCGGGGTACCCTAAACGGACGCTTCGTCCGGGAGGGAGAGGATTTTCCGTTTTGCGGCTTCCCAGAGCCGTGGCTGAGTGTGGAAAAGAAACGGGTGCCAGGTTTCGAGATCTTCTTCGACCTGCAAATATCCGGGGATGACATTGTCGAAGGGCAGACAGACCTATCAGCTGAGGTTGAGCAGTGTAAGGAAGTGGATTCCGAAGGCGCTGAAATTGAAATAGGGGTAGCGCTGGCTTGTCTACTTTCAGATCCTCCGATCGTACAGAAGTGCTTGGGGGATAACTCCTCGGTATCCATGATTGGAAATGAAACGGCTGCAGGCCTACCATCAACTATTTTGGACGCATCCATCGCACCCTTCCTCGTTTGGCAGTACGAAGAGGGATTTTTATCAAGCAGCACCGGGTCAGGTAGTGAGCCGGAATCTGATTCCACCGAGTCTTGTGAGTCAGAATCAGGTTCCAGCTTGACTGAGTCTGAGTCCGGTATTCCTGGGGGTGATAACCCGGATGCCACAGTCCTGTCTAGGTCGTCATTTTCTTTCTCTTTTGAGTCTGTTGTAATAGAAGAATCGGACGGCTTGGAAGTATTTAATGAGAATGATGTGGATGTGATTTCTGAGTATTTTTCTGTGCCTTTGATTTATTGCTTAAATCAGGATTTTCAAAATTTTGATGAAAACGACGAGGAAGAAATTCCTCCGGTTTTGCAACGATTAATTGATCAAGAGCAGGAAAGATTTGTTAAACCCTTAATGGATGAAATCACTACTGTGAATGTTGGTACTGAGAAGGACCCGCAGCTGGTCCAGATCGGGTCCACGTTGTCTTTGGAGGAACGCGAGCGCTTAGTCGCTTTATTAAAAGATTTCAAAGATGTTTTCGCGTGGTCCTACGAAGACATGCCTGGAATCGATCCTGAGATTGTACAGCACCGGATCCCTCTTGACCCCGAAGCCCGACCTATCAAACAGAAACTCAGGAGGATCCGCCCGGACTGGGCTCTCAAGATTAAGGAAGAGGTCACCAAGCAAATCGACGCAGGCTTCCTGTTAGTATCTGAATACCCGACTTGGTTGGCCAACATTGTTCCAGTGCCGAAGAAGGATGGCAAGATTCGAGTATGCGTGGATTTCAGGGATTTGAACAGAGCTAGTCTGAAGGACAACTTTCCCTTGCCACATATTGATGAGTTGGTGGATTTTACAGCGGGGCATGCTTTGCTCTCGTTTATGGATGGTTTCTCAGGCTACAATTAGATAGTGATGGCACCCGAAGATCGGGAGAAGACTGCTTTCACCACCCCGTGGGGGACTTACTGCTACAGAGTGATGCCGTTTGGGTTGAAGAATGCTGGAGCTACATATCAACGGGCCGCGACCACAATATTACATGACATGATCCACAAAGAGGTTGAGGTGTACGTGGACGACATGATTGTCAAATCCAAAGAAAGAGAGGGCCACTACACCGCCTTGCAAAAGTTCTTTCAAAGGATCAGAGAATTCTGGTTGCGGCTAAATCCTCAGAAGTGTACGTTCGGTGTTACAGCAGGGAAAATGCTGGGGTTTCTGATTACACAGAGAGGCATTGAAGTCGACCCTTCCAAAATCAAGGCCATCTTAGAAATGCCACCACCGAGTACTGAAAAGGAGGTGCGAGGCTTTCTGGGTAAAGTGCAATTCATAAGACGGTTTATCTCAAAATTAACCCTAACTTGTGAACCACTTTTTGGTCTCCTGAAGAAAGGAAAGAAATTCCAGTGGGACGGCCGATGCCAAGCTACTTTTGAACAGATCAAGGAATATTTGCAGAACTCGCCCGTGTTGTCACCGCCAGAGCCGGGGAAACCGTTGATATTATACCTATCAGTGACCGAGACGACAATGGGCTATATGCTCGCGTAAGAGTCAGAGGACAAGGTGGAGAGAGCCATCTACTATCTCAGCAAGAAGATGCTAGAGTATGAGACTCGCTATACGCTGTTGGAAAAGGCTTGCTTAGCTTTGGTATGGGCTACCAGGAAGCTGTGGCACTACCTGTTAGCCCACTCCGTAATGTTGGTTTCACGACTTGATCCCATCAAATATCTTTTCGAGAAACCGGCACTTACGGGTAGGCTAGCTCGTTGGTTGTTGTTGCTCTCCGAATTCGACCTGAAATATGTGACACGCAAGTCAGTCAAGGGAAGAGCAGTAGCAGAATTCTTAGTCGATCATCCAGTGGAAAGAGGTGAAGCAGTTGAATACTTATTCCCAGATGAAGCCATTTTGCACATCGACGATGAGTATTGGACAATGTACTTTGACGGAGCATCAAACCAATACGGGTATGGAATAGGAGTGTTGCTAATAGCACCCGATAATTCTCGTATCCCTCTAGCCTTCAAACTCCGGTTCAAAGTCTCGAACAACGAAGCAGAATATGAGGCATGCATTGCCGGCCTGGAAGCAGCCCTAGAACTAGGAGCAAGATGATTGGACGTCATCGGGGATTCAAACCTTCTTGTGTCTCAAGCAAAAGGAGACTGGAAAGTCAAAGCAGAAAAGATGATAATTTACCCCCAGACCTTGGATCTGTTAATTCCTCGGTTTGAGAAGCTAACTTTCACTCATCTAGTAAGAGAGAACAACAGGTTCGCAGATTCACTAGCAACTCTATCTTCCATGATAGACATCCCGTCTGGAGTCCGGATGCGTCCGGTTATCATTGATCAGAAGTTTGTGCCGGTGTATGAATCAATCACCGCCATAGACGAAGTTCAGGACGAAAACCCCTGGTATTACGACATTTGGAACTTCTTGGAGAAAAAGACGTATCCACCAGGGGCAAATGCCAAGGATAAGAGGGCGATCAGAAGAATGGCCGTTCAGTTCATCATCCGTGGGGGTAAGGTGTATAAGAAAGGTCATCTGGGAATGCACAAGCTGTGTGTCGAAGCCGAAGAATCGAAGCGCCTGATGGAGGCCATCCATGGAGGAGAGTGCGGTGCACACATGAACAGAGTAATGCTAGCACGGAAGATCCTCAGGCAGGGTTACTACTGGTCCACCATGGAGGAGGATTGTATCAGTTTTGTTCGGTGATGCCACAAATGTCAGATCCATGCAAACCACATGAACATCCCGCCGTCGAAGCTGTACAACATGACTTCACCATGGCCATTTTCAGATTGGGGAATTGATGTGATCGGGGCTGTCACTCCAAAGGGATCGAATGGACATGAGTTCATCCTGGTCGCAATAGATTATTTCACAAAGTGGGTCGAGGCCCAATCATACGCGGTGTTGAAGGCGTCGCACGTCGCAAAGTTCATCAGAAACAACATCATCTGTCGTTATGGGGTCCCGAACGAGATAATTTCAGACAACAGTTCCCATTTCAAGAAGGAAGTGATTGGCTTGTTAGAAAAATACAACGTGGCTTTTCATAAGTCATCCGCATATCGGCCGCAAACCAACGGACCGGTCGAGGCGGCCAATAAGAATATCAAACACATACTGCAGAAGATGGTGGAAACCTATCAGGATTGGCCAGATAAGCTGCCGTTTGCTCTATGGGGCTACAGGACTTCGATTAGAACTTCTACCGGAGCAACTCCGTATTCATTGGTTTATGGAATGGAAGCCGTTCTACCTATCGAAATCGAGGTTCCGTCATTGCGAGTATTGGCTGAGTGTCAAATAGCTGAAGCAGATTGGCAGCAGAGCAGGTTTGAGGAACTCATGCTCTTTGATGAGAGAAGACTGAAAGCACTGTACCATGTTCAAAGTTATCAACGCAGAATTGCCCGGGCTTTCAACAAGAAAGTCAAGTACAGGAATCTAAAGGAAGGAGATTTGGTGCTCAAAGACAACCGAGCTCCCATCCACGACCCAAGGGGCAAGTTCAGACCCAATTGGACTGGTCCCTACATCATCAAAGCTATCTAGTTAGGTGGAGTTGTGGTTCTGATGGATCTAGATGGCCTAGAGTTCTCCCAACCGATCAACATGGACAAGTTGAAGAAATATTACCCCTGAGAGGCTTGCTAGGCCGAAAACCCGAAAAGGCGACCTGGGCAAAAGTTATAGCACAAAAAAATTAGAAAATATAAAAACTGAGCTCGCAAGGTTGAAAACCCACAAAGGGCGGCCTTGGCAAAAGTTAGAGCGTAAAAGGAGAGTGAAAATACTCGAGCGAACCTAAGCCTGAACTACGTAAGGCTTGATTCCTATCTTTGGGATATGTAGGCAGCTTCATCCTGAAGTTCAGCCATAAACTTTTCCCCGATCAGCTTTGTCCATTTGATCATCTCGATCATCTTTGTCTATTCAACATTCAAGAGTCCGGTTATGATCGCCAGTACAGTGTTATTCAGACTAGGGGCAACTTTCCGTTGCCATGCAGTGCTGCGGTACTATTCAGACTAGGGGCAACTTTCCAGTTGCTGGGATTCGGGGTTTGTACATCTCAGAGACAGATCTCAGGTGTGTCCAGTTCTGATCCATATCGAGAATGATTCTGAAAAGTTTTAATAAAAGTTGACTTTGTTCAAATTAATCTTTTTACAACTAAGACCATTTTTAGACCAAAGCGGAAAATTTTCAGTGCCACAACCTTCAAAACAGAGTTCTCCTGCTCTTGCATACAATCGAAGTTGCTTTTTATTACATTCATAAAGAAAACTTGAAAGTACTAATAAAGCAATAAATCTGGGGCATAGTCAAGTCAGGTGCTCCTGCGCCCCCTCCCAGAGCCGGTCGAAACCACTGACGCCAAGATGGGCCCGACCTATGCCTCCTCATTAAGCCAATCCAAGCACTCATCAGATAAAGTGCAACTGAAAGTAGGAGCGGGGGCCAGGAGTTCTCTTGTCCTCCACGCGTTGGCCTACCGAGTGAACTGTGGGCCTCGGACTGGGAATGCAGCAGGATACTCTATCCCCTCTGGCGGGCAGGTCTGATCATGGCCAAATTGGCGTCGAATCCGAAATGGGAAGTAGAATACACAGTGAGTGAGACCAATCAACTGAATCCCAGTCTGCCGGGACATGTTGTAACTCATTGCCGGAAGGCTGAGCCAAGGGCACCGCCAGGCAATACAGTCTGCGGACAAGCGGCACATCCAAGCGAACCACCATCCCTCATCAGGGGCATTGACTAGACGGTGCCGGAAGTAGCCGTGAGCTGAATATGCTGGGCAAGAGTCCACAACCTGCAGTTTGTCCATCAACCATACCTGGGAAGGGATGAAAAATGAGAGAATAAAGAATAGAGAGATGTACGATGAGAGAAAAGTGAGAATAAGGTTTTTGTGAGAAAAACCGAGCTTGAGGGCCGAGTGATGTGAGCAATACATATGTGAGATCGGGTGGGAAACATTACCTGCAGCAATAGTGGACTCCCCGCAAATCTGGTTGTCTCTCGGCAATAAAAGGCGTCTAAGCCCATCAACGTCTCAGCTAGAGTCATGGCAATACAGCTCTTGCCCTCCTTCAAGCCTTGGGCAACCTCGGTCAGCCGGACACTAGACCCTCCGGAGCCTGAGACAAATAGAAAATGAGATAACATGCACAAACAGAGGGCGTGTCGCCGGAAGCCTTGCCAATGATGGTTGTTGCGATCACCGGCATCAGAAAACCGATCGATCAAACTCGGAATATCCAGCATCCCGTCACAAATCAGAGACCGAGTGTCACGCATAATGAGTCCACACATTTGCCCAAAGGATTAGGCATGGCCAAAATTAAGTTGGGGCAGGAGCTCCTCGTCGCGCTCGAACTCCATTAAGGCTCGAAAATCTTCGAAGGTAGGACATATTTCTTGCCCAGCGAAGCTAAAGACATGCGTCACCGGATTCCAAAACCTCGCCGCGGCATGGAGAAACGGAAGATGCAACGGGGTATGACCCAGAGTGAATAGTGCATTTATGTCGAAACCCCAGAAATTTAACTTTTCCGAGCCATCCAAGCTAGCAATCCAAGCTGTGAGATTTTGAGCAAGAAACTCTTCCATTAGAGCAAATCAGTGTGGAATTGAGAAAAACTATGAAGCTGAGGTCTTTTGTAGGAGATAAGGTTGGGTGGAGGATAGGTGTCAACATTCTGGTGATTCCTTCATTCATGGTCGGTCGGCCAAATATTGTGCCGACCGGCCATCACTTTTTGCCGACCGAACAAATTTCTGGCCGATGGCCATTTCTTGTGGCCGATGGCCTCCCCCCCTGGCTGATGGTCTTCCTCCTTGTTCCCTGAGCTATTTATGCTAGGGATTGGGAAACTCCACCACCTCCAATTCCCCCCGGTGATCGATTCTTGCGGAGTCACATCTGTCTGCTTATCGAGTTATTGTACATTTGCTTATCGAGTTGTATTTCACTCTCTTTAAGTCTTTGATTTGTTTATCAAGTTGTACTCGCACTTGATTGGTTATATCGTGCCTTTGTTTTGCTTATCGAGTTGTAAGTCGGTTCACTACCTGATTATTACGATGCAAGTACTCAATGTTCAAAACAGGTTCAATTTCGTTCACATTGTGGTGTGATACCTTGCGATGCGATGCATAGAAAATTTACAAATGCAACATCTTTTGAACAAAATGGTCGTTTCATTCCCGTCACGTGTTTTGCAAAATATGTAATTTTGAGAAAGAATAAAACCTGCCCGAGGCAGTGCAATGTGCTTAAACTACCAGTAAAAAGGAAAGTAAAGCATAGAATGGCTGGGTAGCAAAGTGTCGGAATTGATACCAGTAGAACTCCCCTTGTGGTCAACGCACCTTCCGCACCTTTGTTCGGGTCAACTACATGGTTTGGCACCTTCATGACTCGAGACAATGCGGGAAAGCACACTTTTGAAACGTGAACCTTCGAGTTGACCTCAGGCCACAACTTCTACGAGCAATGCTCGGTACGTACGAAGAACGTCCCTTCCCGTATCCTTTTCATGTCTTGTGGATTCCACAAATCGTTTCAATTATGCTGTGTTACAGTACTTTACATTCCAGCATCGTGAATAACATGTTTTTACTTACATGTGTACATTCAACTCTTCTCATACACACTACTTGCGTAGACCGCATGTTTTGCTTGCGTAGACCGCATGTTTATAATTAATTACGCTACGTAGACTGCGTGTTTGTAATCAATTTCATTACTTGCGTAGACCACATGTTTTGCTTGCGTAGACTGCATGTTTGTAATCAATTTCATTACTTGCGTAGACCGCATGTTTTGCTTGCGTAGACCGCATGTTTGTAATCAATTTCATTACTTGCGTAGACCACATGTTTTGCTTGCGTAGACCGCATGTTTTGCTTGCGTAGACTGCATGTTCTGCTTGCGTGGACCACATTCTTATAATCAATTTCATTACTTGCGTAGACCGCATGTTCTACTTGCGTAGATTGCACGTTTGAAACCAATTTCATTGCTTGCGTAGACTGCATGCTTATGATCAATTTCGTTGCCTGCGTAGACCGCGTTACATGTCTGTGCCTTCACAGCATTGTTATGTTTCCCACTTGCTTTGCGTTGTCACGCATTTTCAAGTACATTAATATGCATATTGTTAATCACATTGTACCTGTTAAGTTTGTTTTCTTTGCAGGCACGATATTGTATGTACGGTTCATTTAAGGCTGGTGCAACCCGACGAACCGGACAGGTATGGTATACTCCAAGTGAGACATATCGAGAATCGTATAATTCTCTTACATCCTTTCTGCAGTATAGTGTAGTTCGGTGTATGCTAGCTTAAAATTGTTGCATGTGGGCTTCGTTGCAGCTTTCTTTGCATGATCATAAGTTATGTTCGGCTTTGTGCATTATCTTGCATTTGCCCCTGCCTTCGGGCACATATCCTGCTTGTCTTGCATGTCTGTCTAAGTCTTCGGCCTTGTCAAAAATGGGTCGTCTCTGGGCTTTGACAATCACTCCCGTCATTGTTATGACTTTCGAGTTCTGTCAAAGAGGGGCAACTGTAGACACCCCATTTTTGACCGTCCTCAAGACTTGGACGTCACCGGTGGAACACTCGGTGATCATCCATGTTCGTGTTCGTTTTGAGTTCCCGGAGGCCTTGGTTGCGCGCCTTGCCTCAGGATCTCTCAACTTGTTCGTCTTGCGTTTGGTTTTGCACCAAATACTTGTGCTTTTTCTTTGAGGGGCAGGGAATGGCTTGTTGGCCATCCCCACACCCCATCGGCCTTCCATTTGCATCACCGGCCATTAATTGCTGCCACCGGCCATGGTTTCTTAATACCAATGGTCGGTCGGCACTCTATATGGCCGGTCGGCATTTTATTTGGCCGGTGTGACCTTTTTGCACCCTTCAAACTTGGTGCATGCCAGCTGTGCCAACTGGAATGCACCAACACTCCTCCCCGTGCATGAAGTGGCTGTTTTGCCCCTTTTGCCCCCTTTTGGTCAAAGCTTCTTGAGGAAGCTTGACCCTTTGTCAAAGCTTCCTCAAGAAGCTTGGCCAGCTGCCCTAGCTTTCTCAAGAAGCCTTGACTCCTTTGCCCCCTTTGCCCCTTTCACTTAGCTTCTTTGAGAAGCTTAAACCATTTCCCTTTGCCTATATAAGGACCCCTCTTCTCCCATTGTCAAGGGTTGGAGTTTTGAACATAAAAACCAGAGCTTATATACATATACATCTGATATATACACACTCTCTCTATATATTTCCCTCTCTCTCCTCCCTTGTGTGTGTTTTCTTGGCCTAAAAGTGCATTTTGACCTTACTTTTGCACTAATACACACACCATTACACCTTGCTCCGAGATTGAGAGGCATTGAGGGTTGATTCTTAAGGTTTTGGACTGATTTTGGTCAGAAAAGAGTGGCTGGACCAACTATTCTTGAAGTGTTCTTCAAGGGTGAGTTTCTTGCTTTATTTTCCCCAATCTTGCATTGGCTTTTGACCTATCTTGCATATTGATTTGAGCTTTTTGTATAACTAAAAAAAGTCTTATATTTTCATGCTTAAGAACTTTCATTAAGGGTGTTTTGGCATTAGGGGTCGAAAACCCCCTCTTGGGTCTCTTTTGGCCCCCTTTTGGTGTCTTTTTCTTTAAGCCTTATTTGCTTTGTTGCATTAGCTTTCTCATCACTGAAATCTAGTGGATTTTTAGTGATGAAGAAGATGGTTTGAAGTCTTATATAGGGGAGGGACACCCCTCTCCCTTTGTGTCTCATTTGTGCATGTTTCGGGCTCATAAGGGTAGCATATATGCTTGGTTGTTTTTGGCTCCATATCAGATGTTTTTGGTGCTATTTAGGTCACATGTTACCTCTGTTTTTGGTCAGATTGGTGGCCCTTTGCATGCTTAACATACTTGCTTTGTATTCCCTTGTTTGTGCCTAGAAATGCATCATGACTTTTGACTACCATGCTCTCATACTTTGGCTTGTGAAGTTCTTGACCATATTTTGTCATGCATGAGGTTTGTTGGCCACTGATTTGGTCTTGTTTAGGATGCTTGATATAGTTGCTTTGCATTTTGGATCATGAGCCTTGAGTGTATGGATCATTAACATGCCTAGCTTGGCCTATTATCATCATTTGGCATTAGTTGAGATCATATTCTAGTCCATATAATGTGGTCTAACATTGTCCTTTGTGTCTCTTTCAATGCCTTGAAGTGTTGTGTTTTCATGCCTTGACATGTGCATTGTGTATGCCTATGTGTTTGGGTCATTTTAGGGCTGCCATACCAACGGGTTTTGGAGCTCTTTTTGCATGCTAAAATTTTGTTTTTGGTTGTATAGTTCATGCCATGTTTGTTTGGGTTAGTGGTGGTAGAATGCCCTTTGTTATGCCTTAGCTTTGGCCCCCCCCCCCTTTTGGCTTGCATGTTTGTAGTGCATTTTGTCCATCACTTGAGGCACTTTTAGCCACTGTTTTTGGGGGTGTTTGAGGCCTCCCATTTCAGTCTAAGTCCCTTCTTGGACATGGTTGTATGTTTGACTTGTTGCCTCTAATTGCATGCGTACATTGTACCATGTTAGCATTACGTGATGAGTTGCATTGTAGCATTGCATATTAGGAACATTGTATGCTTGCCATGATATGTTGCATTACATTTGGCATGCCTTGTTTTTTTTTTGTGTGATATGTTGCATTTTCGAGCCATGTTTGCATAACATGCATTGCATTTCTTGGTTTGGGGTGTCAAACCAAGTGTGGGGGTTAAGAAGTGTTCATACTGCGAGTAATGTAACACACCTTAACTCTCAGTCACCGAGCCCCTTGACTTTGGCATGATAGGGTTTTGGTATTCATTTATATGTTGCATGCATTTTCATTGAATTGCAACCTTGGCTCCTTAGGCCATCACGCATCAAAATGCATGATTGATGGCCCGAGGGTCGAGGGTCATGCTCCCTTGAGTCCCTTGCATGATAGGGAGTGTGCCCGCGCATACATTTGCTTGAAATTCCATGCCATACACTGTCTGTCCTTGTTGCTGTCAAAAACCAATTTTTGCAGGGAGTTTTTGCCGACCGACACTGTAGAGTGCCAACCAGCCATGGATTGGTGGCCGATAATATGAAACCCCAGCCGATGGATAAGTTCCATGGCCGGTGGGTATTCCCTTCAGCCGATGGTGTCCTACAGGGTTCAGGGAACCTGTCCCAGGATTTTGGTAGTTTTCAGAGAAGCAGGGCAGTGTAAACAGAGGCAGCAGTGGTATTGTACGGGCTTTCGGGGCAAGATAAATCCGAGCATGCATCACTCACGCATCCCGAGGCGGGGGCTGCGGCCATCTTCTCTTTGTATTTAATTTGTTAATTAGATTAGAAATTTTGTAATAATTAATTTAGTCTTATTTATTCGGACTGTAATATTTATTTGGACCCTCCGAGTGAGGGCAATTGTGTAATAAGCGTGGGTGCGTGTGTGCATGTCTTCCAACCCCCACTCCTTTCTCCCTTTTATTTACCCGCTTATGATGGTAGACTAGGACGTATTTAAATTAGCATACCTTATGATATGCATGCGTGCATCCACACATTTGTCTTACATGCATCGGGCTCGGCGCATCACTCTAACTGCATTTGTATTTTGATTTCAAATTGAATACGTGTTAGTTGTAGCATTTCACATGTCATCGTAGATTAGCCAAGCCTATCTTAGTTGCATTTTGCATGTGTTGCATTAGCCATCTTAACATAAACTAGGATCATGCACATGATTACTAACTAGTTTCTGTTTTGGCTTGGAGTACTCTGTAAGTTCTTTTGCTTTAGCATCCTTGCATACGTGTGAGTGTTCCCATGATAGCATGATTACCATGAGGCTAGCTGCTTATGTGATATAACTGCTTGAATGCCTGTGGGTGAAGGTTGGATTGTCTGAGTTGGAATAGCTCATTGAAATCCGTGTTTCAGCCTACTTGCAAGTAGCAAATTCCAAAACATTTTTCAAAACAAACAGATATGCAATGCTTATTTCCAAATTAGGCGATCTAGTCTATACTTTTGTGCTGTGCGCATAACATAGTAAATTTAGGCTAATAACCAGAATAAGAACGCATAATGTTTTCAAAATTGGATATCATGGTTAGTAGAGGCCGATCTTCGGATCGGGCGGGAGGGGGTGCTCATAGCTGACCTTCCCCAATCGTACCCAAGTTCCCGAGCCGAGGCAACTTTGGTGATGACGGACACGTGGCCTTTGGCACCGAGTCAAGGTTTCCTTAATTCCCCCAAAATAAAATATTTAGGTGGCGACTCTGTATCTGGCAAAGCAGTCCATGTTTGGCACTTCTTTCAAAAATCTGTTTTCTCAAAACGATTTGCCAGATTTGGACTCTTTGGTTCAGATTAAGAACCATGACACAAATCGAGTCCGAACTGTAGCGGGGTCCCTCGCGAACGTGTTACAGCCGTGGATGGCCTCCAGCAGGCGCTTCGACTCTTTAGCATCAACACACAGTTTGTATATCCCAAGATGGCCCCGTTTGTACAATTTACCCCTGCAGATGATGAACTGAGCAACCATTCTTCGTATTGCCCTCTTATCTTTGGCATTTGCCCCTGGTGGATAAGCCTCATAATACCAGGGGTTTTGCTCTTATACTTCATCTATGGCGGCAATCAGCTCATAGGCCGGCACATATCGTTGTTCAATGATGATTGGACGCATTCAGACTCCCAAAAGGATGTCTATCATGGAAGATAGAGTTGATAAGGCGTCTGCGAACCTGTTGCTCTCTCTCAACAGATGGGTGAAGGTTAACTTCTCAAACCTGGGAATTAGAACGTCTAGGGTTTGGTGATAGATTTTCATCCTTTATTCTTTAACCTTCTAGTCTCCTTTCGCTTGAGACACAACTAGGTTCGAGTCCCCAATGACGTCCAACCGTTTTTCCCCTAGTTCCAGGGCGACTTCCAAGTCAGTGATACATGCCTCATACTCTACTTCATTGTTCGATACCTTGAACCGGAGTTTAAAAGCTAAGGATGTGTGGGAATTGTCGGGTGCTATCAGCAACACCCCTATCCCATACCCGTACTGGTTTGACGCTCCGTCAAAGTACATAGTCCAAACCTCTTCTTCAACCTGCAGAATGGCCTCATCTTTGAAAAAATACTCTACTGCTTCACCTCCATCCACTAGGTGATCGACTAGGAACTCCGCTACCGCTCTCCCTTTCACAAACTTGCGCGTCATGTACTTTAAATCAAATTCGGAGAGAAGAAGAAACCAACAGGCTAGCCTACCCGTAAGTGCTGGTTTCTCGAAGAGATATTTGATGGGATCTAATCTCGAAACCAGTATTATAGAGTGAGCTAACAAGTAGTGCCTCAACTTCCTGGTAGCCTATACCAAGGCGAGACAAGCCTTTTCCAGCAGCGTATAGCGGGTCTCATATTCCAGCATCTTCTTGCTCGGGTAATAGATAGCCTTTTCCACTTTGTCCTTAGACTCCTGTGTAAGCATACAGCCTATTGTCGTGTCGGTTACTAACAGATACAATATCAACGGTTTTCCCGGCTCCGGCAGTGACAACACGGGTGGGTTCTGTAGATACTGCTTGATCTGCTCAAAAGTAACTTGGCATCGGTCATCCCATTGGAACTTCTTTCCTTTCTTCAGGAGACCAAACAGTGGTCCACAAGTCAAGGTTAATTTTGCAATAAACCATCTTATGAATTGCACTTTACCTAGAAAGCCTCGCACATCCTTTTCAGTCCTTGGTGGTGGCATTTCTAAGATGGCCTTGATTTTGGAAGGATCGACCTCAATGTCCCTTTGTGTGATCAAGAACCCCAGCATTTTCCCTGCTGTAACAACGAAAGTACATTTCTGAGGATTCAGTCGCAACCGATACTCTCTGATCCATTGGAAAAATTTCTTCAAGGCGGTGTAGTGGCCCTCTCTTTCCTTGGACTTGACAATCATATCGTCCACGTACACCTCAACCTCTTTGTGGATCACATCATGCAAGATCGTGGTCGCAGCCCGTTGATACGTAGCCCCAACATTCTTTAAATCGAACGGCATCACCCTATAACAGTAGGTTCCCCACGGGGTGGTGAAAGCAGTCTTCTCCCTATCTTCAGGGGCCATCAAAATCTGGTTATAGCCCGAAAACCCATCCATGAATGAGAGCAGCGCATGCCCCGCAGTGAAGTCCACCAATTCGTCGATATGCAGCAGAGGAAAGTCGTCCTTTGGACTAGCTTTGTTAAGATCTCTGAAGTCCACGCACACTCAAATTCTGTCATCTTTCTTTGACGCTAGAACTATGTTGGCCAACCAAGTAAGGTACTCAGATACTAACAGGAGCCCTGCATTAATTTGCTTGGTGACCTCTTCTTTGATTTTCAGAGCCCAATCCGGGCGGATCCTTCGAAGCTTCTGCTTAACAGGTCGGGCCTCTGGGTCAAGAGGGATCTGATGCTGTACAATCTCAGGATCGATTCCAGGCATGTCTTTGTAGGACCATGCGAAAACATCTTTGAAATCTTTTAATAAACCGACAAAGCGCTCGCGTTTCTCTGAAGACAACGTGGACCCGATTTGGACCAGACGCGGATCCTTCTCAGTATCAACATTAATTGAGGTGGTTTCATCAACCAAAGGCTTTACAAACCTCTCTTGCTCTCGGTCAATCAAACGTTTTAAAACCAGAGGAATTTCTTCCTCGTTGTTTTCATCGAAATTTTGAAAGTCCTGATTAATGCAATAAACTAAAGGCACAGAAAATTACTCAAAGGCCACAGCAGTACCATTCTCATTAACTTCCAGATCGTCTGATTCTTCGGTTACAACCGACTCAAAAGAAAATGAAAATGACGACCTGGACAGGACAGTGGCATCCGGGTTATCACCCCCAAGAATACCAGACTCCGACTCAGATGAACTGGAATCTGATTCTGACTCCACAGACTCTGTGGAATTAGATTCAAGTTCACTACTTGACCCAGAACTGCTAGATAAAAAGCTTTCCTCGTATTGCCAGACGAGGGATGGTGCGATGGATGCATCCAGAATGTTGGAAGAAGGGCCCACAGCCGAGCTATCGCCGATCATGGAAACCGAGAAATCATCTCCCGAGCACGCTGGTAAGATCTGAGGATCTGAGAGAAGACAAGTCAGTGTTGCTCCTAACTCAGAATTTGTGCCACTGGACGCATCCTCATTACACTGCTCAGCCACAGCTGGTGGGTCCGTCTACTCTTTGGCAACTTCATTCCCCGGCAATTGCAAGTCAAAGAAGATCTCAAAACCCAGTAAGCGCCGCCTCTCTGAATTCAGCCGTGGCTCTGGAAAGCCACAGAACGGGAAATCTTTCCCCTCCCGGACAAAGCGTCCGTTCAGGGTCCCCTGGATAGGTCTGTGCACTAACTCATAGTGCTTCCCAGCTTGTCTAGCCCTGGCTCTTCCAGCCATCTCTTTTCCTTTCCTTACCCAATCCTTTTTGGTAGGTGTATAACCTAGACCAAAGGTATGGGGATTGTGTGGCACTTCGGCCAATTTAGCGACGCCCTTCCGGCCACTTCTTCCTAATCCCATCCCGAGCACATGTTGAAGCTTGTTCATAAGGTAAAGAGATTGTGTATTGACGTACAGCCCCTCATTAACAGCTAGAAGATCTTGCACCACTCGAGCCTCAACCAAGGTGAACCCAAACAGGAAGACATCCTCCTCGCCATGTACAATCTCCAAGATTGGTGTAGAAACCTCTGGCAGCGAATGTATTGAAGAGTTCCCAAAAATAATTGCCACCCCCTTCCCGTGGGGGTATTTCAGCATCTGGTGTAGGGTGGAGGAGATAACCTTCACTTGGTGCAGTCACGGCCGCCCAAGAAGTAAGTTAAAGGTGGCTGGAACATCCAGAACACGAAATTTGATGCCCTGTTGGCCTGGGCCAACCTGCGTTTTAATTCGCACCGTCCCCATCACCTTCCGACTGGTGTTGTCATAAGCCCATATCACCAGGGCTGTTGGCGCGAAATCTGCGGGCTTCAACCCGATAGCATATGCCATTCGCGATGGACACACATTTATAGCAGATCCCGTATCAACTAGGACAACTGGTATCCACTTATCCCTACACTCCACAGAGATGTATAACGGTTTATTGTGCTCGGAGCCCTCAGGCGGTAGTTTTTTGTTTGTAAAGGTCAGAGTCGGTGTAGCACCACCCGGGAACACCAATCCCACAAATTGTCCGGGCGTTGTATCAATGGAAAGCTTAGCCTTGTCCATGGCTGAAAGGACGACTTGTCTATGTACCTTGGAGGCCATAAGCAGTCCCTAGATGGAGATGTCTGCTTGAATCTTCTTTAGCTGCTTTAGTACAGCTTCCTCCTCTAACAGTCTGTCCTTCTGTTTCTCAACTTCTCTGTCCTTCCCAGATGCCTCTGGCTGGTCCAGATGTGGGGGCTTAAAGTACCGCCCACTCCGGGTCATATGGTCCACTACTTCAGTGTACCAGGTGTCGTCTAGGAGGTTCTGCCTCCAGTCTTTATCGGTATAGGCCAGACGCAAATCGTCGTCTTCCCACCACATCCCCTCAGCGACCGACAAACAACTGTCCAGTTCTGCTGTAGTTGTTTCCGTACGCACAGCACATTCTGTCCCCGTAGGGGCCTTGGCCTTTCTAGCCCTGTCATCATTCTCAATCCTCTCTGAGGCACAGCTTCTTGTTTGGTGTTTACTGTACACAAACGGCCCAAGTCCCAAGCAATTCTTCCTTGTTCTCGACCATTCCGGCCATTGTAGATGTTCTAGTTTCTGACTACCCCTGTTTCGGCTGGGACTCCTCAACAATATCTGGCTCGTCACTGAGCCACCATGTAGCATCTGTCGCTCCATTCAGGTCAAACCAGTTGACACTCACATCCCCCGGATCCTGCTCGTCTAAGAACTGCAGATTAGCAATGTTCTCTTCAAGCTCCACTAAATCATCCAACCCATGACTTGGCCCGTCTTCCTGAACTACATTGACCTCTGCCCCAGTTGGCAACACCACCCTCGGCTTCACCTGATCTGTTGACACAATATAACCGCACGGGTTGTATGCTTCCTCAATTAAGCCCTTAGATCCCTTAGGTTCTGAACCAACATCCCCACTTTTCTCTGAGGTCACCCCAGCTTTGTCTTCGACAGTCCCCACCACTAGCTTGGGTAGGGTTAAGGAAGTGCTCTTCATGCACAAGTCTATGCTATCTGGGATGAACACCTCAGGCTTGGACAGGTGAGAGGGAGTGATGTATATGGTGGGGTCGTACAGGACGGCCATGGTTTGAATCAGGTTTATCTGCTTGGGTGGAGGAGGGAGGTTGTTATGTGGTGGAAGGGGGTTTATGGTGACATTTGGTTTGTCAGGAGGTGCAATCACCTTGTTGTCAATGAGATCTTGAATCTCATGACATAATCTGAAGCACTGGTCAGTATCATGCCCATGTTGCTGATGGAAGGCACAATACTTGGCTAGATTGTGTGTGGAAGGGAGGTTATTTAGCAGTGAGCGTGGTTCTAAGGGCTTCAGATGCCCTTTTCTGATTAGAACCCCTAAGGCTTTGGATAGGGGCATGTAAAGTGGGGTGAAGGTCCTCTGGCCCCTAGGCAGGTATTTTGCTAGTTGTATGGTGGCTCCAGATGTGTCGGTGAAGGGTGTAGCTGTTTTTGAGGTGGTGGTGGTGACCATGCCTACGTCAGAAGTTCTTATGGCTGCACTACTACTTTTAGCTGCATTCGAACCGCGTGTAAATGCCCTCTTGGGCTGCTCCTTTTCCTAGTCGATCAGACCTTGCTTCACAGCATCTTCAATCTGTACCCTTATCTCGTGCAAGTCAGCAAAGGTGGGGAGGGGTAAGACGATCATCTTCTGCATCAGCTTGGGTTACAGGTTGCACACAACCATTCTTATCTGATCTTTTTCGGGTGGCCGAGTTGTCATCATGGAGGCCTTGGCCCTCCATCGAGTGACAAAGTCAGAAAAGCCCTCCTACGACTTTGGTCTAGTTGCCTCAAGATCACAAGTCGTGACCTCGATTTGGGTGTTGTAAGCATATTGGGCGATGAAGGCCTCGGCCATCTCCTCCCAGCTCCATTTCACTGAATCCTCCAGTTGGGCATACCAGATGGTTGCAATACCCGACAGGGTCCGACTGAAGAGAGATAGTTTCTGGAGTCTAGTCAAGCCCATCGGACGCAGAGTATCCGAGAACAACCTCAGATGAACCATAGGATCGCTCGAGCTGTCAAAATGGTCTATGTTGGGCATTTTGAATCTGTCTGGCAATGTCACCGCCGAATCCGTATAGCCGTCCTCAATGTCCAAGATTGAGTTAACTCCCTGAGCCCATTTGAATAGCTTTTCTAGCTTGCTCACTTTCAGAGCAGTTGGATCGACCTCAAATTCGAACGGTGTGTCCACTGGGTAAGCCGGTGCCTTTGAAGTCTGTGGTAGGACTGGTGGTGGGACTGCCCCTGTAGGAACATTCGTATTCTTCTGGACGTTAGCTGTCTCCCTGGATGTTGGAACCCTAGGTGGGGGTGGAGGTGGATGCGAAGTAGATACTCCGGCTTGTTGTGGTTGCTGCTGTTGTTGAAGCCTAGCAATTAGTTCTGTCTATTGAGCTACAACCTTTGTTTGTCGAGCAATAACCTCTGCTTGGCAAGCAGCATCTCGTTGCATAGTCTCTATGGTCTGTTGGAGTTGACGCATCATCTCTTCCATACTGACTAAAAACTGCTAATCTATTAGAACGTGTATATACCCTCTCTCTAAGGTAGAAACAGAATACTGATCCCAACTGCGCACAGGTGAGGTAGACAATGACCGCTGAACTAGCGACTGTTGTACTGGTGCTCTATGCCTGACTGCCCTTCGTCTTGTAACCGGGGGTAATGAAGCAAACACTGGTTGTCCATTAATTAGATCCTCAGATCAGGAAAGCCTTTTACCTGTAGTCCAAAGTGCTTGGGGAATAACTTCCTCGTCGGAAGCAATAATGAACTACTACCTTGCAAAACAAAAAATAAAGCAAAAGACAAAAATTAGAAAAATGGACAGCATCTTGGCTTAGATAGAGACAACACACAGTTAAAAATCATAAGCTAGACTAACTGCACTCAAACACTGATTTCTGCCCCCAAATTTTCTGCCATAATACTGATACCCTCAATCACTGATGGCCTCAGACTGATACCCAGACTTACAGACTGATATATGCATTCCCTATAGAGTCACAGCCTAACAGCACATAGTAAGCAAGTGAGAGCCAAAACACCCTTATGGTGGGGTAGGGTTTCCCTATCCTAATTTCGTTAGGAACTAGGGGTTTGCTACGCAAGCAAACAGGTTCAAACAACCTACATTCGGGTGAGCAACCTGTCCTAGTTTGGAATGGTCTCTATGGCTTCCGATATGCAACTAGGTCGAATGGTCAAAGAGGGTGCCTCGGTGGTGATCTCGATCCGAGGTTTGTGTTCCCATTGTGGCAAAGCCCATAACCGGTTAGCCTTATGGCACGCTTTTCCAAACAAGCCTCCGGCAAACCGCTCAGGAATAACGTATGGCAAACACTGTGACTTAAGCGCACCAATGCAAATGCAATGCAAAGAAACACATAGGTGTAGATAAAACAACATATCATGAGTTCGAGTCGAGTTCTCTAAATCCCCAGCAGAGTCGCCTGAAACTGTAGACCCGACTTTCTTCGCGCACCCCCCCTTTCAGAGAATGCGCGAATTGGTCTTACTACAGTTCGAACTCCTGTCACGGTTCTGAATTTAATCTCACAAAGTGCAATGTGAGACTGATAAACCATAAAGAGTCCAAATCTGACAATTGGTTTTGGAAAATCAATTTTGAATGAAAAAGCACCAAACATGGACTGTTTTTCCAGATTACAGAATCGCCACCTAAATATTTTGTTTTGGGAAAATTTAGGAAACCCTAACTCGTGCCAAAGGCCACGTGTCCGTCATCATCAAAGTTGCCTTGGCTCGGGAACTTGGGTACGAGAGGGGAAGGTTCTGAAATGAGCACCCTCGCTCGCCCGATCAAAGGATCGGCCTCTACTAAGCATGATATGTTGTTTTATAAACCTCATGTGTTTTTATTCAGATTATTAGCTAACTTTACTATCTGATGCGCACAACATACAAGTATAGACTAAATCACGAGAATTAGAACAAAACAACTCATGTTTGTTTTTGAAAATGGTTTGAAAGTGCCACCCTCAAGTCGGCTTTAAAACATAGCAAAGTGGGCTTAAAACTCGCAATCATCGAGTTGTCCCAATTCAGGCAATCAAGCCTCCACCCATAGGCATTCAAGCAGTTAAGCATATAAGCAAATAGCCTCATGGCAAGCATGCTATCATGGCAACACTCACACTCATACAAGTATGCTAAAGCGTAACACTTACAGTGTACTCCAAACCAAAACAGAAAACTAGTTAGAAATAATGTATGATCCTAACTATACAGAATGCATAATGCAACACATGCAATAATGCAACTAAATAGGCTCGGCTATCTAAGATGGAATATGAATGCAACAATTGATACACGTATTCAAATAGGTATTGAAATATGATGCAGTTTGAATGATGCGCCGAGCCTGGTGCATGCAAGACAAATGAATTATGCAAACATGCAAGCATAAGGTATGCTAATCAAAACACGCCCTAAACTAACCATCGAAAGCGGCTAAATAAAAGGGAGAAAGAAGTGGGGTTGGAAGACATGCACGCACACACACACGCACGCTTATTTACAACATTGCGCCCTCACAAAAGAGGGTCTGAATAAATAAGCTAAGCTAATTATTACAAACCAAATGAAATTGAATAACTAGCTAATTTAAGCTAATTAGAATATTACAAAGATGAATTAAATTAGCTAAACACATTAACTAATTAATTATAAAACCGGTAAATTAACTAGCTAAGTAAAGCAGTAAAATGGCCTCAGGAGGGAGGGAGACATGCATGCTCGGTTTGCTTCGCTCGAAAATGTATTGCCTTGCCATGAGTTGCCTCTGTTTGCACTCGCGGTGATCTCAGAACATCATGTGAACTTCTAGATTGCATCTGCCCTAACACAGGAACATTTTGGACAATTTTCCCTGCAGGTGGCCGGCCAGCCACCTCAACTGGTTGGTAGGCTACCTCAACTGGCCGGTAGGCTAGTGCAAGTGGCCGGCCGGCCACTTTTCTTTCCAGAATTTTGCCTTTGCTACAACAGAGAGCAACAGAGCCAAGACAATGTATTTGGCCAGAAATGTGTGTACTACCACCCTCCTCATCATGTCTCAAGCTCAAAGGAGTGTGGTACTTGGCTCTCAAGCCACCAATCAAGCATCTCAATGCATGATGGCCGAAGAACCAAGCTTGTACAAGCTTAGTGAATGTGCACATAAGACTCAAAGTGCTTGCACCCCATCATGCATGATCAAGGTGTTGGCGACCAAGAAATGCGACACGTTTCATTACTTTGAGTATGAAACATCTCACATTTCTTGTGTTTGGATTAACATCCGATCCAAACACATGCAATGCAAACAACATGCTTATCTTGCATAAGTTTTACTTGGTCCATTTCTTGTTTACTCATTTTACATTACCAAACCATTCCTTAATTGATTTGGTCCAATGTGAAAAGTCCTCTAATGGGAGAGGGGTTAACCAAAAGAAAGGTTTAAGGCATGAAAGAGATCATGCCTTTGGCTAGGAGGAACCCTCATAAGAGGGTTAAAGCCATTTAAGCACAAACTCTATGAAGTTTAAACACAAGCACAAGGTAAACCAACCCTCAAAAACAAATCAAAAGTGAAGAAATGTGGGAGGTGGCAGAATTTCAGTGCTAAGGTGGCATGAAAAACAACACTCCAACATTCAAACAACTCATGTACAACATGTTAGGGGACTTAAGCATTAAAACTAGTGAAGGACACAACACTAGTGGCATGCAATACAATGCTCAAACAACCAAACCAGCTGTGGACAAACCTAAAACATGCCAAAATAGTGGCCAAAACATGCTGAAACTTAGGCACAAAAGGCAAGAAAAACATGCTCGCATGTTGGCTCACAAACGAGACACAAAGCACAACTCTCAAAAGCAATGAAAGAGTGCAATATGTGAGAGTGTAACAGTGATATATGCTCTAAAATCACATGAAAAATGATGCTATATCATGCAAATAACTCAAGCAAAGCATGCTAGAGGGCCTAAGACACAAAGCTAGTAAAGGCAACTACACTATAGCCATACAAAGCAAGCCTTAAAGGGCCAAGACCACTTAAAACAGAGTTAAAGCATGCTAAAACATTAGCAAAAATGTGCTGGAGTCAAGCTAACACATGCTAGAATGATGGACTAACTCATTAGGCATTCAAGGCTATTAAGCAAGATTACACTACAAGTGTAAGATATAAGCAACAAGTGGTTAAACCAGCCAAAAATAGAGTTAGAGCAGGTCCAAAAAGTCACAAAAACATGCTTGAACTAAGCTTCAAAAAGGGAGAAACACATGCTCACTTGGTAGGCCATCAACACATGCAAACAAGACATGAGGAAAGGGGACTACCCCCTCCCATTTTGGACCTCAAGACCACCTTTCCACCACTGAAATTCCTCTGGAATTCAGTGGTTAAAGGGCCAAAAAGAAATTGTTTCAAAAGGCTTTAAAAGATGGCACAATTCTTAACAAATAAACAACCAAAGAGGGTAGACCAACCCCAACTTCAAAAGGACCTCAAACCACCATTTTAAACACTTAAAAATAGAGGTTTTTGTAGTTCACAACTAGGCCAAAATAGCATGCAAAGGTGGCCCAAACAAGTGTACAAAAACAAGCTTAAAAGGGGAAGAAGCTTACCCTTGAAGAATAGCAACAAGACAACAACAATTCTGAGCCAAAACAAAGTCTAAGACCTCAAATCAAGCTTCAATGGACCTCAGCTCCAAAGTGAAGGTGTTTGACTAGGTGTCTCAGTGCAAATATGTGAAGAAAACACACTTTTAAGTTCAATATAGCACAATATAGAGAGAGAGAGTGTGAGAATTCTAGAGAGAGAGAAATTTCAGCTCTAAAATTTTGTGAACCCCTCTAAAGGGAGAGGAACCTCCCCTTATATAGAGCAAGCAAGCAAAAAGCTTGCTCCATCCCTCCATAGGATGAGTCAGTGAGCAATAGCTGGCTCAAAATATCTGAAAATATCTTAAAAAATGAGAAAATAGGCTGCTGGCCAGTTAAGGTGGTCGGCCGGCCACTTTCCCTAGCCGGCCGACCACTTCAAGTGGCCTACAAGAGAGAAATGTGGTCGGCAAGTGCCACAAGTGGCCGGCAAGGCCTTCCACTCCCCCAGGCAAGAGGCAACAAGGTTTGGCCCAGAAACAAGACCAAAACACAGAGTGTTAAGAGGCTCAAAGACAAGGCACTCAGCTGAGACCTTCGGGCAGTTAAAACAAGCACAAACATGCACAATCAACGAGTGCACAACCGATGACGTCAAAGTCTTAAGGTCGGTCAAAAATGGGGTGTCTACACTAATTCTTGAATTTCAGTTTGTAATATTTAGCTAGCTTAGAATAGTTAGTCAATTTGTTTCAATTGTTGTAATAATTATCTTAGAATAGTTAATTAGTTTTGGTTTGTAATAGTTATCTTAATTAGCATAGCTAGTTAGTTAGCTTATTCATTCGGACCCCCCTTCGCAAGGGTATAATGTTGTAATAAGTGTGCATGCATGTGTGCATGTCTCCCAACCCCACGTCTTTCTCCCTTTTATTTAATTGCTTTCGATGGTTAGATTAGGGACATTTTCAATTAGCATACCTTATGCTTGCATGCTTGCATCCATTCATTTGTCTTGCATGCACCGAGGCTCGGCGTATCATTCAAACTGCATTGCAATTTCAATACTTCTTTGAATACGTGTTTCAAAGTGTTGCAAATGCCATATTAATATCCGAGCCTATTAATTGCATTATTGCATGCTTTGCATTAGACATCTTGTACAGTTAGGATCATGCATTTTTTCTAACTAGTTTCTGTTTTGGCTTGGAGTACTCGGTGAGTTTTATGCCTTAGCATACTTGCATGAGTGTGATTGCCATATTGCCATGATTCGCATGCTTGCCATGAGGCTATGCGCTTATTTGCTAAACTGCATGAATGCCTGCGGATGAAGGCTTTCTTGTTGGAATTGGAACAATTCAATGAATGCTTGTTTTAAGCCCACTTTGTTGAGTGGCAAAATCATGTTTTAATGCCCACTACGTTTGGTGGCAAATCTGCACTTTTAAGCCCACTTGAGGGTGGCAAATTCAAACCATTTTCGAAAACAAACATGCGTTGAATTGTTCCAAGTCTTGAGACTTGTCTATACTTTCTTGTGTGTGTCACATAGTAAAGCTAGTTTAATAACCGAAACAAGAGCACATGAGGTTTATAAAACAACATATCATGATTAGTAGAGTCTGATCTTTGATCGGGCGAGCAGGTGTGCTCATTTCATGACCTTCCCCCTTCATACCTAAGTTCCCGAGCCGAGGCAACTTTGGTGATGACGGACACGTGGCCTTTGGCACGAGTCAGGGTTTCCTAAATTTTCCAAAAAAAAAATATTTAGGTGGTGACTCTATAATCTAGCAAAGCAATCCAATTTTGGCATTATTTGATTTAAAATTGATTTTCCAAAATTATTTGCCAGATTGGGCTCTTTGGTGATTATCAGTTTCACATTGCACCTTGTAAGACTAGATTTAGAACCGCGAGAGTCCGAACTGTGAGGCCTTCTTTTCAAACCCTTTTCGAAAGGCGGGGGGGCGGCGGAAAAAGGTGAGCCCACAATTTCTGGCGACTCCGCTGGGGATTTAGAGAACTTGACTCGAAACTCATGATATGTTGTTTTATTTGCACTTATGTGTTTCTTTGCATTACATCTGCATCGGTTTGTCTAAGTCACAGTGTTTGCCATCTTCTATTCCTGAACGGTTTGCTGGAGGCTTGCTTGGAAAAGCTTGCCAAAAGGTTGACCGGTTGCGGGCCCTACCTCGATGGAACACAAGCCTTGGATCTGGGCTACCGTTGTACCGTTTGATCCTCCTTTCACTTTTCGGTGTTAGGTATGAGAGGTAAATTAGGTTGTCTTGCTGAGGTACCCTTTTGACCAATCAGCCTAGTTACATATCCGAAGCCTTAGAGACTGTTCCAAACTAGAACAGATTACTCACTTGAATGCAGGATTGTATGAAACCACTTGTTTGCGTAGTGAACCCCTAGGTGCTGACGAAATTAGGACAGGGTAACCCTATCCCACCATAGGGGTGTTTTGGCTCTCATTTGTTTGATACGTACTTTTAGAGTGAAACTTTGTAGGAATGTATGTATCAGTCACAAGTGTGGGTATCAATTTGAGGGTATCAATTTTGAGGCAGAAATTTGGGGCAGAAATCAGTGTTTGAGTACAGTCGTCCAGCTTAAAATTACAACTGTATGTTGTTTCTGTTTGAGTCGAGGTGCTGTGCATTTTTTGATTTTTGTTTCTTTTGCTTTATTTTGTTTTTGCAAGGTAGTGTCTCACAATTCTGTCAGATGAGGTAGTTACCCCCCAAGCACTCTGGACTTGAGTAAGGCAACTTTACCGATCTGGAGATCTTGTAAGAGGACAACTAGTGTTTGCTTCACTACCCCCGGTCACAAGACGAAGGAGAGTCAGGCATAACTCACCAGTTTGGCAGTTACTTTGCTTCAGCGAGGTCCAGTTTTCTGCTTGCACCTCAGAAAAAGAGTACACACCAGTTCTGATAGATCAGCACCCCTTAGTCAACATGGAGGATATGATGCGCCAACTTTAGCAAACTATCAAGAATATGCAGCTGGATGCTGCTCGCTGTGGAAGTCACCGCCCGCCAAGCGAAAATCGCAGCCCAGCAGGCTGAGTTGATCAATAGGCTTCAACAGCAACAACAACCACAACAAGCAGCAGCTTCTGCTTCGCAACCACCCCCAGTCAGGGTTCCAATACCTGGGATTACAACTAATGTCTAGGAAAATGTGGACATTCCGACAAAGCCAGTTCCACCCTAGACTTCCAAAGTACCAGTTTACCCAACGGAGGCACCGTTTGAGTTTGAGGTCGACCCTACCACACTGAAAGTGAGCAAGCTGGAGAAGCTTTTCAAGCGAGCTCAGGGTGTCAATTCAATCCCAGATATAAATGACGGTTATACCGATGCAGCGGTGACCTTGCTGGATAGGTTTAAGATGCCACATATAGACCACTTTGATGGCTCGGGTGATCTTATGGTCCACTTGCGGCTATTTTCAAATATTTTGTGGCCGATAGGCCTAACTAGACTACAGAATTTATCCCCCTTCGGTCGGACTTTGTCAAGTATCGCGGCCATTTGGTATGCAAAACTTGAGGATTCTGTAAAGAGGAACTGGGAAGAGATGGCTGAGGCCTTTATTGCTCAATACTCTTATAACACTCAAATCGAGATCATAACTCGTGATCTTGAAGCAACTCGTCAAGAGCCGAAGGAGGGCTTCTCTGATTTTGTCCCTCGGTGGAGGGCCAAGGCCTCCATGATGACCACTTGGCCAGCTTAAAAGGACCAGATAAGAATGGTCATCCGTAATCTGCAACCGAGGCTGCTATAGAAAATGATAGTCATACCTCTGCCTACCTTTGCTAACCTCCATGAAATAGAGGTGCAGATAGAGTATGCAATGAAACAAGGTCTGATAGACCACGAGAAAGGGCAGCCCAAGAGGGCTTTTACACATAGTTCTAATGCGGCTATGAGTAGTAGTGCAGCTGCAAGGCCTTCTAATGTTGGTATGGTCACCACCACACCGAAAATTGCCAATCCCTTTACCGGTACATCAGAAACCACCTCATAACCTGCAAAACACCTACCTTGAGGCCAAAGGGTCTTTATCCCTTTATATATGTCCTTATCCGCAACCCTGAGAGTCCTGATCAAAAAAGGGCACCTGAAGCCACTAGAGCCTCGTCCTTTACTGACCCTCTTCCCCCAAAACATAACCCGACCAAGTACTGCGCTTTCCACCAACAGCATGGTCATGACACCGACCTATGCTTTAGATTGCGTCATGAGATTCAAGATCTCATTGACAATAAGGTGATAGCACCTCCTCAAAGCCTAATGTCACTGTAGATGCGCCCCGAGGGCCTCATGCTACAGTTCGGACTCAAATGTCACGGTTTTGAATCTAATCCCGCAAAGTGCAATGCGAGACCGATAAATCACCAAAGAGTTCAAATCTGGCAAATCGTTTTGGAAAACTGATTTTTAAGAAAGAAGTGCCAAACATGGACTGCTTTGCCAAATACAGAGTCGCCGCCTAAATATTTTATTTTGAAGGGAATTTAGGAAATCCTGACTCATGCCTAAGGCCACGTGTCCGTCATCACCAAAGTTGCCTCGGCTCGGGAACTTGGGTACGATAGGGGAAGGTCATCTATGAGCACCCCCGCTTGCCCGATCAAAGATCGGCTTGTACTAAACATAATATTTTGTTTTTGAAAACATATGCGTTCTTATTCCAGTTTAGTAGCTAGAATTTACTATGTGATGCACACAACACACAAGTATAGACTAGATCGCCTAAATTGGAACAAAACATTTCATGTCGGTTTATTTGAAAATGGTTTGATGGTGCTACTCGCAAGTTGGCTAAGACGTGGATTTGCCACCCTCAAGTGGGCTTAGAAAACATGATTTTGCCACTCTCAAGTGGGTTTAAAACTGGCATTTTAATGAATTATTCCAATTCAAGTAATCCAACCTTCACCCACAGGCATTCAGGCAGTTATATAACATAAGCAAATAGCCTCATGGCCAGCATGCTATCATGGTAACATTCACACTCATGCAAGGATGCTAACGCATAAACACTCACCGAGTATTCCAAGCCAAAACAAAAACTAGTTAATAATCAATGCATGATCCTAGTTCATGTTAAGATGGCTAATGCAACACATACAAAATGCAACTAGACGTAGGCTCGGCTATTCTAAAATGTCATGTGAAATGCAACAATTGATACATGTATTCAACTTGGTATTGAAATACAATGCGGTTTGTATGATGCACCAAGCCCAGTGCATGCAAGACAGATGAATGATGCAAACATGCATAGTATAAAGATGCTAATTGAAAATGACCCTAAACTAACCATCAAAAGCAGGTAAGTAAAAAGGAGAAAGGCGTGGGGTTGGAAGACATTCACAAACTCACGCACACTTATTACAAAATTCGCCCTCTTGACGGAGGGTCCGAAAGAATAATATAAATTGACTAATTAACTAACTAGCTAATTAATTATTACACAACACTTAACTAATTAAACAAATTAATTAAGCTACTAAAGTGGTAAAGAGGCCTCGGAAAGAGGGACAAATGCATGCATGCTCGGCTCCGCTCGGAAATCTATCGCCATGCTCATGCTGCCTCTATTTACACTGCTCTACACCTCTGAATACTATGCAAGTCTCAAGGATGCTTCTGAATCACCTTCTAGGTGCTTTGAGAGGCCATCGGCCAAGGTATAGGAACACCGGCCATGTGGAATTGGTCATCAACCATTTATGAGGATCTCGGCCAAAAATGCTTAGTCGATCGGCACTGAAGATGGCCGGCCGGCCATATCTTCCTGCAGAATGCTGTTTTGCTGTAGTAGAGAACAAACAGAGCATGGCAATGCATTTTCAAAGCAATGTGTGCACAACCATCCTTCCTATCATGTCATGAACTCAAGGGAGTATGGTTCTCGACTCTCGGGCCATCAATCACGTATTTCAATGCATGATGACCAAAGGAGCCAAGTGTGCAAATCAATATGGAATGAATGCACAAAACACATGAAGGCCTCACATCCTATCATGTTGGATCAAGAGCGTTGGCGACTAAGGATTGAGGCATGTTTCGTCACTCCAAGTACGAACGTTCCTTGCTCCTCGTGTTTGGTTTGACACTCCAAACCAAACACAATGCAATGCATGCAACCAAGTACAATGCAACATGGAAATACAAGGCAATCTAACATGAGCATGGCAAATGCAATGCAATGCAACCTAGTCAAGCATGTGACAAAATGCAAACTAGCAAGCATGCAAAATGCAACCTAAACGTACAAACATGCAATGTAATAGGCATGCGACAACAATACCAACAACAAGGATGCGACAACATGCAATGCGATAAGCATGCAACGACACACAAACCGCATGATCCATGGACTTACACTGAAAATAGATAGGCCTCAGCCACACCAAAACAGTGGCCAAAATGATAAAGTGATAGAATGAAACGCACAATGAGCATGTACATGCAATGGTCCAAGAGTTAAGGCATAAGGTCACAACACCCAAACATGAGCGAGGGGTGACAATCATGGTAGTATGGTGACACCACAAGCTCTGAAATTATGTTAAGAGTGATGCCAAATCAAACACATAACACAAGCGAGGCATGCTAACGGACTTCAAGTTCAAAGCTAGCCAAGGCACTTGAACCATGGCTATATCAACCAAGCCCCAAAGGACCAAGGTGACCCAAAACAGTCCCAAGGCAGTCCGAAACAAGGCTAGAACATGCATGGGATGAGGCCAAAACATGCTAGAAAGGTGAGCACAAAACAAGACGCATACAAGGCCAAAAGGGGCAATTGCACTACACCTATTACAACCAAACATGGCATGACTTAGGCCAATAAAATCTGAGTTATGGCATGTTAGAATGAGTCCAAAAACCCACTTAGATGGCATCCCAAAGGCCTAAGTATGATGGCATGCACAATGACCTATTCTTAAGGCATGAAACACAAACTATCCAAAGCATGGAATAGGTGATAAATGCAAGTGTGTGACCATGAAACATGGACTGAAACTACATTTCACATGATGCCAAATCATGAAAATACTTCAAGTAACACATGCAAATGAACTCAAGGCACAAAGCTTACAAGATAGAATGAACCAAGGTTATGCAAAACAATGCATGCATGAACAAGACAACACCGAACAGAGTTTAATCATGGTAAAACATGAGAGAAAGCTCCTTGGAGTTGAGCCAAAACATGCAAGAAAAGTGGTCCAAACACAAGATGCATGTTATGCAAACATGCAAGATTACTCTACAAGTATGTGAAGCATGCAAGATGCCATCAAACCAACATGGAATAGAGTTAAGGCAAGTCCTAAAAGCCACTAAAAAGTGCTGGAATAGAACCAAGACATGCTAAGTAAACATGCTACTCTTATAAGCCAACAACACAAGCACAAGAGACATAAGGAGAGAGGGGTGTCCCCCTCCTATACAAGACTCCAAAACCATTTCTCCACCACTGAAAATCCTCTAGATTTTAGTGGTGGGAAGGTCAAAATAAGATGATCCCAAAGCTCAAAAGTAAAGGCACAAAACAAGGCCAAACAAGGCCTAAAAGGGGGTAGACAACCCCCAACCAAAAAGTGACCTTAAGAAACTAAAACAAGCATATAAAATCAGAACTTTTTGTAGTTTAGAGCTAAGCTTAAAACACTATGCAAGTAAGTCTAAAAGCTTAAGCCAAAATGGGGTATCAAAAGCAAGTTGACTCACCCTTGAAGAACAACTTCAAGAACACAACTCCAGCAATCTTCTTGGATCAAAAACAGCCCAAGAACTCTAATATCAACCTTCTAGTGCCTCAGCAACCAAGGATAGCGTAGTGCTAGGTGTTTGTGTGCAATAGTAAGAACAAAACACACTTTTGAGCTCAAACACACACACAAATCTAGAGAGAGGGAGATATAGAGAGAGATATATCTAACTTGTATATCAGATTTCTAGAACCCCTGGAAAGGGAGAGGAGGCACTCCTTTTATAGAAATCCAATTTTGTAAAGCTTCTTGGAGAAGCTAAGCAAGGCTCAAATCCCTCCATACACGTGTATGGAGGGGGGAATTGTGCGTGCCAGCTGTGCTAGCTGGCACAAAATATCTGCTTAAAGCAGATGAACAGAGTTCGGCCACCAAATATGGTTGATTGACCAACATGAAGGACTGATCGACCAAAAAAAGTGCCGATCGGCCAACACTTTTGGCCGATGGCAAGAAAACAAGGCCGATAGCTTCAAGCCTTGGCCGGTGGGTTGAGGGGATGGCAAACAAACCACCCTCTTCCCTCAGAAGCAAAATCACAAGTCCTTGGTCCACAACCAAGCACAAAACAAACAAGTTGAGAGATCCTAAGGCAAGGCGCACCGCCGAGACCTTCGGGAATTCAAAATGAACACGAGCATGGATGATCATCGAGTGTTCAAACGATAACGTCCAAGTCTTGAGGACGGTCAAAAATGGGGTGTCTACAGTCACTATAAGTCCTCTCCCACCACATAACCAAGCCCCTCCACCCCAGTAAATAAGCTTTATCCAAACACTAGCCATCCCATATGACCCTATTATATACATCACCCCTCCCACCTACCTAAGCCGACGTTGTTCATCCCAGAAAGCACAGACTTGTGCATGATGAGCGCATCCATATCCCAACCCGAACCTGTGGTGGTCGCTGTGGTAGAAGAAGGCATGCCTAAGGGCATCGTGAGCTTAACTGAAGAGGAATAGAACCCTTATCACTACATTGTGCTGACTAATCAAGCCAGACCAGAGGTGGAGTTGCCGACGGGAATGGAGATTAATGTAGTCTGGGAGGATGGACCAAGCCAGGGACTGGATGACTTAGCTGATCTCGACGAGGACATCAGTAACCTGCAGTTCTTCGATGAACAAGATCTGGGGAGTGTACAGATTGATTGGTTTGATATGAACGGATCAACGGATAATACAAGGTAGCTTAGTGATGAATCGGATGTTGATGAGGGGTCTCAACCAAAGTAGGAACAGCTAGAAACAGGAACTACTACGACGGCTGGAACAGTCGATGATCAGGAAAAGTTACCGAAGAGCACCGGTACTAAGAATCTTGCTCGGGAATTGAGTAGCATTAGTACAGCCGATATAGAGTAGGAGGACGCACTGAAGTGGTTTGAACAGGAAAGGGTTAAGAATAGTCAAGAAGCTGGAACAGCCAAAGGCCCTATGGGGAATAATTATGATGTGGATACGAGAACACTTATAACGGAACCAGACAGTTGCTTGTCGATTGCTGGGGGAATGTGGTGGGAAGATGATGACCTGTGTCTTGCCCATACTGATGATGATTGGGGACGAAATCTGCCAGATGATACATGGTATTCCGAGGAAGTGGATCACATGACTAGGAGCGGGCGGTATTTTAAGCCCCCACACCTGGACCAACCCGAAGCCTCTGGAAAGGATAAGGAAGCTGAGAAATAGAAGGAGAAACTACTAGAAGAAGAAGCTGTATTGAAGCAGCTAAAGAAGATTCAAGCAGACATATCCATCTGGGGATTGCTCATGGTTTCACGGGTGCACAGACAAGCCATCTTATCAGCAATGGATAAGGCTAAGCTCTCTATCGACACAACCTTCGAGCAGTTAGTGGGCTTGGTTTTCCCAAGAGGCGCTTCGCCGACTTTGACCTTTACGGATAAGGAATTGCTGCTTGAGGGCTCTGAGCATAACAAACCACTATATATCTCCATTGAATGTAAAGAGAAGTGGATACCGGTTGTCTTGGTTGATACTATGGTCTGCAATTAATGTGTGTCCGTCGCGCACGGCCTATGCTATTGGCTTGATGCCAGCAGACTTTATACCAAAGGCCCAGGTGATTCAGGCTTATGACAATACAAGTCGGGAAGTGATGAGGATAGTTTGGATCAGAACACAGGTTGGTCCAGCACAATAGGATATTGAGTTTCATGTCTTGGATGTTCCGGCCACTTTTAACTTACTCCTTGGATGGCCATGGCTGGACTAAGTGAAAGCTATCTCTTCTACTCTACATCAGATGTTGAAATACCCCCATAGGAAAGGGGTAGTCATTGTTTTTGGGAATGCTTCTATACATCCTCCGCCGAAAGTCACTACACCGGTACTGGAAATTGTACACGGCGATGAGGATGTCTTCTTGTCTGGGTTCACCTTGGTTGAGGCCCGGGTAGTGTAAGATATCCTGGCTATTGATGAGGGGTTGTGCATCAGTGCTCAATCAGTCTACCTCATGAATAAGCTATAACACCTACCCAAGATGGGATTAGGAAGGAGCAGGCAGAAGGGTGTTGTTACATTGGCCGAAGTGCCACATAACCCTCATATCTTTGGTCTAGGTTACATGCCTACCAAAGAAGAATGGGTAAGAAAAAGGAAGGAAATGGCAGGAAGAGCCAAAGCTAAGCAAAGTGGGAAGCACTATGAGCTGGTGCATAGACCTATTCAAGGAACCCTGAACGGCCGCTTTGTCCGGGAGGGGGAAGATTTCCCATTTTGCGGCTTTCCTGAGCCATGGTTGAACTCCGAGAAGCGGCATTTTCCCGGCTTTGAGATCTTCTTTGACCTATAGTTGCAAGGGGATGAATCCACAAAACAACAGACTAACTTACCAGCTGAGGCTGAATAGAGTACAGAGGATGAGTCCAATGGCAGTGAACTTAAGATAAGAGCAGCGCTGGCTTGTCTCCTTTCAGATCCTCAGATCAAACTGGAGAGCTTGGGGGATGACTTCACTGTTTCCATGATCGAGGATCAATCGGCTGTGGACCCTTCCGATGGTATTCTGGATGCATCTATCGCACCCTCCCTCGTTTGGCAGTTCGAAGAGGGCTTTTTGTCCAACAGTTCTGAATTATGTAGTGAATCGAAATTTGATTCCACAGAGTCTATGGAGTCGGATTCAGATTCCAGTTCTTCTGAGTCGGAGTCCGATATTCCTGGGGTAGATAACCTGGATGCCGTTGTTCTGTTAGGGTCGTCTTTTTCCTTTTCTTTTGAGTCAGTTGTAACCGAGGAATTGGACGAGCTGGAGGCTTTCAATGAGAATGGTACCACTGCTGTTTCTAAGTACTTTTCTGTGCTACTTGTATATTGCATTGAGCATGACTTTCAAAATTTTGATAAAAATGACGAGGAAGGAATTCTTCTGGTTTTGAAACATTTGATTGACTGAGAGGATGAGAGGTTTGTAAAACCCCTTGTTGATAAGATCGTTGCAATTAATGTGGGTACTAAGAAGGATCCACGTCTGGTCCAGATCGGGTCCACGTTGTCTTCGGAGGAACGCGAGTGCTTAGTCGCTTTATTAAAAGATTTCAAAGATATTTTCGTGTGGTCCTACGAAGACATGCCTGGAATCGATCCTAAGATTGTACAGCACCGGATCCCTCTTGACCTTGAGGCCCGACCCGTCAAGCAGAAGCTTTAGAGAATACGCCCGAATTGGGCTTTGAAAATCAAAGAAGAGGTCACTAAACAAATAGATGCAGGGTTTTTGTTAGTATCTGAATATCCTACTTGGTTGGCCAACATTGTTCTGGTGCCGAAGAAAGATGGCAGAATTCGAGTGTGTGTGGATTTCAGAGATCTGAACAAAGCTAGTCCGAAGGACGACTTTCCTCTACCGCACATCGACAAATTGGTAGACTTCACTGCAGGCCATGTGTTACTCTCCTTCATGGATGGGTTTTCTGGGTACAACCAGATCTTGATGGCACCCAAAGATAGAGAGAAAACTGCCTTCACCACGCCGTGGGGAACCTACTGTTACAGGGTGATGCCGTTCGGTTTGAAAAATACTGGGGCTACTTATCAACGGGCTGCAACCACAATTCTACATGATATGATCCACAAAGAGGTTGAGGTGTACGTGGACGACATGATTGCCAAGTCCAAGGAAAGAGAGGGCCACTACACCGCCTTAGAGAAATTCTTTCAACGGATCAAAGAATATCGATTGAGGCTGAATCCACATAAGTGCACTTTTCGTATCACAGCAGGGAAACTGCTGGGGTTCTTGATTACACAGAGGGGCATCGAGGTTGTTCCTTCCAAAATCAAGGCCATCCTAGAAATGCCACCACCAAGGACTGAAAAGGAGGTGCGAGGCTTTCTAGGTAAAGTACAATGCATAAGACGGTTTTTTGTAAAATTAACCTTGACTTGTGAATCACTATTTGGTCTCCTGAAGAAAGGAAAGAAATTCCAATGGGATGACCGATGCCAGGTTGCTTTTGAACAGATCAAACAGTACCTTCAGAACCCGCCCGTGTTGTCACCTCCAGAGCCGTAGAAGTCGTTGATTTTGTATCTATCAGTAACCGACACGACTTTGGGCTGCATGCTTGCGCAGGAATCTGAGGATAGAATAGAGAAAGCCATCTATTACCTGAGCAAGAAGATGCTAGAATATGAAACCCGTTACACCTCGTTGGAGAAGGCTTGCTTGGCCTTGGTATGGGCTACGAAGAAGTTGAGGCACTACCTGTTAGCTCACTCCGTAATTCTGGTTTCGAGATTAGATTCCATCAAATATCTCTTCTAGAAACCAACTCTTACGGGTAGGCTAGCCCATTGGTTGCTTCTTCTCTCCGAATTTGATTTGAAGTATATGACTCGCAAGTCTGTTAAGGGGAGAGCAGTAGCTGAGTTCCTGGCTGATCACCCAGTGGAGAGAGACGAAGCAGTAGAGTATTTGTTCCCAGATGAGGCTATTCTGCAAGTCGATGAAGAGATTTGGACCATGTACTTTGATGGAGTATCTAACCAGTACGATTATGGGATAAGGGTGTTGCAGATAGTACCAAACAATTCCCACATACCTTTAGCTTTCAAACTCCGGTTCAAGGTATCTAACAACGAAGCAGAATACGAGGCATGTATCGCTGGCTTAGAAGCCGCCTTGGAACTAGGGGCAAAAAGGTTGGACGTCATTGGGGACTCGAACCTGGTTGTGTCTCAATCGAAAGGAGACTGGAAGGTTAAGGAAGAAAGGATGAAAATCTATCACTAAACCCTGGATGTTCTGATTCCCAGGTTTGAGAAGCTGACCTTCACACATCTTTAAAAGAGAACAACAGGTTCGCTGACGCTTTATCAACTCTATCTTTTATGATAGACATCCCTTTGAGAGTCCAGATGCGTCCAATCATTATTGAACAGAGGTATGTGTCGGCCTATGAGTTGATCGCCGCAATAGATGAAGTGCAAGATCAGAACCCCTGGTATCATGATATCTGAAACTTCTTGGAAAAGAAGGCTTATCCACTAGGGGCAAATGCCAAAGATAAAAGGACAATACGGCGAATGGCCGCTCAGTTTATCATCTGTGGGGGCAAATTGTATAAACGAGGCCATCTGGGAATGCACAAGCTGTGTGTTGATGCAGAAGAGTCAAAGCACCTAATGGAGGCCATTCACGGAGGAGAATGTGGTGTGCACATGAGCGGAGTGATGCTAGCTCAAAAGATTCTCAAGCAGGGTTACTACTGGTCAACCATGGAAGAGGATTGTATCGATTTTGTTCGGCGATGCCACAAATGCCAAATTCATGCAAATAATATGAATATCCCGCCGTCGATACTGTACAACATGACTTCACCATGGCCGTTTTTAGTCTGGGGAATTGATGTTATTGGGACAGTTATGCCGAAAGGCTCGAATGGGCATGAGTACATCCTGGTAGCAATTGACTATTTTACAAAGTGGGTGGAAGCCCAGTCCTATGAAGTGCTGAAAGCATCGCATGTAGCCAAGTCCTATGAACCGGGGGCAAGTAGGAAATAAGCCAACATACACAAGCAAAGGGCATGTTGCCAAAAATCTTGCCAAAGACGGTCGCTGTGGTCGCCAACGTCAGAAAACCGATGAATCAAACTGGGAATGTCTAGTTCTCCGTTGTGAACCAAAGATTGGGCATCACGTAAAGTGAGCCCACACATCCTTCCTAAAGCTTGGATGTGACTAAAACGAGACTGGGGCAAGATTTTCTCATCACGCCAGGATTCTATTAAAACTTGGAACTCTTCAATTGTTGGACACATCTCTTGCCCCCCGAAGTTAAACACATGTGTAACCGGGTTCGAACGTCTAGCCGCGACATGAAGAAACAGAAAACACAGTGGGGTACGACTTAGCAGGAATAGTGCATTTATCTTGAAACCCCAGAAATTCACTTTTTTCGAGCCATCTAAAGTTGCAATCCAAGTCAAGAGTTTTTCGGTGAAGAATAGCACCATTTGTGGCAAAAACAGAGCTGGAATGAAGAAATTACGAAGTCCTAACTTTTGTAGAAGATAAGGTGCTGAGTGGATGACAGGTGGCAGCAATCTGGAGGACCCCTGCACTGATGGCCGACTGGCCAGTGTGGGTGGCTAACCGGCCACCTTTTGTAGCCGACCGGCCACTTTTGGTGGCCAACAGTCATCACGAAGTGGCCGACAACCCTTGTTTGTGCCCAGCAGAATTCCTTTGGTCTTTCTGTGTGTTGAGAGTGTTGAGAGCTTATGTTTTGTTCTGCTCTTGATGTGTTCTGCTGTTTTGTTTAAGTAGTTTTGTTCAGTTGCTCGTAATTTGCTTCAATTTGTTTATCGAGTTGTTGTATTGCTTATGGAGTTGTATTTGTTTTGTTTATTGAGTTGTTGAGTTGCTTATCGAGTTATAGTTATTTTGTTTATCGAGTTGTTGCATTGTTCGTCAAGTTGTTTTACTTTGTTTGTTATGTGTTGGTCGGTTCATTACCTGATTAAGTGAATACCAATACATTGCACAAATTTCAAATCCCATTGCTCTTTTTTTTTTTTTATTATGCAATGTGGTGTTATGCGATGCTCAGAATGTAAAATACAACACTTTTTTTGCCAAAAGCTGTTTTTCATTCCGATCATGGTTTCTTTTTACAAAGAGTATAAGTTTTTAAGAAAATAAAACTGTCTACAACTGTACAATGTGCCAACACTACTAGCAAAAAAGAAACAAAACAAAATACAGAGAATCAGCGCCAGTTGTCTCAAGCTCTAGAGGCCCTTTTCGTCCTCTTCCTCAGCGGAGTGGACTCTGCAGAGCTGTCTCCATCCGCACTGCTATCTAAACCTGATGCTGAATTCGAACCGAAACCGAAGTCGTCGTCATCCTCTGTATTAGAACCTGGCTCAGCCTCATCTCCATTAGCAGAATCTGAGTCAACATCATCATCTCTACAGCCTCCTCGATCTCACTGGTCTCATCGTCATCGCACATGATAGGCTCACAACGTCCCCCGTGGCCACGTGCTGAAGCCTGTCTCTCTCTCCCTACTGTTGGAGAGGGCGCTGATGGTCCTGCTCCTGCTGCTGCCGGTCCTGTCGATAGAGGTGGGACCTGAAAAGGCAGTTTGAATATGTCAGCCACAGTATGTGTATCAGATGCAACTATGATATGTGGAATGAGTACATGCAGAAGTCAAATATGGTGGGTGAATACAATGTGTCAGATGTGATGTATCAGTGCAGTATGGGGAAATGTTCAGTTGAAGTGTCAGTTTCAATATGCCAGCAGAAATATGATGACCGAAATGCAAGAGAATTGAAAATTACCTGAATGCTGTGGGAGCTGAGTATCACCTCCCTCCTCAAGATCATGCCCTCGAATGAGGCCAGCATGGTAAGCCCTCAACATAGCCTACGAGTGCCTGCAAATGCAATTTGGAATGATCAGTATCTAGAAAGAATGTATGTTTGAGTATCTAAGCGAGAATGAGAAAAATGAAAATTGTAGTACATACCGGAGGTGAATCAGGTGTCCTAACGTATCGATGACTAGGCAATGAAGGCTCAATCAGAATCTGATAAGCCTCTCTAGAGTACCGCTAACCTATCAACTCAGTCGGAAGCTCTGGCCAGCCGAAACTCTGCCTAGCGGGGGGCATCCCTCTAGCCTTGCCCCTCGGTGCTCGGGCCCTACTCATCAAAGGGGCATCTGTTGCTCTCCCTGTACAAGTACGAACACCCGTCAAGGGAGGCATGAGGTGCGTCTGAATGTATGTCGTGTAGTCCCCCTCTCCGAGAAAATAGTCTGCCTCTACATCTCGCGTAAAGCCAATAATCGCTTAGGAGAAGAGACTCTCTGTGGCTCGCATGGATGGCAGAAATGGCATGGGAACCGTCTGTAGTGGCAAACCTAACGTCTGGCACAAGAAGCGCTCACCTAGGAACCAAGCTTGGCCTACTGGTCCCTCAAGCACGAGCCAATAGCGAAAAACGCCCCAAGCGTCGGTAAACTGCTATCTGACACCCTCTGGCATCGTCACCTAGGGCTGCCACGTGATCTGCAGACAGCAAATGCATAGGTTGTTAGTTGCCATCAGATATGCAAATATGAATTGGAGCTGAAAGCAGAAAGAACTGTGAGTTTTGAGTTACCTCTGCTGCCCTCACTGTATTAAAATACCGATAAAAAAATGAAAGGGTCTCTCGGGTCCTTGGCCGGCATCTCCCATCGTACTGGTGAGAGTATGGCACCCCAGAAGGCATCTCCACTTCTGGCTCTGGGGCAAGTGTTGGAAAATAGGCATAAACCTATAGCTGTAAAAAAGCAAAAGGGCAACAGTGAGTATACAACTGTTTAAACACAGATAATGCGGAAAGCAGAGTATTTGAACAATGTCCAAAGAATACAGAATATAGAGAAAATACGGAAAGCAAGGTGTGTAGTGCAGTGTATAGAAAGTACAAATGCAAAGCAGAAATTAGACTCTGTGTGCAGTGTGCGGTGTGTGCGGTGTACAGAAAGTGCAAAGCAAAAAGCACAGCAGAGAATATAAAGCAGAAAAGTAAAGCATACCTCCCAGGCTCTCCAATAGTCGTCAACTCTGTTCTTGCTTCTCCGAGATGTTGAGCTCATATAGCAGTACAGGGTAGCGAGGCCAGCGCCGCCCCAGTCGTAATGCCGGACCTGAGACAAGTCCACCAAAGCACTCAAAAGATATAGCCCGACTGTGTTCGCCTTGTTGGCGAATAAGGTAGTACCAAAGAGGAACATCAAGAAGCCTCGAGCATACTGCTCGATCTCCTCTACAGTCTCCGGTAGCTGTCCCTCTGAACTGGTCTGCAAACCAGCTGTACCAAACTGTCCCTGATCGAAAGATAGGAGGGCGTGCCCCCAGCAAATAGATCCAAGCGGCCTCCCACTCACCCATGTCAGTATCATATGGGATCGGCCGGCCTCCTACCTCGATGCCCGTGAGCATAGCAAAATCGTATGAGGTCATCGTCATGTCCCTATGTAGAGAAGTGGAAAGAGTTGGTGGTGTCCCACCATCTCTCTACTGGTGCGCCAAGTAGGGACCTGCTCGCCATGAGGCGTGACAACCCCACGTAGAATAAACCAAACCCCGCCGCATCGACGATCTGGTAGACACCGACGGGGAGGTCTATGTACCACTCCCTCGCTGATATGGTCCCATATCCTCAGGTAAAACGAGAGTCCACCTGTGTTCAGAATGAGCAGATGAAAGACAGTGCAAAAGTGCGAGCTATACAGGAAATGTAAAGTACATCGCGAAAAATATATGGAAACGGTGCGCACCTCGGAAGCGCCATGAGATAAGTGAGACTCTGGCTCTCACAACAAGAGATCATCTGGCGTACCTCGTGCGAATCCACTGAAATGACGAACTGTATCGGGCGGTAGTACATGCGCCTCGGGGTGGTATCTCTCTAGGTCGAAGGGTCAGACTCTAGGTGGTAATGGTATGTGCTCAAGATCTCCCTCCATCCCTGGAGAACCTCCGTCGTGGGGAATATCGTCTGCCATCTGCAAAGAAGGTGAGAAAGTAGGCGAAAATGAGCAAAATAGGTGAAAAATGCCAAAAGTCAACAAAAGTCAACTCTCGGAGAGAGAAAATGAGAGAAAAAGCCAAAGCTCGGGAAAAGGCGCAGAACTCAAGACAAACTCGAGGGAAACAAACCTCAAGTGGCAAAAATGGAGGAAAAAGCGCCGAAAACAAATTCCAATCCATTCAAAATGGAGGAAATCAAGAGGTTTTAGCGAATCAACTTCACGTAGGGCGTTGGAAAACATGTATAAAGCACGGGTCTAGGAGGAAAAAGTGTCTAGGAAGGAAGATGAAGCAATTTCGGCAATGTAGGTGTGAGGAAATGAGGCTTGGAGATGTGTACTTAAAGATATCTGTGCAAAAAGACCAAAATGGCCCAAATTGACACAAGTGGCCGACCGGCCACTATTTGTGGCCAACGGCCACCATTTCTATTCGACATAATTCCCTAGTGGCCAACAAGTGGCTGACATTTCTTCAAGGTGGCCGACAAGTTTTCAGTGTTCTCCCTATGTGTTTTTATGCTGTTTTGTGTCCTTGGTTCTCGAGAAGGTACAAGGAAAGTTCACTTTTCAGCTCAAAGTGTCTTTGCGAAAGTTTCGAACCATGTCTTTGATGCATGACTCATCACCAGCTAGCGTGAACGAGGTGTATCCTTTTTTTGATATATATTGTTACTCCTTCGAGAGGTAAATCGGAGGTTGCAACTAAATCGATTTTATTAGACACGCTTTTTTTACCGTTGGATAGAATGTGCATTTTATTCCATTTTTTTGCATCAAGCATGTTGTTTATCCTCGCATTGAGCATGCATTTTCGCGATTGATTATTGCGTGCATCCTATCCTATTGCATAGAATATGCATTTCTCTGTCTCTTGCATAGAACATGTTTTTGTTATTACTGCATAGAACATGCTTTGCTAATCTTGCGTAGAACGTGCACGCTTGCTATATTATGCTTGTTAAGTTTTTTTTCTTATGCAGACACAATATTGTATGTACGATTCATTCAGAGGAGTTCCAGGCGTGACCGCTCTTGCCCTTTGATTCACCTTGTTTTGGTTAGAAACATTGGGATGTGCTCCGATGTTTATACCACCCCCCGGTTCGAAGCATTTGGGACGTGTTCCGATGCTTATACCACCCTGTTTTGGTTAGAAACATTGGGACGTGCTCCGATGTTTATACCACCTCCCGGTTAGAAGCATTTGGGACGTGTTCCGATGCTTATACCACCCTGTTTTGGTTAGAAACATTGGGACATGCTTCGATGCTTATACCACCCCCCGGTTAGAAGCATTTGGGATGTGTTCCGATGCTTATACCACCCTGTTTTGGTTAGAAACATTGGGACGTGTTCCACTATTTATACCACCCCCCGGTGTTTACACCACCTCTTCTGGTTAGAAACATTCGGGTACGCCCGGTGTTTACACCACTGCTTGTTTTGATTAGAAGCATTCGGACGAGTTCCAGTGTTTACACCACTCCCTTTCTCCTCTCGCATGTGATGCGTTAGGATGCTTCGGTTAGAGACATTTGGGTGTGCCCCGGTGTTCTCGTTACCCCCTTTTTCCTTTCACGTGTGGCGCGTTAGGATATTTTCAGTTAGAAACATTCGGGTACGCCCAGTGTTTACACCATCCTCTTCCCCCCTCGCTTGCGACGCGTTAGGACGCTTTGGTTAAATGTATTCAGACGAGTTCTGATACTTATACCACTCTTTGTTTTGGTTACATATATTTTGGACGTGTTCCAATGTTTATCACTGTGCTCTTTGGTTCGGAACATTGTGGGGTGTCCCTGTGTTCGCACCATCTCTCTCCTTGTGTGTGCAACAAGTTGGAATCTTGTTTGGCACCTCGGGTGCACCTGATGGATTGTGTTATTCTTTGCCTTTCCTGCGTGATGCGTAGTTAAGCTGCAAAATTTTATTACATCCTTTCTGTATGCAATGTGGTTTGGTTCATGTTTACTTGCTTATGTATGAGTTTGCTGTAGCATTTCTTTGCATAGCACTTGCATTCAGTAGTTTCGTTACATTCTCATTGCATGATCATACGTTATGTTGTTGCATTGTGCATATCATTTGCATCTTACCCCAGAACTATGCTAGTTTGATTCCTTGCAAAGGGATACGTAGGCAGCCTGCGGGCGCAACCGTTCTTTGTTTTGTTTGGTTGTTTGTCTGAGTCTACGGCCTTGTCAAAAATGGGTTGTCTCTGGGCTTTGACATTCAGTCCCGTCATTTCATGACTTCCGAGTTCTGTCAAAGAGGGGCAATTGTAGACACCCCATTTTTGACCCACCTCAAGACTTAGACGTCATCGTTTGTGCACTCGATGATTGTGTTTGTTTGTGCTCATTTTGAGCGCCCGAAGTCCTCCGCGGAACGCCTTGTCTTTGAGCCTCTAAACCTATTTGTTTTGTGCTTGTTTTTTGGCCAAGCCTTGTTACCTCTTGCCTGGAAAGGATAGGGACCTTGTCAGCTAGTCCTAGGCCTTGTCGGCCACTAGTTGTGCTTGTCAGCCACTTGTGGTGGCCGACGGCCACTTGAGGTGGTCGGTCGGCTACTAAGAGTGGCCGACAGCCATTTGCCTCCTTTTTTAGATATTTGTTTGCTAGCTGTTGTTCACTGAAGTGCATCTCCATACACATGTATGGAGGGATGAATACAAGCTTCAATCTTGTTTTTCTATATATAGGGGGTGCTCTCCCCCCATTTGGAGGGGTTAGAAAAATTTGGATCAAATTTATCTTTCTCTCTCTCTTTTCTTGTTTTGTGCCTTAAAGCCTTGTTTCTCTACATCTTTGTACATCAAGCCTTAACCAAACACCCTCACCTTTGATCTGAGGTTCTTTGGGGTCTAGGTTGAGCTTTGGAAGGAGGTTTGAGCCTGAAATTGTGGCTGTTTTGTGTTGTGCTTCAAGAGGTATAAGACTCACCTTGTAAGCTTTGTTTTGACTACTTGTTTTACCATCTTCCTGTACTATTTTTGGCCTAGTTTTCAACTACAAAAAACTCTATTTTTTTTTTTTTTTTGGGCTTAACATGATGGTTTGAGGTCATTTTGTGTAAAGGGGTAGTCCACCATTCTTGTTGCTTAATTATGTGAGCTTTTGTGCCATGTTTCAAGGCTTTCAAATCAAACTTTTTAGCCCTTTAAACCACTAAAATTCATAGTTATTTCAGTGGCAAAAACCTTGTTTTGAAGTCCGAAATTAGAGGGGGTAGCCTCCCCTTCTTGAGTCTTGTTTGCAAGCCTAGATAGCTTAACATGTGAGCATGTTTTTCTATCATTTTGTACCTTAATCTCAGCATGTTTTTGCCACTGTTTTGACTGGTTTTCGCTCTATTTTAAGCTAGTTTGGTCCTTTGAGGCTTGTTTTGTGTGGTTGTAGTGTAAAGAGGCTTCACTAGCTTAATGTTTTAGGCTTTTAAACATGAATTGCATGAATCCCTTGCATGTTTAGGTGTCATTTTGCACTCTATTTCAACACTGAAATCTCTGCAATCTCCCTCTATTCTTCACTCTTTCATTTATTTTGAAAGGGGCTTCGAACCCCTTGTTGGCTTAAGTGTGAAATTGAGACACTTGTGCTTAATGGTTTCAATCCTCTTTTGAGGGTTTCTACTAACCAACGGCATGAGATCTCTTTCATCCTTAAGGCACTTGTGGTTTAAGCCCTCTTTCCATTAGAGGACACTCACATTTTGGACTAATCAATTAAAGAATGGATTGGTAAGTTAAAATGTGTAAACAAAGTGAACAAAGTAAAAGAGGCAAGATTAAGCATCTTCGTGTTGTATTGCATGTGTTCAGATCGGACGTTAATTCGAACACGAGAAAAATGGGATGTTTCATACCCAAAGTGATGAAACGTGCCACTTTTCTTGGTCTCCGTCACTCTTGATCATGCATGATAGGGTCGTGGTTTTGTCGTGTCTTGTTTTGCATTCATTAACTTGTGCAAGTTTGGCTCCTTAGCCATCATGCATTGAAAATGCTTGGTTGATGGTTTGAGGGCCGAGAATTACACTCATTTGAACTTGTGTAATGATAAAGAGAGTAACAATGCACACAAACCTTAAGAATACACTACTTTGCCTCTGTTTGCTCTCTGTTACAGCAAAAAAGAAAGATCGGGGCAGGGGTGGCTGACCAGCCAGAAGTAGTGGCCGACAGCCACTAGCAGTAGCCGACCGGCCAGTTATAGTAGCCGACGGCCGCCTTTGGTAGCCGACTGGCCACCAATGAATTTTTGCACAAGTGTGCTCCTGAGTTGGAGCAAAGGTATTCTGGGAGTTGGCACAATTTTCAGTGATCAAACGAGGGCAAACAAAGGCATCCGATAGCAAGGCAGTGGCATTTTCGAGTGGAACAATCGAGCATGCATGCATCGCTCGCCCTCGTGGCCATTTAATTGCTTTAGTTAGCTTAGTATAGCTAGTTAATTCAAATGTCGTACTTAATTAGTTAGAGTAACTAATTCTTCAGTTTCAATTTGTAATATTTAGCTAGCTTAGAATAGTTAGTCAATTTGTTTCAATTGTTGTAATAAATAGCTTAGAATAGTTAATTAGTTTTGGTTTGTAATAGTTAGCTTAATTAACGTAGCTAGTTAGTTAGCTTATTTATTTAGACCCTCCTTCGCAAGGGCATAATGTTGTAATAAATGTGCGTGCGTGTGTGCATGTCTCCCAACCCTACGCCTTTCTCCCTTTTATTTAATCGCTTTCGATGGTTAGATTTGGGACATTTTCAATTAGCATACCTTATGCTTATATGCTTGCATCCATTCATTTGTCTTGCATGCACCGAGGCTCTGCACATCATTCAAACTGCATTGCAATTTCAATACTTCTTTGAATACGTGTTTCAAAGCATGCTATCAAAGTATTGCAAATGTCATATTAACAGCTGAGCCTATTAATTGCATTATTGCATGCGTTGCATTAGACATCATATATAGTTAGGATCATGCATTTTTTCTAACTAGTTTCTGTTTTGGCTTGGAGTACTCAGCGAGTTTTATGCTTTAGCATACTTGCATGAGTGTGATTGCTATCTTGCCATGATTCACATGCTTGCCATGAGGCTATGTGCTTATTTGCTAAACTACATGAATGCCTGTGGTTGAAGGCTTTGTTGTTTGAATTGGAACGATTCAACGAATGCGTGTTTTAAGCCCACTTTGTTGAGTGGCAAAATCAAGTTTTAAAGCCCACTACGTTTGGTGACAAATCCGCACTTTTAAGCCCACTTGAGGGTGGCAAATTCAAACCATTTTCGAAAACAAACATGAGTTTAATTGTTCCAAGTCTTGCGACTAGTCTATACTTTCTTGTGTGCGTCACATAGTAAAGCTAGTTTAATAATCGGAACAAGAGCACATGAGATTTATAAAACCGCATATCATGATTAGTAGAGGCCGATCTTTGATCGGGCGAGTGGGGGTGCTCATTTCATGACCTTCCCCCTTCGTACCTAAGTTCTCGAGCCGAGACAACTTTGGTGATGACGGACACGTGGCCTTTGGCACGAGTCAGGGGTTTCTAAATTTCTCAAAAATAAAATATTTAGATGGCGACTCTGTAATCTGGAAAAGCAGTCCAATTCTGGCATTATTTAATTTAAAATCGATTTTTCAAAATGATTTGCCGGATTGGGCTCTTTGGTGATTATCAGTTTTCACATTGCACCTTGTGAGACTAGATTCAGAACCGTGGGAGTCTGAACTGTGAGGCCTTCTTTTCAAACCCTTTCCGAAAGGCGGGGCTAGGAAAAGACGAGCCCGCAGCTAACCGCTCGAGTGCAACTTTCACCTCTAGAGTAGTAAAACTTTCTTCCTAGAAGTTCAGGCGCTCTGCAAAAATACTGAATGATCTGTTTCTTCACTTGAGCATACAAATGACCGCTCGATCGGTCAAACAATTTCGACTGAAAGGATTAAGATCGATCCCGGTACTTAGTTAGTGAAGTGGCAAACATGAAATGATTAAGATCATAGACTCCTTTCCATAGGCACAATTCGGGTTGGATTCGCATCTAAATACTCATAGCCTCACTGAAATAAAAGATCAAATAAAATTATAACTGAAAGCAGTTCTGTCCAACGAGATTGGCCATTACAAAAACCTAACAATATATATATATATATATATATATAACATATGACATAAACTTAATGGGAAACTTTTTATCTGAACTTTTTAAAAGGAAGGTTGAGACATAGTGAATATACCCAAAACATTCTCCATAAGGAGAAGGTGTTGTTTGGCCCGTGAGGCCCATAACGGGTCCCGTTTCGATGATCCAAACCGTTCATTTGGTCGAGCACTTTGTGTATTTCATCCATAAAAAAAAATTAGGTCGATCCAATAATTATAACTTGTTCAATTTATTGCTTTTATCACTAAAAAAATGTATGATTTATTTTTAAAAATACAATTGTTGTTTATTTTTTAGTGAAAAAATAGACAAGTTACAATTATCGGATCAACCTAATTTTTTTTGTGGACAAAAAACACAAAGTGCCCGACAAAATGAACGGTTCGAATCATTGGAATGGACCCGTGGTGGGCCCCACGGGCACAAACAACGCCCTCCTATCCAAAATTTGGACTAGGGGGGATCCTTCTCCTTTATAATTAACTACATACAAAAGGAATATTCACAATGAACTTATAGAAAAGGTAATTGACACATGAAAGGGAAACAAACTTTCCTAGAATTCAAATATCACTTCAATGAACAAAAAACTCACAAACTCGTCATTGTTCAAAAACCAACTTTTCCCAATGGTTTCTTGAATGGGTATCTGCTAAACACCATGTCAGAAGTGTAATCACTATTATGTTCAATTGAGGAATGGAAGCATGTAGCCTAAAATGCAAACATTAAATCATATCTTAATTATCAAGAGATCATTGTAGCTTGTGTGTGTATGTGATCAACTATATACACATGTAATTTATATGCATGACGCAAATGTGATTGTTATAAGTTTGGAACAAGTGTAGATTGCTTGAGACCTTGTGTGGTCAAGTATTTGTTTGGTTCAATCAAGTTCAAGTCTTATTTTATGTTTTCTATGAATTTGCTTGCTAGCTGTCGTGTTGGAAGAGTTTTGCTTATGTTTAATTAAGTTTCATGGTCTATGAATCATATTTTCCTATTTTGGAATTCTAAATCAATTAGGAGAAGAGAAATCCAGCACCCTATAGATGCCCAGTTTCCAAAATTTCATGGAGATGAGTTTATAGATTCTAAGATGTGTCTAAAGCTTTTAAGTGATTCTGAAATGGAAGTAATACCTAAGAATTCTGGATGAGATTCCAAAGAATTCTCATGAAGTGTTTGATGTCTCTAGCTTTTCAATATAAACTCTACTTTTACAGCCTGAACCCTTTCTTTTATCCTTTTGGCTTGTAAAATTTAATACCTTCAGTTGCTCTTTAAAATTTCATGCAACAAAAAGATTTCAGCCCCTCACAATCAACAAAATAAACAAAAACAAACCACAACTATACAATACAATATACACGTTAACTACCATGAAAAGTATACCCAATTTAGAAAATGAAATTTGGGACGATCTTACTGATGCAGGTTTGAGATTTGGGATGATTTACCATTAGCCTCCTACTCATATTACAAGTTTAACAAGTACAAGGCATAATAGACATTTTATCAAACAAGTGGTGAGTGTCATTAAAATTCACAATTTAAACATAAAAAAGAATAACATATCTAAATTTCAATAATTAATAATATGAGTTCAAGCATTTTTTTTTATCAGCAACAAGAACCTTTAGTGAAATGGAGGTTTTTTTCAACTTGGGTTTTGCTTATCAAAACTCTTTAAAATTTCTTCAGTGAAAGAGAGACCCAAGCTGATGAGTGATAGAGAAGGCTATCTTAGAGGAGAGAGAGCCTGCCTGTACATGCAAAAACCTCTATTTTAGTGTTTTCAATGTGTGAACCCACAAAAGTCTCTCTAAAAAACTCTGTTTTGATTTCTGGATTTGTTTATTTTCATTTCTTTGTTCTTTGTTAACCTCTGTGTGTGTGTGTGTGTATAAACTAATAATAAGAGGGAGATTTAAAAAATGTATAGTTAATTCTTGCTTTCATTGAAACAAACCCTAAAATGACATTACCCTTTCTCAAATCATTGATATCTAGCCTAGTACAAACACTATCAGAAAAGGTAGAAAGAATGGCAATAGAAAGAGAAGGCAAGGGGAAAACATGGAAAAAGAAACCAATAGAGGCAACAACAACAAAGAGTGAAAAAAAATGAAGCTAATTGGGGAAAATAAAGGTACGCAAAGGACTCTTACCTCCGACGATGGTGCTTCAGTGCGACAATGGTGCTTCGAACGACCTCTGACGTATGCTACAATGAGACTCTTCGTCTCCAACAGCAAGCTTTCTTCAGAAGTTAGAGATAAAAATAAAAAAATAAAAAACTAATCAATTAGGGAAAATAGGTAAAAGAAGAGGCAACGATGTCGTTTAATTAATTAATTGAAGGGAATCCGCTATTTTTTTAACAACTATTGGTCATGGTTACTTGATTCGGGTTTGGTGGAGTGGTGGTGGCTGCATGTTGCGCCCTTCCAGGAGGTTTATTTTAACTGATTCACATGGGTTTGATCATGTTGCTTGGTGGTGGCTACAACTTGCGCCTTATCAAGTAACTTGCATTTGTTTTCCTAGCTGTCTTCTTTTCTTTCCGTTTTATGGTGTCATTGCTACTCTAGTTTTTTGCTCTATTTCCTACCTCTATGGGGCTATGTAGGGGGTTTATTTTCATTTTGCTTGGGTTGGTAAGGTGTATAGGGCTACTGGTGTAGTGTTTTTGTGTTATATTTTGTTGTATTTGTTTGGGTACAAGTGTTGTTTGGTGGCTGTCCTATTTTGCTATGGATGGCTAGTGGTTGCTTTTTATTGTTGGCTACATAGAGTTGGTTTCATAGCCTTTGTCTGTGTGTTAGTTTTGTGTTTCATTTGTTTTGTTTGTGTTGGTGGTTTGTATAGTTGTGGTATGGCTTGGAGCATGCCCCTTGTAAATTTGTAATTTTTCTGTTTTATTTTATGTCTTATTCACCAAAAAAAAAAAAGTAGAATATATATAAGGCAGTTTTCAAACAACTGCCGAAAAAAATGCCCTTTCAATTCCACTATCAATAATACACACCCTTTAAAAGCGGTTTTTTATAAACCGCCGTTTATTACAAATTATTAATGGCAATTTGTTTACCCCCCATAATTATACATTTAACGGCAGTCTTTTTATCGTCGTTTTTAAAGCCGCCGTTGAAGACCAACTTTGGTGTAGTGGTTCATTGTCACACTGTGGTACCTTAATCCCCATCTTTATATTATAAAATAAAATATTTTGAATCTGAGGTGGTCGTCCAGCATATAAAATCACATTTAGCCTCGTCAGATCTTGGTCAAGAATCAGATGTAAGTAAAAATCTGAAAGCTTTCTCAGTGACAAGCTGATGATGAAGACGAGATAAGTGATAATGGCTAGTATCACTACTACAAATACAGATAAAGATCACACTTTTTTTGTGTGATGTATGTTTTTTAATCACACTTTTTAAGTTTTATTAAAGTGTGGTCTTTGGGAGTGTGATTAAAAATGGTCATTTTTAATCACCCTTTTTAAGTGTCATTAAAAACTTTCATCATATCTTTTAAGTGTGATTAATAATATTTAGATCACACATTTTAAGTGCGATTAAAAACATTTAGATCACAACTTTTAAGTGTGATTAAAAACATTTAGATCACACTTGGTAAGTGTGATTAATAACATTTAGATCACACTTTTTAAGTGTGATTAAAAACATTTAGATCACATCTTTTAAGTGTGATTAAAAATATTTAGATCACACATTTTAAGTGTGATTAAAAACATTTAGATCACATCTTTTAAGTGTGATTAATAACTAATAAAATATGTGATAAAAAAAAATCGACATATTTGAAGAATATTCAATATTATTTTTGTACGCGCATTTGAAGAATATAATACACACTATATACTATATTTTGAATCGCAACCATATATTGAATGGAATAACGTCATATATTTCATAAATGAAGGTTAAATGTTCAAAAGTATATATAAAGAAATTAATAAAAAAAATTTAACTGTGATTACATATATTAAAAAATTAAAAACACTTGAAAAAACTAAGTTCTTGATTGCTTTCAAAGCCATGTGGTTCGGCTCGTCAAAAGGTAAGTATCCAGCCATAAGAACAAACAGAATGACCCCACAAGACCATATATCAGCTGCTGTACCATCATAACCTTTATCGGTGAGCACCTGATAGAAAGGGGGAAAAAAAAGAAAGAAAGAAAGAAAGAAGTATCACAAATGCAAGAAACTAATAAGAAAAGGAAAAAATTTTGCATCAAAGTGACCATCCATTTCCATGACATCATAATTGATACCTCAGGAGCAACATAATTTGGGGTTCCGCAGGTAGTGTGAAACAACACGTCTTCCTACAGTAAACAAGGTAGTCAGTCTTTGATTAAGCAAAGCCACAACACTAACTTATATTGATGAATGAGGGTTAGGTTTAAGGCAATCCATAACTTATGTGTCTGAATGATATTGAGATCATATAACCTCAATGTGGATTAGATCAAGTCTTAAAAAATGGTCACTGAATGTTTTCAAAGTGTCGAAATATAGATGATGCATAATACAGAATCTTATGAAGAAGTCAACTAATAAAACTAAACTGCCTCCTTGATTTGGGGAACTAATATAAAAAGAGGGAAAGGAAAGACACAAATCATAAAAAAAAAGTTCATTTCCAAATTAATAGAAACAAGAAATGAACAAGCCACTGAAGGACAGAAGAAAAACTAATGGCCACATTATTCCTGAGGAATTCCTTTCAGAGCAGGGCACTGCTCCTGGCCAGAAAGGTAGTTTCTGGACTAGGTGATTTTAGTAAACCAAATAGACTGCAAAATTGACTCAGTGCTGCAACCACTTTTAAAAATTTAAAGTTCAATTTATTAACACCCACCTGCTAAAAATCTGCTCTTAGATGAGGAAATTGTTGCAAACTCACATAATACTTACCCGCACTTGCTGGGAAAATGCACTCAATCCAAAGTCTGAAACCTTGAGAACACCAAATGAGTCTAGAAGCAGATTCTCGGGCTGCAAAAGATGCAGGGTAATGCAAATTTCAGAGTCATGGTCGAATAGATAGCCAAAGAAACCAAATTACTGTTAGATAATAAATTCTTTTTTATAGGAAAAAATTAGAATAAATACATTAATTAATCAATGAAACATGTAAGAAACTTTGTTAAACCTTTAAGTCTCTGTGGTACATGCCTCTACTGTGGCAGTAGTCTACAGCATTGATGAGCTGCTGAGAATATCTCCTAGCTTCATCCTCTTTAAGTCTTCCTAGTTTGGCCTAGTTATAAAAGGGTCAATAAGGGAATATTATCAGAAAAATACAAGACTCGGTACCCACATGATTTACATAAATGAGCCTCAATAGAGCTCATTTACCACAACAAAATGGTAAGCATGACATGAGCAATGCCTAAATTAAGATGTAATGCATTACACAACTGATTATATTATGAATGAAATTATAGGTGCTCAGAGAGTAGAAGCTCAAAAAACAATGCCTTGCTATTTTGTCAAAAAGCTCGCCCTCGCCAACATACTCGAGCACAATGTAGATCTTTGTCTTTCTTGCCATAACCTATTTTCAAGCATAGAAAAAGGATGCATTAACATGTAAAATATGAAGCACTTAGACCATCATAGTTCTAGTAGTGCGAAGAGCGTTCAATTCCTTTTAAATTCTGCTCATAAATATCAAAAAAACTCAAAAAAATGTTGCAACAAATAGACATATAGGATAGGCTACTAGTAGTTAGTTAATTACCTTGGCATAACAATTGACTCTTCTTAATCTGGCTTTCCTGTAAGATGGGCGCACATTAAGGGCAGCAGTCCAGTCCTTCATTGCTTTCTCAAATTGACTAAGTTTGGACCTGCAAGTGGCTCTGTTGCACAACAACACCGAGTTGTAGGGGTCATGGTCGAGTCCCTCTCCATATGCAACACAAGCCTCTGAGTATCTTTATCCCCTGAACAAATCGTTACCGTTGGATCAAGCCATTGCCACCGCCCATGTCCTCCTAACCACCATGTTCACTTCCTTGCTGCTTGAGTCCAGCCGTGCTGCTCTTTGAGCCGCTGCTATTGCATCATCAAATCTGTCAACATAAATACACGACTTCTGACTCATTAAATTTTTTTTTTTTATAATCAAAGGTGTTGGATAGTTGTTTTGTTATACTAACAAAACACAATTCAACAAATGAAAAACTAAAAAACAAGAGGTGACCAAACCTTTTGAATAAATTAAATCATATGAGTAACTTAAAAAACTATCAAAGGTGTTGGATAGTTGTTTTGTTATATATATCAGTAATTTTTAAAACCTAACTTGATTGGTAATTAGATCATTATGGAATTTGAATTAATTAAATCATATGACCAAACCTTCATTTTTCTTATTATTTTGAACAAATTAAACCTTACAGCCAATTTGATGAGTGATTGGTGGTATGATTTAATTTGTTTAAATTGTAAAATTATCTTTTTGCCCATTAGGTTAGACTTTAACTGTTATTGATTTGGACTGGCATCTCCAACTGGATCACATGAATTGAATTTAGAGACTTTAGAAACTAAGTAGATGAAATTATTGTTTAATAATGAAACAGAAAAAATGACGATAGTTTAGCAGATGAAAGTTCAATTAACCCAAGATGAAATAAGTGAAAACATAGTTACCTCAGAGACAATTTGAAGATAATATAGACATGCTGCATTGTTTGGATCTATATTCATATATTCACCATAGCAACTTTGTTTAGTTGACTGCAAAAGGACATATAAAGATCATATTGTATTTATAATTGTAAGATATGAAGTGAGGTTAATTATGGTAAAGAGTAAAATCATCTTTTGTGTAAAAGCACAATCCCAAGGATAAGGTATTTGGCAAAGCAATGATGAAAGCAAGGATTTTTTTTTTGTAGGGTTAATTATATTTTTGATTCCTAAAATATGAGTTTTGTGTCATTTTGATTTTTAATGTTCAAACTGTCAATTTGGTGCCTAATGAATAAAATTTCAATTTGATTTTCAACATTTAAATTGTGTCAAATGGAGAAAGAAAGAGACCTCATGCACCCATTTATTACACCGGTGGTGATTCCTATATTTTCTTTTAAATTTTATTTTAGTTCCTCTAGTTTTGCACATGATATTTTTTTCGTTTAAAATTCTAATGATATATAAGAGAGGGACCACATTACAATAAAATTAAAAGTGTAGGATTCAAATTAAAACTTCAGTTAAACTATAGGGATTAATAATATAATTTACCTCAAAACATTAAAAATAAAAGAAAAAAAATGGAATTGTACCTCATAGATTTCATCTGAAATGAGTGATACACGATGAGCATATGGGATAGCTGAATTTTGGTCATCTTGGACATCTGTCACTGGATTGCCCAACAAATATCCCTAATGATCACTCCCATTCAAAGAAAGCAAAAATGAAAAAAAAATAATAATAATAAATAAATAAATAAAATTATGAACTGAAAATTCTTATCTGTTAGGTTGTGTTTTTGTTATTTGTTTTCATTTTTTATTTTTTGAAGACAAAATAATGAAAAGTTTGAAAGTATCCATCATTTTCATTTCTGAGTGAAAAAAAATTTTAAAATTAACTTTTTGATGTTCTATTTCCTAAAAATGAATTGTTTTAAAAAAATTCCAAAAAAGTTTCATGAAGAAGGAAAACAAAAAACAAAAACACAACTAAGCAATTGGAATAAGCTGAACAATTGATTAAAGTTTTAAAACTAGATCATGTACTTGTAGGTTCATTGTTGGTTGATGCCCAAGTTCATTACCTACAAAAAATAAAGTTAGTCACCGCAAAGTTAGAAAAGTTTTACTATTTTTTCTATTCTATTTATAAACTACTAATTTCATCTATAAAATTCTGATTTCATTTCATATAATTTAATTGAAAATAGTTCAACCAAACCAATAATCATAGAAACCTAAACAACTGGGCCAAAATATAATTTTACAATTTTAACAACATAAATCACACAACCAAACTCCTATCTTTGGACTTACGCTATATTAAACAATTTACACTCCATAGCCAAACACATAGGTTGATTATATTGTTTCAGTTGCTCAAATTTTGAAATGACATTTCTGCCCATCAAATTAGGATTTAACAATTATTGATTTGGACAACTGTCTCTAATTAGACCACATCAGCTGAAATTAGAAATAGAGACTTAATAGATGAAATTAATAATTTAAGGATAAAATAAAAAACAAGGAAGATAATTTAAGAGATAAAAATAAAGTTAGTAAAAATAATAAGAAAAAAAGTTTTTGTGAACACAAGGTACTGGTTAAAATTTCCTGAACAATGATGGAACAACCAAACCAGAGTAGGAGTCACCACCAATGTACAATGGATTATCAAGAAACTTGAGATGATCAATCAGCCACTGTGTCACAATAAAATAAAATAAATGAGATGAAGAGTTTAATTAGTTTTAACTATAAGAATGCAATAATAGTGCAATTAACCTTTTTCCATCCAAACAAGAAATATAAACCAAGAGTAAATCAAAAGTGGACACAGAATTTTCACATTATGGAATACAAATTATCTCAGATTTGTGTCCCATTCTTCAACAATTCATTTGTTTGCTATTTATTTGATTTTCCCCCAAAATCATTTTAACTGAACCCATATAATGAAACACCAATACTCAAAATTTCTATAGTTTGATTGATTATTCCTGCATTTTCTTGGCACCCAAACAGAAATAACTATAATATAAAATGAGGAAATCTTCTTACCTTCATCTTGAGGCAACTTTGACTCGGAAAATCTCAATGACCATAAGCAACTCAGTCCAATAATCAAAAGCACAACAGTGTTTCTATGAAGAATAAGAAAAGAAGAGAAAAAGAGAAGAGAAAAATACCCAACAATATGGCAATGTTTCACACAGGTAATGGGATATATTATTATATAAAAATAATATATTCAAAGCTATCTGCAATCACATTAATTAAAAGGTGTGAATAAAAAATATACATATAATCACATTTAATTTAAAAATAAAATAAAAAATAAATATTATTATACTCAATCAAATTAAGTATAATTAAAATATCAATTTAATTTTTTTTATTACATTTTCAATAAAAGTAAGATATTTTTATTTGTCAAAGTGTGATGTTTAACTATTTTTGTAGTAGTGACATAATCACACTTTAATTAGAAGGTGTGATTAAAAAATATATATATAATCACACTTATTTAAAAAGTGTGATTAAAAAGAAGTAGTGTATATATAATCACACTTTAATTAGAATGTGTGATTAAAAAATATATAAATAATCACACTTTAATTAGAATGTGTGATTAAAAATATATATATATATAATCACACTTGTTTAAAAAGTGTGATTAAAAAGTAGTAGTGTATATATAATCACACTTTTAATTAGAAGGTGTGATTAAAACATATATATGTAATCACACTTAATTGAAAAGTGACATAAAAAATAAATATTATCACACTCAATCAAATTAAGTGTGATTAAAATATCAATTTAATTTTTTTTATCATACTTCCAATAAAAGTGAGATCTTTTTTTTGTCAAAGTGTGATCTTTAACTATTTTTGTAATAGTGTATGGTGATAAACAAAAATGAAAATAGGGTAAACTATAAGAAAATAATTGAAGGAGAGAGAATGATTAAAAGTATCACCCTCTCCCCTTAAAAAAACACAGAAAGAGAGAGAAAAGCTAAGGTTTGGTAGAAATAGAGAGTACTACTGTTATTGTTAATTAGCTCAATAATTAGAATGGTTCTTAACTATGGCAACACAGCCAAGAAATTAAGAGAGTTGGTGGTGATCGTAGTAAGCTCCTCAATCTTTTTATAATTTTTTAATCATTTTTTATTATTTTATATAATTTAAAAAGGTTCAATTATTATTGAACACATATTTGAACTACAATATTAGAATATTCATTTATTTTTCAAATTAATGAATATTTGTTACACAAAATTAAATTTTACTTTCATTACTTTATATTAATTAATAAAAATTTTAACACACAAATTTATCATAATGATATTCTTTATTTTTCATTATTTAAAATATAAAAAAAAATGTATGTTCTCTATTTTAACTAATTTCTTTTTTTATTTATGTACTCCAACTCTACTATTTGTTTTACGTATTTATACATATAAATTGTTTAAAGAATCTCCCAAACTCTTCAAAATATAACTAGTTTTAAAAATGTTGTTAGTATAACTATTATAATAACTAATCCGTTGAAGTGACCAAACTATGCTAATACTAGTTATAGTAACTTCATTTAAAGAGTTTAATGGAGACGCTTTTGGCACCTCATAAAGGACAATGTAAACTAAAAGAAAGTGGAAGTGATGGTTTTGTTGGCCAAGAGCTTATCTCTGAAAAAAGATATTGTCAGGTAAATTATAATTTTTTTACCTTTACAATTTATTTTAAATTTAATTTTGATCTCTATTATTTTAATTTTGAAACTGGGTAATCTCAAAGTTTAAGTTTAGAGCATTTTCAATGGTAACTCATTAAATTTTGTAATTAAAGTTATTTTTAAGCTATGAACATTGTATAAAAATTATATTTTACTAATATTGTTTTAATGGTACTACTATTTTTTGCCTCAACCAATTTTCTCTCTATTTAATTTTCCTGTTTCAATTACTTTTAACCACTATTATTGAACTGTTTTTCTTCCCACCACAATTGAACCACTTCTCTCCAAAAAAAAAATAATAATAATAATAGCAAGACTTCTTAATTTAGTCATTCCGAAAAAAATACTGACAACATTTTTAAATCTCATTTGGCAATATCACTTTTTAACCTAAAAGTCAAAAAGTCATTAAAAAAATCAAAAAATCAACAACTTATACAAAAAGTCAAAGATTCCATTTTCTCTCTACTTTTTGCACATATTTTTGTAAAAAATCAAAAAATCATCCCAAACATACTAATTTCTTTTACATCATATTTTAGCCAAGAAGCCAAAAAATTACTAAAAAAAATTGTTCCCAAATGAGGCCTTAGTTTAAATTACACTCTTCTGCTCTGAGATTTAGAAAAAATATAAGGAAAATTTATTCATAAATCCTATTTGGGGAAATATTGATACATTTAGGTTTCATTTGGGAATTTTAATAACTTTTTCGGCAAATTACAGAAATAGTCCATGTACTTTACCCCGTGTGTCATTTTGGTCCCTGACATTTCCAATTGCGCGATTTAGCCCTTCAATTCAACGAAGTGTGCCAATTTCGTCCAATAATTGACGTCTGTTTGAAATTTTGAACGGAAAGCCAACACCTGCCTCTTGCGTGCTCCCTCTAGCAATTACTGAGGGGCACACTCGTCTTTTCATCTCAAACCCTAGTTGCCTCCCGCCAAAACCATATATGTCATCTCTATCTCCATTATATACACATACAGACTCCAATACACATACAGACTTCAAAATTGATGGCAGACGAAGGACGAAAGAAGAAGATGGATCATGTACTATGCCGATGCAGAATGAAAGCTCAGTTGAAGACTTCGTGGACAGAGAGCAACCCTGGACGAAGGTTTTGGGGATGTCCTCAATATGGTGTAAGTGTAGATGGAAAAAAATTAGGATGTCGTTTTTGTTTTACTATTTGTAAAGGCAACTAAGGTGTTTAAGAAAAAATATTGCAGAGCAGACATGCATGTGGATTCTTTCTGTGGGTGGATCCTCCATTGTGCCCTCGCGCTCGAGATATCATACTTGGGTTGTTGAGAAGAACCACCATGCTTGAAGAGCAATTAAAGATGTAGAGAGTAAGACAAAGGAAGTTGATTACTTTGATGGCATTGTCATGGCTCATTTTTTGGTGTTGGAACATGATTGGAGATGGTTCTGCAGCTGCTTCTCTTTCAAGTACTGGGAATGATGGAAATTAAAGCATGTAGACTAGAAATGAAGTGGTTTTTTTAAAAAAAATTTGTAAATTTTTTTGTTTTGAAGCTTCTGGACTGGGAATGGAGTAGGAATGAAGGGTGGTTTTTTTTTTTTTTTTTTTCTTCTTGTAATTGATGCTTATGTACTATTGGGAATGGATTTTAGGGTTTGATTTTGTTATGTCCAGACATGTTTTGAATGACGCTATATCAATGTGGAATGAAGCTGTAGCAATGTTTTTTAATCAACATTTGTTTGTCAACTTTTTAGTCAATGTTGAATTTTGAAATGAATGTTGAATGAACTGTTTTTGTTTATCAGTTTTTTTCAATCACACAGTCTTATGGTGCATTGTTTTGTTCACTTTTCCGGCTTTTGTTCACCTTTGCTACATTTGTTTGTTTCACTTTTAGCAAACATGATGCAACCTATAACAAGACATAGACATAAACATTGTAGCCATGGTCCAAACATGTTCCAATACAAAAAACAAATACTTCAAATAACACAAAGAGGCCAATCAGTTGGCAAATCCAACAAAACATTACTTTAATTAACAAATACTTCAAACATGGTCCAAAATGGCAAATCCAACAAAACATTACCATGTTCCAACAAAACATAGAAAGCCCAAATACAACAAAACATAATGCATAAGATTCTACAAAACAAACTATTGTCTACTATTAGGTAACTACTCCTTCAACATTTAATTGCTTCCATGTTTTGGTAGTAAAGACAAGGTCACAAACTTCTGCTCCTTTGACACATATGTTGTTGAACTCCCATATGGACCTGTAGATATGTTTGGCTCAATGAATGTGCTTGTTCTAATGAAACCTGGTGGAGGTCCCCTAATGTTCACCCCTTGCAATGCTGCTCTAAAGTTGAAGCTTGGTTGACTACCACTTGCTTTAGGCCTTACTGAAATGCTTACCGTGCTGCCTTGTTGACTACTGGCTTTAGTGGTTGCTTGGTCTCTTGGTTGACTATTGTGTGCTTGACTGCTTTTTTGGGTACTTGACTGGTTGTTTGTCACCTGCAAATTGTTAGTAATTAATTGTATGAAGGACACATAATAAATGAATTGAATTTATGAAGATGTAACAAATTGTGTAGGGTTGCCTTTGGTGCAATAGGCTGGCCTTTGCATCCTCTTTTGTTATGTCCAAGCTTACTGCACAAGCTGCATGTAGTTGTTGTGTTTCCTCTGTGCATCTTATAAGGATTCTTAGGCTCATTTGCTTGCATTTTTCTCAACTTTCTTGGCCTACCAGGTTGCTTCTTCACTTTTGGAGGCAATAATCCAGGCAACACAGACTTTGGCCACATTTCAGAACCATTTTTTGGGTATATCATTGGCTTATAGCTAGCCAAGTATGTCTCCTTCTTATACCAATGAGCCACATAATCTTTAGGTTGCTCATGTTTGTCATATATGGCTGAAATGGCATGACAACATGGTATGCCAGTTAGATCCACTTTCTGCATGAACAGGTTGAATCATCCAAATCAACTACAAATTGTTGGCCATTGAAGTAATTGATTTGGTACCTCAGACCTCCTACCCACATAGCAATACAATTGCTTGCATCTTCTTTCGTTTTCTCCAATGCTTGTTATATGTTAGGACAAATAGGTCTTAGTAAGCCCTCATTACTTCCCTTCTCACCTGCAGCCTCTTCATCAAGATACACCTAATGTCCTCTAACAAAGGGATTATGGTTTTTCCTCTAGCTTCTAGGATCAAGCTATTAAAGCTCTCACACATGTTGTTGTCTAACATATCAGACTTAACTGTAGGTGTGAAATGAGATCTAGACCAGGTGCTTGGGGGTTTTTCAACTAACCAATTGAATTCATCTTCATCAACTTCCTTCAACTCTTCCATATGAGCCTGAAATACTTGTACATAAGAAGCCTTTGCAGCTTTGTACACAGTGTCCTTCAAGTGCACCCCCTTCAAGCTATCTCTGAAATTGGTGTAAAGATGTCTGATGCAGAACCTATGCTCTACCATGGGTGTAACCTCTACAAGTGCTGGACACAATCCCTGCTTTGTAGGGGGGAAAAAAAGTTACACACATTAAATGAACTAAACAGTAAAAATAAATGCATGAAACTTCCAATAAGTATTTACCTTTTGCTTATCTGACATGAAGGTCACTCCTTGCTTGTTGAACCACCCAAGAGTGTCACATAATATTTCAAAAAACCATTTCCATGAACTCTTTGTTTCTCTTTCAACAACTGCAAATGCCAATGGATAGCTATTGTTATTCCCATCCAAACCAACAGCTTACAACAGTTGTCTCTTGTATAGCCCTTTCAAATGGTAGGCATCAACCCCAATGAATGGCCTACATCCTGCCAGAAAACCTTGCTTGCAACCTCCAAAGCATACAAAAATCCTTTGAAACCTAGGCTTGCCTTCATCTATTTCATGTTCTTCATTTTCTGCATTTTCATCATCTTCCTAGACTATGATAGTTATCTCTGGATTAGTTCTTTTTATCTCTTCACAGTAATCCCATAACTTGGCATATTGTTCCATGAGGCTTCCCTCTATCAATTCTTGTGCTTTTCTCTTTGTCCTATACACTTGGCTACTAGATATCCCAACCTTGTGCTCCTTTTGCACAGCTTGCTTGAATGACTGCACTAGAATGGATGGATTGGACTTCAATGTCTCCAAGTACTTCTTAGACAGCCATGTAGAATTCACATGCCTATTATAAAAAATTCTGCCACAATTGTGAGTGGGGACATATGTCTTTATCTGGAATGACGGTTGTCCTTGCATCTTGGATGCATAAAGCATCCACTCACATAGTGGCTTACAGGTGGCCCTAACCATCATGCTATCATTTTTGACTAACTTAATAGCCTTCCCAATCTTAATACGATGCTCCTTAACAGTAGCTTTCAATATTTTGGCAGTGCCAAAAACCATGCCAACCTTGAACTTTGGATCTGCCATATATGTGCTTGGATTAAACTCTGGGTATCTAACCATGTTGCTTTCAGCCTTTTCATCAGAAGATTCATTAATGCTCTTGAGGTCATCAGATGTAGCATCAAGCTCTAGGCAGACAATATGAGGTACCTCAACTCTTTCTGCATTATGCTTCTGCCTCCCTAACCCACCCCATTCAACATTCCTATCAACATTAGCATCAAATAGTATGTCATCCTTATTGAAATCATAGTCACTATCCTCAAAGTCCTCTAGATCTGTAGAATAGTTAGATGAATCATGACTTTGCCTTTCATTCTCACCCTCACCCTCCACATTACTTGTGCCACTTCTAATTTCCTCAATCACAACTGATGCATAGTGAAAGTGATTAAACTCTTCAAGCTTAAGCAACTGATCATCAGGGATGTGCTCTAAATACACTTCAATTATCCTACTTACATGCACCCATTTCACCATATCCATTACATCACTATCATTCCTAAGTGGCCTTAATCCATAATTTAAGTCCCTACTAGGCACTCGATAATGGTATGAAATGAATTCAGTATAACCTAACTTCTGAGCCATATCCCCTATCTCTGTCAACCTCATTTTGTCAGCATCACAATTGTCCCAAAATAATAATTTCCCCCCCCCCCCACGTAAGCCCTATTTACCAAAGACTTAAAAACCCCACCATGATGCATTTTGATAGTGAAATAATCACCATTTGGATCTGAAAAAGAAGATGACATATTTATTGTATGAACAATATAGGACAACGGGGACCACAACAAATTATCTATACATCAATTATAGATATTGATTTGTTTTTTTGTTAGTGTGCAGTGGTGTAGATGTGTCGACATGCGTGAATAAATAAACATATATTCACCTCGTCACTTTCAAACAGAGAAAAGCAAAGCAAAAGTAGATTCTTTGACCCACCCAATTCTTCAACTTGCAGACAGATAAAATAAAGCAAAATACAAAACCAAAAAAAAAAGAAAGTAAAGAGTACTTTTTTGCTTACCATAATCTGGTATTTCATCACTAATCCTCACAATCGCCATGTTCATCTTTTGACCTCGTCAATCGTTTTCTTCTCTATCTACGCCAATTTCAGCAGATTTACAATCAAACAATTTTTTGGTAACTCAAAACCCTAGAAATGATTCGATTGTGTAGGGACAAACAGAATGGACTTGCTGATTTGGGGAAGATGCAAGTATAGAGACAATGGAGGTAACTAGGGTTTGAGGTGAAAAGACGAGTGTGCCCCTCAGTAATTGCAAGAGGGAGCACGTGAGAGGCAGGTGCTAGCTTTCCGTCCAAAATTTCAAACGGGCATCAATTATCGGATGAAATTGACACACTTCGTTAAATTGAGGGGCTAAATTGCGCAATTGAAAATGTCAGGGACCAAAATGACACACAGGGTAAAGTATAGGGACTATTTCTGTAATTTGCCCCAACTTTTTGATTTTTTGGTTAAAATATAAGGTAAAAAAAATTAGTATGTTTGGAATAACTTTTTAATTTTTTTTATGAAAAGATGTGCAAAAAGTAAAGAGAAATTTTTTTGACTTTTTTGTATAGGTTGTTAGCTTTTTAGTTTTTTTTTTGTGACTTTTTGACTTTTAGACTAAAACAGTGAATTGCCAAACGAGACCTTAGTCTTAAGTATTTTATTTTAAACCAATTAGTCCTTTTTGTTTTTAGAAAGAAAGATTTGTTTGATTTGATACCATTTGAGTTTACTTGATTGCCTTTTTGTGAATATTTTTTCCAATTCTTTTAGTCATTTGTAGGATGGAAATGGAAATGTTATGTGTGCTGGTGTATTTTTTGAGAGATTTGGGGGAGTCATTTCGGTAACGCCTGCTGGATTGATGTTTAACGTGTTTGGTGTCGGGTATTGAAACTCCTTTTTTGGTGGTGTGGTGTTCCGGCAAAGGAATTACGGAGTTTGTTTGGTCTAGTCCAGGGTGGAATATCGCAAGTTACATGCGTCGATTTGTTGATGTTTTATGTTTAATGTTTAATGTTTTTTGCATTTTGTTGCGTTGGTTTCTACGATTGGTTTGATGTGTTGCCAGGTTCATTATTGCAACCCATTTTTTGTTGTTATGATGATTCCTTGTTGTGTTGTTTATTGTGTTTCATCGGATTGGTTAGGTAGATGGTTCAGTATGGTTGTGTTGTTTTGTTTATGTTGGTTTTTTTATGGAAATATTTTGGGTCACCATCGAGATATCACATGACATTGGTACGTCCATTATGTACATATGTAGCGTACCACATTGTTTGTGGTGTGTTAAGTTTTTCTTTTTTGTGTGCGATGATATTACAATGTGTCACAACACACTAGTTGTCATTGTTTTGGCCCATCATCTGTTTGTGTCACATGAGTATTCTGGTAATGTTGGTGTAATTGTAATGTGTGTGGTTAATTTCAATTCTTATTTGTATGGGTTTAACATGTCCATTCTTATTTGTAAGAGTGTTCTAGTAATGTTGGTGTACTTATAATATGTGTGGTTAATTTCAATTCTTATTTCACAATTGGAGTTTTAGCGTATTATATTGATTGGAGTGTTATGTTTGGAAAAAATACACTAAATAGTTTTTTTTTTTTGTGTGTGTGTGTGTTGTGTGTGTTGTGTGTGTGTTCTTATGTGTGTTACATTTGAGTATTACGTTTGGAAAAAATACAATAAGAAGTTTTTTTGGGAGTGTTATGTTGTCACGTTTGAAAAAAGTACATTAAAAAGTTTTTTAATGTGTTACATTGGAATGCTACATTGTTGTTCGTAATGTGGGATTTATTCTAGAAGGAGAAAAAACTCAAAACATCTATAATGCGAATTGCCCAAATATATAATTTCACATTTAGAGAAATCCACTTTCATTCCTCAAAAATTATTTCTAAACGTGCAAGTGACTACTTTTCTATGTAATTTGTACTTTAATGGGACCTTTGGATTTATAAGAAAAAATAAATAAAGACTAAACAGTTCACATCATCACATTTTGAGATTTATTAGTACTTCACCCATATTTAAATAATCCCACATCTTTTTGAAATTTTTGAAGAATCTCATATTTCAAATCATTCCAAATAAAAAGATTCTCATATAAAAATTCATCTTAAATTTGATTATCAAATATTGTATATCTTACCTTTCTAGCATAAAAATAAAAAAATAAAAAAATAAATAAAATATAATAGAAACAAAGGTATAGTCGTAAATTTAATTTTCAAATAATGGGGGTGTTTGTTTCAGCTTTTCAGAGCTAACTTATGGCTTTTAACTTTGAAAAAGTTATTTTGGACTGTTTGGTTAAACTTATTTCAAACAGCTTCTGATTCTAACAGCTTATTTTAACTCAAAAAAACTGATTCTGAGAAGCTACTCACCCATTGCTTCTGATTATCAGCTTCTTCTGTGGACATGTTAATTTTTGGTTCTACTCTTAAATTTTTTTTTATTTTTTTTTAAAAAAAATAGAAAAAGACCCAAATGAAATATAAATTATTATTATTATTTTTTATGAGAAATGTAGACAAACAAAAAATAAAAATTAATTGAAAAAGTTATTTCACAGTTTATTTAACAAACACTACTCAGCAACTTAAATCTATAATCCAACAGCTACACCAAACAGATTAACAACTTCTGATTAAAGTCATAATCTATCATATGTTAAACTGTAATCTATAAGCTGTTTTAACAGCTACACCAAACGATGGTTGTGGTCACACACTCTTGCATCCAACTAACCCATAAATCCCCAAACCCAAAATTTGTTAGCAAAGACCATAGATAATTCCAATTTACTGAATCATAGGATTTTTCAAAATCCAATTTAAGAATAATCCCCTTCTTTTTGTGTTTCTTTCACCAATCCATGACCTCATTAGCTATCATGATACCATCAAATATATGACAACCACCGATGAAGGCAGATTGTACTTCACTGATAATATTTGGCAACACCAAACTAAGCCTATGTGATAAAACTTTGGAAAGGATTTTGTAGGCAAGATTCAATAAACTAATTGGTCTAAAGTCAAAGAGACTCGAAGGACTGACCAGCTTGGGGATTAGGGCAATGAAAGAACTATTCAGACCTTTAACGAATTTGCCATTGGAATAGAACTCTTGCATGAATTTGAATACATCATCTTTCATTCCAACACTTTTGGACACAAGCCATGTTGAACCCATCTGGCCCAGGGACTTTATTTCTGTTACTATTCTTTACCACCCTCCAAATTTCTTCCATGGTAAAATGAACTTTCAATACCTCTCGAACCTTTGTTGAGCTTAGACTCTCAAAAGAGCCAACTAATTTTGGCCTACTAGCCCAGTCTTCTGCAAAAGTTGTGGAGAAATGCCTCAATACTTCTTATTTGATCATCACAGGTTCATCATATCTAACTATATTAATCAACACTGAGTCCAGCAGATTTTTACTTTGCCTTTTACTTGCAATGATATGAAAGAATTGGTGTTCTTATCTCCATACTGTGCTCAATTCAATATAGATTTTTGGAACCAAATCCAATCATTCCTCTTTCTTAACTACCAAACCAGACTACTAATTTCCTTCTTATTTGTTTTTTCTTGAGTACTGCGCGGTCTTAATTTTGCTGATAGATCTACAGCATGGAGATCATCTTCAGCTTGCTTCAATTGATTCACCACATTTCCAAATACTTCGACATTCCATTTTTTCAACTCCAATTTCGATGCACTGAACTTCTTCATCAATTTATATCTAGCCTATCCTTGAACAGAGGATGTAGCTCAGGACTTCTTCACATTTGCTAAGAAATTGGAATGAAGAACCCATGCAGTTATAAATTTGAAATGCCTATGACCCCAGTTTCTTATATCCTCCATAAACAGCAAAGGACAATGATCAGATACTCCCCTAGGTAGGCCCCAAAGTTTGAAACAAAATTTCTCCAACCATATTGGTTCCAAAAGAAATCTGTCAATTTTACTCCATCTCTCGCCTTCCGTTGAATTGCACCAAGTGAAATTTCTACCAAGCAAAGGGATATCGACTAGTGCCAATTGGTCAATGAAATTGTTAAATTCTAGCATACCTCTGTCCCTCATATTACATCCTTTTTTGTCAGCTATGAATCTTATTTCATTGAAATCTCCCCCCATACATCAGGGCTTCAAAAAATGCTGCTTAAGATTTGTGATGGAATCCCATAGCTTCCTTCTATTGACAACATCATTAGGTGCATAGATGTTAAAAACAACACATTCAAAAAGATCATGAGTGGTACCTGATAGTAGGATGAGATTTCTGGTGCTGCAACAATCTGACAACATGAAAACATCTGGATTCCAAATACATAACAATCCTCCTCAACTTCTTTTAGCATCCACTGCCAAAAATTCCATCTTATCCCATGGCCATATTGATTTTGCATCTTTGAGGTGTATATTGTTTCTCTTGGTCTCCTGAAGAAGTAGGATATCAATCTTTCTATCTTTAACAACAATTTTGATTCTGTGCCTTTTCTCCGACCTTCCCAAACCTCTAATATTCCAGGATAGCATCTTCATTACAAACATTTTTACTACAAAAACCCTCATCTGACATACCTGCTAAGTGTGACTATCAACACCTGCTACTCTTTGTGCATCTCTAACTTCCATATCAACTAGTTTGCGCATCACTTCATATTTCTTTCCTTCAAAATTAATGCCCAGAGACTTTCCAAGATGAATGGTGTCTTGGGCTTCATCTAGTAACTTTATTCTTCTTCTTCTACTAAGTCGACTTAACTTACTTTTTTGCAAAATTGATAAGGATATAGCAGCTGCAGCAACCCTAAAGATTTCCCCTCTTTGAAAAAAAAATTGGGAAAGGGTTGCCCTTTATGTTTAGGTCTTTTCTTCCCTTTGCTTCTACCTATTGGACCACCACTCAGCAATCGAAGACAGGAACTGATTAAGGTAACTTGAGAAAAGCCAAAGCCATCTGCACTATTCAGGGCTTGAGCCATATGATTACTAATGAAATTTAAGGCATGTGCTGTGAAGTTACAAATGAGGGGTAGGCACCTCAGAAGGCCCAACACCACACATCCTCTGCTGGGCATCTCTAATAACCACCTCTAAGTTGATATTGGGCCTCTCACCTTCAGACCCACTAATACTTTTGATAAAGCCCGGAGTACACATAACTTTATCTAGCACCATGGTTTTACCTACCTCTAACTGTAATGATAACTTTTTGAACATGCATCCCATCAACCTACTGTTGGCTCCCTCGATTGGTTTTTCAAAACTTCTACCTATTGCATCTGCTATAGTTTCTGACACCCAACTTTTCTGATCATCTTCAATAGCTTTGTGTCTCTATGATGGGTCATTATTACCATTGGCTACCTCCTGCTTTATTCATGTTCCCACCAATGTCCCCGTATCCCTGCATTGTCCTCCACCTTCTACCACAGAGCCATGGATATCTCTACTCTTCTGATCTCCCCCATTTACAAATGTTCCTTCAACCATTTATCTACAATCACCTTGAGACAACCTCCTCTCCATTACCACAAAGGAGTCAAAGTTTTCGCAAACTCTCACTAGGTAGTCCTTTTCTTTATTTTTTACCAACACAACACCATTTATAAAATCCATACAACTAGTGATAATTCTAACCTTACCATATTGAAAGGAACATCCTCGAGTGCTATTATCATCAAATTGGACTACTTTTCCCCCTAAGGCACCTAAGTATTTGAATGTTTCAACATTCCATAAATTAAAGGAAATGCCAATGCAACTAAGCCAAACACACCTCTCTTGCTCAATAACTGTTCCAGCTTTCCATTCTTGTACTGACTCGCACCAGTCAAAAATCCAAACCTTTAATCTTTCTTCATTGCTCTTCATCTCTTGGATTGAATTAAAAGTTAACACAACTAATCTTCTACTTTCCATTCTGATCATGGTATCCTTAAGGCCTCTTTTCCTACATTCTTGCACAAAGTCTGAGAATGCCAAAAAGGACTTAAGCTTAATGATTAAGCTCTCATAGAGACAAGCATTCCCAGCTTCCTTAGCTTGGATGGACAACGGATTGTTTTGAACAGGATTTCCCCTTTTTACCACCTCGGCATAGGAAGTGAGTCTTGCTGATTGAACTCTCTGTTGATGGCCCTGCACAGCTCTGGTGTTGACATTTGGCTGACTCACTCAACGACGAAGAAAATGCTTGTCTTTTTTTACCTGCAGTCCCTGTACTTTTTGATACTCTGCTACCTTGACTTTGAGTTCCTTGTTATCCCACCATAAACCATTTGCTCTTTGCACAACCACTTCTACCGCTACTGGACAATCAAATCGGACAAAACCAAATCTTGATCCGGTGAGCTTCCTTCTTTTCATGGATATGTATACACTATTCCGAATTTAGTGAAAAGCCCAAACAAATGCTTCGAATTCATGGACTCTAGGATCTCATGGACAAAGACAGTGAACAAACCTTGATGACTGGGATCAAAAACTTGTTTCCTGACTCCTTGCTTTCGGATTACTGGATTCCATCCTCCTAGATCTCTCAAATTGGTTTCCCTCTCTCTCGGTTCTATCCTTCTAGTGTCTTTATTTCCGACTACACCCTCTAATTCAAATCTTAGACTAAAAGAAAGTCCATCGCCAATTAAATTACATAAACGTACACTTTTTCGTGTTAGACTCTACGCATTTATGTTTTTGTTTGCTTAATTTCTTTTGTTTTCAATAGACTCCTTTGAAAAAAATGTATTGAAATTCTTTTATTATTGGTTTTTACTTATTTATTTATTTATGGGCTGGGTCATACATCTAAACAATCATGTAACTATACAGTCCTTGAGTCCACCCATTAAAGCTCATCTAAATCCCATTTAAACTCGTTCAATTAGAGACTAAGTTGTGATTGGGATGTCGTTCAATTAGAGATTGAGTTGTGATTGGGATGTCTTTATGGTTCTGCTTAGAGAATGGGTTAATGTAGGTAGTGTTGGAAAATAATGGTTTTTTGGAAACTTTAATTTGAAATTAAAGTGGGACCCAACCGCCGGTTGAGGTGGGTCTGAGTAGTTTTGCATTCTCTCAAGTGAGAAGATTACAATATAAAAATGATGGGCCGAAACCATTGAGGTGTGAATGAGAATTGTCTCATAAAGTGGACATCTGTAGACACCCCATTTTTGACCGACCTTAAGACTCAGACGTCATCAATTGAGCACTTGGTGATTGTGTATGTTGTGCTCGTTCTGAGGTTTCGGAGTTTTTGGCTGAGAGCCTTGCCTCCGGGCCTCTGAACTCTTTGTGCTTTGGCTTGGTTTGTGGACCGAATCTTGTTTTCTCTTCCCGGATGGAGGGAAAGGTCTTGTAGACCATCTCTTTGTGGTCGTAGACCACTTTTTGTGGTCGTAGGCCACTTTTCCCGTTTGGAGACTAGTTTTAAGTTTTTGGAGTCTTCGGTCGCGCGCCTTGTCTCGGGACCGCTTAACGTTCTCCGTTTGGCGTGGTTTTTGAACCATGCCTTGTTGCCTCTATCTAGAGGAACACTGTGGTCCGGGAGACCACTTTTGTGGTCGTATACCACTTTTGATGCCAGTAGACTAGTTTTCGAGACTTTCGGCCGCGTGCTTTGCCTCCCGATCTCTCGTCTTGCATTCGTTTTGGTTTTTTTTTTATACAAACCTTGTTTTCCTTGTTTAGAAGGTGGTACAAGGATGGGAGACCAGTTTTTCCCCTTGGAGACCAGTTTTCCTCCTGTCAGCCAGTTTTCTGGTCAGATAACTGGCTTTCTTGGTCTTTGGACCATCTTTTTTGGTTGGCCACCATACCACCACCTTGCTTTCAATGTGTAGACTTCTCCTACCCCTGGCCGACCAGTTGTCTTCTTGGGAGACCACTTGAAGTGGTCGGCTGACCACTTTTAGTAGCTAGCCGACCACTTCAAGTGGTCGGCTGCTTTTTGTCACCTTTTTGGAGATATTTTCCTCCAGCTCCAGCTGGAGGGTACTGAAGCCATCCTCCATACACGTGTATGGAGGGATGGCCTTGAAGCTTAGCTTCCTTGAGAAGCTTTAGCTTTTGTTCTCTATTAGAGAGAGGCTTCTCATCCCTCCTCTAGGTTCAGAAATTGGTGGTTTGAGTTATACATACACACTTGTATCTATATCTCTCTTTTGCTCTTGTTTTGTGCCTTAAAGTGTCATTTTGTCTCACTTTTGCACACAAACACACACTCAAACACCATCCTTTTGTTGCTGAGGTGCTTAGGAGCTGGTTTTGGTGTTCTTAGGTTGGTTTGAGCTTGAAAAACCTGCTGGAGTTGTAGTTTTAAAGGTGGTCTTCAAGGGTGAGTTTCTAACCCTTAAATTTTCTATTTTTGCTTAAGCTTTTAGCCTTGTTTTCATGCTGATTTAAGCTTAACTTTCTACTGCCAAAAGTTCTATTTTTGCATGTTTTAAATGTTTGTTTAAGGTCACTTTTCTGTTGGGGGTGATCTACCCCCTCTTAGGCCTTGTTAGGCCTTGTTTTGAGCCATCCCTTTTGGCTCTTGTTCTAGCCTTTGCATGACCTTTCTACCATTGAAATCCAGAGGATTTTCAGTGGTGAAAAGGTGGTTTTGGGGTCCTAAATAGGAGAGGGTCATCCCCTCTCCTTGTGTTTTGTTTACTTGCTTCATATGCCTCATGTTTGAGCATGTTTATTAAGCTTGTGTTAGCTTGTTCTTAGCATGTATTTGGGGTTATTTTAAGATGGCATGCAACTATTTTTGGTTGTCTTGATCATCCATTGCTTGCATAATACACTTGTAGTGTAATCCTCACAAACTAGCTTTGTATTCTTCATGAAGTAGCATGTCTTTCTAGCTTTTTTTGAGTCCATTTCAGCATGTTTTTGGTGTTGTTTTACCATGTCATACCTCTGTTAAGGTTTGGTTTGGTTGGCCTTGGCATGCTCCATGCACTTGTAGTGTAATTTCATGAATTAGCCTAATGTGTCTCATGCTTTGACATGTCATTTTAGCAAGCTTTTGGCTTAACTTCAAGAAGCTTTTGTCCATGTTTTAGCATGCTCTAACTCTGATTTATGTTGTTTTGGTCATGCATGCCACGCTTTGTATAGCTATAATGCATTCTAGCTTGTTAGCTTTGTGTATCAAGTCCACTAGCATGCGTTGCTTGGCCTATTTGAATGATTTGGAATCATTTTTTATGTGATTTCAGTGCATGTTTCATGGCCATACACTCACATTTGACAATTATTCAATGCGTTGGAGGGTTGGTCCTTTATGCCTTAGGAATAGGTCATTGCGTATGCCTTCATGCCCAAGCTTGCGAGCTATCATTTCAATATGTTTTTTGGGGTTATTATGCCATGATATAACTCTGATTTTTGTTTCTTAAGTCATCCCATGCTTGGTCTTGGTAGGTGTAGTATAATCCACCTTATTTGCCTTGTATGCATCATGCCTTATGGCCTCCATGCTAGCTTATTTTGGCTTCCTTCCATACATGTTTTAGACTCATTTTGACATGTTCTAGGACTGTTTTAGGTTGCCTTTTCCATATGCTTCATGTTTTGCATAGTTGTAGTACAAGTGCTCTTGCTAGCTTCAAGCTTTGGGCACCATAACATGTTTCATTTGCATCATGTATATGATTTGGCATCATTTATCATATTATTTCAAAGCATTTAGCATTGCCATGTTCCCACTTCATTCACTCTTTAAGTGCCTTTGAGTGTTGTGCATTATTGCCTCTTTTATGGTTTAGCTTGTACGCTTGCATGCCTAGGTATTTAGGCCCTCATCTCAGCATGTTTAGGTCTTTATTTTGACATACTTGAGCTCTGTCCATGATTGGTTCATGCATTTGTGCCATGTATTGCATGCCCCCTTTGTAGTCCTCTTTGTTAGCTTTAATGCTTTAAGGAGCATTGCATGCTTTGCTTGTGTTGTTTGAATGATTTGGCATTATTTCTTACCTTATTTCAGTGCAGTTGGTGTTGTTACACTTCCATGTTTTTCACTCTTTGAGCACTCTTAAGAGTTGTGCTCTTAGGCCTCTTTGATAGGCCATTGCATGTGCATGTTTGTATATGCTTCACGTGCCTTAATTTTATCACCATTGGCCACTGATTTGGACATGACTGAGGTCTACCCCCTTTTGTTTTAAGTCCATTTAGCACGTTTATTTACATGTTGTTCGCATGCTTATTGTTCATTACATTAAGTATGTCATCTTACATTGCACCGTGCATGCCATATGGTTATTTGCATTGTGTATGCCAAGTTGTTTCTTTGCATTGAGTATACATGTTCCTAACATTGCTAAGTTGCCCTTGTAGCATTGCATTGTGCATGCATGCATTAGCATTGTTCGCATGTCATTAGCTTTGTTAAGTTGATCATGTCACATTGCATTGAGTATGCTAAGTTGTTGTTTGCATTGTGTATGCCATGTTGTTGCATTGTTGTTAGGATTAAGTGTTAATCCGAGTACAAGAAATGAGGGACGTTTCATACTTGAAGTGATGAAATGTGCCTCAATTCTGGGTCGCCAACGCTCTTGATCAAGCATGATAGAGTTTTAGGCTTTATGTGTTTACTTGTGCATCCATTTTACATTGAATTGTGCAATTTGGCTTCTCGGCCATCACGCATTGAAATGAGCGATTGGTGGCCTGAGGGTCGAGAACTACACTCCCTTGAGCTTGTAAAATGATAGGGAGGGTAGTTGTGCACACATATCTTGCAAATACACTGCCATGCCCTTTCTTGCTCTCTGTTGTAGCAAACTGGAGAAATGCAGCAACAACTAGTCGGCCAGCCAAAAATACTAGTTGACCGACCACTTTTTCTGGTTTTCAGCACAGAAAGTGGTCGGCCAGTGGCTGGTGACATCCCTAGGTGGTTGGCCACCCTCCCATAGGTCTCTAAGGTGAGTTGGAAGCTTTCTGGAACTTGGTGCAAGGTTCTGAGGACAATTGCAAACAGAGGCAAATTAGGGCATCGCGACGGATTTCCGAACGAGACGACCGAGCATGCATCCAGTCTTCTCCCTCTGAGAACCTTCTGTTTTACTGCTTTATTTAGCTTCTTTACTTATCTAGATTAAGCATTCGTTTTGTACTTTAATAGTTAATGCGTTTAGCTATTTCAATTTGTTTTGTAATAATTAGTTAACTAGGATTAGTTAATTAGTTTATTTTGTAATAATTAGTTTAATTAGCTTAGATTAGCTATTTAGCTTCTTATTCGGTCCCTCCGTCGAGAGGGTGCAATATTGTAATAAGCGTGCGTATGTGTGATGCATGTCTTCCAACCCCCATTTCTTTCTCCCTTTTACTTAATCGCTTATGATGGTTAGTTTTAGGGCATATTTTGTTTAGCATACCTTATGCTTCGCATGCGTGCATCCATTCATCTGTCTTGCATGCACCAGGCTCGGCGCATCATACTAATCGCATTGTATTTTCAATACATTTACTTGAATACGTGTTCAACAGCATGTTATCAAGTTGCATTTCACATGACATTTTACGTAGCCGAGCCTATCTTAGTTGCATTTTCGCATGTGTTGCATTAGCCATATTAACATGAACTAGGATCATACATGATTTCTAACTAGTTCCTTGTTTTGGCTCAGAGTACACTGTGAGTGTTTACGCTTTAGCATACTACATGTGTGTTAGTGTTCCATGAAAGCATGCTTGCCATGAGGCTAATTGCTTATTTGACATAACTGCTTGAATGCCTGTGGGTGAAGGTTGGATTGCTTGAATTGGAATAATTCATCAAAATCCTCGTTTTAGCCTACTTGCGATTAGCAAACTTCAAACTGTTTTAAAACAAACAAACATGCAATGTTTTGTTCCAACTTAGGCGATCTAGTCTATACTTGTATGCTATGCGCATCACATAGTAATTCTAGGTTAATAACCAGAATAAGAACACATGTGTTTTCAAAAACAAGATATCATGTTAGTAAAGGCCAATCTTTGATCGGGCGAGCGGGGGTGCTCATTGCATGACCTTCCCCTCTCGTACCCAAGTTCCCAAGCTGAGGCAACTTTGGTGATGACGGACACATGGCCTTCGGCACAAGTCAGGGTTTCCTAAATTCCCCCAAAACAAAATATTTAGGTGGCGACTCTGTATCTAGCAAAACAGTCAATGTTTGGCACTTCTTTATAAAAATCAGTTTTCCAAAACGATTTGTCGGATTTGGACTCTTTGGTGATTTATCGGTCTTGCATCGCACATTGTGAGATTAGATTCAGAACCGTGACATGAGTCCGAACTTGTAGTAGCTAGAGAGCAAACGAATTTCGCGCCTTCGCAGCGCGGAGCTCAGGAGTCATCAAGCACGTCTACAACATCAATAAAAGTTGGGCTTAGATTTGGACTTAGTCTTAGTTTAGACTGGGCCTAGACTTGTACTTGTGCTTGTGCATGTGTTGGGTTTGGTCTTGGACTTAGACTTGGACTTAATCTTAAGCTTGAGCTAAGTTATGTTGTGTTGGGCTTAGCTTGTGCATATGTTTGAGAATTGGGTTTGGATTGGGTTGTGACCCAACATTGGTATCCATTGTGTGACCCATCTAGTTGGTTTATTCAAACATCATTATATACATATTTATTTGTATATATTAAGCACATGGGAGGTTAAGACCTTTGTAACTCTCATCTTTTGATAATGGAGTTGATGACCATATTAGTGGCCATAGGTTTTCAACTTTTGTAACTCTAGCCCTAATGGCTAGAATTGATGGCCACGATTAATGGCATTTGATGAGCCTATTGATGTATAGCCTTTATGGCTAGGGATTTTGCTACTTGTATAAATAGAGGTATTTCCCCTCCAACTTGAAATATATATAAGTTTTGAGAGTTTTTTTTTTTTTTTGATGGAAAATAAAGATGGTGTTTTGATAAAGAGTTGGAGACGGTTTTACACCAAAGAAAATTTTCCTATCTTCTTTTGCTAATCCCTTCTTTGGTTCTTGTTAGAGAGAGTGCAACCATTATTAAGTTCGCCGAAGCTATTCAGAAGGTGCTTCTGCACTAGCTGGTTTTGACTATCGTATATTGGGAAACAGAAGTCGACATACCTCCAGCACCCATGGTGAGGTGGCTAATCTGTTTTAAGGACACTGTAGTATCACACAGGTTTCGGTTTGCTTCCTACTACTAGTTTTATTTTATTATGAATTTCTGTAAATTTTAGTATGTTCCTATTCTGAAATTCAAAGTGGTTGTTCAATATGAATCTATTTATTTGATTTAAGTACACAATTCCACAACAAACTTAAAATAGATTATGTATTTCTCATGGAAAAAATAAATAGATTCATATGTAATTATTTTCCTGGAAATTCATACTTGTAAATCATGCTTTTTTGACATGTTAATTATTTTCTAGATTTTAGTTTTCGTACATGATTTAATTTTTAGAATTGTTTACATGTTAATTGCTCAATAATTATTGTTTTGTAACAAGCATATATAAGTTTTCCTATTAAAATGTTTGTAACTTGTTTATATTTATGTGCATAGTTAATGTATAAATTAAACTATCAATTTAATTTTTTGGAGTTTTAGTTTTATAATTTTACATGCTTATGGAAGTTGCAAATTAGGAGTTTACTGTTTTCTATGCACATGTATTTGCACAGTTTCATTAGGCTGCCTTTGATGACTAGATCTCTAGCATATTTGGATAATCTGATTATATGAGTACTAATTTAGTTTTGTATCTTAGCATGTTCATGATTTATAACTTTACAATAAAATTTGCATGTTCAAAATTTCTGGATTTTAATTTTTATTACATGCTTATTGTGTCTATAGTTATGTGTATGATATTTACATATTAATTGTCCATAAAGTTTTAATTTAATTTAGGAGTTACATATTTTAATTTAAAGTTTTAATTTAATTATGGAGTTACAAACTTTATTTTAAAAGTTTCAATTTAATATTTAGAGTTATAAAGTTTGTAATTTGTTTGGGTGAATTAAATTTTGAATTAAATTTATTTATTTGGAGTTATATGTCTAAATGGTTAATGTGAATTAAGTTCATTCATAACTCATGGCTATTAACTTTCAAATTAATTGTGAAGTTACATATTTTTAGTTGGGTAACTCATCTAGCATTTTTATTCTTTGGTTAATTTGATTATTCAATAGTTGGCTAGGTGGTTTCAATTAATTTAGTACATTTACATTTTGTTTAGATTGTTTGGTTTGTATTTTCTTATGTTTTCTGGTAACTTTCTTTACATGAATACTTATGCGAAAGGGAATGGAAAAACAAATACAAAACCAAATGAATAGTATTTTGGGTGTCAAAACAAAAAGTCTGGACGACTAACCTTTGTGATGAACAGGAATTTTTAAGCGTGGAAAAGATTTTGGACTAAATAGAATCCTGATGGATTGGCTATTTTATTTAAATGGTTGAAGCATTTTTTGCTTGAGATTTAGTTGGTTTGTTTACCAATTTGTAGTAGCAAGTTTTATTTGCTTGTATTATTAAAAGCATTTTATATGCATCTATTTGGTTGTAGCAATTTTTAAATTGTTTGTAAGTTTGAAACTTGGTTTGGTTTTCTGGAATAGAAACCAAAGTGTTTAGCATTGGCTAAAGAGTAGTTCTTATTTGTTCAGAAATGAAAACTAAGATGGATTTGGTTTCAAACCTTTGGGGTTTGAGGAAGTCTTTGGGTTTAATCATTTTATTCCGAAAGTGTTGGAAAACCAAGTTTGGAGAAAGTCTTTGGTAATAATCTGATTATTTCCAAAGTGTTTTGGTTTGAAAAAAGAAACCAAATTTTAGTAGTAGCTAAAATATTTTTGAGTTTAGTCAGAAATAATGGGCTTAGTTCCGGGAATACCGGTTAACTTTTATGAGTGGTATAATTCTGGTAGCAAATTTTATTTGCTTGGATATTGGTTTGTTATAACCTATAACCTGGTTTATCCCCTAGAAAACTTAATTTTAAATTTGTTTCTCATAGACTAGGAGTCAACATGCTGTTGAAAGTTTTGTCAAAAGGTTAACTGGGTTTTAAGTGGGACCAATGTGACCCCACCAGTCTTCTTGGGAACATTCTTGACCATGTTCGATTCTAGGTTAAGTGGTGAGACTAATTTTGAATTAAATTTCCAACTGTGAATTTTCTAGTGTTAAGTTTAGTTTATGAAGAAAAAAAAAACAGAATAATGAAATTCTGTTGTGATTTTTCAGAAATGGCTTCAAGATGTGACAACAGAAATGTTGTTCCACCTAACAACGTTAAGCCTTGCGAGATTCTTAAAACAAGATCTAGAGAGATCAAGTGTGATTAAAGGAAATCATAAGATTGCATGATAACATTTCTGAATCAATTAGAGGCAATTAGTATGTTATCCTTGTGTCAATTATAGCGTATATGATTGCTATGTGACCTTACTTAAAAGCAAAGATGAGACAACCCGTTAGGGTGGGTGAATATATTTTTGAATTTTTAAATTCCAAATATATTCTTAAATTGGTGGCTCCTAGTGAGTATAAGATCACGGATCACAGAGATAGAAAATTGGTGGTTCCTAGGAGGTGTTAGACCACTGGCTTCACAGTTATGAGATTGTGGTTCCTAGTAGTGAAAAGATTACTGATCACATGTCAAGACATGATGGTTCCTAGTAGTAGAGAGGCTACTGATCATATGTCAAGACATGCTGATTCCGAGTAATGAAAGAGTCTATTGATCCTATGTTAGGACATTGTGATTCCTAGTAGTAAAGTGACTATTGATCATAGGTTAAGACATTATGATTCATAGTAGTAGAAAGTCTACTGACCACATGCTGAGAAACTAGTGATTCTTAGTGATAAGACTGCTGGTCATGTTATGAAGTTTCGAGTAGTAGACTATTGAACATTGGATTTGTGTTTCCTAGTAGTTAGACTATTGGTTTCAGAGTGATAGGTTGGACCAAATATGTTTGGGTGCCTAATTCGATTGATGACAGTCTGGGAATGTATTTACTGTGATATGATTTTGAGAGTTTCATAATCATTGTGACACAAAGAATTGTTTAAAGACCCTGTATGAATTTTCGGAAAAGGCCAAAAGCCTTTATATAAATTCTACAAATGTGGGGGTGTCATGCAAAAGGTGGGAATACCTAAACCCAAGAGGGTTAGGATAAGCCTAAAAATCCATTGATTTTGTATTCAACGATTGTGCACAATATAGCAGTGCATATCGATTTCTTGTGGTTCAGTCTACTATTCCAGATATACACAAGAATACTATCATGGAATCAAGAAATGCATCTTTCTTTGAAAATGTATTCCGAGTTCCATGAAAGAGGTTGAAAGTGACAATGATCACATAACTGATCAAACAGATGGTCACTTAGATGATCAAGTTGATGATCAAATTGAGGATTTAAATGAACCGAGAAGGAGTAAGAGGGCTAGGACTACCAAGACCTTTGGCCCGGACTTCTTGACTTATATGTTAGAGGGAGAATCTCGAACTTTCCATGAAGCAGTGACTTCACCAGAAAGTCCCTTATGGAAAGAAGCTATTAAAAGTGAAATTGACTCCATCTTACAGAACCATACTTGGGAGTTGGTTGATCTAACCCCAGGCAGTAAGGCCTTGGAGAGTAAGTGGATCTTTAAAAAGCTGATGGGTCAATTGATAAATATAAAGCTAGGCTAGTTATCAAACGATACAAGCAGAGAGAAGGCCTGGATTACTTTGGTACGTATTCACCTGTGACAAGGATTACATCCATTCGCATGGTAATTGCGATAGCCGCTTTACGTGGTTTAGAGATACATCAGATGGTTGTAAAGACAGCTTTCTTAAATGGAGTTTTAGATGAAGAAATCTACATGGAACAACCCGAGGGGTTTTCAGCTCTAAGGAAAAATAAGAAAGTCTGTAAGCTTGTCAAATCATTATGTGGTTTGAAACAAGCGCCGAAGCAATGGCATGAGAAGTTTGACAACGCTATGTTGTTAAATGGATTTAGAATCAATGAATGTGACAAGTGCATATATGTTAAAGACATTAACAGAGGTTATGTCATTTTGTATCTATACATAGACGACATACTCATTGTTAGTAGTAATGATGAAATGGTTCAAACTACCAAGAGAATGTTAAACTCAAAGTTTGACATGAAATATATGGGCCTTGCAGATATCATTCTAGGTATTGAGATTACCAGAACATCTAGTTGTATTGTACTTTCTCAATCTCACTATGTTGAGAAAATACTTGAGAAACTTAGTAAATCAGATACAAGCGTGTCTAAGACACTGGTAGACGTGAGTTTACACTTGACCAAGAATAATGGTGAGAGTGTCTCTCAGCTAGAATATTCTTGGGTCATTGGAAGTTTGATGTATTTGATGAGTTGTACAAGGCCGGATATAGCCTACTCTATTAGCAGGCTTAGTAGATACAGGAGTAATCCAAATGTCACTCATTGGAGAGGCATTATGAGGGTGTTAGGTTATCTACGCTACACCCCGGAATTATGGGCTGCATTATACCAGATTTACAGTGGCACTAGAGGGGTATAGTGACTCTAATTGGATATCTGATATAAAGGACTCCAAATCCACTAGCGGTTATGTGTTTACCCTCGGAAGGGCAGCCGTGTCTTGGAAATCTTCCAAGCAAACGTGTATATTGAGATTAGTGATCGAATTTGAGTTTATTGCTTTGGATAAGGCAACTGAAGAAACTGAATGGCTTCGCCAGTTCGTTAAGGATATTCCACGTTGGTCGAGACTTGTGTCTGCTATCTGTATTTATTGTGATAGTTAATCGGTGATTGGACGGCACAGAGTCATATATATAATGGAAAGTCTAGACGTATCCTTCATAGACATAATTCCATACGACAACTACTCTCTAAATGGAGTTGTCTCTTTAGACTATGTAAAGTCTAAAGGCAACATTGCAGATCCGCTAACCAAAGGGTTAACTCGAGAGTTAGTAGAAACGTCGTCGAGAGGAATGAGGTTAAGGCCTTGAGTAATGTTACCGGAATGAAATACCCAACCTAGTTGACTGGAGATCCCAAGATCTAGGTTCAAAGGGACAACCTAACTGCGTGTAACGGATGAGTCACTGTGGAGGTAAACCCTCATGCTCATTCCTTTATACAGTGATATCCTATGGGGTGTGAGGTTAAGTTGATGCTTTTAATGACCTAAGTGTTGTGAATAGTCAACTGTGGTATAGAGAGATACCTTATGTAGGTCACCTATGTGAGTGCGAAGTGGGGCTGCTTCTTTAAGAATTAACAAGGCTGAATTCTTTAAAAACGCTCACTGAACCAGGCTTGTGTCCTAGGGCCAAACCGGACACACCAGTGAGAACAAGAATAATGATTGGAGTAACTCCTATGTGAAGTCTATTGTCTCGATTTACACAAACGGCAGAACAGTTCAAGACATCACGTTCACTGGTCAGCCAGTAAATCCGATAGGCTTTCACTACGAAAGGTTCAAGGCCAACAGCTACCTTTTCTGAGGCAGGATTATTCTGTGTGTTCTCTCTCTGAGTCTTTGTTGTAAAGCGTTGTCCGTTTTCTTTATTTGGTCAATTTTATTCATGTGGGGGATTGTTAGAAAATAATAATTTTTTGGCAACTTTAATTCGAAATTAAAGTGGGACCCAACCGCCGGTTGAGATGGGTCTGAGTAGTTTTGCATTCTCTCAAGTGAGAAGATTACAATATAAAAATGATGGGCCGAAACCATTGAGGTGTGAATGAGAATTGTCTCATAAAGTGGACATCAATAAAAGTTGGGCTTAGATTTGGACTTAGTCTTAGTTTAGACTGGGCCTAGACTTGTACTTGTGCTTGTGCATGTGTTGGGTTTGGTCTTGGTCTTAGACTTAGACTTGGACTTAATCTTAAGCTTGAGCTAAGTTATGTTGTGTTGGGCTTAGCTTGTGTATGTGTTTGAGAATTGGGTTTGGATCGGGTTGTGACCCAACAATGGTATCCATTGTGTGACTCATCTAGTTGGTTTATTCAAACATCATTATATACATATTTATTTGTATATATTAAGCACATGAGAGGTTAAGACCTTTGTAACTCTCATCTTTTGATGATGAAGTTGATGACCATATTAGTGGCCATAGGTTTTCAACTTTTGTAACTCTAACCCTAATGGCTAGAATTGATGGCCATGGTTAATGGCATTTGATGAGCCTATTGATGTATAGCCTTTATGGCTAGAGATTCCCCTACTTGTATAAATAGAGACCTTTCCCCTCCAACTTGAAATATATATAAGTTTTGAGAGTTTTTTTTTTTTTTTTTTTGATGGAAAATAGAGATGGTGTTTTGATAAAGAGTTAAAGATGGTTTTACACCAAAGAAAAATTTACTATCTTCTTTTGTTAGTCCCTTCTTTGGTTCTTGTTAGAGATAGTGCAACCACTATCAAGTTCGCTGAAGCTATTCAAAAGGTACTTCTGCATTAGCTGGTTTTGACCATTGTATCCTGTGAGACAGAAGTCAACATACCTCCAGCACCTATGGTGAGGCGGCTAATCTGTTTTAAGGACACTATGGTATCACACAGGTTTCGGTTTGCTTCCTACTACTAGTTTTATTTTATTATGAATTTCTATAAATTTTAGTATGTTCTTTTTCTGAAATTCAAAGTGGTTGTTCAATATAAATCTATTTATTTGATTTAAGTACACAATTCCACAACAGGTAGAACACAGGTGGCGTTAGGTCTTGCTAAAAAATAGAAGGCAAAACTCGAAATTATAAGCATTTTAATTTAAATAAAACCTATGTATTTTTTGAAGTTTTAAATAAGGTGAAAATATAAACCCGAAGCTTATTTTGATAGTCATAAAAGGATTATTTAAAATTTACCATACATATATATCAAGTATCAACTTTCTACTTTAAAATGAGTTAAGTTGAATTTCATGGTCTTTAAATTCCAAACCGAACAAACAAATTACAACCAATAGCTAATTTTGATTATATCAACCAATGACTAATAGAAAGTTGATAATATTGGTAAACTCACTTAAAATAGTAACTCTTGATAATATCAATCTTTTATTTTAAAATAGATTAAGTTGTATAATTGGGTTAATATGAAGGGTGATGTTATTTAGGTTCAAAATTAAATTTATTTTTCAAATCTAATGATGTGATAATTTATTAGAATATTTAATATAATTCTCTTATATCTTCTCTAAATATCAATTATCATACTTACACATCATTACCGATCAAAAAAAATACTTTCACATCATTGAGTTTAAAAAGTGAATATAGAAACTGAACTTTTATATAATTTTCCTTTTCCGTATAAATCTGTCCAAATTCAACCTACTTGCTAATAAGATGATTTGGACTTTTCCAATGTAGGGGCATAACCCAAATTGACCCACTCAAATCCATTTTGAAGCAACGCATTTGGCATAGTCCTAAAAAAATGATTCATCCCCTAATTTAGTTCCTAATTCCACTTCTAATGATGTGGAATCAAAGAGAATAGGACTGCTTCACATGAGTCTTCATCATGTTATTAGGGATGAAATCGGGAGGCCTCAATTAAGGGATGTATGAGAGGACCGTATCCCTAATCTAAAGCATAGATATAGTTCTAGAAATGTTACTCAACTAAGGTACAAAAGAAAAAAAACCCAGAGCACCAATGGCCTATACTTTACAAGATATCAAACTCAAGAAGAAAGCCAAAGCACCAACAATCATATGGACAAAAGCTAGCTAGTACCATTAACATATTTGGTGCCCCTACAAAGTAAAGCTAGCTAGTACCATTAACATATTTAGGGGTCACCAACATACATATGTAAAATTCCTGTTTTGCACTCTCAGCTATTTCTTGGATGCCAAACAATCAGTATATCAACCCACCCAAAACAGCAAAGCCCTCTCATGATAGACCTAAAAATAAAGACAAGTCATAGTAATCTATCTAAGAACATTTCTAATGAGCTTAAAAAAAAGAGCAAACCCTTTACATGTTGAAACTTGAAATTGAAACCAGGTTTATCCGCGAGTAGAGTCATCGAGTGCAGGGGTGGGAGTAGCCAGAGCCAGCCAGGTCCCCACTCCTTTTGGCAAGCACGTGGTGGAGGCGGCGGAGGTGGAGGAGCTTCCCCCTTCCTCTTGCTGCTGCTGATTTGATTCTGTCCGCTTCCCACTGCTTTTACCTCCCACAACCTCCCATGGACGACCCATCTCACCCTCAACCTTGGAAGGTGTCAACTGTGTACATAAACAAAATGAAAGCAATAGATATAACATCAACAAAATTGCACCAATTTTTTTAGGTACATATATGCTTTGGATTAGTACTTACAGTAGTGTTGTTAACAGTTTGGCGTGTGGATGGGGTCCCACAGAATCCATCTCCAGGGTTAGTGGTGGGGAAGTCATTGAGGTTGAGGAGAGTGGAGGAGGTCTTGTTGGTGATGGTGGAGGTGGTAGTGGTGGTGGTGGTGGTGGTAGTAGAGACATTGGGGTTTCCAATGGCAGATACTGTGACAGTAACAGCTCGCCTCTCGGCCAAGGGCTTAACTGGGGAAGATGGGTGGTGGTGGTGGTGGCGGTGGAAGGGCAGTTGAGGAGGAGCAGAGGCGGTGGAGGAAGAGACTGAAGGTGGGGTTGGGACCACTAAAAGATCTTCAACCTGGACCACAACCTGAGAAGAAGACAACATGCTGGTATTGGCGTTGCTGTTTTTGTTGTTGTTGCTGGCCATGTTTGGCCAAAGGAAAGTCCCCTGGGGTTTGCAGATCCTAAACCCACTCTTCAGCCTCTGTATCTTTGCTGCTTTTTGCTCTGCTGCTGTCCTTTCTGCTGCTGTGTTTGTCTTGCTCTGATTATCAGCTCCTTCTGTTCCCACTTCCTGTTGTTTGCCATTTTCTCCCACTTTCTTTTTCTCTTTTTCAGTACAACACTCTGTCGCCACCATTAATGCTGATGAGTCCAACTTTGTTTCTTCTTCTCCCACCTTGGACTTTAGCTTTTTTATCTCTTCCTGAGACCATAGTACATAAATGCCATGCTATATGCATATTAACATCTTCATCATGATCCATGTCATGATGATTTTGATTCTATATATGTATGCGTGTATGTCAAAAATAATGCAATGTGCAACTCTCCTATACCATACATCAACAGGCATAGCATAAATTATAAGTTTTTTTTAACCATATCTTAATTTGGACAGGAATCGGCCCCATATATGAAACATACCAACCTGCAAATAATGGACTAAACTAATTATCGTCATCAGTCATCACTGAAGATTTAGAGGCTAGAGTTCCCAATTGGTTAAAGAGTCAGTTGTATTTCACACAAAAGAAAAACACATATTGCAGTTTATCTGGAAGTCCAATCATCACCAATATCATAGCTTATGTGTTTAACACTATCACTCAAAAAGCAGTTTCTTTATATTTCATTAGAAAGGTAAGACTACTCTTAGGTCATGTTTCATTCACAAGATTAATAGTGAAGTATTAATAATTCTATTAAATTAGTGTAGTATTCACTATCCAATTGGATTAATATCCATTGGATTAATAATCTCACCCCTACCCCATTACTAATAATCCTACAAATTTGTTAGATTAATTATCCATTGGATTAATAATCCTAAACCAAAATGTTAAAACAAACATAGGATAATTGGGCCCACGGATTAATAATCCCAATCACATACTCTAATCCACCCAATCAAATATGCTCTTAGGTCATGTTTGATTCACAATACTAATAGTGAGGTATTAATAATCCTATCAAATTAGTGTGGTATTAACTATCCCACCCCTACCCCATTACTAATAATCCTACAAATTTGTTGGATTAATTATCCATTGGATTAATAGTCCTAAACTAAAATGTCAAAACAAACATAGGATGATTGGGCCCACGGATTAATAATCCTAATCCCATGCTTTAATCCTTCCAATCAAACATGTCATTATAGTTTTACTATAAGCAAAGAGTCCTTCCTTTAGCTATCAAAAAAGTTCTAAAAAATTGTTCGGAATTTAAATATGTGGCAAAGATTTAAATCTCATATCATATGACCCACCTCAAAATGAAATTGATCTACATGTTTTAAATTCAAAAGATTTAATGTATCAGCAACGTACTGCAACTATTTAAGAAAGCCCACAACATGAAATAAATCATTCAGAACTTGCACTATCATTTTTTTTTTTGATCAGCAAAGAATAATTTTATTGATAAAAGGATATAAAAGAGGGACTTGACTGAAATGCATCATAGCTCAAAAATACATCCCAACTAGGTTGGCACCTATAATTGAGCCCAATCATATGCAAGCCAAGGCCGATACAAAGGTTGATGAGAACTCAACCAAAACTGGGATGAAAAATAAAAGAACAGAGGACTATATCCTGCAGGAAACTACAATTTGTGGCCCTTCAATCCAACCAAACAGTACATGAAATCATGGATTGTGTAGGAAGGCAAATGAGTAGAAAACTTCACCCATGTGGCCACTTTGATCTTGATACTATCCACAATATTCCCCCAAACAGGAACTATAGAGTTAAAAACCAGGTTGTTTCTTGCAATCCATAAACTCCAAACCACAGCCAATGGAATTACTTCCCAGATGAGTTTACCCAGGTGTTTGTATTTTTGACCATACCACCATAAAAGTAAGTCTTGTAAGGAACTAGGGGAAACCCATTGGGAGCCCCACCAACAAATAATTTCAGCCCAAACCTTCCAAGCGAACTTACAATGCAGGAGCAAATGCAGGGCAGATTCGTTATCAATACCGCAAAAAGCGCAGTGATTGATAGCGGGGATAATGAGCCTGCGAGCAAGGAGATCCGAAGAGGCGATTCGATTCCACCAAACAAGCCAACCAAAAGCTTTAATTTTGGGAGGGGCTGCTGATTTCCACATCTTCATAATCGGGAAAGGGGTTAAACGAAGAGAATTTTCAAAAATTCCATAAAGAGATTTAACTGTAAAGGAGCCTGATGAGAGAGGAGTCCATAACAGGTGATCCACACAATTGTTATTAATGCTGAGAGGTTGAGGCAATTTACTAATCAGCTCAAGATGCAACTCATCTTCCCAAGCTCTCAGGGTTCTCCTATATGTGATATTCCAATGAGTTTGATTACCCGCAGCCTGATACAAATACTGGTGGACGAAAGAATCTTGGTTTGTAGCTAGAGAGAAAAGTCTGGGATATAGGTTGGACAAAGGAGTACACGAGACCCAAGCATCCAACCAAAATTTAATTCTTTTACCATCCCCTAGCTTGAACTGAATGTTTTCCAAAAATAAAGCAATTGCTCTAGATCCATACCTTTCCAAAGATGAGATACTTTTCCACACTGCAGATGAAAGTCTGAAGCTTGAGCCATTAGGTAACCAACAATCTTCATTCACATTGTTTTTGGCACAGAGAACTTTCCTCCACAAGGAACTTTTTTCGGTGGCGAATCTCCACCACCATTTGCATAGGAGAGTATCATTGCCGTCCTTAGTCTTTCTGAAGCCCAAACCTCCAAAGAATTTGCTAACAGAGCATGCCTCCCAGTTGAGAAGATGTAATTTCCTTTTGGCATCACTATCCCCCCATAAAAAGGATCTCTGATATTTATCAATTAGGTTTGCCACTTGGGTGGGGATTTTGAAAAGGGACATATAATAGATGGGAAGAGAAGAGAGAACAGATTTAATCAAAGTGATTCGCCCTCCAAGAGAAAGATACCTTTTCTTCCATGAGGCTAGCCTTTTCTTCACTTTGTTAATGATAGGCTCCCAAGTAGACAGTCTTTTTGGGTTGGCCCCTAGAGGCATTCCAAGATAATTGATTGGTAACGAGCTCACCCTGCAGTTAAAGAAATCGGCTACTTGAGAGGTGAAGTCCCTGTTAACCCCAACACCACAAATTACAGACTTTTGGTAATTGATCTTCAGACCGGAGATTAATTCGAAGCAACTGAGAATTCTTTTCAGATTAATAAGCTCGTCCCAATCTGGATTACAGAACATAATAGTGTCATCTGCAAATTGCAGATGTGAAAGGTTCAATCCCGAGCTACCGATATCCACTCCCTTGATAAGATTGAGATTTTTGGCTCTTTGGATGAGAATATTTAGCCCTTCAACCACAAGATTAAAGAGAAATGGGGAGAGAGGGTCACCTTGCCTTAAGCCTCTCTGAGGGGGAAATTCTTGAGAGGGGGAGCCATTCACCAAAACAGAAATATGAGGGGAAGAAACACATTCCTTAATCCAAGAGATCCACTTTGCACCAAAACCGAAATTTTGAAGAATATGAAAAAGAAAGTTCCAATTGACACTATCAAAAGCCTTCTGAAAATCCAATTTGAGAAGAAGCCCACCTGAAGAGTTGCGCTTCCACAAATCAACAACTTCATTGGCGATGAGAATACCATCCAAGATTTGCCTCCTTTTTACAAAAGCTGATTGAGTTTCATCGATCAGATTTGGCAAAACCGATTTCAATCTACTTGATAAGACCTTGGCTAGAACCTTATAGATACAGCCTAGCAAACTGATGGGCCTGTAGTCAGATAAAGAAGATGGGTTTGGAATTTTTGGAATCAAGGTTAAGAAGGTGGAATTCAGGCCTTTCTTAATCCTGCTGTTAAGATGGAATTCATTGAAGAAGAGACAAAGATCTGCTTTTATGAAGGCCCAGCATTTTTTGATAAATTTCATATTGAAGCCATCAGGACCAGGAGCCTTATTACCTTCGCAATGATTTATTGCATCCAGGATCTCAGTCTCAGAAAAAGGTTGCTCTAACAGAGATGCATCCAAATCAGAAAGGGAGCGCTGAAAAGGTTCTGAAAATGTGGGTCTTGAGGGCCACTTTTCGGAGAAGAAATTCTGAAAATGAGACCTAACTGCTCTTTTTATTTGCTCCGGATCTTCTAAGTGAATTCCATTGATGAATAGATTGCCAATAGCATTTTTCCTCTGCCTTGTGCTTGCAATCATATGGAAATATTTGGTGTTTTTGTCTCCATTCTTGAACCACACTTGCCTTGATTTTTGCAGCCAAATGCTCTCAATCAACCTTGAAGTTTTCCAGAATTCGAATTTCAGCTTCCTCTTGTCTGTTGACTCCTCCTCAGATAGAGAACGGGTCTCTTGAAGGAGATCTAGCGAGTGTAATTGATTACCAATGGAATTGAGTTTTTCATTTTGATCACCAAACTCCTCCATATTCCACTGTTTGAGAGCTGATTTCACTTCCTTGAGCTTCATAAAAATTCTGTGCCCAGCCCAGCCAAGGTGAAGACTCTGATTCCATGCGCCTTTGACAACTTTTAGGAAATTAGGATGGGAGGTCCAGGCATTGAGGAATCTGAACGGCTTTGGACCCCAGTCTCTATTATCCACCATGAGGAGAATTGGACAATGATCGGATAATAAGCGTTGAAGACCCCATTGTTTAAAATCGAATCTGTCCAGCCATTGTGAGTGGAGGAGAAACCTGTCTAATCTGCTCCATCTGTCAGCCTCTTGATTATTAGACCAAGTGAAGGATCTGCCTTGCAGGGGGAGGTCTCTAAGCTCCAGATTGGCCACTAGATCACTGAGATGTTTCATACTAGCAGAGGTTGTAAGGCAGCCTTTTCTTTCCCCAATTCTAATAATTTCATTAAAGTCACCCCCAACACACCATGGTAAATCATAACTATCTCGGAGACTTAATAATTCATCCCATAGAATTTTCCTTGCCCTGGCTTCATTAGGAGCATAAATATTAATCAAAATACAATCAAAGTCCGGAGAGATCGTACCTTTAAGAAGGATGAAGTTCGGTCTCTGAATGCATTCACAAACTGAAAAGACTGATTTATCCCAGACGCTAATAATACCGCCCGAAGTTCCCTCGGCCTCCACTGCTGCAAAACCCGGGTCATTGTGGGGCCAAATAGAGTGGATGAGATGATTTGTGATAGTTGCTACCTTGGTTTCTTGGAGGAGCAGAAAATCAGCTTTGTGCTGAGAGATAAGATTTTTAACACCTCTTCTTTTCTCCCTTTTCCCTAAGCCCCTTATATTCCAGGAGATAATCTTCATGGAAAAAACAAAATTAAAGTCCATGGATAGGCCGAGTGGGTAGAGGATTAATTCCTCTCACCTTCTGTACCGTTATGCTGAAGCTCATGTTGGCCATGGAGCTCATGAAGCTTACTAACGACCTCTTCATCGTCTTCATTACTTTTCAGGCCAAGGAGCTTCCCAATTTCCCACACTGCCTGGGCTTCGTTGAGTATAATGCGATTACGATTAGCTATGGCCCCTGAAGAAATGGATAATGAAGGTGTTGCTGCCGCTGATCGGACTGATGCAGCTTTTCCGCCCTTTTTCCTGCCCCCTCTTCTGATGAATTTATTAGCTGATACATTACCAAGCACGTGCTGCAGGAATTTCCTTTTGCTCTTTCTTTTGGAGAGGCCCACTAGCGGTTTAGAGGTTCCACCGACTGGATCAATCCATTGATTCACGGAAGCTCGGGGAGCTGGTTCGAGAGAATCAGTTTCGGAAAGGAATGAGTCTGGGACGATTGACAGAGAAGGATTCGCAAGAGAGTCTGGATGGGATGGAGTGGGAGGGTGGGGGGATGGAGAACGATGGCAGTGGAGGTGAGGACTGAAGGTAGGAGAATGGGGGTTAGGGATGGCTAGAGGAGCATGACTGTGGGTTTGGGAGATAGCTACAGATTGAACATGGGGTGGGTCCTCCTGTTGGATCATTTTTGTATGTGATGGGCCGGCCAAATTTGAAGAGCTCAATTGGTTAAAATGAGGCTGAGGGTTCGCAACTGATGGGAATAATAAGATTGGAGAGGATGGGCTTAGAGGGAGCAAAGGGTTAAATGGGCTAGAAACAACCTGTTTGAATTTGCATATAGAGGTGTGGCCCAAGTCCTTAAAATTAGAGCGAGAAGGTTTAACAGCTTCCTTAGCGGCAAGGCTGCTAACAGGAGACGTGCTCTGACAACCCCGTTCCCCGGCATGGCTGCTAACAGTAGGCGTGCTCTGACATCCCCGTTCCCCATTCACAGAGTGTTGTCTCTCATCTGTCGGAACTCTGGCTTGTGAGATCAATTCCTTTCCGTTTGAAAAATGGGTGCCATGCTGTTCGACGCTCATTGGATGTACATTGGCCACATCCACTGGGATAGCCACGTCATCGTCTTCTTTGCCAGAGAGTTCTCCAGCAGCCTTTGGCGTATGAGTGCTTGTAATCTGTTCCTCTGTAACACGGATAATATGATCGTCATGCTTACAGACCAAGGTGATGGCGCGATTAATGACCTCAAGCTGATTTGTTGTAATCAGAACTCTGCCACATTCAAAAGATAGGTGCTTCAACGTTGAGTCATCCACCATGATCACTTCACCCCAAACTCTTCCTATGCTCTTGAATGTGTTGAAATTCCAGAGATTCAGTGGAACTCCATAGCAGTTGATCCACACTGTTCTTGAGCTAAGATTGGATAGTTTCCAAAGAGACCATTCTTGTGCATCCTCAAATCTTGAAGTGAACCAGTCCTTGTTTTTGTGGATTCTGTTTCTCATAGCTTCTTGGGAATCAAAAGTTAGAACATATGATTTACCCCCCATAGCGCGCACCTGAATATTCTTGGCATCCTCAGGAGAGAAGGAGCTCAATATGGACTGATCTGCAGTTGGAAGGCTTGTTTTCACCACCACACTCCTATAGAGCCATTCAATATCCGCTTCCGTCGCGTGTACTTTGATAGAAGGTTCAGAAGCATGTGCCTTATTAGCTTGGTCACTTACTAGAGCATTGCTTTTGACAATGTCCGCATAAGAGGGTTTGTTTAGATTTTGCACACTTGGCAGCTTGAAGGTGTTGGAATAGCGAGCTTCATGAAGATTGGTTCTCAATTTATGTTCTGCCTGAAAGTGCTCAGGATATGGTGGCCTCTCAAATCTTGCAGGCTTGACAATAAGATGATAATCACCATACCATGCTCTGTTGAGTTTCCTAACTGCCTCCTCTGCCGAAGCTGGCCTCTCGTAACGGATGAAGCCAAATCTTGAGTTGAATCGCTTGGTTCTTCTAATTGGAATTGAGGCGTGGACTACACTTCCAAATCTTTGAAAAATGCCCTTAAGGGAATTCACCTGCATCTGCTCTGGAATGTTGGCTATGAAGATGGTGGGAGATGCTCTAGGTTTTCTATGCTTTCTAGAGACGGTTGTCCAGTCATGGTCGGTATCTCCTCTGTTGTGGCCAGCATTGTTGTGGCCAGCCATCACAGATGGGAGTGACTATACTTCAAAATTTCTGGTTGGGATTTACCTAAACATGGGATTTAATTCCTCATATTCATTATGCATGCCAGGAATTTGGACTGCTAAGCATTTAACTTGCACTATCATTTGAAGCATTTGAAAGATAATCTAGTGGAATTGAAAAGATAATAATGTCAATTCTTAGATACCTCAATTCTGCTCACGTATTCTGAGATAACCATCAGCTGTTCCTTATACTTTTCCTATTAAAGAAAGAAACAAGAGAAAGTTAATGAATGATTCATTCATATATATAAACTGCTTCAAAGATAAATGCATCTGAAATTGCTCTTGATTCATTGATTTCGTACCAATGTGATAAATGAACTATCAAGGTCAGATTTGAAAGGAACCAACAAAGAAGTATCAAGATCCAAATTCTGACTGGTCGCGGAAGGATTTGAGACTACAATTGCTTGACTTTCCTCATTCTGTTTAATTGATAGCAACTCCAACATCTCTCTGTTCACGCAATAAATAAGGTCAAAACTAGCAACAAAACCATTAATTTCTCGTTAGTGTAAATAAAACTTGTGGTAGCTCATTTACCTTCTTAGTTTTGCCAATTCTTCGTCCATCTGTTTCTTAGATACCATCTCCTCCATATCTCTGTTTATTCGACCATTGAGCAACAATGTAAAGAGAGCCAAATAGCAACATTTTTCTTCCTCTAAGAGAAAGAACAAAAATTTAAGTTCTGGGTTTCTTATAATACCTTTCTAATTTGGTGGTCTCCTTCTTCAATTGTTTCAGCTCCATAGCACAGATAGGGTCTTGAGTCGGGCAATCCCCTTGCTTCCAACCCGGTGGGGGTGTCCAATAAGGATCTTGAACCCCAGCCTCCCTTCTTATATCAACAAGGTCAGCACTTTCCAACCAATACTCCATTGCTCCTTCTGCATTGTGCCGTCGCCTGAACCGGTCAGACCCACCAGGTGCCACCTTCCCAGCCATGTGCTTCAGGAGGTGGTCCAGCAAACCGGTGTCCCCAATTCGCTTGCGAGCCTCCGCCCTTAGTTCTGGCCGGAGAATTGGGCTCCCAAACACAGCACCCTTAGACTTCATCACCTCTAAAAGATTTCTCTCCGCTAGCTTGTACCTTTTCACATATACAATTCAGGCATTAGTAGACAAATAGATGTGTAACGAGCAAAGATAAATATTGTACAAATCAAATGAAAATAAGGGTTTAGTCGCTTTCACTCTTCACCTATCTGCAGACCACCTGTCTTGAGGGTTTTTCAGTACTGCTATTTGCTTACAACTGTTCTTAGTCTTAGGCTTATTGATCTGCCTTCGCTTCTCACGCTTAACTTTCTTCGCATTTCGAACAAGTCTTGAGCTACGCTTTCTCTTACCAATCTCATTGGTTTCTTCTGTCACAGCTTCTTTATCATCTTCTTCTTCTTCTTCTTCTTCTTCAACTTCAGCTTCTTCCTCTTCTTCTTCTTCATTTGCTTCCTTTGCTCCTCTGACAATGCTTGAAGAAGATTGAGGGTTCTCTCTATGCTTGCCGATAAACCTGACTTGGCGGCGTACACCCCAGCGAATCATTCCGTTGCATTTGAGCTCTGACACACATGTGCCGGACTTCCTCGAAATCACATCTCCAAACCCAGAAACCGAGTTGCAGATTTCCAGCCAGAACTCATTTGACTGCTTCTTCTCTGCAAATTCTTGAGATGGGATTTTCCGAAAAAGCACTTTCTCGGCGAGGGTTGTCCCCATGACGAACCTCTCGTCCAGCTCAGGGTACATCTCTCTGGTTCTGTTGCTGAAATACCTTTGAAGCGACTCGATGCTTGGAAATCTCACCGAAACATTCAACTCCGTCTTCTCACTCACCTGAAATAAATAAATAAATAAACCCATAGATCTTTACCAAACAACATAAAATCCCACATATATATATCAATGCATATACATAGTATTCTGATCGTTTTCTTACCATAACGACCCGGATGCACTTGAGTTGAACTGGTGTTCTGGGTGGTAGCTTGGTATGATCAATCTCGTACACAGAACCCACTTCTATCTGCTCTTGGGTTTCTGTGAATGGCCATAAGAACAAATTAGCCATTCTATTTGAGTTGAAAAATTGTGCTTCGCTATGGAGAGAGAGAGAGAGAGAGAGAGAGAGAGAGAGATGAAGCTATGGATGTGCGATACATATGGGGCTAGAAATAGAATGGAGATGAAGGGTAAGGATGAAAACCTATGTTACTGTGGCTGGGGATGGTACAGTCGGATGTGGGTAGTACATGTCTGGCCAAAGGTGGTGTCTGTGCGCCGTCGACGCCTTGTTCCTGCCTTTTCAAATACATGATTTCCTGCAAAACAAAACCACTATCACACCAACACCCCCACTACTCTCCTCTCTCTCTCTCTCTCTCTCTCTCTCTCTCTCTCTCTCTACATATATTACATACTACACACGCCGTCTTTCTCTCTCTGCCTTGAGAGAGAATTAGTGTATATATTATAGAGACGATAATATGGTCCGTTCATGCGGTTCATGGTTCGTAATCATGATAAGAAGCAATCGCTTTTTGTCTCTTCGTGATAACGTAAAAGCTGATTGTTGGATCCACAGCTCGTGAGTAAGTGAGTTTATGTGCTTTATATTCCACATTTGCAACTTTTTATTGGACTGGTTTTCTCTCCTCTGGAGAGCGCGTGTGGACTTATCTAATAATTAAGACGCGTGTGTGTATCACAAAACAGATCGAGTAACAGAAAAATAAAAAATAAAAAAGAACGAATCTTTTGATATGGAGAAGCATGCGTGAGAATGACAGGTCTTAGAGAGAGAGAGAGAGAGCTTACAGTGTTGTGAATGGCATGTACGGATCGCTTTCGGTGATATATTTTTTTCATGCCTAGGATCTACAAACAAAATGAAGATTAAAATTGACAAAACACGTATCGAATTTAGTTTGATTAATTAAACTACAAATCACAACCAAAAAAAAAAAAAAAAAAATCACAAAAGGTTGAGTTTTTGTAGAGAAAAAGTGTGATCGTGACCATCTACGTGAATCGCTAATGGTATGGAAGAAAAGTTGGAGATGCAGATTGTCGGTTTTCTAGGGTTCCGAAAAAGTAGAAAAAATGTCTGAAGTCAGTTCTATGAATAGAAAGGAATTAAATATTGCGGCTGTGAAAACAAAAAAGACCTAGACACACTCAAATAGAAATCAACCTTTACATGAACTCTGAACTCTCTTTTTATATGTATATTTATATATATATATATATATATATATATGTATGTATATAGAGTTGTAAAAGAAGATGATCAGAGATTACTGAAAAGTGGAGAGTTGCAGTCTTGCAGAGGCTTGACGAAGAGATCGTGAAATACCAGAACTGAAAAAGCGAAGACTGATGAGTTATTTAATGAGAGAACAAGTAAACAAAGGATTTGATTTCTGTTTTAATTTAGATCAAAACTAAGAAATAATAATAACACTGAAGATGTCACAATTTTCTACGGAATGAGTGCCTTCAAGAAACCCTAGAACACACACTGAAAAACTCAGTTCAGTAATCGTCGTTTGGAACCCTAGAAAATGCATTTTGTTTCTCTAGAAAATATATACAAAGCGAACACACACACACACACAGATATATATATATATATATATATTTGTTATTGAAGACTATATAGAGAGGGAAAATGCAAGAAAATGGAGAGAAAAAGTAGGTACCTTTGAGAGAAAGATGTGATCTCAATGCTGGAGATTCAAATTCAAACCGAGTTCAATTACCATTCATCAGTCTGTAATGGGACTTTCTTAGATCGAGACAGAGAGAAAATGGGAGAGAGCTAAGGAAAATTTTGTGAGAAATATCAGACTTTTCAGAGGGAAAACGAAACAAAAGTATCTTCTTCTCTGAAATCTGTGGAGTGTGTGTTTAGAGAGAGAGAAAGACTAACTTTCCCGAGAAAATGATCGAAGAATGAGAGACATGTGGTGTCACTGAACCAAGAGCTAGAGAGAGAGAGAGAGAGAGAGAGAGAGAGAGAGAGATTCAGAAATCGCAGCTCACGTGTCGAAGCGGTCCCCACTAATAGAATTACAAATCTACCCCTTCTCCGTTGCTAGAAGGTGTGATGCTGTTAGAAAGAGGCCTAATCTGCTGAAAAGTGAGCTTCGACTCCAAAATAAATTGGACAAATAAACGAACACTACGTTTGCAATAGTATTTGGTGATTTAATATTGTGTTCTCCGTACTGATGACCTGTACTCATATGGACGATAACCATTGGTTGTATAGTTGTAGATTGTGGACGTTCCAGCGCTTGATCCTCATTCAACGTGAATTCAATGGAGAGCGATTAGTTATAGCTTTCCATGTGAAAATTGTTCTTTCTTATTATTATTTATTAGTTGAGTTAGAAGAAAATTGCATATTACTATATTAGTTTAAAATATTATTTTTTACTTACAAGTAATGTTATTTCTCTTTTATATTTTTTTATGTTCTTTTTTCACAAATTTAAATTTCAAACACTATATTTTCTAATTTTATTAGTTCTTTTGTTCTACTGTTCAATTAAAAGGTTTTTATTATTTTTCATGTATTTAGGCGGTTTAGAAATTTCAGCATGACTATGTGCCTGTTGTCCATTGATGGCAGGGGCAATGGCACATTGCTTTTGATGGGTCTCATCCCCCCATCAAGCAAGCAAGAACTCTAAAAAAAAATTATTTATAAGACACTCGATTTAAAAGTGCAAAATTTAATTTATTTTTTTTTCCCCAAAACTCTGGGCACAAAATTAGGGACATACGTTTGCTCAGTGACTAAAATGCCTCATTTAAACCCATGCCTATTCATTCCACCACACTATTCGCTGTCCCCAACAATAGACACAGAACACGTCTCTCTCACTCTCTCTCTCTCTCTCTCTCTCTCTCTTCTCTCTTCATCTCCTTTCCCCCGACACCACCGTCCCACCATCGCCTTCTCCTCAGCTTCTTCGTTACTGTCTCTCTCTCTCTCTCCCCCTACTAGATCTATTTTTGGGTTTTTTTTATAAAAATTTGGTAGCTTCGTTTTGTATAGATAATGGATCGTCCATGTGTGTATGTTTGAGAATGAATTGATGTGCTTTACTCATGATTTTTGTTTTGTACAAACAGATTGGAAGCTTCAAAGAGAGCTTCAAGTACATATTGTTTGTACAAACACAGATATGTCGATTGCACCTGTCTCTCACTCTCTTCATTTGTGCTCAGATCTGTGTTAGATCTGTTGTTGATGAAGATGATGATGATCTCTTTGTTTTTTCTTTTTTCTTTTTTTGCTTTTTTTTTTCTTTATTATCTATGGTTGATTGTTGGTTGTTGTTGACGATGATGATGATGAGAAAAAACAAATTGCAACAGGGAGGGAGGGAGAGAGAGAGAGATTTGAACATATAAAAAAAAATTGAACTAGGGTTTGGTTGGCCATAGTAAAAATTAAACAGATAGAACTTTATTTGAACAAATATTTAAACAGACTAGGAGAAATTTGAATTGAAAAGATTAAAAAAAAATTATACAGATAGAGTAAAAAATTAAACAACTAGGGAAAGTTTTGAACAGATAGTTAAAAATTTTGAACAAATAGGAAAAAATTTTAAACAGATATGAAAAAAATTTGAACAAATAGTCAATGAAAGTCAACAGATAGAAAAAGTCAACAAATAAATTAAGGGTAAAATTAAAAACAAAATGTCTTCAAAACATACAAGAATTTCTCACCAAACTATTTTACAAATGATAGACCTCTCACCAACAAAAAAAAATATCTATTAGACCTAATACCTTATTGACTCCTTCAATTGAATTTATCACCAAATTTCTCTTATTTATATTGTTAATATTTTATTTAATATAATTTGATTTCTCTACAAAATTAAGGGGGGCCATTAAAGAGAGATCCACACCCATTAGGAAATCATTATTTGATAGGGCTGAGAATAGTTCAAATTGATTCGATTTTGGGTAAAACCAAAACTATTTCGTTGTCTATGGTTCCATAAAAATTGGAATCAATCAATCCATTTAAATCATAGTACCAATCTGAACCAAGCCATTTAAACACGGTTCAACTTGGTTTGGAACCATAATTTTACATAATATGTTCATAAGAAAAATCATATAATATTTTTTTAAAAATTCAACCTATCATAAATTTTAAAAATAATAATATGCCCACCAAACAAAAACATAGCATTAAGAAAATATACATTAATATGTCCATGTTTTTTCAAAATATAACTTAAACAAGCATTCATTAAATTATGATTGTATGCATTAGGCTATATGATATGTATATAGTTTTAAGTTACATACGATCTGATTCGGTTTCAATCTAAAACTATGAATTTGAATCCGGAATCAATTCTTCAATTTTTCAAACGAAAATCGAACCACAGATTTTAAAAAAATCAATCCAAACCTACCGATTGGACTAAACCGGTTCGAATTATGAATTTTGTCGATTTCCTGGCTCAGCCTTACGATTTGAGAAGTTTAAATCATTTTTTTGGTTTACAGTTTTTGAGTTTTTTATTTTCTGTATTCATTTTGTCTCTATTAACTTTTTAAATATTTTAAGCAACTTTTTCTTTAATTCACTAAATCTAGATGTAGCTAAAAGGTATTAATTATAATTTTAAAAAAAGGACACCTTTTTTTTTTGTATTTATTATTTTTTTTACCAATTTTTTTGTGAATATTTTATTTTTCAGTTGCATCTAAAAATAAAAATAAAAATAAAAAATTTAATTAAAATATGAAAACAATTGACAAGATAACAAAACGTGAAAATTAGAAACTTAAAATTTATTTTTAAAAATTTAAAACCAATGACTATTGTGTAGTTTTATAGTTTTTTTTATTAGAATATTTAGAACTTAAGCTTGTGAGGTAGCGTGGCCCCATTTATAAAAATTTATGAAGTCACCACTGATTAACGTCATGTTACAGTGCAACAGTTGAGTGCTTATACATAAACCTCAAATAAGTTGAATCGGGCTAAAAGTTTGATCGTGCTAATTTAAATTGCGTTAAAAGTTAGGAAAATATTGAAGATTTTAAATAAATTATTAAATTTTTTATCAAATCTCTTACATAAATGTAGAATTTACACAAATCACATAAGTATAAATTTTACACTTATATAAAAAATTTAATAATTTATTTAAGATTCCTAACAAAACTCTAAGCGTTATTTAGACCCTTCAAGGCTAACTTTATTGTGAGAGGTTCTATGGTCAAACCCAAGTAATATCAATATTGAGTTGTTCTAGCGACTTTCCCAAAAAAAATAAAAAAAATCTACAAAACAATCTTACAATCTAGTATTCACGATCAATGATTAAGAATAACAACGATTTATTTATAATACGATGGTGTTATATGTATCAATTAATATATTAATTAGTATATTAATATTAATTATGATATTATTATTGATTTCACTCAAATTACAAATATAAAAAAATTCTTAAATTATGTCACATTATCAATTGGTACACTAATTAGTATACTGAGGTCTCGTTTGAGAACGGGTTTTTTAGTAATTTTTTGACTTTTTAGCTAAAATATGATGTTAAAAAAACTAGTATGTTTCGAATGACTTTTTGATTTTTTACGAAAAGATATGAAAAAATTAAAGAGAAAATGAAATCTTTGATTTTTTGGTATAAATTATTGGCTTTTTGACTTTTTTTAGTAACTTTTTAACTTTTTGACTAAAAAAATCACTTGTCAAACAAGACCTAATTTATGCATATAGCATTATTCTTTATAATAATATATAGATCTAAATTTCTGAATATTTTCCTAATAACTTTTCTAGGTTGGGCTTCCGTTAAACTCAAGTTGCCCACAATGGTGTAGGAATGGCTATACTTCCGATCATTCATTAACTTTTTCATCAAATTTAAATTTGGTAAAGAAAAAATAGTTAAATTTGTTCTCCAACCATTTTATTAAATTTGTATGAAATCAAAGAAGAGATAAATTTTTTTACTAGATCAAGGATGAATTAAATCCTTCACAAAATTTTCAACATATTATATATTTACCAAAATTTGATGAGATTTTTAAACAATAATAATGATATATAAACAAAAAAATTTATACAGAATGATATAATTCAATGTGGATAACATTGCCATTTCAATTTAAAACAAACTGTCCACAAATATGACATTATCATATTATTCTTGTAGTATTTTGTGCATAAACTTTTTGTTCAATAGAAGTTTCTAATTTAAAAAATAGTAAGAATTGAAGATAGTTTTTTATTTTTTTTTTCCATAAAAAATGGTTAAAACAACTTTTTAGGATAAGCTTGAAAGTTTTAAGAAATAATTGATTAAAAAAAAAAGAAAAGAAAAAATAGAATAAGAATTAGAGTGTTCCATATCAAAACAAACTTTTAACCAAAATTTTGGAGGACTTGTTGTCCAATAAATTCTATGATAATTAATGACGTTTTTTATCAAATATTAAAAAACGTTACTAATTGTTAATTTTTAAATACAATTTGAAAATTTTGTCATAAAAAATATCACTGAATTATAACTTTTAGCGACAATTTTTTAAAAAATTGTCACAAAAAAAAATGTCAGTAGTTTTCAACTTTCAGCGACAGTTTAAAAAATTTGTTACAAAAAAAATTACTAATTGTAAGTTTTAGTGACAATTTATAAAAATCGTAACAAAAAAAAGTTCCTAATTGTCAACTTTTATAGACATGCAAAAAAATTGTCACAAAAAATTATTTTTAGCGACGATTTTATTATGATTTATTTTCAATAGGATTTGATATGAATTAAGTTCAACTATTAAGACTTATTAGTAGTAACCCCAAAATTTATTCAAATTTTATTTTTTAAAAAAAAAGATAAGGATTGAAGATGTTCTAAATAGGTCGGGTGATTTCTAATGTTAGAATTTTTTGGGTTGGTGAAATACAAAACAAAATAAAAAAATAAAAATAAAAATTGCTAAAAATAAAACCAAATTAAAAAGCAAAAACATCTCTAACCGGGAAGATTTTTCAAATCCAACATGATTGTTGAAGTTTTTCAAAAGGATTTTTGATAGTACAAATTGGTGACGGTGGAGTGTAGACCGGAGAAAATAAAGTGTAGATCGAAGATATAACGCGTAGTCAGAGAATATATAGTATAGATCGAAGACAATGGTGGTAGATCAATGACGATGGTGGTAGATCGGAAATGATAGTGTAGATTAGAGATAGTAGAGTGTAGATCGGAGATAATGAAAGTGGTTGGTGACCGGTGGCAGTGGTGGCCAGCAGTGGATATAGTGGCGATGGCGGTATGTGGTGATGGTGTGAGCTTCATAAATGGGTGGAAAAAAAAAAGAAAAAAAAAAGAAAAAAAGAAGAAGATGCGAGAAAAAGAGATGAGAGATGAGAGAGAGAGAGCAAAAAGATTTGGAAAATATTAGACAGAGAAGATATTTAATGAGGAATAATGTTATATACACCAACTAGTGTACTAACTAGTGTATCAATTGATGATGTGACATAATTTAAGAGATTTTTGATATTGGGCCTGGCTTTGGTCCAGTCCACCATCAGACTGGACCGTGCTGTTGGGCCCGTAGGGGCCTACCACGGGTCCCGTTTTGAAAATCTGAACCGTTCAATGTGTAGAACTCGTCGAGTACTATATAGCTGCAAAAAATCACATTGATCGGATATCGATAGCCATGTGATCAAAATAGTTTTTTTATCAACTGTTAATTTATTCACCGTCTATTTTTTTTATACAAAACTGATTTGATCACATAGCTATCGATATCCGATCAACGTGATTTTTCACAGGATTATAGTACTCGACGAGTTTTACACATTAAACGGTTTATATTTTTAAAACGGGACCCGTGGTGGGCCTCCACGGGCCCAACAGCACGGTCCAATCCGATGGTGGACTGGACCAAAGCCAGACCCTTTGGTATTTGTCGTTTGTATAATGAGTGAAGTCAATAATAATGTCATAACTAGTGTTGGTATATTAATTAGTATACTAATTGGTGTATGTAACATCACCGTTTAATGAGAGTAATGTAAACAGTTGAATAGTCATTGGTGCATTTAAAAAGGTCAACAAGATAATTAAGCTCACTATGTTTAGCATAATGGGTTGAGGCTAAAATAGTTATAAAAAGACAAAATAGACTAAAAAATTAATAAGATAAAATGTCACATTCAAACCATAATCATTTCACTTTTTATCTCACAAAAGTCAAAAAAATCAAAAAAATCCATACCAGACAAGGCTTTTTATCTCAAACTAAAATAATCAAACAGCCAACTCACTTTCCAAATGAACACATTATAATATTGGCTCGTAAAAAACCCTAGATTTAATGGGCTTTATTATTTTATTCTTTATGTTTTGGGCTTCCAGCAAATTATTATTATTTTTCTTTTTGTTCTTTCATTTTTTTTGGATGTTTTTTTTCACAAACACAAACTAAAATGGACCTAATAATGGAAATAGCAATTGCACTTAACCATACAACTCAAAATGCCGCAAGTACTAAGGGAGAGTGTCTAAAGTAATTAGGATTGAATTTATGTTGTGGTGAGAGAAGATTTGTCTAACAATAAAGAATTTAAGTAACTAGGTATTTATTGGGGACTTTTGATGCGATGGTCAGGTAATTGCAAACATTTTAATTTCATATAATACAGGAAAAATTGATGAATCGACTATTTTATAGTTGTATATTGCATTAAATTCAATGATTAATTTGTTTTGATTATAAAAACGTGACTAATTAAATATATTAGTGAGAAATATACATCATTATTTTGGAAGACTTTTTTCCCATTTTTGCTACTTTACTTTTTCAATATATACTGTCACTCTATATTCTCACACACTATTACTAATCGCCGCCCTCCACTGTTGGCCATCACCCGTGATTCATCGGGAAAGTGGCTAACAACCGGCGAGTGGACAATGGCAACACAGGTGAACACGTGAACAAATAAGTAAGAGTAAAATTGTCTTCCAAATTGTTGTTTTCCTTTTGGGCAAAAAAGAAGAGAGTTTGAGGCAAGTATCCCAAAATTTTCAAATTTGAATTTATGCCTAAGTGCCCTATTAACATACAACTCTCAGCTCGGGTGCCCGAAATCACTGCCAAGCCCAATCCAATCCTTTCATGGAACTGGAGACGAGCTGATTTCTTTATTTTGGTAGGAAAAACTGATGTGGGGAAAAACACATTCAGATAACCTGTCCCATCCCTAATACTATTCTCTATCCCCTGAATCTTTATTGATTTATGAGATCACTTTTGCTAATATGAACAACAATAAGATATAAATGGCCAGAAAAAAGGAAGCATGTAGAGAAACAAGTGAACTTGATGGAAGGAAAAACTGCCCTACATACACAGGACATAATGGTTCTGTGAATACATTTGGATGAAAATTTAGTGACCATTGGATGAACAAATCATACAGGAGCACAACAATGACAGTATCAACTGTGTTAGTACAGTGCCAATTGTGGAAGTGGTAATGTTGTGGCCTTCATATTCTTCCAACTTTAGTTATGAGGATTTCAAAATAACACCTCACTAATGGAGATTCTTAATATTATCAAATTTGCAATAAAACCACCTTCTAAAATGAGGATTCAAGAATCCCTCTCTTTTAACCCAAATCAGGATTTTTAAAATTTACAGTTCCTAAATTCCCCGAGCCTCAAATCCTTTCCCAAGCTCATCATCCAAACAGACAAAATGATAGATAGCATAACAAAAGCTTAACACTACATGACATAACCACAAGAAAATATTCCACAATTTATTATTCTACATACAGTAGTTTTTAGTTGATTAACATACTGTCTTAAATAGATATACGCCTTCAAATAGATATCCACAGCATGATTCAACAAGTCCAACAAACATATTCCCTATGAGGAGGTAATAAAATAGTTCGATGTTCAGAACTTACAGCTCAATTGCCATCCGGTATCAGCAAAACAGATCCAGATGTTTTACGACTCTCAAGATCAGCATGCGCCTGTGCTGCCTGAGATAAAGGGTATGTATGATTTACACGGACTCGCAGCACACCAGATGCAACATTAGCGAAGACCTCTCCGGCAGCTTCTAGAAGCTCATCCCGTGTTGCAGTGTATTGCATAAGGCTAGGTCTTGTCAAGTACAGTGCTTTCGCTGCAAGTGCTGACAAAGGAAGGGGGTCAGGTGTGCCAGACGACTGCCCAAAATTCACCATGTATCCACGAGGTTTTAAGCATGCTAATGATCCCTGGAATTAATAAATTCTCAATTAGAGGCCTACTTAAACACAAAACATTAACGTCAATCTTGGGTATGTCAAGTTAAAAATAGTCAATCTTAGTTTGGTTGTGGTCAATTTTGACGGAATATTTATGCCATTGTGTTTTCTAGGTTGAGAAAACTTAATATATGTAAAATATTATCTTATAACCAAATCCAATCCTGCTCCTAAGTAAAACATAGAAATTCAAGTAAGATTGATTACGAATAGAGTAGAGAAGAAGCTTATAGTTGTGTCAAGTCTAGGTTGCAAGTATTAGTTTGGGGACAACCTTAGGTTTCAGACTGGTCCTCAAGTTTATGCTTATGAACTTTCGGGTTGTGTTTGAATCATGGATTTGGGTAGAGATTTGAAAAGAGAAAGAAAAATGTGAGGAAAATATACACTTTGCTTGGTTCCCATTTTTTAAAAACAGTTTTCAGAAAATTCTACACTCTTATTTTCCGTGTTTTTTTGTTTTTACTGAATTTTTTAAATATTTTATGCAAATTTTTTACTTTTTAGACACACCTAACATAAATACACCTAAAAAGTAAAAAAATTGTAAAAAAAAATCTTTTAAAAATTCACTAAATACCAAAAATACAAAAAAATACAAGAATTTAGTACATTTTTTGTATTTTTATGTATTTCTTAATTTTTTAAAATATTTTTTCACAATTTTTTTACTTTTTAGACACATCTAAGTAAGGTGCATCTAAAAAAGTAAAAAAAATGTTTAAAATTTTAAAAATATTCACTAAAAACAAAAAAATACGAAAATCAAAAAACTCAGTTTTCAAAAAACTTAATCCAGAAAACTCAAACCAAACACAGTGATAGGCTTTTTTTTTTTTCGCTTGCCTTTTCTTTTTTCCTTTCCAAATCTCTACCCAAATTCATGATCCATGCACAACCTTAAGAAAATCAACCTTAAGAAATTCATGACCATGGCAAGACTTGAATCCTTGACGTCCCATAAGGAGCAAACTGATATACTGAAAACATCATTAGATGGTATTTATTCAAAAATTGAGTCACAGCCATTGCATTTTCCACTACCTATTATCAGCGAGTATTTTGGAGTTTTTGTTGGATGTCTGATAATTAGTATAGAAAACTGACCTGCAAGGTGTCTTTTCCAACAGAATCATAAACAACTTCTACCCCTTTGCCTGATGTTATTTCATTGACCCGGGTGACAAAATCCTCTTCCTTGTACATTATCACATGGTGGCATCCATCTTCTTTGGCTTGTGCTGCCTTCTCTTTGGTTGAGACGGTTCCAATGACAGTGGCACCAAGTGCGTTAGCCCACTGGCATAAGAGAGACCCAACTCCACCAGCTGCTGCATGAACAAGGACAGTGTGTCCAGGTTCAACCTGTAATACTAAGCAATCTAGTCATATCCTACACAACATGAAAAATTAAGGCTCCAATTGTTCACAAAAAAAAAAACAAAAATTCATGAGAATTGGAGGAATTGTTCCAATTTGATCATGACACAGTCCTTCTAACTTAAACCTGAACAGTCGGAAGCAAAAAAATAGAACAACGGTTATAACAACAACAACAATAATTAATGTGGTAGTTCCCCTTACCTGGAGCTTACTTGCATGAAGTGGGCGGGGGAGCGAGAGCATATAAAAGTTTCTAAGGTTGGAAGCACAGATCATGTTTATGAGAAAGAATATGTTACATCCGTAGATATGCAACTCTAAAAGTAATATGCAGTCACAGCGTTCATCATCAGAGAGTATATCATGAAATGCACAAGCACTAACAGAGTGCATTTTGCACATTGATGTAATGCTGCTTTGAATTCATGTTGAATATTTGCATATTGACTAGTGAGTGTTATAGAACATGTCATGAAGGGTATATATATATATAGACAAACATGTCCTTTCAATCAAAAGATAATTTTTAATCATCTTTCTCATCTCTCCACATGTCCCAGCAAGAAAAAAAAGTTTAGATCTCTCTTTGCAAGTTCTTCTTCCTTCCCCTCCATCTATGTAGAATTTGAAACAAAGTCATCCGTCGAATAATCTAAGGACACAACATTGGTTGAAAAGATCATATATGATGCTATAAATGCAGACTTACTGATATTTAACAAAGAGTTTGGTTTTGTTGATTCCTTCAATAGGATTATTCAAAACAGGTACCTCTCCTTTCGGAAACAGTTTTTCATCAGCAATGAAGAAGGCTTAGACGAAGCCTTTTGGTAAAAAATGGGTTTCTTTAATGGATATGGCAATGTTTAATTAGTTCGCTGAATGTAAGCAAAATTTGGCAAACCAAGATAGTCCCCCTAATGCTCGTCAGTTCTAATCCTCACTGTCATGTTGGTTTTGGACAAACAAGATAGTCATCCCAAGTCTTATTGATCACAAAAATCATTGTTTGTTAATTAAAAATTACAGGCCTCATCTGCCTGTGTGTTTGTGGAAAAGGAATCCTCTTTTCTTGGCCTGACTTGAGAAGAGTGATGATGAAGATGGAAAAAAGACTATAGTTCGATAATGTTTGTTTTTTTTCCTTACATGGCATAAGTGGGTGTGGGCATAGTTTGGAGTCGGAATAACACTGACTACCCTACAGAGGATGAATTTAAAGCCCAAATAATGTGAATAGTCATTTAGAATAAAAAAATAAAATAAAACATGATAACCCATATTATAAGTTATTTTAAACTTGCAAAAGTCAAGATAGTGCCACGTGAAAATATAAATTACCTTAAAGCAACGGCGAACTAGGAATTGAGCTGTCATTCCCTTGAGGATGACAGATGCTGCTATAGTAGGATCAATGGAGGAAGGAACAGTTACTACTTTCTCCGCCGGAAGGATCTGCTCCTCAGCATATGAACCCATTGGATTACCAGCATAAGCCACGACATCTCCAACTTTTCTACCGGTTAGTCCAGGGCCCACAGCTGTCACCACACCAGCTGCCTCCATACCTGCAATTGACCAAATGGTGGAACATTTAACCAAATGGCATATTCCCAAGAGACATAAACAAACAACATTGGATCACAAGGAAACATTTTCTTTGTCTGAGCAAGTAATGTCACCTTAGCAGAAATTTCCTGTTACAAAGGATTAAACTTTTACCTTGAATGCATGTATTATCCACAGTTTAGATAAAATTCTCGTACAAATAACAATACACGAGAATATGAATTTTAGTTTTGAAGGTTTCTAATAGAGAGAAGTTTATGTTATTTAAGCTGGTCAGGGGTCACCATCACCAAAAACATATTCCTCCTAAATATTTCTAGAAAGTCATGAGCGGAAGTCCCAATGTGTAATTCCTGCTTTTCAGGAGGGCCACAAAGTCCATCTCCGAGGTTGCAAAAGACTTATTACTGTGAGAATGAATTTGCAAACACTAAATATTCTAGCAAACAATTCCCGAGATTAGGGACCTTATTCTTGCTGAGTTCCTGTCTTCTATTTGTTTTAAAATATTTCAATTTTGTTCTTTCCATTTCTTGCAACAATAATCATCGTTGGAAAATTTCTTCAATACATAATGGGATAGATCAAAAAAAAATCATAAAGTCTGTTACACGGACTCTTCAACATAAATCAAATACCCATGTCGAACACCCGACACTCGGACAAGAGTATGAGATATATGTTGGATACTTTTCAACGGATACTTCTTATATAATTGTATATATCACTATTATTATATGTACATATTATTTTATAATTGCTATAAATATTTTTTTAACCCTGCAAGTTACATATAGCACCATTTTATCTCACATACTTGATTAAAAATATAAAACTATGACATTTTTTTTTTGCCGAATCCGTGTACTCTTAAATTATGGTTTGATGAATCTGATCTCTAGATATATACCTACACCCGACACTCATACCCGAGTCCATGTAACATTGCATAAAGTAAAATGTTATTATATATCTATACAATCAGCTAACAACGCGTTGCAAAAGCTGCACTTGCAGTGATGAGCACTGATAATCAAACATGTGAAATCATTCATTTTTACGTACATGTATTGTATGTATATTATATATATAAGAAATAAAGCCAAACCTGGAGTAAAGGGTATTGTCGAGGCCTTATAAACTCCTTTCCGGAAGTAAACATCAATGAAGTTGAGCCCAATGGCCTTGTTTTTCACTCGGATTTCACCCTCCTTCGGCTCTCCTATTTCCACATCTTCCCACTTCAGAACCTATCATCATATTGATTCCGAAGTGAGTAAAAAACATGGCCCAATTTGTCATCGCAAACACCCCTTTCACCCAAATAAATGGTGTTCCGCAACAAATTACACTGCAATCAAAACATAACTGATGCAAAACTAAATTTGGCACGTACAGAAAATGCAATTCAAGAAAAACCAATATGAAATTGGATTTTCACGAGTGTAGAATCATGCTAAGGTACAATTCATATATATATATATATATATATATATATTAAGTGTGAATGGTAAGGACTATGATTGAAAAAAAGTGTCAAATAGGTCCAAGTGGTGATGATGATTGTTAGTGTATATTAGTGTATCATCATTGTGTTTGTTAGTGTAGTGTAGCATTATGTTAGTGTATCATTATTTAATTGTTCATAGTGTAGCATTATGTTAGTGTATCATTATTTAATTGTTCATAGTGTAGCACCTTTCGGTGGGCAATCATCCAAGGCATCCTCTATAAATAGAGTGCCTTCTTTGTGTAATTGATATATACAATTTATAGAAACAATTGTGCCTCTCTCTCTCTCTCTATTCGCTCATCTCTATCTTCTCTCACTTTCTCCAATTATTATTTCATGGTATCAGAGCCTAGTGTTACATTTCTGGCAATTTGCGATTTTGGTGTTTAGTCCCATCCACAGCGGCACTACATCAAACCACTCGGAATTTCCTCACGATTCCAACGGCACCAAGCCCGGCCTCAGAAAACCTTTCACGCGCCCACACGCGCCACCAGTGTCCACTGCGCGTCACCATTTCCGCCACCACTCTCACACGCGCCCGCACGCGCCATCCGTTGTTTCTCCCTTCCGACACGCGCCTACACGCGCCCACACGACCCGCGGCTGACGTCAGCCCTGCCTCTCCCGTACGCCGCACCTGCTATTGTGCACCCGCGTGCGCCGAATCATCTACTGTGCGCCGCGTCTGCGCCTGACTGCTACCGTGCACCGCCGCTTCCTGCTAACGTGTTCCTTCCTGCACTCTGCTAACATGCGCCGCTGACATATTTGCTGACATCATCTCTGTCCAGCATACCTTTCCTGGCTATTTTCGACCTTCCGGACTCACTGGTACACTCTGTTTTACCTAATTTTGCTCCTACAGGTCTATCATATTACTTTAAACCCTATTCAACTAGTATTATGGATCGTCATGATGCCTCCCATCCTATTTCCGTTATTTTGAATGGTTCAAACTATGTTCTGTGGGCCCAAGCCATGTCCTCCTTCCTAAAAGGAAAGAAGCTCTGGCGAATTGTCACCGGGGATGTGACTAAACCAGTGAAAGACAGTGACACTAATGAAACTACTGTTCCAACTGCTACATTTGAAGACCGACTTGAGGAATGGGACAGTAAGAATTACCAAATCATTACCTGGTTTCGTAATACCTCTGTTACATCTATCAGTCTTCAGTTTGGTCGCTTTCAGCTTGACTCTGTAACTACTCCTGCAAAAGACATCTGGGATTTCTTGAAAGAACGATACCAGACTACTGGTCTTGCCCACCAATATCAACTTCAGAACCAACTTCACCGCATGCGCCAAGAATCCACTCAGTCCATTAATGACTTCCTTTCTCAAATGTACTCTGTTTGGGATCAGCTTGCTCTTTCAGAACCAACTTGGCATACCCCCGAAGATGCTGTTTTATTTACTATCTATCGCAACCGGCAAAGGTTGGTGCATTTTCTTATGGCTCTTACTTCCTCCTTTGAGCCCGTACGTGCCTCTCTGCTTCATCGCCATCCATTGCCCACTCTTGAACAAGCAATTTCTGAGTTGCTATCAGAGGAGACGCGTCTCGGTACTCTTCAAACTCATCATGTGGACTCTGTTCTTGTCACTCCTCCGTACCGGCCATCATTTACCCAACGGACCACTGCTTGCCTCTATTGTCAGAATCGAGGTCTTCCTTCAACCCATCTCCTGGTCAATTGCCCCGTCAGATCCTGCCGCTACTGCAACAAACTTGGTCCTGGTCATCTGCAACAGGATTGTTTTCGCAATCCATCCCGATCATCGTCCAATAGCCACTCCTCTCGCGGTGGCTCTGCCCGGGGAAACTTTCATCGTTCCGGGAATCAGTCTCATCACACTGCTACTACTGCTTCTAGGAATCAGCCTCATCCCACTGCTGCTGCTGCTTCCGGGAATCAGTCTCCCCACACTGATGCTGTCACCTCTGAGGGGTTCTCTGAGTCTTCTGCTCCGTCTACCCCTCGCTTTTCTCCAACGGATGTAGAGGCCATGCTCAAACAACTTCTCTCCCCATCTGGTACACCTCCTCCTACTGCTTTGTCTGTAATCCCAGGTAACTCTTCTTGGTATTTTGACTCTGCCTGTTGTAATCATATGACCTCCAGTTCTACTATCTTTTCTTCCTTCTCTTCATCTCCTCATATTCCCTCAATACATACTGCTGATGGTTCCCTCATGTCTGTCCGTCATGTTGGTACTGTTTCCACCTCTTCTTTATCTATCCCTCAAGTTTATCATATCCCTGCTCTTACCTTAAACCTTATTTCCATTGGTCAATTATGTGAACTTGGTCTAACTGTCACATTTTCTGCTACTGATTGTTTGGTACAGGACCCTCAGACGGGGCAGACTATTGGGATCGGCCGTAAGCATGGACGTCTCTATGAACTCATTCACCTTCATGTTCCTGCCTCTCCTCCGATTGCTGCTCCTACATCTACTTTCTCATTATCTCCCTTTCATCTTTGGCATTGTCGTTTAGGGCATATTTCTGTTAATCGCTTACGGTCTTTGGTTTCTAGTGGACAGTTGGGTCATGAAATTCCCGATAATTTCGATTGTATCCCCTGTCAACTTGCCAAACAACCTGCTTTATCATTTAATAAAAGTACTTCAGTTTCCCTTGCACCTTTTGATCTTATACATTCCGATATTTGGGGGCCCTCCCCTACTACTACTATAGGGGGATCCCGCTATTTTGTTGTCTTTATTGATGATTTTTCCCGGTTTACTTGGCTTTTTCTCATGAAAACTAGGTCTGAACTTAAACACATTTATTATAGATTTGTCCAAATGGTCCACACCCAATTCTCCAAAACCATCAAAATTTTTCGCTCTGACAATGCTATGGAATATCGGGATTCTGATTTCCTTTCCTTTCTTCAGCATCATGGTACACTGCCTCATCGTTCTTGTGCTGGCACGTCCCAGCAAAATGGCCGTGCTGAACGGAAACATAGGCATATTCTTGACACTACTCGCGCCCTTCTTCTCTCTTCTTCCTGCCCTGAAAACTTTTGGGGGGAAGCTGCCCTCACTGCTGTTTACACTATCAACTGTGCTCCTTCTCCTGTCATCCATAATCAAACTCCCTTTGAACGTCTGCATGGCACTCCCCCTCCTTATGCCAATCTCCGGGTTTTTGGCTCTGCCTGCTTTGTTCTACTTCAATCCCATGAACACACCAAGCTTGAACCTCGTTCTCGTCTTTGTTGCTTTCTTGGGTATGGAATTGAACATAAAGGCTTTCGCTGTTGGGATCCTCTCTCTAAACGTCTTCGTATCTCCCGCCATGTCGTTTTCTGGGAGCACCAAATGTTTTCCTCGCTATCCTCTTTTCACTTACCCGCACTCTCCACTACTGTACTGTTTACTAATCCTTCTGTAGATCTTTTCTCTGCTGATTTTGATACAGGTTCCTCCTCCATCGAGACGCCCTTGCTCACTCCTGATCCTGTCCAGCCTGCTCTCCCTGAAGGTCTACCTCTTCTTGCCACACCTCCTTCTCCACCGGTTTTTCCTCCTACCGATCCTCCTACGGGTCGACCACGACGGGTAACTCAACCTCCTATCCATCTTCGTGATTATATTGTTGGATCTGCTGCCTTCTCTACTTATGAACCTACCTCCTATCGTGAGGCTTGTACTAATCCTCTTTGGCAGCAAGCTATGACCGATGAACTACAGGCCTTGGACAAAGCTCATACTTGGGATCTTGTTGATCTTCCTCCTGGCAAGACTGCCATTGGCTGCAAATGGGTTTACAAAATCAAAACACATTCTGATGGCTCTATTGAACGCTACAAAGTTCGTCTTGTTGCCAAGGGTTTCAACCAGGAATATGGTATTGATTATGAGGAGACATTCTCTCTTGTTGCTCGGCTAACCTCTGTTCGCAGTTTACTTGATGTTGCTGTTGCTCGCCACTGGGGGCTCTTTCAGATGGATGTCAAAAATGCTTTCCTCAATGGTCATCTTATTGAGGAGGTCTACATGCAACCTCCACCTGGGTCCACTTTTCCCCCTCATCAGGTTTGCAAACTACAGCGTGCTCTCTATGGCCTCAAGCAAGCACCACGTGCTTGGTTTGCTACGTTCAGTGCTACCATTCATGATTTCGGGTTCACCTCTAGCTCCTATGACTCTGCTCTTTTTATCCGGACTACTTCTCATGGTACCACTCTTCTTCTTCTGTATGTGGATGATATGATTATCACTGGTAATGATGAAGTTGGTATTCTCCACCTCAAACAGTTTCTCCACCGCCAGTTTGAGATGAAGGACCTTGGTACTCTTAACTACTTCTTAGGCCTTGAAGTCTCTCATGATTCTACTGGTTCCTATTTGTCCCAGGCCAAATATGCATCCGGTCTTCTGGCTCGTGCTGGTCTGACTAATTGCAAAACTACCACTACTCCAGTTGATCCTCAGCTTCGTCTCACTCCTCTTGATGGGACTCTTCTCTCTGATGCTACTCTTTATCGCCAACTCGTCGGCAGCCTTGTCTATCTCACAATAACTCGTCCTGACATTGCCTATGCTGTTCACATTGTCAGTCAGTACATGTCGGCTCCTCGCACTCCCCACTATACTGCTCTACTCCGCATCCTTCGCTACCTCAAAGGCACTCTGTTCCATGGTCTTCACTTCTCTGCTTCCTCCTCTCTTGAACTGCGTGCCTTTTCCGATGCTGATTGGGCTGGGGATCCTACGGATCGACGCTCCACCACGGGATTCTGCTTCTTCTTAGGGGATTCTCTTCTTGCTTGGCGTAGCAAAAAACAATCCCTCACTGCCCGCTCTAGCACCGAAGCTGAATACCGAGCTCTTGCTGATACTACTCAGGAACTTCTCTGGCTTCGCTGGCTTCTTGCTGATATGGGTGTTTCTTCTTCTGCTCCTACCCCTCTCTATTGTGACAATCAGAGTGCCATTCAGATTGCTCACAATGATGTTTTTCATGATCGCACCAAACATATTGAGATTGATTGTCATTTCATTCGCCAGCATGTTACTTGTGGTACTGTTCGTCTTCTCCCTATAGCTTCCGTCGATCAACCCGCTGATATCTTCACTAAGGCTCATCCTCCTGGCCGCTTCAATGCTTTTGTTTCCAAACTCAACTTGGTTGATACTTTCCCTCCTTGAGTTTGCGGGGGGCTGTTAGTGTATATTAGTGTATCATCATTGTGTTTGTTAGTGTAGTGTAGCATTATGTTAGTGTATCATTATTTAATTGTTCATAGTGTAGCATTATGTTAGTCTATCATTATTTAATTGTTCATAGTGTAGCACCTTTCGGTGGGCAATCATCCAAGGCATCCAAGGCATCCTCTATAAATAGAGTGCCTTCTTTGTGTAATTGATATATACAATTTATAGAAACAATTGTGTCTCTCTCTCTCTCTCTCTATTCGCTCATCTCTATCTTCTCTCACTTTCTCCAATTATTATTTCAATGATGAAGAAAAACGAAATATTCTTTAACCAAATGACTTAATTAAACGAACTCGAATATAGAAAATCACAAGTACACATAGGAACTGTTAAAAAATTTATAATTAAAAAAAGAAAAGAAAAGAAAAGACAGCAAATTGAAATAGGATGATGAGGCAATTCAAAATCTGTGTTAATCCGCATAAATTATTAATTAAACAAACCCAATTGAAGCATCATTGAAAACGATAAACTAACTAGAAAACGAACACTAATAATAGCTTTTATGAATTTCAATTTCAAAGAATGGTGTGCAAGCAAGTACCAAACACCGTACAAGATAATCAAACCACATAACAAAGCTGAAAATTTCAAAAAAATGAAATTGGGTAGATCATACGGCATCGGATGAAATCATTTGGATTTGATCCCAATGGACGAAACCAGAACTGGGTCATCAAGAAATTAGCCCAAAAGACTCAAAAACACAAACAATTGACAATATTACAAGAGGGAGAGACAGAGAGAGAGAGAGAGAGAGAGAGAAACCTCAGGACCACCAAGTTCATGAACCCTAATGGCTTTGACCATGGTTGCTTTGGTAGTGGAGAGTGTGGACAAGGAGTGAAAGCTTTGGTTCTTCTTAGTGGAGGTGGTGTGGTTGTGGGTAATTTGAAGGTGTACAAGGGAGTGACTGCGCAAGAGAAGACCAGAGAGAAATGGTTTTTTTTGGTAGAAGTTTGGGGTAGTGACAATACTGACGATGATGATGATGCAATTTTAACCTCAATAAACCCATTTGTTTTTTTTTTTAATCCAAGTCAAGTTCTCATCTTTGAGAGATGAATGGGGATGGGAAAACGGAAAAGGGTGAGAGGGCCGCGTTTGCTTGCTCAAATGTTAAGGAATACCGTAAAATTACTACAGCCTTTTTGGACACGAGGGTAAAAGTAGGTTTTGGTTTTTAATTTTTTTTTTTTTTTTTTTTTTTTGAGTTATAATTGGTGAGAATTTTCTAAAAATATTTTTCAGAAAATTTTATTTTTTTGTTTTTCGTATTTTTTGATTTTTACTAAATTTTTTTAATATTTTAAGTAATTTTTTTAATTTTTAGACATACTAACATAAATATATCTAAAAAGTAAAAAATTTGTGAAAAAATCTTTTAAAAATTCACTAAATATCAAAAATATAAAAAAAAATACGAGAATTCAGTATATTTTTTTATATTTTTATGTATTTATTAATTTTTTTAAATATTTTCTCACAATTGTTTTACTTTTTAGATACATCTAAGTAAGATATATATAACAAAGTTAATTTTTTTTAAAAAAAAATTAAAAATATTCACTAAAAATAAGAAAACATGAAAACCAAAAAACTCAATTTTCAAAAAACTTAATCCAAAAAACTCAAACAATTTAGTTTCGTTTTTTTGAAAACAGTTTTTAAAAAATTCTACTTTTTTATTTTTCATATTTTTTTATTTTTACTGAATTTTTTTAATATTTTAAGCATTTTTTTTAATTTTTAGACACACTTAATATAAATACACATAAAAAGTATAATTTTTGTGAAAAAAATCTTTTAAAAATTCAATAAATACCAAAAATACAAAAAAAAAAAAATTAGTATGTTTTTTGTATTTTTATGTATTTGTTAATTTTTTAAAATATTTTTTCACAATTTTTTTACTTTTTAGATACATCTAAATAAAGTACATCTAAAAAAGTAAAAAAAAAATACTTAAAATTTTAAAAATATTCACTAAAAACAAAAAAAAAACACAAAAAATAAAAACCTCAGTTTTCAAAAAACTTAATACAAAAAAATTCAAACCAAATATACTGATTTTTTTTTCAAAAAACTCATTTGTTTACTTTTTACATTTTTTTTAAAATCAAAAAATTTGCTTTTGGTTTATTTTTTAAAATTTAATTATGTTTTTAAATCATGATCCAGATGAAACATGTTAGTTAACTATATTTTTAAAATACAATTCAAAATTACTTTTAAAACTCTTCTCCTCTCTTTTTTTTTATTATTATTCTTTTAATCAATCATTTTTTCTCTCTCATCTCTCATCTCTCATCTCTCCTCTCATATTCTCTCACATTTTATACATCGATTAATCAAAAAGAATTAAAAAATTACAAATTATCTAAAACTATTTTCAAAATTCATAACCAAACAAATTTTTTTTTTTCAAATCATGATGCAAAAACTCAAAATTCAAAACTTTAAACACAATTTCACACTTAAATCATAATTCTAAAATAAAACCAATTACTAGATAGTTCAAAAACCAACATCTCACTATTTTTTTTTCTATTTAATTTTAAATTTGAGTAAAAATTTCAATTTAATATAAATTATTTTAATTTTTTATCAATTTTTTATTAAAATATTTTTTAAAATTTATTTCTTCTCCCATGTTTCCATTTCATCAAAGTTAATGAAAAAACAAAGGGAAGATAACTGCACAATGGGTGCAGCAAAAAAAAAATATAAAAATATAAAAGAAATTATGTATTTTAATAATTAAAATAATATTTTTTTCACGTTTTTATATATATATATTTTTCACTAATGCAGTTATTTCTCTAAAAAAAATTATCTTCAATACTTTATCTTGTTAAATTCAGGCGAATTACACTAACAGTTCCTATACTTTGGGATTTGTATCACTACTTTTTAATTGTGACACATTTGACCTTAAATTTTGAATCTTGTTCCAAATAAAGACAATTGAAAATATCATTGCTTAATTTCAATGGTAAAATCATCAATCTAATAAAATATAAACTAATTTGACAAAAATAAATGTCAAAAAATTATTTTTGAATTTTTAAAAATTATTTTATCCATTAAAGATAAAATTATGTAAAATTGATAAATTCTTTAGACATTTATTTATTTTACTAAATTATTTTTTATTATATGTTTAGATGATGATAATGTAATGAGTGATTGTTTTTATTTCATTAAATTAGTTTTTATTTTTCCAAAATTCAAATATGGCAACAACTTTGATATCATTATTAAACTAATCCATTAAATCAAAAAATTCAAAACTAAAAACATTTCATATATTAAATATATTAATTACACATTAAAATCTTAACAACAACCAATTACGTAATCATCATCTAAACACATAATAAAAATTAATTTGGTAAAAAAAATAAGTAAATAAATGTCTAAAAGATTTATCAATTTTGCATAATTTTATCTTTAGTGTGTAGAAATAATTTTTAAAAATTTAAAAATATTTTTTGACATTTATTTCTGTTAAATTAGTTTATATTTTATCAAATTAACAATTTTGCCTTTGAAATTAAACAATAGTATCTTCAATTATCCTTATTTGAAACAAGATTCAAAATGCAGGGTCAAATATATCGAAAAATATATCACAATTAAAAAGTCATGGACCAAAGTGATACGACTTCCAAACTATAGGGACTGTCAGTGTAATTTACCCTTTAAATTCTTAATTTTATGAGAAAAGTGACTCTCTCTTGATTTAATGAAATGAGTATAAATAATTTTTAAATATTTTTTATCAAATTTAAATTTAATAAAAAAAATGAAAAATTAGAGATTATTTAAGTTACGCATATTTGCTAGGAATTTGGATCATCGGCCGCCCTACCCGGCAGCCCCCCAAAACGACGTCGTTTTGGGGGTTTTTTTTTTTTTTTTTTTTCTTTCTTCTTCTTCGTTCTTGTTTTCTCTCTCTCTCTTCGATGATCCAAAACCAGAGGGGAGGGGAGGGGAAGGGAGGGGGAGAAGAGGGAGGAGGGAGGGGGAGGTCCGATCGTCGCCGTCGCAAGTCGTGGCCTCGCCGCTGGCCGTCGCAGCACCGCCGCACCGCCGTCTCCTCCGCCTCCGCCTCCTCCTCCTCCTCCCCCACTGGTTATGGCCCCCTCCAGTCCGGCCCACCGGCGGCTCTTCTTCCCCTCCCTTCCCCCTCTCTCTCATTCCCCTCCCCTCCCCTTCCCTCTGGTTCTGTCGAGCTCGACGAGGAAGAAAGAAAAAAAATCAAAAAAACCCCCAAAACGACGTCGTTTTGGGGGGCTGATGGAACGGCTGCCGAAAACGGCGGCCGAGGATCCTTGCTCATTTGCTAGTACAAGTTTTTATTAATCAAACTGACAGATGCTTGGGCTTGCTTTTTCGAAGGCGAGTTCAGTGTTGGCTCTGTGGTTCAAAACTGACAGATGCTTTTTTGAAAATTGACTATTTAAATTCGTTTTTGATTTTTTTTTTTAAAAAAAAAACTTGTACAAAAGTATAGAAAATAATGCGATTGAGTGTTTTGAATTTTTTGCCATTTTAGCTAAAAACCTTCACCCCAAACTGACCATACTACAAAAACAAAATAATAGTAATATAACAAATAAAATATTGTAAAGTCTCGTTTGACAACATTACTTTTTAATTTAAAAGTAAAAAAGTTACTGAAAAAAAAAAGCCAACAAATTAGATCAAAAAGTCAAAGATTTCATTTTTCTCTACTTTTTGTATATCTTTTTCATAAAAAATTAAAAAGTCGTCACAAACATAGTAATTTTTTTATATCATATTTTTGTAAAAAATTCAAAAAGTTACTAAAAAAATTTATTCCCAAACGAGGCCTAAGTAGTTTTATAAGGTGGTGTTTGATAAAACTAAAAATTGAAAATTAATATTTGAAAATTGAATGGTAATTTTTTAAACTGAAAATATATTTGATAAATATTTAAGTAATGAACTAAAAATAAATTGTTTGATATTATAAGATCAAATTTGAAATTTATTATATTTAAATTGTATATTTCAATTTTTATATTGTGATAACGGTGGTGATGGTATCACAATAATAATGGTGGTGGTGGTGGTGGTGGTGGTGGTGGTGGTGGTGGTAGCACTAGCAGTAGCGATTATAGTGACAGTAAAATGATGATGGTATTTATAATAGCAATGACAATAGTAAAGAAAATGCTAGTGGTAGTGACATGATGGTGATGGTGGTGGTAATGGCGGTAGTGGTGGCGGTGGCATGGTAGTGGTGATAGTAATAGTGGTAGTGATAGTGGTAAAGACGGTAATAGTAGTAAAATGATTGTAAATAGTGGGGTTAACGGTAGCAATAGTAGTAGTGGTGGCGGTAGCAATAGCAACGGTAGCATGATAATAGTCGTGGTGGTGGTGAGCATTTTTCAATAAAATTTTTTAGTATTTATAAATTTAGTTATGATTAAGTAAGTTTCATATGACTTAGGTCTTGTTTGGGAACATATTATTTTAGTAACTTTGTGGCTTTATACGAAAAATATGCAGAAAAATAGAGAGAGTGATGAGACAACTTATAGTGACTTTTTGATTAAAATATATTGACAAACGAGACCTTAATTATTATTTTTTTATGTAAATTTTTTGCCTATATTTTAAGAGACTCTTAAATTCTTAAGTAATCTCAATTATGATTATCAAACGGGCTTAAGTGATTATTGTTTAATACATTCAATTTACGTACTGAATCAGATTATCAAACACTCTTTAAATTACCACCAAATAATATGTTTTTTTGTCGTATTGGAGTGATGCTCATGTAGTAGTTGTCATTTTGTCTATCAAAATAGAATATTAAAGTGATAGGTCTTATTATTTTAATCAATAAAATATATGATTAGTTTTTTTTCAAGTCCATGGATGCACAAGATTTCATTTTGATAATTTAAATTATTTATCTTATAAGATTATTATTATTCATAAAAAAAATTAAATCAATTTGATAATTAAAAGAAAAAATTGGTGATAAATCCAACTTAAGGAGAGTGTAAAGTATTAGGTCCAGTAAATATTTTTTATTGGTGAAAAGTCGACACTTTGTGAAATAGTTTGGTAAAACATCCGAGAAGACATTTTGTTTCTAATTTTATCCATTGATTTTTTTATCTGTTTGACTTTTCGTTGACTATATGTTCAAATTTATATCTATCTGTTCAAATTTTTTAACTATTTGTTCAGTTTTTTCCCCTATATGTTCAATTTTTCTCCTAAATTATATCTATCTGTTCAAATTTTCCCTTTAATTCTATCTATCTATTCAATTTTTCCCCTAAATTCTATCTGTTTGTTCAATTTTTTTTTTCTATTTGTTAAAAATCTGTGCCAACTTTTTTGTTTATCTATTGCCATCAACATCAATTTTTTTTCCAGGTCTGTCTCATACATACATACACTCACTGTTGGAAATAATGGTTTTATAGGCTTATGTGGAGATGTGATTTGGAAATACTCTTGGACCTTGTATGACGTTTCTGATCCTCTGATTGCCACCTGAAAAAGGATGAACACTCCGGTCGGTGGTGCCGGAATTAGCACTCTGACGGACAAGTTAATATATGCTCTCTCGTTAGCTTCTATCTCAAGTTTATTTTATCTATTCTAACATACCTCTCTTTGGTTGATGTCCTTCTTATTTATACTCGTTTATGGTCCCAGGGTTCGGGCCCACTTTTAATCCAGCGCACAACTGCTCATTCGATCTTTCTGTCGTATGTCAATTCCTACTCGGCTTCTTGTACGATTAATTCAATGGCCGATTTAAATATTTGGCTTCAGGACCCCCCAGGACGGAGCCGAATAGCATTTGTTCTGATTTCCTTCAAATATATTTGGCTTTCTTAAATATAAAATTATTCGGCTCCCACAATTGCCCCCCAAACATCCTACTAACGCCAGTTAGTCGGCATGTTTGGTCTTAAACTCGAAGAGTCAAAAATACGGCGGTTACACTCTTTCCAACACTGAAGCATCAAAACGTCCACACTTTTTAGAAATCATTATAATTTCTCGCCTATTCGTACGCTTCATTCATTTAATGCGATTTGAAACCGTGTAGTCCCTTCAAATGTATGTTTTTCGAATAAAAAAATCTTCTTGGTTGCCTGTCAGTATACCTCCTTTATTTCACGACCTCTGCAACTTCTTCATGTTCCTCATTGTCCTCTCTACTCCTTGTAAGTTCTTCTTTTCTTCATTCCAACTCCCATTTCCTTGTTTGTTTTTAGTTTAGCGTACTTCCTGTTCTGGTTAGGATGGCGAAATATTTGAAAGCCCTTCTTTCAGTGGATCGTATTTTCGCTTTTCGACGCCATTTTTCTATTCCTGACGATGTTCATCTGTCACTAGTAGCAGAGAGCATAGTTGACATAGAAAGGACCGATGCGAGTACAATCATCTTTCCTCTCCTGTCAATCACTGAGGGTAGAGTCTGTTTCCCCCTTCACCCGTTTTTTAGGGTCGTCCTTCGCCATTGGAGTCTACTCCCTTCTCAGCCTAACGTAAACTTTTACCGAATCATAATGGGAATTGTAGAATTAAACTACCGTCTTAGGCTCAATCTTGGAATTCCTGCTATGCGGCATTGTTATGCCTTGGCCAAATCCTCTAGCCGACACGGACGCTACTTTCTTAGGGCCAAGGAGACGGACGCTACTTTCTTAGGACGGTATTTTCTGAGGGTAGAGTCTGTTTCCCCCTTCACCCGTTTTTTAGGGTCGTCCTTCGCCATTGGAGTCTACTCCCTTCTCAGCCTAACGTAAACTTTTACCGAATCATAATGGGAATTGTAGAATTAAACTACCGTCTTAGGCTCAATCTTGGAATTCCTGCTATGCGGCATTGTTATGCCTTGGCCAAATCCTCTAGCCGACACGGACGCTACTTTCTTAGGGCCAAGGACACTGACCACTCTTTGGTGACTATGCTTGCCAGCTCTGGCAAGCGTGTTGACGATGTCATGGTCGTTGTCCGAGATAATTGGGAATTCGACGAGGGCAAAGATCGCCTAGATCCTGTGCCTAGACAAAAAGGCGAACCAGGTGGCTGTGTAGTCCCATTTTTCACACATTTCTTATACGTTCATTCAGCTTTAATCCCACGTACTAATCATTTCCGTTCATGTAGGTAACGATTTGAAGAAAATACTTCCTTTGGCCGACGACGTCGTACTTTAACAAGTCAAAACAGCGCTATAATTTTTTGGCCGTCCTAACCTTCAAAAACAAGGGCGGGCTGCCTATATATTGTTGCGACACGAACCTACGTATGCCACTTTTTCGATCGCGGATCACATTCTGATTTCGAAGGGCGAACCATAGCTCACGACACTTATTTTCCCAAACTACAAGAACCTTAGGAAAATTGGTGTCAAAGATTCGGATTTGGATCAAGGTGAAGTCCGTGATTAGGTCACTGAACCAAACAAAGTCAACGCAGCTTTGGAGGAAGTTGACGTGGCTCTCAGCTCAGCTTTTGAGGAAGTCGGCCTTAACTCCGCATCCACTTCAGGCCGGGTTGATATATCGTTAGACGATAATATTTTTACCGATTTAGGAGATCTTTTCGGCACGAAACCTGAAGATATGGCTGGTGAGTCGCTTGCACAGATGGTCAGAAAAAAGAATGCCGAGAAGTTGGCGGCTCAAAGAAGGGCCGAGGCTACCAGGTCTGAGCCCCCTCTACCCATTCAGATTGACTATGTTCCTCCGGCTCCTATTGAGGCTATAATTTCTGCAACTATTATTGAAGAAATGGAGCAAGCAGACAATTAGTTGGCCGAGCAGAGGGTGAAAAATGCCCTATCAAGTTTGAAGTTGATCTTTCTGAAGAGTTAGTCGACAAACAGCCGTGCGTGGAAGAACCGCAAGATATCTCGGCGTCGTTTATTATCTAACCCAAAATAAAGAACACACCGGTCTCTGCTGATGCATTGGCTTTAAAGGACCCCGTTGTGGCGCTAAGTGTGGCCTCATCGATATCTTTACCATTTGATAGGGCTGCATTCCGTGTAGAGTCAGACGTGGTGTTGATAGTGCTAGCTGCTCTGTCGGTGGTATTGGTATGTACACTTACTATTACTTTTATTATTATTGTTATGCCGATTAACTTATGCGTGCTTTGCTTCAGGCGGCGGGCAGGATTGCAAAGATCAGTCACCGACATTACGACGCCGTTGAGCAAATCGACTCTCTCAAAGCCGAAATTGAAATCGAAAAGAATAAGGCTAAAGAGGCATTAGTCGAACTGGCGGTCGCATCTCTCAGGGTCGACTCTAAAGCCAAGAAGGCGGAGGAAGAGTGGGCAAGGGCAGATGCTGAGGAAGAAAATGCTAAATGCTCGGATCTTCTCAGGATTGCTGCCGAAGATAAAGTAAACATTAGTGAAGAAGCACTAAAGTTGGCCAAGGAAGGCCGAGGTTTCCAAAGCGTTCAACGCCAGCGAGATTGCTGCCTTAGAGAAATATGTGGAGGAAGTACCTAAATTTGAGAATCGGGAATTCAAACACTGCTGGCTCAAAGCTCTAGCAGCCGCTAATGTGGTGTTGGAGCAGCTAGAGGTAGAGCTGCTAGAGTCTGACCCTAAGGAATAAGTAGTGTAATTTTGTTTTTTGATTAGTATTTTCTTGTATGTAATTTTTTGTAGATTTTTGTAAGGCAATTTTCATGAGTAAAATGATGACCGATTGTACTCAATTTGTTAATGAAAATCTTCTTTTTGCCTATTTTCCGTGTGCTAATTTGAGAGTGCAATAGTTATCAAATTGTATGCCGAGCTCAATAGTTATAACTAATTTGTCAAAATAAAAGGCAACTCAATTCGGCTATAAAAGCTGTATACATTTCTTGGCTTGTTAGCAAGAACAAGTTAACGCCGAGTAACCTGTGCACCTTGCAAGTTCAACTTGTCAATAAAATATTCGGCTCAAAGCTAAACGTCTAGCCAAATGAGGTAGTTTTATCATTTGGCTCTATCATCAAATGCCGAGCAAAGTGATGCCCATGCCTCATTTGCGCATACCGTTATAACACCGAATAACCTGTGTGCCTTGCAAATGGCAACTTGAGAACAAAATATTCGACTTAAGGCTGGCCAAATGAGGTAAAGTGTTATCATTCGACTCTATCATCAGATGCCGAGTAAAGTGATGCCCTTGCCTCATTTGGGCATACCATTACAACGCTGAATAACCTGTGTGCCTTGCAAATGGCAACTTGAGAACAAAAATTTTGGCTTAAGGCTAAACGTTTAGCCAAATGCGGTAATGTATTATCATTCGGCTCTATAATCAAATGCCGAGTAAAGTGACGCCCTTGCCTCATTTGGGCATACCATTACAACGCCGAATAGCCTATGTTCCTTGAAACGTGTGAATAAAATATAGTGACGCCCTTGCCCCATTTGGGTATATTGCAGACCCTGCTAAAGATGCGGGGCTAACTAGTGAGCGCATCGAAAGTGCTATGTCCATAATTAATGACCGAGGGATGTGGTAGTTAAGAAGCTATAGGTACAAACGACGATAATTGATAATTGGAAGAAGAGCAGAAATGCAAGTTGGGCCATAGATGTCGCAGAGGCTGTTCTTCAATAGTAAAGGAGAAGCAAAAAGTTTAGCTGAACTGGACGCGGAAATGCATCGTACTACTAGAAGGGAAGTGCAAAGAACGGGGATGTAGCAACGGAGAGGAAGAGACGTCGGTTTCCCAGACGTCGGATTAGATCCCCCAGAAAAGGTGACGCAGCGAAGCCGTCCAGGGATGGGATGCAGCAACGAGGGGGGTCAAGGAGTCATACCGGTGATCAAAGTGTTGCATGGGGTGAACCAAGCAGAGCTCTGCACCCGTTAAGCTTTTCAGTTTTTGTTGAGAGTAAACCAGTGACTGAAGCGGATTCAATTGTCAACGACCCAAATGCGGCAGTCGAGTTCGCTCGACAGATATTTTCGCCTGAAATCCAGCAATCAATGGTCAGGCGACCTGATTACGAGGTGTTTTGGGAGGGCGTTCATGGGGCGGTGAGGGATCTATACACCTCCTATGAAATCGGCATGCGTCTTCGTGCTGCACGAAGAGAGATAGAGCAGAAACACAGCCATATTCGAAGCTTGGAACAACGTGCTGAAAAAGCCGAGAATGAATTAAAAAAGGCAAAAGCTTTCGAAATGCAGTTAGCAAATCAAGTTAACCCGATCGTGGTGGAAAGGGTTAACCAGCGGCTCTTAGATCATGCCATTGCCGACCGAGATATGGTGAGCATGTTCACAAGAGAAGCGATAAGAACTAAGGCCTACAATGAAGGCTTCTTTGATGGTCGAAAAATTGGTATCGGCAAGACAAAATAAAAATTAGCGGAAGACGTATGTTGGTGCGAAAATCGAGGATTTAAGCATGGGTGGACGAAGGCCCTGCAGGTCGTGGGTATTGACTCGGCATCACCTCTATATCAGAACTACAAATTTCCCTTCGAAGCTTATGACGCCGAGAAGACTGATGATGAAGAGGGTGCTGAATAAATGTAGATGTTGATATGGACTGTATCCTTTATATTTGTCGAAAGTTTGTGTATTTGTATTTTATTTAATGAAATAAGCATTTTCTATACTATTTCGATCAATGTTTGTTTTTGCTTGTGATGCTTGTGGTAATCGTACACGGATCCATACCATTCTATTGCAATATTTGGACCAACCGAACTCGGAAGACTTATTCGGCCCAAACATGGCATCTACGGAAGGGGCTTCGAATTCAGAGTCTTTTGATGTTGGCCAATCATGACATCGATGAAGGGCGCTCCGAATTCGGAGGCTTATTCGGCCCAAACGTGGCATCTACGGATGGGGCTTCGAATTATGAGGCGTTTTATGTTGGCCAATCGTGATATCCACGAAAGGCGCTCTGAATTCGGAGCCTTATTCGGCCCAAACGTGGCATTCACAGATAGGGCTCCGAATTTGGAGGCTTATTTAGCCCAAAGACTTGATGTGGCCAATCGTGACATCCATGAAGGGCGCTCCGAATTCAGAGGCTTGTTCAGCCCAAACGAGGCATTCACGGATGGGGCTCCGAATTCGGAGGCTTTTTATGTTGGCCAATCGTGATATCCACGAAGGGTGATCCGAATTCGAAGGCTTATTTGGCCCAAACATGGCATCCACGGATGGCGCTCCGAATTCAGAGACTTTTGATGTTGACCAATCGTGGCATCCATGAAGGGCACTCCGAATTCGGAGGCTTATTTGGCCCAAACGTGGCATCCACGGATGGGGCTCCGAATTCGGAGACTTTTGATGTTGGCTAATCGTGGCATCCATGAAAGGCACTCCAAATTCAGAGGCTTATTCGGCCCAAACGTAGCATCCACGGATGGGGCTCCAAATTCGGAGGCTTTTTGTGTTGGCTAATCGTGATATCCACAAAGGGCGCTTCGAATTCGGAGGCTTATTCGGCCCAAACGTGGCATTCACGTATAGGGCTCCAAATTCGGAGGCTTTTTGTGGTGGCCAATCGTGATATCCACGAAGGGTGCTCCGAATTTGAAGGCTTATTCGGCCCAAACGTGGCATCCATGGATGGGGCTCCAAATTCGAAGACTTTTGATGTTGGCTAATCGTGGCATCCACGAAGGGCGCTCTAAATTCGGAGGCTTATTCGGCCCAAACGTGGCATCCATGGATGGGGCTCCGAATTCGAAGGCTTTTTGTGTTGGCCAATCGTGATATCCACGAAGGGCACTCCGAACTCAGAGGCTTATTCGGCCCAAACGTGGCATTCACGGATGGGGCTCCGAATTCAAAGGCTTTTTGTGTTGGCCAATCATGATATCCACGAAGGGCGCTCCGAATTCGGAGGCTTATTCGGCCCAAAGTGGCATTCATGTATGGGGCTCCGAATTGAGAGGCTTTTTGGGTTGGCCAATCGTGATATCCATGAAGGACGCTTCGAATTCGGAGGCTTATTCGGCCCAAACGTGGCATCCACGGATGAGGCTCCTAATTCGGAGGCTTTTTGTTGCCAAACCATTATTCACAAGACAGGAAAGAAAAGGCATTGCATTGGGAAAATGAAAGATGTATACAACGAAAATTCAAAACAAGCTATCATGCCGTACAAGTATGCTTAATGATAAAATTTGTGCAAATGTGTGGAATTCCAGGGACGTGACAAACTTCTTCCAGCCATGTCTTTGAGCCAATATGCCCCTGTTCTGGCAATTGATTTAACCTGATTGGGGCCGTCCCAGTTGGGACCTAACTTTCCGTCAGCGGGATTCCTAGTAGCGGTAAGCACTTTCTTGAGGACCAATTCTCCTGGTGTATAACGACGCAGTTGTACACGTTGATTATATGATTTAGCAAGCTGTTACTGATATCACGCCATAAAAGCAAGGGCACGATCTCGGCATTCTTCAATCAGAGTCAAGTCTAAGGCCAACATCATGTCATTACAGCTCATGTCAAAGATCTTCGATTTCAGAGTGGGTAGGCCAATCTTTAGGGGGATGATCGCCTGGATTCCAAAGCATAAAGCGAACGACATTTCCCCAGTGGATCGACTTGGAGTAGTGCGATGAGCCCACAATACACTGGGCAGCTCTTCGACCCATCTACCTTTAGCTTTTTCCAACCTTTTCTTGATGTCGTCTAGAATGACTTTGTTGGAGGCCTCCGCTTGACCATTGCTTTGTGGATAAGCCGATGAGGAAAAGTAGGGTAGAATACCATGTGTTGCATAATTCTCGATAGACGCCACAATCAAACTGGGTGCCGTTGCCTGAGACAAGTGCTCTTGGTATGCCGAATCGCGTTATGATTTTTTTCCATACGAAATGCTTAACGTCAGAATCTCGAATATGTGTTAGTGCCTCTACTTCGACCCACTTTGTGAAATAATCTATCGCGACAATCAGGAATCGCTTATTCCTTGGAACCCGTGGTAATAGTTCGAGGATATCAAGTCCCCATTGAGCGAATGGCCAAGGACTAGTGACAGAGTTTAACTCCTCGGCAAGCAAATGAGTTAAAGGAGAAAAATTCTAGCATTGTTCACATTTCTTGACATAACACTCGGCATCTGTTCACATGGTTGGCCAATAGTACCCCTGCGTTACGGCTCGATGGGCAAAAGAACGCCCGCCAGAATGGGCACCACAGCTACCTTCATGTATTTCAACCAAGAGTTCCTCGACTTATCCGGGTGAACACATTCTAAGTATGGCCCAGAAAGGGATTTTTTGTAGAGCTTCCCCTGTGGATCCAAGTAGTATCGCAGGGCTTTGTTTCGCAGTTTGTGTGCTTCTTTCTTATCCATCGAGAATTGCTCTGAGGACAGAAATATAGCGATAGGGTCCATCCAACTTGGACCTGGTTCAATGATGTTGATCTGAACTGATTCAGAAAAGGCAATGCTCGGCTCAGGAACGAATCCTACTTCGATTGTCCATTTAATTTCTGAGTTGATAATAGAGACTAGGCAAGCCAGGGTATCTGCATGCCTGTTCTGATCCCGGGTTATTTGATTCAATTCATGATGATCGAATTTCACGAGCAAAGAATTCGCCGTTTTCATGTAGGCTGCCATGCAGTCATTTTTGGCTGCATATTCCCCTTTCAACTGGTTGATAACTAGTTTTGAGTCATAGAAAACAAACAGATGTCGCGCACCGAGGTGATGTGCATTCCTAGGCCAATTTACAATGCTTCATATTCGGCCTCACTGTTTGATGCATCGAAGCCCAGTTTGGCAGCCTGGTCAATTATTGCCCCTTCGAGGGTCATGATTACTACGCCTATCCCACTGCCACGTTGGTTGGATGTCTTGTCAAAGTACATCTGCCAAATGTCTCCAACATATATTCTCCAGTTGGGCTTAGGTTGCACTTGATCAGATTGAAAGTTTGTGAGGGATCCCGTGAATTCGGCTACAAAGTCGGTGAGCACTTGCTCCTTGATGGAAGTTCTGGACAGAAATTGGATATCATACTGGTCGAGTTCCAGAGCCCATTTCGAAACGTGACCCGATGCTTCCGCGTTGCGGAGCACTGACCGAAGGGGATAGTCCGTTAGTACCCCAATGGTATGCCCCTGAAAGTAATACATCAATTTTCTTGCAGCCATGACGAGAGCAAGGATAAGCTTTTCCAAAGGAAGATAACATGTTTCGGCATCAGCCAATGCTTTGCTCACATAGTAAACCGGTCGCTGCTCCCCAAGTTTTTCCCTTAACAGTACGACGCTGACCGCTCGGTCGGATACCACCAGATATAAAATGAGCAGATCGCCTGCCGAAGGTGTTGCCAAGAATGGTGCTGATCGGAGATAAGTTTTCAAGCCGTCCAAAGCGGCTTGGTACTCAGGGGTCCATTCAAAAGCTTTACCTTGCTGAAGTATGTGGAAGAACTTTCGACAGTGATCTATGGAATGCCTAATGAACCTGTTGAGTGCAGTGGTCATTCCCATAAGCTTCTGAACCTCTTTGACCGACCGAGGAGAGCCAAGTTCTAGAATTGCTATGATTTGCTTTGGGTTGGCTTCGATTCTGGGGTGGTTAATGATGTAGCCAAGGAATTTGCCGGATCCGATGTCGAATGCACACTTCGAGGCGTTCAGTTTCATTTTGTACTTTCGAAGAATGTCGAATGTCTCTGCCAAATTGACTAGATGGGTATGCTTTTCCTTGGATTTGACCACCATATTGTCGATGTATACTTCCATGTATAGTCGAGTTGTTCCTTGAACATGGCAGTCACTAGTCTTTGGTAAATTGCCCTCGTATTCTTCAGCCCAAAAGGCATGACCTTGTAACAATAGGTTCTTCTTGGGGTGAGGAATACGGTTTTTTCTTTGTCCTCTGGATACATAGCAATTTGATGGTAGCCTCTGTAGGCGTCCATGAAGCTCATGTGTTGATGATGTGCCATTGCATCTACAAGTTGGTCTATTTTGGGGAGGGAAAAACAGTCCTTAGAACAAGCTTTGTTTTTAAGTCCGTGAAATCCACACAAACACGCCAAGATCCATTCTTCTTCTTTACAACCACGGTATTGGACAGCCATGTAGGATAGGTTACTTCGCAAATTGCCCCAGCATCAAGTAATCGATCAACTTCTTCAACAACGGCCGAAGTATGCTCCGCGGCTGACCGCCGACTTCTCTGAATAATTGGCTTACATTTTGGATCAATGTTTAAGCGGTGCTGGGCCACAAATCGATCCACCCCTAGTATCTCGTATGGTGACCGTGCAAACACATCGAGGTTACCGAATAAGAAGGATAAAAGCTCTTGCCTTTCAACTTTATTCAGAGAAGTGCCGATCATGAAGAACTTGTCAGGATTCCCGTTAATTTCGACCCGATCTAGGGCTTCGGTTGCCTTTTCACTCGGGGTCTTTCCAATGTCCTCAAGGCTCTCCCGATCCGGTACCTCAATTGAATTCACTTCCAGCTCTTTTGGTCTCTTTGTAGCAAGAAGATAGCATGCCTGTGCGGATTTCTGAGAACCTCAAATTTGTTCAATACTGTACTAAGTCGGAAAACGAAGTAGTTGATGGTAGGTGCTCGGCACAGCTTGCATGGCATGCAACCAAGTTCTTCCCATGATGAGATTGTATAGTGAAGGAAGTTTGACAACTAGAAATTCTACATCTACTGATCTAGTGCCAGCTCGAACTAGTAGTGTGATTATGCCCAAAGGATACTCCGGGTTAGCATTGAAGCTGAATAATGGATAATCGGCCGAAGACAGATTCAAGTCAGTGAAGCCGAGTTTAACAAAAGTTTTGTAATACATCACTTTCGAAGTACTTCCTTGATCAATGAGAACACATTCAATGGTGAGTCTATTCACACATAACTCGATGACAAGAGGATCAGTGTGGGGGAGAGTTACTCCAACTAATTCAGTGTCATCGAAGCCAATCCTCCTAGTTTCATGGGGCCATTTCGCTGGCGTGATTGGCCTATGTGGGCTAGTCTACAACTGAATTGTATGCATCTCGGATGACGTGGACGTGTTGCACCAGCCGACCATCTTGCACCAGCTCCTCCAGGTGATCCTTCAGTGTATAACAACTGTCGGTGTCATGACCGTGGTCTTTGTGATACTCACACCTGTAGACCGCCCAAACTTCCTCTGCGTGCCCCCCTTTCGGAGAGGGCGCGAATTGGGTTCTAGCTACTACAGTTCGAACTCCTGTCACAGTTCTGAATCTAATCTCACAAAGTGCAATATAAGACTGATAAATCACTAAAGAGACCAAATCCGGCAAATCGTTTTGGAAAATTGATTTTAATCAAAAAGTGCCAAACATAGACTGCTTTGCCAGATTATAGAGTCGCCACTTAAATATTTTATTTTGGAGAAATTTAGGAAACCCTGACTCGTGCCAAAGGCCACGTGTCCATTATCACCAAAGTTACCTCGGCTCGAGAACTTGGGTACGAGAGGAAAAGGTCCAGAAATGAGCACCCCTGCTCGCCCGATCAAAGGATCGGTAACCTCATGTGTTCTTGTTAATTATTAGTTAACATTACTATGTGATGCGCGCAACATACAAGTATAGACTCAATCGCAAGAATTAGAACAAAACATTTCATGTTTATTTTTTGAAAATGGTTTGAAATTGCTACCCTCAAGTAGGCTAAAGCACGGATTTGCCACCCTCAAGTGGGCTTAAAATATGATGATTTGCCACTTCAAGTGAGCTTAAAACTCACACTTGATGAATTGTTCCAATTCAAGTAATAAAGCCTTTATCCACAGGCATTCATGCAGTTTAGCATTTAAGCAAATAGCCTCATGGCAAGCATATTATACATGGCAACATTCACACTCATGCAAGGTGCTAAAGCATAAACACTTACAGTATACTCTGAGCCAAAACAGAAAACTAGTTAGAAATCAATGCATGATCCTAACTATGTTAAGTGCCTAATGCAACACATACAATAATGCAACTAAATAGACTCGGCTATCTAATATGGCATATGAATGCAACAATTCGATAACATGCTTTTAAAACACGTATTCAAATATGTATTGAAATACAATGCAGTTTGAATGATGCGTCGAGCCCGGTGCATGCAAGACAAATGAATGCATGCAAGCATAAGATATGTTAATTGAAATATGCCCTAAACTAACCATCGTTAGTGGTTAAATAAAAAGGAGAAAGACGTGGGGTTGGAAGAGATTCACACACACACACACACACACACACACACACACACGCACGCACGCACACTAATTACAGCAATATGCCCTCGCGAAGGAGGGTCTAAATAAACAAGCTAAGCTAATCTAAGCTAAGCTACTTATTATAAACCAGCTAATTCACTAACTTAGCTAATTAATTATTACAGCACAATTGAAATTGAATAACTAGCTAATCTAAGCTAATTAAAGCAATTAAATAAATTAACTATCTAAACTAATTAATTACAACACGTTGAAATAGTTAGAAGCAACTAACTAATAAAGCAATAAAAAAAAAAAGATGGCATCGCAGGCAAGGGAGACATGCATGCTCGGTTGGCGTTCGCTCAGAAATCCATTGCCTTGCCTTCAATTGCCTCTGTTTGCGCTTGCCTTGACCTCTAAAAATTGTGCCAATCTCCAGACTGCCTTTACTTCAAAACAGGAACCTGCTGGTGGATTGCCAGCCAGAAAAAGTGGCTACCAGCCACTTCAACTGGCCAGTCGGCTAGTTTCTTTCACAAACTTCTGGTTTTGCTACAACAGATAACAATAGAGGCACATCAATGTATTTGCAAGATAATGTAGGCACTGTCACTCTCCTTATCATGTCTAAAGCTCAAGGAGTGTGGCACTTGGTTCTCAAGCCACTAACCAAGCATTTTCAATGCATGGTGGCCAAAGATCTAACTTGTACACATTCAATAAATGCACAAATAAGACTCAAAGGTCCACAACCCTATCATAAATGATCAAGGGAAATGGAGACAAAGGAGATTGGCTTATTTTCATCACTTCAAGTATGAAATGGACCAATCTACCTTGTGTTCAATATAACGTCCGATTGAACACAATGCAATGTACACAAAAAATGTTTATCTTGCATGTTTTACTTGATTTAATTTTGTTTACACATTTTACATTACCGATTAATCCTTTAACTGATTAAGTCCAATGTGAAAGTCCTCTAATGGGAAAGATGGCCTCAGCCACAAGCACCTTGAGTATGAAAGAAGCCCCATGCTTTTGGTTAGTAGAAACCCTCAAGAGAAGGCTAAAACCATTAGGCATGAGAGCCTCAATTCCATGCTCAAACCAACAAGGGGCTTAAGACTACTTTCAAAGCGAATGAAAGAGTGAAACATGGAGTGCAATGGCATATATTTCAGCACTGAAATGACATGCTAAACAACATTAAATCATGCAAACAAACCATGCACAACATGTTCAAAGCCAAAAACAACAAACCTAGTGAAGTGCATTACACTAGAAGCATGCAATACAATGCTCAAACAACCAAACCAGCCCAAAAAAGAGCTATAACATGCCAAATCAGTGGCTAAAATAAGCTAGGACGGTAGCATGAAAAGCAAGAAAAACATGCTCATGTATTGGCTCATAAACAAGACATCAGGCACACCTCTCAAACACAATGAAAGAGTGGAATATGTGAGAATGTGACAAAGGAATAAGCTCTAAAATTACATGCTAAATGATGCTATATCATGCAAACATCACAAGCAAAGCATGCTAGAGGCCCTAAAACTCAAAGCTAGTTAAGGCATTTGCACTATAGCTATGCAAAACATGAGCCGTATGACCAAGACAGCCCAAAACAGTCCTAAAACAACCTAAAATAAGTCCTAAAACATGCTTGAAATAAACTAAGAATGGCTAGACTTAGAGGCCAAAACAATAGCACATGTTAGGCAATTTAACACAATTGCACTACAAGCATACAAAGCAAAGGTTGAGTGATCAAGACCACTCAAAACAGAGTTAAAGCATGACAAAACATGAACAAAAACATGCTGGAGTGTAGCCAAAATAAGCTAGAATAATAGGCTAAAGCATTAAGTACATTAAACTAGTGAAGCAAGATTACACTACAAGTGTAAGATGCAAGCAATGAATAGCCAAACCAGCCAAAAACAGAGTTTAATCATGTCCAAAAAGTCACAAAAACATGCTTGAAATGAGCTAACATAAGCCACAAAAGATGCTACTTTATAGTGCTAACAAGGCATGGCATAGAGAGACAAGGAGGGGAGGCCACCCCCTCCTATTTTGGATCTCAAAACAAGCTTTCTACCACTGAAATTTCTTTGGAATTTAATAGTTTTAAGGCCAAAAAAGATGGACTCAAAAGCCTTTAAAATAAGGCTCTAAAGGCTTTGCAAGCCAAAGAGCAAAGGGAGGTAACCATTCCCTGACCACACAAGGCTCAAACCAACAGTTTTAGGACTAAAAAACAGAGGAAAAATAGAGGCTTTTATAGTTCAACACCACCCCAAAACAGCCCCAAAGTAACTGAAAACTATGGCAAAGCTAATATGCAAAACAAGCAAAGAGGGATAAGTGATTACCTTTGAAGCGCAGCAGCAAAACAACCACTTTCTTGGCTCAAATGACCTTCCAACAGCCCAAAAATAAGTTCCAAGGGACCTCAACCTAAAGATATATAACTTTGATGAAGGATGTCTAGGCAAACTAGAAGTATTTCTCTACTTCTATGCACAAAAGGGCAAGAGGGAGAGAATTCTATAGAGAAAGGCAGAAATTTTGCTCTGAAAATTTTCTAGAGAGAGAGGCAAAAATTTTGCTCTGAAAATTTTCTAGAGAGAGAGGCTCCCATAATTCTCACCCTCAATATATGAGACATGGCTCCAATATATAGCAAAAATGGAGCATTGGTCAAAATATCTGAGCTAGGACAGGTGGCACAATCCTGGAAGACAGCTGAAGGATAAATATCTGCAAAAAATCTGAGCCAGCTACTTAACTGGCGGGCCAGCTACTTCAACTGGCCGACCAGCCACTTTAACTGGCCGACCGGCCACTTAACTAGCTGACAGCAAAAATCTGCTTTGCAAGTCAACCTTCAAATGGGCATATCTCCTTCATCTGGACTCCTTTTTAGGTCATTCTTGTGTTCAAGTTGAAGCTAGGGGTGCAACTCGGGCGGGCTCAACCCGAGCAACCCGAGCCCAGCCCGAGTTTTTTTAGGGCTTGGGCAAGTATATCTTGTAATCTGGACGGGCTTGGGTAGATTTTTGATGCCCGAATTGCAATTCGGGCCGGGCTTGGGCAGAACCAATGGCCAACCCGAGCAACCCGAACCCGAATTCAATTTTATATATTATATAAATTATATAATATATAATATATATATATATATATAATTTAATAAATTATATAATATATATAAATTAAGTAAAAGAGTTAGTCTTAATTTTTATTTATTTATTTATTTTTTGGTTAGTCTTCTATTAAGTAAAAGAGTTAGTCTTAATTTTTATTTTTTATTTTTTTTTTTGTTAGTTTTCTACCATTAGATTATCTTTTATGTCTACTCTTAGATCTACCTACAGGTTTCTGAACTCGGGCAATTCGGGCAACCCGAGTTCAAAATACAAAGCTTGGGCCGGGCTTGGGCAACAATGTTCGGGTTCATGGTCGGGCTTGGACGGGCTTGGGCAGTGCCAAATACAATTCGGGTCGGGCATGGGCAGACCCCCAACCCGACCGAACCCGCCCTAGTTGCACCCCTAGTTGAAGCCCTAGAAGTAAGCTTTCCAATGGTGGCATCCTTACATAAATATTCCAACTATGAAAAAAGTTATGCCTGTTTTGGTGAAGCCGCTCAGTTTCGATCCTACCCAAATTTATACCGAACTTCTCTTCAACTAGTTTTCTCCTCTCTCCTCTCATTTTCTTCATCTCCAAACCTCTAAACAAGGTGTTTTGAAAGATTTTTCAAAGATTTCATCTCTCTTTCATTCATTTCCACTTTGTCCTTACTCGGTTTACCGAAAAGCGTAACATTTAACAAAATGCGAGCGTCGGAACATCGTAGGAACCTATTTTCAAAAATATTTTGAAAGAGAGAGTTTTAAGGTCTAAAAACCATTCAAAATAGTTTTGGTCCAAAAAGGGGTATGAGATTGGGATTTGACTCTCCTCTTGCTGAAGAAATCGAACCTTTGCACTACACAACTTTCATCACCAAGTAAGCAATTAGTGACGCCCAAGTCTTAAGGGCGATAAAAAATAGGGTGTCTACAACACTGTTTATCTCGTCTCCTCGTATCGAGAGGTCCCATCATCTTGGGCAGCCACTTAAAGAATGGAAGGTGTTGAACTTTCAACAAAATCTTATTGATCGGCTTTGTTAACTCCGTGTATTTCTTGTCTGAGTGCCTTGTGCGCCTACTATCCACTTGATATTGTTTATTCACTCGATGTGAATATTGACCATTTGATCGGCGCGAGTCACGCCTTTTATCTCGTTTAGCCCAATTCCGCAGTTCGGGGCTTCTTGATGGCATGACACTTATGGGCTGAACGATTCTTGGGGGAGCGGTCTCAACGGCTTTCTGCCTAGCATTGACCTGCAGGGCATCGTCTTCCACTTTGCAATACTCTTCGACTTTCTTCATTATTGCCCAGACTATTTTAGGGGGTCGTCTGGTCAATGAACTGCGGAGGGGACTATCAGGATGCAATCCCATCTTAAAGGCGGTGATGGCCATGGAGTCATTGCAGGCATCATCTACTAGATTAAAGCATTCCCAATAGTGTGCCGACTATTCACGAAAGGTTTCTTCTGGTTTAATTTGCATCGCCTAGAGAGAATCGGCTTGCTTTGGATGAATCTCATTAGTGATAAATCTTGCCTTGAAGGACTTTTGCAGTTGATGGAAGTTCTTAATCGATGCCGACTCCAGTTTATAATACCATCTGACGGCTAATAGTCCCAGACTGCTTGGAAATATTCAATACATGAGGGCTTCATCGTCAGCATGAAGTGTCATCGCTTGTTTATAATGACAAATGTGATCAGTGGAGTCCGATTTTCCGTCGTACAAGGTGAGCGATGGTGCTTTGAACTTCTTGGGTAGCACTGCCCTTGTAATTCGTCGCACAAAGGGGTCATGCTTATCTTCTTCATCCGAATCATCACTCCTCTCTCGCTTATGTCATACATACAGGGTTCCTTCAAATGAGCTGGATATGTCAACTCGTCCTTTCTTTCTGGGTTCCGAGGATGGTGAGTCAGAATCACTGTCATTATCGCATTTTCGAAGTCGACGTCGTCGACCATCCTTTTTTCCCGAAGGTCGACCTCGGTCTTAGCATGTGGCCTGTTGGGATTTTGCCACCTCCAAGGCCAAATCTTGGCGTAGGTGCTTCTTCTCAGCCATCATGTTCTCCAGCCGCTGTTCATTTTGCTTCGCTTGATCCATAATCGTCTGCATTATCTCATGCACTGATGTCGAGGGTGAGGTCTGAGCTACTGAATTGAAGCTCAAGGCTTGTTGTGTGGCGATATTCTCCGGTCCAAGCATGTTTCTTAGAGTGAAGTTGTCTCTTGGCGTAATTTCGTCAACGACTATCAGAGGATCTTCTGTTACGCTCACCATGAATGTGCTTGAGTATTCCCACAGATGGCGCCAATTGTGGAGATGTGGTTTGGAAATACTCTTGGATCCTGTAGGACGTTCCTGATCCTCTGATTACCACCTGAAAAATGATGAACACTCCGGTCGGGGGTGCCAGAATTAGCACTCTGACGGACAAGTTAGTATATGCTCTCTCGTTAGCTTCTATCTCAAGTCTATTTTATCTATTCTCACATACCTCTCTTTGGTTGATGTCTTTCTTATTTATACTCGTTTCTGGTCCAAGGAGTTGGGCCCACTTTTAATCTAGCGCACAACTGCTCATTCGGCCTTTCTGTCGTATGTCAATTCCTACTCGGCTTCTTGTACGGCTGATTCCATGGCCGATTTAAATATTTCGCTTCAGGACCCCACCATGACGGAGCCGAAAAGTATTTGTCCTGATTTCCTTCAAATATATTTAACTTTCCTAAATATAAAATTATTCAACTTCCACAGCTTATTTTGGGCCAACTTTGAGACCAAATATAAGTGGGCCTCACACGTCTTTTAGGGTGGGTCCAAAGAGATAACGTATTCCTTACCATATGGCAAGTCGCACGGTGGATCGTCAAAACCATTTATGAGTGAATGGGAAGTTGACGTCGTTTTCGGGTTTGTGGAATGGACAATTAAAGAATTAAATGTAGGTTTCCTTGTAAGGCTTGTCCCACATTGGAAACTTAAGAGAACTTATGTGTGTATATAAGTTTTAGGTGGCAACACTTGGGTAGCGCCCCAAGGGGCACCCCAAGTTTGTAGAAGGGAGGAGTTATGGACAAAATAAACCTTGGCTCAAACAACCACACATGCACGCGCATGCCGCCGCTGCCGTCGTTTGTCCGACCAGCCGAGCCGTGCCAAGCGCAGGTGTGGGTCAGGTTGGTCTTAACTTTAATTTTTGGAAAAATTTTATTTTAAATTTTTCCAAAAATACTTGCCGGAAAATTAATTATTCTGAATGAAATTAATTCAAATTTGAATTCAATTTCTGTCCTAAATTCTTTCCTCCTTCGGCCCAGTTCTAGTAAGTTCAAAAAGACAAAACAGATTCGGATTTTTCCAAAATCGATTCAAACTGCCCAGTAGTTTCTGAACAGATATGAAACCGCTGCAGTTATTTGTTCGAAATTTGAATTGTATCTGTTGCACCTATTCATTCAAAAACCTATCTATTTGGTTTGAATTTCAGACCTGTTTGGGTCCAATATACCAGGCCATTTCCAGCAATCAAGTCATTCTGAAAATCATCTTCTTGCCTTCCTTTTGCTCTCTTGCATAAATATATTCTTCATATTATTTTAGGAAAAAATTCATAGAGTAAAGAACATAGGTTTCATTTGTTGTACAGATTGTTTGGAGCGCTACTACAATCTGTGTAGATAATTGTATCTTGGGAGATAGATGCCTTTTATCCGTAAGCACCGAAGCAGGGCGAATCTGTCTTAAGCACAGAGTGTCACACACTCGACTTGATCTAAAAGTTGTATCGATAATAAATTATGTAAGTAATTTATTTATTTATTTATTTTTGTTTGATTTGTTTCAAGTTATTTATTTTTACACAGAAGATTGCTCCAACAATCTTAGGACAGATTTGAATTATTCTGTTTATACAGTATTTTTCGTTTGTTTTCTTTTCTTCTTCTTATAGAAATTATTTTCTGTGGTTTTACAAAGAAATATTCTAGTTGGAAAAACAAATACTAGTAATATACTGTTTGACAAATAGTAGTAATATACTGTTTATTTTCTTTGACAACTAGTAGTAATATACTGGTGTCATTAACAATTCAAAATATTTATTTGTGAAGTTTGTCAGAAATTATTTTTGGTTTTCAGAAATAATTTCTGAGTGTTCATTAATTAAAATTTTGTTTCAGTATTTTAATTATTGAAGTGTTACATAAATTTAATTTTTTGTGTGGAATTAATTTGTTTAAATAAAATTTTATTTTATTTTCAAATTAATTGAAAATAAAAGTTACAATTCTTATTTCTTTTATTTTTATAGAATTTAATTATGTGGTTTCGGTTTAATTTTCTATGTAGTATAAAATTCTAATTCTAATTTTATTTTATAATTTAGAATTCATGGTTACTGAAATTGGTCAAACTAATGCTCAAACAAGTACTAGTATGGTGGTTGCAATTATGGTAACCCCTCCTCCTGTTGTGATTGTGCTAATCAATCACGGTGAGAAGCCAGAGAAGTTCTCAGGAATTGATTTTAAAAGATAGAAGCAGCAAATGTTGTTCTATCTTACTACCCTAAAGCTGGCGCGTTTCCTTCGTAAGAATGGTCCTACTCTAAACGAGGATGAAACTGACCGGCAAGTGGTTGGTGTGGTCGATGCCTAGAAACATGCTAATTTCCTTTGCCGAAATTACATCTTGAACGAACTTGACAACACATTATACAACGTTTACAGCCCTATCAAGACGGCAAAGGAACTATGAGAGTCTTTGGAGAAAAAGTACAAAACTGAAGATACTGGTTCAAAGAAATTTGTGGTTGACAAATTCTTGGATTTTGTGATGGTTGATTCTAAGACTGTGATCAGCCAAGTTCAAGATTTCCAACTCATTTTGCATGACATTCATGCAGAAAGCATGTCTCTCAGTGAATCCTTCCAAGTTGTTGCCTTAATTGAAAAAATACCACAAGGTTGAAAGGAATTCAAGAACTATCTCAAGCACAAGCGCAAAGAAATGACTTTAGACGAATTGATTGTGCATTTGAGGATTGAGAAAGACAACTACAATTGTAAGAAGTAAGCTGGTAAGCATCCAATGGAGTCTAAGGTAAATGTGGTGGAACATGTTTTAAAAGCAAAGAAACGGAAGTTTTTTGAAGAAAATTCATCACAAGGCTCTAAAGGAGGAGAAACTAAAAAGTACAAGTTTAATGTCAAATGCTACATCTGTGACAAAGAGGGACATCGGGCCAAAGATTGTTGTAGCAAGCACAAAGGCAAAGGAAGATCAAGCAAGAAGCCTGCTCAAGCCAATATGATCGAAATGGACAAAATTTCCAATGGTGTTGATAACATAAATCTTTCTGCAGTTGTTTCCGAGGCAAGCCTTATCGGAAATCCTAAAAAATGATTGGTGGACATTGGTACTACTCGCCACATCAGTGCTGACAAAAAGATGTTTACATCTTATTCTATAGTGGACAACGGTGAACAACTTTTCATGGATAACTCTTCGACTTCTAAAGTTGAAGGACAAGGAAAGATTATTCTGAAGATGACATCTGGAAAGGAACTCACTGTCAACAATGTGTTGCATGTACCAGACATTTACAAGAATCTAGTCTCCGGATCTCTATTGAGTAAAAATGGGTTTAGGTTGGTGTTTGAGAGTGATAAATTTGTAGTCACTAAGAATGGGATGTATGTAGGAAAATGTTACATGTCTGATGGCCTTTTCAAAATGAATGTAATGACTGTTGTACCCTTTGTTATTAATAATATATATCTTCTTCTTACTTGCTTGAGTCTTCAAATTTGTGGCATGGTAGACTATGACATGTTAATTATGGATCTTTGCGTAGATTAATTAATATGGAATGCTTACCTAAGTTTGACATTGATTTAAATCATAAATGTGAAATTTGCGTTGAGGCAAAATTAACTAAAAGTCCTTTCCATTCAATTGAAAGAAGTACGAAACCACTTGAATTAATTCATGGTGACATTTGTGATTTTAAATCAATTCAAACCAGGAGTGGAAAAAAATATTTTATCACTTGCATAGATGACTATACTAGATATAGTTATGTTTATTTAATTCGAACCAGGGATGAAGCTTTGGAAATTTCATTCAATTTTAAGAATGAAGTTGAAAATCAACTTGGTAAGAAAAATAAAAAAGTAAGAAGTGATAGAGGTGGTGAATATAAATCACCTTTTGATGAATTTTGTATAGAACATGGAATAATTCATCAAGCCACTGCTCCTTACTCACCTTAGCAAAATAGAATTGCTGAAAAGAAAAATATGACTTTAAAAGAAATGATGAATGCCTTGTTAATAAGTTCTGATTTTCCTCAGAACTTGTGCGGGGAAGCAATACTTTCTTCAAATTATATACTTAATAAAGTACCCCGAAAGAAAGTGAATCAAACACCTTATGAATTGTAGCATGGGAGAGTACCATCCCACAAATATTTAAAAGTGTGAGAGTGTTTGGCTAAAGTGGCTATTCCTAGTCCTAAAAAGACTAAGATAGGTTCTAACATCGTTGATTGCATATTCATTAGTTATGCCAAGAATAGTAGTGCCTATCGTTTTTTGATTCATAAGTCAGAACATTCCGAAATGCATGTAAATACTATTATTGAATCTCAGAATGCGTCTTTTTTTGAACATATGTTTCCAAATAAAACTGAACAAGAGACTAGTACTAACAAAAGATCTCATGATGCTATTACTAGTCAAGATCAAGAATATGATCAAGAACAAGAACAAGAACAAGAGCAAGAGATAGATCAAACTGAAGAAGAAGAACCTAGGCATAGTAAACGTGCTAGAACCTCAAAATCTTTTGGTCTAGATTTTCTAACTTTTTTGTTAGAAAATGAGCCTTTAACTTTTAAAGAATCTATGTTCGGTCCTGAAACTCTTTTATAGAAAGAGGCTGTCAATCGTGAAGTTGAATCCATATTGCAAAATCACACTTGGGAATTGGTGGATTTGCCGCTAGGTTGTAAACCTCTTGGGTACAAGTGGATTTTCAAAAGAAAAATGAAAGCGGATGGATCAATTGACAAATACAAGGCTTGATGACTTGTGGTCAAAAGATTTAGACAAAAAGAAAGTCTTGATTGCTTTGACACATACTCACCAATTACTATAATAACATCCATTAGAATGCTAATTGCCATTGTATCTTTGAACAATCTAGAAATTTATCAAATAGATGTGAAAAATGCTTTCTTAAATGGTGAGTTAGATGAAGAAATTTACATGGAACAACCAGAAGGATTTTTTGTTCCAGGAAAAGAAAAGAAAGTGTGTAAATTGGTTAAATCATTATATGATTTAAAACAAGTGCCAAAGTAATGGCATGAAAAATTTGACAAGGCGATGATATCAAATGAATTTAAAATTAATGAATGTGACAAATGTGTTTATATTAAAAACACAGATAAAGGTTATGTAATAGTATGTCTTTATGTGAATGATATGCTAATCATAGGTAGTAATAATGACATGATTAAAACTACCAGGAAAATGTTGAACAAACATTTTGACATGAAAGACATGGGGATTACTAATGTAATACTTGGTATGAAAATTACCAAAACATCAGAAGGTCATGCTTTGTCACAATCTCATTACATTGAGAAAATACTTGACAATTCCAGCAAAGATGATGATCATCTTGCTAGAACACCTGTGGATGTTAATTTGTTTCTTTCTAAGAATGTACAGGAAAGTATTTCTCAATTAGAATATGCCCAAATTATTGGAAGCTTAATGTACTTGATGAACTGCACTCGCCCAGATATAGCTTATGCAGTAAGTAAATTAAGCAGATATACGAGTAATCCAAGAGTAGAACACTGGAAAGCTATTATAAAGATTCTAAGATATCTCCGATTTACTTATAACATTGGGTTAAATTATACTAGATATCCAGTAGTACTTGAAGGATACTGTGATGCAAACTGGATATCGGATACTAGAGATTCAAAATCCACCAGTGAGTATGTCTTTACTCTTAGGGGTGCGGCTGTATCTTGGAAATCTTCCAAACAGACTTGCATTGTTAGGTCTACTATAGAACGGAGTTTATAGCTTTAAATAAAGTTGGAGAAGAAGCAGAATGGCTTCGCCACTTCCTTGAAGATATTCCAATGTGACCAAAATTGGTGCTTGCGATATGCATACATTGCGATAGTCAATCAGCAATAGGTAGAGCACAAAGTCATACGTATAACGGTAAGTCACGACACATTCGCCGTTGACATAACACCGTGAGACAACTGCTCTCTAATGGAATTATTTCCATTGAATATGTGAAGTCTAAAGACAACATAGCAGATCTACTAACCAAAGGGTCAGCAAGAGAGTTAGTTGAGAACTCATCGAAAGAAATGGGACTTCAGCCTATTAAATAAGAGTTACCATAACGGCAACCCAACCTAGTTGACTGGAGATCTCAACATCTAGGTTCAAAGGGACAGCTGAGTTGTGTATGACTCATAAAGATCACTAGGAAGTCAAACCCCCACCCATTTCTATGATGAAATAGTGATGTCTATAACGTTTTAGGTTAAGTAATACTTTTAATGATTCTTATATCTAGGTATACCTAGTGGAGTATGACAGGATACTCTTCATAAGAATCACCTATATAAGTGTGAACTAAGCCGGTTCTATGAGATTTGTGAAGGGCTACAACTCTCTAGAACACTCATGAAAGACCAGGTTGTTCAGGGCCAAATGAAGTAAGAACTAAACTATGTCTGGTAATATACTATGTGAGTTCTATTGTCTTGGTTTACAAAAATGGCTAAACAGTTCAAGACATCAAGTTCACTGGTTAACAAGTAAATTCGATAACGTCTCACAAGGGAAGGTTCAAAGCCAAAAACTATCTATTCTTTGCAAAATATTTTCAATTTCTGTACTCTCTGTAATTAGATCATGTTGTTGTATTTTCTCTCCGCCAAATTCCATTCATGTAGGGGATTGTCGGAAATAATGGTTTTATAGGCTTATTTTGGACCAACTTTGAGCCCAAATATGAGTGGGTCCCACACGTCTTTTGGGATGAGTCCAAAGAGATAATGTGTTCTTTGTCGCATGGCAAGTCATATGGTGAAGACGGTTCGTCAAAACCATTTATGAGTAAATGGAAAATTGACGTCATTTTCGGGTTCATGGAATGGACAATTAAAAAATTAAATGTGGATTTCCTTGTAAGGCTTGTCCCACATTGGAAATTGAAGAGAACTTATGTGTGTGTATAAGTTCTAGGTGGCAACACTTGGCTTGGCCTCCAAGGGGCACCCCAAGTTTGTAAAAGAGAAGAGTTATGGACAAAGTGAACCTTGGCTCAAACCACCACAAATGCGCATGCGCCGCCGTCCGTTCGATCGGCTGAGTCGTACTAGGCATGGGTGTAGGTTGTGGGTCGGGTCGGTCCTAACTTTAATTTTTGGACAAAATTTATTTTAAATCTTTTCAAAAATACTTGCCAAAAAATTAATTTTTCTGAAATTTGAATTCAATTTCTGTCTTAAATTCTTTCCTCCTTTGGTCCAGTTCCAGCAGGTTCAAAAAGACCAAACAGATTCAATTTTTTTCCAGGATAGATTCAAACTACCCAACAGTTTCTGAACAGATATGAAACTGTTGCAGATATCTGTTCGAAATTTGAATTGTATCTGTTGCACCTGTTCATTCAAAAACCTACCTGTTCGGTTTGAATTTCTGACTTGTTCGGGTCTATATATACCAGGCCATTTCCAGCTGTCAATTCTTTTCAAAAATCATCTTCTTGCCTTCATTTTGCTCTTTTACATAGATATATTCTTCATATTATTTTAGAAAAAAAATTCAGAGAGTAAAGAACACAGGTTTCGTTCACCATACAGATTGTTTGAAGTGCTACTACAATCTGTGTAGATCATTGTATCCTGGGAAATAGACGCCTTTTATCCATAAGCACCGAAGTGTGGTGAATCTGTCTTAAGGACAGAGTGTCACATACTCGACCTGATCTGAAAGTTGTATTAATAATAAATTCTGTAAGTAATTTATTTATTTTTGTTTGATTTGTTTCAAGTTATTTATTTTTACACAGAAGATTGCTCCAACACTCACAGATCTATATGTACTCAAGATATACATATATACTCATAGTTATACATACACTCAAGATATACATACATACACATAAAAATATTTTTTTCCCTATCTGTTCAATGTTTTTTTAAACGCAAATTAGATCCAAACAAAGACAAAATATTAAAAATAAGGCAAAGAGAAAAATGATGATACTAGTAATTGTAACTCAAATCAAGCCATCAAAATTGCCAGATTGAAGCCCAGAGAGAACTTAGAAGCAAGCATCTGAATTGATTGAACATTCATGGCTTGAGTTATTGCTTTCATTTTCGCATTTTCTCCTTAGATATCATCGGTCTCAGTCAACTCAATTGCATTCACAAGTGTACAAATCTCAGAGCAAACATCATTCTCTATAACTATAAAAGGAAAAAAGTTGCTGCTAAGACCATGATCTTCAACCTAGATGAGAGCAGAACAAAAAATGGGTACTTTACGAAGCAGGATTTGAGGAGGAGAAAGTTGGCTCATTTGTTGTCATCGTTGACAAACTCCACCAACCAGCGAACGTTTTAGGAAAGGAGTCGTTGTAGTTTTGAGTGACGGAGTCTTCCTCATCGTCGTTGTCATTGGTGAGGAGGTACTTGGTGAGGTGGCTGCGGAGGTGCACCACCTTGGTGTTGTAAAAGAGATCCATTCCAGTCTAAAAGGAAAGAAAAAAAAAGAATCGACGGCCGAGTTGATGATCTGATCTCGATCCCGATGGTGGTCCGCATCGGTGGTAGTTGTGACTCGCTTTTCTTGCCTCTTGCCCATCATGAACCCTTCCAATTCATAGCTATTGGGCGCCGGCGGTGGGGGTCCTCCGCTCTCTAGTTGCCATTCTCATCTTCGTCGGTGCCACTAAGTGCTTCTAATCTAAAAGCTTCCATTGTAGAACTAGGATTTTTAGACAGAGAAAACTAAGATCAGAGAGAGAGAGAGAGAGAGAGTGTGTGTATGTGTGTGTGTGTGTGTGCGTGTTCTAGGTAAAGGTGTTCGTAGTTTGATTGCGGCTAGGGAATCTGTTATCCGCCATTCGTCTGTCGGATAGGCGGATCGAAAAAAAATCAATTCGCATCCGTCTGCTGAATTGACGGATACGGATTGAGTAGATTGGCGGATTAACAGATAGATGCAAATCAGTTTGGCGGTTTAAACTTTTATAAATTTTGAACATAATACAACAATCTGTCAATATTTTTTTTGGATAATAATCCAACTCAACATAACCGAAAGATTATCAAGTAAATTGTCAAATACCAATAATAAATACATATAAGAAAACCATACATTATCAAAACTATTTCATTATTTTTTTTATTCAAAAACTATTTAATTTGATTTTTTTTTAAATGACAAAATTAAGTCTTATATTTTCCACATAAAAATATCAAATATCAACCATTACCATTTGATAAAAGGATTCCAAATTGAAAACACAATAGAATATCTAAACTTTTTTTTCAATTGAAACACAAACAGAATATCTAAACAAATTGAAAACACAAAGGTTTACAAATTACTAGGAGTGCTCACGGTTTAGTGGTTCGATTGCGGCTAAAAGAATTTCCGCCATCCGTCAAAAACTAGGCATATTGGAAAAAATCAATCCGCAATTGTCCGTTCATCATCATGCATCCGTCCAAAATGCGGCGGATCGGTTCGGTTCGGTCGGTTTAGGCGAATCAGAATATCCGCTGCTCACCCATAATTCTGGAAAGTAGGTGACTCATGAGTGATTTTGGGAATGTAAGAGAGTTTTGAAAATAGCGTTAAGTTTATAATAATGGGTAGTTTGGTCATTTCGCATAATCTTGTCTTTATGGACATAAAATTTTAGAGATTGGACCACTGGACAAAAAAAAAATCAAATTTAAATTTATGAACGGAGTGTCCTAATTAAAATATATTTTTATTTTATTTAGTTTGTTTTAAAATAAATAAATGAATAACAAGCGTGTTTTGTAAAAATGTAAAGTTCTTTGAAATGCTTTGATTTTTGTTTTTACTAAAATACAAAACAAAGCCAACAAAAACAGTCACTAAAAACATATCAATCCTAAACACATTTTAACGCTTTGTCTATTTGGACAAAAAATATTTTCAAATAGAAAATATTTTCTACAAATTTTTTTTTCTAGAAAATATTTTTTTGGAGAAAACATTTTCTATGTTTGGTGGTGGTGGTGGTGGTTAGGGTTGCAAACAAACCGAACTGTTCATGAACAGCTTAAGCTTGGCTTGTTTAAAGCTCGTTTGAGCTCAACTCATTTACTATGTGAACGAACTCAAACTCGAACTTGATTTTTAGGCTCGTTTATTAATCGAGCCGAGCTCGAGTGTCGTGCCCCAAAATTTGGACAATTAAATATTAAATTAAGACTAAATCTCAATCAATATTCCATCATCCAAATTCTAGGGGTGAAACAAAAAAAACTAAACGTTCATGTCTCCAAAGGGTTTAAGTAAATTTTCATCCTCAAAAGATTACAAGGGATGAAAAAAAAAAAAAAAAAAAAAAACGTCAACCAAACCAACCACCATAATTTCATAACTAACCAATACCTCCACTATTAAAGTAGCGACAACTAGTCGAAACAACTTAAATAATGTAACGTTGAAAAACAACCCACAATGCCAAATTGTCAAAATACTAAGGTTATAAAAAAAATAATAAATACATAAACTAATATCAACCCTAAGCTCAAGAAAATAGAAGAAGTCCAAATGACATGTCCAACAACTATAGTTATTTTTCGTCACTACCGTAGCCCTAACTAATCCTGCAAAGGAAGCTCGATTGTACTCAAATAGAATGCACCCGAAATGTTAAGAGACAAAACGGGTCAGTATACAAGTATGCTGGTATAAGTACAAAATTTGACACCCACATGTCCACCAGACACAAACAAAAATACATTTAATTCTTGTTACGGGACGAGACAAGTAGTTCCACCCGTACCGAGACGAATGAGCAGTTTCCCGAGATATGGTGGCATTTAGTTTCTTACCCATACACAACCAAATATAAATTGAATATAAAATAAATATAAAAATATGGTGGGTTAGTAAGATCCACCATTCTGCCAAAAAAAATAAAGTTAGTATAATCTAATCATAAGTAACTTGTTGAAGAAGTATAAAAATGCACTGTTTCATGCTTAAATAATTCAAATTAACCAAAACTCAAAGAACAAAAGTTATACACAATCAAATTTCCTAAAAGGCAAAGCGAACGAATTTAGTAGAAACTGAACAAGTTGAGAGAAAAACTTAATTGAAGAACCTAGATGAAATTCAATCGAAAAATCTGAAGCTAAAAACGAAAAGAAATTGCCCTAAGATGATTTTTGTCAGAAAAGTTCAAAACACGAAAAGTGTTAAGAATAATGTTTTACTTCAGTTTTATGTGAAACCAATAAAAATGAGCTCGTTTCATGGGTTAAAACAACATCTAAAATCTGTAATATTAAAATAAATAAAAACTATTGAAACAAAGATCATCCGATTATAAGTTCTAATTGATCTTTCTAGTAAAAAATTAAAACATAAAAGTTGTCTAGAATCACGTATACATGCACCTGCTCAAATTTCATAATTTATCGAGGTCGTTTACTATTTTTCAAGATGTACAAATCAATACAATTCACACTATAACAATAAACTCATATTTAATTCTTTGTACATTAACTCCACCACTTTAGCCCTTCACTTCCGGCCTACACATATATCTCATGTGCCTCCCGTATACCTAACACCACTTCGAAGCCAAACTTGCACGGAGATATCGTCCCGAGTTTGACCCACACTCCCCAGATAGTTAGCGTATACGTACGCACGTAAATCAAAGCACTCGTCTACTCATGAGAACAAGGCAACAATATATATCCACAATCTCTCATCTACTCATGAGAACAAACATAACAATGACAAGCCTATGGCATTTAAATAAATTTCATAATCCTCACTTTTTTTTTTCTTTTTTCTTTTTTGTTTTTGGTACACTTTTTCTCACCAACACTGAAATAAAACAACAATCCATGAAGTCATAGTGGAGTATAAGGAATTTATCTATGAGTTCTAAGTTTATTTTAATTTCATATAATCATGAGTGTTATTACAACCATCAAATAAATACATATAAAAATCCTAAACCTAGCATACACAACTAATCAAAATAATTAAAATCAATCTATCATCTTCATGCAAATACAAAATCAAACCAACATCAATTAAATAAAAATAAATAAATAAAAATAATGAATTAAACATAAATCAAGAAAAGTGAGTTTTGCACTCACAATATTTTTTTAAAGATCAAAAAATTATTTAGAAAACTAATGGAGCCACCAAAACAAAATCCTAACCCTTTCTTTTTCTTCCTTCTCCTCTTTCTCCCCTTGTCGTCTCCTATCTCTCTTGATTTCATAGTTGCACTCTCTGATTTTGATGACTCTCTCTCTCTCTGGGCTCTCTCTCCCGCATAGCACTTTTTTTTTTCCCCAAAGCCTCTTATGATTTAACCTAATTGACTATTATAAAATATTATATAAATACACATAAATATAACATATATAAATAAAAATATAAGATCAATATATATAAAAAAATATCAAAAAAATATAAATATTCAAATTAATTATATATAATTAAATACCACGTTAAACTAATTAAATATCACATTAAATTAACTAAACAACACATTAAATTCTCATATAATCACGCAATTAATAAAGCTAAAAATAAAATAAAGTAATAATAATAAATAAATAAATAATGACTTACGAAAAAATTAAGGTCGCTACATCGAGTAACCCTAAGCTCGGCTCGATAAGGCTTGTAGACATAAAAATAAATAAATAAATATTTATTTTTAATAATATATTAAATAAATTTTCAATAATCTATTTTATTTTTTATTTATGTTTGGTGTTTGTGTAAATTTAAATATTTGAATGATGAAATTTATTATTAATGTAAGTATTATATATATATTTACTCATAATTTTGTATTTTTTTAATCTTAATATGTAAATTAATTTAAATTTAATTTTTTTTCAAGCACGAGCTCAAACTCAGCTCGATTATGTAATCGAGCGAGCTAAAACCGGGCTCGAGCTCAATTTTTGAAGCTTGACTAGAGCTCGGCTTGAGCTCGAGCTCGACTAATTCTTAATAAACAACCTTGAACATTCAAAAGCTCGGTTCAGTTCAGTTCGATTTGGTTCGGCTCATTTGCAGCCCTAGTGGTACTGGTAGTGAAATAAATGTGGAGGTGAAAGTGATAGCATGGTGGTGGGGCAGTGGTGATAGCAACGGTAATGGTAGTAATGGTCGTGGTGATGATGGTGTGGTAGTGGACGCAAGAGTGGTAGTAGTAGTGTGATGATACTAGTAAGATTTCAGTTCAAAAAATATTTTCTGCTTTTTAAAAATGAAAAATATTTTTTATCCATATAATTTTGTTTTTTATTGACCATGAAAAATGTTTTCCATTAACTTTCATTTTTATTATACCAAATACTAAAAAATACATAAAAGATTTTGTTAAAAATATTTTGCATCTGGTAAGTATCGATCGGACAAAATATTAGAAGGTGGTTTGGAACTATCATGTTTGGGCCTTGGAAATGAACATGGATCTTGGGGCGAGCCAACCTGGAATAAGTGAGATTCCATGGGCGGGGGCCAGTCCATTTTTCTTGTGTATTTTTTTTTTTATTAAAGATGCTTTTGTATATGCTTATTGAACCCAATGAATCCGAATACATGCCTCATAGCTCGATTTATTGAGGCTCGAGTGGCCCGAAGTGTTCTCTCTTATCTCCTCTCTATTTTTATCTTTATCTCTGTTCTCCTCTCCTCTCCTCTCTAAGTGTTCTCTCTCATCTCCTCTCTATTTCTATTATGTTATCCTCTCATCTCTTCTTTATCTCTGTTCTATTCTTTCTCATTTTCTCTCTAAAGGTTTGCGAGAGAGAAAGAGGAGGCAGAGAGAGAGAGAGAGAAGAGGGTCGCATGTGCCGTTAATGGAGACGCTGGTGGGTGGAGGGGCTTGCAACGGTGATGACGGCGTTCTTCAATAAAAGTTTGAATGGATTGGATCAGACTGTGTGTGGATCGAGTAGGTTTATGGGTGGGAATGAGACTCTATTTCGAGACAATATTGGTGTTTTGGTGAGCAATTTGAGCTTGGAAGGTGTTAACAATGGTGGATTCGCTGTTGCGTCTGTGAGTAGAGGGAATTTAACGATTTATGGATTGGTTTAGTGTTGGGAATTTGCTGTTGGGTCTGTGAGTAGATCTGTCTCTTTCTCTTCTTCTTTTTTTTCTTCTTCTTCTTCTTCTTCTCTCTCTCTCTCTCTGTTGTTTTTTTTTTGTTTTGTTCATCAATGGATTCTCTTTCCTCTTTCTGTCTCAAACCTCTTATGCTTCAAAAATGTAAGGCCTTGTTCTTTACCATCATCTCTCTCTCTCTCTCTCTGTTCCCCTTTCCTCTTCTCTTTTCCCCCTCTTCTCTCTTCCTCTTGCCTCTCTGTTTCAGAGAGAAAAGAGAGAGAGAAAAAAAAGGTGCCAAAACACGACGTCGTTTTGGCACCTCGAGCCATTTGAGCCAGCTTTTTGAGCTACGTAGTAGAGTTGATGAATCCGAAACAACTTATGCATCACTATCAAGTGCCATAATGACATCATTTTATATGCCGTTACTTGTTAATAAAAAATTGTAAAAAAGAGTCAATAAACATTTATTGTTTACCTTAATGTAATTTTTTTTATTAATTAATAATATATTGTCACGTAATATTAATGTTATATACAATATTAGAAAGATTATACGTTGAAATATTTTTAATTAGCCAATAATATTATTACTATATACAATAGTTGGAAGCAAAAAAGGACATATAATGAGTAAACCCCTAATGTAACAGACTTTTCTTGGTAAACTCATATACGAAAGATATGCTTTCGACTTCACAGAGATGCAACAGCTGGAGAAATAGGAGTTATTGCCGGTACTGAAAAAAGTGCATTTACAAAATTATCATCTAGCAAAAGGCTACATATATTTTCAATAACCTTGAGACTCCAACAAAATGTTTTCAGAAAATCCTTTCAATCACATGGACTTACAATTGATAGAATTTTACATTTCATCCTAGAAATGGTTTCCATACCTCACAACGACTCTTTAAACAATGGTGTGATTTCTAAGTTCAAAATAGCTCGAGCCAGCAATAAAACACTACATTTTCCACATAGTTCTTGAAATAGTAACAAAAACAAACATTTTTTTAAAGAACAATAAAAAGAAGCTTTATTTGAGTAAAAACCACAGATGAAAAACTCTGGTGATAAGGCCAATGCGATTGATATTAAAAGTAGACGACAAACAACATTGGAAATGATCATATTGATAGAATTGTAATGTTGGCTGGATATATACATATGAATTTTGTTTTATTTACAAACTAATATTGAAAGTTTAATTATTTGTTCCTGTTACCTTAATTGAAATTGGAAATTTTTTATTTTTTGTCCAATTTTACAATAATTTTATGTGCAAATTTTTCATAAAAAAAGTATCTGACATTATTTATCTTTTTATTTGGTATAGATAGATGAACTCGTGCACGAAGCTGAATTGTATAGGACTAGTTGACACTTGTTACATTTTTTGAAGAATTAAATATTTTTGGATAGATGTTTTGGTGGAACATATTTGGGTAGAATAGTAGTTATATTTTTGGATAGATGTGTATGAAAAATATTTGGGTGGACTACTACTTATATTTTTTGATAGATGAGCATGGATAGAAATTTAAAACATAATAACAAGTACTTGTTATGTTTTAAATTTTTAAGCTAGATAGATGTGACTTGGATGATTATATAAATTACAAATGGATCTTTAATTGGAGGAATATGTAGTTTGGAATTACTTGTGGATGAAAACTTATAATAGTTGCTGACTTTCATTAAACAAGTTCAAGATTGGATGATTTATGTGTTTTGTCGAATGTTCATGATTCAGTTGATTTGAATGATGCTTACAAATTACATATTATATTAAATAGATTAGATGAATTATTAAGAATTATAGGTTTGTTTTGTTGGATGTTGTTTTGGTTTTGTTTTTCCTATTTTGATGACCAAGTGATTAGTCGAGAAAGATAAGTAATACTTGTGCTGACTAAATAAGGTAGGTGAGAGGGCACATTTGGCGACTAAATATTTAGTCGTTAAAATCATTAATTCTGGCAATCAAAGGATTTCGTTGCTAATAGTTCAATTGCCGACTAAAGTTTTAGTTGCGCAAATATTTTTGTTGGCGACTAACATTTTTGGTTGTGAAATGTGACAATTGGCGAGCAAACTTTTTGGTCGTGAAATATAACAATTGGCGACCAAACTTTTTAGTCGTGGAATGTGACAATTGCCGACCAAACTGTTTGGTCGTTAAATGTGACAATTGGCGACTAACATGTTTGGTTGTCAAATGTGATAATTGGCGACTAATATGTTTAGTCGGGAAAAAATGACTTTTTGCAACTAAAGTGTTTTAGTTATTAAATGGATTAGTCGCAGTAATTATATATTTAGCGATCAAAAATTTAGTCGGCAATAGATTTTTTCCCAACTAAAAAACGTTTTAGTCGCTAATTATTTTTCGCAATCCTCAATTGACGACCAAAGTGGCGACCAAAAACATTAGTCGCGGATAATTTTTGCAGACTAAAAATGGACTTTTGCCGACTAAATTTTTAGTCGGTAAAAGTGCAATTTCCTGTAGTGGATGGGTTCACAGATTCCGACATGGCCAGTGATGTTGATTCTAGAAAATCTACTTCGAGGTATTTATGACAATTGCAAGGGGAGTTGTGGCATGGCAATCTAAATTATAAAAATGTGTTGCTCTCTCAACTGCCGAAGTTGAATTTATTGCCATTCCGGAAGCTTGCAAAGAAGAGTTATGGTTGAAATTTTTTTTGCAAGAGTTAGGTTTGAAACAAGAAAGATATGTGCTTTATTGTGATAGTCAAAGTACTATTTATTTGAGTAAAATTTCTACTTTTCATTCGAAATCGAAACACATTGATGTGAGATACCATTGAATTCGTGATGTGTTAGATTTGAAATTGTTGCAACTCAAAAAGGCCTACACAAATGATAATATTTCGGATATGTTGACTAAGATTTTGCCGAGGGACAAACATTTGAAGTGTTGAACCTTGGTGGGTATGGTTGATGCCTCCACCTAAGTCGGTAACGGAAAAATTGTTGGGTATACCTTCTTATTGGAGTATGGGACCCAATTAATTTATTAAAAGAATTAAGTTTGTTTTGGTGTTGATTATAATATATTTTAATATATTTTATCTAATTTTAAGAAGTCTAATAATTTGATTATAATCAGTTTGATACAACTAAAATTTTTGATGAAAAACGTAAGAGTTCATAATATTTATTAGTATTGTTTTGTTTTTCTCAAGGAAAAAATCCAGGGGACTGCGGCTGTTACATGCATCAATTCGGTGGGTAGCTTTTTCAATTGGTTGCTTGGAAGATTTGATTGGCTTCAAGTTCTCCTTGGACGTATTGTCAATTTCGGCTGGTGCTTGGAGATTGAATTGGTTATTATTTCGGGTTTTCTTTAATTTTGTTTTAAATATTTTTTTTTATTTATTTAGTGAGATTTTTTTTCTTGTTTATTTAGAATTTATCTAAGGATAGTTTGTGAGATCATTCGTATATCGTTTGTAATCATTTAGAAATTATTTTGTTGATAATAGAATTAGATTTCAATCCCGTGAACGTACCTCATATTGAAAGAACTACATAAAATTCTTGTGTTACTTCTGATTTAATTTTTTCACATTAATTTTTATTCTTATTAATTGATTTACTTATAAAAAATGATTTATTTTTCCCGAACACAACTGTGTTTGCGTGACATGTTTGATAATTTTAACTCTTTTTTGTGAAACAGATGGACAATTTTAACATTGAAAAATAAGATTAAAGAATTATTATTTGACTTGACCAGCGTGAGGCTGCTACATACACAGAATGTGAACGAGTTCTCAGTCAGAATTTCGGATTTGTCGACGACGCCGACTAACGTCTGAATAAAGTTTCGGCTGTTCCGCCCATCAATTAATATATTAATTAATATATTATAATATTATTATTTTAAAATTATGATTTCACTTATGATATAAATTATAAAAATATAAAATTTTTAAAATTATATTATATCATATGTTAATATACTAATTAACATATCAATTTGTGCATATAATGTTATTCATAAAGTTTCGAGACCAAAAATTAAATAATATTATATATATCAATTGGTATATTTAAATATACTAATAGATGATGTAGTATAATTTTAGAGATTTTAAATCTTTATAATTTATTTAATGGGTAGAGTCATAGTTTTAAAATAATAATATCATAACATATATTGGTATACTAATTAATGTATCAATTGGTGCGTGTAGTACCGCTGCAAAAAAATTAGATCCACTTTTTAACAGTGATGCAATATGCACCAATTAGTACACTAATTGACACATATAATATCAATTAGTACACTAAACAAATGATGTGAGAACTTTTTATCTGCAACGAGTGTTCTAGCGAGGGAGGGGAAGTGTGGTTTTTGTCTTACGGGTTGACCGGCCGGTTGACCGGCCGGATGTCCGACCGGCTGACCAGTCAACGGCAAATTTTTTTTTTTTTTTTAAACTTTTTGGGATTTTTTTTGGACTTGAAATTTAATTTTGGGCTTGAAATTTTTGATTAAACTAAATTATTTATTTATTTTATTTATTATACACACACACATATATATATATATATATTTAACACACACCTTAACACACTCCTTAACACATCTATTGCACCATCACCCACTCTCTAAAATTAACAAACTCTTAACACATCTTAACAAACATTTTTGAGCCTCACTTTTATCACTTTTTGTCATATAACACACTTAAACAAATAATTTTGGCTATCCCATTGTGGATGCCCTAAGTAAGTTCTTTTTCTTATTTATTTTTTGATTATTAATCAATCATCTTGATTATATATCACTGATTTTAAAAAATGAACTTGTAAATCATTTTATTTAATGAATAGTCAATTAGCACATATGTTGTTTTCGGCCTTATAGTCGGCAAAGAATTTTTTTTTTTAATATAAAGAAAATGATATACAAACACACTTTCTAAACTAATTTTTTAGACTTTATGATATTTAAGTGATATGATTGGTTGGTTATTAAAACATATATATGAAAGATTGTTACTTTTAAAATTCTAATTAATTGTTGCATCACTAAACTTAAAAATTAAATAGAATTTTTAGGAGGAGAATCCCTTCCAATTACTGGAGGGTGTTATTTGGGCCAGTGGGGTCTTCCCGTTTCAACAATCCAAACCATACATTTTGTCGGACACTCATGTATTTCATTCACATAAAAAATTAGGTCGATTCGATAATCGTAACTTGTTTAATTTTTCACTAAAAAAATAGACAACAATTATATAAGAGAATATTATTTTTAATATTCTAATTAATTACCCCATTACTAAAATTAAAAATTAAATATAATATTTTATCATAAATAAAAATGTTCTTTTTTTTATTAATGTGCGACTGCCCATTTTTTTAATGTGCGAATGCCCACTACCTCCATCCCCCATCCATCACCACGTACGTAAACATATAACCCAGTCGTTGTTTATGGGGCTATAAAACAAGAACCATAATGCGTGATTCGTAAGCAAATTATAATATCCCAATTGAGAGAAGAGGAGGAGGAAAGAGAATGGGTTCGATGGGCAAGTTAGAAAAACCTCATGCAGTTTGTATACCATACCCAGCTCAAGGCCACATCAACCCCATGCTCAAACTCTCCAAACTCCTCCACCAAAGAGGCTTTCACATCACCTTTGTCAACACTGAGTTCAACCACAAACGCCTCCTCAAATCTCGGGGCCCCGACTCCCTCAACGGGCTCTCTTCCTTCCGGTTCGAAACCATACCCGATGGGCTCCCCGAGTCCGATGCCGATGCAACCCAAGACACCCGATCACTGTGCGAGTCCACCAGGAAACACTGCTTGGCTCCTTTTAAAGACCTTCTTTCGAAGCTAAACGACACTGCTTCGTCGAACGTCCCGCCGGTGACTTGCATTGTCTCCGATGGGATTATGAGCTTCACTGTGCATGCTGCTGAAGAATTGGGCATTCCTGAAGTTCTTTTATGGACAGCTAGTGCTTGTGCCTTCATGGGTTATGAACAGTATCATAATCTTATCGATAAGGGTTATATTCCACTTAAAGGTATTATTAATTCAATTAATATATATATATTAATTAAATTACATGTATACATTTACATGCATTCAAGTATGCTAGATCAACACTTTTTTTTATTAATTAAAAATAATTCATTTGTACGAAAAATGCATAAAAAAATACTGCATGAGTGACATTTTGTTCTTTTCTGTGTGAATTTTTTACATAAAAATTGTATTTATATAGCATTATTATTATTATGTTTAATTGGATTGATAACACGTCATCTCTCATCTTAAATTAGATTAATTTCTCTATCGCATGATCGGTCACTAGTTTGATATTAAAGTCAATACAAAATTTGAAAATTTACTTGATTGCACATAAAAAAAAAATTTTGACAGAGTAGAGATAAATTTTTGAAAAGATATTCTGAGTCTGCATCTGTACTCCTAGAAAAGTGTGCATTTACTGCTATCCTATCTATATTTATTAGAGGAATGATTCATCCCTCCTTTTCCCCCACCCCTTTGACCCCCTCTCTCTCTCATTGGTTACTTTTTCTTTTTCTTTTTCTTTTTTTTCCTGCTCCTCCAATCACCACCTGCCACATGGCAAAGGGGGGTGAGGGGGTGACCCCCAAAAGGGGGTCCCAAGCATTATTCTATTTATTAATAGACTTAGGTTAGGGGTTCTAAAAATTTTATTAAACATTTTGGCAAGAGTTAAACGGGGTTTTTTTGGCTATTTTAACCACAAAAGATAAAATAGGCTATTTTAGCCACCAAAAATAAAATATTACATCCAACCCATAATCATTACATTCTTCTCTCACAAAAAAAGCTAAAAAAGCCAAAAAGTCATTCCCAAACTAAACTTTTTAGCCCAGGCTAAAATAGCCAAAAAAGTCAAAAAGTCAAAAAGCCAACCCACTTCTCAAACGGAGGCTATATGGATTTGAGATTTATATGAAATTTATATAATGTGAATTTTATATTTATATGAAATATTTGATAAAATATTTAATAAAATTTTTAAAATCTTTACTATTATTATTATTAATTTTTGAATTTATTGAGATTTTCAATACAATATCTTAAGTCTGGTGCTGATATTATTTTTTGGGGGTGATGTGCAGATAAGAGTTGCATGACAAATGGGTATTTGGATACAGTTATTGATTGGATACCCGGTATGAAAGGTATACGTTTGAAGGATTTACCAACTTTTCTTCGAACCACAGATCTAAGCGATTTTATGCTTGATTTTGCGATTGGTGAAATTGAGAGAGCTCGCAGAGCCTCCGCGATTATTTTCAATACATTTGAGAAATTAGAACATAACGTTTTGGAGGCTCTTTCATCCATGTTCCCTCCAATCTACACCATTGGACCTTTACACTTACTAATGAATCAAATCAACGATGATAGTCTAAAGTTGATAGGATCAAATCTGTGGAAAGAAGAACCCGAGTGTCTCGAATGGCTCGACACAAAAGAACCCAACTCTGTTGTTTATGTGAACTTTGGAAGCATCACTGTCATGACACCAAACCAAATGGTTGAGTTTGCTTGGGGACTTGCTAATAGCAACCAGACCTTTTTGTGGATAATAAGACCTGATCTTGTCACTGGCGACTTGGCTGTTCTTCCCCCGGAATTCATGGAAGCAACAAAAGAAAGAGGTTTATTGGCAAGTTGGTGCCCCCAAGAGCAAGTTTTTGACCACCCGTCTATTGGAGGGTTTTTAACTCACTCTGGGTGGAACTCCACACTTGAAAGCATTTCGAGTGGAGTTCCAATGGTCTGTTGGCCATTTTTCTCCGATCAACAAACAAATTGTTGGCATTGTTGCACCCAATGGGGCATAGGGATGGAGATAGATAATGATGTTAAGAAAGATGAAGTTGAGAGCCTTGTGAGAGAGTTGATGGTTGGAGAGAAAGGGAAGGAAATGAAGAAAAAGGCTATGGAGTGGAAGAGATTGGCTCAAGAGGCCACTGAGAGTTCATCTGGTTCATCTTTCTTGAATCTAGACAAGGTGGTCAACCAAGTTCTTCTCTCTCCAAGACATTAGCATTAGGTTAATTGCGCTAAACCAAGTTTACAATTGTCTCTGCTATCTCTTCAATTTATTGTCTTGTTTTGGGTTGTGTTGTGTTGATCTTTTATTTTATTTTTGTTTTTTTTGCTTGTTATTGAGATTGAGATAAGAATAAACAAAAATATATATATATATATATATCTTTTCTATATATATATATATATATTTGTAGTTGATTTGGATATTTTGTCATTGTTCAGAGAGGTCTTATGGAAAGAAAAAAATTTGAAGTCATGATGACAATTATAGTAAGTTTTTTGTTCATATCATGCAAGTTTTTTGTTGGCGCCGTCGGAAGGTGCTGTTTGGATGCAAGAAAATAGGTGGAACTCTAATTGAAAAATGAATGATGTCTTAGAATTATCTTGCATAAAGCTTTTGAAGTCCTCAAGCAGAACTTATGGGAACTGCTGTGGTCAAATTTCAGTTTATCTCTTATCAACATTCGGTTCAAATTAACTGGTTAAATTTTTTGAATTCAATTTTATAAAATTTAAGTTTTTTATTTTTAAATTTTTTTTAATATTTTAAGTAATTTTTTTTACATTTTAAATAGAGTAAATTACAAATACATTCCCTAAGATTTGATTAAAATACAAATCACCTCCTGTGGTTTTGAAAATTATATTTCACCCCTGAAATTTTTAATTTTATAACAAATCGCCCATTTTATTAATAAATCATTATGTCAATTAACAGTTTTTAATGATCTCAAAACTATGTTTCAATTAATAATTTATTTAATTTTATTATTGTATAGGAGAGCAATTATGAATTTCATTTTTTTAGTTTATTCTGTTAAATAAAAAATTCTAATAAGGGGGCATTTGTAATTTTTCAAATTACAAGGGACAGTTTGTATTTTAAGCAAATCTCAAGGGGTGCATTTGTAATTTATCCTTTTTAAATACAATTAAAAAGTATAATATTTGTAAAAAAAATCTTTTAAAAATTCATTAAATACCAAAAGATATGAAAATTTAGTACATTTTTGTATTCTTGTGTATTTACTGATTTTTTAAAATAATTTTTTATAAATATTTTATTTTTTAGTTACATCTAGGTTAGGTCCATTTAAAAAGTTAAAAAAAAAAATCTTAAATTATTAAAAAAAATCACAAGAAAAAAATACGAAAAAAAAATTAATTTTCAAAAAATTAAATTCAAAAAATTAGAATCAAATAAGGTGATGTGTTTATATTTTTAAAAGTCAAGCTCCTAGATGGAATAAAATATAATGGGGCAAATTATATTTTGAATGGACGAAAATGTCATAGGCATATAATGAGATTATATATGTATAAGTGTGTATAAAATTTTATTTTTTCGTTTAAGTCATTAACAGTATACTTTAATTTACAAATTATAAAAATAAATAAATAAATAAATAAATAAATAAAAATTATGATATAAACTAGAGAGGGTTAATTAAGATTTGCTCAACTTCTATTAATATATGGAACCACTCCAGGAATGAATCTTTAACCCTTGCTTCTAAATTCTAGTTAATTTTATAGAATAGATTTGTTTTGGGGTATGTAGTCCTTTTGGTCAGCAAAAAGTCTCAGCACCAAAATAATAATAGTAATACTAATAATAATAACAACAACAACAAAGAAAGAAGTTATTCAAAATTTTAGATTTATGATTTAGATTTTATTTTTTATTGTGGGCCACTCCATGAATGAATATTGACTTTAAATTTTAAGGATAAATTACACTGACATCTCTTAAGGTTTTGGCTTAATACAGGTACCCTTTTTACATTTAATAAATTATACTGCACCCCCTGTAACGCAAATGATAGTTAGCTTGTTTTTTTTTTGAGTTGTTCTGCTTGTTTTCTTTAAAGCAAAACAAGATCTCTATCATCGAAAGTAATAAAGACTCTTTTCTAGTTTCATTTTGAAGCATAGAAATGAATGTCGATTCATGTTCCATGAGCACAAAGAGGAGTTTCTAATTCCTTTCTTCAATTATATAACCTCTTGTTTCCAAGGCTTTACATAAAATGATTCTCATTAACCTACTGTCTCTAATTCGAGTACTCATTTATTCTTGTTTACTATGAGATGTAGTATGTTTGAGTTGTTTCTTCATTTGAAGTTTCTAGCTTTAATTCTTATTTTTTGTTGCCTCTAAGATCATCATGCAACAACCTTGTGATGGTTGATGATTTAGGAAGCAAATCTACCTCTCCCTTGAGCATCTTTATGGTAGAAAGGTGTAGAAAGGACAAACATCGTTTGGAAACATTACCTCACTATACAAAACAGGTTTTTTGGTTGAAATTGAAGCACGACCGTCTTTTATTGGACTCGGTCAGGCCTCATTTTGGAATGGCCATGCCTTAAAGTAGACAAACAAAGTACTGTTATTGGCAAAACAGAGCACTGTTATTGGCAAAACAGAGCAATGGCTGAGGGTAAAACAGAGTAGTTCTCCCAAAGGTAGATAGAGCAATTTCTGGAGGATATTCTCATTTGCGTGTGTGTGGTCCTTGTTAGGAATGGCAATGGAACAGGGCGGGGCAGGGTCGAGGATCACACTCCCCGTCCCCGATCCTCGATGTTGGAAATTTCCAGATCCCCAACCCCGATCCCCAACGGGAAACCTATCCCTGCCCCCGCCCCCGCCCCCGCCCCCACCTCCCTAACGGGGATCGAGTTTCCCCGACCCCGAAAATTCCCCGGCTAAAAAAAAAAAATCAACTCCAGAAAATATGAGAATTCATCAACAACAACATCAACATCACCAACAACAACAACATCACTGTTCATCATCATCATCATCATCAATAACAACAACACGCACATACAGATCTAGGCTCAAATCAAAAAAATATCTTCATCATTTTCATCAACAACAGATCTTCATCAACAACATCTTCGTCTTCATCATTTTTCAGATCTGAAGAACAAAAGCAAAAAACAAAAAGAGAGAGAGAGAGAGAGAGAGAGTAACTAGAGAGGAGGAGATACCGTGAGAGTGAGAGGAGTAACTGCCGCCGACGCCGAGAGAAAAGAGTGGCGGTGAGAGAGCAGAGAGAGGAGCGGAAGTCGTATGTAAGAGAGAGGCAATAGGGAGAGAAAAAGGCGATAGAAAAAGATGAGCAACAATTGTGTTTGTGTGTGAGTTAACCAAAACCTAAACACACATACATAAATCGGGGGCTAAACGAGGCGGGGTCGAGGCCGGACTAGGCTGGGTCCGAGGCTAGAAAATGTACCACCATCCCCGGCCCGAATATTATCGGGGATTTATTTTTGAATACCATCCCCGGCTCGTCGGGAGTATTTTTCAGGAAAAAATCGCTCAATTCGGTGTCAGGGGGTCGGGTTTTCGTCAGGCCGGGTTCAAATTGCCATCCTTAGTATTGTCTTTTTTTTCTTTTTTTTCCCTTTTTCTTTCTCTTATTATTTGCTATAATATTTGCAAATGTAATAATTAAGTGCTTATTCATTCGGTGATGTAATAAGTAATTAATTAGGACATGTAGATCCTCTTGTAAGAGGACAAATTTGTAACAGTTGATATATGTCTTCTAACTCCCATTTCTTTCTCTCTTTTATTTACATGTTTATTATCACTGTTTATAGCATCATGTTTTTGTTTCATATCGTTCCCATGCCTCGCATCCATTTTTGCACGCATTAAAGTTCGGCTCATCATACGTGATGTTGTTATCATTTCCTACTTGATTATGTGTGCTACCTCATGCTTTGAGTTGCTTCACATGTCATGTTAGTAGCTGAATCTAACAATTGCATTTTGTATGTGTTGAATTAGTCATGTGCATTTTTAGGATCATGCATTTTTCTAATCTTCTTTTCTTTAGCTTGTCGCGGATGAATACTATGTGAGTATTTTTTGCTTTAGCATATCATACGTGTGTGTGTTACCATGTTGAGCATATTACCATGAGGCTATTTGTTTACTTGAAATAATCTATGAATGCTTGTGGGTGAAGGTTATTTTGCTTAAATTGGAATGACTTTGATTAGTGTACATATGAGCTCATTTTTTCTTTGAGTTGCACATATTTAAAAAGCATGAAATCAAAACATTCCAAAGTAAGTGACACAGTCTATACTTGTTTGCCTCAAATAGTAATGTTAACATATTAATAAATAAGAATATGAGTACATAATGTCTATAAAATTCACATCATAATTTAGTAAAGGCCGATGTTTGATCGGGTGAGTGTGGTGCTCAATTCATGGCCTTTCCCTCTCATACCTAAGTTCCCAAACCGAGACAACTTTGGTTATAACGGACAAGTGGCTTTTGGCATGAGTCACGGGTTTCCTAATGCTCCCAAAAAAATATTAGGTAGCGACTCTGAAATCTGGCAATGCAGTCCATTTTTGGTATCTCTTACAATTAGTGGATTTTTCTAGGATTTGGTGGATTTGGACTCTCATTTTCTTTTTTTTCATATTGTGATAATGTATCTGCAGAAGCTGCAGAAGCTCAGCACACACATACAGAAACTGCAGAATAAGCTCAGCCCACACATACCAGCTTATGTGAGCTGACCAAGGCAGAGTCACAGTTGAAGCCACAGCTATATCTTACCAAATCAGTTAGAGCTGCTGTAGGTCATCATGCACGTGTTTACTTCTAAGACAGTTGTATTCTAACTGTAGTGGTTCAGCAGTTAGGAAAATGTTATGTTAACTGTACCATAGTTAGTTTTAGTTAACTTGTTAAGAGAGTTACTAATAGTTGTATATAAATCTCTTTGTACTGAAAGATATTTTGATAAGTTGAATAAGATTCATTTTCTCATTATGGTAACAGAGCTTGTACAGCTCTTGCGAGCATCAAAGCTTCATCTTCAGGATAACAATGGTGAATCTTCACCAAGGATTACCAATGGCAGCTTCTTCGATTGGTACAACTACTAGTTCTCCTTTACCTTCAAATCTCACTTTGGTTATCTCAAATCTAAATTCTTTTGCTCCAACAAAACTTAAGTCTACAAATTATCTCATATGGAAGAATCAATTCCAAAACATATTACAAGCCACAAATCTACTCGAATATGTCGATGAATTACAGGTTTGTCCCCCTTCTACGGTTCTTGATGAGAATCATAATGCTGTGGTGAATCAGGCATACACACAATGGATCATTGTTGATGCACATCTACTTAGCTGTCTTACTGCTATATTGTCTTCATCCATATTCACATCTATTCTTCATTGTATCACAAGTCATGAAGTATGGACTACATTGGTTACAAGATTCACTTCATTGTCCAGATCACATGTCCATCAATTGAAAATCAAACTCAGTCATCTTACCAAGAAGAATTCAACAATGGAGGACTATCTTTGTCAAATCAAGACTATTTCTGATCAGTTAAGTCTTGTAGGATCACCAATTCATGATGAAGATCTGGTTTTACTTACTCTCAATGGACTATTTGATGAGTACAATGCCTTTAAAACAACAATTCGTACCAGACCTGAACCTATCTCTATTTCTGTCTTATCTTTATTGTTGTGCTCTGAATCCATTCATATTGAAGGCTCTCTTAAACAAGATCACACATAAGGCCTTCCATTTGCTTATGCTATTACTAGAAATAATTCTAGAGGTAGTTCTCGAGGTTACACCAGAGGAGGATATAGAGGTAACAATTCAGGGAGATTTTATAAAAACACTTACAGAAGTGGAGGACAAGACAGGTCTAATTCATTATCATTCTCAAATCCTACCTCTAGTCAACATAACACTCCTTCAAATCAACATGGATTGATCTGTTAAATTTGTGGTAAACCAAACCACTCAGCCATGGATTGCTGGCACAGAATGGATCAGGCTTTTCAATCCTCTTTTTCATAAGCAAGAGGACCACATTCTAAAGCCTATATTGCCTTTTCTTCAACTACTTCTGCTGCTCAAGAACATTAGTCTACTACTATTGCACCTGGTTCAAATTGGTTCTTAAATTCTGTGGCCACCAGTCATTTCACCAATGATCTTAATAATTTCACTCATTTTCAGCCCTATCAAGGTTCTGACCATGTCACTATAGGAGATGGTTCTGTTTTGCCTATTCATCACACTGGTAATGGTCTACTTCCTACACCATCTACTTCTTTTCATCTTCATAATTTGCTTCATGTTCCTTCAATTTATGCTAATCTTTTATCAATTCATAAAAGACAACAACTGCACCATTACTTTTGACGCTGATTGTTTCATTATACAGGACAAGATTTCCAAGAAAATTCTTCATAAAGGTCCTCATTTAGTTGGTTTTTATCCTCTATTAGCTTCATCTGCTTTTCCTGCTACTTCTTCCACAACTTGCTTCAAGTCTTCCACTACTTCTCTCTGTAGCAAGACCACTTGGCACAATATATTAGGACATCCTTCTAGTAATAAGTTGCAATTTCTTGTATCTCAAAATCTGTTGCCTACTAATGTACCTAGTTTTAATGACAATAAGTTGTGCACACATTGTTGTGTTTCTAAGAGTCATAGGTTGCCATTTCATCTTTCTAATTCCACTATAAATCAGCCATTGGCTCTTATTCACTCTGATGTTTAGGGACCTTTTAATGCATCTATTTCCAATTTTAAATACTATGTTCTTTTTCATTGATGATTACAGTAAGTTTACTTGGCTATTTCTTCTTACCTACAAAAGTGAAGTATTCTCTAAGTTTGTTGAGTTCAAGGCCTTTGTTGAGACTCGATTTCATATTAAACTTCAAGTTCTCAGAAGTGATAATTGGGGGGGGGGGAGGGAATATTTAGCAAACAAATTTCAGCAGTTTCTAAAGGATAAGGGCATTGAGCATCAACTTAGTTGTCCTCATACTCTTGCTTAGAATGGGGTAGTTGAAAGGAAGTGCAGATACTTAATGGAAACCACCATTGCTCTCATGCATCAGTCTGCTCTTCCATTGTCCTATTGGTTTGATGCTCTTGTAACCGCAGTCTTTCTTATTAACAGGCTTTTGAAATTTCGTTTGAAATTTCGTACAGAAATTGTAGAAGAAGCTCAGCACACACATACAGAAATTGTAGAAGAAGCTCAGCCCACACATACAGAAACTATAGAAGAAGCTCAGCCCACACATACCAGCTCATGCGAGCTGACCAAGGCAAAGTCACAATTGAAGCCATAGCTACATCTCACCAAATCAATTAGAGCTGCTGTAGGTCATCATGCACGTGTTTACATCTAAGGCAGTTGTATTCCAACTGTAGTGGTTAAGCAGTTAGGAAGTTGTTATGTTAGCTGTGCCATAGTTAGTTTTAGTTAACTAGTTAAAAGAGTTACTAATAGTTGTATATAAATCCCTCTGTACTGAAAGATATTTTGGTAAGTTGAATAAGATTCATTTTGTCATTACATTGCACTCGTGAAACCAAATTTAGAATCATTGGAGTCTGAACTATAAGGAATCACTTCGATGAGACTAAACTCCTCCGAAGAGTGCGAAAAATTAACTACAGCAGCACTCAGAGCCACTCTTAGCAGAGCTGAGCTCAGTTTAGCATGTGAACCTCACCCATGGGACAATCGTCGTGCTACTGCTCAAAGCTCGACTGCACAATCAGCTCAGTCAGAGAAACACAATGGCAACCACCAATGGTGGAATTAGCTCGATCCTTTTTGTTCGGTATAACTTCCCCTCTCAATTATCATGAGCAAAGCAATTATTGAGGAGGAAATTTAGAAATGAGTTATGTTAGGGACCCCAAATAATCTATCAAGCTTCTTCCATGGGTACGGGGCCCACACCCATGTAGGTTTGTGTGGGATCCATACACATGTGAGAGATGTAGTAGAAAATTTGGTAGATTATTTGGAATTCATAGCATTTTCTTTTTAAAATTAGAAAATATATCATTGCAATAATAATCACTGTGTTTGACTTCAATTTTCTGAATTCAATTTTCTAAAAATTAAGTGTTTTGTCTTTTGTATTTTTTGTTTTTAGTGAATATTTTTAAATTTTAAGCAATTTTTGTACTTTTTTATATGCACCTTACTTACATATATCTAAAAAGTAAAATATTTGTAAAAAAAAAAATTAATAAAAACACAAGAATACAAAAAATGTATTGAATTTTCATATTTTTATTGTATTTTTGGTATTTAGTGAATTTTTTGTAAAAAAAAAATTCACAAATATTATAGTTTTTAAATATATTTATGTTTGGTGTATTTAAAAGTTAAAAAAATTACTTAAAATATTAAAAAAATTCGGTAAATATAAAAAAGAAAATACAAAAAATAAAAAGGTCTAATTTTTTAAAAGGTAAATCCTGAATTAGGAAACCAAACAAATTGAATGATTCCTTAAAAAGTATATCATTGCAATAATAATGATTCCTTAAAAAGTTGAGATTCTTGAAAAAGAATTATTATTTTGGGACAGACTAATTCTTAAAAGCACCTTACATAAATTTTTTAAATTCATAAAAAAGTATTTTTGTTTAGATTTAAAAATTAGACTTATTTTTAAACTTAATATAATTACTAAGGGTTGGTTTGGGATGTTCTAAAAAAGTACAATTTTTGACTTATTGTCTTATATGGGTTGGGTTTGATGTGATATTTTAGAGAGATGATGTGATTTAAATAAAATGATGTGACTTAAATAGGATAGTGACTTTTTGACTTTTTATATTATTTAGTTTATGCCAAACCAACCCTTAAAGTGTGTCTAAAATTTTCCTCTGTAATATACATCTGGCGGTGCTGCAGGTTGACCGTTGTTGTTTAGCTTGCACAACTGTGTTTGCGTGACATGTTTGATAATTTTAACATTGTTTTTTTTTTTTTTGGTTTTTTAATAACAGATTGACAATTTTAACATTGAAAAATAAGATTAAAGAATCATTAGTTTGACTTGACCAAAGTGATATATGTGATAAATATTATTTAAATATATTAGTTTGTATGATTTATGTGTTATAACTATTATTTAAATAGATTTTACTATACATCATATATTTTTTTTAATAGAGAAGTTATTATTCAAGTTACTGTATAACATTTGAAATTCGTTAAGTTTGGAAGAAAAATTAGCAGAATACTATTCATCAAATGCAACATTTGGCCTACTAATTCAAATCTTTGCCTACCATTTCTGACAAAAGAATTGTGCCTGTGCTCCGCGCCGCATACGTGATTCAAGTGTCACAAAGTCAAAAGAGGAGTGTCTACCTCCCCAACGGATATATTTTTGGATATATAGAAGTGTTTTAGTTGGAGAAAAATAAGAAGTGAAGAAGAGAAAAATCAATTATATTGAAATTCTCAAATATTGTATGGTGCTTTATTCAGTTATATTGTCTATGAGAAAATATGTTGAGAGTTGAGCAAAATTATAAAAGGGTTTTCTATCCATTACTCTTATTATTCTTGTAAAGGAAGAGTTTTTGTGAGCGATTTTTTGAAATAAAATCATTTGGGTTAGGTGTGACTAGGCACCAGATTCAAAACTGCTTGGGATATTTTTGTGAGTGATTTTTGGGATACTAGGCACCAGATTCTAACTAATCAGAGTGATTGGGATTGGTTACTTATTGTAAAGGTTCACTAACACCAATGAAGCTAATGGTGTAGTTACTATTTGAAAAATAGTGGAGAAATTCCCGATGAGGATAGTTGGAGAGTAGATGTAGGCCCGACGTGCTGAACTACTATAAATTATTGAGTTTGTTTTTTCTTCCCTTTACACATTTTATTTCATTACTCTATATTATATAATTGAGCAAATTTATTTATTTATCATTTGGGTTAATGTTTTTAATATTGTGAAATTAGTTTTAGAAATCCAATTCACCTCCCTCTTGGATTGCCTACATGGGATAACATAGTCCTTTTGGTCAACAAAAAGTCTCAGCATCAAAAAAATAATAATAATAATAACAAAAAAAGAAGTTATTCAAAATTTTAGATTTATGATTTATATTTAATTTTTTATTGTGGGGTCACTCCATGAATGAATCTTGACTTTAAATTTTCAATTAGGGCGTTCATGCCAAAAATTCAAATTTAAATTTTCTTTAACCGTAGGTCCAAATACTAAAACACTTTGTCCATAAAGACAATCTAGTGTAAAATGACCAAACTAACTATGTATATATATGTTATATGGTAATTCACAAATCCTATTTTTCCGCCCTCTCTCTCTCTCTCTCTCTTCTCTCTCTTTCCCTCCCTCTCCCTCTCTCTCTCTTCTCTCTCTATAGTAGAGCCGCTACATTAGGGGTGTAAATCTGACCCGGTCCATTCAAGCCTTGTGGGCTCTCACTAAAATTTGGGCAGGCCCACAGGCAAAAAAATTAAGCCCAAGCCTAGCCCCAGGGGTATTCAGGCCTTGGGTGGGCCTGGGCCTGGCCAAAGGCTTGGGCCGAGCTTGAGAGGGCCTAACCATTTTTTTTTTGTTTTTTTAATTTTTTCCATCAAAATTTTATTATTTTTCACAAAAAAGACACTGGGCCTCAGGCCGGGCCTTGAGTGGGCTTTAAGCTAGCCGATGGGCCGGGCCAGACTTCAAAATGATGGCCCAGGCCCAAGGGCTCGGGCTGGGCTCGGACCCAGGCCTAAACAAGCCGGGCCCATCCCGGGTCGTAGGCCATTTTTGCACTCCTACGCTACATTTACCGCTTGCCTCCCTTCCACTCCCTATCTCGTTGCTGCTCTCTCTCACCCCGCCACCAAAACCACTATATCTCCTCCCTTTACAGTACAGGCATGAAAATCCAGATCTATCACCACCGTAAAGCTTTCACTATCTCTGATGTAGCTAGAGCTTTTTTAATAACGGCGGAGATGAAGATCTGGTTTGAAATGTGCTAGGGTTTGTATCTATGTGAACAAAAAAATACATACATAGACATGGACATATGCATACATTCTATATGTAGATATGTATGTATGTGTATGTGTATGTGTATGTATATGTATATATGTATATATGTATGTATGTATGTATGTATGTATTTGTTGTCCAATTATATTTAGACTTATATGACTCATAATATACTATCACTTACTCATCAAGTATAGATCTCAATCCTACTTTGGGAAGTAGCTTTTTTCTTTTCTTTTTTTTTTTGAGCTAAAATAGTTAATAAAGAACAAATAGATTAAAATAGTTAATAAGACAAAATATCACATCTAAACTATATTTTTTTCATTTTTTCTCTCATAACTATCAAATTAACTATAAAAAAAAGCCTACTATTTTTCCAAACATAACTTTTTTTACTTAAGCAAAAACAGCTAAATAGTCAAAAAGTCAACTAAAATAGCCAAATTGCTAAACAAAATTACATTAATGACATAGGTTGATGGTTACAATTAAAAAGTGGAATTTACTCAATCACATGTCACTACAAGAAAAGGGCTTATAAAACACAGAACTTCTTGCGACAGCACGCATCCTGTCACAAAAATGGTCTTTTGCGACGGCATTTTAAACCGTCGCCAATAAATAGTTTTTGCAATGGTAGTTACCCTGTCGCAAATGAGCATACAAGAAAAGGTGTGTTAAATACGGAAGTATTTGCAACGCCTTGTGTACCGCCACAAAAACAAGTTTTTTGAGACGGGAAAATTTTATTGTCACAAATAGTGAACAAATTGTGGCTGCAATTATCCATCGCAAAAAAAAAAAAATGATAAAAACGATGACGTTTTGCTTATTAGATTTATCATTTGTGACTGCTTAAATATGCCGCCGCAAAAAGTAATGAAAAATTTTTGATACCCCGCTCCTTTAATTTAGCCTATTCGCACTCGTTTTCTCCCAAAATCCCTAAAACCTGCTTCGCAAAAATACCCAAAACCTTTGAGGCAAAATTCCACCGGCATATTACGATCTCTCTCTCGACAAGCGACGACGGCAAGCAAGAGTGACAACGGGTAGCAGCAGCAGTGGTGGTGCGACATCTCTGTCTTTCTCTTGCGTGAGCTCAATTAGTCTCAATCGCGCCTCTGTCACTCACTCAGCGAGTGACGACCCTTGTATGCTCTCTCTCTCTCTCTCTCTCTCTCTCTCTCTCTCTCTCTCTCTCATAGATCTTACTCAAATTCACTGTTTTTTCATGAATCGATTGGTCTGATCAGTAAGTAAGGTTTTAGGAATATTGATTAGGATTTTGGTTGGTTAGTAGTGTGTCACAAAGAATAGCAGAACCAGTGATTTTGACGCAGAAACAGCTTCTTAGCATTGACACAGAAATCCTTCTATAGATGGATCGAGAAGACCCTTATTCTACCAAGAATTCAACTTTTCTGTTGGTTGCCGTCACTGGTAGACAACACAGAATATGGTGGTTAATGCAAAATGATGGTTAATCAAGGGCTAAAACATTTAGAATTCAGAACATGTAGATTTAAAAATCTTATAAGTTGAGAGTGCCAAAGAGTTTTTGTGAATTTGTTTTGCCACACCACGACCCCTAGTATTTGTTGTATAGGTTTACTTCAAGAGGTAGAGGGATTGTTTATAAGTGTAACAGTAAAAGTTTAGACTCCCTTTAGAAAGGTTTTAATAAAATGTGGTTTTGATGATAATATTAGTGTGACTTAAATTTCTTCTTTGTTCAAGGTTGATTGTGAAAAACCTTGGTTAACACTTGAACTCTAAAAGAAGCAATAGTTTTTTTTTTTTTATATATATAACTACACAAAATTTGCAAGCATTTTAGAAAATCTCATATGCATGAATCAGAGATGGCAGGGCTTACTAATATTACACAGGTTAGAAACCTGAAACCAAATAGCTCTAGAAAATGGACATGATGAGAAGAAGAAATGTTGTAGGCTTTCAATTTCCTAAATGCAATCCAAGTGGGTTGCATTGCTCTAATAATTCCTCATTCAAAGAGCTTTTCTCTAGTCCTGAGCTTACTTTTAATTTCCATCCAAAAGATAAAACTATGCTTGGTAATACATTTGGAAAACCAAATTAGCTTGTGCCAATTAACTCTTAAAGATTCTCTTTCCGTCTTAAAGTAACAAGCACACAAAAGCTCTTATCATCAACAAATTCTCAAAGTTTGGTACTCTCAAGTTAAAAACATTTTCAAATCAGCATATTTAGAATTTTTAATGTTTTAGCCCTCTATTAGCCATCATTTTGTATGATAACTTAAGGTTGACAAAAAGGGAAATGCATCTAATTTTACACAATTCTCATCAAGTTTGCCATCCATGTTAAGACAACAAATATGTTCTCTTTGAAAATTTCTCTGATCATCAATCATACTACATCTACACATACGCACATGTTCTAACTAAGGTTGGGCTTGGATCATGGATTTGTGAAGGGAATATAAGCTCAGTTGTTTTGTCACTTTTCCTTTACCTCCACAAAAAGAAGTTAGCAATATCGAAAAAGAAGTAATTAGGCTTATCTTTATTAGAGCTTCCTCGTCAAACCTGTTTTTATATTATGTCACTGTGAAAAATTGTAAAATAATATTTTGTGGATTGAAGAGAGCACCTTTAAATATTTGTTACAAAGTAACCTTAGACTCGATGTAGGTTCTTCCTCATCTATTATTTTTTGGTCTAATGTATGGTTTGAAAATTCATCTTTGAGTCAGTGTTTTCCAAATCTAATTTTGTTATCTACTCAAAAAGCGGAAACAGTGGCAGAGTTGTTTGAAAATTAAATGAGAATTACACTCTCTATTGGAGAGTGTTGTTTTAAGTAGTAACAAGGCTGACTCATTACAATGGGGGGCTTAAAATGATGGTGAGTTAATAGTTTCAAGTCTTTTTGCATAAATTGCATAAACCATTATTCCACCAAGAATTCAAGTTTTTTGATGGTTGGCACGGCATTACTTGAAAGAATTGCATTGCCTCCTAATACGAGCTTAGTTTATTGCTAATCATTTAGTGCTTTTATGTATCATAACTTGGAGAATTTGTAGAGAAATTTCTGAATATGTCCCAAAAATTCAAAAATGTTGATTTTTTTACAGCCAAAATGTTCTTTTTCCTTTTGGGACCAGACATGCACTTCCTCTCACTTTCTAAGCAAAAGGAAATATTTTGTTAATGAAATAAATTTCCATTATTGACAAAGCTTACAATAATGCATTTCCAAACATCTAACATTGTTTTTAAATTTTATTTTTATTTTTTTGTATATCAACCATCTTAATTTGACATATACTTGTATGTCTTATTCAATACAGGATGAGTTTAGTCGTCAACTCTCCATGTTACCTGAGGACGGCAGGACTTTAGAGGCTATGAATGCCATTTTCCATGAGTTGATAGGTCATGACGGACATGGATATTGTCGCACTTACGGGAGAACTGTGCCTTGGAGCACAGTGTGTAAAGATGGTTTTGGGCTATTACAGTCAACACCCCAGCCATCGACTATTGTTCAGATCACCTAGCAGGTTCATGCAGAGCTAAAGGATGAGTTGAGGGAGGAGCTGAGGGAGGAGATGCGAGCAGAGTTCTCTATACATTTACAGCAGATGAGAGCTAAGATGATGGCCTTTATGTCACAGAGAGTGAGTGTGGATCCCAACAGACAGGTTCGATGTAAATTAAATTGTTTGATAGTTAAATTTTCACACAACATATATATATATATACGTATATATAATAAAATTCGAATATGATTAACACATTATGTACGGACTGTCATAAGTTCTTGATGCATCGAGTGGCCACCGGGTATTTAGGGAATCTACAAGAGATGAGACTCCATATACACCACCACCAGAAGATCAGGTATAAAATGTATCTTTGCATTCTAAGCTAAGAATAACCATACATTAACTGTACACAACCCAAAAGGATAAGGGCTAATTACATAATTAGAAAGAAAGACACAGGATTTTCCATTGTTAAGTTTTCCACTTGGACTGGCGCACCATTGCAACCTGGTCCTTAGCACACACGACCGCCTAGGCACGACTTATGGGAGAAGACGGGACTCAAATCAGGTTCTCGATTTGGGAGTTAGAGCCGGATTTCACTCTAGGCAAACTAGTTCCTTAAGAAACATAGAATTCAAGGTGTTGATGCCCTAAAATCACCAAACGATGTCAGATTAGCACGAAATATGGCACACACGACCGCCTAGGCACGAGAGACTTGTGAGAGAAGACGGGGCTCAAATCGGGTTCCCGGTTTGGGAGTTAGAGCCGAATTTCACTCTAGGCAAACTAGTTCTTTAAGAAACTTAGAATTCGAGGTATTGACGCGTCAAAATACCAAACGATGTCAGATTAGCAGGAAACTTGGCACACACGACCGCCTAGGCACAACAGACTTATGGGAGAAGATGGGACTCAAATCGGGTTCCTAGTTTGAAAGTTAGAGCCGGATTTTACTCTATGGCAAACTAGTTCCTTAAAAAACTTAGCATTCGAGGTGTTGACGCCCCAAAATCACCAAACGGCATCGGATTAGCACGAAACTTGGCACACACGGCCACCTTGGCATGAGAGACTTGTGGGAGATGACGAGACTCGAATCGGGTTCTCGATTTGAGAGTTAAAGCCAGATTTCAGTCTAGGCAAACTAGTTCCTTAAGAAACTTAGAATTTGAGGTGTTGACACCCAAAAATACCAAACGGTGTTGGATTATCACGAAACTTGGCACACACGACCGCCTAGGCACGAGAGACTTGTGGGAGAAGACGGGACTCGAATCGGGTTCCCGGTTTGGGAGTTAAAGCCGGATTTTGGTCTATGCAAAATTATTTACTTAATTATCTTTGTAAATGTATAGTAGTTCAATTTTTATGTTTTTTTGTAATTAACATATTAACACTAATTACATTGTCATTAATTTTTTTTATTTTTTATTTTCAGATATTTCTCGAGTAAGAGTTTGCTTCTTGTGGAATGCATGACTGTGAAGAATGCGACCAACTTTTGTTTTTGTTACCCAGGGAGAATGATGAGGAAAACTTTTGTTTTTGGTTTATGTTATTTTGAATTGTGAACAACATTATGTATTTAAACATTACATATATATTATGCAACATTGTGTAGTGGGGTAATTTTGCTGATGTGTAGTTATGAATGCAAGAATATTTTTATTATGGAGAAATTGTTATTTCTATACAAGAATTTTTATATTATTATGCAATTATTGGTTTCTTTTTCAATTATTTTTCATTTAATACAAGTAATTTTTATTTTATTTATTTATTTTTATTTTTTTGTGACGGCACCACACCGTTGTAAAAAAATTAGAACCAAAATGTATTTTTTTTGCAACATAGGCAATGCCGTTGCAAAAGACATTGGCAACAGCACGTATCCCATCGCAATAAAAAAAACATTTTGCGATGGTATTTTTTGTCGTCTCAAATAACACTTTTAGCAATAGTACAACAGTGTCATCGCAAAAGGTCTCAATTTTTTACATATTATAGGCGATAGTAAAATACTGTCGCAAAAGGCAACATTTGTCGTTGCAAAAAAATGGCGACAGCATAACGTTTTAGCAACACCCTTTGTTGTGACCCTCTATTTGCTGTCGCTAAAATCTTTTTGAGACAGCATTAGGATTATTAGTGACGACATTTTGCCGTCACAAAAAACTAAAATTTTTGTAGTGTGTGATGTTATAATTAGTTGGTAGTATCATGCAAATACAATCATGTGATATCAACGTTACGCTTAAATTTTACTTTATGTTTTGGTAAGAAAGAGGTTCCTCCAATTCAGGTTGAAGGAAAACTTATTCGGATTATAAAAATAAAAAAAAATTATGTATGTCATTATTTAATGACAAAAATAGAAAACCAAAATTTTTTTAAAAAAAAATCTAACAAAAAGAACTGCTTTATTAGAAAAACATAAATTACAATTATGAGACACAATGACAAATCAAACTACTAGTCCTTCCTCAAACCCCCTGGCCACTACAACAAAAACACACTTTAGTGGCACTATACTAGTGGCATATTTTTAGAAAATATTACAAAAATAATATTTTGTGACACGTTTGAGAAAAATGCCACAGAACTACAAACATATAAGGTTCTAGTGGCATTTCAATAAAAAAATGTGATATCAATTTTATGGCATTTTATAAAAGAATAACACAAGAAATTGTTTTAGTGATATTTATCAACAGATACGACTAAGCTTTAGTAGCAATGACATTTTTCAAAAAATGTTACTAAACTAGGTAGGAGCAAGTTACTTTTGATGGAATTAAGTGAAAAGTGTCATAAACAAATATTTTATAGCATTTTGAGAAATGTCACTAAGCCAAAAACTTTCCAGGGTATCAAGTGGCATTTTTTGAAAAAAAAAAAAAATACCAATAAATTTTCAAAATTTTCAAAATGCACAAAATAAATAAAAACAAAAAAATTAAACTTAATATAACATGTTTTTTTTTTAAACTATACTTGCCATATGTACAAAATTGATCAATGTCTTTATATGACTTTAAAGGAAAAATAAAATTTCATATTGCTCTCATGTACAATGATAAAGTTTCTTAAATTTTAATCTCTGTAATTTCAATTAACTAGATTCTGACTATGAATTTACGGATTTATCTCAATTTATTTCAATTTCTTATAATTGTTGAGTAAATTATATCAATAATCCTTACATTTTATTATTCCATATAGTTTTAATTGACTCAATTTTGATACTTAATTTTAGATTTTAGATCAATTTAGTCGAATTGATAATATCTTTTGTAGCGACCCTAATTTTTCTTAGCTTATTATTATTATTATTATTATTATTATTATTATTAATTACGTGTATATATGAATTTAATGTGATATTTAATTATATATAATTAATTTAAATATATATATATATATAAGTGTTATATATATTAATCTTATATAACATATTTATATATATTGTATTTATGTGATATTTGTAAAATATAAATATAATAGTAATTAGGTATAACATACTAGACCTAGGTTATAATCATGAGAGTGTGTGGGAGAATTTCCAAGACAGCAAAAGCAGCAACCACTGGAAAAGAAGAGAAGAGAATAGGGGGGGAAGCCCGAGAGTGAGAAAGCCGAGACAGAAAGAGACAGTGAGGAGAAAGAGGAGACGAGAGAAAGAAAGGATTAGGGTTTTATTGGAGTGGGGGGGGGGGGAAGCCCGAGAGTGAGAAAGCCGAGACAGAAAGAGACAGTGAGGAGAAAGAGGAGACGAGAGAAAGAAAGGATTAGGGTTTTATTTTGGTAGCTTTATTAATTTTATAAGTTTTTGTTTGGGAAGAGATTTTTTGAGCTTTTTTGATTAAAATAGTTATAAAAAATAAAATAGGCTTTTTTAGCCACAATAAACAAAACATCACATCTAACCCATAATCATTACACTCTTCTCTCACAAAAAAAGTCAAAAAAGTCAAAAAATCTTTTCCAAACCAAACTTTTTAGCCCAGACTAAAATAGCTAAAAAAGTCAAAAAGCCAAAAAGTCAACCCACTTCCCAAACGAAGCCTAAGTATTTTCTTGATGTTCAAAAAATATTTTTGAGTGCAAAACCCACTTTCCTTGATTTATCTTTATATTGTTGTTATTATTTTTTATTTTTATTTATTTGATGTTGGTTTGATATTGTATTGGCATGAAGATGATGGAATATTGATTGGGATTTAGTCCTAATTTAATATTTAATTGTCCAAATTTTGGGGCATGACATCTTTAGGGTCTTTGATAGAAAATTTTCATTGAATTGGTTAAGATTAAGTCACTAAATTGACCAAGTATTTTGTTAAGGTTAAGTCCTAAAATTATGACCGGTTGCATTTGTCATAAAAAAAAAAACTACTATCAAATGGACCAATATATAAACAAAAAATGGCAGGATGCATTTGTCATTAAAAAAAATACTATCAAATGGACCAATATATAAACAAAATAAAAAATTTAAGGTTAAAATCAATGTAATTGAAATTACAAAGACTAAAATGACATAATAGCCAAAATAAAGGGACTAATAGTGCAATTAGCCCTAATTGTTAGCATTTTTTTATTTTAGAATAACAAGCAAAACTTGTCTTACAATACCAAGGAATGAATATTTTGGATTTAAATTCCATTGTTTAAATCTAGACAAAATGAGCTACATAGAAAAAATCATGACATTACGAAACTTGTGCTTTTTTCTTTTTTTTTTTAAATATTTTCTTGTAAAGCTTCAACAAGACATCTCTCAATCATTTATTACCGCATGGGCTATTTCTGCTTCCCTGAAAATCTTGCTTGAAAGTAATTAGTTGATTGTCATTTTTTACAATTATATTTGGCTTACATTGTTGAGTTTAGGAGATCTTGATATTGATAATGAGCATGATTTTGATTGTTATTGATTGGTGTCTTTGGTTGTTATTGATTTTTTAAACTATTGTTTGATATGGTCTAAAGCCTTACGTTTGTTGCTTTTATGTAATTTGTTGTAGTGTGGTGAACCAATTAAGTGATTAAATCATGTCACTTGCTTATCTACTAGAGAAATGCATATCATTTTCAGTTGTGATCATTTTCACTTTGGCACTTTGTACTAGTTTATTTTTTAAATATTATTTGTTAATTGTAAATATATAATTACTTAAGTAGTTAAATCTTGATTTACAAGTGAGAGATATAGTTGTTTCAAAAAGTATCATTAGGCCAACAGAAATAGTTGCAAGTAGAATACTTAAAAGCACAGATCCATCTAAAGAAGGGGAGGGGAAGAACTAAGACCTGACTGTTGGGAGGTACATTTTCAAGTGCTAGTCAAACCTAATGAGAGCTTGATCCGATCATATGGTCTTGTCAAAACAATTGGACAAGCTATTGGAGCTCATGTTGTTTGGCCTGCTCCATTTGTGGTATATTTCTTTCGTAAATACTAATTTCATTAACAAATGTATATTAACTTAATATAGTTTCAATTATCTTTATATGTTTATCTTTTGGATGCAAATTTCGCAAGTTATAGATGCTAGTTGAGAATATTTATACAAGTGAGGTTGAAAATTTGAAAAGTGAATTTGTTTTGATAATTTGTCTTTCTGGAAGATGAATATCACTATTACTTTTCAGAACTTATGATTGGAATTTTTTTTTTTATTTAACTTTATTAGTGTGGCAGAATATTTTATAATTTTGATTATGATTTTTATTGCAATATAAATAAATTTATATTTTTAGATTAAAAAAATGATTGTGGTTTGATTTTTATTTTTTTATTTTTTTAATATGATGATCCTACGGTGGTAATATTTGTTTATTATTATGAAAATATTATAGGATGAATGGATGTCAAATTAATATAGGATGTAACAATTAATATTTAATTTTTTATAAAATCGATATAATTTTTACAGGCATTTACACATGCTTAATTGTGGTTTTTAAAAGTGTCAATAAAAAGAACATATAAGTGGCATTTCATAGTAATGGTAGTGGTTTTGTAAAGTGTCACTAGAATAAGCTCCAATAGCACTTATATACATTTATGATACAAATGAATTGGATTTAGTGACATTTATAAAATAGTTAAAAATATCAATTGTGGCATAATAAGCATCATTTAAAATTCATATAGTAGCATTTTTTAGATTACAAATCTTTTTTAATGGCACTTGATAGCGTCACAAATAGTGCCTACCATGACATAAAAGTGTCACTGAAAGTCTTTAGCATTGATGGTGTAATAACACTTACAAGTGGCACTGAAGTACCACTAAATCTTTTTGTAATAGCGCTTGATAGTATCACAAAGAGTGTCTATCATGACGTCAAAATGTCATTCAAAGTCTTGCTGCAGTGGTGTTTGCAAATGTCACTAAGATCCACTTGTTTAAAACGCCACAAAACTAAAAAATAACACTTGAAGGATAGTTCAACGACACTTTCAAGTGTTACTTGAAAAATCTAGAAATCTGCTAGATATTGATTTGTGATTATGTATCAATTTTAAGCAATAAAACAATCACAATCAAACAATCAAGACAAATCGACACAACGACTTTAACGTGAAAAAACCACAATTGGAGTACCTCCAATTGTGATAAAAAAACCACGGGCAATAGCCACAAAACAATCCACTAAGAAGACATAAAGGAATTATACAGGTATACTCTCAATTACATAGCGAATCCAAGCCCGAATTGAACCAACCCCTATGTGCCTCTTCCAGCCCCGTCTTCACCTCGGAATTGTCTTGACGATGAGCCACTCCAGAATCTACCAAAGCTTCAGGCTCGAATTCTTCAGAATCCACCGAAGAATAACTCTCTCTTTTGTATAGAATAAACAAACAATCCTTTGATGTATCCTCCCTAAACCATGAGTTGAATACTCAATGAAACATCAAAGAAAACTAGCAAAATAGCCCCAGATAAAAATCCTAATATCAAAAAAGTAGATATGGAGGCATAACCCTAGATTTGGAGCAACTTGCGAATTTATAGAATCTGAAATCGCGAGGTCCGCTCGAGCGTGGGAATTGACGCTCGAGCGGGGACTCTATATGACGTGTTCCAAACCAGGATGTACGCTCGAGCGACGAAATTGACGCTCGAGCGTGAAAACACGGATCACAGTATATTTGCAGACTCACCAAACTTCTGGAACTCAGCATTCTCCGCTTGAACGAGAAATGGACGCTCGAGCGGGGAGGCAACTTTGAATGCATTTTTGCATTTTGCTTTGAGGGCGCTGCCCCTTAACCCCGCAGTGGCGCTATCCCGGACCCGCCAAGGGGCGTTGCCCCCTAGACCCTACGAGCTGACCGGGCAGCTCGATCCCCGTCATAGTCAGCGAAGTGGCAATCTTGAAAGAATTAAACACCACAAACTTCTCTGCAAGACACGATTCGGGTTGGATTCACATCTAATAAACTTATAGCCTCATTGAAATAAAAGTGCGAAAACAAGTACAACTGAAAGGAGTTTTGTCAAACGGGATTGCCAAGAATAAAAACCTAACATTACTAACTAAGAAAATATTGTCGTGGGCACTGGAATACTTGCACATGATTATTTCAAACAATAAAAAACTAATTTCAGAAATTGCTTGTAAGATGGAAAATTGGCACACACACTAACTACTTTGATTTGAACCAGTAGACATAAGCACAGATCTGACCAATTTATCAAAATTAAGTAAGATGACCCAACAGAACAAGCTGTGGCCTCTTCGCCCAAATTCTTTCGCTCTATGACCTTTCTCTTCATCTCCTTTCCTTTCTCTCCTCCACCCATCAACTCTCTAACTAAGCTCTCGACCTCCTCTCTTCACATCACTGTTTATCTCCATCCCTATACCCCATTCTTTGCAACAGAGCCAACAGTTTGTCAGTTGCTCTGGAAAAAAAAAGGCCAACACAACATATGCAAAGACTTTCAAGAGTTGAATTCCATCCATAGTGCGTCAAGAACCCTCCAACTGATGGGTGACTCAAGACTTGTTCTTGAGGACACCAACTAGCCAATAGACCCCTTTCTTTAGTCTCATTCACAAAATCTGGTGGAAGAATTGCTGAGTCACCGGCAACCAAATCAGGTCTAATGATCCACAAGAATGTTTTCTTGCTATTAGCAAGTCCCCAAGCGAATTCAATCAACTGTTGGGGTGTCATCACAGTTATGCTGCTAAAGTTTACGTAAATGACAGTCATGTTGCTCTTTCTAGAGCCTTGATCCAATGGTGTTTAAGTGATTTTGTGGGATTTGGTTGAGGAGTGATTGAAGAGGACCGAGGGTGTAGATAGGTGGGAGCATTGTAGATAGTCCTTCCAAAACATCATGCTCGAATTTGTTGAAAATGATCGTTGAAGCTTTGTGAGCTACGTCCAAAACGAAATGGATGTTTGGTTCGGTGGCTCGAACGAAACTTTGGAGATCTTTCAATCGTATGCCATTCATGTCTGGTATCTAGTCTATGACAGTGTCTAGATAACCATTGGTTAAATAACTTTTATCTGCAAATCCACAAAAAAAAAAAAAAAAAAAGGAAAAATACTATTCATAAATTGATAGCCATCGTACAATATATGTATTGTCTACTACATGTAAGGTACGCTGTAATAAATTAAGGGATTGTTTGAGATGATTTAAATAAGTTAACTTTTTGACTTTTTATGAAATATGGGTTGGATTTGGGTTGGGTTTGAAGTGATGTATTAGAGAGGTGATGTGACTTAAATGAAATGATGTGATTTAAATAGGGTAGTGACTTTTTGACTTTTTATATTTTTCAAGACATGCCAAACTTGGCCCAAGATTTTAGAAATAAAATCAAGAATGAAATATTTTAATTGTCAAAAGTGTTATTAAATTTTTATTTACAAAATTAAAATTTAGTGATGAATTATTAATCTTTTTAGATCAAAATTTTTGTCTAAAAAATTAAATATTTTTGGTTTGAAATTATTTTATTTTTAAAAATGTATTTATTATCTATAAACATAATATAATTATAAAAAAAAAGAAAAAAGAAAAAAAAATGATATAGAAGCCCATTTTCTAGATCTATTTTTTAGACTCAATGACATCGTAAGTGATAGGATTAGTTGATGTTCAAAGAAGAAATGAGAGAGTGTTATCTTAGATATATTAATTGATTATATCATTGAGTTTTAAAAATTAGGTCTAATTTTTGGATTTTTATAGCAATGCCCTTAAAAAGATGAAGTACATAACTTTATGTAAAACCCTATATACTGAAACAAATTTCTTACACTAGACACAAATACGAGTATTGCTAGGTCCAAAAGTTAGACTTACTTTTTAAATCCAATGACATGGCACTCTATTAACATATCTAAGTGGACTCTCTCTCTCTCAATTATTCTTTAATCATCAATCAATCATCTTAATGAATCTAAAAAGTGGGTTTATTTATCATTTTCTAGACAAAGACTCGGACGAGATGAGAAATTTATGTATTTATAACATTACTAAAAAATAATTAAAAAAGAATATTTTTAAAAAAAATAAATAAAAGAATAAATAGTAAGTCCCTTTGAGTGGAGTAAGGCCCTTTTCCATGAGTTTGAGATATTGCATATAGCCCATGAAGCCACTAGCATTCGAAGTGTTGAAAAAAACATCAAGGATGCCTAGTTCTTGAGCCGCTTTCATAGTGAACCCCATTGTAACATCTAAAACTACGCAAGTCACCGGAGGGTTGAGTTTGGCAAGTAGGACTCTAAAGGGATCTAAGAAGTTGTGCAAAATGGAGTGACAGAGTTACGGGATGTCCTAAGTGGCATCAGCCTCGAAGGGAGGGACGCGGTGCCAGAGAAGGAGTGGTGGCCCTAGGATTTGAGGAGGTGGTGGTGGTTGAATTCGGCGTTGACGAAGGTGATGTGGAAGCCCTTGTAGTGGAGTAGCTTTGCTAGTTTCAGCATTGGGTTAATGTGGCCTTGTGCTAGGTATGGTATGCACACTGCATGAGGAGGGCATGGGCTTGGTGGTTTTTGTTGTGATTAAGAACTCATCTCTCCCGTGGCATCATGTTAAGATTCAAAAGAGCTCTTCTAAAGAATTTATATATGGCTAATTATGCCAAGCATACAAATTCCACTCTTCATCTATTTAACCAAAAACACTTTTTGACTGTTGGTTTGGGTTGATTTAAATGCAATCATCATGTTTGGTAAATACTACTAATAATAAATAATAATAAAACAAAATAAGTTCATTGAAGACTAATAATAATGAATAATAATAAAACAAAATAAGTTCATTGAAGACGAGACACAAAAAAAGAAAAAACAAACATGGCGACATGGACCTTCAGCTAAATATATGAATGACAAAAAAATGATTACTTTTTCTAATAACTACTGTAGTACAATAAATTTAATAATAAAAAAAAAAGGACAGAGAAATGATACCTTCTCGTCGAAATACATTTGAAAATTGTTAAAAATTTAAATTTCTTTTATACATTTAATTTTAATATGGCTATATTGTACTAAGAACGAATGTCACCTCACCCAAAATTATTAGGTATTACGTGTTCATACTTTTTCATCAATCATCATGTTTCCTTATGTTTTTCAATTACCTAATACAAAATTATAATATCTTACGTTTTCCACCAATCATAATATACCATGGAGTATCACACCGTACTCTAAGATTACCTACTAATCCACATGAAGACGGCATGGACTCGGTGGTTTTTGTTGTGACTGAGAACTTATCTCTCTCATGGGCATCATGTTAAGATCCAAAAGAGCACTTCTGAAGAATTTATGTATGGCTAGTTATGCCAAACATACAAATTCCACTGTTCATCTATTTAAGCAAAAACACTTTTTCACTGATGGTTTTGGTTGATTTAAACACAATCATCATGTTCGGTAAATATTAGTTAAAAATAAATAAATAAATAAGTTCATTGAAAACAAGACACAAAAAAAAAAAAGAAGAAAAAAAAAAATGGCGACATGGACAGTCAAAAAAATAATTTAGAAGGGGCACGTGTTAATTATTTTTTTTTTCTCATAATCAATAACAATATATAATAATTATTAAATCAATATTAAACACAAAATCTTTAATATTTAATATAAAAGTTTTTAATTTTTTGTTTTAATAATTGACCTTGTGAAAAATTAAAATTAGAAATATATGGTATTACTTATAACTAGTGTATTATAGGCCATGCAAAAGAATCTTGTATGTCTTATAATATATTATACAATAATATATAAATAATAGTAATACTACATCATCATCGATATATAGCATCACTAACTAATAGTAAAATAATACATAAGAAGGTCAATCTCACTTGTCAAATTGATTTAACAATTTAATAATTTCTTATTATTTTCGTAATTTGAAAAATGTCATTAAAAATTATTTAAAATGTTATTTTTATACAATTTTTTTATTTGATAATTTTTTTACTTATTTCTAAAAAAAAAATTACAAAAAATGAGGGGACATGTGCCCCTAGTTCCTTAGGGCTGGTTTGGCATCCATGAAAAGAGACAAAAAGTCAAAAAGTTATCACTATTCAAAAAAAATATAAAAAAAATAAATTTACAAAAACAAAGGTACAAGTCAAAAAGTGTATTGAAGTGATGTGCTGTCTGCAGTGCTGCTGGTACACATTAGACAGCCGAATGCATTCTCATGATACATAGGACAATGTTGTTTGGCCTGTGGGGGTCCATCACGGGTCCCATTTTAATAATCTGAACCGTCAATATGTACAATTCGTCAAGTACTATATAATTGTAAAAAATCACGTTGATCGAATATCATTAACTATATGATTACATCAGTTTTGTATAAAAAGAATGGACGGTGCACAAAGTAACGGTTGACAAAAAACTATTCCGATCAGATAACTATCGATATCTGATCAACGTGATTTTTTATAAGCATATAATACTCGACGAGTTCTACACATTGAATGGTTCTGATTATCAAAAAGGGACCCATGGTGGGCCCCCACAGGCCGAATAATATCGTCCAATCCGATCTTGAACTGTAGGCAATCCGCTCTTATACATGTTTGCTGCCCACCGTCTGGCTTTCTAGGCAATCCAAGTCAGTAGGCATTTAGATATAGTAGGGGTAAAATGGTAATTTTTCTATTTTGTACAATATTTTAATACACATTTTTTCATAAAAAATTAAAAAGTTATCCCAAATAACTATTTTTTTTCCTCTACTTTTTAATCCAAAAAGTAAAAAAATATACTTATGTAAGACATCCCAAACAACCCCTTAATAACTCTGCCAGTGATGGACCTCCACCTAAATTTATGAATGACAAAGAAATGACTACTTTTTCTACTGTAGTAACTATTGTAGTAAATTTTTAAAAAAAAAACACAAAGACAAACAAATGATACTTTCCCATCCAAATACAATTGAAAATTGTTAAAACTTAATTTTTTTTTTGTACATTTAATTTTAATATGACTATATTATACTAAGAGTGAATATGGCCTCACGAAATGATACTTTCTTCATTAATCATCATTCATCATATTTTTTTAAGTTTCTCAATTATCTAATACAAAATTATAATACCTCATCTTCTCTACCAATCATAATACCATCGAGTACAACACCGTTCTGGGTGTGCTTACTGATCTGCATGAAGAGGGCATAGGCTCGGTGGTTTTTGTTGTGACTGAGAACTAATCTCTCTCGTGGGCATCATGTGAAGATTCAAAAGAGTTCTTCTGAAGAATCTATGTATGGCTAGTTATGCCAAACATACAAATTCCACTCTTCAATTTAAGCAAAAATATTTTTTGATTGTTTGTTTTGGTTGATTTAAACGCAATCATCATATTCGATAAACACTAGTTAAAAAAACAAAATAAGTTCATTGAAAAAAAGGCAGGCACACACACACACACAAAAATAATAATAATAAAAAATAAAAATAAAAGAGCAACATGGACCATAGTGACGGAGCTAGAAAAATAGTTTAGAAAGTCACTTATTAATTAAAATTTCAATTTTTTTTTCTCATAATCAATAACAATAGATAATAATTTTTAAATTAATATTAAGCACAAAATCTAAAATATTTAATATAAAAGTTTTTAATTTTTTTGTTTTTACAATTGACCTTGTAAAAAATCAAAATTGAAAATATATGGTATTACTTATAACTAGTGTATTATAGGTCATGCAAAAAATTCTTGCATGTCTTATGATATACTATATAATAATATTTAAATAATAGCGAAACCACATCATCATTAATATATGATATCACTAACCAATAATAAAATAACGCATAAAAAGTCAATTATACTTGTCAAATGTAATTAACAATTCAATAATTTTTCATTATTTGTAATTTAAAAAATGTCATTAAAAAATCATTCTAAATGAATTTTTTGTATAAATTTTTTATTTATTAATTATTTTACTTATTTCCAAAAAACAAAATCACAAAAAATAAGGGGGCCACGTGCCCCACTAGTCCCTTAATAGTTCCGCTACTAATGGACCTCTACCTAAATTTATGAATGACAAAGAAAGGACTACTTTTTCTAGTAACTATTGGGGGGTGCTTGACAAAGGTTATTTTTTAATTTTTTCGGTTAAAATTTATGAAAAGATAAAATAAGTTAAAATAATTAATAAGATAAAATGTCACATCAAATTCATAATTATTTCATTTTTTTTCTCACAAACATTATATCTAACTATAAAAAAATCAATTATTTTTCTAAACACAAAAAATTTTAGTCTACTAAAATAGTCAAAAACTAAAATAACCTACTACAATAGTAACTTCCAAAACACTCACATTGTAGTATAATAATTTTTTTTTTTAAAAAGGATACCTTCCCATAAAATACGTTTGAAAATTGTTAAAAATTTAAATTTCTTTTTTACATTTAATTTTAATATGGCTATATTATACTAAGAATGAATGTGATCTCACGAAAAATTAGTAGGTATTACGTGTCTATACTCTTTCATCAATCATCATTTATCATACTTTCTCATATTTCTTAATTACCCAATACAAAATCATAATATCTCATTTTCTCCACTAATCATAATACCATCAAGTACTACACTGTACTACCTACTAATCTACATAAAGAGGGCATAGACTAGATGGTTTTTATTGTAACTGAGAATTCATCTCTCCCGTGGTTATTATGTTAAGATTCAAAAGAGCTCTTTTAAAGAATTTATATATAGCTAGTTATGCCAAACATTCTACTATTCCTCTATTTAAGCAAAAACACTTTTTGACTGTTGGGTTTGGCTGATTTAAACGCAAAAATCGTGTTCCGTAAATACTAGTAAAGAAAAACAAAATAAGTTTATTGAGGATTAGATACACAAAAAAAGAAAAAGAAAATGGAGATATGGACCTTAGTGGCGAAGTCAGAAAAATAGTTCAGAAGGGGAACTTGTTAATTAAAATTTTATTTTATTTTCTCATAATCAATAACAATAGATAATTATTTTTAAATTAATATATAGTACAAAATATTAAATATAAAAGTTTTTATTATTATTTTTTTTTTACATTTGACCTTGTGAAAAATCTGAATTGGAAATATATGGTATTATTTATAACTAGTGTATTATAGGTCATGCAAAAGAGTCTTATATTATATAGAGAGTGTTTGAGAAGTGGGTTTTTATGTAAATTTTTTTAATTGTAAGATATTATTGGAGAAAATTTTTTTTGTGTTTGGAAAGATAGTTGAGTTTTTGTGGTTGGATGTGATGTTTGTGAGAGAAAAAATGAAATGATTATGAGATCAGATGTGATATTTTGTTTGAATTCGTTTTTTTTTTATTTTGTAAAAAGTTTGTCTTTTTGTGAAAAAAATCAAAAAAAAAACCCCAAGTCTCCAATTTCTCAAACACCACTACAATAATATATAAATAATAGTAATACCACATCATTATTGAGGTATATTATCACTAATCAATAGTAAAATAAAGTATGAAAAGTCAATTTCATTTGTCAAATGTAATTAATAATTCAATAATATCTTATTATTTTCGTAATTTAGAAAATGTCATTAACAAATTATTCTAAATGTTATTTATATATAATTTTTTTATTTATTAATTATGTTACTTATTTCCAAAAATGAAAAAATTGTAAAAAACATGAGGGGGCACGTGCCCGCCTACTACCTTAATAGCTTCGCTAGTGATGGACACCACCAAAATTTATTGAATGGAAAAGAAAGGACTACTTTTTCTATAACTACTATAGTACAATAAATTTTTTTTAAAAAAAGGACGGAGAAATGATACCTTCCATAGAAGTACAGAAATGGTCGGTCCGTGGACGATTTGAAATTTGTTCGTAGTTTATGGGGACCTTGACCCGTTTAGGCCCAACCTCAACCTGAGTCCGCAGACTTGGGCTGTTTCCATCGGTTTATTTAAGACTCACTTAAGACTCGTATGAGGTCTAAGTATATTTTTTAATAAAAAATAATAAAATTTTAATAAAAAAATTTAAAAAAACAAAAAAATATGATTAGACCCGCCCAAGCTCGAGACCAAGCCCAGGCCCACTGAGCCAGCACGAGACTTGCCCAAGGCCCGAATACCCCTAGGCCTAGGCCTAATCTTTTGGCCTGGCCCGGCCTAGCCCCGCCTAAATTTTGGCTAGAGCTAGCGAGGCCCTGGCCAGGCCGGGCCGAGTTAGATTTACACCCCTACCTTCTCATCAAAATATACTTGCCTATCACCTGTGCTATGCACAAGATAATTATAGATATTTATATATGTTTTAGATTTTTTTTAATATATAAATTATGCTTTTTAAGATTTTTTATAAAAATAATTTAACAATCTTATCACTAATCATAGTGTATGAGAGAAATTGAAAAGGGTACTGCAGTAACTATATACTGATTGTATCATAATTATTTGTATGAGGGGATTTTAAATGCTGATGAGGAAATTTTGACCAAATCAATAAATGTAGGCATGTGGATTGAAAAAAGTTAATAAATGCTGATCAGGGGATTTTGACCAAATCAATAAATGTTGAGTTTTTTTTTTTTAATAAAAATTTAGAAAATTCAAATTAAAGTATTGAAACACCCAAAAACCTTGGGGTTAAAAACCCCTTTTGTTTAATATATAGTATAGATTTGAAAATTGCTAAAATTTAAATTTCTTTTGTACATCAAGTAGGTGTTTGGCATGTACTAAAAAAATGTACTTTTTTTGTATACATACACTTATTTGGGTCATATCTATCAACATCTCTTCCCTACTTTTCTACCCACTTTCTCTACTTTCTACACATTTTTTTATTATAAAAAATCAAAAAATACACTTATTTAGAACATCTCATATGAGTCCTAATTTTAGGCAGTGGCTTCCCTCTAGTCCCAGATCGGACTGAAGGGTGTTGTTGGACTTGTGGGGGCCCACCATGAGCCCCATTTTGATAATTTGAACCGTTCAATGTGTAGAACTCGTCAAGTACTATATGTCTATAAAAAATCACGTTGATCGGATATCGATAATTATCTCATTGGATCAGTTTTCTGTCAACCGTTTATTTTTTTACCGTCCATTTTTTTTATGCAAAACTAATTTGATCATGTAACTTTCGATATTCAATCAACGTGAATTTTTTATAAGCGTATAGTACTCGACGAGTTCTACATATTGAACGGTTCAGATTAATCAAAACAGGAGTCGTGGTGCGCCCCACGAGCCCAATAGCACCTTTCAGTCCGATCTGGGAATGGAGGGAAGCCAGGCTCTTAATTTTAATATGGCTATACTATACTGAGAATAAATGTGACGTCACGGAAAATTATTAAGTATTACGTGTTTATATTCCTTTATCAATCATCATTTATCATACTTTTTCATATTTTTCAATTACCCAATATAAAATCATAATATCATTTTCTTTTCTTTTTTACCAATCCTAATACCAATAAGTATTACGTGACCAAACTCTGGAAGTACCCAATAATCCACATGACAAGGGTGTTGAAACAATCTTCTGTGTAAAATAAATAACTTGAAACAAATTAAACAAAAATAAATAAATTACTTACAGAATTTATTTACCGATGTGAATTAGTACAAAAAGATTAAGTCGAGTGTGTGACACTCTATCCTTAAGACAGATTCGCCCCGCTTCAGTGCTTACGAACGAATGGCGTCTATCTCCTATGATACAATGATCTTTACACAAATTGTATTAGCACTCCAAACAATTTGTACGACGAACAAAACTTGCATTCTATACTCTCTGAATTTTTCTTTAAAACTAGTATGAAGAATAATAATGCAAGAGAGCAAAATGAAGGCAAGAAAATGAATTTTTTGGAATCAAACAAATGCTGGAAAGGAACTGCTTTAATAGGCAAATGGTGACCATTCAGATCTGTCCGAACAGGTGGGGGGAAAAAAAAAAAACCTAAACAGATACAATTTGAATTTTAAATAGATCTGGTGGCAATTTCAGCAAATAACTACTCGACAATTTTAAAACTACTGGAAATGGACTGAACAAGGGACTTTTTGGACTGGAAAAAAAATTGGCACAAAAAATTAATTTAATTTTGCGGCAAGAAATTGAGAAAAAAAAATTCAAATAAATTTTGTCTAAAAAATTAATGTTAGAACCGACCCGACCCACACCTGGCCCGGCTCAGCTCGGCCAGCAGGATGGCAGCGCGAGCATGTGTGTGTGGTGGTTTCAGCCAATGTTCAATTTATTCATAACTCATTCTTTCTACAAACTTGGGGTGTCCTTTGGGGTCCAATCCAAGTGTTGCTACCTAGAACTTATATACACACATAAATTCTCTTAAGTTTCTAATGTGGGATAACCATTTCAAGGAAACCCACATTTACTTCCTTAATTGTTCATTCTACGAGCTCGAAAACGACGTCAACTTCCCATTTACTCATAAATGGTTTTGACGAACCATTTTCACCGTGTGACTTGCCATGCGATAAGGAACACGTCACCTCTTTGGACCCACCCTAAAAGACGTGTGGCATCCACTTAATTTTGGGCTTAAAATTTGCACAAAATAAGCCTATAAATAATTCCAATAGAGGGCATGGGCTCCGTTGGTTTTGTTGTGACTCTCATCTCTTTCGTGGACATCATGTTAAGATTCAAAAGAGCTCTTTCAAAAGTTAGTTACGCCAAGCATACAAATTCCCCTCTTCCAAAAATCAAGGACTAAAATAATACTTATGAATTTCTTATTTTGCCCTTATTTTAAATTCATTAACACAAAAAGTACAATTATGACAATTGATATTTCAAAAAAAATGTACTATCAAAGAATAATTTTAAAAAACTAATATCCTTAAAGTGAAATAATTTTACTATAAAAAAAAGTTAAATTTTTTAAAAATAACTATTATTTTGGGGCGGAGGAAATAATTTTTTTGAAAAAAAGGACAAAGAAATGATACCATCCAGTCAAAATACATTTGAAAATTGTTAAAAGGTTAAATTTCTTTTGTACATTTCATTTTAATATTGTTATACTATACTAAGAATCATGGAAAATTATTAGATATTACGTGTTAATATTTTTTCACCAATCATCGTACTTTATGCTCCTTTATTTTTTTTAATTATCTAATATAAAATTATAATATTTATCTTTTTTTTTTCAATTATAATATTATTGAGTATTACGTGACCGTACCATGAGAATATCGAATAATCGGCATGAGAAGGGCATGAGCTCAGTGATTTTTGTTGTGATTGAATAACACTTTGATTGTTAGTTTTGGTTGGTTTAAACGCAATCACCGTGTTTGGTAAATACTAGTAAAATGAAAAGAAAAAAAAAACAAAATAAGTTCATTGAAGATGTAAGATAAAATGATAGAGAGAGAAATTGATAGTATTATGATTGATTGTATTGATTGATTTTTATTGTTATGTATTACAACTCCTATATATAGAAGAGAATGTGGTAGTAGGTGTAGGTGGTAGGTGGAGTGAAGTGGAGGTGGTAGGTAGAGTGGATGGTATGTTTACATTTTACAATTTACATTTTACATTAACAGCCCCCCTCAAACTCAAGGAGGATAGGCACTAGCCAACTTGAGTTTGGAGAGAGTCACAAAACAGAAAAAGAAACTGATAAATAAAACAGGATAGGAGACACGGTATGGTCGTGTCAGACCGATGTAGCAGACAGTTTATGGGGTCATGTCGGACCGTTGTAGCAGACAGTTTACGGGGTCATGTCGGACCGTTGTAGCAGACACTGTGTGGTCGTGTCAGACCGATGTAGAAGACAGTTTATGGGGTCATGTCGGACTGATGTAGAAGACAGTTTACGGGGTCATGGCGGACCGATGTAGCAGGACAGTTTACGGGGTCATGTCGGACCGGTGTAGAAGACAGTTTACGGGGTCATGTCGGACCGTTGTAGCAGGACAGTTTACGGGGTCATGTCGGACCGATGTAGCAGGACAGTTTACGGGGTCATGTCGGACCGTTGTAGCAGGACGATGTAGCAGGACAGTTTACGGGGTCATGTCGGACCGTTGTAGCAGGACAGTTTACGAGGTCATGTCGGACCGATGTAGCAGACACTGTGTGGTCGTGTCAGACTGATGTAGAAGACAGTTTATGGGGTCATGTCGGACTGTTGTAGCAGGACGATGTAGCAGGACAGTTTACGGGGTCATGTCGGACCGATGTAGCAGCTGACCGGAATCAATGTCGGGACAGTTTATGGGGTCATGTCGGACCGTTGTAGAAGACAGTTTACGGGGTCATGTCGGACCGATGTAGCAAACAGTTTACGGGGTCATGTCGGACCACTTGTAGAAGACACTGTGTGGTCGTGTCAGACCGTTGTAGAAGATTGTGGTGGTGCACCAAGGGGGTGACTTAGGGAGTGCGCCTTGAGCGACTTATACATGATACTGTGTATAACCCCCCCTCAAACTCAAATAGGTGTGAAGATAGAAACCTATTTGAGGTTGAAACAAAGGGATTGATAAAGCTGACCGGGATAGAATACACTGTATGAGTGTGTAGATAGGCTGCCCAAAAAATATACATGTAGATAGATATCGAGCCCTCAAAAGGCGTGCCCTCAAAAGGTGTGCCTGCACCCTCAAAAGGCGTGTCATCAAAAGGCGTGCCCGAATCATCAAAAGACGTGCCAACTGCATCAAAAGATGAGCCATCAAAAGGCGTGCCAAGTTGTCGGCGAGCGCCGAGCGGCGCATGATGCGCGTGTCTGCCTCTGTGTCATTGTCTTTATAAACCGAAGCGGAGGAGGCAGAAACTGAGACAGAAAAACTAAGAGAAACCTCTGAAAAAAAAATCTTCGTTTTTGCTGAGAAAAAAAATACTCTGTAACACTCTGTTGCGAGAGATGGCTTCGTCGTCCCGTGGTCTGCTGACTCTCTTTCCCGACCTCAACGAGTCAACAAGAGAGATAACGGGTGCGGTGTCCCGTGAACCTCAACCAAACACCACTGGGTTTGCTCCGTTGAACTTTCCGATGCAGGCGGTGGAGCAAAAAATGGCAGTGCAAACGGATGTGGAGGCGAATCAGTATACTTTGAAGGCATGTGTGGAGTCCATGACGGCGGTCACAAACTTGTCGCACCGGCTGCAGAGTAGGACAAATGAGGTGCAGCAATTAAACTCCCAGCTGGCTCTGCTCCAACGCATGTATAAGGATGCGCGAGCAGAGATAAGCGTGCTAAGGGCAGAAAACAAGGAACTGAAGCGAAAGGCCACCGTGATGTTCCGATTTGGAGGGCCGCCATATGCTGCAGTGGAGGAGCAGGGAGTAGTGATCATGCCCAGTGGAGGGGGTGACACGGAGGCAACACCGGCAAGGGCCGTGCAGGACGGAGGCAAAAAGAAGAGACCGGCTGCAGAGTAGAGAAGAAAAATCCCGCCTGTGGATGTGGTTGTTTGGGTTTTGTTTGTTTGGTTTTTTTTTTTTTTTTTTTTTGTTTTTTTTTTGTGCGGTTGTGATGTAAAATTGGGATCGGGGTTGAGCCCGGCATGGAAAAAAATGACAAGTTTGTTGTGTTTTTTTTTTTTTTTTTTGTTTGTTTGTTTGTAAAATTGTGATCGGGGTGGATCCCTGAGATGAATAAAAAATGACAAGTTTTTTGTGTTTTTGCTTTTAAACAAACATGGCTCTCATAGAGAGAGAGAAAGAGAAAACTAGCAGTAGACTCAAATATGGGTAGTATTTGTATCCCAGTATTTGATATGAAAGAAGATTCTGTAGGAAAATCAGTGAAAATAGTGGAAGCATGCAGGGAGTGGGGATGTTTCAGGATCATCAACCACGGCGTCCCACCGGAGTTGATGGCGGAGATGAAGGCGGCGACGCAGTCTCTGATGGAGCTCCCGGTGGAGATCAAACGGCGGTGATGATGAGGACGATACTGAACCGGAACATGATGAGGGTACTGAACCGGCACCGCAATCGGGACATGGAAAGCAGGGTTGGGACCAAGTCACCTCGGTGGCCCGAGGCGAAGAAGAAGAGGAGGAAGAAGATGAGTTGCTGCGAGGGACGAACTCGGGTGCAGCGGCGGCACCATCGACGTGGCAAAGGTGGCGTTGCATACATGGAAAGCAGGGTTGGGACCAAGTCACCTCGGTGGCCCGAGGCGAAGAAGAAGAGGAGGAAGAAGATGAGTTGCTGCGAGGGACGAACTCGGGTGCAGCGGCGGCACGATCGACGTGGCAAAGGTGGCGTTGCATGTCTGAATATGTGTGTGATTTCCCTCTGTTGAGTGGTGTGTGTTCTTTGGTCTCTAGAGAGAGAGAGATGGCTAGAGAGAGGAAGATGAAGTTACAGTCTGGGTATGTGTAGAGGTCCGGCGGGCGGCCAAGGCGAGGCTGCCGCCCGCCGGTGAAGCAGAATGAATAGGTTCTTAACCTTGCTCTGATACCATGTAAGATAAAATGATAGAGAGAGAAATTGATAGTATTATGATTGATTGTATTGATTGATTTTTATTGTTATGTATTACAACTCCTATATATAGAAGAGAATGTGGTAGTAGGTGTAGGTGGTAGGTGGAGTGAAGTGGAGGTGGTAGGTAGAGTGGATGGTATGTTTACATTTTACAATTTACATTTTACATTAACAGAAGACAAGACGCACCAAAAAAAAAATAAAAATAAAAAAATAAATAAAATGACGACATGGATCTCCAACTAAAATTTATGAATGACATAAAAAGGACTACTTTTTCTAGTAACTATTGCAGTATAATAATTTTTTTGAAAAAAAGGATAAATTACATTGACACCCTCTGGAATTTATGTTAATTATAGTTCTCTCTTCACTTTTTAGAAATTATATCTCTCTTCTTGAGGTTTAAAATTTTGTTATACATTTCCTCCTCAGCTCTTTTCATTTTTCTAAATACAAATTTTACCCTCATTGGGTAAATTATATTGACACCCCTCACATTTTAAAAATTACAATCCTCTCTAAGGTTTAAAGTAGTATTATCAATTGCCCCCTTGGTTAGTATTAGTTGGAAAAAAAATTCATCGAAAAAAAAATTTGTTGGTAAAATTTTTAATTTTTTGTTTAAAAACCAACGTAAACTCATTTTTTGAATTTACGTTTTTTCCTCAAATTTAAAAACTGAGACAACCATTTATAAACAAAAAAAAATTATCAAACAAGTTTTTATGACAGATTTTTAAATTTTTATAAATATAAATTGAAAATTAAAAACGAAATGGTTACCAGACATGTCTCAGATGGTAAATATGTCGTAAAATTAACAAATAATTAAATAAGTTACCAACGTAAGAAATGACTTATCAAAAGATTCTTAAGTTATGTATAGTTTGATTTTTAGAATTTTTTTTAAAAAAAATTAAAAAATAATTTGGTTAAGAAATAAAAAATAAAAAACTTTATTTTTTAAACTTTTTTTTTTTATTTCTTAACCAAATTAATTTTTAATTTTTAATTTTTAAAAAAAAAAATTTAAAATCAAACCATATATAACCTAAGTTTCTTTTGATAAGTCATTTCTTATGTTGATAACTTATTTAATTATTTGTTAATTTTACAATATTTTTACCATCTGAAACCTGTTTGGTAACCATTTCGTTTTCAGTTTTCAATTTATATTTACAAAAATTTTAAAAATTGTCATAAAAACTTGTTTAATAATTTTTTTGGGTTATAAATAGTTGTCTCAGTTTGTAAATTTGAGGAAAAAAATATAAATTCAAAAAATGAGTTTACGTTGGTTTTTAAACAAAAATTTAAAAATTTTACTAACAAATTTATTTTTTCAATTAATTTTTTTTTTCAATTAATTTTTTTTCCAACTAATACTAACCGAGGGGACAATTGGTAATATTACTTTAAACCTTAGGGAGGGGGATTGTAATTTCTAAAATGTGAGGGGTGCCAATTTAATTTACCCAATGAGGGTAAAATTGGTATTTAAAAAAATTAAAAGAGCTGGGGGGAATCTGTAATAAAACTTTAAACCTCATGGGGGAGATGTTATTTTCAAAAGGTGAATGGAGAACTATAATAAATATAAACATCAGGGGGTGTCAATGTAATTTACCCTTAAAAAAAGGACAGAGAAATGATACTTTTTCCTCAAAATTTAATTTAATTCATAAGTAAAATATTCATTTTCGAGTGTAAATCTACAAAGATTTCTCTTAATTGAACAACTTCACACTAATTATTGCATGTCTAACGCATGGTAAAATATTTAACTCCACATGATAACATCTTAATGTAATTCATAAAAGAAAACACGTTAGAATATTTAATCATGGAATTAAAATTCATCAATATAAATAAATCATACTATTTAAAATAACAACATACTATAAGTTCCAAGCATTTAAAAGAACTTAATATGCTGCGTACAATATTTACATGATGTCATAACAGATTTCTATAATTTTTAAAATTTTCTAGAATTATAAATAATTAATAATTACATAGAAAATCAGAAATAAATATTACAAAATCTAACAAAAATACAACAATCATACCATTAAATAAGCTTACATAACAGTAGTCTACTATAAAAATTTCAAGTCTAGAATTCAAGTTATGCTCTCTCAAGAATAATTTAACATAAAAATATTAAATTATTCATTAATAAAAAATATTTTTTCTTTTAAATTATTCATTGTGTGAAAATAAATTACAAGTCCAACAGGTTAAGACATGTTTTAAGGACCGTGCTAGGGAGCTCGAAAGCTCCCCCCGAATCTCCCTAATTCTGCGACGACGCCGTTTTTTTATTTTTTATTTTTTATTTTTTATTTTTTGCAGAAGAAGGAAGATCAGAGAAGGAAGAAGAAGAAGGGAAAAGGAAGAAGGAGGAGGAAGAGGAAGGACTGGAGGGGGCCAACAGGACTGGAGGAGGAGGCAGAGGAGGTGCGGGGGCTGCGAGGCAGAGGCTGCGACGACGATCGGCGGAGGCGGGCCTACGACGATCGGGCAGAGACGACGACGGAGGGTTGCGACAACCTGCCTCCTCTCTCTCTCTCTCTCCCTCCCTCCCTCCCTCCCTCTCTCCCTCTCCCTCTCCCTCTCCCTTTGTTTCAGCTTGCATGACGAAGAAGACGAAGAAAAAAAAAAAACGAATGCCCAAAATGATATCATTTTGGATATTTGAAGGATTAGAGGGGAAAAGATTCGAGCTCTGAAATATTACCCATGTTTTAATTAGAATTATAATGAAGGATATCAAAATTAATTTTGAATTAAAAAACAAATAAACATGGCCTTTAAAACAGCTGCAGGCAGCCAGTGCCTTTTGCGGCTCAAGACGGCTGGGCTCAGCACTTACATCAGCAATCATGTCACAATGACATCAGTGGACGTTATGATGATATCAGCGCACAGATAAGCCTCCTTTGTTTCAACTTTCACCTGAAATTAGAATTTAAGTTTTCTCTTTAATCGTAAGTCGCAATCAAATTCATAATATTTTGTTTCAAAAATTTCAAAATAAGAATTCTAAATATATAGGTTTTATTTGATTTGACTTTGAGAAATAGGTTTTTAAAAAACATTTTGGAAAAAGAGTTTAGAAATTTTTGTAATTTGTTCAGTTGTATATTTTAAAAATAGTTTTGAAGTTTGAGAGTTTAGAATAATTTGATATTTTATTGTAATTAAGTACATATATGTGAGAGAAAAAGTAATTGATTGATGTGTAGGAGAGAGAAAGTGATTTTGAAAATTTTTTGAACAAAATTACAAACCAAACAAAATTTTCAAAATTTTTTTTCAAAATCTTTTTCCTAAAGCCCAGCCAAACAAGGCCATAATTTTCACAATATTAAAATAAAACATGTAAAAATGGCATGCAAAGTTACGAAATCAAATATGAAATTTTATTTTTTCTCAAAATCCAACCATCTAATTTTTGTAAAACTTTACAAATATGATCTACATTATATGAACCATAACATTATGAAATTCACGTCGATCAGAAGTATTTTGAAAACCATCAATTTTCTTGCATAAAAAACATGTCATATATTTTAATATTATAAGTATATGGTTTAAATCATATTTTATGCATAAAAAAACATGAAAACACCCACAATGGCTTTAATGCCAATGTGAGAAAAATAAGAACTAATACGGAGCAAAAATAAAAGGATTTAGGCATACCTTTTACGTTCAAACTGAATCCGTGGATCATATGGGTGCATCATGTGCCTACATTGATATCTTCGAATAATTCCCAATAGTGAGGTAGAATTATAAAAGAAAGTATCTACACTCTTCACAATATAAATACATGGTTATTTGTTTCTATGGAGAGAGAAATAGAGAGAGAAATGAGAGAGAGAGAGAGAGAGAGAGAGAGAGAGAGAGATTGGTAGATTATCCATACGGTTAAATTCGTTTCACCCATATAATACGTTTATTATAATGCGAGTGTTATAACCACCCACAACTCTATCTCCTAAATAGATGAGATGGTATGTCATTCACATTTATCCCGAAAATAAGTTAATCCAAATCTACTTTGACTAAGGTCCTGTTTGGTAGAACTTATTTCCAACTTATTTCAGCTTTTATCTTAATTTACGCTATTTTGGTGTGTTTGGTTCAGCTTAATAATACAGATTATAGTTTTTTTTAAAGTAAAAAATCAGCTTTTTCTTTGAGTGGGAGAGGAGAAGCTTTTTGGAACAACTTAACTAGACAGCTACAATTTGAGGGGTAAAATGACTTAAATGCCCCTCACAATTTCAAGTAATTACAAGTGTACCATATATATAAATAAAAAAACTCCCATTTTTGTCTCTTCAACGAAGCTGTCTGGTGATTTTCGGCCATTTCGAGCGATTTCCGGCGAACATGAACCAGAGATCTCTCTTCTCTCTCTCTCCCTCACTCTCTCTCTACTACATCCATGGTACCAAACCTAGGGTTTTTCGTCGTCGGGTTCGGAGGGTGGATCGTGATCGCGATTTCGGGCAAACTCACTCTCTCTCCTTCGCTCTCTCTCTCTCTCTCTCTCTACTATATCCATGGCACCGAACCTAGGCTTTTTCGTCGTCGGGTTCGAAGGGTGGATTGCAATCGCCAGATCGCGACAGATTGCGATTTTTCGGTGAACATGAACCAGAGATCGTGGCAGATTGCGTGGCAGATCACGGTAGATCTCTCTTCTTCTCTCTTCGCGATCACGATCGCCAAGTCACCGCTGTACCTTCGTCGTTGTCGTTCCCCATGTTGCCGCTGTACCTTCGTCGTCGTCCCCCACGTCGTGATCACCACGTCTCTGATCAGATCTCTCTCTCTTCCTCTCGTCGATGAGCACTCTCTTCGATCAGATTTCAATATTTTTTTAATATAATAATAATAATAATAATAATAATAATAATAATAATAAAGCCATTATTATTAATAATTTTAGTATTAATTATTAAAATTGATTACAAAAATTAATAATTTTAGTATTTTTAGTATTAATTATTTTAGTATTAATTTCAGTATTTTTATATTAATTAATTAATACTAATTAATAATTTTAGTATTAATTGATTACAAAAAGTCATTAATTGCCACTAATTAATTTATAATGAAATAATTTTGTACTAATTGATTTATAATGAAAAAAAAGGAAATAATAATTTATAACGAAAAAATAAAAATAAACCATTAATTGATACTAATTAATTTATAATAAAATAATTTTATCAAATGTATCAATTTTTATATTAATTGATACTAATTAATACTAATTGTAATGACAATTGTTATATTATTAATTGTAATGAAAGAAAATTAATGAAAACAAAATTAATTGATATTAATTAAGCCATTAATTGACACCTAATTCATTTATAATGAAAAAATGAAAAAAATTATACTAATTGATACTATTTTTAATTTTAGTATTAATTGATGCTAATCAAGCCATTAATTGACACTAATTAATTTGTAATGAAAAAAAGAAAAGATTATACTAATTGATATTATTATTAATTTTAGTATTAATTGATGGTAATTAAGCCATTAATTGACACCTAATTCATTTATAATGAAAAAATGAAAAAAATTATACTAATTGATACTATTTTTAATTTTAGTATTAATTGATGCTAATTAAGCCATTAATTGACACTAATTAATTTGTAATGAAAAAATGAAAAAAAAGTATACTAAAATTAATAATAGTATCAAGAGTAATGCTAGAGACCCCAAATATTCTACCAAAAGTTTTACCAAATGTCTCACATGGGTGTGGGACCCACATAGGACCCACATTGTGTGGGTCCCACACCCATGTGAGACATTTGGTAAAACTATTAGTAGAATATTTATTATTAATTTTAGTATTAATTTATGGTAATTAAACCATCAATTGAGACTTAATTCATTTATACTAAAAAATGAAAAAAATTATATTAACTTTTGTAATACTAATTATATTAATTTTTATTAATGAAATAATTTTTTTAAAATTAAAACTGAAAAAAATGACAAAATAAATATTTTTATATCATATAAGGGCAAAAAGGACAATTACACCGTAAAAAATTATTTTACAATTTATTAATCAAATACTATTCTATTACTTAAATTCATAATCTCACAACTACACTAAACAAGTCAACAGCTCATGTTGATTTTCATAACTCTATCAAACGAGGCTTGAATCTCTTCATCCAAAGTCATGCTCCCATAAAAATTCTAAACCTGACTCAATTTCCAATCCATAGAAATTCCACTCTTCATCTGTTTAAGCAAAAACACCTTTTTGCCCGTTGGTTTGGATTGATTCAAATGCAGTCATCATGTTTGGTAAAAAAAAAAAAAAAGAAAAAAAAAAGCGGCACGAACCTCCAGCTAAATTTATGAATGACAAAAAAAAAATATATATATATATATATATTCATTGTGTTTGGTTTAAATTTTTTGAATTAAATTTTTTAAAAATTAAATTTTTTAATTTTTTATTTTTAGTGAATATTTCTAAAATTTTAAACATTATTTTACTCTTTTAGATGCACCTTACTTAGATGTATCTAAAAAGTAAAAAATTTGTGAAAAAATAATTTTAAAAATTAATAAATACATAAAAATACAAAAAATATACTGAATTCTTGTTTTTTTTTTTTTTAATATTTTTGGTATTTGGTGAATTTTTAAAAGATTTTTTTTACATTTTTTTTTTACTTTTTAGGTGTATTTATGTTAGGTGTGACTAAAAAGTAAAAAAATTGCTTAAAATATTAAAAAATTCAGTAAAAATAAAAAAACACGAAAAATAAGAAAGTATAATTTTCTGAAAATTGTTTTTGGAAAAATGGAACCAAACAAACTTTTTCTAGTAACTACTTTTGTATGATAAATTTTAAAAAATAAAATAAAATAAAGACAGAGAATTAAACATGTTTTTGAAATTTTGAAATAATAAGAAAAGAAGTAAATTTGAAATTTTTTTGAAAAAATTCATAACAAATATGTTTTTGAAAACACAAACCAAACACATCTGATACTTTCTTGTCAAAATATCTTTGAAAATTATTAAAAATTTAAATTTCTTTTGTACATTTAATTTTAATATGGGTATACTAGGAACAAATGTGACCAAATGAAAAATTATTAGGTATTACGTGCCCATACTCCTTCACCAATTATTATTCATCATACTTTTTCATATTTCTCAATCACTTAACACAAAATCGTAATACCATCGAATATCATATGAAGGTACTTTGAAAGTATCTAATAATCATCTTGTGAATCACATATTTTAAATTTTAGAAACATTCTTAAAATACGACATTGCTTTACAAACAACAATAATACCATAAGTATATTTATTGTTTGCAAACTTACTTGCTACACTCGTATTTATTAATACAACATTGTCATATTTATTAATAGAATGAGTCTTACATAAATTCTATTAAAATTAACAACATCACATGAAATAATAATAAATAAATTGTGATTAAAATTTTAATATTATTTTGATATAAAAAATATGGTGCTTTTTGTTGTCTCATGTTCATAAAAAACACTACAGTTTTGGGTAAATTAAACTACCTCACTTGAAGTTGAGAGAAAAAATAGTTATATTTTTTGATTTAATTATAATAACTTTTTAAATATTTTAATTTACATAACAGTTAAGTCATTTTTAATTCGTATGTAATTTGTGAGTTAGATAAATAAAAAATGACTTTATCATCTATTTTTAACTAAAATATAAAATTGTTTTTATTTATTTAAGTGTTTATCATGTATCTGTATTAATTTAAGTGTATTTAGACATACTAAAAACAATTAATGTAATAATATAAAAATATGAAATTATTATTATTTTTTTTTTGAAGAGTCAAGAGTGTAATTTTTTTATGAAAAATGTTATAAATCTCAAATAATTTATTAAATTTTTTACTAAACTTTTTACATGATATGTGATCTATACAAATTTACATGTGTATCGTCTTACATTCATATAAAAGATTAAGGCCAAGTTTGGGAAGACTAAATAAGTGTACTTTTTGACTTTTCTTGTATTATGTGTAGAAAAAATAGAGAGGAGATGTTGATTGATGTGACCTAAAAAAGATTAAAAAATTTGATAAATTATTTGAGTCCTGTGCCTAATTTTTTATTTATTTTTTATTTTATGTACTTTTTATAAACAATGATAGAGCTGTCCTTTTCAATTGAATTTGTCAAAAGTGTAATGAGTTTATTATAACCAGGCGCATGTAAGAGCATCTCCAACCTTAAATTTCTTTTTTCATCAAATTTGATGAAAAAAATGATACTTTCCTCAATTTGATACCACTGGCTCCAATGCTTTACTTTTTATCAAATCTGCTTCGGGAACAACCGGTTGATCGACCGGCCGGTCGACCGGTAAGAGGATATTTTTTTTTCTTCTGAACTGTTTGAACCAATTTTTTTGAACTGTTTGAACCGTTTAGTGGTCGATCGGCCAGTTGACCGGCTGGTCGACCGGTAAGGCGAAATTTTTATTTTTATTTTTATTTTTTAACTGTTTGAACCTTTTTTTTTGGAACTGTTTGAACCATTTGGTGGTCGACCAGTTGGTCAACTGGCCGTTCAACCGGCTGGTCGACCGGTTGGTCTCCCCAACGATCATGCACAGTGTTTTGGTGAAATGCGGAGCCTGTCCTCATTTTGGTGAAACGTTTGGTGAAATCTCGATTTGATATCAATTTGGTGAAACCGTTGGAGCATGAAAAAGTACTTTTTTCACCAAATTTTAAATTTGATGCTAGGTTTGGTTCAGGGTTGGAGATAGTCTAAGGGGTGTTTGGGAAGTTTGGTTTTGATTTTTTTTTGTTTGTTTTGTTTTTTTCCATTAGAAGATAAAATGGTTACAAAATCAAAAAAAAATTAATCCAAACAAAACATCACATCAAATTCCATAATCATTTTACTTTTTTTTTCTCACAAACATCACACCCAACCACAAAAAAATCCAATTATTTTCTCAAACACAAAAAAAAATTTCTCCAATAATATCTTACAACTAAAAAAACTATAAAAAAAACCTACTTCCCAAACACCCACATAGACTTTTGAGAAGTAATTTTTTTTAATTATTAATTTCGTTTGGGAATAGATTATTTTAATTGTTTTTTAATTTTTTATGAAAAGACTTACAGAAAATTAGAGAGAATGATGCGACAATTTATAGGGCTATTTTGAGAAGATAATTAAAAGTCATCTTTTAATTTTTAACTCATTTTGAGTTACATTATTTCTCATATTCTTTACACGTTGTTTTTAAAAAAAAAAACCAAAAAAAGTATAAAAAAAAACTAACTTTTAATCATCTTTTCAAAATAACTCATAGTGACTTTTTAATTTTTTAACTACAAAATAATGTTAGAGATTTCAAAAATTTTATAAAAATTTTTATTAAAATGTCTCACCTGGTGTAGGACCCACACAATGTAAGGCTCACACTTATGTGAGATATTTGGTAGAATTTTTGTTGATTAAAATATATAGTTAATAAACGAAATTTTATTAATTTTTTTTAAAAAATATATAAAAAAATAAAAAAAAATATATATAATTTAAATAAGTTAATAAATTAATTTTTTTCTTATGGGTCAAAATTGGCCATAATACAAAATGTTTGCTTTAGTAAGCTCGTAAAAAAATAACTTTTAGTTTTTTTAAGTTAAAAAAGTTAATTTTTTTATTTAAGCCACTATTTAAAAAATTAACTTTTTAGATTAAAAAAAATCAAAAATTAATTTTTTATTAATTTCGCAAAACACCACAAAGTTGTTTGAAAAATGCCTAACACCCTCCCAGTGGGGGGTGGGGGTCACTGGGGTCTTCTCCCATGGGTCAAAAACTGCTTTCCTTTTTTTTTTATTTTTTATTTTCCAATGAATGAGGGGTGACACCTCACGGGATTGTCAGTGGGGTCACCCCAGTTGGGTCTGTAGCTGTAGCATGGCCCAAGTTGTTTTTTATCTGACAACTTTTTCATTAAAAACACACGATTACAATTCTGACACACAGTCACAGATCAAAATATAATTAATTGGCAGCAATGATGGAGATAAACAATGATTTAAAGTTGCTTATTTTCGAAAGTGAAATGGAGGGGAGCTATAATCGACGAATTAATAACGGAGGAATTAGGTAAAATTATGTTTAGTTTGATAATACTTATTAATGTAGGTATAATTAAATTATTTTTATATAAAATAATAAAATAAATAAATAAATAAATAAAATTAAACATTAATGTTTAAAAAAAACCCAACATATAAAAAATATAAAATAAAATAAAAAAACAAAACAATGATTTTCACTTAATAAAAAAATAAAATTAAACATTAATGTTTTAAAAAAAAATTTCCCAACATGTAAAAAATAAAAATTAAATTAAAAAAATAATTTGACAGACTATTTTGTAATACCAAGTCCTAACCCTCTATCTTAATCTCTTCCCCAAAGCCTATCCTAATCTAAAGGGTATTATGAATTCTCTCTCCATCTCCCAAAATAAACATATCATTAGTGAATCTCACCTCTATCTCAATCTCAATTCCTTCTCTATCTCTCAAAACAAACGGAACCTAAGAGAGAGGAAGTTAAGAGAATGGTGAGAGAGTTGCTAGATGAAGAGAGAGGAAAAGAGATGAAGAGAATGGTCATAGAGCGGAAGAAGTTGTGTGAAGAGGCTACACCTAGTTCTGTTGGGTCAGATTTCATTTAAGAACATTTAATTTATAATTATTATATATATATATATATATATATATATTTATAAAAAGTCAAAAAAATTAAAATTTTTTCCTAAATTAGATTTTTTAGTCCTGGATTAAAATAGTAAAAAAATCAAAAACTTAACCCACTTTCCAAACGAAATCATAAAAAGTCAAAAAAGTTAAAAAAGTCAAAAAAATTAACTTTTAACCATCTTTTTCTTAAGGGGCACTTCGGGAAGCTAGTTAAAAGCCAGTTTTTGACTTTTAACCCATTTTAGGTCACATCACCTCACATTTTTTATCTACAAAAAAATAAAAAATTAAAAAAAATCAAAAAATTAACTTTTAACAAACTTCCCAAAAAACCCCTAAGTAGACTTTTGAAAAATTGGTCATGTCTGTACTCATGTCTACGGAGTCAAATCAAACTTTTTTTAAAAAAAAAAAAAAAAGGTTAAGAGTACTAAAAGTGGTGCTCTAATAGGACCACTAATGATATGGTAGTGAGCCTTTTTTTTTTTTTTGACATTCTTAATGCATTAGTGCTATTAGTGGTCTTTTTTTAGTGGTATAAATCATTGTTTTGTTTTGTTTTGTTTTTTTTTTTTTTTTTTTGACAAACAACCGCAATATATTAAACATTTAACTTAGAGATTGTTTGGAGTGTCATAAATAAGTGCACTTTTTATTTTTTTAGACTAAAAAGTTGAGGAAAAAAATATAGTTGTTTGGGTTAACTTTTTGACTTTTTATGAAAAAATGTGTATTAAAAATTGTATAAATTAGTGTGTAGGGAAAAATTAGGATTGGAAGTTGTGTAGCCGTAATTTTTGACTTTTGGTAAATAGTGATAATTTTTAACTTTTTGAGTAACTTTTTAACTTTTTAAATTTTTGACAACTTCCCAAACTTGGTCTTAGTAATGTCAGCTGTGAGATAATGAGTTGGTTGGATTACACATAGTTCCATTAGGAATGTAAAAATGACCGGCGGTTTGGGAAGGGCCCGACCCGATTAGGTTCGGTTCAGAGCTCAATCTGATATACTGAGCGATCATTTTGAAGCCTTGCTTGTGGGTCCGGCCTACCAGGGCTGGCCCGTGGCTTAGCCCATCAGCTCACTCAAGGCCCAATCAAGACTCGGCTTGAGGGTCGCCCTGCCCCAGACCTAGTGTCATTTTTACTAAAATAATAAAATATTGGTGAAAAAATAGAAAAAAAATGTTCAAATCCTACCCAAGCCCTCTGGCCCGCCCAAGGTCCAGATACCCTCTAGGCCTAGGCTTAGGTCTGGGCCTAATTTTTTAGCTCGAATTTTGGTGAGAGCCCACGAGACCTAACATGGGTCGGATTGAGCCAAATTTACACCCCGATTCCCACCTTAGTAATACAAATAAATTCAAAAGCTTATTAATTTAAAGTTCGTTTGCAATGTGAGTTCGTTTTTTAATTTTTTTTTTGTTTTTTGAGCCTAGGGTTAAAAAATCTCGTTTGAGATCGACTTTTTGATTTTTTAAATTTTTTTCAGAATAAAAAATAAAATAATTATAATTTAAATATAATATTTTTTAACTTGAGACTAAAAAAATTTATTTTATATTTTTCTAACTATTTTAACCCAAACTCAGCCCAACCTATCTTCCCATGACGATGACACAAATCCATTTCCAACCCCCGGCCAACGAAATTCTTGTACATGATTATTTCAAACAAAGCAGGGGTGGCCAGGGTATGCTTGGATGAAACCAATCGAAAAGTTGCTCATAAGGGGAGGCCTGGGTATGCTTAAATTCTCCATTGTTGGCGGAAGCAAAGGCATGTCTGGAAGCTATTCGCTGGGCAGTGGATAAAGGATTAAAGTGTGTTACCATTAAAATTGATTGTCAAGTTTCGGTCAAGATGCTTCAACAAAGTGTAGTAGAAAATATTAAAGTTTCGTTTGGAATGTGTTGGTTTTTTGATTTTTTAATTTTTTTGACTATTTTAGTTTGGGGTTAAAAAGTTTCAGTTGGAATAAATTTTTTGATTTTTTAATTTTTTTAATAGAAAAAATAAAATGATTATAATTTGGATGTGCCATTTTATCTTATTAACTTTTTAATCTATTTTATCTTTTTATAACTATTTTATAACTTTTAAAATTCTTCATACCAAACGAGGACTTAGTTGCAAAGGCTTCTTACTGGTTCCCCAATTAGTAATATTGCCATTTCGATCAATCACATTTAAATTGGGACACTAGGTAATTGTGACTGTGGCTGTGACTATCACTGTGAGGCAATGAGTAATTTTTCCCAATAATGAATTTTCATTCAAATAAAATATAATAGCAACTTTTTAAAAATTACGAGCTTAAATTTTTTATCATCTCACTTGCATATTATTAAGTTTAGAAAGAAGGTTTAAAAAATAGAATTATATATCATTATTTTTGGAAGAATTACACATTGGTGGGAAATACAAAAAATATTAATTTTTTAAGTCTATATTTAGATAATGAATTTAATTTTTATCAAAATTTATTATCCACACATTTGGTTTGGTAATAATTTTTTCTTATCAAGAATGAACGTGATCTGAAAGCAAATTGAAGGCAAACCTAGGTTTCGGTTGGGGGTTAAATATTTTAATTTAAAAATTAAAAAATTATTAAAATAATTTATTCCCAAAGCCATAGTAAAGTTTGTTGAATCTGGATTCCTTCAACTAAAAACGTGTAGGCCCTAGCAATTTTCACAGTAGGATATGCCTTAGGCCAAGAGATGGTCACGAGTTAAATTTGGAGCTGATTTATAGAAATTCGTTCTCACCCTGTACCATACCAAGGACAGAGCAAATCGGGGGTGATAATGGTGGGGCAGATGCAGGAAGGGAGTGGGATTAATTTTGTAAGATAAAAGAAAATATATTAATAAAAATTAGGAATAATTATATTTTACCTCCCTATCGTTTCGCGCATTTACACATTACCTTCTTTACTTTTATAAATATACTCATAAACCCCCTGTGGTTTGGAATGATATGTAAAAGTGACGTTTTTCACTAGACTTAACAGTTTGTGGGCCAAATGTGTCAAAAAAGCGTATTTGCACTAGGATTAAGTGATTGGCGCCAAAATGGGGGCTTGAGTTGATTAATTTACCCTTCCAATCTCTTAGCATTCTATACCTGCATTTCCTACTCTAAAGATTATAACCAAACAATATAAAAACAAAACTAAGTCCCATGCTTTCTCTCTCTCTCTCGCTCTCTTCTTTACCCAAGTTTCTGATTCTCCTCTCTCTCTCTTACTCTTTCTCTCTCTCTCTCTTCATCTTCTTCATCATGATCTTCTTCTTCTTTAATAGTAGTCTCTCTTACTCTTTCTCTCTCTCTTCATCTTCTTCATCATGATCTTCTTCTTCTTTAATAGTAGTCTCGTTTGACCCTCTTCTTCCTTTCTTTCTTTCTCTCATCTACTCTAAACTTTCCTCCTTAACTCCCCATTACATTTCTCTATCTCTCTTTCTCTCTCTTTATATATATATATATACACAGAGACATACCTCTCTGTGTATATGATTAGTGTTATCTATTTGATTATTGGATGGGTTTGATCTCTCCATAGTTCTGAATTTTTCATATTTGACAAAAACTAAAATATGGGTAGCTATTTGTCTACCACCAAGGTGAGTGGCTCAAACAGCAACACCACCGTCGCCAACGCAACTACTACTGTAACAGTCAACTGAAACCTCAAAGAGAGCACCAAACCGTCGTCAACGATAACTACCACGACAAATTCGAATCAACATAAAATGCAAGAGAGACATTCTCAACAACAGTAGCAACAACACAAGAATTCTTAGCAGGTTATGTCGAAGCGATCAAGCGGTGTTATTCCTTGTGGATAGCGAACCGATTTTGGGTACGACAAAGATTTTGATAAGAGGTACACGATAGCGAAATTTTTGGGACATGGGCAATTTACTACCATAACTTTCTCTCTCTTAAATTTTTTTCAACCCTTATCAATGTCAGAAAAATTCTCATCATCTCATCGACTATCAATGACACCATCGACTGTGGTTCCTTTCCCCATCACCACCATCGATTGATCAAAAAATTTCATCTTTGAACTCTTGTTCAAGAGATTTAATTTTTTGCTGGAAAGAATTCTGTTGAAGTCTTTTTTCTGTAGTAAGAAAACTAATTTCTTTTTGTAAGAAATTAATTTGTTTTTCTTTAAAATTAACTAGATCTTTAATTTGATCTAATTCTTTTGTATAAGGTTCTGTAATAAATTCAAAAATAATCTTTTGATTATTCAAGGTTGTATGTATGCCAATTGAATCTATTCCTTAATTAGCCATATATGGTCTCATGAGTTACTGTTCTGGAGGAGGAGGCCTAATGGCCGTGGCCAAGAGGCAAATTTGCTCGTTTAGTTGATTCTGGACTTCAGTAATTTTTTGGTTACAGATTTCTAATTCTTGGACCGGAACCATTCTTGGTTTTTCCGTGTTCTTCCAGACCTATTACAAAACGATCTCCCAAACTGGTTTCTCGTTTGGTGGGATAAGTTTGGTATTCAAATTGATGCTTTTCCAGAAGATATTCGCAATGCCTTCAAAGAATGGCAAATTGCATACAGTCACCTTCCAGGTTATAAGGACATATCTATGTCCAAATCTACAGTTCATTTTGTAATCCGCTTTGGAATCCCTTGGATTTGGAAGTGGGATTTTCAATGTGATTTTCAGAATAAAATTCCCCGTTTAAAAAGAGTTTACTTTTATAAATGGTGGAATAAGATGGATGATCCAAAACCCCATCAAGAACGACTCCAGAAAATTAAAGGTCATACTCAGGCCTGCTGGGATGCTACTCCAAAGCTAATCCTAGATGCACCAGTCCAGAATCCTTTTGCCCAAATTCAGAATGAATTACGACATAAATATCCAGCACTTTCCGAACAAGAATTGGTCATTAAAAGCATGGACTATATAAAGGAGCAATTTCTCCAGTCATTCTCTAAAGATAATACTAGCATGAAATCTGGTACCAGTCAGAGTAATCCCGATGATGAACCTCATACTGATCCATATGAGGACGAAAATAAATTCACCGTTTTAGTAGGTGAATCACAAGATCTAGCCGAAGCTAAAGCCGATCCCAATTTTGGCGACTTCTGGGACTCCCTCACAAGCATGATTGCCGACAAGATGAGCCAAGAAAAAGATAGGAAAGGAAAAGGAAAAGAGGAATAATTTGCCTCTTTGTCCTCCACTACTTCAGCTTTATCATCCATTCACATGCTATGACAAAATTACTTTCGGTAGCACCTTTACAGCTTAGCAACAGGCCAAAATAGCTTTTGGCTAAAAGCAGATTCCTTCATCTGCCTTATCCTCCAGCTGTCTACTGATCGACACTATTCCAGATAAGGGAATCCAAGGAGATAAGATGATCGACTCCACAACCATCCAGGACACGCCACTTGTCTCGTTTAATTTTATCCCTTTACCTTTATTTTCCTATATAAGGGACGCCACACCCTTGTTGCTGACAGGAATCAATAGTTTTAGTTTTTCCGTTTCATATTCTGTACTTTCTCTCTCTATCTTCTCTTTCAGTGTGTACTCTTCCCCTATGAAGTATAATAAAATTTGCTGTATTGGAAGTAAGTATTGTTTGTAAGTATTTCTATTTCCTTTTAATGTATGTCTGTTTATTCTCTGTCTATATTAAATGAAATACTAGATTATTATCAAGTAAGAAAAAATAATATTGTTTATTATTTATCAATTTGGCCTAATGATTCTTGGGGTCTCCAAGAATTAGAAATCTGTAACCAAAAAATTACTGAAGTCCAGAATCAACTAAACGAGCAAATTTGCCTCTTGGCCACGGCCATTAGGCCTCCCCCTCCAGAACAGTAACTCATGAGACCATACATGGCTAATTAAGGAAAAATAAAATAAAACTATGATTAATAATATTCTTGGGTTAGTGCTTAATGATGAGTAGAACAGAGTTAGGGTTAGTGGGACGTCACCCAAGTCGCGTAGTGTCAAACCGTTAGCAGTGATTGCAGTTAGGTCATTTGATCACGTAAGTCGTTGACAAACGTGCTAGCTTTACCTGTGTCAAGCACTATTATTGGTATCAGAGCCATGTTTAATATTAATTATAGTTTTTTTTATTTTAATTTAATTATACATATATGGTCACATACCTCCATACATGAGTACTGAACCTACAGAAGACGTAGCCTCAGTGGCAAAGTAGCCAATACAGTAGCCTCTACATCGGAGGCCAAAGAACTCGTTGCTTGTCAGGATGTGAAGGAAGCCCTTGATAAGTGGACAATTCCTAAGGTCAAACCAGGTACTATCTATAAGATAGGTACATTTGACTTTTCCAGTAAGAAAATAATTAAAACATTTGAGCATGCTATGCCTCTTTAGAATAATGACGAGATAATTAATCTCATTCATTTCCAAGACCTATATCCTTTTATACAGAAATACAAGTATGTCCATATAGGACTTGTTCAGATAGCTTTTAAACCTTTGACTCTTTTAGGTCAAAATACCAGTCTCCAGTGTACACTTAGAGATGGGAGGTGTACTGATTGGAAAGTATCTCTCATGGGAGCTGTAGAAACCAGCCTATCCCATGGTCCAGTATATTTTGATATTTATCCAAATCTAAGTATAGCACTCTTTGATGCAAATTTATCCAAGGTTTTAGAACTTAGAGTGTTATCTAGTGGATATGAGTATCTTCCAGGATCACCACCTTATGCGGTAATTTCCAGAATTTACCTCAAGGTTTTGACAACCTTGAATCCTTATATTAGGAAACAAAGTCCAGCAGGACACACAGTCCTCATAGATACAAACCTTTACAGTAGTCAAGTAGCAGTACCAAAAATGATTCCTTGGGAAGACATTACATTTCCAGAAAGGTGGCAAATAAACCAAGTTGTTCCAGCTAGGCCACTTATCCAGCAAACCCTAGATGAGGTAATTTAGACCAAAGGCGGGAATGTATTCCTCACTTTTAAAAGACCACCAAGATCTCTTTCCAGAAGCATGTCTAGTGCCAGTTACAGAACTGCTCCATCATACAGAGTAGACCTACCTGAATCATCTCGACAGTCTTACTCTGAGTCTATAAAGCCAAAATCTAGATCTCCTAGTGACACCCCACTTGAAACAGATCCGATTGTACAAGGGGTACAATTTTCAGAAAATCAAATACCACATGGTATTTACGGATCCAGAAGGCACGAAAGGCCTTATAGCCCCACAGCCAATGACGTGAATTTTAAACTTTAATGGATTTCACACCAGGAAGTAAAATTCAAATAGCCCTTAATAAGGACTTACAGAAAGAAGAATACAGGACATTTAGGGAATGGTATTTTAAAATCCATACTTCTTTTCAGATAGGACAATATAAGATTTAGTATTATGAATACTTAGAACAACATCAAATAATCCAATCTTTTCCTCATTGGTATGTTCAAAACATAATCCCTACAGAATCTTAAATAGATGTAATTGAAAGAATCCAGCAAACTTGGGTTAGTACAGATGGTCAAAATTTTGTGTCCATCCATCCACCAACCCAGCCTTTGGAGTTACAACCTATAAGTAGTGGAACAGGTACAAAACCTTTAGCCATTGCTGCTTACATGGAAGTACCTCACAAATCTCAAAATAGGGACCCAGTTCTTGTTCAAGACTTAATTCCTATTCTAAAGCAACATAATTATACCAATTTGTTTTGCCAAACCGTGGGTAAACAAGTTACCAGAATTGAAGAAACGGTCAATCATATTAAAGATAGTTGTCATTTACAGCCACGATCCGAGGTTAAACGGAAATAATTCTAGTAACAATTAAACCTCCTTTAGAAGTAACTAAATTTAAGTTATCTTCCACCAAAAAAGATACAGAATTCATGGAGACTCTAGTTGACAAGATTAAAAATCTTAAGATAGGAGAATCCTCTTCAATAAATATGTTATCCAGAAATAATATTTCAGAAGAAGAAAATTTAACACTTTCTCAAATTTCAGAGATTGAAAATGTTTTCCAGAATAATCCAACCTCCATAAATAAAGTTAATTATAAAGAATCTTCAAGGAATAATCATAGGACTGCTCCAACACGACATTTTTATCCTCGCAGTACTCCTATGGATATTCTTTATGAAGAAGATTTTTTACAGACACAAAAATCCTATCATGGAAAAACTATCTATGAATGGAACATAGATGGTCTTTCGGAATACCAGATATTTGAGTTATTACATCAAATGATCATGTATTCAACAATTTGCAAACAGAATGAGAATGACGATCATGAGATCGCCCGATTCTTAGTTAATGGTTTTACCGGCATCCTAAAAGGATGGTGGGATAACATTATTACAGATACTCAACAAACAGAAATTCTTACAGCATTTAAAAGAATTACAGACCCTTTAACAGGTACTGTTCAATCTGAACAGGACGCTGTTTATACTCTTATCAATACCATTCTACACCACTTTGTAGGAGCCTCTCCTGATGGTTTAGAAGATAGGAGTAGAGAACTTCTACAGAATCTAAGATGTCCATCTTTATCTCATTTTCGATGGTATAAAGATGTGTTCATGATGAGAGTAGTCAGAAGATCTAATGCTAACAGTGAACATTGGAAAGCCAAGTTCATTGATGGTCTTCCTACCATCTTTGCTGAAAGAATTAGAAAGAAATTAAGGGATAAACATGGTAAAATGTCTATTCCTTATTCAGAATATACTTATGGGCAACTCATAAGAATTGTTACAGAAGAAGGTCTTGCTCTTTGCAATGATCTAAAATTACAGAATCAAATGAAAAAACAAAGTTATAATGAATTAGGTGAATTTTGTGAACAATTCACCTATGTTACTAAAATACAATATCCTTCTAAACATAAACATAAAAAACATAGGTATGGAAAATCCCCCAAAGATTATTCCAAAAAATACAGAAAAAAGAAATATTACAAACAACTAGTCCAGCAAGCCCAGTCGGCCCAGCCTTCAAAAACTAAAGGCAAACAGAAGGAAACTTATTCTCAAAAGGATAAGACTACAGTTAAATGTTACAAATGTGGACAAATTGGTCACTATGCTAATCGTTGTAAAGTTAAAATACAACAAAAATTAAATGAATTAGCGTTAGATGGCGAAATCCAGCAACAAATTCTTCAGATGTTTTCTGAGAGTTCTGATTCAGATAATGGTATTGCTGCCATGTATTCATCATCTTCTGATACTGAAAGTGACTACCCTTCGGAAATTTGTGCTTGTAAACCACAAATAAATCAAATAACAGAAGAAGTTAACTATTGGAAAGCAATAGTTGAAATGAATAGACTTGATATTAGTCCTAGTATTAATGTCCTCACAGACGATCAACAGCATATGCTAAATATTGCTGAACAAATCCAAGATCCAGAAACAGACAGACAGAGGAACCACAATCGTTGGTGTCATCAGCAGTCCTAGATTGGATATGCCTTGGATGGGAGGAGCTGTGTGGAAAAGATGGTGCCTCATAGTGGCTGTATGGATGTAATGCCAGTGGGAGTGGTTGGGTAGCCCAATTTAAGAGAGAGAAAGTTATGGTAGTAAAATGACATTCATAAAAAAATTGAAGAAAAAAAAAAGGATATTCTAGTCTTTTTATTAATTCTGTCACATCCCGTCACTTTTGCACATCACCCCAAACCACAGGGGGTTTATGAGTACTTTTATAAAAGTCAGGGAGATAATATGTAAACACGTGAAACCACATGGGGGTAAAATGTAACGATCCCTAAAAATTATAGATAATATAATATAATATTACAAATAATAATTTATACTGAGGGTTTGTTTGATATGTGCTAAAATAGCACATTTTCTTATTTGGGTTACAACACCTCTCAACCATATCACTTCAATCTCAAACCACATTTTATATTTTTTTCGTAAAAAGTTAAAAAGTATACCCCTTAATGAGAATTATATTATATAAGATAGAAAATAAATAAATAAAAATCAATATTAACTATAATATTTTAGTATTTTAACTTTATTATAATGAAAAATAAATAAATATTATTATATACATATAAATATATTTAATAAATATAATTGGGACGAGGCTCTGGTGAAACGGGGCGGCGAAACAAAACTCTTTCCCGCTTCACTTCTTAATCGGGGTGAGGAGACTATCCCCAATTAGGACCAGGCACAAAGATTTGGGGCATGTTTGGTCGAATTTTTTTAAAAAAAATTTCAAAATCAATTTTCTCTCTATTACACGTCAATCAATCACTTTTTTCTATCTCTTCCTTCATTTTCAATCACTTTTTCTCTCGCATTGTGACAACCATGTAACATGCCTAGAGGGGACCCGTGCGCATTAAATAGTTCGGACCCTCGGTCTCTTTGATCTAGTCTCACGAGTGCAATGTGAAACATAGACGAGAGTCCAGATTTGGCAACTTTTAGAGAATTCATTTTATTGCAAAAAAATATTTTGCCAGAAATGGACTGCGTCATCAGATCTCAGAGTCGCCACCTAATATTTTGGGAAATTAGGAAACCCATGACTCGTGCCAAGGCCATTGTTCGTCATAACCAAAGTTGTCTCAGTTCGGAACCTTAGGTATGAGAGAGGAAGGTCATTAATTGAGTACCCCCGCTCACCCGATCAAAAGATCGGCCTTTACAAACCATGATATGAATTTTATTTTCTTTATATGTTCATGTTTTGATTATTTAATAAATCCTAAAATTTACTATGTGAAACATACAAGTATAGACTATGTCACATACTTTTGAACAACTTGACTTCATGTAGTTTTGAAAGAGTTTTGAAGATGTACAACCCAAATAAATTGAGCTTACAAACATGAAAATCAACATCATTCCAACTTAAGTGACACAACCTCCATCCACTGACATTTATAGAGTTATATCACATAAGCAAATAGCCTCATAGTAGAATGCTAAACATAGTAAGAAAAATACACACAAACGGGATGCAAAAGCATAAAAATTTACATGTTTGATGACCCGCGAACAAGATACAAAATAAAGTTAGTAAAATATACATGATCTTATATACAAAATCCTAATGCAATTCACTCATGAGATGCAACTAAAGATTCGACTTCTAAAATATTACATGTGAATTATCTCAAGAACATGAGGTAGTGCACATAATCACATAGGAACTGATTAAATCTACAAATGCAAAATTAGCCGAATCAAGATGCACGAAACATGGATGCAAAGCATGGATATAATGAAAGACGAAATATGATGCATATTCACAGAAAAAGAAAGCAAGTAAAAGAACGGGATAGAAAGAAGTGGAGCGAAAAATTATTACAACACTTTGAATAAATTATTACAAACCAAATAAGAGAGATAGAAGGGAATATTACAACAAAATAAAAACCTTACAAACTCTCAAAATAAAAACAAACAAAAAAATAACATGAAATAAAATAAAAATAAAGAAACTTCATGTGCTTTAGGGATTGCCGGAAAATATTCTGCTTGACGCGGGAGGATTGCTCCGTTCTACCTGGGGAAACTTATTTTGTGGGAGCACTATTCATCCCCGGGCACTATTCATTGCCGACAGTACTATTCACCACGATAATTGCTGTTCACCCTTTTTGATCATTACTCACCTTGCCGGGTATTTTTCGTTCGCAGTTACTGTTCGTCGCCGGAAGTACTATTTATCATCAGGGTTACTATTCACCGCCGGAGGTACTATTCACTGCTGGAGGTTACTATTCACCGCTAGAGGTTACTATTCATCCGGTGGGATAAATTATTTAAAGTAATAAATTACAACAGTTTATATACAATATTTAAAGTACAATAGATATGTGGGTAGTGCAGCCTTCTCGTTAAAGCAGTAGAACAGTTATATAAAAAAAATAAAATAAATTACAACAGATATATGGGTGATGTAGCCTTCTCATTATAATGGTAAAACAATTATTAAAAAAAAAGTAATTTACAACAGATATATGGGTGGTGCGGCCTTCCCATTAATGGTAAAACAATTATACAAAAAGTAATTTACAACAGATATGTGAGTGGTGCAGCCTTCCCATTAAACCGGTAAAAAAAAATTATGAAAAAGTAATAAATGAAGTATTTAAACAAATTATATCACATTGTTAAATAAAATGAAAGTTTGTGAAAACTCACCTTTCGGGGAAATGATGAATTCTCTAATTTACAAACTTTCTTTTGATTACCCTCAAGTCTGTGGAATGTGTTCTCAATTCTCAGTCCTTTGGAATTACAGCCTTAGTGGTTGGTTTTTGAATGGTGTTTTGATGAAATGGAAATAAAAGTTTGGTTCAGAAAAATAAAATATCTAAGAAAATATTTTATTTTCCCTCTCTCTAAAAAAAAAATTAATTTTCCTTCTTTCTGATTCTTTTTCCTCTCAAATTCTCTCGCACCACTTCCTCTTTTTTTTTTTTTTTTTTTCTCTGATTTCCTTTTTCAATTCTCTCAACCCTCTCTGATCTCTTAATCACCTGCCTCTTTTATAGGCAATATAAACTCACAAACAAACAAAACTTCAGATGATGGAGGAGTGGATTTTCAAAAGGTGCATAGTAACTTTATAATATTATAATTTATAAAATGTATAATTAGCATAAATATGTGTACAAATACCCAAAAAAAATATGTAAAAACACACAAAAGCATTTAAATTATAAAATAACAAAATAAATCGACTAAATTTTAGCAGGCCAAATATGTAACATAATTTGACCAAAGCGGGTCTAAAACAAAAAAGCACATGATGGGAGTGTAGTGAATTTTTCAAAGGGGCAATAGTATCATCATATAATATAATAACATATAAAATATTTAATATATATGGTGAAACCACGGTGCCGAATGAATTTAATAAAATATTATATAATAATATAACATAATATATATATATATATATATATATATAAAGGAAAAGAAAATGGAGAATGGGTCTAAAATAATTTGGCAAAAATAGGTGTAAGGCTGGGATTAAAGTTTATATTCCATCTTTTCACTAAGAATTTTGTGAGATATCATATTCTTATTTTCATCATCGGGTAATCAAAAGAAAGTACCCAAGTCTTGGGGCCGGTTAAAATGGGGTATCTACAGTTGTCCCTCTTTGACAGAGCTCGAAGTCATTTCATGATGTAAGTGAATATGTCAAACCCCGAAGACGACCCTTTTGACAAGGCCGCAAGACTTGGGCAAACAAACAAAATGCAATGCAAGTGGTTGAACCCGAGGGTTGCCTACGTATCCTTTTGCAATGAAGCAAACTAGCGTAGTTCAGAGGCAGAATGCAAATGATATGCAATTGAAAATTGAACTCTATTTTTTTTTTTTGGTGTGTCTTTTTTGAAAAAGTGCATGACTAATGCAATACAATAAGTAATATGAAGCATAACAAGGGATACAACCCGAATACATCTACGTAAGAGAGAACGAAATGTATTCACTAAATGGTTCCAAAACAAGGAAGGTATTAACCAAGGGACAGTCTTAACCAACAACCTAAGACAAGGGAGGTATTAACCAATAATGGTTTGGACTGCCAACCCGAGAAAGGGATAGTTTTGTCATCCCCCAAAGAGCCAGTATAAATGAGTGGTTTTTACAATCCAACAAGTGGGAGCTAGCATAAACTGTGTCAAATAGTGATGTGAATAGGTTGTAACCAAGTGATGCAACATGTAACTATGCAAATGATATGCTAATGCAAGTGAAAGTCGATTTTTTTCTTTTTTTTCTTTTATTTTGGAAAAGCATGATGTGTACAATGCAAGATGTAATATATAGTGAGGCAAGTCTTATGCAAATGATATGAAATAAAAGAGGGTGCATCGTATACAAATGTGCATACCGCACAAATGAAAGAAGAAGGTGCATCGCATACAAATGTGCATACCGCACAAATGAAAGAGGAGGGTGCATCACATAAAAATGTGCATATCACATAAATGAAAGAAGGGGGTGCATCGTATACAAATATGCATACCGCACAAATGAAAGAGGGGTGCATCGCATACAAATGTGCATACTGCACAAATGAAAGAGGAGGGTACATTGCATACAAATGTGTATACCGTACAAATGAAAGAGGGGTGCATCGCATACAAATGTGCCATAACATAAGCGATGAAATTGAAATCCAAACACGTCTCACACGAAAGGAGGAAAGATGGTGTGAACATCAGGTGCACTTGATGTTTTTTTAACCGAGTAAATTAACAACCTAACGCGTCTCATGCGAAAGGAGGAAAGATGGTGTGAACACTAGGCGCACCTGATGTTTTTAACCGAGTAAATCAACAACCTAACGCGTCTCACGCGAAAGGAGAAAAGATGGTGTGAACACCAAGCGCACTTGATGTTTTTAACCAAATAAATCAACAACCTAATGCGTCTCACGCGAAAGGAGGAAGGATGGTGTAAGAACGAATCCAAACGCATTTCACGCGAGAGGAGAAATAGTGAATGAGCCCAAATGCGTTTCACGCAAGACGACAAAATGTGGTATAACCAATAGAGGTACCTAACCGTATCTCATACGGAAAGGAAGATGCTTTTAACCAGGTAAACATCAAATCCTAACACGTTTCACGTGAAAGGAACAAAGGTGGTGTAACCAACAGACGTACCTAACTGTATCTCATACGGAAAGGGGGAAGGTTACATATACACACGAACGATATCCAAAATACGTATTGCATACGTATACATATATATACATATACATATACATATCTCTCTCTCCTCTCTTGTTTCTGTCTCTCTCTCTTCCTTCATCTTCTTCGAGTGTCGTGTCTAGCGCGTGATTTCAACAATTGCGGTGCCTGACCAACATGCTGCCCCGATTCTTCAACGTCTTATCCCAATGTTTCTCCTCTTTGTCCTTTACTTCTTCTTCTTCTTCTTCTTCTTCTTCTTCGCTCTCTTCTTAAGTTGAGGCCTGCGAGAGAGGCAGAGCAAAAGCTTGCAAACTTTCTTTGCCATCACTCTGTAACCTCTTTCTTTTGCATTACTCTCCTCTGCCATGGCCTCTTCACATGGTTCTCTCACTCTTTTTCCAAACCTGAATGAGTCCACGATAGAGATGACTGATTCCGACTCCTCTGAACCTCAACCGCTTCCTCCTCCTCTTTCCCCTGTTTTCAACTTTCCAGCGATGTCAGTTGAGCAAATAATGGAGGCACAGTCTGACATCGAAGCTAACTCGTACACACTGAGGTCATGTGTGGAGACCATGACTGCAGTCTCCAACTTGTCTCGTCGACTGTAGAACAGAACGTGTGAGGTACATCAGTTAAATACACAACTCTCCCTCTTCCAATGTATGTACAAAGACGCTCGAGTAGAAATTAGTGCATTGAAAAAAAGAACAAAGAGTTGAAACGACAAGCCACTTCTGTGGCTCGATTCAGAGTTTCTTCGCACAACCAATTTGATGGCCGACGAGGAGTAATCTCCTTCAGAAGCTCTGCCAAGGCCGAGGCAGAGTATTCAAGAGCTTCGAATTAGTAAAGATGAAACGAGGCAGCTAATGGTAAAGTCGAGCAATGAAGCTGTGTGCAAATGAAGCCGATTGTAATCTTCGCCGATGGGCTGCTGCCGAAAAACTGAGAAAATGCTACTCTCTCTTTTATTTTATTTTATTTTTTGTTTTTGTTTGTTTGTTTTTTTTTGTTTTGTTTTTTGTTTGAGTGGGCACCTATAGCTTCAACTCCTTTTGTACAACTTTGATCAGGGTTAATCCCTGGTATTTAATAAAACGAGTTTGTTCTACAAATCTGGATGATATGAATGGCACAACACTGAACATAAAAATCATTTTGTTTTGAATTTTGAACTTGAAAATGACAGCATATTAGTGAATTCTGAATTGAATATTGATCCTGTCACTGACCAAAACACAAAACACAAAACACAACTTAATGAAATGAAAATGAAGCAAAAACCATCCCAAAACACACCCCTTTGCATTTGTCGGAGCAAAATAAACACAAAACAGAGCAACCCCGGTCAACCGCCCCGACGGAAAAGCATCGCCGATGATAACTATTGTGCATTTTTCGGTGATTGCTTGATTAAGGTATGAGAACTTGATAGTGTGGGTAAAAGATAGAAAACCTGACTTAACTGTGCCCCTAGTTTATCACTTTGTCCTTTTTTTTTGTTTTTCCTTTCTGCTAAAGAGATTTTGATCAACATGAGAGGTAAATTAGCACACTTGTTCCATTTTCTATCTTGAAATCATATGAGCCAAATTATGAGCACTGAAAATTTTCTCTTTTTGGTCTAAAGAATGGTCTGAGTTTTGGAAAAAATGGAATAATTTTTGAGAAAATCAGTCAACTTCATTAAAAGTCCTCAAAATTTATTTTCACAAATGACCACTACTCAACCACTACTCGATCAATATGAAACCAACCCTTGAGATGTACAACTGAATTCGTCTTGCGAATGAACCCGTCATGAAGGAGAAATAGGACAACTAAATCAAATGAGGATGAGCTAATCAAATATGGATAGCCGAGTTGAATAAAGATACACCAATCAAACTTGGACGAGATGCAATAGTTGAAAAATAATTAAGGCCGAACTTCAGGATGAAGCTGCCTACGTATCCCAAAGATAGGAATTAGGCCATACGTAGTTCTGGTTAAGGTTCACTCGGGTATTGACACTCTCCTTTTGTGCTCTAACTTTTGCCAAAGTCACCCTCTCGGGTTTTCAACCTTGCAAGTTTTTTTTTTTTTTTGGCTCTAACTTTTGCCTGGGTCGCACTTTCGAGTTTTCGACGTAGCGAGCCTGTCAAGGATAGTACTTCTTCAGCTTGTCCATGTTGATTGGTTGTGAGAACTCCAAACCATCCAAATCCACCTGTCAAGGATAGTACTTCTTCAGCTTGTCCATGTTGATTGGTTGTGAGAACTCCAAACCATCCAAATCCATGAGAATGACTGCTCCTCCTGACCAGATTGATTTAATGATGTAAGGTCCTGTCCAATTGGGTCTAAACTTGCCTCTAGGGTCGTGAATAGAAGTTCGGTTGTCTTTCAACACTAAGTCCCCTTCTCTCAAATTCCTGGATATAACCTTCTTGTTAAATGCTCTGGCAATCCTACGTTGATACCCTTGAATGTGGTATAACACCTTCAATCTTCGCTCATCAAATAGCATCAGTTCCTCAAATCGGTTCTGTTGCCAATTAGCTTCTGTTATCTGACATTCAGCCATAATCCTCAATGAAAGCACTTCCAACTCAATCGGTAAAACAGCCTCCATTCCATATACCAAAGAGTAAGGGGTTGCCCCTGTAGACATTCAGATTGATATCCTGTATCCCCAAAGTGCAAAAGGCAACTTATCTGGCCAATCTCTATAAGTTTCTACTGTCTTACATAGGATGTTCTTGATGTTCTTATTTGCAGCTTCAACGGCTCCATTGGTTTGTGGCCTGTAAGTTGCTGACTTATGAAAAGCCACGTTATACTTCTCAAGTAGAACTGCCACTTCTCCTTTGAAATGTGAGCCATTGTCTGAAATTAATTCGTTTGGCACCCCGTATCGGCAAATAATGTTGTTCTTGATGAATTTGGCCACGTGTGATGCTTTTACCACTGAATATGATTGTGCTTCAACCCACTTAGTAAAATAGTCAATGGCAACCAAGATGAACTAATGCCCATTTGAACCCTTCGGTGTGACTGCCTGATGACATCTATGCCCTAGACTGAGAAAGGCTAAGGTGAAGTCATGTTATAGAGTTTTGATGGCGGGATGTTCATGCGATTGGCGTGAACTTGACATTTGTGGCATCGTCTAACAAAGTTGATACAATCACTCTCCATGGTTAACTAGTAGTATCCCCGTCTAAGGATTTTTCTAGCTAGCATTATACCATTCATATGGGCTCCACACTCTCCTCCATAGATGGCTTCCATGATACGTTTTGTCTCTTCTTCCTCTACACACAGCTTGTGCATTCCCAGATGCCCTCTCTTGTATAACTTATCTCCACAAATGACGAACTGAGTGGCCAGACGCCGTATCCCCCTTTTGTCTTTGGTGTTTGCCCCTTGTGGGTATGTACCACTTTCCAGAAAATTCCAATATCAAAGTACCAAGAGTTTTCATCTTGAACTTCTTCCGTTGCGGCTATCACTTCATACGCGGGGGTGTATCCTTGTTCTATAAGGATTGGGCGTATCTTGACCCCGATCGGTATATCTATCATTGATGCCAAGGTTGCCAACGCATCAGCAAATCGGTTGTTCTCTCTTACCAGGTGCGTAAAAGTCTGTTTTTCGAACCTTGGGATCAACATGTCCAAGGTCTGATGGTAGACTTTCATTTTTTCCTTTTTAACTTTCCAATCTCCGTTGGCTTGAGAGATGACCAAATTCGAGTCCCCGATCACATCCAACCTTATTGCCTCTAGTTCCAGGGTTGCTTTCAACCCAGCAATGCACGTCTCATACTCTGCTTGGTTGTTAGATACCCTGAATTGGAGTTTGAAAGCTAAGGGGATATGGGAATCATCCGACGCTATGAGTAATACGCTTATCCCATAGCCAAATTGATTAGACGCTCTATCAAAGTACAACTTCCAAGTGTCTTCTTCCATTTGCATGACCTTTTCATCTGGGAATGAGTACTCCACATCTTCTTCTCTTTTAATTGAGTGATCAGCCAAAAATTCTGCTACGGCCGTTCCTTTGATAGATTTGTGAGTGACATACTTAAGGTCAAATTCGGAAAGCAAAAGCAAGCAACGAGCTAGCATACCGGTAAGTGCTGGTTTCTTAAAGAGATATTTGATTGGGTATAATCTTGAAACCAGAATTACCAAGTGAGCTAACAGGTAGTGTCTCAACTTCCTGGTGGCCTATACCAAAGCTAAGCAAGCTTTTTCCAAAGGAGTATAGCGGGTCTCATATTCAAGCATTTTCTTACTTAAATAGTAGATGGCTTTCTCCACTTTCTCATTTGACTCTTACCAACCAAAATCAGAGTTACAACATGCCAAAATAACACCAAAAACATGTTGAGATAGAACCAAAATAGGCTAGCATGATGGATCAAAGTATTGAGCGCACAAGGCTAAATGGTAAGATTACACTACAAGTGTAAAAAGCATGCATGAGGTGACTCAACCAAGCCAAAACAGAGTTATACCATACTAAAATAAGGCTAAGAATAGGCTGAGAACAAGCCAACACACGCTAGAAACACATGCTCAATAATTAGGCCAACAAGGCAAGCAAACAAGACAAGAGGAGAGGGGACCACCCCCTTTCACTTTGGACCTCAAAACCACATTTTTATCACTGAAAATCCACTGGATTTCAGTGGTTAAAAGGCCAAATAAAGATTGCCTCAAAGGCCGTAAAAGATGGCACCAAGCTCAAGCCAATAAGGCACACAAGAGGGTAGAACACCCTCAACACCAAAGAGGCCTCAAACAACCATTTTAAGCACTTAAAAACAAAGGTTTTTGTACTTGAAAGCTAAGCTAAAAGAAGCATGCAAAGATGGCTAAACACTTAAGCAAAACAAAGCTTAAAGAGGGTAACTACTCACCCTTAAAGAACAACTTCAAAACCAGCAACTTCCGAGGCAAAAAAATAACTTTTAGGCTCCAACAAGATCCTCAAGCACCTCAGCAACAAAGTGATGGTGCTTTACTAGGTGTTGTAGTGCAAAAGTGAAGAGAAATACACTTTAAGGCACAAACTAGTACAAATATATATATATATATATATAGAGAGAGAGAGAGAGAGAGAGAAACATAGAGAGAGAGAGGGATATGTTTAGCCCTAATCCAAAATTTTCAACCTCTAAAAGGGAAGAGGAGCCTCCCCTCTTATAGAAATTCAAGTCTCAAGCTTGTTGGACAAGCTAGAAGCTTGGTGCAATCCCTCCATGCACGTGTACGGAGGATGAATTCTGTGCTCACCAGCTGGCAACAAAATATCTGCAAAAGCAAAGAAAAGGGCCTCAGCCAAAAAATATGGCCGACCGGCGATCAGTGAGGCCGACCGGCCACCACTGATGGCCGATGGGAAGAGGGCATGGCCGATGGGTTGTAGGGCTGGCCAGCAGGCCACCCCATTCCCTCAGAAATAAAGCCACAAGCTCTTGGTCCACAACCAAGCACAAAACAGACAAATTGAAAGGCTCCAAGGCAAGGCGTACAGCCGAGACCTTTAGGAACTTAAAACGAACACGAGCATGGATGATCATCGAGTGTTCAAATGATGACGTCCAAGTCTTGAGGATGGTCGAAAATGGGGTGTCTACAGTTGCCCCTCTTTGACGGAACTCAAAAGTCATGAGATGACAGGAGTGAATGTCAAAGCCCAGAGACAACCCATTTTTGATAAGGCCGAAGACTTAGACAAACATACAAAATAACAATACAGAGGTGCGCCCACGGGCTGGGGCAAAATGTAAATGACACGCACAATGTAGAACATAACTTATGATTATGAAAAGAGGGCTGTAAAGAAATATCATGCAATTGTTATGCAAAGAAATACTACAGTAAACTTGTACATAAGCAAGTAAGTGAACACGCCACATGCAGGAATTACAGGCTGATCTACATTTCATGCAGAAAGGATGTAAGAAAATTATGCAATCTTAACTACGTCTCATGCAGAAAAGACTAAAAACGACTATCGGGAACACCCAAAGTCTCAAACGAAACACCTCCTACCGTATCAAACGCAAAATGAGAGGAACTACGCAAGAAAGGTACATCCAAATGCATGTCAAACGCGAGAGGAGAAAGGTACGTCCTAATGCATGTCAAACGTGAGAGGAGAAAGGTACGTCCAAACGCATGTCAAACGCGAGAGGAGAAAGGTAACCAAGAGAGTTCGAGGGAATAGGAATGATCTCACCTGGAGTCTCTCTGACTGAAACACATACAACATCGTCTGGTTGTGCCAGCTTCAAATGAACCGTACATACAATATCATGCCTGCACAAAAAGAAACTTTGACAGGTGCAATATAGTAGAAACACATGGTTGACGTTACATCAAGATACAACTTCAATACAAGATAAACGCGTGCATATATGATGCAAATGAAAAGGTGCATAACAACGCAAGGGAGACGTGCATAACAATGCTAGTGAAAAGTGCATAACAATGCAAATAAAATGGTGCACAACAATGCAAGTGAAAAGGTGTATAACAATGCAAGGGAGACGTGCATAACAATGCAAGTGAAAAGGTGCATAACAATGCAAGGGAGACGTGCATAACAACGCAAGTCAAAAGTGTATAACAATGCAAATAAAACGGTGCATAACAATGTAAGTGAAAAGGTGCATAACAATGCAAGTGAAAAGGTGAATAACAATGCAAGTGAGACGGTGCATAACAATGCAAGTGAAAAGTGCATAACAATGCAAATAAAACGGTGCATAACAATACAAGTGAAAAGGTGCATAATAATGCAAGTGGGACGGTGCATAACAATGCAACTAGAACCGTGCATAACAATGCAAGTAGAAACGATGCATAACAATGCAAGTATAACGTACATAACCATGCCAACCTTGCACACATGACAAAATGCAGTAACACAGCACATTCAAAGGCGATTCATCAATCTTACGGTATACAAAAGGATACGGAAAAGGATACACTTTGTTCGTACTGAGTGCCACGCACTGGAAACACAGTTAGGGGCTTCTACGAAAACTACTTGAGCTCAAAGGTGCATTTTCTTGAACTTTCTTGAAAGATGAGGGTACAAATCAACAGAACAACCCCAAACAAGGACATTGGAGGTCTATCGGCCACAATAGAGAGCCATCGGCCACCAGATAAGATAATCGGCCAACAATGTGGCCGGCCGGCCAACAATTTGGCTGATCGGCCAAAAATGGCAGATTCAGGGCAGTTTGGTCCATTTGCCTCGGGTCTTTAAGTAGGGGGTTTGAAACCTCATTTCTTCACTTCCTCAAGGCCGAAAAACATTTCTCCTCTCATTCTAGACCATTTCCTCCTTTCGATCCGTGCTTTCTACGCGTTTCCAAACCTTCCACAAACATTCGAATCGCAAAACCCTCGTTGTTCTCAACATTTTGGACCGATTGAAAAATGGTTTCGGTGCCTCTTTCTTGATTTCCTCATTTGGGGTTTGATTCCCCCGAGTCACCCTTGATTTCCATGCCCTATTCCGGGCTTTGACCTTTTCTTCCATTTTTCGCCCCTCGGAGTTGACTTTTTGTTGACTTTTGGCATTCTCACCTATTTTCCACATCTTCGACTATTTTCTCATTCTTCTTGAGATGACGGATGACATTCCACATGATGAGGCTCCTCCGGGGATGGAGATGGATCCCGAGTTTGAGCTTTTGCTGCTCGGCATTCGACTCTTCAATCCAGCGTTTTATGACCTTGACGTACACGTGTTGCCCGACGGCATTCGCCAGTTCAGAAGATTCGCGCAAGGTGCGCCAGAGGACCTCTTGCTACACGAGCCGAAGTTACACTTATTCTATGGCGCCGTTGAGGTATACTCTTCCTCTTTACTTTCTGCAATGTAGGTCATATGTCTTGGATAACCAATATTACTCTTCATCTGATTAATCCAAACACACTTGTACATCACATGCCTAGTTTATTCTGAGCACATTCATACATGATACTTCTGTCAACTCGAACATATGTACACACTGCATTTCTATCAATTCTGAACACATGCATACACTGTATTCCTGACACTGCTTTGCATCTGTTTATCTTGGACACAAGGAGATTCCCATGCCTTCTGGGGTTATGGGAACACCATTGCACGAGACTGGTACATGGAGCTACCCAATGATGTTTGCCACATCGTCGATGAGGCCGATTTTGGTGTATTCTGCATGGGACTCTCGTGTCTCACTGTGAGTCGGTCTCTTCTAGGCGCCTTAGTGGAGAGGTGATGGGACACCACCGATTCCTTCCACCTTTTCACAGCAGGGGAGATAACGATGACTCCCTTCGACTTCTCCATGCTCACCGGCATAGGAGTAGGGGGTGATCCAATCCCTTATGACACTGATATGGGCGAGTGGGATGCTGCTCAGATCTTTTTGCTAGGGACTCGCCCAATTCTCTACCGACCAGGGATAGTGCGATATTCGTGGTCCGCCGACCAGTTCAGGGGGGAGACGCCAACGACCTGCAAGGAGGTTCAGCACTACGCCCGGGGGTTCCTCATGTTCTTGTTTGGCACTACTCTATTCGCCGACCGGGCAAACATCGTTGGCCTCTACCTCTTGAGTGCATTGGTAGACTTGTCTCGCATCCGGTGCTATGACTGGGCCGGTGCAGGTTTGGCCACACTATATGGATACATGAGTTCTTCATCTCGCCGGAGCAGGCACCTACTAGGAGGCTATCGGAGAGCCTGGGAGGTACATCTTTCCCTTTTGCTTTACAGTCCTGCTTTACGTTATTTGTAAACCACAGACACTGCATAACATGCAATCTGCTTTATACTAGTTGTACACTGCATATCATTCTCTGATTTCTGTTTTATCTGTATACTGCTTTACTGATAAACATACTCGTTATTACCCTTTCACATTCTGTAGTTGTGGGTATATGCCTACTGCTCGAGGCTTGCCCCAGAGCCGGAGGTAGAGACGCCTCCCATGGTTCCATATTCACATAGGTACGATGTGAGGTGCGAGCGGAGGCCGTGAGAGTCTTTCTCATTCTTTCGTTGATATTTTGACACTGTAGCTGCAGCGGAGGTATTTCAAACCTTACATTTTATTTGAGCTTTGCTTTATATTGCACTTTCAATAGCAGATAACAACCTGTATATCCATCATTTGTAGATCACCTGGCAGCCCTGGGCAGTGCTGCCTGACGCAGTTAGAGACCAGTTTATGGGTGCTCGAGAGACTTCTCGATTTTGAGTTTTGCTTGAGGGTCCGGTCTGTCAAGCGTGGTACTTGGGTGAACGCTTCCTGTGACAGAGCCTTGGTTTACCCGAGCCGGTGGTTCTGATGCCGCTTCCTTTGCACATGAGGTTTACAGAGAGGTACACCCTGTAAGAGATGACCGATTTCATGATAGGTTGGGATGCCGACTTCTTCAGACTTGATGGTGACTACACGGTCTTCATCCAGACATATCTCATGCAGCCTCTGGCCAGTGTTCGCCGAGGTGAGGGAGAGAGACCTGTAACCATAGTAGGAGGAGTGAGAGGATCCAGGGCGACCTAGGCCCATGGTATGAGGGGTTTACGGAGGGGGCAGAGTGGCCAGACCTGCCCACTACTATGACATGCCGAGGACGGGCTGGAGAGACTTATCAGATTCCCATCGCTCCTCCCCTAGCTGATCATGAGCTCGTCGGAGTTCGAGGCCCGACCCTGGTATATGCTATACTTTACATTCATTTCATTTCAGTTGATATTTCGCAGATTACTAATTACCTCAACACTTTTGCAAGCTTCCATAGAGTACACTGGGTAGGCTCTGGAGCTGTCGGCTTCTCTGATGGGGATGATGTAGAGAAGCATGGACCTGCTCAGTATTTACGGTATTCCAGTAAGTTCTTTCAACCTTCGTTCCAAAACCCTCTATAATTTGCTCCATATTGATCTGATGCATCATATTATCAATACTACATTTGATACACCACACTCACATACCACTCACGGCACCGATACACTGCATCTCATATACTGGCCATGACCCTCATACACTGCAATCACTCACCACTCACGGCGTTCATATACTGCTCATAACATTCATACATTGTAATCATATACTGTATTTGATACCATACTTAGCTTCGCATAACATAACTGATGCATTTGCCAAATTGTTCTTTTCAGGCCCCATTCCAGATACTGGCCACAGCGGGCGCCTCAGCAGGACCTTCAGTGCCTCCCCGAGCAGTAGGGGGAGCTGAACGAGGGACTCCAGCACACAGTCGAAGCAGAGCTAGGCGTGCTCACACCGGGAGTAGTTCGCGGGAGCCTGCCCTAGATGATGATGAGTCTGACGAGGAGGCAGTGAGTCCACAGTCAGAGTTGTCTCAGGATGGAGATGGGGCTGGGGATGGTTCAGGTTTAGACTCAGGTAGCGGAGCTGACGGCGATAGTTCTGGGCCTTCGTCGAGGAAGAGAACGAGGAGGGCTTCCCACTCTTAAGGCGACTGGCGCCAATTCAGATGTTTTGTTTTTGCTTTATTTCTCTTTTTGCCTGTAGTTTTTACACATTGTACAGCCTTAGGTAGTTTTATGTTCTTTAAAACCTGTACTCTTGCAAAAAAAAAAGAAACCATGATGGAATGAAAATAACTTTTTAATTGAAAAAGTGTGACATTTTACATTCTAAGCATCACATCGCATCGCATTACACAACATGTAAATGAGATTGAACTTTGTTTGAAAACTACACACTCGAATTGCATTGTCTTAATTAGGTATTGAACCAACTGACAACTGAAAGAACAAAACAACTCGATAAGCAAAGCTAGGACTTGACATGCTAACTAAATGTGAATACAACTCGATAAGCAAGAAAAGAACTTAACAATCAACGCAAAATACAACTCGATAAACAAAAATGCAACAACTCGATAAACAAATTGAAGTAACACAGGCACGACTTCACAAAATTGTCACAAAAAGCATTCAAAGTGGAACAAGACACAAGTTCTCAACACTTCCAACACATGGACAGCTTAGAGAACAAAGGAGGGGCCATCGGCCAAGGTGGAAGGCCACCGGCCACCATAAAGAGCTATCGACCACAAGAACTAGCTGATCGGCTAAAAAGATGGTCGGTCGGCCATCAGACTTGGCCGGTCGGCCATTAATGCAGAAAGTGCCCAGATTGTTGCCACCTGTCTTCCATTCAACACCTTATCTTCTACAAAAGCCCCAGCTTCATAGTTTCTCCATTTTAACTCTATTTTTGCCCTAAATGGAAGTATTTCTTGCCCAAAACCTCACAAATTGGATTGCAAACTTGGATGGCTCCGAAAAGTTAAATTTTCGGGATTTCGGAATAAATGCACTATTCACGTTGAACCGCACCCCGCTGCGTTTTCCGTTCCTCCATGCCGCGGCTAGGTGTTGGAATCTGGTAACCCATGTTTTTAGCTTTGGCGGACAAGAGATATGCCCCACTTTTGAAGATTTCCAAGCCTTGATGGAATCTCAGCGAGATGACGAGATCGTACCCTAATTCCATTTTGGCCACATCCAAGCCTTAGGACGGATGTGTGGGCTTACTTTGCATGACGCTCGGTCTTTGATTCGCGACAAAGAATTAGACATCCCCAGCTTGATTCATCGATTTTCTGATGCCGGTGATTACGACAATCATCACTGGCAGGGTTTTAGGCGACATGCGCTTTGCTTATGCATGTTGTCTCATTTCTTGCTTGCCCTAGGCTCCGATGGGTCTAGCATCCATTTGATTGAGATTGCCCAAGGTTTAAAAGAGGGCAAGAGCTACATTGCCATGACACTAGCTGAGGCATTGATGGGTCTGGATGCTTTTCATTGCTGAGAGTCGACTAGGTTCGCGGAAGTCCACTACTACTGCAGGTAATGTTTCCCACCCTTCTCACATGTGTATGTCTCACATCACTCGACCCTCTGGCTCTGTTTTTTTTCTTAAAACCCTTTTCTCACTTTTCTCTCATCGTACACCTTTCTATTCTTTAATCTCTCATTTTCCATCCTTCCCCAGATATGGTTGATAGACAAGTTGAGGGTTGTGAAGTCATGCCCAGCATATTCAGCACGCGGCTATTTCTTCTATCGGCGTCTAGTCGATGCCCTATATGAGGGATGGTGGTGCGAATGGATGGGTAGTCTGTCCGCTGTCAACATTGCTTGGAGCTGCCCCTGGCTCAATCTGCCGGCGATGAGTTATAGCATGTCTCGGCAATCAGGCATTCAGCTAATTGGCCTGACACACTGTGTCTTTTACTCCCCATTCCGATTCCGGCGCCAATTTGGGCATGATTAGACTTGTCCGGAAGAAGGGATAGAGTAGCCTGCCGCATTTCTAGTCTGAGGCGCACAGCTAGTTCAGTATGCCACGGCATGGAGGACGAGAGAGCTTCTGGTCCCCGCTCCCACTTTCAGTTGCACCCTCTCTGACGAGTGCATAGCTTGGCTTGATGAAGAGGCGCAGGTTGGGCTTACTTTGGCATTAGAGGCTTCCACAAGCTCTGGGAGGGGGCGCAGGAACACCTGACTTATCCGTGCCCCGAGTTTATTGCTTTATCAGTACTTTCAAGTTTTCTTTATGAATGTAATAAAAAGCAACATCAATTTGTATTCAAGAGTAGGAGAACTCTGTACTGAAATCAATGTAATTGAAGGTTGTGGGTACTGAAAATTTTCCGTTTGGTCCAAAAATGGTCTAAGTCGTAAAAAGATTAATTTGAGCAAAATCAACTTTTATTAAAACTTTTCAAAACCATTTTCGATATGGATCAAAACTGGACACGCCCAAGATCTATCACTGAGATGTACAACGCCGAATCCCAACAACTGGAAAGTTGCCCCTAGTCTGAATAACACTACACTGGAGATCACAACCGAGCTCTTGAGTGTAGAAAAGACAAAGATGACCAACATGATCACATGGACAAAGTTGATTTGGAAGTGTTTATGGCTGGACTTCAGAATGAAGTTGTCTACGTATCCCGAAGATGGGAATCAAGCTTTACGTAGTTCGGTTAAGGTACACTCGGGTATTAACCTCTCATTTTGCACTCTAACTTTTGCTAAGGCTGCCCTTCCGAGTTTTCAACCTTGCGAGCTATGTTTTTTTTTTTTTTTTTTTTTTTTCATTCATTTTCTTCTTTTTTTCATCTTTTCATCTCTTTTTCTTTTTTTCATTTGCTTTAACTTTTGCATGGGTCGCCCTTCCGGGTTTTCGGCCCAGCGAGCCTCTTGAGGGTAAAAGTTTAACTTGGTCCATGTTGAATGGTTTTGAGATCTCGAAACCATTTGAATCCAGGAGAATGGCTACTGTTCGCTGATGATGTAGAAGTCCATCCAATGGGGGCTGAATTTGCCCATAGTGTTATGGATATGAACTCGATTGTCCGTCAGTAATACTTTCTTCTTCCAGCTACTAGAATTTGGCTTTCTTGCCAGCCTTCATCAGTTTGTAGAATGATCCATTCTTGAATCTTTGAGCACATCTGACATTTTTTTGCCCCTAGTTCAAGAGCTACTTCCGATCGAGCTTTGCAAGCTTCCTTTGATGACGTCTGACCTTCTTGATCTGACTTTCTTGCCCCTAGTTCGAGGGCTACTTCGAATCTGCCCTGACGGGCCTCCTTTGATATCACACGACCTTATTGCCCTTAGTTCGTGGGCTGCTTGAAATCTAGCCTGGCGGGCCTCATTTGTGGTTGACCATTGAGCATTCTGAATCCAAGTTCAAGGTTTGAAAGCAAAAGGGGTCGAGTCTTGAGGTTGAGAGTGATCCTATGCTGCACAATCTCAAGAGTGATTCTACACAGGTCTTCGTAGGATGGTGCAAAACATTTTTTGAAATCTTTTAAGAAAACGACTAGTCGCTTGCGCTGAAGAAAATGTAGAACCAATCTGGATCAAGCCAGGATCCTTCTCAGTACTCATGTTAACACGCATGATCTCATTCATTAAGGGCTCAGCACGCCTCTCTTTCTCTCAATTGATGAAATTTTTGCAAATCCAGAGGAATTCCTCACTTTTTATTTTCATCACAGTGTTAGAAAAGTTTTGAAAAACTTAGGTCAATGCAATGATTTCAAGACACAGAAAAGGTAGGTGAAAAGCACTGCCGTTTCATTCGAATCTTCTGGCATAACTGGTTTCAAGGTAGAAACAAACTCAAAAGTGTGAAAATCACAGCTGTTTCATTCAAATCTTCTGGTGCAACTGGCCCCATGGTAGAAACAGACTCAAAAGTGTGTAAAAGACAAACACAAAACAAGCAAGTGATGCCCGAGGTAACATGCTTGAAAGAACCTGACTCCGACACAACAAGACTGACTCGATACGACAAGACAGACTCAACTGACTCAGCACAAAAAGACTGACTCAAAACAACACGACAAAACTGACCCAATACCCAAGTCAGAAAGCACAATAAAAAAGTAATTTGCCCATTGCTCAAAACAGTGCGTGCCATCCCACCACATATGGAGTAAATTGAGCACCATCCGCAGGTGGTGCATCCCCCGATCACATGACATTATCCCCCAAGTTCACTGATTCGGTGCCGATAGACTTTGTAAGACTGGTGCGGCGATGACCTTGTTGTCAATCAGATCTTGTATATCATGGCGAAGACGAAAGCAACTGTCAGTGTCATGACCGGTTTGTTGATGGAAGGCACAGTACTTAGCCGAGTCATGTTTTGGAGGGAGAGGATCGGGTAGAGGCCGTTGTTCCAACAGTTTCAAATGTCCTTTCTTGAGTAGGACCCCTAGAGCCTTTGACAAAGGCATATAAAGTGGGGTAAAAACCCTCTTGCCTTGGGGTGGATATTTGGCTGTTTGTGACCTGGTTTCGGACGCACCGGTGAATGGGGTGGCTACTTTTGGTGTGGTGGTGGTGACCATTCCAACTTTAGAATATCTTGCAGCTGCATCACCACTGGTGGTCGCATTTAAACTGCGTGTATAACGCTTCTTGGGTGACTCCCTTTCGTGACCAATCAGACCTTGTTTCATTGCATCTTCAATCTGTACCCCAATCTCGTATAAATCCCCAAAGGTGGGGAGAGGTAAGACGATCATTTTCTGTATCAGGTTAGGCTGCAGGTTGCACACAACCATCCTTATCTGATCTTTCTCGACCGGCCTGGTGGTCATTGTAGAAGCTTTGGCCGTCCAACGGGTTACAAAGTCAGAGAAGCCCTCTTTCGGCTCTTGCATGGTTGTCTCAAGATCACGAGTTGTGACCTCGACTTGCGTGTTGTATGAATACTGGGCAACGAAGGCCTCACCCATCTCCTTCTAACTCCTCTTGACAGAATCTTCCAACTTCGCATACCAGATAGTCGTAACACTCGATAGGGTCCGGCCGAAGAGGGAAAGCTTTTGCAATCTGGAGAGGCCCATTGGCCGTAGGATATCCGAGAACAATCACAGATGTACCATAGGATCTCCAGAACCCTCAAAACAGTCTATATGCGGCATCTTGAACCGGTCCGGCAACGTCACCACTGAGTCGGTATATCCATCCTCTATGTCCAAAATGGAATTAACGCCTTGAGCTCTTTTGAACAGCTTTTCTAGTTTGCTCACTTTTAGCGCCATTGGATCCACCTCAAATTCAAACGGTGTGTCCACTAGATTAGCCGGTGCTTTGGACAGCTGGGGTAGAATTGGGGGTGGAACTGGCCCCGTTGGGACGTCCGTATTTTCCTAGATGCTTGCAGTCTCCCTGGGTGTCAAAACCCTAGGTGGGGGTGGGGGCGGATGCGAAGCAGAAGCTTCGGCTTGTTGTGGTGGATGCTACTGCTGAAGCTTGGCAATCAACTCTGCCTGTTGAGCTACCACTTCTGCCTGACGTGCAGTAACCTCTGCCTGGCAAGCACCATCCCGTTGCAAAGCCTTCATGGTTTCTTGGAGCTGATGCATCATGTCCTCTATATTAACTGAAAACTGGAGATCTGACTGAACATGTATGTATTCCCTCTCTAAGGTGGAAGCAGATATCTCAACCCAACTACACACAGGTGAGGTGGATAATGACCGCTGATTTGGAGACTGTTGAACTGATGATCTGTGCTTGACTGGCCTTTTTACCCTGCCTCTGGTGAAGGAACACTGATTGCCCTTGAACTAAATCTCTGACTTGACAAAGTCTATCAACACAAGTCTAATGAACCTGGGGGATATCGGAGCCTTTTGAAGCTATGGTTCCAGGACTACCTAGCAAAAGAGAAAACAGACAACACCTCAGCTTGATTTCAACAGAACCAATATGAGCAAAGCTGAATGACTGTGCCACTTTCAAAATTCTGCCCAAAATTCTGCCTATAAACTGATACCCTCAGGCCGATACTCAGACTTGCAACTAATACATACAATCTATAGAGACGCACTCTGACAGCACATACCAAGCAAGTAAGAGCCAAAACACCCGTATGGTGGGGTAGGGTTTCCCTGTCCTATTTTGTTAGGAGCTAGGGTTTCACTACGCACACAGTGGTTTCAAACAACCTACATTCGAGTAAGCAACCTGTCCTTGTTTTGAATGGTCACTATGGCTTCCGATATGCACTGGGTCGAATGGTCAAAAAGGGTGCCTTGGTAACAACTGAGGTTTGTGTTCCCATCGTGGCAGAGCCCATAACTAGTCAGCCTTATGGCACGGTTTTCCAAGCAAGCCTCCGACAAACCGTTCAGGAATAGTAGACGGCAAACACGGTGTCGTAGGCGCACCAATGCAAATGCAATGCAAAGAAGCACATAAGTGTAAACAAAATAACATATCATGATGTTCGAGTCAAGTTCTCTAAATCCCCAACAGAGTTGCCAGAAACTATAGACCGCCCAAACTCGCTCCGCGCACCCCCCTTTTGGAGAGGGCGCGAATTGTGTTCTAGCAACTACAGTTCAGACTCCTATCACGATTCTGAATCTAATCTCACAAAGTGCAATGCAAGACTGATAAATCACCAAAGAGTTCAAATCCGACAAATCGTTTTGGAAAATCGATTTTAATCAAAAGTGCCAAACATGGACTGCTTTGCCAGATTTCAGAGTCGCCACCTAAATATTTTATTTTGGGAAATTTAGGAAACCCTGACTCGTGCCTAAGGCCACGTGTCCATCATCACCAAAGTTGCCTTGGCTCAGGAACTTGGGTACGAGAGGGGAAGGTCCTGAAATGAGCACCCCCGCTTGCCCGATCAAAGGATCGGCCTCTACTAACATGATATATTATTTTTGAAAACACATATGTTCTTATTCTGGTTTATTAGTTAATTTACTATGTGATGCGCACAACACACAATTATAGACTAAATCACTCAAGTTGGAACAAAACATCTCATGTTTGTTTTTGAAAATGGTTTGAAGTTGTTACCCTCAAGTAGGCTAAAGAGCGGATTTGTCACCCTCAAGTGGGCTTAAAACATGATTTGCCCCAAACAAGTGGGCTTAAAATGCACATTTTGATGAATTGTTCCAATTCAAGCAATGAAGCCTTCATCCACAGACATTCATTCAGTTAATCACTTAAGCACATAGCCTCATGGCAAGCATGCTGTCATGGCAGTCACTTACACGCATGCAAGGATGCTAAAGCATAAACACTCACAGTGTACTCCGAGCCAAAACAGAAACCAATTAGAAATCAATGCATGATCCTAATTATACAAGATGCCTAATGCAATACATGTAAAATGCAACTAAGTAGGTTCAGCTATCTAAGATGGCATATGATTTTCAACACTTGATACATGTATTCAAATAGGTATTAAAATACAATGCAATTTGAATGTTGTGCTGAGCTCGGTGCATGCAAGACAAATGAATGATGCACGCATGCAAAGCATAAGTATGCTAATTAAAACATGCCCTAATCTAACCATCAAAAGCTGGTAAATAAAAAGGAGAAAGACATGGGGTTGGAAGACATTCACACACGCACGCACACTTATTACAACATTTGCCCTGTCAACGGAGGGTCCAAATGAATTAGCTAAGCTAGCTATGCTAATTAAGCTAACTATTACAAATTACTACATAGATCTATTAGCTAAGCACTTTAACTAATTAAGTACAGAACCAATGAATTAACTTGCTAAGCAAAGTAGTTAAAAGGCCTTGAGGGCGAGGGATGCATGCATGCTCGGTTGCGTCCTCCTGGAAATCCACCGCCTTGCCTCAAGATGCCTTTGTTTGCACACTTCTGTACTTCTGAAAATTATGCCAACTTCTAGAATGCTTCTGACCCACCTTAGGAACATGCTGAGGGATGGTCGGCCAAGAGGGATGGCCATCGGCCAAAGTTGATGGCCATCGGCCACTTTTGATAGCCGATTGACAGCCTTGGTGGCCGGTCAGCAGCTTTGATGGCCGGTCGGCCACTACCTGCAATTTCTCCTTTTGCTGTAACAGAGCACAAACAAAGGCATGGCAGTGTATTTGCAAAGAAATGTGTGTGCAACTACACTCCTTATCATATCTCAAGCTCAGAGGAGTGTAATGCTCGGCTCTCGAGCCACCAATCACGCATCTCAATGCATGATGGCCAAAGAGTCAACCTTGCACAATGTTGATGAATGTACAAGTAACACACAAGACTCGAGAGGCCTCCACCCTATCATGCACAATCAAGAGGGACAACGACTAAGAAATGAGGCACGTTTCATCACTTCAAGTATGAAACGTCCCTCATTTCTCGTGTTTGGATTAACGTCCAATCCTAACACATGCAATGCATCACACATGCAAATAACATGCTATCTATCAATGCTAGAGTGGCACTCATGAGGTTCCATCATATAAGCAATGCATGCATGGCATGTTTGGAGGCTAAAGCATCAAAGCAAGTAAAGAACATCATACAAGAGGCATGCAATACAATGCTCAATGGACTAAACCAACACCAAACAGACCTCATGCATGCCAAAATAGTGGCCAAAATGATTTGAAATGATAGCATGAATGGCAAGAGAATGATGCTCATGCATCGGCTCACAAACAAGGCATAAAGGTGCAACTCTCATGAGCACCTAAAGAGTGAAAAACATGGAAGTGTGGCAACACTATATGCTCTAAAATAACATGCCAAATGATGTCAAAACATGCAAATACCTCAAGCCAAGCATGCAAGATCCCTCAAAACTCAAAGCTATTCAAGGCTATTGCACTACAAGCATGCATAACAAGCATCATATAACCAAGAAGCCTAAAAAAAAAGCTAAAGCATGTTAAAACATGAGTAAAACCTTGCTGGAGTGGAGCCAAAACATGCTAGAATAATGGGCCAAAACACCAAGTATACTAGGCCAGTGAGGAAGGTTTACACTACAAGTGTAAGAAGCATTCAAGAGGTGGCACTACCAACCAAAATCAGAGTTACAACATGCCAAAATAACACCAAAAATATGCTGAGATAGAACCAAAATAGGCTAGCATGATGGATCAAAGTATTGAGCACACAAGGCTAAATGGCAAGATTACACTACAAGTGTAAAAAGCATGCATGAGGTGACTCAACCAAGCCAAAACAGAGTTTTACCATACTGAAATAAGGCCAAGAATAGGCTGAGAACAAGCCAACACACGCCAGAAACACATGCTCAATAATTAGGCTAACAAGGCAAGCAAACAAGACAAGAGGAGAGGGGACCACCCCTTCTCACTTTGGACCTCAAAACCACATTTCTACTACTGAAAATCCACTGGATTTTAGTGGTTAAAAGGCCAAATAAAGATTGCATCAAAGGCCTTAAAAGATGGCACCAAGCTCAAGCCAATAAGGCACACAAGAGGGTAGAACACCCTCAACACCAAAGAGGCCTCAAACAACCATTTTAAGCACTTAAAAAAAAAGGCTTTTGTAGTTGAAAGCTAAGCCAAAAGAAGCATGCAAAGATGGCTAAACACTTAAGCAAAACAAAGCTTAAAGAGGGTGACTACTCACCCTTGAAGAACAACTTCAAAACCAGCAACTTCTGAGGCAAAAAAACAACTTTTAGGCTCCAAACAAGATCCTAAAGCACCTCAACAACAAAGTGATGGTGCTTTACTAGGTGTTGTAGTGCAAAAGTGAAGAGAAAATACCCTTTAAGGCACAAACTAGTACAAATATATAGAGAGAGAGGGATAAGTTTAGCCCTAATCCAAAATTCTCAACCTCTGAAAGGGGAGAGGAGCCTTCCCTCTTATAGAAATCCAAGTCTTAAGCTTGTTGGACAAGCTAGAAGCTTGGTGCAATCCCTTCATACACGTGTATGGAGGATGCATTATGTGCTCACCAACTGGCACAGCTGGCAACAAAATATCTGCAAAAGCAAAGAAAAGGGCCTCAGCCAAAAAATATGGCCGACCAACCATTAAAGGGGCCGATCGGCCATCAGTGAGGCCGACTGGCCACCACTGATGGCCGATGGAAAGAGGGCATGGCCGATGGGCACAGGGCCTGGCCGATGGGTTATAGGGCTGGCCAGCATGCCACCCCCTTCCCTCAGAAACAAAGCCACAAACTCTTGGTCCACAACCAAGCACAAAGCAGACAATTGAGAGGCTCCAAGGTAAGGCGCACAGCCGAGACCTTCAGGAACTCAAAACGAACACGAGCATGGATGATCATCGAGTGTTCAAACGATGACGTCCAAGTCTTGAGGACGGTCGAAAATGGGGTGTTTATAGACGTTTCATACTCATAGTGATGAAATGTGTCACATTTCTCGGTTGCCGACGCTCTTGATTGTGCATGATAGGGTGGAGGCCTTTCGAGTCTTATGCGTGCATTCATTGAGTTTTGTGCAAGCTTGATCCTTTGGCTACCATGCATTGAAAATGCTTAGTTGTTGGCTCGAGAGTCAAGTGCCATACTCCTTTGAGCTTGAGATATGATAAGGAGTGTGGAAATGCATACATTTCCTTGCAAATACACTGTCTTGCCTTTGTCTGTGCTCTGTTGCAGTAACAGGAGGAATTTCAGCCCTCAAGGTGTTCTTGAGATCAGAAAGAAACAATTTGGAAATCGGTGTAATTTTCAAAGATTCAAAAGAGTGAAAATAGAGGCATCTTGAGGCAAGGCGGTGGATTTTCGGGAGGACACAACCGAGCATGCATATCTCCTTCGCCCGCAAGGCCATTTATCACTTTTGTTAGCTAGTTGTAGTTAATTACCTGTGCTGTAATTAATTTAGCTTAGTGCTTTGTAATATTCTAATTAGCTTAGATTAGCTAGTTATTCAATTTGGTTTATAATAATTAATTAGCTAGAATAGTTAGTTAATCAGTTGGTTTGTAATAGTTAGCTTAATTAGCGTACCTAGTTAGCTGTCATTTTATTCGGACCCTCCGTCGAGAGGGCAAATGTTGTAATAAGTGTGTGTGTGTGTGTGAATGTCTTCCAACCCCACGCCTTTCTCCCTTTTACTTATCCAATTATGATGGTTAGTTTAGGGCATATTTCAATTAGCATACTTTATGCTTTGCATGTTTGCATCATTCATTTGTCTTGCATGCATTGGACTCAGCGCATCATTTAAACCGCATTATATTTCAAAACACCTCTCTGAATACATGTATCAAATGTCGCATTCATATGCCATCTTAGATAGCCGAGCCCATTTAGTTGAATTTTGCATGTGTTGCATTAGGCACTTAACATAGTTAGGATCATGCATTGATTTCTAACTAGTTGTTGTTTTGGCTCGGAGTACACTGTAAGTGTTTATGCTTTAGCATCCTTGCATGTGTGTAAGTAACTGCCATGATAGCGTGCTTGCCATGAGGCTATGTGCTTAAGTGATTAACTGCATGAATGCCTGTGGATGAAGGCTTCATTGCTTGAATTGGAATAATTCATCAAAATGTGCGTTTTAAGCCCACTTGAGGGTGACAAATCCACATTTTAGCCTACTTGAGTGTAGCAACTTTAAAACCATTTTCGAAAAACAAACATGAGATGTTTTTTTCCAAATTGAGTGATTTAGTCTATACTTGTATGTTGTGCACATCACATAGTAATTCTAGATTAATAACCGGAATAAGAACACATGTGTTTATAAAAACAACATATCATGTTAGTAGAGGCCGATCTTTGATCGGGCGAGCGGGGGTGCTCATTTCAGGACCTTCCCCTCTCGTACCCAAGTTCCCAACCATAGGCAACTTTGGTGATGACAGACACATGGCCTTAGGCACGAGTCAGGGGTTCCTAAATTTCCTAAAAACAAAATATTTAGGTGCGACTCTGAAATCTGGCAAAGCAGTCCATGCTTGATGCTTTTGATTCAAAATTGATTTTTCAAAACCAATTGTCGGATTTGGACTCTTTGGTGATTTATCAGTCTTACATTGCACTTTGTGAGATTAGATTCAGAATCGTGACAGGAGTCCGAACTGTAGTAGCTAGAACACAATTCGCGCCCTCTCCGAAAGGGGGGCGCGCGGAGCGAGTTCGGGCGGTCTACACCCATTTTAATGATTAAGTGTTAAATAGGATTATTTTAAGAAATAATGCCTATGGCCCTCCTGTCACGACCCAAACCCGCCCCTAAAAGTTTAGCGTCGTAACTGGCCAGTAATCCTTGAATTAGCAAAGGCCTTCCTGTACAATCATAAATAATCGGGGCTAGCGGAAACAATATACAAAAATGCCAATAGTCCAATGAGTTGTGCATCTATATGAACAAATATTTACATGCAAAAATATTAATTTTCCCACATAATGATTCATAACTTATAATATAACATCTTAAACAATACATATGCACAAGCCGAAAGTGTACATCAAAATCAAAAGCTTACCAATGGCCTCCCAGGCCTAGCCCCAACTCAGAGGCACTCAAAACAACTTGGTAGGCTTCAGGTGGTGGCTTGACTAACGGTATTCATCTAGGCTTGACCTCCAAGATGCTCACCTATCCATACATATACCAAAACAGTGAGCTAAAGCCCAATGAATAACAAATGCGTAAAGAAGTTATGGACGAAGACATTAAAATCAACCAGTTATGGTAACAAGTCCGTTCACATAGCAGTATCATGTTTGTTAAATACAAGCATAGCAACCATAAGGGCCACATGTATATGTAGCGGTCTTTAAGATCATAGTTGGTACAGACGTTCATATAAACCAATATCATAGTTGGCTTTGCCACGATGGGAACACAAACCTCGGTTCTCCTGAGGCACCCTTTCTGACCATTCGACCTAGTGCGTATCGGAAGCTTTAGAGACTGTTCCAAACTAGGACAGGTTACTTACTCGAATATAGGTTATTTGAAACCGCATGCCTGCGTAGTGAAACCCTAGCTCCTGACAAGATAGGACAGGGAAACCCTACCCCTCCATAGGGTTGTTTCGGCTCTTACTTGCTTGATATGTGCCGTCAGAGTGCGTCTCTATAGGGATGTATGTATCAGTTGCAAGTTTAATATCGGCCTGAGGGTATCAGTTTACAGGAAGAATTTTGGGCAGAATTTATTAGAGAGCATAGTTATTCAGCTACGTTCATATTTGTTTTGGTGAAATCAGGCTGAGGTGCTGTCTGTTTTCTCTTTTGCTAGGTAGTCTTGGAACCATAGCTTCAGAAGGCTCCGATATCCCCCGGGTACATTGGACTTGTGTTGATAGACTTTGTCAAGTCAGAGATTCAGTTCAAGGGCAACCAGTGTTTCCTTCGCCAGTGGCAAAGCAAAAAAGGCCAGTCATGCACAGATCACTAGTTCAAACAGTCCCCAGATCAGCGATCATTATCCACCTCACCCGTGCGCAGTTGGGCTGAGATTTTTGTTCCTACCACAAAAAGAAATATACACCTGTTCTGATAGACTAGCAGTTTTTCGTAAGTATGGAAGAGATGATGTGTCAGCTCCAAGAGGCCATGCAAGCCATGCAGCGAGATGCTGCTCGTCAAGTGAAGGTCACCGCTCGTCAGACGGAAGTTGTAGCCCAACAGGAAGAACTGATTGCCAGGCTTCAACAATAGAAACAACCAAAACAAGCTGGAGCATTTGCTTCGCATCCACCCCCACCCCCACCCCCACCTAGAGTTCCAACACTTGGGAAAACTGCAAACGTCCAGGAGAATACGGACGTGCCAACGGGGCCAGTCCCACCTCCAATCCTACCTCAGCTGTCTAAAGCACCAGCTAATCCAGTGGATACACTGTTTGAATTTGAGGTGGATCCAACATCACTGAAAGTGAGTAAGCTTGAAAAGCTATTCAAGCAGGCCCAGGGAGTTAACTCGATCCTGGACATAGAGGATGGTTACACCGATTCAGCAGTGACATTGCCAAATCGGTTCAAGATGCCACATATAGACCGTTTTGATGGTTCTGGAGATCCTATGGTACATCTGCGGTTGTTCTCGGATATCCTACGGCCAATGGGTTTCTCTAGATTATAAAAGCTTTTACTCTACGGTCGGACCCTGTCGAGTATTTCATCTGGTATGCGAAGTTGGAGGATTCTGTGAAACGGAGTTGGGAGGAGATGGTCGAGGCTTTCGTTGCCCAGTATTCACGCAACACGCAAATCGAGATCACAACTCGTGATCATGAGGCGACTTAGCAAGAGCTGAAGGAAGGCTTTTCTGACTTTGTTACTCGATGGAGGGCCAAGGCCTCCATGATGACAACTCGGCCACTCAAGAAAGATCAGATAAGGATGGTTGTTCGTAACCTTCAACCCAAGTTTATGCAGAAAATGATCGTCTTACCCCTTTCCACTTTTGCTAAATTACACGAGATTGGGGTACAGATTGAGGATGCCATGAAACTAGGTCTGATTGACTGCGAAAGGGAGTCACCCAAGAAGGGTTATACACGCAGTTCGAATGCGACCACCAATAGTGACGCAGCTACGAAATCTTTTGAAGTTGGAATGGTCACCACCACTCCGAAAACAGCCACCCCCTTTGTTGGTACATCCAATCTAAACCCCCAAACTTTGAACTATCTACCCCGAGGCAAGAGGGTTTTCACCTCACTTTATATGCCTTTGTCTAAAGCTCTAGGGGTCCTACTCAGGAAAGGACATCTCAAACCGTTAGAACAACGGCCTCTACTCGATCCTCTCCCCCCAAAGCATGACCCGACTAAATACTGTGCCTTCCATTAGCAACACGGTCATGATACCGACTTTTGCATCAGATTACGCCATGAGATTCAAGATCTCATTGACAACAAGGTAATAGCACCTCCAGAAAAACCAAATATCAATCAAAACCCTCCACCTAGGTAGGTAAACTTCATCCAGACAACGGCCAACCCGTTTGACCCCAGTATATATATCACCCCAGCCTATTTACCCAAGCCCGAGGTGTTCATTCTAGTAAGCATGGACTTATGCATGATGGGTGCACCTGAACCCCAATCATCTCAAACCCGTGAACCCATTACTTCTGAGCTGGGGAGCATGATTGAAGATTTGGAAAGAACTGTGGCAGATTTAGCCCATGGAATTTTGGCTCCATCATCGACCACATCACATGCTAGAAGTTTCATGCCGAAAGGCTCCCCAATCTTGGGATGGGTTGCATTGGAAGAAGGCCAATCCCTTGGCAAAATGGAGGCGAGTGGTAAGAACAAGGTAAGGGCAGGCATTGGTCCCCATGAACACCTTCAGTGGGTTGTTGAGGCTTTGAAAGCTGAAGGGCTGAACAAATAGCAAGTGATCGCAGTTGTTGCAAAAACTGTGGATGACGCTTTTGCCGCTCAAGTTGGGGGCAATTTGAATCAAGGGGCAAGCCGGGACAAGGGATGTCATACCAGAAAGACCCCTTTCAGCTCCAATCCTACACTTGAAAGAGATTGACAAACCCAGTTAACACCTGCCGACCTTTTTGCCCGTACATCCAACACAACCAGCTCACAACCTGCCAAATACCCACCCTGGGGCCAAAGGGTGTTCACCCCACTGTACATGTCTCTGTCAACGGCCCTGAGGGTCCTGATCAGAAAAGAGCATCTGAAGCCCCTGGAGCCGCGGCCATTACCGAATAAACTTTCTCCCTCCTATGATTCGGCCCAAGTACTGTGCTTTCCATCAACAAACTGGTCATGAAACTGACATGTGTTTTCGTCTTCGCCCCGAAATACAAGATTTGATTGACAATGAGGTCATTGTCGCACCAGGTCCTGCAAAGTTTATTGACACTGGATCAGTGAACTTGGGGGATAATGTGATCATGTGATTGGGGGATGAACCACCTGCGGATGGTGCTCAGTTTACTCCAGATGTAGTGGTTGGCACGCACTGTTTTGAGCATTGTGCCAGTGCTGGTTATTTTACTTTCTAACTTGGGTATTGAGTCAGTCCTGTTGTGTTGTTTTGACTCAGTCTTTTTGTACTGAGTCAGTCGAGTCTGTCTTGTTCTATCGAGTCAGTCCTGTTGTGTTAGAGTCAGGTGATTTCGGGGGTGTTACCTCGGATATCACTAGCTTGTTTTGTATTTGTCTTTTGCACTCTTTCTTTTGAGTTTGTTTCTGCCATGAAGCCAGTTATGCCAGAAGATTTGAATGAAACGATAGCGCTTTTCACCTACTTTTCTGTGCCTTGAAATCATTGCATTGACCTAAGTTTTTCAAAACTTTTCTAACCTTGCGATAAAAACAAAGAGAGAGGAATTCCTCAGGATTTGCAAAAATTTGATCAATTAAGAGAAAAAGAGGCATGCTAAGCCCTTAATGAATGAGATCATGTTTGTTAATGTGAGTACTGAGAAGGATCCTAGCTTGATCCAAATTTGTTCTACATTGTCTTCAGTACGAGCGACTAGTCGCTTTCTTAAAAGATTTCAAAAAATATTTTGCGTGGTGCTACGAAGACATGTGTGGAATCACTTTTGAGATTGCGCAGCATAGGATCACTCTTAGCCTCAAGACACAACCCCTTTTTTCTTTCAAACCTTGAACTTGGATTCAGAATGTTCAACGTTTAACCACAATGTGAGGCTTGTATGGCCGGATTTGAAGCAGCCCTCGAACTAGGGGCAATAAGGTCGTATGACATCCAAGAAGGCCTGCTAGGCCAGATTTGAAGCAGCTCTCGAACTAGGGGCAAGAAGGTCAGATATGATCAAAGGAACCTTGCAAAGCTAGATTAGAAATAGCCCTTGAACTAGGGGCAAAAATGTCAGATGTGCTCAAAGATTCAAAGGATGGGTCATTCTGTAAACCAATGAAGATCGACAAGAATGCCAAATCCCAGAATGGAGAAAAGAAGAAAGTTTTGTTGAAGGACAATCGAGTTCCTATCCACAACACTAGAGGCAATTCAGACCCGGTTGGATGGACTCCTACATCATCAGCGAACAACAACCATTCTCCCGGATTCAGGTGGCTTTGAGATCTCAACACCGACCATTCAACATGGACAAAGTTAAACCTTTTTATCCTTGAGAGGCTCACTGGGCCAAAAACCCGGAAGGGCGACCCGGGCAAAGGTTAGAGCAAAGAAAAGAACAAAAATGAAGAAAATGAAAAAATGAAAAGGAAAAGAACAGAAATGAAAATAAAAAAAAAGAAATGAAATGAAAAGAAAAGAAAAATAGAGCTCGCAAGGTTGAAAACCCGGAAGGACGGCTTTGGCAAAAGTTAGAGCGTAAAAGGAGAGTGTCAACACTCGAGTGAACCTCAACCGAACTACGTAAGGCTTGATTCCCACCTTTGGGATACATTGGCAACTTCATTCTGAAGTCCAGCCATAAACACTTCCAATTCAACTGTCCTGTCCATGAGATTGAACGGGTCAACTTTGTCATTTCTGTATCTAAGAGTTCGGTTGTGATCTTCACTATGAGTGCTGGTTACAGTGCATTGTAGTGCCGTTCAAATAAGGGGCAACTTTCCGTTGCCGTGAGCTGCCATTCAGACGAGGGGCAATTTTCCATTGTTTTAGATCTGAGGTTGTGCATCTCAAGAGTAAATTCTATGTTGGTCGAGCAGTGGCCATTTGTAAAGACAGTTTTGAGTATTTTTAATGAAGCTGACTAATTTTCTCGAAAATGATTCCATTTCTTTCAAAACTGGACCATTTCTTGGACCCAAAAAAAGGAAAAATTTCATTGCTCATAGCCTAACTTGCATGATTTTAAATCAGAAAATCGAACAAGTAACTCTCATATTAATCAAAATTGTTTTAGTAGAAAGCAAAAATAAAAAATGGTCAAAATGATGAACTAGGGGCATAGTTGAGTCAGGTTTTTTGTCTTTTCCCCGTTGTCAACATACTTGCCAGAAAGGGCACTCTAGTTGCCAGAAAGGGCTCCTTGTTCACCAGATAGGGCATAACTGAAGTTAACAGTAGAAGGGTTGGAAGCTCTCTCATCCTCCAAGCAGCGAGGTATGAAGCCGAGTGCGAAGCATGAATTGAAATGGATCAGGATATTCCACTCCCTTATCTGGACAGGTCTGATCACATCCAAATTGGCCAAGGGCATCGTTAATCGATGTCAAATGCAAATCTATTGCGCATCCAGTCGCACCATAACCCCTCTGTGGGAAAGTTCACTGTTGTGAGTGAAAGAAGGAGAATCTAGTAGAATTCTAGGGGCAAGAGCCCGCAACTTCTAGTTTATCCATCAATTACCCAGGGGAGGGATAAAAAAATAAGAGAGATTGAAGAATAGAGAGATGTGCACTGAGAGAAAAAGTGAGAAAAGGTTTTTTTTTTTTTTTTTTTCCAGAAAACAAGAGATTGAGTGCCAAAGTGATGTGGGAATCACAAATGAGAAAGGGTGGCAAACAATACCCGAAGAAACGGGCTCCTCGTGAATTGAGAGGTCTTCCACCGATGGATAGCAGAGTGTTCGTTTGTTGTGTTTGTTGTTTTTGTTCGTCTCGATTCTTGTTTTGAGTCGTTGTGAATGTTGGTGTTCTTTTGTTGAGTCGTTTAGGTTGTTTTACCTTTGTCTTTCCCTTCATCGAGTTGTTTTTGACTGTGGTCAGTCATAGGCTCAATACTCGGTCGAAAAACTCATTTCTCATTTCAAATCATTTTGTGCTCAGAGTGCTGTGCCATTCTCCACATTTGTACAAAACAGATTCCTTTCTTTCATAAAACTACAGGGTTCCACCCAGGTCATTGTGAGAACAGTAAAACAAGGACCTATCTGAAGCTATATAGGATCCAGATTTCCAGGCAAAAGAAAAGAGGGAAAATTTGGAGAACCTTAGTGTGTTTCAACTTCAGGAACTTCCGTGATTACACTCCGGATGTACCTCCTCAGGCCTTGTCAATGCTTCGAAGTGTGAGTGTGCCTCTACCTCAAGATCAAGTTCAAGCCTGCTTCAAGCCAGAATGGCGATCATAAGTGTTCTCCCTGAGTACCATTCCCTGCCAGAGGCATCTTGGCTGGTTTTGCAATGAGTTCCTAAGAGACCAACTGCGACGGTAGAAACTAGAGTTCGAATGGCTGATGCCTAGAACGCAAAGGTTCAGAATTTTCGAGACTAAAGTCTGGTTTAAATACCCAGGGGTGTATCCCCAGCTTGAAATCTGTATGGAAGCCCCATAGGTTGAGGTAGTGGGTATGCGCCTCAATTCTAGATACTGAACCAACCTAGTCTGTCACCCCGTTGGAGAATATGGAAAGTTGTGAATGTGATCATGAAGAAAAACGACATCTGTGGCTTCTACATGCAGAGGTTACTCCTTGTCAGTATTTCAGAACCTTTGAACTGTGAGTTGAAGGTAAGAGTTCGAAGAACACAAGGGGAGATTTCCATCAGAGTAGAGCGGTTCATCGCCACTCACCCTGTGAGGTGCTTTCTAAAGTGCTGCTTTGTTTGTTTATTGCCATTCCCTAAGCATTATGCACTGCATTGCTTGTAACATGTATCATATCATCGCACTTATTGCATTCATTTGCATCTTGTGTTATCTTGTATCATTTATCCTTTTACGCTGAGCAGCGTTTAGGATTGTTGTCCTCTGGGGCTTTCTCAGGTTGCGTCGAGTGCGCTCCTGATTGTTGTTTTCGGACCTCTTCTCACAATTTCAGCGTGGTTTGAGTGTCCCCTTCCTCGCACGATTTCAGCGTGTTTGGGATTTGTTCTCCCTTCTCTCATGATTCCAGCGTGGTTGGATGTGTTTCACCTGTTATTGTTGTTCTCTATGATTTGGAACATTGGGACGTGTCCCTATGTTTCTCCTTCTTTGGTTAAGAGCATTCGGAACGTGTTCCAATGCTTATACCACTCCGAAACATTAGGACGTGTCCCTATGTTTCTCCCTCATTGGTTAAGAGCATTCGGAACGTGTTCCAATGCTTATACCACTCCGAAACACTGGGACGAGTCCCTATGTTTCTCCCTCTTTGGTTAAGAGCATTCGGAACGTGTTCCAATGCTTATACCACTTCGAAACACTGGGACGAGTCCCAATGTTTCTTCCTTTTTGGTTAAGAGCATTCGGAGCGTGTTCCAATGCTTATACCGCTCCGAAACACAGGGACGAGTCCCTATGTTTCTCCCTCTTTCGTTAAGAGCATTCGGAACATGTTCCAATGCTTATACCACTCATTTTTCATTTGCGTGCAACGCGTTGAAATCTTGTTTGAGACCTTAGGTGTGCCCAATGATCGCTTTTAGTCTTTCCTGCGTGAGCTGTAGTTAAGATTGCATAATTTTCTTGCATCCTTTCTGTTGGAATGTGTGAGACTGTTGTTTCTTATTCACTTGCTTAAAATGTTGTATTTATCGTGCCTAGTATTTGCATTCAAATGTTTCATTACAGCTTTCTTTGCATGATCATAAGTTATGCTCTTGCATCGTGCATGTTCATTTGTATTTTGCCCCAGCCTGCGGGCATATCTATTTGATATCTTGCCTGTTTATCTAAGTCTTCGGCCTTGTCAAAAATGGGTCGACCCATTCTTATTCACTTGCTTAAAATGTTGCATTTATCGTGCCTAGTATTTGCATTCAAATGTTTCATTACAGCTTTCTTTGCATGATCATAAGTTATGCTCTTGCATCGTGCATGTTCATTTGTAGTTTGCCCTAGCCTGCGGGCATATCTATTTGATATCTTGCCTGTTTGTCTAAGTCTTCGGCCTTGTCAAAAATGGGTCGTCTCTGGGCTTTGACATTCACTCTTGTCATTTCATGACTTCCGAGTTCTATCAAAGAGGGGCAACTGTAGACACCCCATTTTTGACCGTCCTAAAAACTTGGACGTCATCATTTGAGTGCTCGATGATTGCGCATGTTCGCGCTCGTTTGGAGTCCCCGAGGTTTTCGGCTGCGCGCCTTGCCTCTAAGTCTCTGAATTCTCTTGGTTTTGTGCTTGTTTTAAGCCAACTCTTGGTCCCTCTTTTTGCTTGGAGGGAGAAACAGTGGTGTAGACTAGTTTTCTCCCATGTCGACCAATTTTCTCCCTTGTTAGGCACTTTAGGTGGTTGGTTGACTAGGGCGGGTGGTCGGTCGACCACCTCAAGTGGTTTGCAGCTTGCCACTACCTTCTCCTCTCTTGGGAGACCCCCTTTTTGCCCTGTCGACCAGCTTTTTCCCTTGTCGACCACTTTAAGTGGTCGGCGGCCATTTTTCACTTTCTGCAAATATTTTTGGTGCCAGCTGTGCCAGCTGTTGGGCACAAAATGCATCCTCCCTGCACGTGTAGGGAGGGATTCAAGCAAGCTTTGGCTTGAATATTCTAAATAAGGGGAGGTGCTTCCCCCTTAAAGAGGGGGGAGAAAATTTCGAGACAGAGATTGACTCTCTCTCTAGAATTCTCTCTCTCTCTCTCTCTCTATATATATATGTATATATATTGTGCTCTATAGTGCTTGGAAGTGAGCTTTCTTGACACTTTTGCACACAACCTCTTAGCCAAACAATCCTACCTTGTTGCTGAGGCGCTTGAGAGTCTTGTGGGAGCTTCAAAAGACTGGTTTTTGGCTGAAGAAGGTGCTGTTGTTGCTGTGCTTCAAAGGTAATCCCATTTCCCCTTTTAAAGCTTTGTTTTGGTTATTCTCTTAGCCACCTTTGCATGCTATTTTAGGCTTAGCTTTCAACTGCAAAAAGTTCTATTTTTAAGTGTTTAAAATGGTTGTTTAAGGCCTAGTTTGAGTTAGGGGTGGTTTACCCCTTTTGGCGGCTTGTTTTGCTTTGCTTTGTGCCATTTCTTAAGGCCTTTGGGATCATCTCTTTTTGGCCTTCTTACCACCGAAACTCATAGGAATTTCAGTGGTGGAAAGGTGGTTTTGAGGTCCCAAATGGGTGGGGGTGGTCCCCCCTCCTCTTCTCTTGTTTTCATGTGTTGATGGCCCATCAAAAGAGCATTGTGGACGCGCCCGAACGCCACGGGAGAACCCCGTCTTGTTCATTAGGGCTTACCACAATTTGGACTCAAATGTCACGGTTCTGAATCTAATCTTACAATGTGCGATGTGAGACCGATAAATCACCAAAGAGTCCAAATCCGACAAATCGTTTTGGAAAACTAATTTTTTTATAAAGAAGTGCCAAACATGGACTGCTTTGCCAGATATAGAGTCGCCACCTAAATATTTTTGTTTGCGGAAATTTAGGAAACCCTGACTCGTGTCTAAGGCCACATGTCCGTCATCACCAAAGTTGCCTCGGCTCGGGAACTTGGGTACGATTGTGGAAGGTCATTTAATGAGCACCCCCGCACGCCCGATCAAAGATTGGCCTATACTAAACATGATATCTTGTTTTTGAAAACACATGCGTTCTTATTCCGGTTAATTAGCTAGAATTACTATGTGATGCGCACAACACACAAGTATAGACTAGATCGCCTAATTTGGAACAAAGCATTGCATATCCGTTTGTTTTGGAAATGGTTTGAAGTTTGCTTCCTACTCGCAAGTAGGCTAAAATGCGAATTTTAATGAATTGTCCCAATTCAAGTAATCTAACCCTCACCCACAGGTATTCAGGTAGTTATAGCATATAAACAGTTAGCCTCATGGCAAGCATGCTTATCATGGCAACATTAACACACATGCAGTGTGCTAAAGCGTAAACACTCACAGTGTACTCCGAGCCAAAACAAGGAACTAGTTAGAAATCATGCATGATCCTAGTTCATGTTAAGATGGCTAATGCAACACATGCAAAAATGCAACTAAAATAGGCTCGGCTATTCTAGAATGGCATATGAAATGAAACTTGATACATGTATTCAACTTGGAATTGAAATACAATGCAGTTAGTATGATGCGCCGAGCCCGGTGCATACAATACAGATGAATGGATGCACGCATGCAAGCATAAGGTATGCTAAATGGAACATGCCCTAAAACTAACCATCGTAAGTGGTTAAGTAAAAGGGAGAAAGAAATGGAGGTTGGAAGACATGCATCACACACACGTACGCTTATTACAACAATACGCCCTCTCGAGGGAGGGACCAAATAAGAAGCTAACTAGCTAATCTAAGCTAATTAAACTAGTTATTACACAGCAAATTAATTAACTAATCCTAATTAACTAATTATTACAAAACGAATTGAAATAGCTAACGCATTAACTAATTAAAGTACAAACCAAAGAAAAACCTAGCTATCTAAGCATGGCAACTAAGGAAAGCAATAAAAGCAGGAGGTTCTCGGAGGGAGAAGACTGGATGCATGCTCAGTTGCCTCGTTCGGAAATCCAATGTGATGCCCCGATTTGCCTCTGTTTTCATTTGTCCTCAGAAACTTGCACCAAGCTCCAGAAAGATGAAACTCCACCTTAGGAATCCTGTGGGAGGGTGGCCGACCACTTTTGGTCCCTAGAAACACCTGCCGACCACTTTTGGTTGTTGAAAAACCAGAAAAGTGGTCGGCCAGCTACTTTTTCTGGCTGGCCGGCCAGTTGTTGCTGCTGAACTGCAATTTGCTGCAACAGAGAGCAAGAAAGGGCATGGCAATGTATTTGTAAAATATGTGTGCACAACCACCCTCTCTATCATGTGATGAACTCAAGGGGGTGTGGTTCTCGACCCTCGGGCCACCAATCGCGCATTTTCATGCGTGATGGCCGAGAGGCGAAGTTGTACGATTCAATATGAAATGAATGCACAAGTAAACACATAAAGCCTAAAACTCTATCATGTATGATCAAGAGCGTTGGTGACCGGGAACTAAGGCACATTTCATCACTTGAAGTATGAAACGTCCATCTTTTCCCGTGTTTGGACTAACACCTATTCCAAATACAATGCAACACATAACATGGCATGCTCAATGCAAACAACAACTTAGCATACTCAATGCAATGTGACATGATCAACTTAACAAAGCTAATGACATGCGAATGATGCTAATGCATGCATGCACAATGCAATACAATAAGGGCAACTTATCAATTTTAGAAACATGCATACTCAATGCGAAGAACAACATGGCATACGCAATGTAAATAATCGCATGATATGCACAATGCAATGTAAGATGACATACTCAATGCAATGAAACAATATGGCATACTCAATGCAATATACATGGCATAATCAATGGACTTAAACCAAAAAGGGGTAAGACCTCAGTCATGCCCAAATTAGTGGCCATTGGTGATGAAATGAAGGCACATAAAGCAAGGCATGCATGCACAATGCATTGGCCATCAAAGAGGTCAAAGAGCACAACTCTCAAGAGTGCTCAATGAGTGATAGGAGTGGAAGTGTAACAACATTAAGTGCACTGAAATGAAGCAAGAAATGATGCCAAATCATTCAAACAACATAAGTAAAGCATGCTAGGGTCCTAAGGCATGAAAGTTAGCAAAGAGCAACACAAAGGAGGCATGCAATACATGGCACAAATGCATGAACTAAGCATGGACAGAGCTCAAGTAGGTCACAACAAGAACCAAAACATGCTAAGATGAGGGCTCGAAGGCCTAGGCATGCAAGCATACGAGCTAAGGCCATAACAAGGCCATAATGCATAACCCTTAAAAGCATTTAAAGCATGAATGAAGTGGGAACTTAAGCATGCTATAAGCACTGAAATGTCATGTTAAGTAATGCCAAATCATGTACACAACACAAATGAAGCATGCAATGGTGCTCAAAGCTTGAGGCAAGCAAGAGCATTTGTACTACAAGTATACAAAACATGAAGCATGTGACCAAGGTAACCCAAAACAGTCCTAGAACATGTTAAAATGAGTCTAAAACATGTATGGAAGTAGGCCAAAATATGCTAGCGTGAAGGGTATGAAGCATGGTGAATGCAAGGCAAATAAGGTGGATTACACTACACCTATTAAGACTAAGCATGGAATGACTTAAGCAACAAAAATCAGAGGTATATCATGGCAAAATAACTCCAAATAAGCACTGAAATGAGAGCTCGCAAGCTATGGCATGAAGGCATACGCAATGATCCATGTTAAGGCATAAAACACAAACTCTCCAAAGCATGGAATAAGTGAAAGATGCAAGTTTATGGTCACACTACATGGACTAAAATCACATAATAACTGATGCCAAATCATTGAAATAGGCCAAGCAATGCATGCTAGTGGATTCAATACACAAAGCTAACAAGCTAGATTGAACCAAGGCTATACAAAGCAAGTCATGCATGGCCAAAACCACCAAAATCAGAGCTAAAGCATGTTAAAACATGAACAAAAGCTTCTCAGAGCTAAGCCAAAAGCATGCTAAAATGACATGTTACAACATGATGCGTGTTAGGCTATTTCATGGGATTGCACTACAAGTGCAAGGAGAATGCAAAGGCTAACCAAACCAAACCAAAACAGAGTCATGACATGACAAAACATCACCAAAAGCATGTTGAAATGGAAAGAAAACAAGCTAGAATGACATGCTACTTCATAAAGCATACAAACCTAGTTTGTGTGATTTACACTACAAGTGTATTAACCATGCATGGAGTGACCAAAGCAAGTAAAAATAGTGGTATGCCACAGAAAAATAACCACAAATACAAGCTAAGATATGGTCTACATACACTTAGTAAAGATGCTCAAACATGAGGCATATTAAGGCATGTATAGAAGATGCAAGGACAGGGGATGGCCCTCCCCTTCTTAGGACCTTAAAACACCATCCCCACCACTGAAATCCCCCTGGATTTCAGTGGTGAGAAGGCCAAAACAAGGTGGTCCCGAAGCTCACAAAAAAGGCTGAAAAATAAGGCCAAACAAGGCCTAAGAGGAGGTAAACAACCCCAAACACAAAAGTGATCTTAAGCAAACTTTTTAAGCATGCAAAAACAAAACTTTTATCAGTTATGAGCTAATTTTAAAACAGCATGAAAGATAGGCTAAAAGCTTAAAAAAGAAAAGGGGATTTAAAGGTTAAAAGCTCACCCTTGAAGACCCTCTTTATGACTGCAACTCTAGCAGGTTTTTCAAGCTCAAGGCAACCCAAGAACACCAAAATCAGCCCCTAAGCACCTCAGTAGCAAAAGGATGGTGTTTGAGTGTGTGTTTGTGTGTTAAAGTAAGACAAATCTACACTTTTGAACACAAAAATGAAGAACAAGAGTGATATAGAGACAAAGCTATATGTAACTCTCTTGGGGCAAAATTCTGAACCTGGAGGAGGGAGAAGGAGCCTCCCTCTTATAGAAGAGGAAAGCCAAAGCTTCTTGGAGAAGCTAAGCTTGAATGCCATCGCTCCATACACGTGTATGGAGGATGGCTCAAATGCTCTCCAGCTGTGCAAGCTGTCCTAAAATATCTTCAAAAAGGTGCCAAAAAGCAGCCGACCACTTGAAGTGGTCGGCCGGCCTGCTAGTAAAAGTGGCCTACCAACCACTTTAGGTGGTTAACCAAAGAAAAAACTGGTCGGCCATAGGTGGGAGAGGTCAACACACTAAATGCAAGGTGGTGGTGTGGTGGCTGACCAGAAAAGATGGTCCAAAGACCAAGAAAGCCAGTTATCTGACAAGAAAACTAGTTGGAAAAAGGAAAAATGGTCTCCAAGGAGAAATACTGGTCTCCCACCCTTATACCACCTTCGAAACAAGGAAAGCAAAGTTTGTACCAAAAACAAACCAAAGCGAATGCAAGACGAGAAATCGGGAGGCGAAACACGCGGCCAAAAGCCCCAAAAACTAGCTGACGAGCATCAAAAGTGGTATGCAACCACAAAAGTGGTCTCTCGGACCACGATGTTCCTCTAGGCCGAGGCAACAAGGTGTGGTTCAAAAACCACGCCAAACGGAGAATGTTAAGCGGTCCCGAGACAAGGCGCGCGGCCAAAGGCTCCAAAAATCAAAAACTAGTCTCCAAATGGGAAAAGTGGCCTACGACTACGAAAAGTAGTCTACGATCACAGAGAGATGCTCTACAAAACCACTCCCTCCCTCCGAGAATGGAAAACAAGACTTAGTCCGCAAACCGAGCCAAAGCACAAAGAGTTCCGAGGCTCGGAGGCAAGGCTCTCAGCCAAGACTACGAAACCTCAGAATGAGCACAATATGCACCATCACCAAGCGCTCAATCGATGACGTCTGAGTCTTAAGGTCAGTCAAAAATGGGGTGTCTACAAGCATGTGTTTCTACTTCTTAGTGGGTTTGTTTAGGCTCATTTTTGTGACTTTTTACACCTTCCATAACTCTATTTTTGGCTGTCTTGGTCACCTCTTGCATGCTTCTTGTACTTGTAGTGTAATCCTACTTGTAGCTTTGCAAAGTAGCATGCCTTTGTGCCTTGAATTTGCTTAGTTCAAACATGTTTTTAGTCATTATTTGCCATGTCATAACTCTGTTTTGGGTTGGTTTGGTTGCCTCTTGTATGCTCCTTGCACTTGTAGTGCAATTTTGTTCACTAGCCTAGTGTATTCGGTGTTTCAGCCTATTGATCTAGCATGTGTATGCTCTACTCCAGCACATTTTTGGCTATGTTTTAGCATGCTTTAGGTCTGATTTGAGTGGTTTTGGTCATGCGTGCTTGGCTTTGCATAGCTATAGTGTATTTGGCTTTGCTAGCCTTGCACTTTGAGACCTCTAGCATGTCATATTTGAGCTTTTTGCATGGCATAGCATCATTTGGCATGTTATTTCATACCATATACCTCTGCCATATTCTTGCATTTATCGCCCTTTTGTTGTGTTTGAGGTTTGGGCCTTATGCTTCACTTGTGAGCCAACTTGCATGCACGTTTGTCTAAACTTTTGGGCTATCACTTTAGCATGTTTTGGCCTCTGTTTTGGCATGTTTTAGGTTTGTCCATAGCTGGTTTGACCATTTGTTCTTGATATTGCATGCCTCTTGTGTGATGCTCTTCACTAGCCTTAGTGTTTTTTGGCCTTTAACATGTATTGCATGCATGTCTAGCATGATTCAGTGTCTTTAGCATGTCATTTCAGTGCTGAAATATATGCCATCGCATCCCACTAATTCACTCTTTCAAAACTAGTGGACTCTCACTTTAGGACTTAACCGATTAAGGGACTAATTGGTAATCTAAAATGTGTAAACAAAATGAATCAAGTAAAACATGGCCAAGATAAGCATGTTGTTTGTATTGCATGTGTTTGGATCGAACATTAATCCAAACACGAGAAATGTGGGACGTTTCATACTCATAGTGATGAAACGTGTCACATTTCTTGGTCGCCGACGCCCTTAATTGTGCATGATAGGGTGGAGGCCTTTCGAGTCTTATGTGTGCATTCATTGAGTTTTGTGCAAGCTTGATCCTTTGGCCACCTTGCATTGAAAATGTTTAGTTGTTGGCTCGAGAGTCAAGTGCCATACTCCTTTGAGCTTGAGATATGATAAGGAGTGTGGAAATGCATACATTTCCTTGCAAATACACTGTCTTGCCTCTGTTTGTGCTCTGTTGCAGCAACAGGAGGAATTTCAGCCCTCAAGATGTACTTGAGATCAGAAAGAAGCAATTTGGAAATCGGTGTAATTTTCAAAGATTCAAAAGAGTGCAAACAGAGGCGTCTTGAGGCAAGGCGGTGGATTTCCGGGAGGACGCAACCAAGCATGAATATCTCCCTCGCCCGCGAGGCCATTTATCGCTTCTGTTAGCTAGTTGTAGTTAATTACCTGTGCTGTAATTAATTTAGCTTAGTGCTTTGTAATATTCTAATTAGCTTAGATTAGCTAGTTATTCAATTTGGTTTGTAATAATTAATTAGCTAGAATAGTTAGTTAATTAGTTGGTTTGTAATAGTTAGCTTAATTAGCATACCTAGTTAGCTTTCATTTTATTCGAACCCTCCGTCGAGAGGGCAAATGTTGTAATAAGTGTGTGTGTGTGTGTGTGTGAATGTCTTCCAACCCCACGTCTTTCTTTCTTTTACTTATCCACTTTTGAAGGTTAGTTTATGGCATATTTCAATTAACATACCTTATGCCTTGCATGTTTGCATCATTCATTTGTCTTGCATGCACCGGGCTCGGCGTATCATTAAAATCACATTGTATTTCAAAACACTTATGTGAATACATGTATCAAATGTCGCATTTATATGCCATCTTAGATAGCCGAGCCCATTTAGTTGCATTTTGCATGTGTTGCATTAGGCACTTAACATAGTTAGGATCATGCATTGATTTTTAACTAGTTGTTGTTTTGGCTCAGAGTACACTGTATGTGTTTATGCTTTAGTATCCTTGCATATGTGTAAGTGACTGCCATGATAGCATGTTTGCCATGAGGCTATGTGCTTAAGTGATTAACTACATGAATGCCTGTGGATGAAGGCTTCATTGCTTGAATTGGAATAATTCATCAAAATGAGCGTTTTAAGCCCACTTGTTTGTGGCAAATCATGTTTTAAGCCCACTTGAGGGTGGCAAATCCGCATTTTAGCCTACTTGAGGGTAGCAACTTCAAACCATTTTCGAAAAACAAATATGAGATGTTTTGTTCCATATTGAGTGATTTAGTATATACTTTTATGCTGTGCGTATCACATAGTAATTCTAGATTAATAACCGGAATAAGAACACATGTGTTTATAAAAACAACATATCATATTAGTAGAGGCCGATCTTTGATCGGACGAGCAGAGGTGCTCATTTCAGGACCTTCCCCTCTTATACCCAAGTTCCCGAGCCGAGGCAACTTTGGTAATGATCGACACGTGGCCTTAGGCACGAGTCAGGGTTTCCTAAATTTTTCAAAAACAAAATATTTAGGTGGCGACTCTAAAATCTGGCAAAGCAGTCCAAGTTTGGTGTTTTTGATTCAAAATTGATTTTTCAAAACCAATTACCGGATTTGGACTCTTTGGTGATTTATCAGTCTTACATTGCACTTTGTAAGATTAGATCTAGAACCGTGACAGGAGTTCGAACTGTAGTAGCTAGAACCTAATCTGCGCCGTCTCCGAAAGGGGGGCGTGCGGAGCGAGTTTGGGCGGTCTACACCCATTTTAATGATTAAGTGTTAAATAGGATTATTTTAAGAAATAATGCCTATGGCCCTCCTATCACGACCCAAACCCGCCCCTAAAAGTTTAGCGTCGTAACTGGCCAGTAATCCTTGAATTACCAAAGGCCTTCCTGTACAATCATAAATAATCGAGGCTAGTGGAAACAATATACAAAAATGCTAATAGTCCAATGAGCTGTGCATCTATATGAACAAATATTTACATGCAAAAACATTAATTTACCCACATAATGATTCATAACTTATAACACAACATCTTAAACAATACATATGCACAAGCCGAAGGTGTACATCATAATCAAAAGCTTGCCAACGGCCTCCCAGGCCTAGCCCCAACTCAGAGGCACTCAAAACAACTTGGTAGGCTTCAGGTGGTGGCTTGACTAACAGTATTCATCTAGGCTTGACCTCCAAGATGCTCACCTATCCATACATATACCAAAACAGTGAGCTAAAGCCTAGTGAATAACAAATGCGTAAAGAAGTTATGGACGAAGACATTAAAATCAACCAGTTATGGTAGCAAGTCCGTTCACATAGCAGTATCATGTTTGTTAAATACAAGCATAGCAACCATAAGGGCCACATGTATATGTAGCGGTCTTTAAGATCATAGTTGGTATAGACGTTCATATAAACCAATATCTTGTATACATAAAGCCATGGTATTATTATCCCCAGGTCAGGGCCACATGAACATATTCCACGGTATTCTTACCCCCGGGTAAGAGCAATATGAACATATACTGCTGTATTATTACCCTCGGGTAAGGGCCATGTGAACATCCACAACGGTATTGTTACCCCCAGGTAAGGGCCACGTGCACATATACCGCGGTATTGTTACCCCTGGGTAAGGGACACGTGCACATATACCACGGTATTGTTACCCCCGGGTAAGGGCCACGTGAACATATTGCATGAGTTCATTTATTCAATAAATCATATCAAAGCAGTCCTTAACAATGATAGTCAGAAAGAAATATAACTTAAATATAACTTTACAACATCGTTACCCGCAGTACTTGGTCGGATGATCCACCTTAACGGTTCAATCTGTAGAAATACAACCAACCACAACAAAACACATTTTCCTTTAATTCATTCAATCGGTTCATTCGTTACATATTCGATAAAGTGTTTCTATTCTTTCTTTAATTTCTTTTATGCTCATGTAATGCATATGGATGTATATGACACATAAAAACTATGTAAATAAAGGCCCAGAAGTCAGAAAATGAAAAGGAAACAAAATCGGAAAAGTTGCCCTGTTGGGTCGCTCGTGCGGTGACCTTGGTTGCATGAGCAGTGGTAAAGCAAAAGGCAACTTTGGGCGACCAAGGCTTGGCCGCTCGAACCGGGGCCCAGGCCACTCGAGCGGTCTGGGTTGAAAAACTGTTCGAACATGGTTCATTCACTTCGAACTCCCCATTTTCTAAATCCAAGCTCCATTCCATACCCTTCAAAGCCGAAAACTCATAAAAACATGTTGAAATACACATCATTAACTTTCAACAAAACTCATAACTTCTTGACAAATCCAATTTCTACTTAAAAGATCAAAACATTTAACTTAAGGTGCAAAATCATAGAATAACCATATTTGAGTTCCAAGCTTCAAAATCTATGGAGAAATTCCTTAGGAATCTTGCAAGCAAACAAGTTTTAAACATGAATTTCATGATATAATGCCATATATACAAAGATTCAACATCTTTTTGATTTATAAAACACAATACATGCAAGTGATCATATATAGTCCATGAAACACACTCTTTTACACTTACTCTTCAAGGTTTAAGAGATCAAACCTTACCTAGAGTCTTCATAGACACTTGATCTTGCATAATCTTGACAAATTCAAGCAAAATCTTGAGTTTCTTCTTTGATTCCTACACTTTCCTTCTTCTCTTTGAACTCTCTCTCTCTCTCTCTCACACACACACAAATTTTTGTTTCTCTTTTTAATGGATAAGTTTGAGCTCAATGTATCACATATATATCTATATATATGACTAAACTAATAAGGGTTGCCCAAACACTACTTAGCGAATTAGACGGAAATCAATTTTCAATTAAACTTTCCAAATGGTTCCAAATATTCTGATTAGGCTATCCATGTGCTTAATTTCGATTTCTGAACCCACTAAGGTCGTCAATTTCAGTTCCGAAGTCGTAACCCAACAGATATTTCCCCAATTCAGACATATATTTCCAAATTAACTCATATTACTTCATAATAACATAAAGGCACTGTTGCCATGTATTTTGGGGCCATTACACCTCCATTGTTGGTAAATAAAAATTCTGATTAATTGAGATTCAAATGATACTAAAAGGGACGGTTGGGTTTTAATTAATTAGTTTATTTTATTTATTTTGTGACAAGTATAAGTGTGACTAGTGGGAGTGTCGGCTAAAATGAAGGCGTAATCTTACATGTTCATGCTATGTAACTAAACAATGGTTTGCACTTAGACAAATATTATATGGTAACCAAAAGGTGTCATATGAGTTGATTTGGAGGCCAAAAGAAAAATTGGGAGTCATAAATCAATTTAATTTTTTTTTCCTAAAAGAAAAAGAAAAATGATAACATGCGATGATATTATGATGGGTTGTAGCTACCCACCCATTCAAGGTATGTTCATTTATTTCAATTTTTTTTTTTTGTACATACAGGATTGTTTTGCCAACGCTCACTATGAATGTTTTAAATATAAGTGTCATATTTGTGGGGCTATAAATTGTTTATGATTGTTTGAATAATAATTCTAGTGAGCATTACAACAGTAGATTCAAAATCCCGCATCCTATGGTTTTATATACAATGCAATACTTACATTCTTTTGACACATGTTTTTATTTTTTTTATTTTTAAATTTTTAACATATGTAGTTCAAAATGACCAACTTTAATCCTTTGTCCAAAATTCCTGATGATAATCACTTGACTAGATCAAACTATGTGGACTGGAAGAGAAATTTAACAATTGTCCTCACTGCTGAAAAACTGCACCATGTCCTAACCATTGATTCACCCGTGCTTCCTGAGGAAGATGCCATTGATGAACAACGTGAGGCTGCTAGGAGGTGGCATGAGGCAGATGATGTTGCAAAATGCTACATATTGGTCTCAATGACCAATGTATTGCAAAAGCAGCATAAGGGTGTTCCTACTGCAAAAGACATGATGGTTAACTTGAAAGAAATGTTTGGAAAACAGCGCAGAAGTGCATGCCAAACAGCCATGAAAGGTTTGATGTCCACCAAAATGGTGGAAGGTACTCCAGTACGGGAACATGTTCTAAAAATGATATCTTTCATTAACATACTAGAAACTTTGGATGCAAATATTGAAGGTGAAACTAAAATTGATGTGATACTTTCATCTTTACCAGATTCTTATAATCAGTTTATTTTGAATTACAATATGAATAAGATGATTGTTGCACCATCAAAGCTGCTCAATATGTTGCAAGCAGTAGAGGATCTTATTAAAAAGAGCCAACCTACTGTGATGATGGGTGAGAAGGAAGGTCCTAGAAAATTCAAGCCAAAGGGCAAGAATAATTTTAATAAGAAACCTATGGGCTCCAAGTTCTCTGGAAAAACACTAGGTGTTTTTAAAAAGAGCATAGATAAGAAGAAAAACAAAGGAAATTGTTTCCATTGCGGAAAGCCTGGCCATTGGAAGAGAAACTGCCGTCATTATTTGGCAACACTGAAAAAAGACAAACCTTCAGAAGGTATGTAAAATCTGTTTGTTATTAAAACGAATTTATTGATTGGTCCTCCTAATGCTTGCTGCGTAGACTCTGGTGTGACCTTACACATTTGCAATATGTTGCAGGGGTTCAAGGAGACCAAAAGGCTTAATGAAGGGGAGATGCTTATAAAGTTGGGAACAAATGCAACAGTTGCTACAGTTTCCATAAGAATATTTTATTTGGAATTATCATTTAATAGGACTATAGTTTTAGAAGATTGTCTATTTGTTCCAAACATCCATAGAAATTTAATTTATGTTTCAAAGTTAATTTCGTTGGGATATTGTTTTTCCTTTTCTTCAAAAGTTGTTATTAAGCACAATAATAAATTTGTGGTTCTGACAATTTAATAGATGGTCTTTACTTTATTAGTCCTATTGATAATTCAGTTAATTGTGTTGAGAATGATACATCCACCGGTACGTTACCCCTTAAAAGAAAAAGGGATGTTAATCAAACTTACAAGTGGCACTTGAAACTTGGTCATATCAATTTAGAACGTCTAAATAGATTGGTCAAGGATGGGCCTTTAGATTTTTTGAAAATTGAGCCTTATCCAATTTGTGAGCCCTGCTTGCAAGGGAAAATGTCTAAAATTCCATTTCTGGGAAAAGGAATTAAAGCCACAAAAGCTTTGGGATTAATACACACGGATGTTTGTGGTCCAATAAATCACATGGCAAGAGGTGGTTTTTACTATTTCATTACATTCACCGATGATTATTCTAGGTATGGTTATTTGTACCTAATAAAACATAAGTCTGAATCCTTTGAAAAGTTCAAGGAATTTCGTAATAAAGTAGAAAAGCAACTTGGAAAAAGCATCAAAGCTCTTCGATTAGATCGTGGGGGAGAATGATTTTTGAACTTATTTAAAGGAGAATGGTATCATATCTCAATTAATCCCCATGGGCACACCACAAAATAATGGCGTGGCAGAAAGAAGAAACATAACCTTATTAGATATGGTTCGTTTAATGATGAGCATGTCAGAACTGCCAATTTCCTTTTGGGGATTTGCATTAGAAATTGCTATTTATTTGTTAAATAGAGTTCCTACTAAATCAATTCCTAAAACTCCATATGCATTATGGACTGGAAAAAAAGTCTAGTCTAAAGCATATTAGGATATGGGGTTGTCTAGCACATGTGAAAAAGCAAAATGTTGATAAATTGGAATTGAGAACTAATAGATGCATTTTCCTTGGATATACTAAGACGGCATTTGGTTATTGTTTTTATAATCCTAAAGAATAAAAAATTATTGTTAGCAGAAATTATATTTTTTTATAAGAGAATTATGTTTTCAAAGAAAATAAAAACAAGAATTGTTCTTGAAGAAGTAACTGACAATTCAATGGATGTGGCACATAGTCAAAGTGAAGGACAAATAAGTAAGCCCACTGAACTAATTGTTGCACAAGAATCTCGGCATGGTAAAAGGATCATTAGACCTCCAATTAAGTTATCTCTGTTAAATGAGATTTATCAGATGGAATCAGAGTTGTCTAATGATGATCCATTTACATACGAAGAGGCAAATAATGACAAAGATGCCAGGCATTGGCAAAAAGCTATGGAATCTGAGATTGACTCAATGTATTCTAATAAGGTTTGGACCTTAGTAGATAAACCTGAGGATATTAAGCCCATAGGTTACAAATGGGCATATAAAAGAAAATTAGGACCCAATAGAAAGGTAGAGACCTACAAAACAAGACTAGTGGCAAAAGGATATAACCAAAAGGCTGGTATCGATTATGAAGAAACTTTTTCGCCAGTAGCCATGCTAAAGTCCATAAGGATTCTTTTGTCAATTGCTGCACACTATGATTTGAAATTTGGCAAATGGATGTTAAAACTGTATTTTTGAATGGCTATATTCTAGAAAAATTTATATGCACCAATCAAAAGGTTTTATATCTCATGGTGTAGAAAATAAAGTGTGCAAATTAATGAGGTCCATTTATGGTCTCAAGCAAGCATCTCGGAGTTGGATTATTCGTTTTGCCAAGGCAATCAAATCGTTTGGTTTTTTGAAAAATATGGATGAACCTTGTGTTTACAAAAAGGTCAGTGGGAGTGCCAAAGTATTTTTGGTTCTCTATGTTGATGACATACTACTCATTGGGAATGATGTAGGAGTAATGTCATCAGTCAAAGTATGGTTATCTAATCACTTCGCAATGAAAGACCTTGGTGAAGCTAGTTATATACTTGGGATCAAATTTTTTAGAAACCGAAAGAAAAGATTACTTGGGCTCTCACAAGTCAATTATATTGACAAAGTCCTGGCAAGATTTAGCATGCAAGATTCCAAAAAAAAAAAGCTCTTACCCTTTAGGCATGGAATTCATCTCTCTAAGGAAATAGCACCAAAAACACAAGAGGAGAGAGAGAGAAAATGATAAATATTCCTTATGCTTCGGTAGTGGGAAGTCTCATGTATGCAATGCTTTGCACTAGGCCTGACATTTGTTATGCAGTGAGCGCTGTGAGTAGATACCAATCCAATCAGGGTCCAGAGCATTAGACAACAGTGAAACACATTTTGAAATATTACAAAAGGACTAAACACTATTTCCTAGTGTTTGGTAGTGAAAATTTGGTTGTTGAAGTTTACACCGATTCAGATTTTCAATCTGATATCGATGATAGAAAATCAACTTCTGGTTTTGTGTTCACTCTTGGAAAGGAAACAATAAGTTGGAGAAGTTGCAAGCAAGATACTACTGCAGATTCTACAACTGAAGCAGAGTAAGTGGTTGCAAGTAAAGCTGCAAAGGAAACTGTTTGGATTTGCAAGTTCATTCAAGAACTAGGTGTTGTCCCAACACTTGAATCTCCTATAATTGTTTATTGTGATAATACCGGCACTATTGCACATGTTATTGAGCCTAGGGCTCATTGAAGGACAAAGTATATTGAGCGTAGATTTCTCATGATACGTGATATCATTCATAGAGGAGATATGTTTATAGCAAAGATTGCATCAACTGAAAATGTTACAGATCCTTTCATACAACCTTAACTCAAAAGGTTTTTGAAAAGCAGTTGGAGATAATGGGTATTAAATACATGTGTAATTGGTTTTGAGTGCAAGTGGGAGAATGTTAGTATTTGTGCCCTCAAAAAACCAATTTGTTGACTTTTTTGACTGGTTAAATAAATTGCATGGCATTTTATTTTGCACTTTGTATATTATTATTTTGGGCAATGTTATATTTAATGTTACATATGATGTGAACATAAGGTTCCTTGGATAACATTGTAGAAAAACATGCTAATGGTTAATGAACCAAAAGCTGAGAGTTATGATTTTTCGGTGCCTTGTAGACCCAATTAATGTTCTAGGTCATGCGTGTTGATTGGGCGTCACACTACTATGGCCTACACCTGTTTTGCTGCTTTATGATAGAATGATTAACTCTATCATTGAGGTAGTGACCTTAGGCAAATAGGTGGGTCCTATGCAATAAGTACATGCACTGAACATGATAAGTTTTGAGAACACCTATGGAATGATCATTGTTAGTTTAAAAGATAGTTATATTACAATGCACTTATTTTCCTTTGACCTGAGAGGCTTGTATAAATTAAGTAACTATTCATTTAACTTTGATATTGTCAATCGGTGATGCCAAACCAAAGGCTATACACGGACAAGTTGGGTTATGTGAGTGGTAATTGATTTATATAGGTGCTTAACATGGAATCCACCATTCTCAAAGTGAGAAAGTATATTCAAGCAATTTGTTGGACCAAAAGAAAACCGGCCGGTAACTTTTTCATAATTTTTTTTTTATACATATATAATTACAAAAGTACTATTTTTGAAAAATGCTTTTGGGGTCCAATTAGAAGAAGGAAAAATTTAGAATTCGGTTACAAGAGTTAGGATTTTCGATAGTGATAAATTTGTCCTTACCTAATAGCTCATGTGGAATATAGTTTGGTGGAAGGAAGTTTGTTACTAATTGTAAGAAAGGGCCTCACTTGTAATTCTATACTTTTAGGGGTTTAATTGTAATGTGTTAATGGACATTATTGCAATTAGTGGAAGTTTTATATTATCTATTTAAAAGATAATTAATGAAAAATTAGATAAGTTGTATCTTGTATATTTAAGATAAAAGATACATATTTTATTTTATCCCCACAACTAAAAGATAGAGATCTCTAAGGATCCCACCTACATGCAAACTCTATCATGTGTTGTGTACATATATTAGATGTATTTGATACAAAAATTGGCCATCATAATTTTTAAGGTCTGTAGAAAATAAATACACAAAAATAAATCAAAGAGGGTGTAAGGTGAATCACTTTGGAGGCGAGACACTTGGATCGCTTGGTGAGGTATTGTCAACAACACGCTTGGATTGAGGTATTTTAGATTGTGTAATCAGGTGGTGTTTTCTGAAAAAGTGTTTTTCAAAATAAATTATTTTTGCACAAACTTTCAGATAGCCTTGCGTTATGTTTGGATCTTAGAATTGAACATGAATTTGGAAACAGAGAAAAAAAAAATGTGGGTGAAATGTGAATAAAGATAATTACATTTCATCTATATTTTTTCTTTTACTTTCCAAATTTCTATCTAAATTCATGATCCAAATACAGTCTTAATCTTAATAAGTTTTGAACTTTAATTAATTGTAAAACTTGCCGTGCATTCTGAATTTGTAGTAGTTTTGAACTGCGAAGTTGGTCTTCTTCACCAAGATTTGCCAAGGCACCAAATGCAGTGTCACAAAGCGAAAAAATTATTTCAATAAGAATAGCCTTTCCCAAATGAGACCTTTTGTTCTTAATCTTGAAATGATTTGTGGTAGTAGACATACGATGTGTTACCACCACTCTCACTGGCTTGCTTGAGCATGACGGGTTTGATGCACAATTCACCTAGTAATGGACAACTTTTATATGAATTTCTTTCCTTAATTGAAAATTGAAAGAATAAACATAATTGAAAACTACATAGACACAAATCGACATATGAGTAAATTCAATAGTTCAGTCCCAAATTCTAATTTTACAAAATTAAAGCGACAAGAGAGTGAAAGATATTGAAAATTTTGCATCGCAAATAGATTTTTTTAGAGCACAAAAAAACAGGTTCACCTCTACAAGAGGAAATGGCATTGGAGGTGGGAAACAAAAGAAAATAGAGAAATAAGGGGGAAAAAAAAATATATTTATGCTCCAATTTTAGCCTCTCATACTACTTGTATTGGGTTACAAGAAGAAGAAGAAGGAAAAAAAAAAAAAAGAAAGATGTTTAAAGTAAAATAATAATATTTTTGCTTAATAAAAATGTCTACTTGGCAAAATAACAAACACACAATTAAATTGAAAAAATATCCAATATAAAAATAAGGAAAAAAAAACTTCAAAGAGGTAAATTGAAAACATTTTAGAAAAAAAAAGTTTAATAAGAAAAATTATTTGATAGTTTTGGAGGAAGTCAGTATGGTGTCCCAACATTATTTTTATTAATTAAAGCAGTAGGATTTAACACTTTTATATTGCTTTTAAGGAGACAACATAACAAATAGTATCAGATAAATGACGCAAAATATTACTCTAAAACTACCAAATAATATCTCAATAATAACTCTGCCAAATCTTTGTACAATATCTTGCTTTAAGATTGATATTGTTGCTATGGTTGGCTTAAGCCTGGATGAGGTCTAAACCAAAATGTTAATGGAAGGCTTTCATTAAAATAATATTTGACATGGGTAAGCTCATAAAGGATATAGCCCACTACTGAGGGCCCAATACATAATTCAAATACTACAGCCCAATGTTGCTGGAGCTCAACGTGGCATTAAGAACCAATGACATTTAAACACGTGGCAAGAGAAGGACAAGCCACATAAGCACACAAAGATCCTGCAAAGTTATTGCACTGCACATCAGCCATTAATGGGATTCCTTACAGCATTTATTGCGATAACCCCTCCTCGTCGGGACAGAATGACCTCACCATGAACAAGGCAAGCTAGAGCATAGACTTTCGGCCAAGGTGACAGGTCGGAAGGGGCAACGAAATGATTATCAAAGGATATAAGTAGGCATCGAAGACAAGAAAAAGGTTAAGCTTTCTATCACTAAACTATCTCTACATTCCATCTCTCTTTCTAACTTGCTCGTCAGAGGGTTCATTGGCTGACTCCCCGTTCCCCGTTGAACTCTTGTGCATGTTTCTCTGTGGGCTTGGTACCTTGGACATTGGTTTGGGAAGCATGGATTAGTCCGACCCGTTCCATTTGGAACACGCTGTAATATCAGTTGGCGCCGTCTGTGGGAATCCTTTTGCTCCGCACGCCAGTTATGCTCATTGTCGCCGGAGACCCTTTCCCAATAACCCTTTCCTGCCACCCACCAAGGTGGATGGTCACAACTAGATCCATGGCTTCTCACCACAATGTTGCTGACCACCAAGCTGACCCTCCCAATCCAAACAACTCGCCGCAGTATTTCACCGAGCTCACAAACAGCATTAACCGCCTGGCCGAGTAAAACCAAGCCCTAATTAATGCTCTACTCCAAAGGAACCTTCCTATGCCTCCTCCACCACCTCCAGATATCCCACCTAACCAAGAACGAGCCCCGAGCCATACTATCCAGTAGCCCCATCCACCCAACTTGGAAGGCTTGCGACCCCCTCCCCCAGATATGAACCGCCACCCCGAGTCCCACCTCCATCGGTCCAGGCACCCACCCCTGAGGGAGAGGCCAGTAGTGTCCAGCCCCACTGCATTCTGGGGGTGACAACATTCCTCTCTGGGACGCGGAACTCCGAGCCATAAAGCTCTAACTCCAAGGAGTGATGTAGAACATACAACATAAACCATCTACCACAGCCAACTCATCATTCGTTGTTTTCATCAGGGACAAACCTCTACCTCCTAAGTTTAAAATGCCCTCGATTGACTCTTTCGACGGTACAACGGACTCAGTCGATCACTTGGAGACCTACAGGACCCTCATGATCCTCCATGCATTTCTTGATAAAATCATGTGTCGGGTTTTCCTCATAACGCTTAAGGGGTCGGCTCGACTGTGGTTTAGTCAACTACCGATGGACTCTATCTCTACCTTTCAGCACCTGAGTGACTCTTTCCTTATCCACTTCATTGGTGCCCAGCGCCAACGGCGTTCGGCAACTCAACTCCTCAACATCCGTTAGACGGAGGGAGAGTCACTATGCAGCTTCGTCACCCGCTTAAACACCGAGGCCTTACAAGTGGCAGAAAATGATGACAAGGTCATTCTCACGGCTTTCATGGCCGGTCTACGATCATCCGATTTCCTTTTTTCCCTCTCAAAAAACCCCCTGACCTCCATGGCAACCCTACTCTCCAAAGTCCAAAAATACATGAACGTCGAAGATTCTCTGGCCGCCCGACAAGATCCTACAGCCAAAAACCCAACCCCCCGAGAAAAGAGAAAGGACTCAAAAGCCAGAAACACCCAGTACACTTACCAAACACCTCAGTATACCGATCGACCAACCCGAGCCGACCGGTCGGCGTTAACCCGACCGCCCGGCCGGTTCGAACGATACACACCCCTCAACTTTCCCATGGAACAAGTCCTGAACTAGATTCAACGAGACTATCCCCTAAAGTGGCCCCAATCGTCACGATCTCTTTCTAACCTGCGAGACCAATCCAAATACTGCCGTTTTCATCAGGACCACGACCATAATACCGAGGAATGTGTTAACCTCAAAGATAAGATCGAGTGCTTGATACGCCAGGGACGTCTCAGTCGATTCATGGAAGCCCGTCCTCAGCAAAGGCAAAGGACTGAACCTATCAGAAACAACCGCCGGCACGCCCTTCCTCGACAACTCGCACAACCTAACCAAGGTCATGATTGCCCTCCACAGCAACCTCGGGCACAAGGTAACCCTACCCCCCCTGTTGGAGAGATCAGAGTTATTGCTGGCGGGCTTGCTTGTGGAGGACCATCCCGCTCGGTCCAGCGGGCAGAACTCAGAAAAATAAGGCAGGGCTCAGACAAAGAAGTTACCACATTGGACCGACCCTCCAAACAGCCCAAGCAGTGGATGAAGCCTATCACCTTTACGGAGGCCAACTGCACAGGCATCCGTTACCCCCATGACGACCCCCTCGTCATCTCTGCCCTCTTCTCCAATTACAAAGTCAGACGGGTTCTCGTTGACAACGGCAGTTCTTCAAACATCATCTTCCTAAATGCCTTTCGCCAACTCAAGATCGGGGAAGAAAGTCTATCCCCTTTCCAAACCCCATTGGTCGGTTTTACTAGAGATCGGGTGACCTCCATCGGCTCCATCGATCTTCCCATCACAATCGGAGAATACCTACGGCAGACCACAAAGTTGCTCACCTTCCTCGTCGTCGACTGTCCCTCTGCTTACAACATTATCCTCGGCCACACCGCCCTAAATGCTTTCCAAGCTATCACATCCACTTTCCATCTTACTGTCAAATTCCCTACCGACCTTGGGGTCAGCACGGTAAGGGGAGAGCAAACCGTGGCCAGAGAATGTTACGTCACTTCACTTAAAGAGGTCAAGCTAAATGAGGCTATGATCATTGAAGGACTCGACGTTAGAGACAAGGATGAGCTGGTCAGAGGGGAACCAGTGGAAGAGCTTGTCGAGGTCCTCATCGATCCCACCAACCTGACAAAAACTACCAAGATCGGCAGCCAACTATCCTCCCAGGCCAAGGCCGACCTTACGGCCCTCTTGATTGAGCACAACAATGTATTTGCTTGGACCCACCCCGACATGCCGAGTATTGACCCCTCCTTCATCACCCTTTGTCTCAGCATTGAGCCCCATTTCCCACCCTTCCGCCAGAAGCAGCGCATCTTTCACCCGGAACGCAATACTTTTATTGCTTCTAAAGTAGATAAGCTCCTTGAGGCATAGTTTATAAAAAATGTGGACTGCCCCAGGTGGCTGTCGAATGTGGTCTTGGTCCGTAAAAACAATGGTAAATGGCGGCTCTGCGTCGATTACTTCAACCGTAATCGAGCTTGGCCCAAAGACAGTTATCCACTTCCTCGTATAAATCTGCTTGTTGACCCCACAGCTGGTCATCAAATGCTTAGTTTTATGGATGCCTTCTCTGGGTACAACCAAATTCTGGTGCACTCGCCTGACCAGGAACACACCTTCTTCATCACCGACCGGGGAACCTACCATTATCATGTCATGTCATTCGGGTTGAAAAATGCCGGAGCCACTTACCAACGGTTGGTCAACACCGTCTTTCATCATCAGATAGGCTGGAACATGGAAGTATATGTCGATGACATGCTAGTCAAGAGCAAACTCTCCACTGATCATTTGGCCGACCTGTGAGAGACCTTCGGCACCCTACAAAAGTATCAAATGAAGCTCAATCCGGAGAAATGCGCCTTCGGCGTAGGATCTAGGAAGTTCTTGGGTTTCATGGTTAGTCAGCGGGGCATCGAAGCTAACCCTGAAAAGATCAAGGCCTTGATAGAAATGCAGTCACCCAAAACGGTTAAAGAGGTCTAGAGGCTTACTGGCAGAGTCGCCGCTCTCAACCGTTTCATTTCCCACGCAACGGACAAGTGCCTCCCTTTCTTCAAAGTTCTTTGGCAGACTTTCGAGTGGACGAATGAATCCGAAGAGGCTTTTCAACAATTAAAGCAGTGTATGGCCAACCCCCCCTTACTCTCTCAGGCGCCCACGAGTGAGCCTCTTTTTCTCTATTTGGCCGTGTCGAGCACCACAGTCAGTGCGTCCCTCATCAGGGAGGACGGTTCAGTACAGTGCCCCCAGAACAGAACTACCCATTGCTACAAAAAATGTCCTTGGCCTTGGTTACCGCCTCAAGACGACTCCGTCCTTACTTCCAAGACCACTCCATAGTGGTCCTCACTGACCAGCCTTTGAAGAAGATAATGCAACAACCAGAGTTGTCCGGCAGACTTATGCAATGGTCGGTCGAGCTCAGCCAATTTGACATCTCTTACCGACCTTGAACGGCAATCAAAGAGCAGGTTATTGTCGATTTTATCCTAGAATTCACTAATCCCACTCCAATCACAGCTTCTCTGCCCCCGCAATCCTACACTGAGGCAGAAGACCCCCACTCTTGGACCCTCAACGTCGATGGATCATCCCGCAAAGAAGGCAGTGGGGCTGGTCTCATCCTCACCGCCCCCGAGGGTGGTTATTTCAAGTGTGCTCTCCGCTTCTTGTTCGACGCAAGCAATAATGAGGCTGAATATGAGGCATTGATCGCAGGTCTCCACTTCGTTAGAGACATTGGTGTCAGCTATATCCAAGTGTTCAGCGATTCCCAGGTCATTGTCAGACAAATCACGGGGGAATTCGATGCCAAGGAAGACACAATGCGGGCTTACAGGGATATTGCACTCCCCCTTGCTCGCCTCTTCAATAATTTCCACATCAAGCACATCCCTCGGACGGAAAACTCCAAGGCAGATGAAATGGCTCAGTTAGCTTCTGCCGACCAGTTAGACCTCAGCCATGGTGTTCGCCTTGAATACCTCGCCCACCTAGTCATTTCCCCACAACAGCAGCAAGTTCACTTTCTTCAAAATGAACCTATTCCATGGGCGGGAGATATCCTGTTATTTTTGACAAATGGAGAATTGCCCGCCGACAAACACCAGGCCGCCAAGGTTAGGACCCGGTCGTCCAACTACATTCTTATCAACAATTTCTTGTACAAACGTGGCTTTTCACGCCCATACCCGAGATGTCGCAATCTTGCTCAAGTGACCTATGTGATGAGAGAAGTCCACGAGGGTGTATGTGGTAATCATTCGGGTGCCAGGTCACTAGCCCACAAAATATTTCGCACTGGTTACTTCTGGCCTACTCTCAACCAAGATACCATTGAATTCGTGCTTAAATGTGATAAGTGCCAACGCTTTGCTAAAATCCCTCATGCTCCTCCTACGGAATTGATCACACTTTGCAGTCCTTACCCATTCGCCAAATGGGGGATCGACTTAGTTGGCCTATTGCCCACTAGCCGAGGCCAAACCAAATTCGCAATCGTCGCCATTGATTACTTCACTAAATGGGTGGAGGCGGAACCCCTTGCCACAATTACCGAGCGGAACACAACCAGATTCATCTGGCAGTCGATCGTGTGCCGATTTGGCATCCCTCAAGCCATCGTCTCCGACAATGGCAAACAATTCGACAATGCCAAGTTCAGGGAATTCTGTGCAGAACTTCAAATCCAGCCATGTTTCTCTTCCCCAGGTCATCTCTTAGCCAATGGCCAAGTTGAGGTTACCAACCGTTCTTTTCTGAAGATCATCAAAACCAAGTTAGAAGCTACTAAGGGACTCTGGGCTGAGGAATTACCAAACATACTCTGGGCCTACCGCACTACCGCCCGAACCCCCATTGGGGAGACCCCCTTTTGCTTAACATACGGCGCTGAGGTGGTGATCCCAGTGGAAATCTGTTTGCCTACCCCAAGGGTTCTACACCCGAATGTCGAACTAACTGAAGAACTGTATCAGGCAGACTTGGACCTAATTGAAGAACTCCGAGAGACCACTGCTGTCAGGCGAGCCTCATATCAACAGGAAATGAGAACACATTACAACCGCAAAGTCTGACCGAGGGAGTTTTCCGTGGAGGACCTTGTTTTGTGCGAAGCAACTCTTGCCACCAAAAATCCGGCTGAGGGCAAGCTGTCAGCCAAGTGGAAGGGACCTTACGTTGTTAAGGCCAGACCTCGTCCGGGCACTTACCGACTTTAGGACATGGAAGGTCAAGATCTCCCTCATCCGTGGAACGCCGAGCACTTGAACCTTTATTTTCAATAAAGCCTTATTTTTGTATTGATCAATTACTGTATGTTCTTTTTGAAAATCTACACACTTAGATGTTCTTGTTTTTTTCTCACATGGTGTAAATTTGTGATTAATGGGCTACACTTTAAATGACAACAATCTTATATCTCAGTTATCTATGTGGTATTTCAATAACACCTTGCTTGCAGCCTCAGCCAGACTGAGTTACTTAATGCCTCAGCCAGACTTCTTAAAGCCTCAGCCAGACTGAGCATGAAGAGCTCAGCCAGCCTGAGTTACTTAAAGCCTCAGCCAGACTGAGCATGAAGAGCTCAGCCAGACTGAGTTACTTGAAGTCTCAGCCAAACTGAGTTAATTATGGCTCAAGCCAAACTGAGCACGAATGAAGAGCTCGGCCAAGGCCATTCTTGCAACTTCATGATTGTGGCATAGTTGCCATACTTAGTCAAATTCCAGGTCCATGCTTGTACGCCTCTTAACATTTTTTACATTTATCTTTCATTTCTCAACACTCTTACAACATGATTTAAAACTTCACATTTTAAGACCTTTACATTTCAACGTTTTACAAGTTAGACTGGCTTCCTACTGGGTCGTGATTTAAAACTTCACATTTTAAACTTCACTTTGCGTCGTGGTTTTCTCACAACTTAGACTGGCTCCCTACTTCTCAACCTTTACTACGATTTATACACAAGCCTTATTTGAGTGACCATTCTCATTCTTTTCAGATCTATAAGAAATAAAGACAACAGTATGAAAAAACACAACTCATAATTTTATTCATTTACAAACTTACACATAAGTTCACTATAGAAATTACACCAAAAAAAAAAAACCCAACTCACAAAGAAATTACATTAGTCACTCATCCTCGCTCGAGGCCAAGTCTTCTTCGTTAACCCCCTCATCTAAGGGGGTCTGGGCCACGTCATCTTCATCGATTCTCATATTATTGAAGTCTAAGTCTGGGAACACCTCTTCTGTTTTACATTTAAACGTCTTCCAGCCACTATCCTAGAACTCAGCCATCTCATGCTTGTAGAAGTCTGACCGCTGGAAGCTTTGGATCACTTCCTCTTCACTCCTACTTCCAGTGATCGCTCCGGACGAGCCAGCCCCTCTATCCCCCTCTCTCGCCAAGCTGCTGGCGATCGCAGCATCAATAGCCATCTGGAAGTCAGCGGACCCCTTGAACTGCTCTACCGCTGCAACACATAGGTCGAGGTACGCCGCCCTCTCCGATGCTAACTTGGTCCTCTCCTCTTCCAAGGCTTTCTCCAACTCTACTTTCTCTGCCCAGTCGTTGGCCAGTGCCCTCTCCAACTCAGCGATCTTCCTATCTGCTTCTTCCTTTTCTTTGATCGACTGAACACGTAGATCTTCATTGCAGACCATGGCCTCATCCCACCTTTCGTTGGCGACGGTGCAGGCTTTCTGGGCCTCTTCCAGCTTCTTCTGCTCGCCACCCAACTGGAACTCAAGCGACACCACCTTGCGGCGTTCCACCTCCAGTTCTAATTTGGTCTCGAGTAGTTCAGCATTAGCACCATCGGCTGAATAGCCCTACACCATCGCCAGCACCTCCATCTTCTTGGCTTTTTGGGCCTCTTTCAGCCTCCTAACACACGCGCTTTGCGTGTCTTTTCTCCACTCCCCGATCTCCCTCCTTAAATTTTCAAGCTGGGTGTTCACCTCCTCCAGCTTTACCTTCAGTGGCTCAACTTTGCCTTTTGCGAACGCTGCTTTCTTCAGTAAGGCTCCTGCTAAGGTCGTCGCCTCCATCTGGGCCGAGCACAACCCCCTTAGCAATTCGGCCTCAGTGAAACTCGCCAGCGAACGCACGGCCGCGTCCTCTACCACTCCCAAGAGGCGATCGACAGCAGTCCTAGCTTCGCCTCCTTCTCCCTCCAATCGCCCAGACATTACTGGAGCGTGGTAAATGGCGGTCTTCAACCTGGCCCTCTCTCATTCTCCTTGGGGCACAGGACCCCCCTTGGGCTGTTGCTCGACCCCCTGCTCAGGGCCAGTCGCCCCATCTTCTACTTGTGTTTCGGGGCCTATGGCATCCCCCACTCCCCCCCTTGTCTCCTCCAGCTCCACCTCTGGGGTGACCTCCGCCACCCCCTCCTTCATCTTCTTCAACACTAGCCCCTCTTCACCCTTGTCCACCCTCTTCTTCTTCTTCCCCTTCAATACAGCCTCCACCTCCTTGCCACTTCTTTCCTTCAACGGATCAATTGGTGGCGGTCGTGGCTCAAAACTGCCCAAGTCCTTTTCCCCTAGCAACTTGGGGCGCAGTCGGTTTCTTTCCCTCGCGATTGGTTTCGGCGGACGACCTAATTGTGCCTCTTTGTATTTATTGGCTTTGGCAAAGATTGTCCTATCCTCCGCCTCTTGCGCTTTCCTCCTCGCCTCTAGTTCTGCCGGCTTAAGATCTCTACCGGTCGGTTGAGGGCCCAGCCTTGAGGCAAATAAGGCTGAGGGCTGAATGAGGTCATCCTACTTGGTGCCCTCTTTCTCCCTTCATGTTTTCACCTTCTTCACTCTCTCCTCTGCCGCTGCCCCCAACCTTGGCTCCACCGACTTGGTTGGCACTCTCCACACTGTGTGCACTCCTACTCCCCCGTTGGCGAACACATAGAACCACCGCGGCCTCCACCCCTTAATTGACGAAGGCAACCTCGCCACCAAACCCTTCTCTACTGCCTCTTGTAGGGTGACCCATGTCTCTTGCTGGCCCGAAGCCTTGTAGCAAGCAAAAAACTCATCCACCGTCATTGCAACCCCCTCGTTCGCTCGTGGCCACGCGCTTGCACAGGCCAATAAAATCTTTCACGCATTGGGCTTTAGTTGACCCGACGCCACCTCCAACCTGTTTAGCACATCCACTACCATTTGCGGAAGCGGAAACCTCAACCCTCCCTTCAACGCCTCCTCGTAGAGGGCAAACTCTCCCGGTCGAGCGTCGGATAGCCTCTCCTTCGGTGTCGGCAGCTTTAACTCTATTTCTGCGAGAATCTGGTATTTCTCGCACATATCCTCCAACTCCTCCACAGCAAAGGTCGACTTGTCGGCCCTCGTGTGCCAGTGATCTAGCTCAACCTAACTGATTGGCTTCGTAGCCGCTATCAGCGTGGATGAGTGGGGTCGCCCTGCCGGCTCCCCCTCACTTCCTACTCGCTTCTCCGTCCTGTATTGCTCTGCCAGGTCTACTGCGTCGTCGTCCCCCAACGCATCCAGTCTCATAGTAGGCACCTCCTCTCGAGCCATCTCTTTGGTATGCCTACGTATAGCTTCAGATGCTAGTATAAGGTAGTTCAAAAAATGTTGCAAAGGTGTATCACTCGACACAAAGGAGTTTACTCTTGAAACATTTTGGTTTTTTTCAAAAAGGTAGGTAAAGCGGATAATACCAAAAGCCCAAGGCTTGCCTGTTTTCCAAGGGTCACGATTAAATTTCGCTAGTTTGAAAATTTTCAAAAATCTGCCAAAACCGCCTTTTCAACACCCTATGTTACCCTACCCTTTCATTTCTTGTCCAATGCCTACCCTCCCCCATTACGGGATTCCGCCACGTGTACGACCACGATCCGCTGCCCCCTTCCCCTACCCTGTCTTTTCCACTTCAAATCACCACGTGCCCTGCCACTCCTCGAGCCCCGCACACTGCCAATTCTCTCAACACTCGTTCACCTTTCGCAATCGGCCCTCCTCACGGTCGGTCTCTCCATTCGGTTACCCTTCGCGGTCGGGCCCCTCTCTCAGTTGGTCCCTTCGCGGTTGGTCCCCCTCACAGTCGGTCCCTCCCTTCGGTCACTCTTCGCGGTCGGCCCTCCTCACGGTCGGTCCTTTCACTCGGTCACCCTTCGCGGTCGGCCCTTTTACGGTCAGTCCCTCCACTCGGTCACCCTTCACGGTCGGCCCTCCTCACGGTCGGTCCTTCAACTCGGTCACCCTTTGCAGTCGGCCCTCCTCATGGTCGGTCCTTTCACTAGGTCACCCTTCGCGGTTGGCCCTCCTCACGGTTGGTCCCTTCACTCGCTCACCCTTCGCGGTCGACTATCCTTATGGTCGGTCCCTCCACTCGGTCACCCTTCGTGATCGGTCCTCCTCACGGTTGGTCCCTCCACTCGGTCACCCTTCGCGGTTGGCCCTTCTCACGGTCGGTCCTTTCACTCGGTCACCCTTCGCGGTCAGCCCTCCTTACGGTTAGTCCTTCCACTCAATCACCCTTTGCAGTCGGCCCTCCTTACGGTCAGTCGTTCCACTCGGTCACCCTTCGCAGTCAGCCCTCCTCACGGTCAGTCGTTCCACTCGGTCACCCTTCGCAATCGGACCTTCTTACGATCGGTCCTTCTACTCGGTCACCCTTCGCGGTTAGCCCTCCTCATGGTCGGTCCCTTCACTCGGTCACCCTTCCCGGTTGGTCCTTCTCACGGTCGGTCCTTCCACTCGGTCACCCTTCGCAGTCGGCCCTCCTCACGGTCAGTTCTTCCGCTCAGTCACCCCTCGTCGTCAGCCCACCTCTCGGTCAGTCTTCGCCCCCCGATCTATCACAACCCTCGTTTTCTTCATTATTCCCTTCGTTGGACTAAAGCTGTACTTGGGAATGAGGGACCATTGACATGGGTAAGCCCATAAAGGATATAGCCCACCACTGAGGGCCCAATACATAATTCAAATAGTAAAGCCCAACGTTGCTGGAGCTCAACGTGGCATTAAGAACCAATGACATTTAAACACGTGGCAAGAGAAGGACAAGCCACATAAGCACACAAAGATCCTGCAAAGTTATTGCACTGTACATCAGCCATTAATGGGGTTCCTTACAGCATTTATTGCGATCACCCCTCTCCGTCGGGACAGAACAACCTTACCATGAACAAGGCAAGCAAGAGCATAGACTTTCGGCCAAGGTGACAGGTCGGAAGGGACAACGAAATAATTAGCAAAGGATATAAGCAGGGATCGAAGACAAGAAAAGGGTTAAGCTTTCTATCACTAAACTATCTCTACATTCCATCTCTCTTTCTAACTTGCTCGTCCGAGAGTTCGTTGGGGACTCCCTGTTCCCCGTTGAACTCTTGTGCAGGTTTCTCTATGGGCTTGGTACCTCAAACACTGGTTTGGGAAGCGTGGATCAGTCCGACCCGTTCCATCTAGAACACGCTGTAATATCAATATTTATTAAATAATTTATGAGGGAAATTTAATCTAACATCCCTCTCCAACTTTTAGTAATGAGAGAGATCCATAATATTTGTTTTTATAGCCTAAGGTCTCTCAAACATATCATTTCTCATCTCTCTCTCTCCTCTTCTCTCTCTCCCCCATGGTTGTCTAACATTTGGGTGGTGCCGGTGATCATGTTCTTGATGTAGTCGACGTGGCTAGGGCAATCGATGTGAGCGTAATGCCAATTCTTCGTCTCGTACTCGACCATCGCGGTGTTGATCGTGATTCCTCTTGCTCGCTCTTCCAGCGCGGCATCGATTTCATCTTAGGTCTTGCTACCAATCTTCTCATTGTGCTTCTATTGTTTTTATGTGAGTATTCCTGTTTTCTCTCTCGATTACTCACTGGGTTTCTTCTTTTATTTGCATGATCTATTGAATTTGCAACTTGGGTAATACTAAAATTGTATTGGAGGGTTAGGGAAATGGGTTGTGTGGAATTTTTCAGTTCACATTGTTGTGTTGTAGACTTCGATGTAAATTGGGTTAGTGTTGACATTGTTTAATTTGTTTATATTTCCTTTACTATGCTACATTGGCTATTTAATTTGTTGGATTTGCTATTGTTTTGCATTCTTGACACTTGTTCATTCTCACTATGAGGATGTATTGTCTGCTTGTTTATTTAAGGTTTCTTTTGGTTTGATTTTGATTTCCAGGATGGTGTCGCTAGAGAGATCAAAATCTGTCGCCGGGGAGTTTTGATGAAGAAATACGGCGGATCTGAAAATGGTTAAAGAGAAGAGAGTGGTGGTGGTTAGGGTTGGGTTTGGATTCTGGGTGTAGTGAAAGTGAGGTTAGAGAGAGAGACATGTGAAGGTGATGAAAGTGAAGAGTTATGAAGGTTTGATTGAAGACGTGGTGAAGCTCCTGTAATTGTAGCCATGAAAACTGTCTAGAGAGCTGGTGATTTTAGGAAAGTTACGGTCTCTCTTTCTATATATATTTTCATTTAGTCAAAACAGAGAGAAAATTGTGAATAAGTACGAGAAAATTGCTCAAAACAAAGTGAAAATTGTGAATAAATGAGAAAAATTTGTGAGCAAATCAAAGAAATTTCAAAACACAAATTTTTTTTTGAAAATACAGAGAAAATTAGAGAAATTGAGCAAACCAAAGAAATTTCTTAAATTTCTCTGGATTGAGTTTTCACTTGATCGAAATTTCTCTAAAAAAATGTTAAGGGACTCCGACCACTATGAAAATATTAAATGTCCTTTATCCTATAAAATTTTAATATCAAAAACCATAAAAAAAAATTCTCCAAGTTATTATGTAATTAAATTTTTTTATGACTAAAATGTTAGAGCTTAATTAAAGCCTTTAAAATGTCATAAAATTTATATTGTTATAAGCTATCTAACTAATAAAATTTACAATTTCAAAAATGAAAACTATGTTAGAAAATAAATAAATAAATAAATAAACATTGAACTTATAGAATATTTATACTGTAAAAAGTAGAACCTATTCCAAATTAATAGTCTTTTTCAAAGTGAGCCTTCGACCTAATTTGGACCTACTAAAAATACTAGAGTGGATAATTTGAAAGTCCTTCTCAAATATGTAAAATGCATATTATGTTCGTAGGTAGAGGCCATTTCGTTTTTCGTTGTGATATTCTTTTTCAAACTGGGCCTTTCGAAGAAAAAGATAAAAGGGCAAATTATTCACAAGTTTTTGTTTTTTTGTTTTTTTTTTTAAAGTGTGTTTTATTTAATTTTAAAACCTTTTAGATAGATTCAAAAGTCTTGTAGTCATTTATTTTCTTCTCTTGCTTTGTACCTTCTTTTCTTTATCTCTCTTTTTCTGATATCCGGCGACGATGACGATCACGACCACGTTTTTCTTATTTTCTTTCTTTTTTTAATCTACAGTCACTGACGACTAGCGACCACCATTGATTGAGGTTCACCGACAATCATTGAGTATCGACTCCTTACTTTGCGCTCACCAACGACGAATGAGATGAGTTTCTAACGAAGAAGATGAGTATATTTACGTCAGATCTGGCTAGATCTAAACAAAAAATAGCTGCCGGAGTATAAGTTTCTCTCTATATTTGTCTTTTTCATTCGATCTCTCAGTTTTTTATACTTTTTTTGTATTACACAATTCTATTTTCCTGTTGTGTGAGAGGGCTCAAGAAAGTTGTTGGAAAATTCGAAGATTCTTGAAGATAAATTCGAATTCTCTAGAAGATGATGAGAGGCTTAGATTCTTCAATAATCTCAACTAAGAACACAAAAGCAAAGAGATGATGGAGATAAGAGATTGGGTGAAGAAGAAGGCAAAGTAGCTGGAGAGAGAATAATGGCAATACTCTCCCAAGAATCTCCCACTTTCACTCTCAAGGTTGATAGTGGAGAAGAGAAATTAGTTTTTTTCCAAGAGTTATCTCTCCAAAATCCATCCCTTGTAAAGCTATGGGTAAGTGCTATTTATAGACATCTCATGATGTAGGATGGAGCCCATGTGCAAGGCACATGAGGAATATTCTCTCTAACCACATTGTTCGAATAAATGACCTCTCCAAGGATGAGAAAAACACACGAAGAGAAGATCAACTTCTCAGCGAACCCTTCTTTTCAGCCACACCTAACCAATGATCCCCAATCATTCCAAAGGGTCAGGGGTAGTCCCAGAAAACGTCCTGCCGTAGAAGGGTCAGGGGTATTCCCAGAGGACGTCCTGTCGTAGAAGGGTCAAGGGTAGTTCAAGAGAACGCCTTGCCGCAAATATTACCGAGTCTCAGGGACCCCATAGATTGTGCCACCTCGACCAGGGTATAGGGTAGTTTAACCGAAGAGTGAGTTTATCTCTACTCACCGTCCTCGGGACCGGGTCCTTTGTTCGGACTCCATTACGCCCATGGTTCTGGTACGTAGATCCCGGAAGCTCCAAGTCCATAAGTGTTTTGGGACTCATTGATGGAGCGGCTTCTAGATTGCGTCTGAATCCATTCGAAGCCAAGCGCTTTAGATCTCTAGGTTCATGGATCCGAATCCTTTTGAGTCCGAGCCCGAGTAAGTCTCTAAGTTCGTGGATTCGAACCCTTTCGAGGCTTAGAGCGATTCAGCCCGTTTGATGCGCAATAAATCTGGGCCCACCAATCTTGGACTTGCGATAAATTCGAGTGCACCAACCTTGGACTATTGAGCCTAATTAATTTAGTAGGCTCAAATTATCTCTTCTTACATTTGCCCCTTGCGTGTATGAGAAGTTGTAATTTTCTCGGACATGTAAAGTTTCACCTTGTCAGTCATGCTTCCAATTACGTCTTCGGAAATATTTGGTCTTGGCAGAGTCTATGAATAAACACTACAAGAAAAAGCGTTTTTGGCGATTAAAACTTCATTTTTCGTCGCTGAAAGTAGTAGAATTGGCGACTAAAATGGAATTAGTCGCCAAAATTGAACACTTTTGCTGACTAAAAGAATTTAGTCACCGAATACAGGGGTTTTAGAGACTAAAAGGCAGTTTAGTCGCCGAATGTAGGGGTTTTAGCAACTAAAGGTTGTTTAGTAGCCAAAAGTGACGATTTTTGGCGACTAAAATAATTTAGGCCTCGTTTGGGAACAGGCTTTTTTGGTAACTTTTTGGCTTTTTGGCTAAAATGTGATGTAAAAAAAACTAGTATGTTTGGGATGACTTTTTGACTTTTTACGAAAAGATATGCAAAAAGTAAAGAGAAAAGGGAATCTTTGACTTTTTGGTATGAGTTGTTGGCTTTTTGATTTTTTTAGCAATTTTTTTGACTTTTTGGCTAAAAATGACAGTCGCCAAACGAGGCTTTAGTAGCCAAAAGTGATGGTTTTGGCGACTAAAAAACATTTTCGTCGCTAATTGTAGGTGTTTTGCCGACTAAAAACAGATTGGTCGCTGAAAATGAAACTTTTTGACTACAAAAAAAAATTAGTAGCTAAAAACAGTCAATTGGCGACTAAAATTCAGTTTAGTAGCCAAAAGGGGACGTTTTTGGCGACCAAAAACAAATTTAGTCGCCAAAACTGCTTATTTTTAATTTGAACTTATTTTTTTAGCGACAAAAAATTAATTAGTAGCCCAAAATAATAGAATTGGCGACTAAATAATGAATTTAGTCACCAAAAGTGGCCTAAATTTTTTTTAATAAATAATTTATTTTTTACATAAATTATATTGAATACAAATAATTATATTTATATATATAGTTTTGTATTAATACCGGTCAATATACTATATAAATAATATATATTGTATATATATTCATGTGATGTTGAAGTGGCATAGTGGAGGGAGTGTGTTGCTAAAGGTGTTAGCGGTTCGAATGTGGGAGAGGTTGGCGATTCGAATCTCAGAAAAAGCAAAGAATTTTTTTTTTTTTTTTTTTTTTTTTTCGCGGAAGGACCTTTGGCAACGAAAATTTTAGTCGCCAAAAGTGTTTATTTTGGGCGACTAAACCGTTTAGTCGGCGATTCATGGACTATTGGCGACTAAAAGATTAGTCGCCAAATGTGTAATTTTAAAAAGTGTAAATCACTATTGGCGACTAAAAAGTTGGTCGCTAAAGAGCTATTTTTTGCCGACTAAAAAAATTTTATTTGTCAATACCTCCGGCGACCATATATACGCGACAAAAGGGGCGACTAAAAAAATTAGTCGCTGAAAGTAAAAACTCGACTTTCGGAGACTAAAAACGGACTTTTGGCAATTAAAAATTTAGTCGCCAAAAATGCTTTTCTTGTAGTGAAAGTTGAGGACTCACCGTAAATTATGGGTAAAATTGATAACTAATAAAGATAATAATTTTTTTTTTTTTATCTTTATGTCATGTTTGGCCCATATACACTTTCATACTTTTGATTTATTCTCTCAAAGAGAAATCAAAATTTAAATATTTAATAATTCACCCACCAAGGATGATCAAGAACTAAACTCCTCTCCCAGGAAATTGTTAGACTTTTTTTTTTTTTTCAACATTTGAAAATATATATATACTTTTTTTTCACTCCAAGCAAAAATAAAGTACCATCACCATTTTTTTTATTATGGAAAGATAAGGCCCGTTTTTCTTAAAATAAAACTTGACTTTGTTTAGGCCCACCCAAATTATTTTGATTCTACGTTTACTATTTCGTTCACCAATCCAAACTTTTCTCCTCCAAGTCAATCAACTAATTGAAGACCCATTATATATAGGAAAATGACTCGTAACTCAAATTTTGTGGCTCAAATGGTGTCGTTTTGGCCATTTTTATATTGTTCTGTATTCAAAACGACGTCGTTTTGGCCATTTGAGCCACTTTTGAGCCACAAAATTTGAGTTACGTAACATTGTCGTTATACATATAGGCTCAGAATATTTGAAGGAAATATTTGAGAAATCATACCTTTTTTTTTTTCTAAAGAAAAAGACAAAATTCTAATCAATGGCTCAATTTTTTTTGATATAGCCATTTTGGCTTTTTTCCTCTCTCTGGGTATGCTTTTCTCTCTTTAAATTTGAAACCCATTTGTTGACAGCCAAACAAATCTTAAAAAAAATACGTTAGCCCCTATATATATATATATATCAAAAATGTTTGGTAGCTTTTATTAGAGTCACTACTAATGATGTGACAGTAGGCCGCACCACCCACGGCCACAATTTTCTATGCCTTGATTTTATTTTATTTATTTATTTATTTATTTATTTATTTTATTTTTTTTGAGCTTGCCACCTGTTTAGAACTTCTTTTAAAATAGTTAAATTAGAAGTCTCATTCGGGACCGTATATATATATATACATATATTTGTAGCTGTTAGAGGAGCTCAATATCACACTTTTTCTTCACAAAGGATAAAAAAAAAAATTTCAGTACTTAGCATGTTTTTATTTTTCAGAAAATACTTTTCAAAAAATTTTACTTTCTTACTTTCTGTGTTTTTTTTGTTTTGATTGATTTTTTTTAATATTTTAAGTAATTTTTTTACTTTTTAGACACACTTAACATAAATACACCTAAAAAGTAAAAAAAATTATAAAAAAAATCTTTTAAAAATTCACTAAATACAAAAAATACAAAAAAATACAAGAATTCAGTACATTTTTTGTATTTCTATGTATTTATTAATTTTTTAAAATATTTTTTCACAAATTTTTTACTTTTTAGATACATCTAACTAAGGTGCATTTAAAAAAGTAAAAAAAATATTTAAAATTTAAAAAATATTCACTAAAAATAAAAGAATACGAAAACCAAAAAACTCAATTTTCAAAAAACTTAATTAAGAAAACTCAAACCAAACACACTTTGTTTGGTTTGTTTTTCAGAAAAATTTTGGAAAAAATTCTGTACAAACTAATTTTCAAGAGTAATCAAACCAAACAAATTTTTTCAAAAAAATCTCAAAATTTTGTTTGGTTACCTACTTTCCAAAATCACACTCTTTCTCATACATATCAAATCAATCACTTTTTTTAAAACTCTCTCCCCAAAATAATTTTCCAAAACCATTTATGAAAAAAGACAAACCAAACAAGTTTTCGTACTTTTTATCTCAAAAACTACTCTACACACACAAACCAAACACACCCAGTCGTACTGTATCCCTTTAAATTGGTTATGTGATATACCTACCTGAATGCCTGTGGGTGAATGTTGGATTATTTAAATTGGAACAATTCATCGATTGCGAGTTTTAAAGCCCACTTGAGAGTGGCAAATCACCATGTTTTCTAAGCCCACTTAAGGGTGGCAAAATCCGCATTTTAGCCTACTTACGAGTAGTAAACCGCTTTAAAAAACAAACATGAGATGTTTTGTTCCAACTTAGACGATCCAGTCTATACTTGTATGCTGTGCGCATCACATAGTAATTCTAGGTTAATAACCGGAATAAGAGCACATATGTTTTCAAAAACAAGATATCATGTTAGTAAATGCCGATCTTTGATCAGGCGAGCGGGAGTGCTCATTGCATGACCTTCCCCTCTCGTACACAAGTTCTCGAGCCGACGCAACTTTGGTGATGACGGACACGTGGCCTTAGGCACAAGTCAGGGTTTCCTAAATTTCACAAAAATAAAATATTTAGGTGGCGATTCTGTATCTGGAAAAGCAGTCCACGTTTGGCACTTCTTTCTAAAAATCAGTTTTTCAAAATGATTTGCCAGATTTGGACTCTTTAGTGATTTATCAATCTCACACTGCACATTGTGAGATCAGATTAAGAACCGTAACATTTGAGTCCGAATTGTAATGAGCCCAATGAACAAAACGGGATTTTCCCGGGACGTTCGGGCGCGTCTACACAACTGTAACGATGAGGGCAACGGTGTGGGGGTGTTGGATTCTCTCTTGGTCCTTCTCAATGAACATGACGTCAAACCGAGAAGGTCTAGCTTCTGTCTTGGACTTTTTGGAAGGAGGGCCTACCAACATTACTTGTTGAAGGTGGGTGGCTCGTTGGATTTCTCCTTGAAGGTTGTTTCCCCTTTTGAGGTCGGTCAATCCATGGATAATGTTGATGACCAACCTCGGGGCATGGTTCTCTTCAGGAGGGGCTTGGTCTTGTCCTTGCTTTTCCCTCGTCTTATCAACGTCTATCCATTGTTGGAGGTGTCCCGCCGTAACTAAGTCCTCCAAGCGTTGTTTGAGAGCTCTGTAATTTTGCATCTTGTGTCCCTTCGCTCAATGATCGGTGTAACACATTCTCTGATTGCACCGAATAGGGTCTCCAGGCATCATAGCGGGCCAGACAAAGAAGGCTTCCCTTTTAAGTTTCTTGATGAGCTTATATATTGGTTCTTTGAAGACGGTAGTGATGCCTTCATAAGACTTGGCCCTTTGCTCTTCATTTTCTACTGTAGTGCAGTTTTTTTGGCCATAGTTCTTGCGCTGCTCATCCCTCCTCGGCTGCTCAGTCCTAGGTGGTCGGAGCGATCTGACTTCTTCTTCAGCAATCGCAACATGTATTGAAGCAACGTCATCTTCTACACGAGCTTGTTGCTCTATTCAGGCCCTCAAATCCTTCATGGTGGGGGCAGGTTGTTTCGTCAATGACTGCCTTAGCTTGTGCGAAGGAAGTAGGCCTTGCTTGAAGTATAGGACGGGCAATTGTTCACTACAAACATTTTCCTCCAAGTCGTCATATTCCTCCCAATATCGTCGCGCATACTGGCGTAGGGTCTCTTTCCTGTCCTTTCGGATATTAAACAAGGTATCCAACTGCTTTGGGACTCTGTTGTTGTAGACAAATCGGGCTAAAAATGCCTCAGAGAGTTGCGTCCAGTCATAAATTGAACCACTGGGGAGTTTGTCAAACCATCGGAGGCCAAGTTCTCCAAGGCTAGAAGGGAAGACTTTGCACATGAACACGTCGTTACGGTTCTAGAGGGACGTCATTTGGCGGTAATGGCTAATGTGGGTTAAAGGGTCTGTCTTTCAATCATTAAGAATGAATTTCGGCAGGCTATACTTCCATAGAGGTTCTACAGCTTCTATCATTGGAGAGAATGGGGTGGACACCAACCGGTCTAGAGTGTGACGCTCTTTTTGGTGTATGGACCAATCCAACTGGTCTCTTTCCCTGTCGAACCGGTATTCCTCCTCCCTATCTTGTCGACGTTCTTCTCTCCCGCGCAGTCGTCGTGCCTCTTCTCTGTTATCGTTCAGCCAACTTCTCAAATCGTGCGGTTGCTTATCGCGGCAGTAATGAAATGTTTCAAATAGGCGGTTGATAGTCCTTTGCCTTTTATGAGAATTCTCTTGTGGGTTATTTTTTTAGAGGTTATTCGTCCTACGGCCAGCCCCTTCACTACGTACCGGAATTGGCCGGCTACACTTTCTACGAGCAGGGCCACGGCTGAAGTGCTCCATGTGAGGTGGCGGAGGAGTATGTCTTCTTTGCGACGATCCTCCAACAGACTTTCTTAGCTTCGTGGGGGTCATCATGAACTTCATCAATTGGATGCGAAGCTCAGTGATCTCCAAACCCATTGAGTTGATGATGCGATCACAGTGGTCTCTTTCAACAAAAAGACGCTAAGACGACTCAACGGCAACAACACGACGTCGCTCCGCTGTGTTAGGTGCCTGATCGTCGTGGTCCATAGGGTCATCATGTGCTAAAGGGAATGCCAGACCTTCATCTTTGGTTCCCTCAGTCATTGGAGTCCTCTTTGCTAGCCCAGAATAGGGTGTATCTTCGATTCCCATCGCTGGAGTTCGTGACGAAGCAAACAGTGATTTTCTCACAGACAGCTCCAATTGTGCGGGGGTAATTTCTGCACTATGAAGAAGGGTTGAACTTCGTAGAAGAACAGCGTGCTCCAGGAATTGAAGATCTGCACAGAGTAACAAACAGTGAGGCTGTCCGACCGGGGTTTGGTCGGAAACCCCTCAAATAGTAAAGTCAAGGACTCAGGGAGAGGAAGAAGAGAGAATACAAAGAGTGTATATATGTTAAGTGTGTGGATTTCAGATCCCTTGAGGGTGAATAGTGCTCACCTTTTATAGGAGAAGGTTGCTTTTCCTCCAAGACCTTATCTCTCTGCCATTTGTCTAATGTTTCTTATTCGTGGTTGTCTCCCATTAGAAGAGGACGGCCACTCCGCTTGACGCTTGGGTGCAGGTCTGTCTTGTTTGTCTGATTAGTGGTCGTCTTTCATTGGAGGAGGACGACCACTCGCCTGACACTCAGATGCAGGTCTGTCATGTGTGCGCCTTGTCCATCTACACCTCCATGTCTCCACGTTCTGTTCACACAGAGGGAGAGGAGCAGAGTTTTTTTGTCTTTTGTGGGCCCAAAAAAGATCTTCAATGAATTGGCCTACTTTAAGTTGGTCTACTCCAGAGTGGTTGTCCAACCTGGAGGTCCAACATGTTGCTTAGCCCATTTCGGAGTGGTTGTCTATCCATCCAGGAGGTCCACCATGTTGCTCGGCCCACTTTGGAGTGACGCTTGTATATTGGGCCGAACTCCTATGATTGTCTTGCTTCGGAGCAAGTGTTGGCCATAGGGCCGAGGTCCAACCTAACTCAACCTCGAAGTGAGTATCGCATTAGGCCTAGCACCAAGACTTGATTAATTTTTACCCACTTTAGTTAACAAATTTTTAATGAGAAACAGACTAAGGTTATGTCAATTAAAACTTTGAAGGAGGTCAATGTAATTATATTACACTTGTAAAGCTCATTATATTTTTTTCAAGTCTCAAGAAAGATTAATGTAATTTACCTTAAGTAATATGTGAAATACTTTGGCGTCATAGCTTATATATTGAAGGAATAGTTAGGATCAATAAAAGAAGTTTCAAAATTTTGAAGGGACCATTTACCTACATTGTATAAAGACTCAGAAATTACAAAGGGTAATAACACAATTTCCAATAAAAACTTACAAGGACCATGGCCTCCTTGGCCTTCCCTAACTTTGTACATGACTCGAAGTTCACAAGACATCACCATAAACTTAAAATCCTGAAATAACTCTATGGATACAAGGATCCAAAAATAAAAAATCAAGTCAAAATAGTTTCAAATACAAATTCATGATCAGAACTACCCATTTTCCCATTAATCAAGTAATGCAAGTAGTCAATGAGTAATAAGCATAATCCAATTAATTCGAGGCACACAAAAATCTTGGGCAACTTTTGGAAATTAGTATATGGCAATATATGCAAATGCATGGTAATTTAGGTCTATAAATACTAGTGATTTTGTAACATTGATAGATAGCCCATAACAATACAATAGGGCTTGCAAAAACACTTCGTGGGGGTGGTGAGTGTATTTTCAACTGAAGAGTGAAAATTGAAATGGCTACCACTACTACTACTACTTCATATCATTCATCATTGTCACGTCTCTTTGCTTCATGTTTTATAGCTTTCCTTTGCTTCTCTAACTTGTGCTTGTGCTTTGTGCCCGAACAAGTGAACTCGACAACCTCTGTGGCTATAGAATGGTCAACTGCTGGTGCAACATGGTATGGCCATCCTAATGGAGCAGGAATTGATGGTAATGTCAAGTGAGAGAGGGAATTCTGGGTTGCCTAGAGGCAGAGAAGCATCCAGTGATCAGAAGTAGCCTATCTGATGGGGGCCTTAATAGGCTGCTGTGGTGATGTTGGTGTTCGGGGTGTATTCCGCCAGCTGATCTATTGCTCCAGCAGAGGGATTTTTGCTGCTGTAATCTGCCTGATTGTTCTGCCTCTGGCCAACTAGCAGCAGCAGGCAATGCTAGATGGGTTCGTTTTGGACTCATCTAACCTCTCCCAACTGCTGTGATCTGAGTTGCTGTGATCTCAACTGCTGTGGCTGGCTGCAACTTCTTATCTGTGCTCTATCCTCTTCTAGCTGTGATCTGAGTGGCTGTGGTCTGAAAGGTGGATTCTCCAACCTCTCCCAACTGCTGCTATATGTGTTATGGGGGGTGGGGGTGCATCTACTGTTTATGCTAACCAACACAAAGAATGAACCTGTCCTGGTTTGGTGTTTGGGCTGTCAAGATGTAGGTCAAGGTTTCTTCAATGGCAGTGGCTTCTCCAGCGTAATTTTGCATTAGGTATGGCCCAGTGGTTTGCTGCTGGTCTACTTGGTTCTCTGCTAGGTCGTCCTGCTTCTCCATTTCCAGATCTGGTCTATGGGCTGCTGTTTGTGATTCTGCTGGTCTATGGGCTGCTGTTGTGTGATTCTGGTGGTCCCTTAGGCTCTCTGTGGTGTGGTTGTTTGTGGAGTGTTTTGTTGTTTTTTTCCGCTCTGTTTGTTGGTTTCTCACCAACTTGGAGCCTTGAGTGCGTGCTAGCAGATGATTTGGTGTGCGTTTTGGTGCCAACCTAGTTGGGATCTAAATGTTTCACTGTGATGCTTTTTGCACCCTCTTCTTTACTGATGTAAGGATCATCTTGTTATTTTTTTCCATCAATAATATTTCTCTTTTGCCGATCAAAAAAAAATGTCAAGTGAGAGAGAGAGAGAGAGTTTTCCTATGTTCACTTGTGCACTTTGTATTGTTGGTTGTAATGTGTAGTTCTAGTTCTACTCGTCCATAGAACCACACGGCCCATGTCACACACATTAATCACCAAATATCATGTCTATTATTTTTTTCAATTTCTAACATAAAGCTGTAAATGTCGCTCTTTTCACTAGTCATAATTACCATGGGGTATCACCTAACTCTGTCTCTGTTCCTGTCCTTCTCCCATGGACATGGGATAAGTTCTAATCCAATAAAAAGAAAATGTGTAGAGTATAATCTACTCATTAATAACTATAATGAATTTGGACCATACCTTAAGTTTTCCGGACATATTTCATATTTTGTTTCTGTTTAAGTAGGCATTGTATTAATGTGTGTGATTATAAATGAATGCATGCATGCAGGAAGAGAAGGGTGTGGATATGGAGATGCAGTGTCGAAACCTCCTTTCTCATCACTGGTTACTGCTTTAAGCCCCTTTCTCTACAAAGGCGGCAAACAATGTGGATCTTGTCACCATGTAAGGATTCTTTATATTTTATTTATTTATTTATTTATTTTAATTACTAGTGAAAATGAAACTTTAATTAACAAAATAAATAGTGGAAAAGGAACTTGAAGAACTGCATCATAGCTAATAGCCCGACTTATCTAATTAGGTTGCCACAAGAAGGATCACACATCATGTGCACACACTTCCAACAAAGATTAGACAAGATTGACAATAAATCAACTAAATCGGATAGGAAATAAAACACCAATAAAGCAACAATTAAGGTCGGCCCGTGTACAAAACCAGTGATTCTATTTGCACTCAAATAGTAATTAAGTGCGCCCAATTAAAATTCTAAAATTTTAATTCCTATTATATCTTAATATAAATTTACTAATAAAGACAATACACATTAAAGTCTAAAATAAACTTTTTTTTCTCTTCATATTCAAGTTTTTTCATCTTTTTTCTCAAATTTTAATTATTTTTTCCAAAACTCCAATCCATCCAACTAAAACTCACAATTATTGTCATCCTTGTTGTTTGTTATTTTATTAGTATTATTTTTTTTATGGTGGGCATGAAACCCAAAGATTATAGAATTGACAGCTTCCCCAACAATCACTTTTGACAAAGAGCTTGGGACTTCTTTCATCCACACCCGTTTATTTTCAACTTGAATAGCCATCCTAGCCGAAAGGTATGCTACCTTAAGAGCATCTCCAATGCACTAGGCATGTAATATTTGTTAGTTAAAATGCCTAGTGTGATTTACTTTTTTCAATTCCAATGCACTAGGCATATGATTAGGCATCTTAGCTCAACTCATATTCACTAGCTACATGTAGCTAGCTTTCAACGCTAGGCAAAATGTATTCAATCATTAGGATCATTTCCCTCCATCATTATTATTGACGTGACATTCTATAAAATTAATAGTACTTGGATAAATAGCTAAAATAAAGAGCATGGTTGGAGTAAAAACATAAAACAGTTGATAGGCAAAATAAAATATATACTTTATAGTAATATTTAGATAGGTAAAATGCCTACTACCGTTGGAGATGCTCTAACATGTGAAACTTGCGAATGCTTATGCTTCCAACATAGTCCCCAATAGCAAAAAGATCTTCACTTTGGACCTTTATACAGTTGATGACAGCAAGAGAGTCCCCCTCTAGGTTTATATCCCTAAGACCCAAATCCTTTGCCAACTTCACAACCTTCTAAGCACCAAGCACTTCAATGATGGAGTCTTTGATGACAGTACGAGGATGTCTTTTTTCTAAATTGATTTGTTTATTATTTAGGTGTATCATAAATTATAATTTTGTCTTGAAAGGTAATTTGTAAAAAAATAAGTATATTGAGAATAAATTATAACCTTAAATAATTTAGTAGATAGTACTAAAAATTTGGCCCTACTAAATAATTTTTAAGGTGTAAATAGAATCCCCCTATTCCCCCATTTTAGAAACGGGCCCACATTTCTTTATATTATAAGAAGTTATGCTATAAATTTATCTTTGGGGAACTTATTGATAGGTTCTATATACAAAATTCTACACTGATTTAGTTCTAAAATAAAATATTTATACCAATTAGTTTTACGTATTTTTAATTGTTACCAAATAATCATATATATTTTTTTAAATTTAAAGACGCTGCTACACCCTACCACTGCCAGACTTCCGCCAGACGGTCACCAGAGATTCGCTGGAATGTTCAACATCACAGGGAAATCGCCAAAGTATCATCGAAAATTCGCCGAAGTATCACCATAGTGTTGTGAACGTTACCGGAATGTCTAGAATGTTCGCTGGATATCAAAAAATACCAAAGACTCACTAGAATATTCAAAATATTGCAAAAAAAAAAAAAAAAGAGAGAATAAATTGAAAAATTAGAACTAAAAAAACATAGAAAAATATGCTAAATATTGATAAACGAAAAAAAAAAAGTAACAACAACCAACAACAACAATGAGAAAAAAAATATATGTTCTTTTCAATTTTTGCAGGATTTAAGCAAATAATCTCCAATCAATCAAACTGAAAAGTAAGTTTTTAAATTGTAAAATGTTACACTTTCAAAGTATGATTCTATTAAACATGTATCTTTATTAATCAAACTGAAAAACATGCTATGAAATTGTAAAATTTTACAGTTCTGAAGAAAGTTATGAAACTGCAAAATTTTATAGTTCTAAAGAATGATTCATTTCAGCACTATAAAAACTGAAACTGTAAAATTTTACAATTTTCACCGCCTGTAACTAAAAGTTGAAAAAAACTTGTTCAGAATTTGAAAATTTTCTCCATTATAACTGGTGTAAGAGGAGCTAATTTGAACCCACTAAATTAATTAGGCCCAATAGTCCAAGGTTGGTGGGCCCAGATTTATCGCCATCAAATGGGCCGAATCGCTCGAAGCCTTGAAAGGGTTCGGATCCACAAATTTAGAGACTTACTCAGGCTCGGACTCAAAAGGGTTTGGATCCACGAACCTAGAGATCCGAAGCACTTGGCTTCGAACAGATTCCGACGCAATCTAGAAGTGGCTCCATTAATGAGTCCCAGAACACTTACGGACTGGGAGCTTTCCAAGATCTACGTACCAGAACCATGGGCATAATGGAGTTCGAACAAAGGACCCGATCCCGAGGACGGTGAGTAGAGCTAAATTCACTCTTCGGTTAAACTAGCCTATACCTGGGTCGAGGTGGCACGATTTAGGGGGTCCCTGAGACTCGCAATATTTGTGGTAGAGCGTTCTCTGGAACTACCCTTGACCCTTCTGCGGCAGGGCGTCCTTTGGGACTACCCTTGACCCTTTGGGATGATTGGGGATCATTGGTTAAGTGTGGCTAAGAATAAGGGTTTGCAGAGAAGTTGATCTTCTCTTCGAGTGTTATCCTCATCCTCGGAGAGGTCATTTCTTCGGACAAGGTAGTTAGAGAGAATATTTCCCATGTGCCTTGCACATGGGCTCCATCCTACATCATGAGGTGTCTATAAATAGCACCCACTCATAGCTTTACAAGGGATAGATTTTGGATAGATAACTCTTGGGAAAGAACTAATTTTCCTTCTACATTTTCAACCTTGAGAGTGAAAGTGGGAGATCCATGAGAGAGCCTTGCCATTATTCTCTCTCTAGCTACTTTGCCTTCTTCTTCACCCAATCTCTTATCTCCATCATCTCTTTGCTTTTGTGTTCTTAGTTGAGACTATTGAAGAATTTAAGCCTCTCATCATCTTCTAGAGAATTCGAATTTTTTTTCAAGGATCTTCAAAGATCTTCGAATTTTCCAACAACTTTCTTGAACCCTCTCATATATTTGGCCACTCCGCTGGGGAGGCGGATTGGTTAATAGTCTCAACAAGATCCGGAATCTACACAACTTCGGTGAAGATAGCGAGAGAAGAAGAAGTTCATCAACAAGGCTCTTCCAATGGTGGTAATGAAAGGACTCAAGTTCAAGACTCACCTCTCATCCTAGAAGCCATTCAAGGACTCCAACACACTCAACAAGCGATTCTCATGATCCTTCAAAATCTCACCCACACCATGTTGGTGATGGATTCGAATTTCGCACCACCAGCAATAAATGGAGGTCAAATCGGCGCCGATAAGCATCAACAACTTCATGGTAATGATGGAAATGGTCAAAACCATCAAGATCCACTCCAAATTCTCCCTGAAGTTGTACAAAATGGTGTGCAAAATCAAGAGCTAGGAGGAACAAGTCATGGCCAACCTGCGGCTCATGGAGTGCAAAATCAAGCACCTGGAGAATTGAGCCATGGTCCAGCGATGGCTAGAGGAGTTTCCGGCATGATGAATGGTGTTCTAGCGGCTGTGGAAGTTCAAGGAAGGCCTACAGAAATTCCTCTACAAAATAGTACTCCATCCATGCCTAATTTTGTTTTACCGATTGTAAATTCTACTCATGTACTGAGTAGGTCTCCTTTGGCTCCGACGCCAAGTTTGCAAGTCCAACCCAGTATAGCCGTGGCGTGCAATGAACTTTATGGGACCCAACGTAACCTCCCATCACCAAATGGCATGTCCATAGGTGCCGATGGCTAATATTGTCATGTGTCTTCACTGATGATAAATTCTCAGCACCCAATTGGCCAAGTCGTTCCGAGTTCAGTTTTCGGGTCTATAAGCCAAGTTCTGGGAATACCACCATCAAGTTCTCTCCCTCAACAATTTCTCACTCTCGCCGATGTGCAAGACATGTTCGATCTCGAACGGGACAAGAGGACTTTACCCTCTTTTCCTGACTCGGATGTCAAGCCGCCTTACCCTATCGAGATGTTGAGTTATCCATACCCGAAGGGGTACACGGTGCCGAAGTTCATCAAATTCGATAGCAAACAAGGAAATTCTTGAGAACATGTTGTGCGGTTCATCGAGACTCTGGGTATTCATGGTTCAAACCACGTCCTCCGGCTGAGAGAATTCTCCAAGTCCCTCACCGACCGAGCATATAGTTGGTACATTAACTTGACCCCAAACTTTGTTCGGACTGTCATGACCCGAACCCGCCCCCATGGGTTAAGGACATAACTGGCTAGTAATCACGAGATTACCTACAGCCTTAAACCAAACCAAATATATTTTAACAGAGTTAAGGGGGCCAAACGGAAGCAATTTCAAACTTTTGTCCATAAAGCTGTGCTTACATGGCACATCATAATATTTTACAAACATACATTAATAACTCACATCAAGGAAAGTTAGCATGTAAGCTTTACACAACAGGATCATTCAAGTCATGGTCAGCTAATCAGAACTATATACAACCGTAATCCAAAGTTCTCGCCAACATGACAAAATATAACAAAATAGCAGAAGGGCGAAAACAAGTCTCGTGCGTGAGACGTATGGGCTGACTCTTCAAAACCTTGACTGTTTCACACAAACTTCACTGAGGCTGGGTTTGGACCTCCATTGGCTCACCTATAAACACATGAATGAGCGTGAGCAAAAGCCCAGTGAATAATATCAAATAAAGAAGATACACGAATGGTATTTAAAACAACATACATCAGACAGCCTTGGGCTCAATTCATACTTATATCTAGTATATATATAGGTCAAGTGACTGCGGTTCCAAACACATCAAACGGTCTCGGGCCCAATTCATTCATACCCGACGGCCTTTGGCCCACTCGTTCATGTCCGATGGCCTTTGGCCCAATCATTTGTGTCAAACGGCTTTTGGCCCATTCATTTGTGTCAAACGGCCTTTGGCCCATTCATTCATGTCAAACGGCCTTCGGCCCAATCTTTCATTCATGTCAAACGGTCTTCGACCCAATCTTTCATTCATGTCAAACGGCCTTCGGCCCGATCGTTCACATCAAACGGCCTTCGACCCATTTATTCATGCATGTCAAACGGCTTTCGGCCCAATCAATTGTACCCAACAGCCTTTGGCCCAACCATATGACATAACAAACATTTGTCCACAATTTAAATTAACAAACTTATAAGACTTATATGGGAATAAGTAATTGGACAAATAATGTACTTCAAAATATCTTTACTAAGATATTACTCATAGTGTTCTACCGGCGGATTTGCCTTGGAACTCGACCCTACACATATCATGAACACAATGGGTCACAAACAATTCAATCCGTTCTTAATTCATACATCTCTCTTAGGCTTCTTTCTTATTATTGTAACTCATTTATGATGCTCAATGCATGCCTAAGAGTGCTTAGAATGAAAGAGAACGGAAAATGAAACACAGAACACCTTTACAAAATTTCTGAAATAGAGGTCCCTGCTTGAGCGTGGGTTCCGCCGCTCGAGCGGACCTTCATGGTCTGCAAAAGTACTGGTTGCCTCATTTTTACGCTCGAGTGTGAATTTAGACGCTCGAGTTGAAGGTCACACTACATGGCTCTCTACTCGAGCATGAATATCCCTGCTCAAGCGAACATCAATGTCTGCAAAAGTTCTGGGAGCTAGCATTTCACGTTCGAGCGGCGCTTTCCCCGCTTGAGCGGACATGCCAAATTCTGGGTTTTCCAGAATTGTTCTTGAAGTTTAATTTTGAGGTTCAAAGGTTCCAAACTCATTATTTTGGTTCAAAAACATGTAAACACATTATATTACATGAGTATACAAGCAATGTGAGGCCAATTGCTCAAAATCATGGTCATATTTTCAAATTATTCAACATTTCTTTTGTATAATCAAAACTCATGCATTCAAACCTCATATAAGCTCATATCTCCAATAATCAAACATGCATGGCAATTTTTGACTTTATTTCTATTTCAAACCTTACAAATGACACTTATTGTTATGAAACCTATGAAAATTATGCATGTATGTGAAGATTGGTGCACAATTTTCCATGTTCAACATTATTCATGCTAGCTTATGCAATTTCATGGCAATTCATGTGATTCATAGTAATTTCATGCATGCATGTGCATTCTAACTTCATATTCAACTCAATCTTTGCCATGAGCTACCATACCACTTGAATTCACAAAATTACATACTCAACTCATAAATTAAGAGTTGATTACTCACCTAGGAGCTTCAAACACTCAAGTCCTTTGAGTTTAACTTCCAATTCTTAAGTCTTGAGCCAAAATTGCAATATTCTTCCTCTTACCCTCTCTAGAGCCGACCCTCTCCCTCTTTGGAGTGTTTCTATAGTGTAAAATCTGATTTTAAGCTCAAACTAAAGGAATGTGGGTGTATAGTGCCCGTTTTAAAGTCTCCTTTAATCATATTTCATTAACACTAATTAATTGAGCACTATTTCATCAATTTAATTTATTTAATTTGATCCGAATCAATTTTCAATTAAATTTCACCGTAGGCTCTAAAAATTATGCTAATCACAATGGCACGATCAATTTCGGTTTCTGTGGTCGATAAGGCCTTCAATTTAAATTCTAAAAAAGATAATCAAACAGATTTTCCTACGGTGAACATATAAAAATTCAAAACCACATATATTCATATAAATGGCACTCAAAATCATATCAAACACATAATCACATTCGTAATTAAGATTAATTAGTATAATACGGAGCAGGGTTATCACAGTTCGGAGTTGGGAGGAAATGGTTAACAAATTCCATGCCAAATTCTTTCAAGTGGCTCAGAAGGTAACCGTACTTACCCTATGTAAGGAAAAGCAACAAGAGGGTGAAGACTTTCTCGAATATGTGAAAAGGTTCCAAGATAAAGCCGTGGACTATTATGAGGCTGTGGAGGAAAGCTACTTGGTCCAAATCTGTGTTGAAGGGGCATTGAATGAGTACAAGATGCTTCTTGTTAATCACAAGTTACCCACCTTCTCGGCACTAATTGAAGCATCTCGGGACATCAACGTACCTCAATCTCAGGAGATCGAATTTGAGACTAGTTATAAAGCCAGTTTCAAGTCATCCCAAGGACCTTTCGTTGATAAAAAGCAACTCGTACATGCTGTGAAATTGTACCATGCAACAAATAATCGAGAGTATAAAGTCGTAACCTCCAAGCGAGACGTTTGGGTGTGTGCTTGCAAGCACGATTATAGATGGTGGTTACGTGCATTTCTTAGTAAAAAACATGGTCTTTTTGAAATAAAGCAGTATAGGGGTCCTCCCTATTGTTTATACCCACGAATGAACAGGGACCACACTAATATTAGCTCCAGTTACATTGCTTCTCATCTTTTGGAACAAGTTGCGGTGAGTATACAAAATAAATTTTTACATATATATACATATTTGTTTGTTTATAGTGTTCACACCAAAATAATCTGACTCATAGGTATTGTCGTATGTAGAATGAACCTGATATGCCAATTAAGAATGTCATCGAAGATATCAAAAAGACCATGAACTATAGCACATCATACAAGAAGGCGTGACATACAAGGGCAAAGGCAATTAGAATGGTATTCGGGGATTTGGATGAATCATATAGGCTGTTGCCTAAATTCATGAATGCATTACAAACATCTAATCCTGGCACCATCATGCAATGGAAGCATAGATATACCGGAGGTACAACCATTATGCCCGTCTTTCACTTTGTTTTCTGGTCTTTCAAACCCGTCATCGATGGATTCAGATATTGTAGGCCTGTTATAACCATAGATGGTACATTCTTATATGGGAAATACACTGGTGTGTTGCTTGTAGCAATGATTGTCACTGCCAATGGCAAAGTATTACCGCTTGCATTCGCTGTTGTCGACAGGGAGAGTTTGGAGTCTTAGTCGTTCTTCATTTCAAATATCCAGGAACATATTGTCATGGACTGACACGGAGTGACTTTGATATCTGATCGAGCTGAGAGTATTTTAGCTGCTGTGAGGCGGCATTAGCTGCATCCCTCGCTCCAATTTGTTGGATATCATTGGCACTGCCTTCGACATGTTTGTAGTAACTTTAACACTAGGTTCAAAAATAAGGAGCTGAAACAACTTCTATGAAAAACAGGGAGTGCTCATCAACGACGAAAGTGTAATGGTTACTTAGAACAGATACATGCTATTAACCAAGATGCCATCAATTGGGTTCACAAGATGAATCTTGTGGAGTGGGCCCTTGCGTATGATGGTGGATATCGGTGGGAGGTATTGACCAGCAATGATGTAGAGTGCTTCAATAGCGTCTTGAAAGGTGCAAGGAACTTACCTATCTCAGTTATGGTTGAATTTACGTTTCAGCGGCTCGTAAAATATTTTGACGAGATGGGAGCCCAAGCTGAAATAGATGTACGAAATAAGTTCCAATACCCTAGAGAGATACAAAAAACTATTGAGGATGGCATCGCAAGGGGAAATACTTTCAAGTTGATATCGTATGACAGGTTAGTTTGTAATGTAAACTAAATTGTTCTTATTATGTTGTGAAGTTAAGTACACCTAAAAACATTAACTTGATTAGTTTGTATCAATATTTTCTGATAGGCCCCGCCGCGTATTTGAGGTGCAAACATCTTTTCGCCATGGACGAGGTCGCAATACACAAATTGTGCGGATGAATCAACCCATGTGCAGTTGTGGGAAATATGAGATAAGACACTATCCATGTTCCCATATGCTCGCTGTAATGTCTGAATGCGGTGACAATCCATTCGAGTACGCTGATCTAGTATATAGGCTTCCTGTATACATGAGGGTTTGGGACACTAAATTCAATCCAATACCGTATTAAGATTATTGGGATGATCCGCAGTGGACCTTAATGCCTAATGTACTTTGTCGACGAGAAGTAAAACAGGGTCGTACATCTATGTCTCGTATTCCGAATGAGATGGATATATCAGATAGGCGTTTGACCGCTCGTTGCAGTGAGTGCCAGCAGACAGGTCATGACAGGCGAACATGTCCGTCGCGACTTGGTCGATGAAGACTATGTAATACTTACATATTGTAATAGATTATTTTTTAATTCTTTATTTGTAATAGATCATTTAATTCTTTATTTTTTAATTCTTTATTTGTAAACAGGGTCGTACATTTAAATAGATCATTTCTAATTTTTAATTCTTTATATATTGTAATTGTTTGATTTCCTTGAAAAAAATTACAACTAACATACTAAACAAATAAATTAAATTAAATATGTATGCAAAAACATTTAACTATACCACATAGGCCTAAGTTTTTTATTCTCTACTTGATTGAAAATGTCTATTACAAAATTTTAGTGAAAATCACATAGTTCTTCTACCATTTTAAAATTTATTATTTATGAATAAATTTAATATTTTCGAATGCTACAAGCATTTTTTTACATTTACAATTTACGAACAAGATCTACGTAATTTACAAATTTTATACTTTATTAAAACTTTTACCATTACAAAATCAATAATGAAGCTTTGTCAAATATGCCATAAATGTAATTAGCAACCTCTTATTGAAAAAAAAAATTCTCATTCAATTTTTTTGCAAATATTTATGCAGGAAAACTATCCATATGTTACTGGTCATTATTAAGCTTATGTAACTGAGACCCTAAAATTATTTTGTAAAAGATTTATATATTAGTTATAGCATAGATAACGGTAGGTTCTGTTGAATTGCTTATCATATTTAATGGCACATAAATTGATAAATTTAGATTTTAGTGAATTCCTTCCATGTTAGTGGCACACAAATTGATAATTTTAAAATAATCGACCACATTTGTTTTTCAAGTCGTCATGTATGGAATAATTAGAGTTTAATTGTTATAGTTAAATTACATGCTCACCAATACAGTTTTTTGAAATAAAAATTAATTACATTTTAGTGAATTGCTTCCATATATGGTGTCACACAAATATAAATTTGTAAATAGTTGAGCATACTTTTCTTTTACAAATCGTAATTTATGGAATAATTACAGTTTTCTTGTTATGATTAAATGAGACTTTTATTGTTATGATCTAGTATTTCACTTGTACAGGCTTCATGGCACATCTACTTGATGAGATATCACTTTTCAGTCATCCACATCGGGCTGACAGTATATGGGAGGATCCGGTATGCAATAACGTTTATTGGACTTTACGCTTACAATGAAAATACCCTGCATTTTGTTTTATATTACGTGATTGTGCGGGGAGCAAATATTCAAGCAAGCCCGCACTCCTTTCTTCTAAGCTCCTGCCTGTCCGATCGACCTGCGAGCACAACGGCGATGAGCTACCCGGCGGTGTGTGGCCAGAAAACCTCTCCGACGATCAAGTTAGACACACACATAGGGATAAAGGGAGAGAGAGGACTGCGTTGTGTTTAGTGTTTTTCTCACCAAATTGTGTCATCCACCAAGCATGGGGGGCGTAGACATTCTTATATACCTTCTACACCCCAAATCTACTCCCAGTGATCTCTCGACACGTACTGATATCCCATCTGTCAGCACAAATCTTGCTAAACATCACCTAACCCGACTGCCAGCCCACTCTACTAGGAGCTCGGTAGCCGGGCTGCAGCATCTCGGATGTCAACGGCCGTGTTGTGCAGTTGGCCAGAGCTCTCCGTTCGCCGCGCTCCGTTTTGACCGTGCTCGGTTGCATCCCGGCATTGCCGAGCTCGGGACAGCTCACGCTGGTTTACCATCGGCCCTCCTACCAAGCTAACTCTTGGATCGTGGAACAACCACGCATCGCCTGGTGCCGGACATCCCGCTTGACCGGCTTCTAAATCGTGAAGCCAAACAGCCTGGTCCAAGCACGCCTTCCCTTGTCCAACAAAACCTCTAAGGAAGGGGCCGTGTTACCATGGCCCAACCTTGTTCGGCCAAATCCGTCCGGCCCAAATCTGTCTGGCCATTATCACGGCCCAAACCAGATCATAAATCTCCCTCTCAATTGCCCCTTAATTCCGTCCGCGCAAGTGTGACTGGGATTACCTATTCTGACCGGGTTAACTCTTCCTCGGTCTTTAGTTTTGCGAGAGGTCAACCGGGCTACTTTACTTGCTCGGTTCCCTGACCTACTCGGTCGTCGCTTCGTCTGACCAACCTATCCCCTCAACTTTGTCGCCGCCATTAATGGGGGCACGTGTCATGCACTGATTGGTCCTCGAGCAGCCAACCAACACGTTCGTTAGCATTCAAATTTTTGGCGATTTTTCCACCTTAAAAGAATGCCCAGCTTCCTTCATCCTACTCTTCTTGCCTCCCCATTCTCTTCGACGACCTAGAGCTCATGCCATTCTTCCCTTGCCATTTCTGAGCTTGTGTTTGAAGGAGGAGCCACTGTCTTCAACTGGTAAGTCCTTCAAGCCCCCTTTTTTACTATTTCACTTGGTATTGCACATATTAGGGCATAAATCTGTAGATTTTAGGACGTACCCTACCCCAAATCCTAATCTGGCCCTTATTCGCGTCGCTGTTCTTGCTGTTCTTCATTTTCCCTGATGAACACTGAAGATCTGGGGCGGACCGGGCTCCAAGTCATCTTTTGATCCAAAAAATCATTCAGACCGAGAAAATAACCAGTCTATCAAAACCTTAGGAGAAACCGGGTAGGCAGTGAACTCAGTCGCTAGACCGAGCTAAAATCTGGTCCGCTTGAGCGACCGAGCTCCTTGACTCACCCTATCGACCGAGGTGGTTGGCACCCTCTACGACCGAGCTAAAGCCAAGCTTATTTTGCGCGACCGCGCTCACACTTACAATTGCCATCCTTTTCCTGCAGAGTCCAAGGGGACCACTGACCAAATATTGAGGCTCTCAAAGACCGAGCAGCCATCCAGACACCAGTCTTTGCCAAACCACCTCAGCCGAGCTAAACCAGCTGGCTACACATGGGGCACTTTTATTTCCTCGTTGACAGCCCGGCTGCCTTGGCCGTATTCCAGGAAGACTACAGTATCCCAGCAGATGTTCACCTAGAGCTCACCGAGATCGAGACAACCCCTTAAGGCAGATTAGACCAGTGCCCCTTCACCGTTCTTTCCATTGTTGAAGGAGGCCTCCGCTTCCCGGTCAACCCTCTGCTAACCGAATTCCTGCGTCGTACCGGGCTAGCAGCCACACAAGTGTCAACCAACACCTACCGAATAATCAACAGCATTCACGAACTAAATAACCGACTAAAGACCAACTTAGGTTTAGCCGAGATATTGCGATAGTACACCCTTGGGCACACTGGCGATGGCCTCGACTACTACTTAAAGATTAGGCCAGGCAAAGAAAAAATAGTGACCGGTACCCCAGACAAAGACTTACACGACGACGACTTCTTCTGGGTGTCCGGCAATTATGAAACAGCCGATGTACCGGGCTAGTTCATTGGCAAGAATTTCGGCGAGACATGTAAGCCGTGCTAACTTTCCCGGTCAATTGCCTTTGTACCATATTCTGTATTTTAACACTTCTTTTCTTTCCTTTGCAGCAATCCAAGCCTTACAAGTCAACTACCACTATCCCAACGAAGAAGCCATCAGGGCCGTGCTCCGTTATAGCAACCGGGATTGCAAGGAGCTGCTCGGCTACACCCCAACCTATCGGTACTCTACTCCACGCCGGAGTAAAGTCACAGACTTTCTCCGTGCTCCATCACCTCCTCTAGACCCAACATTACCAGATGTGCCCCTAATCCGGTTAACTGAGGTGGAAGAGATGGCAAAGAGAAGCCGCATCAAGAACCTACTCATAGCAACTTCCACTGAGATCCCGAGCATCCAAACTCGCCCAACTGCTGCCGATCAATCTAGTGGGGCCGTGGTTGCCTTGGCTTCTCCGGCTGTCGGTCAAGCCAGCGGAGAGACACGCCGTGCTGGCAAAAGACCACGTGCGGACCCTTCTGCCGAGCTGGTGACCGAGCTAAGCACCGAGCAACCTACCATCACCGTCGACCCAACACCGGCATGGAGGCCCCAACTCAAACACCGGGGTAAAGACATCCCGGCAACCGCTTCCGTCAAGGGCGACAAAGAGCATCTGCTCGCCTTTGACCTTCTGAAAGCACTCCTTCTACCGAGCGATGTGGTTGGCAGCGACCACGTGCTAGACACCCGGTTGGTGAAATCCGCAGTGAAGTCCATGACCAGGGTAAGTCCTAACTTATACTTAAATTTTCACAAGTGTTTGCACGGTTTCTTTTCTGATCAAGCTTTCTTCTCGCAGGCCATCCAAAAGCAACACTTGGTCATGGAGAGAATTCATCGACTGCGGCAGAAGGCAAACGACACTGCCAGCCAAGTCCAAAGTCTTCAAACCGAGCTCGGCCGAGCAAAGTCTTCACTGCAGATTGCCAACACTGACAACACCAAGTTGCTCGGCCAGCTTGGTGACGCCGAGAAAAAGAGGGATGAGCTCCAGGCCGAGCTAGACGCACTCAAAGAGTCAAGGGAGAATGAGTGCGAAGACGCCAACAACGCCGGCTTTAAGGAGGCCGAGGACAGCTATAAGAAGCAGGCCTTCGCCACCCAAGACATCTATTTCAAAGTGGGTTGGAAGTCTGCCTGCGAACAGCTCGGTCAAGTCCTGATACCGACGTGTTTGCCTCTCCGCTAGCTGTCTTCCTACCGACTTATCTCGTGCCATATGCCAACGACGTCTTGAGCGCGTTGGAGGCTGAGGCTGAGGAAGGACTTGAAGGAGCAGCTGAGGCAGATGCTAAGGGAGAGGACCGCCAAGAGCAGGAGCAGCTCGGCCAAACAGAAACCAGTGTCCAAGACCAATCTCCAACGGTCAACTTGGAGGCAACCGAGGATGAATTCACCAACCTATCCCCCTTAGCCTAGTTTTCTTTTTACTTGCTTTTTCTCTGAACATGTAATTGGGCTAAGTTCCCCACCTTTTGTATTTACTTTCACATCAATGAAAAAGCTCTAATTTCATCAAGTGTTTGTGCGGTCTTCAAGCCTTATAACTTCAGCCGAACAAAATACCTCGGCGAGACAAACCACATTAATTAACTGATATAATCGGAAAAGACATCTCGATTTGAATCATAGTTGAACAAGTCATCAACTCTTTCGACCGGAATAAGCACCTCGGTTGCGGTTGAGAACACCTAAGTTGAGCAAACCATCAACCCTTTCAACCGGAATAAGCATTTCGGTTAAGACTAACCAAGTTGAGTAAAACATCAACTCTTTTAGCCAGAATAAATATCTCGGTTGAGAATCACAGTTGAACAAATCATTAACTCTTTCAACTGGAGTAAACATCTCGGTTGAGAACACCTAAGTTGAGCAAGCCATCAACTCTTTCAACCAGAATAAACATCTTGGTTAAGAATAACTAAGTTGAGCAAAACATCAACTCTTTCAACCAGAGTAAACATCTCGGTTTGAATCATAGTTGAACAAATCATCAACTCTTTCAATCGGAATAAGCACCTCGGTTGAGAACACCTAAGTTGAGCAAGCCATCAACTTTTTCAACCGGAATAAACATCTCGGTTGAGAATAACTAAGTTGAGCAAAACATCAACTCTTTCAACCGAAATAAACATCTTGGTTGAGAATGACTGAGTTGAGCAAAACATCAACTCTTTCAATTGGAGTAAACATCTCGATTTGAATCATAGTTGAACAAATCATCAACTCTTTCAACCGGAATAAGCACCTCAGTTGAGAATGACTAAACACAAAGCAACAATAAAAATGCCAAGGCAAAGATGAGTCACTTCTATATATTGACAAAAATGAATATTACATGAAGTGTAAGGCAAAAAATTCCTTTGCACAAAAAGAAAGCTAAAGCTAGAAATAATACAGCTTGAGGTTGGCTGCATTCCATGGCCGGGGTATTCCTCTACCATCCAAGTCCTCCAGGTGATATGCACCCTTGCCCGCCAAACCGGTTATCTTGTAGGATCCTTCCCAATTTGCCCCTAGTTTGCCTTCACCTGGCACCAGGGTATTGCCCATGACTTTCCTCAAGACCCAATCACCTACTTTGAACGGTCTGGGGTGCACCGTTTTGTTGTATTTCCTTGAGAGCTCTTGTTGGTAGGTAGCCACATGGATGATAGCCTTTTCCCGACGCTCTTCCACTAGATCTAGTTCAAGGGCCATGGCTTTGGCGTTCAGCTCGGGTTCAAAACTTTCACGTCTGAGGGTGGGCATGCTGACTTCCAAAGGTATGACTGCCTCCATGCCATAAGCCAAAGCAAATGGAGTTTCCCCGGTAGACCGCTGCGGGGTTGTTCGGTATGCCTAAAGGACGCTGGAGAGTTCCTCAGTCCACTTTCCCTTGGCCTTTTCCAGCCATTTCTTCAACCCATCAAGTATGATCTTGTTCGACGCCTCGGCTTGGCCATTGGACTGTGGGTAAGCCGGAGTAGAGTTGTAGAATTCAATCTTGAAATCTTCACAAAACCCTCTGAATAGGCGACCGTCAAACTGGGTGCCGTTATCAGAGATCAAAATTTTGGGGACGCCAAACCGCGTGACCACGTTCTACCAGACAAACCGCTTCACGTCTTTCTCCTTGATTGTTGCCAAAGGCTCCGCTTCAACCCATTTGGTGAAGTAGTCTGTGGCCGCGATGAAGAACTTCCGGTTGCCTGGTGCTATTGGGAGCGGCCCCACTATATCTAGGCCCCACATCACAAAGGGCCAAGGGCTGGTGAGGGGAAGAAGTTCCCTGGCCGGCTGGTGGATCTGGTGGGCAAACTTTTGGCATTTCTCATACTTGTGAACATATTTCTAGCCGTCGGCTTGCATGCACGGCCACCAGTAGCCTTGCAAAATAGCTTGGTAGGCCAAGGACCTGCCCCCTATATGACTGCCACAGATGCCTTCGTGAATTTCGTAAAGGAAGGCTTCTACGCTGCTCGGGTGCACACATTTCAGGTAGGGACCGGTGAAAAACTTCTTGTATAAAGCGCCTGGTGGAGAGAGCCAAAACCGCTCGGACTTCACCCGCACTTTATGTGCTTCCTTCTTGTTAGCTGGAAGGGTCCATTCTCTGAGAAAGAGGATGATAGGGTCCATTCAAGAAGGACCTAGCTCGGCGCAGAGTACTTCTGTCTGCCTGGTTTCCTCAATGCTGGGCCTCGAAAGGAATTCAATCAAAAGAGGGTTGGGAGATGTGCTGTCGACCATAGAAGTAAGGCTGGCCACCTCATCTGCTCGGCCGTTTTCTTCTCGGCCAATCTGTTGAACCCTGATTGCCTGAAATCGCTTGATGTGGTCTCTGACCAGAGCTTGGTACTTCATCATTCTGTCATCCTTTGCCTCGTAAACCCCAGAAACTTGGTTAACCACAAGCTGGGAATCACTGTAAACCATTAGCTCGGATGCTTGCATCTGAAGCGCGCTCTTGAGACCGGCCAATAGCGCCTTGTACTCGGCCTCATTGTTGGATGTTGGGAAGCCAAGGGTGATAGAATGTTCAATAGTCAGTTCGTCTGGCGAAATCAGAACAATACCCAGCCCAGCACCGTGACGGTTCGAGGCTCCATCAACAAAAAGTTTCCACATTTCGCCGACAAGGAGCTTCCAACACTCTGAGGGGTCCTGAGAAGCTTGAAGGTTGATGGGATCACGGTTGCTCAGCTGTTTGGCTTCCGGTCCCGTGCTGAGCGGTTCCACTTCAGCCCCCCTTGGTGATTCGGCGCCGGACTCAGCATGTTGATCCATAATGCCTAAGTCCGTAGGCGAATTGCCATGTTACGGTATTATGCCGGCTGCAGGCTCTGTGTTGAGCGGTTCCATTTCTTCCCTCCTCAGTGATGTGGTGTCGGACAAAGCGGGTTGGTATGTGATACCCAACTCCGTCATCGCATCACCGTGCTATAGTATCGTATTAACTGAAGGTGCTTCGGCGGGGCGCGCAAGTTCCGCGTCGCTAATGCCGCCAAGCTATGGTATTTCGGTCGAGCTTGCATTCACCTCTTCATCTGCCACGGTAATATCGACCGGGCATACCGGATGAGTTTCGGGTGAGAATTCAGCAATGAAGTCGGCCAAAGTCTGGGCTTTTATAGCAGTACGCGGCTGGAACTTCACATCAAACTGTCCCAATTCGACCGCCCACTTGAGAATCCGACCGGAGAAGTCTGCCCGTTCGAACAAAGCTTTGAGAGGGAACTCAGTCAAGACGATGATGGTATGGGCATGGAAATAGTGTGCCAACTTTCTTGAAGCCATCATCAAAGCTAACGCAAGTTTTTCCAGCGGCAAGTACCTCAACTCTGCCGGTAGCAAGGTTTTGCTAACGTAGAAGATGGGTAGATGTTTAATTCCTTCTGACCGAACAAGCACCGCACTGACTGCATGCTGCGATACGGCCAGATACAGGTAGAGTTCTTCTCCGGGCTCCGGTGTGACCAACAACGGTGCTGAAGACAAATACTCCTTGAGCTCGGCCAAAGCCCGGTCACACTCTTCATCCTATGAGAACTTTGATTTCAAGGCTTGAAAGAAAGGGCGGCAGCGATCTGATGACCGACTTATAAATCGGTTAAGCGCGGCGGCCATTCTGGCCAGATGCTGCACATCCTTAGCCGAGCTAGGCTGTTTTAACTCTTGCACGGCTCGGATTTGTGTAGGGTCTGCTTCGATACCTCGGTTCGTGACTAGGAAACCCAAAAAATTTTCGGATCCCACGCCGAAGGCACACTTAGACGCATTCAGGCATAGCTTGTGCTCTTTGAGAATGGCGAACATCTCGGCCAAATCGGACAAATGGTTTGCTTGATGTCGGCTCTTAACCACCATATCATCAATATAAGCCTCCATTGTCCGGCCTAGCAGAGGAGTGAACATCTTGGTCACCATCCTTTGAAAAGTTGCCCCGACGTTCTTCAAACCAAAAGGCATGACTCTGTAGCAGAAGAGTCCCCTTGGTGTAGTAAACGAGGTGATCTCTCGATCGGGCCCATGCATGGCAATCTGATGGTAGCCGTGGTAGGTGTCCAAGAAACGGAGCCTATTATGTCCAGCCGTTAAGTCCACAAGCTGGTCTATTCTAGGTAGAGGGAAGCTGTCTTTTGGACAAGCTCGGTTGACGGTCTTGCAGTCAACGCAAACTCGCCACTTCCCATTCTTCTTGGGCACCACGACCGTGTTTGAAATCCACCGAGGGTAGTGCACTTCTTGAATTGCTCGTGCCTCAAGCAAGTTCTTCACTTCCTCCGCAACTACCTCGGCGTGATGCAGCGCCGATCTCCTTGTTCGCTGAATGACCGACTTGGCTCCGGGGAAGACATTGGGATGATGGCATATAAAACTCGGATCGAGACCGGGCATGTCGTAAGGTGACCATGCGAAGACTTCGATGTTGGCCATCAAAAACTCAACCATGTCGGTCCTTTCTTGGGCTGTAAGGCTTGAGCCGAGCAAGAAGAACTTGTTTGGATGCTCTGTATCAATGCGCACTTCCACCAATTCCTCGACAGCTTTGTCCTCGGCCTTGGTGCCCACATCGTCAAGGACTCCCCAGTCTTCCGGTCCCTCAATCATTTGAACGAAGCCTTTGGCAGCTCAGTTCCCGTTGACCGCCACGAAGCATTACTTCGACATGACTTGATCACCCCAAATCTCCTTGATTGCCCTCATAACCAAGGGGAATCTCATTACCTGATGATAGGTTGACGCTACGGCTTGCATAGCGTGAAGCCATCCCCTTCCAAGGATCAAATTATAAGTGGATGGCACCTGCAACACCCAGAACTCCACTTGTTTGACCACAGATCCCGCTTTGACCGGCAGGATAATCTTTCCCAAAGGCCACTCTGGTTGTGAGTTGAAACCAACCAGTGGCGAAGTTGCTGGGGCCAAATCTGTATTCCGGACCTTGAGCTGTTTGAAAGCGTCGTAGTACATGATCTCGACCGAGCTTTCCTGATCGATCAAGATCCGTTTGACATCAAATTCTTTGACGCGGAGTGTAACCACTAGGACATCATTGTGCGGCGTCTGAATGCGCTCTAGGTCTCTTGAGGAGAAACTGATTACATCTTTCTCTTCGGTCTTCCCTCTTCTTGATCGCAGGCTGAACCGACAAAACTTCCCTCATGTGTTTTGCCTTCTTGATCATACCTCGGAGCTCGCATACACACGCTGGTTCCACTATGCCGTGGATGACACTAACAACCCCTTGTGGAGGCGCATCTCGGTCATCCGGTCCTCGCGGGTCAACCGAAGCTTGATTGGCCTTCACGTCCCCATCAATGTAAAGGTCCAGGTGTCCGGCTGTGACTAGCTCTTCCAAGTGTTGCCTCAAAGGCAAACAGTCCTCTGTCCGGTGGCCTCGCTCCCGGTGAAATGTCCAACGGTACCTCGGATTGAAGCCCTTTTGTCCGTCGCCTAAATTAGCAGGAAACCGGACATACTCATTGTCATGGATTTCACTAAGTATGCGATAGATTGGAATCTTAAAGACCGTGGTGATGCCTGTCCTTGCTTTCAACCTTCTGTTTGCATCGGCTACGTCATCCCGGGGGTAGTCATCCCGGTCATTCCGACGTCCCCTACCCCGGTTTTTGTAATTTAAGACACAGTCCGATTCCTCAGCACGGTCACTTGATCAGGTGGACTCCTGTCCGACCGCGTGCACTTTGCCAGCTGACTTCTTGTCCGCTACTACCGGAGTTGTTTTTACGGTAGATGCCGACGCATCATCCTCCATACGGATGTGCTCATTGATGTGTTGCATTAGCTGGCCCATGGATGTCGGCTGGTGCATGGTAAGCGAGTCCCGCAGTCTATGTCTGACCGGGAGACCTCGCTTGTATTGTGTGATTGCAAGGTTGATCGGGCAATCCAAAATCTCGTTGAAGGTCTTCCAATATCTGGAGTTGTATGCCTTCAATGTGTTGCTCAGTTCCATTTTGACACTTAGTAGGTGGTCAACTTCCTTTGGTGTTTTTGTGTTGGTTTTGAAGCGCGTCACGAAGGCCTCGGCCAACTGATGCCACCTTTCTATGCTCCCCTCCGGCAACCTCTCAAACCATTTCAAGCCCAGTTCGCCTAAACTTGACGGGAAGATAAGGCACATAAGTGCGTCATTCCGCCTATGTCCGGCCATGACCGGTCGGAAATGACTTACATGCATATACGGGTCGGTTTTTCCGTCATAGAGCGTGAACTTTGACTGGTGGAAGCCCGCCGGAAGTGGTGCTGTCTCTATATCCACGGAGAATGGAGTGACACTGAGTCTCGCCAAGTTTGTGTCTACAGGGAGAGGCGCGGCTAGGCGGCTCCTCGTTGGCGTGAACCCCATAGGATAGCTGCTAGAACGCCGGCACCCTCTGAGCCTCCCGCCGGCGAGCCCATTCCTTCAAAACTGCCCGCAAATCCTCTAATTAAGCGGAGTAAGAGTACCTCGACGTCGTCACCGAACGTGAGGGCTGGTAAGTGCTATCTTGTGCGCTAGATTTCTCTACATGCACGTCGGAATCTCCAACCTTGTAACTTCTGGTGATAGAAATGGAAGGAGTGTGCCGCTGACTCTGACTGCTTGAACGGCGGGGTTGGGTTCGCTCACTATGGTCTCTCCCTCCAACTATACCCTTCCCTTTGACATTTCGCTTTAGCTCCTCCATTTCTGCCGCCATTCGCCGGATGACAGCGTCCTGGTCCCGTAGCTTGTGTTCCAGACGTCTGGCGTGCAATTCTCTCCACCGCTGATGACCGTCAGGACTCCGTGAATGACCATAACTTCTTCCACGCTTGTCGCGCGCGTCTCCTAAGTGTCCTCCTAGAGAAGTCTTCAGGTCCGCCATCGGAGGAATGATGGAGGGATGTCCTTCTCTCCTTCTGCCCGACTCCGGGGTAACTCCGTCGATGGCGGACAGCGGAATCTCGTCTTTGTTCGCCATGGACGGCGATCAGATGAGCCTGGAAGACAAGGTTTTGTCTGTCAAGTTTCCCACAGACGGCGCCAATTGTGCGGGGCGTAAATATTTAGGCAAGCCCGCACTCCTTTTTTCCAAGCTCCTGCCTGTCCGATCGACCTGCGAGCACAACGGCGGTGAGCTACCCGGCTGTGTGTGGCCGGAAAACCCCTCCGACGATCAAGTTAGACACACACACAGGGATAGAGGGAGAGAGAGGACTGCGTTGTGTTTAGTGTTTTTCTCACCAAATTGTGTCATCTGCCAAGCATGGGGGGCGCAAACATGCTTATATACCTTCTGCGCCCTAAATCTACTCCTAGTAATCTCTCGACACGTGGTACTGCTATCCCATCTGTCAGCGCAAATCTTGCTGAACGTCACCTAACCCGACTGCCAGCCCACTCTACTGGGAGCTCGGCAGCCGGGCTGCAGCATCTCGGCTGTCAACGGTCGTGTTGTGCAGTTGGCCAGAGCACTCCGCTCGCCGCGCTTCGTTTCGACCGAGCTCGGTTGCATCCCGACATTGCCGAGCTCGGGACAGCTCACGTTGGTTTACCATCGACCTTCCTATCGAGCTAACTGTTGGACCGTAGAACAACCACGCGTCGCCTGGCGCCGGACATCCCGCTTGACCGGCTTCTAAATCGTGAAGCCAAGCAGCCTGGTCCAACCACGCCTTCCCTTATCCGAGCAAAACCTCTAAGGAAGGGACCGTGTTACAGCGGCCCAACCTTGTTCGGCCAAATCCGTCCGGCCCAAATCTGTATGGCCATTATCACGGCCCAAACCAGATCATAAATCTCCCTCTCAGTGATAATGCTATAATTTAAACTAGTCATTCTGTTATGCAGGACGAGGCACGCACCGTGGTGACATGCCGGTGGGGAGATTCCGGCCTGTGGGAGAATCCATTGGACCATAGAGTCTTGCAATGTATACTATGCGCGGGATTCTATGGTGTCTATCATATAGGCCATATTAGACTGGACCACCCAATCATCACTGCTCTCGTCGAGAGGTGGCGCACAGAGACTCATACATTTCATTTCCCGATCGGGAAGGCCACCGTCACATTGCAAGACGTATCTGTCCTATATGGTCTACGGATTGATGGGCGAGCAGTTACTGGAGCTGACCCATCATTGACGAGGGAGCAGTGGATAGCCCTATGTGCTGAGCTATTGGGAGTAGCACCTACACCTGCAGACTTACAGGCAGGTAGACTGAGGGTGAGATAGCTGTCCGAGCAGTTTGGTCATCTTCTAGATCAGGCTCCAGATGAGTTAGTACAGCAGCATGCCCGAGCATATATTCTGTGGCTTATTGGGGGGGTACTTCTCCCTGATAAGTCACAAAACCTGCTCAAGCTGATGTACTTGCCACTGTTGAGAGACATTAACGCGATCAGCCAATACAGCTGGGGTGGCGCGACTTTGGCATGCTTGTATAGGATGCTATGTCGAGCAGCTCAAGTGGGTGCGAAAGAGATCGGAGGACCCCTTGTCTTGCTATAGGTTAGTAAGAATTTTATTACATGTCAATTCATATTGTATGGCATATATCAATATTGTAATTGCGTTCAAACTATTGTAGATTTGGGCATGAGAGAGATTGATTCGCATTGCCCCGTCTAGGCGGCAAGTGTTTGCTTCTGGTGAGCTTCCCATCGGCCAGGGAGACATGTAGTTGCCAGCCGGACCTCGAGGTAGTCAGTGGAGGGTTGACTTGGGCCACGAGGTCGTATAGACCCTCGTAGTCGTCGTGTATAGAGACTAGCTTGACCGGATGATAGAGGGCGAGGTATGAAATTCAAATACCTAAATTTTAGTTGTCTTGGTCATTGTATATGTTCATGAGCGATTTTTAATATACTTGTCGTTATTGTAGTTTATCTGGCAGCCTTATGTTGGGGTCCTCAGTACGCTCCCAGACTATTGTCGACTAGGTGAGGAGATATGGATGGCGAGAGTGCCACTCATTTGTTTTGACGTGGTTGAGTGGCATCTCCCTAATTGTGTCCTCCGACAGTTTGGTCGGGTCTAGTCCATATCAGATCGGTGCGACACCGAGTGGTGGTTGCAGGCGACTGATAGACGTGGCCGAGCCGGCACTGACTGGAGTCTGTTTCATATGCGATATATACAGTTATGGGATGTCGTCGCGACAGTATTGTACAGGCTGACTGGAGCGATGAGGTCCTCCCCTCTTCCGACCCTTACATGTTATGGTATCGACGACATACACACCTACTAGTCGATAATCCGAGCCACCTGTCTGAGTTCGGATATCAGGGAGTTGGACCTTCTCTCGAGACATTGGTGAGTATCATAGTATGTGTCAGATAATTGTTAAGATCATAATTGATTTACTTTCAGTCAACTATAGCCTAATACGTCTGAATTTTTGTTCAGGTGGTTCGAGCTGGGAGGTCATATCACTTGGTTGAGGACGCCCTTTTTAGACGTGATGGACAGCTTGCGATGCAGGCCCTTGCAGAGATCTGAGAGTTATTGTACGAGGGGATCCAGCATGCCCATCGGGTAGATCATCTGCATTTTGGCCACTGCGATGTACACAGTGCAGCAGCTGCTCCAGACACATCAGTCCCGTCCACATCAGTGCCTTCCACTTCAGCGCCAGCCACAGCAGGTCCGTGGACTTCAGTCACCCCACCGCATGGTACCCCATACATTTCTCCAGATTCCCTTTACGTATATCCTACCCAGCATGCCGACCCTGATTGGACACCGCCCCGATATATGCATGACGTTGTTACCCCACCCACCCAGTTACCACATGCTTTTGTGGGGACTAGTTCGACCCCGACCATGAGTACACATGATGCAGTTCTCACTGACATCTCCCATGTTGAGGATGAGGCCCATATTGAGCCCCCCCCAGAGCGCAAGGGAGAGGCCGAGGTTATGGTCGTGGCGGACGTCGCGGCCGAGGTCGGGGTGCTGCCAAAGGCAGAGGTCGAGGTCGAGGTCGAGGTCCAGCTGCAGATTGTGATACAGTAGCACCAGATGAGGGAGTTTCACAGCTCACAGCAGTATCCGATCTTCGGCCAGAGACAGGATCAGGGACAACACATGCAGGAGAGGGGGGGTCACACTCACAGGCTCTAGATATTCAGATAGTCTACCACAGGAGACCGAGGAGGGAGGTCCGCGGTCGGGGTTGTGGGACTAGGGGCTGGTTAGGGCATTAGCGGGTGTGATATGGAGTGTATAGTTTTTTTTATTTATAGTAATTGTTATAGTTTTTGTAAATCAAACTTGTACAGATGATGTAAATGTGTCATACTTATTTATTCGAAAATATAATTTCACAATTTTTTATTCTTACTTATTTTGATGATTTCCAAAATCTCTTTCACATCTCTATCTCTCTCTCATTCTCCGTAGTCTTTGCATTTTTTCAATTTCAAAAGCCCTAATATATACATATATATATATATACCACACTTTCACTGTTTCTAGAAACCTCCTACAGAAAATTTGTGAAATAGTAAAAGCGTGGTTACAAACCACGCTTTTAATTAAGAAAGCGTGATTACAAACCACGCTTTTAACAAATTTTTTTTTTCTCCAAAAAACGTGATTAGGAACCGCGTATTTAATTAAAATCACATTGTTGCACTCACTCTTCATTTTCATTCTCACACTCACACACTCTCTCTCTCTTTCTCTCTCTCTCTCTCTCTCTCTGACACATACACACACAACCACCACTCACATTTTTTTAATATACATAAATTTTATTAGTAAATTTTTTAAATTTTTGTTTAAAAACCAATATAAACTCATTTTTTGAATTTACGTTTTTTCCTCAAATTTACAAATTGAGACAACCATTTATAAACCAAAAAAATTATTAAACAAGTTTTTACGATAGTTTTTCAAATTTTTGTAAATATAAATTGAAAACTAAAAATGAAATGGTTACTAAACATGCCTCAGATGGTAAAAATGTTGTAAAATTAACAAATAATTAAATAAGTTACTAACGTAAGAAATGACTTATCAAAAGATTTTTAGGCTATGTATGGTTTGATTTTTAGAATTTTTTTAAAAAAATTTAAAATTAATTTGGTTTAGAAATAAGAAATAAAAAATAATTATCATTTAAGGGTAAAAAATAAGTATTATTTTAACTTTTGGGCAGGTTATATAGATACGTATGGTTGTTTCAATTTAATTTGTAAAAAAATATTTTTAACCACACGAAAAATAAAAATTATATAAAAATGATTTATATTTACAAAAATTATAAAAATTATATAGTTGATTATTATTTTCTATTATAAATTATTATTATATATATTAAATATTGGTCCCAAATTTATAAAATAAAATTTATATATATTAAAAAAATGTGAGTGTGGTGGGTGTGTGTGTATGTGTCAGAGAGAGAGAGAGAGAGAGAGAGAGAGAGTGTGTGAGTGTGAGAATGAAAATGAAGAGTGAGTGCAACAGTGAAAACGTGTTTTCAAAACACGTTTTTATGATTCAATTAAACGCATTACAAATCCATTACAACATAAATGGTTTGATTATTCAAACAAACAATTTCATTCATCGTCATCATCATCTGACATCTCAATATCAGATTCATACATAACATCCATTCTCCAGGTGAAGTACTGGTGTGCATCATCCATTAACCCATCTTCGGCACGCTCATTTGGATTGGCCTTCTTCTAATACAACCTGTCCCAAGATTGGGGAGCCTTTTGTCGTGAAACTCCTAGCATGTGATGTGGTCGATGAGGGAGCCAATGTCTCGGAGGCCAGATTTGTCATGGTTTTTTGAAGATCTTCAATCATTCTTATCAACTCAGAAGTAGTGGGTTCATGGGTTTGAGATGATTGGGGTTCAGGTGCACCCATTATGCATAACTCCATGCTTTCTGGAATGAACACCTCAAGTTTGGGTAGATGGGCCGGGGTGATGTATATGATGGGGTCAAAGGTGGATGGTAGTGTATGGATGAGGTTGAGGTGGGGAGGTGATGAGTCAGTACTAGCCTGAGGTCCTTTGGGTGGAGCTAGGGTCTCTTCGTCAATAAGATCCTGAATCTTATGATGGAGGTGGATGCAATGGTTCGTATCATGACCGTGTTGTTGATGATAGGCACAGTATTTAGCTAGGTCATATCTTGGCGGAAGAGGATTTGGAAGGGTTAGGGTTCTAAGAGTTCTAGGTGCCCTTCTTCTTGCAGCTTTTTCAAATCATGGGAGAGACTCATGTAAAGAGGATTGAACTTTTGGGTTTGGGGCTGATTTGAAGTGATTGGTTTCTGGCCATTGAGGGAAGTGGTGATAGAGTCTACTTCTGAGCATTTTGCAATTGTGCTACTATCAGTAGTAGCATTGGAACTGCGAACAACATTCTTCTGCAAAGGCTCATCTTCTTCCACAAAGATTCCTTGTCTGATGGCATCCTCGATTTGGAGAAGGGCTGGAAAGGTAAACAGAGGTAAAACCACCATCTTTTGCAGCAACTTGCCATGCAAATTCCGAACAATCATCCTGATCTGATCTTTATCGGAAGGCCTTGTAGTCATCATTGAGGCCTTTGCTCTCCATCTCGTTATGAACTCTGAGAAACCCTCATTTGGTTCTTGGCGGGTGACTTCGAGATCACGAGTTGTGACCTCGATCTGTGTGTTATAGGAGTATTGAGCAATAAAGGCCTCAGCCAGCTCTTCCCAGTTCCATTTCGCAGAGTCCTCCAATTTCGCATACCAGATTGCGGCCATCCCAGACATGGTTCGGTCGAAGAGAGACAACTTCTGGGCTGTGGTCAAACCCATTGGCCTCAGGATATCGAAAAACAGGTGGAGGTGCACCATTGGGTCTCCAGAGCCGTCGAAGCAGTCAATATGCGGCAATTTGAATCGGTCCGGCAGAGTCACGGCCGAATCGGTGTACCCATCCTCAACATCCGGAATGGACTTCACGCCCTGAGACTTCTTGAACAGCTTTTCTAGCTTGCTCACTTTTAGTGCTGTGGGGTCCACATCGAACTCAAAGGCAGAATCCGGTAGGTTGGTGGGTGTGGGTGCCTTGGATAGCTGCGGTAGGATTGGGGGCGGAACCGGCCCCGTTGGGATATCCGTATCTTCTTGGACATTTGTTGTCTCTCCAAGTATTAGGACTCTTGGTGGGGGAGGAGCTGGGTGTGAAGCAGATGCCCCGGTTTGCTGCTGTAGCCTGGCGATTAACTCTGCCTGTTGGGCCATAACCTCGGCCTAGTGTGCGGCAAATTCTGCTTGACGGGCAGCATCCTGCTGCATGGCTTTTATACTTTCCTGGAGCTGACGCATCATCTCTTCCATACCTGCCATAGAGTGTTGGTTTATCTGAACAATTGGTATATCTATCCTTGCAGTAGAAATTGAGACCTCAGCCTGACTGTTCATTGGTGGAGTGGATAAGGGCCACTGATCTGGTAACTACTGAACTGGTGATCTGTGCCTGACTGGCCCTTTTACCCTGCCTCTGGCAAAGGAACACTAATTTTCCTTGAACTAAATCTCTGACTTGACAAAGTCTATCAGTACAAGTCCGATGAACCTCGGGGGATATTGGAGCCTTCTGAAGCTACGGTTCCAAGACTACCTTGCAAAAGAGAAAACAAGCAGCATCTCAGCCCAATTTCACTAGAATAGATGTGAGCATAGCTGAATGACTATACTCTCTACTGAATTCTGCACAAAATTCTGCAAATAAACTGATACCCTCAGGTAAAACTGATTCCCCCAAAATACTGATGCCCTCAGGCCTGATACCCAAACTTGCAAACTGATACATGCATTCCTTATAGAGGCACACTCTAAAAGCACATAACATGCAAATGAGAGCCAAAACACCCCTATTGTGGGGTAGGGTTTCCCTGTCCTATTTTGTCAAAAGCAAGGGTTTCACTACGCACGCAGCGATTTTAAACAACCTACAATCAGGTAAGCAACCTGTCCTAGTCTGGAATGGTCAATATGGATTCCGATATGCACTAGTTCGAATGATCAAAAAGGGTGCCCCGGTAAAAACCGTGGTTTGTGTTCCCATCATGGCAGAGCTCATAACCGGTCAGCCTTATGGCACGCTTCTCAAAGCGAGCCTTCAGCAAACCGTTCAGGAATAGCAGATGGAAAACACGGTGTCCTAGGCACACCAATGCAAATGCAATGCAAATAAACACATAAGTGTAATCAAAACAAGATATCATGAGTTCGAGTCAAGTTCTCTAAATCCCCAGCAGAGTTGCCAGAAACTGTAGACGCGCCCGAATGTCCCGGGAAAATCCCGTTTTGTTCATTGGGCTCACTACAGTTCGGACTCAAATGTCACGGTTCTTAATCTGATCTCACAATGTGCAGTGTGAGATTGATAAATCACCAAAGAGTCCAAATCCGACAAATCATTTTGAAAAATTGATTTTTAGAAAAAAATGTCAAACATGGACTGCTTTGCCAGATACAGAGTCGCCACCTAAATATTTTATTTTTGGGAAATTTAGGAAACCCTGACTCATGCCTAAGGCCACGTGTCCGTCATCACAAAAGTTGCCTTAGCTCGGAAACTTGGGTACGAGAGGGGAAGGTCATGCAATGAGCACCCCCGCTCGCCCGATCAAAGACCGACCTTTACTAACATGATAACTTGTGTTTTGAAAACACATGTGCTCTTATTCCAGTTATTAACCTAGAATTACTATGTGATGCACACAGCATACAAGTATAGACTAGATTGCCTAAGTTGGAACAAAACATCTCATGTTTGTTTTTGAAAGTGGTTTGCTACTCTTAAGTAGGCTAAAATGCGGATTTTGCCACCCTCAAGTAGGCTTAAAACTCGCAATCAATGAATTGTTCCAATTCAAGTAATCCAACATTCACCCATAGGCATTCAGGCAGTTATATCACATAAGCAGTTAGCCTCATGGCAAGCGTGCTATCATGGCAGTCACTCACACACATGCAAGGATGCTAAAGCATAAACACTCACTGAGTACTCCAAGCCAAAACAGAAACTAGTTAGTAATCAATGTATGATCCTAGTTTATGTCAAGAATGCCTAATGCAACACATACAAAATGCAACTAAGATAAGCTCAGCTATTCTAAAATGTCATGTGAAATACAATTTGATACATGTATTCAAACAGGAATTGAAATACAATGCAGTTAGTATGATACGCCGAGCCCGGTGCATGCAAGACAAATGAATGGATGCAAACATGCGAGCATAAGGATGCTAATTGAAACATGTCCTAAAACTAACCATCGTAAGCTGGTAAATAAAAGGGAGAAAGAAATGGGGGTTGGAAGACATGCATCACACACACGTACACTTATTTACAACAGTTGTGCCCTCTCGACGGAGGGTCCGAATGAATAAAATAGAACCAACTAGCTAATCTAAGCTAATCTAATTAAACTAGTTATTACACAATAGAAAGAATAACAAGCTACAGCTAATTATTACACAACTCTAACTAATTAACAAATTAACTAAGTTAGCAATTAAACTATATGATGTAGGCTGCCTCAGCTCTGCTTTGGATGACAAAGGATGCATGCATGCTCGAGTCACCTTGTTCGGAAATTCCTCGCGACGCCCCAATTTGCCTTTGTTTGCAATTGATCTCAGAAACTTGCACCAAGCTCCAGAGAGATGAAACTCCACCTTGGGAATCTGTAGGGGTGCAGCCGACCAGATATTGGCCTTGGAGACCACCAGTCGACCACTTTTTGTGGTGAAAACCAGAAAAAGTGGTCGGCCAGCCACTTTATTTGGTCCTCCGACCAGTTTTTGTTGTTGGTTTCTGGTTTTCTGCAACAGAGGGCAAGAAAAAGGCATGGCAAAGTATTTGCAACACATGTATGCACGACCACTCTCCTTATCATTACATAAGCTCAAGGGAGTGTAAGTCTCGACCCTCGAGCCACCAATCACGCATGTCGATGCATGATGGCCGAGGAGCCAAATTGCACGACTCAATGTGAAATGAATGCGCACACAAACACATAAAGCCCGAAACTCCATCATGTATAGTCAAGAGTGTCGGCGACCGGGAATTGAGGCACGTTTCATCACTTCAAGTATGAAACGTCCCTTGTTTCCCGTGTTTGGACCAATGCCTATTCCAAACACAATGCAACAAACACGACATGCACAATGTGACTCAATCATGCAACTTGATGCAATACAACTTAGACATGCAAACATGCAAGGGATAAACATGCAAACATGCAACTAGCATACACAATGCTATGAACTATATGGCATACACAATGCTAATGACACTAGCATACACAATGCACATGGTAACTAGCATACGCAATGCAATGAACATGGCATGCACCAATGCAATGACCGATCCTGTAACAACATGGCATGCTCAATGCTATGAACCACATGGCATACTCAATGCACAATGGACTTAAAACCAAAATGGATAGGCCTCAGCCATGTCCAAATCAGTGGCCATACATGCTAAGATAGAAACTCAAAATGCTATACAAACATGCATGCATATTGGCCCAAGCTTAATGCACAAAACACAACTCACCAAAAGCATTGAAAGGATGAAACATGGGGTACAATGGCATATGTCCAGCACTGAAATGGCATGCAAAATGACTTAGAATCATGCAAACAACTCATGTAATGCATGTTGAAAGGTTCAAGCATCAAAGCTAGTGAAGTGTATTACACTAGAGGCATGAAAGACAATGCTCAAATGGCCAAACCAACCCCAAACAGACCCTATGCAGGCCAAAACGGTGGCTGAAATGGACTGAAATGATAGCATGCTAAGCAAGGAAAAGCATGCTCAAATGATGGCTCACAAGCAAGGCCCAAAGCTCAACTCTCAAATACAATTAAAGAGTGATAAACATGAGAGTATGGCAAAGATATAAGCTCTGAAATTCCATGCCAAATGATGCCAAGGTATGCAAACATCACAAATATAGCATGCTAGTGGTCTCAAAACTCAAGACTAGCCAAGGCATTTGCACTATAGCTATATAAAACATGAGTGATATGGCCATGGCAGACCAAAATAGTCCAAGAATAGCCCAAAATATGAATAAAATCATGCTGGAGCATAGCCAAAATATGCTAGAATGATGAGCCAAAACATCATGCATAGAAAGCTAGTAAGCAAGATTTGTTCTACAAGTACATGAGCCACTCAAGAGACAACCAAAACGGCTTTAGACAGAGTTATGACATGTCAAATGATGGCAAAAAACCTACTGAAATGGAGTCAATACATGCTAGCAAGACATGCTACTTTGATGGGCCACAAATGGGATTACACTACACATACTAGATGCATGCACAAGGTGACCAAACCAGTCATCGAAAGACTTAAGGCAGGTCCTAAAAGTCACAAAAAAGTGCCTGAACCAAGCCTCAAAAGTAAAGGGATACATGCTCCTTTGATAGGCCAAAATTGCAAGTAAACAAGACAAAAAGAGAGAGGGTCACCCCTCTCAGATTTAGGATCTCAAAATTACATGCCAACCACTGAAAATCCACTGGATTTCAGTGGCTAAAAGGCCAAGCAATGATTAGCTTAAAGGCCCTAAGTCATGGCACAAAACAAGGCCAAATAAGGCATGCGAGAGGGTAGGAGACCCTCAACACCGAAGAGGCCTTAAACAAACATGTTAAGTGCTAAAAAATGAATCTTTTTTCAGTTTAAAGTTAATCCATATGAAGCATGCAAATATGGGTAAGAGTGTAATCAAAATAGAACTTAAAAAAAGAAAGAAAAAGAGGGTTATCCTTGAAGCACTGCAAAACCAGTAGATTTCCTGAGCCAAAACCAACTTTTGAGCCCCCACAAGACCCTCCAGCAACTCAACAACAAGGTAAGAGTGTTTGGCTAGGAGGTTGTAGTGCAAAAGTGAAGGAATAACACTCTTTAAGGCACAAAATATAGATGGAGAGAAGAATATAGAGAGGGAGATGTATGTATATGCCCTAAGCCAACTTCAGAACCTGAGACAAGAGAGAGAGCCTTTCCTCTTATAGAAAAACAAGCACCAAGCTTGTTGAAGAAGTTTGAAGCTAGATACAATCCCTCCATAGAGGATGCAATCTGTGCACTCCAGCTGGCACAGCTGGCATCCAAAACACCTGTAGAATATGCAGAAAGGCCGCCGACCAGTTAAAGTGGTCGGCCAGCCACTTTTTCTGGTCGGCCAGCTAGTTTTTCTAGGTGGCAGGAAAGTTCTACTTTCCAGATCCAACTTCAAATGGCCATAACTCCTTCATATGAACTCCTTTTCAGGTCATTCTTGTGTCCAAATTGAATCCCCGAAAGTAAACTTTCCAATGGTGGCAGTCTTGTATCAAAATTCCAATTGTGCAAAACGTTATGCCTATTTTGGTGAAGCCGCATAGTTTTGGTCCTACCCGGATTCATGCCGAACTTCTCCCAAACTAGTTTTCTTCTCTTCTTTCCTCTTTTCTTCAACTCCAAACCCCTAAACAAAGTGTTTTGAAATATTTTTCAAAGATTTCATCTTTCTTTCATTCATTTCCACTTTGTCCTTGCTCAGTTTATCGAAAAGCGCGACATTTAACAAAATACGAGTGTTGCGGAACATCGTAGAAATTTTATTTTCAAAACATTTCAAAAGAGAGGGTTTCAAGGTCTAAAATCTTTTGACCAAGATTGTTTTGGTCCAAAAGGGGTATGAAGTTGAGATTTGTCTCTCTCCTTGCCGAAGAAACTGAACTTTTGCCCTGCACACATTTCTCCACCAAGTAAACCATCAGTAGTGCCTAAGTCTTAAGGGCTGTCAAAAATGGGGTGTCTACAAGTTGGTGTGGCCAACAAGTTCGATGTGAAGCGAGTCTTGATTGACCGAGGGAACCCCGCAGACATCATGTATTATGAGCTTTTCAAGAAGCTTGGTCTCAGTGAGCAACACCTGCCACCTGCCACCTCCCCTTTTGTTGGCTTCAACTCGCAAATAGAATGGTCGCTCGACCAAATAACTCTGCCTGTCATAGCTAAGTCCAAGGTGGTCTCTATTGACTTCTTAGTGGTAAACACCCCCATCTCCCCACAATGCCATCCTTAGCCGACCTTGGATTCACCAGATGGAGGTAGTCCTTTCCACCTATCACCAACTCGTTCGCTTTCCAACCAAGTATGGAGTAGAGAAGATTTACAGAGACCAAGTGGCAGCCACACACTGCTTTATTGCAGCCATGAAAATCAAACAAGTTTGCGACCAAGTGCAGATGGTGGAAGTACTGACAAGCCAGTTTTGGAAGATGTCGACAAAGTGCCAACTGAGAAGATGGTAAAAGACCTAGAGACAGTCTTGGTAGAAGAAGGAAACCAGGACAAGTTCTTCCTGCTCGGCACTTCCCTCACTGTTGAAGAGAAAAAGCAATTATTGGCTCTACTCCGTAAAAATATCGAAGTGTTCGCCTGGTCGGCCTATGACACTCCTGGGTTGGACCCCAATTATGCTTGTCATCGACTCAATGTCCAATTAGGAGCACGGCCGATTGTTCAGAAGAGTAGACGGTCATCCGTGCAACACACCGATGTAGTGACCGAAGAGGTGGAGAAACTTTTAGCTTCTTGTGTCATCCGAGAAGTGTAGTACCCAAAGTGGCTGTCCAACACCGTCGTTGTGAAGAAGAAGAATGGCAAGTGGAGAGTTTGCGTTGATTTCACTAGCCTTAACAAAGCTTACCCTAAGGATAGCTTCCCACTTCCACGAATAGATAAACTTATTGACGCAACGGCTGGACATGAGCGCATGAGCTTTTTAGACGCCTACAGTAGCTACCATCAGATCTCCATGTTCGGCCATGACCAGGATAAAACGGCTTTCATCAGCCCTAGAGGCATTTACTGCTACAAAGTAATGGCCCTTCGGCTTGAAGAACATTGGTGCAACCTACCAGCATTGGTCACCAAAATGTTCAAGGACCAACTCGGTAAAACCATGAAAGCATACATTAATGACATGGTCGTCAAAAGCAAGTTGGCCGAGCACTATCTAAGGGACCTTGAACAAGTGTTTGAAATTCTGAAGACTCACAAGCTTCGACTGAACACCTTAAAATGTGCCTTAGGAGTAGGATCAGGGAAGTTCTTGGGGTACATAGTGACTAGGCGGGGCATTGAAGCCAACCCCGACCAAATCAAAGCTCTCAAAGAGCTCAAAGTGCCTACAAAGGCTAAGGAACTCCAGAAACTTACTGGCATGGCTGCAGTACTTAACTGTTTTATCAGTTGGTCCTCTAATCGGATGAAGTCCTTCTTCCAACTTCTGAAGAAGAAAACCAATTTTGAATGGGGAAGCTAGTGCTCCGAAGCACTAGACGATTTGAAGAAGTATTTGTCATCTCCTCCCCTTCTATCTTACCTTGTCACCAACGAAGAGCTTTTCATTTACTTGGCTATTTTTGATCATGCCATTAGTGCAGTGCTGGTTAGAGAGGATGGAAAGGAGTAAAAACAAGTGTATTATGTTAGCAAAACTCTCTTAGATGCTGAAATTAGATACTTGCCATTGGAGAAATTGGCATATGCCCTATTAATTGCCTCTAGGAAGCTTGTTCACTACTTTCAAGTACATACCATCAATGTCCTCACTGAATTCCCCCTCAAGTTAGTGTTCAGTTGAGTAGATTTCTCAGGCCGAACAGCGAAGTGGGCGGTGGAGCTTGGAGAGTTTGACATCAAGTTCCAACCTCGAACTGCCATCAAAGCTCAAGTCATGGCAAACTTTGTTACAGAATTCACTCCGGGACCAACTGTTCCCTCTGATGACTACCCAGCACAAAGGGCAATCCCTAGTCGAAGCATGGAAGCTTTTTATTGGAGATGTATAGAAGGCTCAGGGGCAGGAATTGTCCTTATTTCTCCTAAAGGATTCATTTGGGAACAGGCCATCCGATTGGGCTGGAAAGCTTCTAATAATGAAGCAAAGTATGAAGCTCTACTAGTCGGCCTGCGAAATGCCAAACACTTCAACGCAGAGGAGCTACTCGTCTTTAGTGATTCCTAACTAGTGGCCAACCAACTCTCTGGAGTTTACGAGGCTCGAGATAAGCGGATGGCCACTTATATAGAATAAGCCAAAAACTTGATCACAAAGTTCCAAGCCATCAGAGTTGAGAAGATTGGCCGAGAGGGAAATGGTCACGCTGATGCCTTAGCTTGCCTGGGTTCCTCGATCGACTCCAGAGATGGCTGCAAAATATGGGTGGAATATGTACCCCAACCAAGTATTCAACTGGTCAAAATGGTCCTTTGCACTGACTTGGGCCCAAGTTGGATGGATCCACTCTTGGCCTTCTTGAGGAATGGCACCCTTCTTGAAGACAAAAAAGAAGCACACAAGATAAGGCATAGAGCTGCTCGGTTTTGGGTCTCCCCATCTGGCAAGATTTATAAGAAGTCCTATATGGGCCCTTATTTACTCTGTGTTCATCCAAGTTTGGTGGAGAATGTGCTTTACGAGATCCATGATGGAATCTATGGGAGCCACACTGGTGGTCGGTCCTTGGCACATTGAGCCTTAACACATGGGTATCGGTGGCCACGTATGCAAAAGGAGGCTCAACAGTATGTTCGTAAGTGCGACAAGTGCCAAAATTTGCCCCTTTCATTCACCAGCCAGCCAAAGCTTTGACCCTCCTCACCAGTCCTTGGCTATTCGCTCAGTGGGGCTTAGACATTGTTGGACCACTAGCTAGGGGAATCGGGAATAAAAGGTTTTTCACTACTGCAACTGATTACTTCACCAAGTAGGTGGAGGTGGAGGCCTTGTGCAAGATCAAAGAAGCAGATACTAAGAGCTTTGTTTGGCTCAATGTTGTGACTCGATTTGGCATTCCCAAAGTCCTTTCTGACAATGGCACATAATTTGATGGCAAGATCTTCATGAGATTTTGCATTGACTTGAAAATAGAGTTCCGAAACTCCACTCTGGCCTACCTACAGGGCAATGGCCATGCTGAGGCATCCAACAAGATGATCATCAATGGGATAAAAATATGTCTTGAAAAAGCTAAGGGAAAATGAGTGGAAGAGATACTGAATGTCCTTTAGGCCTACAGAACTACTCCTCGTCGGTCGACTGGCGAGACACCTTACTCTCTTACCTATGGGATGGAAGCAGTCATCCCTTTGGAGGTTGGCCTTCTTACCATCCGTTCTGAGATCTTTGAGCCAGTAGACAACAATGAAGCCATTGCCCAAGCTCTAGACATGGCCGAAGAGTGTAGGGAAGCTGCCCTCGTTCGATTGGCGACTTACCCGCAGCAGCTCACTAAGAGCTTTAACAGGAATGTGCGTCCAAGACAATTCTTACCAGGTGACTTGGTACTCAGGAAGGTGAGGGATCACAAGAAAGTTCCTGGAGAAGGGAAACTCGGTGCTAACTAGGAAGGGCCTTGCAAGGTTACTTCAGTACTTGGCAATTGCGCATACTATATGGCCGACTTAGAAGGGAAGGCAATCCCTAGACCATGGAACATTTCCAACCTAAAGAAGTACTTTTATTGATGTAATTCTCAGAATGAAGTACTTTTAGTAATGTATTTCTCAGAACATGCCTTGATGTAATCAAAAGTTCTAAGTATCAACGAATGGAAATTTGTTTTATAATTTGTCTTTATTTACTTGTGTTGTACATTTGTTCTCGGTGAAGCAAATTGGCCACGGGTCTTAACTCAAGCCAAGCCTGGATGCTCAACCCTTTGGTTGGAGTGGGGTGCCAAGTGGTATAACTTGGTGGAATTTGTGCCAAGTATCGTTACTTAGAGCACGGTCCATATTCACAATTCGCGCTTGAAGAGGGGCCGAATTACACTCTATGATAGGTTAAATCACGCCAAAACTTGACCAAGTTAGGTGGCGGCTGAACAACATGATAGAAAACTGTCACGACCTAAACCCGCCCCTATAGGTTTAGCACCGTAACCAGCCAGTAATTTGTGATTACCAAAGGCCTACTTAACAATAATGACAATAATACAGAATAAAGGGGGCTGGCGGAAGCCAATCAATAATAAGATAATGTCCAACGAGTTGTGAGGACCTGAATGGAAATAAACTTTCATGTACATAGCTATATTCATAACCACTTATACCAAAAATACATATGCAAGACAATATGCAAGTTAGGGACATAATCCCATCATCAAAAACTGCATAAATGAAAGTCTTAAACATTCTTTACATTTAGCAAAGACAAAAGGGTGAATTTGAATCACCTAAAAAGCCTTGACTCGTGTAAGTTCAGAACCTCTTTATGAGGCGAAACGACTGGCTTGACAAAACATGAATTCGAGTCGACACCTCTAGCTTTGATCCAGTGCCTGGCCACCTACATATATATATAGTAAACTATGAGCTATAGCCCAGAAATAACAAATGTGTAAAGAGGTTCAGAATGATGTCCTTCAGTCTTTGAAATGATCGATTATCAACAACACATTTTCAATCAATATCTTTTTGTCAATCAATTGTTCAATCAATCAATAATTATATAAGTCATACGTAGTACATCTGATAACAATGATACACTTGGTCTTAAAAGACCGAACAATCAATTGATGGCCATCAAACAATAACAATAGTTCCAAGATTTGGAACTGATAGAGATCTCTATAACAATAGCGATATCAATAACAATACGCTATGGATGCCACGAATACAATTCAAAAAAGGATCATCATTCAATCGATAAAAAGTAATCGTTCAAAAACAATATAATTTATCATTTAGAAAATAAATACAATTTGAACATATCTTTACAACATTGTTACTCACAGTGGGCTCCTCGGTACACATATTAATGGTTCAGCATCCAACCTAAACAAATAAAGTCAAGCACAACACAATTACAATCACACTCTACAATCTATTTAATTCGGTTACTTGTTTGTCTTTCAGTTTCTCTAATTTGATTCTAATTTTTCATTCGGTTATTCCTATTTTTTTTTTCGTCCATTCCTTTTAAATATGGATGACTAGTATTAGGAATAAATTAGATTATTAACCTCCAATTAAAATATGTTTAGCTATGTATTAACCAAACTAATTAAATATAAGTAATCTAATCATAAACCAGTCCTTATTAAGTTCACTAATTACACAATCAAGCCTAAATTAGGTTTATACACATTAAATTACAATTATTCAGTCATGTTTAAATTACAGAATCAGAAACTCATAAATATGCACATTTGGCAATTTCACTCCATTTTCAAGCAAATCAAGGCCCAAATAATTAATATTCACATTTATTTCCATAATCTTAAGCCTAACTCAATTTCAATTCAATTTAATTAATTCTCAATTAAGGTTTAATTTGACTACATCTAATTTTATGAACCTAAATCAAAATTTTAATTGAATTCTTATAAGGCTCTAAATATCAAATTAAACCCATTCTTCCATTTTTGAAACTCAATTTCATGAAACATCCATTTACATGTAATCCACTCCCAAAACTCAATTAATCATGCTGCAATTTGGGTTGAAAACATCAAATAGAAATCAACTACCAAATCTTCCAATTTGAAGAAAGATTAAAACTTCAATGAAATTATAAAACGTAAATGATGTGTTGTGAAGCTTCAATTATAAAACCCATGAAGAAATCCCTTGGCAACTTTAGAAATTCATGAGACTCATGCAATAAAGTATTTATAAAACGATAATATCATGTATATAAACAAGATCAAGCCATGCATGTTGAGTTTTGAGGATTAAATCATCTAATTTCTCATTTTTTTCTCAATATTATTTATGGTTATATATTCTCAACCCCAATTTCTCTCCATGAATTCTTAATTACTCATGAATTCCCCCTTCAAGTTTGAAAACCATGCAAGAAAATAAATGTATGATCATGAAATTCAAGAAAACATGCCATGCATGGTGAATTTGAGAGTTAATTTCCTTCAATTCTTGCCATGTGTGCTTATAAATGCTTTCTAGGGTCAAATACAACACAACCCATCCTCATTCAACTTCAATTCCATGAGATCATGGGTGTATCAACCCTATTTCAAGAAATGAGAAGAAGATTCTTACCTTAGATGCTTAATTGGAGAAGATTTGCTTGATTTCCCTTCAATTTTCTTTGATTCTTCTTCTCACTCTCTTCATTCCTCTCTTTCCCATGCACTCTCTTTCCCTCTCCCGATTTTCTTTCATTCTCTTTCTTCTTGTTGAGCCAAAGAGGCTCATATTCATATATATATAATATTTAATTAAATCAAATTAATTAATTCTGAATCAGATTTTTATAAAACTTCATATTAAGTCCTAAAAATCATACTGATTCTAATTATGTATTTCGTTCTGGTTTTTTAAGCCTCTAAAGCCTTCAATTTGCAGTGTAAAGTTGCAATTAAACCACCCAAACACACCTTAACATATCAGACGAAATAAATTTTCAATTAAACTTCCCAAATAACTCTAAAAATTCCAATTAGCATATCCATGCATTCAATTTTAGTTTCTGAATCCATTTAGACCGTCAATTTCAGTATCTAACCATAATCACAATAGATAATTAATCTTGCTTAGGATACTTAATTGAGATTAATCTTTGATTACAATTAGTTCAATTAGTTCAAATTTTTAATCAAACTTCCAAAAAGCTCCAAATATCAAATTAAGCTTATTGACATCATCAATTTTTGTTTCTCAAATCATTTAGGCCTTCAATTTCTGATAAGACTCAAAATTTTCGTCAATAAATTACATTTTCAAATTGAATATCTCAAAAATAGTTTTAATTCGTAATAATCACAGTTCTCAATCCTCATAATTTAATTAACTTAATTACCTCCAATTCGGACCTAATTAATCGAATTTCGATTTTACTAAACTGAATCGAATATTTAATTAAACTCTCAAATGGTCCGATAATCAAAATTAAAATAATTCAATTCGTCAATTTCACCTTCTTGAGCAACTTAAACTTTTAATTTCAAATTCCAAAATAGCTTTTTAATAAAATTATATACAAATCAACACCAATATTGTTCATCAATTTACCAATATTGTTCATCAATTCCGCAATTAGATTAAAAGAATAATTAATTAAAATCCAAATCATCTTGACTAATTAACTATAAAATATTATATGTGGCAGGATCGTCACAAAAACTTTCACAATTTTTTCTCTCATAAAGCATGAAGCATGGTCTAATCGAACAGACATCTTTTTGAGCCGTAGATCTCATGCTTAGCTGGGGGTATCAAAAACTCACTCATTTTTTTCCAAGGCACGAAGCTTGGTTAGACCAAACAGATGGCCTGTTAGGCCATAGTGCCTCTGCTCGGCTGGGGGCAAACATTACATACATGCACAAATTGAAGATAAACAGTTCAACACTTACGAAAATATAGGAACTAGTGCATTGATATGAAACTTCAATTACAAAAAAGAGTTTAGCCTTACAAAAGAAAAGGTGCAGCCGACCAAACTCCAAAATTAAAAAAAGTGCAAATTTGCAAGTTCAGCACTTGGCAAATTTAGAAGGTACTTCGTTACAAAAGAGAGCTCGGTTTGTATCATAGCCTATCCGACTGAGCACTGAAGCAAAAGTTGAAGATACTTCATTAACTTCCAAGGTTCATTCCAAAAAGAACTAAAGCAGAAATAAAAGCAAAAACTCGAAGCAACCTAGCAACTTACTCCTCGTGTTGCTCCTCATCACAGTGTCCCTCATTGCGTTGCTCCTCCTCTATAGGATCGACAATCTGCCTAACTAAAGAAGAGCTCGGAGGGGGAGAAGAAAGGTCAGAAGGATCAACATCTGTAGCTCCATCCCCCAAGGCCTTCTCCTCCTAACTCTTGCAACAGTATTCGAATGGACTAGGATATCGTCAATATCATAAAGAGAAGAAGCATCCTCTACCTTAGCAGCGCGCAGAGCCCCAGTCCAACCATTAGTAATGATCTTATCCCTCAACTTCAAGATCTCCTATGAGTAGGTCTTTCCGGCCTCGTCATAGCCCCTCTGTTCTGGCTCATCTACTTTCCCTTGATAATTAGCCTTCAAAGTCTTCAGAGTAGCATTGACATCCGCAGCCCTCTGTTCGACCATGAACATTAGTGCTTCAGCCTTCTTCTTTGCATCTTCCATCTCCTTTAGATCCTCTTCGGCCGCCTTCAAGGACATATCAGCATCAGCCAACATGTTGATAATCTTAACCCTCTTTTGCTCCTCACGATGCCATCTTTCATCCATGATGTGCATTCTTTGAATGCACTGCACCAAACCAAGGTATCATGTTCTCAACAACAAAATTTAAGAAAATGACAAGGACATAGAAGAAGACTTACTGCGGTTAGCATCTGTACTGAACCTTTGATCAACACGTCATTTGAAATGTTTTGTTCTGCCATGTCCAAAGGTAGCAGCAATGTCTTTGATAAGTCAAAGGCCAAGTCATTTGAGTAGATTGTGCTGTCCAACGTAGTGATTTCTTAACCGTTATGCTCCAAGGGAGGCACCCAATCTTCAACTGAGCCTTGCCCACTAGAAACCTTAGCAACTTCTTTACCTTTGGACCTCTTCTTCTTTGAGGCCTTATCAGCAGGAAGAGCAAGAGTAGCAACGAGAGGAGGAGGAGCAACAACATGCTTTTTTCCACCCTTAGACCTCTCAATCGGTGGAGAAGGAACTCATGTGTTGACCGTCGAAGTAGATAGAAGGTCCTCATCATCAGATCCAAAGACTAAGGCATCAAGATTGAGTTTTTGGCAGCAAGCCATTTCGTTTTCTATGTCTAGCAACAGAGAGTAGCCTCTACTGAGTGATCCACTTGATGAACAAACAATAGCGGAAGAGGAAAATCCAGTGGTATGGCCAACTTGCTTTTCAGTTTCTATTTCAGGTGAGTCCCTCGAGAAGTCATTTACTTTGAGTTTCCGTTGGATGAGATATCTGTAAGTTCGCACATAGTTAAGCAAATGTGGGGCCAACCGATCTTCGTACCTCAGTGCGACTTTGATGTCCCTCAAATGTTCTTTCTCTGGCCTCCTTTTTAGCTTCATTGAACCTGCAAGTACGAAGAACAACACTTAAAAAAAATCACAGGCAATAAGCAAATGGACAAAAGGAAACTAAAATAAAGAATGACCTGGGCGGTTGTTCTCTCGTGGAACCTGCTTTGATCGGCCCACCTCCTCGGCCGCAAACTCCCAATTACCTCCAACTTGAAGGAAATCAGATCAATGTTTATCATTATCGGGAAGTTTATCGGCGAGTTGGAGGAGCAACGACCGAACTTTGACATAATAGGTTTTACCGCCTTTATTATGGCACAAGGAATAATAGTGAAGGATATCCCAAATACCCAAGTCCAAGTCTAAGAGGTTGTTCAAGATTGAGACGCCGTTTGCTACTCTAAATGTGTTCATTGATATTTGCATTAGTGTAAGTTCAAAATAAGAAAAGAATCGACGCAACAAGGGGTTCAATAGAAACCTAACACCCCCCTCTACGATAGAGGCAATTGAGAAGGGCATTGTGGTGCTTGTATATGACTGATCCGCATCCACTGCCACAAATGTCAACGTGACATCATTGGGGATATGATATCTTCGCGGAACTTGTCCATTCCCGCCGGAGTGTCCACTAAGTTCCGAAACTCACCTATGGAAGGTGCGACGTTTCACCAAACAACTACACTAAGAATGACTTGCAAGGTTGGAGATACAATGGCCGACCGAGCAACCATTTTCTAGACAACTCTCAATGTTACACTTAACCAAAAAAGTAATGGTGAATGTGGAAAGGAAATACATGGGTTCTATGAATTACAGTGTGAAAATCAAGTGGAACTCGATGGCGAGCATCTCCGACGAAGCAATTCCACTGTGTCAACTAAGAGAAAAATTGTGATTTCAAAAAGAAAAAAAGGAAAGTAATAGTGGCTTGGGGACTTACACAACCAATGTCAACAACATGAATCAATAGATAACAGTGGCAAAGCCACTGCGAAGGATGGGATACCTGTGGTGAATAAGTAACTTTGGAGTAGAGGCACAAGAAACGGTGCTAAAGGCCGATGATACAGTCAGAGACTAAGAACTTCAGAGCTTACCACGTCAGAAATGACGAAGCAAGGTAATGAGAGCAAAATAGGCAGGCCATGGATGATGAGACGGCGGTAGGGTCACTCCACCATCGAAAATGCACTATTCGAGATGCTAAAGAAACCTGAACCAACGTGAAAAAGAGAGGAAATTAGTCTCTCTGAACTGAAATTCTAGAGAGAGAAAGTGAGAAAACCCCAACGTTGATACAAGCCCTCAACTTTCTAAGAAGAAATTTAGAATTTATAGAAAGAGAATGACTAAAGGTCAAGCTCTTAGATTTTAAAATTGCTTTAAAGTTCCAAGGGAAGAAGATGTAAAGATAAAAAAAAAGCAGGGTACTTGTTCTAAAAAAGGGACCTTGTGTTTTTCTGAAGCAAAAAAGTGGAGGCGAGATGGGTCTTATTTTTCAAAAAAAAATTGATGGGCCTTCTTCATGTCACGACGTCATCCAAACCCACCAATAGGACAGAAACACGTAGCAGCTTGATAGTCGAGTATGTACGTCTGTCAGTGCCGAGCTTGAAGTCTAACGGTAAGGCGAAGATGGTGGCCAGTTGAGCACCACGTTCAAAATATGAAACCAAGCACAAACTAGTACTCATCGAGCTAGTCCATGTAGGAATGGTAATGGGGCGGGGTGTAGACACCCCATTTTTGACCGCCCTTAAGATTTGGGCGTTACTGATGGTTTACTTGGTGGAGAAAGGTGTGCAGGGAAAAAGTTCAGTTTCTTCGGCAAGGAGAAAGCCAAATCTCAAATTCACACCCCATTTTGGACCAAAGCTATTTTGGATGGTTTTTAGACCTTAAAACCCTCTCTTTCAAAACATTTTTGAAATAAAGTTTCTACAATGTTCCGAGGCTCACATCTTGTCAAATGATGCACTTTTCGATAAACCGAACAAGGACAAAGTGGAAATGAATGAAAGAGAGATGAAATCTTTAAAAAATATTTCAAAAAACCTTGTTTAGGGGTTTTAGATTTGAAGAAAAGAGGAGAAGAGAGAAGAAACCTAGCTGAGGAAGAAGTTGGGTATGAATCGCTAAGGGAGAGTCGAGCGGTCCTTGCCAAATCAGGTTTACCTGTCTGTGCACTTGGAGTTAAGCTATGAGGCCACCATCATTAGGAAATAAGACTTTCGGGGCTTCATTTTGCACTCAAGAATCTCCTCAGGCCGAGTCCGGGTGGGGGAGATATGATTGGTTGAAGTTGGGCATTATCCCGGTTGGACCGAAACTGAGCAACCTTCACCAAAACAAGAATAACTCTTTGCACAGTTGGAATTTTGATGCAAGGCTGGTGTCATTGGAAAGCTTACTTCCGGGGCTTCAATTTTAGGCCTTATTTTTGCATAGTATTTTAGGCCTATTTGTGATCTGTTTTGGATCTTTTCATAAACTGTTAAATACCTTGTTTTGAGCCCCTCTTTAACATTGTTGAAGGGTTCTCCTCTGTTTGAGAACAGTAGCTGCCACTTGTCTCTTTACCCCTCTTTTAGGCCTTTTCTTGCATGATAGTTTAGCCTCACTTGTGCTAATTTTCTTGGCTTGATGTAAACTGTAAAGGGTCTTATTTTGAGCCCCTCTTCAACTTTGTTGAGGGGATCATCACCATTTGGGGCCAGCTTATGTCCCTTTGTGTTTAATCTCTCTTTTAGGGCCATTATTGCATGATAGATTAGCCCTATTTGCATTCATTTTTGGGACTTGTTATAAACTGTAAATATGCATGTTTTGGGACTATATTACATCTGTCTTCATACTTCATGATCAAATAATGCATGCTTTGTATAGCTATAGGCCAATGCGTATGCCTAGTTTTGTGTTTCGGGGCCAGTCCATGCATCAGGTGCCATGTTTCCATGATTCGGGGCTGTTTTGTATCACATTTCAGTGCTGGAATTACATGCTTGTATACCATATTTCATGCCTTGCCATGCCTTGTTAGAGTTGCATACTATGCTTTAGGTTTGGTCCTCGGTTTGCGTGCATGTATGCACGCGTTTCGAGAGTCTCATTTTCATCTAATGGCCACTGATGTGAGTGTGGCTAAGGTCCACTCACATTGGTATAAGCCCATCCTGCATTGTGTATGCCATGTTTCAATGCGTTGTACATGTTATGTTGTTAGCATTGTGTGTGCCATGTAGTTGCATTGCATGTTTGTATGTTTGCTTGCATGCTTAGGTCGCATGTGCATCGTTGTGCATTGCCTCGCCTCTTGATCAACCATGATTGAGGTTGGGTCCCTTGTATGTTTTGTGTGTATTGCATTTGACATTGAAATGCATACTTGACTTTTGGGCCATCATGCATTGAAATGCATGATTGATGGCCCGAGGGTCGAGGGCCATGCTCCCTTGAGTCCATTACATGATAGGGAGTGTGTCCATGCATACATTTGCCTAAAAATTCCATGCCATACACTGCTTGCCTTCTGTTGCTGTCAATTGCAGGTTCTGCAGGAAGATTTGGCCGGTCGGCTAAATACAGTACCGACCGGCCAGTAATCTGTGGCCGATAGATCAAAAGGCAGCCGGTGATCATCCCCTTCGGCCGGTGGAATTTTGTCCTAGCCGGTGGTGTTCCCTAACATCCAAGAGAGCATACTCTTGAACTTTGGCAGTCCCTAGAGGAGCAGGGCAGTGTTAATAGAGGCAACAGTGCTATGGCAGCGAGTTTCCGGGCGAGATGGGTCAAGCATGCATCATTCACGCATTCCGAGGTAGGGCTGTGGCCCCCTTTCTTTCTGTATTTATTTTGTTAATTAATTAAGGGTCTGTAATAATTAATTAGCTAGGATAGTTGATTTGTTATTCGGACTGTATTATTCTTTCGGACCCTCCGAGTGAGGGCAATTGTGTAATAAGTGTTTGTGAGTGTGTGTATGTCTTCCAATCCAACGTCTTTCTTCCCTTTTATTTACTAGCTTTCAATGGTTAGTCTAGGGCATGTTTCAATTAGCATACAGTATGATAGCATGTTTGCATCCATTCATTCGTTTTGCATGCACCGGGCTCGGCGCATCATTCTAACTGCATTTGTATTTCAATTCCAAATTGAATACGTGTTATCTGTTTCATTTCACATGCTATGTTCAAGATAGCCGAGCCTATTCTAGCTGCATCCCACATGTGTTACATTAGCCATCTTAACATGAACTAGGATCATGCATATGATTACTAACTAGTTTTTGTTTTGGCTCGGAGTACTCGGTAAGTATTTATGCTTTAGCATACCGCATGCGTGTGAGTGTTGCCATAACAGCATGATTACCATGAGGCTAGCTGCTTATGTCATATAACTGCTTGAATGCCTGTGGATGGAGGTTGAATTACCTAAATTGGGATAACGCATCAAAACTGTGAGTTTTAAGCCCACTAGATAGTGGCAAAATCATCTTTTCTAAAAGCCCACTCCAGGGTGGCAAAACCTGCATTTTAGCCTACTTGCGAGTAGCAAACCATTTTCAAAACAAGCATGAAATGCTTTTTTCCAATTTAGGCGATTTGGTCTATACTTGTTTACTGTGCGCATAACATAGTAATTCTAGGCTAATAACCGGAATAAGAACACACAACGTTTTCAAAAAAGGATATCACAGTTAGTAGAGGCCGATCTTCGGATCGGGCGAGAGGGGGTGCTCATAGCTGACCTTCCCCAATCGTACCCAAGCTCACGAGCCGAGGCAACTTTGGTGATGACGGACACGTGGCCTTTGGCACCGAGTCAGGGTTTCCTAAATTCCCCCATAAAAAATATTTAGGTGGCGACTCTATATCTGGCAAAACAGTCCATGTTTGGCACTTCTTTTCAAAAATCGGTTTCTCAAAATGATTTGCAGGATTTGGACTCTTTGGTTCAGATTAAGAACCGTGACACAAATCGAGTCTGAACTGTAGCGGGGTCCCTCGCGGACGTGTTACAGTTTCTGGCGACTCCGCTGGGGAGTTTAGAGAGCTTGACTCGAACTCATGATATCCTGTTTTGATTTCACTTATGTTTGCATTGCATGTGCATTGGTGTGCCTAGGACACCGTGTTTGCCATATGCCATTCCTGAACGGTTTGCCGGAGGCTTGTCTTGTCAAGGCATGACCATAAGGCTGACCGGTTATGGGCTCTGACAATATGGGAACACAAACCCCGGTTTTTACCGGGGCATCCCTTTTGACCATTCGACCTAGTGCATATTCGGAATCCATAGTGACCATTCCAATCTAGGACAGGTTGCTTACCCGATGCTAAGTTGTTTGAAACCGCTGCATGCGTAGTGAAACCCTAGCTCCTAACAAAATAGGACAGGGAAACCCTACCCCAACATAGGGGTGTTTTGGCTCTCACTTATCTGCTATGTGCTTTAGAGTGCGTCTCTACAGGGAATGGGTGTATCAGTTTGCAAGTTTGAGCATCAGGCCTGCGGGCACCAGTTCAATATTTTGGGATTCAGTTTACCTGAGGGTATCAGTTTATAGGCAGAATTTTGGGGCAGAATTCAGTAAAAGGGCACAGTCATCCTACTATGCTCATATCTGTTTTGGCGAAATCAGGCTGAGATGCTGTCTGTTTTCTCTTTTGCTAGGTAGTCTGGGAACCATAGCTTCAGAAGGCTCCACTATCTCCCGGGTACATTGGATTTGTGCTGATAGACTTTGTCGGGTCAGAGATTCAGTTCAAGGGCAATCGGTGTTCCTTCACCAGAGACAGGGTAAAAACGCTAGTCAGGCACAGATCATTAGTTCAACAGTCTTCGGATCAGCAATCATTATCCATCTCACCAGCGTGCAGTTGGGTTGAGATATCTGCTTTTACCACAAAGACAGATATACCGATAAATCAGTTAGATCAGGGCAGTATGGCAGGAATGGAAAAGATGGTGCGCCAACTCCAAGAAAGTATGAAAACCATGCAGCAGGACGCTGTTCGTCAAGTCGAATTTGCCAAACAACAGGCCGAGGTCATGGCTCAACAGGCAGAGTTAATTGCCCAGTTACAACAGCAAACCAGAGCATCTGCTCCACACCAGGTCCCTCCCCCACCAAGAGTCCCAATACCCGGAGAGACGGCGAATGTTCAGAACGTTCAGGAGGATACAGACATCCCAACGGGGCCGGCTCCACCCCCGATTCTACCTCAACTATCCAAGGCACCCACTCCTATCAATCAACCAGATTCTCTCTTCGAGTCCGAGGTGGAATCCATGGCATTAAAAGTGAGCAAGCTTGAAAAGCTGTTCAAGAAATCTCAAGGTGTGAAGTCCATTCCGGACATTGAGGACGGATATACCAACGCAGCCGTGACGCTGCCAGATCGGTTTAAGATGCCACAAATTGATCATTTTGACGGATCCGGGGATCCCATAGTGCACCTGCCACTGTTTTCAAATATTCTAAGGCTGATGGGCCTCACCAGACTATAGAAGCTTTCACTGTTTGGCCGGACCCTGTCAGGTGTAGCGGCCATCTGGTATGCAAAACTGGAAGATGATGTCAAGAGAAACTGGGATGAGATGGCTGAGGCGTTCATTGCACAGTACTCCCATAACACTCAAATCGAGATTACGACCCGTGATCTTGAGACGACAAGGCAGGAGCCTACAGAGAGCTTCTCGGAATTCGTGGCCCGGTGAAGGGCGAAGGCCTCGATGATGACTCTAAGGCCTACTGATAAGGATCAAATCCGAATGATTGTGCGCAATCTCCAGCCTAAGCTAATGCAGAAAATGATCGTGCTCCCCTTCCCTATCTTTTCAGATTTGCATGAGATGGGAGTACAGATCGAGGATGCCATGAAGCAGGGCCTCATTGACCAGGAGAAGGAGCAGCCCAGGAGGGCGTTCACCCGCAGTTCGAATGCGACCACCAGCGGTGATGCAGCTGCTAGGACTTCAGACGTGGGCATGGTCGCCACCACCACACTGAGAGTAGCCACCCCCTTTGTTGGTGCATCCACTTCAAACCCCCGAACTTCGGACTATCTACCCCGAGGCAAGAGGGTTTTCACCCCGGTCTTTATGCCTTTGTCTAAAGCTCTAGGGGTCCTACTCAGGAAAGGGCATCTGAAACCGTTAGAACAACGGCCCCTACCTGATCCTCTCCCTGCAAAGCATGGCCCGACTAAGTACTGTGCTTTCCATCAACAACGGTCAGGACACCGACAAATGCGTCCGTCTCCGCCACGAGATACAAAATCTGATTGACAATGAGGTCATCGTCGCACCAAGCTCTGCAAAGTCTATCGGCACTTGATCAGTGAACTTGTGGGGGATAATGTGATGTAATCAGAGGTTGGACCACCTACGGGCGGCACTCAGTTTACTCCAGATGTGGCGTATGGCACGCACTGTTTTGAGCATTTGTGAATGCTAGTTTTGTACATTCTGACTTGGGTATTGGGTCAGTCTTGTTGTGTTTTTGAGTCTGTCTCTTTGTTTTGAGTCATTCCTTTCATACTGAGTCAGTCGGGTCTGTCTTATTGTATCGAGTCAGTCCTGTTTTGCTAGAGTCAGGTGATTTCGGGGGTGTTACCTTGGATATCACTTGCTTGTTTTGCGTTTGTCCTTTTACTTTCCTTTGAGTCTGTTTCTGCCGGGGAGCCAGTTGTGCCACCAGATTTGAATGGAACAGCAGTGATTTTCACACCCTTGTGTTTGCTTCTGCCGTGTGCCAGTTGTGCCAGAAATTCTAAATGAGATGGCAGTATTTGACTAGAAGCTGTGTCTTTTCTGTGCCTTGAATTCATTGCATCGACCTAAGTTTTCCAAAACTTTTTTCGAAACATTGTGAGAAAAACAAAGAGGAAGGAATTCCTCGGGTTTTGCAAAACTTGATCAATTGAGAGAAAGAGAGGCATGTTAAGCCCTTAATGATCGAGATCATGCTTGTTAGTATGAGTACTGAGAAGGATCCTGGCTTGATCCAGATTGGTCCTACACTGTCTTCAGCGCGAGCGATTTGTCGCTTTCTTAAAACATTTCAAAAACTGTTTTGCGCGGTCCTGTGAAGACTTGTGTGGAATCGCTCTTGAGATTGTGCAGCCTAGGATCACTCTCAGCCTCAAGATTCAATCCATTTGTTTTCGAACCTTGAACCCATTCAGAACGTTCAATGGTCAACTACCATGTGAGGCCTGTGTGGCCAGATTCAAAGCAGCCCTCGAACAAGAGGCAAGAAAGTCAGATCAAGAAGATCAGATTTCATCAGAAGAGGCTTGCGAAGCTAGAACAAAAGCACCCCTCGAACTAGGGGCAAAAATGTCCGATATGCTCGAAGTGCTGAAGATGGATCCTTCAGTAAATCAATGCAACGGCCACTCTCCTAGATACGGATGGCTGCAAAACCCTAAAACCATTTGGCATGGACTTGTTACACTTTTACCCTTTGAGAGGCTCGCTGGGTCGAAAACCCGGAAGGGCGACTCAGGCAAAAGTTAGAGCAAGAGAAAAGAACAAAAAAAAAAGGAAAAGAAAATAACAACAAGAATACAAGAAAAAAAAGAGAAAAGAAAAAAAAATGAAAAAAAAAGGAAAAAAGAAAAGAAAAAAGAATGAAAAAGAATGAAAAGATACAAAAATTGAAAAAAAAAGAAGAACAAAGCTCGCAAGGTCGAAAACCCGCAACGGGCGCCTTGGCAAAAGTTAGAGCCTAAAAAGGAGAGGTTAATACCCGAGTGTACCTTAACCCCGAACTACGTGAGGCTTGATTCCCATCTTTGGGATACGTAGGCAACTTCATTCTGAAGTCCAGCTGTAAAATACTTCAAATTCAACTGCGTCCATGTGATGGTTCTAGTCATCTTTGTCTTTTCTGTATCTGGGAGTTCGGTTGCAATCACCGCTCTGAGGACTGATTACAATACACTACGGTGCCATTCAGACAGGGGGTAACTTTCTGTTGCCATTCAATGCACCGCGGTGTCATTCAAACAAGGGGCAACTTTCCGTTGCCATTCAATGCGCTGCGGTGCCGTTCAAACAAGGGGCAACTTTCTGTTGCCATGCAGCTCTCTTCGAGCAAGGGGGCAATTTTCCTCCAAATCCGAGGTTGTGCGTCTCAAGAGTAGGTTCCGTGCTTGTTAAGCATTGGCCGTTTGCAAAAATAGTTTTTGAGAATTTTTACTGAAGTTGACTAATTTTCTTGAAAATTATTCTATCTTTTCCAAAAACTAAACCATTTCTTGAACCCAAAAAAAGGAAAATTTTCTGTGCTCATAGCCTGACTTGCATGATTTGAAATCAAAAATCGAACAAGTGTGTTAATCTAACTCTCATATCGGTCAAAATTGTTTTAGTAGAAAGCAAAAACAAAAAATGGTCAAAATGATGAAATAGAGGCACAGTTAAGTAAGGTGTTCTGTCTTTCTCCCGTCGTCAACATACTTGCCAGAAAGGGCACTCTACCTGCCAAGAAGGGCACAACTGAGGTTAACAACAAAAGCGCTGAAAGTTCTCTCGTCCTCCAGGCAACGAGGTATGAAGTCAAGTGCGAAGCACGAACCGGAATGGGACAAGATATTCCACTCCCTTATCTGGACAAATCTGATCACGTCCAAACTCCCTAGCAGAGCATCATCAACCGATGTCTGCTGCAGATTTGCTACACACCCAATTGTAATGCAGCCCCTCTGTGGAAGAAACCCACTGTTGTGAACAAAAAGAAGAATCTAGTAGAATGCTAAGGACAAGAGCCCGCAACTTCCTGTTTATCCATCAACCACCCTGGGAAGGGATGAAAAATGAGAGAATAAAGAATAGAGAGATGTGCGCTGAGAGAAAAAGCAAGAAAAGGGTATTGAGAGAAAAATCGAGCTTGAGGGCCGAGTGATGTGAGAATCACAAATGAGAAAGGGTGGGAAACATTACCCGGAGAAACGGGCTCCTCGCGAACTGAGAGGTCTCTTGTCTTTGTAACACGTCTGTGTGTCGTGTCTTTTGTTTTGTTTACCTCAACTTTTGTTTTGAGTCTTTTTCGAGTGTTACTCGATGTGTTTAGATCGTGTACCTTTTGATTGAGTCATAGTATGCTGTGTTCAGTTGTAGGCTCAATACCCGGTTGAGAACCCTTTTCTCATTTTCAAAAAAATCGTGTTGTGCTCGGAATGCTGTGCCATTCTCCACATTTGTGCAAAACAAGGATTTGTTCTTTCTTAAAACCGCAGGGTTCAACCTAGGTCATGCAAGAACAGTAAAACAAGGACATATTTGAAGCTATATGGGTTCCAGACTACGAAGCAAAAGAAAAGAGGGAAAACCTAAACATTTGAGTGTGTTTCACCTTCAGCAAATTCCGTGATTGTACTCCGAATGCACCTCTTCAGGCCTTGTCAGTGCTTTGAAGAATAAGTGTGCCTCTACTCCAATCTTAAGCCTGCTTCAAGTCAGAATGGCAATTAAAGCAGCAGCAGATGTTATCTCTCGCCAATATAAGCAGGGTGTCCCATTTTCAGGCGAAGTGTGTTACAAACCCCTTCGAGAGGTAAATCGGAGGTCGCGTTTGGATTTGGCCTCGTTAAGGCTTGTATTTCCTCATTCGGCATTTTGTTTCTAACGTGCTTTTGAAGTTGCACATTTGTCGCATTGTTATACACACCATTTCTCGCATTGTTACGCACTCCATTCGTTGCATTGTTATGCACATCTATCTAGCATTGTTATGCACCGTTACACCTACATTGTTATGCACATTATATTTGCACTGTCGTGCACCTTTTCACTTGCAATTATCATTCTTTCTCCTCGCGCGTGCGATGGGTTAGACCTTCTCTGGTTGAGAGCATTTAGAATACGTTTCAATGCTCACACCATTCCGAAACACCGGGATACGTCCCTATGTTTCTCCTTTCTTTTGAAACACCGGGATACGTCCCTACATTTCTCTCTCATTTTGAAACACCGGGATACGTCCCTACGTTTCTCTCTCTTTCCGAAACACCGGGATACGTCCCTACATTTCTCTCTTTTTGAAACACCGGGATACGTCCCTACGTTTCTCTCTTTCCGAAACACCGGGATACGTCCCTACGTTTCTCTCTTTCCGAAACACCAGGATACGTCCCTACGTTTCTCTCTTTTTGAAACACTGGGATACGTCCCTACGTTTCTCTCTTTTCGAAACACCGGGATACGTCCCTATGTTTCTCTCTCTTTTCGAAACACCGGGATACGTCCTTATGTTTCTCTCTCTTTCCGAAACACCGGGATACGTCCCTACGTTTCCCTTTCTCCTTCTTTTTCGAAACACTGGGATACGTCCCCATGTTTCTCTTTCCATTCCAAAACAACGGGATATGTCCCTATGTTTCTCCTCCTCTCCGAAACACCAGGATACGTCCTTATGTTTCTTCTCCTTTGTCGAAACACCGGAATACGTCCCTATGTTTCTCCTCCTCGTCCCTAATCCTTGGGATACGTCCCTAATCTTTGGGATACGTCCCTAATCCTTGGGATACGTCCCTAACCCTTGGGATACGTCCCTAATCTTTGGGATACGTCCCTAATCCTTGGGATCGTCCCTAATCATTGGGATACGTCCCTAACCTTTGGGATATGTTCCTAATCTTTGGGATACGTCCCTAATCCTTGGGATACGTCCCTAACCTTTGGGATACATCCCTAGCCCTTGGGATATGTCCCTAACCTTTGGTATACGTCCCTATGTTTCTCCCTCTTCGGTTAAAAGCGTTCGGAATACGTTCCAATGCTCACACCATTTCGAAACACCGGGATACGTCCCTATGTTTCTCCCTTCTTTCCGAAACACCGGGATATGTCCCTATGTTTCTCCCTGTCCCCTTTCCCCACACGATTTCAGTGTGTTTGGAATTCATCTTAGGTTGCATTGTCATGCACACCTCTTCACTTGCGTTGTCACGCACATTCCACTTGCATTGTTTTGAATTATCAAACCGGCTTCGCAAAAGCGTATAAGTCTAATTACAAACCGGCTTTGCGTAGCATATAAGTCCAATGTTCAAACCGGCTTCGCGTAGCGTATAAGTCCAATTATCAAAATCTTTCTGCATATCATTTGCATCCTGCCCCTGAACTACGCTGGTTTGATTCCTTTCAAAAGGATACGTAGGCAGCCTGCGGGCACAACCATTCATTCATTTGTATTTTGTTTGTTTTTCCAAGTCTTCGGCCTCATCAAAAATGGGTCGTCTCTGGGCTTTGACATTCACTCACGTCATTTCATGACTCATGAGTTCTGTCAAAGAGGGGCAAATGTAAACACCCTATTTTTGACCGCCCTTAAGACTTGGGCGTTACTGATGGTTTACTTGGTGGAGAAAGGTGTGCAGGGAAAAAGTTCAGTTTCTTTGGCAAGGAGAAAGCCAAATCTCAACTTCACACCCCATTTTAGACCAAAGCTATTTTGGATGGTTTTTAGACCTTAAAACCCTCTCTTTCAAAACATTTTTGAAATAAAGTTTCTACAATGTTTCGAGGCTCACATTTTGTCAAATGATGCGCTTTTCGATAAACCGAACAAGGACAAAGTGGAAATGAATGAAAGAGAGATGAAATCTTTGAAAAATCTTTCAAAACACCTTGTTTAGGGGTTTTAGAGTTGAAGAAAAGAGGAGAAGAGAGAAGAAACCTAGCTGAGGAAGAAGTTGGGTATGAATCGCTAAGGGAGAGTCGAGCGGTCCTTGCCAAATCAGGTTTATCTGTCTGTGCACTTGGAGTTAAGCTATGAGGCCACCATCATTAGGAAATAAGACTTCCGGGGCTTCATTTTGCACTCAAGAATCTCCTCAGGCCGAGTCCGGGTGGGGGAGATATGATTGGTTGAAGTTGGGCATCATCCTGGTTGGACCGAAACTGAGCAACCTTCACCAAAACAAGAATAACTCTTTGCACAGTTGGAATTTTAATGCAAGGCTGGTGTCATTGGAAAGCTTACTTCCGGGGCTTCAATTTTGACACAAGATTGACCTGAAAAGGAGTTCATATGAAGTTATGCCCGTTTGAAGTTGGACCTACAGAGCAGATTTTTCCTGCCGACCGGCCAGAACAAATGGCCGACCGACCAAATAGATGACCGACCGGCCAGAACAGATAGTCGACCGGCCAAATATATTGCCGACCGGCTAGTAAAAGTAGCCGACCGACCAATTTTGCTAGCCGACGACCTTCCGGAGTATTCTATAGATTGAGTGGATGCCAGCTGTGCCAGCTGTTTTGCACCAAAAGCCCTGCCCGAGGGTCTGCCCCTTTGGGGGGGAAATTTGAATTGGTTTTCCCCCCCTTTTCCTCCACTCCTCCCTCTATAAAACTAGACCCCCCAACTCCATTTTTAAGGGTTACAAGATTTGGTTTAGAGCTCTTGCATTCATCCTCCCTCTCCTTCTCTTCCAAGCTTCAAAACACCTTTGTTCTTGGACCATTTCTACACCACCTCATAGCACCACACCTCCATACTCCGTTCCAGCAACTTGGAGGTTATTTCCAGAGGTTAGGAGCGCCATTTCTTCAACCAAAAGCTGCTGGTTCATTGGTCTTCAAGGGTGAGTCCCTATTTCCTCTTTTCTTGCCTTATTTTTCTTTGTATCTAATCCATACTTGCTAGAATTTTTGGGCTCCGACCCAAACTGTAAATAGTCATATTTTGAGCCCCTTTTCATGTTTGATTAAGGGTCTTTCTCTGTTTGAGGCCATTTTCTATCACTTGCTTCTTTATCTCTCTTTTAGGCCTTATTTTTGCATAGTATTTTAGGCCTATTTGTGAGCTGTTTTGGATCTTTCCATAAACTGTAAAATATATTTTTTTGAGCCCCTCTTCAACATTGTTGAAGGACTCTCATCTGTTTGAGAACATTAGCTACCACTTGCCTCTTTACCCCTCTTTTAGGCCTTTTCTTGCATGATAGTTTAGCCTCACTTGTGCTAATTTTCGTGGCTTGATGTAAACTGTAAAGGGTCTTATTTTGAGCCCCTCTTAAACTTTGTTCAGGGGCTCATCAGCATTTGGGGCCAGCTGCTGTCCCTTTGTGTTTAATCTCTCTTTTAGGGCCATTATGGCATGATAGATTAGCCCTATTTGCATTCATTTTTGGGACTTGTTGTAAACTGGAAATATGCATGTTTTGGGACTGTATTGCATCTGTCTTCATGCTTTATGATCAAATAATGCATGCTTTGTATAGCTATAGGCCAATGCGTATGCCTAGTTTTGTGTTTCGGGGCCATTCCATGCATGTTTGCATGATTCAGGGCTGTTTTGTAACACATTTCAGTGCTGGAATTACATGCTTGTATACCATATTTCATGCCTTGCCATGCCTTGTTAGAGTTGCATACTATGCTTTAGGTTTGGTCCTCGGTTTGCGTGCATGCGTGCACGCGTTTCGAGAGTCTCATTTTCATCTAATGGCCACTGATGTGAGTGTGGCTGAGGTCCACTCACATTGGTATAAGCCCATCCTACATTGTGCATGCCATGTTTCAATGCATTGTACATGTTATGTTGTTAGCATTGTGTGTGCTATGTAGTTGCATTGCATGTTTGTATGTTTGCTTGTATGCTTAGGTCGCATGTGCATCGTTGTGCATTGCCTCGCCTCTTGATCAACCATGATTGAGGTTGGGTCCCTTGTATGTTTTGTGTGTATTGCATTTGACATTGAAATGCATACTTGACTTTTGGGCCATCATGCATTGAAACACGTGATTGATGGCCCGAGGGTCGAGGGCCATGCTCCCTTGAGTCCATTACATGATAGAGAGTGTGTCCATGCATACATTTGCCTAAAAATTCCATGCCATACACTACTTGCCCTCTGCTGCTGTCAATTGCAGGTTCTGCAGGAAGATTTGGCCGGTCGGCTAAATACAGTGCCGACCGGCCAGTAATCTGTGGCCGATAGATCAAAAGGCAGCCGGTGATCATCCCCTTCGGCCGGTGGAATTTTGTCCTAGCCGGTGGTATTCCCTAACATCCAAGAGAGCATACTCTTGAACTTTGGCAGTCCCTAGAGGAGCAGGGCAGTGTTAATAGAGGCAACAGTACTATGGCAGCGAGTTTTCGGGCGAGATGGGTCAAGCATGCATCATTCACGCATTTCGAGGCAGGGCTGTGGCCCCCTTTCTTTCTGTATTTATTTTGTTAATTAATTAAGGGTCTGTAATAATTAATTAGCTAGGATAGTTGATTTGTTATTCGGACTGTATTATTCTTTCGGACCCTCCGAGCTAGGGCAATTGTGTAATAAGTGTGCGTGAGTGTGTGTATGTCTTCCAATCCCACGTCTTTCTTCCTTTTTATTTACTAGCTTTCAATGGTTAGTCTATGGCATGTTTCAATTAGCATACAGTATGATAGCATGTTTGCATCCATTCATTCATTTTGCATACACCGGGCTCGGCGCATCATTCTAACTGCATTTGTATTTCAATTCCAAATTGAATACGTGTTATCTGTTGCATTTCACATGCTATGTTCAAGATAGCCGAGCCTATTCTAGCTGCATCCCGCATGTGTTACATTATCCATCTTAACATGAACTAGGATCATGCATATGATTACTAACTAGTTTTGGTTTTGGCTCGGAGTACTCGGTAAGCATTTATGCTTTAGCATACCGCATGCGTGTAAGTGTTTGCATAACAGCATGATTACCATGATGCTAGCTGCTTATGTGATATAACTGCTTGAATGCCTGTGGATGGAGGTTGAATTACCTAAATTGGGATAACGCATCAAAACTGTGAGTTTTAAGCCCACTAGATAGTGGCAAAACCATCTTTTCTAAAAGCCCACTCGAGGGTGACAAAACCTGCATTTTAGCCTACTTGCGAGTAGCAAACCATTTTCAAAACAAGCATGAAATGTTTTTTTCCAATTTAGGCGATTTAGTCTATACTTGTTTGCTGTGCGCATAACATAGTAATTCTAGCCTAATAACCGGAATAAGAACACACAACATTTTCAAAAAAGGATATCACGGTTAGTAGAGGCCAATCTTCGGATTGGGCGAGAGGGGGTGCTCATAGTTGACCTTCCCCAATCGTACCCAAGCTCCCGAGCCGAGGCAACTTTGGTGATGACGGACACGTAGCCTTTGGCACCGAGTCAGGGTTTCCTAAATTCCCCCATAAAAAATATTTAGGTGGTGACTCTGTATCTGGCAAAGCAGTCCATGTTTGGCACTTCTTTTCAAAAACCTGTTTCTCAAAACGATTTGCCGAATTTGGACTCTTTGGTTCAGATTAAGAACCGTGACACAAATCGAGTCCGAATTGTAGCGGGGTCCCTCGCGGACGTGTTACACGGGGCGGGTCGGGGACCACACTTCCTGTCCCCAATCCTCGATGGTAAAATTTTTCCCGTCCCTAGCCCCAATCCCTGACGGGGGACCTATCACCGTCCTCGTCCTCATCCCCTCCCCTAATGGGGATCGGGTTTTTCCGACCACGAAAATTTCCCAGACCAAAAAAAAAAAAAAGAATCAAACCCAAACAGCAGCAACAAGAAGTTAACAACATCAATGATCAACAATAACATCATCAAACGACATCAACAACAACATTATCAACATCACAAATTCATAACAACATCATCAACATCACAGATTCACAAAGAGGGAGACAGATCTATGTAAAGAAAAGAGAGATCTGAGTAGAGAGAGAGAGAGTGTGTGTCGTGGTAGAGGGAACAAACACCGGAGGAGGAGGAGGTGGTGCTTGAAGGAGGAGGTGGCGCTCGGCGACGGCGACGATGTTCGGTGCTCTCTCTCTCTTTGCTCGGAGGAGAATGAGGTGGCACTGTCTGATTCGGTGGTGAGAGACGGTGAAGAAGAGAGAGACCAGAGATGGTGAAGAGGAAGAGCGAGATGTGAGGAAGAGTGAGATGTGAGGAAGTAGATCTAAATGAATAAAAGATGAGATGAGGAACATTAAATAAAAAAAGTACATATAATATATATATATATATATATCATTTAGGGGACAAACGGGGCGGGGCTTGGGGCCGGGGCCGGCCCGAGTCCAGGGCTGAAACATGTATCCCCATCCCCGGCTCGAATATCACCGGGGATTTATTTTTTAATAACATCCCTGGCCTGTTGGGGATATTTTTCGGGGAATTACCGCTCAATTTGGGATCGGGGGGTCGGGTTCCCGTCGGGTCGGGTTCAGATTGCCATCCCTAAGTCCATGCATGCACCTATAAGTTATAGCAGTCCCAACAAAGAACACCAAGCAAAGACATGGGAAATATGGGTCAGGAAATTCAAATTTCTAGAGTGAGAAAGTGATTAGACAAAATGGGTTTGCTTACTCTCAATAAACTCTCAAATGGGCCTCAAGTTCTGGAAATCCAACTTTTTTTTGTGTGAAGAAGATGGGCAAACTAAATTATAAAGGCGCCAATCGACCAAATGACAACAAAGACGACTGAACAAGGATGAACCGAACATAACTGGAGACAGCCAAACGATGCAGAACACGATCTTGAAGACCGAAATAAATAGACAACTGGGTAGTGGTTGTGCATAAATTAAACAGGAATTGTTTGGCCCATCAGGTTTCATAATAGGCTTGACTGAGCAACAACATCGACCAAACAAGCCTGGCCGAGCAGTACCTGAAGGTGATGTTCAAATAAAAAATAGAAAAAAAGAGCTGCAGGTAAACCGACAAGGCAGACACATGACCAAATAGAAAAGACAGAGCAGCAAGCAATAACAGTTGGGCCAGACCCATTTTTGTTTGTATGTAATAACAACAAAGAACTGCATAGATGGCCTACCGTATGTCCGACCAAGGCCTAAAGAATTATTGGGTGTTTATATGCAAGAGAAAGCTTAGGCGGGACCTACCAAGTGTCCACTAGGCCGAGCTACAGCTCAACCTAAGAGCGTCCAGTCATGCAATTTGAAATCCATATCAGATTACAAGCCTATTTTTATAAGGCATGACCATACACAAAAAGTAAAGCAACAGGCCCACCAAATACTCAAGGTAATTGTTTATACAAGTTGAAGATCATGTGCAATGTGCTGAGAAAAAGAATAAATAAGCTGCTTCGTAGATATTGGGGACCACCTAATTTGACCATGTAACATCAAGTATTTAATTTAACAAATACAAAGCCTGGCAGCCAAGCAACTTTTATACAAACTTGGCCTATTAAATAATTCTGGGTGGGCTGAGATGCTCTTATATAGTTACATATAAATATATAAATCTAGTTGTCTTCCTGTAAAATTGAGGGCCGAGATTCGTCTATAAGCACAAAGGTTAGAGTACACTTTGCACAGATCGGACCGATGTACAACAATGGCTTCCATTGAATAAATTTGAATGCAAGCCGTGGGGCAAATGAAGTGGGTAAAAATTAATCAAGTCTCGGTGTTAGGCCTAATGCGATGCTCACTCCGAGGTTAAGCTAGGTTGGACCTCGGCCCTATGGCCAACACTTGCTCCGAAGCAAGACAATCATAGGAGTTTGACCCAATGTACGAGCGCCACTCCAAAGTGGGCCAAGCAACATGGTGGACCTCTTGGATGGACAAACAACCACTCCGAAGTGGGCTGAGCAATATGTTGGACCTCCTGGTTGGACAACCACTATGGAGTAGACCAACTTAAAGAAGACCAATTCACTGAAGATCTTTCTTGGGCCCACAAGAGACAAACAACTTTGTACCTCTCCCTCTGTGTGAACAGAACGTGGATACATGGAGGCGCAGAGGGACAAGGCGCACACATGACAGACCTGCATCTGAGTGTCAGGCGAGTGGTCATCCTCCTCCAATGAGAAGCGACCACTAATGAGACAAACAAGACAGACCTCCACCCGAGTGTCAGGCGAAGTGGCCGTCCTCCTCTAATGGGAGACAACCACAAATAAGACACATTGGACAAATGGCGGAGAGATAAGGTCTTGGAGGACAAGCAACCTTCTCCTATAAAAGGTGAGCACTATTCACCCTCAAGGGATCCGAAATCCACACACTTAACATATAGACACTCTTTGTATTCTTTCTTCTTCCTCTCCCTGAGTCCCTAACTTTATCATCGGAGGGGTTTCCGACCAAACCCAGGTCAGGCAGCCTCAACGTATGTTACTCTGTGCAAATCTTTAATTCCTGGAGCACGCTGCTCTTCTACGAAGTTCAACCCTTTTTCATAGTGCGGAAATCACCCCCGCACATTAACTATATAGATGAAATAATGATATTGTCATAACTTTTATACTGACGTGTATATTTTATATTGTTTATCTTTGTATCTTCAAATCTGCTTTATTTTCAATCCATTTAAACTTACTAAAAAGGTAGTCAGTGTAATTATGCTAAAATTATGAGATTTATCGTATTTTCTCCAAATCTCACGGGAAGTCAATTTAATTTATCCTTTAGTTAATGGTGAGTTAAAATGTAAATATCATTCTTTTTTTTCTTTTTTTTTCTTTTTCAATTATAAAAATTATAGAGGTATTTTTTTTAATGTAAATTATGTTTATGAATAAATTTCCTTAAAATGACAGTATGAAATCACACACTATGAACCTAATTATCTAACCCAAAAATTATTTGAAATAATTAAGATAACTATTAAGAAATGGCTAACATACATTTGCTGATTTTTCTTACTAATTTTTTTTTTTTTTAGATTTGACTCTACTTTCTGATTGTAGTCCCAAAGAAAGCAATTTTATTATTTATATTATATTTTTGGGCGGGAGGGGGGGATTAAACTTACCTGTACCTTCGCTAAGAATTTTTTTAGATTTGACTCTACTTTCTGATTGAAGTCCAAAAGAAAGCAATTTTATTACTTATATTATATTTTCAACAAGTCATCTTATATGTGATTTGAATACATAATTTATTAGGGTGGTGTTACATATACTAATTAATAGCAGGTGGGAGGAAACAAACTTACCTGTACCTTCGCTAAGAATTTTTTTAGATTTGACTCTACTTTCTGATTGTAATCCCAAGGAAAGCAATTTTATTATTTATATTATATTTTCAACATGCCATCTTATATGTGATTTGAATATATGACTTATTACGGTGGTATTACATACACTAATTAATGTACATATTCATATACCAACTAGTGTTATACTATTTTTAGTGACCCTAGCTATTATATAAATTATAAATATCCAAAATTTCTAAAATTATGTCACATTATCTATTAGTATATTAATTAGTACATTAATTGGTACATATTGGATTATTCGACTTATTACCTGTTCTGATACCATATTAAATTACTGACCCCCAACTCATTTAAAAACTTTAATTGTTAGAGAAAGAAACAAATTTATTATTTATATTATATAGAAAAATGCTTGGGAGCACTAATTAGTGCTCCCACTAATTAGGTGGCAGTGGGTCCCGCCATTAATGATGTGATGTTTTGGTCTTAGAGTTGTATTTTTTTTTTTTTTTTTTTTTTACTTTTTTAATGCATTAGTGCTATTAGTGGTGATGTTTTTAGTGGGATGAATCATTGTTGTATTATATATAACATTGTTACCATCAATCCATGTTCACCATTTTTCTTCTTCATAATTATGTATAGGGTCAAACCTTAACTCTTAGGCCATGTTTGTTTGGATGAACATGAGCTTGGGATTGGACTAATAGTCCAATAAAATTATTAATCCGATGTTTGGTTAAGCAATTGAAGTACAGACTAATTATTTTAAACTTGACTATTAGTTATGATAGGATATATAATCCAACAGATTCGTAATCCTAAGACTATTAGTCATGGGAATACTATTCCAGTCCGCCCAAATAAATATGGCCTTAAGTTATGGCAAGTCACATGGTATAATTTGACATGAATGTTAGGTTTACCCAAATTTTACCATGTGTAAAATTTATTCCATATATTAGGCATGCCAAGTGGTGTGAAAAAAAATAAATAAATAAAATAAAATAAAATAATTATTAAAATAACAAGGTAGTGTGAAAAGTTAATAAATGAAATATTGCTGAAGCAGAGTTAGGTATATTAAATCATAAATAGTAAATTTTTATAGACAACATGTGGAATGCTCATTACACCTTTTTGGGTGAATATGTTCATTACTCCTTACTTTTGAGGACGTCAAGTTTCACATTGCACAATGCAATTCTATGGCAGTGCTTTTATATTTTAAGTCTCCAAGTATATTATTTGTATTATTTTAGTTTTTTAATATTTAAATTATATAAATTTGATCCTCACTGTAATTCCATTAGTTGACGTTGTTGAAGTCATAAATAAATGTAAAAATTTATTTAAAAATTTACGCTTTTAGTCTTCAAATTATGTGATGCGTTGAAGTGGAACTCCCTTAATTCCAAAATATGTGATTTGTGTCATTTTGCACATTTATTTAGGACTCTAACGGCATCTACTGTTGAAATTTGGTAAACATTTTTTTTTAACACTTTTAGAATTAAATTGGCATAATTTAAATATTAGGGATTAAAATAATACAAAATTCATGCTTTGAAAATAAAACATGTAATTAATCCTAGTTAGTTCGTAGTAGCTAAAAACGTAACGGGGGTTTTAAACTTTGTATTCAATGAGTTTTTTTTAATTTTAAATTTGTCATTATTAGTGATTTTCTTGTAGGTAGGGCTACAAATGAATCGACATGTTCATGAACAGACTCGACTCGGCTCGTTAAGGGCTTGGTTCGTTTAGTAAATGAGCCGAGTTCGAACTCGCATAAGCTCGGCTCGTTTATCATTATTTAAAGTATATAATAAATATCTTATTTATATATTAAATAATTTAAATTATATATTAATTAATTTAAACAATATTTTTTATTTAAATAATATAAATAATAGTAAAAAAAATTATCGAGCCGAGCCGAGCCGAGCTCGAGTTTCATTAATATTAACGAGCCGTGCTTAGCTCAAGTCCAATTCCTTATTGAGCCGAACTCAAGCTCAGCAAAGCCCGACTTGGCTCGGTTTGTTTGCAGCACTATTTGTAGGGTTCGGTTTCTTTCAAGTTGGCTATCTCAACTTGAGAAAGAGTTTCTGTTTCGTATGCTTATTTTGTGACCGATTTTGGTAATTTAAACCGTTCACTTTTTAAGACTTATTGGGTAAAATATTCATGTAAAAAATATAGATGATCGGATATCGGTAACTATATGTTTAAAAATGGATAGCTATTCTTAAAATTATATTTGTTATCCATTTGCTTAAAATAAATATGATTCAAACATAAAGTTACTGATGTTTAATGATCTAAATTTTTTGTATGAATATTCTAGTTAATGAATTTTAAAAAATAAACAATTTAAATCACCAAAATTAATTTTAAAATAAGTTTACTAAACCCAAACACTCTCAATTTGAGAGAAGTCTTTTTTAAGCCATAGCCTTTCTGAATCCCACAGGGCCGTTTTTCCCCTTCATAGTCTTACAACTACAAATGAATTTTTGTAGAGATTAAATTGAATTTAAAAAAAAAAAATCAATTTTTTTTTTATGTTGAATTAAGAGAAAATTATTAAAAAGTCCACTACAATAATTGTCTAAGGCATTAGATCCAGCAGATATTTTTTATTGGTGAGAGATCCATCATTTGTAAAATAGTTTGGTGAGAAATCTTTTGGTTGATTTTGAAGGACATTTTATTTTCAATTTTACCCCTTAATTTATCTATTGACTATTTTTATCTGTTGACTTTTTTTGACTATCTGTTCAAATTTTTTTGACTATCTATTCAACTTCGTAAAATAGTTTGGTAAGAAAAATCCTTTTGTTGATTTTAAAGGACATTTTATTTTCAATTTTACCTCTCAATTTATCTATTGACTTTTTTTATCTATTGACTTTTTTTTGGCTATCTGTTTAAATTTTTTTGACTATCTATTCCAATTTATATCTATTTGTTGAATTTTTTTTCTCTTGTCTATTCAAAATTTGTGGTTTTCTCTGGTGGTACAAAACCCTAACCCTAGAGAAAAAGATGAGGGGAGGGAGGGAGGGAGAGAGAGAGAGAGAGAGAGACGAGTTTTGTATAGATAATGGGGTAATAAGCGTGACTTTAGCCCACCGCGAATGGAGAATAGAGTAGTTTGGTCATTTTGTAGAAGGGTGTCCTTATGGACATTGTATTTTCTCATTAATCTTTGGACACAGAAAATTCAAATTTAGATTTATCGCTTGAGCACCCTTAAATTAATTGCATTTATTTTTTAAAACAGATCACCTATCAACATAGCTTTTATCTTTAAAAATGTAATTTTCTAGAATTCTTAGTAAATTTTTAGAATAATAACTAATCTATATGTTAGATTTGAGTCGGGCTTGAACTCAAACCAAGTATCCACAAGTGACTTTACAGCGTTATACTTAGCCTGTGTTTGGCAAGGGCTTTTTCAGGCTTTTTTGGCTATTTTAGTCACAAAAAACAAAATAGGCTATTTTAGCCATAACAAACAAAACATCACATCCAACCTATAATCATTACATTCTTCTCTCACAAAAAAAGTCAAAAAAGCCAAAAAGCCAAAAAGCCCTTCCCAAACCAAGCTTTTTAGCCCAGGCTAAAATAGCCAAAAAAGCCAAAAAGTCAAAAAGTCAACCCACTTCCCAAACGGAGGCTTATTGGATGATGACTTTTTGGATGGTCACCAATGAGTAATGCAACTCATAATTTAATACAAAAGTATTGACAATATCATATAGAGCGTTGTTGTCATCTTACCAATTTTTTCATTCAATTTCTAAGCATGTGCCAACTTAATTATGGTAAGTTTTTTTTTTTTTTTTGATAACCGAGTTTCCGGGCCAGCACCCTTTCGGAGTGTCGCACCTCGACTAATCTCAGGGCCCTGAGCTTATCGACCGAGCAAAGACGCAGTGGCCCGCTAGTAGCCAGCTGGGGGTGGGATTCGAACCTGAGACCTAGTGAGAAGCATACTCCTAGGTCCCTGGTCCCTTTCCCTCAACCAACCAGGCTACTCTTACGGGTTACTGGGTAAGTTGTCTCGCAATAATGTCTTTCTTCCATTAATTCTTCCATTTAAGTAATTATTTTTAACTTTGGCGGCACTTTTCTGGTTTACGTTGATGAATATTTTTGTTGGTTAAAAAAAAGAAAAATGTTATTCAGCCTTTCTCCCTCAACTCCATGAAACAGGTAGTGTGTAAAAAATTGTGTAACTATTGTAACAGTATTTTATCACTGAAATAAGAAGATTTTTATATTCAAAAAGTTTGTGAAACATCCTTCAACAAGTTAACGCCTGTAATTGTGTGGACCCATTCATTGCACTATTGCTCATGCGTCACATTAGTGGGCTTCCGCTAACAACTCGGCCTACATATCATTGTTCATAATTATCATGTATTGGGCCTTGGAAATGAATATGGATCCTGGGAGAGGCCAGCCTGCCTGGTCTAAGTGGGACTCCATGGGCTGGGCTAGCCCATTTTTCTTGAATATCCTTGTTGAATCCAATGGATCCAAACAAAGATATGCATCAATATTAAGTGCCACGATGACATCATCTCAGAAAAGGCATCAAGTAGACAGTTATTATTTATCACCATATCTAATAATATAGTCACAACATCACAATGTAAGAATTTTAAAAAAAAAAAATTCAACGGTGAGTGTTTGAGTCAATTTATAGGCACATTGCTTAATTCTCTTCTCAATTTGATCAAAGACGAACTATATATCTCGGGACTAAAAAAGTCACAATAAATTTCTTTCTTGTGACGCACTCCAAGTATTGAACCTTCAACAATTATATGGGGAGTACACCCACCAATTATTCAGAATAATGTAAGAATTTTTCTTACTCAATGATTGAATTATATATTATTATACTTAATATGTACTTGTAAAACATGATACAACATTGAAAAGAGTATATATTGCAATATTGATCTATCATATTGGTGTCATTGTTTTACAAGTAATGCTATACAAATAAAAGAATTATGCAAAATGGCATTGCCTTTTATGATCCTTTCATTTTTAGTCAAAACATTCACCATTATGCATATAAATTCTATTTGTAAGCTACGTCTTAAGCATGTCTAAGATATTTTCGATGGCAATTCATTTATCATGTTTTAACACACTAAAGCCATGTTTGTTTAACTCCATAGGATGAAGGAGATTAAGAGTATGATGGGATTGAGTGAAGAGATAATTAATGTGGTGGTATTAGGTTGGAGACGTAGGTTAAAGAGTTTTTGTTTGTATATCACTAGATTAGTAATTTTATAGATAATATTAATATATAAAATTAATATTTTTTAATTTTTAGTATTTTTTAATATTATAATTATTATTTTTTTTGTTCTAAAAAATATAATTTTTGCTTAAAAATTATTTAAAAATTCACTAATCCTCTCACTCAATTTTTTATCCCAACCGTCCCATAGCTTTGTTAGTCTTATCACATGGGGGGATTACTAGTTTAAGGGGATAATTAATTCCCTCACTCATGTTCCCAACCAAACACTCTTTAAGTGTGTCCCACAGACTATTAGTCAAATCTCCTTCCCAAAGAGCTAAGCAAACATGGCCTGCGGACCTATTTGATTGGACGAATTATAGCATATGATTGAACTTATTAGTCCTAGACTCACATTTTAATGTTTGGTTAAATTTTTTGTTATTCAGATTAGATTTTAATAAACATTCTATCAAATAAAAATGACAATTTTTTTCATCTTTCAACTAATAATGCAAAACAAACACAAGTGGGGATTAATTATCTCATTAATCTAGTAAAATAATTAATTTTACACCAATTTCATAAACTATTTCATAAACTATTGATCTTATCACTGTTAATCTTGATAATTAAACAGGTGTAAATTTTATTTGTAAATAAAAAGTGACCATCTTGTAGCTTGCATTATTATGTGGTCTAAGCCAACCCCAACATTGGAAGGTGGCAATCACCACTATTTATTATTTATCGTCATAAACTTATTGCCCACGTACTTGGTTGTGCGATAATACAAACCAACCACCATCATCAACTATGCATGACCACTTCAAACCAAATGAGATTCAGAGGTAGCCAAAGATCGATAAGTTGAACCGGGTTGCCACCCACCCGGGATCACAGCGTCCGCAACCATGGTCCGACTAGAGTTACTGGACCTCAATCGAATCGAAATTGGAGCTTGTAATGCCGACCCGGAAACGAACTGCCAAACACCACCCAATAATTTTTGCATAGGCTTCCATTCTGATGATTCATCTGATCCCCTTGATGCCTCCTTTAGATCAATTCTTACAATGTCACTTTTTGGGGATTGAATTGCCAACCCGAGTTTGTTATGGATTGACCCAGGAAGAACCCGTAAAGCTATGGTGGTCCCTGAATAATCACATGGCACACTAGAAAGACACAAAACAAACACTTCTTGTTATTAATTCTAATTGCTGCATCAAGTATATTTTTAAAATCTTGCACAAATTACCATACTAGTTAGTTAACCAAAAAAATTAAATTACAATACTAGTTCTTTTAATTTACCTTTTATGTCAATTTGACTTGCAAAAATGATATAAACTCAGAAAAAATATCTATAAACTTATCCAGAAAGTGAGTATAGAGTGGAGATTGAATTTAATGTGTTGTAGCTCCTATCAATAATGAATCTGATTTACACAATTCAAATTCTGAATAATTTCTAAATTTGTAGCATTTGTGTTTGATTTATGTAGTTTCAATTGTAACAATTTTATAATTTAATTTTTGGTAAATTACATTGACCTACCTTAAGATTTGAAAAAAATACAAGACATTTCATAGTTTTGATACAATTACACTGATATCTGTTTTAGTAAAGTTAAAAAGAGCAGAACTAATGTAGATTATGTCACTACAAAAAAAAGCAATTTTGGCGACTAAATTTTTAGTCGCCAAAAGTCCGTTTTTAGTCGCCACATTTGTCGCGTATACGTGGTCGGCGGAGGTATTGGCGACTAAAACTTTTTTAGTCGCCAAAATACAGGTCTTTAGCGACCAAAGTTTTAGTCGCCAATAGTGTTTTACACTTTTGAAAATCATACATTTACCGACTAATAATTTAGTCGCCGAAACACACTGAATTTTGGCGACCAATAATTTTAGTCGCCAAAGGTGTTTCTGTCGAAAAAAAAAACCCCACTTTTTTGCTTTTTCTGAGTTTCGAACCGCCAACACACTCCCTCCGCTATGCCACTACAATATCACATGAATATATATGCAACATATATTATTTATATAGTATATTGACTGGTATTAATACAAAACAATATATATAAATATAATTATTTTTATTCAATATAATTTATGTAAAAAATAAATTATTTACTAAAAAAAAATTTATGCCACTTTTGGCGACTAAATTAAATTTTTAGTCGCCAATTCTATAATTTTCGGCTACTAATTATTTTTTAGTCGCTAAAAAATTAAGCTCCACCTAAAAATAAAGTAGTTTTGGCGACTAAACCTGTTTTTAGTAGCCAAAAGGTTTTTGGCTACTAAACTGAGTTTTAGTCGGCAATTGACTATTTTTAGCTACTTTTTTTTTTGTAGCCAAAAAGCTTCACTTTCAGCGACCAAACTGTTTTTAGTCGGCAAAACACCTATAATCGGCGATTAAACTGTTTTTTAGTCGCCAAAACCATCACTTTTGGCTACTATATTATTTTAGTCGCCAAAAACCGTGACTTTTGGCTAGTAAACAACCTTTAGTCGCTAAAACCCCTATATTCGGCGACTAAACTGCCTTTTAGTCGCTAAAACCCTTATATTTGGCGACTAAACTCTTTTAGTCGGCAAAAGTGATCAATTTTGGCGACTAATTCCATTTTAGTCGCCAATTCTACTACTTTCAGCGACGAAAAATGCAGTTTTAGTCGCGAAAATTGCTTTTTGTTGTAGTGTGTGAAAATATAAGAATAAACAAAATAAAATATATGTTTTAGTGTAAAAGTAAAGGCAATGTATTATTTCTCTATCCATATGAATAATGAATTACTGATAAAAAAAGAGTTAAATATTATGTGAATTAAAACCTTAAATAATGACAATATTATTTTTTCATTCAATGTAATTTACTCTTTAATTGTATATTTTATGTGAAATTGATACAGTGAATAACAATTGTCAGGATTTTTAATGAAAATTCGCCCCATGCTTCCCACATGATTATTCTGCATGGTAAAAAGGAAAAAATGAACAAATACCTACTATATTAAGGTTGTATTTGATTAAGAATTTAAGAGCGGGGTTGTGGAGAGAAAGGAAAAGAAAAAAGGGGAGAAAATAAGTTAAATTTTTGTCACTTTTTCTTCTTTCTTTTTACAAATTTATATTCAAATCCTTGAACCAAATATTCTATAATTTCCCTATGTTATTTTGGTCCATAAAATCCAGATTGATTTTTTTTTTTTTTTTTTTTTTTTTTTTTTTTTTTTTTGGGTCTGTAAATGAGCAAATTATCACAATTGAAACTACAATTATCAAATAGAGATAGAAACTAAAATACAAAGACTATTACTATAATTTGCAAGTTTTGTTCAAATATTAGGTTTGTGTAGGAATTTATGAAAGAAAAACAAAATGAAAAGAATTTGTCAATGAAATAAAAGGTAATTTTTTTTCACAAAGTGCTCGTTTCTTTATCGTCAGACAAATTCCAAATCTAAAATCCAATTACAGGTTTTAAATAATATATATATATATTTCTAAAATCAGAACCTTTTGTTTATGTTTTGAAATTTAATTAATTGTAATACTTGCCGTGAATATTGAATTTGTAGTAGTTTTGAACTTCGAAGTTGGTCTTCTTCACCTGGATTCGCCAAGGCACCAAATGCAGTTCCACTAAGCCAAAAATCTGAATGAAGAGCCTTTGCCAAAGGAGGCCTAATATGGAAATGACTTGTGGTAGACATGGATGGACCTTCAGGGTTATGATGATCTGTTACAACTACTCTCACTGACTTGCCTGAGCACAGTGGGTTTGATGTACATTTCACCTAGTAATGGACAATACATTAGAATGCAAATTTTATTTACGTCCAACAATCATTTAGTATTCCTAATTTTTTATGGGGAATTGACCCATAAATCCTAAAAGGTGGAATTGTAATCTAATAAGTCCCATATTTAATTTTGAACACCCAAATGTCTCATTATTTGGAGGTGGACAGTTTTGCCCATGAATGAATTGCTTTTGGTTTAGTGATATCATGTTTGATTGATGTGGGTATATGTAACGTTTGGGAAAAACTTACTATAGCTTTTTAAGGGTTTAATATTTGTCCACGTTTTTTATGACCCACACTGTGGTGGCCCACATCATTTCTTGAAGCCCACATTTGAAGACAGCCCATTATTTTGCAGAAAACACAACGTGGGGGATCCACGTTTTTATGACCCACGTCAATTTGCTGAACCACATTTTGGTGGCCCACCTCGTACTGCAAGTCTATCCTGTGACCCACATGTTGGTGGGCCAAAACATTTTGGGAGCCACGTTTGGGGGAGCACACATCATTTTCCATAACCACAATTTGATGGACCACATCAATTTGGTGAACCACTTTTTGATGGCCCATATCAATTTACTGAACCACATTTTGGTGTGCCCACATCATATTGCAAGTCTATCCTGTGAAGCTCCACATTTTCCGACCATGGAGAGTGTTATCGGACTCGTCAATCGCATCCAGAAGGCATGTACGGTCCTTGGCGACTATGGCGCCGACAATGCCTTGCCTACTCTCTGGGACTCTCTTCCCACCATCGTCGTCGGCGGCGGTCAGGTTCTCTCTCTCTCTCTAAGATCGCTTTTATGGTTGTTCTTCGTTCTGTTCATCACGCAATCTTTCTGTACGTGTATGTATCAGAGTTTGTGTTTCGTATGGTTATCTTTAGTTACCTTTGATTTGTGCTGCTGTTCATGATGTGGTTTGTAAAGGTATATATATAATCCAAAAAACGTTTCCAACCATATAAAAGAAGGGTACAGAAGTCAAAAAACTCATCCCATAAAAAAAACAGGACTAGGACATGTATTAATTTTAAAAAAGGACCTAATAGACTACAACTCTCCAAAATGGGAGTTTCTAATAATTTTCCCATTTTTTAATACACTTTATTCAATTATTTAGGATTTTATGTCACTCTCAGTATATCCTATAACTTTTTCTAAATTACCCTTAGATCTCGTTTCTTTTCAGAAGTAAAATGGAAGAGGTTGATAGTGTGGGGATTAATAGTGAAGGGTTTGTTAGTGAGGGAATTAAGTAAAATTGTCTTTGTTTTGATGATAGTTGTTAGTGTAAGAATTGTTAAATTATTACCCTATAAAAAAATATAAAATATGAAAACAAATAAAAGTATAATTTTTACATAACAAAAAGTACAAAAACATTAAACATTAATGTTAAAAAAAAATGTCCAACATGTAAAAAAAAAAAAAAAATAAAAAAAAAAAAACCCTAAGTCAGAGGACTAATTTCCTAATACCACCTTCACCTCCTCTATCTCAATCCCACCTCATGGGCTCCCGCCAAAATTCGGGCCAGGCCACAGGCCAAAAAAATTAGGCCCCGGCCCAGGGGTATTCATGCCTTGGTCGGGCCTGACTATTTTTTTTTGTTTTTTTAAACATTTTCTATCAAAATTTTATTACTTTCCACTAAAAAAGACACTGGGCCTCGGGTGGGTAAGGCCTTGAGTGGGTTTTAAGTGGGCTGATGGGCTGGGCCATGGGCAAGGACGTGCTTCAAAATGATGGCCCAGACCCAAGGGCTCGGATTGGGCTCGGGCCCGAGCCTACCTCGGGAACAATACTGCAGAATATCTCTAGGTTGATAAACTAGGTTAAACAATCAATCTTGAATCTATGGGCGTAGAGGAATTGAAAGCAAATTTTAAATCTTCTTATATATATATATATATGAAAGACCTTGGATTGTTTTCTTTAGTGAATGAAAACACTTGCTGCAAAAGAAAATAATGGAGGAATACGCATTAAGAAAATAATAGAAAGAAGATAGCGGTTTTTTTTTATTTTTTTATTTTTTCAAAAAGAATATAAAGTTAAGACGAACTCCAAGTTCCATGTTTATCTTAGTCTCTAAGTTATATTACTTGTCATTCAAATTCATCAGTGCATCTCTACTATGTAATTAGACAAATTTAATGCCATATGTTGCTACTTTTTACAGTTATACATGTATTTCTTTTATGAAGGATATTCACATGTAACTCTAATGGAGTCTAACATGACTAGTGGGACATATACAAAAAATTACAGAAATCAATAATTATATTTTGACTTTTTTACGAATACTTACCTCATGTTTGATGGGTTGTTTCAAAAAATTGTTTTAAGTATTACTTTCATCTATTGTTTGATGTTGTTCAAATTTTCTTCTATGATTTAAGATCTCAAAATAATAATAATAATAAAAAAAAAACAATGATACTGATGATAATGGTGAGTTTTGGTGGAGGTAGATTAGAGTTTTGGAGTGAAGAAGAAGAAGAAGAAGAAGAAGAGGAGAAAATAACTTTGATTTAAGGAATAATATGTAGAGATTTAAATAAGAAAAATACGTATAATTGATTAAGGTGTATCATGAGAAAAAAATTATTTTAGAATTTAATATGTGTTATCCTTATTAATAAATTTATATTAAAGTATAATAAGAATTAAAAATTAAATTATTAAATAGACATGTTGAGATATTTTTTTGGATTCAAATAGAATGGCCCACAGCTAGGATAAGTATGGGCCGTTGGCCGGCCCAACTTTATTAGAATTGTTATTTATAGAATTGGATTGAGTTCAACTTTTAAATCCATTTATTAAATGAGTTTGGAAATAGTTTTTGAGCTTATTAATATATTTTAAATAATCTATTTATTAATGAACATATATAATTCATGTAAATTTATGACAGGGCTTGGGATTAAACTTTTCGCCCAACATTGCGCCGGGTTGGGCTTAGGAACAAGGTTTATTTTTATTTTATTTTATTTTATTTTTAATTGTTTCTAACTTAAATAAGGCCTAAACCTGGCCTAGCTTTATCGATGCCCAATTCTAGCCATAATGTGCATGTTTTAGGGTAGAGTCAAAACCTACTTCCTTTTTTTTTTTTTTTTTTTTTTTTTTTTTTTTTTTTTTGACAAAGTCAAAAATTTTGTTTGGTGAGGGCAAAATCTTACCTACAAGTACTAAATTAGATATGCAAATTTTTAATTGAAAGAAGAAAATATTTTGAAATGATAATAAAAAGAGAAAATAATAAATCAGTTGAGGGTAGAAAAAATAAAAAATAAAATTAATGGTAATTTTTGTAAACTTCAATTATTAAAGCCATAAATTTTTTCATATGCGTGTAATTATTTTTGAAAAGTTAACTTGATTTGTAATCTCCCTAACAAAAATTTAAAACAATAAACACAAGTGTAAATTACAAACACACTCATTAAGATTTTTTTTTTTTTTTTTTTTTTTATAAAAACTATAGATTGCCCTATGTGGTTCAAGGAATTAAAAATACCCTCCATTGTTAGAATTTTTTATTTAACAAAATTAATAGAAAAAATAAAATTCATAACTACTATTCTACATAACAATAAAATTACCTAAATTATTAATTAAAAAAATATATTTTTATAACATTAAAAATTATTAATTAATTTCATGATTTATTAATAAAAGCGGTCGTTTGTTATGTGATTAGAATCTTGAAGGCGTGAGAAGTAATTTCCTTTTTAGGAACAATATGTATTTTAAGCAAATTTCAAGTGGTATATTTGTAATTTACCCTAAACAGAAATGACCAAATAAATAAATTCCATACTTCATTTTCAAATGATAATTTTGCGAAATTAAAGTGATAAGGGTGTGAAAGAGAGATTGAAAAAATAGACAATATAAAATTCAATAGCAAATAAATAAATAAATTCAAAAGGGGTAAATTGAATATTAGAATCCTTATTACCTGCAAGCAAGCTCCACAGCCCCTACTAGGTATGGAGTGAAAGGGGTTTCTTAAAGATACAGTCAGAGAAGAGAAAGGAGGTTTCAACACTAAATCTCCATACCCACACCTTCCTCCTCCTGCATCCATGCATTCATTCATAATCACAAGCACATTAAAATAATGTTACACACAAACAAAATATAAATATATGTACCCAAAAAAAAAAAAAAAAACAACAGCTTAGGGTATGATCCAAATTTATTCTAGTTATGATGTGTAGTACACCAAAATAAAGATGGGTTTTGTCTTTGTGCCAACAGAATTAGGAGAATTTATATCATACTAATATTGTCAAGTGGTGTCCCATAGAGATTGTGATTGGTAGAGAGGTCCCTAACTTCATTTTGGAGATTAAGAATACAGACAACAAGACAAATGGTATTCGGTGATTGTTGATATGGGCTGTGCGGTGCCCATGGCACAAAATAATTTTCGAAAGGACTACACTACACTTTATAATGAGAGTAATAAAATACAAAATGATGTGGTATCTTGTGATTTTTTTTTTTACAATGAAAACACCCATTGTTTTACTCATAATTTCATAAATGTCACAGCCGCTGCCACATTATTCTTGTTAATTTGTTAAAAAAAAACATGTAAAGATATCATTTTTCAACTGAAAAAATAAGAATAAATTACACTTACCTTCCCTAAGTTTTCTAACAATTACAGGGAACTCTCTTATAGTTTCAATAATTACACTAATCTCCCTTACGTTTGAAACTATTATTAAGATTCCCCTAATCTATTAAGTTCGTATAAATGGCGTTACTTTGTTGTGAAAATGACCATATTACCCTTTGAGTTACACGTAAAAAGATAAAAATGCCCATACGCCAAGAAATCTCATTCATTATCTACCCTGAGGTTTTGCATATATATTATCAAAGATCTATACATATTGTAACATTATTCCATAAAATTCTTAAATTTCATGCAATATTAAATAAAACCCTTAAATTGTTAAGACATTATTAAAACATTTAATGAAAAAAAAAACTTAATTTTCATTGATAAAATGCTTAAAAATAAACAATCTCTCTAAAATTAATATTAGATAACATCCTAATAATTTAATATAAGACTTATTCCACATTACATAAATAATGTAAAATTTATCATTTTAAGTAATGCATTTATTATTTTATTTTTTTTAAATTTGAAATAAATGGATTTATTTTTTCACCGAAAATTTGCATTATTTATTCATATGTAAAAAAATTATTATTTTATTTTTTCTCAATCATATATTATTTTCAAATTTTAATTTTTATTTGAGCCATTAAACTTCTAGTCGATGCATATTTAAAAAAAAAATTAGGTTAATATTTCTTACATGATTAAAAAAATTAAAAAATAAATATAGAAGTAAAAATATATATATTACCTCTGCTAAGTTTTCTGACAATTAAACCGAATTCATTCATTATCAACATTAATCTTAACATTAAATGCATTAAATTTAATTTACCCTATTTAATATATATCAAATTATTATTTATTTTTCATAGCTTTTTCAAAATATAAATTTAATTTCTTAGACTCTATTTTTTTCCACAACAAGTTTTTGAACTTTTATAAAAAAAATAAAAATTTAACCATTAAAGAAGGTGAGAAATTAATTTTAAGATTTCATTTAATAAAAATAGTGTAAATGAGATAAATAAAGACGGAGAAATAGGTTCAAAGTATCATAAATAACAAATTAATTAAGTATTTTATTATTCTCAAATAATTTTTTCATTCAAGTAAAGATTAATTTTAATTTTAGGTGTAAGAAATGAGAAATTGTTTGAATTGTTTATTTTTCTTAATTGATTTCTTAATTCTTCATTCCCTATCAACTAATTTTGATTTATTGTGAGGCGATTAGATTTTTTTTTTTTGCTTTTATATTTATTTTTTAATTTTTTTAATCATGTAAGAAATATTAATTTGCGTTTTTTTTTAAATATGCATTGAGTAGAAGTTTAATGATTTAAAGATAAAAATTAAAATTTATTGCATAAGAATAAATAAGCAATGCAAATTGCCCAAAAAAAATCCATTTATTTCAACTTTAAAAAAAAATCAAATAATAAATGCATTACTTAAAATGATAAATTTTACTCTTTTTTTATGTAGTATGGAATAAGTCTTGTATTAAATTATTAGGATGTTATCAAACATTAATTTTAGAGAGATTATTTATTTTTAAGTATTTTACCAATGAAAATTAAAATTTTCTATTAAATGATTTAATAATGTCTTAACAATTTAAGAGTTATATTTAATATTGCATGGAATTTAAGAATTTTATTAAATAATGCTAAAATATGTATGAGTTTTTGATAATATATATGCAAAATATCAGGGAAGGTGAGTGAAATTTCTCATTTGAATATATAAGGTAACTAATGGGTTTGTCATTTTTGATATTATAGCCTATGACATCAGGAAATTCTGTTAAATAGCCTAACAGAGATTAACAGTGAGAGAATCTTAATAATAGTTCAAAAGTAAGGGAGCTTAGTATAATTATTGAAATTACAGAAGAAATCTCTATAATTGTCAGAAATCTCAGGAGATGCAAGTATAATTTGCCCATAAAACAAAATGCACAAGTAAATATAGAAAAACCTCTCTCTCTCTCTCTCACTTGACATTACCATCAATTCCAGCTCCATTAGGATGGCCATACCATGTTGCACCAGCAGTTGACCATTGCATATGCATAGCCAAAGAAGTTGTCAAATTGAGTTGTTTGGGCATCAAACACAAGCACAGCTTAGAGAAGCAAAGGAAAGCTACTAAACGTGAGACAAACAGACGTGACAATGATGAATGATATGAAGTAGTAGCCATTTCAATGTTCACTCTTCAGTTGTAAATACACTCACCAATCCCACAAGGTGTTTTCCAAACCCTATTGCATTGTTATGGGGCTATCCATCATTGCTTTATTTATAGACCTAAGTTACCGTGCATTGTCACAAGTTAGATATTGAATCAAACTGAAATACTTTTGATATATTAGGGATCAAATTGTCACAAATTGATGTGTCACTTTATATCGTACTCTAATTTGATGCATCAATAGATTTTATTTTGTAAATAAAAAAAACAAATTGATACAATTTAAACATTAAAGATCAAATTAAAACACATTTTAATCATTGGGGACCAAATTGATACAAAGTTCATACTTTGAAGATCATAAATGTAATTAACCCAACCCAAGCATCTGGCGTGATGGTTGTGTAGCACTACGTTGTAGTGCAAGGTTTCAGGTTCAAATCCTATAGAAAGGAGTTTGATATTCTTTGTGGTGTACATTTCTTTGTCATTATGGGTATTGTATGTAGTGGTTATTTATTTCCTCTCAAGTTTGGATTTGATAATTGTTGACCTTCTAACTATTTTTGAGGTAGTAGTCAGTTTAATATAATAATTCTCATATTTATAATTACTTTCCTACCAATTATGTCAAAAAAAAAAGAAAAAAAAAATTGTAATTCACCCAATGAAATATAATAAGAGGTTTTTTCTTTTGTTTTTTTTTTTTTTTTATAGTCAATAAGAGAGGTATTAAAAAATGATTGGGATACTAAGATGACTGCTGAAGATGTATTTTGTTTTGATCATTTTTTTTATATATATAACTTGAAAAGTATTTTTGATTGCTTTTTTCAATTTATGAGAATTATTTTGATGGATTATTTGCCTGCCTACCCTTTAAGCCACCACTACATTGGTGTATATCATCGCTATACACTAATTTTACGGTGCTAAAAAATTTCCCAATATTGTGGTTGATGACCTACATGAATGAAAATGGATTGTTCTAATAAGTTATTTGCATTTGGATCTATTCTGACTTGATTTTTATTTTTGAATCTTTGTAATGTATTCATATGATTAATTTAATTCGAGGTTTTAAGGTTTGGGTAATGTTGTAAAATTCAAGACATGAATATAATTAGCGAACGGCCAAGGGGCCCTAAGTTTTTCAAAATTATTTTATTATCCTTTTTTTTTTTTGGGTACAACGGAATTAAATTTTATTATCCTTTTAATTTATGAGTCCTCCAATGTAGGTAAAACACGGAAAATACTCTTAAAATTTTATAACTTCTTTGATCCTAATATTCCTACAATATTTTTTGGTATGTTTCCAAAATATTGCATATTATTTAATAGAAATTTAATAAGTAAGTGCCATTTTTTTAAAATTTATATAAATTATATTTATCAATAAAGTACCTTAAAATAATAGTATAACAAGTTATGTTTGATAATACTGAAAATTAAAAATTAAATACTACAAACTGAATTTTTTAAATTGAAATAATATTTAATAAAAATTTAAGTGTTGAACTAAAACAATTTGTTTGATATCTATAATATTAAATTTCAATTTATTATTTTTTAATTTTATATTGTGATATTGGTGGTAGTAGTGGCGGTGGTGGTTGCACTACAAGAAAATACACTGTCGGCGACCACTTTTGCCGATTAAAAATATTTTGGTTGCCAAAAGTTGTGGAATTGGCGACCAAAAATTATGTTAGTCGGTAAAAAAAACAATATTTAGCTACTAAATTTTTTTAGTCGGGGTATATTGATTATTGGCGACTAAAAAAAAAAATTTAGTAGCTAAAAATGTCACAATTGGCGACTAAAAAAATATTTTAGTCGCTGTATAGATAGTTTTGGCAACTAAAATTATTTAGTCGCCGAATCAAAAATAAAAATTTATTTTTTATCTTTGGCGACCAAAAGTTTGGTCAGCAGAAATTTAATTTCAGCGACTAAAAAATATTTTAGTCGCTGCATAGATAGTTTTGACGACTAAAAAAATTTAGTCGCTAAAAATATCACAATTGGCGACTAAAAAAAATTTAGTCGCTAAATTTGTCACAATTGGCGACTAAAAAAATATTTTAGTCGCTGTATAGGTAGTTTTGACAACTAAAATTATTTAGTCACCAAATCAAAAATAAAAATTTACTTTTTATCTTTGGCGACCAAAAGTTTGGTCAGCAAAAATTTAATTTTAGCGACTAAAAAATATAGTTTTGGCAACTAAAATAATTTAGTCGCTGAATGAAAAATAAAAATTTACTTTTCATCTTTGGCAACCAAAAGTTTGGTCGGCAAAAATTTAATTTCAGCGACTAAAAAATATTTTAGTCGCTGTATAGATAGTTTTGGCAACTAAAATAACTTAGTCGTTGAATGAAAAATAAAAATTTACTTTTTATCTTTGGCGACCAAAAGTTTGGTCGGCAAAAATTTAATTTCGGCGGCTGAAAAATATTTTAGTCATTGTATAAATAGTTTTGGCAACTAAAATAATTTAGTCGCTGAATAAAAAATAAAAATTTACTTTTTATCTTTGGCGACAAAAAGTTTGGTCGGCAAAAATTTAATTTCAGCGACTAAAAATTATTTTAGTCGTTGTATAGATAGTTTTGGCAACTAAAATAATTTAGTCGCTGAATGAAAAATAAAAATTTACTTTTTATCTTTGGCAACCAAAATCTTGGTCGGCAAAAATTTAATTTCAGCGACTAAAAAATATTTTAGTCACTGTATAGTTAGTTTTGGCAACTAAAAACTATTTTAGTCTCTCATTCCATTACTGCCCTCCTCCTGATATTGAATCTCTATCGCTTTGTTTCCATCGCTGTCGGGTAAGGAGCATCACTGCCATCGAGCACCACCGTCGATCCACTATTAGAGCATTACCGCAGTATGTCCTCTCTATTTTGCCTTCTCTCTGTCCCTCTATCTGCCTCTCTTCCTCTAATATCTGTCTCTCTCACTCTGTGACTCTCTCTGTCTTTGTTTTCTCTTTAACTAAAGTAATTTTGTTCTACAATGTCTCACCCACCAGGGCCTTCACCATCCCCATTTTGTAGAGCATCTTCGAATCTCCCTAAAAACAATTTGAGGTATAAATATCTATCTCTTTCTATAAAATGATTCAAGGAATATGTAATTTCTTGTTTTTCTTTTTTTAGGTTCTGAAAGCCTGAAATTCATAACACTTAAAATTTTATCTTATAGTTTCATCTTATACTTAATTTATACTGGTAGCACTTGATAAAGATTCTTAAAGCTGCCTTGCTGAACTTTGCTTCTATGATCTTCATCTTATACTTAAAATGATTCAGGGAACATGTAATTTCTTGTTTTTCTTTTTTTGGGTTGTGAAAGCCTGAAATTCATAACACTTAAATTTTATCTTAAGTTTCATCTTATACTTAATTTATACTGGTAGTGCCCGATAAAGATTCTTGAAGCTGCCTTGCTAAACTTTGCTTCTGTGATCTTCATCTTATACTTAATTTACACTGGTAGCGCCCAATAAAGCTTTGGAGTTTTGTTGACTAATATTTTTTTAGTTGCCAAAATATAATTTTCTACAATCTAATTGAAATTTAGTCGGCAAAAGTCGAAGAGGGAAGACAAAAAAAAAAGTGGGAATGAAAAAATGTTTAGCGACTAAAATATTTTGGTCACAGATAATAACATTTGCCGACCAAAAATTAATTTTGTCGCCAAAGGCATGAAAATTTTAGAGGGAAACCATTTAATTGCCCCCCGCTTGTTCTTTGTTTAAACCGATTAGATTGTTCTCTCTCATACAGATTCTCCTTCACCACCAAACCTTACCCTATCTCACCTCACTCTGTGACTTAGGGCTTAAAAACATGTTCGTCTCTCTCTCTCACTCTGTGACTCTCTCAGTCTGCGACTCTCTCTATCTCTCGCATCTGCCCTCTTTCGATTCTCTCTCTCACATTTGCCCAACTCCGATTCTCTCTCTCTCTCTCTCGCTTTTGTCTCCATCGCCATTGGTATAGGAGCACCATCGGCGTCGATGCCTGTCGCACATGAGGACCATCGCAAACCAACAACCTATATCATCTTATCTCGTAGTCATGATCCATCATTAGGGCACTAGCCAAGGTATGTCCTCTCGGTTTCTCTCTCTCTCTATATATATATATATATATATATCTATCTATCTATCTATCTATACTATTATAAAGTGAACAACTCTTATGGTGTCCTGAAGCTTTGTTTCTTATGCTGCCACGTGTCCACTTTTTTTTTTTATTTAAAATTTTAAAAAAAATTAGATAGATGAGTGGAGGAGACTTGAACCTTAGACATATAACAAATGAATAAGCCTCTTACCACTTGACTAGCACACAATATATAATAAATTTCTTATTTTATTTTTATTTATTTGAATAGCACATGCAACGCGTGTGGTAACCGCTAGTATATATATATATATATATATATATGTGTCTCTATATCTCTATCTTTGTTCCCCTAATTTCGGCCTCTAGGGTTTTTTTTCTTCTTTCATCCGCATACCTTCTTCACGCAAACCTACCCCTAAATCAACCCAGCCATCGCCATTCATATAGTGGGCAAATGGTTTCCTTCACTCTTCCCGTCTTTACCTCCATATTTGCGAAATCCATTCTTGAAACCCCTCCTCAAACCTTCCTTTCCTAAACCTGCCTTCCTTCTATATCTTTGATTGCATTCCATTAACAAGATTTGTGGATCTTAGATTTGTCAAAAAATGATTTTTTATTGCTTATTTCTGGAAATGATATCTTCTCTCTCTTATATAATTGGGAAAGTTTCTTTCAAACTGACAAGGACAGGTATTGTGTGATGTGGATTGTGGAAAGGAGTCCGTCTTATGTGAATACAGCAGAGATGCTAACTCCTATAGGTAAAAATGCTCACCTCCTAAATACCTGTAATCAAAATTATCACTTTTATAGCATGTTAACCTCAATTTCCCCAAATTTTGTTGGTTTCCTAACAATCAAAGTCAATAATTAAGCTAAGAACTTGTCTTGTGAACAACTTAACATTGCTTGCTTTGTTCCATTTATTTCTATTTATGGTTTCAGTACATGGTTCTGGTTTCAAATTATAGCCCACAATTCTTCTCTTACATTAAATTGGAAACCATTTATTACTTTCTTTGTATTTGCTTAATCTTATGTTGTGATCGGTGATCCCTTATTTTGTTATAGGTCACCTTGGTCAAATAAATACCATCCACCATTGGAAGATGGATTTTACCCTTCTCTGGAGTTGAGAAAACTTGAGATTGAAGCAAATGAAGTCTTTGCAATTTATCGTGACCAGTAAGGTTCTTTACTTACCTTGTCTTGTAGTTTGTTGTGTTTTCTTATTAAACTATATTATGGCATAACAAGTTTTTTTTTCTCCTTCTATTTCTTTCTGTTCAGTATTCCCTTTGGTTATTTATTATTTTTTAATTTTTTTAATCAGTTGAAACACAATACAGAATGTGAATATTTTATTGATTTTACTTGCTCAAGAGAGCAAGTGATGGTAATGTGAAAGTGATGATGACTTGATAGAAAATCATTTATTTACGTTCATTACCTAATTTTGTTTCTGAAAAATTAGTAGCAAATTGATCAACTAGTATTTTGGGTAGGTATTATGAAGGTGGCATTTCATCAGTGTATTTGTGGGAAGATGCGAATGAAGTTTTTGTAGCTTGCTTCTTGAGAAAGAAAGGTAATTTTTATCTCTAATACCCTTGATCAAAAGTTCTACACCTTTTCACAAACCTGCAATAATTCTTGAGGATGAAGATGGCTCAAAGTCAGGGCATGGAAGGAGAGGTTATCTGCATGAGGGAATATGGGATGCTATACATGTTATTGAGGTAGGCATCATCTGCAGACTCAGTTTTCCCTTCCTCTTTGAGAGTATTCATTCATTCATGTTACAATCCTTTACCTTTATGTGGCTCCAGAGGATGAAGAAATGACTCGTTACTGTTTAACAAGTATTGTCATGTTGTCATTGACTACAAATAATGACTCGTCTGGCACATTCAATCTGTCAGGATCAATTAGAAGACATGTAATTCTTACTGATTTAAATTGTGTTTTATATTGTTGAGTTCAAACCAGTATCTGGGCTTTCAAGACTTTATAATAAGTCAAAGACGAGCTCAACTTAGAAAAATGTTGTTCCATTTGCTTCACATTGGTTGCATGTAATCGATTAAAAATGGATTGATATTTATCTTGCTTTGTGGTTTTTTAGATGGCGTTGATTGGAGATGAATAGCATCTACCAACTAAAAGTAAAAAAAAATATCAAACTGGCTGTGTCATTTTTTTTGTAACGCCCTCAAAATAATACATAAAACCCATTATTTTAGACATATAAAAGAAACCAACCATTTCTATTCATCAGAGTAATTATTACAACTGTATTACATGTTAACGACAAAAGCAAATGCCTTACGGGCTTACAACTTTCCAAGTTAACACTTGGTTACAAAAAGGAGTACTAACTCAATACATATAAAAACCCTTGTCTTGAATTTACATGTAATACACCAAAAGAAAATAAACAAAACAATCCGCCTGCCTCTAGCCTCCCAAGCTACGTCCTTGGAGGTGGCATGCTACCTGTACCTGAAAATGATGTCCCATAAAGGGTGAGCCACAGCCCAGTAGAGATATGCTAAACACAGTATGAGCAATGACTAAGACATTAGCAATTGATAAATGCTCAATTTCCACAAACCGATTCATAACTCATTTCCATTCCATTCCACTTTTCATTTCTTATCAATTTTCACAATTTAAACCTGGCCAACCACTTATATGAGACAATGACTCATGTTAAACATTTCCCATTTTACAATAGATAAACATACTAGTTGTATCAACATCTCAACAGATAAGCATACAAGTTATATCCACATTTCAACTGATATGCATATTAGCTATATCAACACTTCTAATGATAAGCATATGAGGTATATCAACACGTTGTCTGACAAGCATATGAGCTGTATCAGTGGAGTCCATCCCCTATCTCCTCCCAAACAACATCCGGTTTAGAGGTCCATCCCCTATCTTCCCCTAAACCGTGGAGTACATCCCCTATCTCCTCCCACACACACAACGTATATACACAAAGGTCATATACACAATCAATCAATACATAACGTTAATGTATTCTATCAACCGTCATACTCTATGACATATCCAATTGATTAGTTTTAGTTTGCCTAATCACCATACATTGTCTACAACAATCAAAACTACCCTCCACCGGTAGCCCAAGCAATTATTTCTAAACAGATAATAAAAGCTCCAACAGATAAAATATCAATGTTTTCAAAAGTGAGCGATTTATAAATCCAACTCCATCATTTCACAACATAATGAGGAAATTTCATTATTTCCACAATTTTTCCCAAATTAATTATACCAATTAATTTATTCAACAAATCAGGGTTTTCTACCCCATTTCCCAATATTGACCTAATGGCCTATATGTCAACAACCAACAACAACATCATCATTTTGAAACCCAAAATACATGTTTAAGAATCAAAATATCAAACCCTCGTTTATACCCTTTTGAAACCCTAAGTCCTGAAATCAACCAACTTCAACACTTTATCAAAACTACCAATAATCTATGTCGAAGACCATAATAGTGAGTAGGAATTCCTACCTCAAATTCAGAGCTCAAGGGAAGAAGATGACGAAACTCAACGTGCTCCAAAACTCGAAATTTTCGGATCAAGGTAAAGCCCTCAACGATCAACCCAACTTTTGTGAAGACCAAAGGTGAGGAAAACACCCTAGCTAGATCAATACTTAGAGAGAAGTTATGGTTTTAGAAAGAGGAGCTCTCAAATGGCTTTTTGGAAAAGTAAGAGAGAGAGAGAGAGAATGCAAAATGTGATTTTAAAATGCCCAGCTGCCAACTGATATACGACATTCCCGCTCCAGCGGAGAACACAACGCTCGAGCGCCAAGAACAAAAATCTGAACACGCTCGAGCGCAAGAAGGCCCGCTCGAGTGCCAAGACACAAGAATAAAGCACTTCCGCTAGAGCGCGAAACCCAGTTTGCTCGAACGTAAATTTCCCCCTCCCAGAACTTATATCCAGAAAGTGCTACCCGCTCGAGCGCCAACAAACCCGCTCGAGCGCTACCGCTCGAGCGTAAAGAAACCCGCTCGAGTGTAAAAATCACACCTGCATAAGTTTTGCAGGGACATGAAATACTGGAGGTGTGCAATCCCCGCTCGAGCGCAAAAAGACCCGCTCGAGCGGACCGCCTAAAAAATGGGCAACAAGGAATTGAAACCAAGGCCTAACCAACCTGTAACAACCTTGCTCAAAACATCCTAAAACTCAATCAGGTGGAATTAAAGGGCGACAACAAGATAGATACAACTACCAACTTCACGGAACCGAGTTCGGAATATAACAGAACAGTAAAGGAACAACCGGGATCGCTATAACCTCCCCCTCTTAAAGAATTTCATCCCCGAAATTAAACACAAGTTTTTCAAAAATAGGTTTTCTCCATTCTCAACAATATTACAACATAATATTAAACAACCCGACCCATTACCGGTCAATCCCATCTCTTTTCAAGAGGCAAAACACATTATTCATAACAACCCGCATTATCAACATGCATTCTTTTGAAATCTACCAATTTCAACCTGTTTCTCACAATTTCTTAACACATGCAACATTAATATTATGCTTGCATTTCCACAATATACTTAACATACGCAATGTTAAAACAAACTTCCATTAACCAAAACATTCACAATGTTTTACAACTTAAGACATATACAATGCTCTTAAAGTTCAACAATATTACAGAATTTCATTACAAAATTGCACATCAATAAACATGTCCGGATACTTTTCACGGACTTCCAACTCACATTCCCAAGTGGCTTCTTCCACTCCGTGATGTTTCCACAAAACCTTCACCAAGGGAATGGTCTTGCCTCGCAAGACTTGATTCCGCCTATCCAAGACCCGAACCGGTCTCTCCTCATACGAGGCATCCTTATCTACCTCCAAGTCGGTCCAATCCAACACCTGGGACGGATCCGGCTCATACTTCCGAAGCATACTAACATGAAAGACGTCATGAACCCCGGACAACTGCGGTGGCAAAGCCAAACGATAAGCAACTTCCCCAATCCTCTCGAGGATCTCAAAGGGACCAATAAACCGAGGGGATGACTTCCAACTCTTCCCAAACCTCATCAAACCTCGCCTAGGTGATATTTTCAAGAAGACATGATCACCTACCTCAAACGCCAAAGGCCTCCTCCTACGGTCGGCATAACTCTTTTGGCGACTCTGGGCTGTAACAAGCCTCCTACGGATAAACTCAACTTTCTCCGTCGTCTCCCTAACCAACTCCGGACCCAACAAAGGTGCATCACCCACCTCGGCCCAACACACTGGAGACCTACACGGTCGGCCATACAAGGCCTCAAACAGTGCCATACTGATGCTAGATTGGAAACTGTTGTTGTAGGCAAACTCCACCAAGGGCAAGTGCCTCTTCTACGTCCCACTGAAGTCAAGGACACAACCTCGAAGCATATCCTCAAGGATCTGAATAGTACGCTCGGACTGCCCGTCAGTCTGAGAATGATAAGCCGTACTAAAGGTCAACTTAGTGCCCAAGGCACTCTGCAAACTCTGCCACAACCTGGCAGTAAAAGGAGGATCTCTATCTGAGACGATCGTCACTGGAACCCCGTGCAATCTCACTATGTCCCGAATATACAAGTCGGCAAGATGATCTACCGAATCTCTCACGCGCATAGGAATGAAATGTGCTGACTTAGTCAACCGGTCTACAACCACCCAAATGGCATCACTACCCCGCTGAGTTCTCAGAAGACCTACAACGAAGTCCATAGTGACATGCTCCCACTTCCACTCGGCAATAGGCAAGGGTTGCAACAAACCCGCTGGCCTTTGATGCTCGGCCTTCACTTGCTGGCAAGTAAGGCACTTAGACACGAAAACAGCCATATCTCTCTTCATACCCCGCCACCAAAACTGGCGACCCAAATCCCGATACATCTTAGTGCCTCCCGGGTACACCGCAAGGCGTGAATGATGGAACTCTCGGAGTACTTCCACTCGGCAAGACTCCGGCACAAACAAATGGTCTCGGTATCTCACACTCTGGTCGGGATACACCGTCAAACCCTTCTCAACCTTCCCATTTGAGATCTTCTCTCGGAAGGAATCCACCTCAAGGTCACCTCTCTGTGCCTCTAACACTCGAGTCACAAGTGTAGGCTGCGCAACAATAGAAAACAAGGCCGCAGCCTCAACAGATTCGCCCAGAAACAAATCAAACTCGCTAAGCGCACGCAACATCTTCCATTCCCGGATGGCTATACAAGCTACATCACTAATGGATTTCCTACTAAGGGCATCGGCCACAACATTGGCCTTTCCCGGGTGATAGTGCAACTCAAAATCATAGTCCTCAATGAACTCCATCCACCTTCTCTGCCTCAAATTCAAGTCTCTCTGTGTAAACAGATACTTCAAACTCTTGTGGTCCGAGAACACCTCGAACCTCTCACCATAAAGGTAGTGCCTCCAAACCTTCAAGGCAAAGATCACTGCTGCTAACTCTAGGTCGTGTGTAGGGTAGTTTTTCTCGTGTATTTTCAACTGACATGAGCCATAAGCTACAACCTTTCCCTCTTGCATCAACACACAACCCAAACCCTCTCGTGAGGAATCACAATAAACTACATAACCCAACCCTCTCTCCGGAATAATCAAGACCGGAGCGGTGGTCAATCTAACTTTCAACTCTTGGAACTACTTTTCATAAGTCTCACTCCATACAAATTTGACCCTTTTTCGCGTCAATCTGGTCAACGGCGAAGCTAGCCTGGAGAAATTTTTCACAAACCGACGGTAATACCCAGCTAATCCCAGAAAACTGCGGATCTCAAACACGCTCTTAGGCTGTGCCCAATCTTGCACTGCCTCTACCTTGGATGTATCAACAGACACCCCTTCCCCAGATACCACATGGCCTAAGAATTTGACCTCTCCTAGCTAGAACTCACACTTTCCAAACTTGGCATACAGCCTATGGGCTCTAAGCAACTCAAGCACCACTCTCAAGTGTTCCTCATGCTCCTCCTCGAAAGGCGAATAGATAAGAATGTCGTCAACGAAAACGACTACAAAACGATCTAAGAATTCCCAGAAGATCCGGTTCATCAAATCCATAAAGACTGCCGGTGCATTGGTGAGCCCAAACGGCATCACCAGGAACTCATAGTGGCCATATTGCGTACGAAATGCCGTCTTTGGAATATCTTCCTCCCTGACCCTCAACTGGTGGTAACCCGATCTCAAGTCTATCTTAGAGAAACAACGGGAACCCTTCAACTGGTCAAACAGATCATCTATACGGGGCATAGGGTACTTATTCTTGATCGTAGCCTGATTCAACTTCCGTTAGTCTATACACAATCTCAAGGCACCATCTTTCTTTTTAGCAAAGAGGGCTGGTGCTCCCCACGGTGAAACACTAGGGCGAACAAAACCCTTATCTAGCAATTCCTGGAGCTGAATCTTTAACTCACTCAACTCGGCTGGGGCAAAATGATACGGTGCCATAGAAATCGGCGCTGTGCCGGGCACTAAATCAATAGAGAACTCTATCTCTCGGTGAGGTGGCAAACTAACGAGATCCTCGGGAAAGACATCCGAATACTTATAAACCACTCTCGCCAATACAATCTGGGTCTTATCACACTCACCACTCATAAAGCTAGCAAGTAGACCACTAAGCTTATTCCACCCTCGCGGATCATACATCGGTGGCAACACACTACCAACCCGATCCCCCAAGAAATGGAAACATTCCCCGCTCAAGGTACAAACTGTGACCCTCTGGCGGTAGCAATCAATAACAGCCCGGTATGACGATAGCCAGTCCATACCCAAAATAACATCAAAACCCTTCATGGGCATGACCACAAATGAAAAAGGAAGCCTATGGTCGGCGACCTCTATATCACAACCTCTAACACCTTGTTTCAAGATCAACTCACCACCAACAGGCGATACTACACATATAGGAGATGCTAACTGTACCAACTCCAATTCCAAAACAGATGCAAATGCAGCAGACACAAAAGAATAAGATGCACCCGTATCAATCAATACACTAGCAACCGAGTTGCAAAACAGAAAGGTACCTCTCACTACTGATGGAGCCGGTACTAGGTCCTGCGCGGAAACAGCATATACGCGCCCTGCAAGCCCCTGATCCACCTGCTCACCTCTAGGAGCAAAAGACTGCTGCACTGACTGGGATGACGAAGCTCCCGGATTGGCCCTCGAGGCCTGCACAGACTGAGTTGGCTGATAACCCTGCGTCTGCCTAGAACCAGACGCGCCCGAAGTGGCACTCAACTGTGGGCAAAACCTCTTCAGATGCCCAGGCTGACCACACTGATAGCAAGACAAAGGCTGGCCCCTGCCTTGACTCTGGCCCTGAGGTCTAGCTGAAGAAGAACCAGCTCGCTGACCTCCTCCCTTCTGCGGGAAAACTGAAGACTTGTGACCCAGCTGGCCATATGCAAAACAAGTCAAGCCTCCCTGACTACCTCTCCCAGAGCCCGTACTCGGCACTGGAAAGGTTGATCTAGCCAAACCGCCCAGAGACTGCTGAGGGTTAGAGCCCCTCTGTCTCCTGCCGTCACCCTGACCATCTTGGCCCCTCTTGGAGCCTCTCTGCCCCCTCATCCTCCTCCTGCATCATGAGCTCCATATGAGCTGCAACATCCACCAAACGTCTATACTCCCGGATAAACGACCCTCTAACCCTCAGCTTGAGTCCACGCCTCAACTTCCGTTCAAACTCAAAGCAACGGTGTTCCTCGGACGCCACCAGTTCAGGTGCAAACCTGGACAGACTAGTAAAGTAGCCTCAAACTCGGCCATTGACAAGCCCTGCTGTTCAAGCTGGCAAAACTATTCCCTCAGCTTCTCCCTTGCAGCTGAGGATAAAAACTTCTCCTGGAAAGCATTCACAAACGCCTCCCATGCACCACCAACACTGCCCTTCTCATACTTCCACCATTGACCCGTATCTCCCTTCAGTTGGAAGGATGCCAAGGTCAACTTTAAAGCCCCGTCCTCAATGCCAAGCATCTCGAACGTCTTCTCCATTTGTTCCAACCACTCGTCAGCCTTAAGTGGCTTCTTCGGATCCCCAACAAACTCGTCCGGGTTAGACCGGAAGAATTCCCTCTTCAAGAAAGAAGGCCCTGCCTCAGCAACCTGATTCTCAGCTTTGAGAATACCCAAAGCTCCCGCTATCTCTCAGGCCAAGGCGCCCATAGCCTGCTGACCCGCTGGCTTGACCACATTGGCCTGGCCAACTCCTTCCTGCATTGCCGGAACGTCATCCGGTAAAGGCATCTCCTGCCTACCACGCCTGCCACGCCTACCACGCCCTCGTCTTGACATCCTAATAAAGGTAACCAAGACTATTAGCACATTCACAGATGTGCCGAAGCTATAACACTTGCGTCCTAATGCATGGACAACTGTAATTCACTCTACGTAAGCACATAAACACATAAGCACTTACGAATTTCATTTCCGGATAATGATAGTCCCGAGGCGTTACTAGAGTTCCGGTTAGAAACAACATTGATCAAGTGCTTTTCCAACAAGACTCCCATAAACCCAAGGATCCAATCAACATCCTAGAAACTAAATCTCATACCCACATAGTCACATAAGCATGTTATCAATTAAGCACATAGCATATGACACTACATCTAAGTCTCTATCAAGCGAGACAAACCCATTATGATACTAATCACTTCCCACGTACCCAAAGTATTCGAACCCGGTACGCTCTGATACCAAGTTGTAACGCCCTCAAAATAATACATAAAACCCATTATTTTAGACATGCATTGATATAAAAGAAACCAACCATTTCTATTCATCAGAGTAATTCTTACAACTGTATTACATGTTAACGACAAAAGCAAATGCCCTACGGGCTTACAGCTTTCCAAGTTAACACTTGGTTACAAAAAGGAGTACTAACTCAATACATATAAAGCCCTTGGCTTGAATTTACATGTAATACACCAAAAGAAAATAAACAAAACAATCCGCCTGCCTCTAGCCTCCCAAGCTACGTCCTTGGAGGTGGCATGTTACCTGTACCTGAAAATGATGTCCCATAAAGGGTGAGCCACAGCCCAGTAGAGATATGCTGAACATAGTATGAGCAATGACTAAGACATTAGCAATTGATAAATGTTCAATTTCCACAAACCGATTCATAACTCATTTCCATTCCATTCCACTTTTCATTTCTTATCAATTTTCACAATTTACATCAACGGCTCAGAACCTGGCCAACCACTTATATGAGACAATGACTCATGTTAAACATTTCCCATTTTACAATAGATAAACATACTAGTTGTATCAACATCTCAACAGATAAGCATACAAGCTGTATCCACATTTCAACAGATATGCATATTAGCTATATCAACACTTCCAATGATAAGCATATGAGCTATATCAACACGTTATCTGACAATCATATGAGCTGTATCAGTGGAGTCTATCCCCTATCTCCTCCCAAACAACATCCGGTTTAGAGGTCCATCCCCTATCTTTCCCTAAACCGTGGAGTACATCCCCTATCTCCTCCCCCACACACAACGTATATACACAAAGGTCATATACACAATGAATCAATACATAACGTTAATGTATTCTATCAACCGTCATACTCTATGACATATCCAATTGATTAGTTTTAGTTTGCCTAATCACCATACATTGTCTACAACAATCAAAACTACCCTCCACCGGTAGCCCAAGCAATTATTTCTAAACAGATAATAAAAGCTCCAACAGATAAAATATCAATGTTTTCAAAAGTGAGCGATTTATAAATCCAACTCCATCATTTCACAACATAATGAGGAAATTTCATTATTTCCACAAGTTTCCCCAAATTAAATATACCAATTAATTTATTCAACAAATCAGGGTTTTCTACCCCATTTCCTAATATTGACCCAATGGCCTATATATCAACAACCAACAACAACATCATCATTTTGAAACCCAAAATACATGTTTAAGAATCAAAATATCAAACCCTCGTTTATACCCTTTTGAAACCCTAAGTCCCGAAATCAACCAACTTCAACACTTTATCAAAACTACCAATAATCTATGTCGAAGACCATAATAGTGAGTAGAAATTTCTACCTCAAATTCGGAGCTCAAGGGAAGAAGATGACGAAACTCAACGTGCTCCAAAACTCGAAATTTTCGGATCAAGGTAAAGCCCTCGACGATCAACCCAACTTTTGTGAAGACCAAAGGTGAGAAAAACACCCTAGCTAGATCAATACTTAAGAGAAGTTATGGTTTTAGAGAGAGGAGCTCCCAAATGGCTTTTTGGAAAAGTAAGAGAGAGAGAGAATGCAAAAAGTGATTTTAAAATGCCCAGCTGCCAACTGATATACGACATTCCCACTCCAGCGGAGAACACAACGCTCGAGCGCCAAGACACAAGAATAAAGCACTTCCGCTCGAGTGCAAAACCCAGTCTGCTCGAGCGTAGATTTTCCCCTCCCAGAACTTATACCCAGAAAGTGCTACCCGCTCGAGCGCCAACAAACCCGCTCGAGCGTAAAGAAACCCGCTCGAGCGTAAAAATCACACTTGCAGAAGTTTTGCAGGGACACGAAATACTGGGGGTGTACAATCCCCGCTCGAGCGCAAGAAGACCCGCTCAAGCGGACCGCCTAAAAACTAGGCAACAAGGAATTGAAACCAAGGCCTAACCAACCTGTAACAACCCTGCTCAAAACATCCTAAAAGTTAATCAGGTGGAATTAAAGGATGACAACAAGATAGATACAACTACTAACTTCACGGAACTGAGTCCGGAATACAACAGAATAGTAAAGGGACAACCGGGATCGCTATATTTTTCCCATTTTCTGAACATTGAAAACTAGGCCGAAGGCTAAACTGGCTGTGCCATTTAGCATCATGAGGCTTAGACCTTGAGAACTGATATGATTTAATTGAATCTGATTTTTTATGCTTCCACACCTATTTAAGCTTTGTATAGTGAGGTATAATGGACAAAAGTTTGACAGCAACTATGGATGTTTTAGTAATTGCAACTATTTTGAAAAAGAAATTGATAAATGAGATATTTTAGAGTCATCATTAGGTTAGTTTATGACGCATTTCTTGGCCAAAACTAGTGGTCTTTATTACATATATAATATGCTGATCCACTTGAAAGGGCTTTCCTTTATTAACATTTTTAGTAGAGTTTTGATAATTTATTATTCCATTTTCTTCATAGTTGCCATTGAAAAAGTTAGCAGAAACATCATTGCAATGAAAATGAGAATATTACAAAATTGGAATGTGAAACAGAAGGAAATATTTCAACAAGTAGAGCATTATTTGAGAGAACTAAAACTTCTTGTGTGTCTTCTGTGGGTTATATATTGTTAATTGATTTAGAAAATGCTTAATGATCTCATACTTCAGCAAAAGTGTACTAAAGAAGCCTAAGGACATGTAAAAAGGAGAAAAAAGTGTACTAAAGAAGCCTAAGGACTGATGCTAACAATGCTCCAAGATGGTATGTAAATGTGAAATGTTTGATTTGTGCATAACAACCAAATTAATGTTTCGAGTAATTATTTTATTTTTTTAAGTTATCGTTTTATGTCAAAATTAACGCTCATCTCCCCTTCAAAATTAATGTGAGTAGCAGCAGCAGCAGCATTAATGTTTTTTTAACTTATTATTTATGTTTCAAGTAATTCTATGCTAGTTTTTTTGTTTTTGGATTGTCAAACTAATGGCATTCGTGTTTTCTCAGCTCCTCTCCATCAGATGCAGCAGTATTATAGGCGGCTTTGTGTCCCTGATAACTGTTCTAGAAAATGGAATGCTCTTGTTCATTGCTTAACTTTGGAGGCAAAACGAACTTTTGTAGTGGAGGTATGTCCTTAAACCTAAATTACTAGTAGGAATGCTAGTAAGAACCTCAGTACATGGGTTCTAAAATCAATGTTCACATAGAATAAGGCTTCAAGCTGTTTTTTGGTTTGTACTTATACTTTGGGATAATTGATGGTCTGCTGTCAGATACCTTCTTGATGATCTATTACATGTTCTGCCAGTCTAAATTCAAAGTTGCTATGGTTCTTTATTTACTTTAAAAGAGCAATTTTTTTAAATATATGTCTGCTTTGTTCATATGTTTGAAAAAATATTTGTTAAATTTTTCTCTGTGAACAGGAATCTTGTTCATTAATTTTGTTTTTTTGTTTTTTCTCCTCCCAAAAGGCATATTCTTTGGTTTTTTGTAATACTTAATCTTTTAACGTTGCTTATTAACTGAACGTGTATGTGACTAGAGAATTTACAGAGCTTGTGACTGCTTGTTGTTTTTGTTTGTAGATCCCATATATATATATATATATATATCCCACAAAACTCTATCATACCAATTTAACACACACAGATACAGACTGGGTTGGTGTTGGTATACAATGGTGGCCAAAGCCAAGGGGAAAAAAGAAAAAAAGAAGGAAAACTAGCAAAAATATCAGTGAGTACCTCCTTGTAGTGCCTCATGTGCTAACTGATTTGCACACTCTTTTGCTATATGTGGCTAGCTAGAGGTAAAGTTACCCTATTTAGTATTAGATTCCAAAGAGAATATATCATATTATAAGGTGAGTTTTCATGTGCATATATCATATTCTACTCTGGTTACCTTACCTTCGCTTTTGTTTGCTTGTGTGCACTGGGGTTTGTTATTGAAATTGAAGGCTCTTGTTCATTTCCATATATTAGAAATCTTTATTATATATTTGAATTCAACTTGCATTAGAAGTCCACATCTCCAACAATAAATCTGTCGGACAAGTGGCGTAATTGGCGAAGCCCCAACAATAAATCTGTCAAATGTGTTGTTGCCTTTTAAATGTAGAAAATTTTTAAGTGGTTTGAATTCCTACCCCTCAACAAAACAAAACCAAGGAATTTAGATATTTCATTTCATTTCTCTTTTGTTTCTGTCATCATCACTTTTAGTTTCCTTTTCTTTTTACTTAACAAATCCAAGTTCCTAAACATATGCACAACAACTTATATGCTACCAAGGCGCAGGCACTTCGCAAAAAATAAATTAAATTTTCTCTACATACTGAACCTGTAGGTTATTACCCGATGAGACTAAATAGGTGTACTTGTTGCAGTCCATCATTGATTTTTTCAACTTGTGACATTGATATTTAAGGATGGGCCCTGTTATGGTGCAACCAGTTGATCTGGTTTTGTTTTAGTATGGAGATGCTCCAGAATATTGTATTGTTTCAATGTGTAAACTAATTATAAGATACATGGTCTTGTCATTCTGTTTGTGATTTAACAACATAAGAAACGGTAGCATCATAATTTTTCCTTCCTTTACCAAATTGACATAAACAGAAACAGAATAATGCTATGTACACAGAACACACACATACATTAGTCTCGTATGGAATTGTAAACTTTTGAACTACATAAGTTTTGAGTAATGTGCACTTCAGTGTGTGACTAATGAAAAAACCTTTTACTGAGGGAATTGATTTTCAGATTCTACATCTGCATATTAAAGCATAAGTTTTATTATATGCCCTCTTTCCAAGCTACAAAGGCATGTTTGCACTCCTTCATACAGTAGCCCAAAGGGAAAACAGTAGTTGTAGAGATGGCTAGAGACAAAAACATATAAACTATTCAGAAGTATCTTCCACTACGCTCTCACAAAAACACATACATTAGTCTAGTAACATATGGACAAAAACATATAGACTATTCAGACAAAAACACATACATTAGTCTGGTAATATGCTTCTGATAGAGAGATGGGTTTGTTGTTTTGCTGGAGCTTGTGTTGATAATCCCAACCTCATATCTTCCACTCCGCTCTCACACCTACCCTCCTCTAAGTAAAAGTTCAACCAAAGCACATACACTATTCAAAAGTAAAAAGACTACTTTAACTCAGTTTCCATTGTTGAAACATAGGTCAATATTGGCATATCATGGAACAATAGTTACAATTGATATATAAATATGAATTTTGTTTTATTTACAAAATGGTGTTGATAGTCATTTAATTTGTTAATGTTTCCTTTACTTTCCATGTAGAATTTACATTTTTTGTCCAATTTTACAATAAAGTGATGTGCAAATATTTTCAACAAAAATTTACCTGACATTATTTCTCATTTTCTTTGGTACAGATGGATTATCTCGTGCACAAAGCTAAATTGTACATGACTGATTGGCATTATAAGCATTTTTGAAAGGAATATATATTTTTGGATAGATGTGTATGGAAAAGATTTGGGTGGACTAGTAGTTATATTTTTGGAAAGACTAGTAATTATATTTTTTGGATGAATGTATATGGAAAATATTTGGATAGACTACTAGTGTTTATACTTTTTTTTTTTTGTAGATGTGCATGGATAACAATTTAAAACGTAATAACAACTAATTGTTATGTTTTAAATTATTATACTAGATGGATGTGACTTTGATGGTTATATAGATTACAAGTGGATTTTTAATTGGAGGAATATGTAGTTTGAAATTACGTGTGGATGAAAAATTATAATAGTTGATGACTTTCATTAAACAGGTTCAGTTTGGATGATTTATATTTTGTCGAATGTTCATGATTCAGTTGATTTGAATGATGCTTGCAAATTACGTATTATATTGAATGGATTGGATGAGTTATTATGAATTACAGGTTTATTTTGTTGGATGTTGGTGACTAAATGTTGATCTTGTTTTTTTTTTTTTTTTTTTTTTTTCTTTTTTGGCGAACAATTGATTAGTTGGGAAAGATAACTAATACTTTTTCCGACTAAATAATTAGTCGTTAAAGTCATTTTGGCGACCAAAAAGGAATTCGTCGCTAATAGGTCAATTGCCGACTAAAGTTTTAGTTGCGCAAACATTCTTTTTCACGACTAACATGTTTGGTGGTGGAATGTGACAATTGCTGACCAATCATTTTGGTTGTGGAATGTGCTATTTGCCGACCAAACTTGTTGGTCGTGTAATGTGCCATTTGCCGACCAAACTTGTTGGTCATGGAATGTATTGCCGATCAAACTTTTTGGTCGTGGAATGTGACAATTGGCGACCAAATTTGTTGGTCGTGGAAATGGGCCACAATTGCCGACCAAACTATTTGGTCGTTGAATGTGCGAATTGGTGACTAACATGTTTGGTCGAGAAAATATGACTTTTCGCGACTAAAGTGTTTTATCTACTAAATGGATTAGTCGTAGTAATTATATATTTAGCGACCAAAAATTTTGTAATAACCCTCATGCTATCCTCACCATACTCACATGCATTCATATGATTCTGTCTTGTAAACTTGCATTTCGAGTCTTGTCCTTGTTCGTTTAAGTGTTACGGCATGTTTTGTACCTTTCTTGGTGTGAGTTTAACCGAGGTCGTCTTCAGTCTAGGATTACCTTGGAACCACTTTGTTTGACCTCCACCTTCGCCCTGACATATTGGCCGAGATGTCATTATCTAGGCCGAGATGTTACATTTGCACCGAAGTGATCTTGTCCTGGTGAGGTATGACCTAGACCGAGGTGTGGCACATCTAGGCCAAGGTGTGGCACAGCTTAGTCAAGTGTTATCCTTCCTAGCTAAGGTCATTATTCCCTACTTGCCGATGTCTTGTTATTAGCCGAGATCCTTACTCGCCAGAGTGCCCATGCCGTCTTGCTTGTTGAACACACTTTGTCATGGTTTTGTCTTGTCACTCAACCACCTTTCTGTGTAGCACCAACTAGCCGCTGCCACGTGCCTCTGTAGAGGATTAAGTCAACCAGCAGATCTTGAAATGTATCATTTTGCTATATGTCTTTGTTTGTGAGGAGAGAGAAGCTCTAGAAGAAGAAGAAGAAGTTTAGAGTGAGAGAGTAGGTTTTCGGGTTGATTCCTAGAGATCAAACCATTAGATTCGCGTATTGAGGTTAGATTCTTGAATCACTCTTGTCATTCCTATTGATCATCTAGCTACATTGCATGATCGAACTCGTTTTGCATGTCATGCATCGATTTAAAGTTGGTTTTAGAAAGAGAAAATAGTGTTCATGTGTTCTTGAAGGAAAGCCTTGTTTGATCTGAAAGTTTGCATTAAGATTTATGCTCTTGTGTTTGTTTTCATGAAATCCTTGAATATGGGTACCCAAGTCCATGTTTTTGAACTCATAGCATGAAATCTCAGATTTTGTAATAGCAAATCACGATCTTTACATTCATCTTCCTCATCATGTTCATGTTCTTCAAGAAAGGGAAACCCAGATTTTTCCCGACTTCATTCCTTTGAATGTGGCCATCGAGGCAACACGTCGGCAAGGAGGTGTGGGACCTCGGCCTAGACCTGGTAGTTGCCCAGCACGTTTTCCCGAGATAAAGAATTGTGCTTGTTTCGATTTGACTTAGTCTTGAGGAATACCGAGATCATCTGCATGCATGTGAAACTTGTTTGAAAGTGCATTCAACAGACTTTGCCATGTGTTTGTAGGGTTTGGACTTGCCTTGACCCCGACGCTTGAAGAACTAAGTGAGTGGCATTTTTAATAAAGCTATGTTATAATGCTTTGGTAAAGTCTTGTTTTGCTTGTTTTGGAAAGTATTTGTAAGCATGAATGGTTATTCCTAATTGGAAATATATACATATCTTGTTTTGATGACATTCTTGGAAAGTCCGTATGTGCTAAGGGACTATAAGCATTGGTAGCACAAAGTTTGGAAGTCCGTACGTGCTAAGGGACTATAAGCATTGGTATCACAAAGCTTGAAAGTTCGTACTTGCTAGGAGACTCTAAGCATTAGTAGCACAAGTCCTTAGTGTCCGGGGACTATAATGCAACGACACCATTGAATTGAGATATCTCCCTTATCTTGCCTTGTCTTGTCTTGTCTTGTTTGCCACTGACGGTTTACCGCGTGGATTTTGTTTTGCCGAGATGTCATCACTTGTATTATAATGATGTTAGTAAGCATCCTTTGAAACTTGACAGATTTGGAAGATGGACTTGGTTCATCCCTTGACTTGTACTAATTATGTTATGTATTGTTTGATAAAGATCTTGAATACTAGTCATGCAAACCCCTTTATTACTTATACCATTCACTGAGTATTCAAGCTCACCCTCTCTATATATATGTAGGTGATGAGCAGGAAGGCGGTGACGCCTAGGTGTGACTCGCAAGCTTGTTTTGGGTTTTTGTTGTGTCGGCCTAACTTGTATTCACGTCGGCAGTCTTGAAAATCACGCTTCTCGGCTTATGATGCTTGTAATTTACACATGTCGGCTGGAGAAGCCTTTTGATCAAGACATAAAATGTATTTTGTACCTTATTGTATTTGTATTCAAGTTGTAATATTATGTAAAGTTGTATGCCATTCCATGTAACTTACGCACTGCTCTTATGGACCACTTGTATTTTAAGATTATGGCTTCCGCACTTGTGAGCCCCATATATAATTATACTCTGTTTGTGTGTGAATTTTGAAAGTTGGCCTTCGGTAATCTCGGATTACTGGCCATCACGGCACTAAATTACTAGGGGCGGTTTGGGGGTCGTGACAGATTGGTATCAGAGTACAAGTTTCTTATAGTACGTTATTCATACACTTTGAGTCCTAAAGAGCATAGGATGTCCCTTAGAATGATCTTAGGATTGCATCATATTTCTTGTTACTTGACAAGGTGTGCATCGTCTTGACATAGCCATTTGTTATTTGCATACATGGTTCTTGGTTCAGTTTGTTTTAAGGTTGCATTTTGCTTACTCATAGCATCATGAGGAGAGGTAGACCGTCAGTGGGCCGAGATCAATCAGAGGATAGATTGGACAGACTAGAAAGACTAGTTGAAGGTTTAACCTATGAGTTGAGGCAGATGAGGCAACAGAATGCAAGTGCTACATCTACCCCGGCCGGACAGACGGATGGCCGACATGCAGCTCCACCTCTTCCAGTGCCCCAAGTGCCTCCATAGCCAGCCTTGTATGGGGAAGGGACGATGACTTTGATTAAAGAGTTCAAGAAGATGAACCCACCAAGATTCGCAGGGGGCATAGAGCCGATGAAGGCCGAGGCGTGGGTTTTGGAAATGGAAAAGCTGTTCGAGATCTTTCCTAGCACCGACACTCAGAAGGTGACATTAGCAGCATTCACATTAGACAACGACGCCCGAAGGTGGTTGATGATTATTCGGGAGGCTAATCCTGGTTTAACTTGGGCCAGATTTTTAGAACTGTTCTACAACAAGCACTTTCCGCTTAGCGTTCGAGATCGCAAGACCACAGAGTTCCAGACTCTGACACAAGGCAACAGAACAGTTACAGAGTACGACCGTGCCTTCACCGAATTCGCAAGATACGCGCCTCATATGGTCAGTGATGAGTATAGGAAAGCCAGGAAGTTTGAAAGTGGACTACGTGGACCAATCTAGGATCGGGTCAACATGCTCAACATGTCGACTTACGCCGAGGTGTTAGACAAGGCCATCTTGGTGGAAGCTAACTTAAACCGATATCAAAGTTCAGGAGAGAGTCAGAGGAAGAGACAGAACTATGAAGGTCGTCGAATGCCGTTTAATGTCAAGAAGAAGGCGAATGTGGGCAGTTCCAGCAACTCAGATCAGGATGGAAATGCTAAGCCGACGTGTGCGAGTTGTGGGAAGCCACATCTCGAGGTTTGTCGCTGGGCGACAGGAGCCTGATTTGAATGTGGCGAGATAGGCCACCGCGTGAAAGACCGCCCAAGGGCAAGAGCTGATGATGGTAAGAAAAATGGGAGCACCTTGGGCTCTGCACAAGGAAGCAACGTTGGAAGGACACAAATGAGACAGGGCAGAGTTTTTGCTCTAGTGCCAGGAGACACCCAGAATGCTGAAATGGTAGTGTCAGGTACACTCTCAATCTGCTCTCAAGTTGCATACGTCTTGATTGATTCGGGCTCTACACATTTATTTGTATCTGTTAAATTTGCCGAGAAGTTGAACAGACCGTTAGAACCCCTTGATTATATGCTATCTGTATCTACTCCATCTGGGGGAACTATAATTATTGCATCCATATATAGGGCGTGTGTTGTGGTGATTGGGGGTGTAGAACTATTAGCTGATTTGATGCCATTGAGCATGACTCACTTCGATGTCATAGTGGAGATGGATTGGTTAGTAGCGCATCATGCATCCATTAATTGTGTTACTAAGAGCGTTAAATTGAGGACCCCAAACAAAACCGAGGTCTTTTTCCAGGGTAAAGGAGTGGTGCCCCCACCCTACTTGATCTCATCCATGAAAGCCTATAAGTTGATCCAAAAGGGGTGTCAGGGCTATTTGTGCAGTATACTAAGTGATTTGAATGGAAGTGTTGGGTTAGCCGACATACCAGTTGTCAAGGAATTTCTAGGCGTTTTTCCAAATGAGCTGCCTGGCCACTTAGTCGATAGAGAAATAGAGTTTACTGTGGACCTCGTGTCGGGAACGCAACCTATCTCCAAAACACCCTATAGGATGGCCCCTGCTGAACTTAGAGAACTGAAACTACAGTTACAGGAATTGCTGAATAAGGGGTTCATTAGGCCGAGCATTTCATCGTGGGGAGCACCCGTTTTATTTGTTAAGAAAAAGGATGGCACACTTCGCCTTTGCATTGATTACAGAGAACTTAATAAGGTAACCATCAAGAACAAGTACCCATTGCCTAGGATTGACGATCTGCTTGATCAATTACAAGGGGCGCGAGTCTTCTCCAAGATTGACCTTAGGTCGGGCTACCACCAGTTGAAGGTTAAAGCCGAGGACATTGAGAAGACTGCTTTTCAGACAAGGTATGGCCACTACGAATTTTTGGTAATGCCCTTCGGAGTGACCAATGCTCCTGCAGCGTTCATGGACTTGATGAACAGAGTCTTTAAGCTGTACCTAGATGAGTTCGTAGTTGTTTTTATTGACGACATATTGATCTATTCCAAGAGTACAATTGAGCACGAGAATCATCTGAGACTTGCCTTGCAAATTTTGAGAGACAAGAAGCTGTACGCCAAGTTGAGTATGTGCGAGTTTTGGCTCTCCAGCATCTCATTTTTAGGGCATGTGATTAATGAAGAGGGTATATCAGTTGATCCGAGTAAGATTGAAGCCATTGTGAATTGGCTGACGCTGACCAACGTGTCCGAGGTTCGTAGTTTTCTAGGCTTGGTAGGTTATTATAGAAAGTTTGTGAAGGACTTCTCAAGGATAGCAGTACCATTGACACAACTAACTAAGAAAGGAACAACATATGAATGGACCGATGATAGAGAATCAGCCTTCCAAGAGTTGAAGACGAGGCTAGTTACGGCACCAGTTCTTGTACTTCCGTCAGGTAATGAGGAATTTTAGATTTTCAGTGATGCTTCACATAAGGGTTTGGGTTGTGTATGGATGCAAGGGGGCAGAGTCATAGCATATGCATCTCGTCAGTTGAAACTTCATGAAAAGAATTATCCAACCTATGATCTAGAGCTAGCAGCCGTGGTGTTTGCTTTGAAGATTTGGCGCCACTACCTGTATGGAGCCTCTTGCCAAGTTTTTACGGATCACAAGAGTTTGAAGTATTTATTCACCCAAAAGGAACTGAATTTGAGGCAGAGGAGATGGCTTGAATTATTGAAAGATTACGACATGCAGATTCAGTATCACCCAGGTAAAGCAAACTCGGTAGCTGATGCGTTGAGTAGAAAGTCAGTGGGAAGTTTGGCATGCCTAGCCGTGATTTCAATGGAGCTGACTACTATTGGGGAAGTAAAGACAAGGCAAATGGAGGATGGATTCCTAAAGAAAGTAGCCGACGAGATTACCACCAAGCCGAAGTTGGGTTACACCCTTGAGAATGGAGTACTTAAGTTTGAAAGAAGATTGTGCGTGGCTGACGTCTCAGAATTGAAAAGAAGGATTTTGCAAGACTCTCATGGATCTAGATTTGCAGTTCATCCAGGGAACACCAAGATGTACCAAGATGTGAAGTAGACCTTTTGGTGGCCGAATATGAAAAGAGAGATAGCCGAATTCGTGTCTCAGTGTTTGTATTGTCAACAAGTGAAAGCAGAACATCAGAGGCCGGCAGGACTTCTCCAACCTTTGCCGATTCCTGAGTGGAAATGGGAAGACATCTCCATGGACTTTGTGACTGGGTTGCCGAAGACACAGAAAGGAATGGATTCGATTTGGGTTATAATCGACAGGTTAACTAAGTCAGCGCATTTCTTGCCGGTTAGGACTTTGTTCAGTGCTGATCGACTTGCTGTGTTGTATATGAATGAGATCGTTAGGCTTCATGGTGTACCGATGTCCATCGTATCAGACCGAGATTCGAAATTTGTTTCCAGATTTTGGCAGAGTTTACAAAGGGCTTTAGGGACTGAATTGAGGTTTAGTACAGCTTTTCATCCACAGACCGATGGCCAAACGGAGAGAACAATTCAAACACTTGAAGATATGCTTAGACTGTGTGTATTGGACTTCAAGGGAAGCTGGGAAGTGCATTTGCCATTAGTAGAGTTCGCTTACAACAACAGCTACCAAGCTAGCATTGGCATGGCGCTGTATGAAGCCTTATACGGAAGAAAGTGCAGATCGCCGATATGTTGGACCGAAGTAGGAGATAAAGCTTTGATCGGCCCCGATTTAGTTCAAAAGACAACCGAAAAGATTAAGCTTATCCAACAGAGGATCAGAACCGCTCAGAGCCGACAAAAGAGTTACGCCGACCAGAGAAGAAAGGAGTTAGAATTCGAAGTAGGGGATCATGTGTTCCTGAAAACCTCGCCGATGAAAGGAGTTTCAAGATTTGGGAAGAAGGGTAAATTGGCACCCCGTTATATTGGACCGTTTGAAATTCTTGAGAAAGTTAACCCGGTTGCCTACAGACTTGCTTTACCACTGAGATTAAGTCAAGTTCATAATGTGTTTCATATCTCGATGTTGAGGAAGTATATACGGGATCCACTACACGTGATCGATCATTTCGGGATTGTGGTTGATGAAGGCCTAAGCTATGAAGAAGAGCTGATACGCATCATCGATAGACAAGTGAGACGATTGAAAAATAAGACAATACCGATGGTGAAGATCGAGTGGAAAGAGCATTACGGCAAGGATGCTACGTAGGAAATGGAAGAGGAAATGAAAGCCCGATACCCAGAGTTATTCTCGAACCAAGGTAACTCAAGTTTGGGGACCAAACTTCTTTAAGGGGGGTAGGATGTAATAACCCTCACGCTATCCTAACCATACTCACATACATTCATATGATTCTGTCTTGTAAACTTGCATTTCGAGTCTTGTCCTTGTTTGTTTAAGTGTTACGGCATGTTTTGTAGCTTGCTTGGTGTGAGTTTAACCGAGGTCGTCTTCAGTCTAGGATTACCTTGGAACCACTTTGTTTGACCTCCACCTTCGCCCTGACATATTGGCCGAGATGTCATTATCTAGGCCGAGGTGTTCATCATCTAGGCCGAGATGTTACATTTGTACCGAAGTGATCTTGTCCTGGAGAGGTATGACCTAGACCGAGGTGTGGCACATCTAGGCCAAGGTGTGGCACAGCTTAGTCAAGTGTTATCCTTCTTAGCTAAGGTCATTATTCCCTACTTGCCGATGTCTTGTTATTAGTCGAGATCCTTACTCGCCAGAGTGCCCATGCCGTCTTGCTTGTTGAACACACTTTGTCATGGTTTTGTCTTGTCACTCAGTCACCTTTCTGTGTAGCACCAACCAGCTGCTGCCACGTGCCTCTGTAGAGGATTAAATCAACCAGCAGATCTTGAAATGTATCATTTTGCTATATGTCTTTGTTTGTGAGGAGAGAGAAGCTCTAGAAGAAGAAGAAGAAGTTTAGAGTGAGAGAGTGGGTTTTCAGGTTGATTCCTAGAGATCAAACCATTAGTTTTGCGTATTGAGGTTAGATTCTTGAATCACTCTTGTCATTCCTATTGATCATCTAGCTGCATTGCATGATCGAACTCGTATGCATCGATTTAAAGTTGGTTTTAGAAAGAGCAAATAGTGTTCATGTGTTCTTGAAGGAAAGCCTTGTTTGATTTGAAAGTTTGCATTAAGATTCATGCTCTTGTGTTTGTTTTCATGAAATCCTTGAATATGGGTACCCAGGTCCATGTTTTTGAACTCATAGCATGAAATCTCAGATTTTGTAATAGCAAATCACGATCTTTGCATTCATCTTCCTCATGTTCATGTTCTTCAAGAAAGGGAAACCCAGATTTTTCCCGACTTCATTCCTTTGAATGTGGCCATCGAGGCAACACGTCGGCAAGGAGGTGTGGGACCTCGGCCTAGACCTGGTAGTTGCCCAGCACGTTTTCCCAAGATAAAGAATTGTGCTTGTTTCAATTTGACTTAGTCTTGAGGAATACCGAGATCATCTGCATGCATGTGAAACTTGTTTGAAAGTGCATTCAACAGACTTTGCCATGTGTTTGTAGGGTTTGGACTTGCCTTGACCCCGACGCTTGAAGAACTAAGTGAGTGGCATTTTTAATAAAGCTATGTTATAATGCTTTGGTAAAGTCTTGTTTTGCTTGTTTTGGAAAGTATTTGTAAGCATGAATGGTTATTCCTAATTGGAAATATATACATATCTTGTTTTGATGACATTCTTGGAAAGTCCGTATGTGCTAAGGGACTATAAGCATTGGTAGCACAAAGTTTGGAAGTCCGTACATGCTAAGGGACTATAAGCATTGGTAGCACAAAGTTTGGAAGTCCGTACGTGCTAGGGGACTCTAAACATTAGTAGCACAAGTCCTTAGTGTCCGGGGACTATAATGCAACGACACCATTGAATTGAGATATCTCCCTTGTCTTGCCTTGTCTTGTCTTGTTTGCCACTGACGGTTTACCGCGTGGATTTTGTTTTGTCGAGATGTCATCACTTGTATTATAATGATGTTAGTAAGCATCCTTTGAAACTTGACAGATTTGGAAGATGGACTTGGTTCATCCCTTGACTTGTACTAATTATGTTATGTATTGTTTGATAAAGATCTTGAATACCAGTCATGCAAACCCCTTTATTACTTATACCATTCACTGAGTATCCAAGCTCACCCTCTCTATATATATGTAGGTGATGAGCAGGAAGGCGGTGACGCCTAGGTGTGACTCGCAAGCTTGTTTTGGGTTTTTGTTGTGTCGGCCTAACTTGTATTCACGTCGGCAGTCTTGAAAATCACGCTTCTCGGCTTATGATGCTTGTAATTTACACATGTCGGCTGGAGAAGCCTTTTGATCAAGACATAAAATGTATTTTGTACCTTATTGTATTTGTATTCAAGTTGTAATATTATGTAAAGTTGTATGTCATTCCATGTAACTTACGCACTGCTCTTATGGACCACTTGTATTTTAAGATTATGGCTTCCGCACTTGTGAGCCCCATATATAATTATACTCTATTTGTGTGTGAATTTTGAAAGTTGGCCTTCGGTAATCTCGGATTACTGGCCATCACGGCACTAAACTACTAGGGGCGGTTTGGGGGTCGTGACAAATTTAGTCGGCAAATATAACTTTTTTGCGACTATAGTCGCTAATTACTTTCTGTGACCCTCAATTGGGGACCTAAGTGGCGACCAAAAAAATTAGTCGTAGATAAATTTTGCCCACTAAAATGGGACTTTTGCCGGCTAAATTTTTAGTTGGCAAAAGTGCGAATTCTTGTAGTGTTGAGAAGGCAACAATGGTGCTTATAGTACCAATGCCAATGGTAGTGGAGATAGTGATATCGTGGTTGTAGTGATGGTAGAAGGGTAATATAGTGGCGATAAAAGGGGGGAAGGAGGGCGTTGTGTAAGGATGGTGGTTATTGTAGTGATGGTTATGACAATGATGGCAATGGTTGTGAAGGAGAATAGTTGTAGTAGTTGTGATGGTAATGACAATAGTGACTATAATGGTGGTTATGGAAATGATAGTGGTGCTTATGGTAATCAAGAATGGACCTACGATTTGAACTTTGGAGAGGCAAAAACATATGTAAGTTCTCATATTTTGAAATTATCTTACTAATTAATAGTACAATTTAGTTTTTACAATTTTTTTGGGTGTGACCCCCTTGATCCATCGTTGATGGTAACAGTGACAATAGTGTTAGGTTTTTATTTTTGGCAATCCCGTTTAACAAAACTCTTTTCAGTTATACTTGTTTTTGCACTCTTATTTCAGTAAGGCTATGAGTTTTTAGATGCGAATCCAACCTGAATTGCGCCTTGCAGAGAAGTTTCAGAAAATAATTCTTTCATGTTTGCCACTTCGCTGACTATGACGGGGATCGAGCTGCCCGGTCAGCTCGTGGGGGTCCAGGGGGCAGTGCCCCTTGGCAAGTCCGGGGTAGCACCACGGCGGGGTTGAGAGGCAGCGCCCCCAAAGAAAAATGCAAAAATGCATTCGAAGTTGCTTGTCCGCTCGAGCGGACATTTCCCCGCTCGAGCGGAGAATCCTTGGTTCCAGAAGTTTGATCACCTACAAAAATACTGGCAGTTGCATTTTTCCGCTCGAGTAGAAATTCCTGTGCTCGAGCGTCGGTCCGCTTGAGTGGCCATTCCTGTGCTCGGGCAGAGATCGCGGAACAAATTGCTATAAATATGTGTTTCAGCCAGATTTTAGGGTTACGCCTCCAGATCTTCTTCTTGGATATTAGGGTTTATATCTGATGCTATTTTGCTAGTTTTCTTTGATGTTTGATTAAGTATTCAACTCATGGTTAAAAAGGTATACATCAAAGGATTGTTCGTTTATTCAATACAAAAGAAAGAGTTGTGCTTCGGTAGATTTTGGGAAATTCGAGCTTGAAGCTTTGGTGGATTCTAGAGTGGCTTATCGTCATGATTCAACATCGACGTTGTGGATTGAACGGGCAAAGACAATTCTGAGGTGAAAATCGTGGTGGAAGAGGTACGTAGGGGTCGGTTCAATTCGGGCGTGAATTCCGTAGGTAATTGAGAGTACACTTGTGTAATTCCTTTTGTCTTCTTAGTGGATTGCTTTGTAACTTTTCCCGTGATTTTTTATCACAATTGGAGGCACTCCAATTATGGTTTTTCCACGTTAAAATCGTTGTGTCGATTTGCCTTGATTGTTTGATTGGAATTGATATTTATTGTTTAAAATTGACACATAATCAAAAATCAATATATAGGGGATTTCTAAATTTTTCAATTGGTATCAAAGCGAGTCGCTCTATTTTTAAAAAAAAATCTTTTAGAGCGAGATCTTATTTGATTTGTAATAATGGATTCAATTCGTGAGGGAAATTCTATGGTTCGGCCATCCTACTTAATGGATCTAATTATTCTTTTTGAAAAGTTTGGATGAGGTCGTTTTTAAAATCTATTGATGAAAAAGTTTGGCAATCTGTCATGTATGGGTGGACCGAACCGACGATTACCGTTGATGGTGTAACTTTTTCCCAAACCAATTGATAAGTGTGACACAATTGATTACCAAAATTGTAGTTGGAATAGTAAAGCTATCAATTCTCTCTTTTGCGTTATCACACCTGAAAAGTTTAGTCGTACTTGCAATTGTGAAGTCGTAAAAGAGGCTTGGGATATCTTACAAACTATTCATGAGAGCACTCATTCTGTTAAACATTCAAAACTTCAAAGGCTTGCGTCTAGTTTCGAAAACCTTCCAATGAAAGATAGTGAGGCATTTGATGAATTTTATGCGAAGTTGAGTGACATTGTAAATTCCAGCTTCAATTTAGGGGAAAAAAATACCAGAATCAAGATTGTAGGAAAAATTTTGAGGTCCTTGCCCGATTGGCTCCAACCAAAAGTTACGGCTATTGAGGAGGCTCAAGATGTTGACAACCTCAAGCTGGATCATTTGGTTGAAAATCTCCAAACTTATGAGGCACATAGGAATTTCAAAAAGAAACAAAAAGATGCTATTGCTTTTAGTAGTGCTCATAGAGTTGGAGAAGATTCTGACGAGGATTGTGAGATAGATTCCAAGATTACGGACGCTTTTGTAAAACAATTTAAAAAATCTTTTCTGAAAAAGAATCCTAATCTTTTGGAATCTACTCATACTCATAAATCCAAAGGCAAAGATAAACTCAAAATTAATTCTGTAGCCAAGAAGGAGAAAGGAAAAATACAATGGAACTCTGAAAGAGTCTAATGCTATGAATGCCAAGGATTTGGTCACTTTGCTTAAGAATGCCCCACTCGTTTGAGGAAGAAGAAAGCCCTCACTATCACCTGGGATGATGAATCAGAATTTGATAAAGATGAAAGTGACAACGAAGATCAAGGCAAAAAGGGACATAAACAATTCCTTGCCTTCATGGCAGCTTCCGAAACTGAAGGATGAACAAAGTATCCGAAGAGGCCGGTTGAGAATGCCACCGATGATGAATCCTCGGGGAATGATGATGAAGAGCTTGAGCAAGCTTATGAAAAATTGTATAAGGAATCTGTTAACTTATCCAAATTGAATAACAAACTCACTATGAAACTCAAAGCATGTGAAAGTGAGAATGTCAAACTAAAAGAGGCTAGGATTGATGCCATCAAGATATCTAATGATCAACAAACTCTTTATGCAAAACTCTTGACTTGTGAGACAGAGAGGAATGAGCTGCAACAAATCTATGCAACATATGAAGCAAAGATTAAAACTCTCGAGATGTCTCAAGGTGCCTTAGAAGAGCTAATCATCAAGAAATAGGAAAAGCTCAAGTGTGCTATGGCTACCATTGGTCTTTGGAACAAAGGATCAAAGACTTTGGATAATATCATTGGGTCTCAATAAATTTATTCTGACAAGAGTGGCATTGGCTTTGGTGGTAAGAGAGCGCAAAAACAGAGTACATCCACATCTCATGATACAAGAACTCAAGGGCAGGGGAAGCACTAGATTCAACAAGAGGAAAGACTTCTCAATCTTTCTAGAGTTGGTGAGGTCAAAGAAAAGAAGGTACACCCTGTTTTTATTTGTCATCATTGTGGTATACATGGTCATATTCACCCTTATTGTTATGAGTTGCATAGGAAAGTGTCTTATAGAGATGGAAGAAATTTCATTGTTTGTAATGAAGTTAAGGGTCATAATAGACCTTGCTATTGTGATTTACTTGAGACCGAACATGGAGCGAGTTTACATTTGCCTCAACCTAGGTATAGGAAGTTGGAAATCAAGTCGAGACGGGTTCCCATTGAAGGGAAAGGAAACCACAATGTCAAGACACTACCCAAGAACCGCCATTCTCACAACTTTGTTCATACTAAAGCGGTTTGGGTGAGAAAACTTGACTTGTGTTAATTTGTTTATTCATTTTTGTTTTTGGGTTTTTGTGTGTTTTTTTTCTTTTTCAGTCATTTAATGTGTGGTATCATTTAGTATGTGCCTGTTCATTTTATGTCTTGCTTTAGTTTTTTTTTTTTTTTTAAAAATTCAAAAAGATTTTCTTAGTTTGGTTTTGCAAGCTTGAAATTTTTGAGTAGTCCATGGTGCATATGGGAATTGATGAGAATATCCATTACATGCTAATAGGTGTGTACTTTCTGTGGTCATTACTCATTTCGGAGTGTATGTTCTTTGATTAATATGTCTCATTCTATACACACTCTTAAATTAGCAAATATTGGAGTCTTCCACCTTAGTGATCTTTTTTCTCTATGGACTTCTGGCATTGTATCTTTTGCTTTTCTAGAGGAATTGACCTATACTAGCATATCATGGGTGATGTTGAGTCTTTTAACCACCTTCCATCTTTTTGCATCTCCACGGCTTTCCCCTCTGTTCTTTGTAGTCCAGCCATGAGGAAAAGGTTACCTCAAAGTCACCAACCAAACTATCCTTATTATATCCATGCTTCTCTGGTTCGGTTTCCATACTCCTGAGCGTGTTAGCCGCCAATGAGTTGTAGCACGTCCGCGAGGGGCCCTCGCTACAGTTCGGACTCGATTTGTGTCGTGGTTCTTAATCTTGAACCAAAGAGTCCAAATCCGGCAAATCGTTTTGAGAAACAGATTTTTGAAAAGAAGTGCCAAACATGGACTGCTTTGCCAGATACAGAGTCGCCACCTAAATATTTTAAAATGGGGGAATTTAGGAAACCCTGACTCGGTGCCAAAGGCCACATGTCCGTCATCACCAAAGTTGCCTCGGCTTGGGAGCTTGGGTACGATTGGGGAAGGTCAGCTATGAGCACCCCCTCTCGCCCGGTCCGAAGACCGGCCTCTACTAACCGTGATATCCGTTTTGAAAGCATTATGTGTTCTTATTCCGGTTATTAGCCTAGAATTACTATGTTGTGCGCACAGCAAACAAGTATAGACCAAATCGCCTAAATTGGAACAAAACATTGCATGTTCGTTTTGAAGATGGTTTGCTACTCGCAAGTAGACTAAAATGCAAGTTTTGCCACCCTCGAATGGGCTTTTAGAAAAGATGGTTTTGCCACTCATCTAGTGGGCTTAAAACTCACAGTTTTAATGTGTTATCCCAATTTAGGTAATTCAACCTCCATCCACAGGCATTCAAGCAGTTATATCACATAAGCAGCTAGCCTCATGGTAATCATGCAATTATGGCAACACTCACACACATGCGGTATGCTAAAGCAAAAGGACTTACAGAGTACTCCAAGCCAAAACAGAAACTAGTTAGTAATCATATGCATGATCCTAGTTCATGTTAAGATGGCTAATGTAACACATGCGGAATGTCACTAGAGTAGGCTCGGCTAGTCTATAAATGACATGTGAAAATGCACAAGTAGCATGTATTCAAGTTAGATTTGAAATACTTATGCAGTTAGTATGATGCGCCGAGCCTGGTGCATGCAATACTGATGAATGATGCACGCATGCATAGCATAAGGTATGCTAAAGTAAACATGTCCTAATACTAACCATCAAAAGCAGGTAAGTAAAAGGGAGAAAGAAGTGGGGGTTAGAAGACATGCACACACGCACCCACACTTATTACAAAATCACCCTCGCTCGGAGGGACCAAAAGAATAATACAAATTAATTAACCTACAAGCTAATTAATTATTACAGACCAATTAATTAATTAACAAATTAACTAATCTAATGAAAGCAGTATACGGCCTCGGGAAGAGGGCCCAATGCAATGCGCGCTCGGCTCCGCTCGGAAAGTCATTGCCATGCACAAGTTTGCCTCTGCTTTGACTGTTCTGCTTCTCTGAAAATTGCACAACTTCCAAGGTTGCTTCTCTGAGTGTTGTGGGACACTACCGGCTGAGTGAGATCATCACCGGCCATTTAGAATGGTCATCGGCTAAAAATTGTGCTCTCGGCCAAACCTGTTTTGCCGGTTGACACTAAACACTGTCGGTCGGCAGAAAGTTCCTGCAGAAACCTGTTTGACAGCAGCAGAGGGCAGACAAGGCATGGCAATGCATTTTCAAAGCAATGTGTGCACCACCACATCCCTTATCATGTTTGTGACTCAAAGGGGTATGGTGCTCGATTCTCGGACCACCAATTACGCATTTCAATGCGTGATGGCCCAAAAGCCAAGTGTGCAACTTCAATATGGAATGAAATGCACAAAACAAACAATGGGCCCCAACCTCCATCATAATCAATTCAAGAGGCAAGAGATGCGTGCTAATGTAATGCAACCTAGGCATGTGAGCTAAGTGTGCAACATGATCATGCAAACAACAAAACCATGTGCAATAGGCACATGAACTAAACAAGTAAGCGTGCAAGGCATATAACATCAATGTTAATGACACACATGCAACAACGTGAAAGGCATAACACATGTAAATATGCAAAGCGACTTAACATAAGAAGCATGCCAATTGCAATGACACTTAAACATGTAACATGTTAATAGGCTAAGTACCTAAAAATACAAACATGTATAGCATGCAACAACATGCCAAAGGGATGGTCTTAAACTAATTTGGACAGCCCTCTACTAGGTCCAAAACAGTGGCCAACATGCTCAAGAATGGAAGCCAAAACACATACAAATAGGCATGCATGCAAGGTCCAACACTTAGGCACATAGAGACAACTTTTAAGCACACTTAAAAGAGGAACAACATGGGCATATGGCATGCAATGTAAGCTCTGAAAATCATGTTAATGATGGTGCCAAAACAAGCAAACAAGACAAGCATAGCATACAACAAATGATCTAAAGCCTAAGGCTCACCAAAGAAGCATTGAACTACACTTAGCGCAACCACACATGGAATGAATTAAGTGACCAAAAATAGAGATGTGACATGCTAAAATGAGCCTCAAAACCCACCTAAACGGCATCTAAATGGCTTAAGTATGGGAGCATGCACAAGGGCCCAAACAAGGAGCATAAGACAACAACCTTTTAACACATTAAAGGGGTATCAAATGCAAGCATATAGGCATGCCACAAGGACTAAAATAACATGACAAGTGGTTCCAAACCACTGAAATGATGCAAGGATGGCATGCTAGAGGGGTCAATGCTCAAGGCATACAAGAGAGTTTGCATGGTAGCTATACAAAGCAAAGCATTGATGCCTCAAATGACCAAAAATAGTCCCTTAGCACACTAAAACAAGCATAAAAGCTTCACAAAGCTAAGCCAAAACAAGTAAGCATAGTGGTCTAAATGCTAGATACATGTTGAGGCAATTTCATGGCATTACAAGACAAGTATGCAAAGCAAGCATGGTGTGTCTAAACCAACTTAAAACAGTGCTATATCATGGCAAAATAAGCACAAATACTACTTAAGACATGACCAACATGAACTTAAAAAAGGTGCTCACACATGAGGCTAAAATGACACTTTTTGAAGACAACAAGGAGAGGGGATGGCCCTCTCCTTCTTAGGACCTTAAACCACCATCCTCACCACTGAAATCCCTCAAGATTTTAGTGGTGAGGAGGCCCAAACAAGGTGGTCCCGAAGTTCACCAAAAATAGCACAAAATGCGGCCAAACAAGGCCTAAGAGGGGGTAAACGACCCCAAACACAAAGGTGTCCTTAATGAAGTATCTTAAACACAAAAAATAGAAATTTTTTATGTTATACACAAAGCTCAAATCAGCAAGCAAGATATGCTAAAATGGTGTGCAAAAACGGGGAATAAAGAGGGAAAATGGGTTACCTTTGTAGCCAAAAGGGGACAGCAGCCTCTAGACCCAAAAATGCAACCCTCAACCTCTGAAAACAAGACCCAAGAACCTCCAAGTGATGATGGAACTGTTGTGCTAGGAGGTGTAGTTCAAATGGCCAAGAACTTGACCCTTTTGGACCCTCTAACCCACCCAAATGTAGAGAGAGAGGGAGATATATAGAGAGAGTGATATATATATATATATATCTCATATATCAGATTTTCTAACCCCTCAAATGGAAGGAGAGGCTCTCCTTATATAGAGAAACCAATGGGGCAAAGCTTCTCTTAGAAGCTTTGACCAAAAAGGCCAAGCTTCTCTTAGAAGCTTGGAGCAAAAGGGCCAAGCTTCTTGGAGAAGCTAGGCAAAGGGGTCAAGAGGTTCAAGCTTCTTGGAGAAGCTAAAAAAAAGGGTTCAAGCTTCTTGGAGAAGCTAAAAAAAGGGTCAAGCTTCTTGGAGAAGCTAAAAAAGGGTCAAGCTTCTTGGAGAAGTTAGACAAAGGGTCAAAAGGTTCAAGTTTCTTGGAGAAGCTAAAAAAAGGATCAAGCTTCTTGGAGAAGCTAAGAAAAGGGTCAAAAGGTTCAAGCTTCTTCAAGAAGCTAAAAAAAGGTTCAAAAGGGTCAAGCTTCTTGGAGAAGCTAAAAAGGTTCAAGCTTCCTCAAGAAGCTAAAAAGGTTCAAGCTTCCTCAAGAAGCTAAAAAAAGGTTCAAAGGGTCAAGCTCCCTCAAGAAAAGGTCTCGGCTAGGAAAAGTGGCCGATTGATCAGAAACAGTGGCCGGCCGACCAAACACAATGCCGACCGACCATCAATAGTGCCGACCGGCCATCACCAATGGCCGGTGGCAAGGAAACAAGGCTGGTGGCCTCAAGCCATGGCCGGTGAGGTGTGGGGATGGCCTACAAGCTACTTCCCACCCTCAGAAGCAAAACAACAAGTGTTTGGTGCAAAACCAGACACAAAACAGTCGAGTCGAGAGATCCTGAGGCAGGGCGCGTAGCCGAGGCCTCCGGGAACTCAAGACGAACACGAACAAGGGTAATCATCGAGTGTTCAAACGATGACGTCCAAGTCTTAAGAACAGTCAAAAATGGGGTGTCTACATGAGTGTGCAAAAGAAAAAGAAAAAGAAAAAATATGCAAAAGAAAAAAAAAAGATTCATTGATTGAGGGGGAGCCTCCGCTATTACTCAACAAATACCCCTTGATTTCTAGTGGTTTGACTTTCCTTAGTTGTGTTTAGATTCTCTTGTCGGAGGTCCAGCTATCAGATCACTACTAGGATTTGAATCTTGTGTTTGTCGAACTCCAAGAGTCACACACACACTTTTATCATGGGATCTATGCTTTTCATATTATGCATCACTTTTTTTTTTTTATGAAGAATCTTCTAGAGGCTGTGCACATTGTGTTTTCAAGTAATTGTGCTTCTTGGATAATCTTGTATGTTTTAAGGTACAAATTTGAAACTCCTTGCTTGCTCCACTATATTATTTTTTGTCCTTTTTTCTTGTTCATTGTTTTCAGTGTTTTTGGTTGCTTCAAGTGAGGGGGAGTTTGGTCTATCATTGCTTTTAGTGAGGGGGGAGTTTGATCTCTTTGCAAGGGGGGTTTTTTTTTTTGCATGAACTTACATTAATTTTTTTGGTAAGGTTGATTGGCATTAGTTGGTTTGTGTGTTGCTATCCACTACTTGTTTATTGCTTATTTCTCACAGGTTATTAATTTTTCCATCATCTTGTTCCTACTTGTGTGGTTTTTGATCTTGCTTTTGTTGTTTGAGCTTCCTTTGTCAATTCGTGACAAAAATAGGGAGAAATGTTGTCGGGTACATGTGTCTTAGGATTTCATGTATTTCATGCCATGTGTCGGATGCATGTCTCTACTTCCCAATTTATATCTACTCATATTTCCATCTCATGCTTCAAGACAATCTTGTCATATGTCTATTGTTTTTTCGTATACTCTTGTGGCACTAATAGTTGTTTTGGAGATCACGACCTTGAGCTTGAGAAAGAAGTTTGCTTTTGTTGGCTGTAATGGGTTGGGGCGATTAGGATTTTATTTGTTAGGTGTGTTTTGTCACGACATTGCCAAATGGGGAGATTGTTAGATTTTTATTTTTAGCAATCCCGTTTGACAAAATTCCTTTCAGTTGTACTTGTTTTCGCACTTTTTTTTAGTGAGGCTATGAGTTTTAGATACGAATCCAACCCGAATTGCGTCTTGTAGAGAAGTTTCAGAAGATAATTCTTTCATGTTTGCCACTTTGCTGACTATGACGTGGATCGAGCTACCCTGTCAGCTCGTGAGGGTCCAGGGGCAGCGCCCCTTGGCAGGTCTAGGGCAGTGCCATGGCGAGGTTGAGGGGCAGTGCCCTCGAAGCAAAATATAAAAATGCATTCAAAGTTGCTTGTCCGCTCGAGCGAACATTCCCTCGCTTGAGCAGAGAATCCTTGGTTCCAAAAGTTTGATCGCCTACAAAACACTGGCAGTTGCATTTTTTCGCTCGAGCGGAAATTCCTGCTCTCGAGCATCGGTCTGCTCGAGCAGCCATTCCAGCGCTCAAGCAGAGATCGCGGAATAGATTGCTATAAATATGTGTTTTAATCAGATTTTAGAGTTACGCCTCCAGATTTTCTTCTTGGATATTAGGGTTTATATCTGGGGCTATTTTACTAGTTTTCATTGATGTTTGATTGAGTATTCAACTCATGGTTTGAGAGGTATACATCGAAGGATTGTTCGTTTATTCAAAACAAAAGAGAGATAGTTGTTCTTCAGTGGATTCTGGGGAATTTGAGCCTGAAGCTTTGGTGGATTCTAGAGTGGCTCATCGTCATGATTTGACATCGACGTTGTGGATTCAACGTTGGGCAAAGACAATTCCAAGGTGAAGACCGTGGTGGAAGAGGCATATAGGGGTCAGTTTAATTCGGGCGTAGATTCGCTAGATAATTGAGAGTACACTTGTGTAATTCATTTTGTCTTCTTAGTGGATTGTTTTGTGGCTTTTGCTCGTGATTTTTTTTATCACAATTGGAGGCGCTCCAATTATGGCTTTTCACATTAAAATCGTTGTGTCGATTTGTCTTGATTATTTGATTGGGATTGATATTTATTGCTTAAAATTGATACATAATCACAAATCAATATCTAGGGGATTTCTAAATTTTTCAAATAGTGATGAGAATAATGGTTATGGAAGGGTGGTGGATAGTCGTGGTGGTGGTGATAGCGGTGGTGGTAGTGATGGCTGCAATTTTGAGATCATAATGATATATATAGATTCAGTCAGAATTAAGTAAATTTTTTATTACTTAAAATTTTATATATTTTTAGTTTATATTTTAAGAGTTACTTAAATTTTTAAATGATACCATTTATGATTATCAAACTGACTTAATTAATTTTCACTTATTAACACATTTAATATTAAGTGTTAAATTAGGTTATCAAACCACACTTATCTAATTATTTGTCTCATGTTAACCAAACATAATACACCCTCTCTCGTAATTTATCACATCTGTTAATTCCAGGTCGCGATGTCATATAATTTCATGCTATAATTTATTCCCACAATCTTATTAATAATCTCATCCACATAAAAAATAATTCAACAATCAAACTTGATTAGGCTTAGTTAGCAAGACACCAACTAACGACAAAACCACTTAAACTATAATGGATGGCACAAAACCCATCGACTTCATCAATTGTAGGAAGAAATTTTAATTAACGGAATCATATCTCTTCTCAAAGTCGAGTTTGAGAATCATCCCTTTCTCCTTCTTACTCTTCCATAAGTCAATCATTTGCTATTAAAATTTTGTCTAAAATGACAGTATAAGTTATACTTTAGTTTGTTTATAAAATTGATAGTAAATTTTTATTTGGTTTGATATTTTTTTACTCATGCATAATAAAATTTTACTCTGATAGAATGTAAAATTTTGCTATTTTCACTACTGAACATACTATAACTTCTTAATTTGAGATCTTAGCCTTAGTATTGACCATAACCAAAAAAATAAAAAAATAAAAACTTTGAATTTATTATTTTTTTTTTCAAAAAGAGAGATTTTTTTACAAACTCAAACCTCCTCTAAACTTAATATTCAAGTAGATCAACTTTAGAGACGAGTCGATAATTCAACTTAGCACTGAGGTAATTTTTTCAAGAATTTATCTATCTTAAATATGTATTAGACTTGTTTTAGTGTCTCCCTCTTCTATTTATTTATTTATTTTTCTTCACTTGGTAGACTAAGCGCATGATGGGCTAGACCACACACACATGTAGGAGTGTAAAAATGTCCTGTGGCCTGTGGGCGGCCTGAAGCCTGCCCGACACCTGGGGCGGGCCTAACCAAATTAGGTCCGGTTAAGCCCAGGCCCGAGCCCAACCTGGGACCTTAGGCCTAAACCTGGGCCTGGGCCATCATTTTGAAGCCCAGCTCGGTCCGTGGGTCTGACCTGCTCGGTCCGTGGGTTTGACCTGCTCGGTCCGTGGGTTTGACCTGCCTTAAGGCCCACTCAAAGCTCGACCTAAAACACGTCCCACCTAAGGCCTAGTGTTATTTTTGACAGAAAAAAATAAATTTTGGGAAAAAAAATAGAAAAAAATGTTCAAGCCCTGCCTAAGCCGAAGCCCAGGCCCAGGCCCAGGCTCACTGGCTCGACCCGAAGGCTCGCATACCTCGGGGCCTGGAGCTAATTTTATGGCCTGTGGGCCATGTTAGGTCGACCCGAATTTTGGCGGGAGCCTACGAGGCCCAACATGGGCCAGCCTGAGCCTGGGCCTGGGTAGGGCGGGCTAAGCCAAATTTACATTACTGGGGCCAAATTGGTTCTATGGGTAACATTATTGGGGCAAAATTGTCTAAAAAATTAGGTATTTGTTGTAGGACAATTTTCACTGTATTTAAATAGATTAAATTCTGTTGTGTACAAAACAACAACAAGAATATAAAGAAATAAAGAAAAGAAGAGAATTTGTTTGATTACAAAAATCAAACTCGAAATAAAAAGAAATAAATAAAAAAAACAGATTTTATTTTGTTACAAAAACAAAATTAAAATCTGATTAAATAAACAAAAAAAAAACAGAATAAAAATTAAACAACTTACTTGGTTAATTTCTTTTGAATAACTATCTGATCAAGTCCAGTGTTTAACACTGTATCCTTAAGACAGATTCGTCCCCTTCACGGTGCTTTCAGAACCTGGACGTCTATCTCCCAGGATAAAATGATCTATCAACGAATAAAAGCAGCACTACAATTTATTCGTTCGTCGAACATACTAAGTGTTTATACTCTCTGTAACAAGAACTTAATGCAAAATGAAGAATAAATTTATAGTAGAAGATGGAGTACGAAAATTGGAGTATCTTTCCAAATGGGGGGCATAGTCTATTTATAGATGGATTGGTGGCTTTCCATTTTGAATTAAACAGGTACTGTACCTGTTCAATTTGAATTAAACCGATACAAAACTATTTAGGCACTGTTTGGTTTGAAATTCAAACAGATTTAGAGCTGTTGGGTTCAAAAAACGAAAGGGCCCTGTTTGGATGTACAGAAAAAACTGAACCAGATTATTTCCGGTTAATTTGAATTATGGATTTTATTTTACCAAAAAATAAAAATAAATTCAAATGTTTTTGGCCCAAAAAGATTAGTATTGGGCCGAACAAGCCCAACCACACACCACGCACCCGCGCCCAAGCCCAGGCCAGCCCGACCGGACAGACGGCGGCGGCACGCGCGCGTGTGTGGTGATTTTTGGGTCCAATGGGTCTAGCCCATTTTGCCCATAACCTCTCCCTCTAAAACACTTGGGTACCCATTGGGGCACACCCCAAGTACGAAACCCATGCCTTATAAACCCTTTCAAAACTTCCCACCAAATCAATGTGGGACAAGCCATTTTGCAACCTTAAGGAATTTCCACCAAAACTCCATTTCCATGGAGTACACTTTGGCTTCAATTTCCCATTCACTCGGTAATGGTTTTGAGCAACCAAATATACCACGTGAATCACAATGCGGCATAGAACGCGTTACCACTTTGACCCGAGTAAATCGACGCTCGGGGCTCACCTAAAAAATAGACCAAACTTGAGAAAAATTTTTGGTTTTACCCAGAATTTTTCTACTATTTCCAACAATCCCCCACATGAATGGAATTTGATGACAACGGAAATGCAACAATATGCAGACTTTAACGAAAGAGTATAAGTCGAAAATATCTTTCATCAGGATAGGTAGTTTTTGGCCTTGAACCTTCCCTAGTGATAACCTATCGGACTTACTGGCTAACCAATGGACGCGATGCCTTGAATTGTTCAGCCGTTTGTGTAAGCCAAGACAATAGATTTCACACAAAATATCTTCTGACACATCGTGGTTCTCACTGTTGTGTTCATTTTGGCCTTGAACGCACCTGGTTTTCATGAGTATTTCTAGAGAATGTAGCCTTTTTCATTCTCATAGAACCGGCCCCAATTCAACACTCATATAGGTGATTCTTATTGTGAGTATCTCCTTATACTCGTCTTGATTTTATGCCTTAATCAAGATATAAGTAATCATTAAAAGCAAAGCTTATCCTTATACCCCTGCAGACAACATATGTTGCAGCTATCACTCTCACCATAGGAATGGGTAGGAATTTTAATCCCTTGGTGATTTCTGGCGAGCCATACATAACTTAGTTGTCCCTTTGAACTTAGTTCTTGTGATCTCCAGTCATATAAGTAGGGTTACCATTATGACGACTATTATGTAATAGGCTTTAATCCCATCCCCTTTGATGAACTATACACTAGCTCTTTTGTCAAATTTTTTGTTAACGAATCCGCAATATTCTCTTTAGATTTTATATAATCTATTGAGATTATTCCGTTTGACAACAATTGCCTTACAGTATTATGTCAACGACAAATATGTCGTGACTTACCGTTATACATATGATTCTGTGCCCTGCCTATTGCAGATTGACTATCACAATGAATGCAAATAACTGGCACAGGTTTTGGCCACATTGGAATGTCTTCTAAGAAGTGACGAAGCCATTCTGCTTCTTCTCCTGCTTTGTCCAACGCAATGAACTCGGATTCCATTGTGGATCGTGCGATGCATGTTTGTTTTGTGGATTTCCAAGAAATAGCAGCGCCTCCTAGAGTAAAGACATATCCACTTGTGGATTTTGAATCTTTAGTATCGGATATCCAATTTTCATCACAATAACCTTCAAGTACTGCTGGATATCGAGTAAAGTTCAAACCATAATCACGGGTGAATCTTAGATATCTAAGAACCCGAATGATCGCTTTCCAATGGTTTTCTCCGGAGTTACTAGTGTACCTACTTAATTTACTGATAGCATAAGCTATATCAGGACGAGTACAATTCATTAGGTACATTAGGCTTCCAATGATTTGGGAGTATTTTAACTGAGACACTGCATCACCTTTATTTTTTGATAAATAAAGGTTGACGTCTACAGGTGTTCTAGCTAAATTCATATCATCCTTGATAAATTTACCAAGAATTTTCTCAATATAGTGTGATTGAGATAATGCATATCCGTCAGATGTTTTAGTAATTTTCATTCCTAATATAACATCTGCGACCCCCATATCTTTCATATCAAATCTTTTGTTAAGCATCAGCTTAGTTGATTTGATCATGTTTTGACTGCTTCCTATGATAAGCATGTCATCCACGTAAAGACAAACTATGACATATCCTTGGTCAGTGTTTTTAACATAGACGTATTTGTCACATTCGTTTATCTTAAACCCATTAGTAAGCATTGCATGATAAAATTTTTCATACCATTGCTTAGGTGCTTGTTTTAATCCATAAAGGGATTTTACAAGTCGACAAACTTTCTTTTCTTGCCCTGATACTACAAACCCTTCAGGTTGTTCCATATAGATCTCTTCATTTAGATCACCGTTTAAGAAAGCTATCTTAACATCCATTTGATGTATTTCTAAATTAAACAACGCTGCTATAGCAATAAGCATGCGAATGGATGTTATTCTTGTCACAGGGGAATATGTGTCAAAATAATCCAGACCTTCCTTTTGTCTGTAACCTTTAACTACAAGTCTTGCTTTATACTTGTCAATTGAACCATCTGCTTTCATTTTTCTCTTGAATATCCATTTATATCCGAGAGGTTTAGAACCTGGTGGAAGATCCACCAATTCCCAAGTATGATTTTGCATAATGGATTCAATTTCATTATTAACAGCCTCTTTCCACAAAGGTGCTTCAGGACCTGTCATTGCTGCCTTAAAGCTTTGAGGTTCATTTTCTAACAAGTATGTCAGAAAATCTGGACCAAAGGATTTTGATGTTCTCGCTCTCTTACTTCGTCTTGGTTCATCATCAGTTAAATCCTGTTGGTTGAGACCATTACTAGTCTCTTGTGTTTGATTGTCATTAGTCTCTTGACTTTGTGTATAATCATAAGTTCTTTTCTGTGAACTTAATTCCTGTCCTTTCTTATAAGGAAACACATGTTCAAAAAAACACAGCATTCCTTGACTCTATAATAGTGTTCACATTTATATCAGGTATTTCTGATTTATAATTCAGAAACCGATATGCACTACTATTTTGAGCATAACCAATAAACACACAATCTACTGTTTTTGGTCCAATCTTAGTCTTTTTAGGAACAGGTACTTCAACTTTTGCCAAATATCCCCACACTTTTAAGTATTTGTAGAAAGGTGGCCGACCTTTCCACAATTCATAAGGAATGCTTTTGGTTTTCTTGTGGGGTATTCTATTAAGAACATAATTAGCAGACAATATTGCTTCCCCCCACAAGTTTTGTGGTAAGCCTGAACTTAGTAACATGACATTCATCATTTCTTTTAGGGTTCTATTCTTCCTTTCAGCAATTCCGTTTTACTGTGGAGAATAAAGGGCTGTAGTTTGGTGAATAATGCCATGTTGTGCACAAAATTCATTTAATGGTGCATCATATTCACCACCCCTATCATTTCTAACAATTTTAATGGTTTTACCAAGTTGATTTTCAATTTCTGTTTTGTAGAGTTTCAACATTTCTAAGGCTTCATCTTTGCTTCTAAGTAAATAAACATAACAATATCTTGTGCAATCATCAATAAATGCTATGAAATATTTTTTGCCTCCTCTAGTTTGAATAAATTTTAGATCACATACATCAGTATGAATTAATTCTAGAGGTTCGGTTTTCCTTTCAACCGATTTAAATGGAGCCTTAGTTAGTTTCGCTTCTACACAAATTTCACATTTATGATTAGGATTAATTTCAAACTTTGGTATATGATCTAAACCAATTAATCTACGCAAAGCATCAAAATTCGCATGTCCTAATCTACCATGCCATAAATTTGACTCAAGAATATAAACAAAAGATGTGTTATTCTTATTCATAGCAACTTTCGATACAACTGTCATTACATTCAACTTAAAGAGACCATCACTCATGTATCCCTTACCAACATACATACCACTCTTTGTTAATACAAATTTATCAGACTCAAATACAAGTCTAAAACCATTTTTACTTAACAAAGACCCAGAAACTAAATTCTTTCGGATGTCAGGTACATGCAGCACGTTGTTGAGGGTTAGTTCTTTCCCTGATGTCATCTTCAAGATCACTTTCCCTTGTCCAGCCACAGTAGAAATAGAGGAATTTCCCATAAAAAGTTGTTTACCATTTGCAGCCTCATTGTAGGTAGTGAACATTTTCTTGTCCGCACATATGTGACGAGTTGCTCCAGTGTCAACCCACCACTCTTTGGGATTTCCAACCAAGTTAGCCTCAGACACCACAACAGATAGGTTGATGTCATTCACTCCGTCAGAGATTTAATCCAATTCGGTTACATTGGCCTGATTGGTGGTCTTCTTACTTGTACTTCCATGATTCTTCTTAGGGCGGCGGCAGTCAGAAACTCGATGTCCAGTTTTGCCACAGTTATAGCATTTTCCTTTGAACTTCTTGCTACTATCGCCTTGTTTAGGACCATCTCTAGTAAACTTTCTCTTTTTGTTATGTAGTTTATGAACTTGTTCAACCACATTAGCCTTGGACTCAATGGGATTTTTCCCATTCCTCTTTTCAGCCTTTCGGTTATCTTCCTCAATTCTTAATCTTACAATCAATTCATCTATAGTCATCTCTTTGCGTTTATGTTTTAAATAATTTTTGAAATCTTTCCAACCCGGTGGTAACTTTTCCACTAAAGTAGCGACTTGGAATGACTCGCCAAGAGACATACCTTCTGAATGAATATCATGCAAAATTATTTGAAAACTTTGAACTTGAGATATTACCGTTTGGGAGTCTACCATAACAAAATCCAGAAATTTACCGACGATAAATTTCTTCATGCCGGCATCTTCTGTCTCGTATTTCTTCTCCAAAGAATCCCACAATTCTTTTGTTATTTTCAGAGGACTGTATACATTATACAGTATATTGTCAAGGCCATTTAGGATGTAGTTTTTGCACAGGAAATTTGAATGTTTCCAAGCATCTACAGCGGCAACAACTTGCCGATCACTTTCACCCTCTTTAAGTGTTGGAGCCTCTTCATGGAGAAACCGGGCCAAATTAAGAGTTGTAAGATAGAACAGCATCTTCTGCTGCCATCTCTTAAACTCGGTATCGTTAAATTTTTTTCGATTTTTTTCCATGATTGATTGGTACATGAATATGGTTCTGGATAGGGACCGATGTAGGTGTAACAATAGGAGTACCACTGCCAGATGCAGTTTCAGTTGCAGTAACCATAATATCTGATTACAAAAATCAGAAAAAATTAAAACACAAATTAATTTTCTAGTTACTAAAACCAGAAAATAAATTATAACAACAAAATAATTTTATTTTCTTTGATACTGAAACTTGAAAAATAAAATATGGCAATAATTTTTTGTAATACCAAATAATATTCTGCAATTATTAATGACACTAGTATATTACTACTAGTTGTCAAAGAAAAGAGACAATATATTACTACTATCTGTCAAATAGCATAAATCACTATTTGTTTTTCCAACCAGAATATTACTTTGAAAACACAAAAAATTAAATACAATGAAGATACGAAAAAGGAATCTGTCTTAAGATTGTAGGACAATCTTCACTGTATTTAAATAGATTAAATTCTGTTGTGTACAAAACAACAACAAGAATATCAAGAAATAAAGAAAATGAGAGAATTTGTTTGATTACAAAAATCAAACTCGAAATAAAAAGAAATAAATAAAAAAAAACAAATTTTATTTTGTTACAAAAACAAAATTAAAATCTGATTAAATAAACAAAAAAAAAACAGAATAAAAATTAAATAACTTACTTGGTTAATTTCTTTTGAATAACTATCTGATCAAGTCTAGTGTTTAACACTGTGTCCTTAAGACAGATTCGTCCTCTCCACGGTGCTTTCAGAATCTGGACATCTATCTCCCAGGATAAAATGATCTATCAACGAATAAAAGTAGCACTACAATTTATTCGTTCGTCGAACATACTAAGTGTTTATACTCTCTGTAACAAGAACTTAATGCAAAATGAAGAATAAATTTATAGTAGAAGATGGAGTACGAAAATTGGAGTATCTTTCCAAATGGGGGGACTTAGTCTATTTATAGATGGATTGGTGGCTTTCCATTTTGAATTAAACAGGTACTGTACCTGTTCAATTTGAATTAAACAGATACAAAACAGTTTAGGCACTGTTTGGTTTGAAATTCAAACAGATTTAGAGCTGTTGGGTTCAAAAAACGGAAGGGCCCTGTTTGGATGTACAGAAAAAACCGAACCAGATTATTTCCGGTTAATTTGAATTATGAATTTTATTTTACCAAAAAATAAAAATAAATTCAAATGTTTTTGGCCCAAAAAGATTAGTATTGGGCCGAACAAGCCCAACCACACACCACGCACCTGTGCCCAAGCCCAGGGTAGCCTGACCAGACGGACGGCGGCGGCGCACGCGTGTGGTGATTTTTGGGTCCAATGGGTCTAGCCCATAACCTCTCCCTCTAAAACACTTGGGTACCCTTTGGGGCACACCTCAAGTACCAAACCCATGCCTTATAAACCCTTTCAGAACTTCCCACCAAATCAATGTGGGACAAGCCATTTTGAAACCTTAAGGAATTTCCACCAAAATACCATTTCCATGGAGCACACTTTGGCTTCAATTTTCCATTCACTCGGTAATGGTTTTGAGCAACCAAATATACCACGTGAATCACAACGCGGCATAGAATGCGTTACCACTTCGACCCGAGTAAATCGACGCTCGAGGCCCACCTAAAAAATAGACCAAACTTGAGAAAAAATTCTGGTTTTACCCAGAATTTTTCTACCATTTCCAACACTTGTTGCTCATGTTCTTGAAGAATTAGGTATTTATTTCTCATGTCCTTTATACATGCAAAATATATTCATGAGAACTTTATACATTAAAAGAAGTTTTGTTTGATTAGGAGTTTTAAAAAGAATTTAAATTTATTTTTTAAATTCAAATCATTATTTGAAAATCAAACCAAACGCTACCTTCGTTTTCCTTTTATAATTAAAAAATTTTCTTGAGAGAGTTTTGACCAAATCTTTCTAAAATTTGTATCTTCATCTGTGCTTCGAGAGAGGTTGAGAGAAAATCAACTTAATGTAATCACTAAATTTATAGTGAAACCATTTTGCCACTCTACGCTTGTTAATGTAAGTTTATATCCAAATCTGTTTTAATCTTTTCTTATCTTCAGCATTGTCATAACAAAGGTGGGCAAACTATGTATTTATATTTTTCTAATCGATCAAAGATTAATTACAAATATTAAATCATTATATTAAATTGAACAATTAAAGTTTAACACCAAACAATCACAAGCCTAACAATGATCACAATAAATAATCCAAATTTGGGAAGAAATAAACGATTATACACCTCTATACAGGCCCAGTCTTAAGATTTCCAGGGCCTAAAGCCGATAATCAATTCATAAATTTCTGGGGTCCTTTGCATTTTTTTTTTCCATTGAATGAAAAAAAAAAAAAATTAAAGGTAAAGAACAAAAGATTTGTGTCAAAATCACAAAAAAATACTTAGCATTGCATTACAACAACTAATAAGTATCGCTTGATTCTCGCTTTTCTTATATTTTTAGAAGCAAATAAATCAATCATATTTGCATAATCTAGTTCTTTTTACAAAATTATTTTCAATGGATAACAATGTTAATTATTTAAATAGGCCTTTCAAATTTTTTTAATGAGTACATTTATTTTAAATTAGTTTGGGCATTCCTTAATTTTTTTTTGGACTTAAAACATATATAATATATTACATTAAATTATAATAGGAGGGGCCCTTTTTTGGGTCTATTGTCAATAGATAACAATGCTAATTTTTTTGAATGGGCCTTTCAATTTTTGAATGGGTCCATTTATTTTAAGCTAATTTGGGCCTTCTTTAATTTTTTTTGAACTTAAAATATACCTAATATATTACATGAGCCTTTTTTTTTAAATCTATTTTGAGGGGCCCTAAGCTATGGCCTAGTGGGCCTATGCCTAGGGCCGGCCTTGCCTCTATAATAGAAAAAAATAAAATAAATAAAAACTACATGAAACTTCTCTACATAAACCTCATTTCACAAAGTAGTGCTACAAAACTATTAGGTCAAAAACCTTGTTAATTTGCCTTTTTTTACTTCCTATAGTTTCAATTATACCAATTTTACTATTGAATTTTTATTTTTTTATTTTTTTTTCTAAGTCCAATTGATAACATCCATTAATATATTAGACAAAAATTATTGACAAAACAATTCATTTAAAAGGGAATGACTATTTGAAATTGGATGCTAATCTCCCAATTATTTTTAGGAGACTGAATGAACTATTTTACTCATTAATTTCATTTTAAATTTTTTAAAAAAAAACCTTAATAATTAGACTAAGTTGACACAATATAAAATTTTAAAGATAAAATTAATGCAATGAATACTACAAAGATCGAATTGAAAAAAAAAAAAAAAAAAAAAAAATACGTGATGAACTATAAGTACACTTTTCCAAGAATTTAACAAAACCATTCACACAACAACTTGTGTACTGTGCTCATTATTATTTAATGATGTGAGTATTTTCCAGTAAAGTTTGAAGACAACTTTTGGGAGACCATAAAATTACACATTGTTGCCATCAATCCATGTTCACTGTTTTTCTTCTTCATAATTACGGTGTTAAAGCTTGGCTCTCAAGTTGATGAGTTTAGTCACATGGCTTGATTTGAGATGCATGTTAGGTTTACCCAAATTTTACAAATGCATGCTATATATTACAAGGCATGTCAAGTGTGAACACTTATTTATTAGATAAAAACAGGTAGTGTGCAAAAAGGGATCATATTAAAGTTTTCACAATGTATAGAGGAAATATCATTTTACAATTTTACATCAATTCAACTCCTATTCTTTTAATAATAACAATTTTACACTTAAATTATTTAATTTTGAATCAATTTTACTCTGCCGTTAGCAACCATTTATAATCAAACAAAAATTGCAAACATGCCACTGAAATTTTATTTTATCCCCAAACTATATTTAAAATATCAATTAGAGTCCCAAACTTCATTTTATTCAGGAGTCTAATTGATATTTTTGAGATAGTTTAGGGAATAAAATGATATTGTCCAATGTATAATTCAATTCTATCACAATTTATTGTAAATTATTTTTTTCCATGGACCAAACTTTTCGATTTTATTCCTTTGAAACCCTGTTTTTTGCTCTAAAATAATTCAAATTAATCAGCTAATTACAACCACTTTGTTTTGATAATATTCGTCTACAAAAAAAAAAAAAAAATGGACAACAAAGATAGTTGTAAAAATAGACAATTAATTTTTTGGAACCAAATTATTGTGTTCTTAAAAATTTATTTATTAGTGGCATTTTTAAAGTTTTATTGCTAAAAACTTTTTTTGTTTTTTTAATTTTTCAGGACGATCTTTTAGCGATTATTCTTGCAATGACAGAAATTGGTTACTCAATTTTTTGCAACAAAATTTTCACTTTTGAGAATAAAAGTTTGATCCTTAAAACTCTTATATGTTGTAGTGACACTAGAGAGAAGCACATCCCAAATTACAAATAATTTATAATTTGTCAAACTATATTCTATTTTACCAGCTTGTTCCTATCAATCCATGTTCATTGTTTTTATTCATAATTATAGCGCCAAAGCTTAACCCTCAAGTTGTGGCCAGTCACATGGCTTAATTTGAGTTGAATGTTATGTTTACCCAAATTTTACAAAGAGTAAAATGCATTCTATATATTGCAAAGCAAGTCAAGCGGTGTAGAATTGGTTTTATTAAAAAAAAGAAGTTAGAATTGGTATCATGCAGAATGAACCTGGAAAAAAAAATATATTACTATTATATATGTGAAGGTTAAAATTGGTGTTGATGTATCATTTTTTAGATTTTCTCAAAATATCCTTGTAGTAGTTATATGGATTTTAAGGCCTCGTTAAGTTTTTTTTAGTAATTTTTTTTGACTTTTTAGCTCAAAAATAATATAAAAAAACTAGTATATTTGGAATATTTTTTGGTTTTTTACAAAAAGATATGCAAAAAGTAGAAAGAAAAAATAATCTTTGACTTTTTGGTATAGATTGTTAGCTTTTTGATTTTTTTAGTGACTTTTTAACTTTTAAACTAAAAAGTATTGTTGCCAAACAGTGTTTCTTTTTCCCCTTTAAATCTCTCAATTTCTAATTTTTCAAAAGTCATTTAAAATTTTTAGATTTTGAATTCAATCATATACAGTTTACAATCTTATTTTTCTGAAACAAAATAATCATATGTGCACTCATTGCGTGTGCCTTCACTTCTATTATACATATATACACTATTATATATGTGAATGTCAGAGTTGATGCTCACGTCTCATTTTTTACATTTTTTCAAAATACCCCTGTAGTAATATGAAATTAAATTTTATTCAATAGTGAATCCCAATCATCCCCTCCTCGCTCTGGGATTGCTAATCTCCCTTTTGAGGAAATTTGTAGTCTCAAAGAACTCTTAGGCCTCATTTGGCAAGTGACTTTTTTAGTTAAAAAGATAAAAAATTATTAAAAAAGTTAAAAAGTCAACAATCTATACAAAAAAGTTAAAAATTCTCTTTTCTCTTTACTTTTTGTACATCTTTTCATAAAAAATTAAAAAATTATCCTAAATATATTAATTTTTTTATATTATATTTTAATCAAAAAATCAAAAAATTATTAAAAAAATATATTCTCAAACGAGGTTAGTCCCCTAAATTTTTTACAAAAAAACGAGCATGATTTATCTGAGGCCCATTGGATTAGTAACCAGTCTCCGTAAATATGGTATAAGTACACCTTGCTTTATTAGATATTTTTTGACTAATCTAGCGGGAGGCATCCCACTATTTGTTGAAATCCCAAACATTTTCAAGTACATTATCCTTTTTGAAGTACAAGAATAACATAATATATATAAACCAAAAGAGAAGGAAGGAGGGAATGTCATGGTTCGAACCCATGACTTGGTGGGTAGGAATTGGATTACCCAACTAATATATATTAAACACTCCATATTTTATTTATAGATAAAAGTAATGACACATCTTCAAACTTGCATTATTTTGCTAGCTTAAACTATAACCATGCAAGCATAATGTAAGATATAGATAACGTAGCAGGTAAAAAGATTCAAACTATACCTTATATGATAGAATCTGAAATGAAGAATCTTGTGGGTAAATCACGTGTTTCACAACCACAAATTAAGAACACCCAGTAATGAAGTGATACCACAGTATGAGTATCACCTACTCTAATCATAGTGCAAAGGCTGTATCATTATTCTAATGGGAGAGAGTTAGAGAGAGAGTATGAGAAAAATGTTATGGATAATTCATATATATAATCAGATATATAACAATATATGGATAGGATAGATGTAGATAGATAGAGGGTTATCCTAACAAATAGGATAATTAGGAAATCAAATTCAAATTACATAGATAATTTGAATGGGCCATAGGTCATGCCACATGCGTGCCCAAATCAGGGTCCAATACCCGGCCCAATTTCTAACATCTCCTATTCGCACATGAGTTGACATGACACTGCAACATCTCTATCTCAATCTCCCTAAAAATTGAATAATCCCATACTAGCCAATGAACCGTGTGACTGCTGAGAAACACCTACATGTGGGAACTCTATATTAGAAACTCAAAATGAGCCAGCATAGGGACATCAACCCAAAAAGAATAGAAATAGTGTCTCATATACCCCAAACCCATCTAATTACACTAGTCCAAAAAAAAAAAAAAAAAAAAAAAAAAACTCTAATCCCTCAAAAAGAGCATGTTTGACCCTCTCAATTCTTGCAATATATTCACACTCAATCTTCCTCTCATACAGAGCGATGTGAGTTACCGGCAGTGAATATACAACAATGGTGTAATACTAGATGATCTTCTTTTCGCCCCTATGCCATTTAGTTTGGGATTGACTCCTTTCTCAATGATGTCCCTTAAGGCCGAATCATACATGACCGCAGGCAACATACCAAAGTAGCAGAACATCAACCCCTTACTTTATGACATAGTCAAATGTCACAAAAGGGTACATAAGTAAGAGTCATATAAATAATGACATGTAAGACTCACACGGGGAGGAAATAGGGATCTATTCTTTCACCAAACAAGAGAAAAATGCTTTTTGTAAATTTTTAAAGTCTGTTAAAGTTCCTGATGGTTATGCTGTGAATAGTTCACAATGCATTGACTTAAAGCAATGTAGAACCTTTGAACTTAAAAGTCATGATTGCCATATTTTGATGCAGCAGTTACTCCCTTTAGCAATTCGAGGAATGTTCAGTTCACATGCGACTTCACCTTCGAGAGTTATGTTCTAAAATTGGTATGACACAAGACTTTATGTGTCTTGAAAGGCAAATTTCAATAACACTCCATAAAATTGAAAAAAAAAATATTTCTTCATAACTTTTTTTATGTTATGGTGCATTTGGTGGTTCACTTAGCATCTGAGGCTAGATTAACAAGACCTGTGCATTATCATTGGATGTATTCTATTGAGAGGTAAAATCTATATGAATTTACATATTTTTTTATCATCATTATGATATTTTAGTTTTGTTACTATTGAACATCATTCAAAATTTTGGTTTTTGAACTTATCAAAACATAGGTACTTGAGTAGATTAAAGTCATATGTGCGAAATAAAAGTCAACCAAAGGGTAGTATTGTGAAAGAATACCTTGCAAATGAATGTTTAACATTTTGCTCGAGGTATATGAAAGGTGTTGAGACAAGATTCAACCGAATGTCTCGAAATTATGACAAGGGGGTAATCGTATTAAAGAATTATCTATTTTCTCAATGGTTGGCCAGCCATAAGGTTAGGGCATGATAGACACAATGGATGATGGTAAAAAAGAAAAGGCACATCGATATGTGCTATTTAATTGTGAGACAATCAACCAATTTATTAAGACACTCCATATCTTTCATGTTTTTATTTTTACTTTTTTTTTTTTTATTTTTTTTCATAGGTTACATACTTTTCCACAAACTTACAAATATTTTATAAGGCATACATACATCACCGTAGCCTTGTTGCCATACAAAATCCACATCTTCGTGAAATGGCCATTGATCTCATTCGTAGTGAAACATTTCCAACATGGTTTGATAAACATGTAAGTAGTGTTTTGAAATTCCTTAAAATTTGACTTGATGTTAACTTTAAATTTCATTTCACACTTATAGAAGTTATGTCGTCAATTGTCTGAAAACACGTTGAGGAATTACATAATGTAGGGGATAGTCAAGTAACTGAAGAGTTAGATGTTTGGCTTTTGGTCCAAATAGAATTTTCACAAAATATAAGAAATACTTGATAAATGGTTTTAGGTTCCATACTAAGGAGATCGAGCGAAAGAGAAAAACTCAAAATAGTGGGATCATTGACATGACAAAAACACGAAGCTTTACAAGTGGTAGAGATAGAAATCCTATATCTGGAGATGTTACATTTTATGGTGTGTTAACAGATATAATTGAGCTAGATTATTTGTTTCGGAAGAGATTGTGTTATTTAAAGATGAATGGGTGTCACAAGCAGGGAAAAAACAAGATAAAGATTGCACACTAGTTAACTCTGCACGATTAATAAAAGATGTTGAGTTTTTTGTGTTGGCTTCTCAAGCAGAACTGGTAATGTATGTTGAAGACTTCAAACACAAAGATTGGCAAGTTGCTGTCAAGACAAATCTGAGAGATTTTTATGATATGAATGTAGGGTCTTCTGTGGATAATGTGTAGGCATACTTGTAGAGTGTTGTATGCAATACACAAAGTGGTGATAGGGATAATAATTTTAATTTGGTTAGGACAAACATGTCTGCTGCAATTGTAGATGCACCACTTTATCAGGTATTGAGAGACAATAATGTCGATGATGATGGAAATGAGGAGGAGTTAGATCTTCTTATGTGACCATTAAACTTGTTGAACTTTGCCAATTATTTACGTTTTGAAAACAATTCTGTAGTTTCTTTTCTTTCTCTAAGTCTATCCTAGTCTTTGTTAATTTGATAAATAATTGATTCTTTGAAAAACGAATAATGCATTTTAAATTTAATCATGTCATTTTCATATGTGGCTACAAAATGTGTTTACATTTATTCACTATCAATTACATTTAGTCACTATAAGATTGCAATGCAATAAAGGTGAATACATAATTTTTCTTTATTAGTTTTCTTCAAGCACTTTGTTCATTTGCAAATAATTTATTAGAATCATTATAAGTTTGCAATTTGATTTGTCCATTTTGCTTGAATCATACTAGGATTCATCAATAAAGCAAAAAGCCTATGGACCCATATATTCAATTTTACTCAAGCAACATCAGTGAGCCAATGGACCCATCTGAGATTCAGCCAAACTCAAGTCAACTCAATAATAATACAAGTATGCAAGTTCAAACCTAATAAAAATGTCATATTATTTCTTCATATATACTTTATTATTATTATTATTTTATTTATTTTTATAACTAGATGGTGCTAATGGACAAAAGAAAACTAGAGACCCACTCAAATGTATAATATTTGGGGTACTTGTGATGATGAGCGCCTAGCAGTCAATTGGAACAAACTCGACCAACTTGATAACAAATTAGCAACAAAGTTATCTATCACGCCCCAAACCCGCCCCTAGAAGTTTGGGCATGACCACTTCAGAAACGGACACTTAACCTGTTTTATATCTATATATATGGGGCCTGGACGGAAGTACTAAATATAAAAATTTGACACTAGAAACAAACTCCATCGAGCTACTACTATCATGCCAGGATCACAAACTTTTAACAAACAAATAAAATCTAAAACATACACCTGAACATCGGTTATATACATACATATATACAAACCCAGCCCTATTATTGGGCATATACAAAAACATGAGAGCTATATACATCACTCTTAGATAGACATTTAAAAAGCAAGCCAACATCTTATCAGCTTAACAAAATCAATGACTGTGTATAGTGCCTGGACACACGAAGGTTGACAAAAGAAGGCGACGTCATGGCTAGGACTGACCATCTGATTGGTGACCTACAGAAACAGACATAACAGAGAGTGAGCCAGACTCAGTGAATAGTAATACATAAATAAAACGATGCTTAATTTGAAACATAGCACATGGCAATGCATATAAAGATGTAAAGTTCACATAGTTAGTCTGATTCTAAGCTAAGTACATAATGGCCTTAGGTTCAATCTTGCAACATGAACATGGTAGCTATAAGCCCTTGAAACATGTGGCATGAAGCCTTTATAACATATGGCACTAAGGCCCTTGAAACTTGTGGCATAAAGCCCTTGTAACAAAGAACTTGTAACATCCTTGAACTTGTAACAGACTTAAACTTGTAACATACATAAACTTGTAACATACATAAGCTTATAACAACATAAACTTGTAACATACACTTGAAACATACCTGAATATACTTGAACTTGTAACATACTGGAAACATGCCTAAAACATACTTGAACATCATTCATTAATTCGAACGGAACATATCATAACTAGAGCATTTCTTGTTGTATCATGTCATTATCGTACGCTTAACAATGAGAGACTAATTCACATTCTCATGAGGGTCACACAATGATCCTAAACTTTGTGCTTATAACGTAGATTCTGAATAACTTCCAATTTATAAGTATCATAGCAAAATAACTTCAATTCATATGGATGCACATAGCTACTCTTATATTTACTCAGAATCCATCATTCAAGAATGAACATAAGTTCTTTTGGGTAAATGACTTACTTTACGTGCTCTATTAATCAATAGCATACACCTTTGTTTAATCATTCTTATAGGTTAACATAGTTGCCTTGCCTTGTAATTAACAGAGTCCTAATGGTAACCGTTACATCATTCCCATGAGTTAACATAATTAACGTAAAGTTGACAAGACATTCCTGATAATTAGTAACGAAAAGTAAGCATATTTTCATTAGATTACAGATGACTTTATCGGTTTCACATTTTCACAGTTCGGCCCTTGGCCTGAGAGGTTCTCACATTCACAATAGCCTTTGGGTTTCATAGAGTCACAACTTATCACATCGGCCTTCGGCCCTTTGGATTCACAAGTTCACAAGTTTGGCCCTTGGCCTCATAGTTTCATAAGTCACAAGTCGGCCCTTGGCCACATAGGTTTGATCTTCACAAATGGCCCTTGGTCACATAACTTCATATTTCACAAATGGCCCTTGGCCACATAGATTCATAATTCACAAATGGCCCTTGGCCACATAGATTCATAATTCACAAATGGCCTTTGGTCACATAACTTCATATTTCACAAGTTGGTGATCCATACTTCACAAATTCGAGATGCATATTTCACAAATCCTTTTTGATGTTTCCATAATTTCACAATGTTCCTCATATAGCATACACCTTTGACGTTTCCATAATTTCACAATATTTACGTAGCATACATAACATACATGTCAACATAATTCTTATGACGAAGATCATAACATCAATGACAATAATCATTAACGGTTAGAGATACATCGAAGTACTACTACTCACAGTGCTACAACGGAGTGCTTGGCCCTCCTAAAGTGTGCCCTGTACACATATATAACTTAGTCATTAGTTCTTTTTCCTTCCTTCGTTATTCTTCACAAGCCTACTATTATCCACCCATTATACCACAATTTCCTCCATCTCAATATATCTATATATAGAAATAGAAGATTACCATTCTTGCAAACACAATATGGAATTTATAATCAATCACCTCGATTTCAAGATAGGAAGGAATTGTATGGACATCTTCCACATTTTTCCAAAAATAAATCATTCTCTTGATTTTAATAACTAAGCAAGCCCACAAGTATTTAGCAAAATAATTTGGGATTAACCCATTTTGGAAAACTCCACATTTTAGGTCACAAAAATCAAAGTCAACATAGTCAATACCATCTCACATAATCACTACAATTCAATATAAGCAACATGATTCAACTCAACATCATTAAATATAATTTAACATGATTCAAGAGGAATTCTTAAATTCCATTTCAACATTCCATAACCGAGTTTATGTCATCTATATCATTAATAAATTATTTCCTCCAATTTCCTTCTCATTATAACATGATTTACATTGCTCATAACAAAATTCATTCGCAATTTTTAAACATAATTTCCAAGTATCACCAAATTCCAATTAAACTTGTATATACATAATTCAATACCTCAATTTCATTATTCTACTTTCAATTTGGGTTAAATCTTTGGTTATCATCTTTAATCAACCTAGGGTTTCAAGAAAATATGGAGATTTCAAGAAATAATCAAACTTATTAACCCAACACTTTTTATTCCAACTTTTCCATTGATTATACACTTAGGACTCATAATTCACCATTTTAACCCATTAATTAACTCCCAACATCTTCAAACCATAAAACCCCAAATCTCATACTATACACCACATGCTCTAAATATGGAAATTTTGTATTTAGATAATAAAATGTCACAAATCTATCTATGGATATAAGTATTGAAGAGTATTCAAACCCTTACCTCAATAATCAAGCAAAGAAGTGAGCTTGAGAAGAAGCCTTCACAAATACAAGTTCTAATCGGGTAAAAACATCGATCCTCCCTTGTTCTCCATCCTTGATGCCAAAAACCATGGTGGATCATGAGTAAAGTAAAGGAATTCAAGGATTTAGGGCTAGGGTTTCGGACATGGAAGAGGGGAGAAGAAGAGATGAAAAGAAATTGCAAGAAATGGCCCAAAAATTCCGTTTTTAGAGCTGCTGTCCCGCACCGACCGCACGTGCGGTGCTATTCCCCGCACGTACGGCTCTGCTTCCAGCACAGATGTGAAAACTTCAAACGGGTATAACTTTCTCATCGGAACTCCGTTCTAGGTCGTTCTTGTGTCCAAATTGAAGCCCCGGAAATAAGATTTCCAATGGTTCTAACCTCACATTCAAATTCCAAGTTTGGAAAAATAAAAGGACAAATGAATGACGGCTGATCGTAGGTTAACTGTTCGAATTAAATTCGTTGGTCCAATCTTACTTTACCATCATACCACCACCTCAAACAATACCCCAAAATAAGGTAAGAACATTCCAAATACACTATTAAGAATGTCAAAAATGAGCCCATGCTTGAGCGGAGGGTAAAAAAAAAAATTCAAGCCGATACAATAAAGGTCGCCATAGCCCAGCAGATAATTTTTCAATTCCGATAGATATAGTTGAATTAAAACACATTAACCCCTAATTAAATAAGGATGACTTTCTATACGCATATTGGGGTCATTACATTCTCCCCACCTTAAGGAGTTTGGTCCTCCAAACTTGATTCACCTTGTCACAAGTCTAGTTCCGTCCTGGACACATAATATTTCTCAATCCTTTAGCCATTCACAATTCTATACAGTTAATTTCGATGGAGTTTGCTCCCAAAATCACAAGTAATTCAACTCCACTAACTAATTGATAACCCAATTAATAATAATACTTCATGACATTTTCATTTATTACTCCACAAATCATATCTTCCATATAATAGAACAGCTTAAGGGTATTCAGAAATGAATTCATTTCAAGTATTCGTTTGCATGCAACTCATAAACTATCAACATAATTCATGCTTTTTAAGTTCACCAATAACCCCCATTATCATAATTCCTTCAAGATTAAGGAAACATTCACGACATCATCATGTGTCAAAGGTACATACTTCGTACAATGATTAGACCCACAGTAGCAATTAAGTTCTAAATCAACGATTTTGTGGTTCTTTGTTCATTACCTAAATTAGACCTATCAGTTCAAATCAAATCCCTAACATACTCCAAATACCAACTTAAATCTCATATCAAGGAATTACATGTTCAGAGTAGAGTATTAGTAAAATCAAATACAGATCAAACCTTAATGGTCATACTTCCCAAATTACAATACAGGAACTTATCAGACCTTTCAAAGATATCAGATGATGGAATAATTCCCAATAGCATTAAACTTATTTAAACTTTGATAGAACAATCTCCAATTCAACTTGTAACAGATAAGACAGAATAGCTTGAAGCTCAACATAGAGCCTTCATCAAGTATGCCACAATAAATTATCAAATGAAAAACTCATTCATGCATAGCAAAATATCTCTTTCAGAAAACTTGTCATATCTTGAACATTCGGAGTTTCGTAGCGTATCTAGTCATTTTGGGAAAATTATCCAGAAAGCTTATCATATCATAAACATGTCGGAAGTTCATAACATTTTTATCATTTCCGAAAATACTTATCATATATAACATTTCGTAGCCCAAATTATAGATTTCCTTAAACATTCTATAGCATAGTCATTGTTAAAATCATTTACGTCAGAAGTACCGAATGTAAATGATGGTATGACATCTCTAAATAACACGGATCACATAAGTTTCATTCCAAATAAAGGAACAAGCCTCGAATTAATTTTCATACATTAAGGTCAGAACGGAAACGCATCAGAACAAAATTATGTCCTTCAGATAAATGGCAATCCACAAAAAAAACACAATTTCCCTATATCACTAAACTTTTATAAAATTCCACCGAACATTATGTGATCACAAATCATGATACTTATCTTTATTAACATTCCAGGTAGCAATTTCAACGTTCCCTACTCGTTATCAATCATCAAACAGCTCAATCATAATAATTCCCTGAGTTATCAGCTACCATAATTCTAATGTCTCTCATCATTTCATGTTTCCAAAACTCAACATGTTTGTACTTCCCATTAGTCAAGCCAAAACACTACAATTTCATAAACCTTAGCCTTTTGTTTCCTTATACATATCATGTAGAGAAATATTGATTACGGATTACAATTTACACATAACAAAACAGATTACAAATAGTAAAGTTAGATTTCAGATTTTAAAATTCACACAGGTTTCCATAAACCAATTACACTCGCTAAGAGAGGTCATTATATGCCTAACTTCTTCTTACAGTCAATCGTACTCAATACAATCTCAATTAGTACGCAACCACATTTTATCAGACTACTCAAATGCAGTACTTTCTCAAAATCACAGATCTACACATTGTCATGGTAAAGAGGACATAACTCTAGCTTAAAGTTAGAGTATCATATATAGTATTTCCTTTATTCTTAGAAATATCCCATGCTTAGAGTTTAATCAATTCGCCAATTCACTTAGAGAGATGCTAAAAAGATGACTAACAACCGACAACATACATTTTAATCTTTACATGTAAGTCGTCTTACCGACCAGTTCGAACCCTCACCACACTTCCGCTGCGCAACTTTATTGATTAAATCCCATCTGCAGATCTTACCATGTTCTGCATAGCAATCAATCACAATATATACAAGAAATGTATAACATACATGAATAATAACCATTGCGGTTAGCGTCATTACATATACTCTTATCGTTGCTATCAATTCCTTTCATATGCACTAAGGATGTCATGCATGATGCCTAAGTCTTTTCTAGACATCCTAAAGCTCAATGGAGTCGTGTGTGAGATAGCAACTCGTGCTCTGATACCACTTGTCACGCCCCAAACCCGCCCCTAGAAGTTTGGGCATGACCACTTCAGAAACGGACACTTAACCTGTTTTATATCTATATATATGGGGCCTGAACGGAAGCACTAAATATAAAAATTTGACACTGGAAACAAACTCCATCGAGCTACTACTATCATGCCAGGATCACAAACTTTTAACAAACAAATAAAATCTAAAACATACACCTGAACATCGGTTATATACCTACATATATACAGACCCAGCCCTATTATTGGGCATATACAAAAACATGAGAGCTATATACATCACTCTTAGATAGACATTTAAAAAGCAAGCCAACATCTTATCAGCTTAACAAAATCAATGACTGTGTATAGTGCCTGGACACACGAAGGTTGACAAAAGAAGGCGGCGTCATGGCTAGGACTGACCATCTGATTGGTGACCTACAGAAACAGACATAACAGAGAGTGAGCCGGACTCAGTGAATAGTAATACATAAATAAAACGATGCTTAATTTGAAACATAACACAGGGCAATACATATAAAGATGTAGAGTTCACATAGTTAGTCTGATTCTGAGCTAAGTACATAATGGCCTTAGGTTCAATCTTGCAACATGAACATGGTGGCTATAAGCCCTTGAAACATGTGGCATGAAGCCCTTATAACATATGGCACTAAGGCCCTTGAAACATTTGGCATAAAGCCCTTGTAACAAAGAACTTGTAACATCCTTGAACTTGTAACAGACTTAAACTTGTAACATACATAAACTTGTAACATACATAAGCTTGTAACAACATAAACTTGTAACATACACTTGAAACATACCTGAATATACTTGAACTTGTAACATACTGGAAACATGCCTAAAACATACTTGAACATCATTCATTAATTCGAACGGAACATATCATAACTAGAGCATTTCTTGTTGTATCATGTCATTATCGTACGCTTAACAATGAAAGACTAATTCACATTCTCATGAGGGTCACACAATGATCCTAAACTTTGCGCTTATAACGTAGATTCTGAATAACTTCCAATTTATAAGTATCATAGCAAAATAACTTCAATTCATATGGATGCATATAGCTACTCTTATATTTACTCAGAATCCATCATTCAAGAATGAACATAAGTTCTTTTGGGTAAATGACTTACTTTACGTGCTCTATTAATCAATAGCATACACCTTTGTTTAATCATTCTTATATGTTAACATAGTTGCCTTGCCTTGTAATTAACAGAGTCCTAATGGTAACCGTTACATCATTCCCATGAGTTAACATAATTAACGTAAAGTTGACAAGACATTCCTGATAATTAGTAACGAAAAGTAAGCATATTTTCATTAGATTACAGATGACTTTATCGGTTTCACATTTTCACAGTTCGGCCCTTGGCCTGATAGGTTCTCACATTTACAATAGCCTTTGGGTTTCATAGAGTCACAACTTATCACATCGGCCTTCGGCCCTCTGGATTCACAAGTTCACAAGTTTGGCCCTTGGCCTCATAGCTTCATAAGTCACAAGTCGGCCCTTGGCCACATAGGTTTGATCTTCACAAATGGCCCTTGGTCACATAACTTCATATTTCACAAATGGCCCTTGGCCACATAGATTCATAATTCACAAATGGCCCTTGGCCACATAGATTCATAATTCACAAATGGCCCTTGGTCACATAACTTCATATTTCACAAGTTGGTGATCCATACTTCACAAATTCAAGATGCATATTTCACAAATCCTTTTTGATGTTTCCATAATTTCACAATGTTCCTCATATAGCATACACCTTTGACGTTTCCATAATTTCACAATATTCACGTAGCATACATAACATACATGCCAACATACTTCTTGTGACGAAGATCATAACATCAATGACAATAATCATTAACGGTTAGAGATACATCGAAGTACTACTACTCACAGTGCTACAACGGAGTGCTTGGCCCTCCTAAAGTGTGCCCTGTACACATATATAACTTAGTCATTAGTTCTTTTTCCTTCCTTCGTTATTCTTCACAAGCCTACTATTATCCACCCATTATACCACAATTTCCTCCATCTCAATATATCTATATATAGAAATAGAAGATTACCATTCTTGCAAACACAATATGGAATTTATAATCAATCACCTCGATTTCAAGATAGGAAGGAATTGTATGGACATCTTCCACATTTTTCCAAAAATAAATCATTCTCTTGATTTCAATAACTAAGCAAGCCCACAAGTATTTAGCAAAATAATTTGGGATTAACCCATTTTGGAAAACTCCACATTTTAGGTCACAAAAATCAAAGTCAACATAGTCAATACCATCTCACATAATCACTACAATTCAATATAAGCAACATGATTCAACTCAACATCATTAAATATAATTTAACATGATTCAAGAGGAATTCTTAAATTCCATTTCAACATTCCATAACCGAGTTTATGTCATCTATATCATTAATAAATTATTTCCTCCAATTTCCTTCTCATTATAACATGATTTACATTGCTCATAACAAAATTCATTCGCAATTTTTAAACATAATTTCCAAGTATCACCAAATTCCAATTAAACTTGTATATACATAATTCAATACCTCAATTTCATTATTCTACTTTCAATTTGGGTTAAATCTTTGGTTATCATCTTTAATCAACCTAGGGTTTCAAGAAAATATGGAGATTTCAAGAAATAATCAAACTTATTAACCCAACACTTTTTATTCCAACTTTTCCATTGATTATACACTTAGGACTCATAATTCACCATTTTAACCCATTAATTAACTCCCAACATCTTCAAACCATAAAACCCCAAATCTCATACTATACACCACATGCTCTAAATATGAAAATTTTGTATTTAGATAATAAAATGTCATAAATCTATCTATGGATATAAGTATTGAAGAGTATTCAAACCCTTACCTCAATAATCAAGCAAAGAAGTGAGCTTGAGAAGAAGCCTTCACAAATCCAAGTTCTAATCGGGTAAAAACATCGATCCTCCCTTGTTCTCCATCCTTGATGCCAAAAACCATGGTGGATCATGAGCAAAGTAAAGGAATTCAAGGATTTAGGGCTAGGGTTTCGGACATGGAAGAGGGGAGAAGAAGAGATGAAAAGAAATTGCAAGAAATGGCCCAAAAATTCCGTTTTTAGAGCTGCTGTCCCGCACCGACCGCACGTGCGGCGCTATTCCCCGCACGTGCGGCTCTGCTTCCAGCACAGATGTGAAAACTTCAAACGGGTATAACTTTCTCATCGGAACTCCGTTCTAGGTTGTTCTTGTGTCCAAATCGAAGCCCCGGAAATAAGATTTCCAATGGTTCTAACCTCACATTCAAATTCCAAGTGTGGAAAAATAAAAGGACAAATGAATGACGGCTGATCGTAGGTTAACTGTTCGAATTAAATTCGTTGGTCCAATCTTACTTTACCATCATACCACCACCTCAAACAATACCCCAAAATAAGGTAAGAACATTCCAAATACACTATTAAGAATGTCAAAAATGAGCCCATGCTCGAGCGGAGGGTAAAAAAAAAAATTTCAAGCCGATACAATAAAGGTCGCCATAGCGCAGCAGATAATTTTTCAGTTCCGATAGATATAGTTGAATTAAAACACATTAACCCCTAATTAAATAAGGATGACTTTCTATACGCATATTGGGGTCATTACATTATCATCGTTCATTGACACTATTATGCATGATGAAAAAAATGCACCACTCACCTACAAGAATTGCCATAAAGTCCTAAAAAATTACAAAGATCGCATATGGGCACTTGTACAGGTAAATGACACAATATTGTGCAAAGATCACATGTGAAAAATAGTAAACATGGGTAATATAATTAAAACAACACTCTTTATGAGGGTTTTTTTTTTTTTTTAAAAGTAGAAAGATTAATTTTCTATTATTTTATTAGTTTGTCTGTCTGTTTGTCTGTCTCTCTTTCTCTCTCTTTTCAGTCAAAGTTTGATCTTCCAAGTCATACTAGGACTTGGGTTATGAAGTGTTCTGATAAGAAGTTAACCGGAAGGCAACCGTAAGGAAAAATTATTATAAAGACCACTTGAGTTTTGACCAACAAAAACATTATAAAGATAGTAGAGTATATATTGATTAGTGGGAACACCTTTTTAAGTATTGAGCCATCTAAGAAGTAAAGGTATATATGATCTGATCATTATATGTTCTTTTACTTACAATAGTTTAGGCACCACTAATTTATGAATTTGTAATTTTAGGCACAAAGTGATAAAAAAAAAAAAAGCAAGTTGTGTAGAGCGAAAGTATAATCATATTACTGGAACAAAAATTTTTCTGCATGTTTGAAAGGAGCAGGTTAATTAAACTTTTTATGTTGTATATTTAATATGATAATGCATGCATGACGTGACAAATAATATAATTTATCATTTGGAATATATTATTTTCTAGAAGAATAAGTTAGGACACTCTCCAACACACACTCACATGTTTAAAGTATGTTATATAAAAAAGAATGGAACCCCTGAGGTAACCAGAGTAATTATAGTATGTATTAAATAATTATCTCTACATTTGAACTTGTAGATTAGTTAAAATTCCCACATTATAGTGTTGCGTGATTGAAATGTACATATGAAGTCATGTTTATTGCAACCTTATAGGAGGAAATGAATATGAGTACAACTTTAAATGCAAATTTATCAAATGAGGGCACAACCCCAAATGATATATTTGGACAAGTGATAGGTAAAGAAAGATATGGACGAGTTTATATGTATGGATTAGGTGTCTTCTCGTCTAATTTATGTAGAGATACATCAGGTCATAAAACAAATCAAGACATAACAATGGATGCTACGAAAGATGAAAATTCGAAGTTAAGGTCTGAAGTTTCCTGTGTCCAGCATGCTCCGAATAAACTAGGTAAATTTTTTAAAGAATTTATAAGTTATCATTGTTTTCATACACACATATATACATGTATCTATGTGTGTGTGTAAAAATAATTAATTCAAATTTGGTTAGGTCACAACATCTTCTAGTCCTCTTGACATGATATCTCGACATCAAGTATGGTTCTCGTCATCGATACAATATGCCTTCCTTACTCAGGTATCCACTAAGAGCTAATAATATTTATGACATTATTTCCAACTTTGTTTTAGAATAGCATGCAAAACTTGTCTTCGAATTGTAGAATGATAAGAAAGTGTTAGCAGTAAGTTTTAGATTAATGCTTTGTTCGACCCTATTAAGGGTAGCTAAAACAATTGTAATCAAGTTGCAAATTTGTTTATGAAGACTTTTGTATAAATAGGGTCCAAGTAAAATAGAAAAAGGAACAAATTGTAATTAGTTGTCTTTAAGGAAGTGTAATTTTAAAAAGTTTCTTCTTGTTTTTATTTCGGTTTGTGAGAAATTGTGTGAGCTCTTCTTTCTTGGTAAAAGCTTGTAACAATCATAAATACATACATTTTGAACTTATAAAGGTACATTAATGTCATTTAACCTTGGCATTTTCATTTCTAACCTATAGAAAGAAGTCAAAAGTAGCGAAGGAGATCCTGATGTTGCTAATGGGTATGATTTTGATTGTTGTTGATTGGTGCCTTTGGTTGTTGCTGATTTTTTAAGCCATTGTTTGATATGGTCTAACGACTTACGGTTGTTGCTTTCATATAGTTTGTTGTAGTGTGGTGGACCAATTAAGTGATTAAATCATGGTAAATTGATTCACAAATTATTTTTATTTCCTTACACTAAAATATATATGTGTGTATCCAAAATATATAAAAGTAGACAAGTAGCATGTGGTTTGCTTATTTACTAGAGAAGTGTATATCACTTTCAGCTGTGATCATCTTTACTCTGACACTTTATACTAGGCTTTTTTTTTTTGAAATATTATTTATTTATTGTAAATACATATTTACTTAAGTAGTTAAATCTTGATTTACAGACTGGAGATATAGTTTTTCTAAAATGTATCATTAGGCCAACAAAAACAGTTACAATTAGAGTACTTAAAAACATGACCCACCTAAAGAAGTAAGAGGGGACGAACTAAGACTTGACTATTGGGAGGTATATGTTCAAGTGCCAGTCAAACCTAATGAGAGCTTGATTCGAACATATGGATTTGTCAAAACAATTGGACAAACTATTGGAGTTCATGTTGTTTGGCCTGCTCCATTTGTGGTATATTTCTTTTCGTAAATACTGATTTCATTAACAAGTTTATATTAACTTAATAAAGTTTATATTACTTTTATATGTTTATCTTTTGGATGCAAATTTCACAAGTTATGGATGCTAGTCGAGAATACTTATACACATGAGGTTGAAAATTTGGAGACTGAATTTGTTTTAGTAATTTGTTTCTGTGGAAGATGGATATGACCATGGTTTTTGAGAACTTATGGTTGAAATAAATATTTTTTTCTTTGACTTTGTTAGTGTGGTAGAATGTTTTACAATTTTGATTATGATTTTTATTGCAATATAAATAAATTTATATCTTTAGATCAAAAACTAATTGTGGTTTGAATTTTCTTTGTTTTTGATGTGATGATCCTATGGTGGTAATATTTATTTATTATTATGGAAATATTAAATGATGACTGGATGTCAAATTAATATAGGATGTGACAATTAATATTTAATTTTTTTTATAAAATCAAGAACAATTTTTACAGGCATTTACGCATGCTTAGTTGTGGCTTTTAAAAATATCGTTAAAAAGAACATATAAGTGGCATTTCATGGTAGTGGTAGTAGCTTTGTAAAATGTCACTAGAATAAGCTCTAATAGCACTTATATCCATTTATGGCACAAATGAATTGGATTTAGTGGCAGTTATAAAGGTGTAAAAAATATTAATTGTGGGATAATAAGTGCCATTAAAAAAGCATATAGTAGTATTTTTTAGATTTTAAGTCTTCTTTAATGGCATTTGGTAGCATCATGAATAGTGTCTAACCATGACATCAAAGTGTCATTCAAAGTCTTTAGCCTTGATGGTGTAATGACACTTACAAGTGTCACTGAACTGTCACTAAGTCTTTTTTTAATGGCACTTGATAGTGTCACGAATAATGTCTATTAGGACATCAAAGTGTCATTGAAAGTCTTTAGCCATAATTGTGTAATGGTACTTGCAAGTGTCACTGTGGTGACACTAGGATCTACCGTGGTGTGGGTATAAATATACTTGTTCAAAACACCATAGGACTAAAAAAATGTCACTAGAGGAGTAGTTTTGTGGCACTCTCAAGTGGCATTGAACTAAGAAAATGTTGTAGTGCACCAAAATCATGGATTTTATGTATTTTATTGTGGACTTAGAGAGAATATTTTTTGGATTTGGATGGAGACTGTTATTTGGTTAGATATGCTGATGGATTTAGAATATGGTTGAATAAATTATTTTAGTCAAATATGCTGAGATGGAATCTGTGCTTTATAGATCAAGGGGGTAAGATGAATTAAGCACCCATTTGATTAAAAATTTGAAAATTTTCAAAGAGCAGGTTTCGCTCGGCGAAATAAGTTGGAGAATTTTTCCAACTTCAAAAATCTTTGTCAAGCAGGTTCTCCTCGGCGAAGTAAGTTGTAGGGTTTTTTCAATTTTGAAAATATTTGCCTAGCGGACTCTGCTCGGCGAAGTAAGTTGGAGAGTTTTCCCAATTTTGAAAATCTTCACCTAGCGGGTTGTGCTCGGCGAAGTAATTTGGAGGGTTTTTCCAACTTTGAAAAACTTTGCCGAGCTAGTTTTGCTTGGCAAAGTAAGTTGGAGTGTTTTTCCAAATTTGTAAATCTTTACCAAGTTGGTTTTGCTCAACGAAGTAAATTAGTGGGTTTTACTAACTTTGAAAATCTTCATCAAGCTAGTTTTGCTTGGCGAACTAAGTTGGAGAGTTAACTTCGAAAATCTTTACCGAGCGAGTTTTGTTCGGCGAAGTAAGTTGGAGAATTTTTTCAACTTCGAAAAACTTTGTCGAGCGAGTTTTGCTCGCCGAAGTAAGTTAAAGGGTTTTACCAACTTCAAAAATCTTTGCCGAGCAGGTTTTGCTCAGAGAAGTAAGTTGGAGGGTTTTCCTAATTGTCCAATTCTGAGATTTCTTGCTAAGAAAATTGTGCTCGCCAAGAGACTAATTGGTAGATTTTCTAACTTTGAAGTTCTTTGCCAAACGGATTTTGCACGACAAGAAGCAAGTTGGTACTTTTTCCAACTTTGAAATTCCTTACCAAGCTGATTTTTCTCAACAAGAAGCAAGTTGGTAGTTTTTCTGGCTATGTGATTCTTTGTTGAGCAAATTTTGCTTGATAAAAAATAAGTTGATAGTTTGTCCAACGCTGAGATTCCTTGCCAAGCAAATTTTTTTCACCAAGAAGGTAGTCGGTGGTTTGTCCAATTTTGAGATTCCTTGCCAAGCAGATTTTGTGTAACAATCTGTTTTGAGTGACCGCTCCAGCAGTCAATCGGTCGCTCGAGCGGTGATGCGCAACTCTCAGTATCTTCCTTATTTGCAGGTGAGACCGCTAAAGCGGTTAAGTGGTCGCTTGAGCATAGATATAAAGCTCCCAGTTTTATCATTGTAGCTTTGTAAAACTTCTGAAACATTGAATTTACTACTCAAGTGGTGCGAAGTTTGTTCAAGCGATCTCTTTGATTTTGAGCACTTCGCTCAAGCGGTCTGTTCGGGACAGCACCCTTAAAAGTCGATCTAAACACTTTTTCTCTCACTTTTCCCACACCTCTTCTCTCTCTCTATTATCCATTTCCGAACCCTAACCCTAAAAACACATGATTTCTCATAGTTCTACCCAGGATCCACCTTAGATCTTCAAAGAGGGTTGATCAAGCTAAATCCTAAAGTTCTATTGTTTGTTTTTCGTCTTCTCAATGTTTAGAGTTGGGTCTTCACCTTTTGTCTTCAATCTTGAGGTAAGGCTACTTTTAACTTATTATATCTTTGATTTGATACACATACTTGGTATTTCATTATATATATATAAATATATATAGATTTCAAGATGTATGAAGGTTTGTATGTTATCAAATGGGTTTGATCAAAAAGGGATTGTATCTCATGATTTTGTTGAAGGGTTCATATGTATATATGATGATTGTGCTATAGATGATAGGAATTGACCTTTAAATGCCTTAAAAGGGAAAAGCCCCAATTTTTTTAAAACTCTAATTTTGAAATTTGATCAATAAGGGGTTTTGGTTCAATTGGCCTTCTAATCTTGAGATTGGATGTATTGATTTGATTTTGATGTTGGGATATGAAATTTGGGAACCTCTTAATACAAAACCTTGAGATGATGACAGGTATAACTTGAAAATTTTCTTTAATCGTGAATGTTTAATTTGTTGGATTGTTGTGAATTGAAACCACCATGGGAAAATTGAGATTTGGAAATTCATGCATCATAAGCATTTATAATTATACCTTGTAACTCGTAATGGTTAATGATCGAAAAGTATTGGGAGGGAGTAAATAGCATATGAGTTTGGGTAGTGAGTCAAGTTTTGGTTTTGAGTTATGTATAGTGTATTGGTACCTGATGAGAATACTGTCCCACATCGCCTGGGAGGGACTCCCACTTCCACCTTATAAGCATACTAGTCCCCTCCACCAAGTACAAGGCCTTTTCCTTTGAGGAGGAACAAAACCATGAGGCCCCGGCAAAAGCAGAAAATATCTGTAGGGGCATGAGAGGACCGGTATGCTTATAAGGTGGAAGTGGGATTCCCTCCTAGGCGATGTGGGACAGTGTCCTCAACATAGGCCCCCAGTGGACTGGGTTGCGAACAGCAGGAGAGTTTGCTGGACCGCCCTCTTTCTAGTGCCAAACTTGCGTGCCTGGCCTCTTACGCCCTCGCAGATATTGTTTGCTTTGGCCGAGGCCTCACGATTTTGTTCCTCCTCGAGGGAAAAGGTCTCCTACGAGGTGGAGGGGACCAATACGCTTATAAGGTGGTAGTGGGAATCCCTCCTAGGCGATGTCGGACAGTGTCCTCATCATAGCCCCGCAACGGACTACGCCACAAATAGCGGAAGAGTTCGAAAGACTGCCTTTCTTTTAGTGCCAAACCTACTTTCCAGGCCACTCATGCCTCTGCAAATATTGTCCGTTTTGGCCGGGGCCTCACGGTTTTGTTCCTCATCGGGAAAAAATGCCTCGTACAAGGTGGAGGGGACCAGTACACGTATAAGGTGGAAGTGAAAGTCCCTCCTAGGCGATGTGAGATAGTGTCCTCATCATAGCCCCCCAGCGGACTCGGCCGCAAATAGCGGGAGAGTTTGCCGGACTGCCCTACTTCTAGCGTCAAACTTGCATGCCTGACTTCTCATGCCCTTGCAGATATTGTTCGCTTTGGCTGGGGCCTTATGATTTTGTTCCTCCTCAGGGGAAAAGGCCTCATACAAGGTGGAGGGGACCAGTACACTAATAAGGTAGAAGTAGGAGTATGTCCTAGGCAATGTGGGACAGTGTCCTCATCAGTACCCGCGCGAGAGTCAAGGTGCCCAATTGTGCTGTCTTATGCATATCATCGAATGAATGTGAGAAATGTTTTAAGGTGTCCACGAGCCTACCCTTTTTAGAGTTGAGAAATGTGGAAAAATATAGTTTTGGGTGTCCAGAAGCCTATCATTTCAAGAGCGACAAATGTGGAAAGGAAAGATCTTGGGTGCCCATCGCCCCGCCGTTTTTAGAGTCGGCAAATGTGGAAATATTTTCTGTATATAAATCTATCCATATGTATGTATGGTTTTACAACTCTTGCTTGGGACGTCATAGCGTATTTATTATCCATTGTTCAATTGAGATATGTTGTAGGCATTGAGCGTCTCACATCATGTTTTAAAAAAGACTTGGATTTTAGTTCATGGATTGCATGGCATGATCATATGTATTTCGATTAATTATATAACTTGTTAATGATATCTCTTACTGGGCAATTGCTCACCTCAAAAACTAAAAATTTTCAGGAGATGATGCTATGGCGCTGCCAAAGTGAATTGACTAGGGATGGACTTTTAGATGGGAGCACATAGGCTCTATGAATATTATATGTTTAAGACTTAGGCTACTTTTATGTGGAGTTAGACCTCCATCTTTTGTGTATTCAAGGGCAATCCTTGAAAAGATGTTTGCCTTAGGACATTTATATTTTTATTGTCTCTTATCCTTTGAACAAATATCTTTATTTGAAAAAAATGTAACTAAAGAATGATGTAATCACTTGATTTGTTGAATGGGAAAGAGATAACCTATGTGTCATGTAATAGATTTATTTAATGGTCTAACGTGCCAATGTTAATCGAACTATTCTTGGATTACTGTAGTGGATTGACGATAGAAATTGTGGGACATTACATTTCGCTTGCCAAGAAGCAAGTTGGTGGTTTGTCTAACTCTAACAGTCCTTGCAAAGTTGATTTTGTTGGCCATCTGAGATTTCTTGCTGAGTGAATTTTTCTCACCAAAAAGCGAGTTGGTGATTTGTCCAACTCTGGGATTCCTTACCGAGCGGATTTTGTTCGCCGAGAAACAAGTTGGTGTGTTGGTAAGTCATAGCAAGGTTAGGCATTTTCGGAATAAGTGCTAACAAGATTAGGTGTTCTTGGAACAAGTCCTAGCAAGGCTTGGTATTTTTGAAATAAGTCCTAACGAGGTAAGGCATTTTTGGAATAAGTTATAGTAGGACTAAGTATTTTCAGAATAAGTCCTAACATGATTAGGCATTATTGGACTAAGCTCTAGTGCCTGCATATCGTTTTGGCTAGGCAATATTGCACGATTATTTTTATCGGACTAATAACAAAAAGCTTCAATCTTTCACTGGGTTCAAAGAAAATAAAAGCTTGGGAGCAATTGAGAGGGAATAAAAATAATCATAGGAATTATGTGGGTTCTGACACTGCCACGTGGCTTAATAATGGATTATCACGTATATGGTAGTTGCCAAATCCTTATCAAACACTGTATTTTATGTTATGCAAAAATCATCAAGAGATAAAATCTTATCAATATAAGAGTCTTAAACAACTGAAGATTCCTTGGGATATAATTTCCAGAACATTTAGGCAAGTCACTGGATATTATAAATAGAAGACACTCCCATGGATTGAGCTACACAATTTTCTCTCTATGAATTAGTCCATTAAATATTTTGATAATATTGGAGGACTAACTTGGGCGTCGGAGGGCCCCCGGCCGCTTAACAGTTGAGGGTATTTTGTCTCGTAGATGACGATTGCATGGTGGTACTGATAATCTTTTTCATTAGATTTCTTTATCAACAAATATGTGATTTTTCTGAAAAATTATTCAATATTCCCACAGTACCACGTGGCTATAATCCCTAGCTAATCATCATTCAATATGCCCCCTCATGTTCCCCAATCACCTAACACAATACCCCACCTACCCACATTGTCCACCAATCATAATACTATGAAATATCATGTGTCCATATTCCGGAATTACTAAATAATTACTCATTTTTTTGGTGTCTGTGCATATATATTGCAAAGCATGTTAAGTGGTGTAGAAATTGTTTATTAGGGAAAAAATAAATAAATAAATAAATAAAAGTTAGCGTGCAAAGTTAATAAATGAAACATAGCTCCAGCAAGGTTAGGTAAATTAAATGATAAATAGTAAATATTTATAGGCATGTGAAATGTTCTTATTCATTACTTGGACATCAAGTTTTCACAATGTATAATGCAATTTTATCACAATGTTTGTTTTAATTTTTTATTTTTCCATGGAGCAAACTTTTCCATTTTTTTTCCTTTGAAGATCTATTTTCTCCTAGAGTTTATAGCACAAAATAGACAAATCAGTTAAAGGATTAACTTTATGGTGGGTTTGATTTGATGCATTTCTCTAGATCCAAACAATTCTTCTCTTGTATCCTGCAAAATGAACTGGAAAAAAAAGATTTTCTACTTTTTGTTTAGTCATAAAATCTAAATTGTCTAAAATAAAAATTTTTTTAGTGATTTAGGCTAGAATTTAATGATTTTTTTAAGCTTGAGTCTTTGTGAATCTCACTAATTATGAGGTTCCTTGGTGATTAAATTCCAAACCCTCTACATTTATAACTAAATCTATTAAATTAAGTGATCATCTAAGATAAGTCGGCCTTTTCTTTTATTTACCCTTCTTGTCCTCATCTCTTAACAATTTATACATAATTGAGGTTTCTTTTTCTTTTTTTCTTTGTTTCTTTTTTTTTTCATTTTAAAACAAAATGCCTATTTTTTTAATTTTAAAAATAAAATTTTCATACAATTCTAGATGGTTTTTTTTAGAATAATTACTAACCTATCTGTTAGACTTCGGGTCGGGTTTAAACTCAAACTGAGTGTCCATAAGTGGCTTGACTAGATAGTTGACTTATAGGGTTATACATATTGGCTGATGACTTTTTTTTTTAGTACTGAGTTTTAAATGATGATCCATGAATATGTATAAATATAGCTCATAGATTTAACATAAAGTCAAGCAAGTCCAAAGGGAGGAAAAAATGGCAACCAGTGGGCGTCCATGGAGATTGGGCAAAGAGTTCGAGAGGAAGTCTAGTAAGCTTGAACTTGGAGGATGGCAACCAATGGTCCGCAGACATGGAGGTCGAGGAGGTGGGGTTAAGAGGGAGAATAACATATACTCTGTCTTTGTAGACAACATACCAGTATCTATGGGGGCACAAGGGCTATTTAAGATCTTCTCAAACTATGGAGTTGTGCTGGATTCGTATATTCCAAACAAGAAAAGAAGATCTACAGGATCTCAATTCGGGTTTATCAGGTATGATTGTTCGGTAGCAGCATATATGGCTCTACAAAAAGCCAATGGACTTTGGTGTGATGACAAAGCACTACAAGTTAAAATGGCTAAGTATCGGAAGAAATATGATAGAAAGGAAATAAAGGTACTTTCAGTGCAACAGTGGAGGAAAATGGAAGGTAATCAATCTACAAATGTCGCCTATCAAAGGAATAAGTCCTACGTTGATGTGGTCAGATGCAGGGTTCTCCAACCCAGTTCAGTTCGCACTTTGAAGGTTCAGAGATGAGGGAATGGATGGCTGTCTGAAAGTACAGTAGCAAGGGTAAAACTTCATCTCTCGGCTGTTGATCTGAATGATGAAATACATAGATGTGGGTATGGGGATATTAAAGTTCGAATAGGAGGTGGTAGGCAAATAATCCTATCCTTTCAATCAGTGGAAACGATGAGGGAGAATTTGTTGCCAATGAAGGAATGGCTTAATGATTGGTGTGATTCGGTAGAGGAGTGGGAAGAAGGTATGCTCTTTGAACAGGTGAGGCAGGTGTGGATCAGTTGTTATGGGGTGCCATTGATCCTGTGGAATAATAACACTTTTTGCAACATTGGGCGAGAATGGGGTGAAGTTCTTGAAATAGATGAGGACACAATTAATCTGTCAACTTTCCATTGGGGGAAAGTAAAGATAGAGACACGATGTATGGACACCATTAGCCACACAATCAACCTGGAGTGCAATGGTGTTTTTTATCCAATAAGGATTTGTGAGGAACAAATCATAGTTTCAAAAGTAGTGAAAGAACATTGCATCTGTCAATCCTTTATAAGGAATAATGAAGTTAGTTCCAGCTTTGAGGAAGATGAAAACACTGTTGTAGATAGAGGTAGCAGAAAGAAGGAAGAAGATGATGATGTGGCAGTATATGTGGGTGGTGAGGTGGCCAAGGGTTGTGTAGTGGCAGAAGGGGATAGGCAGATACCCCATGTTTGTAGTAATGACATGGATGAGGAAGTTAGATTGAGGGAGCTCTCGGTGGTGGAGGAGTTAGAATTGATGATGGGTGGGTCAGAGGAAGGCACTGTACATGAGGATGGTTTGTTAGAAGGCTTTGTCTAGGGGAGCCAGAGAGAGGTGGCGCACGCAATGAGGATAGTTGTAGAGGTGATGATGAGGTTTTCAAATCTGGTTTTATAAAAAGTTTAAGTGGGTCTGTTGGGCTATTGCAGGGGATTAATTTAGAAGTGGATTTAAATAGGGTCCACTTGGAGTCAAGCAAGGAGGGGTCGGCCCAATGGACTGAAAACTCAAGCAATGGGGCTAACCATAGCCTTCACTCTATTACTAAGCAGTTTAACAGGGTGGAGCAGCCCAAAGCATTGCAAAATAAGGTGAACTCAGCCCCTATCCGAAGGAATAAGCTAAAGGAGATAGGCAAGGTAAGCAGAAGTCAGAAAACTCTGAAGCAGTGAAAGCACAAAGAGGGAAAGAGATTTCTAAAGTCTACAATGAATTTACGGAAAGGGGCAGTCTTTAGATCTGCAGTAGCTGCTCTTTCACTATCCATGGCCAGCAAGTCTAGTAGAGATGTCTACGGATATCAGAGGCAAAAACATCAATTCAAATTGGAAAAGTCTTGGGGGTAGACTGTGATAGAAATGAGGGGGAGGTGGTTAGTAAGCTAGAGGAATTGGATGCTTCAGATAAAAGAAAAGAGGTGAGAAGGAGAGGTGAAGAAAATTGAGTAGTGAGGCTCTAGGAGCTATGAGGGGTAAACAATTTTGTTATGAAGATACAATCATGGAATGCTAGAGGCCTTGGAAGACTGGAGAAAATGAGAAAGATCAAGAGTAGTTTGGCAAAGAGGCAAATTAGTTTAGTGATGATACAAGAAACAAAGAGATCAAACATCACAACCGAAGTGGTAAAATCCATCTGGTACGAAGATCAATTCGAGTATATGGCAGTAGATGCGGAAGGCAGAGCAAGTGGGTTGCTCTGTGTATGGAATCCAACGGTGTTTCAAGTTCATGAGTGTTGTGGCTACTGAAATTTTATCATAATGTCAGGTACTTTGTTTTCCTCGTTTAATTGTGTGATTGTTAATGTCTATGGTCCAACAGATGTGGCCAAAAGGTAAGAAGTTTGGGCAAATTTTGCTCATTTGAAGGCTTCTTTCTTGGGGCCATGGTGTATAAGAGGTGATTTCAATGAAATAAGGAATACTAATGAACGAATTGGGTGTTCTAGAAGAGACCAAGGAATGAGGGACTTTAACTCTATGGTAGAACAACTAGAATTGATTGACCTACCAATGCTTGGGAGGAAATTTACTTGGTACAATCCATAAACACATGAGAAATGGAGTAGAATTGACAAATTTCTTTTGAATTATGAGTGGCTCCAAAATTTTAATTTTAAGTTATGGGGCCTTCCTAGGTTAGTATCTGATCATTTTCCTATAATATTGATGGAGGATGATAGGGATTGGGGTCCTAGACCGTTTAGATTTCTGAATGCTTGGGCCATCCATCGTAATTTTGTAGCTTTAGTGAAGCAAACATGGTCAGAATCTCAAGTGGAAGGGTGGGCTGGTTACAGATGTCTCATGAAGCTCAAAGCCTTGAAACAAAAATTGAAAGTGTGGAACTCTGTTGTGTTTGGTAAGGTTGAATCTCAGCTTAAGGTAGCTGAGGAGGAAGCCCATGCCATTGAATTAATTGCAGAAGAAAGAGCTCTTTTAGGCAATGAACAAGCTAGAAGGCAGGAATTAATTGATGAAATCTGGAGGTTAAACAAACTGCTGGAACGGATCTGGTTGCTAAAGTCTAGAATCAATTGGGCCACACAAGGAGACAGGAATACAAGGTATTTTCATATAATGACATGTAGCAGAAACAACAGAAACTCTTTGTGCTCTATTTAGGTGAATGGCTCAATGGTGGAGGAGTCTCTAGCAGTCAAGCATTAGGTGAAGAAGCACTTCAGGAACCATTTTTATGAACATTGGGCTGTTAGGCCTAAACTGACTGGACAGTTTAAAAACACAGGAGGCAGTCAAGTAATGGATCTGTTGGAAGCAGAGTTTACTGAGGAGGAAGTGAGGCATGTTATTAAGAGTTGTGCATGGAACAAAGCACCTGGGCCTGATGGTTTTAATTTGAATTTCTTTAAGAAATGTTGGGGAATAGTCAAACATGAGGTAATGCATTTCTTTGGTGAGTTCCATCAGAATGCCAATCTGGTTAGCGGTTTAAATAGCTCGTTCATTGTGCTAATACCCAAAGTGGAGAGCCCATCAAGCTTGAATGATTATAGGCCCATTAGTCATGTTGGCTCCCTGTACAAAATTTTGGCTAAAGTCTTGGCAAATAGGATGAAGCAAGTAATGCCAAGAATTATTAGTGAGACTCAATCAGCATTTGTGAGAGGAAGGAACATTCTGGATAGGATCCTTATTGCTAATGAGTTAGTGGATGGGTGGAGAAAATCGAATAAGAAAGGTTTGGTGTTGAAACTAGACTTTGAGAAGGCTTATGATTCTGTTAACTGGGATTTCTTGTTCAATATGTGCTCTCATATCGATTTTAGGGAAAGATGGGTGAAATGGATGAAAACTTGTGTAACCTCCACAAAAGTGTCAGTTCTAGTAAATGGCTCTCACCTACCGAGGAGTTTTGTCCACAGCGAGGGCTTCGTCAAGGTGATCCATTGTCCCCTTTTCTTTTTAATATAGTTGCTGAGGGTTTGAATATCTTGTTTGACAGAGCCAAGGATATTAGTCTAATCAAAGGTGTTGTCATTGGTAATCATGGCGTTAAAGTAACGTATCTGCAATTCACTGATGATACAATAGTGTTCTGTGAAGCTGAGTGGGTGGAAGTGGTGACTATTAAAAGAATACTCTAGTGTTTTGAACTAATATCAGGGCTGAAAATTAATTATAATAAAAGTGTGATCGCTGGTATTGGCGTGGATGAAGAGTTGATGCAAGTTTTTGCTTCTCGATTAAATTGTACACACCAAAATCTGCCTCTAAAGTACCTTGGTCTACCTCTCGGAGCTAATCCTGGTAGGAAGAGTACTTGGAAGCCAGTCTTGGATAGGTTCAAAAAGAAATTACCTACATGAAAGAGAAGGTTGCTTTCGTTTGCGGGGAGAATGACTTTAATTAAGTCAGTCCTGAGTAATTTATCTCTTTACTATTTGTCATTGTTCAAAATACCAGTGGGAGTGGCAAAAGAAATAGACAGAATCCAAGCAAATTTCTTATGGGGAGGATCCGATCTTAAAAGAAAAGTGCATATGGTTAGTTGGGAAGTCATTACTAGGAGCAAGAATTTGAGTGGATTGGGTATTAGAAGGTCCACAGATATGAATATTTACCTTCTGTTGAAATGGTGGTAGAGGTTTGGGGTAGAACACCAGACTCTATGGAAAGATGTTGTCAGTTCAAAATATGGTATGGGGGATGGTAGCTGGCTGCCGTACATGACAGGAAATTTTAGAGCTTCAAAAATTTGGTCAGATATAATTTGTGTAGTTAGAACTCAACTTGAGGTGTACAATTACTATCTTGAAAACACTGTAATCCAGTTTGGGAATGGTAGGAGAGCTCAATTCTGGTTAGACAAATGGATGGGCGAGGAGTGTCTTAAGTCTGAATTCCCAGATTATTTTCTCTGTCCACTAATAAGTATGGAACAATTTCTGATTTTAATAATAGGGGTGGAGGGTCTCAGGAGTGGAGTTTGGAATTTAGGAGGCCTTTGCTGGCTTGGGGGGAGGAGGAGGAGGTTAGTAGGTTATATACCTTCATAAGGTTTGCATCAGCTATTAGAGCCACCAGCTTAGATGTTTGGCTGTGGAAGGCTGACCCATCTGGGGTGTTCTCGGTTTCATCAGCGCATAAGGGATATGAAGCACTCTTGGAACCTGTTAGGACAATGGCAATGGAAGTCTGGCACAATTGTGCTCCACCCAAAGTAAAATTCTTTGGGTGGTTGGCTTGGAGAGGCAGGGTGAAAACAACAAGTTTCTTGCATAGAATAGAGATATTAGAAGCGAATGCAAATGTGGGATGTGTCTTCTGTCAAGGAGAGGAGGAAACAACTCAACATATCTTGCTATGTTGTCCTTTTGTTTGGCGGTTGTGGTCTCATATTATGAAATGGTGGGGTGTGCAATGGGTTATACCCAACTCTATGGAAGGGTTGCTGCAGTGGTGGTCTTTTTGTGAGATGAAAAAGAAGGAGAAACTGATATGGAAAGTCATACCTTTGGCTGTCTGTTGGTCTACGTGGAAGCATAGAAATAAATGCTTCTTTAATGGTTCTCGCCCAAATCTAGAAGTTTTATGTGAGATTGTCAAAGCTAGAATATCTTTGTGGCTTAAGGCATCCCCAGCCAAAGTGGAATTTTCTATTAATGATGTAGTTTTTAACTTGCAGCAGGCCCAGTTCTATATTAGGAATGGGAGTTGATGCTGCAGTAATTACCTGTGTTGGTCTGCTGGTGTAGTTTATTGGCTGCAAGTAATCTGCCCTCTGAGTGTTCCTGCTAGTGGTGTTCCTGCTGGTGGTGTTTTTGCCTGGTCAGTTTGGGCGCTGTTGTGAGCTAGTTTTGTATAGGAAGTGGAGGGCTACAAGTCTTGCTGATTGATTTGGTGGACTGCTATGGTGGTTCCCATAGTGCTAGTTGTTGAGGAGTGTTCTCTGCTAGTTAGGTTTCCATAAGGAAATGAGGCATCTGCCTACCCATATGAGTTGCTAATCTGAATTTGCTGATAGGTTTGTGTTGCTAATCTGTCATGTTGTCTGCGATGGTGATGTTGCTGGTATGTTGGGCTGTTTTGTTGGGCTAGTATATGGTCATGGTCTGAATTGTTTTAGTAATTTCTAGATTGTGTTTTTGCTGTAGGGAAGGCTATCTGTTCTGTACCTTCTATGCTCATCTGTTGTTTGCTGAACTGATAAGGTGATTGCCAAGGTGTAGACACCCCATTTTTGACCGACCCTAAGACTCAGACGTCACCAGTTGAGCGCTCGATGATACTACATATTATGCTCGTTTAGAAGTCTCAGAGTCGCTGCCGTGAGCCCTGCCTCCGGACTTCCGAACCCTCTTCTGTGCCTTGCCTCGGTTTGCGAACCAGACTCGGTTTTCTCTGTTTCTTTTCCTGAGGGGAGGGAGAGATCCCGTAGACCATCTCTCAGTGGCCGTGGGCTACATTTTGTGGCTGTAGGTCATTTTGCCCAATTCGGAGCCCCGGTTCCCGGTTTTCGGAGCCGTCAGGCCATGTGCCTCGGTTCGGGACCGCCAAACCACCTCCATTTGTTTCGGTTTTTAGCATGCATCTTATTTACTCCCTTTTGAGGGACACTGAGGTCTGAGAGACCCACTTCGTGGTCGAGTGCCACTTTCGGTGCTTAACAGGCAGTTTTCGGGGCCCCGAACTGCGCGTTTTGGCCCCCGAACATTCGTTTTGCATCGGTTTTCGTTCATTTTTGGAAGGTACCTCTGTTTCATCACTGGGAAGGCCGTAGAAGGGTGGGAGGCCAGCAATTGTTTCAGCAACCAGTTATATATCCTCCGACGCCCTCCGACGCCCGTTTTTCTTGCTTCCAAGCCAATGTTGAACACCCTTGGGCCATTTTCTTGAACTTTTAACCACATATTTGTGATGTACACACATGGGAGGACCCTAAAAGTTGGTGGCCGGCCACTAATGTTGCTTGACCCTTTTGAACCCCTACTAAAAGTGGCCTATTCTCTCTCCTGTTTTACAGTTGACAATTTTGAACCACAGGGTTGTGTTAAGGGCACCTGGGAGGACACCAATGTGAAGTGGCCGGCCACTAATTCAACTTGGCCTTTTTGACCCTTGGCCGGCCGGCTAGGGGAGGTGGCCAGCCGGCCACCTGAAGCTCCAATAAGTGGCCGGCCATGATCCTTGCAACATGTACATTACAGCTATGCACTTTTTTCCCTCCAAAAATCTCTATCCGGGGGGACAACTTTTGGGGGGAAACTTGGATTGTTTTCCCCCCACTTTTCCCTCCTTTTCTCCCCCTCTTTGGTGTATAAACTTGGCTGGCCAGGTCTGGAGAAAGGGTTAGAAAAAATTCCCTCAAGCCCTTTGCATTGAATCTCTCTCCCTCTCCATCTCCAAGCTTCCATTCTTCAAACCCTACACCATTTTACACTACACCACCAAGCCCTACCTTTCCATCCTCCACTCCAGCAGTTTGAGGGTGTTCTCTAGAGCTTAGGGGTGCTGCAAACTCAAGCCAAGAGTTGCTAAAGACTTGTCTCCAAGGGTAAGTACCAATTCCCTCTTTTTGAGCTTAATTTTGCAACATTTTTCTAGCTAGTTTGCTTGCTTTTTTGAGCTCTGGCCAAAACTGAAAGTACCTTTTATTTGAGCTCTATTTCATGTTTCATTAAGGGACTTTTGTCATTTGAGGTCCCCATCTTGCACTTGCTTCATTATCTCCCTTGTATGCCATAATCTTGCATAGTATTTTTGGTCTGTGTGTGATCTGTTTTGGAGCGTGATGTAAACTATACATGAGCTTATTTTGAGCCCCTCTTCAACATGGATAAGGGCTCATCACTGTTTGGGACCTCCATGTGTCACTTGTCATTATATCCCTCTTTGGTCCCCATTTTTGCATGATTTATTAGCCCATCATGCTTCTGTTTTTGGTCTTTTTACAGAACTGAAAACAGTCTTATTTTGACCCATTATTCATGTTTCATTAAGGGTCTTTGGCTTTTTGATGAATTTTTTGTATACTTTGTGTTTTGACCTCTTTTGGGCCCTACCTTGCATAGCATGTTGAGCATACTTGTATATTGTTTTGGGGGTTGCCATAAACTGTAAGTAGTCATATTTTTGGTCCCTCTTCAGTGTTGTAGAAGAGCCTTTTTCTGTTTGGGCTTTGCATCTACCACTTGCTTCATTATCTCACATTTAGGGCCATTTTTGCATGCTAGTTTTGCCATCCTTTTGTTTGCTGTTTGGCCATGCTTTGAACTGTAAAAATTCTTGTCTAGGGGCTGCCTTGCTTCTGTATTTTCATTCCATGTACCAATTATGCATGCTTTGTATAGCTGTAAGCCATTTCATGTACCTAGTTTTGCATTTCGGGAGAAATTCCATGCATCGGGTGTCATTTCGCCTCGTTTCAGGGCTGTTTTACCCCTCATTTTGCTACTGAAAATTGCATGTTTGCATATCATTTTCCATGTCTTTGCCATGTCTCATTAGAGTGGCATTTCGGTGCCTAAGGGTCGGTCCTCGGTTTGCGTGCACGCGTGCACGCATTTCGAGTTGTCTTGTTTTCATCTGATGGCCTCCTATGTGAGTGTGGCTGAGGCTCTCTCATGTTGGTGTAAGCCCATTATTGCATTGCGTATGCCATTTCATCCATAACATTGTGCATGCTCGGTTGTGTATTACCTTATTGCATTGTGTATGTCATTCCATAACATTGTGTATGTTAGGATTGTATCTTAGTTGCATTTCATGCATGTCATGCATATTGCATCGTGTTCGGGATAGGAGTTAGCCCGGGCATGGGAAACGAGGTACGTTTCGTACTCCGAGTGACGGAACGTGTCTCAATTCCCAGTCACCGACACTCTGGATTATCCATGATGGAGTTAGGTTCTTGTTGTGTTTATATGTGCATTCATTCTATATTGAATTGCACAATTCGACCCCTCGACCATCATGCATCGATATGCGTGATTGGTGGCACAAGGATCGAGGCATGCATATATTTGTGAAAATACATTGCTATGCCCCTTTCCTGCTCTCTGTTGCAGCGAATCAAGAATCAGCGGTCTTCCGAGGCTTGGCGCGCATTTCAAGAAAAGGTGTAAACAGAGGCTAATTGGGGCATCGTCATGGATTTCTGCGCAAAGGCAACCCGGGCATGCATCATTCATCATCCGGAGCGGAGTCAAGGCAGTCCCTGGCTTGCATGCCAGTTTACAGCTTTCTTAGTTAATTTGTAAATTAATTAGGAATTTGTACATTATTTTGGACTGTATTATTTGGACTGTAATATTCTTTTATTCGGGACTGTATTATTCGGACCCTCTGTGCGAGGGCATAATTGTAATAAGTGTGCGTGAGTGTGATGTATGTCTTCCAACCCCGCGCCTTTCTTCCCTTTTATTTACCTTCTTATGATGGTTAGATTAGGGCATATTTCAATTAGCATACAGTATGACAACATGTTTGCATCATTCATCTGTTTTGCATGCACCGGGCTCGGCGCATCATACTAACTGCATTTGTATTTCAATTCCAAGTTGAATACATGTTAGCTGTAGCATTCCATATGCCATGTTTAGAATAGCCGAGCCTGCTATAGTTTGCATTCTTGCATGTGTTGCATTAGGCATTTCTGTATACTTAGGATTCATGCATGATTTCTAATGAGTTTTTGTTTTGGCTTGGAGTACTCGGTGAGTTTTATGCTTTAGCATCCTTGCATGCGTGTGAGTGACCGCCATGAATAGCATGCTTACCATGAGGCTAATTGCTTATGTGATATAACTGCCTGAGTGCCTGTGGGTAAAGGTTGGGTTACTTGGATTGGAATAAATCATCAAATGTTTGTTTTAAGCCCACTAGATAGTGGCAAAACCATCTTTTCTAAGCCCACCTGAGGGTGGCAAAATTTGCATTTTAAGCCTACTTGCGAGTAGCAAACCATCTTTCAAATAAACGAGCACGAAATGTTTTGTTCCAATTCGGGCGACCCAATCTATACTTATATGCTGTGTGCATCACATAGTAACCTAGGCTAATAACCGGAATAAGGACATACAAAGTTTTCAAAAATAGATATCATGGTTAGTAGAGGCCGATCTTTGATCGGGCGAGCGGGGGTGCTCACGAAGTGACCTTCCCCAATCGTACCCAAGTTCCCGAGCCGAGGCAACTTTGGTGATGACGGACACGTGGCTTTTGGCACCGAGTCAGGGTTTCCTAAATTTCCCATTAAAAAAAAACATTTAGGTGGCGACTCTGTATCTGGCAAAGCAGTCCATGTTTGGCACTTCTTTTCTAAAAAAATCTGTTTTCTCAAAACGATTTGCCGGATTTGGACTCTTTGGTTCAGACTTAGAACCGTGACAAATTTGAGAGTCCTGAGCTGTAGTGACCCCAAATGAACTGAACGGGAGCTCGTTCCTCCCGGGGCTTTCGGGGACGTCTACACAAGGTGACTGCCAGACTAAAACTGGTCTGCATCATAGGAGTGGTTAGGTGTATTGTTTGTCTTCACCTGGTGGTTTTGCTTGTTGGTTCTGTTTTGTTTGATTGGTAGTGGTTTGTTAGATGAAGTTTAGGCCATCAGAGGTTTAATGCTTGTTGTCATGTGTGCTTGTGTATTAGAAATCAAGGGTGCACATCATATGGAGGAGACATTCAGTCTGCTGATGTTTGCAGCTGTGCTCATGTATGCCTAGATGGGTGTAGTACTCAGTGTTAGCTTTAGAGTTCAATTTGAAGCTGATTCTGTGGCCAATTTGAACCAGACCAGCCTGGAGTGCTCATCAATTTGTTATTTCTGCTATGCTGATTCTGCTGCTGATTCTGTGATTAAAGCTGCAACATGCCTGGAAGTGCTTATCAATTTGCTGAAAGGTGAAGCTTGGCTAGGCTGCTTGAGGTTGGGAGCGTCTATCTACTGATCTGCTGCTGTTGGGGTATCCTCCTGTTGCTGTCCGGCTTTGCTGATCTGCCACTATGCTTCTGGACTCTGCTGATGGTCCTAGAGTCACTGCTGCTTGGTGGAAGTGAGTATTGGTTATTGGTTGATTCTGGTGCGGAACAAATGAGTACAAATGCTGTTTTCGATGCATAGATCATGAAGAGATCAGAAGAAGCCAAATGCATGAGTTGCTAGCACATATTTGCATTACCAAATCTGAACTTAGCCAAAGGAGTTGAAGTAGTGGTTAGCACATATTTGCATTACCAAACCTGTACTAGGCCAGACGATTTGAAGCAGTGATGGTGCTCGGTCTAATGCTCTAGCAGAGGGGTTTTTTGGATGAATGGTGCAGCAAAAATAGTGATGCCTTTTGTTATGGTTGTTTGTTTTGTTTTGGATGAGTTGCTCTGTCTAGTGCTCTACCTAGTGGTTGTAGTTTTTTGGTTGTTTGTTTTGTTTTGTTTTGCTCTGCATGTTGGTTTCTCACCAATTTGGAGCTTCGAGTGTGTGCTAGCAGATGATTTGATGTGCATCTAGGTGCCAACCTAGTTGGGATGCTTTTTGCACCCTCTTCTTTATTGATGTATGTTTTCATACTCATTATGTTTTTCCATCAATAAAGCTTCTTTTAGTTGGGATGTTTTTTGCACCCTCTTCTTTATTGATGCATGTTTTCATACTCATTATGTTTTTCCAACAATAAAGCTTCTTTTTCGCTGATAAAAAAAAAAAATATGGACATATATGTTAACAGAGTAATGTGAGGAATTATAAAGAAAATGTTATAAAGATGATTATGAAAGATTTTTCACCTTTAAATTACACATATAATAAAATATTACATACTAATTAAATGATGAAAAATTTTGAAGATGCATTTCATGATATTTTTTTCCATAATCTCTAATATTATTCTTGTTAACATCTTGCCAACTTTTACATCCTCTTTCTTTGGGTTTTCGCTTGGCAAATTATTGGTTGTGAAGTGTGCGTCTATACATGATCTCACCTCCCAAGCAGCAAATTTATTGAAAAGGTAGGGGTACAGCAATGGGGGCTCAAAGGTAATTAACCAAGGATCTATAAGTCGCACCAGGTTGCCAATTGTCTGGTATCACACGACTAGCCACCAGGGACTGCCTCGAGTACTGAGTTGTTAGTCGGATCGAAAATGGTGGTTTTAACGTTGAACCGACGTCAAGCTTCCAAACAGCACCCCAAGATTGTTGCATCATCCTCCATCCGTCGACTGTTTTGTTTGATGCTTCCTTTAGATCAACATGAGCAAGGTCGCCATCCCCGCCTTCAAATTCAACCACGACAGCGAAGTAGTTTTGGTTGGACCCTTGGTCTACATGGAAGGCTATGGTCTTCCCTGTATAATCACATGCAACCCTAGAAGTACACACAAAAATCAATTACTGCATATTGTTAATCCAAGGTCATGTTTGATTCACAAGACTAATAGTGAAGTATTAATAATCCTATAAAATTAGTGTAGTATTCACTATCCAATTGGATTAATATCCATTGGATTAATAATCCCACCCCTACCCTATTACTAATAATCCTACAAATTTGTTGGATTAATTATCCATTGGATTAATAATCCTAAATCAAAATATTAAAACAAACATAGGATAATTGAGCCCACGGATTAATAATCCTAATCCTATGCTCTAATCCACCCAATCAAACATGCCCCAAGTGTTTCTTAACTTGTGTTAATAAATGATGAAGAGCAAGTGACTTCAAAGTAGTTGGAGTATTTGGATTCTTGGATGGTAAAATGACAAAATAATAATAATAATAATAATAATAATAATAATTAATAAAATGAACTCAGCCCAATGTTGTTGAATTTTCTTCGAAAGAGACTCGTGTTGAATTGAAAACAACTAAATATGGGCTAAGTTGGTTTTCGGGTAATTATTCTTTCCTTTAGATTATAAATTTATTATTTTTCATTTTTTAAAAGTCTTCTTTTAATAATTGGTAGCATTTTTCATTTATTATGCTATGAGTTTTGAAATATTTATTCATGATTGTAGCATCCAAATTTGGATTTTAACTCTTTTTTTATAAAAAAAAAAAAAAGTTTTACGTCATTAATTTCATTTTTTTTAACAAGAAATTAGCTTAGTTTATCATTTTTGCGTCAGATTAGGAGGTTTCTGCTAAAAATAAAATTGTAAAGCCTATGGGCGAAACCTTTTCTTTGTGTTGATGATTATATTATATTTAAAGGAGAGTTTCTTTTCTTTGTGTTTAATATCCTCAACATTCTTAGTATGTTAATGTACATGTAACAACTATGTCCTATACGTTTTCTTGCATTAGTATAGGCCTCGTAAAAAAAATAAAAATAAAATAAATAAAAAGAAACACTTTATAAAGGAAAAATGTATATACCGTGCATATTCAATTGGTAGTACTCCTGCATCACGAAGTTTGCCTTCTTGGCCAGGATTTGCCATGGCACCAACCAAATGCCGTTCCACTAAGATCAAAATGTGCTGAATCGGACGTGCATGGTCCTCCTGGGCAAAGATCTGTTGTGACCACCCTCACTGGCTTGCCAGAACATGACGGATGTGCAGTACATTTTATCTAATAATGGACAAGTATATGTAGAAAAGTGAAGAGCATTATGTATAGAGCATATTAGAATCTAGAAAATGCCAAACTAAACATATTAGAATCTAGAAAATGCCAAACTTATCTTATGTGTTTCCTTTGCTATATTGTCTTTGCATGAAGTTAAAAGTGATGTATAGAGCATTATGGAGAAGGGGAAGGGGAACATTGGTCCAACTATTCTTTTTATTTATTTATTTAAAAAATAATCAATGGCCTACTGCGTAAGACAAAACAGGATTTTCCATCCCACTCTCCCTTGTCCTTCTGCCCAAGTCCCTTTACTACTATAGGAGTAGAGCCACAGAGATATAGATAATTGTAGAAAGGGTGTTTGGAACAGGGGAATAGGGATATAGGATCGTCTGCCGAAGAGGACTTGCATGCAAGTCATTTAGGCGAGCCATGTATTTGTTGTCCTCAAATTTTTATTTTTATTTTTATTTTTATTTCATTTTATTGTTCTAATATACTCTCACATTACGCGAAATTTTAGAGACATGTGAATCTCAAGATATAATTCAATAGTTAGGAAGAATTTGAAATAGGAGGAGACATAAATTAATGAACCAAAGATCCAATGTCATATAAGTGAGATGTATATCAAGAAGTTGGTAACGGCTCGAGTTTTTTGGACCTTTCGGTTTTCAAGTGACATCAAAGGGTCCAACATTGGTTCACAGGTAGCATGCAACTTAGGACTCTTGAATTACCTGGTAACAAACTCCACATTCCTTGCCAGATCGATAGAGTGATGGGCTTATTGCAGTAATCATGGAAGAGAAAGGAGGCTGTGACACTGTATCTCCATACCCACAAGCTCCTCCTGCATGCATCCATGCAGTAGTACATATATATATATATATATTATTGGTTAACATTAATGTAAGATTTCATGGTTAATGTAAGATAAACATTCACAAAATTCTTTAGTCTTCATAGAAAAAATCTCTCTGATTTACCGGTGCTTCCGGCTCCAGTAGGGCTGCCATACCATGTTGCACCAGCAGCTGACCAACGGATTTCCATAGTTGACAAGTTGAAATGTTTGGTCTTAAAGCACAAGGCTGGATTTGAGAAGCAGCACAAGGCTAGCAAACATGACAGAAAGATATGTGATAAACATAGGTGGTATGGAATTGCCATAGTTAAGCTTTCACTATGCTTGTTGTTGGGTATTTAAGATTGTGATTAGCTTGTGATTGAATTTATAAAAACCATACTAGTTTTTATAGATGCTCAGAGCCTAAGGTTGTGTATTATTTGCTATCAATCTATATTCATCATTTTGGTTTCGGAAAAAGACAGTTTAGGGAGATCGAAAAGTTATCTGAAAGAGAAGTATATGATGTTGATTAAAACTTAAATGTGGCATGAATCACTTTTAGAATGAATTTACTTTACATAGTGAACTTTGGATAACTTCTTCAGGCTATCTAACATTGGTGATTTGATTTGTTTTTGTATTGAAAATTTTGTAGCTAGCTTGGCCTTTAACCGGATGAGGTTGGTCAATTGGTTTGATTATTATTAGTTTTTATTTTTTATTTTTAAGATTGTAAGATATTAGTTTTGTTATTGAAATTAGATTACAATTAAAGAAGTCGTAACTACTCCATCAGTTCAAACTCTTAACTTTTCCCCCACTATACTTTAAAGTGCGACTACAAGACTATTGATCATTTGATTATTTGAGTTTGATGAGAATATAAGATAAATAATAAAATTATTTCTTTCTGTAACCGTTTCAAATTTTTGGATAAGTTAGTGGCCGACAATTCAATATAGTATCAGAGCAGGCAATAAATCTTATATGTCAACATCTACCTAATAATTAAAAAATGCTTGCACATGTTTAGTCATTATAAAGAAAAGCCCCCTCACATGTGAGGACGCGTGTTAAAAATATAATATAAAATATATTATAAATAATAAAGTTATTCATCTCTCTATCTACAACCGCTTATGCTTTTAGGTGAAGTTTAATTTAATTATGAAAGTATAAATTTACACCTTAAATAAATTTTATTTACGTATTTTAAATTTACAAGTTTTGTTTATTTATATTTTGAGTGCGTAACATTGTTATTACCAAAATTCTAGTGAAAGTTGGCACATTATAAAGTGTCAAGAATATAGCACATGTAGATTAAATTCATTATGAGTAATTTGAATATAGAATATATATTTTTTCTAGGTTAATAACTTGTCCAAATAACATTACATTAAGAAATTAAAGCTTTCATAAAAGCAACAGAAAGAACAAAAATAAAAGTTCAATTAGTGTTGGGAATTGTACAAGTCACTAAATTACTTAAACCATTGTTTAAGCCAAATCAAATTTGTCGGTAGAGGTTGGATCTGACATTGATGATCTTCAAATAGAACTTTCTCTCTCATCAAAATCAAAATTTTCCATTGTTCTTGCCGTTAATTGTGGTTATTATAGTCGTTAATATGCACAATTATTTTATTTTTATATATATTTTTTAATAGTTTGTCGTGGACAACCAACGGTTTTTGTTAAAATTGATGTTTTTACAATGATTCCTATATATAGAACAGTAGAGTAGGTAGGTAGGTAGTAGGTGGAGTGGTAGGTGTGTAGTAGGTGGAGTAGGTGGTAGTGGTAGGTTTTAACAGCCCCCGCAAACTCAAGGGGGATAGGAACTAACCAACTTGAGTTTGGAGAAAGTAACAAAATAAGAAAATAGACTAATACATAAAATAAAACAGGATAGGAGACACTGGATGGGCGTGTCAGACCGTTGTAGCAGATAATGTCTGGACAGTTGACGAGGTCACACCAGACTGATGGAGATGCTAACCGGAATCAATGTCGGGACAGTTTTATGTGGTCATGCCGGACCGTTGGAAAAGCTAACCGGAATCAATGTCGGGACAGTTTTATGGGGTCATGCCGGACCGTTGTAAAAGTCGCACCCTCAAAAGGTGTGCCCAATCTTTCAAAAGGCGTGCCATCAAAAGGCATGCCTAATCCATAAAAAGGTGTGTCGGACATTATGGCGATGCGCGTGACTTGGCTGGCGCGCCCATGTTGTCGTCTAGCGCCGAGCGGCGCACGATGCGCGTGTCTGCCTTGGCTATTTAACCAAGACGGAGGCTGAGGCTGAGGCAGAACAAACCAGTTGAAACTTCCTCGTTCTCTGAGAGCTGTTCTCTAAGAGCTGTAAACCCTGAAACAATCTGTAACATCTGAAACACTCAGCAACCCAGAACATGGCCTCGTTTTCCCGTTCAGCTACCCAAAACATGGCCTCTTCTTCCCGGGGTCTGCTCACTCTCTTTCCAGACCTCAACGAGTCCACAAGAGAGGTAACTAGTGCGGTTGCCCTTGAACCTCAACCAAACACCTCTGGTTTTGCTCCGTTGAACTTTCCGATGCGGTCTGTGGAGCAAATAATGGCAAGGCAATCGAATGTTGAGGCCAATCAATATACATTGAAGTCATGCGTGGAGACCATGACGGCGGTCACAAACTTGTCGCACCGGCTTCAGAGTAGGACAAATGAGGTGCAGCAGTTAAACGCCCAACTAGCTCTGCTCCAGCGCATGTATAAGGATGCGCGAGCAGAGATAAGTGTGCTAAAAGCGGAAAACAAGGAGCTGAAGCAGAAGGCCACCGTGATGTTTCGATTTGGAGGTCCGCCATATGCTGCAGTGGAGGAGTATGGGGGAGTGAACGTGCTCGGTGGACTAGGAAGCACTGAGGCAACACCGTCAAGGGCCGCTCAGGACGGAGGCAAAAAGAAGAGACCTGCAGTAGAGTAGAGAAGGGAAAAGAAAAATCCCTCCTGGGGGAGGGAGGGTGTTGTGTGTGTGGTTTTTGTTTGTTTGTTTGTTTGTTTGTTTTTTTTTTTTTTTTTTTTTTGTGTGTAAAATTGTGATCGGGGTTGATCCCGGCAAGAAGAAATGACAAGTTTATGGAAGGAAAACGAGTTGGGTGTGAATGGATTTTTGTTTTTTTTTTTTTTTTTTTTTTTGGTGAAAGAAGGAAGATAAAATAAAATAAAGAAAAGGGTATAGTGGGATCAGACGGCGTGGTGTGAAAGTGGAGAGAGTTGGAGTAATATAATATAATAAAAAGAGATATATATATATATATATATAAAATAAAGAAAGTTGGGAACAACATGATAAGGGTGTATCTTAAAAGGATAAATAAAAGAAAGTGGAAGACAACATGATACGGGTGTGTATGGATGTGATAATGAGAGTGAAACAAACTGGGTGGGTGTGATTAAATAAATAAAAGAAGAATGGGTGTGTGTGTATGAAGCTCTGTGAGAGATAGAGAGAGAGGTTGATGCCAAGAGGGAGAGAGAGCCGTGGGTCTCCTTGGTTTGATGCCAGGAGAGTGTAAAAGAAATTGAGAGAGAGAGTAGATGTGCCAAGAGGAGACGCACTCAGTCTGGGGCTTGATTCCAAAAATAGAGAAGGAAGAAAACCCATCTACAGAGAGATAGAGAGACACACGGAACACGGAGAGGAGAGGACGCAATTCACAGTAAGACTCACTCGATCACAGCTCCTCTAATGGCGAAACTAGAACAGAGCCAAGGAAGCTCGGTCGCCGATTTGATCGTGATTTTGGTTTCGAACCCATTTTCCCATCTGGGTTTTCCTTCAAAGGTGAGAAATTCCCATTTCCAGCAGATGAATTCGACGATTTCGAAACTGAAGAACCAAACCCAGATCTCAATTTCGGATTCAAAGCCTGTTGTTGGTCATTTGGGTCTTCATCAGAAGGTGAGTGTAACTGGGGTTTTCCTTCAACTGAGCTATCGAATTGGGGATTGATCGCTTTAACAGAGGGAAAGTATGAATGGAAGCTTGAAGAAGAAGGGTTGTTCGTGTGATTGGAAAGAGTGTGAGACATTGATTTTGTGGTTGTTGTTGGTAAGGACTTGAGCCTGCGGAAGCGAGTCTCGAGGTGAGACGGAAGAACAGAGTCGGAAGTGAAACTAGAGCAATTAATGGTGGCAACCTGTTCGAGAACAGAGTGATCCATTGCTTGACGGAGGAGCTCTTCCACTGCACACTCATCACTACTATCTGAAAGAAACGATAAATCTGCCATTGCGCACACAGAGAGAGAGAGAGAGAAAAGGCATGTGTAGAGGTCCGGCGGGCGGCCAAGGCGAGGCTGCCGCCCGCCGGTGAAGCAGAATTACTAGCTTCTTAACCTTGCTCTGATACCATGTTAAAATTGATATATTATTGATTGATGTATGAATATGTTTACAATGATTCCTATATATAGAAGAGTAGAGTAGGTAGGTAGGTAGTAGGTGGAGTGGTAGGTGTGTAGTAGGTGGAGTAGGTGGTAGTGGTAGGTTTTAACAGTTTTGAATGACTCTAGGGTACTTGTAGCAATTTAATAACCAAATGAGGTTGATGGACACCATTTTATATTTCATGATTTTGTACATATTCATATGCTTTGGACGTTCTTTCAAGTGTCATAGATATGCTGATTTAATTTAATTTTTTGGATTTAATTTTAAATCATTACAAATAAAAAAAAAATTTAAATCATTATCTTAGAAGCCGATAAAAAATCTAATTGAGAGGCAAATCTCAACTACCGAATCTTTCTTCTTTCTTCTCGTGCTTTTCTCATTCAATTTCGAATAAAAATGCAACAAAATAAGATTTTATAAATACAAATTTAAGAATGAAATATTTTAATTCTCAAAAGTGTTTTTATTATATATTAGCAATAAAATTAGACATTTTAGTAATTAATTGCTATCATTTTTAGACCAAAATTTTCGTAATAAAAAGTAAACTTTTTGACATGAAATTAATTTGTCGCTATAAGGGTATCTTAATAAAATCTTTAAAATTGCTGCTAAAAGTTTTTCCTTTTTTACGGGGGATGATTTTTTTTGTGATGACACTCGCGTGACGAGTGGAATCAGTATCCTAATATATATATACTAGTGGGTGGCACACACGATGTGTGTGCAATTTAAATAAGTAAGAATAAAAAAAATAATAATGAAATTAATATTATAATGTGTACTTAGCTTAAGTGGTATGAGTCCTCATGGGTTCAAGTCTTGCCCATCTCTTTGTTTAACTTTTTTTTTAAAAAATAAAAAATACTGCCACATGGCATGAGGAGAGTAAAGCTTCAGGACACCATAAGAGGTGTTTACTTTATAATAGTATAGATAGATAGATAGATAGATATATATATATATATATATATTAAAAAAAAAAGACTTTTACTTTTATGATAAATAAAGTGGTTATATAGTTTAAAAATAAGGATAAATTATAAATATATCTCTTAGAATTTATTAAAAATATAGACTTTCTCTTCATATTTGAGAAATTACATCTCATCATTTTTCAATCACATAACGAATGGCTCTATCCGTTAATCAACCGTTAACTTAGATTATCAAAATATATGATGTAAGTAACAAATTTTCTTTTAACCTTTATGAAGTTAAACACTTTATTTTATTTTTTCTTTTTCATATCTTGCCTTCTTTATTTTTTATTTTCTCTCAACTAGTGACACCACTTTGCCCAACTATTGCACCACCATCTCTTACCCTGGATCAACACTACCGTCATTACTGTTTACAACCATTTGATGTGTCACTGAGAAAGGTTGGAAGATATTGTCGTGGTGTAGATAGATAAATTTGGTAGCTAGTGGATGAAAATAAGTATGAGAATTTCATTTTAGTATTAGAGGACATTTGGGCAATTTTATTTTTTCTGTTAGATCAATTGCAGAAAAATTATGATAATGGAGTATTTGTGATTTTCAAAACACGAGGGGAGAATTCTTATTTTTGACAAATATGAGGGGGTATTTGTAATTTACCCTAAACATAATGTACTAATAAGTGCATTATTAGTGGTAGTAGCAACAGGGTCGTAGCGGCAGGGCGGAGGTAGCAGTGGTAGTGGGGGATAGTTTTTTTTTTTTTTTGTGACAAAAAGAGGATTTTATTGATGAAACACATACAAAGTACGAAAAATTATATTAATAAAGAGGAGTTTGGAGCTAATTCAAACTCTAACCTCCTAGTTGGTGAGAGACCAACAAACAGAGCAAAAGAAAAGAAAACCAGCAAGCAATCCAATAAAATAACACAGCAAGACAAACTAGAACCTAACACCAATCCTCAACATCAGCCCAGCACACTGCTGGAAATTGGGTTTTTAGTGGCGTTTTAAAAACGCCGCTATATCTATCAAAAACGCCGCTAATTCATTTTGTGGCGTTTAGTACCAAACGTCGAAGCTGCGGCCGTCGCTGTAGCTTTGCGACGTTTTAAAAACGTCGTGATATTAGTATAGGAGGCGTTTTAAAAAACGCCGCCAAATCTCCCACTATACACACGCTGACGTCACCGATGATATTTAGCGACGCTTTGAAACGCCGTCGTATCTGTTTAAAAATATGACCGTTAGTATTGAGAGTTTAGGAGGCGTTTCTAGAAACGCCGTCTTATCTTTTTTTTTTTTTTTTTTGTTTTTGAGATTGTGCTAGTTTTATTTGATTAAATTAAAAAGAATACCTGGAAGAAAATATTGAATTTGATTTCTCATTCAATTAATAAAAAAATAACTATAATAAAACTAACATACAAAATATTAACTCTCATTCAAATACCTATAATAAAACAAACAGATAAAATAATAACTCCCATTCAAATAACAAATGAAGCATTAATTCAGTTTCATATGTGCAATAGCAACCACGAATCGATAGAGCGACCATAGCTCATTCGTTGTAAGCTACCTTATTACTAACCTATTAACATACAAATAAAATAAAATACATAAAAAAAAGTTCGTGATACCAATACAAGATTTTGATACAACTGGCATACAGAAGCCAATGCAATGCTCTACCTCTTTAGCCTGTTGTTTCTCCCAGTCCTCTTTAGACAGAATATTTCAATAGTTATCCAAATACAATAGCAAAAGGGTTTTTTTTCTCCAAATACAAGAAGACTCTACAAATATACATTATGACATAGACTGAATGTATACGAATGGTATGTTAAACTTTGCAAAGCCAATCTTGAATAGCAAGTCTCAGTGCATGGTTGGGAGTGAGATGCAAGTGATCCAGTCTCAAATTGGTCATCGGGGAAGTTTCTCGGCCATTTTCCAACCATCCACGCAGAGCATCTCCTTCGTAGGTGAATCCATCGGCTGCCACCTGAGGATCGTGCATTATCTCCTGAAAGCAAAACCACCAATAATCCGAGTCAGGTACGGTTCTGCAAAAGATTTTCACAAAAATTCACTAGATTAAATAAATCATCTTGCTCGAGAAAAACCACAGGAATGAAATAAAATTCTGTTATCTGTCCAAATAGGACCTACAAGGCTATTCCAATTTAGCTACTTCAATCACTTCTGAAGCTTAGTTTGTAGTTCACTTAGGGCATACACCAACTTGAAGATTCTTCATGAGCATTACTGAGGCTAATCAATCCTGCTCACAAGCACAACGCTCCCACTTGAATGAAAAAAGAAAAACCTTGTAGTGTTCTCTAGAAAGCTAAAAAGCATCACAACACAATAGTTAATGCTACATAGCACCTATTACAATTGATGAGCCTTGGCAAGTCGAGCCCAGTATTGCAAATCAAGCAACATTTGGAGCATCAGCAGGATCTCATCTTGTTCAAGCCAGAGAACACGCTCTTGAAAAACCAGTTAGAAGCAAGCTCAAGTTTGAGAGCTTCTATTTGCACACTACAAAAATTCTCAGTTCACACAATTTTTTTTGTTTAGATATCAACTACCAAACGAAAACCCAGTTCAGTACTCGATATTGAACAATTGGTTTTTGTTTGGTCGTTTATAATCGAATAATTGAATTTTGTTCAATAGTAATATCTGAAGAGAAAAATTGATGAATTGAGAAAAAGGTCGTGTACAAATAGAAGCTACCCCTCAAGTTTACAAACTAAACGATAACTCATTTAAAAATAAATTTTGAAAAATCAAATCAAACTGACACTAAACTTTTAGAAATAGTTAAAAAAAAATTATTAAAGGCGAAAATAAATCACCCAAAAAATTAAACACCAATTCACTAGTATTTTCTTTTCAAATTAAAGAGATTTTATTTTTTATACAAAAAAGTACGTCAGTTCACCAATCTGACTTGGAAAATTACAAAATGTGGACTGGGATTAAATTCATCCATGAATAAGCCAAACGGATGTTACAAAGTAGATACACTATAATTTATTGAAACATATTGGGGATGATTCTCTCAACAAACCACAACCCTAAAAACAGTTAACAGTTATTCATAGTACATAAACTTATTATTATATTTTGGATGATACGCACCGTGAGAATTTACAGAGACGAAGTCAAATGAGTGAGATCAATGACGCCAGAAAGCACTGCCTTGTTTCGTTCTTTTACCTTTACCTGATATACAACCCTGCGCAGTTTTTAATTTTATCAAAGTTCTCTTCACATGAACACAAACAAAAAACCACAACTCAGGAAGAGAAAAATTGAGCCCAGATAAAAGAAAAAAGAAACAGAAAGATCTACCTCAAGCCTTCAAGCCACATCTCCATGATCAAGGTTTCACCAGGGTAGACATGTAAAAGAAATCGTCCCGATATGTTTTTGATCATGTTTGGGTCTCCCCTGCAGATACACTTGATGATAGCCCTGACCACAAAGCCCATTGTGCACAACCCATGCTGTATCGGGCGAGAAAATCTTTGGAAAAATGATAAAACAAAATAGAGCAAACTATGAGGGCAGATGCATGACCAATATAATAAAAACAAATATAAATATATACTATTTTAAATAACCGAACCATTTAAAAGGAATACATCCATCCCTGATTCCCCCCACTTATTATCCATCACAGAAAACTATCAGTAGTAATTTCACAATTTAAAAAGAAAAAAACAAGCCATCTCATGAAATTCTATAGATGATCATCAGTGTGCAATATATATTAATTCCTTGAAAATGCAAGGGAAAATAAAAACAGATTTATGAGATGTAATTTCATACTCCCAGGAACTCAAAATATAAATAGGGGGAAAAAATAAAATGAAAAAAAAGCAGTTTGCACTTCACTTTTTGCAAACCATGTACTCCGTGCATGTACCTTTTGTCTATTCAACTGTTTTCTGGAAAATGGCAGTCTATAATGTAGCAAATGAAAAGGGACTCGAGTTAACTGTTGTTATATGGTCCTGGAGCAACAGTGTGAGAGAAGGTAATCTGATTAAATGTTTTCAAAGGAAAAGAGATGTAATCACTGTTGCTAAAGGAAATGACCCACACTACACAATCCAAGACCTATTTTCCCTTGCCAATGTAATTTTTATTCCTTCTCTCTTTGTTTTATTTTCCAGTCATAGGCAAGAGTTGAATGTGAGCTCCATCCCCCCCCCCCTTTGTACAAAGCATATGCAGTTTAGATGCTTAGCTCTACAGAAGTTTTTTTGGGGTGAATAAGCTCTAAAGAAGTTAAAACAACCAAGAATGCATCAATAATCATTGATTATTTATTATGTTGGCTGAAAAAGCATAAACTTGCCAATGGGAAATGAAGCTTAGTCCCAGGTAAAATTAATATCTCCAAAAATGCAGTTGGCTTGATCCATGAATCTAGGAGTCAATAGCAGCATATCTAATAGAGAGTAAAAAAAAATAAAAAAAACATGGCAAGAGAATGCAGTTTTGAATTATTTGGTGCACTAACCCTGCAATTTCTGCAACCTTAGGATCTGAATGCAATGGATTATAATCACTGAATAGCCTATACAGCAATGCCTGCATAACAGCAATGAAGGTTGAGAATCGTGTCTCACATAAACAACAATGCACACAGAGAGAGAGAGAGAGAGAGAGGTTCAGAATCCTTCGAAGACTAATATACCAAACAGAAATACACAGAGCACACCTTCCTTCTCAAAATGATGTTTTCGAAACTTGGGCAACGGAGGGTCTCTCCTGGCATTAGTCTACAAATCCCGAAATCACATAGCTTGCAGTTGAGATTGGAATCAAGAAGGATGTTGTCCGGCTTTAGGTCGCCGTGTACAATCTTTTCAGGTTTGAACGAGTGCAAGAACAAAAGGGCACTTGAAATTTCAGCAATGATTCGTACTCGAACTTTTTAGACAGAATATTTCTTTTTAGAGGAAAATTTCAGCAATGTAATAAGCCTGTAGAAATTGGCTGTGCCCTTTCCAGAAAAATCATAAGCCCTTTCCAAGTAATAAGACAGAATTAGCTTCTAACTGGAAAATTTCAGCAATATTGAGCAAGTAATAAGCCAATTTCTGATTAGATTCTCACACTTTTTTCGCCAATATTGAGAATCCAATTTCTCAATATTGAATCCAATTTCAGCAATATTGAGCAAGAATCCAATTTCAGCAATATTGAGAAAGAATCCACTTTTTTCACAGCCAAGGAAAGAATCCAATTTCAGCAATATTGAGAAAGCCTGTAGATAAGCCTGAAAGGGCACAGCCAATTTCTACAGCCCTTTCTTAAAAAGTAATTTTTTTTGTGAGGAGAATCTAATTGGAGCTTTCTCAATTGGAAAGGGCACAGCCAAGTAATAAGCCTGTAGCCATAAAAATCATAGAACTTTCTTTCCTTTACCAACAGAAAAACTAACTAATTATCTATACTATCTATGCTATTATATAAAGTGCACGTGTCAGTTAGTGTGAATGCTTCCTCACACTTTTTTCGTTTTCCAGAAATGCCCACAACTGCCAATGAGTTTGAACACTGCCATGTGAAGAATCAAACTGACTGAAATATTTTGATTTCCACAAACATGAACGGTTTTACAGACCTTTGCACAACATTGCGTGTGCACCTGCTGCTAGTAAGAGATATGATGACAGAATTGTTATAATCAATTTGAGGGATACGAAAAAGGGGATATTATATGAGCCTGGAAATGAAGGTGGTTGATTGTAGCAAATGCACCCAAGCTGTTGTAACCCAATCTGAAGTACGGGTTTCCAGCTTCTGCTGCCATGTAAAGAGCAAGCAAGAAACTCACCCTGTCGATCCTCTGAGGCAGGCATTCAAGAATCCAAGGGATCAAAAGTACATGACCATACTCAATAGGACTAACCTGTTGACGCATAATTAAAATAAACCAGCTTAGCTAAAACTTCTTCTATACACAATCTTAACATGAAGAGCAAGTAAAGCAGGCATACATTGATGGCCACGACACTTGGAGAATTCTCAACATCGATGGGTGCATTTGGGAAGAACTGGGTTTCATTGTCTTCATCACTTGCTTCAAACTGGAAAAGCACCTCTTCCTGTCCAACTTTAGTGAAGTTGAATTTGTTCCCATCAAAGGGCTGTAGGACCTTATCAACATGAAACTCAGTTGGCCTCTTCTTAAGGTGTCTGCCCTCATTCAGCTGTGCAATGAATCCAGATGAACCATATTGAGCAAAGTACTCAACTAAGCAGAATTTAGACTGAAAAATTGGATTTGAGAGTGCAGTTTCACTAAAATGAAAGATCATTGATTGGCTGCCACTACACCACTTAATTAGATAAAACATGTTTGTATTTTGGGAGATAATAAAGATATATATATATATATATATATATATATGCACGCGCACGTGTGTGTATTTTGGGAGATAATAAAGACTTTTAACATTTTCCCTTCATTTTTTTTTTATCATTAAACCCAGAAGACTTTGAGGCGCATCAGTTCTATTAGCCACTGCTCTCATAACAGACACAGACTCGGCGGTGGAATCCCTTTCGCAACAGCCAAACATAGCAGTATCATTATTAAAGTCTAGTTAATCTCTGGACGTAAATCTGACCATGTATTTTAAACTAAGTGTGTGTACTATTAGAGCAGTGTTTGATCGTTGTGGTTGGTCTCTCATAGGCAAAACATCAAACACCTCGTGGCCATGGCAGTAAAGCGAACATAACATCACTTTTCTTCACCCCCATGGCCAGTTTGCTTCTCATTTGTAATTAAGGATCAAGATGAGTTTCCACTTGTTCACAAACATTCGGCTCCCAGCGTAAAAACAGGAATAAATTTAGGCTATGTTTGGTTGTATGATTATTTTTGATGAAATTAAATAAAATAATTTTATTCAAAACACTGCATAAATTATATTGTGAAATCATATGAAGTGAAATATTGAGTATATGATTTGAAATAACCATCTATGTATCAATGTCAAGCTCTTATAAGTTATAACCCTAGGCAACTCAAACCAACATAATAGCATCTTAATCCTAATTAAAAACACAAAGCACAAGCAAGTGATGGCTAGCCTCCACCGTTTGAGAATGTATGATAAACAAAACCATTAACATTTAAATTACCAAGCATATCTAATTTGATAAAAAGGCCAGATCGGCTGTACAAAACCATTAACATTTAAATTATACATGCAAAATGTACAACAAATCAGCTTGTCAAATCACAGCAACAACAAATTCAAGTGAATTGTGAGTAAAATTACAAAGCTGAATCTCTGAATCACAGAGCTGAACTGACAGAGATAACTAGGGTTTAGACAGCAGAGAGAGAGAGAGGGGGGGAGAGAGAGAGTAGCTCACCGATCTGAATCGATTTTGAGAGAGAACTTCGAAATGGCTCGGATGAATCACCGATCTGAATCGATTTTGAAAGAAAACTTCGAAATGGCTCTGATCTTAGACAGCGCAGAGGCAGAGAGAGAGAGAGAGCGCGAAAGTGAGAGTGAGAGTGAGAGTGAGAGTGCGAGAGTGAGAGTGAGATTTCCGCGTATACTCCTTGCTTATCATATTCAAAATAAAGGTGAAATAGGAGAGGGGTTGAATGAAAACCATTACAAGGCGTTTAAAAAACGTCTTTGATTCTTGAAACGGCGCCGTTTCAATTACAGAAAAATAAGACGTTTATAAAACGCCGTTATATATTAGAAACAATGGCGTTTCACAAAACGTCGTTAAAAAAGCGCCACCAAACCCAACTATTGCACCACCATCTCTTACCCTGGATCAACACTACCGTCATTACTGTTTACAACCATTTGATGTGTCACTGAGAAAGGTTGGAAGATATTGTCGTGGTGTAGATAGATAAATTTGGTAGCTAGTGGATGAAAATAAGTATGAGAATTTCATTTTAGTATTAGAGGACATTTGGGCAATTTTATTTTTTCTGTTAGATCAATTGCAGAAAAATTATGATAATGGAGTATTTGTGATTTTCAAAACACGAGGGGAGAATTCTTATTTTTGACAAATATGAGGGGGTATTTGTAATTTACCCTAAACATAATGTACTAATAAGTGCATTATTAGTGGTAGTAGCAACAGGGTCGTAGCGGCAGGGCGGAGGTAGCAGTGGTAGTGGGGGATAGTTTTTTTTTTTTTTGTGACAAAAAGAGGATTTTATTGATGAAACACATACAAAGTACGAAAAATTATATTAATAAAGAGGAGTTTGGAGCTAATTCAAACTCTAACCTCCTAGTTGGTGAGAGACCAACACACAGAGCAAAAGAAAAGAAAACCAGCAAGCAATCCAATAAAATAACACAGCAAGACAAACTAGAACCTAACACCAATCCTCAACATCAGCCCAGCAAACAACAACCAGCATGAAACACCCATAAGTTGCAGCCACTACTAAGCAATCCAATCCTACAAAACTTAGGAAATACCAGTGCAACATCAGCAAGAGAAAGCCAGCACGTCAGCACGACAAAATAACCAAAAATATGATTGAGGAACCAATGGATTAATCTCAGCAAATACCAGTGCAAACATCAGCAAAAATCAACACAGCAGCATGACAACTAACTCCATTCAAAATAGACCTATAACCCTACTGCCATGATCTCCATTCAAATTAACCAAACATTTCGAAAGAACAAGCAACCCTCCATTTAGTAGCCTAGCTTCTTAGACACTTGTATAGCAGTAGAAGAGCACCAAGTCTAACAACAATCTAACAACAAATTAGTTCAACCAACAAATTAGTCACCATAATCACCACGATAATACTGAGCAAACCACAAATTAGTCACCATAATAACCAAGACTAACACATCAGCAAAGCAAACACCCTCTTATTAGTCACCAAGACTAAGCAACCACAAAACTTCACAGCAAACAACCAGAGATCACCCAAAACTTCAATCAATGACATCTCCTCTGCTTTATACACCAGAACCTGATGTGCTGCTAACCTGATACTGATAACCTGTTGTGCTGCATAAAACCACCAAACTCCATTTCTATATTGCCTTCAAATCAAGACTATGCTAATACACCAGTGGAAGCTGTTGCTGCAACTCCTAAGCCATGCACCTTCTAACCTGGTACAGATTATGCACCAGATCATGGACAGAGTAATTCAAAGCCAGAATTGAGGACTTAACCCACAAGGCAATTTGCACCTTAATGGTTTCACACACAACTTCAAAATTAGGCTCCACCCCATTAAACACACAGTCATTCCTCTGTTTCCAGATGGACCAGAAAATAGCAAATGGGATTACACTCTATAGCTTCTCTTCTAACTGCCTCAGTCTACATCCAGACCACCACTGTAGGGTACTTTGTACTGAACCTGGTGAAGTCCATTGCAGCCCCTACCATCTGACAAAGTAAGACCAGATCAACCACACAAAAGGGCAGTGAAGTAACACATGGTTTATAGTTTCCTCCACTTCTTTATAGAACACACAATAGACATCAACATTGGCATTTAGGATACCAATCCTACATAAGAAACTAGCCAACTTTATTCTACCCCTCCAAACCAACCAACCAACCAAAGAATTGTGCTCTTGGTGGTGCAGTAGCATTCCATACAGATGGATCTACATTTCAGGTCAAACAATCAGCAACATTACCTCTGAGCAAAGGGGTACTGCTGAGATGCACTAGCATTCTACTCAACTCCTCTTCCTCGCAAGCAAAAAGGGGTCTCCTAAAATTAAAGACCCAATTCCCATTAGCATCTCTATTGTTGTGAAACATAAATACAAACCCTACTTTGTCAACTGATAGAGAGTAGAGTCTAGGAAACTCATCTCTAAGACATACACCCTCTAACCAATAGTTAGACCAAAATTTTGTTTTTCTTCCATCTCCAATCTTGACCACAACATTACTCCTAAAAAATTGAAGAAGATCTGCCCTAAAAGCCATAGTGTGAATTATATCAGCCCAAGTGGCAATGATAGTATGATGGAATTGATAAGGTTTTAATAGATAAATCGATTTTAACATTTTAATAAAGGAAAGTATTTTCTATCCAAGTAAACATATTTTTCGTTATAAAAGATTATTTCTAATTGACTTTCATTTTTAGTTTTACCAAATGTCAGAAAATACACAAATATTTTTTGACAATATTCTTTCCTAAACAAATAGAGTGTTAGTGTGTCTGTGATGATACAAAAAGAAGGGTCATACTATCAAATATAAATTATGATATTTATCGTGTTGATCATGCATATGTCAAAAATAAATTCTTTTCAATCATAATTAAAAATTAATAATGTATTATAACTAAATACCACATAGTTATAACCAAAATAATAATCAAAACAAGTCATAACTAATATCACAATAAGTTATAATCAAGTTATAACTAACACCACAATAGGTTCCAACCAAAAATAAGGGGGTGTTTGGCATGTGCTAAAATAACACATGTTATTTTAGTACATTATCCTATTTGGGTCACAATCATTTTATTTGGATCACATTACCTCTCTACCACATTACTTCAAACTCAACTCATATTTCACGTTTCTTCTTTTTGTAAGAAGTCAAAAAAAATATACGTATTTAGATCATCCCAAATACCCCTTAGTGGAGCATATTATGGCCATAGGGCGAGTTTGTGACGGGTTTGTTATCCCCCGCGGATACCCGATACTCATGAATACCCGACCACATTTCAAATAGTAAAAAAAAATTGAGAATTATTTAAATTCTTAACACACTAAATAATTTCTCAAATTTCCAAATATATAAACAATGAGACTTTTAAGATTATTATTTATTTATACTTAAACAGAACCACAGACTTTTAATATTCCTTGCTTATATCTAATTAAATTTTATATTTTTTTAATTATATCGAGTCGGGGTTTGAATTGGGAAAGGTGATACCCACCCCCCACTCCCATTACGAGTGACCAAAATATAATCTACCGGCGCCCCACATAAGTGTTGGATAGGATAAAATCCGCCCCATTTGGTCGGGTATGGGCAGACCCCGCAAATCGGATTAAAATGATCATCCCTAAACATATAGTACACACCCCAAAATGAGGTGTGTTATAGAATTTCTCTAAAAAATATATATATATCCCCAAAAACCTACTACAACAAATTTTCAAATGTAAAGTATACCATGTAAAATTGAATTTAATATTTTTTTTTATTGGGTGTTTGGATCCGTTTATGTGCACCTCAACTAATTTTGAGACCCTCACAAAGCACCATCTCCACTTGAATCGGACAAATCTCGAGCAAAACCAACGAATGTGGTCCCAAAAAGTTGATAATACCTAATAGGAGTTAAACCTAAGACTTGCAGGGAGCACACCCCAAGTCCCAAAGTGAGTCATCCAAAATAAATATGGTCCACTCATTTCATTTTCATGGTATTTTTCTAATTAATTTTTTTTAAGGCCTAACATTGTTGAAAATTGATTAGTATTGGGTGATTAGAACTTTCCTGAAATGGGCTGATTTGAATGATGTATATTATGAGTATCATGACATCTTAAGGTTCAATATTGGTGATTTGGACTCCCCACCAAACGCATAGAGCCACTTTTTCCACAGCAAAGTGACTCTAGGGCCATGCTAACACAATCCTTTTTAAATTGGCTTAGTTTGGTTCAATCTTTTTTTAGCTTGGAAAAAAATGACTAGAGAAATTTAAAAAAAAAAAAAATTAAAATCAATTAAATTTTCAAAAAGTTGGAATAAAATGAAAATAAACTGATTTCTCTCATACTAAAAAATAAATAATGAATCAGGCCATCTAAAATCTAAAATGTCATCAGGTGAATGTACAAAGGTTTTGCAAGAAAATGGAACCTAATTATCACATATTTTATAACTACATTCAAAATTTCTATATTGAAATAAAATCACAAATAGTTATACTATAGTTATGATACTTTCCCATAGAAACTGGTATAACTATATTGAAATCTCTACCAATCTGATTTTATTTTAAAGAAAACAGCTTGATGATAGTGGACAAATGAAACCCATTAACAGAACATGACCAGCTTGGGTTAAACCTATTGACTAATTGTTATTACCATATTCATTTTCCAAATTATGAATATTTTTTTTTATATAAATTATAAATACACCTCTTAATGTTTGTTTAAAATACGAATTGTTCCTTATGTTTTGAAAATTATAAATGCCCCCTTATCAAAAAAATTTAGAGCAAAATTCATTTTACCTTCCTGTGATATGGTTTGATAACACTTTACCCTTTGTCTTTTAAAAATAACCATATGCCCCTCACGGAGTTTTGGACTAAAATGTAACCATTAAAACCGTTAAATATGGATGTGAAATAACTATAATACCCTTAAATCCCATATTTTTGGTTATTTTCTTTCTCTCTCATCTCTCGTATACATAATCTATAATGTTTAGTATTGAAAAATCTAAAAAGCTTCATGATATTGATTTGTGATTATTTTTCAATTTTAAACAGTGAATATCAATCCTAATCAAATAATCAATGACAAAATGGCACAACGATTTAACGTAAAAAAAAAATATCAATTGAAACACCTCCAATTGTGATAAAAAAATCACGGGCCAAAGATGCAAAATAATCCATTAAGAAGAAAAAGAGTTACACATGAGTACCCTCAATTACCTAGCGAATCCACGCTCGAATTGAACCAAACTCGATGTCCTTTCACCACCGTCTTCACCTTGGAATTGCTTTTCCTAATGTTGAATCTGCAATGCTTATGTCGAATCCACGACAATAAGCCACTCCGGAATCTAGCAACGCTTTAGGCCCAAGTTTCTCGAAATCCACTGAAAAACAAACTCAACTCTTGAAGTTTGACACTCTGTAGTTTGTTGATCAATCGATCACCTTCTATACATTAAAGAAACTTATATAAAACCACAATCCGATGCAGAACACTTTGTATTTTTCTCATTTTGAAATTTGGACGGGTTAAGCCCTAAAAGCAACAAACGACACACTTCATACCAAACAGAGTTGCGCAGACAACTCGAGCCACCACTTGACCACTTGAGCAATGTGTGTAAAGGCAGGGCAAAACATATAGGGCAACCACTCGAGCATTGCTCGCGCAATGAAACATCTTTCCTAGAAGTTTAGGTAGACAGAGATACTGGATGATCCATTTGTCCGCTCGAGCGCACAAATGACCACTTGAATGGTCAAACAACTTTGGCTTTGGAGGTGCTACCTTAGACCCGCCAAGAGGCACTCGATCCCCGTACATAGTCAACGAAATGGCAAATAAGGATGCTCAAGATATAAAATGTCAGCATAAACTCCTTTACACAAGCACAATTCAGGTTGGATTCACATCTAAACACTCACAGCCTCACTAAAACAAAAGAGTGAATAAAATTACAACTGAAAGGAGATTTGTCAAACGAGATTGCCAATTACAAAAACCTTACAATGTCTCCCTTTGGCAATTCCGTGACAAAACACACTTAATAAAGAAAATCTTAATCACCCCAACCCATTACAACCAACAAGGACACCTTTTTGAATGCCATGATTTGTAAAACAGCTATTAGTTCCATATGAGTATATAATAGCATGAAACATATTACAATATGAAAATATTTTAAAAAAACCCATCATGCTATCCAACAAAAAACATCTTGCTATCAAGTAACAACATCACCTCAAAAATCTCCCCCTCAAACATACTCTGCCTTTTTGTTATGAATTGTCAAATGAAGTTCAATTAACAAAAGTAAGGACCAAAAGTCACACAATCAAGGACAAGAAGATGTAATAACCAATAACATGTGATAAGAACGCAACACATAGCAACATGCAAACCAATACGTATCTATTTCCCTCTCAAAACAAACAACGTAAGTCCATGCTTAACCCGTTCCTTGTCAACAAATAACCTCCTCAACAAAGAACACCAAGCTCCAAAACAAATAGAAAAGACAAAAGTAATATGGTGGAGCAAGTAAGGAATTTCAGATTTGTACCTCAAAACACACAAGAATATCCAAGAAACACAATTACTTAAAAACACAATGTGCATAATCTCTAAAAGATTCCTCATGAAAGAAAGTGATGCAACATGTGACAAGTACAGATCTCATGAGAAAAGTGTGTGTATATCTCTTGGAGTTTAACAAACACTATATTGAAATCCTAGTAGTGAGCTGATGGTTGGACCTTCTGTAAGAGAATCTGCAAATGACTGAGAAAAGTCAAACCTCTAGTGATCAAGCGGTATTTGTTGAGTAAACGTGAATGCTCTTCCTCAAACAATGTATACAATTTTCTTGTGCACTCACTGCCACCTTTCACTCTCGAGAGTATGGAAACCAAACCAAAGAAGAATGGGAAAAAATAGTGATGCATAGTTTGTGTCTCTCATGTAGCATTTTCCTTATACCCTGAGAGACAAACTGTAGACTCAACTTTCTTCGCGCGCCCCCCTTTCGGAGAGGCGCGAATTGGTCTTCTACAGTTCGGACTCCCGTTACGGTTCTGAATCTAATCTCACAAAGTGTAATGCGAGACTGATAAACACCAAAGAGTCTAATCCGGCAAATCGTTTTGGAAAATCAGATTTTAAATCAAATAATGCCAAAACTGGATTGCTTTGCCATATTACAAAGTCACCACCTAAATATTTTATTTTGGAAAAATTTAGGAAACCCTACTTGTGCCTAAGGCCACGTGTCCGTCATCAACACAGTTGCCTCGGCTCGGGAACTTGGGTACGAGAGGGGAAGGTCCTGAAATGAGCACCCCCGCTCGCCCGATCAAAGATCGGCCTCTACTAAACATGATATGTTGTTTTATAAACCTCATGTGTTCTTATCCGGTTATTAGCTAACTTTACTATGTGACACACACATACAAGTATAGACTCAGTCGCAAGACTTGGAACAAAACAATTCATGTTTGCTTTCGAAAATGGTTTGAAAGTGCCACTCGCAAGTGGGCTAAAGTGCAGATTTTCCATGCTCAAGTGGGCTTTAAAACATGATTTTGCCACTTCGTAAAGTGGGCTTAAAAATTCATTCGTCGAATTGTCCCAATTCAAGCAACAAAGCCTTCACCCGTAGGCATTCATGCAGTTTAGCAAGTAAGCTCATATCCTCATGGCAAGCATGCGAATCATGGCAACACTCATACTCATGCAAGTATGCTAAAGCATAACACTTACAGTGTACTCCAAGCCAAAACAAAAGCTAGTTAGAAATATGCATGATCCTAACTATGTTATATGCCTAATGCAACACATGCAATAATGCGACTAAATAGGCTCGGCTACCTAAGATGGTATATGAATGCAACGATTTAATAACATGCTTTGAAACACGTATTCAAATAAGTATATTGAAATACAATACAGTTTCAATGATGCGCCAAGCCCGGTGCATGCAATACAAATGAATAATGCACGCATGCAAGCATAAGGTATGCTAATTGAAAACGTGTCCTAAACTAACCATAGAAAGCAGTTAAGTTAAAGGTAGAAAGACGTGGGGTTGGAAGACACGCACACTGTAACAAGCCCGCGGGGGGACCTCGCTACAGCTCGGACTCGACTTTTTTCAGTCACGGTTCTAAGTCTGAACCAAAGAGTCCAAATCCGGCAAATCGTTTTGAGAAAACAGATTTTTGAAAGAAGTGCCAAACATGGACTGCTTTGCCAGATACAGAGTCGCCACCTAAATATTTTATTTTGGGAAATTTAGGAAACCCTGACTCGGTGCCAAAAGGCCACGTGTCCGTCATCACCAAAGTTGCCTCGGCTCGGGAACTTGGGTACGATTGGGGAAGGTCACTTCGTGAGCACCCCCGCTCGCCCGGTCATAGACCGGCCTCTACTAACCATGATATCAATTTTTGAAAACATTGTGAGTTCTTATTCCGGTTATTAGCCTAGGTTACTATGTGATGCTCACAGCATACAAGTATAGACTGGATCGCCTGAATTGGAACAAAACATTTCATGCTTGTTTTTGAAAATGGTTTGCTACCCGCAGGTAGGCTTGAAACATTTTGATGATTCATTCCAATTCAGATAACCCAACCTTCACCCACAGGCATTCAGGCAGATATATCAGATAAGCACATAGCCTCATGGTAAGCATGCTATCATGGCATTCACTCACACGCATGCAAGGATGCTAAAGCATAAAGCTTACCGAGTACTCCAAGCCAAAAACAGAAACTACATTAGAAATCATGCATGATCCTAAGTATACAAAAATGCTTAATGCAACACATGCAAAATGCAACTATAGTAGGCTCGGCTATTCTAAGATGGCATATGAAATGCTACAACTAACATGTATTCAACTTGGAATTGAAAATACAATGCAGTTAGTATGATGCGCCGAGCCCGATGCATGCAAAACAGATGAATGATGCAAACATGCTGTCATACTGTATGCTAATTTAAACATACCCTAATCTAACCATCAAAAGCAGATAAATAAAAGGGAGAAAGACGTGAGGTTGGAAGACATACAACACACTCACGCACACTTATTACAGTTGTGCCCTCACTCGGAGGGTCCGAATAAATATACAGTCCAAATATTACAGTCCCCAAATAAAAGAATATTACAGTCCGAAATATTATAAAATTCTAATTAATTAAAGAATTAACTAAGAAAACAAGTAAAACTGGCATGCAAGCCAGGGACTGCCTTGCTTCTGGTGGATGATGCATGTCCGGACTGTCTTGCGCGGAAATCCACCGGAATGCCCCAATTAGCCTCTGTTTACACCTGTTATTCTTGAAAAGCGTGCCAAGTCCCAGAAAGTTGCTGATTCCTGGTGTTGCTGCAACAGAGAGCAGGAAAGGGGCATAGCAATGTATTTGCACAAATATATGCATGTCTCGATCCTCGTGCCACCAATCACGCATACCGAGGCATGATGGCCGAGGAGTCGAAATGCACAACTCAATATAGGATGAATGCACATGAGACTACAGCTAAAACCTAACTCCATCATGGATAATCCGGAGTGTCGGTGACTGGGGAATTGAGACACATTCCGTCACTCGGAGTACGAAATGTACCTCGTTTCCCGTGCCCGGGCTAACTCCTATTCCGGACACGATGCAATATGCATGATATGCATGAAATTCAACTAAGATACAATCCTAACGTACACAATGCTATGAAATGAGATGCCTCGAAATGCGTGCACGCGGGCACGCAAACCGAGAAAATGTAGAATGCTATGAAAATGAAATGCCTCGGAGTGCGTGAACACGGGCACACAAACTGAGAAAATGATATATGTCTCGAAGTACGTGCACGTGGGCACGCAAACCGAGGCGATGATATGTGTCTCGAAGTACGTGCACGCGGGTACGCAAACCGAAAAAATGATATGTGTCTCGAAGTACGTGCACTCGGGCATGCAAATCGAGGCGATGATATGTGTCTCGAAGTACGTGCACGCGGGCACGCAAACCGAGAAAATGATATGTGTCTCGAAGTACGTGCACGCGGGCGCGCAAACCGAGGCGATGATATGTGTCTCGAAGTACGTGCACGCGGGCACGTAAACCGAGGCAATGATATGTGTCTCGAAGTACGTGCACGCGGGCACGCAAACCGAGGCAATGATATGTGTCTCGAAGTACGTGCACGCGGGTACGCAAATCGAGGCAATGATATGTGTCTCGAAGTACGTGCACGCGGGCACGCAAACCGAGGCAATGATATGATATGATGAAATGATATGGGAATGACAAATGGGCTTATACCAACATGAGTGAGCCTCAGCCACACTCACATGGGATGCCGTCGGATAAAAAAAAGAAGTGCCTCGAAATGCGTGCACACTGGCACGCAAACCGAGGCGATGCGAAAGCGATGCGAATTTCATGAAAAATGCAACATGGACTTATACTAACATGAGAGAGCCTCAGCCACACTCACATAAGATGCCGATGGCAGAAAATGAAGTGCCTCGAAGCGCGTGCACACGGGCACGCAAACCGAGGCGATGACAGAATGATATGAAAATGACATGAAAATGACAAATGGGCTTATACCAACATGAGAGAGCCTCAGCCACACTCACATCGGATGCCGGTGGCAGAAAATGAAGTGCCTCGAAATGCGTGCACACGGGCACGCAAACCGAGGCGATGACAGAATGATATGAAAATGACATGAAAATGACAAATGGGCTTATACCAACATGAGAGAGCCTCAGCCACACTCACATCGGATGCCGGTGGCAGAAAATGAAGTGCCTCGAAATGCGTGCACACGGGTACGCAAACCGAGGCGATGACAGAATGATATCAAATATGGCAAAAGTGATATGCAAGCATACTAATGGAATTTCAGCACTAAAATATGGGGGAAAATAGTCCCGAAATGAAGCGAAATGACATGAAATGCAAGGAAATGTCCCGAAATCCGACATTAGGCACCCGAAATGGCCTATAGCTATGCCAAACATGTACAATATGGACATGCAATGCAAAGACAGAAGCTAGACAGTCCCAAAAGATGTACTTTCACAGTTATAAACATGGCCAAACAGCAAGTATAAGTAAGGGAAAAATAGCATGCAAGAATAGGGGCCAAAAGAGGGGTAATGAGGCAAGTGGTATAAGCAAAACTCAAACTGAAAAATTTCCTTCTACAACACTGAAGATGGACCAAAAATATGAACATTTACAGTATATGGCAGACCTCAAATCAGTATACAAACATGCTAAAAATGTGATGCAAAACGAGGCTCAAAAGGTGCTATAACATGAAGTATATAAAATAATCACCAAACAGAAAAAAATTGTGAATGAAACATGAAGTATAGGCCAAAATAAGACCACTTTTAGTTCGAACCAAGGTCCAAAAACAGAAGCAAAGAGGGCTACTAATTTATGCAAAAATAGGGCCAAATAGGGGATATAACTACAAGTGACATATGGAAACACCAAACAAGGTTGAGCCCTTCTCCAATGTTGAAGAGGGGCTCAAAATAAGCCTTATATCAGTTTATAACATGCTCAAAAACAGATTGCTCATGGGCCAAAGATAGCATGCAAAATCATGACATACAAGATGATCAATGAAGCAAGTATATTATGGAGGGCTCAAACAAGGTTGAGCCCTTAATGAGAAGTGAAGATGAGCTCAGAATATGGCCCTTTTCAGTTAGGGCCGGAGCTTGAAACCAAAAAGGAATGGGGCTTAGAAATAGATCAAGAAAAAGGTTCAAAAGGTTAAAAGTGTAACTTACCCTTGAAGATTCAAGCTTTTGTTGCTTCTAGAATGGATTTGCAGCTTCTTTTGCCTTCTAGAAACCTTCCTTGCTGCTGGAGGTGAGGTGGTGGTGGTAGAGCTTGGTGGTGTAGAAGGAATGAAGGTTAGGGACTTAGGGTTTTTTTGAAGAATTGAGAGGGAAGAAGATGGAGTTGGCTATGGAGCTTTGAAGGATAATTTTTCTAACCCTTATGAAGAAGGCCACCAGCTGGTTATAAAGATCAAAAATGGGGTGTAAAGGTGGGGGAGAAGGAGGGCAAAACTCCCCCACAAAATATCCCCCGGATACAGAAAATATCTGGGGGATATTGCCCCACAGCTGGAAAGGGTACAGTGCAAGGAAGCAGGCCGGCCTCATACTTTTGCTGGAGGTGGCCGGCCGGCCACACCCCCTAGCCGGCCGGCTAGGGGTCAAAAGGGTCAAGGTGATTTTCTGGCCGGCCAGCTACTGGGGAGGTACCTCTATGTGTGTACAACACAACCATGTAGTTGAAATTCCAAGAAAGTGGGCCCAAGGGGTTCAACAATGGCTCGGAAAGAGGGGGTCAAAAGGGTCAAGTTGACTTACTGGCCGGCCATGAACTTTTAGGGGCCTCTTATGTGTGTACATCACAGATATGTGGTTCAAAGTTCAAGAAAAAAGGTCCAAGGGGTTCAACATTAGCCCGGAAGAAAGGGGTCAAAAGGGTCAGGTGACCTTAATGGCCGGCCATGAACTTTTAGGGGCCTCTCAGATGTGTAGATCACAGATATGTGGTTGAAAGTTGGCAACACTAGCTCCAAGGTATTCAACATTAGCCCGGAAGTGCGAAAAACGGGCGCCGGGAGGCTCCGAAAGAGAGATAACTGGTTGCTGCAACAATTGCTGGCCTCTCACCCTTCAGTGACCTTCCCTGTGATAAAACAGAGGTACCTGCCAAAAATGAACGAAAACCGTTGCAAAACGGACGTTCCAGGGCCAAAACACGCAGTTCGGGGTCCCGAAAATGGGCTGTTAAGCACCGAAAATGGTATTCGACCTCGAAGTGGGTTTCTTAGCCCCCAGTGTCCCTCAAAAGGGATGAAATAAGATGTATGCCAAAAATCAGAGCAATAGGAGATGGTTAAGCGGTCCCGAACCGAGGCACACGACCTGACGGCTCCGAAAACCGGGAACCGGACTCCGAAATGGGCAAAATGGCCTACGGCCACCAAATGCAGCCTACGGACATTGAGAGATGGTCCACGGGACCTCTCCCTTCCCTCAGGAAAAGAAACAGAGAAAACCGAGTCTGGCTCGCAAACCGAGACAAGGCACAGAAAAGGGTTCGGAAGTCCGGAGGTAGGGCTCACGGCCGCGACTCTGAAACTTCTGAACGAGCATATTATGCAACATCACCTAACGCTCAACTGGTGACGTCTGAGTCTTAAGGTCGGTCAAAAATGGGGTGTTTACACACACACGCACACACGCTTATTATAACATTTCGCCCTTGCGAAGGAGGGTCCGAATAAATGAGCTATGCTGCTCTAAGCTAAGCTAGTTGAACTAATCTAATTAAACTAATTAGACTAATTCTTACAAACCAATTAAATAACTAGTATACTACTTACTAATTATTACAAAACAATAAAGAAATAGTTAAACTAAGCTACTTAATTATTACAACACTTAATCAATTAGCAAACTAATTAATTAAATTACAAAACCAATGCTAACTAACAAGTAAAGCATTAAATTACACTACTTCAGCTCTGCTTCAGAAAGTTGAACATGCATGCATTCGGTTTCTTGCCCCGAAAAGCCCTCCGATTTACTCTTCAGAGGCTCTGTTTCCAGGGTCACTCCAAGAAATTTCTGCTCCACCTTACCAATTCACTGTTGAGGAATGAACCAGTGGCCTGCCGGCCATGGGAGCTTGCTGCCGGCCACCTGCCGGCCAAAGAGAGGCACTGCCGGCCAAGGATGAAGCCTTGATGGCCACTGATGAGGCACTGCCGGCCACTGGTGCGCTGAATCACCATTCTGCAACAGAGCTCAAACAGGGGGAAAAATGAGGGTCTCCCACGGGTATATTTGTACTGTGCCATTCCTTATCATCTTCAAACATCAAAGGAATTACACTATTGGATCCAAAACCATCAATCAAGCATTTTCAGTGCATGATGGCCAAAGATCCAACTTGTACACATTTAATAAATGTACACAAACAAGACTCTAGAACCACTACCTTATCATGGATGATCAAAGGCAATGGAGACAAAGGGGATTGACTCATTTTCACCACTTCAAGTATGAAATGGACCAATCTACCTTGTATTCAATATAACGTCCGATTAAACACAATGCAATGCAAACAACATGCTTATCTTGGCCATGTTTTACTTGTCCAATTCTTGTTTACTCATTTTACATTACCAAGCCATTCTTTAATTGATTTGTCGAATGTGAAAGTCCTCTAATGAGAGAGGGGTCAACCAAAAGAATGGTTTAAGGCATGAGAGACATCATGCCTTTGGCTAGGAGGAACCCTCATAAGAGGGTTAAAGCCATTTGAGCACAAACTCTATCAAGCTTAAACACAACCTTAAGGCCAACCAACCCTTAAAACGAATGAAAAAAATGAAGAAATGAGGGAGGTTACAGAATTCCAGTGCTGGAATTGCATGAAGAATAAGACTATAACATACAAACAACTTATGTACAACATGCTAGGAACCAAAAGCATTAAAGCTAGTGAAGAGCACTACACTGGAGCAATGCAATATCAAGCACAAATGACCAAACCAGCTCTGGACAGAGCTTAAACAAGTCAAAACAGAGACCAAAACATGCTGAGATGGTAGCATGAAAAGCAAGAAAAACATGCTCATGTAATGGCTCCTAAACAAGGCTCAAAGCACAACTTGCAAAATCAATGAAAGAGTGAAATATGTGAGAGTGTGACTAAGCTATATGCATTGAAATTACATGTTAAATGATGCCAAAACATGCAATCAACACATGCACAACATGTTAGAGGCCTTAACTCACAAAGCTAGTGAAGCCATGCACACTATAGCTATTGTAGACAACCCATTTTTGACCGACCTTAAGACTCAGACGTCACCAGTTGAGCGCTCGGTGATGTTGCATATTGTGCTCGTTCTGAGGTTTCAAATCTTGCCTGCGAGCCTTACCTCCGGACTTTGGGGCTCTTTTGTGCTTTGCTTCGGTTTGTGAACCAGGTCCTGTTTTCTCCTCCCGAAGGGAGAGAGAGGTCCCGTAGACCATCTCTCAGTGGCCGTAGGATACGTTTCGTGGTCGTAGGCCATTTTTCCCGTTTGGAGCCCAGTTTTCAGTTTTCGGAGCCGTCGGCCGTGTGCCTTGGTTCAGGACCGCTTAACTACTTCCGTTTGCTCCGGTTTTTGGCACACCCCTTATTTTCTCCCTTTAGAGGGACACTGTGGCCTGAGAGACCACCTTCGTGGTCATTCGCCACTTTCGGTGCCTGACAGCCTGTTTTCGGGGCCTCGGACTGCGCGTTTTGGCCCCCGAACTCTCGTTTTGCATCCGTCTTGGTCCATTTTTGGTAGGGACCCTATTTTCATTGTTGGGGAGGTGGTAGGATGGTGGGAGACCACATTTTTCCCTGAAAAAGTAGTTTTCTCTTTTTCTCTCTCCAAAAGTCAGTTTTTCTGACAGAAAGTTGGTTTTTCTCACTTTTGAGCCACAATTTTTGGCTTTTCATACCACCATTGTGTTGTGCTCATCTGGGAGGCCACCAATATGCGAAGGCCGACTAGTAATTCTTCTTGACCCTTTTGAACCTTGCAAAAAAGCTAGTTTTTCTCTCTCTTGGGTCACATTTTCTGGTTTTTCACTGTACAACTGTGTTGCACTCATCTGGGAGGCCACCTTTTTAGGGTGGCCCACCAGAAATTCTTCTTCAACCTTTTGACCCCTGGTCGGCCGACCAACGGGAGTGGTAGGCCGGCCACTTGAACTGGCCGGCCTGCTTTTTGCTTTTTGGTCTCTTTGAGTGTAAGCCAGCTGTACCAACTGAAGCCTCAGAAGTGATCCTCCATACATGTGTATGGAGGATCTTTGAGCTTGGTTTGAAGCTTCTTAGAGAAGCTTCGGCCTCTCTTCTCTATAAAGGGAGGCCTCCTCTTCCATTTGCAAGGGTTAGAAGTTTTTGGCTGGAAATATACATACAACCCTCTATTTCTTTACTTCAAGCCTCAAAACACTCATATTCTTGGCCATTTTGCCCTACACCTCTTAGCTTACCACCTCCCTCATTCATTCCAGCACCTTAGAGGTCATTTACAGAGGTTGAAAGTTCACCAACTTGGTCCAGAAGCTACTGGAGGTCGGCTCTACAAGGGTAAGTCTTCATTTTCCCTTTTCTAGCCTTATTTTGCTTCATTACTTAGCCCCATTTTCAAGCATTTATGGGCGTTGACCTAAACTGTAAAGTGTCTTATTTTGATCTCTTTTTCAACTTTGTTTAAGGACTCTTTGCTGTTTGAGGTCATCTACTTCCCCTTGCCCTCTATCTCTCTTTTAGGGCTTTTTTTGCATCATATTTTAGCCTTACTTGTGACATTTTAGAGATTTGTCATAAACTGAAAAAGATCTTGTTTTAATCTTCTCTTCAAGTTTGGTTAAGGTCTCTTTTCTGTTTGGGGTCATCTTCCCCCTATGCATGCTTCATCTCTTCATGATTAGGGCTATGCATTAGAGCACTTGCATTGGCCATGGTTTGGCCTCTTAGCCACTGAAATCTAGTGGATTTTCAGTGGCTTAGATGCATTTCTGAGAGCCAAAATCGGAGGGGAGTGACCCCCTCTCTCCTTGTCTTATTTGGTGGTCTTGTTGGCCTTCCAAAGGAACCCCTTTTTTCATGCTTTGAAGTCATGTTCCAGGCCTCATTTTGAGGGTTTTGAGGTCTGCCTTAGCTCTTTCAAGAGCCCATTTTGCCATATTTTATGTCTATGATGTATGTATAGAGCAATCCCATTCAAGGCCTTTCAAAGGGGCCTTTCTTTGCATGTTTCCGAGACTGATTTCAGGGCCTATTTGGTGGGTTTTAGGGCTATCATAACTCATTTCTAGATGTGGTTTTTCCATGTTACATGTCTATCTTGTATGTTCTTAATAACCCCTTGTATGGCCCTCTAAAGGAGCTCATCATTTTCGCACATGTTGGCTGCATTTCAGTGGTTATTTGGGCATCTTTTGTCATATTTTATTCACCGTTTTTGGCTGGTTTGATGAGTTCTCATACGCTTCATATACATGCCATGTAAACCATGCTTGCTAGCCAAATTTGCATGCTATTTTAGTCCATCATGTCAGCACTTTTTGGCCATGCTTTAAACTAGAAATGTACATGTTTTGGGACTTCCTTAGCTCTGTCATTGTACTTCATGGCAAAATAATGCTTGCTTTGCATAGTTATAATTCAATACATGTGCCTAGCTTTGAGTTTTGGGACTTATTTCATGCATCGGGTGCCATATTTCCATGTTTCGGGACCATTTAGCATCATGTTTCAGTGCTGGAAATTACATGTTTGTATGCCATCTTTCATCCCTTGCCATGCTTTGGTAGAGTAGTATTTTATGCCTTAGATTCGGTCCTCGGTATGCGTGCACGTGTGCACACATTTCGGTTGTCTCTTTTCGATCTCATGGCCACTGATGTGGGTGTGGCTGAGGTCCACTCATGTTAGTGTAAGTCCATCGTGCATTGTGTATGCCATTTCAATCCATAGCATTGCGTATGCTAGGTTGCATTTTAGAGCATTGTGTATGCCATGTTACATCACGCGCATTGTGTATGCCATTTCAATCCATAGCATTGCATATGCTAGGTTGCATTTTAGAGCATTGTGTATGCCATGTTACATCATGCGCATTGTGTATGCCATTTTAGTATAGAGCATTGCGTATGCTAGGTTGCATGTTAGTCGCATTGTGCATGCCATTCCATTTGCATGGTGCTTGGAATAGGGTTTAGTCCAAGCACGGGAAACGAGGGGCATTTCGTACTCCAAGTGACGAAACGTGCTTCAATTCCCGGTCCCCAATGTTCTTGATTATCTATGATAGAATTGTTGACTTCATATGTTCATACCTGCATTCATGTCATATTAAAACGTGCAATTCGGTCTCTCGGCCATCATGCATCGAGATGCGTGATTGGTGGCTCGAGAACCGAGGGCCACACTCCCTAGAGCTTGTGCAAGGACGGGGAGGAGTGGTCGTGCCCACATATGTTGAAAATACATTGCTTTCTCTCTTTCTTGCCTTTGTTGCAGAAAAACCAGAGTCCAGGGGAAGAAAGTGGTCGGCCGATAAGGTTTTCTGGTAGGCCGACCACCTTTTTTGGTTTTCACCACGAGGGGTGGTCGGCAGGGGGTTTCCAAGCCAATACCTGGTCGGTGGCTTTCCCAAAGTGGAGTTTCAGCCTCCTGGAGCTTTGTGTAAGTTTCTGAAATCAGCTGCAAACAATGGCGAGACAAGGCATCACGATGGAATTTACCGACAAAGCGCATCGAGCATGCATGCATTCATTATCATCCAAAACAGGGCCGGGGCAGTCCATTTGCATGCCAGTTTATAGCTTACTTAGCTAATTTGTTAATTAGTTAGCGGTTGTGTAATAATTAGCTGTAATTCGTTATTCATTCGGACTGTATTATTTATTTGGACCCTCTGAGCGAGGGCGCAATTGTAATAAGTGTGCGTGCGTGTGATGTATGTCTTCCAACCCCACGTCTTTCTCCTTTTTATTTACCAGCTTATGATGGTTAGATTAGGGCATGTTTCAATTAGCATACAGTATGATAGCATGTTTGCATTCATTCATCTGTCTAGCGTGTACCGGGCTTGGCGCATCATACTAACTGCATTTGTATTTCAATTCCGAGTTGAATACTTGTTAACTGTAGCATTTCACATGTCATTCTAGAATAGCCGAGCCTATTGTAGTTGCATTTTTGCATGTGTTGCATTAGGCATTTCTGTATAGTTAGGATCATGCATGGATTTCTAACCTAGTTTATGCTTTGGCTCGGAGTACTAGGTAAGCTTTTACGCTTTAGCATCTTGCATGCGTGTAAATGTTGCCATGATAGCATGTTTACCATGAGGCTATATGCTTATATGATATAACTGCCTGAATGCCTGTGGGTGGAGGTTGGATTATCTAAATTGGAATAATGCATTGACTGTGAGTTTTAAGCCCACTGGATAGTGGCAAAACCATGTTTTCTAAGCCCACCTGAGAGTGGCAAATCCACATTTTAGCCTACTTGCGAGTAGCAAACCATTTTCAAAACAAACATGAGATGTTTCGTTCCAATTCAGGTGATCTAGTCTATATTTGTATGCTGTGCGCATCACATAGTAAATCTAGGCTAATAACCGGAATAAGAACGCATAATGTTTTCAAAACTAGATATTATGGTTAGTAGAGGCCGATCTTTGATCGGGCGAGCGGGGGTGCTCACGAAGTGACCTTCCCCAATCGTACCCAAGTTCCCGAGCTGAGGCAACTTTGGTGATGACGGGCACGTGGCCTTAGGCAACGAGTCAGGGTTTCCTAAATTTTCCAAAATAAAATATTTAGGTGGCGACTCTGTATCTGGCAAAGCAGTCCATGTTTGGCACTTCTTTCAAAAAATCTGTTTTCAAAAACGATTTGCCGGATTTGGACTCTTTGATGATTCATCGGTCTTGCATTGCACTCTGCGAGATTAGATACAGGACCGTGACTTTGAGTCCTGAACTGTAGTGAGCCCAATGAACAAAACGGGGGATTTCCTCGTAGGGCGTTCGAGGACGTCTATAGTTTCTGGCAACTCTGCTGGGGATTTAGAGAACTTGACTCGAACTCATGATATCTGGTTTTGACTACACTTGTGTGTTTCTTTGCATTGCATTTGCATTGGTGCGCCTAGGACACCGTGTTTGCCATATGCTATCCCTGAACCGTTTGCCGGAGGCACGCTTTGAGAAGCGTGCCATAAGGCTGACCGGTTGTGGGCTCTGCCACGACGGGAACACAAACCCCGATTTTACCGGGGCACCCTTTTTGACCATTCGACCTAGTGCATATTCGGAATCCATAGTGACCGTTCCAAACTAGGACAGGTTGCTTACCCGTTTATAGGTTGTTTGAAACCGTTGCGTGCGCAGTGAAACACTAGTTCCTGACAAAATAGGATAGGGAAACCCAGCCCCAACATAAGGGTGTTTTGGCTCTCACTTGTTTATTATGTGCTTTTAGAGTGCGTCTCTATACGAATACATGTATCAGTTCACAAGTTTGGGTATCAGGCCTGCGGGCACCAGCTCGGTATCTTGGGAATCAGTTATCTGTGGGTATCAGATTCAGTTTTCGGGGCAGTAATTTTGGAGAACAGTGATCAGTAGTAGAGTATAGTCATTCAGCTATGCTTGTGTCAGTTCCGATGAAATTGGGTTGAAATGCTACTTGTCTTCTCTTTCAGCGGGGGCGTTCAGAGACTTAGTTCAGAATAGCCGGTGTTCTTCTTCGTTGGGACAAGGCAGACGTCTAATCGATCAGTCACCAGTCACATCACCTCCAATCAATTCAGCGAACTCGTGATGACACTGAATTCAGACGAAATAGTGGTTATGGCAGCCGCATTAAACCAGGGAATCACCATGCAGGGTGAGATCGATGTTGACATGCCACACCCGCCCAGGTCACATGCCGCACATCCGATCTGGGAACCCCAACTATTTCAAGCCCGTGAGCCCACCACTTTCGAGTTGATGGGAATGATTGGCGATCTTCAGAGATCTGTGGCTGATCTAGCCTATGGAATGTCAGCTCTACCACCAACCACATTGTATGCCGAGAATTTTATACCGCAGGAGGCCCCGCTACTGGGGCGAATTGTAATTGAGCTCGGCCAACCTGAAGCTGTCTCAAGCTCCGGCGATGACATGTCAACAGTAGCTGGACTTCGCACTAATCAAGCAACCCAAATCTCCCACCAAGCTGCGGCTAGTGAAAAGAACAAGGAAAAGGTGGACACTAATCCCTATGAACAACTCCAGCAAGCTGTTAAGGCTCTGAAAGCCGGGGGTTTGAATAAGCAACAAGTATTTGTAGTTGTGGCTAAGACTGTGGATGACACTTTCCCCACTCAGAGTGAAAGCAGTTCAAGCCAAGGGAAAAACCGGGAGAAGGGCCATCGTACCAGAAACGATCCTTTGAGCTCTAATCCTGCACTCGGAAGAGATCGGCAAACCAAGCCAGCACCTGCTGACCCTTTCGCTAGTGCGTCCAGCAAAAGTCAGCAAACCTTGAAGTATCCGCCCCGAGGTCGCAGGGTCTTCCATGCCCTCTACATGCCTTTGTCTAAGGCCCTTCAAATCCTCGTCGAAAAAGGGCATCTCAAACCCCTCGAGCCTCGGCTTCTCCTATGTCCCCTTCCAGCGAAGCATGATGGTACCCAATACTGTGCATACCATCAATAAACCGGTCACAGTACCGACAGTTGCTTTCGTCAGCGCCATGATGTACAAGATCTGTTTGACAACGGGGTCATTGCCGCACCTGGTCCTGCAAAGTTTATCGGCACTTGATCAGTGAACTTGTAGGGGATAATGTGATGTGATCGTGGGATGAACCAACTGCGGGTGGCGCTCGATTTACTCAAGAGGTGGGAATGGCATGCACTGTTTTGAGCACATGCAAATACTAGTTTTTGTACTTTCTGACTTGGGTATTGGGTCAGTTTTGTTGTTTTGTATATAGTCAGTCTTTTTGTACTAAGTCAGTCGGGTCTGTCTTGTTGTATCGAGTCAGTCCTGTTGCGTTGGAGTCGTGTGATTCCGAGGGTGTTACCTCGGACATCACTATCATGTTTTGTGTTTGTCTTTTTGCTTTCTTTTGAGTCTGTTTCTACCTTGGAGCCAGTTACGCCAACATATCTGAATGGAACAGCAGTGATTTTCACACTCTTGTGCTTGCTTCTGCCGTGTGCCAGTTGTGCCATAAATTCTAAATGAGATAGCAGTATTTGACTAGAAGCTGTGTCTTTTCTGTGCCTTGAATTCATTGCATCGACCTAAGATTTTCAAAACTTTTTTCGAAACATTGTGATAAAAACGAAGAGGAAGGAATTCCTCGGGTTTTGCAAAATTTGATCAATTGAGAGAAAGAGAGACATGCTAAGCCCTTAATGATCGAGATCATGCTTGTTAATGTGAGTATTGAGAAGGATCCTGACTTGATCCAGATTGGTTCTGCACTGTCTTCAGCGCGAGCGATTTGTCGCTTTCTTAAAAGATTTCAAAAAAATTGTTTTGCGCGATCCTGCGAAGACCTGTGTGGAATCGCTCTTGAGATTGTGCAACCTAGGATCACTCTTAGCCTCAAGACTCAACCCCTCATTGTCAAACATTGGACTTATATTCAGAATGTTCAATGGTCAACTACAACGTGAGGCCTGTGTGGCCAGATTCAAAGCAGCCCTCGAACAAGAGGCAAGAAAATCAGATCAAGAAGACCAGATGCCATCAAAAGAAGCTTGCAAAGCTAGATCCGAAGCACCCCTGGAACTAGGGGCAAAGAATTTCAAATATGCTCGAAGAGCCGAAGATAGATCATTCCACAAATCAAAGAAGGTCGGCAAGATTGCCAAATCCCAGAGGGAGGAAAGAAGAAAGTATTGCTGAAGAAAAACTGAGTTTCGATCCATAACACTAGGGGGAAATTCAGCCCCCCATTAGATGGACTCCTGCATCGCCAGTGAACAACAGCCATTCTCCTAGATTCAGATGACTTCGGGATCTCAAAACCATTTGACATGGACAAAGCTACACTTTAACCCTTGAGAGGCTCGCTGGGCCGAAAACCCGGAAGGACGACCCAGGCAAAAGTTAGAGCGAGAAAAAAAAAGAAAAAAGAAAAGAAAAATGCAAAAAATGAAGAAAAAGAAATAAAAATCTTGAAAAGATTGAATAAAAGAAAATGAAAAGAAATGAAAAGAAAAGAAGAACAAAGCTTGCAAGGTTGAAAACCCGGAAGGGCGACCTTGGCAAAAGTTAGAGCACAAAAGGAGAGGTTAAATACACGAGTGTACCTTAACCCCGAACTACGTAAGGCTTGATTCCCATCTTCGGGATACGTAGGCAACTTCATTCTGAAGTCCAGCCACAAACACATCCAAATTAATTGTGTCCATGTAATGGTTTTGACCATCTTTGCCTTCTCTGTATCCGGGAGTTTGGTTGTAATTGTCACTGTGAGGACTGGTTGCCATGTGCTGCGGCGCTATTCAGACTAAGGGCAACTTTCCGTTGCCATGCAGTGTCCTTCATACAAGGGGCAATTTTCCTTCGGATCTGAAGTTGTGCATCTCGAGGGTAGGTTCCGTGCTCGTTGAGCAGTGGCCGTTTGCGAAAACAGTTTTTGAGAATTTTTACTGAGGTTGACTATTCTCTCGAAAATTATTCCTCTTTTCCAAAACTGGACCATTTCTTGGGCCCAAAAAGGAAAATTTTCAGTGCTCATAACCTAACTTGCATGATTTTAAATCAGAAAATCGAACAAGCATGCTAATCTAACTCTCATGTTGGTTAAAATTGTTTTAGCAGAACGTCAAAAACAAAAAATGGTCAAAATAATGAACTAGGGGCACAGTTGATTCAGGCTTCCTGTCTTTCCCCCGTTGTCAGTGCGTTTTCCAGAAAGGGCACCATACTTGCCAAGAAGGGCACTCTCCCTACCAGAAAAGGGCATAGTTGAAACTGTCAACAAAAGAGCTGAAAGCTCTCTCATCCTCCAAGCAACGAGGTATCAAACCAAGTGCGAAGTATGAACTAGAATGGATCAAGATATCCCACTCCCTCATCTGGACAGATCTAACCACGTCCAAACTCCCTGGCAGAGCATCGACAGCCGATGTTAGCTGCAGATTCGCTACACGCTTAGTTATAGCACAACCCCTTTGTGGGAGGAACTCACTAGCTGCGCGCAGAAAAAGAAGAATCTAGCTGAGTGCTAGGGGCAAGAACCCGCAACTTCTTGTTTATCCATCAACCACCCTAGGGAGGGATGAAAAATGAGAGATTAAATAATAGAGAGATGCGCGCTGAGAGGAAAAGCGAGGAAAGGGTTTTGAGAGAAAAACTGGGCTTGAAGGCCGAGTGATGTGAGAATCACAAATGAGAAAGGGTGGGAAACAATACCCAGAAAAACAGGCTCCCTGTTGTAACACGCGCCCGTGTGGGGCCTCAATGCTACAGTTTAGACTCCATTTGTGTCACGGTTCTTAATCTGAACCAAAGAGTCCAAATCTGGCAAATCGTTTTGAGAAACAGATTTTTGAAAAAGTAGTGCCAAACATGGACTGCTTTGCCAGATACAGAGTCGCCACCTAAATATTTTTTAAAAATGGGGAAATTTAGGAAACCCTGACTCGGTGCCGAAGGCCACATGTCCGTCATCACCGGAGTTGTCTCTGCTCGGGAGCTTGGGTACGATCGGGGAAGGTCAGCTATGAGCACCCCCTTTCTCCCGGTTCAAAGACCGGCCTCTACTAATCGTGATATCCGTTTTTGAAAACTTTATGTGTTCTTATCCCGTTCACTAGCCTAGAATTACTATGTTATGCGCGCAGCAAACAAGTATAGACTAGATTGCCTAATTTGGAAATAAGCATTGCATATCCGTTTGTTTTGAAAATGCTTTGGAATTTGCTACTCGCAAGTAGGCTAAAACACGGATTTCAATGAGTTTTTCCAACTCAAACAATCCAACCTTCACCCACAGGCATCCAAGCAGTTTATAACACATAAGCATCTAGCCACATGTTAAGCATGCTGACATGGCAACATTCACACTCATGCGATATGCTAAAGCGGAAATACTTACATCGTACTCCGTGCCAAAACAAAGAACTCGTTAGCAAACATGCATGATCCAAGTCCATGTTAAGTGCCTAATGCATCGCATACAAAGTGTTGCTAGAATAGGCTCGGCTATCCTAAACATGGCATGTGAGAATGCACAACTATCACATATTCAGTTTAGAATTTGAAGTACAAATGCAGTTAGCGTGATGTACCGAGCCTAATGTATGCAATGCAAATGCATGGATGCACACATGCATAGCATAAGGTATGCTAATTTAAACGTGCCCTAATCTACCATCGTAAGCAGGTAAATAAAAGGGAAGAAAGAAGTGAGGTTGGAAGATATACACACCACCCACACACACTTATTACAGATTTGCCCTCGCTCGGAGGGACCAAATAAATATTACAGATTAATTAACTACGCAAGCTAATTAATAATTACAAATTAATTAATTTAATTAACAAATTAAATTAAGCTAAATAAAAACAGTAAACCGCCTCGGGAAACGCGCCGCCATGCATAGGCTGCCTCTGTTTTCCTTCCTTCACTCCTCTGGAGGCTGTCAAAACCTCAGGACTGCATCCCTGGACTCTAGGGAGTGCCACCGGCTGAGTGGAATCACCACCGACACTGGTGTGTAGCCATCGGCACAAAATGAAGCTGTCGGCAGAGAAATTGTTGCCGGCCGGCACCTTACACTGCCGGTCGGCAGAATGTTCCTGCAGAATCTGCAAATGACAGCAACAGAGGGCAAGGCAAAGCATGGCAGCACAATTCAAGGCATATATGCACCAACCATGTCCCTTATCATGATAATGACTCAAAGGGGCATGCGCCTCGATTCTCGGACCACCAATCACGCATTTCCATGCATGATGGCCCAAAGAACCAAGTATGCAACTTTGATTTCAAATGCAATGCAAACCAATCAAACCAAACAAGGCCCAATTCCTATCATTAAGTCAAGGAACAAGGCATGCATGCAAGATGCAATGCAACCTAAGCATACAAACTAAGGGTGCAACATGGCATGGTGACAAGCTTATGCAAGCATACAAGCAAACATAGGGGCATACAAATGGATGCAAAGATGGACTTATGCATGAATTAGGCAACTCTAAATAGGCCTAAAACAGTAGCCATTAATGCCCAAAAATGGAGACCAAAGCACATGCACACATGTACCTAATTGAAGGCCAACACTTAAGCACAAAGCAAGCAACATTCAAGCACACTTGAAAGAGGCATTCATGGACTAAAGGCATGCAACATAAGCTCTGAAAATCATGCTAATACATGGTGCCAAACCAAGCAACAAATTAAGTCAAGCATGCACCAAATGGCCTAAGTGTTCAAAGCAAATCAATGGGGCATTGAACTACACTTAACAAGACCAAACATGGCATGAAAGGAAGGACCAAAATCAGAGGTTTAGCATGTTAAAACAAAGCTAAAGGACTACTTAGATGGCATCTAAGTGACTCAAAAACAAAGGCATGCATAAACACCGAAACATGGAGTATTGCTACACAAGCTTAAGAGGCATTAAAGATGCATGCAAGGCAATCAAACAAGCATGGAAATGGGACTGAAATAACATATAAAGTGACCCCAAATCACCAAATCGATGCAAAGATGTCATGCTACACATGCACATACTCAAGGCCAACAAGCCCAAATACAAAGGAGCTATATCAAGCATGCCAAAATCAACCCAAACACTTATGGACAGACCTAAAACATGGCAAAATATGCACATAATCTTCACAAGACTAAGCCTAAAACATGCTCCAACAAAGGCTAACAACCTAAGGCATATTAAGGCATAAACAAGGCATTGCATGGCAACTATGCTAAGCATGCATGGAGTACCAAAACCAACTTGAAATCATGTTATATTATGGATATATAAGCATGAAAAACAGCCCAAACATGCTCAACACACACTCAAGCATAATGCTCTCTCAAGAGGCCAAAATATGCCCTTTTCAAGGACAACAAGGAGAGGGGGTGGCCCTCTCCTTCTTGGGACTTCAAGGCATCATCTTCACCACTGAAATCCCCCCAGAGCTAGCACAAAATGGCTCAAAATGAGGCCTTTCAAGGCCTAAGGGGGGGTCAACCACCCTCAAACAACAAAACACTCTTAATAAACAATAAAGAGGGCCTAAAAACAGAACTTTTTTATGTTATACAATAAGCACAAAAACAGCTCTAAGATAGGTAGAAAATCAATGCAAAAATGGGGAATAAAGGTGTAAGTTTCTTACCCTTGATGATCCCTTCACAAATGGTACTCCAATGGCCTCCTTTAGCTTGGATCCAACACCAAAACTTCAAAACCAGTCCCTTAGAACCTCAAGAGCCAAAGGAAGGTGAAACACTAGGTGTTTGTGTGCAATAGTAAGACACAAAACACCTAGTGCACAAAAGAGAGGGAAAGAGATATAGGGAGTGTATCTAACTCAAACCCTAAAACCAGAGCTTAACAATGGCTGTTTTTGCTCTCAAAATATCTAAACTCTCTAACCTCTTGCCACAAGAGAGAGCCCTCCTCTATATGTCTTGTAAAGCTTACAAGACAAACCTTACAAGAGGGAGATCCCTCCATACACGTGTATGGAGGGATGCAAAAGCAAGACAGCTGTCTAAAAATATCTGCAAAAGCAGATGAACAGCAATCGGCCGGCCAAAAATGCCATCTTGGCCAAAAAGAGTGCCGGCCGGCACTAAATAGTGCTGACCGGCAACAAAAAGTGTCGGCCGGCAATAAACATTTCCGGTGGCAGCAAACACCAGCCGGTGGCCTCTAGCCACTGCCGGTGGTGGGTGGGGATGGTCTACAAGCCCTATCCTGCCTCTCAAGGGCAAGATGCAAGTGTTTGGTGCAAAACCAGACACTAAACGGTCGAGTTCGGGGATCCTGAGGCAAGGTGCGCGAGCCGAGACCTCCGGGAACTCCAAACGAACACAAACATGGATAATCACCGAGTGTTCAAACGGTGACGTCCAAGTCTTGAGGACGGTCAAAAATGGGGTGTCTACACCTGTGCACGTCTGAGTGTCGTGTCTTTTTGTTTTACCTCAATTCTTGTCTTGAGTCGTTTTTGAGTGTCTGTGTTTGTGTTTCGGTTGTTTACCTTTTGTTTTCCGTTGTTGAGTCGTAGTACGCTGTGTTCAGTCGTAGGCTCAATGCGCCAGTCAGAAACTCATCTCTCAATTTCAAAAATAAAATCATTTTACGCTCTGAGTGCCGTGCCGTTCTCTACATCTGTGCAAAACAGGATTCGTTCTTTCATAAAACCGCAAGGTTCAACCCAGGTCATGTGAGAATAGTAAAACCCAGACCTATTTGAAGCTATATGGGTTCCAAACTACAAAGCAAGAGAAAAGAGGAAATGTTGAGCATCTGAGTTTGTTTCAACTTCGGTAAGTTCCGAGACTACATTCCGTGTGTACCTTTTCAGGTCTTGCCAATGCTCCGAAGTATGAGTGTGCCTCTACCTCAAGCTCGAGATCAAGTCTGCTTCAAGCCAGAATGGCGATCAAAAGTGCTCTCCCAGAGTACCATTCCCTGCTAGAGGCATCTTGGCTGTGTTCGCAATGTGTTCCTAGGAGACCAACTGCGACGGTGGAAACTAGAGTTCGAATGGCTTTTGCCTAGAACGCAAAGGTTCGGGATTTCCGAGACTAAAGTTTGGTTTAAATACCCAGGGGTATATCCTCGGCTTGAAATCTGTATGGCAGCCCCATAGGTTGAGATAGCATGTGTATGCGCCTCAATTCTGGATACTGAACCAACCTAGTCTGTCACCCTGTTGGAGAATAGGGAAAGCTGCGACCATAGTCAGGGAGAAAAGTAGTACCTGTAGTTCAACCAAGAAGAAGCGAAAGATTCCCACATCAGCATGAGGTAGGACATTGCCGAGGTAAGTCATTGCCAATTGCCCCTGTAAGGTACCTTCCCTTCCTAGTTATTACATTGCATTTTAGCTACTACATTGCATTGCACATAGTATCTATCGCATGCATCTACTGTATATCCGTTGTATCGCCTGCATCCTTCCCATGTTGAGCTTGGTCTAGTATGTGCTCATACTTTTCATGTCAAAGCATGGTTATGAGATTTTGTGTACGCACCTATTTCACTAATGTGATTGTAGTTTGAGGGTGACGGCACCATTTCCGTGCTAGACATGGTTTGTTTGTGTCCATGCCTTTCCTAGGAAAAATTTGGTTTGGCCGCACGCCTTATCCGTTGTATCCATTGCATTGTAATGTAGCGTGTTGCATCTAGCATTTAGGATCACGATCTTTCCTGAGCAGATCATGCCTCACTTATATTATGCCACCCAATTACTTGTATTTGTGTTCCGTCTACGCACACATAGTTCTGCATGTGTACGCGCCTATTCCACTGATGGGATTGTGGTTTGAGGGTGTCGGCACCTTTTCTATGGTAGACGGAGTTTGATTTTGCATCTCCATCCCTTTATGATATTTGTGTGGTTTTGCACTACTTGTGGTTTGATTATTTCGATACATTGCATATCATTTGCACTGTTTCATTCCATTGCATTACATAAATCCTGAATCTTCAAACCGGCTTCGCTTAGCATATAAGTCCAATCTTCAAACCGGCTTCACTTAGCGTATAAGTCCAATCTTCAAGCGTATAAGTCCAATCTTCAAACCGGCTTCGCTTAGCGTGTAAGTCTAATCTTCAAACTGGCTTCGCTTAGCGTATAAGTCCAATTTTCAAACCGGCTTAGCTTAGCATATAAGTCCAATCTTCAAACCGGCTTCGCTTAGCGTATAAGTCCAATCTTCAAACCGGCTTCGCTTAGCGTATAAGTCCAATCTTCAGACCGGCTTCGCGTAGCGTATAAGTCCAATTATCAAATCGGCTTCAAGTAGCGTATAAGTCCAATTTTCAAATCGGCTTCGCGTAGCGTATAAGTCCAATTGTCGAAATCTTCTTGCATATCGTTTTGCATTTTTCCCCCTGCCTGTGGGCACATCTGTATTATCTTGCCTCTTTGTCTAAGTCTTCGGCCTTGTCAAAAATGGGTCGTCTTTGGGCTTTGACATTCACTCCCGCCACGTATGACTTCCGAGTTCTGTCAAAGAGGGACAACTGTAGACACCCCATTTTTGAACAACCTTAAGACTCAGACATCACCAGTTGAGCGCTCGGTGATGTTGCATATTGTGCTCGTTCTAAGGTTTCAGAGTCTCGGCTGCGAACCTTGCCTCCGGACTTCGGGGCTCTTTTGTGCTTTGCCTTGGTTTGCGAACCAGGTCTTGTTTTCTCTGTTTTCTCTTCCCGAAAGGAGGGAGAGGTCCCGTAGCCCATCTCTCAGTGGCCGTAGGCTACGTTTCGTGGTCGTAGGCCATTTTTCCCATTTGGAGCCTAGTTTTCGGTTTTCGGAGCCGTCGGCCGTGTGCCTCGGTTCGGGACCGCTTAACTACTTCTGTTTTCTCCGGTCTTTGGCACACCCCTTATTTTCTACCTTTAGAGGGACACTGTGGCCCGGTAGACCACCTTCGTGGCCATACGCCACTTCCGGTGCCTGACAGCCTGTTTTCGGGGCCCTAGACTCCGCGTTTTGGCCCCCGCACCCTCGTTTTGCATCCTTCTTGGTCCATTTTTGGTAGGGACCCTATTTTCATTGTTGGGGAGGTGGTAGGATGGTGGGAGGCCACCTTTTTTCCTGAAAACCAGTTTTCTCTTTTTCTCTCTCCAAAAGTCAATTTTTCTGACAGAAAGCTGGTTTTTCTCACTTTTGAGCAACAATTTCTGGCTTTTCATACCACCATTGTGTTGTGCTCATCTGGGAGGCCACCAATATGGGTAGGCCGACCAGTAATTCTTCTTGACCCTTTTGAACCTTGCTAAAAAGCTGGTTTTTCTCTCTCTTGGGTCGCATTTTCTGGTTTTTCACTATACAGCTGTGTTGCACTTATCTAGGAGGCCACCTTTTTGCGGTGGCCGACCAGAAATTCTTCTTGAACCTTTTGACCCCTGGTCGGCCGACCAGGGGGAGTGGCCGGCCGGCCACTTGAACTGGCCGGCCTGCTTCCTGCTTTTTGGTCTCTTTGAGTGTAAGCCAGCTGTGCTAGCTGAAAGCCTCAGAAGTGATCCTCCATACACGTGTATGGAGGATCTTTGAGCTTGGTTTGAAGCTTCTTAGAGAAGCTTTGGCCTCTCTTCTCTATAAAGGGAGGCCTCCTCTTCCATTTGCAAGGGTTAGAAGTTTTTGGCTGGAAATATACATATAACCCTCTATCTCTATACTTCAAGCCTCAAAACACTCATATTCTTGGCCATTTTGCCCTACAGCTCTTAGCTTACCAACTCCCTCATTCATTCCAGCACCTTGGAGGTCATTTACAGAGGTTGAAAGTTCACCAACTTCGTCCAGAAGCTGCTGAAGGCGCTACAAGGGTAAGTCTTCATTTCCCCTTTTCTAGCCTTATTTTGCTTCATTACTTAGCCCCATTTGAAGGCATTTATGGGCCTCGACCTAAACTGTAAAGTGTCTTATTTTGAGCTCCTCTTCAACTTTGTTTAAGGACACTTTGCTGTTTGAGGTCATCTATTTCCCCTTACCCTCTATCTCTCTTTTAGGGCTTTTTTTGCATCATATTTTAGCCTTACTTGTGAACATTTTAGAGATTTGTCATAAACTGAAAAAGATCTTGTTTTAATCTCCTCTTCAAGTTTCGTTAAGGTCTTTTTTCTATTTGGGGTCATCTTCCCCCTATGCATGCTTCATCTCGTCATGATTAGGGCTATGCATTAGAGCACTTGCATTGGCCATGGTTTGGCCTCTTAGCCACTGAAATCTAGTGGATTTTCAGTGGCTTAGATGCATTTTTGAGAGCCAAAATCAGAGGGGAGTGACCCCCTCTCTCCTTGTCTTGTTTGGTGGTCTTGTTGGCCTTCCAAAGGAACCCCTTTTTGCATGCTTTGAAGTCATGTCCCAGGCCTCATTCTGAGAGTTTTGAGGTCTGCCTTAGCTTTGTCAAGAGCCCATTTTTCCATATTTTATGTCTATGATGCATGTATAGAGCAATCTCATTCAAGGCCTTTCAAAGGGGCCTTTCCTTGCATGTTTCCGAGACTGATTTCAGGGCCTATTTGGTGGGTTTTAGGGCTGTCATAACTCATTTCTAGATGTGGTTTTGCCATGTTGCATGTCTATCTTGTATGTGCTTAATAACCCCTTGTATGGCCCTCTAAAGGAGCTCATCATTTTCGCACATGTTGGCTGCATTTCAGTGGTTATTTGGGCATCTTTTGTCATGTTTTATTCACTGTTTTTGGCTGGTTTAATGAGTTCTCATACGATTCATATACATGTCATGTAAACCATGCTTGCTAGCCAAATTTGCATGCTATTTTAGTCCATCATGTTAGCACTTTTTGGCCATGCTTTAAACTAGAAATGTGCATGTTTTGGGACTGCCTTGGCTCTGTCTTTGTACTTCATGGCCAAATAATGCTTTTTTTGTATAGTTATAATTCAATACATGTGCCTAGCTTTGAGTTTCAGGGCTTATTTCATGCATCGGGTGTCATATTTCCATGTTTTGGGACCATTTAGCATCATGTTTTAGTGCTGGAAATTACATGTCTGTATGCCATCTTTCATCCCTTGCCATGCTTTGGTAGAGTGGCATTTTATGCCTTAGGTTCGGTCCTCGGTATGCTTGCACGTGTGCACACATTTCGGTTGTCTCTTTTCCATCTCATGGCCACTGATGTGGGTGTGGCTGAGGTCCACTCATGTTGGTGTAAGTCCATCGTGCATTGTGTATGCCATTTCAATCCATAGCATTGCGTATGCTAGGTTGCATTTTAGAGCATTGTGTATGCCATGTTACATCACGCGCATTGTGTATGCCATTTCAATCCATAGCATTGCGTATGCTAGGTTGCATTTTAGAGCATTGTGTATGCCATGTTACATCACGCGCATTGTGTATGCCATTTTAGTACAGAGCATTGCGTATGCTAGGTTGCATGTTAGTCGCATTGTACTTGCCATTCCATTTGCATGGTGCTTGGAATAGGGTTTAGTCCAAGCACAGGAAACGAGGGGCGTTTCGTACTCCAAGTGACGAAATGTGCCTCGATTCCCGGTCCCCGACGTTCTTAATTATCTATGATAGAATTGATGGCTTCATATGTTCATACCTGCATTCATGTCATATTAAAACATGCAATTCGGTCTCTCGGCCATCATGCATCGAGATGCGTGATTGGTGGCTTAAGAACCGAGGGCCACACTTCCTAGAGCTTGTGCAAGGATGGGGAGGAGTGGTCGCGCACACATATGTTGAAAATACATTGCTTTCTCTCTTTCTTGCCTTTGTTGCAGAAAAACCAATGTCCAGGGGCAGAAAGTGGTCGGCCGACCAGGTTTTCTGGTAGGCCGACCACCTTTTTTGGTTTTCACCATGAGGGGTGGTCGGCAGGGGGTTTCCAAGCCAATACCTGGTCGGTGGCTTTCCCAAGGTGGAGTTTCAGCCTCCTGGAGCTTTGTGTAAGTTTCTGAAATCAGCTGCAAACAATGGCGAGACAAGGCATCGCGATGGAATTTACCGACAAAGCGCATCGAGCACGCATGCATTCATTATCATCCAAAACAGAGCCGAGATAGTCCATTTGCATGCCAGTTTATAGCTTACTTAGCTAATTTGTTAATTAGTTAGCGATTGTGTAATAATTAGCTGTAATTCGTTATTTATTCGGGCAGTATTATTTATTTGGACCCTCCGAGCGAGGGCGCAATTGTAATAAGTGTGCGTGCGTGTGATGTATGTCTTCCAACCCCACGTCTTTCTCCCTTTTATTTACCAGCTTATGATGGTTAGATTAGGGCATGTTTCAATTAGCATACAGTATGATAGCATGTTTGCATTCATTCATCTGTCTAGCATGCACCGGGCTCGGCGCATCATACTAACTGTATTTGTACTTCAATTCCGAGTTGAATACTTGTTAGCTGTAGCATTTCACATGTCATTTTAGAATAGCCGAGCCTATTGTAGTTGCATTTTTGCATGTGTTGCATTAGGCATTTCTGTATAGTTAGGATCATGCATGGATTTCTAACCTAGTTTCTATTTTGGCTCGGAGTACTAGGTAAGCTTTTACGCTTTAGCATCTTGCATGCGTGTGAATGTTACCATGATAGCATGTTTACCATGCGGCTATATGCGTATATGATATAACTGCATGAATGCCTGTGGGTGAAGGTTTGATTATCTGAATTGGAATAAAGCATTGACTGTGAGTTTTAAGCCTACAAGATAGTGGCAAAACCATGTTTTCTAAGCCTACTTGAGGGTGGCAAATCCACATTTTAGCCTGCTTGCGAGTAGCAAACCATTTTCAAAACAAACATGAGATGTTTCGTTCCAATTCAAGCGATCCAGTTTATACTTGTATGCTGTGCGCATCACATAGTAAATCTAAGCTAATAACCAGAAGAAGAACGCATAATGTTTTCAAAACTAGATATTATGGTTAGTAGAGGACGATCTTTGATCGGGCGAGCGGGGGTGCTCACGAAGTGACCTTCCCTAATTGTACCCAAGTTCCCGAGCCGAGGCAACTTTGGTGATGACGGACACGTGGCCTTAGGCAAAGAGTCAGGGTTTCCTAAATTTTCCAAAATAAAATATTTAGGTGGCGACTCTATATCTGGCAAGCAGTCCATGTTTGGCACTTCTTTCAAAAAATCTGTTTTCAAAAATGATTTGTCGGATTTGGACTCTTTGATGATTCATCGGTCTTGCATTGCACTCTGCGAGATTAGATACAGGACCGTGACTTTGAGTCCTGAACTGTAGTGAGCCCAATGAACAAAACGGGGGATTTCCTTCTGGGACGTTCGAGGATGTCTACAGTTTCTGGCGACTCTGCTGGGGATTTAGAGAACTTGACTCGAACTCATAATATCTGGTTTTGACTACACTTGTGTGTTTCTTTGCATTGCATTTGCATTGGTGTGCCTAGGACACCGTGTTTGCCGTACGCTATTCCTGAACGGTTTATCGGAGGCTAGCTTCAAGAAGGGTGCCATAAGGCTAACCAGTTGCGGGCTCTGCCACGACGGGAACATAAACCCCTGTTTTACCGGGGCACCCTTTTTGACCAATCGACCTAGTGCATATTCGGAATCCATAGTGATCGTTCCAAACTAGGACAGGTTGCTTACCCATTTATAGGTTGTTTGAAACCGCTGCGTGCGTAGTGAAACCCTAGCTCCTGACAAAATAGGATAGGGAAACCCTGCCCCAATATAGGGGTGTTTTGGCTCTCGCTTGTTTGTTATGTGCTTTTAGAGTGCGTCTCTATACGAATACATGTATCAGTTCACAAGTTTGGGTATCAGGCCTGCAGGCACCAACTCGGTATCTTGGGAATCAGTTATCTGTGGGTATCAGATTCAGCTTTCGGGGCAGTAATTTTGGAAAACAGTGATCTGTAGTAGAGTACAGTCATTCAACTATGCATGTGTCAGTTCCGATGAAATTGGGCTGAAATGCTACTTGTCTTCTCTTTCAGTGGAGGGGTTCATAGACTTAGTTCAGAATAGCCAGTGTTCTTCTTCGCTGGGACAAGGCAGACGTCTAATCCGTCAGTCACCAGTCACATCACCTCCAATCAATTCAGCGAACTCGTGATGACACTGAATTCAGACGAAATAGTGGTTATGGCAGCCGCATTAAACCAGGGAATCACCATGCAGGGTGAGACCGATGTTGACATGCCACACCCGCCCAGGTCACATGCCGCACATCCGATCTGGGAACCCCAACTATTTCAAGCCCGTGAGCCCACCACTTTCGAGTTGATGGGAATGATTGGCGATCTTCAGAGATCTGTGGCTGATCTAGCCTACGGAATGTCGGCTCCGCCACCAACCACATTGTATGCCGGGAATTTTATACCGCAGGAGGCCCCGCTACTGGGGCAAATTGTAATTGAGCTTGGCCAATCTGAAGCTGTCTCAAGCTCTGGCGATGACATGTCAACAGTAGCTGGACTTCGCACTAATCAAGCAACCCAAATCTCCCACCAAGTTGCGGCTAGTGAAAAGAACAAGGAAAAGGTGGACACTAATCCCTATGAACAACTCCAGCAAGCTGTTGAGGCTCTGAAAGCCGGGGGTTTGAATAAGCAACAAGTATTTGTAGTTGTGGCTAAGACAGTGGATGACACTTTCCCCACTCAGAGTGAGAGCAGTTCAAGCCAAGGGGAAAACCGGGAGAAGGGCCATCGTACCAGAAACGATCCTTTGAGCTCTAATCCTGCACTTGGAAGAGATCGGCAAACCAAGCCAGCACCTGCTGACCCTTTCGCTAGTGCATCCAGCAAAATTCAGCAAACCTTGAAGTATCCGCCCCGAGGTCGCAGGGTCTTCCATGCCCTCTACATGCCTTTGTCTAAGGCCCTTTAAATCCTCGTCGAAAAAGGGCATCTCAAAACCCTCGAGCCTCGGCCTCTCCCAAGTCCCCTTCCAGCTAAGCATGATGGTACCCAATACTGTGCATACCATCAACAAACCGGTCACAGTACCGACAGTTACTTTCGTCTGCGCCATGATGTACAAGAGCTGTTTGACAACGGGGTCATTGCTGCACCAGGTCCTGCAAAGTTTATCGGAACTTGATCAATGAACTTGTAGGGGATAATGTGATGTGATCGGGGGATGAACCAGCTGTGGGTGGCGCTCGATTTACTCCAGACGTGGGAATGGCATGCACTGTTTTGAGCACATGCAAATACTAGTTTTTGTATTTTCTGACTTGGGTATTGGGTCAGTTTTGTTGTTTTTTATATAGTCAGTCTTTTTGTACTAAGTCAGACGGGTTTGTCGTGTTATATCGAGTCAATCCTGTTGCGTTGGAGTCGGGTGATTCCGAGGGAGTTACCTCGGATATCACTATCTTGTTTTGTGTTTGTCTTTTTGCTTTCTTTTGAGTCTGTTTCTGCCTTGGAGCCAATTACGCCAACGGATCTGAATGGAACAACAGTGATTTTCACACTCTTGTGTTTGCTTCTGCCGTGTGCCAGTTGTGCCAGAAATTCTAAATGAGATGGCAGTATTTGACTAGAAGCTGTGTCTTTTCTGTGCCTTGAATTCATTGCATCGACCTAAGTTTTTCAAAACTTTTTTCGAAACATTGTGATAAAAACGAAGAGGAAGGAATTCCTCGGGTTTTGCAAAATTTGATCAATTGAGAGAAAGAGAGGCATGCTAAGCCCTTAATGATCGAGATCATGCTTGTTAATGTGAGTACTGAGAAGGATCCTGACTTGATCCAGATTGGTTTTGCACTGTCTGCAGCGCGAGCGATTTGTCGCTTTCTTAAAAGATTTCAAAAAAAATGTTTTACGCGATCCTGCGAAGACCTGTGTGGAATCGCTCTTGAGATTGTGCAACCTAGGATCACTCTCAGCCTCAAGACTCGACCCCTCATTGTCAAACCTTGGACTTAAATTCAGAATGTTCAATGATCAACTACAACGTGAGGCTTGTGTGGCCAGATTCAAAGTAGCCCTTGAACAAGAGGCAAGAAAGTCAGATCAGGAAGATCAGATGCCATCAAAAGAAGCTTGCAAAGCTAGATCAGAAGCACCCCTGGAACTAGGGGCAAAGAATTTCAAATATGCTCGAAGAGCTGAAGATGGATCATTCCACAAATCAAAGAAGGTCGGCAAGAATGCCAAATCCCAGAGGGAGGAAAGAAGAAAGTATTGCTGAAGAAAAACAGAGTTCCGATCCACAACACTGGGGGCAAATTCAGCCCCCCATTGGATGGACTCCTGCATCGCTAGCAAACAGCAGCCATTCTCCTGGATTCAGATGACTTCGGGATCTCAAAACCATTTGACATGGACAAAGCTACACTTTAACCCTTGAGAGGCTCACTGGGCCGAAAACCCGGAAGGGCGACCCAGGCAAAAGTTAGAGTGAGAAAAAAAAAGAAAAATGCAAAAAATGAAGAAAAAGAAATAAAAATCTTGAAAAGATTGAATAAAAGAAATGAAAAGAAAAGAAGAACAAAGCTCGCAAGGTTGAAAACCCGGAAGGGCGACCTTAGCAAAAGTTAGAGCGCAAAAGGAGAGGTTAAATACACGAGTGTACCTTAACCCCGAACTACGTAAGGCTTGATTCCCATCTTCGGGATACGTAGGCAACTTCATTCTGAAGTCCAGCCACAAACACTTCCAAATCAATTGTGTCCATGTAATGGTTTTGACCAACTTCGCCCTCTCTGTATCCGAGAGTTTGGTTGTAATTGTCACTGTGAGGACTGGTTGCCATGTGCTGCGACGCTATTCAGACTAGGGAAACTTTCCATTGCCATACAATGTGCCACGATGCTATTCAAACAAGGGGCAACTTTTCTTTGCCATGCAGTGTCCTTCAAGCAAGGGGCAATTTTCCTTCGGATCTGAAGTTGTGCATCTCGAGGGTAGGTTCCGTGCTCATTGAACAGTGGCCATTTGTAAAAACAGTTTTTGAGAATTTTTACTGAGGTTGACTATTTTCTCGAAAATTATTCCACTTTTCCAAAACTGGACCATTTCTTGGGCCCAAAAAGGAAAATTTTCAGTGCTCATAACCTAACTTGCATGATTTTAAATCAAAAAATCGAACAAGCATGCTAATCTAACTCTCATGTTGGTCAAAATTGTTTTAGCAGAACGTCAAAAACAAAAAATGGTCAAAATAATGAACTAGGGGCATAGTTGAGTCAGGCTTCCTGTCTTTCCCCCGTTCTCAGTGCATTTTCCAGAAAGGGCACCATACTAGCCAAGAAGGGCACTCTCCCTGCCAGAAAAGGGTACAGCTGAAACTGTCAACAAAAGAGCTGAAAGCTCTCTTATCCTCCAAGCAACGAGGTATTAAGCCAAGTGCGAAGCACGAATTGGAATGGATCAAGATATCCCACTCCCTCATTTGGACAAATCTAACCACGTCCAAACTCCCCAGCAGAGCATCGACAACCGATGTCAGCTGCAGATTCGCTACACGCTTAGTTACAGCACAACCCCTCTGTGGGAGGAACTCACTAGCTGCGCGCAGAAAAGGAAGAATCTAGCTGAGTACTAGGGGCAAGAACCCGCAACTTCTTGTTTATCCATCAACCACCCTGGGGAGGGATGAAAAATGAGAGATTAAAGAATAGAGAGATGTGCGTTGAGAGGAAAAGCGAGGAAAGGGTTTTGAGAGAAAAACCGAGCTTGAAGGCCGAGTGATGTGAGAATCACAAATGAGAAAGGGTGGGAAACAATACCCTGAAAAACAGGCTCCCTGTGCACGTCTGAGTGTCGTGTCTTTTTGTTTTACCTCGATTCTTGTCTTGAGTCATTTTTGAGTGTCTGTGTTTGTGTTTAGGTTGTTTACCTTTTGTTTTCCGTTGTTGAGTCGTAGTGCGCTGTGTTCAATCGTAGGCTCAATGCCCCAGTCAAAAACTCATCTCTCAATTTCAAAAATAAAATCATTTTACGCTCCGAGTGCCGTGCCGTTCTCTACATCTGTGCAAAACAGGATTCGTTCTTTCATAAAACCGCAAGGCTCAACCCAGGTCATGTGAGAATAGTAAAACCAGGACCTATTTGAAGCTATATGGGTTCCAAACTGCAAAGCAAGAGAAAAGAGGAAATGTTGAGCATCTGAGTTTGTTTCAACTTCGGTAAGTTCCGAGACTACATTCCGTGTGTACCTCTTCAGGTCTTGCCAATGCTCCGAAGTATGAGTGTGCCTCTACCTCAAGCTCGAGATCAAGTCTGCTTCAAGCCAGAATGGCGATCAAAAGTGCTCTCCCAGAGTACCATTCCCTGCTAGAGGCATCTTGGCTGTGTTCGCAATGTGTTCCTAGGAGACCAACTGCGACGGTGGAAACTAGAGTTCGAATGGCTTTTGCCTAGAACGCAAAGGTTCGGGATTTCCGAGACTAAAGTCTGGTTTAAATACCCAGGGGTATATCCTCGGCTTGAAATCTGTATGGCAGCCCCATAGGTTGAGATAGCATGTGTATGCGCCTCAATTCTGGATACTGAACCAACCTAGTCTGTCACCTTGTTGGAGAATAAGGAAAGCTGCGACCATAGTCAGGGAGAAAAGTAGTACCTGTGGTTCAACCAAGAAGAAGTGAAAGATTCCCACATCAGCATGAGATAGGACATTGCCGAGGTAAGTCATTGCCAATTGCCCTAGTAAGGTACCTTCACTTCCTAGCTATTACATCGCATTTTACCTACTACATTGCATTGCACATAGTATCTATCGCATGCATCTACTGCATATCCGTTGTATCGCCTGCATCCTTCCCATGTTGAGCTTGGTCTAGTATGTGCTCATACTTTTCATGTCAAAGCATGGTTATGAGATTTTGTGTACGCACCTATTCCACTAATGTGATTGTGGTTTGAGGGTGACGGCACTATTTCCGTGCTAGACATGGTTTGTTTGTGTCCATGCCTTTCTTAGGCAAGATTTGGTTTGGCCGCGCACCTTATCCGTTGTATCCACTGCATTGTAGTGTAGTGTGTTGCATCTAGCATTTAGGATCACGACCTTTCCTAAGCAGATTATGCCTCATTTATATCATGCCACCCAATTACTTGTATTTGTGTTCCGTCTACGCACACATAGTTCTGCATGTGTACGTGCCTATTCCACTGATGGGATTGTGGTTTGAGGGTGTCGGCACCTTTTCTATGGTAGACGGAGTTTGATTTTGCATCTCCATCCCTTTATGATATTTGTGTGGTTTTGCACTACTTGTAGTCTAATTATTTCGATACATTGCATATCATTTGCACTGTTTCATTCCATTGCATTACATAAATCCAGAATCTTCAAACCGGCTTCGCTTAGCGTATAAGTCCAATCTTCAAACCGGCTTCGCTTAGCGTATAAGTCCAATCTTCAAACCGGCTTCGCTTAGCGTATACGTCCAATCTTCAGACCGGCTTCGCGTAGCGTATAAGTCCAATTATCAAATCGGCTTCGCGTAGCGTATAAGTCCAATTTTCAAATCGGCTTCACATAGCGTATAAGTCCAATTGTTGAAATCTTCTTGCATATCGTTTTGCATTTTGTCCCCTGCCTGAGGGCATGCCTGTGAGCACATCTGTGTTATCTTGCCTGTTTGTCTAAGTCTTCGGCCTTGTCAAAAATGGGTCGTCTCTGGACTTTGACATTCACTCCCGTCACGTATGACTTCCGAGTTCTGTCAAAGAGGGGCAACTGTAGACACCCCATTTTTAAATGGCCTTAAGACTCAGACATCACCAGTTGAGCGCTAGGTGATGTTGCATATTGTGCTCGTTCTGAGGTTTTAGAGTCTCGGCTGCGAGCTTTGCCTCCGGACTTCGGGGAGCTTTTGTCCTTTGCCTCAGTTTGCGAACCAGGTCCTGTTTTCTCTGTTTTCTCTTCCCGAAGGGAGGGAGAGGTCCCGTACACCATCTCTCAGTGGCCGTAGGCTATGTTTCGTGGTCGTAGGCCATTTTTCCCGCTTGGAGCCCAGTTTCCGATTTTCGGAGCCGTCGGCCGTGTGCCTCGGTTCAGGACCGCTTAACTACTTTCGTTTGCTCTGATTTTTGGCACACCCCTTATTTTCTCCCTTTAGAGGGACACTGTGGCCCGGGAGACCACCTTCGTGGTCATACGCCACTTCCGGTGCCTGACAACCAATTTTCGGGGCCTCGGACTACGCGTTTTGGCCCCCGAACCCTCGTTTTGCATCCGTCTTGGTCCATTTTTGGTAGGGACCCTATTTTCATTGTTGGGGAGGTGGTAGGATGGTGGGAGGCCACCTTTTCCCCTGAAAAACCAGTTTTGTCTTTTTCTCTCTCCAAAAGTCGATTTTTCTGACAGAAAGTTGGTTTTTCTCACTTTTGAGCCACAATTTCTGGCTTTTCATACCACCATTGTGTTGTGCTTATCTGGGAGGCCACCAATATGGGTAGGCCGACCAGTAATTCTTCTTGACTCTTTTGAACCTTGCAAAAAAAGCTGGTTTTTCTCCCTTTTGGGTCAGATTTTCGGGTTTTTCACTATACAATTGTGTTGCACTCATCTGGGAGGCCACCTTTGTGGGGTGGCCGGCCAGAAATTCTTCTTGAACCTTTTGACCCCTGGTCGGCCGACCAAGGGGAGTGGCTAGCCGGCCACTTGAACTGGCCGGCCTGCTTCCTACTTTTTGGTCTCTTTGAGTGTAAGCCAGCTGTGCCAGCTGGAAGCCTCGGAAGTGATCCTCCATACACGTGTATGGAGGATCTTTGAGCTTAGTTTGAAGCTTCTTAGAGAAGCTTTGGCCTCTCTTCTCTATAAAGGGAGGCCTCCTCTTCCATTTGCAAGGGTTAGAAGTTTTTGGCTGGAAATATACATACAATCCTCTATCTCTATACTTCAAGCCTCAAAACACTCATATTCTTGGCCATTTTGCCCTACACCTCTTAGCTTACCACCTCCCCCTTTCATTCCAGCACCTTGGAGGTCATTTACAGAGGTTGAAAGTTCACCAACTTGGTCCAAAAGCTACTGGAGGTCGGCTCTACAAGGGTAAGTCTTCATTTTCCCTTTTCAAGCCTTATTTTGCTTCATTACTTAGCCCCATTTGCAAGATTTTTTGGGCCTCGACCTAAACTATAAAGTGTCTTATTTTGAGCTCCTCTTCAACTTTGTTTAAGGGCACTTTGCTGTTTGAGGTCATCTACTTCCCCTTACCCTCTATCTCTCTTTTAGGACTTTTTTTGCATCATATTTTAGCCTTACTTGTGAACATTTTCGAGATTTGTCATAAACTGAAAAAGATCTTGTTTTAATCTACTCTTCAAGTTTGGTTAGGGTCTCTTTTCTGTTTGGGGTCATCTTCCCCCTATGCAGGCTTCATCTCTTCATGATTAGGGCTATGCATTAGAGCACTTGCATTGGCCATGGTTTGGCCTCTTAGCCACTGAAATCCAGTAGATTTTCAGTGGCTTAGATGCATTTTTGAGAGCCAAAATCAGAGGGGAGTGACCCCCTCTCTCATTGTCTTGTTTGGTGGTCTTGTTGGCCTTCCAAAGGAACCCCTTTTTGCATGCTTTGAAGTCATGTTCCAAGCCTCATTCTGAGGGTTTTGAGGTCTTCCTTAGCTCTATCAAGAGCCCATTTTTCCATATTTTACGTCTATGATGCATGTATAGAGCAATCCCATTCAAGGCCTTTCAAAGGGTCCTTTCTTTGCTTGTTTCCGAGACTGATTTCAGGGCCTATTTGGTGGGTTTTAGGGCTTTCATAACTGATTTCCAGATGTGGTTTTTCCATGTTACATGTCTATCATGTATGTGCTTAATAACCCCTTGTATGGCCCTCTAAAGGAGCTCATCATTTTCGCACATGTTGGCTGCATTTCAGTGGTTATTTGGGCATCTTTTGTCATGTTTTATTCACTGTTTGTGGCTGGTTTGATGAGTTCTCATACACTTCATATACATGTCATGTAAACCATACTTGCTAGGTAAATTTGCATGCTATTTTAGTTCATCATGTTAGCACTTTTTCTCCATGCTTTAAACTATAAATGTGCATGTTTTGGGACTGCCTTGGCTCTGTCTTTGTACTTCATGGCCAAATAATGCTTGCTTTGCATAGTTATAATTCAATACATGTGCCTAGCTTTGAGTTTTGGGGCTTATTTCATGCATCGGGTGCCATATTTCCATGTTTCGGGACCATTTAGTATCATGTTTTAGTGGTGCAAATTACATGTTTGTATGCCATCTTTCATCCCTTGCCATGCTTTGGTAGAGTGGCATTTTATGCCTAAGGTATGCGTGCACGTGTGCACACATTTCGGTTGTCTCTTTTCCATCACATGGCCACTAATGTGGGTGTGGCTGAGGTCCACTCATGTTGGTGTAAGTCCATCGTGCATTGTGTATGCCATTTCAATCCATAGCATTGCGTATGCTAGGTTGCATTTTAGAGCATTGTGTATGCCATGTTACATCACGCGCATTGTGTATGCCATTTCAATCCATAGCATTGCGTATGCTAGGTTGCATTTTAGAGCATTGTGTATGCCATGTTACATCACGTGCATTGTGTATGCCATTTTAGTACAGAGCATTGTGTATGCTAGGTTGCATGTTGGTCGCATTGTGCGTGCCATTCCATTTGCATGGTGCTTGGAATAGGGTTTAGTCCAAGCATGGGAAACGAGGGGCATTTCGTACTTCAAGTGACGAAACGTGCCTCGATTCCTGGTCCCCGACGTTCTTGATTATCTATGATAGAATTGTTGGCTTCATATGTTCATACCTGCATTCATGTCATATTAAAACATGTAATTCGGTCTCTCGGCCATCATGCATCGAGATGCGTGATTAGTGGCTTGAGAACCGAGGGCCACACTCCCTAGAGCTTGTGCAAGGACGGGGAGGAGTGGTCGCACACACATATGTTGAAAATACATTGCTTTCTCTCTTTCTTGCCTTTGTTGTAGAAAAACCAGAGTCCAGGGGCAGAAAGTGGTCGGCCGACCAGGTTTTCTGGTAGGCCGACCACCTTTTTTGGTTTTCACCATGAGGGGTGGTCGGTAGGGGGTTTCCAAGCCAATACCTGGTCGGTGGCTTTCCCAAGGTGGAGTTTCAGCCTCCTGGAGCTTTGTGTAAGTTTCTGAAATCAGCTGTAAACAATGGCGAGACAAGGCATCGCGATGGAATTTACCGACAAAGCGCATCGAGCATGCATGCATTCATTATCATCCAAAACAGAGACGGGATAGTCCATTTGCATGCCAGTTTATAGCTTACTTAGCTAATTTGTTAATTAGTTAGCGGTTGTGTAATAATTAGCTGTAATTCGTTATTTATTAGGACTGTATTATTTATTTGGACCCTCCGAGCGAGGGCGCAATTGTAATAAGTGTGCGTGCGTGTGATGTATGTCTTCCAACCCCACGTCTTTCTCCTTTTATTTACCAGCTTATGATGGTTAGATTAGGGCATGTTTCAATTAGCATACAGTATGATATCATGTTTGCATTCATTCATCTGTCTAGCATGCACCGGGCTCGGCGCATCATACTAACTCCATTTGTACTTCAATTCCAAGTTGAATACTTATTAGCTGTAGCATTTCACATGTCATTGTAGAATAGCCGAGCCTATTGTAGTTGCATTTTGCATGTGTTGCATTAGGCATTTCTGTATAGTTAGGATCATGCATGGATTTCTAACCTAGTTTTTGTTTTGGCTCAGAGTACTAGGTAAGCTTTTACGCTTTAGCATCTTGCATGCGCGCGAATGTTGCCATGATAGCATGTTTACCATGAGGCTATATGCTTATATGATATAACTGCCTAAATGCCTGTGGGTGAAGGTTGGATTATCTGAATTGGCATAATGCATTGACTGTGAGTTTTAAGCCCAGTAGATAGTGGCAAAACCATGTTTTCTAAGCCCACTTGAGGGTGGCAAATCCACATTTTAGCTTACTTGCGAGTAGCAAACCATTTTCAAAACAAACATGAGATGTTTCGTTCCAATTCAGGTGATTCAGTCTATACTTGTATGTTGTGCGCATCACATAGTAAATCTAGACTAATAACCGGAATAAGAACGCATAATGTTTTCAAAACTAGATATCATGGTTAGTAAAGGCCGATCTTTGATCGGGCGAGCGGGGGTGCTCACGAAGTGACCTTCTCCAATCGTACCCAAGTTCCCGAGCCGAGGCAACTTTGGTGATGACGGACACGTGGCCTTAGGCAACGAGTCAGGGTTTCCTAAATTTCCCAAAATAAAATATTTTGGTGGCGACTCTGTATTTGGCAAAGCAGTCCATGTTTGGCACTTTTTTCAAAAAATCTATTTTCAAAAACGATTTGCCGGATTTGGACTCTTTGATGATTCATCGGTCTTGCATTGCACTCTGTGAGATTAGATACAGGACCGTGACTTTGAGTCCCGAACTGTAGTGAGCCCAATGAACAAAATGGGGGATTTCCTCCCGGGACGTTCGGGGACGTCTACAGCTATGCATAACAAGTCTCATATGACCAAGACTAATCAAAATAGAGTTAAAGCATGCTAAATCAGTGGCAAAAACATGCTGGAATCAAACTAACATAAACTAGAATGATAGGCTAATTCATCAAGTATGTTAGGCAAGTAAGCAAGATTGCACTACAAGTACAAAAAGCAAGCAAGAAGTGCTCCAACCAACCAAAAACAGAGTTGAAGCATGTTAAAACAAAGCCAAAAACATGCTTGAACTAAGCTACAAAAGGGTAGAAAAGCATGCTCAACTATTAGGCCATCTACACATACAAACAAGATACAAGGAGGAGAGGCCACCCCCTCCTATTTCAGACCTCAAAACAAACTTTTTGCCACTAAAATTCCTCTGAGTTTCAGTGGTTAAAAGGCCAAGCAAAGGGTATTTCAAAAGTTTTGAAAGATGGCTCAAAAGGCTTTATATGCCAAAGAGCAAAAGGAGGAACCACCCCCTAACCACACAAGGCTTAAACCACCATTTTAAAACCTTAAAAACAAAGTTTTTTAGATGTTAAAACCAGCTTCAAAGTAGCATACAAAGGTGGCCAAACAATGAAGTAAAACAAGGCTTTAAAGAGGTAAGTTCTTACCCTTGAAGCACAACAACAAAACAGCAAGAATTCTGAGCTAAAACCACTCTAAGAAGCTCAAACAAGGCCTCCAAGAACCTCAGCTCCAAGGTGAAGGTGTTTGGCTAAGGGTGCTAGTGCAAATGTGTAGAGAAAACTCACTTTCAAGCCTAAAATATAGAGAGAGAGGATTCTAGAGAGAGAGGGAGAAATCTTTGTCTTCCAAAATGTTCAACCCTTTGCATGCAAGAAGATGACCTCTATATATAGAAGATACAAAGGACCCTTGTAAAGATCCAACCATCCACGTGCAAGCATATGGGCCATTCTGTGCAAACAGCTGTCAAAATATCTACAAAAATATCTACTGATGCACTAGTGGCCGGCCGGCTATCAGTGATGGTCGGCAAGGCCTCATTGATGGCCGGCAGGCCAAAGCCCATGGCCGGTAGCCCTCAATGATGGCCGGCAGCCCATCAAGAACATCACTCTACAAAGACCAACACATTGTCCAAATATGAGACAGAATGGAAATAGGGTTTGGAAAGATCAAACCTGGAGCGTTCCGTTGCGGAATTCGAGTGCTTGACGAGCAATCAAACTTGTCGCTGGATGTACCTATAAGAACATCCAAGTCTTGAGGATGGTCAAAAATGGGGTGTCTACACAAACATAGAGGGATAAGCAATAGAAATGCAAATAAATGGTAGGGGATAAGAGACTCAACATCACCCAAGATATGCTAGCACTGGTCAATTTCTCAAGAAATACACAAGAAACACCGCTAGAAGTCCATAGAGAACTTTGATGACTTATGAGGAAGAGTCCGGTATTTGCTAATCCAAAAGTGTGTACAGAATAAGATATACTAATCAGAGTACATACAGTCCGAAATGTGTAATGACCATAGATAGCACATGTAACGCCCCCAAAATAATAACAAAAATCCAACTCCAAACACTACTACAAAGTGATATAAATAATGTAAGAAGCTTTCATTAATCGGAGTTAATATACAAAAGGTGACACATATGATATACAATCATAAATTGTTCTTCTTGAATCTACAGCATGTGTTACAAGAAGTAATAAAGAATAAAAGCTAAACAGATATTTATATGCCCTAAAGGCTTACATCTTTCCAAGACTGTGCTTGGTTACAAAAAAATAAGTCATAAGCTTAATACACATAAAGCCCTAGGCTTAATAAAATAAAATAAAATAAATACAAAGTAAACAGAAATTGATCCTTCAGCTCCACAATCCTCTCAAGCTAAGTCATTGGCGGAGGCATATCACCAACACTTGAAAATGGTTTTTCCCAAGTAGGGTGAGCTAAAGCCCAGTAGAAATAATCTAACACAATATATGAATCTTAACAAAGATATAAGTAAAATGTGCATATGCAATGCTTGTGATAAAATCATTTATATTCTATAAGATCATAATACGCCAAGTTTTATATCTCAATCCACTTTATCTCAATTCATTTCAGGTCATTGCATCTCACATCAACTCATGAGTCAAATCCATTGTTATCCAGACAACCCAACTGAGGCTACAACTCAGCGGTTCTCTAATTAATATAACCATTACACAAGCACTTCAGTTTGCCATTTTACGAAAATTTCATCCACGAGAATCGACACCCATGTATACGTGCAATTTTTGGGACTTTCACCCTGGACGCACAAGCCAACTTAATTCAATAGAGTCGATCCCCTTTCTTCTTCCAAACATGGAGTACATCCCCTTTCCCCTCCCAAATATCATACATATACAATGTACTAAGACACAATCAGATTCAATGACAACAATTAAGAGATTAGTTTCAATTCACCTAATGCTCATGCAATTTTTGCAACAATCATAACTATCCTCCACCGATAGCCTAAAATAGATATTTTTAAATAGATATACAATCTCCAAGACAGATAAATTATCCAAATCTCCATAGGTGAGAGATAATACACATCCAACTTCAGCATTTATATAAACATTAATCTAATTTCATATTCCCAATACCAATTTCATTATTTATACAAAATAATTATTTGAAACATTTTAAGGCCAAACTTCATTTTCTTCCAAATCCAACCCATGTGTCAAAATCAACAAATTTAGCACAACACATCCTCATATTTATACCCACAACCATTTTCAATACCTTCATTTGAAAACCCTTTTTTCAATTTTAGATAAACCTTTAGACCAAAACCTTAGGTTTGTCTAAAATCCTCCAGATTCCAACATCATTTACACAACAACAAATAGCTAAGTTAAAAATCATAAGAGAGTGTACAAAGTCCCTATCTCAAAGCTAGAAGTTGAGCAAAGCAAGGAGGAAACTTCTAAGATGCACAAACACAACTCTATTCGAATAGAAATGTAGCCCTTGAGACGCTCTACCTTTTTTCCAAAGACACTAGGGTAGAGAAATCAACGGATCTAGGTAATATAGGGAGAATATGAGTTTTTAGAGAGAAAAGCTCTATATCTAGTGTTTTGGGAAGAAAAGAGATGAAAAAGTGATGTAAAAGTCACTTTCACAAATTGATATACGCACAGTTCGCTCGAGCGCAAGAAGTGACGCTCGGGCGCAGAATGCACACTCCCAGTAATTTTGCAGACAACAGACCAATGCTCGAGCGCAAGAAAGGTCGCTTGAGCTGGGCTTGCTCAAGCGCAGAAAGATCCACTTGAGCATAGAATACACTCTCTCAATAGTTTTGAAGACTTTCAAAAATACTGAGAGTTCATAAAGCCCGCTCGAGCACAAGAAGTGCCGCTCGAGCAGAGGAGCAAAATTCTAGTCAACATGAGTTTGGAAACTAAGTAACCAACCTGTCCTAAACGCAACCACAACAATCCAATAGCCAAATTTAAGGAGACACAATGGGAGCAAGATGTGAACAAAAATATGAAATCATGAAACCCGAGTCTGGGATACAATAAGGGTTGGGTCAAAATCAGAATCGCTATAGCACACACATATTAGCAGGTAATGGATGTTCTCATCAATTCCAATATAAACCAAGAACTTCTAAAAAATTTGAAACTTGCAAAACCATACAAAGAAAATCTTTTTGGATTTTTGATAAACAAAGTAAGAAAGAAACGAACAAACATACACATAAGACCTAAAAAAAAAAAAACAAACAAATAAAAAAAAAATCAAAAATCAAAAAACGAATAAACAAATTAACCCAAGTTAAGCTTTCTCACCTAAACCACATTAGTATGAACTATGTTATAGGAATTGCTGCTCTTGGGTGTTGTCTTAACGTTGTGGTTACCTTTTCCTTTAATGGGAACCCATCTCGACTTCGTTTCCATCCTTCTATTTCTAGGTCTAGGCAAACTCAATCTCGGTTCATGTTTGGTCTCAAGCAACCAAAACAATGAGGTCTAATGTGACCCTTAAGCCCACAGTGATGACAAATAGGAATGAATTTACCCTTGGCTATACAATCATGAGACAATGAAGAAGATGAAATGGTATTTACCCTAGCCTTGAAATCTTGAGTGCTCTCATCCTAGGAAGTTGAGGCTTTAGATGGTGAGAAATGTCCTTCGATGATGTCAACTCTTCCTTTATCTTTGGTCATGTGTTGAGTACAAGAAGCCGTATTCATACTTTGTGCACTTGAAACTTTGAAACTATCGAGTTCCAACTCCGAGGAGATAATTTTCGTTTCAAGCTATTTTCCGGACTTTGAACAAGTCTCCCACGCTCTTTCAAGATCACTATTATTCTCTTTCTACTTATCATGAGCATGAAGCAATTGATTTCTCCCAATTTCAAATATGGAGAGTTTGGTGATCAAAGATTGCATTTCATTTGGGAGAACACTAACTTTTTCTTGAGCTTCCATGAGCTTTTTCTCTGCTTTCTCTTTCCCTTCTCTACTTAGCCTGAGCTTGGTAGACAATTTGATATTCATCTTTGTCAAGATGAAACTCCGTTTATACAACATCTTATATACTTTATGAAGAGTTACTCCATCTATTTCTTTTTCTGCACTAAATGACTCACTGCCACCATTTGAGGACCCTAAAGCGATGCTTTCATTCTCACTCTTGTCTGAAGATGAATTTCCATCCGAAAAGTCAACATTCAATGCATGAGGGATGAAGATACCATGAGATTCACCATCAGAACTTGTATCCTCATAGATAGATTTCAACATATCCCATGCTTATTTGGCCATCTCACAATGAGAAATATGGGTTCGCTCACCTTTCGAGATAGCATCTTGTATTAGCTCTAATGTTCTTGAGTTGTATCCAAAGTGTTGCAACTTAAGTTCACTTTATTGCTCTTAAGGCTTCAGATTTCTCAAGTTTGTTGCCAAGTCAAGTTCATAGGGTAGCATGAACACTTCTATCTATGATCCTCCACAGGCTTACATTGAATGCCAATAAGTACACCCTCATTCGAGCATTCTAGTACGGGTATTCAGATTCGTCAAAGTAAGGAGTGGTGGAAACGTTCTAGCCATGTGCATACTCATGTTGCCCCCCGATATAATCCATTCGTCCATCGGTTACAAAAACTGCCATAAAGGTAAGAAATTGCCCATTCCCTTCTTTGCCTTGAACTTCATTGTCACTCTCATTCTTATCAGAATATGACTCATCATCCCAAGTGACAGAAAATCCTTTCTTCTTCCTCAACCGATTAGGGCATTCTTGAGCAAAATGTCCAAAGCCTTGACATTCATAGCATTGAACTCTTTGAGGACCCCCCTGTATTTTTTCTTTATTCTCCTCAGCTGTAGAATCAATTTTGAACTTATCTTTGCCTTTGGATTTATGAGTTGATTCCACACGATTAAGCTTTTTTTCAAAAAAGATTTTTTTGAAACGTTTTATAAAGGCATCCGTCGTCTTGGAATCAAACTCACAATCCTCATTGGAATCTTTTCTAACACTATGAGTACTATTAAAATCCAAAACATCATTTTCTTTCTTTTCAAAATTCAAATGTGCCTCATAGGTTTGGAGATTTCCAACAAAATGATTGAGCTTAAGGTTATCAACATCTTGAGCCTCCTCAATAGCTGTAACTTTTAGTTGGAACCGATCAGGTAAGGATCTCAAAATTGTTTCAACAATCTTGGATTCCGGTATTTTTTTCACCTAAATTAAAGCTGGAATTCACAACATCACTTAACTTCGCAGAACATTCATCAAATGTCTCACTATTTTTCACAGAAAGGTTTTCAAAATTAGAAATAAGCCTTTGAAGTTTTGAGCATTTAATCGAAGAAGTGTCCTTATGAATAATCTCTAAGATGTCATATGCCTCTTTTGCAACGTCACAACTACGTATACGATTAAACTTTTCGGGTGTGATGACACAAAACAATGAATTGATAGCTTTACTATTCCAGCTACTATTTTGGTAATCGATTGTGTCCCATTTGTCAATTGGTTTGGGGAACATTATTCCATCAACAATAATCGTAGGATCAGCCAACGTGGACATGATGAATTGCCAAACTTTTTCATCAATAGCTTTTAAAAATCTGAGCTTTCCAAAAAGAATAATTGGATCCGTCAAGTAGGGGTGGTCGAACCTTAGAATTCCCCTCACGAATTGAATAGATTATCACAAATCAAACAAGATCTTGCTCCTATAGTTTTGAGTAACAAAGATTAAACGACCTGCTCTGATACCAATTGAAAAATCTAAAAACTCTCGACATATTGTTTTGTGATTATGTTTCAATTTTTAACAGTGAATATCAATATCAATCAAACAATCAGCAACAAATTGGCACAACGATTTGATGTGAAAAAAATCACAATTGGAGCACCTCTAATTATGTAAAAAAAAAATCACAGGTCAAAGCTATGAAACAATCATGAGTACTCTCAATTAGCTAGCAAACCCATGCTAAATTTGAACCAAACTTGATGTGTCTCTTCCACTATCATCTTCACCTTAGAATTGCTTTGGCCAACATTGAATCCACAATGTTGATGTCGAATCCACGACGATAAGCCACTCTGGAATCCACCAAAGCTTTAGACCCAAGTTTCTCGGAATCCACCGAAGAACACCTCTCTCTTTATGTGAATAAAAAAACAAACTCAACCCTTAATGTTTGACACTCTATCGTTTGTCAATCAATCGATCACCTTCTACACATCACGAAAACTCATATAAAACCGCCCTCCAATGTAGAACACTTTGCATTTTTATTATCTTTGAAAATCTGGATGGGTTAAACCCTAAAAGTTGCAAACGGCGCACTTTAAACTAAACAGAATCACGTTGATCGCTTGAGCCACCACTTGATCGCTCGAGTGGTGTGAGTAAAGGCAATGCAAAACATACAGGCCAACAGTTCGAGCACAACATCCACCACTCGAACAGGGAAACAACTTTCCTCAAAGTTCATTTTGTAGGCAGAGATATTGGATGATTTACTTTACTGCTTGAGCAGTCAAACAACTTTGGGTTCGGGGGTGCTGTGCCTCCACCTCACCAAGGCGCTGCCCCGGACTCGCCAAAAGGTGTTCGACCCCGATACATAGTCAACGAAATGGCAAATAAGGATACTCAAGGTACGGAATGTCAACACAAACTCCTCTATACAGGCACAATTCAGGTTAAATTCGCATCTAACACTTGCAGCCTCACTGACACAAAAGAGTGAATAAAATTACAACTAAAAGAAGTTTTGTCAAATGAGATTGCTAATTACAAAAACCTAACAAGTATTAATTCAACTAAATCACAATTAATTATAAATTCTTAATTATTTAGTATAATTCTTAAATTTTTATTCTAATTTTATTTTAATTATATTTTTTTTATCACAATTAATCATAAATATTTAACTATTTATTGTAATTACTAACTTTTTAATTTAATTATATTTTACATCACAATTAATCCTAAATTCTTAATTATTTATTATAATTTCTAACATGTTAAACTAATTTTAATTTAATTACATCTTAGATCAGTTCTTAATTATTGTTTATTTTATATTTTATTTAATTAAATTTTAAATTAATTCTTAATTATATTTTAATTTCTTTTATTTTATTTTAATTAACATATTAATCTAATTTTAGGTTTGGAGAAAATAGGAGTGAAATTATTCTTTTTCTGTATTAATTTAATTCTAATTTTTCAAAAAAAAAATCCACTCTAAAAAATTTTGTATAATACATCTTCTGTTATTTTGGATGGAAAAACTAACGGTAGCATTTTAGTCCAAAATCACATGGGGCTTTCTAGCTATATTTGAATGATAGGGGGTAGTGCTCCAGCCCCAGACCACAATGAGGTAAAATGAATTTAACACAAAAAATTATGTAACAAAATTAACTGAAAAAATATAATTCCTAACTATTCTTCTATTTAATAAAAAAATTACTTGAATTATTATTATTAATTGAAATAAATTTCTGACATCTTTAAAACTATTAATTAACTTGACAATTTAATAATAAAATAGGCCATCACAAAATTAAAAATTTCAAGTGGCATGATATAATTTCTAAAACCGCATGGGCAAATCATATTTTTAAGAAAATATCCAGGAATGTATTTGTAATTTACCTTTTTTTTTTTTAGTGATAAAACTCATATTTGTTTTCTCATTTTTTATTACATTTTCTTTAAGACTAAAAGAATTTCTAATGAGCTTTTTAAAAGAGGAATGTCGACTATCATAGCTAACCCTGTCCTATTTTACTTCTTTCAATAGGCTAGCTATTACATTAGTTATTTTAACAAAAATAAAAAATAAAAATCAAACTAGCTACATTTGGAGAGTCTTGGGAGGCTTTTAAACAGTTTGTGTGGATAAATGTATAAAATAAAGAGTAGCATTATAATACATAGATGAAAAAATAATTAAATAAAATAAAGAAAAAATTATCAAAAAGTCCTATTTACCAAACTGTTAATCCATATGACCCCATATTGATTCTTATGGATTGGTAAGTCCTGTTTGTCACATTTTGTAGACAGACAGGTCCCGTTTTGAACTTACGTGTGTTACAATGTTGAGAGAAATGAAACTAAACATATAGTCAGATGCCCTATAGGATTACATCTTTACAAGTCATTGCTTGGTTACACAAAAGTGAGCCTAGCTCAATATAATTAAAGCCCTTAGCTATACAAAAGAAGAAAAACAAAATAAAGAAGCTCTTGCTTCCCAAAAGTCCTTCCAAGTTATTGTTTTAGCGGAAGCATGTCACCAACACCTGAAAATAGTTTTTCCAAATAGGGTAAGCCAAAGCCCAGTAGGAATAATCTAACACAATATATGAGATTTAATAAAGATATAAATACAATGTGCATATACAATGCCTGCGAGAAAACATTCATATTTTTTTTAATTATAAAGTACCATGTTCATATATTATTCCATTTTCCTTTAATTCGTTTCAATTTACGAGCCAATTTCATTATCTTTCAACAACCCAACTGAGACTATAACTCAGTGGTTATCTAATCAACACAATTACCACACAAACACTTCAATCTGTCATTTTACGAAAATTTCGTCCGCGGGACCGACATCCATGTATACGCACGATTTCAAGACTTTCACCCAGGGCACTTCGGCCAACTTAGTTTCAATGAAATCCATCCCCTATCTCCTCCCAAATATAGAGTGCATCCCTTTTCTCCTCCCAAACATCATACATATACAATGCATTTAAAACATAGTCATGTTCAATGACAATCAACAATAGATTAGTATTAATTCACCTCATCCTCATGCAATTTCTACAACAATCGTAGCTATCATCCACCAATAGCCCAATATAGTTATTTCTAAACAGATATTCAATCTCAAGACAGATAATTTATTCAAAACATCCAAAGGTGAGAGGTATTAGATACTCAAGTCTACCATCTATTTCAATAGTCGCCCAATTTCATGTTTACAATACCAATTTCATTTATGTATACAAAATAAATATTATAATCATTTTAGGGCAACCTCCCATTTTTCAAATATCAACCTAAGGCCAAAATCAACTATAGCGTAACCATAACACCTTATATTTAACCTTATAATCATTCCTACAACATACACTTAGAAACTCCTCTTTTGATTTTATAACCTAAACTGTAGGTTTGTCCATAATACACTCAAAGCCTACCATTGTTACATAATCATCAAATAACTAAGTTAAAAACCATATGAAAGTGTAGAAAATCCCTACATCGAAGTTTAGAAGACCAAAGCAACAAAGGCGAAACTTCAAAGACGTTGAAACCAACTTCTACTGGGATCAAAACGAAGCTCTTGAGGTGCTCTACCTTTTTCTTAAAGGCACTAGGGTGAAGATCTCAACGGATCTAGGTGAAATAGTAGAGAGAAGATGGGTTTTAGAGAGAGAAACTCAAGATCTAGGTTTTTGGAATGTTTTAGAGAGAGAGAGAGGAGTGAAAAAATGATGAAAAAAGTCATCCTCACGATTTGTTATACACGTAGTACGCTCGAGTGTGAAAAGTTATGCTCGAGCATCAGACATAATGTTCCGCTCGAGCGTAAGAAGTGACGCTCGAGCGTAGAATGCACACTTTCAGAAGTTTTGCAGACGAAGGACATCGCTCGAGCGCAAGACTGGACGCTCGAGCATCCACCCTCTTGAGCTTAGAATACACTCATCCAGTATTTGCAGGTCTGCAAAAATACTAAAAGTTACAAAGCCCACTCGAGCGCAAGAATAGATGCTCAAACGGAAAAGCAAAAATCTAGGCAACAAAGGTCTGGAAAAACAAGCAGCCAACATGTTCCAAACACACAATTCTAATCCAAATGACCAATCCAAGGAATAACAAGGGGAATAAGAGATGAACAACAACATTGAACCATGAAATCCGAGTCTGGAACATAATAAAATTTCAGATCAATACCGAAGTCGCTATAACCTTCCCCCTTAAGGAATTTCATCCTCAAAATTAACATTCAAGTTTCAAAACTATGTTTTAAGCCATTACCACAATGATTACAATTCAATTCCAACACCATAACCCATCTACCAGTCATTCAATCTGATCAAATTATGAATATACATTTCCAACATATTCAATGTTTATAATAAACTCGTATTTCCAAAACTTAAAAAACATATACAATGTTTCCAAAAGTGGTACAACGCACATGATATTCTATATTCTCAAAACATGAGCAATGCTTATATTGAATTCATGTTTCCAAAAACCCCATAACATATACAATGTTCTTGTGTTTTAAAACATATGCAATGCTTTTACATTTCATTAGCATAATCAAAATCTCAATATATATTCAAACACCAACAAATAAGTCTAGATATTTCTTTCGGACTTCCAATTCATGCTCCAAGTTGCTTCCCCAACTCCGTGGTGCTTCCACAATACTTTAACCAAGGGAATCGTCTTGCCTTGCAAAACTTGGTTCCGTGCATCCAAGACTCTCATCGGTCTCTCCTCATATGAGGTATCCTCATCTACTTCTAAGTTAGTTCAATCCAACTCGTGAGATGGGTTCGACTCATATTTTCAGAGCATGCTAATATAAAACATATCATGAACCCCATAAAGCTGTGGCGGTAACGCCAAATGGTAAGCTACCTCCCCGATCCGCTCAAGGATCTCAAAAGGCCTAATAAATTGAGGGGACAACTTTCCACTTTTTTCAAATCTCATCAAACCCCATCTAGGTGATATCTTCAAAAAGACATGATCTCCCACCTCAAAAGACAAGGGTTTCCTCCTACGGTCGGCGTAACTTTTCTGGCGACTCTGAGTCGTAACCAACCTCTTACGAATAAGTGCCACTTTCTCTGTCGTTTCTCGAAACCAACTCGGGACCCAACAAAGGTACATCACCCACCTTGGCCCAGCACACCAGAGATCTACACAGTCGGCCATACAAGGCCTCAAATGGTGCCATACCAATACGCGATTGGAAACTATTATTATAGGCAAACTCCACTAAAGGAAAATGCTTCTCCCATGGCCCCTTGAAGTCAAGGACACAACCTCGAAGCATATCCTCAAGGATCTGAATAGTACACTCGAACTGTCCGTCAGTCTGAAGGTGATACGCTGTGCTAAAAGTCAATCTGGTGCCAAGGCACTCTGCAAGCTCTGCCACAATCGAGCTGTGAAACACAGATCTATATCCGAAACAATCGTCACAGGGACCCCGTACGACCTCACTATGTCCCTGATGTATAGGTCGGCAAGATAATCTACCGAGTCACTTATGCATAGAGGAATAAAATGTGCCGACTTGGTTAACCAGTCAATTACCACCCAAATGGCATCACTACCCTGTTGAGTCCTTGGAAGGCCCACAACAAAATCCATCGTGACATGCTCCCACTTCCACTTGGCTATAGGCAAGGGTTGTAACAAACCCGCTGGCCTCTGATGCTCGGTCTTCACTTGTTGATAAGTAAGGCACTTCGATACAAACATGGCTATATCTTTCTTCATACCCTTCTACCAACACTGGCGACTAAGGTCGTGGTACATCTTTGTGCCCCCCGGATACACCACAAGGCGTGGATGGTGAAACTCTTGGAGTACTTCCTCTCAACAAGACTCCAGCACAAATAGACAGTCAAGGTATCTAACACTCGAGTCAGAATACATGTTCAAGCCCCTTTCCACCTTCTCACTGGAGATCTTTTCCTGGAGGATTTCTACCTCAAGATCATTCTTCTGCGCTTCTAACACTTGATTCACAAATGTGGGTTGTGCAACTACCGTAAACAATGCTGCAGACTCAATGGACTCACCAAGATGTAAGTCAAACTCACCAAGAGTACCCAACATCTCCCATTCTCGGATAACGATATAAGCCACACTGCTAATTGATTTCCTACTCAAACCATCGGCCACAACGTTGGCCTTTCTCGGATAATAGTGCAAGTCGAAATCATAATCCTCTATGAACTCCATCCACCTTCTCTGCCTCAAATTCAAGTCCTTATGTGTAAACAGATATTTCAGACTCTTGTGATCAGAAAACACCTCAAATCTCTCACCATACAGATAGTGCCTCCAAATCTTCAAGGCAAAAATCACCGCTGATAACTTTAGGTCATGGGTAGGATAATTCCTCTCATGTGTCTTCAACTGCCGTGAGCCATAGGCTACTACCTTCCCCTCTTGCATCAACACATAACCCAAACCTTCTCGTGAGGCATCACAATATATCAAATAGCCTAAGCCCCTCTTCGGAATAATCTAGACCAGAGCAGTGGTAAGTCTAACCTTAAGCTCTTGAAATGACTTCTCACAAGTCTCGCTCCACACAAACTTGATTTCCTTCCTCGTCGGCTAAGTCAAAGGTGAGACTAATCTAGAGAAATCCTTCACAAATCTACGATAATACCTGGGCAACCCCAAGAAACTACAGATCTCAAAAGCATTTTTAGGTTGTGCACAATCTTGCATTGCCTCTATCTTGGATGAATCTACAGTCACCCCTTGCCCGGATACCACATGGCCTAAGAACTTAACTTTCCTCAACCAGAACTCACACTTCCCAAACTTAGCATATAGTTTATGGGCTCTAAGCAACTCAAGCACCACTCGCAAGTGTTCCTCGTGCTCCTCCTCGGAGGGTGAGTAAATTAGGATGTCGTCCACAAAGATGGCTACAAAACAGTCTAGGAACTCACGAAAAATTCAGTTCATGAAATTCATAAACACAGTTGGAGCATTGGTTAGCCCAAAAGGCATCACTAGAAACTCGTAATGTCCATACTGCGTACGGAATGCCATCTTTGAGATATCCTCCTCCCTTACCCTTAACTGATGATAACCCAATCTCAGGTCTATCTTAGAGAAACAACAAGACCCTTCAACTGATCAAACAGATCATCTATATGAGGCATTGTGTATTTGTTCTTAACAGTTACCCTACTCAACTTTCGATAATCTATACAAAGTCGCAACGCTCCATCTTTCCTTTTAGCAAAAAGAGCCGGTACTCCCCAAGGTGAAGTACTAGGGCAGATGAAACCCTTATCTAACAATTTCCGGAGTTGAATCTTCAACTCACTCAATTCAACAAGTGCAAATCTATACAGTGTCATAGAAATCGGTGTCGTGCTAGGCACTAAGTTAATAGAGAACTCGATCTCTTGGTGAGATGGTAAACTAGTAAGGTCCTCGGGAAAACATCGGGGCATTCACAAGCCACCCTCAGCAATTCAACCCAGACTTCATCACACTCACTACTTAAAAAGCTAGCAAGAAGGAAACTAAGTTTACTCCGCCCATGCAGATCATATACCATTGATAAAGCTCTATCCACCCGATCCCCCAAGAAATAAAAACAATCACCGCTCAAGGCACATACAGTAACCCTCTGACGGTAGCAATCTATAACAGCCCAGTATGACAATAACCAGTCCATACCCCAAATAACATCAAAACTAGACATGTCAATCAATACAAATGCAAATAGAAGTCGACGACCGGCAATCTCTATGTCACAACCTCGATATCCCTACTTCAAAATAACCTCACCATCGATAGATGACTCTACACAAATAGGAGATGCTAATTGAGCTAACTCTAATCCCAAAACCGATGCAAATGCAGTAAGATAAAAGAATGGGATGCACCAGTATCAATGAATACATTAGCAACTGAATTGCAAAATAAGAAGGTACCTCTCACTATAAAAGGAACAGGTACAAGATCTGGCGTTGTAACAGCATACACACTTCCCGTAGGTCTCTGCTTAACCTGCTCACCCCTCGGAGTATAAGCTTGATGCAATGACTGAGCCGAAGAGGCTCCCTGATTGGTCCTCAAGGCTTGTGCTGACTGTGCAGGTTGGTGACTCTGTGTCTGCCTCGAACCAGACGCACCAGACGTGCCACCCGACTAAGGGCAAAATCTCTTCATATGCCCCGCCTGTCCACACTGATAACAAGTGAACGACTACCCTCTCCCTTGACTCTGGCCTTGCGAACGAGCTGAAGATAATGCTGCTCACTACCCTCCTCCTCTCTGCTAGCAAGTTGGAGACTTATGGCCCAACTGACCACACTTAAAACAAATAAAATCACCGTAGCCACCCCCAAACTCGGTATTGGAAAAGTGGACCTCGACTGAGCTCTCTTGGACGAGTGGGGATTAGAACCCCTGTGCCCCTTACTGTCCCTCTGACTGTCCTGACTCTTACTAGAGCCCCTCATCCTCTCTTCATCTGCCTCCACAAGGCGCCCATAGTCTCTAATAATGGATTCAGCCACTCTAAACATGAGCTCGGTCCTCAATCGCTTCTCAAACTCTAAACAACGGTACTCTTCAGTCGCCACTAACTCAGGTGCAAACCTAGAGAGGCTAGTGAATGTGGCCTCAAACTCAGCCACTGGTGTGTTCAACTGCACCAATTTAGGGAACTGGCCTCTCAACTTCTCCCTAACTATGGGAGGCAAAAAATTTTCTTGGAAAACGTTGACAAATGCCGCCCAAGTCACCCCAATGCGCCCACGCCCATAGTTCCACCACTAACCCACATCCCCCTTTAGCTGGAAAAGATGCCAAGGTCACTCTCAATTGGTCGTCCTCGATGCCAAGCATCTCGAACGTCTTCACTATTTGCTCTAGCCACTCATCTGACTTCAGTGGCTCCTTGGGATCACCCAAAAACTCATCCGGACTTGACTGAAAAAATTCTCTCTTCAAAAAAGATGGCACTGCTTCAGCTACTTAGGCCTGGACTCGATTCTTAGCCCTGAGAATATCCATGGATTCCCGCAATGCCTTGACTATTTCACGGGCCCCAGCCATTTCGCAGGCTAAGGCACCTATGGCCTATTGACCCACTGGTTTGGCCACATTGGCCGGACCAACTCCCTCCTCTTGTGCTGGAATATCATCCGGTATGGGCACCTCGTGCCTTTTAGGCCTTCCACGCCTACCACCACCACGTCCTGACATCGTAATGAAGGTAACACAAGAGATTAGCATATTCACAAATGTGCTGAAGCTAACTCACTCGCGTCCTAATACGTTGGACAATAGTAATTCACTCCATCCAAGCACGTACTCACATAAACATATACGAATTTCATTTCCGGATAGTGATTGTCTCGCAACGTTGCCATAGTTCCAATTAGAAACAGTAGTGATCAGGTGCATTTCCAATAAGACTCCTAGAAACCCGTAGACTCGATCAACATCCTAGAAATTAAATCCCATACCCATATAATCGTATAAGCATGTTATCACATAAGCATACAATATATACTAACGCCTTAGCTAAGCGAGACACACTCATTGTGGTAATAACCACTTCCCACGTACCCAAAGTATTCATACCTAGGATGCTCTGATACCAAGTTGTAACGCCCTCAAAATTATGCAATAAATACAACTCATAAGCGGAAGAATAATATAAATAAGATACATTCATATATTAGAGTTCAGAGTTCATTTACAAAGTTTAACACATGTGATATACATTCACCAATGTTCATCCTGAATCTATAGCATGTATTACAATGTTGAGAGAAATGAAACTAAACATATAGTCAGATGCCCTGTAGGCTTACACCTTTCTAAGTCACTGCTTGGTTACACAAAAGTGAGCTTGGCTCAATATATTTAAAGCCCTTAGCTATACAAAAGAATAAAAACAAAATAAAGAAGCTCTTACTTCCCAAAAGTCCCTCCAAACTATTGCCTTGGCGGAGGCATGTCACCAGCACCAGCAAATGGTTTTTCCAAATATGGTGAGCCAAAACCCGGTAAGAATAATCTAACACAATATATGAGATTTAACAAAGATATAAGTACAATGTGCATATACAATGCCTGTGACAAAACATTCACATTTTTTTTAATCATAAAGTACCATGTTCATATCTTATTCCATTTTCCTTCAATTCATTTCAATTCATGAGCCAATTTCATTATCTTTCAACAACATAACTGAGACTACAACTCAGTGGTTATCTAATCAACACAGTTACCACACAAACACTTCAATCTGCCATTTTACGAAAATTTTGTCTGCGGGATCGGCACCCATGTATACGCGCAGTTTTAGGACTTTCACTCAGGACACTCCGGCCAACTTAATTTCAATGGAGTCCAATCCCTATCTTCTCCCAAACATGGAGTACGTCTATTTTCTCCTCCCAAAGATCATACATATATAATATATTTAAAAATAGTCATGTTCAATGACAATCAACAATAGATTAGTTTTAATTCACCTAATCCTCATGCAATTTCTATAACAATCATAGTTATCCTCCACCAATAGCCCAATATAGTTATTTATAAATAGATATTCAATCTTAAGATAGATAATTTATTCAAAACTTCCAAAGGTGAGAGGTATTACATACTCAACTCCACCATCTATTTCAATATTTGCCCAATTTCATGTTTACAACACCAATTTCATTTATTTATACAAAATAAATATTCTAATCATGTTAGGACAAACTCCCATTTTTCAAATATCAACCCAAGGCCAAAATCAATTATAGTGTAACCAGAACACCTTATATTTAAACTCATAGCCATTCCCACAACATACACTTAGAAACCCCTCTTTTGATTTTACAACCCAAACCCTAGGTTTGTCCATAAAACACTCAAAGCCCACCATTGTTACATAATCATCAAATAACTAGGTTAAAAACTATATGAAAGTGTAGAAAATCTCTACCTCGAAGCTTAGAAGAGCAAACCAACAAAGGCAAAACTTCAAATACGTCGAAACCAACTTATACTCAGTTCAAAACGAAGCTCTCGAGGTGCTCTACCTTTTTCTCAAAGGCACTAGGGTGAAGATCTCAACGGATCTAGGTGAAATAGTAGAGAGAAGATGGGTTTTAGAAAGAGAAACTCAAGATCTAGGTTTTTGAAAACTTTTAGAGAGAGGAGTGAAAAAGTGATGAAAAAAGTCATCATCGCGATCTATTATACATGCAGTCCGCTTGAGAGTGAAAAGTGATGCTTGAGCGTCAAACACAATGTTCCGCACGAGCGTAAAAAATAACGCTCGAGCGTAGAATACACACTTTCAAAAGTTTTGTAGACGAAGGACATCGCTCGAGCGCAAGATTGGACGCTCGAGCGTCTACCCGCTCGAGCGTAAAATACACTCATCCAGTATTTGCAAGTCTACAAAAATACTGAGAGTTTACAAAGCTCGCTCGAGCAACCATTTGCTCGAGCGGAGGAGCAAAATTGCAAAGCCCACTCGAGCGCAAGAACAAAAATCTAGGCAACAAAGGTTTGGAAAAATAAGTAACCAACCTGTTCCAAACACACAATTCCAATCCAAATGACCAATCCAAGGAACAACAAGGGGAATAAGAGATGAACAAGAACATTGAACCATGAAACTCGAGCCCAGAACATAATAAAATGTCGAGTCAAAACTGGAGTCGCTATACTCCTTCTGGAACAAATCTCACATTACGAATACGAACATAACACTCTAATATAACACTCTAATAACGTAATATTTGAATGTAATACATAAAAAAAAAAACTTATTAATATACTTTTCTCAAATGTAACAACGTAACGTTCTAAAAAAACTTTTTAGTATACTTTTTTCAAACGTAAACTCTAATGTAACACACTCCAATGTAATACATAAAAAAAATTTCTTAGTGTAATTTTTCCAAACGTAACATTCCAATCATTGTAATCCTAAACGTAACATTATGTGGCTTGACTTTTTCCCACCTCCCTTTCAGAAGTTGAAATAAGCCCTACAGTTCTGACTCCCGCGGTTCTGAATCTAATCCCACAAGTGCAATATGAAATTGATAAACACCAAAGAGTCTAAATCCAGTAATCTTTTGAAAAATCGATTTTGAATCAAATTGCCAAAAATTGACTGTTTTGCCAGATACAGAATCGCCACCTAAATACTTTTGAGAAATTTAAGAAACTCATGACTCGTGCCAAAGGCCACGTGTCCGTCATCACCAAGATTGTCTCAACTCAGGAACTTGGGTACGAGAGGGAAAGGTCATGAATTGAGCACCCCCGCTCGCCCGATCAAAGATCGGCCTTTTCTAATCATGATATGAATCTTATGTACATTATATGCTCTTGTTCCATTTTATTAGGCTAGCATTACTATGTGATGCACACACACACACGTATAAACTAACTTTGCAAGAATTGGAACGTTTGATTCATGTTCGTTTTGCAAAATTGTTTCGAATATGTACCACTTGAAAAAGTGATCACATATGAACATTACTCAAATTATTCCAATTCAAACAACAAGCCTTCATCCATAAGCATTCAAGCAGTTTATAGCACTTATGCATTCATCACACACATAAGATATGTTAAAGCGAGTAAAAGCTTACCTAGTATTCCAAGCCAAAAGAGAAATGAATTAGAAAAATGCATGATTCCTAACTATGCAATATGACTAATGCAACACATGTGATATGCAATTACTAGGCTCGGCTACTAATATGGCATATGAAACAATGAAATAGAATGCAGTCTAAGCACGTATTCAAATAAGTATAAGCAATAAAAACACAGTTAGAATGATAAACTGAGCTTTGGTGCATGCAATACAAATGGATGCAAACATGAAGTATGCTAAATGAAACATGATGCCCCTAAACTAACCATCATAAGCTAGTAAATAAAATGGAGAAAGACATGGGGTTGGAAGATATGCACATTATTACATTGCACTCTCACGAAGGAGAGTCCGAATAAACTAACTAACTAACTAACTAACTAACTAGCTAACTAATTAAAGCTAAACTAATTATTACAAAACAAATGAATAAACTAGCTAAGCTACTTAACTAATTTATTACAACACCATATGAATTAACTAACTATTCTAGTTAATTAATGATAACAACATAACTAGCTAACTACTTTAGCTAATTAAGTAATTACAACACAAGTGCAATTAAAAGAAGTAAGTAAGCTGAATAATTAGGTACTAGATTAGCTACTCCGCCTCAGGAAGCGAGAGACGTTCATGCGCATGCTCGATTTCCACCCGAAAAGCCACTGTTTTGCTTTCGGAGAGCCTCTATTACACAGAAAACACACACATTGTTTCCCACTTCCAGAATAACTCTGCTTTGCCTCCTAAACACACTTCTGAATTTTGCATTAGTGGCCGATCGGCCAGTGATGAGGTTTGTCGGCAACCTGCTGGCCATGGAAAGTGGCCTACCGGCCACTGCTGCCCAGTTCACCTTGCTGCAATAGAGGACAAACAGAGCATGCACAGGGTATTTTCAAGGGTTTGTTTGCACAACTCACTCCTCCTTTTCATAAGCAAATCAAAGGAGTAACGAACTTGGTTCACAAACCACCAACTCAAGTAATTTCATTGCATGATGGCTTATGAACCAGCAGAGTGTACAATTTCAATAAATGCAACAAAATAAGACTCTAACCTCCTCCATTTCATGAGTTGATCAAGGGAAGTGGTGACATTGGATACTTGAATCATTTCATCACTAATGAGTATAAAATGACTCAAGCTTCCATGTGTTTAATTAACGTCCGATTGAACACAACAAGTTATTATCTTGCACACTTTTAGTCCAAAGTTTTAATTACTCCATTTTAATTACCAACCATCCTTTAGTTCAATTGAGTCCAAATGGTGAATTTAAGTCCTCTAAATGGAAAGAGGGCTCAAACCATAAGTTATTTTAGGCATGAAAGAGACATCATACCGTTGGTAATGACCCCAAAGGGATTAAACCATTAAGAATGACATCTCAATCTCATGTTTTAAACAAACAAGTTGTTTGAACAACTTTCAAAGTAAAACAAAAGCCAAGAAAAGAGGGAGGTTGCAGAGGTGATTAATGGTGATTACAAGTATGGAAAACCATAAATAAATGCAATCAACTCAAACAAGAAGGTGTCTAAGGCCTAGAACACCAAACTTATAAGGACTATTACACTATAAGCATGTAAAACAAGGCTCAAATGCAACTATGAACTAAAAACAGTCCTAAAAAAGTGCTAAAACAGTCCTAAAACATGCTGAAATTAAGCTGAAAATAGCTAGATTAATTTTCTAAAACATGGCACGAACTAGGCTAGAAAGCAAGACACAAGGAGAGGAGGCTAACCCCTCCAAATTTGGACTTCAAAACATGATTTTGGCCACTGAAAAATTCGTAAAAATCAGTGTTTAAAAGCTCAAAAAAAGATAGCAAAAATGTGGAAAACACAAGGGTAAAGGCCTCTAAACAAGGTACAAAGAAGGGTGAACCACCCATCAACCTTTAATGGTCTTAGAAACCTAAGTTTCAGCCCAAAAATAGAAAAGTTTTACAGCCCAAAAACAGTTGGAAAATAGAAAGAATAATAGTAGAGAAAGAAAGCAAATAGGTAAAGCCTTATACCTTTGAAAAGGAAAACCAATTCCAAGCAACAAAAATAAGAAAATACACCCTCTAGAGCTCCAACAAGGCTCAAGAACACCTCATCTCAAAGATGAAGAGGTTTGGTTAAGAGTGTATAGGCAAAGGTTGAAGATTTGTAAGCAAAAGTATAGGAATTTGCTAGAGAGAGAGAGAGAGAGAGAGAGAGAGAGGAAAAATTTTGCTCTAAAATTTTTCTAACCTTAAAATATGAGAGGGAGGTCTATTATATATAGAGAACCAAGAAATTCCGTCAAAAACATCCAGCCTTACACGTGGGTGAAGATGCATCCATCTGTGCAAAATAACTGGCACAACTGTCACAAAATATCTGCAAAAGAAACTGGTGGCCGGTCGGCCATTAATGGTGGCCAGCAGACCATATCAGTGGCCGACAGCCAAAAAGTGATGGCCGGCAGCCCAAAAAGGTGGCCAATAGGCCACTAGAAACTGCAGGCTTGAAAGATCAAGGCTTGGTCCAAGAATGAAGCAACAAAGGTGTAGGGTTTGAAAGGCTCAAAGCTGTAGCATTCCGCTGAGGATTTCGAGCATTTGACGAGCAAATAAACTCATCATCGGGTGTTCATGCAATGACGTCCACGTCGTAAGGGCCGTCAAAAATGGGGTGTCTACACATTCCCATATAACACACAAAAATATTACAAAACTCCTGAATGTATTTTTTTTTCAAACGTAATACTCACAGTTTGAAATTATATATTTTTTCAAAACTTACTAAGGAATTTTTGTACTCCTTTTGGAATGATTTAAAGAATTTCACATCTTTTTTTTTTTTTTTTAATGCTACATTGGAGTATTATACTCAGGAGTTTTTTTGGAGTATTATATTGGAGTGTTATGTTTGAGAAAAGTTCATTAAGAAATTTTTTTGAATTGTTTCATTAAAGTGTTATGTTTGAGGGTTATGTTGGAGTGTTACATTTAGAAATTATGTATTTGCCCAAAACTTACTAAAAAGTTTTTGTATTGCTTTTGAAATATTTGAAGAATCTCATATGCTTTTGGAATGTTTGAAGAATCTCATATATCAAGTCATTTTTTTACTCCTTTTAGAATTTTTGAAGAATCGCATATTTCAAGTCGTTTTTGTACTCCTTTTGAAATATTTGAAGAATCTCACATTTCAAGTCATTCCAAATTAAAAAAAAAAAAATACACATGTAAAAATTCATCCCAAATTTATTTCACATCGGTTATTTATATTACATTTCTAGCACAAAAGAAGAAAAAAAAGTAGAAGAAAACAAAATAGAAATAAGAATATAACCGTAAATCTAATTTTTAAATAATATATTAAATTTACATTTTCAAAATAAGTGGGACTAATTAGTTTAAAGGAAAATCTTTGAAACTAAACAGATCACAATTCTTCAAGAAATGATTTATAGGTAAATTTTCCTTAAAAAATTTATTTAATTAAGTGTTCACATGTAAAATATAGAAATATATATATATTTATATTGCCAGGGAACAACACTATATTAAATTTAAATAATGAAAACTATTTAATTCTCTTTCAATTTTATGTCCTTTCTTTTTATAGTCAATCTTATATTTGCTTTGTGTATTTTTTTTTTTTTTTTTTTGAACGATATTTTCTTAGTTCGTAATTCTAAAAAAAAGCTATGTTCCATTTTACTATATTTAATTTCGGACAAATTACACAAGTAGTCCATATACATTTTGTTGTTTGTATTATTTTGGTCTTTACAGTTTGAATTAACTAAATTTTAACACTTAATTTTATATTTTGTCTCAATTTGATTTAATTGATAATGCCATTGGGATTTTTGACAAAAAATAATTACTGAGTTGATTAAAGTTAAGCCACTGAATTAATTTAATTTTACATTTAAAAGTATGACACATGCTTCTCATGTGCACATATTTCATAAAAAAATATTAACAATTGGAATCAATTGAATTAATTTCAGACTAGGTAAAAAATTTAAGGGTCAAAATTAAGTCAATTAAAATTACAAGAATTAAAATGACACAAAAGTCAAAGTATAAAGACCAGTAGTCTAATTTGGCCTTCAATTTATTTATTTATTTATTTTTCCCGAATCATATATTTAAATCTCATTGTTTAAAAGATATATTGACTTAATGGAGGAAACACTCGTTTATTTTCTTTCTCTATTATACTAAAGGCTATTTTGGAAAATAGGTTAAAAGTTAATTTTTTGATTTTTTAATTTTTTTTTAACTCTTTTAAAAAAACGTGTAGAAAAATAAAAAAGTGATATAACTAAAAAAAAGTCAAATGAAACAAATTTTTTGACTTTTAATTCAATTGCCAAAGTAGACCTATATGAATTGGGATTGGTTATACTAAAAATAAGATCCCGTTAGTGAGAATTGTCAAAGATTCAGTTCCAACAGTTGTGGGTTGAGTTAAAAGGATATGTATTAGTAGTTGAACTTCAACATGTTGATTCAGAGGGCACTTTATTTGATCAACCCCACACGTCCGACAAGAAATCTTACAGATTTATATCATACTTTATCTACAAACATCGCATAATGACCACACATTGATGCTGATCTCTTGGTGCACTTCCCTGTGACTTGTCTCCTTCCCAATCACAGCTTTGGACTCTCTCGGTTTTTTTATGAATGAAAATCAGTTATTAATTGTTAGAGTGTACGTAATAAATAATTATGAGAGTTAGTCTTCTTACTTTATAAAGTACCAAGTGCTTGTCCCTCTCTCTCTCTATATGACTGTGAGTGAGTGAGCGAGTGAGTGAGTGAGGAGAGCTTTGGAGGAAACCATGGCAGTGGGAATGGCAGTAGTGAGTGAAGGGGGGAGGGGTACAAAGGAAGGATGACGCCATTTGTAGTGTTGTGTTGCATGGTGGCTGCTACCGGAGGAATTATCTTCGGCTACGATGTTGAAATTTCAGGTCTTTCTCTCTTTATAGAATCCTTCATTTTGGTTTGCTACTTTTCTTTTTCATCTTTTTCAATATGGAAAAATTGTTGAGAGATTCATTTATAAAGATATATGAGGTCTAAGGATTGTTTTATTTTGGTTGTAAAGACCTAATTAATGAAATTGTTTAATAAGAAAAACAAATTATTATTTTCAAGAATTTTTTTTTTTATATTTTTATTCACTATTTCTTGATCACTGATAGTCAGAGGTGACCGATTACAGTGATTGTTGACAGTGGTAGTGATATAGAAAGAAACATAAAGTAAATAGATAGATATGTGACACGTGAATAAATAGATGAAATAGTAAGCAAGTAGATAGATAGACAGCGATAATATAATCTTTCAAATTATTAAAATTTGAAGATATTTTTCCAAAAAATTTTAAATTAAATTTATAAACTGAGTGTCCATTTTTTTTTGATCGGCAAAATAAAATCTTTATTGATGACAACATACAAAGTATGAAACAGTAAATCAATAAAGAGGAGCTTAGAGCTAAAACGAAGTTCCAAGCGCCAGCTGGTAAGGAACCAACCAACAGAGAACAAGAACAATAACAAGAGAAGAAACAAAGACGAAAGAAAACAGTGAGAACTACACAGCAAAACAGAACTACCCGTCTTCAAAAATACGCAGCATAACAGAGCTATCAGCATACACCTAAATACTCAATTAGAACTACAACTCCCGGCTGCCAACTGAAACAATTTACTCCACACAATCCAACCCAATTGAATGCAAATCAAGAACAACTGCTTCAAGCTCCATTGTCAGCAATCTGTACACCAAAGCATCATCCCATAAACAAATAGACTTCCACATCAGACCAAAGACCTCCCACACTACCCATACACACCAGTTCAGTATAACTTAACGGCACAAAATCTGAGTAATACACCGTACCAGCCCAACAAAACAACATGAATCAAGCAGCAACACAACAAAACAATATTACACCAGGCAGCAAAATAGCATACAATCTGGGTAATACACCAGTACATCATGCAAAACAGTAGTACCCCAGTACTTCATAGGTAATACACCAAACCAGCCCAGTGTATCTGTCAAGACCCACCAAAATAACATAGCAGTAGTACTACTTACACCCAGCAACAAAGCCTAACAGATCAGGACACCCTACCAACATAGATCAGTACACCATACCACAGATCAACACACCACAGCTCAGTACACCATACCACCACACCCACCCAAGCACTCCCTCACTTGCCTCAGATTAAACACAAAATCCTGGACTGAAAAATTAAACTCACTGAAGACATGCTTCAACCAAAATGCAACCCTATATTTAATTAAGTCACAAAGGTCCTCCAGATTTGGGATAGTTTTTCTGAATACACACTCATTCCTACACTTCCACACAGACCACATCATTGTCAATGGAATCACCCTCCAGATCTTCCTTTCCTTCATCTTTAACTTCTCCACTGCCCACCACAGCAATAAACACTCCACCGATCCTGGAATAGCAGCTTGGATACCCCACCAAACCAACATTTCAAACCAAACCCTCCACACAAAAGGACACCAGATTATGACATGAGTCACTGATTCAGTGTCACTGCCATAAAACACACAAGCAATAGAATCACTAGAGTTGATCACCCCTAGTTTTTGCAAAAATTCCTTAGACTTAAGTCTTTTCTTCCATGCAAACCAACCAAAAACCTGCACCTTAAGAGGGATATAATTAAGCCAAATCAATTTGGTAATGCTCATCCTGGCACCCATATTATCCACACCCCTCCTGTACAGATCTGCCACTGTGAATATCCCAACAGATGAAGCTAACCATGTAGGCCTATCAACACCCTCTGAGCACTGAACAGGAGCCCCCCTCAAATATTCAAAAAGCTTTGTCAACTCTTGCTCTTCCCACTCATATAGCCCCCTTCTAAACTCAAAGAACCAGCCACCCACTACACTTCTCTTATCAACCACACTTCTTAAGGATTCATTTTTATCCACAGCCAACCTAAACAAGATTGGAAATTCATCCTTCAAGCACACAGGCTGCCACCATATATCAGTCCAAAATCTGATTCTCCTCCCATCCCCACCTTCAACTTAAAATTATTCAAGTAAAATTCCTTGAGGCTACTACACTGCTCAGCCACTGCAATAATCCCTTTCCAAACTCCCGAGTGCCTGTTAGATGGGAAAAAAGTTGGGATACATCCATCAAGCTCTAACCTATACCTGCTACAAATTACTCTTTTCCACAAAGTGTCCTTTTCACAGCCAAACCTCCACCACCATTTAATTAATAAACAGTTATTCACATCCCTAACTTTCCTAATACCCAAACCACATTTCTTCACTGTTTTTGACAAGTCTTCCCACTTCACCATATGGATTTTTCTATCCGAGGCAGACCCACCCCATAAAAATATAGCTTGAATCTTCTCCAACTCTCTAACTACCCCTTCAGGCAACTTGAACAAAGATAAGTAGTACACTGACAATGCTGAAGTTACCGATTTGACAAGTGTTAACCGCCCTGCAAATGACAACATCTTTCTCTTCCAACCAGCCAGCTTGCTTTTGACTTTATCCACCATTGGTTTCCATGTAGCTTTCTTCCTTGGATTAGCACCTAATGGCATCCCAAGGTACTTTAGAGGTAATGCCTTAGTTTTACAGTTCAACACTGCAGCACAGCTATCTAACAGCTCCTTGGAAACACCCACACCGCATACTACGCTCTTGTGGAACTTTATTTTGAGTCCCGACATAATTTCAAAACACCTAAGCACCCTTTTCAACTTCCTCACTTCATCCACCTAGCTTCACAGAACAATAATGTATCATCTGCAAACTGGAGATGCGTTAACAGGACGCCGTCATGGCCTACCTTAACACCTTTAATTAAATCTAACTGGGACGCACGGCTTAACAACTTATGAAGACCTTCAGCCGCAAGATTAAACAAAAAAAGGGACAAAGGATCCCCTTGTCTCAAACCTCTTGGTGGGCTAAACTCCTCCGTAGGAGATCCATTAACAAGCACCGAGAGCCTTACAGTTGTTACATACTCCTTAATCCACTTAATCCACTTCTCTCCAAACCCAAAATTAGATAACATTGAGAATAGAAAACCCCAATTAATTGAATCATAAGCCTTCTCAAAGTCTAACTGAATAAGTAACCCCTTCTTTTTAGCTTTCTTCCATCCGTCTACAACTTCATTAGCTATTAACACCCCATCTAAAATATTCCTCCCACTCAGAAACGCAGACTGGGATTCACTAATGATATGAGACATTACAGATTTTAGTCTATTAACTAACAATTTTGCTAAGATCTTATAAATAGAACTCACCAAACTTATAGGTCTATAATCCGATAGCCCTATTAGATTCTCTTTCTTAGGTATAAGGGTTATGAATGAACTATTTATACCCTTTACCAACTTCCCATTGGTTTGAAATTCTTTCACAAACTGAACCACATCACCCTTCATGACTTTCCAGAACTTCTGATAACACGTCAAAGTAAACCCATCCGGTCCCGGAGCCTTATTCCCATCACAATCCATCACTGCTGATTTAATTTCTGCTACTGAAAAATCTGATTCTAACCATCCAGACCTCCCCCTGCCTATCACTGTTGAGAAGCAACCCCGCAACACAGGTCTTGATGACCAATGCTCTGTGTACTGATTTTTAAAATGATCAAACACCTTGCACTTCACTTGACCCGGATCTTCCACCACCACCTCCCCATCTAGTATAGAATTTATTTCATTTATAACAGTTCTGCCTTTTGCAACCACATGGAAGTATCTTGTATTCTTATCCCCTTTCATTGCCCAGGTAAGTCTTGACTTTTGTAACCATAACCATTCAACCATCCTGCTCAACCTCCACATCTCAGCTCTGACGTCACTTCTCCTAACTTTTTCAGCACCATCAAGTTCTCTATCTTCAGCCAAGATATAAAAATTATGGAGTTCACCCTTTGCTGCCTTCAGTTTATTTTGTGCATTGCCAAAGACCTCCACATTCCAACTTCTAAGGCTACTTTTCAATCTCTTCAATTTTTGAAACAGAATAAAACCAGCCCAGCCTATGACACTAGGCTCTTTCCAACTCAACTCCCAAAACTTTCGAAAATCTTTGTGTAAAAACCAAGCATTTAATACGCTAAAGGGTTTTGGACCCCAATCTCTCTCGTCCTCCATCAACAGAAGTGCACAGTGATCAGAGACCAGTCTAGGAAGACCCCACAGCTTAAAATTAAATACCTCAATCCACTTTGGGTCTACAAAAATTCTATCTATTTTGCTCCATTTCTCACCAAGACTAGAATTGCACCAAGTGAACCTCCTCCCAAGTAATGGTAATTCAGATACCTCACACTTGTCAATAAACTCATTAAAATCTTTTATTCCTCTATCTCTCCTCGAACACCCTTTTCTTTCCCCAATCTGCCTAATCTCATTAAAGTCCCCTCCTAAACACCATGGATTAAGAAATTCCTCCTTCAGCTTCAACAAACACTTCCACAGATTCCCTCTAGATCCCACATCATTAGGAGCATAGATGTTCAGAATAGCACAATGAAAATGGTTAAAGAAAGTACCTGATAATAATATAAACCTTCTGTTGCTGCAACAACCCTTAATTTGGAATATATCAGGATCCCAAATACACAACAAACCCCCTGCAGAGCCATCAGCATCCACCCCCATATACTCCATTTTTCCCCTTCCCCAAACTGATCTGACGTCTTCCTCAGTTAACTCTGATTTCTTTGTCTCTTGAAACAGGGCAATATCTACTTGTCTCTCTATCACAATCTTCTTAAAAAATTACAATAATTTGTGAAACTTACTTATGAGAGGAAAATGACCCTTTACAAGTTATCTGGTTATCTTGAAACATTATGGGATCATGCGACCATTTTCTGAAACAAAGTAAAAATAAAATGGACATTAAACAAATGTAATTAAGGGGATGTTTGGTATAACCTATAAAAGTCTATTTATTTGTGTCATTTATCTTTCTATTTTTTTACATATTTTTTCGTAAAAAATTAAAAAGCATACTTATTTAGATCATTCCAAATACGCCTAAATGGACATGAGGCTATAATGTTGATCTTGACTAACCTAGTAATTTTTTAGAAGACTTACATGTAGTAAGTGGACTTATTGTCCTATAGGTCTTATGGTAATTAATGACTTTAAAAAACGTCATTAATTGTTAATTTTCAGCGATAATTTAAAATTTTTGTCACAAAAAATGTTACTAATTATAAGTTTTAGTGACAGTTTAAAAAAATCGTTACAAAGAAAGTTACTAATTTCCAACTTTCAGAGACAGTTTGAAAATCTGTCACAAAAAAAGTTACTAATTGTAAGTTTTAGCGGTAAATTATAAAAACCGTGACAAAAAAAAATCATTAATTGTCAATTTTTAGCGACATGTGTAAAAAATCGTCACAAAAAATTATTTTTAGCGACGATTGTACTAAAGTTTATTTTCAATAGAATTTTATGAGAATTAAGTTCCATTATTAAGATCCATTGGTAGTTTATCTCAATTTTTTGCCTTACAATGTGGGAAGTCCCAACTTTTGAAGGTGCATATATATAAGTGACGAACTGACACAATTAAATTGGTTGTACAAGTAAAACTAGAGTTTGGACAAATTATACCGGTAGTCCTTACATTTTATTTCTTGTGTTATTTTAATCTTTACATCTTTAATTGGTATAATTTTGACTTTTAATTTTAAATTTTGTGCCAATTTGGTCAGATTGATAATGTCGTTAGTGCTTTTTATTGAAAATAATTACTGAATTGATTAAAGTTAACTCACTGCAGTTAGTAAATTTATAAGTTTACTTTAACAAATATGACATACACCACTTATATACATATTTTTCATTAAAAAATTTTTGTTAAGAATTGTAATCAATTGAATCAAATTGAAATAAAATTATAAATTCATGATCAAAATCGAGCAAGGACCGAAGTACATGGACTATTGTCGCAATTTGCTCCTAAAGTTTTGTTGCTAAAATTTGAGATAAAATTATAGGGAGAATTAAGCTAACAGTCCCTATAATTTGGGACCCGTGTCAATTTGATCCCTGACTTTTCAATTGTAATACATTTGACCATGAATTTTGAATCTTATTTCAAATAAGGATAATTGAAGATACCATTGCTCAATTTCAAGGGTAAAATCGTTAATTTGATTAAATATAAACTAATTTGACAAAAATAAATGTGAAAAAAACATTTTTAAATTTTTTAAATAATTTCTATCTACCAAAGATAAAATTATATAAAATTGATAAATCTTTTAGACATTTAATTTTTTTTTTTACCAAATTAATTTTTATTATGTGTTTAGATGATGACCATGTAATGGATGACTGTTAAGTTTTTAATGTGTAATCAATATATTTAATGTATGAAATGTTTTTAGTTTTGGATTTTTTTTGATTTAATGGATTGGTTTAATAATGATATCAAAGTTGTCATCATATTTAACTTTTGAAAAAGTAGAAACTAATTTAATGAAAATAAAAATAATTGCCCATTACATGATCATCATCCAAACACATAATAAAAATTAATTTGATAAAAATAAATAAATAAATATCTAGAAAATTTATCAATTTTACATAATTTTATTTTTAGTGGGTACAAATAATTTTTAAAAATTCAAAAATATTCGTTAACATTTATTTTTATCAGATTAGTTTATATTTTATCAAAATGATGATTTTGCTTTTGAAATTGAGTAATGATATATTCAATTGTCTTTATTTGAAACAAAATTCAAAATTTATGATAAAATGTGTCACAATTGAAAAGTTATGACTAAAGTGACACAAGGCTCAAACTATAGGAATCGTTAGTTTAATTCGTCCAAAATTATAAGATTTGTAAATCTAATTATATATATTTGAAAATGTAGTTTAAAGATTTTTAATTGATATAGAACAACATCAATGTATGACATTTTGTAAAAACTCAAGCTTATAATCTCATATATTGTTAGACATTTACTAGTTGAATTTTCATAATCTGTATTATACAAAAAAATAAAAAAATAAATTAAATAAATTAAAAAATAGTTTGGTGACAAAAATAAGAAAAATGAAAACGCTCATTATTTTCACATGATTTTCTCTATCTTGGGGTGGAAATAATTTATGAAAATTCAAAAATATTTTTTCAGTGTTTACTTGTTAAGTATTAAAATACTACTTAAATTGCTAATAAAGGTGATTTACAAACTTTGCTTGTATACATAAAGTACATCAAAAATTATATGGCCATGGTATGCTTGTAAACTATAAGCTACAATCACCATAAAAGATCATATCATTTTGTATGAAATTTTTGTACAAAGATTCTTTTTGAATGGCAGTCCTCAATTGAAAGGTACAACAAAAAAGAGGTCGTATTTATTGATTCTCAAAATTTAACATCATTTGTTTGTATTTATTTAGTGAGAGTTAGGGCACATACTTAGGGCTTAAGGCTTTTGACGTAGTAGTTGGATGGTGTCATGTTTCAATTGTCTTTTAACTTATTGGCAGATTTTAGTTGTAATAGTTGCTATTTTCCAAAGATAAACTAGACTATGTAATGAGAGGAAAATGATGAAATTCTTTTATTAAGTCATGGGAGTAAATTTTGAAGGTGGAGTGACCTCTATGGATCCATTTCTTAAGAAATTCTTCCCAGAGGTGTATACCAAAATGCAAGAAGACACCACGATTAGCAACTACTGCATATTTGATAGCCAATTGTTGACATCATTCACATCATCTCTCTATGTGGCTGGTCTCTTTGCTTCTTTCTTCGCCTCATCAATCACTAAAGCCTTTGCCATGAATACTTGTTGGAGGGGTTGCATTCCTTGCCGGTTCAGCTCTTGGTGGTGCAGCTTTCAATGTGTATATGCTAATACTTGGTCGCATCTTGCTTGGTGTTGGGGTTGGCTTTGCAAACCAGGTATTTAACTGTAAATGCTACTTGAAATGGAAATGAAATTGTCATAATAGTTTTTTCTTTCTTTCTATAGCATGTGATATTGCTATGCTTATTATGTAGTCAGTCCCACTATATCTCTCAGAAATGGCTCCACCTAAACATAGAGGTGCAATCAACAATGGATTCCAATTAAGCATTGGAGTCGGTGTTCTGTTAGCGAACCTTATTAATTATGGCACTCAAAAGATCAAAGGCGGATGGGGATGGAGAATCTCCCTAGCCATGGCAGCAATCCCTGCCTCATTTATAACTCTAGGAGCCCTTTTTCTTCCAGAGACACCTAACAGCCTAATTCAGCTGAGCAACGATCATCAGAAGGCAAAGTTGATGTTGCAAAAGGTCAGAGGCACTCAAGATGTCCAAGTAGAACTTGATGATCTCATAAAAGCAAATGAGGTATCAAAAACCATCAAACACCCATTCAAGAAAATCATGCAAAGAAAGTATAGGCCTCAATTTGTGATGGCAATAGCGATTCCATTCTTCCAACAAGTTACAGGAATCAATGTCATTGGCTTCTATGCCCCAGTGCTTTTTCGGACTATAGGTCTAGGTGAAAGTGCATCACTTATGTCAACAGTTGTGACAGGGGGCTCAACCTTCATGTCAATGTTGATAGTGGATAAACTTGGCCGAAGAGTTTTGCTTACAATTGGGGGAACACAAATGCTAGTTTCACAAATTGTCATTGGGAGTATAATGGCAACTCAACTAGGGGATCATGGAGAGTTGAGCAAAGGGTATGCTTTTGTGGTCCTAATTTTTATTTGCATCTATATTTCTGGATTTTGTTGGTCATGGGGTCCATTGGGATTTTTAATTCCAAGCGAGATTTTTCCATTAGAGATACGATCAATGGGGCAAGGTATTAATGTGGCAATAAATTTTCTCTTCATTTTCATTATTGCTCAAAGTTTTCTAGCAATGCTTTGCCACTTCAAGTTTGGGATTTTCTTCTTTTTCGGGGGATGGGTGGCGGTGATGACTGGATTTGCTTACTTATTTTTGCCCGAGACTAAGAATGTGCCAATTGAGCAGATAGTCAGAGGGTGGAGGGAACACTGGTTTTGGAAAAGAATTGTAGGGAAAGAGCATGAAGTATTGTTTTAGTTCAAAGACAATCCAAAACATAGCATACCTTATTCTAAGATCATATAATTGTTAAACTTGTGGATTAGTTTTTGTTTTTGTAATTTACTTAAACTTTTTCTTGATTTTAGGAGACATAATTGGTTCAACATGTGGCGAGTAAAATTCTTTTCTCCAGTATATCAGAAGTAAATATTAAAAAGGTTAAAGTGTCTTTAAAATACATTTTAAGAAATTTAAAAAACTTAGACACTTTAAAATGTGAAATTTACAAATCTACTACTATTTTGATGATAAGTGTTGTTATTATTATTATTATTATTATTGTTATTATTATTATTATTTTATTTCTTTCACCAAATAAATTTTTAAGACCCGTTCCCATACAAATGTTGTGCCAACTTGCTTTAACCAACTTAGAGTCACGACTTAATTTTATGGGAAATTAAGAAACATTTAACAATAAAAACTAAGTTAAGGACCGATCCGTCATAACCAGAGAATTCTAGATTTGGGAACTTAGGTACAAAAGAATAAGGTCACTGAATGATAGCACTCTTTTTTGCTCAATTTGAAGATTGGCCTTTACTAAGTTACTATTTTATAATTTTAGTGATTAATTATTTCAAACAATCCATTATTAGACCCTAAAACCTTTACTAATCCTAAAATTAGGTGATTTAAATAAAATAGATATCATTTATTTTAGATTTAAAGAATAAAGCCATGTTTTCCAAAACAAATAATAATTTTCCATTAAAATAGATTTTTAATAAATCATGGCCATAAACTTGAACTAAAATAAGCAATATTTGTAAAAACATAAAATAAAATAAAAAAATCCAATTTTGCACCCAAAAACACATAGACTTGCTTTATTAAAAACATAATGCAACAAACAAGCATATACTACCAAGATCCAGGAAACTTATCTGGATGTCCATTCAAGCGTCTTACATCCAAAGACATAAAATAAACATGATCCCAATATATGCACTTAGACATACAAAATGCAAACTTAAGCTCGATTTAATGGCTACTAACATGACTTCATGCATAAAAGAGCAACTAACACATAAATAATGCAAACTATGATACAATGATATTTTAAACCGGGTTACATGCGAGATGATTACATGATTAATCTAACCCTAAACATGCTATTTTATTAAACTAAACAAAACATGCAAAATAAAGTGAACTGAAAAAAATAGTAACCTATATAATGATTGTGCCATAATTGCACCCTAACTATAATTATATACTGAAAATATGAAATTAAAAGCTACTGAAATTAAAAGAAATAGCCAGTTTGCAACAAATCGAAGAACAAGCAAGAAAGAGGCGAGAAAAGAAAAGTTTTGCTTGGTTGAAAGCTTCTCTCAAGTTTTAGCCTCACTTTGATTCAAGCTCTTAAAACCTCAAATACACTTTGATGTGTTAAAACTACTGTAAGGTTTAGATCTGTTTGAATTAGGGTTGAAGGTGAGAGGCAAGCAATTGTTTTCACTCAAAAATTACCCAAACTTGCTTAAAAGTCTAATCCTTTGAAAAAGGAGGAGATGAGGTGTATTTATAGGCAAAGAGGAGCTTTGGTGGTCAAGAAAGATCCCCTTAGGGCTTCCCCATCACTAACTTGTGGCACCTCCTACATAATTCGTAATATAGTCCAAGAAAAATAAAAATTCGGGTCTGTTAAATGGAAGTGTAGTTGCACAAGGTGTGTGCAGTTGCACGTCCTTGACAGACTTTTGTATTTTGAGTATAACCTTATTATTCGACATCAGATTGTGGTGAATCAAGTGGCTTTGGAAAGCTAGCTCAAAGGGCTACAATTTCTTTGGTGGGGATCACAATGGGTTAAGCTGGCATCAGTGGATAGAGTTTTGCAGATATGGGCTGGGTTCACTGGTAATAGATTTGAAAGGAAAGTTTGGAATGTTTTACCTCTTGCTACTTTGTGGTCCATTTGGAAGCATAGGAACGAGATAAAGTTTTCTGATATGTAACTAGATCCATATGGTTTATGTGATCAAATTAAAAACCAGGGTTGCTTTGTGGGTTAGAGCCTCTGCTCTTGGTATGCCTTTCTCTATCAATGACTTCTTGTTTAACTTGCAACAAATCAAGTTTTGTAGCAAATGAATAGGTTGAATTTGGGGATTGGGTTTGCGTCTTTTGGTCTGCATTCTGGAATGCTGCTACTGTGATTTCTGTTCTTATAGGTTGGGATTGCCCCTGTGGGTTTAGGTTATGCCTGCAGCCCAAACCCTCCAGACTAAAGAACACCACAGCAGAACATGTTTAACCAACTCTGCTTCAGCTTTGCAGAACACACATTGGATGCTAGCAGTAGCAGGAATGACACCAATCCGATGTAAGAAAGAATAAGTTTTCAACCTTTGCCTCCAAGCTAGCCATACAAAAGATTTGACTCTAGGAGGGGATACATTCTACCAAATCATCTTGGAGATAACCTCATAATCATGAGGTTACGAAATTTTCTCACACCACCTATAAGCAGATAAGATGCTGTAACACCCAGAATTTCCAGCCCTCCAACAAAAACCATCAACCTTATCAACTCTCAGCTCATAAGTATTATTAACCAAGTTAACCAAGCGAGCAACCTCATCCTTTTCCCAAGCTCGAAGCCCTCTATTAAAGCAATCCTCCCACTCATGTAGGCTCCTCATTAGTTCAAGAACTTACTGAACTAATTTCAGTTTATCTGGGGAGATACAATAAAGTCTAGGAAAATCATCTTTTAGACAACTATTACCAACCCACTTATCCTCCCAGAAAAGGGTCCTAGCGCCATTACCAACCAATATGAAGTTATTGCTAATAAGGAAGCTATGTAGATCAGGATAGAATGTTGCCATAGAGATAATATCCTTCCACAACTGAGAATGCATCTGAGAGGCTACCGTATTTGGGTACCACTTGCTTCCTTGAATGTTATATTTCTCGCATAAAACTTTGTTCCACAACAAATTCTCATCCCCACTAAACCTCCATCACCACTTAAGTAACAGGCAAGCGTTAACATCTCTGAGATTCTTGATGCCTAACCCACCTTTAATGACACTCCTAGTGACTTCAAACCATTTAACCATGTGTAATTTGCTCCTGATCACAGACCCACCCCATAGAAAAGTACCTTGAATCTTGTCTAACTCTTTAGCAACTCCTTTAGGCATCTTAAACAGTGAGAGACAGCAAACTGGAAGGCTAGACAAAACTGCCTTGATAAGAGTGAGCCTCCCAGCCAGGGATAAGAACCTTCTCTTCCAGCTAGCCAACTTAACTTTAAATCTATCCACAATAGGTTTCCAAATCTTTAATCTTCCTGGATTAGCCCTAAGTGGCAACCCAAGGTACTTAAAAGGAAGCTTTTGGCACTTACAAGCCAACCTACCAGCAAATTCAGCCAGCAATTCATCATGTACCCTTATATCACTAATCACACTCTTGTGATAATTAATCCTAAGCCCAGATATCATTTCAAAGCATTGAAGAATCGTCTTGATATTCACCACTTCCCCTTATTCTGCCTCACAAAAATAATAGAGTTATCAGCAAACTGAAGATGGGACACAGAGATTTCATTAGACCCAAGAACAATCCCTTTGAATAAATTTAATTCCTTAGCCCTGGTCAACAAAATGTTAAGACCCTCAGCAACCATATTGAAAGGAAAATGGAGAGAGGGTCCCCTTGCCTAAGGCCTCGTGAAGGACTAAACTCAGATGAGGGGGAACCATTCACCAGAACTGAAACTCGTGGAGTTGAAATACAATCCTGCACCCAAGATAACCACTTTGCTCCAAAACCAAAACTCTTCACCATAGAAAACAAAAGGACCCATTAACAGAATCAATAGCCTTTTCGAAATCAAGTTTCAGAATAATACCTCACTTTTTGGTTCTCTTCCACCAGTCAACAATTTCATTTGCAATTAAAACTCCATCAAGAATACTTCTACCACCCACAAAACGATGATTGCTCCTCACTGATTATTCTAGGCATCACTATCTTTAATCATTTAACCAACACCTTAGAAAGAATCTTATACACTGACCCAATTAAACTTATAGGTCGGTAGTCCCCAAGACTAATTGGATTATCTTTCTTAAGCACCAAGGTAATAACAGAACTGTTTATACCACCTACCAGTTTACTATTTCAATGAAAATTCTGCATAAACTGGAAAACATCCTTCTTTACAACCTTCCAACATTTCTGAAAAAATAACATATTAAAACCATCTAGCCAGGAGCTTTATTCCCATCACACCCTCTCACTGTAGCCCAAATTTCATCCTTAGAAAATTCTGCCTCGAGGGAATCTACCACTACTGAGTTGCCAATTGATTTAAAACTACCCGCCAATTTTGGTCTAAAGCTCCATACTTTAGAAAAATGTGTCTTCAAAAAATTAAACACCTCATGTTTAATTCGGACTGGTTCATCATATACAATTCCACCAAAGTTCAAGGAACCAATGCCATTTCTATTCTGCCTATAACTAGCTATAACATGGAAAAACCTAGTGTTTTTATCCCCTTTTTGCGCCCAGTTTAACCTTGATTTCTAAAGCCAAATCCATTCTTGCATCTTACTCAATTTCCACACCTCATCTCTGGTTTCTCTTCTACTTAATTTCTCCACACTAGATAGTTCTCTGGTTTCAACCACCAGATCAAATTCATGTAATTTCTCCTTGGCGTGCTGCAGTTTCACTGGTATAACTCCAAACACATCACAGTTCCATCTCTTCAAAGCATACTTGACCTGTTGGAGTTTTTTAGGCATTATAAACCCTCCCCACCCAGTGATTTGCGACTCTTCCCACACCTTCCTTACCACTTTAGAAAAAGTAGGATTAACAGTCCAGGCATTCAAAAATCTGAAAGGTTTGGGGCCCCAATCCCTTTCATCTTCCATTAGCAAAATTGGGCAATGATCAGACACAATTTTTGGCAACCCCCACAATTTAACATGTAACTTCTCAATCCATTCAGGATCCAACAAAAACCTATCAGTTTTACTCCGTAATGCACCCTTCTGTGCATTGCACCATGTAAATTTTCTTCCAATCATTGGGATATCTGTGAGCTCACAAGACTCAATAAAAACATTAAAATCTCTCATTCCTCTATCCCTCCTAGACACACCTATACGCTCACTAATCAGTCTAATTTCATTGAAATCCCCCCTCCAGACGTCACGGGCTGGGGAAAATGTTTCTAAGCTATTTTATGGTGTCCCACAACCTTCCCCTTTTACTTGCATCAGTAGGAGCATAGATGTTCATCAAAACGCGGTTAAAAGAATGATAGAGAGTACCTGCTAGGAGTAGAAAATTCCTACTACCACAACACTCCTATAATTGAAAAAACTCGGGATCCCAAACACAAATAATACCACCCACACTGCCTTGCGAACCAGCCTCCATATATTCGAACTGAGCCCTTTCCCAAAACAATCTAATATCACATTCTGATAACGTTGATCTCTTCAATTCCTAAAGGAAAAGCATCCCAATGATTCTTTCATTTACTAATTTCTTGATTTTACCTCTCTTCTCTAACCAACCCAACCCTCTAATATTCCACAAGAGTATCTTCATTAAAACTACTAACCACACAAATAAACACTTACCTCCAAACTAGCTTACTCTGATGGACCAATTCTGGCCCCCACTTTTCCTTTGTCCTGCTGTTCGAGCACCACAATACGATCAACAATACTTGTTTCATCCTGCTCAAACTCTACCCCAAGTAATTTACCCATATGCAAAGTTGCCTGAGCTTCATTCAGAATCAAATCCTCACTTCTTGAACCACTATGTAGACCGCCCGAACTCCGCTCCGCGCGCGAGGGCGCAAATTGTTGTTCTAGCTACTACAGTTCGGACTCCTGTCACGGTTTTGAATCTAATCTCACAAAGTACAATGTAAGACTGATAAATCACCAAAGAGTCCAAATCCGACAAATCGTTTCGGAAAATCAATTTTAATAAAAAAGCGCCAAACATGGACTGCTTTGTCAGATTTCAGAGTTGCCACCTTAATGTTTTGTCTTTGGAAAATTTAGGAAACCCTGACTCGTGCCTAAGGCCACGTGCCCGTCATCACCAAAGTTGCCTCGGCTTGGGAACTTGGGTATGAGAGGGGAAGGTCCTGAAATGAGCACTCCCGCTCGCCCGATTTGATCGGCCTCTACTAATCATGATATGTTGTTTTTGAAAACATATGTGTTCTTATTCCGGTTTATTAGCTAGTTTACTATGTGATGCGCACAGCATACAAGTATAGACTAAATCACTTAATTTGGAACAAAACATCTCATGTTTGTTTTTCGAAAATGGTTTGAAAATGCTACTCGTAAGTAAGCTAAGACGCGGATTTGCCACCCTCAAGTGGGCTTAGAAAACATGATGATTTTGCCACCTCAAGTGGGCTTAAAGCTCGTATTTGATGAATTGTCCCAATTCAAGCAATCAAGCCTCCACCCACAGGCATTCATGCAGTTTATCAACTAAGCAAATAGCCTCATGGCAAGTATGCTGTCATGGCAGTCACTTACATACATGCAAGGATGCTAAAGCATAAACACTCACAGTGTATTCCGAGCCAAAACAGAAGCTAATTAGTAATCAATGCATGATCCAAGCTATGTTAAGATGCCTAATGCAACACATGCAAAAATGCAACTAAAATAGGCTCGGCTATCTAGAATGGCATATGAATGCAATTTGATAACATGTATTCAAATTGGTATTTGAAATACAATGCAGTTTGTATGATGCGCCGAGCCCGGTGCGTGCAAAACAGATGAATGATGCACGCATGCGAAGCATAAGAATGCTAATTGAAAATGACCCTAAACTAACCATCAAAAGCGGTTAAGTAAAAGGGAGAAAGAAATAGGGGTTGGAAGACATGCATCACACACACGCACACATATTACAAAATTCGCCCTTTCGACGGAGGGTCCGAATAATAAGTAAACTAGCTAATCTAAGCTAATTAAACTAATTATTACAAAACGAAACTAATTAATTAACAAGTTAACTAATTAGTTATTACAACACCAATTGATTAGTTAAGCGCATTAACTAATTAAGTACAAAACCAAAGCATTCGCTAGCTAAGCAAAGCAGCTAAGTAAAGCAATAAAAAAAAGTCCTCGGGACGAGAAATGCATGCATGCTCGGTCTCCTCGTTCGGAAATCCATCACTATGCCCCAACTTGCCTCTGTTTCTATTTGATTTCAGAACACTGCACAAACTTCCAAATAGCTTCTACTCCAACATGGAGACCTCCAGGAAGGCTGCCAACCACTTAATGGTGTTGTAGACCACCTAAGTATGCTGCAGACCAGAAAAAGTGGTCGGCCAGCTACTTTTTCTGGTCTGCCGACCAGAAAATCCTACCAAGCTCTAATTTGCTGCAACAGAGAACAAGAAGGGGCACAACAGTGTATTTCCAAGGTATGTGTGCACAACCACTCTCCCTATCATTTCTTAAGCTCAAGGGAGTGCGGTTCTCGACTCTCGGGCCACCAACCGAGCATCGCAATGCACGATGGCCGAGGAGCCAAGTTTGCACAATTCAATGTCAATGAATGCACAAATAACACATAAAAGCCTCCACATCTATCAAGCTTGATCAAGAGGGTCGGCGACTGAGAAATTAGGCTCGTTTCATCACTTCAAGTATGAAATGCTCCTCGTTTCTCGTGTTTAGATCAACATCCGATCCAAACACAATGCAATGCAACACACATGCAAACAATCATGCTATCTTACTAATGCGAGAATGGCATACACAATATTCTACCATGCAAACAATGCATGCATGGCAAGTTTAGAAGCTTAAGGCATCAAAGCTAGGAAAGAGCATCTCACAAGAGGCATGCAAAACAATGCTCATTGGACTTAAACCGAATATGGACATACCTAAATCATGCCAAAACAATGGCCAGAATGCTATGAAATGATGGCATGAAAGGCAAGATGGTGATGCTCATGCAATGGCCTATCAACTAGGCAATAAGAGCACAACTCTCAAACATGATTAAGAAGTGACAAACATAAAAGTGTGACAACACTATATGCACTGAAACCATGTATGAAATGATGCCAAATCACTCAAACAACACAAGTAGAGCATGCAAGAGGCATGAAAGCTTGAAGCTAGCATAGGCACTTGCACTATAGCTATGCAATAGATGAACCATATGGCCGAGACAACCCAAAACAGTCTTAGAGCATGTCAAATCAAGGCTAAAACATGTATGGAGTAGAGCTAACACATGCTAGCATGAAGGGCATGAACCATGGAGTATGCAAGGCCAATAAGGAGGATTACGCTACACCTACCAAAACCAAGCATGAGATGACTTCACCAACAAAAATCAGAGTTGTATCATGGCAAAACAACACCAAAAACACACTGATATGGCAGCCCAAAAGCTTAGGCAAGATGGCATACATATTGGCTCATATTGAAGGCATAAAGACACAACTCTCAAATACATTGAAGGAGTGGAAAATGTGAGAGTGTGGCAATGAAATATGCTCTGAAATCACATGCAAAGTGAAGCCATGTCATGCAAATAGCTCAAATAAAGCATGCCAAGAGACTTGAAATACAAAGCTAGTCAAGGGCTTTACACTACAACCATACCAAGCAATGCTCAAATGACCTAAAGCACTAAAAATAGACCTAAGGCAGGTCAAAGTGGTAGCAAAAACATGCTAGACTCGTAACAAAGATGGCAAGAAAGATAGGCTCCCGAATTAGCCCACAAACAAGGCATAAGGGCATAACTCTTAAACACAATGAAAGAGTGATAAACATGAGAACATGGAAGAAGTTTATGGTCTGAAATTACCTACCAAATGATGTCATGCCATGCAAAAGGCTCAAATATGACATGCTAGGGGTCCCAAAGTGCAAGGCTAGCAAAGCCAAATGCACTATAGCTATGCAAAACCAAACATGCATGACCAAAACCACTTAAATCAGACCTCAAGCATGTTAAATCAAAGCCAAAAATGTGCTGGAGTAGAGCATACACATGCTAGATCAATAGGCTAAAACAATAGATATGCTAGGCTAGTGAACCAAAATTGCACTACAAGTGCAAGGAGCATGCAAGAGGTGACCAAACCAACCCAAATAAGAGTTATGAGATGTCAAATAATGGCCAAAAACCTGCTGAAATGGAGCCAATACATGCTAGAAAGACATGCTGCTTTGCAAGGCTACAAGTAGATTTACACTACAAGTGTATAAAGCATGCAAGAGGCGACCAAACCAGCCATGGACAGAGTTATAACAGGCCCAAAAACTCACAAAAACATGCTCAAACTAAGCCTCAAGAAGATAGAAATACATGCTCTTTTGATGGGCCATCGACACAAGCACACAAGACACAAGAAGAGGGGATGACCCTCTCCTATTTGGAGCATCAAAACACACTTTCCACCACTAAAAATCCACTGGATTTCAGTGGCTAAAAGGCCAAACAAAGGCTAAAACAAAAGCCTCAAAGGATGGCTCAAAAGCCTAGCAAATAAGGCATGCAAGGGAGTAGACCACCCCCAACACCAAAGAAGCCTCAAACAAACATCTTAAGCACTTAAAATCAGAACTTTTTTCAATTGAAAGTTAGCCCTAAAACAATATGCAAATAGGGCCAAAGACTTAATCAAAAGCAAAACTTTAAGGGGGCTAGAAACTCACCCTTGAAGAACAACTTCAAAGCAGCAACTCCAACAACTTTTTTTGGACCAAAAACAATTCAAAAACACAAAAAATAGCTTCAAGGTGCCTTAGCTCCAAAGCAAAGGTGTCTTACTAGGTATTTGTGTGCAAAATTTTGAAGAAATGGCACTTTTAAGAACAAATATTGAGAGAAAGGAAGAACTATAGAGATAGATGATATGTATAGCCCTCAGCCAATTTTCTCAACCTAAAGCAAGAGGGAGGAGGCTTCCTTTTATAGAAAACCAAGCATCAAGCTTGTTGAACAAGTTTTAGGCTCCAAGCAATCCCTCTATACATATGTATGGAGGATGCTTTCTGTGCCCAACAGCTGGCATAGAAAATATCTGCAGAAAGTGTAGGAAAGCTGCCGACTAGTTGAAGTGGTCGGCCAGCTACTTGCACTGGTCGGCCAGCTACTTGTTCTGGTCTATAGGAAGAGAAAGTGGTCAGCAAGGGACTGACAAGGCCAAAAAGCGGCTGGCAAGTGTCCAAATTGAATCCCTAGAAGTAAGCTTTCCAATGGTGGCAGCCTTGCATCAAAATTCCAACTGCACAAAAAGTTATGCCTGTTTTGGTGAAGACTGCTCGGTTTCGGTCCAACCGGCTTGATGCTTAATTTCAACCAGCTATATCTCTCTTATCCGGACACGGCTTTAGGAGATTCTTAAGTGAAAAATGAAGCCCCAGAAGTATGATTTCCAACGGTGGTGGCCTCATAGTTGAAATCCAAGTATTCAAAAGGATAGGCCTGATTTAGCGAGGGATGCTCGACTCTCTCTTAACAGTTCATGCCCATATTCTTCCCCAACTTGGTTTCTTCCCTCTTCTTCTCTTTTCTTCAACTCCAAACCCTTAAACAAGGTGTTTTGAAAGATTTTTCAAAGATTTCATCTCTCTTTCATTCATTTCCACTTTGTCCTTGTTCGGTTTATCGAAAAGCGCAACATTTAACAAAATGCGAGCGTCGGAACATCGTAAGAACTTTGTTTCAAAAATATTTTGAAAGAGAGGGTTTTGAGGTCTAAAATGTTTGGTCAGAATAGTTTTGGTCCAAAAATGGGGTATAAGGTTTGGATTTGACTCTCTCCTTGCCAAAGAAACCGAACCTTTGCACTGCACAACTTTTAACACCAGGTAAACCATCAGTAACGCCCAAGCCTTAAGGGCGGTCAAAAATGGGGTGTCTACACACTACTGCTTCAGTTAGCTAACGATCTGGACAAAACAACTGAGGCTGATTTGAACAAAGCTTCTCTTTGGGAATTTCTTTTTGCTAAGGACTCATTATGCCCTCTTCTCCTTGAACATATTGGGACCTTCAAGTTTCTATGATTTTTCCAAACCATCCTACGAGTTGTAGAAACAAATTTCAGAATTTTTTGTGTAGATCCCCCTTCTAATGCTTTACCACTACCATCTTGGGCCAAGTCCTTGTTATGGCTAAAATTTTGGCCCACCAGTCCAAAATCATGTCCTTGATGGAACATGGCCCTGCCGGCCTACCCAGCATAAACTCTTCTAATTGGGCTTGAGAAAAACGCACCTTTAAATGGACTTCTGATCTGCTTCACTACGGCTTTTCATGAAACCAGATGTGATCACATGCCCATCAAGCTGCCCATCAAGCCGCACACCTATATCATCATTACTCCTTTTGGAAGATGTTGTTTCTGATACAACCATCTTATCAGAGCCTTCTTTTGAATTACCAAAGCTGTCAACAGTTTCAGCCACCACCGATGCATTCATCCAGCTATCACCACCACCACTTCCCACGTCACTTAGAACAGTCCTTAGAGCGTTTTCCACATCATCTTGCTTGACCACTCCACATTCCAGGTGTGATGCCACATCAGCTTCTCCTTCATCCTTGCTATGGCCGAAGACTGAGACCCTATCACTATTCCTACCGAAGCCATGTAACCCATCAGAACTTTGGCTGTCCAGATTCAGGCATTTGGAAAATACCATTTGCTTTTCACAAATTCTAACTGGGTACATACCACTACTGGACTCTAGATTGATTACTACATTTACAGCCTCCATGCATTTCATAACTATCTTAACCTTGCTGCATACGAACGACAACGGGTCACCAATATCTTCATCCAACCCAACCACTTCCCCCCATAATCTTCCAATAGAAGTAAATGTTTCTGCACTCCACAGATTCAATGGAACTCCATAGCATGAGATCCAAGTACATCTCTCTTGTTTAATATGCATACCAGTTTTCCAATCCAACACAAATTCACCCCACTTGTTTAGCCATCCTTGCATTATTCTCACTCCCTCAGCTTTCTCCTCGGTTGAGCCGAAAGTGATAACAATATCCCTACCTCTACCATCTCTGATTCTACCTTTCCTCAATCCCCTACGATGAGCTTTATGTTTGAAATCGGCCTTCGTGACATGATGATGTAATCTAATTATCACACTCTCATACAGCCATCCGTTTCCCACCTCCTGTGCTTTCACCCATAGCCTTGATTGGCCTTTCTCCCTTTTTCCAATAAGAGCTTTTGCAAACGTTTTCGTAGCTCCTCTGTTATTTTGTACATCCCGACCCTCAAAAGTAACCTTCTGTTTGGGCGTATTCGTAGCTCCAAGAGTGCTCTGTTTCACTAGTCTGCGTTGATCACTATTGAAATCAACTTCCTTAACCTTTAGCGCTCTATCATCCACCCACAACCCATTTGCTTTTTGAATTGTCATAGTAGCAACCACTGTGCAGTCATACCTCACGAAGCCAAACCTTGTATTGGATGACCGTCTCCTTTTGTTTGGAATAAAGACATCCTTTACAACTCCAAACTTATTGAACAAAGTAAATAGGCCTTTTGGATCAATGGATTCTGGTAAGTTATCCACAAAGATAGTGATCATCTCCATACAACATTCCAATCACTCTGTTCCTTTGTTTCACCACCGACTTCCACCCTCTACCATGGGTTTTCATCCTCTTTATATTCTCTCTAAGGTTGAAATTATGATACCTTTCATCATTGGAAAGCATTTCAAGCACCAAAATCTTAATGGTCAGCCAAAATAGAGTGTTTACACATGGCTATCTATAAAAATAAAAATAAAAATAAATAGGTTTTTAATATTTGGTTGTACTAATTTGATTTTTTAATCCGTTAATAACCTATCAAGTTCTAAATAAAATTTGAAATAAAATTAATAAAGCATAAGAGTATACGGAATGATAAGTGCTTTTTTTATTTTATATCTTTCACTAAATAATTTTTTAATTTTTACAAAATATTTTCGAAATAAGTTTCTGAAAGGCAAACAAAACATGGCCATCTACACACACACACACACACACACACACACACAAAAGTGTCCAAACATATAGATCAAGAGTTTAATTATATTATGATGTTATCTAGTATTTCATTGAGCCCACACTTCCAATTTATCTCACTTATATCGTCAAACACCTTATAACTATTCTTATAAATACCCACATTTCACATTAAAACATATCAAATTAGTCCAAATCAAACCATAATATATAGCGGTCAGGGTTTATACCTGACCTTTTTATACTCTTTGGTTGTAAGTTTTGTACATATTGGTGTTATTGATATCGATTCTAGTCCTATGTTATCATTTGGGAGTTGAGAATTTGTTTGTTGGTAAAGTTTGAAATAGGTTGAGACTTAGTATTTCTACAGACTTTAGTTGTCTGGGCTTGAGCGGTGTTTCGGTCGCTTGAGCAGTTTTTTATTTCTCCTAGTTTCTAAGTTTACAGTCTAAACTTTTGGGAATTTGGTCTCTTCGCTTGAGCCTAGTTTTGGTCGCTCGATTGATGTTCTTTGTTTGACGCTCGAGCAGTGTTTCGTTCGCTAAAGCGGTTTGTTTGTATCAAGCTGCGGGGAAATATCTTTTTCTTACTTTTCTAATTTCCTCTCTCTCTCTACACTTTTTTTGAACCATTTTCTCTCAACTCTCTCTAATTTCTTGCCTAAAACTTTCAATCTACTTCAATCCTTGAATCTTGCCACCGTGGTGCTTTGGAATAAAAGGTAGAGCTCGAGGAGGGAGTTGTTTGATCTGAAAAGTTTGAGTTTTCGTCTCCGTTAGTTTGAGTGTTGTTTTTCTCTTATTCTTCTTTCTTTTGAGGTAGGGACTTTCTTAATGATCTGCATGTTGTCTAGCTTTGTTATATGCTAATTTTGGTTGTTTAGAGTTTTTGAAAAGTTAGGTTTTTTATTATATTCGTATTTTTTAATGCATTAATTAGGAGAAAACTCTTGTTTTTTTGTTGTGATTTGAAATTAGATATCGTATGGCTATTGTATAATGAGATTTTGAGAAAAATTGTATTTTATCAAAAACCTGGATCAGGGGTCACTGCGGTAGTCCCTCACTGCGATGCTTGCCGTACATGTAAAACGACACCGTTTTACATTTTTTTCAAAAGTGAGGGTGAAGGCAATACCAACCATCACACTAGTATTAGGTGGCATACTGAAGACACAAGGGGTGATATAAAGTTGTAACTTATTTTACCTTTTGCTTCATATTAAAGAAAGAATGAACAGATAAATTATGTCATTTTGATTATTTTTTAAGCAAACAATTCAAATAATTTTTAAATAAAAAATTATAATAAAGTAAAAAAATACTCATTCTTTTTAGATTGCATCCCCCCCCCCTCCCTTCCAATTGCACTTTTGATGCATTTAAGCGAGTTTTGAAGTAGTCAAAACATGTATAGTTTGTTTGATTTTAATTTCAAAATTAATCTTTCAAAAAAAATACAATTTAATTTGACAAAAATAAACATTAAAGAAGATATTTTTAAAATTTTAAAAGTTATTCAACTTCAAAAAATATAAAATTCTATAAAAAAATAATGAGTGTTTTTTACTTTATTATAATTTTTTTTACTAATTGAGAGAGTTTTTGTGTGAATTAGGGCCGAGCTAAAACATAGTGCAGTAAGGGACCGAGCTATGGGCCGAGCTAGGTCCAGGGATAATGAGGGACTGATTTATGGGCCGAGGTGAATGGGCTTCGCAGCTTGGAGCCTATTCTTCTTAGCTCGGTCAGAGATAGCTGCAAGTAGCTCGGTCTGGGTATTCCAAACCGAGTTAAATGGGCGATGACCGAGCTAGGCACTGCTTGTGGAAGCACCGAGCTGAGCGTGTCAGAGGTGTTAGCTCGGTTGTGCTGTCATTTTGCCCTGGTAAAACGATCTCACTTGGCTTGCAGTGATGAGAATGATTTAAGAATAAGGATTATCCTTGGGCATGAGACTCCTAGGAGGACTTTGCTAAGGAGAGTTAGAGTCCTACTAGGATTGTGCGAACCATCTCACTTGGTTGGTAGTGAGTAGGGTATGCGATTCCTAGAAGGATTTTTATAAGGAGAGTTGGAATCCTACTAGGATAGGGCTAAACAGAATCTATAAAAACTCATGACAAGACCTATGTACAGGTATCATAAATTTGACTCTAAAATACACAGAGCTTTTGTCTATTGTCTGTTTGTTGACTTAGGCATCGGAGAGGTATCCGGCACACACCTGCCGGCTAGCTCACGTTTGTGTTTTCAGGGAGTAAAGTGACGATGTTTGGAGGAGTATAAACTTGATCAATAGGATTATACGAGAAAATTATTTCGTGTTCGTACACTAATTAAGTCTATTTAAAATTTATTTGAATTGTTTGCTTCAAAAATAATCAAAATGATATAGTTTAACTGTTCATTCTTCCTTTAATATGAACCATACAGTAAAATGCAAAATGAGTTATAAACTCTACATCACCCCTTGTGTTTTTAGGATACCATCTAATATTAGTGGGATAGTTGGTACTGCCTTCATCCCACAGTAATTAATAACCCTTGAAAAAAAAATACAAAACGTAAAACGGTATTGTTTTACATGCACGGTAGGCTAGTGAGGGACTAAAACCTAGGATGTTTGGTATTTTGGAAATGATATGGAAATTGTTAATGCTGTGGGATTTTTCCTTGAGGAATGAGGATTAGTTGGAAACATTTATGAATCATTGGAAAAAACGAGTATTAATTATTTTTGTTTGAAATATTGAGTTTTGTTATGAAATCTATATCATTTAGTTGAAATTGAATATTAAATGTTGGGGGTCGCAAGACTCGTACAGACTATGAATGTTATTTATTGAGAATTGTTGATATTTTGAAAAAATTATGGAGATTCCGAATTTGATGGGTAATGTTAAAGATATAAAATTTTATACCAAATGAATGACCAAATGTCTCACATATCGAGTTTACAAACATTCATTTGATAAAAAATTTAAGACCTATAACATTTTTTTTTGTTGTTGTTGTTATCCTTTAATAGTTATATTCGGCAATTTAACTATTTACAAGTCATACATCGTGCTGTGTGCATCATGGATTATGAGCTGGGGGTTTTATATTTTGAAAATATCATGTTAGAAAACTTGTATAATTTTGGGAAAAAGAGTAAACACCGCATAGAATTTGATTAAGGGATGTGATTGTAATTAATTAAGTTGGTATGTGTGTCGTTAATGGGGAGATACAAGCCAACTTAATTATAAATATAACCCAATTATCCATCCAAGGGTTTTAACCATTTAATTGAAAACACCAACCAAGCCTGACAAAATTGATAAAAGTGAAACACTATTGAAGAAACATGTTGGAAAGGAAAAACAAAATTATCTGAATGAAGGAGGCCAACAAACATATTTATATAAGAGTAATGGTGGAGATATTAAGGGTGTGTTTGGTAAAGTTTACGTTTTCAGTTTATATTTATTAAAATTTTATAAATTGGTTTTTGTTTATTTTTTGTTTATTTTTAGAAAAACATAAACTACAAACGCGTTTGGTAATTAACAAAATGTTTAAAAAAAATTTAAAATATAAAAAGAGTGAGAAATGGCGAGTGGTGGCAAGTGGTGACAGTGGGTGGTGGGTTGCTGGTGGTGGTTGGTGGTGGCGGGTGGTGATGGTGGGTGGGTGGGTGGGTGACAGCAACGGGTGGTGGGTGTTAACCAGTGGGTGGTGGTGGTGATGGTGGCGGGTGGTGGATGGTGGTGGCAGGTGGGTGGCGGATGGCGGGTGGTGATGGTGGGTGGGTGGGTGATGGTGGCGGGTGGTGGTAGTGGTGGTGGCGGCGGGTGGTGGGTGGTGGTGGCAGGTGGGTGGCGGATGGTGGGTGGTGGCGGATGGTGGTGGTGGTGGTGGTAGTGGGTGGGTAGGTGGGTGACAGTGGCGGGTGATAGGTTGTAACGAGTGGGTGGTGGTGGCGGGTAGCGGGTGGTGGTGGCAGGTGGGTGGCAGGTGATGGTGATGGTGGTGGGTGGTGGGTGGTGGTGGCGGGTGAGTGGCTGGTGGCTGGTGGTGGCAGGTGGCTGGTGAGTGGTGGTGGCAAGTAGGTGGTGGTGGCGGGCGGTAGATGGTAGTGGCGAGTGGTCGGTAGTGGCGGTTGGATGGCAGATGGGTGGTGGGTGGTGGGTGGTGGGTGGTGGGTAGTGGTGGTGGTGGTGGTGGTGGTGGTGGTGGTGGTGGTGGTGGGGGTGGGTGGGGGTGGCGGAGGCGGAAGACGATGGTGGAAAATGGTGGCGGGTGGTGGCTAGTGTTGGGTGGTAAAAAAAAAAAAACTGAAAACTCAAAATGGAAACACATTTTTTGTGTTTTCATTTTTTGGCCAAATTTATAAACTGAGACCACTGATTTATAAATCAAAAATTTTACCAAACAAGTTTTTATTTGAGTTTTTAAAATTTTTGTAAATATAAACAGAAAACTGAAAACGTAAGTGTTACCAAACGGCACCTAAGGGTTTGTTTGGTTTGATTTTGGGAGATGAGTTTGGGAGATAAAAAGTACGAAAAGTTGTTTGGTTTGGTTTTTTTGGAAAGATGTTTTGGAAAATTATTTTGAGAGAGAGTTTTGGAAAAAGTAATTGATTTGATGTGTATGAGAGAGAGATTTGTTTGGAAAACTTGTTTGGTTTACAAATTTTGGGAAATTTTTTTGGGAAAATTTGTTTGGTTTGAGTTTTTCTGAAAACTCATTTGTAGAGAAATTTTCCCAAAAATTTTTGGGAAATTCAAACCAAATGAACCCTAAATTTTTTATCAAATAAATGATTAAAGGTCTCACTGTGGATCCACTTTCCACACCCATGTAAGACATTTGATTATTTATTTAATAAAAAATTTAAGACTTATAACATTTTCTTTTATATAAAATTATTTATTTAATAAAAAAAATTAAAATCTATAACATTTTCCTTATATAATATATAAAACTACGATATGCTCTTAGAAAGTGCATACTGCGTTAACAACATTACAAAATTTGTAACATAAATCTTGGAAAAGTATATAATTTTCTCATCACGAAAAGTATTTTTTTTTTTCTCACCCCCAAGAACTATAATTTTCATTTCAATTCTTCATTCATAAATTTTTATCACAAATTAGCATATAACACATTACAAAAATTTATAAAAAAAAATCTCAACTTTTTTACAATATGCTTTTTTTGAGTGCACGTTATAGATTTCTCTATACAGACTAATCAATTAATAGATGAAAATTATCAATCAATCCTTATCCACACAAATATATACATATATTTGACATCTAAAACAAAATTACGAAGAAAATAATTCAATACATTATCTTTTCTGAAACCCAAATCTATTTTAGTCACAAATTATGCACTTCTCATAGCATGATTCTCACATAAATGTAAAATCACCCCCAAGAATTAGTTTGAGTTTTTTGAATTAAATTTTTTGAAAATTGAGTTTTTTTGTTTTCGCATTTTTTTATTTTTAGTGAATATTTTTAAAATTTTAAATATTTTTTTTTTTACTTTTTTAGATGTACTTTACTTAGATGTATCTAAAAAGTAAAAAATTTATGAAAATTAATAAATACATAAAAATGTAAAAAATATACTGAATTCTCATATTTTTTTTTTGTATTTTTGGTATTTAGTGAATTTTTAAAAGATTTTTTTCAATTTTTTTTTTTTTTTTTACTTTTTAGGTATATGTATGTTAGGTATGTTTAAAAATTTTAAAAATTGCTCAAAATATTTAAAAAATTTAGTAAAAACAAAAAAACACGAAAAATAAAATATTAAAATTTTCTGAAAAGTGTTTTTAAAAAATGATAACCAAGCATAGTAAACAAACACACATCACTATAAAAAATTAAGATTTTAGAGATCAAAATTTAGAGACAAAATTATTTATTAGGGATCAAATATTTTTGTTGCGAAAGTGTCGTTATTATATTTTTAGCAACGAAAATTAGACATTAGTGATGAATTATTATCTTTTTGGGATCAAATTTTTTATCTCCAAAAATAAATTATTTTGAGACCAAATTATTTTGTCCAAAAAAGTGTATTTATTAGTGACATTTTCAAAATTTTATCGTTAAAAGTCTTATTTTTGACTTTTTAAATGATCTTTTAGCGACTATCCTCACAATAATAGAAATCGGTTCTTAAATGCCATTTGCATCAAAATTTTTATATTTAAAGACCAAAAAATTTAACCTCTAAAACTCATTTATGGTGTAGTACATCCAGCAAAATCATCTAAGAAAAAACAAAGAGAAAATCCATGTTCTTCTATTTATTGTTCATATGAATCCAAGTAAAATTTATTATTATTATTATTATTATTATTATTGTTACAGAAATAAAACTTAAATCATCTTAATTTATCAAACCTTTTTATATATATTTTTTGACCAGTCGTAATCTTCAACACACACATATATTGCAGTGTATAGAAAATAACTCACAGAAGGGGAAAAAAAGAAAAAAGGAAAAAACAATGAAGTGTGTAGAGAAAAATAATTACCTTTGCGATTGATTCCACAATACTAGTAGAACAAAAGAGAAATTTGAGGAGGGTTTCTTGTAAGAGTGGAAACTGCCTCAAAAAGTGAGTGTCGACAAGGTAGGAAACAAGAAATATTAGGGATTTTCGTTTAATGTTTTTCATAACACTTACAAAATATCATTGAAGTTTTAAATTTACTTAATTTTACAAAACTTTTGTGAAAAGCTATTATAATTAAAATAAATGTTATTAAAAAAGTAATATTATCCACCTAATAGTTTTTACAACATTTTTACAAAATAATATTAACCCGCAATATTTTATAACATTTTTAAAAATATATTATATTATCAAAAATAATATTTGTTGTAGTATGTACAGCTTTCATTGTAATATATGTGATGCGTAGCATGTGGGTTTGACAATGAAGCATAAGAGCATCCGCATCTACCTCTGCAAATTTTGAGTCAAATCATAATCTAAAATTTACTTCTGTATTTTACTTAGTCTTTTTTTTATATACACATTCCATTAAACTCTCTATTTTAAAATTCTATTTCATTAAAATATTATTTTTTATTGTGTCGTGTTTTAATTATTTTGTGGCAAATAAATTTATTATGTTTTTAATTATTTGTTTTAGTAATGAAAAATGGATTATAATTGAATTGGAAAAGTTTAATTAAATCATTATAATCCTTAAATGCTTCTTGTGTTTAATCATATTTTTGGAGTGCAAAATGATGTTAAAACAAGTATAAAATAAGACACAAGATAGCACCAGAGTAATAACAGAACAACAGCAACACAGGAGCCACGGTGGCTGACCGGCTGGTCGACCGGCCGGACGACCGGTTAAGCAAAATTTTAGTATTTTTCTTCTTCTCATGGGACATCCGGAGGGACATCCTGGGGGACGACCCCAGCTTTGCTCCAGTTCAGTTTTGCTCCAGTTCGAAGATGGTGAGAATGAAATTTGTGTGATAGCTCTGGTAAGTGTTGACAGTAATGGTGGTATGAGAGATTGTGTTCTTGTTGGCGGGAGAAAGAAGCGCAAGAAAGAAAATATAATAAAAAATTGATTACTCTATGAACAGTTCCTCGTTTCATCAGAGGAAAAACTGTAGATTTTTCAAAATGAATGAAGCCCATAGCGAGTCTAATGCATCAACATATTTACAGTTTGACTCTCTACAATAGCGTCAAAGTCGTTGTAGCGACTCTGATGCTGATGCTCTAAGACTATAAATTTTTCAACTCGCGAGAATTTTTTATTAAGGCCAAGTTTGGGAAGACTAAAAAAGTGCACTTTTTGTCTTTTTGGACTAAAAAATTGAGGTTGAAAATATGGATGTTTGGGTTAACTTTTTGACTTTTTATTGAAAAATGTGTAATAAAAAATTGTAAAAATTGATTTGTAGAGAAAAATTTGAATTGGGAGTTGTGCAGCCGTAATTGTTGACTTTTGGTGAATAGTGTTAACTTTTTAGCTTTTTGAGTAACTTTTTGACTTTTTGACTTATTTGGGACTTCCCAAACTTAGCCTAAATATATGATCAAATATTTCACATGATTATATTCGTATGAGATATTTAATAATTTATTTAATAAAAAATTTAGAATTTATAACGGTTTCGTTTGGTGGAGTTTTCAAAATATAGTTTCACACTCACTTTTGAGTGTGGTGTTTGTTTAACGTTTTCAAAAATTAATTCCACATTCACTTTTGAAAACTCTTTTCAAGGCGGGAAAATTTAGACTAACCGGTTGTCCAATCTTTTGACCGGAATAGTGTTCGGTTTTTTATTTTTTTATTTTATTTTTTTTCTCCTGTTATTTTTATATTACAAAAAAATAATATTTGTGAATTTTTTTTTTTAAATTTTTATATGAGTTTTGAATAGAATTTTGAATTGTGTGTTTAGTTATGAGTTGTAAATTTTTGTATCAAATATCATATGTCACATCACTCAATTTAAACTCAATTTAAAACTTTTTTCAAAACTCATAATCAAACAAATTTTTCACACTCAAATCATAATTTTAAAACTTACAAACTCAAAATACAACTCTATTATCACATTATAATTCTAAAATTTTACCAAACACTACCAACATTTTTCATTAAATAATGTGTGGTTGTTGAGAATTGTTAGGGATTGGTTGTTGTCAGTAGCAGTGAGCAATGGTTATTTTTCAATACTTTATTCATCATGAATATCTCAGGGTGGGCTTCTCTTCAATTTTTAATTGAAGAGGTGTTATTAAATCTATTGGGTTAACTTTTAGATCCTGTTTCCATAATTGAAAATATTTATATTTAAAGATTTATCAAATATATTATTTTTATAAAAATTTAAGTCGATTTAATAACTATAATTATGTGTTTTTATCAGTTTTGGCATGAATCGTTTATTTTATAACTGTTTATTTTTTTATACAAAACGAATCCAAATATGTAGATGTCATTATCCGATACTTAATTTTTTACAAACATAATATACTAGACAAATTCTAAAATATAAACTATTTAAATTGTCGGAACCAAATCCGAAAATAGGCCGAATAAATCTAACAATACTTTTTTTTTCAGGTCGATTAAAGACGGAAGAAAAGTCAAGTTCTTCTATTTTTTATATTTCCTCAGTCTCAAAATATTAGTCCTTATTTCATTTTTCATTGTCTCAAAATATTATTCCCTCTTTATAAATCAAGTACAAAAATAATATAAATTTCTTATTTTACCCTTCTTTTAAATTAATAAATAATTTAAAAAGTATAATTATGACATTGATATTCTTAAAAAATATACTATCAAAAGGATAATTTTGAAAAATTAACTTTTTTTCAAATACAATAAGTGTACTACCAAAAAAAAGTTAGATTCCTCAAAAGGGACCAATATTTTGCGACGGAGGGAGTAGGTGAGTGACAATGATATTGATCTCTCGCGTTGGACTTCTCTGTGACTTGCGATCTCTCTTTTTAGGCATCTGCTGGGGATGCTCTGAGTGAGTGAGTGAGAGAGGGAGAGAAAAGACAGCTTTGGAGGAAGCCATGGCAGTGGGAATGGAAGTAGTTAGTGAAGGTGGAGAGGGGTACAAAGGAAGGATGACATCATTTGTTCTGTTGTCTTGCATCGTGGCTGCCACCGGTGGAATCATCTTCGGCTACGATATTGGAATTTCAGGTTTTCCTCTCTCTCTCTACAATCTTTCATTTTTTTTTTTTTTAATCCAATAATCAGTGTATAGTAAGGGTGATCCCAAAACAACAAGGGGATAAATCGAGGAATTGTAACTTTTGTGACTAACCGGTTAGTCACCAAGTCTCTTTGTGGAGAAGATTAGGCACAGCAGTTATTACTCTACCTTTTGGGAGGTTGTTCAGAGTTTTTTTTTTTTTTTTTTTTGATAATTTGAACAATTCATCTTGCAGGGTTCGTTAATAATATTATTTATGTAAAAAATAGAATTAATCAGATATTTATAATCTCATGATTTAGTCGTAATTGTTTTTAGAAGTTTATGAAAGTTATGTTAACCTTAAATTTTTATAAAAATAAATGTGCTTTGGTTATAGAGTATATTCAATCAACTTGATTTTTTATATGGATGGTCTAATTGACAAACTCTATAATATGAACGATTTAGATTATCGAAAACACTCAGAACAATCTCCTACAAAAGACGTAGTAATAATTGCTATGCCTAAGGCGGAATGATCTGAACTGTTTATATTGTGGGGTTCGTTAAGAAAATTATTTATGTAAAAAATCAAGTTAATCGGATATTCATAACCCCATGATCAAGTCTTAATTGTTTTAAAAAATTTATAAAGGTTATGTTAACCGTTAATTTTTAAAAAACAAATGTACTTTAGTTATAGGACTACAGATATCCAATCAAATTAATTTTTTACATGAATGATTTACTTAACGAACTCTATAATATGAACAATTCAGATTATCAAAAAACACTCGGGACAATCTCCCACAAGAGGTGCCTTGAGGCATAGCATATCCCCCATTCCGCCTAAGGCACAACAGTACCCTTCTCTATGACTTATTCACCAAAAAAAAAAAAAAAAAAAAAAATATCCCATCTCCATTTAACTCTTACCAGAGTGGTAGTGGAATAGAAAAGGATCCTTTAACAGAAGAGGTTCTTACGTGTTAATTTAACAATTAATTATTAATTTTTGTTCATCAAAAAATGAAAAAATAAATGTATAATTATTTTTTTTTTAATTTAGTCAATTTTATTTTATTTATTTATTTTTTATTCATCTAGTATATGATGACCTAAAAAAAATAAAAAAATAAAAATTGTTAAAGACTGAAAAAAAAAAACCCTGATTATGTTTGCTTTGTTTTTTGTTTTATGTTTTAATGAATTTTTTTTTTCTCCATATATTTGAATTTTCTGTTCTATTACTCTTGTAGTTAGTCTAGTTGAGTACAACTTATATAAAAGTGTCCGACTTTGGAAATTTTTAAAATTAAAATTAATAGAAAAATTACTAAAAGGGTCAATCTCAAACCACGCATTAATGGAGGGCATGCCGAAATAAAAGACGAAATTACTCTTCGCGCCATTTATATTTGGCCGTTTTCTCATTTTGTCTCATAAGTAGTTTTTATTTTATTTTATTTATTTATTTATTTATTTATTTATTACTTTTGACCCTTTATATTTCAAATTTTCCATTACACCAAAAGCTAATTTATGTCTACAATGAGAAAAAAAAAAAAAAACAAACAAAACAAAAAAATAACATAAAGATAGCCAGGTGACATCAAAATATTTTATTGTAGAAAACACTGATGTAGACCCTTTTGTGTAACCATATGCACCATTTCAAAAGGTGTGTACCATATGGATGTTATGCATTTTTATAGTAAATATTACAAATACATTTTTATGGTAATGTTATACATTTTTTTATCCAAACATTTTCTAATAACAAAATGTGTAAAAATACCTCAAAAATGTGTAACTTCATTTTTCAACCACAAATTGTCATAACTTCTAACAAAAAATTATATAACATTACCACAAAAATATGTAATACATCATAAAAACACATAGCAATGTGCATATGGTACACACCCTATAAAATTTTCCTTATACATGACTCACATCTCTTACACAAATCCAAATCCCACTATAATATTATATTTTTTATGTTATGTGGCAGTTAACGTGATTCTTTTTTATCTATTTTTGCAAAAAATTTAGTTTTAGGAGTAAATTGAAAAAAAAATAAAAAATCTGACTGTCAACCGATTATTTTGAGGTCAAGGCCCGCAAATGCTGTGATATCCTCATCTAATATCTGCTTTTTTTATTCGATAAAAAAAATTTCAGAATCCGTGCATTGGGAGACAAAATTATAACATTTGTAAATCTTTTTATTTACTTTTGTATAGTTTTTGAAAAAGAAGTAAAGCTTTTTAATTGATATATAACGACAACAATGTATGACTTTTAATTGTAAATATCTACTAATTAAGTTCATGATAAATAATATATTATATCAAATAGTCATATCGAATAAAAATTCAAAATTTTAATCTCGTGTATTGTAATACACTTTGATTTCACTTTTTATTTTAAAAATTCTCACTAGCCTCTTAACTTCATTTAATCAGCTTTATTGGTAATTTTGTCACCCAAAAAAAAAAAAATTTGTAACTTGTACAGTTCATACTCTTTGACTCTAACCATGGGTTATCCAGACAAGAGATCTACCTAGTTATGTGTTATTAATCATTTTGTCATTCAGTGAAAAAAATTATAAATATAAAAAGAATTACATCAAAATTGATAATTATAATCTGACAATACAGAATTAGAAACCCAATAACCATCATAAGAAATAGCCTATAATTGAAGAAAATAAATAATTCTTGAAATAATAATTGGAGAAAGTGAGAGAAGATAGAGATGAGCGAATAGAGAGAGAGAGAGAGAGAGGCACAATTGTTTCTATGAATTGTACATGTTTATTACACAAAGAAGGCACTCTATTTATAGAGGATGCCTTGGATGTTTGAACAATTAAATAACATAATGCTACACTAACATAATGCTACACTACACTAACATAATGCTACACTACACTAACAAACACAATGATGATACACTAATATACACTAACATAATGCTACACTACACTAACAAACACAATGATGATACACTAATATACACTAACATCCCCCCGCAAACTCAAGGAGGGAAAGCATCAACCAAGTTGAGTTTGGAAACAAGATCATTGAAGCGGCCAGGAGGATGAGCCTTAGTGAAGATATCAGCGGGTTGATCGACGGAAGCGATAGGGAGAAGACGAACAGTACCATAGGTAACATGCTGGCGAATGAAATGACAATCAATCTCAATATGTTTGGTGCGATCATGAAAAACATCATTGTGAGCAATCTGAATGGCACTCTGATTGTCACAATAGAGAGGGGTAGGATCAGAAGAAGAAACACCCATATCAGCAAGGAGCCAGCGAAGCCAGAGAAGTTCCTGAGTAGTATCAGCAAGAGCTCGGTATTCAGCTTCGGTGCTAGAGCGGGCAGTGAGGGATTGTTTTTTGCTACGCCAAGCAAGAAGAGAGTCCCCTAAGAAGAAGCAGAATCCCGTGGTGGAGCGTCGATCCGTAGGATCCCCAGCCCAATCAGCATCGGAAAAGGCACGCAGTTCAAGAGAGGAGGAAGCAGAGAAGTGAAGACCATGGAACAGAGTGCCTTTGAGGTATCGAAGGATGCGGAGTAGAGCAGTATAGTGGGGAGTGCGAGGAGCCGACATGTACTGACTGACAATGTGAACAGCATAGGCAATGTCAGGACGAGTTACTGTGAGATAGACAAGGCTGCCGACGAGTTGGCGATAAAGAGTAGCATCAGAGAGAAGAGTCCCATCGAGAGGAGTGAGACGAATCTGAGGATCAACTGGAGTAGAGGTAGTTTTGCAATCAGTCAGACCAGCACGAGCCAGAAGATCGGATGCATATTTGGCCTGGGACAAATATGAACCAGTAGAATCATGAGAGACTTCAAGGCCTAAGAAGTAGTTAAGAGTACCAAGGTCCTTCATCTCAAACTGGCGGTGGAGAAACTGTTTGAGGTGGAGAATACCAGCTTCATCATTACCAGTGATAATCATATCATCCACATACAAAAGAAGAAGAGTGGTACCATGAGAAGTAGTCCGGATAAAAAGAGCAGAGTCATAGGAGCTAGAGGTGAACCCAAAATCATGAATGGTAGAACTGAACGTAGCAAACCAAGCACGAGGTGCTTGCTTGAGGCCATAGAGAGCACGTTGTAGTTTTGCAAACCTGATGAGGGGGAAAAGTGGACCCAGGTGGAGGTTGCATGTAGACCTCCTCAATAAGATGACCATTGAGGAAAGCATTTTTGACATCCATCTGAAAGAGCCCCCAGTGGCAAGCAGCAGCAACAGCAAGTAAACTGCGAACAGAGGTTAGCCGAGCAACAGGAGAGAATGTCTCCTCATAATCAATACCATATTCCTTGTTGAAACCCTTAGCAACAAGACGAGCTTTGTAGCGTTCAATAGAGCCATCAGAATGTGTTTTGATTTTGTAAACCCATTTGCAGCCAATGGCAGTCTTGCCAGGAGGAAGATCAACAAGATCCCAAATATGAGCTTTGTCCAAGGCCTGTAGTTCATCGGTCATAGCTTGCTGCCAAAGAGGATTAGTACAAGCCTCACGATAGGAGGTAGGTTCATAAGTAGAGAAGGCAGCAGACCCAACAATATAATCACGAAGATGGATAGGAGGTTGAGTTACCCGGCGTGGTCGACCCGTAGGAGGATCGGTGGGAGGAAGAACCGGTGGAGAAGGAGGTGTGGCAATAAGAGGTAGACCTTCAGGGAGAGCAGGCTGGACAGGATTAGGAGTGAGCAAGGGCGTCTCGATGGAGGAGGAACCTGTATCAAAATCAGCAGAGAAAAGATCTACAGAAGGATTAGTAAACAGTACAGTAGTGGAGAGTGCGGGCAAGTGAAAAGAGGATAGCGAGGAAAACATTTGGTGCTCCCAGAAAACGACATGGCGGGAGATACGAAGACGTTTAGAGAGAGGATCCCAACAGCGAAAGCCTTTATGTTCAATTCCATACCCAAGAAAGCAACAAAGACGAGAACGAGGTTCAAGCTTGGTGTGTTCATGGGATTGAAGTAGAACAAAGCAGGCAGAGCCAAAAACCCGGAGATTGGCGTAAGGAGGGGGAGTGCCATGCAGACGTTCAAAGGGAGTTTGATTATGGATGACAGGAGAAGGAGCACAGTTGATAGTGTAAACAGCAGTGAGGGCAGCTTCCCCCCAAAAGTTTTCAGGGCAGGAAGAAGAGAGAAGAAGGGCGCGAGTAGTGTCAAGAATATGCCTATGTTTCCGTTCAGCACGGCCATTTTGCTGGGACGTGCCAGCACAAGAACGATGAGGCAGTGTACCATGATGCTGAAGAAAGGAAAGGAAATCAGAATCCCGATATTCCATAGCATTGTCAGAGCGAAAAATTTTGATGGTTTTGGAGAATTGGGTGTGGACCATTTGGGCAAATCTATAATAAATGTGTTTAAGTTCAGACCTAGTTTTCATGAGAAAAAGCCAAGTAAACCGGGAAAAATCATCAATAAAGACAACAAAATAGCGGGATCCCCCCATAGTAGTAGTAGGGGAGGGCCTCCAAATATCGGAATGGATAAGATCAAAAGGTGCAAGGGAAACTGAAGTACTTTTATTAAATGATAAAGCAGGTTGTTTGGCAAGTTGACAGGGGATACAATCGAAATTATCGGGAATTACATGACCCAACTGTCCACTAGAAACCAAAGACCGTAAGCGATTAACAGAAATATGCCCTAAACGACAATGCCAAAGATGAAAGGGAGATAATGAGGAAGTAGATGTAGGAGCAGCAATCGGAGGAGAGGCAGGAACATGAAGGTGAATGAGTTCATAGAGACGTCCATGCTTACGGCCGATCCCAATAGTCTGCCCCGTCTGAGGGTCCTGTACCAAACAATCAGTAGCAGAAAATGTGACAGTTAGACCAAGTTCACATAATTGACCAATGGAAATAAGGTTTAAGGTAAGAGCAGGGATATGATAAACTTGAGGGATAGATAAAGAAGAGGTGGAAACAGTACCAACATGACGGACAGACATGAGGGAACCATCAGCAGTATGTATTGAGGGAATATGAGGAGATGAAGAGAAGGAAGAAAAGATAGTAGAACTGGAGGTCATATGATTACAACAGGCAGAGTCAAAATACCAAGAAGAGTTACCTGGGATTACAGACAAAGCAGTAGGAGGAGGTGTACCAGATGGGGAGAGAAGTTGTTTGAGCATGGCCTCTACATCCGTTGGAGAAAAGCGAGGGGTAGACGGAGCAGACGACTCAGAGAACCCCGCAGAGGTGACAGCATCAGTGTGGGGAGACTGATTCCCGGAAGCAACAGCAGCAGTGGGATGAGGCTGATTCCTAGAAGCAGTAGTAGCAGTGTGATGAGACTGATTCCCGGAACGATGAAAGCTTCCCCGGGCAGAGCCACCGCGAGAGGAGTGGCTATTGGACGATGATCGGGATGGATTGCAAAAACAATCCTGTTGCAGATGACCAGGACCAAGTTTGTTGCAGTAGCGGCAGGATCTGACGGGGCAATTGACCAGGAGATGGGTTGAAGGAAGACCCCGATTCTGACAATAGAGGCAAGTAGTGGTCCGTGGGGTAAATGATGGCCGGTACGGAGGAGTGGCCAGAACAGAGTCCACATGATGAGTTTGAAGAGTACCGAGACGCGTCTCCTCTGATAGCAACTCAGAAATTGCTTGTTCAAGAGTGGGCAATGGATGGCGATGAAGCAGAGAGGCACGTACGGGCTCAAAGGAGGAAGTAAGAGCCATAAGAAAATGCACCAACCTTTGCTGGTTGCGATAGATAGTAAATAAAACAGCATCTTCAGGGGTATGCCAAGTTGGTTCTGAAAGAGCAAGCTGATCCCAAACATAGTACATTTGAGAAAGGAAGTCATTAATGGACTGAGTGAATTCTTGGCGCATGCGATGAAGTTGGTTCTGAAGTTGGTTCTGAAGTCTGGTATCGTTCTTTCAAGAAATCCCAGATGTCTTTTGCAGGAGTAGTTACAGAGTCAAGCTGAAAGCGACCAAACTGAAGACTGATAGATGTAACAGAGGTATTACGAAACCAGGTAATGATTTGGTAATTCTTACTGTCCCATTCCTCAAGTCGGTCTTCAAATGTAGCAGTAGGAACAGTAGTTTCATTAGTGTCACTGTCTTTCACCGGTTTAGTCACATCCCCGGTAACAATTCGCCAGAGCTTCTTCCCTTTTAGGAAGGAGGACATGGCTTGGGCCCACAGAACATAGTTTGAACCATTCAAAATAACGGAAATAGGATGGGAGGCATCATGACGATCCATAATACTAGTTGAATAGGGTTTAAAGTAATATGATAGACCTGTAGGAGCAAAATTAGGTAAAACAGAGTGTACCAGTGAGTCCGGAAGGTCGAAAATAGCCAGGAAAGGTATGCTGGACAGAGATGATGTCAGCAAATATGTCAGCGGCGCACGTTAGCAGAGTGCAGGAAGGAACACGTTAGCAGGAAGCGGCGGTGCACGGTAGCGGCAGGCGCAGACGCGGTGCACGGTAGCGGATTCGGCGCACGCGGGTGCACAGTAGTGAAATGGCGCACGAGAGACGCACAGTAGCAGGCGCGGCGTGCGGGAGAGGCAAGGCTGACGTCAGCCGCGGGTCGTGTGGGCGCGTGTAGGCGCGTGTCAGAAGGGAGAAACAACGGATGGCGCATGCGGGCGCGTGTGAGAGTGGTGGCGGAAATGATGACGCGCAGTGGACACTGGCGGCGCGTGTGGGCGCGTGAAAGGTTTTCTGAGGCCGGGCTTGGTGCCGTTGGAATCATGAGGAAATTCCGAGTGGTTTGATGTAGTGCCGCTGTGGATGAGACTAAACACCAAAATCGCAAATTGCCAGAAATGTAACACTGTGCTCTGATACCATGAAATAATAATTGGAGAAAGTGAGAGAAGATAGAGATGAGCGAATAGAGAGAGAGAGAGAGAGGCACAATTGTTTCTATGAATTGTACATGTTTATTACACAAAGAAGGCACTCTATTTATAGAGGATGCCTTGGATGTTTGAACAATTAAATAACTAACATAATGCTACACTAACATAATGCTACACTACACTAACAAACACAATGATGATACACTAATATACACTAACATAATGCTACACTAACATAATGCTACACTACACTAACAAACACAATGATGATACACTAATATACACTAACAATTCTACACAACAAAGAATCCTCATAGTAAGAGAGAAATAATAAATTATTGCTTTCGACAAAGAATGATTTCTTAACATCCTAAATAGGAGCATACAGAAGTGGTCGACTAAACTAACTCGGTTACTTCATTAGTTATGTATTAAAGGATTACTTAATTGATTGAGATGCTTATGGTGGTACAAGTTCAATGGATAATATAAGTGAAATTAAGGGCAGAAACGGAGGAAAATGAACTGAAAGTGATTTGTAGAATTTAAAGTCGTTTTGGATGAAAGAATCTACACGAGTTTTAGTTGTAAGAGTTTAGTCTTCATTAGGAGTTTTGTTATTGTTGGTTTCTTGCTAACTAAATGTACATGTTTGTTGCATCGAATTAGATTTAAGCTATTTAGCTTCCCTAAATTGATGCCTAATCACACTTTCCTTTCCTTCTTGTAATGTTTTATTTATTTAATAAAATATTAATTCTTTTGCCGATAAAAATAAAAAAAATAAAAAAATTTACTAACTGGTTGAATATTTCAAAGGTACAAAATAAAAATAGTTGTGTTTCTTCCTTTTCAAAATTTCACATGATTTCTCTGTAGTGAGAATTAATGCACATAATTTGGGGCTCAAAGCTTTCGACATAGTTGTTGGATTTCTCATGTTTTAGTTGCCTTAACTTTTTGGCAGATCTTGCCTGTAGTAGTTGGTATTTTCAAAAGTGGATTAAATCATGTAATGGTTAAGAGGAAAGTGATGAAACAATTTTATTAAGTCATGGGAGTAAATTGTGAAGGTGGAGTGAGCTCCATGGATCCATTTCTGAGGAAATTCTTCCCAGAGGTGTATGCCAAGATGCAAAAAGACACCAAGACCAGCAACTACTGCATGTTTGATAGCCAATTGTTGACATCATTCACATCATCCCTGTATGTGGCTGGCCTTTTTGCTTCCTTCTTAGCCTCATCGGTCACTAAAGCCTTTGGGCGCAAGCCATCAATACTTGCTGGGGGGGTTGCATTCCTAGCTGGTGCAGCCCTTGGTGGTGCAGCTTTCAATGTGTATATGCTAATATTTGGCCGCATCTTGCTTGGTGTTGGGGTTGGCTTTGCAAATCAGGTATTTAACTCTAAATGCTATTTGAAAAGGATGTGGAATTTTCATATAGTTTTAATTTTAATTTTTTTTTCTATATTTGATTAGCATGCGATATTACTTTGATTGTTATACAGTCAGTCCCACTATATCTCTCAGAAATGGCTCCACCTAGACACAGAGGTGCAATCAACACTGGATTCCATTTGAGCATTGGAATGGGTGTTTTGTCAGCGAACCTTATCAATTATGGTACTGAAAAGATCAAAGGCGGATGGGGATGGAGAGTCTCCCTAGCCGTGGCAGCAGTACCAGCTTCAATTATAACTATAGGAGCACTTGTCCTTCCAGAAACACCGAACAGCCTAATTCATCTAAGCAACGGTCTTCATAAGGCAAAATTGATGTTGCAAAAAATCAGAGGCACCCAAGATGTCCAATCAGAACTTGATGACCTCATAAAAGCAAATGAGGTCTCGAAAACCATCAAACACCCATTCAAGAAAATCATACAAAGAAAGTATAGGCCTCAATTTGTCATGGCAATAGCTATACCATTCTTCCAACAAATAACTGGGATCAATATCATTGGTGTCTTTGCCCCGGTTCTTTTTCGAACTATAGGCCTAGGTGAAAGTGCATCACTCATGTCAACAATTGTGACAGGGGTTGTGGCTACAAGCTCAAACTTCGTATCAATTTTGTTGGTGGATAAACTTGGTCGAAGAGTTCTTCTTACAGTAGGTGGAGCACAAATGCTAGTTTCACTAATTATCATTGGAAGTGTAATGGCAGCTCACCTACGGGACAATGGACAGTTGAGCAAAGGGTATGCTTTAGTGGTCTTGATTTCTATCTGCACTTACGTTTCTGCATTCTGTTGGTCATGGGGTCCATTGGGATGGTTAATTCCAAGCGAAATTTTTCCTTTGGAGATACGATCAGCGGGGCAAAGTATTAATGTTGCAGTGAATTTTCTCTTCATTTTCGTTATTGCTCAAAGTTTTCTACCAATGCTTTGCCACTTCAAGTTTGGGATTTTCTTCTTTTTCGGGGGATGGGTTGCGGTGATGACCGCATTTACTTACTTGTTTTTGCCTGAGACTAAGAATGTGCCAATTGAGCAGATGGACAGAGTGTGGAGGGAACATTGGTTTTGGAAAAGAATTGTAGGAGAAGAGCATGAAGTGAGCAAAATGGAGGAAGAATGAGATGGGGATAAAGTGAACTCATCACTTCCCTTGTTTTCTTATTTGGTTGCTGGTTTAGTAATATAATCCTATTGTAAGATAAAAAACTTGCTAAAAACCTGTGTTTAGCTTTGTGCTTAACCGGTGAGGCCACACATGAATGGATGAAACAGGGGATTGGTCTTTGTTTTTGTAATTAACTTAAACTGTTGCTTGATTTATAAAACAAAATTGAACCAACAATTGATGGCAGTGCATACAGAGAACACATTTTTTTGGGTACATGAAGAGTAAGGCAAAGTTTGGCATAATTGAAAAAAGACAAAAAGTCAAAAAGTCACTATCCTATTTAAATCACATCATCTTATTTAAGTCACATCACCTCTCTAACACATCACTTCAAACCCAACCCAAACCCAACCAATATTTTATAAAAAGTCAAAAAGTGCACTTATTTAGTCTTTCCAAAAATTTTACATTGCAGCTTTTAGAGGGAAATGCTTTACAAACGTTTTTTGTTTTTTTTTTTTTTTGTTAATTTTTTTTTTAAATTTTTTTTATACAAAAAACTCAGACAAAATGATCTGACAGTGACATTGTTGAAATTAAGAGTGTTTTAGTTGAAAATGAAAAGAGGATAAAATGTCACGTATTTCTGTATAAAAATTATATTTGTATATCAAACATTTTATAGAACTTCGCTAAAGCCTTGATTGTTTGCCATAATTGGGCTACTAATCAACCATTTTGGCATCCGAAGCATCCAATTGCTTAAATTACTTTGAAGCCTCTAGGTTTACATTAATAATTCATTTAGAAGTACTTAGTCAATAATGTCATTTGGGTCCATATTTCATACTTGGAAGTCGGTTTTTGTTCACACGTGAGGTGTGTAAATGAATAAAACGATTCCTTTATTAGTTAAGTAGTAAGGTCCTCAATTTTAAATGAGATTCATTATAATATTTTAAATAGTGAGAAAGTGTTTTGCTCATGGAATTTGTCTAGTCAATGATCAAAATGATTTTGTTTTGTTTTTTTTTTCTTTTAAGTTTCCAAACTTGCAATTTGGATTCAGCGCATACTCGTGCTAGGTGGGTCACTACAGAAAGCTTAAAGGAGGGTTTGGTAGAGTTTTCTAAATATGATTTGAGAATAGAGTTGTATTTTGCATTTGTGAGATTTAAAATTATGATTTGAGTGTAAAAAATTCGTTTGGTAGATGAGTTTTGAAAAAAGTTTTGAATTGAGTAAGAAATTTTTGATGTGAGATATGATATCTGATACAAAAACTTACAACTCATAACCAGACACACAACTCAAAAATCTATTAAAAGCTCATGAATTTTTTTTTTTTAAATTTTGAAAATATTGTTTTATTAAAAATAAATAAATAAAAAGTGCCAATTGCAAAAAAAATAAAAATAAAATAAAATAAAATCTTGCCTAACACGGAGTTTTCTTTTTTTGGTAGAAATATAATGTAAAAGATGTATCCAAACATGATATTAGAATGTGAGGATAGAATTATAGTTTGAAAATCTATCCAAACATATTAAAGTTCTCCTTTTTTGTATTCCATTATCTCTTAGTTTTACCTCATTAACAAGTTCAAGTTTTGTCACATGGAAGACTTCTCTTCTTCAAAACCGGGACCTCCGCCATACCAAAAAATAAAAAATAAATAAATCTTCCTCGAAATTGTTAGAGAGTCTTTCCCAACGATGTGATGTGATTTAACTTCCCTATTATTGGTTAGTTGATCAAGTTTGATCCTGTGAAGTGCGTAGTATGTGGGTTTGACCATGAGGCCCATAAGAGTACAAATCTTCCCAACTCAATAATTCAATCCCACACGTTCCTTAAAAGTCAAAGAAATGTATAGCTATGCTGATATCTTGCAGTCAAGTTCGACTGCTTTGTCTCTCCCTCTCATTTTACAGCTTTCAAAAGTACTTTTCTCTCTTCTCTCTTCTCTTTCTGTGTAACTGTCAGTGAGAGAGAGAGAGAGAGAGAGCTTTGGTGGAAGCCATGGCAGTGGGAATGGGAGTGAGGAGTGAAGGTGGAGAGGGGTACAATGGAAGGATGACATCCTTTGTAGTGTTATGTTGCATGATAGCAGCCACTGGAGGTGTCATCTTCGGCTACGATATTGGAATTTCAGGTCTCTCTCTCTTTAATTTCTTCATTCCTCTTCTTTTTGGCTTCTCTTCTCTTCTTGAAATGAAAAATCAAGATTTCAAGGTTTCAAGATGTAAAATAACAGCTCTATTTATGGCTTTTCAGATTTTGATATGATTTCTTTTTCATTAACTATTCAAAAAAAAAAAAAAAATGTTATATATTAACCAATTGTTTAACAGATATCCTTATCATTAAAAGTAAAAGTAATAAGTCACATGTGTATTTATTTATTAGAGTTCCACTATGTTTATATTCAGTAATAAAAAAATTTAATGAAAAATTTATTTATCTGTAGCATTGCTTACCTATTACAAATTGGACTGAGAAGCATGTACTTGGACATGCAGCTTTTGACAAAGTATTTGGCTGGTGGGGTCATGTTTCAGTTACCTTACACAATCTCTAATAAAAATGTTAGAAGTGTAGTTTAAAGTGTACATGTAAAATAAAGCGAGCTCTAATTTTGTGTGTTAAAAGTTTATTAATTGAGTGAGAGCTAATTTTGTATGATAAGATTTGTTAATTTAGTTCCAATAGAAATGTTAAAATATATGTCGGTTTTAAAGTTTGTGTGAGAAAAGAGTAAGTATGCTTCAATATATATATGAGATAAAGTGGGGTCTAACTTTAGCTTTGCTTAATATTAATTAGCAATGATGAAAATCAAATGGTATATTCAAGTAGATTAATTCTCTCTGAAAAGGCAAATTTTGTGATCATACTGCAGTTTACCCCTAAATAATCTGAATAAAATAATCATAGCATGCTTTTGGCCAGGGTGGACCAGCTTATATTTGTGTTCTAGCAAGAAACTTCTCTTAGTTTTTTTGTCAATTTTGTTGTAGTTTTTCTTTTTGTTTTCCAATCAAAATTTGGTCGTATATCGAGTATTGTTCTTATAATTGTTGTTATGGATGTAACTACCAAAGAAATGGTTAGAGCAAAACTTCGAAACAATTTTATTAACAAATGGGATGAAATGCGAAGGTGGAGTGACCTCAATGGAGCCATTTCTGAAGAAATTTTTCCCAGAGGTGAATACTAAGATGAAAGAGGACACTGAGATTAGCAACTACTGCAAATTTGACAGCCAATTGTTGACCTCATTCACATCCTCCCTATATTTGGCTGGCCTCATCGCTTCCTTTTTTGCCTCACCAATCACTAAAGCTTTCGGACGCAAGCCATCAATCCTTGCAGGAGGGGCTGCATTCCTCACAGGTGCAGCTCTCGGTGGTGCTGCTTTTAATGTGTACATGCTAATAATTGGCCGCGTCTTGCTTGGCGTTGGGGTTGGCTTTGCAAACCAGGTATTTAGCTATTCTTTCCATTTTTTAGGATTAATTTTACTTTCTTTGTTCTTAGTTCGTCAAGTTAGCATCAACCCTACTAATAGTTTTTTAAAATGTTTACTAGCTACTAAGAAAAAGAAAAAATGTTAATGTCAATTTCATTTGTTTTCTCACATTTTTTAGTTCATTTTGTTTATATGAGCACTTTTTTCCTTTTTTCCCCCAAATTTGGTTAACATGTCAATTGTGATATGCTTATTGTGCAGTCAGTCCCACTATATCTCTCAGAAATGGCTCCACCCAAATATAGAGGTGGAATCAGCAATGGCTTCCAATTGTGCGTTGGCATCGGTGTTCTATCAGCAAACCTTATCAACTATGGCACCGAAAAGATCAAAGGCGGATGGGGTTGGAGAATCTCCCTGGCTATGGCTGCAGTCCCTGCTTCAATTCTAACTCTAGGGGCCCTTTTCCTCCCAGAAACACCCAACAGCCTTATTCAGCAGAACAGTGATCATCAAAAGGCAAAGTTGATGTTGCAACGACTCAGAGGCACAGAGGATGTCCAAGCTGAACTTGATGATCTCATCAAAGCAAGTGAGATATCGAAAACCATCAAACACCCATTCAAGAAAATCATACAAAGAAAATATAGGCCTCATCTTGTCATGGCAATAGCTATACCATTTTTTCAACAAGTAACAGGAATCAATGTCATCTCCTTCTACGCTCCAGTGCTTTTTCAAACCATAGGTCTAGGCGAAAGTGCGTCACTCTTGTCCTCGGCAGTTGTGGCTGGAGTTGTGGGTATCATCTCAACTTCCATATCAATGATGATAGTTGATAAACTTGGCCGGAGAGTTCTACTTATAGTTGGGGGAATACAAATGCTAGTTTCGCAGATAGTTGTAGGAAGTATAATGGCAGCTCAACTAGGAGACCATGGAGGGGTGGGAAAAGGGTACGCAATTGTGGTTATAATCTTTATCTGCATCTATGTTGCTGGATTTGGTTGGTCATGGGGTCCTTTGGGATGGTTAATTCCAAGCGAAATTTTCCCATTAGAGATACGATCAGCTGGGCAAAGTATTAACGTGGCAGTGAACTTTCTCTTCACTTTCGTTGTTGCTCAAAGTTTTCTTGCAATGCTTTGCCACTTCAAATCTGGGATTTTCTTCTTTTTTGGGGGTTGGGCTGTAGTGATGACCGGATTTGTTTACTTGTTCCTACCGGAGACTAAGAATATGCCAATTGAACAAATGGATAGATTGTGGAGGGAACACTGGTTTTGGAAGAGAATTGTGGGAGATGAGTATGAGGTGAGTAAGTTGGAGGGAGTATAAAAAGTGGACTATCACTCCATTAATGTTCTAATTTTGTTGCTACTTTAATTTCACTACTTGCACAGTTCAAAAAATAATATATGTGGCAAAAGTAATGCCATGATATCAAATTCTTATGTGTCATCCTTGCATTGTTGTTATGAGTCCCGCATTTGTCATGGCAATAACTGTAGCATTCTTCCAACAAATTACTGGGATATCCAACAGTGAGCAAAATGGAGAAAGAATGAGATGAGGATAAAATGAACTCATCACTTCCATTGTTTTCTTATTTAGTTGCTAGTTTAGTGACATAATCTTATTGTAAGATCAAAAACTTGCTAAATTTGTGTTTAGCTTTATGCTAAACAAATGTGGCCGCATATGAATGGATGAAACAGGGGATTAGCATTTGTTTTTGTTATAACTTAAAACTCTTACTTGATTTTGGAAGACAAAATAGTTATTTATTTATTTTTTATTTTTAAAGTTTCCAAACTTGCCATTTGAATTCAACATATACTTGTATTAGATGGGTCATTACAGAAAACCTAATGTTCTTTTCTACCTTCCATTACTTCTTAATCATTTGAAACTAGTTCAATTGTTTAAAATTTCGATACCTCAATAACAAATTAAAAAAGTTGAAGTTTTTTCACATGTAAGACTCCTCCCCTCTGAAACTTGGACCTCCCTCCATACAAAAAAAAAAAAAAAAAAAATCGTACTCAAAATTGTTAGAGATTCTTTCCCAACAATTGTGGGATGTGTTCATTTAACTTCCCTATTATTGGTTAGCTGATCAAGTTTGATTATGTGAAGTGGATAGTATGTTGGTTTGACAGTGAAGCCCATAAGACTACATATCTTCCCAACTCAATAATTCAATCCCACATGTTCCTTCAAAGTCAAATGAATGTATAGCTATCTATCTTGATGCTGATATCTTGCAGTCAAGTTGGCTGCTTTGTCTCTCCCCCTCATTTTACAGTTTTGAAAAGTACTTTTATATCATCTCTCTCTGTGTAACTGTGAGAGAGAGAGAGAGAGCTTTGGTGGAAGCCATGGCAGTGGGAATGGGAGTGAAGAGTGAAGGTGGAGAGGGGTACAATGGAAGGATGACATTCTTTGTAGTTTTATGTTGCATGATAGCAGCCACCAGAGGAGTCATCTTTGGCTACGATATTGGAATTTCAGGTCTCTCTCTTTAATTTCTACACATTTCTCTTTTTTTTGGCTTTTTTTCCCTACTTGAAATGAAAAATCAAGATTTAATGATTTAAGATGTGAACTAACAGCTGTATTTATTTCATTTCATGTTTTTACATGATTTTTTTTATTAACTATTGAAATATGTAATATATAAACCAATTATTTAACAGATTTATCATGAAAAATAAAAGTAATATGTCATAAAAAATAAAAGTAATAAATTACAGGTGTATTTATTTATTTGTGAGAGCTCTACTACCTTTAGTAATAAAAAAAACACTAAAGTTTACGAGGAAATTGGCCAAGAATTGCAAAGTTGAGATTAATGAGTGTTTTGTGGAGTCCATGCCAAAATGAATCTAAACCCCATATTAATGTTTCTGGATAAAAATTCTGGTTATATAGCATTGATGTGAAAAAAAAAAAAAAGATATTACGTATAGGTCTTAATAAGTGGACGCGTTATCTAATCAGTCCTATGAAAAAAATTTGTTATAAAAAACGTCACTAATTGTAAGTTTTAGTAACAATTTATAAAAATCATGATAAAAAAAAGTCACTAATTGTAAATTTTTAACGACGTATGTAAAAAATTGTCACAAAAAATTATTTTTAGCGACAATTTTACCAAGACTTATTTTCAATAGGACTTGATGGGAATTAAGTCCAACTATTAGGACCCATTGCTTACGTGTAGGTCCTAATAAGTGGATTTACTGTCTAATAGATCTTATGAAAAAAATTTATCATAAAAAAAGTCACTAATTGTAAGTTTTTGTGACAATTTATAAAAATCATGACAAAAAAAAAAAGTCACTAATTGTCAATTTTTAGCGACATATATAAAAAATTATCAAAAAAAAATTATTTTTAGCGACAATTTTACCAAGACTTATTTTCAATAGGCGTTAATGGGAATTAAGTCCAACTATTAAGATCTATTAATAGTTTACCCTTAATTTAATGAGTGAACGAGTATTCTAATGAAGACGTTAAAAAATAGGAGAATTTGATCAACTCCCTTTATAATAAAATTTTATTAAAGATAACTATAAAAAGTTTTTCTTCAAAAGTTTAGCACATATTACTATTATCAAAATATCTTTAGTGAGTAATTTAATATTTTAAACTTTAAAATGATATAACTTTTGATTTAGATGTCATTTTTTAATGCAACTAGTATTTTTAAAAGGGATTTTTGGTGAAAGCCCCTCCCATTGGGCCTATTTTGTGTGAAGCCCACGGAATTAAACAATGACTCCAAAAGCCCCTCAATTAAAAAAATGTCATGAATTGACTGAAATGTCCTTCCATATAAGTGGGGAAATATGAAACAATTAACAGTAAAAATTTATTATCAATCTAAGTAAAATTTTGCTATAACTATCAAAGTAAAATTTTACTGTCACCACAAGTCCAAAAGTCAATTTGTGTTGATAAAATTTTACTGTAGTTTAGTGTAACATTGTACTATATTTTAGAGTTAATTTTTACTATTACGTTTGCCAAAGATTGACAACTCATATAGTGTGTCACTAACACAACTTGAGACATGAATGTAAAAGTAAAATTTTACTCTGCATAAAAGTAAAATTTTACTCTGAAATAAAAACAAAATGTTACACTCTGAATCTAAGAGTAGAATGTTACACCCTGAATTTAAAAGTAAAATTTTACTCTGAATAAGAGTAAAATGCTACACCCTGAAACTAAAAGTAAAATTTTACTCTGTATAAAAGTAAAATTTTACTCTGAAAAACGAGTAAAATGTTAGACTCTGAATCTAAAAGTAAAATGTTACTCTGCACAAAAGTAAAAAGGCGGAGGTTGTGTTTGTGGCGGCTGAAGTGTTTGGCAATGATCACCTCTTGACAGTAAAATTTTACTGTCATTCTAACACCAGAGTAAAATTTTACTCTAATTCTCTCAAACAAAAAACAAAGCAATATAACCAAAGTAAAATTTTACTCTCATTATCTGAAACAAAAAACAGAGCAATAGAACCAGAGTAAAATTTTACTCTCATTATTTGAAACAAAAAACAAAGCAATAGAACCAAAGTAAAATTTTACTCTGGTTCTATCAAATGAAATCAGATCAAAAACAACAAAAAAAAATTCAAAAAAAAAAAAAACAAGCCAAAAAAAAAAAAATTAATCAACAAATTAACATATCTAATTGAGAAGAAAAACTTCTAAAACTCGATCAACAATCAAAAATCTCAATGAAACTCTCGTTTAATTGAGAGTGTTGATCGTCGACGACGAGATCGTCGACGACGAGATCGTCTATTGTTGACCAAGTGAGAGATCTTTGGCTACGAGATCTGTAGATTTGGAGATCGTCTTCATCGATTTCGTTCCTAATTTTGTTCATGCGAGATCTTTAGCTCAGATTTCAAATATTTCAAATGTATGATACATATATATAGAAGGGCAATATTGTGATAAAAAAAATAGAAATTATAAAATATCCTTATTAAGGTAGGCATTTCCTACTCAGGGGCTTTTTGAAAGAAAATTGATTGGGTTATCCTTTACCCTAATAAAAAGGCCCAAAATGGGGGTTTCACCAAAAATCCCATTTTAAAATCCTCTCATCAATATCTATCAAACACCTGTGTGGGCCATGAAATTCTTTAAAGTAAATAAATAAAATTACCGTCAAAATTAACATCAACAATAAAATTTTATTTTATCTCATAGTAAAGTTTTACTTTATTCACAGTAAATTTTATTATAAAATTTTAATTTTTAAATAGTAAAATACCATCATCATCACTAAACACCATTGTCATTATAATTATTAATAAACAAGGGAGTTTTCTTCAAAGTAAACTTCTATCGTCATTTATAAATAGATTCTCACCAAACAAAACTCAAATTGGAACAAAATTTTTACTGCGAATCAAACTAAATTTTTACTGTTGACGTTAGTTTCAATAAAAAAAAGTTTACAACTTCTTTTATAAAGAATTTCTTAGCCAATAGGGATCTTATTTAATAGATCTTGACGAGAGAATTTTAAAAATACTAATTTTATTAAAAACTAATAAATAGATTAAAAGTTATATCACTTTAAATTTTAAAATATAAAATTAATTACTAATGACAAGATTGTCCAAAAAAATAGAAAAAAAATTGTGTATGGGTGGCACTAAATGCACCCCCCAAAATAGATTGGACACGGTGTCTAGGACACCACATTTCTTTGTACATCCCAGTCTTAAATTTGAATTCTTGTATTTTAGGTTCAATTATAACCCTTAATTTTAAATTTTGTATCAATTTAATCTAATTGATGATGTCATTAGTTTTTTGATAAAAAAATAATCTCTAAATTGAGTAGGTTTATAATTTTACTCTTAAAAATATGACACATGACATTTATATATGTATTTTATTTAAAAAAATGTTAAAATTGTAATCAGTTGGACCAAATTGAAATAGTCAGAAATTCATAATCAAAATCAAGCCAATTAAAATTATAGAGACTAAAATAACAAAATACAGGGAATATTTTTTGTAATTTTCCCTTAATATTAAGAAATGCTAAAAGTAAACCGCATTTTAATATATATATATATATATATAATAATAAAGCAGAATAGTTTTTGAAAATGTCTAAAATATATCAGAGATACATTTGATTTTAATGGTCTAGATGAATCCTAAGTACATATACATTTAGATCAATGGTCTATACACATTTAGTTCCCGCCCGTTGGAGCTCATCTCTCCCTCTCTCCCACGTCTCCAAACACGTTTTCTTCAACTCTCTCTCTCTCCTATGTTCTCTGTCACATTCTCTCTCACATTCTCACAAAATAGCCCATTGCTGCTCATCACCACAACCATTGAAGAGGGAGACCGAATTCAGCAAAAACCCAACCTTCGATACCCACCATCCCTCTTGGCTATACTGCTCCACCTTCCCTTACAACGCTTCGAACTCGGCTCCCTTCACTATCGACGCTACCAACGCTGCTCTCACAAGGTAAGATTGAGCCTTTTCACTCTATGTTTTTATTTTTGACTAATTTCCTTGCTGCAATTTGGTTTGCTGCAATTCAAACCCCGCTGTCGTTATCGACACGCTACCAACGTTGCTCTCGCAAGGTCAGATTGAGTATTTTCACTTGATTTCTGCCTCTTTCCATCTCTCTCTGTTTTTGTTTTTGACTAATTTCCCTTGCTGCAATTTGGCTTGCTACAGTTCCAACCCCACTGTCGTCTTCAAGAACAGAGGTATTTTACCCCAATTTCGGGCTTGTTGCAATTCTTTATTTTACATTGGCTTTAAGTTATATACATTGGGTTTGATGGGTGTGATTTGGGTTTGATATTTTTTACCCTTCTCTCTCTGTTCTTCTCTTTCATTTCATGAAAGATCGTAATTACAGACTTCACAATTGTATATTAAAGTTTTGTTTATTAATTGTTTGAATTTTGAAGTTTGTTTTTAGAATTTACATGTTTTGTATTGAATTTTAAGTATGTGATTGATTTTTATAATGGGCTATTCAATGAATTTGGTTTGGTTTGGTTGTCTGGATTTCGCACATCAGTTTGGTTTGGTTATTGCATAAGTAATTTGGCCATGTTTGGGAAAATTCTCTTTTTTTTTTTGTTTTTTGGCTAATTTACCTTGCTGCAGTTCAAACCCTACTGTCGTCTTCAACAACGGAGGTATTGTACATTTTCTTGATTGGTGTGATTTGGGTTTGATATTTTTTTTTTCCTTCTCTCTCTATTCTTCTCCTTCATTAAATGCATACATTTTTAGGGTTGTTTATTTGATATTTTTCCCCCTTCTCTCTCTGTTCTTCTTCTTCATTTCATTAATACATACATTCATGAATACATCGACATATTTTTAGTTTCATCATTTGGGTTTAAAATTGGGTTTCTTGGGCCTTCCAATCTGTGTGATTTGGGGTTTAATTTCCTGTTTTTATTAGAATTTGGTGGCCAATACGGTTTTTATTAGAATTTGGTTAAATCTAACTTCACAATTGTATATTAAAGTTCTATTTATTAATTACAGACTTACAGGTTAAATCTAACTTCACAATTAATTATTTGAATGATTGTTTATCGATTTGATTTTTCAAAAAGTAAAGCACAAAAATAGTTATGTGAATGTTTTGATATTGAATTTTGAAGTTTTCTTTTAGAATTTACATGTTTTGTATTGAATTTTGGATAGTTCATGATTTTTTGCAATGGGTTATTCAATGAATTTGGTTTGGTTTGGTTTGGCACATCAGTTTTATAATGGGTTACATTTTGATCCTAACAATTATAATTACATTTTGGATAATTCATGGAAAATTTTAGGACCATAATCCATGTTTGTTCCATAATGCAAAATTGAGGGTTTGTTCCATGTCTAAAGCATTCTGTTATCCATGTAGAACTAACTACTCATTTCACTGCCAATGCACTACTACAACTTTGTCCACTAACCTCCATTGATCGAGTTTGGTATCAAGTTTTCTTTGTTCAATTTCATGATTTTGCTGTGAAATTTGTCTCTTCTTTCCCAGATTTCTTTGTTCCAGCCACAACCACATCATTGATGTACCACTATTCAAAGGTAATTTGATTTCTCTTTCTCTCCCTTTCTCCCTTTGAGTAATTGAGTAATTTAGTTTGCATGTTCAAGTTTGGTATCAAGTTCGCTGATTTTCTTTGTTCAATTTCATGATTTTCCAATCTGTGTAATTTGGAGTTTAATTTCCTGTTTTTATTAGAATTTGGTGGCCAATATTGTTTTTATTAGAATTTGGTGGCTCTACTAATTACAGACTTACCGGTTAAATCTAACTTCACAATTGTATATTAAAGTTCTATTTATTAAATTTACAATTCCAATTCTAAGCAAACGAGCCATCAATACTATAGATTTACAATTCTACCATGAACACCATTAAGACATATGATTTTCACAGAATGTCTCAAAATGGGACAGAGACCCACCTTTTGTCTCACATTTGTGTCCACTTTTGTGAATTTTTTCTATGCACTTGGATTTATATGTGAGTGTTTGGTAAAAAAATTTCTGAGGCATGGTCTTTGGGTGTGTATTACCATATGCTACATTGTTCCTCAGTAGAAGAGGTCAGGGTTAGACTCCTCTTCCACATTGGGAGATGTTCATACATGTAATTTCCTTCTGATTTATCGAAAAAATATCATTTTATGGACATAGTTTTAAATTGTTGTCGAAGTGGATGCCTATTTAGAGCAATAGCTCATGTGGCTTACTTGAGAAACAGAGAAGCTGCTACTAATGAGAATTGTCAGAGAGAACTAGCCGATGTTCTAAGAGCTCAGGTAGGTTTTAAATACCATTACCAGCAAAATTTCTCATTTGCTTAGTGTCTTCTTTCAATAGATTGTGATTTGTAGGTTATGGATGAACTCTTAACGAGGCGGAAAAAGACCGAATGGTGAGCTTTCTGATAAGTGTATAGGTAGTGTTATTGCACATGATTAAATTGGAATGGAAGTGTTTATTCATTCTCTTCATGGGTTTTAGGTTCATTGAAGGAGATTTTGATGCGTATGTGGAAAGAATTCGACAACCTTATCTATGGGGTGGAGAGCTTGAGTTGCTGATGACAACTTTAGATATATATATATATATATATATTCCTGATTAGTTTTTAAGAACAATTAAATTTTTTTTTAATGATATGTATTTATTAATTTTAAAATTTCATGACATATAATAAAGAAATTTAATTATGTATATTAAACGTCCCCAGAGTGCCGTGTCCTCTATTTTTTGAAAATTTGCCTGTCCGCGTATCCGTGTCATGTATCGTGTTTGTGTCTGTGCTTCATAGGATATAGCACTACCTGGTGTGCATTTTAATTTTAATTTTTTTTTTAAATTGTAGAGCACTGGCTGGTGTGCATTATTTGATATTTAATTTTTTTATATTTGATTTGTTTGCAATTGTAGAGTACAGTCTGTTAAATATATTTTTATAACTGCATTTTAATCTTAATATTATTTACACTGTACCTTTAGGTACGGGCATACGCTAGTATATATATATATTGAAGTGGACCATTATTTTCTTACGCATACTTTAAAACGGACATATTTTAGGGGTTTTTTTTTGGACAAAACACTTTTATTGGGTCTTTTTTTAGTAAAAATGATCGTCTAAATTTTTTTAATTTGTAAACCTTCAAAAGAATAAGCGCATCTTTCATGAAGGATAAACAAAAGGAGGCTCTAAATGCACCCCAAAACCTAGGTTGGACACTCTAATTTTCAATTTTCTTTTAATACTATTCTGCCCATTAATCAAATTACCAAAATAACCAAATTCTAACCCTATCTCCCTTCGATCACCCCTTCCAACTCCAATTGCCCTCAAGTCAACAACTGGTTCGCATACCCCTTTCCTTGTTGCTATCATGTTACCTATTCTCCATTGTCGTCACATTTCCTCCACTCCACAGTGTTTTCACTCCTCCACCTCTTCTCATTTTTCCCGTCACACCTAGCATGCACTTCATCCGCTTCCCATCGTCATTACACTTTATTCTTTTCTCGTTCTTCCTATCACCACTCATTGCTGCCACTCATCACTGCCACTCATTTCTTCTTTGTCTTATCGTTATCCTCTTCATTTCTTCTTCTGTAAACCTTAGGAAGTCAAGGTGAGGGCGAAGGTCTAGGTTACAGTTAGGGTTTGCGCTGGGAGGGAGACAGGAACAACGGGAGAGTCCAGCTCGAAGAAGAACAAAAAAGTAGTGGGGGCAATGATTTGTAGAGGGTGGCAGAGGAGGATTTCGATGTGATGATGAAGAAGAAGAAAAAGATGATGAAGAAAGAGGTGGGGCGATAAATGGTCGTAGAGGGTGGCAGGGAAAGAAGCGATGAGAAGGGAATGGTGAGCAAAAAGGAGACAACGAAAAGGGAAATGGATTCTAGGTAGTAGAGAAGGATGCTGAAGATAGCTCTAGTGGTGAAGGCGAGCCTGATGCGGATGGATAAGTAGGGGTAAAATTGCGATTAAGTGGGGTGCATATTGAGAATTGTGGAAAATTGTATAATGAAAACAATATAATTGCATCTCACTTCATTCATTTGCATAGTTTTGAAATTTGTTTATTATGGCCATGTTTTGGAAAGTGATATATTATTTCGAGAAAACAATTGTTGACCTCGAAATTTTTTGGGGTAAATACATTTGGTAAGTCTGGATATGGAGTGTAGTTGGTATTGCTTAAATTGGCCTGAGTGTCTAGGGTAAAAGACCGAAAACATGAGCAGAGCAGGTACCACGTGCCTTCCAGTTAGGAGCCGGTAAAATGGAGGATTGGCAGTGCTTGTTATGCATAGTTGCAGACACCAGCTAAGGAATTACCTGAGTTGTATTTACCACCCCGTGTTATTATTTGAACTTCATTGAGATAATGAATTTTTCGAAAGGAACATTGCATGTGTTTTCAAAAGAATGGAAAACTTGTGGCTTTAAAGCACAACTAGGCTTTGCATTCATATATGTAAGATTACTTAAAACACATATACTTTATTAAGATCTCTCTACTAGGCTTTGTGCAGACCCCTAGTGGATCTGTGCAGAAAATGATGTGGTAATCTTGCCTAAGTAAAGGCATGAAAAGTATTTTTGAGAACACGAGGCTCTTTTTCTTTTGTTGATTATTTTTGACACACCAAGGGCTTTATTTGTAAGCCTTTTATAATCATCTTTTGTGTAACCAGGCTTAAGCCTTGGAAGTTGTAGCCCGTGGGGCATTCTTTTGTGTTATTTCTTTGTGTAAATAAAAGTATAAACGCAACGGATGAAAAATTATGGTCATACCTTTTTCTGCAGAGTCTGAATTGAAGGATCTCGTGGGTAAATCACGTGCTTCCTGAATCTGATCAATCAACCCAGTAATGGAGTGATATTACAGAATGAATATCACCCACACAAGTCACAGTGCAAAATGGTTCTTGATCGTTGGTTTTTGAGAGAGAGTCAGTATGTGGGAAAAAAACTCAAACATACATTGTTTTTCTCTTTAATCACCCATATCCCATATTATATTAGATATGTAATATGTTTATCTCATTTATCCATATCAGTTATATGAGATAATATAAGATATATCATCTATCCATATCAATTATATGATAGATATATATATATATATATATCCTGAGTGGTTATCCAAATTGGTTTGAATTTGAATTCAAAACCCATTTGGATAAGGTTCAAAAGATTCAAAGGGTCATGTCACATGGGCTCCCATTTCTAACATCTCCTACTCGCACATGAGTTGGCATGATAATGCCACATCTCTATCTCAATCTCCCCAAAAATGAACAATCTCATACTAGCCACTGCACCGTGCGACTGCTGAGAACACCTGTATGTGGGAGCTCTATACTAGAAACTAAAAATGAGCCAGCATAAAGACATCAACCCAAAAAGAACAGAAATAGTGTCTCATATACCCCAGACCCATCTAATTACACCGGTCCAAAAAACATCTCTAATCCCTCAAAAAGAGCATGTTTGACCCTCTCAATTCTTGCAATATATTCACACTCAATCCGCTTCTCATACAGAGCGATGTGAGTTGCCGGCAGTGAATATACAACAGTGGTGTAATACTAGATGATCTTCCCTTTGCCCTCATGCCATTTAGTTTAGGATTGACCGCTTTCCCAGTGATGTCCCTTAAGGCCAAATCATACATGACCACAGGCAACATACCAAAGTAGCAGAACATCAACCCCTTACCTTATGACATAGTCAAAAGTCACAAAAGGGTACATAAATGAAAGTCATATCAATAATGACACGTAAGACTCACACGGTGAGGAAACAGGGATCCATTCTCTCACCTTATTACTCAGTCGCCAAGCACATATAGTATGAATACATGTTATGGTGGAGTAACTCTTCCAAAAGAGTGACGTCACCCTCGATACACCGTACAAATATTAGTCTAGTCGCTTTCTAGTGCCTAACCCGAATTCTCTATTTGTTCGCCTTCTAGGCGCCAAATGAGATCTCGCATCTGGCTAATCATAATAGGCACAACATGAAAAGTGGGTACTAACATTCATGTTTGGTCCTTAACACGACCTCATCTTGGTTGTAACCAAGGCGACATACATAGTGGATTATTTAAGCCTCTCTTGGCTCCAAATAAAAATAAACCACCAGTCTCATCCTTACTCGCTCCCAAGTGCCAAGGGCGATTGCTCGTGTGAGTGAGCCAATCTTGCTTGCTGACATCATCATCTGCTAATCATTATGACACAAACCATAACAGTGTCAACATCCCATCATCTCAAAATAAGTGATCGATTTTTAAAAAAAATTGACCACAACTTGCGTAATTCTAGATTCCAAACATAAGCCTTATCAGCACCTCTTGCGATAAGTATATACAATGGAATCTACCATGTGCGCCTCACATGAAGTGATTCAAGATCACTACCTCTTGCACAATAACCTCTCTAAAGATATTTTGGTGACCAATTTGCGTTCATTCTTGATGCGCCCAACTAGCGCATATACGCCCAACTAGCGCATTGAATCTTACAGGGAGCAAATTAATATACTACTAGTAAAGCATTCTATCCACAGTCTAATGAGCAAGGTCAATGTCTAAACAACTCAGTTGACCATTTACCAAAGATAACACTTATCATGCCGAATACGCCCACAAAGCGTACTTTAGGTCCCACAACAAAGAAAAGATCAAGGAATATAGGTCATCTGTTTCTCCCAAAGACAACATGAGGATACACTCAATAGCTAAGGCTTTGTCTTTTACCGATAGGTAAGTCAATGGATTTGCAATTTTGCCTCTAGAATCATTCTAGGATATTCCTTATGTAAGTCATCGAAGACAAACAGAGAATTTTCCCAAAACAATCCCTAAGGATTGTACATCCGAGCATATAAATTACATCACCCATGTCCATCATATCTAAAATAGAGGACTGCCCACCCTAGGTGGCGACAACCTTATAAATTCCTGGCTCATAATGACTAAGTAAGGAAAAACTTCTTTTGGACCATTGATCATGCCTCAGTGGTCTTCATGGATCATCATTGGCCTATCATGGCTTGACGAAATCTAAGAACCACTATTTGGATAACTGTTTTAGGCTGTAAAAAGATTTATTGGAACTAGCAACCTTTTTGCGCTCCTAACTTTTCACTATAAAAGCAGAAGGTAAATCCCTATGGATCTACTTATGCAATTCTCTAACGAGAAAGTTGGGTCACAATGTCCACAAATCAATGTTTCGAACTTATGTCAATCATAGCCTAAGTGAAAATAACCTCACTCCCCAGGAGGAAGTCTTCTCATGGTCTACACTTTTCTCAATGGTGCGACTTTTCGGTATCTAGCGAGCCTTATGCCTCAACAATAACTATCCAAATTACGCATAACTTTAGAACAGTTCCGCGTCATAATGGAAAGTCAACCAAATTATAGAAATGGTTAATCCTCAAAGACTTTTGTCTTAAACTGCGCAACATTAATCCACTTTCTAAAAACAGGGGACTAGAGCCTTTGGCATTATCCTAGGCTCTTTATCATCTTGCGGAGCAATCATGAATGTTTCCCTCTCAATCACCCAATGATGACATGGAAAATTTTCACATTCGCTACCACGCAACTAAGAATGTAGAGTATTCTTCTCTAATAGAGTAATCCATTAGTAGGCACATCGCTCCCATTGTCCCTAGGTTATTGGAAATTTCTTTCCATTCTCAACTAGGCTACATAGAGCGCTATGCTTAAAATTCTCTATCTTATAGAGTTCCAAAAACTCTATTCACGTCACATTTACTAATAAAACTTTATATGACTTAGTTACACTACCACAAAGCTGCTTACCTATATGTACATGACCTGGAGGGTTTACATGACCGCATACAATAATGCGCCACACGACCCTTTGTGTTTACAAGACAACATACAATAATGAGCTATAGAACCCTAGGTCTTAACTTTGCAACCTTATGAGAAGTAAAAATAAAGATAAGATGCTTAATGGTTACAGATCGCCTATAGATGGCTCTCCACTAACCCATTACTCCAATGGAGTGTAAAATCTGATATGGAGGGCACTTAGTTAGGGATATAGGCAACAAACTAGTGCAATTACCAATTGGGAAACATTTTGCGCCATTATCCACCTAACATTAACAATACTTAATTCCTTATCTCTACTACACCATTGTGTTGTTGAGTATTAGGAATAATCAATTTTCTAAGCATCCATTTCTCTTCACAGAGTTTTCTAAAATAACTCAAATAGATACTCGCCACCTTGGTCAAAACTAAAAACACGAAAGCTGTTATCTAATTGATTTCAACGTCATATGTGCAATGTCAAAATCATCTCAAAACTTTTGACTTATGGGAGATCAAATAGTCTTGACTCAGATGCGTATCGTAATCTATAAATATGTCGAGATTGGGGCTTAGCTATCATACCCTTACACATATCTAATCACAAATATCATAGTGGACTAAATGCGCCAAAACAAATGACCTTGTACGGCTTTCCTACTTACTTGTGCGCACCCATTGCGAACAAAGTTACACATTCACATGAGAACGGGATGTCATAAGCGAGTGGGCTCGAGAAGGCCTACTCAAACCATCGTGTCATCATCTCATTAATGTGATTAAGTATAATAAGCCACTGGTTCATGACCAATGTCATAAACTAATTCCAATCATCTTAATGTGTGAGTTCTCAAAGACAAGTTTTAAAGGTTTAGGCCCAACTAGGTAATGACTCATGACTAATTCATATTCACTAGATCATAAAAGAATGTCATGGAGATATCAAGTCGCAAATTTAACTAGTAAGTGCTAATCCCCTGCACCTTCAAGTCAATTTTATTCTCCATACACTTTACTGCATCTAGTTGAAAGATGATGATACTCCTCTTGCCATATCTATTTCTCGCTTCATAGTTACTTGCAATTAATTCTACTATCCACAAGAAGGAGAGAATAAGCTATCAACTATGACAGCTCCTGAAGTAACTTAAGCGCGAATTAGGCTAAAGATTCTAATTCAACACAATGCTCTCACGAGCCATGCATCAAATTCTTAGAGTCATAACAACCTTGTTGGCCTTGACCTTTTCATTATTATGCTGCAACGTTTGCGCTTAGTGGTAAACGTTATTAAAAAACGTTAGCCTAGCTAAGGAATCATACAAAGAAGCCCCTCCTCATGTCTCACACTCAAGTGTGGAAACAGTAAGTGTCCAGACTTAGACAAGTTGACAATGCTAATAGATTTTGCAGCCACTAAGCGCTAATCTTTTCACTTAGTGTTAATAGATTTTGCAGCTTCTAAGCGCTAATCTTTTCACATAGTGTTAATAGATTTTGCAGCTTCTAAGCGCTAATCTTTTCACTTACTGTTAATAGATTTTGCAGCTTCTAAGCACTAATCTTTTAACTTCACGTGATATTTCAACGCACACTATTATAGTGCATGAAATTTTGCTCCATCCACTCCCAATAATTGGGTAGAGAGCAAAACACTGCTCATACTGGCTACTCGTCTTATACTTAATGACTAATTTATTTAAGCTCGCATTTCTTGGATGACGTGACTCTTGAATGTTATTTCATCCAATGATGTAACATTATTTACAAGTCAAATTACAAAGTCAATCCGCACAGCTCAACAGTCAAGATCATATACAGATCTATTGAGGGCTTACTAATTTCATAACTCCAAAACTCGCCAACCAAAACTACGTAGCGTGCCGCTAACATAGCGCATACATTAGTTTTTATTATGCCAAACAAGGCAACGAAACCACAGCGACTTTGAGTCATGTTTCCTTACTTTGGCTCAAATAAGGCTTGACCTAAAGTCTCCAAGACTTTTGCTCATCTAAAGAATGGGATTACATTGTTCACATTTGAACATCTTTACTAAGTCTAGGTTAACCAATTAACTTCCATAAGCTAAGTCAATTTAGAGAGAAATTCGCATTGGGATTAATTTGATTAGCATAATATAATTTTCCCACAAAAATCTAAATTAAACAGTGACAATATTACACAAGTCGCAAGATCGAAAATCCGCCATGCTCGTAATCATCTCTTGCGCCACAGGTGACAATTATCCAAAATTTAATTTAATTCATGCGCAAAATATTAGTTTTCAAGAGTAAATCTACAAAGATTTCTCTCAACCGAACAACCTCCCATTGATTATGGCATGTCTAAAAAACATGATAAAATATTCTAATTCCATACAATAGCATCATAATGTAGATTCACAATCAATACATGCTATGTTACATTTAATAACGGAATTAAAATAAAAAAAAATTAATCATGCTATTCTAATCACAACATATTACAAACCCAAAAAAAATAATATGTTGTTTTTAATATTCAGATTATGTCATAATAAAATGTAATCATTCTGAAATTTTTCTGGAATTTTTCTAAAATTTTCTGGAATTTTAAATAACTAATAAACACACATTAAAATTAGAAATAAAAAATCCAGAAATTGATAAACTGAAACAATATTACCAGTAAATAGTAAAACTTTTCAGAAGTCTATAATAAAAATTTCAACCCCAGAAAATTATTTATGCAATACCAGAAGCATTTTAAAGCATAAAACATGAATTATTAACACAAAAAAAATATTTTTTATTTTCGTAAAATTTTCAAAATTTTATAGAATATAGAAAAATTAATTCTGAGTCTAACAGTACTAACCACGCATAAAACAAATCTATAATGAATTAATTATGACCATTTAACGCGATTCAGAATTAAAAACAAAACAAACAGTGCCTAATGCATCAGCAGCCAAGCCAGCCAAGCCGGCGGAGGAAAAAACGGCGCAGCTCGGCGCGCGGCTCAGCACGGGGCGCGCGTGTGTGGCGCGGAGGGCGTACGCGTGGACAGTGCGGCTGACGTGCGCGTGACGACACGTGGAAGCGCGTCTGAATCGCGTCTGGCGCGTGGAGACACGTGCAAGGGCGTGGTAGCGCGTGGAGGCGCGTGGAAGCCACCCACGGCGTCAGGTGGCGCGTGAGGCCCACGCTCCGCCTTCCAGGGTGTTTTGTGGTTCGATTTTTGTACTGTCGGACTCCATTTTTCACAATAAAAAATTTATGGCATTAAAAATAACATTTAATGAACATAAAAATGAAGACATCTTCCTCCTTTATTAATATTCATGCATATATCATGTATATATATTTATATAAAAATATAAACATATTTTAATGCATAAAAATAAGCATGAAAATACCCATATTTGCTCTGATACCAATGTAAATAAAAGTATAAACGCAGCGGATGAAAAATTATGGTCATACCTTTTTCTGCAGAGTCTGAATTGAAGGATCTTGTGGGTAAATCACGTGCTTCCTGAATCTGATCAATCAACCCAACAATGTAGTGATATTACAGAATGAATATCACCTACACAAGTCACAGTGCAAAATGGCTCTTGATCGTTGGTTTTTGAAAGAGAGTCAGTATGTGGGAAAAAAACTCAAACATACGTTGTTTTTCTCTTTAATCACCCATATCCCATATTATATCAGATATATAATATGTTTATTTCATTTATCCATATCAGTTATATGGGATAATATAAGATATATCATCTATCCATATCAATTATATGATAGATATATATATATATCCTGAGTGGTTATCCAAATAGGTTTGAATTTGAATTCAAAACCCATTTGGATAAGGTTCAAAAGATTCAAAGGGTCATGCCACATGCTCGCCCATTTCTAACACTTTGTACTTATTGTATCGCATATTATAAATTCAACTTTATGAAGATTGAATATGTATTGCATGTAGACTCCTTTTGTAAATCTCTTACATGAATGAAATATCAGTATAGAGATTTGACCGCTTGAGTTGAGATTATTATGTTTGAATGGATTAATTGGACTTATTATTATGCCATTTTTTTTGGTGGCCTTATATAACTTATCTATGGATTAATTAATGAAAACAAAAGTAAAGACAATAAAATCTTTAGAATTTTAGTGACATACTATGTCTCTATAAGTAAATTATAGATGGATTGGTTTTGAGCTTGGGTTTGTTTAGAAAGACATAGAGAAGTATAGTAGTTTTTAAAAAGGCAAGCATATAATAATAATAAGAGAATAGATACATAATGTACTTATTTACAAAAATTAGTTCGATCAATATTACATCCCAAAATAAAATTCCAGGTGGACTATACAAAACACAAAAGAAAATTTCTAACTTCTCTAGGACAGCCAAAAATCTTTGAAGGTTTCCAACTCGTCATCTTCTGCCGCGAGATCTTCTTCGGCACCTAGCATGATACGCCATGAGCTTTGAATGCTTAGTAAATGCACACATACCTCATCCTTTTTTTTCCAATCTAATATACAATAGCAATTACAACAATAGGGGAAAAGAACATGGCATTCAAGTAAATAACAAGGTCACAATGTTAGTTGTTAGTAGTTTAGAAATCACTCCAAAGAGATTTCATCCTCCCAACCCCAAGAATCGGACGCGGATTATTCTGTATGCCCCCTCTTTTGCTACTTTGCAAACCTTACCCCGGATGCCTACCAATGGTTACATACTACATAGTGCTAACCGAGGACCTCAAAAAAGACAGTAAAATAGGGCCTTTCCCATTCCCTCCTCACACCAAACCACCTAGGGTCCGAATACAATCGCTCTGCTCAAGAGTTCCGAACAACCACTTGCGCAAGACTTTAAATTCCAAAAGGGAACACGTCTTGTTAACCAATTCAATTTGAACATAACTATATCTTATAACAATACTCATGTGATCAAAACCTGATTACCCGTCCCATTAAGTTTTCCGTTTGGATTAATGTTTTAAGTTAGTTAGTACAAACAAGTAACAAAAGAATAAATTTGCATAAATGTGATCATCCTCGAAGGACTAAAGTAAAAGGTATATAACCATGACATATGTAATATCATACCAAGACATGATCATATATTAATAAGCATATTCACGAACACTAGAGCATAAAACACCAATGCAAAACAAAATTTCCAGATTTAGTACCACTTAAAGATTAAAATCAAAAGGGCTATTTTAGAGATGTTCCGAACCTACCCTTGCTACGGTTAGTAGAGAATTTTATCTAGTTTTTAGAACATTTTTCAGAAATGGAATAGCTTTTCTAGATTTTTATTTATTTAAGAAACACTTTAGCGCTGTCCAGATTCGTCGACCGTTACGAAAATCGAATTTTCTTACAAATCGCTCACTCTTTTTCAATGAAACCAATTTTCATTGAAAGCTAACTCTTTAAGAAAGTTTTTGTCATAAAACCAAGGTCCAGATGATTTGTTTATATTTTTCTAGGTTTTTCAAAAGTTGGCTGTAAAATAGATTTTTCATGCACAATACTCAAAATAAGAAGATTGGTGAGAAAAAAGGCCAGCTAAGGGAAAATTTTCACCTCTTTTGTGATGAAAACATACTAAATAATATATCAATAATTCAGATTTTTAGAGTGATGGTATGCCTTTGGAAAAAATGTGAGATGTGGGAAGAAAAAAGGTAGTTTGCATTTATCAAGAGAAAATATGAATAGAAGAAGGATTAAAGCCTAATTCATCCACCTTGAACACATGAATGCCATTACAACACATCTGAAAATGTGGTTTTAAATCTTTAATAACATGTATTTGAAAAATAAAATAGAAGGAGAGATGGTGATGTGGCTTACTTGAGGCTTGGTTGGTTAGCTAACAAGACTTTCTCTTTCTTTCTTTCTTTTCTTCTACCAAGCTCACTCTCTTCCCCTCTCTTCCTCTCAACCAAATGATGTGTTTGTATATATGTTCTTGTATGTAAAATGCTAAGGGAGGGATGGTTTTTTATAATAAAATTGGTGCAAAAGGTCTAAAGTGCCCATTGGTTGGAAATGGATTGGACATTTTGGATTTAATTGGAATCTAATGGGATGGTGAATGATTAGAGGCCTTAATTATACAATTAATCATGATCTAGTTAGGCTTTGGTTAGGATTGGATTTAAGGTGGAGGCATGGTTCTATGTTTTGGGGGTACTAGCCAACATATTTCCTTGAATTCATGGATATGGTTTGAAAAAGTGTTATATATTCAACTTTCATAGGGTGGCTGCCCATGTGGCTGATTTGAGAGAATTATTTTATTTTATTTTTCTTGTATACAATTGTTGAAAATTTCAAAATATGGTGTAGGTTTAAGGGTACAAGTGTATATATATATATGTATATATAACAGTACTTGTTTCAGGTCTATTAGTGAATTAATAAAAAATGTGAGGGCTTTGGATTTAATTTATGAATTGGAACATTTATTAGTGTAGAATTAAACTAAATTAGGGTTAGAGGACCTAATTCGATTTGGATTTCTTGTTTCGACTAAAAAGACAATCAATCGACAAACGTGATAAAAACCGAAAAAACCTAGGGTTTTCAAGTGGTAATTCCATATTCAAGGAGTCAATTAATTAGTATTAGGGTATTAGAAATTATTTCTAAGCTACCAAAATCGATTAGGGTTTGCAAGTTTTTTGTTGGCATATTTTGATCCTAGGGTTAAAATTGTAATTAATTAAGAAATTAAGGGACTTCATAGAAATAATTTAAAAGTAAGGGACTCTTAAGAAAATAAAATTTTCGGGGGCCTCACACCATTGAAGACCATGGATTGAAGCTTAAGTTGCTGGTGATTGAAGATCAAACTGAAAATATCTGAGAATGCTTGAAAGAACGGATTGTTTATCAAAAGGCTTATTTTCCTCAATTGAATTAAGTCCATCAACTTTTTCATCACTTTCTCTTCTATTTTCTTTTCTTTTCTCTCTTGCCAAACATTATGTTTCTAAGATTATGTGTTGATTATCATGTGACTGGGCCTTGTGGATAGTGGACGTATAGGATTGCTTGGATTACTTAGATTCTCACTTTCTCTCATTTTCTCTTTTATTTTCTCACCTTCCAAACACTCTATTTTCTGATTTTCTTTGGTAATTTGGATTAGTTTTGGACTTGTATAGAAGGTTCCAGTCCTACCTTATAGCTTGTTTTCATACTTATTTTGTTTTGCCTCATTTTCTTTCATTTTCCATCACTTTCTCACCAATTTTCTCATCATACAAACACATTTAATTCTCTTGATCTAATCCATGCTCACATTCTAATAAGTATTTGGGTTGCTTCGTGAAATTAATTTTGTGATCTATGAGCCTAAATTGGTGGTTAGAGATTTTTAGATTCTATTTTCTTTCATTTTCTCTTACTTTATCTTATTCTCTCTCTATTTTCTTGGAAGCCAAACATGGCTTCCACTTAGAAGTAATTTGTAATCTACTCTTTCCACCTATTTTTAATATGTATTTTGGTATCTATTTACTCTTTTTCATAACAAATGATGTAAATTCATATTCAATTCTTTGATTCACTTTTTATTTAGTTTTCATTTCATGTATGTTTCTTCTATGATCATCATTGATTTCCTATATCTTTAATGATCAAAGAATCCTATCATCTCATCCTTTCTTCCATGATGAGTATGGAAGTTCTCCCTCCTTGGTGATTAAGGAAGGCCATCATCTCTTCTTTCCCATAGTGAGAATGATGGATGTGGCTTATTTCCATTCTTTATTTGTTTGATTTTATGATCATTGTGTGGTATCTTGTGTTACTTGATAGTTTCTCTAGTGTTTTCATTTTATAGCTTTGTTAATTGTAGGCACCCCATTTTGACTGGCCCTAAGACTTGGGCGCTTTCTTTTGAACACTCGATGAAGAAAATTGGAATATCCTATATTACAAATTTCTCAGCAGAACAGTTAGATTTAAGCTTTAATTCCAACCTTCAACTGTTTTGGCCAAAGTTTTTTAGACCATATTGTACATATTTTTGTATTTTTATATAAATTATTTTTATATTCAAAACAAAATATCTAATAAAAAAAGAAAAAAAAGGAAGTGTGCGGTGCAGGTGCACCTAATTCAATCGTGCATATATATATATATTATAAATAAAGAAAGGACGAAGTGCGCGGCTGAGGTGCGCTTGATTCAATCATGTATCTCTTTATATATAATAATTAATTTAATATATATATATATAAATATGTTTATTTGATGATGGGTGTCGGCTGTTTTGTTTATTTTGTATTTATTGCTTTTACTTTACATCGCTATAAATGGTGTAAGACTTTAGAAGAAAATGGGGGGATGCTCAAAAGAGAGAATAAAAGAGCTGGATGAGTTTAATGTGGAGAGGAGAGAAAGGTGAAAAAAAAGAGAAAAAAGATAAGGAAATAATTTTTTTTATTCTTGAAGGAATTGATCAAAAATTATTTTAATCAACCTTCCTATCCATTGATATACACCATCCACAACCACATTAAAGCTACAATTTGACATATCTTGCTGAGATTTCAAAGAATACTCTATAACTGTGAGGGTATAACGAAGAAAGTTTGACAATAAAAAAATTCATCATTTTCTACAATTTGACATATCTTGCTGAGATTTCATCTTTTTATAATTTTCTCATTTATTTTCTTTCTATTTCTCCTATTTTAAATATGTGATATAAATATGTGATTTAGGTTGTTAAAAATATTTTTCTTGTTTTAAATATGTGATTTAGATTGTTAAAAAATGATTGGCTGAATCACCTAATGTAATTTGTTAACTAATTGTATATATTTTTTGTGCAGTGGTGGGTAAAACCACCACGCATATCATGTTTTATAAAATGAAAAAATATATAAGCTGTCTAATCTTTCTTTATTGATCCTAGTGTTTAAATATTATCTGTAGGGAAATTTAACACAAGACTTGGTTTGGCTCAGTGGTTAAGGTTTTAGTGATTGAAGCTTAGGTTAGGGGTTCAAAACCCCATAGCAACATATTTGTCTTTGTAACACCCTAGAATTTTTCCCTCTACTCAAGCGCCAACTCTTGCGTTCGAGCAGTCTTATGAGGCTCCCAATACTTTTGCAGTCTATCCGAGATTTTGAGAGTTGTGAATTTCTGCTTGAGAGTAGGAGTGGTCGCTTGAGCAGTCGGCTTTGTTGCTCTGTTCACTCGAGTGCAAAATTGAACACTCGAGCGGTTTGCCTGGTTGAGTCTGAATTTTTGGGACTAGTGGGATTGTTCTCGACATTTTATTATTGTGTTTGGAGCCTCCTTGTTTTATTCTGGGACATTGATCAAAGTTGTAACATGATAGCAGAGTAAGATTGAACCCAAAACTTAGACTAGGATAATTTTCCTATAAATAACCATCACTCTTTTACTCTTTTCTTTTTCCACACTTTGAATTTGGGTGTGAGGCTAGAACCATTGGAAATCTTGTTTCCGGTACAAGAACGACCTATAATGGAGTTTGGATGACAGAGTTATGTCCGTTTGAAGTTTTAGTATCTGTGTTGGAAGCAAGTGCACTCGAGCGCAAAAAGTGGCACTCGAGCAGATTACGCGAATTCAACAGTTTAAAAAGTGGCTTTCTAGATCATTCTCTCCACTTTTCTTTTCTCTCTTCCTTCCCCTCATCCTAAGTTCGAAAAACCCTAGATTTTTTACCCAAATACCTTCCATATCTCAAAGATTTGGCCAAGATCTCTTACCAAAATTTGAAGAAGGCTTGAAGATCTTACTGTTCTGCCTACTGAATTTTGGATTTGCGAAGGATTCTTCTAAAAGTTTTGCTATATTGCTTGATCATTGAGGTAGGGGTTTCTAGTTCTCCTTCAATACTCTCATTTATTGATAGATTTGTGGTATTTTCCTTATACAAATACAAATTTACATTTTTAAGCATATTGTGAAAAATCATGAGATTGGGGGTTTTGGGGTCTAAAGAGTTGAGGCATACTTGTTGGGTTTTGATTTTGGGTTATGAATTTGGGTGTATAAGCAACAGAAGGGTTGGAATAAAAAGTGTTTTGTGAAAAGCTTTAACTTCTCTTAAAAATCCTAGTTTGGTTCATGAAGATAGATGGTTGTTTTGCTTAAATTGAAAGTAGTATCATGGAATTGAGGTGTTAAATTACACATATACAAGTTTAATTGAAATTTTAAAGAGTTTGAATGTTATATTATGAAACCAAACTTGTGGGAAATAAATCACTAATGGTATGAATGATATGAGCTTTGTGATGAAATGAAGATGTGGAGGTTTAAGGGTTTGTATTGAATTATGTCGAATTGTATTGAATGGTATTGAATTGGGTTGTGTTGAATTTTGTTGGGTTATGTTGAATTGCATTGAGTTATGTTGAAATGAGTTGAGTTGGGTTGAGTTGAGTTGAGTTGAGTTGAGTTGTGTTGAGTTGGGTTGAGTTGAGTTGAGTTGCGTTGAGTTGAGTTGTGTTGAGTGGTGTTGGGTTGTGTTGTAATTGGTACCTGCACGGGGAGTTAAAAAGAAAAAGAGGAAAATGTCTTTCGGTGCCCACGTCCGTCTGTATAAGAGTCAGTAAATGTAGGGGTAGTTTTGAATTCAAGGTGCCCAAATGCCTTGTCTAGGCTTATCGCTGGACGAATGTGAGAAAAATGTTTTTGGGTGTTCACAAAGTCCTGTCGTATTGTAGTCGGCAAAAGTGAAAAAATATTTTTGGGTGTCCACAAAGTCCTGCCGTATTGTAGTCGGTAAAAGTGGAAAAATGAATGATTTTAAAAAATGTTTTTGGGTGCTCACGTCCTGCCGTATAATAGTGGGCAAATGTGGGGAATAGTTTTAAAGTTGAAAATGGTTTTTGGGTGTCCACGTCTTGCCGTATGACAGTCGGTAAATGTGGAAAAACATGGTTTTTGAAAAAAATATGGTTTTTGAGAGAATGGTTTTTAGGAGTTCACTTCCCGCCGTATAATAGTCAGCAAAAAGTAGAGGGTGTTATGAATTGGGTGCCCACTATCCCGCCGTAAAATAGTTGGCAAAAGGTAAAGGGTGTTATGAATTGGGTGCCCACTATCCCGTCATATCAAGTCGGCAAAAGGTGGAATGTGTTGTGAAATACGTTGAATCGGTGATGATATGTGTGAATTGTGATGAACTTATGAAGTTATAATTTGATGTGTAATTTGGTATTGAAGGGGAACGCATATAGAAATTATTCGAAAAGAATGGATAAGGAAATGGTAATTAGATAAGAGATTGGTGATAATGAATTCACTGGGTTGTATGTAATTATAGGGAGAGATTAAGAATTTTGATTCGTAATTAATTGAGAAATTGAATTATGTGGGTTTATTATTCTTGTTTTATATTGAATTATAATTGATAATGCAAATGTGGATGTGACGTAGTTGTCAAACAAATATGAGTTGAGTGTAGGAGAATTGTTATTGAAAATAAAGAAGGTTTGGATTTCTATGTTATGAAGTTATAATAATGGGAATTAGTATAAAGGAAAATGGAAATAAAAAGAGGTATATTAAGATGGAAATTAAATGAGTAATATTTTGGAATTGGTTGATAAATTTAAGATGATGTTGTTCCTTAAACATATTTGTTTTCGAAAATGATTTATGATTTTTTCTGATAATGAGGGATAATTTTTATAGTTGAAAGTTTTCCTTAAATGTTCAAAGAAATTTTGAGAAGAAGATACTCTACGTATAATATTTTAAGCTTACAAGACGTCACCTTATTATATGGTATCACCCTGCATGCATGATCATTTTTATCTGTGTGTTAGTTATTGTCGTAGAACTATGAGATTCTTATTGGGCAATTGTACTCATTCCTCGTTGTTTCATTTTTTTTCTGGAAGAGAATTCAGATCCAATAGTTGAAAAGTTAAGAAGTCCATGAGTCCCTTTTGTGTAATTTCATTGTGGATATGAAGGAAATAAATATCGGATATTGATATCTGTAATTATTTACATGTAGCTCCGTAGTGGAAGCTTGGCATGTATCATTGTTATTGTTGTATTCATTGAGAAAGAGAACATATATTATTATGTCTCTATTACTCAAGGGTAATAGATTTTTTTTTTTTTTTTTTTGGGGGGGGGGGAAGGGGGGGGGGGCCTAAATTAAAGACTTTTGGTAATGTTTCCGAGTAGTTAAAAATTGGGGCGTGACAGTCTTTTTGTTTCATTTTTTTGTATATTACTATTTGTGGATGATGATGTCAGCATGACACACCGCTGACATCAGCAAACAGAATATTCCTTGTTTCACGGAATATTCCTTGGTGTTAACAGAATATCTCATGAATTTTGAAAATTGCACTATGGCCCAAAATTTTCAAATAATTGTGGTGTGGCCCGACTTTTTGGGAGGATTTTCAGTAAGGGCTCTAGAAATGCGACAAAGTTATTCCTAGCTAAAAGGACCATTTCGGACACAACTATGAAGTTAGAATTGTTAAATTCTAAATGATTTTTAAAGATTGTTGAATTAAGCTTTAATTTTGGCCACAAACAAAATAAGATAATTTGTGAATATTTGTTAGATTTTTCAATTGATAATTTTGTGTATATATATCATTTCTCTTGGAAAGGTTTTGTTTGCTTTGTTTTGGTCTTGTTGCATGAAAAATAGGAATTCCCAAATGATTTTTCAAGGGCAAAATAGAGCAGCAAACAAATTTTTTGTGAATGATCTCTAAGGCCTATGCAGTTTCTGCTTTTCTTTTTAATTTGAATGTTTTGTGAGGTTTTTATTTTCTTGTAATTTTTCTTCAGTTCTCTCATTTAGTTTGTAATTATTTATTCAAAGTGTTGTAATAATTCCTCGCTTCGTTTCTGTTTATCCCATTCTTTTACTTACTTTCCTTTGTGAATATGCATCATATATATATATATATATTATATCCATATTTTGCATCCATATTTCATGCATATTGATTTGGCTAAGTTTGCATTTATGGATTTAATCAATTCCTATGTGATTATGTACGCTACCTCATATTCTTGAGATGATTCACATGTCATCTCTTAGAAACCGAATCATTGGTTGCATTTCATGAGTGAACTGCATTAGAATGTTGAATATAAGATCATGCATATTTTGCTAACTTTGTTTTGTAGCTGTTGACGGGACGTCGGTAAATATGTGAGTTTTTATGCTTTAGCATCCCGCTTGTGTATATTTTTCTTACTATGTTTAGCATCCTACCATGAGGCTATGTGCTTGCTTGATATAACTATATGAATGCCAATAGATGGAGGTTGTGTCACTTAATTTGGAATGGTATTGATTTTCATTTTTGTAAACTCAATTTCTACGAGATGTACATCTTCAAAATTCTTTCAAAACACATGAAATCAATTTGTTCCAAAATGAATGACATAGTCTATACTTGTATGCTTCACATAGTAAATTTTAAGATTTGTTAAATAATCATAATATGAACATATAAAGAAAATAAAATTCATATCATGGTTTAGTAGCGGTCGATCTTTTAATCGGGTGAGCGGGGGTGATCTTCCCCTCTCATACTTAAGGTTCCGAGCCAAGCATCTTTGGTGACAACGAATAGTGGTCTTGGCATGAGTCACGAGTTTCCTAATTTTCCCAAAACATTAGGTGGAGACTCTAAGATCTGGTGATGTAATCCATTGCTGGCAAATGTTTTCTAATAAAATTGATTTTCTATAAAATTTTCCAAAACTGGACTCTCATCTATGTTTCACATTGCACTCGTGAGACTAGATCAAAGAAATTGAAGGTCTGAACTATTTAACATACACATGTACCGCCCGGGCATGTTACAGTTTTTGGCGACTCTATTGGGGATTTTATAAAATCTTGATTCAAACTCCGTGATATGACTTTTATTTTCAATTATATGTTTATTGCATTGTATTCATTGGTGCACTTAAAGTCATGTTTGCTCAGATACTGATAGGAGCACAGGCAAGTTTTTTGAGACACTATACCTATCTCTACGTTACTTTAGAGGCCTTGTGTTATAACCTTTTGAGATCTATAAAAAAGGTAGCTCCGCTATCTAAGGTTCTCAGATTTCGAAGAGAGGGTATATTGACTCTTCTGACTTCCTGGGATCTTCATTGGTTATTGCTCAAAGGACTCTTTAGTGACGTTACCTTGACTTCAATCCCTAGAGTAGAGCTGACCTTATGCATATGGTAAGCTATAGTTCCTTCCAAAAATAGGATAGGATACTCTCCAATTTCTAAGTTTTATGATACTACTTGTTTGAATAGTGAAACCCTAGATTATTTCAAAGCTAGGACAGGGTAACCCTAGTCCCCATAGGGGTGTATGTTCTTTTTCCTATTATGTGCAATGTGTGGGATCTAGGATTCTCAAATTCCGAATAGTGGTTCAGGCATGTCAGCTTGTAGGGTTCAGTTTTTTCCAGTGGGGGGGCATACAATGATCAGTTGTGCAAATTGGGCCAAAGTGTTGCCATAGTTCTGATTGGAAGTTTTGTTTTCTTTTTGCTAAGTTGTTATAGCACCATTGCTTCAGAAAAATCCGATATCCCACAAAGTCTATCAGTGTAAATAAATAGAACTTGTGGGATATCCGACCATTTCTGAGATTTGGGAGTGACCTCCTATTGATTGCACATGCTTTATTTTGAATGTAGTGGATGGCCCACACCTTGACTAGTAATTTGAGAATGATTTTATTCTGAGTTCTAAATTGAGTATTGAGTCTGAGTTTGATTCCACCAAGTTTGTAGAGTTGGGATCAGGCTTGAGTCATTCTAGTGAGTCAGAGTTTGTTGATTTCGGGAGTGCTAACCTAGACATTTTTGTCCTGTCTAGGTCTTCTTTGTCATTTTCTTTTGAGTCTGTTGTCATCGTTGAGTCGTAATTTCTTTTCAATAAAAGTGCCACACATTCTGCCTCATTCTCTGTGCTATAATTCATTGCATTGACCAAAATTACAAAACTTTTTTTCAAAACTTCGATAAAAACGAAGAGGAAGAAATTCCCCGTGATTTGCAAATTTCGATCGACTGAGAAAAGGAGAGGTGTGCTAAGCCCTTGATAAGTTAGATCATTTTTGTTAATGTGGGTACTGAGAAGGATCTTGGCTTGGTCCAGATTGATTATAATGTGTCTTCGTAAGAGCATGAGCGATTAGTCACTTTGTTAAAAGATTTCAAAAAAATATTTTTGCGTAGTCCTATAAAGACATGCCTGGAATTGATCTTGAGATTGTACATCATAGGATCCCTCTCGACTTAAGGTCTGACCTCCTTAGCTTTCAAACATTGATTCAAAATGTTCAGTAATCAACCAAAGTATAAGGCTTGCATAGCCGGAATGGAGGCAACACTTGAACAGAGGGCAATAAGGTCAGATGTGATTCGGATTAGAAGCAGCCCTTGAATTAGGGACAATAATGTTGAATGTGACAAAGATTCAAACGGGATTGTTTCTCAAGCTAATGAAGACTGGAAAAGAAGTTAAATCTCGATATCTGAGAGAATGAGTTTTATTAGTAAAGGACAATCAAGTTCATATCCACGACACTATGAGCAAATTTAGACCTAAATTGGACGAATCCCTACATCATAAAATTTATCTGGCCAAGAGTAATGGCCATTCTCATGGATTTGGATGGTTTAGAATTCTTACAACCAATCAACATGGACAAGCTGAATAAGTACTATCCTTGAAAGGCTCGCTGGGCTGAAAACCTAGAAGGGAGACCTAGGCAAAAATTAGAGCATAAAAAAAATGAGAAAAATGAGAAAAATGAAAAGCTCGCAAGGTTGAAAACCCGAAAAGGGGCTTTGGCAAAAGTTAGAGCACAAAAAGAAAGTGTCAATACCTGAGTGAGCCTTAGCCAAAACTACGTATGGCTTGATTCCTATCTTTGGGATACGTAGGCAGCTTCATCTTGAAGTTCAGTCCTAATCATTTTTCAAATCACCCATCTCGTCCATGTTTGATTGGTGTGTCTTTATTCAACTCAGCTATCCATATTTGATTGGCTCGTCCCCATTTGATTCAGTTGTCTTATTTCTCCTTCATTGTGGGTTCAGTTGCAAGACGAATTTAGTTATACATCTCAAAGGTTGATTTCATGTTTATCGGGTAATGGTCATTTGTGAAAATAGATTTTTAGGAATTTTAATGAAGTTGACTGATTTTCTCAAAAATTATTCAATTTTTGCAAAGCTCAAACCATTCTTTGGATCGAAAAGAGAAAATTTTTAGTGATCATAGCCTGACTCACATGATTTCAAAACGGAGAAGTAGAACAAGCATGCTAATCAAACTCTTATGTTGATCAAAATCTTTTTAGTAAAAAAAACTAAAAGAAAAGGTCAAAACGATGAAGTAGGGGCACATTCAAGTCAGGTTTTATGTCCTTTCCTCACACACTCATGTCCTCGTCACGAAGGTCACATTAACTCGTACTTTTTCTTTCAGTTGAGCACTTGCCAGAATATGCACAGTAGTTGCCTCTAGCGATGTCCTTCCGTTGGGCGGTCGATCAGACGGTCAACTCGTGATGTTTTGTATTGTGTCCATTTTATTCCGGGAAGCATAAAGGAGTGCATTTGGGATGGTTTTTGCTTTGTTTTCCTTTCATTGAGTTGTATTCTGTGTATTGGTCAATCATAGGCTCGACATCCAGTTCTGAATTCATTGAAATGCAACCATTCCCAAATTCAAAATTCAAACCAAATGGTTTTTTATGCTCAAGTGTTGTGCCATTTATGCGATTTGGATTTGAAAAACAAAACTCTTTTATTAAACACTCCAAAACAAAAATACCAAAAAAAAAAAAAAAAACAAAACAAAACAAAAAGAGATAGAGCATTTTCTTAATTTCCGAACAGCAACCCAGTAGTGAAGATTACAAATCTACTTCATTTTCAAATAGCTTCGTCGCTCGACTCTACTGCCAATTGCCTTCCCTCATCTTCATTCCAGAGAATGCTTCAAAGACTTGCTTCAACATTTGCAAGGCTTCCAAAAGAAATTACTCCTGGCTGGCCTTCAAATACGGAGTACAAGGGAACTCCGAATTGGGCCACAGAGGCCGCCTGTAATTTTAGTTCTTTGTTTTTCTTTTTCAAATTGTCAATCTCTCCTCGAACATCTTTATACATACGTTGAAGCAGGAAGAGTTGCGCTCACAGTTGATAAACTTCAAACGTCTTGTTCTGTAGTCGACGGTTCAAGTTAGAGACTGCAGTCACGGTCTCCACAAATGACCTCAACGTATATGAGTTTGCCTCGATGTCAGACTGTGCTGTCATTATTTGCTCAACTAACATTGATGGAAAGCTGAGAATAGGGGAATAAGGAGAGGCGTGCGGTTGAGGTTCAAGGGAGTCAGAATCGGTTATCTCTATCATGGATTCGTAGAGGTCTAGAAAAACAGTGAGAGAACCATGGGAAGAGGCCACATTAGAGGAAAGTGATGAAAAAGAAAGGGGTTGTAGAGTGGTAACAGCAGCTTTTTGCTTTGCCTCTCTTACAGGCCTTGGTTTAAGAAGAGAACAAGGAAGGAAAAAAAGACAAGGGGGTGAAGGTGCCGAGGCAATCGTTGAAAAAATCAGGGAGGGTTTAGCTCTTTTGGTCAGGTGACGTGTTTGTTGAAATCATGCACCAGACACGACGCTCGAAGAAGATGAAAGAAAAGAGAAAGACAAAAATAGGAGAGGGGAGAGAGACATGTATATATATCTGCTTGTATATACATTGTATGTGTATGTATTGATGTATATGTATACTTCTGTTGCGTATACTGATGTTGCTGTACATTGTTTAAATCTGGTTAAAACCTTACCCCTTTTCGTATGAGATACGATTAGGTATGCTTGTTGGTTACACCACATTTTCACATTTCACGTGAAACGTGTTAGGATTTAATGTTTACCTGGTTAAAACCTTTTCCCTTTTCGTATGAAATACAGTTAGGTATGCCTGTTGGTTACATCACCTTTGCTTCTTTCACATGAAACGTGTTAGGATTAATTGTTTACCTGATTAAAACCTTCCCCCTCTTCATATGAGATATGGTTAGGTACGCCTGTTGGTTACACTACTTTTGCTCCTTTCACATGAAACGTGTTAGGATTCGACATTTATCGAGTTAGAACCTTCCTCCGTTCTGTATGAAATACGGTTAATTAGGCTTGTTAGTTGCACCACATTTGCTCATTTCACATGAAACGTGTTACGATTTGACGTTTACCTAGTTAAAACCGTCCCCCTATCTATATGAGATACGGTTACGTACGTCTGTTGTTTACACCACCTTTGTTCCTTTCATGTGAAAATGTTAAGATTTGACGTTTATAGGGTCAAAGCATTCCCCCTCTCCATACGAGATACGGTTAGGTACGCCTGTTGGTTAAACCACTTTTGCTCCTTTTACATGAAATGCGTTAGGATTTAATGTTTACAAAGTTAAAACCTTCCCTCTCTCTGTATGAAATACGGGTAGGCACGCATGTTGATTACACCACCTTTGCTCTTTTCATGTGAAACGTGTTAGGATTTGACGTTTACCTGGTTAAAACCTTCCCCCTATCCATATGAGATACGGTTGTTAGTTACACCACCTTTGCTCCTTTCACGTGAAACGTGTTAGGATTTGATGTTTATTGGGTTAAAACCTTCCACCTTTCTATATGAAATATGGTTAGGTAAGCCTGTTGGTTACATCACCTTTGCTCTTTTCACGTGAAACATTTTAGGATTTGACGTTTACCTAGTTAAAACTTTTCCCCTATCTGTATGAGATACGGTTAGGTATGCTTGTTGGTTACACCACTTTTGTTCCTTTCACATGAAACGTGTTAGGATTTGATGTTACCCGGTTAAAACCTTCTCTTTTTCCATATAAGATACGGTTAGGTACGTCTGTTGGTTACACTACCTTTGTTCATTTCACGTGAAACGTGTTAGGATTTGACATTTATATGGTTAAAACCTTTCCCCTCTCCGTATGAGATACGGTTAGGTACGTCTGTTGGTTATATCACCTTTGCTCCTTTCACGTGAAATGTATTAGGATTTGAGGTTTACTCGGTTAAAACCTTCCCCCTATCCGTATGAGATATGGTTAGGTAAGCTCGTTGGTTACACCACATTTGCTCATTTCACATGAAATGTGTTAGGATTTGACGTTTACCTGGTTAAAACCTTTCCCCCTCTTGGTATGAGATACGATTAGGTACGTCTATTAGTTACACCACATTTGCTCTTTTTACGTGAAACGTGTAAGGATTTGATGTTTTTCCCGGATAAAACCTTCCCTCATCTCTGTGTGAAATACGGTTAGGTACGCCTGTTGGTTATATCACATTTTATCCTCTCACGTGAGACATGTTTGGATTTTGAGTTCACATTTCCTCTTCTTACGTAAGACGTGTTTGGATTTTGAGTTCATCATTTGTGTTGTGGTACATTTATATGCAATGCAACCCCTTCTTTCATTTGTGCAGCATGCTCATTTGCATGCGATGAACCCTACTTTATTTCATATCATTTGCATTAGGCTTGCCTCACCATATATTACATTGTGCATTGTACACATGATGCGTTTCCAAAAGAAAAGAAGAAAAAGAAAACATCGACTTTCACTTGCATTAGCATATCATTTGCATAGCCACACTATTGCATCACTTGGTTACAATATATTCACATCACCATTTGAGATAGTTTATGCTGGCTCCCTCTTTTTGGGTTGTAAAAACAACTCGTTTGTACTGGCTCTTTTTTGGGATGACGAAACTATCCCTTTCTTGGGTTTGGCAGTCCAAACCATTATTGGTTAACACCTCCATTTTCTTGGATTGTTGGTTAAGACTATCCCTTGGTTAATACCTTTCTTGTTTTGGGACCATTCATCGGTTACATTTCGTTCTCTTACATGTATGTGTTCGAGTTGTATCCCTTGTTATGCTTCATATTATTTGTTGCATTGCATTAGTCATGCACTTTTCTTCAAAAAAGAAAAAAAGAGAGTTCAATTTTCAATTGCATATCATTTGCATTCTGTCCCTTAACTACGTTGGTTTGATTCCTTGCAAAGGGATACGTAGGCAACCTTCGGGTTCAACCTACTGCATTTGCATCTTGTTTGTTTGCCCAAGTCTTACGCTCTTGTCAAAAGGGTCATCTTCGGACTTTGGCATACACTCACTTCAAGAAATGACCTTGAGTTTTGTCAAAGAGGGACAACTGTAGACACCCCATTTTGATTGGCCCTAAGACTTGGGCACTTTCTTTTGAACAACTGATGATGAAAATTGGAATATACTATCTTACGAATTTCTCAGCAAAACAGTTAGATTTAAGCTTTACCTTCAATATTTTTGGCCAAATTGTTTTAGACCGTATTTGTACATATTTTTGGTATTTTTATATAAATTATTTATATATATATATATATAAATATATAATAATAAAAAAAGAAAAAAGGAAGTGCGCGACGCAAACACACCTAATTCAATCATGTATACATATATATTATATATATAAAGAAAGGATGAAGTGCGCCACTGAGGCGCACTTGATTCAATCATGTATATCTTTATATAAAATAATTAATATAACATATATATATATATATATATATATATATGTTTATTTGATGAAGGTGTTGGCCGTTTTGTTTATTTTTTATTTATTGCTTTTACTTTACATAGCTATAAATGGCGTAAGACTTCAGAAGAAATGAGGGGATGCTCAGAGGGGGAAGAAGAAAGAATGAAAGAGCTGGAGGAGTTCAATATGGAGAGGAGAGAAAGGAGAAAGAAAAGAGAAAAAAAGAGAAGGAAATAAATTGTTTTATTCTTGAGAGGAATTGATCAAAAATTGCTTTAATCAACCTTCCTATCCATTCATATACGCCATCCACAACCACATTAAAGCTACAATTTGACATATCTTGCTGAGATTTCAAAGAATACTCCATAACTATGATGGTATAACGAAGAAAGTTTGACAATCAAAAAATTTATTATTTTCTTGAAAGGTAAATTTTTTTAATTTTCTCATTTATTTTCTTTCCGTTTCTCCTATTTTAAATATGTGATATAAATATGTAGTTTAGGTTGTTAAAAATATTTTTCTTATTTTAAATATGTGATTTAGATTATTAAAAATGATTGGCTGAATCACCTAATGTAATTTGTTTACTAATTGTATATATTTTTGGTGCAGTGGTGGATGAAACCACGACGCATATCATGTTTCATAAAATGAAAAAATATAAAAGTTGTTTAATCTTTCTTTACTGATCCTAGTGTTTAAATATTATCTACAAGGAAATTTAACACAAGACATGGTTTGGCTTAGTGGTTAAGGTTTTAGAGGTTGAAGCTTAGGTTAGGGGTTCAAACCCTCATAGCAATATATTTTTCTTTCTGTTACATTTTTTTGTATATTACTATTTGCGGATGATAATGTCAGCATGACACACCGCTGACATTAGCAAACAGAATATTCCTTGTTTCATGGAATATTCTTTGGTGTTAACAGAGTATCTCATGAATTTTGAAAATTGCACTATGGCCCAAAATTTTCAAATAATTGTGGTGTGTCCTGACTTTTTGAAGGATTTTCAGTAAGGCCCCCTGGAAATGTGGCGAAGTTATTCTTAGCTAAAAGGACCATTTCGAACACAATTGTGATGTTAAAATTGTGAAATTCTAAATGATTTTTAAAGATTGTCGGATTAAGCTTTAATTTTGGCCACAAACAAAATGAGATAATTTGAAAATATTTGTTAGATTTTTCAATTGATAATTTTTGTATGTATTATATCATTTCTCTTGGGAAGGTTTTGTTTGCTTTGTTTTGGTCTTGTTGCATGAAAAACATGAATTCCCAAATGATTTTCCAAAGGCGAAATAGAGCAGAAAACAAATTTTCGGTGGATGATCTCCAGGGCCTATGCAATTTCTGCTTTTCTTTTTAATTTGAGTGTTTTGCGCTGCCTCATGTTCTTGAGATGACTCACATGTCATCTCTTAGAAACCGAATCTTTGGTTGCATTTCATGAGTGAACTGCATTAGAATGTTGTATATAAGATCATGCATATTTTGCTAACTTTGTTTTGTAGCTGTTCGCGGGACGTCGATAAACATGTGAGTTTTTATGCTTTAGCATCCCGTGTGTATATATTTTTCTTACTATGTTTAGCATCCTACCATGAGGCTACGTGCTTACTTGATATAACTGTATGAATGTCAATAGATGGAGGTTGTGTCACTTAATTTGGAATGGTATTGATTTCATTTTTGTAAACTCAATTTCTATGAGTTGTACATCTTCAAAATTCTTTCAAAACACATGAAATCAATTTGTTCCAAAATGAATGGCATAGTCTATACTTGTATGCTTCATATAGTAAATTTTATGATTTATTAAAGAATCAGAAAATGAACATAGAAAGAAAAATAGAATTCATATCATGGTTTAATAGAGGCCGATCTTTTGATGGGTGAGCAGGGGTGCTCAGTAATGACATTCCCCTCTCATACCTAAGGTTTCAAGCCAAGCATCTTTGGTGACGATGAAGAGTGGTCTTGGCATGAGTCATGGGTTTCCTAATTTTTCCAAAACATTAGGTGGCGGCTCTAAGATCTGGTGATGCACTCCATTTCTGGCAAAGGTTTTGTAATAAAATGGATTTTCTATAAAATTTTGCAAAATTGGACTCTCATCTATGTTTCACATTGCACTCATAAGACTAGATCAAAGAAATCAAGGTTTCGAACTGTTTAACACGCACGGGTTCCCCCCCGAACATGTTACATTAATATGGTTAGTTTCCATTATTCTTATCATTTTGCTTTCCTTAGTATAAATACTAGTGTACTCAACTCTTTATTCTCTATCCTTTTTATTTAGAGTTTTCCTTATCTTAGCATCATGTTTTCTTTATTTCATTATTCTTCCATGTTTTACATCTATTTTTCATGCATAAGGCTTTGCTTATTTTATCTCTCCTTTGCTTATTTTATCTCTCATTTCTTTATTTCTTATATGATTTTGTGTGTTACCTGTAGACACCCCATTTTTGACCGACCTTAAGACTCAGACGTCATCGATTGAGCGCTCGGTGATAGTGCATGTTTGTGCTCGTTTCGAGTTTTCAGAATTTTTGCCCGAGTGCCTTGTCTTCGAGCCTCTAAACTTTTTGTGTTTTGGCTCGGTTTGTGGATCAAGCTTTTTTTTTTCTTTCCTAGAGGGAGAGAGAGGTCTGTAGACCACTTTCTGTGGTCATTGACCACTTTTCCCTCTGGAAGGCCAGTTTCTGGTTTCCGGAGCCTTCGGCCAAGCGCCTTGTCGCTTGCCTTTTGGTTTGGTTTTGAACCAAACCTTGTTTTACTGTCCCTGGAAGGAGAAGGAGGTCTGTAGACCACCTTTTTGTGGTCGTAGACCACTTTTCTTGCTTGGAGACTAGTTTTCAGTTTTCGAAGCCTTCGACCGCGCACCTTGTCTCGGGACCGCTTAACGTTCTCCTCTTGGCTTGGTTTTCGAACCATGCCTTGTTGACCTTTCCTAGAGGGACACTGTGGTCTGGGAGACCACTTTTTGTGGCCGTAGACTACTTTTCCCTCGTAGAATACTTTTGGTGCCCATAGACTAGTTTTCGGGGCTTCCGACGGCGCGCCTTGTCTCTCGGACTCTTGTCTTGCATCCTTTTTGGTTTGTTTTTGGCACAAACCATGTTTTCCTTGCTTGGAGGGTGGAATGAGGGTTGGAGACCAGTTCTTCCCCTCGGAGACCACTTTTTCCGCCTGCCAGCCAGTTTTCTGGTCGGCCAACTGGTTTTCTTGGTCTTTGGACCACCAAAAGTGGTCGGCCACTACACCATTGGCTTGCTTTCAGTGTGCAGACCACCTCCCCCCCACTGCCGACCACTTTCTTCCCTAGAAGACCACTTGTGGTGGTCGGCGGACCACTACAAGTAGCTGGTCGACCATTTCAAGTGGTCGGCAGCTTTCCATCACCTTTCTGGAGATCTTTTCTTGCCAGCTGTGACAGCTGGAAGGCACAGAAGTCATCCTCCATGTGTATGGAGGGATGGCTTAGAGCCTCAAGTGTGTTCAACAAGCTTCTTGCTTGATTTTCTATAAGAGGGAGGCCCTCCCTCCCTTCTCCAGGTTCAGAAAAGTTGCTTGAGAGCTATACATATCATCTATATCTATATATTTCCTTTCTCTCTTATTTTGGGCTTGAAAGTGCATATTCTTCATACTATTGCACACTAACACACACTCAAACACCATCCTTTTGTTGCTAAGGCTTCTTGAAGTTGGTTACTTTAAAGTTGTTTTACAAGGGTGAGCTTCTAACCTCTTAATCCCTTGTTTTTTATGAAGCTTTTGGCCCTACTTGCATCTTGTTTTAGGCCTAACTTTCTACTGCAAAAATTTTTAATTTTGCATGCTTGTAATGTTTGTTTAAGGTCTCTTTTGTGTTGGGGGTGGTCTACCCCCTCTTGTGCCGTGTTTGGCTTTGTTTTACACCATCACTTTAGGCCCTTGAGATCACTTTCTCTTGGTATTTTAACCACTGAAATCCAGTGGATTTTCAGTGGAAAAGCTTGTGTTTTGAGGTCTTAAATAGGAGAGGGTCATCCCCCCTCCTTGTGTTTTTGGTTACTTGCTTCATTTGCCTCGTGTTTGAGCATGTTTGTTTAGCTTGTTTTGGCTTAGTCTCAACTTGTTTTTGCGGTTATTTTGACATGACATTGTAACAGCGCCCGCGGGGGGGGACCTCGCTACAGCTCGGACTCGACTTTTCGCAGTCACGGTTCTAAATCTGAACCAAAGAGTCCAAATCCGGCATATCGTTTTTAGGAAAACTGATTTTTTTGAAAGAAGTGCCAAACATGGACTGCTTTGCCAGATACAGAGTCGCCACCTAAATATTTTATTTTGGGAAATTTAGGAAACCCTGACTCGGTGCCAAAAGGCCACGTGTCCGTCATCACCAAAGTTGCCTCGGCTCGGGAACTTGGGTACGATTGGGGAAGGTCACTTCGTGAGCACCCCCGCTCGCCCGGTCATAGACCGGCCTCTACTAACCGTGATATCCGTTTTTGAAAACTTTACGCGTTCTTAATCCATTTATTAGCCTAGAATTACTATGTTATGCGCACAGCAAACAAGTATAGACCAAATTGCTCAAATTGGGACAAAACATTTCATGTTTGTTTAAAAAAATGGTTTGCTACTCGCAAGTAGGCTAAAATGCAGATTTTGCCACCCTCAAGTGGGCTTTTGGAAAAGGTGGTTTTGCCACTATCTAGTGGGCTTAAAATTCACATTTTTAACGCATTATCCCAATTTAAGCAATTTGACCTCCACCCACAGGCATTCAAGCAGTTTATCTCATGTAAGCACTTAGCCGCATGGCAGGCATACTATTATGGCAACATTCACACGCATGCTGGATGCTAAAGCAAAAGGACTTACATTGTACTCCGCGCCAGAACAGTAAACTAGTTAGCAAACATGCATGTCCTAGTTCATGTTATTTTGCCTAATGCAACACATACAAGGTGCAATTTTAGTTAGGCTCGGTTAACCTGGATATGGCATACGATATGCAACCAACTAATTCATGTATTCAATTTTGGAATTTTGAAAATACGAATGCGGTTAGCATGATGTACCGAGCCCGGTGCATGTTAACAGATGCATGAATGCACGCATGCATATCATAAGGTATGCTAATTTCAAAATGCCCTAGTCTACCATCATAAGCTGGTAAATAAAAGGGAAGAAAGAAATGGGGATTGGAAGACATGCACACACTCACCCACACTTATTACATGTTTACCCTCACTCGGAGGGCTCGAATTAATATTACAGTCCCAAAATAAAGAATAAATAAAATTATTACAGAATTTCCTAATTAATTAAAAAAAAGGAAGCAAAAGAATAAAGAGGGTGGCCACAGCCTCTGCCTCGGGGCGCGCAGATGATGCATGCTCGAATCCGTCCTGCCCGGAAAACCCGTACTATGCTCTTATCGCTTCTGTTTGTACTGCCTTGTCTTTCTGAAAAATTTCCAAAATGCTGGAAAAAGCTCTCTGCATCCTGCAGAGCACCACCGGCCAGACAGAATCGCCACCGGCACTCCAAACTTCCCGTCGGCACTTTATCAGGTTCATCGGCACTCCAGATAGTGCCGGTCGGCACTAAATTCTGCCGGTCGGCAGAAACTTCCTGCAACAGATAATCTGACAGCAAACAGAGGATAGGCAGTGCATAGTATGGAGTTTTTGGGCACATGTAAGCATGGTCTTACTTCTTATCATGCTTTGGACTCAAAGAAGCATAACTTTCGATCCTCGAATCATCAATGGTACATGGTGAGTCAAAGGATCGAATTTGCCATTTAATATGAAAATGCATGCAACAATCAACATGAAAAACCGAGGCCTTATCAAGTTAGAGTCAAAGGTCCCGATGACCGGGGATCAAGGCACATTACATCACTTGAAGTATGAATGGTCCTTGACTCCCGCACTTGGTTTGACACCCCAAACCAAGTAAATGCAATGCATGCAATGCTCATAAGCCTCAAATGTGTCATACCACCAAGATGTAAAGCACAACAAACATTATGCTATCAACATGACAAATGTACAATGCTAAGCATGCAAGGTACCAAAATGGTGCAAACATGGACCAAATTGACTATGGGATCGATGTGCTACACAAAGTTTAATGGAACAACTATGCAACAAACATGGAGCAAGCATGCAAGAGGGCTAAAAAAATGGCAAATGGACAGACCCTTTTCCTCCTCAAAACAGTGACCAAAGGTGCTTAAAATGGTAGGCGATCAACTCATGTTAACAAGCAAATTCATGGTCCCAAAGTTAAGACACAAAAGGAGACAACTCACCCCCATTATCATGACCACTCATGGCATGATCAAAACAAGCAAAAACAGGATCTATGCATGCAAAAATAGGACCCAAAAAGCTCCTAGTATGGCAACTAAGATATCCCTCATGAAGCAAACACACTAAGGCTCATTCTTAGGCATAAAGGGGACACATCTTCAAGGCATGAAAGAGGCCATGCATGCACACATACAAGCATGATTCTTGGACTAAAATATGACCCATAGATGATGCCAAATCAAGAGGGTAAACACAACCATGCATGCTAGAGGTCAAAATGCTCAAGGCATCCAAGCCAAAATACAAAGCAACTCTAACAAACATGCTAAACATGACCAAGTTGACAACCAACAGATTTTAAACATGGAAAAACAATGCTAAATGCTCCATGGAACCAAGCCAACACACACAAAAATCATGGCCTAATCATGGGGTGTACTTTTAAGCAAAATGGAGCGATACAAAGCAAATATCACAAGCATGCGAGAGGGCCCAAATCCGACCAAAAATAGAGATTATGTAAGACCTAAGATGCCTAAAAAAGTACTGAAATGAAGTCAAGAAACAACAAGCACGCATGCTATCCTTTTGAGCCCAAAAAGCAAGTAAACAAAACCATAAAGGGAGAGGGGTGTCCCTCCCCTATGCAAGACTTCAAACCAACTTTTTTGACACTAAAATACACTGATTTTTGGTGATCAAAAGATCAAAATGCTGAAGTGAACAAAGCCTTATCAAAAGGGCACCAAAATAGGCCAAACAAGGCCTATGAGGGTGAGTTTGCAATCTAACCACAAAGAGACCTCAATGAAAGTGTTAGAGCAGGAAAATATGAACCTTTTTTATGTTATACACAAGAGCTAAAACAGTAAACAAAATAGGTAGAAAACCGATGCAAGTTTGGGGAATAAAGAGGAAAATGCTCACCCTTGAAGAACCCTTGAAGAGCAAGTGGTCTAGCCTCCTTCTTTGGATCAAAACCAGTCCAAAACTCAAGAAACAACTCCCCCAAGTCCCTCAATCTCGGACTAAGGTGTGATAGTGTGTGTAATGGTGCAAAAGTAAGGTAAAACACACCTTTTGGGCCAAGAAACACACACAAAGGAGGGGGAAGAGGGAGATATAGAGATAGAGTGTATCTATATTGTTAAGGGCTGGTTTTTGCTTCTAAGAGTCTAACCTAGAACCAAGAGGGAGGACCCTCTCTTATAAGGATCCCTCTTGCAAAGCTTATTCAACAAGCTTGGCTAGAGGGAAATCCCTCCATACACGTGTATGGAGGGGAAAGGAGTTGGTGCCAGCTATCACAGCTGGCACAAAATATCTCCATAAAGTGGAGGAACAGTGGTCGGCTGCCCAAAAAAGCTATTCCGGCAAAAAACAGTGCCGACCGGCAACATATTATGCCGACCGGCAATAAAGTGTGCCGACCGGCAAACAAAATTGCCGATGGAAGAAAAAGACCAGCCGGTGGCCTCCAGCCACTGCCGGTGGTGTATGGGGATGTCTCACAAGGCATTCCCTGCCCCTCTAAGGCAAAACAAAAGTGTTTGGTGCAAAACCAGACACTAAACAGTCGAGTTCGGGGATCTTGAGGCAAGGCGCGCGAGCCGAGACCTCCGGGAACTCCAAACGAACACAATCATGGATGATCACCGAGTGTTCAAACGGTGACGTCCAAGTCTTGAGGACGGTCAAAAATGGGGTGTCTACAGTTGCCCCTCTTTGACAGAACTCGAAAGTCATGACAATGACGGGAGTGAATGCCAAAGCCCAGAGACGACCCATTTTTGACAAGGCCGAAGACTCAGACAAACATACAAGACAAATAAGATATGCGCCTGAAGGCGGGGGCAAAATGCAAGACAATGCACGGAGCCGAGCATAACTTATGATCATGCAAAGAAAGCTGTAATGAAGCAAACATGCGACAGTTTTAAGCTGGCATACCAAACTACACTACAATGCAGAAACGATGTAAGAGAATTATGGAATTCTCAATACGTCTCGCTCGGAGATAAAATACCTGTGCGGCTCGTCTGGTTGCACCAGCTTCAAATGAACCGTACATACAGTATCATGCCTGCAAAGAAAACAAACTTAACAGGTACAATATGGTTAGCGACATGCATGACAATGCAAGAATAGTGGTGTACTCGAAATGCGTGACAACGCGAAGTAAATAGAGAGCATGACAATGCGTATTGAAATACAACTAGGCAAGCGGAGCAAGCGGTCTACGCAGGTGACGAAATTGATCATAAGCACGCGGTCTACGCAGGCGACGAAACTAAACATGCGGTCTACGTAATTAAAACATGCGGTCGATGCTGGTGACGGAGTTAAACATGCGGTCTACGCAAGTAACGGAATTAAACATGCGATCTACGCAATCAAAACATGCGGTCTACGCAGGTAATGGAATTAAACATGCGATCTACGCAATCAAAACATGCGGTCTACGCAGGTAATGGAATTAAACATGCGATCTACGCAAGTAATGGAATTAAACATGCGATCTACGCAATCAAAACATGCGGTCTACGCAGGTAATGGGATTAAACATGCGATCTACGCAATCAAAACATGCGGTCTACGCAGGTAATGGGATTAAACATGCGATCTACGCAATCAAAACATGCGGTCTACGCAGGTAATGGGATTAAACATGCGATCTACGCAATCAAAACATGCGGTCTACGCAGGTAATGGGATTAAACATGCGATCTACGCAATCAAAACATGCGGTCTACGCAGGTAATGGGATTAAACATGCGATCTACGCAATCAAAACATGCGGTCTACGCAGGTAATGGGATTAAACATGCAATCTACGCAATCAAAACATGCGGTCTACGCAGGTAATGGGATTAAACATGCGATCTACGCAATCAAAACATGCGGTCTACGCAGGTAATGAAATTTAACATGCGATCTACGCAATCAAAACATGCGGTCTACGCAGGTAATGAAATTAAACATGCGATCTACGCAATCAAAACATGCGGTCTACGCAGGTAATGGGATTAAACATGCGATCTACGCAATCAAAACATGCGGTCTACGCAGGTAATGGGATTAAACATGCGATCTACGCAATCAAAACATGCGGTCTACGCAGGTAATGGGATTAAACATGCGATCTACGCAATCAAAACATGCGGTCTACGCAGGTAATGGGATTAAACATGCGATCTACGCAATCAAAACATGCGGTCTACGCAGGTAATGGGATTAAACATGCGATCTACGCAAGTAAAGGAACGTACTATTACATAGCATAATCGAAACAATTTGCGGGGCTCTCCAAGCATGAAAAGGATACGGGGCGGGACATTCTTCGTACGCATCGAGCGTTGCTTGCAGAAGTTGTGGCCTGAGGTCAACTCAAAGGTTCTCGTTTCAAAAGGTGTAATTTCCGTATTGTGAGGGTGTCCAACGACGCGGCTAGCCCAAACAAAGATGCAGAAGGTGCGTTAACCGCAAGGGGAGTTTCACTGGTATCGATTCTGATACTTGGCTACCCTGCCATCCTACGCTTTATTTTCCTTTTTACTAGTAGTTTGAGCACATTGCACTGCCTCAGGCAGGTTTATTTTCTTTCTCAAAATTCATACACTTTGCAAAACATGTGATGGGGAATGAAATTAATCATTTTATTCAAAAGATGCTGCAATTGTGGATCTTCTGTGCATCGCATCGCAGGGTTTCACACCACAATGTGAACGAAATTGAACCCATTTTGGAAATTTGCCATCGTAATAATCAGGTAGTGAACCGACTTACAACTCGATAAGCAAAACAAAGCTAAGACATAACCAAACAAGTGTAAATACGACTCGATAGACAAATCAAGAGCTCAAAGAGAGCGAAATACAACTCAATAAGCAAATGTTCAAAAACTCGACAAGCAGACAGGCGTGGCTCTGCAAAAGTTTATCGCCGGGGGGGAGTTGGGGGGTGATGGAGTTCCCCAATTCTTAGCAAAACAGCTCAGGAAACCAGAAGGAAGCCCACCGGCACGGTCTAGGGACCACCGGCTGCAAGGAGTGGCTACCGGCCGTATATCTGTTTTGTCGGCAAATTAAGATAGCCGGTCGGCATATCTTTATGCCGGTCGGCATATATTTCTGGCCGGTCGGCACGAAACGAGGGGAACCACCAGAATGTTGACACCTGTCCCCCCCCATTCAACCTTATCTCCTACAAAAGATCCCAGCTTCGTAGTTTTCCTCGTTTTCACACTGATTTACTCCAATGGAAGAGTTTCTTGCTCAAAATCTCACAGCTTGGATTGCTAGCTTGGATGGCTCGGAAAAGGTGAATTTCCGGGGTTTCGGCATAAATGCACTATTCACTCTGGGTCGTACCCCGTTGCATCTCCCGTTTCTTCACGCCGCGGCAAGATTTTGGAATCCGGTGACACATGTCTTTAGCTTCGCCGGGCAAGAGATGTGCCCTACCTTTGAAGATTTCCGAGCTCTAATGGAGTCCGAGCGCGACGAGGAGCTCCTGCCCCAACTAAATTTTGGTCATGCCCAATCCTTAGGGCGCATGTGCGGACTCAGCATGCGCGATGCTCGGTCTCTGATGGGCGACGGGATGTTAGATATTCCGAGTTTGGCCAATCGATTTTCTGACGCTGGTGATCGCAGCAACCATTACTGGCAAGGCTTCCGGCGACATGCGCTCTGCTTGTGCATGCTGTCTCATTTCCTGTTCATTTCGGGCTCTGGAGGGGCTAGTGTCCGGCTGATTGAGGTTGCCCAAGGCTTGAGAGAGGGCAAGAGCTGTATTGCCATGGCTCTGGCCGAGACACTAATGGGCTTAGACGCCTTTTACCGTCATGAGACGTCTAGATTGGCGGGGAGTCCACTACTACTACAGGTAATGTTTTCCACCCAATCTCGCATTTCTGTTTTGCTCACATCACTCGGCCCTCGAGCTCAGTCTTTTCTCACAAAACCCCATTCTCACTCTTCTCTCCTCGTGCATCTCTCTATTCTTTAATCTCTCATTTTTCAATCCCTCCCCAGGTGTGGTTGATGGATAAATTGCAGGTTGTGGACTCCTGCCCCGCATATTCAGCTCGCGGCTACTTCTTCCGGCATCATCTAGTCAATGCCTTGGATGAGGAATGGTGGTTCGCTTGGATGTGCCACTTGTCCGCAGACCGTATTGCTTGGCGGTGTCCTTGGTTGAACCTTCCGGCAATGAGTTACAGCATGCCTCGACAGACTGGGATTCAACTGGTTGGTCTCACTCATTGTGTATTCTATTTCCCATTTCGGATTCGACGCCAGTTTGGCCATGATCAGACCTGCCCGCCAGAGGGGGTAGAGTATCCTGCTGCATTCCCAGCCCGAGGTGTACAGCTTGCTTGGCAGGCCACCGCATGGAGGATGAGAGAACTCCTGGCCCCCGCTCCTACTTTCAGTTGCATTTTGTCTGACGAGTGCATGGATTGGCTCAATGAAGAAGCGCAGATCGGACCTAGCTTGGCATCAGAGGCTTCGACCAGCTCTGGGAGAGGGCGCAGGAACACCTGACTTGACCATGCCCTAGATTTATTGCTTTATTAGTACTTTCAAGTTTTCTTTCCTGGATGTAATAAAAAAGCAACTTCAATTGTTTGTAAGAGCAGGAAGACTCTGTTTTGAAATCAATGAAATTGAAAGTTCTGGTACTAAGAATTTTCCACTTTGGTCCAAAAATGGTCAATGTTGTAAAAAGATTATTTGAACAAAGTCAGCTTACATTAAAACTTTTCAAAGATATTTTCGACATGGATCAGAACTGGACACGCCTGAGATCTGTCACTGAGATGTACAAACCCCAGATTCCTGCAACTGGAAAGTTGCCCCTAGTCTGAAGAACGCCGCAGCACTGCATAGCAACGGAAAGTTGCCCCTAGTCTGAGTGGCACTGCACCGGAGATTCCAACGAATGCTGATGGACTAAGATGGCTGAGATGATCAAAATGGACAAAGTTGATCGGGGAAGTGTTATGGCTGAACTCCAGGATGAAGCTGCCTACGTATCCCAAACATGGGAATCAAGCCTTACGTAGTTCCGGTTTAGGTTCGCTCGAGTATTTTCATTCTCCTTTTGCGCTCTAACTTTTGCCAAGGTCGCCCTTTGCGGGTTTTCAGCCTTGCGAGCTCAGTTTTTATATTTTCTAATTTTTTTGTGCTCTAACTTTTGCCTAGGTCGCCCTTTCGGGTTTTCGGCCTAGCGAGCCTCTCAAGGGTAGTATTTCTTCAACTTGTCCATATTGATCGGTTGAGAGAATTCTAAGCCATCTAAGTCCATTAGAATCACAGCTCCGCCTGACCAGATGGTCTTGATGATGTAGGGACCAGTCCAATTGGGTCTGAACTTGCCCCTCGGGTCGTGGATGGGAGCTCGGTTGTCTTTGAGTACCAAATCCCCCTCCTTTAGATTTCTGGACTTAACCTTCTTGTTAAAAGCCCGAGCAATCCTGCGCTGATAACTCTGAACGTGGTACAGTGCTTTCAGTCTCCTTTCATCAAAGAGCATTAGTTCCTCGAACCTGCTTTGCTGCCAATCTGCCTCAGCTATCTGACACTCGGCCAATACCCGTAAAGACGGAACTTCAATTTCAATAGGTAGAACAACCTCCATTCCATAAACTAACGAATACGGAGTTGCTCCGGTAGAAGTTCTAATCGAAGTTCTGTAGCCCCACAGAGCAAACGACAACTTATCTGGCCAATCTCGATAGGTCTCTACCATTTTCCGCAGTATATGCTTGATGTTCTTGTTGGCGGCCTCAACTGCTCCATTGGTTTGCGGCCGATACGTAGATGACTTATGAAAAGCCACGTTATACTTTTCCAACAAGTCGACCACTTCTTTCTTAAAATGGGATCCATTGTCCGAGATGATCTCATTTGGCACCCCGTAGCGACAAATGATGTTGTTTCTGATGAACTTTGCGACGTGTGACGCCTTCAACACCGCGTAAGATTGGGCCTCGACCCACTTTGTGAAATAATCTATCGCTACGAGGATATACTCATGTCCGTTCGATCCCTTCGGGGTAACAGCTCCGATTACATCGATCCCCCACACGGAAAACGGCCACGGGGAAGTCATATTGTACAATTTGGATGGTGGGATGTTCATACGGTTCGCATGGATCTGGCATTTGTGGCATCGCCGAACAAAGCCGATACAATCCTCTTCCATGGTCGACCAATAATAGCCCTGTCTAAGGATTTTTCTGGCCAACATTACTCCATTCATGTGTGCACCGCATTCTCCTCCATGGATGGCCTCCATTAGGCGTTTCGACTCTTCAGCTTCTACACAGAGCTTATGCATTCCCAGATGACCTCTTTTGTACAGTTTACCTCCGCAGATGATGAACTGAATAGCCATTCTTCTAATGGCCCTTTTATCCTTGGTGCTTGCCCCTGTCGGATACGTCTCCTTTTCCAAGAAGTTCCAAATATCGTAATACCAGGGGTTGTCGTCTTGGGCCTCATCTATGGCGGAAACTGACTCGTATGCTGGTGCAAACTTCTGATCAATGATGACTGGACGCATCCGGACTCCCGACGGGATGTCTATCATGGAAGATAGAGTTGCTAACGAATCTGCAAACCTGTTGTTCTCTTTTACGAGGTGGGTGAAATTTAGTTTCTCGAACCGAGGAATTAACAAATCCAAGGTTTGGTGGTAAATTATCATCCTTTCCTCCTTGACCTTCCAGTCCCCTTTTGCTTGGGATACAACAAGATTCGAATCCCCAATGACATCCAACCGTCTTACCCCTAGCTCTAGGGCTGCTTCCAGACCAGCAATACATGCCTCATACTCTGCCTCATTGTTCGAGACCCTGAACTGGAGCTTGAATGCCAAAGGGATACGGGAATCGTCAGGCGCTATCAGCAACACCCCTATCCCATATCCATACTGGTTTGACGCTCCGTCAAAGTACATCGTCCAAGTTTCATCCTCGATATGCAGAATTGCTTCATCTGGGAATAGGTACTCAACCGCTTCATCCCCCTCAACCGGATGGTCGGCAAGGAACTCCGCTACCGCTCTCCCTTTCACCGACTTGCGTGTTACATACTTCAAGTCAAATTCAGAAAGCAATAGCAACCAACGAGCTAGCCTACCTGTAAGTGCTGGTTTCTCGAAAAGATATTTGATGGGATCCAAACGTGAAACCAACATTACAGAGTGAGCTAACAGGTAGTGCCGCAGCTTCCGGGTAGCCCATACCAAGGCCAAGCAAGCCTTCTCGAGCGGAGTGTAGCGGGTCTCGTAATCCAGCATCTTCTTGCTCAGATAGTAGATGGCCCTTTCCATTTTGTCTTCTGACTCCTGTGCGAGCATGCAGCCCATGGTGGTCTCAGTTACCGAAAGATACAATATCAACGGTCTCCCCGGTTCTGGCGGTGACAACACAGGCGGGTTCTGTAGATACTCTTTGATCTGCTCAAAAGCTGCTTGACATCGGCCGTCCCATTGGAATTTCTTTCCTTTCTTCAGGAGACCAAAAAGTGGTTCACAAGTCAAGGTTAATTTAGAGATAAACCGCCTTATGAATTGCACTTTACCTAGAAAGCCTCGCACCTCCTTTTCAGTCCTTGGTGGTGGCATTTCTAAGATGGCCTTGATTTTGGAAGGGTCGACCTCGATGCCCCTTTGCGTTATCAGAAACCCTAGCATCTTTCCTGCTGTAACACCAAAAGTACACTTCTGGGGATTTAGCCGCAGCCGAAATTCTCTAATTCTTTGAAAAAACTTTTGTAAGGCGGTGTAGTGGCCCTCTCTTTCTTTGGACTTGACAATCATGTCGTCCACATACACCTCGACCTCTTTATGGATCATATCATGCAATATCGTAGTTGCTGCCCGCTGATAGGTAGCTCCTGCGTTTTTCAGCCCAAATGGCATCACTCGATAACAATATGTACCCCACGGGGTAGTGAATGCAGTCTTCTCCCGGTCTTCGGGCGCCATTACTATCTGATTATATCCTGAGAAACCATCCATAAACGAAAGCAAGGCATGTCCTGCCGTGAAATCTACCAGTTCATCGATGTGTGGCAAGGGAAAGTCGTCCTTCGGACTGGCCCTGTTCAAATCTCTGAAGTCCACACAGACTCGAATTCTGCCGTCTTTCTTCGGTACCGGAACAATGTTGGCCAACCAAGTTGGATACTCAGACACCATCAGGAAGCCTGCGTCAATCTGCTTGGTGACCTCTTCCTTGATCTTAATGGCCCAATCAGGGCGGATCCTCCTGAGCTTCTGTTTGACAGGTCGAGCCTCGGGATCAAGAGGGATCCGGTGCTGTACAATCTCAGGATCGATTCCAGGCATGTCTTCGTAGGACCACGCGAAAACATCTTTGAAATCTTTTAACAAAGCGACTAAGCGCTCGCGTTCCTCAGAAGACAACGTGGACCCGATCTGGACCAGCCGCGGGTCCTTCTCAGTACCAACATTCACAGTAGTGATTTCATCCATTAAAGGTTTAACAAATCTTTCCTGCTCTTGATCAATTAACCGTTGCAAAACCGGAGGAATTTCTTCCTCGTCGTTTTCATCAAAATTTTGAAAATCCTGATTTAAGCAATAAATCAAAGGCACAGAAAAATACTCCGAAACCACACCCACGTCGTTCTCATTAAATACTTCCGAGCCGTTGGATTCTTCCGTTACAACAGACTCAAAAGAAAAAGAAAAAGACGATCTAGACAGGACTGTGGTATCCGGGTTATCACCCCCGGGAATACCGGACTCAGACTCAGTTGAGCTGGAATCTGATTCCGACGTACAAGATTCGGCAGAATCAGATTCCGGCTCACTACCTGACCCGGTGCTGCTTGATAAAAGGCCTTCTTCATATTGCCAGATGAGAGAAGGTGCGATGGATGCATCCAAAATAGCTGATGGTAGGCCCGCAGCCGTTTCATTCCCAATCATACATACCGAGGAGCTATCCCCCAAGCACCTCTGTTCGATCGGAGGATCTGACAGCAGACATGCCAGCGCTGCCCCCATTTCATCTTCAGCGTCCTCGGACTGTACCTCCTTACTTTGCTCGGCCTCAGCCGATAGATCTGCCTGCCCTTCGGCGATGTCATCCTCAGGTAATTGTAAATCAAAGAAAATTTCAAATCCCGGTACGCGCTTCTTCTCCGCATTGAGCCACGGCTCCGGGAAGCCACAGAACGGAAAGTCCTCCCCCTCTCGGACGAAACGTCCGTTCAGGGTCCCCCGAATGGGCTGATGCATCAAGTCAAAGGGCTTCCCTATCTGTTTCGCCTTGGCCCTTTTGGCCATTTCCTTTCCTTTCCTTATCCAATCCTCTTTGGTGGGTAAGTAGCCCAAACCAAAGGTATGGGGGTTATGTGGCACCTCTGTCGATGCTGCGGCACCTTTCCTACCGCTCTTGCCTAATCCCATCCCGGGGATGTATTGGAGTTTGTTCATGAGATAAACTGCTTGGGCGCTGACATACACCCCTTCGTTAGCTGCCATGATGTTCTGTACAACCCGAGCCTCGGCCAAGGTAAAACCTGATATGAACACATCTTCTATACCATGCTCAATTTCTAGAACAGGCGTAGACACCTCTGGTGGTGGATGAATTGATGAATTTCCAAAAACAATGGCTACTCCCTTCCCATAGGGGTATTTCACCACTTGATGTAAGGTAGAGGAGACCGCCTTTACCTGATGCAGCCACGGCCGTCCCAAAAGCAAGTTGAACGTTGCAGGAACCTCCAAAACATGGAAATCTATCTCATGCTGTCCGGGCCCAACCTTCGTTTGAATCTTAACTGTCCCCATTACCTCCCGGCTTGTGTTATCGTATGCCCGAATTACCTGGGCCGTTGGTATAAAATCCGCGACTTTCAAACCAATCGCATAAGCGGTCCTTGCCGGGCAGACATTGATAGCGGATCCCGTGTCGACAAGTACCACAGGTATCCATTTATCTCTGCACTCGACAGAGATGTAGAGCGGCTTGTTATGGTTTGCACCCTCGGGTGGCAGCTCTTTGTCAGAAAAACTCAACGCTGGGGAATTCCCTCTTGAAAAGACTAATCCCACCAGCTGCTCGGGCGTGGTGTCTATGGATAGCTTGGCCTTGTCCATGGCTGACAGGACAGCCTGCCTATGTACTCGAGAAGCCATAAGCAGTCCCCAAATGGAGATGTCTGCTTGCATCTTTTTCAGTTGTCTCAACACAGCCTCGTCTTCGAGTTGCCTCTCCTTTTGTTTCTCTGCTTCATTATCTTTCCCAGACGCCTCTGGTTGATCTAGGTGTGGAGGCTTGAAATACCGTCCACTCCTAGTCATGTGATCGACTTCGCCGATATACCAGGTATCATCTGGTTGGTTACCTTTCCAATCCTCGTCCGTGTGGGCAAGACATAGATCGTCGTCTTCCCACCACATACCATCTGCGACTGACAAGCATCTGTCTGGTTCTGGCACAACTGTCCCGATACTCACAGTACCTTTTACAGCATCCTCCATTTCCGTACTTGCGGCGGTTTCGACCCCTACGTGGCCTTTTGCTTTTCTGATCCTCTCAGAATCCTCGAATCTTTCTTGTTCTGACTGTGTCAATGCAGTAGATTGCTCACTGACCCCTGTACTTAAAATGCTCCATTCCCGAGCGAAACTCTCGACACCGGCGCTCTCCGGCGATATATTCTGCTTTTCGACACTCCCGGGTGTCGTTGACATTCCTGCCCCTGCCGGGCCTTGTTCTGACTGGAACTCCCCTATTACATCCAGCTGATCATCTAACCACCCCGTGGCCTCTGCTGATTCTTCATTATCATACCAGTTGGTGGCTGAGTCTTGGTCATCATGAAATTGGGACTTGACAACATCCTTTTCCACGGCTATCAAATCATCCATTTCCTGTCCTGAATTGTCCCCTCGGATTGCACACAGCTCTCCCCCGACTGGAAATTCGACATTTGGTCTATTCTGGCCCACGGGTGAAATGTAGTCATTCGGATTGTAAGCATTCCCAACATCATTCTCAGGCTCCACGGACCCTGGTTTGACAACCCCTTTCCTGTTCTCGATGGTCACCACCACTGGCTTGGGTTGGGTTATGGAGATGTCCGTCATGCACAAATCGGTGCAATCGGGGAGGAAAACTTTAGGTTTAGGTAGGTAGGAGGGTGTGATGTAGATACTGGGATCGTAGGATGCGACCCCAGTGTGGATGAAGTTGACTCTTTTGGGTGGTGGAACTTGGTTATGTGCGGGGAGAGGATTTGTGGTAACATTAGGTTTCTCAGGGGGAAGAATCACCCCATTATCAATGAGATCTTGAATCTCATGACGTAAACGAAAGCATAGGTCAGTGTCATGACCATGCTGCTGATGGAACGCACAATATTTGGCTGGGTTGTGGGTGGCGGGTAGTCTTTCTGGCAAGGGCCGCGGCTCTAAGGGCTTCAGATGCCCTTTTCTGATCAAAACCCCCAGAGCTTTGGATAGGGGCATATAAAGTGGAGCAAAGGTTCTGGTGTTTCTGGGAGGAATTTGGCTGTTTGTGAGTTGCTTCCGGACGCGCCGGAGAATGGTGTGGCTGCTGTATTTCTTGGGGAGGGGTTAGTGGTGACCATACTCACTTCGGAGGTCCTGGCAGTCGCAGCGCCACTCGGGCCTGTATTAGTACTACGATTGAAATTTCTGCGGGGTTGGTCCCGATCATTATCAATCCAACCTTGTCTCAAGGCGTCCTCGATCTGCACCCCCATTTCATGTAAATCAGCAAAGGTGGGAAAGGGGACTACGATCATCTTTTGCATTAGCTTCGGCTGAAGATTGCGCACAATCATCCGAATCTGGTCTTTGTCTGTGGGTCTCAAGGTCATCATTGAAGCTTTAGCCCGCCATCTAGTTACAAACTCTGAGAAGCTTTCCTTGGGTTCTTGCCTTGTTGTCTCGAGATCCCGGGTCGTGATCTCGATTTGTGTGTTATACGAGTACTGTAGGATAAAGGCCTCAGCCATCTCGTCCCAGTTTCTCTTGACGTCGTCCCCCAACTTGGCATACCATGCGGACGCCACACCTGACAAGGTCCGGCCGAATAAAGATAGTTTCTGCAATCTGGTGAGGCCCATTGGCCTTAGGACGTCTGAAAACAGTCGCAGGTGTACCATGGGATCCTCAGACCCGTCAAAACGATCAATTTGGGGCATCTTAAATCGATCTGGCAGCGTCACGGCTGTGTCGATATACCCGTCTCCAATGTCCGGAATGGACTTCGCACCTTGAGATTTCTTGAAAAGCTTTTCAAGCTTGTGCATTTTTAATGTCACGGGGTCTATCTCAGACTCAAAAGGAGAATCCGATACGTTAATGGGAGTGGTTGTCTTGGATTGTTGAGGCGGAATTGGGGGTGGAGCCGGTCCCGTTGGGATGTCTGTATCTTCTTGGACATTCCGGGCGTTTGGTGTTTCTTTGGGTATTGGAGCCCTTAATGGAGGAGGGATTTGCTGCGAAGGTGATGCCCCGGTTTGCTGTTGCAACCTTCCAATTAAATCCGCTTGCTCACTCATCACTGTAGCCTGTTGCCTGGCAAATTCTGCCTGTCGGGCAGCATCTTGCTGCATCATTTTCATGCTTTCCTGAAGTTGGCGCACCATCTCCTCTAAGTTAGCCATATTGTTCTGCTCTGGTTGAATTGCTGGTATGCGTTCTCTCTCTGTGGGTGAAACGGGATCCTGATCCCTACTGTACACAGGTGGGGTAGACGAAGCCCTTTGTATTGATTGCTGAACCGATATCCTCTGCCTAGTTGCTTTCCGTTTAGTAACCGGGGGTAGAGAGTGGTACACTGGTTGTCCTTCTATCAGATCCTCAGATCGATGGAGCCGGCGACCTCTGATCCAGAGTGCTTGGGGAATGTCTACTGGGTTAGACGCAATGATGCTAAACTACCTAGCAAAAAGATAAATAAAGCAATAAATAAACCAACAATCGGACAGCACAACAGCATAAAATAAACAAATAATATACAGTTGAATTTTCAAAACGCATAGTCGATAAGCCGAGCACACGGTTCCCCGATACCGACCACTGTTCTCAAAATCTCCATTCCCAATACTGAACCCTGATACCCTCAGATAAGTGATTCTCTTAAAGCTGATACTGATGCCCTCAGGCCAGATGCCCAGACTTACAAACTGGTGTGTTCATTTCCCTGCAGAAATACATTCTAACAGCACATAGGAAGTAAAGAGAGCCAAAACACCCCTATGTTGGGATAGGGTTTCCCTGTCCTATTTTGTCAGGAGTTAGGGTTTTACTACGCACACAGCGGTTTCAAACAGCCTAACATCGGGTAAGCAACCTGTCCTAGTTTGGAATGGTCACTACGGATTCCGAATATGCACTAGGTCGAATGGTCAAAAAGGGTGCCCCGGTAAAACCGGGGTTTGTGTTCCCATACTGTCAGAGCCCATAGCCGGTCAGCCTTATGGACATGCCTTGACAAGACAAGCCTCCGGCAAACCGTTCAGGAATGGCAGATGGCAAACACTGTGTTCCTAGGCGCACCAATGCACATGCAATGCAAAGAAGCACATAAATGAAGTCAAAACAGAATATCACGAGTTCGAGTCAAGTTCTCTAATTTCCCCAGCAGAGTCGCCAGAAACTGTAACAGCGCCCGCGGGGGGGGACCTCGCTACAGCTCGGACTCGACTTTTCGCAGTCACGGTTCTAAATCTGAACCAAAGAGTCCAAATCCGGCATATCGTTTTTAGGAAAACTGATTTTTTTGAAAGAAGTGCCAAACATGGACTGCTTTGCCAGATACAGAGTCGCCACCTAAATATTTTATTTTGGGAAATTTAGGAAACCCTGACTCGGTGCCAAAAGGCCACGTGTCCGTCATCACCAAAGTTGCCTCGGCTCGGGAACTTGGGTACGATTGGGGAAGGTCACTTCGTGAGCACCCCCGCTCGCCCGGTCATAGACCGGCCTCTACTAACCGTGATATCCGTTTTTGAAAACTTTACGCGTTCTTAATCCATTTATTAGCCTAGAATTACTATGTTATGCGCACAGCAAACAAGTATAGACCAAATTGCTCAAATTGGGACAAAACATTTCATGTTTGTTTAAAAAAATGGTTTGCTACTCGCAAGTAGGCTAAAATGCAGATTTTGCCACCCTCAAGTGGGCTTTTGGAAAAGGTGGTTTTGCCACTATCTAGTGGGCTTAAAATTCACATTTTTAACGCATTATCCCAATTTAAGCAATTTGACCTCCACCCACAGGCATTCAAGCAGTTTATCTCATGTAAGCACTTAGCCGCATGGCAGGCATACTATTATGGCAACATTCACACGCATGCTGGATGCTAAAGCAAAAGGACTTACATTGTACTCCGCGCCAGAACAGTAAACTAGTTAGCAAACATGCATGTCCTAGTTCATGTTATTTTGCCTAATGCAACACATACAAGGTGCAATTTTAGTTAGGCTCGGTTAACCTGGATATGGCATACGATATGCAACCAACTAATTCATGTATTCAATTTTGGAATTTTGAAAATACGAATGCGGTTAGCATGATGTACCGAGCCCGGTGCATGTTAACAGATGCATGAATGCACGCATGCATATCATAAGGTATGCTAATTTCAAAATGCCCTAGTCTACCATCATAAGCTGGTAAATAAAAGGGAAGAAAGAAATGGGGATTGGAAGACATGCACACACTCACCCACACTTATTACATGTTTACCCTCACTCGGAGGGCTCGAATTAATATTACAGTCCCAAAATAAAGAATAAATAAAATTATTACAGAATTTCCTAATTAATTAAAAAAAAGGAAGCAAAAGAATAAAGAGGGTGGCCACAGCCTCTGCCTCGGGGCGCGCAGATGATGCATGCTCGAATCCGTCCTGCCCGGAAAACCCGTACTATGCTCTTATCGCTTCTGTTTGTACTGCCTTGTCTTTCTGAAAAATTTCCAAAATGCTGGAAAAAGCTCTCTGCATCCTGCAGAGCACCACCGGCCAGACAGAATCGCCACCGGCACTCCAAACTTCCCGTCGGCACTTTATCAGGTTCATCGGCACTCCAGATAGTGCCGGTCGGCACTAAATTCTGCCGGTCGGCAGAAACTTCCTGCAACAGATAATCTGACAGCAAACAGAGGATAGGCAGTGCATAGTATGGAGTTTTTGGGCACATGTAAGCATGGTCTTACTTCTTATCATGCTTTGGACTCAAAGAAGCATAACTTTCGATCCTCGAATCATCAATGGTACATGGTGAGTCAAAGGATCGAATTTGCCATTTAATATGAAAATGCATGCAACAATCAACATGAAAAACCGAGGCCTTATCAAGTTAGAGTCAAAGGTCCCGATGACCGGGGATCAAGGCACATTACATCACTTGAAGTATGAATGGTCCTTGACTCCCGCACTTGGTTTGACACCCCAAACCAAGTAAATGCAATGCATGCAATGCTCATAAGCCTCAAATGTGTCATACCACCAAGATGTAAAGCACAACAAACATTATGCTATCAACATGACAAATGTACAATGCTAAGCATGCAAGGTACCAAAATGGTGCAAACATGGACCAAATTGACTATGGGATCGATGTGCTACACAAAGTTTAATGGAACAACTATGCAACAAACATGGAGCAAGCATGCAAGAGGGCTAAAAAAATGGCAAATGGACAGACCCTTTTCCTCCTCAAAACAGTGACCAAAGGTGCTTAAAATGGTAGGCGATCAACTCATGTTAACAAGCAAATTCATGGTCCCAAAGTTAAGACACAAAAGGAGACAACTCACCCCCATTATCATGACCACTCATGGCATGATCAAAACAAGCAAAAACAGGATCTATGCATGCAAAAATAGGACCCAAAAAGCTCCTAGTATGGCAACTAAGATATCCCTCATGAAGCAAACACACTAAGGCTCATTCTTAGGCATAAAGGGGACACATCTTCAAGGCATGAAAGAGGCCATGCATGCACACATACAAGCATGATTCTTGGACTAAAATATGACCCATAGATGATGCCAAATCAAGAGGGTAAACACAACCATGCATGCTAGAGGTCAAAATGCTCAAGGCATCCAAGCCAAAATACAAAGCAACTCTAACAAACATGCTAAACATGACCAAGTTGACAACCAACAGATTTTAAACATGGAAAAACAATGCTAAATGCTCCATGGAACCAAGCCAACACACACAAAAATCATGGCCTAATCATGGGGTGTACTTTTAAGCAAAATGGAGCGATACAAAGCAAATATCACAAGCATGCGAGAGGGCCCAAATCCGACCAAAAATAGAGATTATGTAAGACCTAAGATGCCTAAAAAAGTACTGAAATGAAGTCAAGAAACAACAAGCACGCATGCTATCCTTTTGAGCCCAAAAAGCAAGTAAACAAAACCATAAAGGGAGAGGGGTGTCCCTCCCCTATGCAAGACTTCAAACCAACTTTTTTGACACTAAAATACACTGATTTTTGGTGATCAAAAGATCAAAATGCTGAAGTGAACAAAGCCTTATCAAAAGGGCACCAAAATAGGCCAAACAAGGCCTATGAGGGTGAGTTTGCAATCTAACCACAAAGAGACCTCAATGAAAGTGTTAGAGCAGGAAAATATGAACCTTTTTTATGTTATACACAAGAGCTAAAACAGTAAACAAAATAGGTAGAAAACCGATGCAAGTTTGGGGAATAAAGAGGAAAATGCTCACCCTTGAAGAACCCTTGAAGAGCAAGTGGTCTAGCCTCCTTCTTTGGATCAAAACCAGTCCAAAACTCAAGAAACAACTCCCCCAAGTCCCTCAATCTCGGACTAAGGTGTGATAGTGTGTGTAATGGTGCAAAAGTAAGGTAAAACACACCTTTTGGGCCAAGAAACACACACAAAGGAGGGGGAAGAGGGAGATATAGAGATAGAGTGTATCTATATTGTTAAGGGCTGGTTTTTGCTTCTAAGAGTCTAACCTAGAACCAAGAGGGAGGACCCTCTCTTATAAGGATCCCTCTTGCAAAGCTTATTCAACAAGCTTGGCTAGAGGGAAATCCCTCCATACACGTGTATGGAGGGGAAAGGAGTTGGTGCCAGCTATCACAGCTGGCACAAAATATCTCCATAAAGTGGAGGAACAGTGGTCGGCTGCCCAAAAAAGCTATTCCGGCAAAAAACAGTGCCGACCGGCAACATATTATGCCGACCGGCAATAAAGTGTGCCGACCGGCAAACAAAATTGCCGATGGAAGAAAAAGACCAGCCGGTGGCCTCCAGCCACTGCCGGTGGTGTATGGGGATGTCTCACAAGGCATTCCCTGCCCCTCTAAGGCAAAACAAAAGTGTTTGGTGCAAAACCAGACACTAAACAGTCGAGTTCGGGGATCCTGAGGCAAGGCGCGCGAGCCGAGACCTCCGGGAACTCCAAACGAACACAATCATGGATGATCACCGAGTGTTCAAACGGTGACGTCCAAGTCTTGAGGACGGTCAAAAATGGGGTGTCTACAGACATACTACTATTTTGACTTGTTTTTGTCACCCCTTGCATGGCTTTTACACTTGTAGTGTAATCCTTACAAACTAGCTTTGTGTGCTTCATGAAGTAGCATGTCTTTCTAGCATGTTTTGAGTCCATCTCAGTAGGTATTTGGTGTTATTTTAGCATGCCATAACTCTGTTTTGGGTTAGTTTGTTAGCATCTTGCATGCTCCATGCACTTGTAGTGCAATTCCATTCACTAGCCTAATGTGTATCATGCTTTAGACCATCATTCTAGCATGATTTTTGGCTTAACTCTAAGAAGGTTTTATTCATGTTTTAGCATGATCTAGCTCTGATTTGTGTTGTTTTGGTCATGCATGCCTTGCTTTGTATAGCCATAATGCATTTTAGCTCATTAGCTTTGAGTTTCCAAGCCACTAGCATGCATTGCTTGGGCTTTTTCCATGATTTGGTATCATTTGTTTATGAGATTTCAGAGCATGTTTCATTTCCATGCATTCACATCTTTCACTCTTTCAATGCGTTGGAGAGTTGGTCCTTTATGCCTTAAACATGAGTCATTGTGTATGCCTTCATGCCTAAGCTTGCGTGCTAGCATTTCAGTGTGTTTTTGGGATTATTTTGCCATGATATAACTCTGATTTTTGTTGGCGAAGCCATCTCATGCTTGGTCTTAGTAGGTGTAGTGCAATCGTCCCTTTTGGCCTTGCATATTTCATGCTTTATGCTCACCTTGCTAGCTTATTTTGGCTTCCTTCCATACATGTTTTAGCATCATTTTGACATGCTCTAGGACTATTTTGGATTGTATTTTCCATATGCTTCATGTATTGCATAGCTGTAGTGCAATTGGCCTTGCTAGCTTTGATATTTGAGCACCATAGCATGCTTCATTTGTATCATGTACATGATTTGGAATCATTTACCATGTCATTTCAGAGCATATAGTATTGCCATGTTCCCATTTCTTTCACCCTTTGAGTGCCTCTAAGGGTTGTGCATTGTTGCCTTGCTTATGACCTATTTGAGCTCTGTCCATGGTTGGTTCATGCATTTATGCCATGTATTGCATGTCCCTTGTATAGTCCTCTTTGCTAGCTTTAATGCTTTAAGGACCCTAGCATGCTATGCTTGTATTGTTTGAGTGATTTGGCATCATTTCTTACTTGATTTCAGAGCTTACAGTGCTGTCACACTTCCATGCTTTTCACTCTTTAAGTGCTCTTGAGAGTTGCACCTTAATACCTTAATTCTTGATGAGCTAATGCATGTGCATGTATGTCTTGCATTTCATGCCATCTTTTGTAACATTATGGCCACTGTTTTGGCATGACTGAGGTCCGTCCATATTCGGTTTAAGTCCATTGAGTATGTTTGTCTGCCTGTCGTTTGCATGCTTATGTCGCATTGCATTGTGCTAGCCTAGCTAGTCGAAGGGACGTCTACAGCTTGGGCTCGACTCGACGACGGCATATCAAAAGCTCTCCTCGTGGGGGTACGGACACCTGTCAGTGGAGGCATTAGGAATGTGTGGACGTATGTCGCGTACTCCCCCTCCTCTAGGAAAATGACTACATCAATACCCAGCATGGGGTCATCAGTCTCTTAAGGAGTGAGACTCTCTGTGGACCGCATGTCCAGTGGAGGTACTAAAGGTATCTCCTGAGTGGGATTCCCCATCGTCTAGCGCATGAAGCGCTCCTCGAGAAACCAGGCTCTGTCGACTGGTCCCTCAAACAAAATCTTGTACCGGGAGGCGCCCCATGCCCCAGCGAACCAAAACTGGGAATACCCTGGCATGGCTATCCATGGCTGCCAAGTGATCTACGGATAACAAATGCATAAACTGATTAGTTGTCATAAATATGCAAAGCATGAAGAACTAAGAGTTCTGGTTTACCTCCGTCGCCCGTACAGTATCAAAGTACTGTGGGAGATATAGTAATGTCTCTCGGGGCCTGGACCGGCACCGACCATCGAATCTGTGTGAGAGCGGTATCTCAAGCGGTGCCTCAACCTCTGGCTCGGGAGCGAGCGTCGGGAAGTAGGCATAAACCCACCGCTGTGAAAGGCAAGACAGTGGTAATGAGAATACAGAATATACAGAAAATGCAAAATGCTGAGTGTAGAATGCAGAGTACAGAATGCAATGTGAGCAATGTTTGCTGTGTGCAGTGTACAGTTATTGAAAAGCAGAAATATAAATCAAGTGGGCAGACTGTACTTCCCAGGCTCTCCATTAGCCACCTACTATACCCTTGCACCCGCGGGATGTCGCGCTCATGTAGCAGTAAAGGGTAGCGAGGCCAGCGCTGCCCCAATCAAACTGTCAAACCTGTGATAGGTCTACTAAAGCACTGAGAAGATAGAGTCCGACTGTGTTCCCCCTGTTGGAGAACAATGTCGTCCCGAGAAGGAACATCAGAAAACCACGGGCATACTGCTCTATGGCCACAACAGTCTCAGGCGTAGTCCTCCTAAACTGCTTGGTGAACCAGGTGTACCTGACCAAGCATGTCGATCTGTAGGTCAACGGATGCGCTCCGAGAAGATAGGTCCAGGGGGCCTCCCACTCACCCATATCGAAGTCATATGGGATAAGCGGCCTCCCACTCGAGGCCCGTTAACATGGAAAAGTCATACGGGGTCATCGTCATGTCCCCGGTAGCAGAGAAATGAAAGGAGTTGGTGGTGTCCCACCATCTCTCTACTAATGCGCCCAGAAAGGTCCTGCTCGGCGGAAGTCGCGACAACCCCATGCAAAACGGGCGAAACCCGGCCTCATCTACAATGTGTCGAACAACATCTGGGAGCTCCATGTACCACTCCCTCGCAATGATCAACCCGTAACTCCGTTTAAAACAGAAAGATACCTGCGTGTTGAAAGAACCGATGTATTTAGTTTCAGAATAAACAGAATGCTGTGTTATGAACTGTGTGTTCAGATTGAGCAGTGTTATGAGCTGTGTACCCAAATAAATAGAATGTTGTGTTATGAACTGCGTGTTCAAATTGAGCAGTGTTATGAGTTGTGTGCCCAAAATAAATAAAATGCTTTGTTCTGAACTGCGTGTTCAGATTGAGCAGTGTTATGAGCTGTGCGCCCAACTAAACAGAATGTTGTGTTATGAACTGCGTGTTCAGATTGAATAGTGTTACGAGCTGTGTACGCAAATAAACAAAATGTTGTGTTATGAACTGCATGTTCAGATTGAGCAGTGTTATGAGCTGTGTGCCTAAATAAATAGAATGCTGTGTTATGAACTGTGTGTTTAGATTGAGTAGTGTTATGAGCTGTGTGCCAAATAAATCAAATACTGTGTTATGAATTGCGTGTTCAGATTGATCAGTGTGCTATGTTATGAGATGTGTGCCAACTAAACCGAATGCTGTGTTATGAACTGCGTGTTCAGATTGAACAATGTGCTATGTTATGAGCTGCGTGTCAACTAAACCAAATATTGTGTTATGAACTGCGTATTCAGATTAAACAGTGTGCTATGTTATGAGTTGTGTGCCAAGTAAACCGAATGCTGTGTTATGAACTGTGTGTTCATATTAAACAGTGTGCTATGGTATGAGCTGTGTGCCCCACTAAACCGAATATTGTGTTATGAACTGTGTGTTCAAAATGAGCAGTGTGCTATGTTATGAGCTGCGTGCCTAATGAACAAAATACTGTATTGTGAGCTGCGTGCCAAGTGAGCAAAGTGTTATGTTGAGAGCTGTGTGCCCAAATGAACCGGATGCCGTGTGCAAGGTATGTTCAGAATGAGCAAAAGTACTGTGTATGTAAATGTGTTCAGAATGAGCAGATATAATACATTGCAAAAGCATGAAGTGTGCAAGAAATGCAAAATACATCGCAGAAAATGCAAAAATGAAATACGCACCTCTCATGCATGATGAGATAGGTGAGACTCCGGCTCCCGTAGCAGCAAGTCTGCGGGTGCTCGGTGTGCAAAGTTCGTGAAATGGTGGAAGGTGCTCGGAGGTAGGATGCGCTCCTGCTGGTGGTACCCCTCCGGGTCGAAAGGTCGCATCCTAGGAGGCAACAGTATAATGTCGGACTCATCCTCTAATTGAGAAGAACCTCCGCCATATGGAATATCGTCAGTCATCTGGTAAAAGGAGCAAAAATGAGCAAAAATAAGCGAAATGAGCCAAAATTGTCACGCACTCTTAGGTTGCATTGTCATGCACCTCTCCACCCGCGTCATCGCGCACTCTTAGGTTGCATTATTATGCACCCCCTTCACCCGTGTTGTCACGCACTCTTAGGTTGCATTGTTGTGTACCCCTTTCACCCGTGTTGTCTCTCACTCTTAGGTTGCATTGTCATGCACCTCTTTACCCGCGTTGTCACGCACACTTAGGTTACATTGTCATGTACGTTCTAGTTGCACTGTTATGCACGTTTCGCTTGTGTTGTCATGCGCTTTTCACTTGCATTGCCATGCACTTTTCACTTGCATTGTTGTGTATGTTTCCATCGGCATCATATGTACACGTGTTTATCTTGTATTGAAAATATACCTTGATATAGCGTTGAACATATGCTTCTATTATATTGTACCTATAAAATCTCTTTTTTATGCAGGCACTATATTGTATGTACGGTTCATTTGAGGTTGGTGCAACCAGACGATATTGTATTAGCCTTTTCCACGTGAGACGCAGTGAGAATTGCATAATTTTCTTACATCCATTCTTCATGAGGTGTAGTTTGGTTCGTATTTACTTGCTTGCATGGCATTCGCTTAAACTGTTGCATTTATTTTGCATAATTGCTTCATTACAGCTCTCTTTGCATGATCATAAATTATGTTCGACATTGTGCATGTCATTTGCATTTCTCCCCTGCCTACGGGCGCATCTCTTTGTCATCTTGCCTGTTTGTCTAAGTCTTCGGCCTTGTCAAAAATAGGTCGTCTCTAGGCTTTGACATTCACTCCCGTCACTTCTTAACTTCCAAGTTCTGTCAAAGAGGGGAAACTGTAGACACCCCATTTTTGACCGACCTTAAGACTTAGCGTCATCGATTGAGCGCTCGGTGATAGTGCATATTTGTGCTCATTTCGAGTTTCTAGAATTTTTGGCCGAGTGCCTTGCCTCCAGGCCTCTAAACTCTTTGTGTTTTAGCTCAGTTTGTGGACCAAGCTTTGTTTTCCTTGCCTGGAGGGAGAGAGAGGTCTGTAGACTACTTTCTGTGGTCGTAGACCACTTTTTCCTCTGGAAGGCCAGTTTCCGATTTTCGGAGCCTTCGGCCGAGCGCCATGTCTAGTTTCCCTTTTGGTCTGGTTTTGAACCAAACCTTGTTTTACTTTCCCTGGAAGGAGAAGGAGGTCTGTAGACCAGCTTTTTTTGGTCGTAGACCACTTTTTCTGCTTGGAGACTAGTTTCTGATTTTCGGAGCCTTCGGCCGCGCACCTTGTCTCGGGACCACTTAACGTTCTCCTTTTGGCTTGGTTTTCGAACCATGCCTTGTTGACCTTTCCTAGCGGGACACTGTCGTCTGGGAGACCGCTTTTTGTGGTCGTAGACTACTTTTCCCTCGTAGATCGCTTTTGGTGCTCGTAGACTAGTTTTCGGGCTTCCTGCTGCGTGCCTTGTCCCCCGGACTCTTGTCTTGCATCATTTTTGGTTTGTTTTTGGCACAAACCTTGTTTTCCTTGCTTGGAGGGTGGAATGAGGGTTGGAGACCAGTTCTTCCCCTAGGAGACCACTTTTCCTGCCTGCTTGTCAGCCAGTTTTCTGGTCGGCCAATTGGTTTTCTTGGTCTTTGGACCACCAAAAGTGGTCGGCCACCACACCGTTGGCTTCCTTTCAATGTGAAGACCACCTCTGCCCCACTGCCGACCACTTTCTTCCCTGGCAGACCACTTGTGGTGGTCGGCCGTGGCTGACCACTTCAAGTGGTTGGCAGCTTTCCATCACCTTTCTGGAGATCTTTTCTTGCCAGCTATGACAGCTGGAAGGCACATAAGTCATCCTCCATACACGTGTATGGAGGGATGGCTTAGAGCCTCAAGTATGTTCAACAAGCTTCTTGCTTGATTTTCTATAAGAGGGAGGCCCTCCCTCCCTTCTCTAGGTTCAGAAAAGTTTCTTGAGAGCTATACATATCATCTATATCTATATTTTTCCTTTCTCTCTTATTTTGTTCTTCATACTATTGCACACGAACACACATTCAAACACCATCCTGTTGTTACTGAGGCGTCTTGAAGTTGGTTTTGGAGTTTTTGGACTGGTTTTCAACAAAAAAAGCTGTTGGAGTTGTTGCTCTAAAGTTGTTCTACAAGGGTGAGCTTTTAACCTCTTAATCCCTTGTTTTTGATTAAGATTTTGGCCTCACTTTCATGTTGTTTTAGGCCTAACTTTCTACTGCAAAAAGTTCTGATTTTGCATGCTTATAATGTTTGTTTGAGGTCTCTTTTCTGTTGGGTGTAGTCTACCTCCTCTTGTGCCTTGTTTGGCTTTGTTCTACACCATCACTTTAGGCCCTTGAGATCACTTTCTCTTGGCCTTTTAACCATTGAAATCCAGTGGATTTTCAATGGTAAAGCTTGTGTTTTGAGGTCTTAAATAGGAGAGGGTCATCCCCTCTCCTTGTGTTTTTGGTTACTTGCTTTATTTGCCTCATGTTTGAGCATGTTTGTTTAGCTTGTTTTGGCTTAGTCTCAACTTGTTTTTTGGGTTATTTTGACATGGCATACCACGGTTTTCACTTGGTATTGTCACCCCTTGCATGACTTTTACATTTGTAGTGTAATCCTTACAAACTAGATTTGTGTGCTTCATGAAGTAGCATGTCTTTCTAGCATGTTTTGAGTCCATCTCAGTAGGTTTTTGGTGTTGTTTTAGCATGCCATAACTCTTTTTTTGGTTAGTTTGTTAGCATCTTGCATGCTCCATCCACTTGTAGTGCAATTCCATTCACTAGCCTAATGTGTATCATGCTTTAGACCATCATTCTAGCATGATTTTGGCTTTACTCTAAGAAGCTTTTGTTCATATTTTAGCATGCTCTAGCTATGATTTGCATTTTTTTGGTCATGCATGCCTTGCTTTGTATAGCCATAATGCATTTTAGCTCATTAGCTTTGAGTTTCCAAGCCACTAGCATGCATTGCTTGGGCAATTTGCATGATTTGGTATCATTTTTTATGAGATTTCAGAGCATTTTTCATTGCCATGCATTCACATGTTTCACTCTTTCAATGCGTTGGAAAGTTGGTCCTTTATGCCTTAAACATGAGTCATTGTGTATGCCATTATGCTTAAGCTTGTGAGCTATCATTTCAGTGTGGTTTTGGGGTTATTTTGCCATGATATAACTCTGATTTTTGTTGGCGAAGCCATCTCATGCTTGGTCTTAGTAGGTGTAGTGTAATCGTCCCTTTTGGCCTTGCATATTTCATGCTTTATGCTCACCATGCTAGCTTATTTTGGCTTCTTTCCATACATGTTTTAGCATCATTTTGACATGCTCTAGGACTGTTTTGGGTTGTATTTGCCATATGATTCATGTATTGCATAGCTGTAGTGCAATTGGCCTTGCTAGCTTTGAGATTTGAGTACCATAGCATGCTTCATTTGTATCATGTACATGATTTGGCATCATTTACCATGCCATTTCAGAGCATATAGTATTGCCATGTTTGCATTTCTTTCACCCTTTGAGTGCCTCTAAGGGTTGTGCATTGTTGCCTTGCTTATGGCCTAGTGTGTGTGCATGCATGCTTAGACATTTGAGCCCCCATCTTAGCATGTTTTGGTCATTGTCTTGACCTATTTGAGCTCTATCCATGGTTGGTTCATGCATTTATGCCATGTATTGCATGTCCCTTGTATAGTCCTCTTTGTTAGCTTTAATGCTTTAAGGACCCTAGCATGCTATGCTTGTATTGTTTGAGTGATTTGGCATCATTTCTTACTTGATTTTAGAGCTTATAGTGTTGTCACACTTCCACGCTTTTCACTCTTTAAGTGCTCTTGAGAGTTCCACCTTAATACCTTAATTCTTGATGAGCTAATGCATGTGCATGTATGTCTTGCATTTCATGCCATCTTTCGTAACATTATGGCCACTGTTTTGGCATGACTAAGGTCCGTCCATATTCGGGTTAAGTCCATTGAGTATGTTTGTTTGCCTATTGTTTGCATGCTTATGTCGCATTGTATTGTGTATGCATGCCATTAGCATTGATAGGTTGCTCATATTACATTGCATTGTGTATGCATGCATTACATTGTGTTTACTATGCTTGAGTTGCATTGCATGTGTGTTTGGATAGGGTGTTAGTCCAAACACGAGAAACGAGGGACGTTTCGTACTTGAAGTGATGAAACGTACCTCATTTCTCGGTCGCCGACCCTCTTGATCATGCATGAGAAAGGTTAAGGCTTTGTGTTATTTGTGCATTAATTTACATTGAAATGTGCAATCTTGCCTCTTTGGCCATCATGCATCGAGAGGCGCGATTGGTGGCTTGAGGGTCGAGAACTACACTCCCTTGAGCTCATGAAATGATAGGGAGGGTGGTTGTGCATACATATGTTGAAAATACATTGCCATGCCCCTTTTTGTCCTCTGTTGTAGCAAACTGGAGAAGTGCAGCAAAAACTGGTCGGCAGACCAGTAAAAGTGGCTGGCTGACCACTTTTTCTGGTCTGCAGCAATGGTAAGTGGTCGGCAGGTGGTTGGCAACATCAATAGCTGGTCGGCAGCCTTCCTACAGGTCCCTAAGGTGAGGTAGAAGCTATCTGGGAGTTTGTACGAGGTTCTGAGAACAAATGCAAGCAGAGGCAAGTTGGGGCATAGCGATGGATTTCTGAGCGAGGCGACCGAGCATGCATGCACTCTTCTACCCCTGAGGGCCTCTTCCTTTACTGCTTTACTAGGCTGATTTGATTAGCTAGTTATGCCTTGGTTGTGTACTTAAGTAGTTAATGCGCTTAACTCTTTAATTTGTGTTGTAGTAACTAGTTAGTTAACTTGTTAGTTAATTAGCTTTGTTTTGTCTTAATTAGTTTTGTCATGTAATAATTAGTTTAATTAGCTTAGATTAGCTAGTTAGCTTCTTATTCGGACCCTTCGTCGAGAGGGCATAGCTGTTGTAATAAGCGTGTTTGTGCGCGATGCATGTCTTCCAACCCCTATTTGTTTCTCCCTTTTACTTACCAACTTTTGATGGTTAGTTTTAGGGCATGTTTCAATTAGCATCCTTATGCTTCCATGCGTGCATCATTCATCTGCTTTGCATGCACCGAGCTCGGCGCATCATACAAACTACATTGTATCTCAATTCCTACTTGAATACATGTTATCAAGTTGCATTCACATGACATCTTAGAATAGCCAAGCCTACTTAACTGCATTTTGCATGTGTTGCATTAGCCATCTTAACATGAACTAGGATCATGCATTATTTCTAACTAGTTCTCTGTTTTGGCTCGGAGTACACTGTGAGTGTTTACGCTTTAGCATACTGCATGAGATGTACATGTTGCCATGCTAGCATGCCTGCCATGAGGCTAACTGCTTAATTGATTAACTGCATCAATGCCTGTGGATAAAGGTTGGATTGCTTGAATTGGAACAATTCATTGAAATGCGAGTTTTAAAGCCCACTTGAGAGTGGGAAATCATGTTTTCCTAAGCCCACTTGAGGGTGGCAAAATTCACGACTTAGCCTACTTGCGAGTTGCAAACTTCAAACCATTTTCAAACAAACGAACATGAAATGTTTTGTTCCAACTTAGGCGATCTAGTCTATACTTGTATGCTGCGTGCATCACATAGTAATACTAGCTAATAAACCGGAATAAGAACACATGTGTTTTCAAAAACATCTCATGTTAGTAAAGGTCGATCTTTGATCGGGCGAGCAAGGGTGCTCATTGCATGACCTTCCCCTTTCGTACCCAAGTTCCTGAGCCGAGGCAACTTTGGTGATGATGGACACGTGGCCTTAGGCACGAGTCAGGATTTCCAAAATTTCCCAAAACAAAATACTTAGGTGGCGACTCTGTATCTGGCAAAGCAGTCCATGTTTGGCACTTCTTTATTAAAAATCGATTTTTCAAAACGATTTGCCGAATTTGGACTCTTTGGTGATTTATCAGTCTTGCATTGCACTTTGCGAGATTAGATTCAGAACTGTGGCATGAGTCCAAACTGTAGTAGCTAAGAACAAAACGATTCGCTCCCTCGCGCGCGGAGAGCGGAGTTCCGGGGTGGTCTACAGTTTCTGGCGACTCTGCTGGGGATTTAGAGAACTTGATTCCAACTTATGATATCTTGCTTTGTCTACACTTATGTGTCTCTTTGCATTGCATTTGCATTGGTGCGCCTAAGACACCGTGTTCGCCGTCTGCTATTCCTGAACAGTTTGCCGAAGGCTGTGTGCCATAAGGCTGACCGGTTACGGACTCTGCCACGATGGGAACACAAACCTCGGTTGTTACCGAGGCACCCTTTTTGACCATTCGACCTAGTGCATATCGGAATCTATAGTGACTATTCCAAACTAGGATAGGTTGCGTACCCGATTGTAGGTTGTTTGAAACCGCTGCGTGCATAGTGAAACCCTAGCTCCTGACAAAATAGGACAGGGAAACCCTACCCCTCCATAGGGATGCTTTGGCTCTCACTTGTTTGCTATGTGCTTTTAGAGTGTGCCTCTACAAGAATGCATGTATTAGTTTGCAAGTCTGGGTATCAGGCCTGTGGGCATCAGTATTTGGGGAATCAGTTTTACCTAAGGGTATCAAATTTGGGGCAGTGATTTAGGAACAGTGATCAGTGGTTGAGAACAGTTGTTTCAGCTTGTGTTTTTCAACTGTGTGTTGTCTTAATTTAAGCCGTTATGCTGCTCATTTTTTCTAGTTATTTGTTTCCTTATTATGCTTTATTTATCTTTTTGGAAGCTAGTTTAGCACAATTGCATCTGACCAGGCAGATATTCCCCATGGACTCCGGACCAGAGGTTGTAGACTTCATCGATCCGAGGATCAGATAGACGGACAACCAGTGTTCCACTCATTACCCCTGGTTATTTGACAAAGGTTAGTTAGGCGCAGTGCATCAGTACAGTGATTACCAGATCAGTGGTGCTTATCCACCCCGTCAGTGAGTAATCTGTTTGAGGTTTTCATTTCTGCTACAGAGACAGATATACCGGCTGTTCAGTTAGATCAGCACAATATGGCAGGTATGGAAGTGATGATGCGTCAGCTCCAGGAGAGTATGCAAGCCATGCAGCAGGATGCTGCACGCCAGGCTGAGGTTATGGCTCAATAAGCAGAGCTGATTTCCAGACTTCACCAATAGCAACAACCGCAGCAAGCCGGAGCATCTTCTTCGCACCCACCACCTCCCCCACCTAGAGTTCCAATACTCGGGGAGACTGCAAACGTCTAGGAAATTACGGACGTTCCAACAGGGCCGGCTCCGCCCCCAATCCTACCTCAGCTGTCCAAAGTGCCCACCAATCTAGTGGATTCAACGTTTGAATTTGAGGTGGATCCAAGAGCGCTGAAAGTGAGCAAGCTAGAAAAGCTATTCAAGAAGGCTCAAGGCGTGAAATCCATTCCGGACATAGAGGAGGGATATAGCGATTCGGCCGTGACTCTACCGGACCGGTTTAAGATTGCGCGTATAGACTGTTTTGACGGTTCTGGAGATCCTATGTTGCACCTACGGCTGTTTTCGGATATCTTAAAGCCAATGGGCCTCTCTAGATTGCAGAAGCTTTCCCTTTTCGGCCGGACCCTGTCGGGTGTTGCGGCTATTTGATATGTAAAGCTGGAGGACTCTATTAAGAGAAGCTTGGAGGAGATGACTGAGGCCTTCACAGCTCAATACTTCTACAAGACGCAGATCAAGGTCACAACTCGTGATCTCGAGACAATTAGGCAAGAGCCAAAGGAGAGCTTCTCCGATTTTGTAACCCGTTGGAGGGCTAAAGCCTCGATGATGACCATCAGGCCGGTTGACAAAGATCAGATACGGATGGTTGTGTGTAACCTCCAGCCCAAGCTTATGCAAAAGATGATTGTCCTTCCCCTTCCCACCTTTGCGGACTTACACAAGATCGGGGTGCAGATTGAGGATGCCATGAAACAGGGTCTGATTGACCATGAGAAAGAGCAGCCCAAGAAGGCATTCAATCGCAGTACGAATGCAGGCACGAGTAGTGCTGCAGCTGCCAGAAATTCAAATGTGGGCATGGTCACCACCACCACCCCAAAAACCCTTGCAGCTACACCCTTTACCGGTGCATCCGGAAATAGCTTGCAAACAGCTAGATAGGCACCCCGAGGCCAAAGAACCTTTACCCTACTATACATGTCTCTGTCCAAAGCTTTGGGCGTTTTGATCAAGAAAGGGCACTTGAAGCCCCTAGAGCCGCGGCCATTACCAGACAAACTTCCTCCCTCCCATAACGCGGCGAAGTACTGTGCCTTTCACCAACAGCATGGTCACGAAACCGACCAGTGCTTTAGATTGCATTATGAGATTCAGGATCTCATCGATAACAGGGTGATTGTGCCTCCAGAGAAGCCGAATGTTACCACCAACCCACTTCCACCACATAACGAAGCTCCACCTCCCAAACGCATCAATCTAATCCAAACCTCGGCCATCCCGTATGACCCAAGCATATATATCACCTCCTCCCACCTACCCAAGCCTGAGGTGTTCATCCTGGACAGCACGAAATTAGGCATCTTGAACACCTCCCAAACCCAACCTGAACTGGTGGTGATGACTATCGAAGATAGAATTGGGTCGACTGTGGAGGCGGATGGTAATGAGGATTTAGAGCCTGAGGGGTCTGCGAGCTTTGAGTGCAACCCGAGTGGTTACATCACATCAACGGGCCAGGTTAAGCCGAGGATAGAGCTGCCGGTTGTGGTAGAAATCTGTGTAGTTCGAGAGGATGGACCCAATCATGGGCTAGATGACCTAACGGAGCTGGAAGAGGACATTGCTAACCTTCAGTTCTTCAATCAACAAGATCCGGGGGACGTGACTGTCAACTGCTTCGATTTGGAAAGGTCAGTGGAAGCTACTGGATGGCTCAGCGACGAGCCAGATGTTGTTGAGCAACCTCAGCCAGAATAGGGTCCGTCAAAGACAGGGACATCAGCAGTGTCCGGAATGGCCAAGAATCAGAATGGATTGCCAGAGAGCACTCGTGTTAAGAATTTTGCTCGGGATCAGGGCAATTTTAGTACAGAGGATACTGAGCAACATGCTGTGGTGAAGCAGTTCGAGCAGGAAAAGATCGAAGATCTTGAGAGAGCTAGAAAGGCCAAAGCCTCTGCGGGGACGGAACGTGCTGTGCGCACAGAAGCAGTTGTAATGGAACTGGACAGGTGTTTGTCGGTTGCTGATGGCATGTGGTGGGAAGACGACGACTTATGTCTTGCCAACACCAACGAAAATTGGGGACAAAACCAACCAAATGATACCTGGTATGTGGGAGAGGTGGACCACATGACCATAAGTAGGCGGTACTTCAAACCCCCACACTTGGATCAACCAAAGGCGTCCAGAAAGGACAAAGAAGCGGAGAGACAGAAAGAAAAACTACTCGAGGAGGAGGCTGTGCTGAAACAGCTTAAAAAGATACAAGTAGCCATCTCCATCTAGGGACTGCTTGTGGCCTCAATAGTTCACAGACAGGCTGTCCTTTCTGCCATGGACAAGGCCAAACTTTCAATCGACACCACGCCTGAACAGCTGATAGGGTTGGTTTTTCCGGGAGGAGTTTCCCCGACGTTGACCTTCACTGACAAGGAACTGCTGCCTGAGGGCTCAAATCATAACAAACCACTCTACATCTCTGTCAAGTGTAGAGAGAAATGGATACCAGTGGTCCTTGTTGACACAAGATCTGCTATCAACGTGTGTTTGTTGAGGAGGGCATATGCTATCAGGTTGAAGCCCGCTAATTTTGTGCCTACTGCCCAGGTGATATAGGCATATGACAATACCAGTAGAGAGGTGATCGGGATTGTGCAGATTCGGACTCAGGTTGGTCCAGGACAACAGGATATTGACTTTCATGTCTTGGACGTTCCTACAACCTTCAATCTACTCCTAGGGCGGCCGTGGCTGCACTAGGTGAAGGCGGTCTCTTCCACCCTCCACCAAATGTTGAAATACCCCCACGGGAAGGGGGTGGCCATCGTTTTTGGGAATTCGTCAATACATCTGCCACCAGAGGTTTCTACACCAGTTCTGGAGATTGAGCATGGCACGGAGGATGTGTTTTTGTCAGGGTTCACCCTAGCTGAGGCCTGGGTTGGTCAGAATATCCTAGCTGTTGATGAGGGGCTATACGTCAGCGCACAGTCTGTCTACCTTATGAACAAGCTTCAGCACATCCCTGGGATGGGATTAGGGCGAAGTGGTCGGAAAGGCGTTGCAGCATCGGCCGAAGTGCCTTACAACCCATATACCTTTGGCTTAGGTTATCTGCCTACCAAAGAGGATTGAGCTAGGAAAGGAAAAGAGATGGCTGGAAGGGCCAGAGCCAAGCAGGCTGGGAAACATTATGAGTTGATGCACTGACCTATCCAGGGTACCCTGAACGGACACTTTTTTCGGGAGGGGGAAGACTTCCCGTTCTGCGGCTTCCCAAAGCCATGGCTAAATGCAGAGAGGCGGCGTTTGCCGGGCTTCGAGATTTTCTTTGACTTGCAGTTGTCCGGGGATGATGTTGCCGAAGAGCAGACAGACCGACCAGCTGAGGCTGAGCAGTGCAAAGAGGAGGATTTCGAGAGCACAAAGATTGAAATGGGGGTAGCACTGGCTTGTCTACTCTCAGATCCTCAGATCGTGCAGGAGTGCTTGGGGGATAACTGCTCGGTGTCCATGATCGGGAATAAACCATGAAGCTGGAACTTTTATGGAGGATAAGGCACTGTTTGGAGGACAAGTGTCAGAAAACTGGAGGTCTCCAGGCCAAGTGGTTGACCGACCAGTTTTTCTAGTCAACCAGCCACTTTTTCTGGTCGACCAACTACTTTTTTGGGTCTGCAGAACAAAAACTTGTCGGCAGGCTCTTTTACTGGTCGGCCATGATCAAAAAGTGGTCTACAGCCACCTTTTTGTCTCCAGAAGGGAGCCTCTAGCTTTCCTATGTCCCGAGAGTGCTGAAGGTCTGAGTTTACCTCTGTTTTGGATGCGTTTTATCGCTTTGTTTGTCCAAAATACATTTTCTTATCGAGTTGTTACTCCTTGGTTATCGAGTTGTTGCTCTTTGATTATCGAGTTGTTGCGGTTTGCTTATCGAGTTGTTGCGATTTGCTTATCGAGTTGTAAACTTGCTAAGGTTTTGTTGTTTGTTAGTGAGTTAAGTTGTTTAGTTTGTTACGTTAGTTCACTACCTGACTTGGCAATACACGATGTTCAATTTCCATTCAATCTCTTTTTTTTTTGCAAAATGATGCGATGCGATGCATAGAATACAAATACAACACTTTTTGAACAAAAAGTCGTTTTCATTCTATCATGGTTTCTTTTTAAGACATTTTACAACAAGGTACAAGTTTTAAAGAAAATAAAACAGCCTAACGCGATACAATGAGCTACAACTACATGTAAAAAGAAAAGATAAAGCAGGAACATCTGCATCAATGCTATCAAGCTCAAGACCGAGAGGCCCTCTTCATCCTCTTCGGCTGAGCAACCTCTGCACCACCACGGCCAGCGCCATCATTGGAATCGGAGTTGCCCTCCTCGGAATCCTCCTTGGCATCATCTCCGCCTTTAGAACCAAAACCGAAGTCATCATCTCTGCCTACAGATGTCTCTGACTGAGGATGCACAAGCTCCTCCTTGCTGGACTCGTCATCATGTCTGGCAGGTGTTCTACGTCTCCCTCGGCAGCTGCTCGAGAAGGCCTGGATGGCCCGGGCTGTGGTAGTGTAACCTGAAAAGGGTAGTTTGAATGCATCAGCCAGAGTATATATATCAGATGCAGATGCAAGTATGATGCATGGAGTGTGTGCATGTAGATATAGTATGTTAGTGTGGTGTGTCAAATGTGCTCTACACATGCAGTCAATCAATATAGTGAAATGTTCAGTTTCAATATGTCATTAGAAGTATGATAAATACAAGGAAATTGAAAAGTATCGGAATGCTAGAGGCGTACATCAGCGTCTCCCTCCGCAAGACCATACTCTCGAGTGAAGCCACCACACCGAGAAAACCCTCAGTATACACTCTGGGAGGCTGTAGATGCAAGTTCAAGTCATCAGTGAATGAATGAATGGCTAAATATCTGTGTGATAAATGAAGAGCGTGGAGCATACCGGTGGTGAGTCAGGGTCATAGATATATCGGTGATTTGGCAATGGAGCCTCCAGTGGAATCTGGAAAGGTGTCCCATACTACCAGCCTGTCAGCTCGATCGAAAGATCTGGCCACCCAGAATACTGGCAAGTCGAGGGCATCCCTTTAGCCCTACCCCTCGATGTGCTAACCCGGCTAGTCGAAGGGACGTGTGCAGCTCGGGCTCGACTCGATGACGGCATATCAGGAGCTCTCCTCGTGGGTGTACGGACACCTATCAGTGGAGGAATCAGGAATGTGTGGACGTATGTCGCGTACTCCCCCTCCTCCAGGAAAAGGACTGCATCAATACCCTGAATGAGGTCATCAGTCTCCTGAGGAGTGAGACTCTCTGTGGACGGCATGTCCAGTGGAGGCACTAAAGGTATCTCCTGAGTGGGATTACCCATCGTCTAGCGCGTGAAACGTTTCCCGAGAAACCGGGCTCGGCCAACTGGTCCCTCGAACAAAATCTTGTACCGGGAGGCGCCCCATACCCCAGCGAACCGGAACCGGGAATACCTTGGCATTGCTATCCATGGCCGCCAAGTGATCTACGGATAACAAATGCATAAACTAATTAGTTGTCAAAAATATGCAAGTTGAATCAATGCTGAAAGCATGAAGAACTGAGAGTTCTGGTTTACCTCCGTCGCCCGTACAGTATCAAAGTACTGTCGGAGATATAGTAATGTCTCCCGAGGCCTGGATCGACACCGACCATCGAATCTGCGTGAGAATGGTATCTCAAGCGATGCCTCAACCTCTGGCTCAGGAGCGAGCGTCGGTGTAGACGCGCCCGCGGAGGGGGACCTCATGCTACAGCTCGGACTCTCGATTTGTGTCATGGTTCTTAATCTGAACCAAAGAGTCCAAATCCGGCAAATCGTTTTGAGAAAACAGATTTTTGAAAGAAGTGCCAAACATGGACTGCTTTGCCAGATACAGAGTCGCCACCTAAATATTTTAAAATGGGAGAATTTAGGAAACCCTGACTCGGCGCCGAAAGGCCACATGTCCGTCATCACCGGAGTTGTCTCGGCTCGGGAGCTTGGGTACGATCGGGGAAGGTCAGCTATGAGCACCCCCTTTTGCCCGGTCCGAAGACCGGCCTCTACTAACTATGATATCCAATTTTGAAAACGTTATATGTTCTTAATCCAGTTATTAGCCTAGAATTACTATGTTATGCGCACAGCAAACAAGTATAGACTAGATTGCCTAATTTGGGAATAAACATTGCATATCCGTTTGTTTTGAAAATGCTTTGGAATTTGCTACTCGCAAGTAGGCTAAAACACGGATTTCAACGAGTTTTCCCAACTCAAACAATCCAACCTTCACCCACAGGCATTCAAGCAGTTTATAACACATAAGCATCTAGCCACATGTTAAGCATGCTATCATGGCAACATTCACACGCATGCGAGATGCTAAAGCATAAATACTTACATCGTACTCCGTGCCAAAACAGTAAACTAGTTAGTAAAACATGCGTGTCCTAGTTCATGTTAAATTGCCTAATGCAACACATACAGGATGCAATTAGATAGGCTCGGCTAACCTAAGCATGGCATATGAAATGCGATCAACTATCACATATTCAATTTGTGATTTGAAGTACAAATGCAGTTAGCATGATGTACCGAGCCTAATGCATGCAGTACAAATGTATGAATGCACTCATGCATAGCATAAGGCATGCTAAATTAAACGTGCCCTAATCTACCATCATAAGCAGGTAAATAAAAGGGAAGAAAGAAGTGGGGGTTGGAAGACATGCACACACACGCACCCACACTTATTACAGATTCGCCCTTACTCGGAGGGACCAAATAAATATTACAGTCCCAAATAATAAACAAATAAAATTATTGCAGAATTTCTAATTAATTAAAAGAAAGAATGCAACAGAGAGAAAAAGGGTGGCCGCAGCCTCGGCCTTGGGATGTGCGAGTGATGCATGTTCGGAATTCGGCTCGCCCGAAAAACCCGTACCATATCTCCGCCACCTCTGTTTACACTGCCCTGTCTTTCTGAAAATTGTCAAAATTCCAGAACAGGTTCCTTGCACACTGCAGAGCACCGCCGGCCGGACAGAATTCCCACCGGCACTTTACAATCTCCACCGGCTGATCTTGAACTAATCGGCACTTCATAGATTGTCGGTCGGCACTAAACTCTGCCGGTCGGCAGAAACTTCCTGCAGAAGACAGTTTTGACAGCAAACAGAGAACAGACAGTGCATGGCATGGGGCTTCAGGCCTATGTGAGCATGATCATGCTTCCTATCATGCTTTGAACTCAAGGAAGCATGACCCTCGATCCTCGAGCCATCAATGGTGCATGATAGTTCAAGGGATCAAGTTTGCCACTTAATGTAAAGATGCATACAACACACAAATGAAGACCAAAACCTTATCATGGTGAAGTCAAAGGCCCCGGTGACCGAAAGTTAAGGCACGTTACATCACTTGTGGTATGAACGCCCCTCAACTCTCATACTTGGTTTGACACCCCAAACCAAGTAATGCAATGCATGTTATGCAAACATGGCTCAAAATGCAACATGATACCAATATGCAAAGTATGCCAAGTATCATGCAACTAGTATGGCAAGCATGCAATATTAGGCATACAAGGCGCAAATGTGATGTAAATATGGACACTTTGAGCAATAGAATCATCATGCTACAACAACATATGAGGCAACCATACATCAATCATGAAACAATCATACAAAGATGGCTTAAAATGGCAAAGGGGCAGACCTTAACCCTCCTCAAAACAGTGGCCAAAAGTGTCCGATAGATGGACCAATGTTCATGCCAACAAGCAAGCCAAAAGTCCTACGGTTAAGGCACAAAAAAAGAAGGCATTTCACCCTCACTAACATGACCACTCATGGCATGATTAAGGCAAGCAAAAACAGAATTTTTTCATGCAAAATAGGACTCTAAAACCTCCTAATATGGCAGCGAAAACGACTCCAAAGGAGTGTATGCACCAAGGCTCAAATGTAGGCATAAGAGGGCACACCCTCAAGGCATAAAGGAGGTCATGCATGCACACATACAAACATGATTCTTGGACTAAAATGTGGTCCTAAATGATGTTGAATCATGAGGATAATCACAACCATGCATACTAGAGGTCAAAATGCTCAAAGCTTTCAAGCCAAAATGCAAAGCAACCATGATAAACATGCCAAACATGACCAAATTGATGACCCACAGACCTCAAGCATGGGAAAACAATGCTAACATCTTCATGGAACCAAGCTAACACATGCAAAAATCATGGCCTAATCATGAGATGCATTTCTAAGTAAAATAGAGCAATACAAAGCAAGTACTACAAGCATACAAGGAGGCACAAATCCGGCCAAAAAAAGAGGTTACATATGACCTAAAACACCTAAAAAACTTCTGAAATGAGGCCAAGAATAATCAAGCACACATGCTACCCTTTTGAGCCAAAAAGCAAGGAAACAAAACAATGAAGGGAAAGGGGTGTCCCTCCCCTATGCAAGACTTCAAACCACTTTTTTTAACACTAAAAATCAACTGGTTTTTAATGGTAAAAGGACCAAAGCACTGAAGTGAACATAGCCTTACCGAAGAGGCACCAAAATGGACCAAACAAGGCCTAGAAGGGTGAGTTTGCACTCAAACCACAAAACGACCTTAATGAAAGTTCTAAAGCATGAAAATACAAGCCTTTTTTATGTTATACACAAGAGCTAAAACAGCAAGCAATATAGGTAAAAAACTATTGCAAGTTTGGGGAATATAAAGCAAGATGCTCACCCTTGAAGAACCCGTGAAGAACAAATGGTCTAGCCCTCTTCTTTTGATCAAAACCAGTCCAAAAACTCAAGAATCAACCCCCCAAGCTCCTCAATCTCGGAGTAAGGTGTAATAGTGTGTGTAATGGTGCAAAAGTAAGGTAAAAACCACCTTTAGGCCAAGGAAACACACACAAAGGAGGAGAGAGAGGAAGATATAGGGATAGAGTGTATCTATATCTCAAAGCTCTGGTTTTTGGTTCCAAAATTCTAACCTAGATCAAAGAGGAAGGCCCTCCCTCTTATAATACTCCCTCTTGCAAAGCTTATACAACAAGCTTGCTTAAAGGGAGATCCCTCCATACACGGGGCAGAGTTGGTGCCAGCTATCACAGCTGGCACAAAATATCTCCATAAAGTGGATGAACAGTGGTCGGCTGCCCAAAAAAGTTGTTTCGACAAAGAAAGGTGCCGACCGGCAACAAACTATGCCGACCGGCAATAAAATGTGCCGACCGGCAACAAATGGTGCCGATGGAAGCAAAAGACCAGCCGGTGGCCTCTAGCCACTGCCGGTGGTGTGTGGGGATGCCTCACAAGGCATTCCCTGCCCTTCGAGGGCAAGATGCAAGTGTTCGGTGCAAAACCGGACACTTAACGGTCAAATTCGGAGATTCTGAGGCAAGGCGCGTAGCCGAGGCCTCCGGGAACTCCAAATGAACACAAACATGGATGATCACCGAGTGTTCAAACGGTGACGTCCAAGTCTTGAGGACGGTCAAAAATGGGGTGTCTACAGTCGGGAAATAGGCATAAACCCAGAGTTGTGAAAGACAAGACAATGGTAATGAGAATACAGAATATACAGAAAATGCAGAATGTTGAGTGTAGAATGCATAGTACAGAATGTATTATGAGCAATGTTTGTCGTATGTAGTGCACATACATTGAAAAGAAGAAATGTAAATCAAGAGGGCAGAATGTACCTCTCAGGCTCTCCAATAGCCACCTACTATACCCCGCGCCCGCGGGATGTCGTGCTCATGTAACAGTAAAGGGTAGCGAGGCCAGCGCCGCCCTAGTCAAATTGCCGGACTTGTGATAGGTCTACTAGAGCACTGAGAAGATAGAGTCCGATTGTGTTCCCCCTGTCGGAGAACAATGTCGTCCCAAGAAGGAACATCAGAAAGCCCCAGGCATACTGCTCTATGGCCTCAACAGTCTCAGGCGTAGTCCTCCTGGATTGCTCGATGAACCAGGTGTACCTGACCAAGCATGTTGATCTGTAGGTCAGCGGATGCGCTCCGAGAAGATAGGTCCAGGCGGCCTCCCACTCACCCATATCGAAGTATATGGGATAAGTCGGCCTCCCACATCGAGGCCTGTCAACATGGAAAAGTCATACGGGGTCATCGTCATGTCCCCAGCAGTAGAGAAATGAAAGGAGTTGGTGGTGTCCCACCATCTCTCTACTAATGCGACCAGAAGGGTCCTGCTCGCCGGAAGTCACGACAACCCCATGCAAAACGGGCCAAACTCGACCTCATCTACAATGTGTCGAACAACATCTGGGACCTCCATGTACCACTCCCTCACAATGATTGACCCGTAACCCTGTGTAAAACAGGAAGATACCTGTGTGTAGAAAGAACAGATGTATTCAGTTTTAGAATAAACAGAATGCTGTGTTATGAACTGTATGTTCAGATTGAGCAGTGTGCCCAAATAAATAGAATGTTGTGTTATGAACTACGTGTTCAGATTGAGCAGTGTTATGAGCTGTGTGCCCAAATAAACAGAATGCTGTGTTATAAATTGCGTGTTCAGATTGAGCAGTGTTATGAGTTGTGTGCCCAAATAAACAGAATGCTGTGTTATGAACTGTGTGTTCAGATTGAGCAATGTTATGAGCTGTGTGCCCAAATAAACAGAATGCCGTGTTATGAACTGTGTGTTCAGATTGAGCAGTGTTATGAGCTGTGTGCCCAAATAAACAGAATGTTGTGTTATGAACTGTGTGTTCAGATTGAACAGTGTTATGAACTGTGTGCCCAAATAAACAGAATGTTGTGTTATGAACTGTGTGTTCAGATTGAATAGTGTTATGAGCTGTGTGCCCAAATAAACAGAATGTTGTGTTATGAACTGTGTGTTCAGATTGGGCAGTGTTATGAGCTGTGTGCCCAAATAAACAGAATACTGTGTTATGAACTGTGTGTTCAGATTGAACAGTGTTATGAGCTGTGTGCCCAAATAAACAGAATGTTGTGTTATGAACTATTTGTTCAGATTGAGCAGTGTTATGAGCTACGTGCCAAATAAACTGAATACTGTGTTATGAACTGCGTTTTCAGATTGAACAGTGTGCTATGTTATGAGATGTGTGCCAACTAAACCAAATGTTGTGTTATGAACTGCGTGTTCAAATTGAACAGTATGCTATGTTATGAGTTGCGTGCCAACTAAACCGAATACTGTGTTATGAAATGTGTGTTCAGATTGAACAGTGTGCTATGTTATGAGCTCTATGTTCAGATTGAACTGTGTGCTATGTTATGAGCTGTGTGCCCCACTAAACCAAATACTGTGTTATGAACTGTGTGTTCAGAATGAGCAGTGTGCTATGTTATGAGTTGTGTGCCCAATGAACAAAATACTGTATTGTGAGCTGCGTGCCAAGTGAGCAAAGTGTTATGTTGAGAGTTGTGTGCCCAAATGAACCAGATGCTGTGTGCAAGTTATGTTCAGAATGAGCAAATGTACTGTGTATGTAAATGTGTTCGGAACGAGCAGCTATAATACATAACAAAAGCATGAAGTGTGCAAGAAATGAAAAATAGATCGCAGAAAATGCAAAAATAAAATACGCACCTCTCGCGCATGACGAGATAGGTGAGACTCCGGCTCCTGTAGCAGCAAGTCTGTGGGTGCTCGGCGTGCGAAGTCCGTGAAATCGTGGACAGTGCTCGAAGGTAGGATGTACTCCTGCAGGTGGTACCCCTTCGGGTCGAAAGGCCGCATCGTCGGAGGCAATGGTATAATGTCGGGCTCATCCTCTACTCGTGGAGAACCTCCGCCATATGGAATATCGTCAGCCATCTAAAAAAAAAAAGGTGCAAAAATGAGCAAAAATGAGCGAAATGAGCCAAAATTACAAAAAGTCAACAAAAGTCAACTCTCGGAAAGAGAAAAAGTCAACAAAAGTCAATGCCCAGAAAAAGGTGCTAAGCTTCAAGAGAAACATACCTCACGCGGTGAAAACGGAGGAAGAAACTTCGAAAACAAATTCTGATCGGTTCAAAACGAAGAGAATCGAAAGTTTTTGCGAATCTATTTCGCGTGGGGCGTTGGAAAACGCATATAAAGTACAGATCTAAGAGAGCAAAGTGCCTAGGATGGACGAGAAATGTATTTCGGCCTTGGAGGTGTGATGAAAAGTGATTTGGAGTTGTATACTTAAAGATCCGGCCTTGAAAAGACCAAGCTGCCCCTGTTTCAGTAAACTGGTCGGCCGACCAATTTTTCTGGCTGGCCGACCACTTAGGTGGTCAACAACTGGTCGACAGCTATTCTAGGTGGTCGGCAGCCCTCTTGGATGATCTTCAGGGCTCCATTGTTCTCCCTGTGTGTTTTGGTGATGATTGGAGTCCTTGGCTCTCGAGAAAGTGCAAGAAAAGTAAACTTTTCGGTTCAAAATGTCCCTGTGGGAACTTCAATTCAAGTCTGCGATGCGTAGCTCATCGTCACTCGTCAAAAGCAAGATGTATCCTTTTTGACTACGTCGTGACCCCTCCGAGAGGTAAATCGGAGGTTGCATCTGAATTGGCCTCGTTAAGGCTTGTATTTCCTTATTCGGCATTTTGTTTCAAACGTACTATTGAAGTTACACTTTTCTCGCATTGTCATGGACATCTTGTTGGATTGTTATTGTAACAAGTCTGCGAGGGACCGCTACAGTTCGGACTCGATTTGTGTCACGGTTCTTAATCTGAACCAAAGAGTCCAAACCTGGCAAATCGTTTTGAGAAACAGATTTTTTTGAAAAGAAGTGCCAAACATGGACTGCTTTGCCAGATACAGAGTCGCCACCTTAATATTTTTTTAATGGGGAAATTTAGGAAACCCTGACTCGGTGCCGAAGGCCACGTGTCCGTCATCACCAAAGTTGCCTCGGCTCGGGAACTTGGGTACTATCGGGGAAGGTCAGCTATGAGCACCCCCTCTCGCCCGGTCTGAAGACCGGCCTCTACTAACCGTGATATCCAATTTTGAAAACGTTATGTGTTCTTATTCCAATTATTAGCCTAGAATTACTATGTTATGCGTGCAGCAAACAAGTATAGACCAAATCGCCCAAATTGGAACAAAACGTTTCATGTTCGTTTTGAAAATGGTTTGCTACTCGCAAGTAGGCTAAAATGCAGATTTTGCCACCCTCAAGTGGGTTTTTGGAAAAGATGGTTTTGCCACTATCTAGTGGGCTTAAAAAAATTGCAGTTTTAACGCATTATCCCAATTTAAGCAATTTGACCTCCACCCACAGGCATTCAAGCAGTTTATCTCATGTAAACACTTAGTCGCATGGCAAGCATACTATTATGGCAACATTCACACGCATGTTGGATGCTAAAGCATAACCACTTACATTGTACTCCGTGCCAAAACAATAAACTAGTTAGCAAATGTGCATGTCCTAGTTCATGTTATTTTGCCTAATACAACACATACAAGATGCAATTTTAGTTAGGCTCGGTTAACCTAAATATGGCATACGATATGCAACCAACTGATTCATGTATTCAATTTTGAAATTTGAAAATAAGAATGCGGTTAGCATGATGTACCGAGCCCGGTGCATGTTAACAAATGCATGAATGCACGCATGCATATCATAAGGTATGCTAATTTCAAAAATGCCCTAATCTACCATCATAAGCAGGTAAATAAAAGGGAAGAAAGAAATGGGGATTGGAAGACATACACACACTCACCCACACTTATTACATGTTTACCCTCACTCAGAGGGTCCGAATGAATATTACAGTCCCAAATAATAAACAAATAAAATTATTACAAAAAATTTCTAATTTAATTTAAAAGAAAAGGTGGCGAAGGAAAGAAAAGGGTAGCCGCAGCCTCTGCCTCGGGATGCGCGAATAATGCATGCTCGAATCTGTCTCGTCCGGAAAACTCGTACTATACTCCTGCCGCCTCTGTTTGTACTGCCTTGTCTTTCTGAGAATTGCCAAAATACTAGAGCAAGTTCCTTGCATCCTGCAGAGCACCACCGGTCGGACAGAATTACCACCGGCACTTCACAGTTCCAATCGGCATTTGTTGGATTCCTCGGCACTCCAGATAGTGCCGGTCGGCACTAAATTCTGCCGGTCGGCAGAAACTTCCTGCAGAAGACAATTTGACAGCAAACAGAGAACAGGCAGTGCATGGTATGGAGTTTTTGGACACATGTAAGCATGGTCATACTTCCTATCATATTTTGAACTCAAAGAAGCATTACCTTCGATCTTTGAGCCATCAATGGTGCATGATGACTCAAGGGATCAAATTTGCCACTTAATGTAAGGATGTTTGCAACAAACACAATGAACTCCGAAACCTTATCATGGCGAAGTCAAAGACCTCGGGGATCGAAAATTAAGACGCGTTACATCACTTGTGGTATGAACGCCCCTCAACTCTCACACTTGGTTTGACACCCCAAACCAAGTAATGCAATGCATGTTATGCAAAACATGGCTCAAAATGCAACATGATATCAATGTGCAAGGTATGCCAAGAATCATGCAACTAGTATGACAAGAATGCAATATTAGACATACAAGGCACAAATGTGATGTAAACATGGACGCTTTGAGCAATAGAATCATCATGCTACAACAACATGCGACGCAACCATGCATCAATCACGAAGCAATCATGCAAAGATGGCTTAAAATGGCAAAGGGGCAGACCCTCACCCTCCTCAAAACAGTGGCCAAAAGTGTCCAATAGATGGACCAATGTTCATGCCAACATGCAAGCCAAAAGTCCTATGGTTAAGGCACAAAAAGGAAACATTTCACTCTCATCAACATGACCACTCATGGCATGATCAAAACAAAGTAAAAACAGAATTTTTGCATGCAAAATGGGACCCCAAAAACTCCTAATATGGCAGCTAAAGTATCTCCCATGAAACATGTGCACTAAGGCTCATTCCTAGGCATAAGAGGACACATCCTCAAGGCATTAAAGAGGCCATGCACGCACACATACAAGCATGATTCTTGGACTAAAATATGGTCCTTAGATGATGTTAAATCATGAGGGTAATCACAAACATACATGCTAGAAGTCAATATGCTCAAAGCTTTCAAGCCAAAATACAAAGCAACCCTAACAAACATGTCAAGCATGATCAAATGGATAACCACCAAACTTTAAGCATGGAAAAACAATACTAAAAGCTTCATGGGACCAAGCCAACATACACAAGAATCATGGCCTAATCATGATATGTACTTCTAAGCAAAGTAGAGCAATACAAAGCAAGTATTACAAGCATGCAAGGAGGCATAAATCCGGCCAAAAACAGAGGTTGCATATGACCTAGAATACCCAAAAAAAATCTGAAATGAGGCCAAGGATCATCAAGCACACATGCTACCCTTTTGAACCACAACTCAAGGAAACAAAACCAAGAAGGGAGAGGGGTGTCCCTCCCCTATGCAAGACTTCAAACCATCCTTTTTTGACACTAAAATACACTGATTTTCAGTGGTCAAAAGACCAAAACACTGAAGCGAACAAAACCTTATGAAAGGAGCACCAAAATGGATCAAACAAGGCTTAGAAGGGGGAGTTTGCACTCGAACCACAAAATGACCTTAATGAAAGTGCTAAAGAAGGAAAATACAAGCCCTTTTTATGTTATACACAAGAGCTAAAACCGCAAGCTAGATAGGTAAAAAACTATTGCAAGTTTGGGGAATATAAATCAAGATGCTCACCCTTGAAGAACCTTTGAAGAACAAATGGTCTAGCCTCCTTCTTTGGATCAAAACCAGTCCAAAACTCAAGAAACAACTCCTCCAAATCCCTCAATCTCGGAGTAAGGTGAAATGGTGTGTGTAATGGTGCAAAAGTAAGGTAAAAACCACCTTTTGAGCTAAGAAACACACACAAAGGAGGAGAGAGGGGGAGGTATAGAGATAATATGTATCTATATCTCAAAGGTCTGGTTTTTTGTTGCAAGAAGCTAACCTAGATCAAAGAGGAAGACCCTCCTCTTATAAGACTCCCTCTTGCAAAGCTTATTCAACAAGCTTGGCTAGAGGGAAATCCCTCCATACACGTGTATGGAGGGGGGAAGAGTTGGTGCTAGCTATCACAGCTGGCACAAAATATCTCCATAAAGTGGATGAACAGTGGTCGGCTACCCAAAAATGCCATTTCAGCAAAAAATAGTGCCGACCGGCAATAAAGTGTGTCGACCGGCAAACAAAAGTGCCGATGGCAGAAAAAGACCATCCGGTGGCTTCCAGCCACTGCCGGCGGTGTGTGGGGATGCCTCATAAGGCATTCCCTGCCATTCCAAGGAAAGGCATAAGTGTTCGGTGCAAAACCAGACACTAAACGGTCAAGTTCGGAGATCCTGAGGCAGGGCGCGCGAGCCGAGACCTCCGGGAACTCCAAACGAACATGAACATGGATAATCACCGTGTGTTCAAACAGTGACGTCCAAGTCTTGAGGACGGTCAAAAATGGGGTGTCTACAGTTATGCACACCACTTGCTCGCATTGTTATGCACATTTCTCGTTGCATTGTCATGCACTCTCCACCCGCATTGTCGCGCACTCTTAGGTTGCATTGTCATGCAATCTCCACCCGCGTTGTCACGCGCTCTTAGGTTGCATTGTCATGCACCTCTCCACCCGCGTTGTCGTGCACTCTTAGGTTGCATTGTCATGCACACTCCACCCGCATTGTCACGCACTCTTAGGTTGCATTGTCATACACCTCTCCACCCGCATTGTCGCGCACTCTTAGGTTGCATTGTTATGCACTGTAGACGTGCTCGAACGTCCCGGGAAAATCCCATTTTGTTCATTTGGGCTCAGTGTAGTTCGGACTCAAATGTCACGGTTCAGAATCTAATCTCACAAAGTGCAATGGGAGATTGATAAATCACCAAAGAGTCAAAATCCGGCAAATCGTTTTGAAAAATTGATTTTTTAGAAAGAAGTACCAAACATGGACTGCTTTGTCAGATATAGAGTTGCCACCTAAATGTTTTATTTTGGAGAATTTAGGAAACCCTGACTCGTGCCTAAGGCCACGTGTCCGTCATCACCAAAGTTGTCTTGGCTCGGGACCTTGGGTACGAGAGGGGAAGGTCATGCAATGAGCACCCCCGCTCGCCCGATCAAAGATCGGCCTTTACTAACATGATATCTTATTTTTGAAAACACATGTGCTCTTATTCCAGTTATTAACCTAGAATTACTACGTGATGCGCACAGCATACAAGTATAGACTAGATCGCCTAGATTGGAACAAAACATCTCATGTTTGTTTTTTAAAGCGGTTTGCTATTCGCAAGTAGGCTAAAATACGGATTTTACCACCCTCAAGTGGGCTTTAGAAAACATGGTGATTTGCCACTCTTAAGTGGGCTTAAAACTCGCAATCAATGAATTGTTCCAATTCAAGTAATCCAACCTTCACCAACTGGCATTCAGGCAGTTATATCACATAAGCAGTTAGCCACATGGCAAGTATGCTATCATGGCAGTCACGCACACATGCAAGGATGCTAAAGCATAAAGACTTACCGAGTACTCCGAGCCAAAACAAAAGCTATGTTAGAAATCAATGCATAATCCTAGCTATGTCAAGAATGCCTAATGCAACACATACAAAATGCAACTGAGATAGGCACAACTATTCTAAAATGTCATGTGAAGTGCAATTTGATACATATATTCAAATAGGAATTTGAAATACAATGCGGTTAGTATGATGCGCCAAGCCCAGTGCATGCAAGACAGATGAATGGATGCAAACATGCGAGCATAAGAATGCTAATTGAAACATGCCCTAAAACTAACCATCGTAAGCTGGTAAATAAAAGGGAGTGAGAAATGGGGGTTGGAAGACATGCATCACACACATGTACACTTATTTACAACAGTTGTGCCCTCTCGACGGAGGGTCCGAAAGAATAATACAGAACCAACTAGCTAATCTAAGCTAATCTAATTAAACTAGTTATTACACAACAGAATGAATAACGAGCTACAACTAATTATTACACAACTCTAACTAATTAACAAATTAACTAAGTTAGCAATTGAATAAGCATGTAAACTATATGCAATAGGCTGCCTCAAATCTGCCTTGCATGACGAAGGATGCGTGCCCAGTCACCTCGTGTGAAAATCCATCGCGATGCCCCAATTTGCCTTTGTTTGCAACTGGTATCAGAACACTGCAAAAAGCTCCAGAAGGCTGAAACTCCATCATGGGAATCTGTAGGAGGGAGGCCGACCAGTTGTTGGCATTGGAGACCACCTGCCGACCACTTTTTATGCTAAAATCTAGAAAAAGTGGTCGACCAGCCACTTTATCTGGTCGGCCGACCAGTTTTTGCAGTTGGTTTCTACTTTGCTGCGACAGAGAGCCAGAAAGGGGCATGGCAACGTATTTGCAACACATGTATGCACAACCACCCTCCCTCTCATTACATAAGCTCAAGGGGGTGTGGTTCTCGACCCTCGGGCCACCAATCACGCATCTCGATGCATGGTGGCCGAGGAGCCAAATTGCACAACTCAATATGAAATGAATGCACACACAAACACATAAAGCCTAAAACTCCATCATGTATAGTCAAGAGTGTCAGCAACCGAGAATTGAGGCATGTTTCATCACTTTGAGTATGAAACGTCCCTCGTTTCCCGTGTTTGGACTAACTCCTATTCCAAACACAATGCAACAAATAACATGGTATGCACAATGCTATGAAACATGGAATATGTGATATGACTTAAACATACAAACATGCAAGGGACAAACATACAACAACATGTAATGCAACATGAACATCCTAGCAAGGCTAATGGCATGCACAATCCACAATGCTAAAGCATGCATACTCAATGCAAGACAACATAAGTATGCAACAATATGATACAATGCAACTAGCATACACAATGTGAATGTCAACTAGCATACTCAATGCGAATGAGCTACATGGCATACACAATGCAATGATCGATATGGCATTCTTGATGCAAATGGTAACTAGTATATACAATGCAATGAACATAGCATATACAATGCTATGTGACCTAAGCATACACAATGCAAAGGATAAGGCATACACAATGCAATGAACCACATGGCATACACAATGCTCGATGGACTTAAACCGAAATGGATAGGCCTCAGCCATGTTCAACTCATGGCTCGCAAGCAAAGCATAAAGGCACAACTCTTAAGCGTAACTAAAGAGTGACATGCATGAGAATATGGCAATGCTACATGCTCTGAAATGAAGTGTCAAATGATGCCAAATCATCCAAACAACACAAATGAGACATGTTAGGAGGCCTAGAGCATGAGGCTAGTTAAGAGCAATACACAAAGAGCATGCAATATCAAGCTTAAACCACTAAACCAGCTCTGGACAGAGCTTAACCATGCCAAATTAAGGGTCAAGAATATGCTGAAATGGAGCTCAAGAGCTTAGGCAAACATGCATACACAATGGCTTACTTTTAAGGTATAGAGCACAACTCACCAAAAGCATTGAAATAGTGAAACATGAGAGAGTATGGCCACATTACACAAACTGAAATCATGTTAGAGATGAGGCCAAAGCATGCAAACAACTCAAGTAAGCCATGTTAGGGACCATGAAACTCAAAGCTAGTGAGCAAAAATGCACTAAGGCTATACAAAGCAAGGCATGCATGACCAAAACAACATAAATAAGACCTTAAGCATGCTAAAACATGAACAAAGTCTTCTCAGAGCTACGCCAAAAGCATGCTAAAATGACGTGTCGAAGCATGATGCATGTTAGGCTATTTCATGGAAATGCACTACAAGTGCATGGAGCATGCATGAAGCCATCAAACCAACCCAAAACAGAGCTATGACATGTCAAATGATGGCCAAAAACCCACTGAAATGGAGCCAATACATGCTAGGAAGACATGCTACTTTGATGAGCCACAAATGGGATTACCCTACACATACACGAAGCATGCAAAGGGGGGCCAAACCGGCCATGGATAGAGTCAAGGCAGGCCCTAGAAGTCACAAAAAAGTTCCTAAACTAAGCCTCAAAATGGTAGAAACACATGCTCCTTTGATAGGCCAATAATGCAAGCAAACAAAACAAGAAGAGAGGGGATCACCCTTCTCTGATTTGTGGTCTCAAAACCACATGCCTACCACTAAAAATCCGCTGGATTTCAGTGGTTAAAAGGCCAAGAAAAGACTAATTCAAAGGCCTCAAGGCATGGCACAAAACAAGGCCAAACAAGGCACAAATGGGGGTAGAATGCCCCCAACACCCAAGGAGCCTCAAACAAACATGTTAAGTACTCAAAAATAAAGCTTTTTGTAGTTTAAAGTTAAGCCAAGAGAAGCATGAAAATATGGCTAAGAGAGTGACCAAAATAGAGCTAAAAAGTGGGGAAAAGAAGGTTACCCTTGAAGCACTGCAATACTAGCAAATTTTCTGAGCCAAAACCAGCTTTTGAGCTCCCTCAAGACCCTCTAGCAACTCAGCAACAAGGTAAGAGTGTTTGGCTATGAGGTTGTGTGTACAAGTGTGAAGCAAAGCACCAATATAGAGAGAGAGGGATATAGAGAGAGTGTAAGCCTGTGCTCTCAGCCAAAAATCAGAACCACTGGAGTGGAGAGGGAGCCCCTCCTTTATAGAAAAATCAAAGTTAAAGCTTCTTAGAGAAGCTAAAAATTGGTTGCAATCCCTCCATACACGTGTATGGAGGATACAATCTGTGCCCTCAAGCTGGCACAGCTGGCATCCACACAGTATGCCAAAATAGGGGGAGAGGTGCTAACCACTTAAAGTGGTTGGCCTGTTACTTGCAATGGTCGGCCAACCACTTCAAGTGGTCTCCCAGAAAAAAAGTGGTCGGCCAGGGGAATTGGTGGTCTCCACATTGAAAGCAAGCCAATAGTGGGGGGGAGACCATAAAAGGTGGCTTAAAGACTAAGAAAAACCAGTTTCCTGACCAGAAAACTGGCTGGCAGGAAGGAAAGTGGTCTCCAAGGGAAAAGCTGGTCTCCCACCCTCGTACCACCTTCCAAACAAGGAATACAAGATTTGTACCAGAAACAAGCCAAAACGGATGCAAGACGAGAGTTCGGGAGGAAAAGCGCACAGTCGGGAGCCTCGAAAACAAGCTGTCGAGCACCAAAAGTGGTACACGACCACAACAGTGGTCCCTCGGACACCAGTGTCCCTCCAGGGAGAGGAAGCAAGGTGTGGTTTGAAAACCAAGCCAAACGGAGAACGTTAAGCGGTCCCGAGATAAGGCGTACGACCAAAGGCTCCAAAAATCGAAAACTAGTCTCCAAACGGGAAAAGTGGCCTATGACCACGAAAAGTACTGTATGACCACAGAGAGATGGTCTACAAGATCTCTCCCTCCCTCCGGGAAGGGAAACAAGGCTTTGGTCTGCAAACACAAAGAGTTCGGAGACCCGGAGGCAAGGCTCTCAGCCAAAACTCTGAAGCTCGAAACGAGCACAACATGCACTATCACCGAGTGCTGAATCAATGACGTCTGAGTCTTAAGGTCGGTCAAAAATAGGGTGTCTATAGTTGCCCTTCTTTGACAGAACTCGAGAGTCATAAGTGACGGGAGTGAATGTCAAAGCCCAGAGACGACTCATTTTTGACAAGGCCGAAGACTTAGACAAACAAGCGAGATAACATAGAGACGTGCCCGCAGGCAGGGGCGAAATGCAAAAGACATGCACGAGGCCGAACAAAACTTATGATCATGTAAAGAAAACTGTAACGAAGCAATTATACACAATAAATGCGACAATTTTAAGCGAACGAAAACAAATCAAACTATATTTCATGCAGAAAGAATGTGAGAGAATCATACGATTCTCACTACGTCTCACGCGGAGAATACAATACTGTCCGGTTCGTCTGGTCGCACCAGCTTCAAATGAACCGTACATACAACATCGTGCCTGCAAAAGGATGAAACTCAACAGGTATAATATCGTTAGAGACATGCATGGCAAGGCAAGTGAAAAGTGCGTGACAACACAAGTGGAGGGGTGAATGACAACTCAAGTAACGTGTGTAACAATGCAAGGCAGACGCGCATAACAATGTGAGTGACACGTGTGACAATGCAAGTAGAGATCACGCAAGTAAAGGAAGTGCATGATAATGTAGGAAACATGCGCAACAACGCAAACAAGGTGTGCATAACAATGCAAGAAAAGTGCAACTTCAATAGCATGTTTGGAACAAAATGACGAGTAAAGAAGTTCTTGCCTTAAAGAGAGCAATTCAACCATGGCCTCTGATTTACCTCTCAGAGGGGTTACACCGTATTACAAAAGGATATACCTTGCCCATGATGAGTAATGATGAGCCACGCATCGAAGATTCGAATTTGAAGTTCCCGCGAGACAATTTCGCACCGAAAAGTGTACTTTTCTTGTACTTTCTCGAGAGCCGAGTATTCCAATCACCACCAAAATACACAGGGAGAACAATGGAGCTCTGAAGATCAACCAGCAGGGTGGCTGACCACCTAGAACATCCACCGACCAGTTTTTGACCACAAAGTGGTCGGCCAGCCAGAAAAACTGGTCGGCCGACCAGTTTACATAATTCGGGGCAGTTTTGTCTTTTAAGGTTCGGCCCTTTATGTTCACACATCCAAACCACTCTTGCTCACAACTCTAAGGCCAAAATATATCCGTCTTCCTTCCTAGACCATTTTCTCCCTCAGATCTGCACTTTATATGCGTTTTCCAACAACCCACGCGAAGTTGTTTCGCAAAAACTTTCGATTCTCTTCGTTTTGAACCGATTAAAATTTGATTTCGGAGCTTCTTTTTCCATTTTCACCACTTGAGATATGTTTGTCTCGAAGTTTGGAACCTTTTCTCGGGCGTTGACTTTGGTTGACTTTTTCTCTTCCCTAGAGTTGACTTTTGTTGACTTTTTGTAATTTTGGCTCATTTTGTTCATTTTTGCTCATTTTTACAGATTTCTTCGGATGGCGGATCACTTTCATCATGACGGAGGTTCTCCACATGCTGAGGATGAGCCAAATATTATGTCATTGCCTCCGAGGATACGACCGTTTGATCCTACAGCATACCACCCGGAGGAGCACATTCTTCCTCCTAGCACCTTCTATCACTTTACCGACTTCGCGCGGCGAGCGCCTGCGGACCTACTGCTACGGGAGCCAGAGTCTCACTTATCTCACCAAGCACGAGAGGTACGTACTTCACTCTTACATTGTCTGCAATGTATTCCGCATTTCCTACACATTCATATGCGCAGTACTTCTGCTTATTCTGGCATACGACTTGCACATAGCACAACACTGATTTGGCACGTAGCTCATTTAGGATATGATGCCGACTTGGCACACAGTTCACCACAGTATTCTATTAATTTGGCACACAGCTCACTCTGAACACACGATTCATTCTGACCACACAGTTCATTTCGGGCACACAGCACATTTTTGGGTACACAGCTTATTCTTGGGCACACAGCTCATTTTCAGGCACACAACTCATTTTCAGGCACACAGCTCGTTCACTTCATTTGCATGCAGCTCATTTTCGGGCACACAACTCATTCACTTCAATTGCACACAGCTTATTTTCGAGCACACAGCTCATTTTCGGGCGCACAGCTCATTTTTTTCGGGCACACAACTCATTTTCAAGCACACAGCTCATTCACTTCATTTGCACGCAGCTCATTTTCAGGCACACAGCTCATTCACTTCATTTGCACGCAGCTCATTTTTGGGCACACAACTCATTCACTTCATTTGGACGCAGCTCATTTTCGGGCACACAGCTCATTCTTTTCGTTTGCACGTAGCTCATACATTTCACCTTGAACACGCAGCTCACACGTTTCAACTCTGAACACGCAGCCCATACATTTTCATTTCTGAACACACAGTTCATTCACTTCGTTTGCATGCAGCTCATACATTTTTATTCTGAAACTGAATACATCTATTCATTCTGAATGCAGGAATCTTCCCGTTCCACATGGGGTTATGGATTGATTATTGCTAGGGAGTGGTATATGGAGCTCCCAGATGCTATTCACCATATCGTGGACGAGGCAGGATTTGGACCTTTCTGTGCGGGCTTATCGCGTCATCTGACGAGCAGGACTCTCATGGGGGCACTTGTGGAGAGATGGTGGGACACCACCAACTCTTTCTATTTTTCATCTACTGGGGACATGACGATGACCCTATATGATTTCTCCATGCTGACAGCCCTTGACGTGGCAGGTTGACCGCCCGCCGTTCTACAGATCATTAGGTAGGGTCAAGTACACCTGGTTTTCTGAGCAGTTCAGGAGGACTTTGTCTGAGACCATCGAGGCCATACAACAGTATGCTCGGGGTTTTTTGATGTTCCTCATCGGGGCCACTCTGTTTTCCGATAGGGGGAACACAGTCGGACTTTATCTACTCAGTTCTTTGGTAGACCTATCACAGGTTAGTCAGTATGATTGGGGTGGCGCTAGCCTCGCTACCCTTTATTGCTACATAAGCGCGACCACCCGCGGGTGGGGGAACATAGTAGGTGGCTACTGGCAAGCCTGGGAGGTATGTTCTGCCCTCTTTGATTTACATTTCTGCTTTTCATTACTTGTACACTGCATACGACACACATTACTTCCTGTATTCTACATTCTGCACTCAGCATTCTGGACTCCCTTATACATTACTTTCTGTATACTGACAACTACTGTCTCGTCTTTCACAGCTATGGATTTACGCCTACTTCCCGACGCTGGCTCCTGAGCTCGAGGTCGAGGTACCTCTAGAGATCCCCTTCTTTCACAGATTTGAGGGTCGGTGCCGGCCGAGGCCTCGGGAGACTTTGCTATACCTTCGGCAGTTCTTTGACACCGTACGGGTGACAGAGGTAATCAAGAACTCTCAGTTCTTCATGCTTTGATTCATCTTGCATATTTATGATATCTAATCCGTTTATGCACTTGTCTTCCGCAGATTACTTGGCAGCCATGGGCACCATTGTCAGGAGATGCCCGGTTCCAGTTCCCTGGGGCGTGGGCTACTTCTCGATACAGGGTTTTATTTGAGAGGCCAGCTAGCAGGGCCTAGTTTCTGGGGGATTGCTTCTTGCATCAGACGATGGGCAGCCATGCTCAGGATATCCCCTCAGCACCTCTAGAGGACATGCGGTCCACTGAGAGACTCACTCTCCAAGAGGTCGAGGTCCTTATGTTGGGTACTAATGCAATTCTATTGCTGAAGGAGGGGGAGTACGTGACCTACCACCATACGTACTTGATGCCCCCATTGACAGGTGTCCGTAGCCCCACGAGGAAAGCCGCTGACTTCTATCATCGAGTCGCGCTCGAGCTACAGATATCCCTTCCACTAGTTGGGCTAGCACATCGAGGGGCTAGGCTAGAGGGATGCCCTTGATTTGCCAGTATGCTAGGTGGCCGGATCTCCCGACCGAGATGACAGGTTGGGAGTATGGGACACCGTACCAGATCCCGCTAGAGCCTCCACGGCCGGATCACCGATACATCAGTGACCCTGACTCACCACCGGTATGTTTTACAATCTTGATTTATCACTCAGATATTTAGACACCTATTCCTTCACTGATGACTTGCACTTGTATCGGTAGCCTCCTAGAGAGTCTACTGAGGGGCTACTCAGAGTGGTGGTCTCGCTCGAGAGCATGGTCCTGCGGAGGGAGACGCTGCTATTCGCCGCCGGCGTCTCAGTACTTTTCAATTTCCTTGCATTTATCATACTTCTGATGACATACTGAAATTGAACATTTCACTACATTGATTGACCGCATGTGTAGAGCACATCTGACACACCACATTCACATACTGTATCTGCATGCACACACTCTATGCAGCATTCTCACATCTGCATCTGATGTACATACTTTCGCTGATGTATTTAAAATGCCTTTTTTCAAGTCCCGCCGCTACAGACCAGGTCATCCAGGCCTTCTCTAGAAGCTGGGAGAGGGGACTCAACTCGCAGCCGAGGCAGATGTAGAGCGCCTATCAGAGATGACGAGGAGTCCAGCGAAGAGGAGGAGTCTGCGCATCCTCAGTCAGAGACATCCACAGGTAGAGAGGATGACTCTGGTTCTGGTTTTGAGAGCGGAGGGGATGCCGAGGAGGATTCCGAGGACGGCGGCTCCGATTCGGTTGGTGGTGCTGGTGGGGGTGGTGCAGAGGCTGCTCAGCCAAAGAAGATGAAGAGAGCCTCCTGATCTTGAGCCCGACAGCACTGATGCAGATGTTCCTGCTTTATTTTCCTTTTTCCATGTAGTTGTAGCACATTGTATAGCGTTAGGCAGTTTTATTTTCATTAAAACTTGTACCCTGTTGTAAAAAAGTTGTAAAAGGAAGCTATGATGGAATGAAACAGCTTTTTGTTCAAAAAGTGTTGCATTTGTATTCTTAGCATCGCATCGCATCATTTTGCACAAAAATGAGATTGAATGGAAATTGAACATTCATGTATTGCCAAGTCAGGTAGTGAACCAACATAACAAACTAAACAACTTAACTCACTAAGAAACAACAAAACCTCAGCAAGTTTACAACTCGATAAGCAAAACTTGACAAAATGATAAACGGAGAGCAACAACTCGATAAGCAAACTCAACAACTCGATAAGAAAAACTAAACAACTCGATAAATAAAGAGCGACAACTCGATAAACAAATGCATTTTGGACAAGCAGAGCGAGGGAACACATCTGAAACAGAGGTAAACTCGGACCTTTAGCACTCCCAACATATGGAAAGGCTAAGAGCTCTCTTCTAGAGGCTAGGAAAAGGCTGAAAACCAGTTTTTCTCCATGGCTGACCAGCAAAAGTGGCTGGCTGAACAGTTTTTGTTCTGCAAACCAGTTATATGGCCGGCCGACCAGAAAAAGTGGTCGGCCGACTAGTTGGCCTGGTGACCTCCAGATTTTTGACACTGGTCCTCCCAACAGTGCTTTATCCTCCATAAAGGTTCCAGCTTTGTGGTTCTCTCATTCCATCTTAGTTTTGCATCAAAATGGAGGCATTTCTTGTCCAAAATCTCACAACTTGGATTGCTACCTTAGACGGCTCGAAAAAGTTGAACTTCCGGGGCTTCGGCGTAAATGCACTATTCACATTGAGCTGCACCCCGCTGCACTTTCTATTTCTCCATGCCGCGGCAAGGTTTTGGAATCCGGTAACACATGTCTTTAGCTTTAGCGGGCAAGAAATTTGTCCTACCTTCGAAGACTTCCAAGCTTTGATGGAATCCATGCGCAACGAAGAAATCTTGCCCTAGCTTCGCTTCGACCACATCCAAGCCTTAGGACGAATGTGTGGGCTTACTATGCATGACGCTCGGTCATTGATTTGTGGCGGAATGCTGGACATTCTGAGTTTGATTCGTCGGTTTTTCGATGCTGGTGACCGTGGCAACCATCATTGGCAGGGCTTTCGGCGACATGCGCTTTGCTTGTGCATGTTGTCCCATTTCTTGCTTGCTCTAGGGTCGGGAGGGTTTAGCACTCGTTTGATCGAAGTTACCCAAGGCTTAAAAGAGGGCAAGAGCTACATTGCCATGACACTGGTCGAGACATTGATGGGCTTGGACGCTTTCCATCGCCGGGAGATGACCAGATTCGCAGGGAGTCCACTACTGCTGCAGGTAATGTTTCCTACCCTGTCTCACATATATATTGCTCACATCACTCGGCCCTCGAGCTCGATTTTTCTCCCAAAACCTTTTTCTCACTTTTCTCTCATCGTACATCTCTCTATTCTTTAATCTCTCATTTTTCAACCCTCTCCAGGTGTGGTTGATGGATAAGTTGCAGGTTGTGGACTCATGCCCAGCATACTCAGCTCGCGGCTATTTCTTTCGACGACGTCTGGTCGATGCCCTTAATGAGGGATGGTGGTTCGATTGTATGTGTAGTTTGTTCGCAGACCGCATTGCTTGGTGGTGCCCTTGGCTCAATCTACTAGCGATGAGCTACAGCATGTCTCGACAGACCAGGATTCAGTTGATCGGCCTGACTTACTGTGTCTTCTACTTTCCTTTCCGATTCCGGCGTCAGTTCGGACATGATCAGACTTGCTCGACAGAGGGTGTAGAGTATTCTGCTGCATTTCCGGTCTGAGGTGCATAGCTTGCTCGGTATGCCATGACATGGAGGACTAGAGAGCTTCTGGCCCCCGCTCCTACTTTCAGTTACATACTCTCTGATGAGTGCATAGATTGGCTCAATAAAGAGGCATAGGTAGGGCCTACTTTGGCATCAGAGGCTTAGACCAGCTCTGAGAGGGGACGCAGGAACACCTGACTATGCCCCGGATTTATTTGCTTTAATCAGAACTTTCAAGTTTTCTTAATGAATGTAATGAAAAACAACTTCAATTTGTATTCAAGAGTAGGAGAACTCTGTGTTGAAATCAATGAAATTGAAGGTTGTAGGTACTGAAAATTTTCTGTTTGGTCCAAAAATGGTCTAAGTTGTAAAAAGATTAATTTGAACAAAATCAACTTTTATTAAAACTTTTCAAAACCATTTTCGATATGGATCAGAACTGGACATGCCTGAGATCTGTCATTGAGACGCACAATCCCAGATCCCAGCAACTGGAAAGTTGCCCCTAGTCTGAATAGCACTGCACCAGAGATTACAACCGAGCTCCTGAACGTAGAGTAGACAAAGATGACCAAACATGATCACATAGACAAAGTTGATCTAGGAAGTGTTTATGGCTGGATTTCAGGGCGAAGTTGCCTACGTATCCCAAACATGGGAATCAAGCCTTACGTAGTTAGGCTCAGGTTCACTCGTGTATTAACCCTTACCTTTTACGGTCTAACTTTTTCCAAGGCCGCCCTTTGCGGGTTTTCAACTTTGCGAGCTCAGTTTTTATAATTTCAAATTTTTCTATGCTCAAACTTTTGCCTAGGTCGCCCTTTCGGGTTTTCGGCCTAGCGAGCCACTCAGGGGTAATATTTCTTCAACTTGTTCATGTTGATTGGCTGTGAGAACTCTAGGCCATCCAGGTCCATTGGAACAATAGCTCTGCCTGACCAGATAGACTTGATGATGTAAGGGCCAGTTCAATTGGGTTTGAACGTGCCTATAGGGTTGTGGATGGGAGCTCGGTTGTCTTTGAGCACCAAATCTCCTTCTTTCAAATTTCTAGAATTAACCTTCTTGTTGAAAGCCCTAGCAATTCGTCGTTGATAACCTTCAACATGGTACAGTGCTTTCAGCCTTCTCTCATCAAAGAGCATGAGTTCCTCGAATCTGCTCTGCTGCCAATCTGCCTCAACTATCTGACACTCAGCCAATACTCGTAATGACGGAACTTCAGTTTCGATAGGTAGAACGGCCTCCATCCCATAAACCAAAGAATACGGAGTCGCCCCAGTAGAAGTTCGAATTGAAGTCCGGTAGCCCCACAGAGCAAATGGCAGCTTATCTGGCCAGTCCCGATAGGTTTCCACCATCTTCTGCAAAATGTGTTTGATGTTCTTATTAGCGGCCTCGACTGCTCCATTGGTCTGTGGCCGATACGTAGATGACTTGTGAAAAGCCACATTATATTTTTCCAACAAGTCGATCACTTCCTTCTTGAAGTGGGAACCATTATCTGAAATGATCTCGTTCGGGACCCCATAGCGACAGATGATGTTGTTCCTGATGAACTTCGCAACATGTGAAGCCTTCAATACCGCATAAGATTGGGCCTCAACCCACTTTGTGAAATAGTCTATCGTGACCAGAATGAACTCATGCCTATTGGATCCCTTTGGAGTGACAACCCTGATCAATCAATCCCGCAGACGGAAAATGGCCATGGCGAAGTCATGTTGTACAACTTTGACGGCGGAATTTTCATACGGTTTGCATGGATCTGACATTTGTGGCATCGCCGGACAAAGCCAATACAATTCTCCTCCATGGTGGACCAGTAGTAACCCTGTCTGAGGATCTTTCGGGCTAGCATCACCCCATTCATGTGCGCTCTGCACTCTCCTCCATGGAAAGCCTCCATTAGGTGCTTCGACTCTTCAGCATCAACACACAGCTTATGCATTCCCAGATGACCTCTCTTGTACAGTATACCCCCGCAGACGATGAACTAAGCAGCTATTCTTCGGATCGCCCTCTTGTCTTTGGCATTTGCCCTTGGTGGGTATGCCTCTTTCTCCAAGAAGTTCCAGACATCATAATACCAGCGGTTCTCATCTTGAACCTCATCTATGGCAGCTATCAGCTCGTAGGCCGGCGCAAATTTCTGGTCAATGAAGATCGGACGCATCCGGACTCCAAAAGGGATGTCTATCATAGAAGATAGAGTTGCTAGTGAATCTATGAACCTGTTGTTTTCTCTTAATAGATGAGCGAAATTCAGTTTCTCAAACCGAGGAATCATCAAGTCCAAGGTCTGGTGGTAATTTCTCATCTTTTCTTTTTTGACTTTCCAATCTCCTTTTGCTTGAGATACAACAAGGTTTGAGTCCCCGATGACGTCCAACCGTTTTGCCCCTAGTTCCAGAGCCACTTGTTGTCACGCCCCAACCCTGCCCCTAAAAGATCGGGCATGACCTATGCGGAAGTAGACACTAAACCTGGTATAAATATATACATAGGGGCCTGAACGGAAGTGTTGCTGACAAAGATAATATAAGAAAGTATGACATCCATTGAGCTACCACTATCATGCCAGGATCACAAATATCATATAAGACGAATAGATATAAGGAGCACACATTTGAGAACTAGATATTTTTATATATATACATACATAAGCATATACAGAACTAGCCCCAAGATTGGGCATAGAACAAAAATATTATATACATAACCCCCTAAGCCAATAACGAAAGTATATGCCATGATCTAGCAAAACAGTACATAAAAGAACGGCTGCGACCATGGGCCTGGCTATGCTTAGGCTGAGAAAAGCGTGACGGTGGCCGGTTAGGACCGACCTCCAGCTTGGTTACCTACAGGAAGAGACATAACATAGAGTGAGCCAGGCTCAGTGAATAATAGTATTTAAGTGCTTAGATACTTTATTAACATTGTAATACATATAAAAGTGTAAGTAATGAGATCATGTAGCGGTCTGAATTTGTACACATTTACCGAATAACTTTATCGATTCACAGTCTCATAGATTGGCCCTTGGCCTAATGGGTTCACACGTTCACAACTTAGCCCTTGGCTTCATAATTCCATAACTTAGAATCATAGTTTCACAATTTGGCCCTCGGCCTCTTAAATCTATGTTTCACAAGTTGGCTCTCGGCCTCATGGATTCACATTTCACAAGTTCTTTCGACGTTTCCATAGTTCACACTGGGTCTCAATTTTATGACTTCACAAGTTCTTTTGGTACTTTCACAACTTCACACTGTTTCTTAATTTTATAACCTCACATTTTTTTCCACGTGGCATATATATTAAGCACAATGTTAATAACAATAATACTTAGCGAGATTAAAGTATATCTAGTACTATTACTCACTGTGTTATGGCGGGGCACTTGATCCTCCTGAAGCGTGTCCTATACATGCACAAGATACACATTAGTTTCCCTCTTTCTTGTTAAATCAATTCTTGACTCATTTTTCTTTGATTAATTTAACGAACATCATAACATTATCAATTGCAGGTTTCGACAATGTTAGAGGAGCCAACACGCAAAACAGAGCAACCCGTGTTTCCTGGCCTGGGCCGCACGTGCGGCTAGGATCCCCGCACGTGCGGCAAAGTCTCCCGCACGTGCGGCAGTGCTGCCCTGCACGTGCCTTTTTAGCAGTGTTGAACTCCAAAATTTGCCATTTTTCCCGCACGTGCGGCCATGACTCCCGCACGTGCGGCCTTGGACCCCGCACGTGCGGCGATTCTGCACAAAAAGGTCCGAAAATTCTGCACAATTCCATCCTTTTGTAGATATGTTTAGGGCCTCAAAATTTAACTATAATTTGCTAATGTAAAGGCTCAAATGCATGTGAATAAGCATCAAAATACATACTTCGTTTGAATATAAGTTAAATCATTAATCCACACTCATAAACACTCCCCATTTCATGAGATTCCTAACTTTACACACATATATAGATACATATACACAAAGCCATGTCAAATAATAAAAGTCAAGCAACTCAATTGAGTCATAGCTATTTTAAATTAAGTCAAAACATTCACATTCACTTCTTACACACCCTTAGAACCACAATTCCAACCCTTGAGTGCCGTGATTTTGAGTATATCTCTCACTATAAAAGAAGAAGGAGACTTGTAGGAGTTAATTAATATAACATCTACATACCTTGTGCTAAAGTTTCTCAATTCCCCACCTTCTACCCTTCAACCTTTCTCTCCTCTAAGCTTTTCTCTCCAGAGCCATGTATTGAGTTAGGAAGTTGTTTTTGTTTTATCAAGTGGTCAAAGAACACACACATACATATATATATATATATATATATATAAAGAGGGAATAGGACGAAAATTAATCGTTTAATCATTCCCAAATCAAATTTCTGCAAATATGCTTATTATTACCTAAAAATTATGCCGTTTCCAAATACAAAGTCTGTTTCAGATTACCAAGTCTCTAAGATTCTCAATTTCTGATTTACTCATTCTAGGTGTGACAAATACTCTCATTGCCCAACAAATACATGCTAAATTCATAACATTTGTATACATAAATTTAATTTCTCCTGAAATTTCACATTAAGTATTTGAAGGCTCAGAATAATTGACTGAAATATATCACACAATCACATACGAGGGTAGGGTTATTACACTTCTAGTCTAGCAATACACGCCTCATACTCTGCCTCATTGTTCGATACTTTGAACCGGAGTTTGAATGCTAGAGGGATACGGGAATTGTCGGGTGCTATCAGTAACATCCCTATCCCATACCCGTATTGGTTTGACGCTCCGTCAAAGTACATTGTCCAGGTTTCGTCTTCGATATGCAGAATGGCCTCATCTGGGAATAAGTACTCAACTGCTTCATCCTCTTCCACTGGGTGATTGGCTAGGAACTCCGCTACCACTCTCCCCTTTACTAACTTGCATGTCACATACTTCAAATCGAATTCGGAAAGCAGGAGCAACCAACGAGGTAGCCTACCCGTAAGTGCTGGTTTCTCGAAGAGATATTTGATGGGATCCAATCTCGAAACCAACATTACAGAGTGAGCTAACAGGTAGTGTCGCAGCTTCCTGGTAGCCCACACCAAGGCTAAGCAAGCCTTTTCCAGCGGAGTGTAACGGGTCTCGTAATCCAGCATCTTCTTGCTCAGATAGTAGATAGCTCTCTCCACCTTGTCCTCAGACTCCTGTGCAAGCATGCAGCCTATTGTAGTTTCAGTCACTGAAAGATACAAAATCAACGGTTTTCCCGGCTCGGGCAGTGACAACACAGGTGGGTTTTGTAAATATTGCTTAATCTGTTTGAAAGCAGCTTGGCATCGGCCGTCCCGTTGGAACTTCTTTCCTTTCTTCAGGAGACCAAAGAGTGGTTCACAAGTCAAGGTTAATTTATTAATAAACCATCTTATGAATTGCACTTTACCCAGAAAGCCTCGCACCTCCTTTTCAGTCCTTGGTGGTGGCATTTCTAAGATGGCCTTGATTTTGGAAGGGTCAACTTCAATACCTCTCTCTGTAATCAAGAACCCCAGCATTTTCCCTGCTGTAACACCAAACGTACATTTCTGAGGATTCAGCCGCAACCGAAATTTCCTGATCCTTTGGAAAAACTTTTGCAAGGCAGTGTAGTGGCCCTCTCTTTCCTTGGACTTGACAATTATGTCGTCCACGTACACCTCAACCTCCTTGTGGATCATGTCATGCAATATCATGGTTGCAGCCTGTTGGTGTGTAGCTCCAGCATTCTTTAACCCAAATGGCATCACCCTATAACAATATGTCCCCGACGGGGTGGTGAAAGCAGTCTTATCCCGGTCTTCGGGTGCCATCAAAATCTGATTGTAGCCTGAGAATCCATCCATGAACAAGAGCAATGCATGCCCAGTAGCGAAGTCCACTAACTCATCGATATGCGGCAAAGGAAAGTCGTCCTTCAGACTAGCTTTGTTCAAATCCCTGAAATCCACATATACCCGAATCCTGCCATCCTTCTTCGGTACCGGAACTATGTTGGCCAGCCAAGTCGGGTACTCAGATACCAACAGCAACCCTGCGTCAATTTGCTTGGTGACCTCTTCTTTAATCTTGAGAGCCCAGTCCGGGCAGATCCTTCTGAGTTTCTGCTTAACGGGTCGGGCCTCTGGGTCAAGAGGGCTCCGGTGCTGTACAATCTCAGGATCGATTCCAGGCATGTCTTCGTAGGACCACACGAAAACATCTTTGAATTCTTTAATAAAGCGACCAAGCGCTCGCGCTCCTCCGAAGACAACGTGGACCCGATCTGGACCAGCCGCGGGTCTTTCTCAGTACCAACATTAACTGTAGTGATTTCATCCCCCAAGGGTTTAACAAATCTCTCCTGCTCTTCATCAATTAAACGTTGTAATACCGGAGGAATTGCTTCCTCGTCATTTTCATCGAAATTTTGAAAGTTCTGATCAATACAATAAATCAAAGGCACAGAAAAGTACTCAGAAGCCACAGCCATTCCATTCTCATTAATTACTTCCAAATCGTCCGATTCCTCTGTTACAACAGACTCAAAAGAGAAAGAAAAAGACGACCTAGACAGGACTGTGGCATCCGGGTTGTCATCCCCAGGAATACCGGACTTAGACTTAGACGAGCTGGACCTGATTCTGACTCCACAGACTCGGTGGAATTAGATTCCGGCTCACTACCTGACCCGATGCTGCTTGATAAAAATCCCTCCTTGTACTACCAGATAAGGGAGGGTGCGATGGATGCATCAAAAATGTTTGAAGGTGGGCTCGCAATCGTTTCATTCCCAATCATGGACACCGAGAAGTTATCCCCCAAGCACTTCTGTACAATCGGAGGATCTGAAAGTAGACAAGCCAGTGCTACCCCCTCTTCAATCTTGGTGCTCTCGGAATCCACTTCCTTATACTGTTCAACTTCAGCTAATGGGTCTGTCTTCTCCTTGGCAATGTCATCCCCGGATAACTACAGGTCAAAAAAGATCTCAAACCCTGACAAGCGACATTTCTTTACATTCAACCATGGTTCTGGGAAGCCATAGAATGGAAAATCCTTCCCCTCCGGGACAAAGCATCCGTTTATGGTACCCTGGATAGGTCGATGCATTAACTCATAAGGCTTCCCCACCTGTCTGCTTTGCTCTGGCTCTCCCAGCCATCTCCTTGCCTTTCCTCACCCAGTCCTCTTTGGTGGGTAGATAACCCAAGCCAAAGGTATGTGGGTTGTGCGGCACTTCGGCTGATATTGCAATGCCTTTCCATCCACTCTTCCCTAATCCCATCCCGGGGATGTGTTGGAGCTTGTTCATGAGGTACACTGACTGTGCGCTGACATATAACCCTTCATCAACAGCCAAGATGTTCTGTACGACCCGGGCCTCGGTGAGGGTTAATCCTGACAGGAACATATCCTCTGTGCCACGCTCAATTTCCAAAATCGGTGTAGACACCTTCCCGTGGGGATATTTCAACATCTGATGTAGGGTGGAAGAGACTACCCTCACCTGGTGCAACCACGGCTGCCCTAGGAGTAGATTGAAGGTCGCGGGAACGTCCAAGACATGGAAGTCAATCTCGTGTTGTCCTGGACCAACCTAAGTCTGGATCTTTACGTTCCCCATCACCTCTCTACTAGTATTGTCATACGCCCTTATTACCTGGGTTGTTGGCACAAAGTCCGAGGGCTTTAACCCAATTGCATATGCCGTCCTCGACGGTCACACGTTAATAGCGGATCCCGTGTTGACAAGAACTACCGATACCCACTTGTCTCTATGTTCCACAGAGATGTAGAGAGATTTATTATGATTTGCACCCTCAGGTGGCAGTTCCTTGTCGAAAAAGGTCAACATCGGGGAAGCCCCTCCCAGAAAAACCAATCCTACCACTTGCTCAAGCATGGTGTCTATTGAGAGTTTGGCCTTATCCATTGCCGATAGGACAGCTTGTCTATGAACTCGTGAAGCCATAAGCAGCCCCCAGATGGAGATGTCTGCCTGTATCTTTTTCAACTGTTTCAGCACAGCCTCTTCTTCGAGAAGCTTTTCTTTTTGCTTCTCCGTCTCCTTGTCCTTTCCGGACACCTCTGGTTGATCTAGGTATGGGGGTTTGAAATACTGCCCGCTCTTAGTCATGTGGCCAACTTTGCCAATATACCAGGTATCATTCGGCTGGTTATTCCCCAGTCCTCATCGGTGTGGGCAAGACATAGGTCATCGTCTTCCCACCACATGCCATCGGTGGCCGACAGACACTTGTCCAGCTTCGTTACAACTATCCTTGTACCCACAACACCTTCTGTCCTTGTGCAAATAGCACGTTCAGTCCCCACAGGGGCTTTGGCCTTTCTGGCCCTCTCAGAATCTTCGATCCCTTCCCATTTAAACTGCTTCAGCTCAGCCTGCTGTTCAATATCTCCTGTATTCAAAATGCCCAGATCCCGAGCGAAATTCTTGGCACTGGCCCTCTCTAGAGATGCATTCTGATTCCCGGCCCTTTTGGCCACAGTTGATGTCCCCGTCCCCGACGGACCCTGTTCTAGCTGAGGTTGTTCAACAACATCTGGTTGGTCATCAAGCCACCCTGTAGCCTCTACTGACCCATCAAAATCAAACCAATTGGTTGTCATGTCTCCTGGATCTTGTTCGTTGAAAAACTGAAGGCTAGCAATGTCCTCTTCCAGATCCGCTAAGTCATCTAGCCTCTAATCAAGTTCGTCCTCCCATACTACACAAATCTCTACCCCACTGGCAATTCCACATTCGGCCTAACCTGGCCCGCTGACGTAATGTAGCCACACATATTGTATGCCTCCTCAGCAAAGCTCCTAAATTCCTTAGACCCTGAATCCACAGTCCCACTTTCCTCCAAAATCATCCCTGTCCTATCTTCGATAATCACCACCATTGGTTCAAGTTGGGTTCGAGAGATGTCCAACATGCACAAGTCAGTGCTGTCAGGAATGAACACCTCCAGCTTGGGTAGGTGGGACGGGGTGATGTATACGCTAGGGTCGTATGACACAACCCCAGTTTGGATTGAGTTGATGCGTTTGGAAATTGGAGCTTGGTTATGTGGTGGGAGAGGGTTGGTTGTGACATTGGGTTTCTCCGGAGGCACAATCACCCTATTATCAATGAGATCTTGAATCTCATGACGCAATCTAAAGCAATGGTCGGTGTTGTGACCATGCTGTTGGTGAAAGGCGCAGTATTTAGCTGGGTTGTGGGAGGGGGAAAGTATTTCTGGCAATGGCCGCAGCTCCAGGGCCTTCAAGTGCCCTTTCTTGATTAAAACCCCTAGAGCTTTGGACAGGGGCATGTATAGTGGAGTGAAGGTTCTTTGGCCTCAAGGTAGGTACTTGGTTGTTTGTGAGTTACTTCCGGATGCGCCGGTGAATGGCGTAGCAGTAAGGGTTCTTGGGGGCGGTGGCGGTGACCATGCTCACATCTGAAGCTCTGGCAGCTGCAGCACTGCTTGTGGCTGTATTCGTACTGCGGTTGAAAGTCCTCCTGGGCTACTCTATGTCATTGTCAATCAGACCCTACTTCAAGGCGTCCTCGATCTACACCCCAATCTCATGTAGATTTGCAAAAGTGGGGAGAGAGAGGATGATTATCTTCTGCATCAGCTTGGGCTGGAGGTTGCGCACAACCATCCGTATTTGATCTTTGTCAGTCGGCCTAATGGTCATCATTGAGGCTTTGGCCCTCTAGCGGGTTATGAAGTCAGAAAAGCTCTCCTTTGTCTCCTATCTAGTCATCTCGAGATCACGAGTTGTGATCTCGATCTATGTATTGTAAGAGTATTGAGCCACGAAGGCCTCAACCATCTCTTCCTAGTTCCTCTTAACGGAGTCTTCCAGTTTTGCATACCAAATAGCTGCTACACCTGACAGGGTTCGGCCAAATAGGAAAAGCTTCTGCAATCTAGAGAGGCCCATCGGCCTTAAGATATCTAAAAACCGTCGTAGATGCACCATGGGATCCCCGGACCAATCGAAACAGTCTATGTGCGGCATTTTAAATCGGTCCAGGAGAGTCACGGCCGAGTCGGTGTACCCATCCTTAATGTCCGGAATGGACTTCACACCCTAAGATTTCTTGAATAGCTTTTCAAGCTTGCTCACGTTTAGTGCTGTGGGGTCCATCTCGAACTCAAAGGGAGAATCTGGTAGGTTGGTCTGTGCTTTGGGCGGTTGGGGTAGGATCGGGGTTGGAGCCGGCCCTGTTGGAGCGTCCGTATCATCCTGGACGTGTATTGTTTCCCCAGGTATGGGAACTCTTGGTGGGGGAGGAACCTGGTGTAAAGCAGATGCTCCGGCTTGCTGCTGTAACCTGGTAATTAACTCTGCCTGTTGGGTCATGACTTCGGCCTGTTGTTTGGCAAATTCTGCTTGACGGGCAGTGTCCTGCTGCATGGTTTTCATACTTTCCTGGAGCTGACGCATCATCTCTTCCATTTCTGCCATACTGCCCTGATCTAACTAAACCACCGGTATATTTATCTCTGCAGTAGACTCGGAAATCTCAACCTGACTACTTAAGGACCACTGATCTAGCAGCCGCGGTATCGATACACTGCGCCTTGCTGACCTTCGTCTAGCAACCGGGGGTAAAGAATGGAACACTGGTTGTCCGTCTATTAGATCCTCAGATCGATGGAGTCTACGACCTCTAGTCCAGAGTGCTTGGGGAATATTTGCTTGGTCAGAAGCAATTGTGCTAAACTACCTAGCAAAAAAATAAATAAAGCATAATAAGGAAATAATGAATAGAAAAACGGACAGCATAACAACTTAAGTAAAGACAAAACACAACTGGCAAACATATGCCGAATGAACCGTTCTCAACCACTGATCACTGTTCTCGAATCACTGCCCCAAATCTGAATCTGATACCCGCAGATATAACTGATTCTTAAAACACTGATGCCCGCAGGCCTGATACCCAGATTTGCAGACTGATACATGCATTCCTGTAGAGACGCACTCTAAAAGCACATAGCAAGTAAGTGAGAGCCAAAACACCCCTATGGAGGGTTAGGGTTTCCCTGTCCTATTTTGTCAGGAGCTAGGGTTTCACTATGCACACAGCGGTTCCAAATAGCCTATAATCGGGTAAGCAACCTGTCCTAGTTTGGAATAGTCACTACGGATTCCGAATATGCACTAGGTCGAATGGTCAAAAAGGGTGCCCCGGTAAAAATTGGGGTATGTGTTCCCATCGTGGCAGAGCCCGTAACCGGTCAGCCTTATGGCACATTTCTCAAAGCGAGCCTCCGAAAAATCATTCAAGAATAGCAGATGGCAAACACGGTGTCCTAGGCACACCAATGCAAATGCAATGCAAAGAAACACATAAGTGTAATGAAAACAAGATATCATGAGTTCGAGCCAAGTTCTCTAACCCCCCAGCAGAGTCGCCAGAAACTGTAGACGCGCGCGAACGTCCTGGGAAAGTACTGTTTTGTTCATTTGGGCTCACTACAGTTCGGACTCAAATGTCACGGTTCTAAATCTAATCTCGCAAAGTGCAATGCGAGATTGATAAATCACCAAAGAGTCCAAATCCGGCAAATCGTTTTGAAAAATTGATTTTTAGAAAGAAGTGCCAAACATGGATTGCTTTGCCAGATACAGAGTCGCCACCTAAATATTTTATTTTGGGGAATTTAGGAAACCCTGACTCGTGCCTAAGGCCACGTGTCCGTCATCACCAAAGTTGCCTCGGCTTGGGAACTTGGGTACGAGAGGGGAAGGTCATGCAATGAGCACCCCCGCTCGCCCGATTATAGATCGGCCTTTACTAACATGATATCTTATTTTTGAAAACACATGTGCTCTTATTCCGGTTATTAACCTAGAATTACTACATGATGCGCACGACATACAAGTATAGATTGGATCGCCTAGATTGGAACAAAGCATCTCATGTTTGTTTTTTAAAGCGGTTTGCTACTTGCAATTAGGCTAAAATGCGGATTTTGCCACCCTCAAGTGGGCTTTAGAAAACATGGTGATTTGCCACTCTCAATGGGGCTTAAAACTCGCAATCAATGAATTGTTCCAATTCAAGTAATCCAACCTTCACCCACAGGCATTCAGGCAGTTATATCATTTTAGGTTTTATTCTTGGCAATCCCGTTTGACAAAACTCCTTTCAGTTGTATTTGTTTTCGCACCTTTTATTTCAGTGAGGCTATGAGTTTATTATATGCGAATCCAACCCGAATCGTGCCTTTGTCAATTTCCATGGATCAAAACCGAGGTTGTAACAGGATCTACTTTTCCAGATTTTCCAATTTTGGTCATCTCGCTCGAGCGGGGAAAGTGACGCTCGAGCAAGGATTGCAAGCTCACAGCATCTCTGCTTCGCCTGAAAAAGTTCTGGATGGTGTGATTCGGCGCTCGAGCGTGGAAACTTCCACTCGAGCGTGAAGCAACGTGAAGCCTATATGAATCACACAATTTTGAAGCCTCCGCTCGAGCGGGAATTCCCACGCTCGAGCGGACAGCGCGAACACAGATTCTTGGATTTCTATAAGGAATTGGTTTTCTTCCAAAACTAGGATTACTTTGGATTTCTATAAGGAATTGGTTTTCTTCCAAAACTAGGATTACTTTGGATTTCTATAAGTAGTTGGTTTTTCTCCCAAAACTTGGACAACTTCTCCAGATCTTCTTCTTGGGTTCTAAGGTTTATATCTGGAGATATTTTTTGCTAGTTTTCTTTGATGTTTTCATTGAGTATTTAACTCATGGTTTAAGAAGCATACATTAAAGGTTTGTTTGTTAATTATACACAAAAGAGAAAGTTGTTCTTCGGTGGATTCTGAAGAATTTGAGCCTGAAGCTTTGGTGGATTCCGGAGTGGCTCATCGTCAAGACAATTCTGAGGTGAAGACGGGGTTAGAAGAGGCACATAGAGGTTGGTTCAATTTGAGCGTGGATTCGCTAGGTAATTGAGAGTATACCTGTGTAATTCCTTTATATCTTCTTAGTGGATTGTTTTGTGGCTGTTGCCCATGGTTTTTTTTTTATCACAATTGGAGGTGTCCAATTGTGGTTTTTTCACGTAAAATCGTTGTGTCGTTTTTGTCTTGATTGTTTGATTGGGATTGTTATATACTGCTTAAAATTGATACATAATCACAAATCAACATCTAGAGGAGTTCTAGATTTTTCAATTGGTATCAGAGCAGGTCGCTCTATTTTTTTTTACAAATCTATTAGAGCGAGATCTTGTTTGATTTGTGATAATGGACTCAATTCGTGAGGGAAATTCTATGGTTCCACCACCCTTACTTGATGAATCCAATTATTCTTTTTGAAAAGCTCGGATGAGATCGTTTTTGAAATCAATAGATGAAAAAGTTTGGCAATCTGTCATGAATGGGTGGACCGAACCAACAATTACCGTTGATGGAGTAACATTCGCCAAACAAATTGAAAAGTGTGACACAATTGATTACCAAAATAGTAGCTGGAATAGTAAAGCTATCAATTCTCTCTTTTGCGCTATCACACCTGAAGAGTTTAGTCTTATTTGTAATTGTGAAGTCGCAAAAGAGGCTTGGGATATCTTACAAACCATTCATGAGGGCACTCCTTCTGTTAAACGCTCAAAACTTCAAAGGCTCACGTCCAGTTTCGAAAACCTTTCAATGAAAGATAATGAGACCTTTGATGAATTTATGCAAAGTTAAGTGACATTGTAAATTCCAGCTTCAATTTAGGTGAAAAAATACCAGAATCCAAAGTTGTGGGAAAATTTTTAAGATCCTTGCCCGATCGGTTCCAACCAAAAGTTACGGCTATTGAGGAGGCTCAAGATGTTGATAACCTCAAGCTGGATCAGTTGGTTGGAAATCTCCAAACTTATGAGGCACATAGGAATTTCAAAAAGAAACAAAAAGATATTGCTTTTAGTAGTGCTCATAGAGTTGGAGAGGATTCTAATGAGGATTGTGAGATAGATTCCAAGATTACGGCTGCTTTTGTTGAACAATTTAAAAAATCTTTTCCGAAAAAGAATCCTAATCTTTTGGAATCTACTCATACTCATAAATCTAAAGGCAAAGATAAACTCAAAATTAATTCTATAGCCAAGAAGGAGAAAGGAAAGATACAAGGGAACTCTGAAAGAGTCCAATGCTATGAATGCCAAGGATTTGGCTACTTTGCTTCAGAATGTCCTACTCGTTTGAAGAAGAAGAAAGCCCTCACCATCACTTGGGATGATGAATCAGAATCTGATGAAGATGAAAGTGACAATGAAGATCAAGGTGAAGGAGGACATAAACAATTCCTTGCTTTCATGGTGTCTTCTGAAACTGAAGGACGAACAGAGTATCCGAAGAGCCCGGTTGAGACTACCACTGATGATGAATCCTCGGGAAGTGATGATGAAGAGCTTGAGCAAGCTTATGAAAAGTTGTATAAGGAATCTCTTAAGTTATCCAAATTGAATGATAAACTCACTATGAAACTCACAGCATGTGAAAGTGAGAATGTCAAACTAAAGGAGGAGATTTCCAAGGCTAGGCTTGATGCCATCAAGATAGCTAATGATCGACAAGCTCTTTGTGCAAACCTCTTGACTTGTGAGACAGAGATGAATGAGCTACAGGAAATCTATGCAACATATGAAGAAAAAATTGAAACTCTCGAGATGTCTCAAGTTGCTTTGGAAGAACTAATGATGAAAAAAGAGGAAGAACTCAAGTGTGCTATGGCTACCATTGGTCTTTGGAACAGAGGATCAAAGACTTTGGACAATATCATTGGGTTTCAACAAATTTGTTCAGACAAGAGTGGCATTGGCTTTGGTGGTAAGAAAGAGCAAAAACAGAGTGCTTGAACATCTCATGATACAAGAACTCAAGGAAAGGGAGAACAAAAAATTCAACATAAGGATGGACTTCTCAAACTTCCTAGAGTTGGTAAGGTAAAAGAAAAGAAGGTACACCCTGTTTTTATTTGTCATCATTGTGGTTTGCACAGTCATATTTGCCCTTATTGTTATAAGTTGCATGGGAGAGTGTATTTGCCTAGACCAAAAAATTGGAAGTTGGAAGCCAAGTCGAGACGGGTTCCCATTGCAGGGGAAAGGAACCACAATGTCAAGACACCACCAAGAACTGCAATTCTCACAACTTTGTTCGTACTAAAGCAGTTTGGGTGAGAAAACTTGACTTGTGTTAATTTGTTTTGTCATTTTAGTTTTTGTGTTTCAATGTGTTTTTTTTTTTTTTTGTCATTACATGTGTGCTTGTTCGTTTTTTATCTTGCTTTGGTTAAGAAAAATAAATAAATAAAAAAAATAAAAAAATAAAAACCCAAAAAGATTTTCTTAGTATGGTTTTGCAAGCTTGAAATTTTTGAGTGGTCCTTGGTGCATATTGGAATTGATGAGAATATCCACTACATGTTAATATATGCGTGCTTTCTGTGGTCATTACTCGTTTTGGAGTGTGTGTTCTTTGATTAGTATGTCTCATTCTGTACACACTCTTGGATTAGCAAATTTTGGAGTCTTCTGCCTTAGTGATTTTTTTTTTTCTCTATGGACTTCTGGCATTGTATCTTTTGCTTTTCTAGAGGAATTGACCTATACTAGCATATCATGGATGATGTTGAGTCTCTTAACCACCTTTCATCTTTTTGCACCTCCACGGCTTTCCCCTCTATTCTTTGTAGTCTAGCCATGAGGAAAAGGCTACCTCAGAGTCACCAACCAGGCCATCCTTATTATATCCATGCTTCTCTGGTTCGGTTTCCATGCTCTTGAGCGTGTCAGCCGCCAATGAGTGTGCAAAAGAAAAAAAAAAGAAAAAGAAAGAGAAGAAGAAAAAATATGCAAAAAAAAAAAAGAAAAAAAAATGTGCACAAGAAAGAAAAGAAAAAATGTGCAAAAGAAAGAAAAGAAAAAGTGTGTGAAAAAAAAAAGATTCATTGATTGAGGGGGAGCCTCCGCCTTTACTCACCAAATACCCCTTGATTCCTAGTGGTTTAACTTTCCTTTGTTGTGCTTAGATTCTCTTGTTAGAGGTCCAACTTTCAGATCACTACTAGGATTGAATCTAGTGTTTGTCGAACTCCAAGAGTCACACATACACTTTTATCAGGGGATCTATGCTTTTCACATAATGCATCACTTTCTTTCATGAGGAATTTTCTACAAATTGTGCACATTGTCTTTACTAGTAATTGTGCTTCATGGATAATCTTGTGTGTTTTAAGGTACAAATCTGAAATTCCTTGCTTGCTCCACCATATTATTTTTGTCGTTTTCTTCTTGTTCACTGTTTTCAGTGTTTGTGGTTGTTTTTAGTGAGGGGGAGTTTGGTTCATCTTGATTTGGGTTGGTAAGGGAGTTTGGTTTTTCATTACTAGAGTTGTTTAGCATGAACACTTTGATAAGTTTGGTAAGGGAGATTGGCTTGGGTTGGTTTATGATCTTGCTTTTGTTGTTTGAGAGTTGTTTTTCATGAGTCTTAGTTTTTATCTATTCATATTTTCCATCTCATGTTTCAAGATAATCGTGTCATATGTCTATTGCTTTTTCATATACTCTTGTGGGACTAATAGTTGTTTTGGAGATTGTGGCACTAATAACTATTTTGCAGATCATAACCTTGAGAAAGATGTTGGCTTTTGTTGGCTGTGATGGGTTGGGGTGTTTAGGATTTTATTTGTTAGGTGTGTTTTGTCATGGCATTGCCAAAGGGGGAGATTGTTAGGTTTTATTCTTGGCAATCCCGTTAGACAAAACTCCTTTCAGTTGTATTTGTTTTCACACCTTTTATTTCAGTGAGGCTATGAGTTCATTAGATGCGAATCCAACCCGAATTGTGCCTTTGTCAATTTCCATGGATCAAAACTGAGGTTGTAACAGGATCTAGTTTTCCAGATTTTCCAATTTTGGTCATCCCGCTCGAGCGGGGAAAGTGACGCTCGAGCGGGGATTGCAAGCTCACAGCATCTCTGCTTCGCCTGAAAATGTTCTGGATGGTGTGATTCGACGCTCGAGCGTGGAAACTTCCGCTCGAGCGTGAAGCCTATATGAATCAGACAATTTTGAAGCCTCCGCTCGAGCGAGAATTCCCACGCTCGAGCAGACAGCGCGAACACAGATTCTTGGATTTCTATAAGGAGTTGGTTTTCTTCCAAAACTAGGATTACTTTGGATTTCTATAAGGAATTGGTTTTCTTCCAAAACTAGGATTACTTTGGATTTCTATAAGTAGTTGGTTTTTCTCCCAAAACTTGGACAACTTCTCCAGATCTTCTTCTTGGGTTCTAAGGTTTATATCTGCGGATATTTTTTGCTAGTTTTCTTTGATGTTTTCATTGAGTATTCAACTCATGGTTTAAGAAGCATACATCAAAGGTTTGTTTGTTTATTCTACACAAAAGAGGAAGTTCTTCAGTGGATTCTGAAGAATTCGAGTCTGAAGCTTTGGTGGATTCCGGAGTGGCTCATCGTCAGGACAATTCCGAGGTGAAGACTGGGTTAGAAGAGGCACATAGAGGTTGGTTCAATTCGAGCGTGGATTCGCTAGGTAATTGAGAGTATACCCGTGTAATTCCTTTATATCTTCTTAGTGGATTATTTTGTGGCTGTTGCCCGTGGTTTTTTTTATCACAATTGGAGGTGTCCAATTGTGGTTTTTCCACGTAAAATCGTTGTGTCGTTTTTGTCTTGATTGTTTGATTGGGATTGTTATATACTGCTTAAAATTGATACATAATCACAAATCAACATCTAGAGGAGTTCTAGATTTTTCATATCACATAAGCAGTTAGCCTCATGGCAGTCACACACACATGCGAGGATGCTAATGCATAAACACTTACCGAGTACTCTAAGCCAAAACAAAAGCTGCGTTAGAAATCAATACATGATCCTAGCTGTGCCAAGAATGCCTAATGTAACACATACAAAATGCAATTGAGATAGGCTCGGCTATTCTAAAATGTCATGTGAAATGCAATTTGATACATGTATTCAAACAGGAATTTGAAATACAATGCGGTTAGTATGAGACGCCGAGCCTGGTGCATGTAAGACAGATGAATGGATGTAAACATGCGAGCATAAGGATGCTAATTGAAACATGCCCTAAAACTAACCATCGTAAGCTGGTAAACAAAAGGGAGAAAGAAATGGGGGTTGGAAGACATGCATCATATACACGCACACTTATTTACAACAGTTGTGCCCTCTCGACAGAGGGTCCGAATGAAATATACAGAACCAACTAGCTAATCTAAGCTAATCTAATTAAACTAGTTATTATACAACAGAATGAATAACGAGCTACAACTAATTATTACACAACTCTAACTAATTAACAAATTAACTAAGTTAGCAATTGAATAAACAAGTAAACTACATGGAATAGGCTGCCTCCAATCTGCCTTGGATGACGAAGGATGCATGCCCGGTCACCTCGTGCGAATATCCATCGCGATGCCCCGATTTGCCTTTGTTTGCAACTAATCTCAGAACACTGCAAAAAGCTCCAGAAGGCTGAAACTCCATCACGCGAATCTGTAAGAGGGAGGCCAACCAGTTGTTGGCATTGGAGACCACCTGCCGACCACTTTTTCTGCTAAAAACTAGAAAAAGTGGTCGGCCAGCCACTTTATCTGGTCGGCCGACCAATTTTTGCTGCTGGTTTCTAGTTTGCTGCAACAGAGAGCAAGAAAGGGGCATGGCAAAGTAGTTGAAACACATGTATGCACAACCACCCTCCCTCTCATTACCTAAGCTTAAGGGGGTGTGGTTCTCGACCCTCGGGCCACCAATCATGCATCTCGATGCATGGTGGCCGAGGAGCCAAATTGCACAACTCAATATGAAATGAATGCACACACAAACACATAAAGCCTAAAACTCCAGCATGTATAGTCAACAGTGTCAGCGACCGAGAATTGAGGCACGTTTCATCACTTCGAGTATGAAACGTCCCTCGTTTCCCGTGTTTGGACTAACTCCTATTCCAAACACAATGCAACAAATAACATGGCATACACAATGCTATGAAACATGGAATATGTGATATGACTTAAACATACAAACATGCAAGGGACAAACCTACAACAACATGTAATGCAACATGAACAACCTAACAAGGCTAATGGCATGCACAATGCACAATGCTAAAGCATGCATACTCAATGCAAGACAACATAAGTATGCAACAATATGATGCAATGCAACTAGCATACACAATGTGAATGTCAACTAGCATACTCAATGTGAATGAGCTACATGGCATACACAATGCAATGATCAATATGGCATACTTGATGCAAATGGCAACTAGTATATACAATGCAATGAACATGGCATATACAATACTATGTGACCTAAGCATACACAATGCAATGAACCACATGGCATACACAATGCTCGATGGACTTAAACCGAAATGGATAGGCCTCAGCCATGTCCAAATCAGTGGCCATTGTACCAAAACTAAGGTTTGCAAGCAAAGCATAAAGGCACAACTCTTAAGCGCAACTAAAGAGTGACATGCATGAGAATATGGAAATGCTACATGCTCTGAAATGATGTGTCAAATGATGTCGAATCATCCAAACAACACAAATGAGGCATGTTAGGAGGCCTAGAGCATGAGGCTAGTTAAGAGCAATACAAAAAGAGCATGCAATATAAAGCTTAAACCATTAAACCAACTCTGGACAGAGCTTAACCATGCCAAATTAAGGGTCAAGAATATGCTGAAATGGAGCTCAAGAGCATAGGCAAACATGCATACACAATGGCTCACTTTTAAGGTATGGAGCACAACTCACCAAAAGCATTGAAATAGTGAAACATGAGAGAGTATGGCCACATTACACAAACTGAAATCATGTTAGAGATTAGGCCAAAGCATGCAAACAACTCAAGTAAGCCATGTTAGGGACCATTCAAAGCTAGTGAGCAAAAATGCACTAAGGCTATACAAAGCAAGGCATGCATGACCAAAACAACATAAATCAGACCTTAAGCATGCTAAAACATGAACAAAGACTTCTCAGAGCTAAGCCAAAAGCATGCTAAAATGACATGTCGAAGCATGATGCATGTTAGGCTATTTCATGAAAATGCACTACAAGTGCATGGAGCATGCATGGGGCCATCAAACCAACCCAAAATAGACTTATGATATGTCAAATGATGGCGAAAACCCCACTGAAATGGAGCCAATACATGCTAGGAAGACATGCTACTTTGATGAGCCACAAATGGGATTACACTACACATACAAGAAGCATGCAAAAGGGGGCCAAACCGGCCATGGACAGAGTCAAGGCAGGCCCTAGAAGTCACAAAAAAGTTCCTGAACTAAGCCTCAAAATGGTAAAAACACATGCTCCTTTGATAGGACAATAATGCAAGCAAACAAAACAAGAAGAGAGGGGATCACCCCCCCTGATTTGAGGCCTCAAAACCACATGCCTACCACTAAAAATCCGCTGGATTTCAGTGGTTAAAAGGCCAAGCAAGGACTAATTCAAAGGCCTCAAGGCATGGCACAAAACAAGGCCAAATAAGGCATAAAACGGGGTAGAACACCCCCAACACCCAAGGAGCCTCAAACAAACAAGTTAAGTACTCAAAAATAAAGCTTTTTGTAGTTTAAAGTTAAGCCAAGAGAAGCATGCAAATATGGCTAAGAGAGTGATCAAAATAGAGCTAAATATGGGAGAAAAAGAAGGTTATCCTTGAAGCACTGCAATACCCGCAAATTTTTTGAGCCAAAACCAACTCTGGAGCTCCCTCAAGACCCTCTAGCAACTCAGCAACAAGGTAAGAGTGTTTGGCTATGAGGTTGTGCGTACAAATGTGAAGTAAAGCACCAATATATATATATATATAGAGAGAGAGGGATAAAGAGATACTGTAAGCCTATGCTCTCAATGAAAAATCAGAACCTCTAGAGTGGAGAGGGAGCCCCTCCCTTATAGAAAACCAAAGTTAAAGATTCTTAAAGAAGCTAAAACTTGGATGCAATCCCTCCATATACTATGGAGGATACAGTCTGTGCCCTCCAGCTGGCACAACTGGCATCCACACAGTCTGCCAAAACAGGGGGAGAGGTGCCGACCACTTAAAGTGGTTGGCCTGCTACTTGCAATGGTCGGCCGACCACTTCAAGTGGTCTCCCATAAAAAAAAGTGGTCAGCCAGGGGAATTGGTGATCTCCACACTGAATGCAAGCTAATGGTGGGGGGGAGACCAGAAAAGGTGGCCTAAAGACCATGAAAAACCAATTTCCCGACCAAAAAATTGGCTCGCGGGAAGGAAAGTGGTCTCCAAGGAAAAAATCGGTCTCCCACCCTCGTACCACCTTCCAAACAATGAATACAAGATTTGTACCAAAAACAAGCCAAAACGGATGCAAGACGAGAGTTCGGGAGGCAAAGCGCGCAGCTGGGAGCCTCGAAAACATGCTGTCGAGCACCAAAAGTGGTACACGACCACAACAGTGGTCCCTCAGACCCCAATGTCCCTCCAGGGAGAGGAAGCAAGGTGTGGTTCAAATGCCAAGCCAAACGGAGAACGTTAAGCGGTCCCGAGACAAGGCGCACGGTCAAAGGTTCCAAAAATCAGAAACATGTCTCCAAACGGAAAAAGTGGCCTACGACCACGAAAAGTAGTCTACGACCACAGAGAGATGGTCTACAAGACCTCTCCCTCCCTCCGGGAAGGGAAACAAGGCTTTGGTTCGCAAATCAAGCCGAAGCACAAAGAGTTCGGAGACCCAGAGGCAAGGCTCTCAGCCAAAACTCCGAAGCTCGAAACGAGCACAACATGCACTATCACCGAGTGCTCAATCGATGACGTCTGAGTCTTAAGGTTGGTCAAAAATGGGGTGTCTACATGCACCCCATTCACCCGCGTTGTCACGTACTCTTAGGTTGCATTGTTATGCACCCCCTTCACCCGCGTTGTCACGCACTCTTAGGTTGCATTGTTATGCACCCACTTCACCCATGTTGTCATATACACTTAGGTTGCATTGTCATGCACCCACTTCACCCGCGTTGTCACGCACACTTAGGTTGCATTGTCATGCACCTCTTTACCCACGTTGTCACGCACACTTAGGTTGCATTGTCATGCACGTTCTAGTTGCACTGTTATGCACGTTTCACTTGTGTTGTCATGCACTTTTCACTTGCATTGCTATGCACTTTTCACTTGCATTGATGTGCATGTTTCCATCGGCATCATATGTACACGTATTTATCTTGTATTGAAAATATACCTTGATATAGCGTTGAACATATGCTTCTACTATATTGTACCTGTTAAATCTCTCTTTTGTGCAGGCACTATATTATATGTATGGTTCATTTGAGGTTGGTGCAACCAGACGATATTGTATTAGCCTTCTCCGCGTGAGACGCAGTGAGAATTGCATAATTTTCTTATATCCTTGCTGCATGAGGTGTAGTTTGGTTCGTATTTACTTGCTTGCGTGGCATTTACTTAAACTGTTGCATTTATTTTGCATAATTACTTCATTACAACTATCTTTGCATGATCATAAGTTATGTTCGGCATTGTGCATGTCGTTTTCATTTCGCACCTACCTGCGGGCGCATCTCTTTGTTATCTTGCATGTTTGTCTAAGTCTTCGGCCTTGTCAAAAATAGGTCGTCTCTAGGCGTTGAAATTCACTCCCGTCACTTCTTGACTTCCGAGTTCTGTCAAAGAGGGGCAACTGGAGACACCCCATTTTTGACCGACCTTAAGACTCAGACGTCATCGATTGAGCGCTCGGTGATAGTGCATGTTGTGCTCATTTCGAGCTTTGGAATTTCGGCTGAGAGCCTTGCCTCTGGGTCTGCCGACCACTTTCTTCCCTGGCAGACCACTTGTGGTGGTCGGCCGACCACTACAAGTAGTCGGCCGACCACTTCAAGTGGTCAGCAGCTTTCCATCACCTTTCTGGAGATCTTTTCTTGCCAGCTATGACAGCTGGAAGGCACAGAAGTCATCCTCCATACACGCGTATGGAGGGATGGCTTAGAGCCTTAAGTGTGTTCAACAAGCTTCTTGCTTGATTTTCTATAAGAGGGAGGCCCTCCCTCCCTTCCATAGGTTCAGAAAAGTTGCTTGAGAGCTATACATATCATCTATATCTATATTTTTCCTTTCTCTCTTATTTTGTGCTTGAAAGTACATATTCTTCATACTATTGCACACAAACACACACTCACACACCATCCTTTTGTTGTTGAGGCTTCTTGAAGTTGGTTTTGGAGTTTTTGGATTGGTTTTGATCAAAAAAAGTTGTTGGAGTTGTTGCTCTAAAGTTGTTCTACAAGGGTGAGCTTCAAACCTCTTTAATCCCTTGTTTTTGATTAAGCTTTTAGCCCTACTTGCATGTTGTTTTAGGCCTAACTTTCTACTGTGAAAAGTTCTGATTTTGCATTCTGGTAATGTTTGTTTAAGGTCTCTTTTATGTTGGGGGTGGTCTACCCCCTCTTGTGCCTTGTTTGGCTTTTATTTTACACCATCACTTTAGGCCCTTGAGATCACTTTCTCTTGGCCTTTTAACCACTAAAACTAGTGAATTTTTAGTGGTAAAGCTTGTGTTTTGAGGTCTTAAATAAGAGAGGGTCATCCCCTCTCCTTGTGTTTTTGGTTACTTGCTTCATTTGCCTCATGTTTGAGCATGTTTGTTTAGCTTGTTTTGGCTTAGTCTCAACTTGTTTTTGGGGTTATTTTGACATGGCATACCATTGTTTTGAATTTTTTTTTTCACCCCTTGCATGGCTTTTACACTTATAGTGTAATCCTTACAAACTAGCTTTGTGTGCTTCATGAAGTAGCATGTCTTTCTAGCATGTTTTGAGTCCATCTCAGTAGGTTTTTGGTGTTGTTTTAGCATGCCATAACTCTGTTTTGGGTTAGTTTGTTAGCATCTTGCATGCTCCATGCACTTATAGTGCAATTCCATTCACTAGCCTAATGTGTATCATGCTTTAGACCATCATTCTAGCATGATTTTGGCTTAACTCTAAGATGATTTTGTTCATGTTTTAACATGCTCTAGCTCTGATTTGTGTTGTTTTGGTCATGCATGCCTTACTTTGTATAGCCATAATGCATTTCAGCTCATTAGCTTTGAGTTTCCAAGCCACTAGCATGCATTGCTTGGGCTATTTGCATGATTTGGAATCATTTTTTATGAGATTTCAGAGCATGTTTCATTGCCATGCATTCACATCTTTCACTCTTTCAATGCGTTGGAGAGTTGGTCCTTTATGCTTTAAACATCAGTCATTGTGTATGCCTTCATGCCTAAGCTTGCGAGCTATCATTTCAGTGTGTTTTGGGGGTTATTTTATCATGATATAACTCTGATTTTTGTTGGCAAAGCCATCTCATGCTTGGTCTTAGTAAGTGTAGTGTAATCCTCCCTTTTGGCCTTGCATATTTCATGCTTCATGCTCACCATGCTAGCTTATTTTGGCTTCCTTCCATACATGTTTTAGCATCATTTTGACATGCTCTAGGACTTTTTGGGGTTGTATTTGCCATATGCTTCATGTATTGCAAAGCTGTAGTGCAATTGGCCTTGCTAGCTTTGAGATTTGAGCACCATAACATGTTTCATTTGTATCATGTACATGATTTGGCATCATTTACCATGTCATTTAAGAGCATATAGTATTGCCATGTTCCCATTTCTTTCACCCTGTGAGTGCCTCTAAGGGTTGTGCATTGTTGCCCTGCTTATGGCCTAGTGTGTATGCATGCATGCTTAGACATTTAAGCCCCCATCTTAGCATGTTTTGGTCATTGTCTTGACCTATTTGAGCTCTGTCCATGGTTGGTTCATGCATTTATGCCATGTATTGCATGTCCCTTGTATAGTCCTCTTTGCTAGCTTTAATGCTTTAAGGACCCTAGCATGCTATTCTTGTATTGTTTGAGTGATTTGGCATCATTTCTTACTTGATTTCAGAGCTTATAGTGTTGTCACACTTCCATGCTTTTCACACTTGAGAGTTGCACCTTAATACCTTAATTCTTGATGAGCTAATGCATGTGTATATATGTCTTGCATTTCATGCCATCTTTCGTAACATTATGGCCACTCTTTTGGCATGACTGAGGTCCGTCCATATTCAGTTTAAGTCCATTGAGTATGTTTGTTTACATGTTGTTTGCATGCTTGTGTCGCATTACATTGTGTATGCATGCCATTGGCATTGATAGGTTGCTCATATTGCATTGCATTGTGCATGCATGCATTACATTGTGTTTACTATTCTTGAGTTGCATTGCATGTGTGTTTGGATAGGGTGTTAGTCCAAACACGAGAAACAAGGGATGTGTCGTACTTGAAGTGATGAAATGTGCCTCATTTCTCGGTCGCCGACCCTCTTGATCATGCATGATAGAGGTTAAGGCTTTATGTGTTATTTGTGCATTCATTTACATTGAAATGTGCAATCTTGCCTCTTTGGCCATCACGCATCGAGATGCACGATTGGTGGCCTGAGGGTCGAGAACTACACTCCCTTGAGCTCATGAAATGATAGGGAGGGTGGTTGTGCATACATATGTTGCAAATACATTGCCATGCCCCTTTTTGTCCTCTGTTGCCGCAAACTGGAGAAGTGTAGCAAAAACTGGTCGGAAGACCAGTAAAAGTGACTGGCCGACCACTTTTTCTGGTCTGCAGCAATGGTAAGTGGCCGGCAGGTGGTTGGCAACATCAATAACTGGTGGGCAGCCTTCCTACAGGTCCCCAAGGTGAGGTAGAAGCTATCTGGGAGTTTGTGCAAGGTTCTAGGAACAAATGCAAACAGAGGCAAGTTGGGGCATAGCGATGGATTTCCAAGCGAGGCGACCGAGCATGCATGCACTCTTCTCCCCCTGAGGGCCTCTTCCTTTACTACTTTACTAGGCTGATTTGATTAGCTAGTTATGCCCTGGTAGTGTACTTAAGTAGTTAATGCGCTTAACTCTTTAATTTGTGTTGTAATAGCTTGTTAGTTAACTTGTTAGTTAGTTAGCTTTGTTTTGTCTTAATTGGTTAGCTTGTTAGTTAATTAGTTTTGTCATGTAATAATTAGTTTAATTTCCTTAGCTTAGCTAGTTAGCTTCTTATTCGGACCCTCCGTCGAGATGGCACAACTGTTGTAATAAGCGTGCGTGTGTGCGATGCATGTCTTCCAACTTAATATCTTAATTCTTGATGAGCTAATGCATGTGCATGTATGTCTTGCATTTCATGCCATCTTTCGTAACATTATGGCCACTGTTTTGGCATGACTGAGGTCCGTCCATATTCGGTTTAAGTCCATTGAGTATGTTTGTTTGCCTATTGTTTGCATGCTTATGTCGCATTGCATTGTTTATGCATGCCATTAGCATTGATAGGTTGCTCATATTGCATTGCATTGTGTATGCATGCATTACATTATGTTTACTATGCTTGAGTTGCATTGCATATGTGTTTCGATAGGGTGTTAGTCCAAACACGAGAAACGAGGGACGTTTCGTACTTGAAGTGATGAAACGTACCTCATTTCTCGGTCGCCGACCCTCTTGATCATGCATGAGAAAGGTTAAGGCTTTATGTGTTATTTGTGCATTCATTTACATTGAAATGTGCAATCTTGCCTCTTTGGCCATCATGCATCGAGAGGCGCGATTGGTGGCTTGAGGGTCGAGAACTACACTCCCTTGAGCACATGAAATGATAGGGAGGTTGGTTGTGCATACATATGTTGCAAATATATTGCCATGCCCCTTTTTGTCCTCTGTTGTAGTAAACTGGAGAAGTGCAGCAAAAACTGGTCGGCAGACCAGTAAGAGTGGCTGGCCGACCACTTTTTCTGGTCTGCAGCAATGGTAAGTGGTCGGTAGGTGGTTGGCAACATCAATAACTGGTCGGCAGCCTTCCTACAGGTCCCCAAGGTGAGGTAGAAGCTATCTGGGAGTTTGTGCAAGGTTCTGAGAACAAATGCAAACAGAGGCAAGTTGGGGCATAGCGATGGATTTCCGAGCGAGGCGACCGAGCATGCATGCACTCTTCTACCCTTGAGGGCCTCTTCCTTTACCGCTTTACTAGGCTGATTTGATTAGCTAGTTATGCCTTGGTTGTGTACTTAAGTAGTTAATGCGCTTAACTCTTTAATTTGTGTTGTAGTAACTAGTTAGTTAACTTGTTAGTTAATTAGCTTTGTTTTGTCTTAATTAGTTTTGTCATGTAATAATTAGTTTAATTAGCTTAGATTAGCTAGTTAGCTTCTTATTCAGACCCTTCGTCGAGAGGGCATAGCTGTTGTAATAAGCGTGTTTGTGCGCGATGCATGTCTTCCAACCCCCATTTGTTTCTCCCTTTTACTTACCAGCTTTTGATGGTTAGTTTTAGGGCATGTTTCAATTAGCATCCTTATGCTTGCATGCGTGCATCATTCATCTGTCTTGCATGCACTAAGCTCGGCGTATCATACAAACTGCATTGTATCTCAATTCCTACTTGAATACATGTTATCAAGTTGCATTCACATGACATCTTAGAATAGCCAAGCCTATTTAACTGCATTTTGCATGTGTTGCATTAGCCATCTTAACATGAACTAGGATCATGCATGATTTCTAACTAGTTCTCTATTTTGGTTCGGAGTACACTGTGAGTGTTTACGCTTTAGCATACTGCATGAGATGTATATGTTGCCATGTTGGCATGCTTGCCATGAGGCTAACTGTTTAATTGATTAACTGCATGAATGCCTGTGGATGAAGGTTGGATTGCTTGAATTGGAACAATTCATTGAAATGCGAGTTTTAAAGCCCACTTGAGAGTAGCAAATCATGTTTTCCTAAGCCCACTTGAGGGTGGCAAAATCCATGACTTAGCCTACTTGTGAGTAGCAAACTTCAAACCATTTTCAAACAAATGAACATGAAATGTTTTGTTCCAACTTAGGCAATCTAGTCTATACTTGTATGCTGCGCGCAACACATAGTAATACTAGCTAATAAATTGGAATAAGAACACATGTGTTTTCAAAAACAACATATCATGTTAGTAAAGGCCGATCTTTGATCGGGCAAGCGGGGGTGCCCATTGCATGACCTTCCCATCTCGTACCCAAGTTCCCAAGCCGAGGCAACTTTCGTGATGACGGACACGTGGCCTTAGGCACGAGTCAAGGTTTCCTAAATTTCTCAAAACAAAATATTTAGGTGGCGACTCTGTATCTGGCAAAGCAGTCCATGTTTGGCACTTCTTTATTAAAAATCGATTTTCCAAAACGATTTGCCAGATTTGGACTCTTTGGTGATTTATCAGTCTTGCATTGCACTTTGCGAGATTAGATTCAGAACCGTGACATGAGTCCAAACTGTAGTAGCTACGAACACAACGATTCGCACCCTCGTGCGCAGAGAGCGGAGTTCCGGGGCGGTCTACAGTTTCTGGTGACTCTGCTGGGGATTTAGAGAACTTGACTCAAACTCATGATATCTTGTTTTGTCTACACTTATGTGTCTCTTTGCATTGCATTTGCATTGGTGCGCCTAAGACACCGTGTTCGCCGTCTGCTATTCCTGAATGGTTTGCTGAAGGCTGTGTGCCATAAGGCTGACTAGTTACAGGCTCTGCCACGATGGGAACACAAACCTCGGTTGTTACCGAGGCATCCTTTTTTACCATTCGACCTAGTGCATATCAGAATCTATAGTGACTATTCCAAACTAGGACAGGTTGCTTACCCGATTGTAAGTTGTTTGAAACCGCTACATGCGTAGTGAAACCCTAGCTCCTGACAAAATAGGATAGGGAAACCCTACCCCTCCATAGGGGTGTTTTGGCTCTCACTTGTTTGCTATGTGCATTTAGAGTGTGCCTCTACAGGAATGCATGTATCAGTTTGCAAGTTTGGGTATTAGGCCTGTGGGCATCAGTGTTTGGGGAATCCGTTTTACCTGAGGTTATTAGATTTGGAGCAGTGATTTGGGAACAATGATCAGTGGTTGAGAACAGTTGTTTCCGCTTGTGTTTTTCAACTATGTGTTGTCTTAATTTAAGCTGCTATGCTACTCGTTTTTCTGGTTGTTTGTTTCCTTATTATGCTTTATTTATCTTTTTGCAAGGTAGTTTAGCACAATTGCATCCGACCAGGCAGATATTCCCCGAGCACTCTAGACCAGAGGTCGTTGACTTCATCGATCTGAGGATCTGATAGATGGACAACAAGTGTTCCACTCATTACCCCCGGTTATTAGACGAAGGTAAGTTAGGCGCAGCGCATCAGCACAGCGATTACCAGATCAGTGGTCCTTATCCACCCTGTTAGTGAGTAATCTGTTTGAGGTTTCCATTTCTACTGCAGAGACAGATATACCGGTTGTTTAGTTATATCTGCACAATATGGCAGGTGTGGAAGAGATGATGCGTTAGCTCCAGGAGAGTATGCAAGCCATGCAGCAGGATACTGCCCGCCAAGCAGAGTTTGTTGTGCGCCAGGCTGAGGTTATGGCTCAACAAGCAGAGCTGATTGCCAGACTTCAGCAACAGCAACAACAATAACCACAGCAAGCCGGAGCATCTGCTTCGCACCCACCTCCTCCCCCACCTAGAGTTCCAATACTCGGGGAGACTGCAAACGTCCAGAAAAATATGGACGTTCCAATGGGGTCAGCTCCGCCCCCAATCCTACCTCAGCTGTCCAAAGCGCCCATCAATCTAGTGGATTCACCGTTTGAATTTGAGGTGGATCCAACAGCGCTGAAAGTGAGCAAGCTAGAAAAGCTGTTCAAGAAGGCTCAAGGTGTGAAATCCATTTCGAACATAGAGGAGGGATATACCGATTCGGCCGTGACTCTGCCGGACCAGTTTAAGAGGGCGCACATAGGGCGTTTTGACAGTTCTGGAGATCCTATGGTGTACCTACGGCTATTTTCGGATATCTTAAAGCCAATGGGCCTCTGCATATTACAGAAGCTTTCCCTTTTCGGCCAGACCCTGTCGGGTGTTGCGGCTGTTTGGTATGCAAAGCTGGAGGACTCTGTTAAGAGAAACTGGGACGAGATGGCTGAGGCCTTCATAGCTCAATACTCCTACAACACGCAGATCAAGGTCACAACTCATGATCTCGAGACAACCAAGCAAGAGCCAAAGGACAGCTTCTCCGATTTTGTAACCTGTTGGAGGGCTAAAGCCTCGATGATGACCATCAGGCTGGTTGACAAAGATTAGATACGGATGGTTGTGTGCAACCTCCAACCCAAGCTTATGCAAAAGATGATTATTCTTCTCTTTCCCACCTTTGCGGACTTACACGAGATCGAGGTGCAGATTGAGGACACCATGAAACAAGGTCTGATTGACCATGAGAAAAAGCAGCCCAAGAGGGCATTCAATCGCAGTACGAATGCAGGCACGAGTAGTGCTGCAGCTGCCAAAAATTCAGATGTGGGCATGGTCACCACCATCAGCCCAAAAACACTTGCAGCTACACCCTTTACCGGTGCGTCTGGAAGTAGCTCACAAACAGCCAGATATGCACCCCGAGGCCAAAGAACCTTTACCCCACTATACATGTCTCTGTCTAAAGCTTTGGGCATTTTGATCAAGAAAGGGCACTTGAAGCCCCTAGAGTCGTGGCCATTACCAGACAAACTTCCTCCCTCCCATAACCTGGTGAAGTACTATGCCTTTCACCAATAGCATGGTCACGAAACCGACCAGTGCTTTAGATTGCGTCATGAGATTTAGGATCTCATCGATAACAAGGTGATCGTGCCTCCAGAGAAGCCGAATGTTACCACCAACCCACTCCCACCACATAACCAAGCACTACCTCCCAAATGCATCAATCTAATCCAAACCTCGACCATTCTGTATGACCCGAGCATATATATCACCCCCTCCTACCTATCCAAGCCTGAGGTATTCATCCCGGACAGCACGGAATTGTGCATCTTGAGCACCTCCCAAACCTAACCTGAACCGGTGGTGGTGACTATCGAAGATAGAATTGGGTCGACTATAGAGGCGGATGGTAAAGAGGATTCAGAGCCTGAGGGGTCTGCGAGCTTTGAGTACAACACGAGTGGTTACATCACGTCAACGGACCAAGTTAAGCCGAGGATAGAGCTACTGGTTGGGGTAGAAATCTGTGTTGTTCGAGAGGATGAACCCAATCAGGGGCTAGATGACCTAGCGGAGCTGGAATAGGACATTTCCAACCTTGAGTTCTTCAATGAATAGGATCCAGGGGACGTGATTGTCAACTGGTTTGATTTGGAAGGGTCAGCGGAAGCTACTGGGTGGCTTAATGACGAACTAGATGTTGTTGAGAAACCTCAGCCAGAACAAGGTCCGTCAGAGACAAGGACATCAGCAGTGGCCGGAATGGCCGAGAATCAGAATGGATCGCCTGAGAGCACCGGTGTTAAGAATTTCGCTCAGGATCCGGGCAATTTGAGTACAGAGGATACTGAGCAGCAAGCTGAGCTGAAGCAGTTCGAGCAGAAAAAGATCGAAGATCTTGAGAGAGCCAAAAAGGCCAAAGCCCCGGCGGGGATGGAACGTGCTGTGCGGACAGAAGCAGTTGTAACGGAACCGGACAGGTGTCTGTCGGTTGCTGATGGCATGTGGTGGGAAGACGACGATTTATGTCTTGCCCACACCGACGAAGATTGGCAACAAAACCAACCGGATGATACCTAGTATGTGAGAGAGGTGGACCACATGACCAGAAGTGGGCGGTACTTCAAACCCCCACACTTGGATCAACCAGAGGCATCCGGAAAGGACAAAGAAGCAGAGAGGCAGAAATAAAAACTGCTCGAGGAGGAGGTTGTACTGAAATAGCTTAAGAAGATACAAGCAGACATCTCCATCTGGGGACTGGTTATGGCCTCAATAGTTCACAGATAGGTTGTCCTTTCAGCCATGGACAAGGCCAAACTTTCAATCGACACCATGCCTGAACAGCTGGTAGGGTTGGTTTTTCCGGGAGGAGCTTCCCCGACGTTGACCTTCACAGACAAGGAACTACCGCCTGAGGGCTCAAATCATAACAAACCACTCTACATCTCTATCGAGTGTAGAGAGAAATGGATACCAGTGATCCTTGTTGACACAGGATCTGCTATCAACGTGTGTCCGTCGAGGAGGGCATATGCTATCGGGTTGCAGCCTGCTGATTTTGTGCCTACTGCCCAGGTGATACGGGCATATGACAATACCAGCAGAGAGGTGATCGGGATTGTGCAGATTCGGACTCAGGTTGGTCCAGGACAACAGGATATTGACTTTCATGTCTTGGACGTTCCCGCAACCTTCAATCTACTCCTAGGGCGGCCGTGGCTGAACCAAGTGAAGGCGGTCTCTTCCACCCTCCACCAAATGTTAAAATACCCCCACGGGAAGGGGGTGGCCATCGTTTTTAGGAATTCTTCAATCCATCAGCCGCCAGAGGTTTCTACACCAGTTCTGGAGATTGAGCATGGCGCGGAGGATGTGTTTTTGTCAAGGTTCACCCTAGCTGAGGCCCGGGTTGGTCAGAATATCCTAGCAGTTGATGAGGGGCAATACGTCAGCGCACAGTCTGTCTACCTTATGAACAAGCTTCAGCACATCCCCAGGCTCCACAGTCTGTCTACCTTATCCGAAAAGGCGTTGCAGCATTGGCCAAAGTGCCGCACAACACATATACCTTTGGCTTAGGTTATCTGCCTACCAAAGAGGATTGGGCTAGGAAAGGAAAAGAGATGGCCGGAAGGGCCAGAGCCAAGCAGGCCGGGAAGTATTATGAGTTGATGCACCGACCTATCCAGGGTACCCTGAATGGACGCTTTGTCCGGGAGGGGGAAGACTTCCCGTTCTGCGGCTTTCTAGAGCCATGGCTAAATGTAGAGAGGCGGCCCTTGCCGGGGTTTGAGATTTTCTTTGACTTGCAGTTGTCCAGGGATGATGTTGCCGAAGAGCAGACAGACCCACCAGCTGAGACTGAGCAGTGCAAGGAGGAGGATTCTGAGAGTACAGAGATTGAAATGGGGGTAGCACTGGCTTGTCTACTCTCAGATCCTCAGATTGTGCAGGAGTGCTTGGGGGATAACTTCTCGGTGTCCATGATCGGGAATGAAGCGGCTGTGAGCCCACCTTCAAACATTCTGGATACATCCATCGCATCCTCCCTCATCTGGCAATACGAGGAGGGCTTCTTATCGAGCAGCACCGGGTCAGGTAGTGAGCCGGAATCTGATTCCACTGAGTCTGTGGAGTCGGAATCAGGTTCCAGCTTGTCTGAGTCTGAGTCCGGTATTCTTGGGGGTGACAACCTAAATGCCACAGTCCTGTCTAGGTCATCTTTTTCTTTTTCCTTTGAGTCTGTTGTAACAAAGGAATCAGACAATTTGGAAGTGATTAATGAGAATTGTGCGGCTGTGGCTTCCGAATACTTTTATGTGCCCTTAATTTATTACATTAATCAAAACTTTCAAAATTTCGATGAAAACAACGAGGAAGAAATTCCTCCGATTTTGAAATACTTGCTTGATCAAGAGCGAGAGAGGTTTGTAAAACCCTTGGTGGATGAAATCACCACAATTAATGTTGGTACTGAGAAGGACCTGCGGCTGGTCCAGATCGGGTCCACGTTGTCTTAGGAGGAGCGAGAGCGCTTAGTCGCTTTATTAAAAGATTTCAAAGACGTTTTCGCATGGTTCTACGAAGACATGCCTAGAATCGATCCTGAGATTGTACAGCACCGGATCCCTCTTGACCCAGAGACCCGACCTGTTAAATAGAAACTCCGAAGGATCCGCCCGGACTGGGCTCTCAAGATCAAAGAAGAGGTCACCAAGCAAATTGACGCAGGGTTCCTGTTGGTATCTGAATACCCAACTTGGTTGGCCAATATAGTTCCGGTGCCAAAGAAAGACGGCATAATTCGAGTATGTGTGGATTTCAGGGATTTGAACAAAGCCAGTCCGAATGATGACTTTCCTCTGCCGCATATCGAGGAATTAGTGGACTTCACTGCTAGGCATTCGTTGCTCTCATTCATGGATGGGTTTTCTAGCTACAATCAGATTTTGATGGCACTCGAGGACCAGGAGAAAACTGCTTTTACCACCCCGTGGGAAACCTATTGTTGTAGGGTGATGCCGTTTGGGCTGCAGAACGCTGGGGCTATGTAACAACGGGCTGAGACCACGATTTTGCACGACATGATCCATAAAGAGGTTGAGGTGTATGTGGACTACATGCTTGTCAAGTCCAAGGAAAGAGGGGGCCACTACACTGCCTTGCAGAAATTCTTTCAAATGATCAGAGAGTATCGGTTGCGGCTGAATCCTTAGAAATATACATTTGGTGTTATAGCAAGGAAAATGCTGGGGTTCTTGATCACAAAGAGAGGTATCGAGGTCGATCCTTCCAAAATCAAGGCCATCTTAGAAATGCCACCACCAAGGACTGAAAAGGAGGTGTGAGGCTTTCTGGGTAAAGTGCAATTCATAAGACAGTTTATTGCAAAACTAACCTTGACTTATGAACCACTCTTTGGTCTCCTGAAGAAAGGAAAGAAGTTCCAATGGGACAGCCGATGCCAAGTTGCTTTCGAGCAGATCAAGCAATATTTACAAAACCCAATTGTGTTGTCACCGCCTGAGCTGGAAAAATCGTTGATTCTGTACCTTTCAGTGACTGAAACTACAATTGGCTGCATGCTTGCACAGGAGTCTGAGGACAAAGTGGAGAAAGCTATCTACTACCTGAGTAAGAAAATGCTGGATTATGAGACCCACTACACTCTGCTGGATTAGGCTTGTCTGGCCTTGGTATGGGCTACCAAAAAGCTGAGGCACAACCTGTTAGCTCACTCTGTAATATTGGTTTCGAGATTAGATCCCATCAAATATCTCTTCGAGAAACCGGCTCTTACGGTAGGCTAGCCCATTGGTTGCTTTTGCATTCCGAATTTGATCTGAAGTATATGACGTGCAAGTCAGTGAAAGGGAGAGCGGTAGCGGAGTTCCTAGCCGATGACCCAGTTGAAAGGGATGAAGTAGTTGTGTATCTGTTCCTAGATGAGGCCATTCTACATGTCGAAGAACAGACTTGGACGATGTACTTTGACGGAGCGTCAAACCAATACGGGTTGGGATAGGGGTGTTGCTGATAGCACCCGACAATTCCCGTATGCCTCTCGCATTCAAGCTCTAGTTCAAAGTGTCGAACAATGAGGCAGAGTATGAGGCATGTATTGCTGGATTAGAAGCAGCTCTGGAACCAGGGGCAAAACGGTTGGATGTCATCGAGGACTCGAACCTTGTTGTATCTCGAGCTAAAGGAGATTGGAAAGTTAAAGAAGAAAAGATGAAAATCTATCACCAGACCTTGGACGTTCTGATTCCTCAGTTTGAGAAGTTGAACTTCACTCATCTGTTAAGAGAGAACAACAGGTTCATTGATTCATTAGCAACTCTATCTTCCATGATAGACATCCCTTTCGGAGTCCGGATGTGTCCGATTGTCATCGAACAGAAATTCGTACTGGCCTACAAGCTGATTGCTGCCATAGATGAGGTACAAGATGAGAATCCCTGGTATTACGATGTCTGGAGCTTCTTAAAAAAAGAGGCGTATCCACCAGGGGCAAATGCCAAAGATAAGAGGGCAATTCAAAGAATGGCTGCTCAGTTCATCGCCTGCGAGGGTAAACTGTACAAGAGGGGTCATCTCGAGATGCATAAATTATGTGTTGATGCTGAAGAGTCCAAGCGCCTGATGGAGGCCATCCATGGAGGAGAGTGCAGAGCGCACATGAACGGGGTAATGCTAGCCCGGAAGATCCTTAGACAGGGTTATTATTGGTCCACCATGGAGGAGGATTGTATTGGCTTTGTCCGGCGATGCCACAAATGTCAAACCCATACAAACCGCATGAACATTGTTGTACAACATGACTTCGCCATGGCCGTTTTCAGTCTGGGGGATTGATGTGATTGGGGTTGTCACTCCGAAGGGGCCCAACGGGCATGAGTACATTCTGGTAGCGATAGACTACTTTACGAAGTGGGTTGAGGCCCAATCTTATACGGTGTTGAAGGCATCTCACGTTGCTAAGTTCATCAGGAACAACATCATCTGTCACTATGGAGTCCTGAATTATATTATTTCTGATAATGGTTCCCACTTCAAGAAGGAGGTGATCGACTTGTTGGAGAAATACAACGTGGCTTTTCATATGTCATCTACATATCGGCCGCAAACCAACGGAGCTGTTGAGGCCGCCAACAAGAACATCATGCACATTCTGCAGAAGATGGTGGAAACCTACAGGGACTGGCCAGATAAGCTACCATTTGCTCTTTGGGGCTATTAAACTTCAATTCAAACTTCTACTGGAGCAACTCTGTATTCCTTGGTCTTTGGGATGAAGGCTATTCTGCCTATCGAAGTTGAGGTTCCGTCATTACGGGTATTGGCTGCGTGTCAGATAGCTGAGGCAGATTGGCAGCAAAGCAGGTTCGAAGAACTCATGCTCTTTGATGAAAGAAGGCTGAAAGTACTGTATCACGTCCAGGGTTATCAACAAAGAATTGCTAGGGCTTTCAATAAGAAAGTTAAGTCCAGGAATTTGAAAGAGGGGGATCTTGTGCTCAAAGACAACTGAGCTCCCATCCACAACCCTAGGGGCAAGTTCAGACCCAATTAGACTGGCCCTTACATCATCAAGCCTATTTGGTCGGGCGAAGCTGTCATTCTGATGGACCTAGATGGCCTAGAGTTCTCCCAGCCGATCAACATGGACAAGTTAAAGAAATACTATCCCTGAGTGGCTCGCTAGGCCGAAAACCCAAAAGGGTGACCTAGGCAAAAGTTAGAGCATGACAAATTGGAAATAATAAAAACTGAACTCGCAAGGTTGAAAATCCAGAAAGGGCGACCTTGGAAAAAGTTAGAGCGCAAAAGGTGAGGGTTAATACACGAGTGAACCTGAACCGAACTACATAAGGCTTGATTCCTATCTTTGGGATACGTAGGCAACTTTATTCCGAAGTCCAGCCAAAAACACTTCCAAATCAACTTTGTCTGTGTGATCTTGTTGGTCATCTTTGTCTATTCTGCATTCAAGAGCTCGGTTGTGATCTCTAGTGCAGTGCTATTCAGACTAAGGGAAAATTTCTAGTTGCTAGGATCTGGGGTTGTACATCTCAGTGATAGATCTCGGGCATGTCTAGTTGTGATCCATATCGAAAATGGTTTTGACAAGTTTTAATAAAAGTTGATTTTGCTCAAATTAAACTTTTTGCGACTTGGACCATTTTTGGACCAAACGAAAAATTTAAGTACCCACAACCTTCAATTACATTTATTTCAGTATAGAGTTCTCCTACTCTTGAATACAAATTGAAGTTGCTTTTTATTACATTCATAAAGAAAACTTGAAAGTACTGATTAAAGTAAATAAACTCGGGGCATAGTCAAGTGTTCCTGCGTCCCTTCCTAGAGCTTGTGGAAGCCTCTGATACCAAAGTAGGCCCAACCTGCGTCTCTTCATCAAGCCAAGCCATGCACTCATAAAAAAGTGTGCAATTGAAAGTGGGAGCGGGGGCCAGAAGCCCCCTCTTCCTCCATGTTGTGGCATACCGAGCTATCGGTGCACCTCAGACTGGAAATGCAGCAGGGTACTCTATCCCTTCTTCCGGGCAAGTCTGATTATGTCCAAACTGGCACCGGAATTGGAATGGGAAGTAAAGGACACAGTGTGTTAGGCCGATCAACTGAATCCTGAGCTGGCAAGACATGCTGTAACTCATCGCCGGCAGATTAAGCCAAGGGCAGCGCCAAGTAATACTGGTAGCGGATAGACTGCACATCCATTCGCACCACCTTCCTTCATCACGAGCATCGACTAGACGTCGCTGTAAGAAATAGCCGCAAGCTGAATATGTTGGGCATGAGTCCGCAACCTTAAATTTATCCATCAACCATATCTGGGGAGGGATGAAAAATGAGAGATTAAAGAATAGAGAGGTGTGCGTGGAGAGAAAAGTGAGAAAAGGGTTTTGAGAGAAAAAAATGAGCCTGAGGGCCGAGTGATGTGAGAAATATATGTGAGATAGAGTGGGAAACATTACCTGCAGCAGTAGTGGACTCCCCGCAAATCTAGTCGTCTCTCGGTGATGAAAAGCATCTAAACCCATCAATGTCTCAGCTAGTGTCATGGCGGTACAGCTTTTGCCCTCTTTTAAGCCTTGGGCAGCCTCGATCAAACGGACGCTAGACCCTCCGGAGCCTAAGGCAAGCAAGAAATGAGACAGCATGCACAAGCAAAGCTCATGTCGCCGAAAGCCCTGCCAGTGATGATCGCCGCGGTCACCGGCATCAGAAAACCAATGAACCAAGCTGAGGATGTCCAACTCTCCATCGCGGATCAAAGATCGAGCATCATGCATGGTGAGCCAGCACATCCGTCCTAAGGCTTGGATGTGGCCAAAGCGAAATTGTGGCAAAATCTCTTCCTCGCGTTCGGACTCCATCAAAGCTTGGAAGCCTTTGAAAGTGGGACATATCTCTTGTCCGCCAAAGCTAAAGCTTGTTACCGGATTCCAAAACCTTTCCGTGGTATGAAGAAATGGAAGACGCAGCGGGGTACGACTCAGCGTGAATAGTGCATTTATGCCGAAGCCCCGGAAATTCACCTTTTTCGAGCCATCCAAGGTAGCAATCCAATTTGTGAGATTTTGGATGAGAAATGCCTCCATTTGGGGCAAAATTGAGTTAGAATGAGGGAACCATGAAGCTGGAACCTTTCTGGAGGATAAGGCGCTATTTGGAGGACAAGTGTCAGAAAACTGGAGGTCCCCAGGCCAAGTGGTCGGCCGACCACTTTTTCTGGTCGACTAGCCACTTTTTCTAGTCGACCAGCTACTTTTTTGGGTCTGCAGAACAAATAACTGGTCAGCAGGCTCTTTTACTAGTCAGCCGTGATCAAAAAGTAGTCTACAACCACCCTTTTGTCTCCGGAAGGGAGCCTCTAGCTTTCCTATGTGCTGAGAGTGCTGAAGGTTTGAGTTTACCTCTGTTTTGGATGCATTTTATCGCTTTGTTTGTCCAAAATGCATTTGCTTATCGAGTTGTTGCTCTTTGATTATCGAGTTGTTGCTCTCTGCTTATCGAGTTGTTGCTCTTTGCTTGTCGAGTTGTAAACTTGCTAAGGTTTTGTTGTTTCTTAGTGGGTTAAGTTGTTTAGTTTGTTACGTTGGTTCACTACTTGACTTGGCAATACATGATGTTCAATTTCCATTAAATCTCATTTTTGTGCAAAATGATGCGATGTGATGCGTAGAATACAAATACAACACTTTTTGAACAAAAAGTCGTTTTCATTCCATCATGGTTTCTTTTTACAACATTTTATAACAAGGTAAAAGTTTTGAAGAAAATAAAACTGCCTAACACTGTACAATGTGCTACAACTACATATAAAAAGAAAAGATAAAGCAGGAACATCTGCATCGGTGCTATCAAACTCAAAACCGTGAGGCCCTCTTCACCCTCTTCGGCTGAGCAGCCTCTGCACCACCGCCGCCAGCGCCATCATCTGAATCGGAGTCACCCTCCTCGGAATCCTCCTTGGTGTCACCTCCGCCCTCAGAACCAGAGCCAGAGTCATCATTCTTGCCTGCAGATGTCTCTGACTGAGGATGCGCAGACTCCTCCTCCCCGCTAGATTCGTCCTCATGTCTGGCAGGTGCTCTATGCCTCCGTCGACTGCGAGTCGACACCCCTCTCCCAGCTGCTCGAGAAGGCCTGGATGGCTCGGCTGCGGTAGTGTAACCTGAAAAGGGCAGTTTGAATACATCAGCCAGAGTATGTATATCAAATGCAGATGCAAGTATGATGCATGGAGTGTGTGCATGCAGATATAGTATATGAGTGTGGTATGTCAGATGTGCTCTACACATGCAGTCAATCAATCCAGTGAAATGTTCAGTTTCAATATATCATCAGAAGTATGATAATTACAAGGACATTGAAAAGTACCGGAATGCTGGAGGCGTACAGCAGCGTCTCCCTCCGCAAGACCATACTCTCGAGTGAAGCCATCATCCCGAGCAAACCCTCAGTATACTCTCTGGGAGGCTGTAAATGCAAGTTCAAGTCATCAGTGAATGAATGAATGGCTAAATATCTATGTGATAAATGAAGGGTGTGGAGCATACCGGTGGTGAGTCAAGGTCACTGACATATCGGTGATCCGGCAATAGAGCCTCCAGTAGAATCTAGTAAGGTGTCCCATACTGCCAGCCCGTCAGCTCGGTCGGAAGATTTGGCCACCCAGCATACTGCCAAGTCGAGGGCATCCCTCTAGCCCTACCCCTCAATGTGCTAGCCCGGCTAGTCAAAGGGACGTCTGTAGCTCGGGCTCGACCCGACGATGGCATATCAGCAGCTCTCCTCATGGGGGTACGGACACCTATCAAATGTATGTCGCGTACTCCCCCTCCTCTAGGAAAAGGACTGCATCAATACCCAGCATGAGGTCATCAGTCTCCTAAGGAGTGAGACTCTCTGTGGACCGCATTTCCAGTGGAGGCACTGAAGGTATCTCCTGAGTGGGATTACCCATCGTCTGGCGCATGAAGCGCTCCCCGAGAAACTAGGCTCTGTCGACTGGTCCCTCGAACAAAATCCTGTACCGGAAAGCACCCCATGCCCCAGCGAACCGGAATCGGGAATACCTTAGCATGGCTATCCATGGCTACCAAGTGATCTGTGGATAACAAATGCATAAACTAATCAGTTGTCATAAATATGCAAGATGAATAAAAGCTGAAAGCATGAAGAACTGAGAGTTCTGGTTTACCTCCGTCGCCCGTACAGTATCAAAGTACTGTCGAAGATATAGTAATGTCTCATGGGGCCTGGACCGGCACCGACCATCGAATATGCGTGAGAACGGTATCTCAAGAAGTGCCTTAACCTCTGGCTCGGGAGCGAGCGTCAGGAAGTAGGCATAAACCCACAGCTGTGAAAGGCAAGACAGTGGTAATGAGAATATAGAATATACAGAAAATGCAGAATGCTGAGTGCAGAATGCAGAGTACAGAATGTAATGTGAGCAATGTTTGCCATGTGCAGTGTATAGATATTGAAAAGCAGATATGTAAATCAAGACGGCAGAATGTACCTCCCAGGCTCTCTAGTAGCCACCTACTATACCCCTGCGCCTGCAAGATGTCGCGCTCATGTAGCAGTAAAGGGTAACAAGGCCAGCGCTGCCCCAATCAAACTACCGGACCTGTGATAGATCTACTAGAGCACTGAGAAGATAGAGTCCAATTCTGTTCCCCTTGTCGAAGAACAATGGCGTCCCAAGAAGGAACATCAGAAAGCCCTGGGCATACTGCTTTATGGCCTCAACAGTCTCAGGCGTAGTCCTCCTGAACTGCTCGGTGAACTAGGTGTACTTGACCATGCATGTCGATCTGTAGGTCGGCAGATGCGCTCCGAGAAGATAGGTCCAGGCGGCCTCCTACTCACCCATATCGAAGTCATATGGGATTAGTTGGCCTCCCACGTCGAGGCCCGTCAACATGGAAAAGTCATACAGGGTGATCGTTATGTCCCCGGTAGCAGAGAAATGAAAGGAAGTGGTGATGTCCCACCATCTCTCTACGAATGCGCCCAGAAGGGTCCTGCTCGCCGGAAGTCGCGACAACCCCATGCAAAATGGGCCAAACCCGGCCACATCTACAAAGTGTCGAACAGCTTCTGGGACCTCTATATACCACTCCCTTGCAATGATTGACCTGTAACCCTGTGTAAAACGGGAAGATACGTATGTGTAGAAAGAACAGATGTATTCAGTTTCAAAATAAACAGAATGTTGTGTTATGAACTGTGTGTTCAGATTGAGCAGTGTTATGAGTTGTGTGTCCAAATAAATAGAATGTTGTGTTATGAACTGCGTGTTCAGATTAAGCAGTGTCATAAGCTGTGTGCCCAAATAAATAGAATGTTATCTTATGAACTGTGTGTTCAGATTAAGCAGTGTTATGAGCTGTGTGCCCAAATAAACAGAATTTTGTGTTATGAACTGTGTGTTCAGATTGAGCAGTGTTTTCAGATTGAGCAGTGTTATGAGCTGTGTGCCCAAATAAACAGAATGTTGTGTTATGAACTTGGTGTTCAGATTGAGCAGTGTTATGAGTTGTGTGCCCAAATAAATAGAATGTTGTGTTATGAACTGCGTGTTCAGATTGAGCAATGTTATGAGCTGTGTGCCCAAATAAACAGAATGTTGTGTTATGAACTGTTTGTTCAGATCGAGCAGTGTTATGAGTTGTGTGCCCAAATAAACAGAATGTTGTGTTATGAACTATGTGTTCAGATTGAGGAGTGTTATGAGCTGTGTGCTCAAATAAACAGAATGCTGTGTTATGAACTGTGTGTTTAGATTGAGCAGTGTTATGAGCTGTTATGAACTGTATGTTCAGATTGAATAGTGTTATGAGCTATATGCCCAAATAAACAGAATGTTGTGTTATGAACTGTGTGTTCAGATTGAGTAGTGTTATGAGTTGTGTGCCCAAATAAATAGAATACTGTGTTATGAATTGTGTGTTCAGATTGAGCAGTGTTATGAGCTGTGTGCCCAAATAAATAGAATGTTGTGTCATGAACTGTGTGTTCAGATTGAGCAGTGTTATGAGCTGCGTGCCAAATAAACCGAATACTGTGTTATGAACTGCATGTTCAGATTTAACAGTGTGGACACCCCATTTTTGACCGTCCTCAAGACTTGGACGTCACCGTTTGAACACTCGGTGATTATTCATGTTTGTGTTCGTTTGGAGTTCCCGGAGGCCTCGGCTTGCGCGCCTTGCCTCAGGATCCCCGAACTCGACCGTTTAGTGTCTGGTTTTGCACCAAACACTTGTATCTTGCCTTGGAGAGGCAGGGTGAGGCTTGTAGACCATCCCCACCCACCACCGGCAGTGGCTAGAGGCCACCGGCTGGTGTTTGGCACTATTTGTTGCCGGTCAGCATTATTTTGTGCCGGCCGGCACTCCTTTTGGCCAAGATGGCATTTTTGCCCGGCCGATTGCTGTTCATCTGCTTTTGCAGATATTTTTGGACAGCTATCTTACTTTTGCATCCCTCCATACACGTGTATGGAGGGATCTCCCTCTTGTAAAGCTTGTCTTGTAAGCTTTACAAGACATATAGAGAGAGGCTTGTCTCTTGGTTTGAGAGGTTAGAGACTTAGGATATTTTGAGAGCAAAAAACAGCCATTGTTGAGCTCTTGTTCTAGGGTTTGAGTTACATACATTTTCTATCTCTCTTTCCCTCTCTTTTGTTCACTAGGTGCTTTGTGTCTTACTATTGCACACAAACACCTAGTGTTTCACCTTCCTCTTGGAGCTGAGGTTCTAAAGGGTTTGTTTTGAAGTTTTGGTGTTAGATTCAAGCTAAAGGAGGCCATTGGAGCATCATTTGTGAAGAAGGCTTCAAGGGTGAGAATCTAGTCCCATTTTCCCCCTTTTTTGCATTGATTTTATACCTATCTTAGAGCTGTTTTTGTGCTTATTGTATAACATAAAAAAGTTCTGTTTTTAGGCCCTCTTTATTGTTTATTAAGAGTGTTTTGTTGTTTGAGGGTTGTTGACCACCCTTAGGCCTTGAAAGGCCTCATTTTGAGCCATTTTGTGCTAGCTCCGGGATTTTGGTGTTGAGGTCTCTTCACCACTGAAATCTTGAGGGATTTCAGTGGTGAAGATGATGCCTTGAAGTCCCAAGAAGGAAAGGGCCACCCCCTCTCCTTGTTGTCCTTGAAAAGGGCATGTTTTTGCCTCTTAAGGAAGCCTATGCTTGAGTGTGTGTTGAGCATGTTTGGTTTGTTTTTCATGATTATATATCCATGATATAACATGATTTTAAGTTGGTTTTGGAACTCCATGCATGCTTAGCATAGTTGCCATGTAATGCCTTATTTATGCCTTAACATGTTTTAGGTTGTTAGCCTTTGTTGGACCATGTTTTAGGCTTAGTCTTGTGAAGATTATGTGCTTATTTTGCCATGTTTTAGGTCTGTCCATAAGTGTTTGGGTCAATTTTGGCATGCTTGATATAGCTCCTTTATATTTGGGCTTATTGGCCTTGAGTATGTGCATGTGTAGCATGCCATCCTTGCATTGTTTTGGTGATTTGGGATCATCCTACATGCCATTTCAGTCCCATTTCCATGCTTTTTTGATTGCCTCGCATGTCTCTTTAATGCCTCATAAGCTTGTGTAGCAATACTCCATGTTTTGGTGCTTATTCATGCTTTTGTTTTGAGTCGTTTGAATGCCATTTAAATGATTCTTGAGGTTTGTTTTAGCATGATTTTCAGAGCTTATGTTGCATGCTTTTAGTCCATGAATGTCTCCTTCAAGTGTGCTTGAATGTTGCTCGCTTTGTGCCTAAGTGTTGGGTCTTAACATGTGTGTGTGCATGTGTGCTTAGCATCCATTTTAGGCATTAATGGCCACTGTTTTAGGCCTTATTAGAGTCGCCTAATTCGTGTATAAGACCATCTTTCCATCTATTTGCATTGCCACATGTATGCTTGCATGATTGCATAAGTGCCTTGCCATGCCATGTTGCATTCTTAGCTTGTATGCCTAGGTTGCATTGCATCTTGCATGCATGCCTTGTTCCTTGAATTGGTGATGGGAATTGGGCCTAATTTGTTTGATTGGTTTGCATGCATTTGAAATCAAAGTTGCATACTTGGTTCTTTGGGCCATCATGCATGGAAATGCGTGATTGGTGGTCCGAGAACCGAGGCACATGTCCCGTTGAGTCATTACAATGATAAGAGACATGGTTGGTGCACACATGCCTTGAATTGTGCTGCCATGCCTTGTTTTGCCCTCTGTTGCTGTGAGTTGCAGGTCCTGCAGGCTTTCTTTGCCGACCGGCAGTGTAAGGTGCCAGCCGGCAACCTTTTCTCTGCCGACAGCTTCAATTTTGTGCCGATGGACACATACCAGTGCCGGTGATGATCCCACTCAGCCGGTGGTACTCCCCAGTGCCCAGGAATGTAACCCTGAGGTTTTGACAGCCTCCAGAGAAGTGAAGGAAGGAAAACAGAGGCAAACTACGCATGGCAGTGCGATTCCGAGCCAGTCCCGAGCATGTGTTGCATCTGGCCCTCGCCCCGAGGCGGTTTACTGTTTTTCTTTAGTTTAGTTAATTTGTTAATTAATTAAGCAATTTGTAATATTAATTAGCTTGCGTAGTTAATTAATTTGTAATATTTATTCGGTCCCTCCGAGCGAGGGCAAATCTGTAATAAGTGTGGGTGAGTGTGTGTATGTCTTCCAACCTCACTTCTTTCTTCCCTTTTACTTACCTGCTTTAATGGTTAGTATTAGGACATGTTTAAATTCAGCATACCTTATGCTATGCATGCGTGCATTCATGCATTTTGTATTACATGCATTAGGCTCGGTACATCACGCTAACCGCATATGTATTTCAAATTCCGAACTGAATATGTGATAATTGTGCATTTTCACATGACATGTTTAGGATAGCCGAGCCTACTCTAGCAAACACTTTGTATGCGATGCATTAGGCACTTAACATGGACTTGGATCATGCATGTTTGCTAACAAGATCTTTGTTTTGGCACGGAGTACGATGTAAGTATTTCCGCTTTAGCATATCGCATGAGTGTGAATGTTGCCATGTCAGCATGCTTAACATGTGGCTAGATGCTTATGTGTTAAAATGTTTTGAATGCCTGTGGGTGAAGGTTGGATTGTTTGAGTTGGAAAAACTCATTGAAATCCGTGTTTTTAGCCTACTTGCGAGTAGCAAATTTCAAAGCATTTTCAAAACAAACGGATATGCAATGATTCTTTCCAAATTAGGCAATCTAGTCTATACTTGTTTGCTGCGTGCATAACATAGTAATTCTAGGCTAACAATTGGTTTAAGAACACATAAAGTTTTCAAAAACGGATATCACGGTTAGTAGAGGCCGGTCTTCGGACCGGGCGAAAGGGGGTGCTCATAGCTGACCTTCCCCGATCGTACCCAAGCTCCCGAGCCGAGACAACTCCGGTGATGACGGACATGTGGCCTTCGGCACCGAGTCAGGGTTTCCTAAATTTCCCCATTTTAAAAATATTTAGGTGGCGACTCTGTATCTGGCAAAGCAGTCCATGTTTGGCACTACTTTTTCAAAAATCTGTTTCTCAAAACGATTTGCCAGATTTGGACTCTTTGGTTCAGATTAAGAACCGTGACACAAATCGAGTCCGAACTGTAGTAACCCCAAATGAACAGAACAGGACTCATCCTCCCGGGGCGTTCGGGGACGTCCACAGTTTCTGGCGACTCTGCTGGGGATTTTTAGAGAGCTTGACTCGAACTCATGATATCCTGTTTTGATCTCATTTATGTGTTTCTTTGCATTGCATGTGCATTGGTGCGCCTAGGAACATAGTGTTTGCCATCTGCCATTCCTGAACGGTTTGCCGGAGGCTTGTCTTGTCAAGGCATGTCCATAAGGCGGACCGGCTATGGGCTCTGACAGTATGGGAACACAAACCCCGGTTTACCGGGGCACCCTTTTGACCATCCGGCCTAGTACATATTCGGAATCCATAGTGACCATTCCCAGCTAGGACAGGTTGCTTACCCGATTATAGGTTGTTTGAAACCGCTGTGTGCGTAGTGAAACCCTAGCTCCTGACAAAATAGGACAGGGAAACCCTACCCCAACATAGGGGTGATTGAGCTCTCTTTATTTGCTATGTGCTTTTAGAGTGTATCTCTACAGGAAACGCATATACCAGTTTGCGAGTTTGAGTATCGGGCCCGAGGGCACCAGAATCAGTATTGTTGAGAATCAGTTATCCGGAATCAGTTATCCGCGGGTATCAGATTCAGTATTTTGGGAACAGAAATTTGGGAACAGTGATCAGCAGTAGGGTACAGTTGTTTGGCTACTCCCGTATCCGATCAGTTTGGGCTGAAACGCTGTCTGTTTTTTTCTTTCAAGGTTCAGAGAGTTGCAGAGTTGATACGGAATAGCCAGTGTCTCCCCCTTGCTGAGGCAGGATTTATGGCGGCACAAAATTCAGAAGAAATTGTGGCCATGGCGGCTGCATTGGAGCAGGGGACCGCTCCGCAGAGTGAGGCCAGCATCAGTATGTCATACCCGCCCAGGTCGCCCGTTGTGCACCCGGTCTGGGCTCCCCAGTTATACCAGGCTCGTGAGCCCACCACCTTTGAATTGATGGGGATGATAGGCGATCTCCAAAGGTCTGTGGCGGACCTCGCCTATGGAATGTCGGCTTCACCGCCAGCGGCGCCATACGCCGGGAATTTCGTACCACAGGAGCCCCCGCTACTGGGGCGGATTGTGATAAAGCTCAGCCAGCCAGAGGTGGCTTCCGGCTATAGCCACGGTATGCCAGTGCCAACCCAGACCCTTGATCAGGCTGAGGCCAGAGGAAAAGAAAAGGCAAAGGTAGACGCCGATCCTATTGAGCAACTGCTGTGGGCAGTCGAGGCTTTGAAAGTCAGAGGGATGAACAAGCAACAAACATCTGCAATCGTGATCAAAGCTGTGGATGATGCTTTCCCCACTCCGATCAAAGGCAGTTCAAGCCAGACAGAAAATCGGGATGGGCCCCGTCATGCCCAGACAATTCCTGTAGTTCCCAACCCTGCACCGGGAAAGATTCAAAAAGCCAAGGCAGTGCCAGCCGATCCTTTCGCCAGCGCATCTGGCAAGAATCCTCAAACTGCAAAGTACCTGCCCCGAGGGCGCAGGGTTTTTCACGACCTCCACATGCCTTTGTCTAGGGCATTGCTAATATTGGCGAAGAATGGGCATCTTAAGCCTTTGGAGCCCCGGCCACTCCCAAAGAATCTCCCCGCCACCCATGATGCTACATTGTACTGCGCGTACCATCAACAGTCCGGTCACAGTACCGATGGATGTTCCCGCCTTCGTCATGAAGTGCAGGATTTGATCGATAACAAGGTTATCCTACCACCCACCTCAGGCAAGCCCGTCACCACTCAGTTGTTGGATTTTGAGGGCTCAGATGCTGCGAGTATGTAAAGTGGACCGCCTGCGGGCAACATTTGGTGTATTTTTGAAGCGTCTGGCACACATTGTTGAGCATCGGTGAGACCGAGTTTTGTAAATCCTGGCTTGGATGTCGAGTCAGTCTTTTGTTTTTGAGTCTGTCTCTTTGTCTTAAGTCAGTCTTTTTTGCTTAAGGGTCTGTCTGGTTGTGTCGAGTCAGTCCCCGTTGTATATAATACCAGGTGATTCTGGGGTTGTTGTCCCGAACACCATTTTGTTTTGTAATTATTATCTGTTTTTGTCTTGAGTCTGTTTCTGCCGAGGGGCCAGTTGCACCAACAAAGCCGATTGAAACAGCTGTTGCTATCTCAACTTCATGCTTGCTTTCAGCATAAGTGCCAGAGAATTTGATTGGGCTGACAGTACATCTCGCCTGCTCTCCTGCGCGCCAAACCCATTGCATTAACCTAAGTTTTCCAAAAACAAACTTTTTAAACACTGCGGTGATGAAAACGAAGAGGAAGGAATTCCTCGGGTTTTGCAAAATTTTGATCATTTTGAGAGAAGGAAAGGCGTGCTAAGCCTTTTTTATGAATGAAATCATGCTTGTCGGCGTGAGTACTGAGAAGGATCCTGGCCTAATCCAGATTGGTTCCACACTATCTTCGGCGCGAGCGATTTGTCACTTTCTTAAAAACTTTCAAAATAAAATGTTTTACGCGGCCCTGCGAAGACCTGTGTGGAATCGCTCTTGAGACTGCGCAGCCTAGGATCGCTCTCAGCCTCAAGATTCGACCTGTTGTCTTGAACCTCAAACTCATCCGGAACATTCAACAGTCAACCGTTGGAGGAGGCCCGTGTGGCCAGTTTTGAAGCAGCCCTCGAGCAAGAGGCACCAAAGCCAAATCAGAAGGAGTGGATCTCGCCGGAAGAAGCTTGTGGAGTAACCGAGATGGATTCTCCGCAAATCAGTGCAACAGCCGTTCTCCTAGACATAGAGGGGCTTCAATTTCAGGAACCATTTGGCATGGACTTGCTACACTTTTACCCTTGAGAGGCTCGCTGGGCCGAAAACCCGGAAGGGCGACCCAGGCAAAAGTTAGAGCAAGAGAAAAATACAAAAAAAGAAGAAAAGAAAAGAAATAAAAAAAAAGAAAAAAAGAAGAGCAAAAAAAGAAAGAAAAAAGAAATAGAAAATGAAACAAAGCTCGCAAGGTCGAAAACCCGCATCGGGCACCTTGGCAAAAATGAGAGCCTAAAAAGTGAAGGTTAAAATACCCGAGTGTACCTTAACCGGAACTACGTGAGGCTTGATTCCCATGTTTGGGATACGTAGGCAACTTCATCATGAAGTCCAGCCCCCAACGCTTTCATAGCGTTTTAGTCCATGCAATGGTTTTGATTTCATCCCCAAAGTCCAGTGGCCAACACTCTTCAAGGTGATTGTGTCCATATATGTGTTGTGACCGTCTTCGTCATCGCTGTGTCCAAGAGCTCGATCGCCGCCAATGAAGACTGTCTGCGGATTGCCGCGGCATCATCCCAAACAAGGGGCAACTTTCCGTTGCCACGAGCCGCCGTGAGCCGCCATTCAAACTAGGGGCAACTTTTCGTTGCCTCCCACCCCCCTTCAAACCAGGGGCAATTTTCCATTGCCTCCGATCTGAGGTTGCGCATCTCGAAGAGTAAGTTCCATGCTTGTGGAGCATCAGCTGTTTGAAAAATAGTTTTTGAAAATTTTTACTGAGGTTGACTATTTTCTCGTAAACTATTTCATATTCCAAAACTGGACCATTGTCTTGGACCCCAAAAAAGGAAAATTTTCAGTGCTTGCTGCCTGACTTGCATGCTTTTCAAATCAAAAAATCGAACAAGTACGTTAATCCGACTCTCATTTCGATCAAAACTGTTTTAGTAGAAAACAAAAACGAAAAGAATGGTTAAAATGATGAACTAGGGGCACAGTTGAGTCAGGCGTTCTGGTTTTCCCCCGTCATCGACGTACTTGCCAGAAGGGCGCTCTACCCGCCGGAAGAAATAGGCGTGAGCTAACGGCATCGGGCGTGAACCCGCAACTTTCTGTTCATTCATCAATCACCCCGGGGAGGGATCAAAAATGAGAGAATGAAGAATAGAGAGGTGTAAGTTGAGAGAAAAGTGAGGAAAAGGGTTTTGAGAAAAAAAAATCGAGCTCGAGAGCCGAGTGATGTGAGAATCACAAATCAGAAAGGGTGGGAAACAATACCCAGAGAAACTGGCTCCTCGTGATCTGAGGTCCCCGGTCGTTGTTAATGCGTCTGTGTGTCGTGTCGTTTATTGTGTTTGCCTCAACCTTTGTTTCAGGGCTCTTCCGAGCGCGTCTCGTTGTGTTTAGGTCGTGTACCTTTTTGTTTGAGTCCTCCCCGCTGTGTTCAGTTGCAGGCTCGATACCCCGGTTTGAAAAACCCTCATTCGATTTCGAAAATCATTTACACTCTGAATGCTGTGCCATTCTCTACATTTGAACGTGTTTCAACCCTAGCCGGTTTCACCCTTGAAGGCTGTCTTGTCAGATTGGGCCGTTTGTTCAGAAGTTCGCCGTGTGCAGAATGAACCGAATGCTGTGTTACGGGCTGTATGCAGATTAATCCCCCAACAGAGTAAGGGTTGTGTGTCCAGAATCAGGCAGTGGGCTGCTTGGGTTATTTTCGCCATTGGCTGTTTAAGTTATCTAATTATTACAGTGCAAGTGTTTAATTTTCAGACAACCAATCAGTTCCATTTACATTGAGGTGTAACATGATGAGATGCAATGCAATACATGAGATATGTGAATGTAACACTTTTTAAGCAAAAATCTGTTCATTTAACTATCTTTTCGAATGTACAAGTTTTGGAAACAAAAATCTGCCTGCGGCAGTACAAGGTAATCTATCTACCAACAAAAAGAAAAGTACAAGAAAGAAGAAAGATAACAAAAATCTGCATCTCTCTCGAGCACTCCAAGGGCTGTCAGTCCGTCCTAGTCCTCTTCCTGGACGAGGGTCCAGGAGCATCATCAGCGTCGTCGTCAGAGCCCGAGCTAGAACCGTCTCCGGTCTCCTCCTCCGATGACTCGGACTCCGCCTCTGCCTCCGCCTCTGACTCCTCGTCGTCGTCATCATCCGGGACTGGAGCTCGCGAGCTACTCCCGACGTGAGTACGCCCTCCCCTAGTACGGGGAAATATCCTGCCCCCCTCATCTCTCCCCCGAGCAGAGACAGAAGGTCCGGCTGGAGCACCTCCTGCCATAGGAATCTGGAAAGGAGGCTGAAAAAGTACACAAAAGAGAAATGCATCAGTATACTGTAGACAGTTTATCAGTGCAGAATGCAATGTCGAGTACAGTGTATGAGTACAGTGTGTGAATGTCGTGGGCAGTTTAACAGTGCAGAATGCAGTGTATGCAGTGTGTCAGATACTGTGGGATCAGTGTATCAGGTGTTGTGCCGTGCATCAGATTATGTAAAGCAGTGTATAAGTGGTTTGAGGCCAGTGTCAGAAGGACATACCGGTATGCTGTAGAGGGCTAGGAGATCAAATGTCCGCTGGAGCATCCCCATCATCGAGGCATTCATCGCCAACGACTGACGGGTGTACCCAGAAGAAGCCTGCAAAAGTATCAGATGCATCAATATTCTGTGGAATATCAAATAACTGGAAATGAAATAACTGTACAAAATGCAGTAATACATACCGGAGGTAGATCGGGGACATCGATGAACTCGTGCCCAGCCGGTGGAGGGGCGAAGGGGATCTGATAGGTCGACCCACCCTGTCCCTGGAAAGTCAGTACAGTGGGCAGGGCAGGCCAGCCAACTCCCCGTCCTCCCTGCACTCCACCCCTGCCACGGACCCGGGCCCTCCTCGCAGCCCCTACTCCAACTCCTGCTCCGGCTCCAGCCGCCGATGCCACAGGCCTGGCCCCCTCTGCTCGACGACCACTCAGAGGCCGCATCAGGTACGTCTGCACGTACTCCCGGTAGTCTCCGGTGCCTCGGAAGCGGGTCGCCTCCCAACCGATAGAGTAATCATCTAGCTGCTCAGTGGTGAGCCTCTCGGTCTCCGTCATATCTGCAGGAGGGGGAACTGGGACTATCTGCTCAGGTAACCCTAGGGTCTGGCGTAGAAAACGCTCCCCCAGGTACCAAGCCCGACAGACCGGGCCCTCAAGCAAAATCCGGAAACGCGAAGTCTCCTCCGCACCAGGGAACCGACCCCGCATCGCCGCCGGCATAGGAGCCCACGGCCGCCATGTGATCTGAAAATGACAGACAGTTTGTTATCTACTGTTATTGAAATATACTGTTGGAAAGCGAAGCTTAAATGAACTGAAAGTAAAGCATACCTCCGCGGGGGTGATGGTGTCGAAATATCGGCGGAAGAAGCCGAAAGTCTCTCGTGGTCGCCGGGTGCATCTCCCGTCGAAGCGACTCGAAAAGGGGACAGCCAGGGGAGTCTCCGCAACTGGCACGGGGGCAAGCCTAGGAAAGTAGGTGTAAACCCACAACTGCAAAACAGATGTCAGTATGACCGTCAGATAAAGCAGAAATAGCAGAGCCGTGTGTTGTGCAGTGTATTGTTTACAGTGTACAGTGTGAGCAGTGTACAGTCAGTGTAAAGAAGAATGTATGTGTGTGCCGTGTGTACAGTATACAGCAAGTGTAAAGCAGACTACAGTGTGTGCAGTGTACAGAGTACAGAAAGTACGAGACAGAAATGAAAAAAGCGGAGAAGAAGTGTACCTCCCAAGCCCGCCAGTAGCCCCCGAGTAGCTGGCCGCTGCCGCGAGAAGCCGAGCTCATGTATCCATAGAGGGTGGCCAGAGCAGCGCCGCCCCAATCGTAGTGCAGAATATCCCGGACGTCCACCAGTGCGCTGAGAAGACAAAGAGGCACAGTGTTCACCCGATCGGCAAAAATGGTAGTCCCGAACAGGAACATGAGGAAGCCGCGAGCATACCTCTCCTCGTCCTCCGAGGTCATCTGCGCCTCCTCCTCCAACACGGGCTGGACTCGAAACTGGACCTCGAACCAGGAGTATCGGACAAAACATGGGCGAGCTAGAGGTGGCGCCTCCCCCAGTAGATGGACCTGAGCGGCGGTCCACTCATCCATGTCTGTGTCAAAAGGGATCGGATCCCCCCCTACCCCGATGCCTGTGAGCATCGAGAAGTCATGAGGGGTCATCGTCATGTCCCCTGCAGCAGAAAAATGGAAAGAATCGGTGGTGTCCCACCACCTCTCTGCCAGAGCGGCCAAGAGAGGTCTGCATGTGGACAACCTGGAGAGCCCTCGGCAGAAGGTGCCGAAGCCCGCTCGGTCCACGATGCGTCGGACCGCATCAGGGAGCTCATCATACCACTCCCGTGCACCAGTATTCCCATACCCGCGAATGGTATGGGAACCCTCCTGTAAACAGAAAATAACAATTGCAAGACAACATTCAAAATGCACTTTTGAAAGGACAGATATAGCATGTATGCAGGTTTGTCAGATTCAGGCAAATACCGGGTGCCGGTGTGCTTACAGTGAAATACGTGTGCTGTGTCAGCGTGTTTGGGTGTTTCAGAACAGATATGGCATCTGTGCAAGTTTGACAGATTCAGACAAATACTGAGTGCCAGTGTATATGCAGTAAAATACAGTGAGTGCGGTGTGTTTGAATGATTCGAGGCTAGTGCAGTGTGTGTGCATGTGTCAGTCTCAAGCAGATATCAGTTGTATGTATGTTTACAGTCAACTACAGTCTACAGCATATCGGTTTTCAGCAGTTAAAGAATACAACTAGCTATGACAGTTTTGTATCCTATATTGCGGAAAGTAAAGCAGAAGAAAGAGAGTTACCTCGGAAGTGCCGAATGAAAGGTGGGAGGTAGGCTCACGCAGTAGTAGCTCAGGCGCCACATGCCTCTCGAAACTCCGGAACTGACGCAGGCCGACGGGGGGCAGAACATGGATCGCCGGCCGGTAGGTCGCCGGGTCGAACGGGCGCTCACTCAGTAGTAGGAGCTCGACCCCGGGATCCATCTCGTGGTCCGGGGGAGTCCCGCCACGTGGAATGTCGTCCGCCATGTAGAGAATGGTGTGAAAATGGTCGGGAAAAGGAAAACCGGGCCGGAATACGAAGAGTCAACCGGAAAGTCAACTCCTGAGAGGGTCGGAAATGACCGAGAAGGCCGGAATGTGAAAAGGCACAGGAATGAAGAGGAAAGTGAGGGGAACAAACCCCGAAAAGGCGGGAACGCCAAACGAGGCACCGAAACGGAAATGTGATCGGTGGAAAATGTCCGAAACGCGAAGGAAATTGCGAATCCGACGACGAAACGAGCGTAGAACGCGAAGAAACGGGCGAAAAATGAGAGAGAAACACTCTAGAGAGAGAGAGTAAGGGTTTTCGGTGGTGGAAAAGTGAGGAATAGGGTTTTGAAGCCCTATTTTATAACACCCAAGGTGAAAAGTCAAAACTGCCCCGCATCAGCAACTGTTTGCCGGTTGGCAATGTTTTGTGCCGGCCGGCACTTTTTTGTGCCGATGAACTTATTTTGATACCGGTGGCCAGCCGGTGGCCTCCCCTTTCGGCCGGTGGGGTTCCCACAGCCTTGTTTAGGCCATTTGAGTTGTTTTGGGTCTTCATAGCTCAAGAAAGTGCAAGAAAGTGCATCTCCGACGCTCAACCGGCCTCCGTTCTGACCGCAGGCCGTGTCTCCAGTACGTGGCACCCGAATTCGTGCAAGGTGTATCCTTTTTGTATCCTTTTAAATTCAAAAGTTGCCCCATGTGTGTTGCACGAGTTCATCACACTACTTCGGTGCATTACATCGCGCTGTCATGCGCCACACATTTGCACTGTTATGCACGTGTTACATGCATTGCAACACGCACCCCTTTGCATTGTCATGCACATTTCTCATGCGTCATCATTGCATTTCCATTTCATGCATTGTCACGCATTCTGGAATACATGCGTTGTTGCGCATCTAAGCCCATTTACATTCCGTGTGGCATGCGTGTCACACTTATTGTCGCACTGTTTTGTGCATTGTATTTCAATCGCGCTGTTTTGCGCGTCGCACTGTTTTGTGCACCTCACTTGCATCTTGCATGTATCCATTCGCGCTATCTTGCGCATCTTGCTTGTACTTGTTAGTACATTACATTGTTTTGAATACAAACCGGCTTCGCGTAGCGTATAAGTCCAACTTTCAAAACCGGCTTCGCGTAGCGTATAAGTCCAACTTTCAAAACCGGCTTCGCGTAGCGTATAAGTCCAACTTTCAAAACCGGCTTCGCGTAGCGTATAAGGCCAACTTTCAAAACCGGCTTCGCGTAGCGTATAAGTCCAACTTTCAAAACCGACTTCGCGTAGCGTATAAGTCCAACTTTCAAAACCGGCTTCGCGTAGCGTATAAGTCCAACTTTCAAAACCGGCTTCGCGTAGCGTATAAGTCCAACTTTCAAAACCGGCTTCGCGTAGCGTATAAGTCCAACTTTCAAAACCGTCTTCGCGTAGCGTGTGAGTCCACTTGTATCATTTTTGCATCTTATGAGACACACGTATCTCATTTGTTTCATTTTGCATTCCGTGTGGCATGTGTGTCACACTTACATCTTGCGCATGGTCTGGCGAGACCTTAAACACGTACGGTCTAGGAGACCTTAAATCCTTGGAAGGTGTAAGACCTTTAGTGTTCACATTGTCGTACACTTCGAGAGCCGCGTGTTGTCGCGCATTTCATGCAACATGCATCACTTGCATCATGTGCATCTCAAAAAAAACAAACAAAAACATGCATTGTCATGCATACATTTTGCATCCCGGTCTAGGAGACCTTAAATCCTCTAAAGGTCCAATTCCTTTGGTGTTTGTCGTGCCCGAACGACTTTCAGTGGTCTGGTAAAGCCACTTGCCTATGTTCGCAATGAGTTCCTAGAAGACCAACTGGGACAGTGGAAACTAGAGTTCAAACAGCTTATGCCTAGAACGCAAAGGGTCGGGAGTTCCGAGACTAAAGTCTGGTTTAAATACCCAGGGGTTTACCCTCGGCTTGAAATCTGTATGGAAGCCCCATAGGTTGAGGCAGCTTGTCTGCGCCTCAGTTCTGGATACTGAACCAACCTAGTATATCACCCTGTTGGTAAGATAGAGAAAGTTGCAATCATAGTCATTGCATCATAGTGCATTGTCATGCATTTCCATTGTAGCTTGCATGCATCCATTGCATTTTCCCCAGTAGGTCGCATTGCACTGCATTGTTATGCATTTTTTGTAAATATCCACTCCATTGCATATTTGTAGATATTGCATTGTAGGTTGCATGCATTCATTGCATCACCTTCCGCCTTTGGCTTGCGCCTTTCCAGGTTGAGCTTGGTCTGGTATGTGCCCTTACTTTTCATGTTAAAACACAGTTCTGCATGTGTATCGCGCCGATTCCACGCTGATATGTTGGTTGAGGGTTGCGGCACCTTTTCTGTGTTACACATGGCCCGTATGTGTACATGCCTTTCCTAGGCAAGATTTGGTTTGGCTTGCGTGCCATATCCATTGTATCCATATCCACTCCATTGCATATTTGTAGATATTGCATTGTAGATTGCATGCATTCATTGCATCATCTTCCGCTTATGGCTTGCGCCTTTCCAGGTTGAGCTTGGTCTGGTATGTGCCCTTACTTTTCACGTAAAACACAGTTCTTTGTGTATCGCGCCAATTCCACGCTGATATGTTGGTTGAGGGTTGCGGCACCTTTTCTGTGTTACACATGGCTTGTATGTGTACATGCCTTTCCTAGGCAAGATTTGGTTTGGCCTGCGTGCCATATTCATGTATTACATTGTAATGTAATTTTTGCATCCGGCATTAGGATCGTAGTCCTTTCTCCAGCGGGTCGTTTCCCCACTTATGTCGATTCCACCCAATACTTGTTCTTGCGTCTGTCTACAATACTCATAGTTCAGTTGACCGTTCTATGGTAGACAGACTTGTTATCTCCATCAATCTATTTGACATAGGTATGGTTTCGAACCGTTCGTGATTGGATCACGATTCAAATGCTTTGCATGTAGCTTGCATTGTTTCAATTACATTGCATCTTCATTTGCATTATTTATACATTGTTTTGTATATATTGCATTTCGTTTTGCATCCACATTTGCATTGTCATGCATGTTGCTAACGATTATTGTACCTGTTAAGTTTGTTTTCTTTTCAGGCACGATATTGTATGTACGGTTCATTTGAAGCTGGTGCAACTAGACGAGCCGCACAGGTATTGTATCCTCCGAGTGAGACGTATTGAGAATTCCATAATTCTCTTACATCCTTTCTGCATTGTAGTGTAGTTTGGTATGCTAGCTTAAAACTGTCGCATGTTTGCTTCATTACAGCTTTCTTTGCATGATCATAAGTTATGCTCGGCTCCGTGCATTGTCTTGCATTTTGCCCCTGCCTTCGGGCGCATATCTTGATTGTCTTGCATGTTTGTCTAAGTCTTCGGCCTTGTCAAAAATGGGTCGTCTCTGGGCTTTGACATTCACTCCCGTCATTGTTATGACTTTCGAGTTCTGTCAAAGAGGGGCAACTGTAGACACCCCATTTTTGACCGTCCTCAAGACTTGGACGTCACCGTTTGAACACTCGGTGATTATCCATGTTTGTGTTCGTTTGGAGTTCCCGGAGGCCTCGGCTCGCGCGCCTTGCCTTAGGATCCCTGAACTCGACCGTTTAGTGTCTAGTTTTGCACCAAACACTTGTATCTTGCCTTTGAGAGGCAGGGTGAGGCTTGTAGACCATCCCCACCCACCACCGGCAGTGGCTAGAGACCACTGGCTAGTGTTTGCTGCCACCGGCAATGTTTATTGCCGGCCGGCACTATTTGTTGCCGGTCAGCATTATTTTGTGCCGGCCGGCACTCCTTTTGGCCAAGATGGCATTTTTGGCCGGCCGATTGCTGTTCATCTGCTTTTGCAGATATTTTTGGACAGCTGTCTTACTTTTGCATCCCTCCATACACGTGTATGGAGGGATCTCCCTCTTGTAAAGCTTGTCTTGTAAGCTTTACAAGACATATAGAGAGAGGCTTGTCTCTTGGTTTGAGAGGTTAGAGACTTAGGATATTTTGAGAGCAAAAAACAGCCATTGTTGAGCTCTTGTTCTAGGGTTTGAGTTACATACATTTTCTATCTCTCTTTCCCTCTCTTTTGTTCACTAGGTGCTTTGTGTCTTACTATTGCACACAAACACCTAGGGCTCGTTTGGTTTGATTTTCTGAAAAAAATTTGGGAAATTTTCTCTACAAATAAGTTTTCAAAAATAACCAAATCAAACAAATTTTTCCAAAAAAATTTCCCAAAACTTGTAAACCAAACAAGTTTTCCAAACAAATCTCTCTCTCACACACATCAAATCAATCACTTTTTCCAAAACTCTATCTCAAAATAATTTTCCAAAACATCTTTTAAAAAAAACCAAACCAAACATGTTTTCGTACTTTTTATCTCTAAAACACATCTCTCAAACACAAACCAAACATACCCCTAGTGTTTCACCTTCCACTTGGAGCTGAGGTTCTAAAGGGTTTGTTTTGAAGTTTTGGTGTTAGATTCAAGCTAAAGGAGGCCATTGGAGCATCATTTGTGAAGAAGGCTTCAAGGGTGAGAATCTAGTCCCATTTTCCCCCTTTTTTGCATTGATTTTATACCTATCTTAGAGCTGTTTTTGTGCTTATTGTATAACATAAAAAAGTTCTGTTTTTAGGCCCTCTTTATTGTTTATTAAGAGTGTTTTGTTGTTTGAGGGTTGTTGACCACCCTTAGGCCTTGAAAGGCCTCATTTTGAGCCATTTTGTGCTAGCTCCGGGATTTTGGTGTTGAGGTCTCTTCACCACTGAAATCTTGAGGGATTTCAGTGGTGAAGATGATGCCTTGAAGTCCCAAGAAGGAGAGGGCCACCCCCTCTCCTTGTTGTCCTTGAAAAGGGCATGTTTTGGCCTCTTAAGGAAGCCTATGCTTGAGTGTGTGTTGAGCATGTTTGGTTTGTTTTTCATGCTTATATATCTATGATATAACATGATTTTAAGTTGGTTTTGGAACTCCATGCATGCTTAGCATAGTTGCCATGTAATGCCTTATTTATGCCTTAACATGTTTTAGGTTGTTAGCCTTTGTTGGACCATGTTTTAGGCTTAGTCTTGTGAAGATTATGTGCTTATTTTGCCATGTTTTAGGTCTGTCCATAAGTGTTTGGGTCGATTTTGGCATGCTTGATATAGCTCCTTTATATTTGGGCTTATTGGCCTTGAGTATGTGCATGTGTAGCATGCCATCCTTGCATTGTTTTGGTGATTTGGGATCATCCTACATGCCATTTCAGTCCCATTTCCATGCTTGTTTGATTGCCTCGCATGTCTCTTTAATGCCTCATAAGCTTGTGTAGCAATACTCCATGTTTTGGTGCTTATTCATGCTTTTGTTTTGAGTCGTTTGAATGCCATTTAAATGATTCTTGAGGTTTGCTTTAGCATGATTTTCAGAGCTTATGTTGCATGCTTTTAGTCCATGAATGTCTCCTTCAAGTGTGCTTGAATGTTGCTCGCTTTGTGCCTAAGTGTTGGGTCTTAACATGTGTGTGTGCATATGTGCTTAGCATCCATTTTAGGCATTAATGGCCACTGTTTTAGGCCTTATTAGAGTCGCCTAATTCGTGTATAAGACCATCTTTCCATCTATTTGCATTGCCACATGTATGCTTGCATGATTGCATAAGTGCCTTGCCATGCCATGTTGCATTCTTAGCTTGTATGCCTAGGTTGCATTGCATCTTGCATGCATGCCTTGTTCCTTGAATTGGTGATGGGAATTGGGCCTAATTTGTTTGATTGGTTTGCATGCATTTGAAATCAAAGTTGCATACTTGGTTCTTTGGGCCATCATGCGTGGAAATGCGTGATTGGTGGTCCGAGAACCGAGGCACATGTCCCGTTGAGTCATTACAATGATAAGAGACATGGTTGGTGCACACATGCCTTGAATTGTGCTGCCATGCCTTGTTTTTCCCTCTGTTGCTGTGAGTTGCAGGTCCTGCAGGCTTTCTTTGCCGACCGGCAGTGTAAGGTGCCGGCCGGCAACCTTTTCTCTGCCGACAGCTTCAATTTTGTGCCGATGGACACATACCAGTGCCGGTGATGATCCCACTCAGCCGGTGGTACTCCCCAGTGCCCAGGAATGTAACCCTGAGGTTTTGACAGCCTCCAGAGAAGTGAAGGAAGGAAAACAGAGGCAAACTACGCATGGCAGTGCGATTCCGAGCCAGTCCCGAGCATGTGTTGCATCTGGCCCTCGCCCCGAGGCGGTTTACTGTTTTTCTTTAGTTTAGTTAATTTGTTAATTAATTAAGCAATTTGTAATATTAATTAGCTTGCGTAGTTAATTAATTTGTAATATTTATTCGGTCCCTCCGAGCGAGGGCAAATCTGTAATAAGTGTGGGTGAGTGTGTGTATGTCTTCCAACCTCACTTCTTTCTTCCCTTTTACTTACCTGCTTTAATGGTTAGTATTAGGACATGTTTAAATTCAGCATACCTTATGCTATGCATGCGTGCGTTCATGCATTTTGTATTACATGCATTAGGTTCGGTACATCACGCTAACCGTATATGTATTTCAAATTCCGAACTGAATATGTGATAATTGTGCATTTTCACATGACATGTTTAGGATAGCCGAGCCTACTCTAGCAAACACTTTGTATGCGATGCATTAGGCACTTAGCATGGACTTGGATCATGCATGTTTGCTAACAAGATCTTTGTTTTGGCACGGAGTACGATGTAAGTATTTCCGCTTTAGCATATCGCATGAGTGTGAATGTTGCCATGTCAGCATGCTTAACATGTGGCTAGATGCTTATGTGTTAAAATGTTTTGAATGCCTGTGGGTGAAGGTTGGATTGTTTGAGTTGGAAAAACTCATTGAAATCCGTGTTTTTAGCCTACTTGCGAGTAGCAAATTTCAAAGCATTTTCAAAACAAACGGATATGCAATGATTCTTTCCAAATTAGGCAATCTAGTCTATACTTGTTTGCTGCGTGCATAACATAGTAATTCTAGGCTAACAATTGGTTTAAGAACACATAAAGTTTTCAAAAACGGATATCACGGTTAGTAGAGGCCGGTCTTCGGACTGGGCGAAAGGGGGTGCTCATAGCTGACCTTCCCCGATCGTACCCAAGCTCCCGAGCCGAGACAACTCCGGTGATGACGGACATGTGGCCTTCGGCACCGAGTCAGGGTTTCCTAAATTTCCCCATTTTAAAAATATTTAGGTGGCGACTCTGTATCTGGCAAAGCAGTCCATGTTTGGCACTACTTTTTCAAAAATCTGTTTCTCAAAACGATTTGCCAGATTTGGACTCTTTGGTTCAGATTAAGAACCGTGACACAAATCGAGTCCGAACTGTAGTAACCCCAAATGAACAGAACGGGACTCATCCTCCCGGGGCGTTCGGGGACGTCCACACAGTGTGCTATGTTATAAGCTGTGCGCCAACTAAACCGAATGTTGTGTTATGAACTGCGTGTTCAAATTGCACAGTGTGCTATATTATGAGCTGTGTGCCAACTAAACTGAATATTGTGTTATGAACTGCGTGGTCAGATTGAACAGTGTGCTATGTTATGAGCTGCGTGCCAACTAAACCGAATACTGTGTTATGAATTGCGTGTTCAGATTGAACAGTGTGCTATGTTATGAGCTGTGTGCCAAGTAAACCCAATACTGTGTTATGAACTTTGTGTTCAGATTGAACAATGTGCTATGCTATGAGCTGTGTGCCCCACTAAACCAAATACTGTATTATGAACTGTGTGTTCAGAATGAGCAGTGTGCTATGTTATGAGTTGCATGCCCAATGAACAAAATACTGTATTGTGAGCTACGTGCCAAGTGAGCAAAGTGATATGTTGAGAGCTGTGTGCCGAAAGTTATGTTCAGGATGAGCAAAAGTATTGTATATGTAAATGTGTTCAGAACGAGCAGATATAATACATAGCAAAAGCATGAAGTGTGCAAGAAATGCAAAATGCATCGTAGAAAATGCAAAAATGAAATACGCACCTCTGGTACATGATGAGATAGGTGAGACTCCGGCTTCCGTAGCAGCAAGTCTGCGGGTGCTTGGCATGTGAAGTTCGTGAAATGGTGGAAGGTGCTCGGAGGTAGGATGTGCTCCTGCAGGTGGTACCCCTCCGGGTCGAAAGGCCGCATCCTCGGAGGCAATGGTATAATGTCGGGCTCATCCTCTGCTCGTGGAGAACCTCCGCCATATGGAATATCGTCAGCCATCTGAAAAAAGGTGCAAAAATGAGCGAAATGAGCAAAATTGAAAAAAGTCAACAAAAATCAACTCTCGGAAAGAGAAAAAGTCAACAAAAGTCAACACCTGGAAAAGGTGCTAAAATTCAAGAGAAACATACCACAAGTGGTGAAAACGGAGAAAGAAGCTCCAAAAACAAATTCTGATCGGTTCAAAACGAAGAGAATCGAAAGTTTTCGCGAATCAACTTCGCGTGGGGCATTGGAAAATGCGTATAAAGTGCAGATCTAAAAGAGAAAAGTGTCTGGGATGGAAAAGAAACGTATTTCGGCCTTGGAGGTGTGCAGAAAAGTGATTTGGAGTTGTATGATCCGGCCTTCAAAAGACCAAGCTGCCCCTGTTTCAGTAAACTGGTCGGCCGACCAGTTTTTCTGGCTGGCCGACCACTTAGGTGGTCAACAACTGGTCGGCAGCCATTCTAGGTGGTCGGCAGCCTTCCTGGATGATCTTCAGGGCTCCATTGTTCTCCCTATGTGTTTTGGTGATGATTAGAGTCCTTGGCTCTCGAGAAAGTGCAAGAAAAGTACACTTTTCGGTTCAAAATGTCCCTGCGGGAACTTCAATTCAAGTCTGCGATGCGTAGCTCATCGTCACTTGTCAAGAGTAAGATGTATCCTTTTTGAGTACGTCGTGACCCCTCCGAGAGGTAAATCGGAGGTTGCATCTGAATTGGCCTCGTTAAGGCTTGTATTTCCTTATTCGGCATTTTGTTTCAAACGTACTATTGAAGTTACACTTTTCTCGCATTATTATGCACGTCTTGTTGCATTGTTATGCACACCACTTGCTCGCATTGTTATGCACACTTCTCGTTGCATTGTCACGCACTCTCCACCCGCGTTGTAGCGCACTCTTAGGTTGTATTGTCATACACTCTCCACCCGCGTTGTCACGTACTCTTAGGTTGCATTGTCATGCACCTCTCCACCCGCATTGTCACGCACTCTTAGGTTACACTGTCATGCACTCTCCACCTGCATTGTCACACACTCTTAGGTTGCATTGTCATGCACCTCTCCACCCGCATTGTCGTGCACTCTTAGGTTGCATTGTTATGCACCCCGTCACTCGCGTTGTCACACACTCTTAGGTTGCATTGTTATGCACCCCCTTCACCCGCGTTGTCACGCACTCTTAGGTTGCATTGTCATGCACCTACTTCACCCTCATTGTCATGCACACTTAGGTTGCATTGTCATGCACCCACTTCACCCGCGTTGTCACGCACACTTAGGTTGCATTGTCATGCACCTCTTTACCCGCGTTGTCACGCACACTTAGGTTGCATTGTCATGCACGTTCTAGTTGCACTGCTATGCACATTTCACTTGCGTTGTCATGCACTTTTCACTTGTATTGCTATGCACTTTTCACTTGCGTTGTCATGCACTTTTCACTTGTATTGCTATGCACTTTTCACTTGCATTGCTATGTTTCCATTGGCATCATATGTACACGTGTTTATCTTGTATTGAAAATATACCTTGATATAGCATTGAACATATGCTTCTATTATATTGTACCTGTTAAATCTCTCTTTTGTGCAGGCACGATATTGTATGTATGATTCATTTAAGACTGGTGCAACCAGACGATATTGTATTAGCCTTCTCCGCGTGAGACGCAGTGAGAATTGCATAATTTTCTTACATCCTTTCTGCATGAGGTGTAGTTTGGTTCGTATTTACATGCTTGCATGGCATTCGCTTAAACAGTTGCATTTATTTTGCATAACTGCTTCATTACAGTTCTTTTTGCATGATCATAAGTTATGTTCGGCATTGTGCATGTTGTGGAGAAGTGGTTTGGAAATAGTCTTTTGATCCTGGGGAACGCTCGTGATCCTCTTCTAGTCACCTAAAAAGAAATAAACACTCCGGTCAGGGGTGCCAGAATTTGCACTCCGACGGACAAGTCAGTCTCAACGCTCAGGAATGCTGGTATTCTAAGTTTAGTACAACAATTCTCACATACCTCCTTCTGGCTGATGTTTCTTCTATTTATATCTTTTCTTCTTAGGGCCTCGGGATTAGATCCATTTCCCAGCTCATATTCGACACATTTTATAATAGACCAATCTTCACTCGGCCCCCTGCTTAATCGGTTATTTGGCCGAGTAGGGTTGGATTTGAGCTTTCGAGCCAATTGTCGAGTGCTTTGAATCTCGACTCTCCCAGATTCGACTATCCGGAATCTCTACGACTCCCAATTCTCGGCCCCCACAATTGCCCCCCAAGCACTCCACTAACGACAGTTGGCTGGAGTGTTTGGCTTCGAACTCGAAAAGTCAGAGCCGAAATTTGGCCGCTGACCGTATTCCAACACAAATGTCTGTACACATGCTTCTCGGTTATCATTTCAACTTCCCTCCTCTTCGTATACTTCTATTTATTGTGATTTAAAATTTTGACGTCTTTTCAAATGCATATACGCTTTTAGACGCCTGTCGCTGGATTGCCTTCTGAACTACCTCTGCAACTTCTTACTCTTCTCTATCTTCTTCGCCTCTTGTAAGTTCTCTCCGTCTTTGCTTTGTTTTTTGGCTTAGCATAATCCTATTAGCTGGGGGGAATGGCGAAACATTTAAAAGATCTCCTCTCACCGGATCGAATTTCTGGCTTCCGACGCCATTTTTCCTTTCCTAATGACGTCCGTCTGTCATTTATGGCAGACAGCACCCTCAATATGGAGAGGGTTGATGAAACCACGATCGTCTTCCCTCTTCTATCAATCGCAGAGGGTGGGGTCCGTTTCCCCCTTCACCCACTCCTTAGGGCCATGCTTTACCATTGGGGGTTAATCCCTTCCCAACCCAACGTCAACTTCTTTAGGATCGTGATGGGGATTATCGCACTAAACTGCCGCCTTGGGCTTAACCTTGGCATTCCTGCTATTCGGCATTGCTACGCCTTGGCCAAGTCTTCGGGTCGGCACGGGCATTATTTTCTTAAGGCCAAAGACACCGACCCTCAACTAGTGACTATGCTTTCCAGCTCTAGGAAGCGAGTCGATGATGTTATGGTCGTCGTCCAAGGAAACTGGGAATTCGGCGAAGGTGACGATCGCCTTAATCGTATTCCTAGACGGAGGGGCGAACCAGGTGGCCGAGTATCTTCTTTTATTTATTTACTTGTTATATTTATAAAATTTTATTTTCGGGACCTCATGGTTTTGCTTTTGCAGGAAACGATTTAAAGAAAGTCTTGACCTCGACCGACGACGCCGTCCTTTCAGAAATCAAGACTATGCCCAAGTATTTCGGCCAACCGAGTCTTTAGAAGCAAAGGAGGGTGGCCCACGTTCTGCTCCGTTATGAGCCGACTTATACGACCTTTTCGGCGGTAGAAAACATCCCAATTTCGAACGGTGAGGAGTTTCTTATCGCCCTTATCTTGACTGATTTCAGAAATTTGAGGCAAGTCGATTGCGATGGATCAGATTCAGAGCGACCGGAAGTCGCTGAGGCCACCCTGTCAGACCAATCCGAAACTGAGGTTGACAAAGCTTTGAAGTTAGCATTTGAAGAAGTCGGCCTCAATTCGGCTGATCCTCCGTCCACTTCGGGTCGAGAGGACCGTCCGCTTGACGATATTTTTCATGGTCTAGAGGACCTTCCCGTCGCGTTCCCAGAAGATATGGCTGGGTTGAGCCTCACTAAACTTGCCAAGAACGCGAACGCGGAAAGGATAGCAGCGCGGCGAAAGGCGGAGGAGATTCGGGCTGCCGAATCTCAGTCCCAGTCCTCCATGCCTGTTATTAAGGGAACGACAAAGAACGAAAGTACCGAGGCGGAACCTTTTGTGCAGGCGAGTGTAGAAGCTGAGCAAAGGGTGTAGAAGCTGACCAAAGGTTGGAGAAGCACCCTGCCGATGTCGAGGCCGGCTCAGAAGAAGACCGTGCCGGCAAACGATCTCGTTTAGAGGAGTCGGATGTGATTGTACCTTTTGTTATTCAGCCCAAGATAAAAAATACGCCGATCTCCTCTGATGCTTCGGTAATCAAAGATCCAGCGGTTGCACTCAGCTTGGCGATGACCGTTTCACTGCCTGCTAACAAGGCGGCTTTTTGGGCAGAGCCTGATCTGGTTGCAATTGGGTTGGCAGAGTAATCGGCTCTTTTGGTATATATGTGGACCTTGTCTTTTCTCTTTACACAAATATTATTTCGTTCTTATCTTCCTGTTTTGCAGGCCGTTCGAAGGATAGCCGACATGGGTCGTCGCTATCACGATGCCGTCGAGCTAATTGGCCGTTTACAAGCGGAGGTTGAGGGCCAAAGGAGTAGGGCGCAGACGAAGGGCGCCCATGCCAAGGCCGAGATGGAGAGAGCCCACAATGCTGAAGAATTGAGATCAGTCGCCGAGAAGAGGGCGGATGCGAGCGACGACGTGCTTAAATTGGCCCAGGAGGCGATCTCTAAATTGGAGGCTGGGTTGGAAGAGATGAAGGCGGCGAAGGAAACAACTGACCTGAAGGCTTCCAGCGCATTCGATGCTAGGAAAAAATCTGCTTTTGATGAATATGTAGACGAAGTCCCCAAATTTGAGAATCGAGGATTTAAACACGGCTGGCTCAAAGCCCTTGATGCTGCTGATGTGACATTGGCTACGCCAATTCCATACGAGCAAGTGGATGTTGAGCAACTGGAGTCTGACTCCGAGGGCTAATTTGGGCGGCTCTTGTTTTTGTTTTAGGATCTGCATGTAATTTTCAGCTTTTTACAGCTTTTTGTTTAGTAATTTTCATGTGTAAAATTGTTACAATTTGTGCCCAATTTACTTAATGAAAACAATTTGTGCCCAATTTACTTAATGAAAATTCATTTTGTACTTTACTGTTACTAATGAACGGAATTGTTCGGTTGCTGTTTTGGATAAAACGTTTTCTATACTTGCCGACTAGATGATTAGGCTGTTTAGATAGTTAGGCCGTTTACAAAGCCAAAAATCAGTACATGAAGTGGTTGTGGCACATATCAATCGGCATGGGGCCAAGATGCTCGGCCGGTTAGATTAATAAATCTACCCTTGCCCCAGCCAGTGCATGGACTTCAAGGCATTCTCCCGTAATTGTCATGTAGATAATTAGACCGTTTAAAAAGCCAAAAATTAGTGCATGGAGTGGCTGTGGCACATATCAATCGGCATGGGGCCAAGATGCTCGGCTGGTTAGATTAATAAATCTACCCTTGCCCCAGCCAGTGCATGGACTTTAAGGCATTCTCCCATAATTACCGTTTAGATAATTAGGCAGTTTTAACAAGCCAAAAATTAGTGCATGGAGTGGCTATGGCACATATCAATTGGCATGGGGCCAAGTTGCTCGGCCTGTTAGATTAATAAATTTGCCCTTGCCCCAACTAGTGCATGGACTTCAAGGCATTCTCCCATAATTGTCGTTTAGATAATTAGGTCATTTTAACAAGCCAAAAATTAGTGCATGGAGTGGTTGTGGCAGATATCAATCAGAATGGGGCCAAGATGCTCGGCCGGTTAGATTAATAAAGATGCCCTTGCCCCAGCCAGGGCATGGACTTCAAGGCATTCTCCCATAATTGCCGTTTAGATACATAGGCCGTTTTAACAAGCCAAAAATTAGTGCATGGAGTGGCTGTGGCACATATCAATCGGCATGGGGCCAAGATGCTCGGCCAGTTAGATTAATAAATCTGCCCTTGCCCCAACAAATGCATGGACTTCAAGGCATTCTCCCATAATTACCGTTTAGATAATTATGCCGTTTTAACAAGCCAAAAATTAGTGCATGAAGTGGCTGCAGCACATATCAATCGGCATCCGTCGTTTGGAGACTGCCAAAAGCATTAATGAAATTGCCTCGGGGTCGCTGCATACCTACGAATAAATGGGGTGAGTTCGTGCCAATGGGTCCACTTATTCTTAATCAGACTCGATTTGAACTAGCTTGGGGCGAGGGTGAATGTCAAACAGGCTGTTCTTCAACAGCAGAGGAGAGGGACGAACGCTGGCTGAGCTAGATACTGCAATGAATCACAGCAGTGAGCCTACATGTGCGGGAGGAAGGACATCCAAGGAAAGTGAAAAACGTCCACTTTCAAGCCGTCAAAGCAGATCACCCCGAAGAGAGAAGCATCAACGGGGAAGCTCCCCTCGACCACGACCAAGGAATGAGTCAGACGCGACGCCACGACCATTGAGTTTTGCAGTGTTCGTGGGGAATAAACCGATGACTGAGGCAGATTCCATCATCAATGATCCGGGTGTAGCAGTTGAGTTCGCTCGACAGATCTTTCCACCGGAAGTCCAACAATCGATGGTTAGACGACGAGATTTTGAAGTGTTTCGAGAAGGTATTCATGGGGCGGTGAAGGGGTTGTACACCACCTAGGAAATCGGCATGCGTCTGCGCGCCGTGCGGCGAGAGATGGAGAAAATGGACGAGCGGGTCCGCAGTTCGGAGGCTCGTACGGAGAAAGCTGAGGGTGAGCTTAGGGAGCTTAGGAAGGTTAAAGTCGCCAATCCGCATGTGGCCGGTCAATCTAACCCGATTGTGGACGAGAGGGTGACCCAACGGCTATCGAGTCATGCCATCGCCGACCGAGATACGGCAAACATGTTTGCCGTAGAAAATGCGAGGGCCAAGGGTTACGAGCAGGGCTTCCATGCTGGTCGGAAGGTTGGGATCGACAAAACGAAAGAGAGACCTGCTGAGGAGGTCTGCCGATGGGAGAATCGGGGTTTTAAGCATGGTTGGATCGAGGCTCTTCAGGTCGCGGAGGCTCTCCGAGCAAAGGGTGTCGATTCCAACTTCTGTGGCCTGGATCATCGTGATCATTTGCCCTTTTCCGCCTTTGAAGTTGAAAAGAGCGATGATGAGGGCGACGCCGAATAAAAATATTCGTTGTAATGTTCAAACGCGGATCGCGTCTAGAATTATGTAATTATTGGTTGGTCGAATAAAAAGAAGAATTTTATTTTCAATGTTTTGTTATAATTTTTGTTTGGCACACTCGTGCTTGCATGTGTTTTATTATATAAATGTTTGAATAAACGTATCTCAGACGCGTAAATGGACATTGATCGGCCTGATTTAATCGACATCATTGTGTTACGCACGGCTCGAAGGCTTAATTGGCCCAATGACGTCATTCGCCGATGGGGCTCCGCTAATCATGATATCCATGATGGGCGCTCCGAATCCGAAGGCTTTAACGGCCCAAAGACATCATTCGCCGATAGGTCTCCGAATCCGAAGACTTTTTTGGCCAATCGTGATATCCACGGAGGGCGCTCCGAATCCGGAGGCTTTAACGGCCCAAAGACGTCATTCACCGATGGGGCTCAGAATTCGGAGGCTTTAATTTGGCCAATCATGATATCCACGAAGGGCGCTCCGAATCCGGCAGCTTTAACGGCCCAAAAACATCATTCGCCGATGGGGCTCCGAATCCAGAGACTTTTATTTGGCCAATCGTGATATCCACGAAGGGCGCTCTAAATCCGGAGGCTTTAACGGCCCAAAGACGTCATTCGCCGATGGGTCTCCGAATCCGGAGACTTTATTTGGCCAATCGTGATATCCACGAAGGGCACTCTGAATCCGGAGGCTTAAACGGCCCAAAGACGTCATTCGCCGATGGGGCTCCGAATCCGGAGACTTTAATCGGAACATCTTCGAACTAGATTCTGTAGTAGGTGAATGGAAATCTTTGTATTACAGAAAAAGAGATATACATGGCGAACAGTTCGGAACAAGCATCATGTCCCACAAGTTGGGTTAATGATAAAATTTGTGTAAATGCGTGAAATTCCAAGGTCGTGGCAGACTCCTTCCTGACATGTCTTTGAGCCGATATGCCCCTGCTACAGTGATCGAATCGATCTAATAAGGGTCGTCCCAGTTAGGACCCAATTTTCTATCGGCCGGTTTCCTGTCAGCTGGGAGCACCTTTTTCAGGACCAACTATCCTGGTATGTAGCGGTGCAGCTGAACGCGTTGATTATACGACTTTGCCAGCTGCTGCCGGTACCATGCCATGGACGCAAGGGCTCGGTCTCTTCGTTCTTCTATTAGAATCAAATCCAAAGCCAGCATCATGTTGTTTCGGCCCGTATCAAAATCTTGCGACTTGAGTGTCGGATGGCCGATCTCTAGGGGTAAGATTGCCTGGGTTCCAAAGCATAAGGCAAACGGCGTTTCTCCAGTCGATCTTCTCAGTGTAGTTCGATGAGCCCACAGTACACTCAGCAATTCTTCGACCCATTTGCCTTTGGCTTTCTCCAGCCTCTTCTTGATGCCGTCCAAGATGGATTTATTAGAGGCTTCGGCTTGGCCATTGCTTTGGGGGTAAGCCGACGTAGAAAAGTAAGGTCGAATACCATATTTGCTGCACAGCTCTCGGTATACCCCACAATCAAACTGTGTGCCATTGTCTAAGATAAGAGCTCTGGGAATGCCGAATCGTGTTATGATGTTCCTCCACACAAAGTGCTTAACGTCAGTATCTCGAATGTGTGTTAATGCCTTCGCTTCGATTTATTTCGTGAAGTAATCTGTTGTGATGATCAGGTATCGCTTGTTCCCTGGGGCCCTCGGCAATGGTCCTACGATATCAAGCCCCCACTAGGCGAACGACCAAGGACTGGTGATAGAGTTCAACTCTTCAGCAAGCAGATGGTTTAACGGGGAGAATTTCTGGCACTGTTCACACTTTTTTGCATAACACTCGGCGTCCGCTCTCATTGTCGGCCAATAATACCCCTGCGTTATAGCTCGATGGGCCAAAGAGCGTCCACCAGAATGGGCACCACAACTACCTTCGTGTATCTCAGTCAGTAGCTCCCCGACTTTGTCCAAGTGCACACATTCCAAATATGGGCCAGAGAGTGACTTTTTATAAAGCCTTCCTTGCGGATCCAAGTAGTAGCGCATGGCTTTGTTTCGCAGCTTGTGTGCCTCTTTCTTGTCCTCTGGGAGTTGTTCAGAAGATAGGAATGCAACAATGGGATCCATCCAACTTGGTGCAGATTCTATAACGTTGATTTGGACTTCCTCCGAAGGGCCAATGCTTGGCTCTGGGATGAATCCTACTTCGATGGTCCATTTAATCTCTAAGTTGATTGCGGAGGCTAGGCAAGCCAAGGCATCTGCATGGGTGTTCTGATCACGTGTTATCTGGTTCAACTCATGATGGTCAAATTTTGCCAACAGGGAATTGGCCGTTTTCATGTAGGCCACCATACAGTCGTTTCTTGCCGCGTACTCCCCCTTTAGCTGATTGATCACCAGTTTTGAGTCGCAAAACACAAGCAGATGCCGAGCACCGAGAATATACGCATTCCGCAAACTGGCTAAAAGGGCTTCGTATTCGGCTTCGTTATTTGATGCTTCGAAGCCGAGTTTGACGGCCTACTCAATTATTGCGCCGTCGGGGCTTATGATTACAAGTCCAGCTCCACTGCCCCGCTGATTGGACGATCCATCACAATACAATTGCCAGATGTCCCCAACATAAATCCTCCAGTTCGGCTTCGGTCGAATTTCATCTAACTTGAAGTCGGCGACATCAAACTTGAAGTCGGCAAGGTCCCCAGTAAATTCAGCGATAAAGTCGGCAAGCACCTGTCCCTTGATTGAGGTTCTGGGTAGAAATTGAATACCGTACTGGCCAAGTTCTAAAGCCCACTTTGAAACACGTCCAGATGCTTCCGTACTGTGTAGTACTGATCGATGCTATGCCCCTGGAAGTAATGTATGAGCTTCCTTGCCGCCATAACTAGGGCTAGGATGAGCTTTCCAGCAGAAGGTAGCGTGTTTCGGCGTCAACCATTGCCTTGTTCACATAATACACTGGTCGCTGCTCCCCCAGTTCTTCCTTTATCAATATGGCGCTGACGGCTCGGTCAGAAATTGTCAGGTACAAAATGAGCGGGTCGCCAGCAGAGGGTGTTGTCAAGAGTGGTACTGAGCGGAGGTAGGTCTTCAGGCCGTTGAAAGTGGCTTCGCACTCGGCGGACCATTAAAAGGCCTTGCCCTACCGTAGTGTATGAAAGAATTGTCGGCAGCGATTTGTGGACCGGCTGATAAACCTGTTGAGTGCGGCAGCCATCCCCATCAACTTTTAACCTCCTTTACTGAATGAGAGGAGGCGAGCTCCAGGATTGTTGTGATTTGCCTTGGGTTGGCTTCGATTCCTCTGTGGTGGACAATGTAGCCCAAGAATTTGCCAGAGCCGATACCAAACGCACATTTCGAAGCGTTCAACTTTATTTCATATTTGCATAGGATGCCGAATGTCTCTTCCAGATCGGCTATATGATTCTGCTCTTCTTTAGACTTGACCACCATATCGTCAATGTACACTTCCATAGTTTTGCCGAGTTTCTCCTGAACATAGTGGTGACCAGTCTCTGGCAGGTTGCCCCTGCATTCTTCAACCCAAAAAGCATTATCTTATAGCAATAGATTCCTCTTGGGGTGAGGAATGCAGTTTTCTCTTGGTCCTCTGGATGCATAGCGATTTGATGATAACCTCTATATGCATCAAGGAAGCTCATACGCTGATGGCGCACCGTAGCATCTACAGGCTGGTTTATCCTGGGATGAGGAAAACAATCCTTTGGGCAGGCTTTGTTTAGGTCCGTGAAGTCGACGCACACTCACCAAGTTCCATTTTTCTTCTTCACCACCACTGTATTAGAGAGCCATGTAGGGTAGGTCACGTCCCTAATTGCCCCGGCGTCAAGCAGCCTGTCAACCTCCTCAACAACGGCGGCAGTGTGCTCTGCGGCTGACAACCAGCTTTTCTGAATGATCGTCTTGCACTTAGGATCGACATTCAAATGGTGCTGTGAAACTGACGGATCTATACCCGGCATCTCGTACGGAGTCCATGCAAAGACATCGAGGTTGCTGAGTAGGAAAGATATTAGCTGCTATCAGTCAGCCTGATTCAAGGAGGTGCCGACCATGAAGAACTTGTCTGGGCTTCCATCGATTTGAACTCGTTCTATGTCTTCCGTTGCCTTTTCATTTGGGAGCCGCCCAACATCGTCGAAGCTTTCCCGATCCGGCAACTCAATGGAATTCACCTGTAGTTCCTTTGGCGTTTTCTCAGCAAGGAGACAACATGCTTGTGTCGATTTCTTGGAGCCATGGATTTGTTCAATACCGCATTCTGTCAGGAAGTGGAGCAGCTGATGATAGGTGTTGGGCACGGCTTGCATAGTATGCAACCAGGATCGCCCCATGATGAGATTATACGGCGACGGCAGCTTGACCACCAAGAATCCCACATCCACTGTTCGGGAACCTGCTCGAACGGGAAGCTGATTTTGCCCAACGGGTACTCTGGATTGGCATTGAAGCCGAATAGTGGATAAGGGGCCGGAGAAAGATCTGATTCGGAGAAGCCGAGTTTGGTGAATGTCTTGTAGTACATAATTTCCGATGTGCTCCCTGGATCAATGAGTACGCGCTCAACTGTGAATCGGTTTAGCGTAACTCAATTACCAAGGGATCAATGTGGGGCAGTGTTACTCCGGCCAAATCCGAATCATCAAAAGTGATAACCTCGGCTTCATGGGGCCGTTTAGCTGGAGTGAGTTTCTCTTAAGGGTTAGACTTCGACTGAATCGCGTGCACCGCCGATGACATTGGCAGGTTGTATATCATGTGGATCACGCGAGGCGAATGTGAATCCTCTGTCAATGCTATTGCTTTGGTTGGGTTGCGTATTCGGACGTACTGTTGTAGCCGGCCATCTTGTACCAATTTACCGTTGTACAAGGTAAATGAAGGTGCTTTGAATTTCTTGGGTAGCCCTGCCTTTGCAATCCGTCGTACAAAAGGATCATGTTGATCATCATCTGAGCTGTTTCTTCTTTGCTTACGCCTTGTACGGGGACTCTTTTCAGAAGAACTGGAAATTTCAGATCGTCCCTTCTTCTTGGGCTCCGAGGATAATGAGTTGGAGTTGCTATCAGTATCTTGTTGTCGGGCTCGAGATCGTCGACCAGCTGCCCTCACGGGTCGTTCCGGGCCTTGGTATGCAGCTTGTTTAGACTTCGCCACCTCCAAGGCCAAATCCTGACGGAGATGTTCGTTCTCTGCGATCATGTTCTCTAATCTTTGTTCGTTTTGCTTTGCTTGTTCCAAGATCGCTTGCATTGCTTTGTGCTCCGAAGTCAAGGGTGAGGCAAAATTCAAGGCACGTCTTGCGACGATAGTCTCTGTTCCAAGCAAGTTTGTTGGAGTGGTTTCATTTTGCGGTATAGGGTCGACAGTGACTGTTGGAGGATCTTCCGTCACGCTCACCATGGATGTGCTTGAGTATTCCCACAGACGGCACCAGTTATGGAGAAGTGGTTTGGAAATACTCTTCTAATCCTGGGGAACGCTTGTGATCCTCTTCTAGTCACCTGAAAAGGAATAAACACTCCGATCGGGGGTGCCGGAATTAGCACTCTGACGGACAAGTCAGTCTCAACGCTCAAGAATGCAGGTATTCTAAGTTTAGTACAACAATTCTCACATACCTCCTTCTGGCTGATGTTTCTTCTATTTATATCTTTTCTTCTTTGGGCCTCGGGATTAGATCCATTTCCCACCTCATATTCGGCACATTTTATAATAGACCGATCTTCACTCGGCCCCTTGCTTAATCGGTTATTTGGCCGAGTAGGGTTGGATTTGAGCTTTCGAGCTAATTGTCGAGTGCTTCGAATCTCGACTCTCCCAGATCCGACTATCCAAAATCTCTACGACTCCCAATTCTCGGCCCCCACACATGTCGTTTACATTTCGCCCCTGCCTGCGGGCGCATCTCTTTGTTATCTTGCCTATTTGTCTAAGTCTTCGGCCTTGTCAAAAATAGGTCGTCTCTGGGCTTTGACATTCACTCATGTCACTTCTTGACTTTCGAGTTCTGTCAAAGAGGGGCAACTGTAGGCACCCCATTTTTGATCGACCTTAAGACTCAGACGTCATCGATTGAGCGCTCGGTGATAGTGCATGTTTGTGCGAGTTTCGAGTTTCTAGAATTTTTGGTCGAGTGCCTTGCCTCCGGGCCTCTAAACTCTTTGTGTTTTGGCTCGATTTGTGGACCAAGCTTTGTTTTCCTCGCCTGGAGGGCGAGAGAGGTCCGTAGACCACTTTCTGTGGTCGTAGACGACTTTTCCCTCTGGAAGGCCAGTTCCCGGAGCCTTCGGCCGAGCGCCTTGTCTTGCTTCCCTTTTCGTTTGGTTTTGAACCAAACCTTGTTTTACCTTCCCTTCTGTAGACCACCTTTTTGTGGTCGTAGACCACTTTTCCTGCTTGGAGCCTAGTTTTCGATTTTCAGAGCCTTCGATCGCGCGCCTTGTCTCAGGACCGCTTAACATTCCCCTCTTGGCTTGGTTTTCGAACCATGCCTTGTTGACCTTGCCTAGAGAGACACTGTGGTCTGGGAGACCACTTTTTGTGCTCGTAGACTACTTTTCCCTCGTAGACCTCTTTTGGTGCCCGTAAACTAGTTTTTGGGGCTTCCGGCTACGCACCTTGTCCCTCGGACTCTTGTCTTGCATCCTTTTTGCTTTCTTTTTGGCACAAACCTTGTTTTCCTTGCTTTGAGGGTGGAATGAGGGTTGGAGACCAATTCTTCACCTTGGAGACCACTTTTCCTGCCTACCTGCCAGCCAGTTTTCTGGTCAGCCAACTGGTTTTCTTGGTCTTTGGTCCACCAAAAGTGATCGGCCACCACACCATTGGCTTGCTTTCATTGTGCAGACCACCTCTCCCCCACTGCCGACCATTTTCTTCCATGGAAGACCACTTGTGGTGGTCGGCCGACCACTTCATTCATTTAATAAAAAATATACCTCTCCTTTCATTTGATATCAATTTAATGAAACGACTGAAATATTATTTTCACTATACTTTTATCAAATTTAAATTTGATAAAATATATGAAACTGAATTGAAAATGGCTTTACAAAGCATGCCAAGATTAAATAATTCTTAAAATCTATGATGAGTTTTATGCTTTTACTAGGCAGATAACAATTTTAATAGAAGACACGATGGATTTAAATAGTAAGCTTGAGGAACTTTGACGCTAGCTCTTGTTTTCCACAATGCAGATTGAACCAACAATCTTAAACTTTCATGCTAATGCGATCACTTGATGCTGTCCACGCATTATTAATCGGTTTTGAATCTCTTTCAGCTGCAGCCTTTTTAATTAAAAGCTGGGGGATTAGTTTTGAAGTTTAATATATTTATGTGCTTTTCAAAAATTCTTTTTTTTTTCTTTATTATATATATATTTTTAAATTTGATCATTTTTTTTGGTAAATTACAAATACACTTTCTGAAGTTTGATTAAAATATAAATCGCCCCTATAGTTTTGAAAATTACATGCTATCCTTGGAGGTTTCTAATTTCATAACAAATTACATTTTTCATTAATAAATCATCAAGTCAATTAACAGTTTTTAATGATGTTGAAAATATGTTTAAATTAATAATTTAGGTAATTTTATTATTGTATATAAGAGTAATTATGAATTTTATTTTTTTAGTCAATTCTATTAAATAAATTTTTTTAATGAAGGAATATTTATAATTTTTTAAATTATAAAAAATAATTTATATTTTGTAGTTGTAATTTACCACTTTTGTAAGAACTTTTGGAGATTTTCTGACATAGAAATCAAATAAATATATATATAAAACTAAATAAAATGGCCTAAAAGTGTTTCCCAAACGGCTACCTGATTGGTATGAAACACCTGGTTATAGCATTAATCTTGTTGAGAATGAGGGGCGGCGCCACATCATGTTGGTGGTATTCAAGTTATTTGTATTTGAGAAACATGTTTTGAGATAAAAAGTATGAAAATTTGTTTAGTTTGGTTTTTTTTTAAAAAATATTTTGAAAAATTATTTTGAGAGAAAATTTTGGAAAAAGTGATTGATTTGATGTGTATAAGAGAGAGATTTGTTTGGAAAATTTGTAAACCAAACAAGTTTTGGAAAAAAAATTTGAAAAAATTTGTTTGGTTTAATTACTTTTAAAAACTTATTTGTAAAGAATTTTTTCTAAAAATTTTTAAGAAACATAAACCAAACAAGGCCTAGCAGGAGCATGAAGATTGTTGATTCAATCTGCATAGTGAAAACAAAAGCAAAAGTCACAAGTTATAGATACAAGACTTTTAACTTTAAGGTCAAGTTTGGGAAGATCTAAAAAAATTAAAAAGTCAAAAAGTTATTCAAAAAGCTAAAAAGTTAACATTATTTATCAAAAGTCAACAATTACGGCTGCACAACTCCCAATTCAAATTTTTCCCTACAAATCAATTTTTACAATTTTTTATTACACATTTTTCAATAAAAAGTCAAAAAGTTAACCCAAACATCCATATTTTTAACCTCAATTTTTTAGTCCAAAAAGACAAAAAGTGCACTTTTTTAGTCTTCCCAAACTTGGCCTAAGTGTAAGAGGGTTCTTTGAGATATCTTAAATAAATATATTTTTTGATTTTTTTAGATTATAAAGTTGAGGAAAAAAATATAATTATTTGAGATAATCTTTTGACATTTTATAAAAAAAATGTGTATTAAAAAATTATATAATTTAATGTATAGGATAAGGTAAAGAAGAATAGGCAGGCCTTAAAGCAGAGTAGTAGGAGACTAAGTGAAAATGTTATGCTTGCCTCATTTTCGGGTATTGTATTAGATGGTGATGTTCGGCCCGTGGGGGCTCACCACGGGTCTCGTTTTGGTAATCGGAACCGTTCAATGTGTAGAACTCGTCGAGTACTATATACATGCAAAACATCACGTTGATCGGATATCGATAGCTATCTGATCAGATTAATTTTTTGCCAACCGTTAACTATAAGACCATCCATTTTTTTATACAAAACTGATTTGATCATATAGTTAGTGATATTCGATCAATGTGATTTTTTACAGGCATATAGTACTCGACGAGTTCTACATATTAAACGATTCAGATTATCCAAACGGGACCCATGATGGGCCCCCATGGGCCAAACAGTATCGTCCTTAAGCTTGCATCCGCCTGTGTAATTTGTTCTCACCAAAGTTAGGTAAAGGTAACTCACGTTAGAGTGAGTTGTATATTTTTTGTGTAAAAATAATTTTTTTATAATTTTTTTTTTGGTAAATAGTGATGACTTTTTAACTTTTTTAATAATTTTTTCACTTTTTATCTTTTTTTTTGAAGATACCAAACCAGGCTTTAATTTTTTAATGTGAAAAAAGGCATCTTAGCAATTTTTAGTGAATAAAATCCCTAGATTTAATTTTTAAAGAGTTTAAGGCCTTGTTTGGTAATAAGTAATTTTAGTAATTTTTTGATTTTTTATAAAAAGATATACAAAAAAAAAACGAAAGAGTGATGTGACAACTGATAATAATTTTTTGACTTTTTGACTAAAACACGTAATTGCCAAACAAGACCTAAGTACACATTCTTTACTAGTATTATAATTATGGACAAATTTATCCTTTGATGTATTTAATTTTTAGTTACATTGTGTTTGGTTGGGAGATTTGGAAAGGATTTGAAAAATGAAAATGAAAAGTTAGGTGAAATGTGAATAAAATACATATTTTACCTAGTTTTACACATATTTTTCATTTTTTTTTTCCAAATCCCTTATCAAATCTCTCAACCAAACACAATGTTAACGATTTTGGGTAAATTACATTGACACCCCTTGAAGTTTGGGTTTAATATTGATTCTCCATTCACATTTTAAAAATTACAATCCTCTCCCCATGATTTAAAGTAGGGGTGAGCATGGTCCGGATTGATTCGAATTATAATAAAACTAAAACCAATCCGTTATCTATGGTTCTTGGCAAATTGGAACCAATCCAATCCGTTTAAATCGTGGAACCAATCCGAACCAATCCGTTTAAACACGGATTAGATCGATTTAAGACCACAGATTCACATAATTAAATAACAAAAAAAAAAGAAAATTTTAATTTCATAAAAACATAAATATAGCATCAAACAAAAGCAATAAAACTAGATACACATTACACAAAGTAGAGTTCTCCTCTGTATTAAACCTAAACATAGCATCAAACAAAAGTAATAAGAAAACTAGTTTAACTTTTATATCAAATAAGAAATGATATTATGTTGGAGGGTCTATAATATAAATATAGACTACTTATATACTGTCCGGATCAGTTTCAATCTGGAATTATGGGGTTCAATCCGAAACCGATCCGTGACCTACAGATTTTTAAATTTCTAATCCCGAACCGAACTACGAATTCAAAAAATCAATCCAAACTTACCGAATTAGACTGAACCAATACGAATTATACGAATTTCTTGCCCAGCCCTAATTTACAGTCAACATACAAATCACTCTCCCTGTTAGTTTACCGTTAAATAAATTACCATCTTTTGCTTATGTTAGCCATTAATTTTTTTTTATACCAATTTTACCCTCATTTGTTTCCCTTTCTTATTGTATTTCCTTATTCTCTTCGTATAAGCATCTGACACACATCAATCATATTTTATGAACCACCTAGTTACATATACCAAATCAACTAACAGAGCAAATAAAAAAGAAGGGTCATTCTACACTATCACAGAGAAGTAATAACTAAATATTATAGTTAATTATTTTGATCATAATTAAAATAATATAATAAATTATAATTAAAAGCATAATGAGTTAAAAATAACATCATAATTAACACTACAATAAATATTAACAAAAAAAATCACAAATGTTATAATTGGAGAATATAGTACATACCTTAAAATATATAGAGTGTGTATTATAAAGTATGTGTTTTATTTATATTTCATTTTTGAAAAATTTTATAATACCCACCCCATTTCTCTTTTGTTTGCATTTCATTTCTTCCATCATTAGTCAGTTCTTTCAAAGCCATGGCATGTTTTTTTAACCCAAACCCAGAAAACATATCTCCATCTCTCAATCTCAGGGAGTTAATTAATAATTTAATATATGTGTATGTGTGTAAGAATTTATATATACACCAAATAACTGAACAAAACAGAATTGAACGTTAAGACTGTCTTGTTTGACCTACACTATTTTAGTACATCTTTTTATCTTATTTATGTCACATCACTTTTTATTGGGGTCATATTATTTTTCTATCATATTGTACATCTTTTCATAAAAAGTCAAAAAAATATAATTATTTAAATTATTCCAAATAACAATTGAAACTCTGAAGCTCAAAAGAGAACATATTGATGTTAGATAATGTCTCAATGGGACCACATAATTAAATGTGGTGTTATCATTTATAAGAAGCCTACAATTTAAGTGATTCAATTTAGTTAATAGGCTTAAGGGTATATGTGTTATGGACCTAATGTGTAGATACTAGTTGTATAATTTCTATTTCTATGAGGGGCAGAAATAGAAATTAAAACATATTGGTTAAAGTTGGTTTTCATGCCTTTTGGAATTCCACAACCTTTCAGTTTTGAAAACCAATAAATAGAAATTAAAACCAATAATGGTTAAAGTTGGTTTTCATGCCATTTGGACTTCCACAACCTTTCAGTTTTGAAAACCAATTACAACCTTTAAAAGGTTATGGTCCCTATTCCTTCCCAAGAGTGAAAATAAGAACACTGCCATTTTTTTTTCTCTAAATCCTCTCAAGGAGAAACATAAGGCACCAAAGGGGAAAGGATTAGAAGGCAATAACATAGTCAATATCAAAGGTTTTATTGACAATCAGACGCTTCCGTTTAACCGTTCATCGATGGATTCAGGTAAGTTTTAGTTTTGTTTTCTTGATGATATACATGGTAGATGATCTGAAACATGAAGTTTCATGTTCTGAAATTTATGTTTACAAGTGGTATCAGAGCGGTTATATCATGTGTATTATTAGAATAGATATGCTTTTATTCATCCTATTTAGTTTTCTGGAATCAGATTCTGTTTTTTGTATTTCTGTTTTTCCCTCTGCTGCAAATTCTGTTTTGTTTTCTGGAAATGGAACATAATTCAGATGGGCGGTTCATTTCTCAAATGGATATATTGCATGTGTTAATATATTTATATCATGTATATATTTATTTTTCATGAGGTTTAATTGGTTCTTGGGTGCGTGTGTGGTTTTTTGTATAACGGGTTTGGTTTCTGCACTGTTTTTCATTCAATGTATGAAACAAAGACAAAACCGTGGTTTCTATAAATCAGAATACCATTATGTTCTAATTTTCTTATCACAAATTGATTTGGAGTTTTCTTTTCACTTGATACATGTGATTTGTGGTTTTTTTTTAAAAAAAAATATATATATATATATATATTTGGAACCGTCAATTATATATATATATATATGTATATAATTGGGATTGCTGCAGATTATATAACATATACGGGGTAACAAATTTAGAAATCTTTAAATTTAATGTAATTTCATACAACGTCTACGGAAATTTAATTTTCTAACATTCTCAATATAAGTCAATTCAAACAAGATGTCACAAAAGTGATCTCTCTTGTCTAGATTGTTTTATATGGAATGTTTTGATGTTCATGTATGTGTATCTCATGCGGGTATTTATCGGTCCAAAGACATGATTAAGACTTGGCAGAATTATACACACATTTTGTGGTGATAAACATGTGCCAATTGTCAAGGAAACATAATGTGAATAATAAATCCATCAAAAGATAGATTTGTTATTTGACATAATTTATTGTCAATGTTTGATCATTACAACAAGAATACCACTTACAGTTAATATTACTACCCAAAGGCTTGGTATTAATGTTGTGCTAGGTATCTTGAGATGTTGTCATTAAATTAATTTATTTAGAGATTATCTGTTTGGTTACTTAATGTGAGCATAATTGTTTATTCGTTTTATTTTATTCGGATTTAATGTCGACTACTTCAATCTCTGCCAACATGAACAATGTTCCAATGTTAAATGAAACAAACTTTAAGGACTGGAAAGAGAACATATTGATTGTTCTCGGCTGCATGGACATAGACTTGGCATTAAGGATGCCAAAACCGAATGCTCTCACTGCACAAAGTACTCCTGAGGAAACTGTGTACTTTGAAAAGTGGGATCGTTTTAACAGACTAAGTCTTATGATCATGAAGCGTGGGATTCCAGAAGTCTTTCGGGGTGCAATAACAGAGGATGTTACCGTTGCCGGTGAATTTCTTTCAGAAATTCAAAAGCGTTTTGCTAAAAACGATAAGGCTAAAACAAGCACGCTTTTAGCAAGCTTGATTTCAATAAAGTATAAAGGCAAGAGTAATGTTCGCGAGTACATCATGGAAATGTCTCATCTTGCTTCAAAACTTAAGGCACTGCAAGACCACTTAAGTTATATTGTGACAATAAGTCTACAGTTTTATATTCCAATAACAAGAGGAGCTCGACAAAATCAAAGCATATTGATATCAAGTTCCTAGTTGTAAAAGAAAGAGTGCAGAGTGGACAGATTTCTATAGAGCACATTGGGACAAACTCCATGGTAGCGGATCCACTTACGAAGGGACTACCACCCAAGGTCTTTCATGAGCACACTGCTCAGATGGGTGTTGTTCTATTTGAGAACATTCTGGTTTAGTGGGAGTTTGTCTTTATATTACTGTTTTATGTCAGCCTTGAGTTTTATCTATGTAATTAGATTAATTTTTGCAGAAATGAAATATTCAGTTTATTACACTCTGTTACGTATTGTGAAGTATTGATCTCAATAAAGTTAAGTAGGACCAGTTGGAAATACGCATGTATGGATCACATCACATGTAATTTCCATGCTACGCATCCATGATTGATCAGTTGTATTAGTATACGTGACCATTGGTGGGTCGAGTTACGATTGATGTAACGAAGACCGCTTTGATCCTATATTAATATAGTTAATAGACAAGATTGTTTGGATACCCTCAAGTTATGATAACAAATTTCTGAGCTCACTAAAGTTAAGCATATTTTTCAAGATACATATGTGGTCCAGTGGGAGATTGTTAGATAATGTCTCAATGGGACCACATAATTAAATGTGGTGTTATCATTTATAAGAAGCCTACAATTTAAGTGATTCAATTTAGTTAATAGGCTTAAGGGTATATGTGTTATGGACCTAATGTGTAGATACTAGTTGTATAATTTCTATTTCTATGAGGGGCAGAAATAGAAATTAAAACATATTGGTTAAAGTTGTTTTTCATGCCTTTTGGAATTCCATAACTTTTCAGTTTTGAAAACCAATAAATAGAAATTAAAACCAATAATGGTTAAAGTTGGTTTTCATGCCTTTTGGACTTTCACAACCTTTCAGTTTTGAAAACCAATTACAACCTTTAAAAAGTTATGGTCCCTATTCCTTCCCAAGAGTGAAAATAAGAACACTGCCATTTTTTTTTTCTCTAAATCCTCTCAAGGAGAAACATAAGGCACCAAAGGGGAAAGGATTAGAAGGCAATAACATAGTCAATATCAAAGGTTTTATTGACAATGAGACGCTTCCGTTTAACCGTTCATCGATGGATTCGAGTAAGTTTTAGTCTTGTTTTCTTGATGATATACATGGTAGATGATCCGAAACATGAAGTTTCATGTTCTGAAATTTATGTTTACAATTGATATATAAGTGTAAAATAGTTTTATCGTTCCAAGCAAAGAATATGTGTTTTGACAGAAAAGAGAGACAAAATTCACAACTTGCTAGCTGTATGAACTAGAGGTGATTTGAAAAGGTTTTACCACCCAAAGCTTGACCAAGCAAATGATGGCCCATACAAATTCCAAAACTTCCAATTATTTCCTTGTTTCTAGAGTTGAAGAAAAATTACACGTTTGAAGCTATTAATCGAGTGCATACATTCTATATGGTAGTGTTTGTTTTGAACGATTGGATCATGGGATTGGACTATTAATCCCTCCAAATTAATAGTCTGTTATTTAGTTGAATTTTTTTGCTCCGGACTATTAGTCCCTCATATGAGGGATTATTCTATCCTAGGGGGTTGAGATTATTTCTATGGGATCAAACCCATGGAACTAATGTGTGTAATGTCCATTTTATCCTCATATTATTACTTAGTAAACAATTGAAAAATGGTAAAATAGTCTTTTGAATATTTATAAATTATTTTTTTAGTGTTGTTAATTTAAAATTATATATTAAATATAAATTATAAATTTAATTTAATTAAAAATAATAAATTAAAAATTATGGCCTTATAAATTAAATTGTTTTAGTATTGTTAAAAAATTAAATTTATATATTAAATAAAATTACTTTTTTAGTGTTGTTAATTTAAAATTATATATTAAATAAAAAATATAAAATATAAATTTAATTTAATTAAAAATAATAAATAATAAATTATAAATTATAAATTATAAATTAAAAATTATATATTAAATAAAAATTATAAATTAGAAGGGTAAAATAGTCTTTTGAACATTTATCCTTATCTAGTCCGTCCAACCAAATATTAGATTCACTAAAAATAATCCAATCCAGACATCTAATTCCATAACTAAACAAACCCATAACTAAATAAACATAAGATACAAATACAGTTCAACCAAATAGTCTAGATAGTTCAACTAAATAGTCCGAGGACAATGTATCTCAAGACTAACAGTCCGATGAATTATAATCTCCCTCATCCAGTCCGTTCAAAAAAACATGTGAATTGATATACTCTTACGTGACATTATTGTCTCTAGAGGAGTTCCAAACCCAATTTCTAAGGCTTGGTTTGGCATCTCTTAAAAAAGTCAAAAAGTCGCTATCCTATTTAAGTCACGTCATCTCTCTACCACATTACTTCAAATCCAACTCATATTTTATAAAAAATCAAAAAGTGCACTTATTTAGAACATCGTAAACAACCCAAATCTCTCATGCTCCCTCTTTCATCAAATCAATCACTGGGCACTGTGAGCCACCATGGCCTGTAATCATCGTTGACTGCTCTCAATGAGCTTGCCTTGGGTGGACATCATCTCCACATCTCTCTTACCACCATCTTGCCGTCACTGGCCATCGTCTCTACTTCTTTCCCAATTTTCTATCAACGGTGGAAATGAAATTGTTGTGGATTTGAAAACTGATGATCATCTTTCTCGGATGCTTTGGGAGTTTTGAGATTTGGGTGTTCATGGGTTTGGTGGTTGCTGTGGAAAAGAGCATGGCAGTAGGGTGGAGATTGATATTGATTTGGTAGTGACGGGTTTAGTAGTTATGGTAGAGATGAACATGGTGTTGTGGTAGGATTTGGGAGTTGATGTGTTTGGTGGCAATGAGAAAAAAAAGGGTGGGTTATAGTGGTTTGTTTGAGAGAGAGAGAAGTGGCGAGTTGTAGCTTGGAAAAAAGAGTCAAGAATTAGGGGTAGAGTTACTGAGGGTAATTAGGTAATTTTGTTATAGTGTGTAAGGGTAATAAGGTAATTTCATATTTTTCATCAACTCAGTCAAAAGACAAAAATTGACAAGGAAGAGCAATGTAATTTTTAAAAAGTGAAGGGAGAATATGTATTAAATCCAAACCTTAAGAAGTATCAGTGTAATTTATCCGTACATATTTTATCGACATGAGTGAGCTATGGTATCAGGGAGGGAGAAAAAGATACGGATAGAAAAGGTTTTGTAGACGAAGAGACAATAACATTAGCGCGATGTAAGGTTTGTGGAGATAATGACCATGGTAGTGGTAATAGGAGGGGTATACAGGGATTGCTTCGTGTTCTTGTCCTGAGCATCACTACAGTGAATTTAGTGTGAGCATGTTTGGTTTAATTTTTAGCAAATTAAATGTCAATAATAAAAAATTAGAAATTAAAAGTACCCTACCATATGTTTCTCAATAATAATTGGCACAAATTTTTAAATAAAAGGTTATATATATATATATATTTTTTTTTTAACTGTACCAAACAGTCCATTGTGAATGCTTTTCGTCTATATATTATTTGTAAAATGGTTGCACTTTGTAAAATTGAGAAGAAAATTAAATGTAACAATGACATCATTTTATATGGTCTCAATTAATAAAAAATTGCAAAAGTTATTAGATGAAGAAAACTTATCTCCCACTAATCTAACCAATATAACTCCTACCGTAAAATGAAATTACTCATTAATTAATGATATCATAACATAACATCACCATTATAGCTAATAAGTTATTTATTCGTTGAATTGGTGTGCTAGGGAGTTCAGTTCATTTTCCACTATGATTTGTCATCTTGAGTAGTGGTTGTGATTGGTGTGCTAGGGAGCTTAGTTCATTCTCCACTATGATTTGTCATCTTGAGTAATGGTAGTGATGACATTATCATCTACTTAGCTGGTTGGGGTTTGTGTTGAGTTGCTCCACTATCCTCCTGTCCAGCGAATTGAGAGTGATTTCTGTTGATTATTATTAATTATTTATCTATGCCAGGAATGTGACCTTTGATATTATATATATATATATATGTTTATTTTATTGCAATTTCAATTTCAATTTTGTTTTGAAATAGTTTTTTTTTTTTTTTTTTTTTAAAAAAAAAAAAATCCTAACACAATGATATACGCTTGCAATTTTCTAGACCCCAATTTGGGAAATTGAAATTAAGTACTATAAATCCTTCTACTTTTGATTTTTTTTTTTTTTCATTTAATTTTAGTTTATTTTTGTTTGAAAATACAGTAAAATTTCATTGTCTATGGACTGAGATATTTTATTGTTTGAAGATAGCAAATACAGTTAAATTTTGTCTTTTTTCTTTCTTCAAAATTTTATATTGAACACAAGTCTTATTTGAAAGTTTTCAACCAAAGGATTTCAAAAGTATAACTTTTTTTTTACAAAAAAACATTAGAAGGTATTGAAAAAATTTGAAAACAAATTTAACTGCTAAGAGTATTTTGATAATCTAACTGTTTGTAATACATTTTTTGTCCTTCTCAAAACAAATCTCAGGATCTTATCCTTCTGCCATAAAAATCTCAACAAAATGCTTAAATCCTCCCTGGCATCCATTGAATCAGTGGCTTCACCTGTTAAAGCATATATAGAACTCTGCATAGTTTTAAGAATTATAGGATTTTGGAATGCTTTGTCATTTTTATATAGAAAAATATTATATGGTCAATTCAGGCTTGTTTTAGATAAATTTGCCATTCATACTTGTAGTTAATCCATTATCGCCTCTATAAATAATTTATATGTTCTTTTTAGCTCAAACTTGTCCCAACAATTTTTTAACACGAACCAACTCATTTATTAATGAATTGAGATGTACAAACTTTTAAATCAATATGTTTACGTATTTACTTATGCTTTGAATAGAAATTTAAAAAGAAAAAGAAAAATGAAGAAAAAAAGTAAATTTATATTTCAATCACATTTATCTCATATTTTTTTCTTTTCTTTTCTTTGCCTATTTAAACTCAAATCTATGACTAAAACACAGTTTTAAGTTGTGTTTGATAAAATTGAAAACCAAAAACCGAAAATTAAGTATTAAAAACTAAATACTGAATATTGAATTTTTTAAGCTGAAACATGTTTGATAAAAATTTAAGTGATGAAGTAAAAATAAGTTGTTTGATATGTATAAAATGAAATTTAAAATTTGTTTTTTTCAAATAGTATATTTCAATTTTTATATTGTATGGTTGTGGTAGTTGTGGTGGTGATGATATGATGGTGATGGGAGTTGTGGTGGTGATGGTATGATGGTGGTGCTAGTGGCAGAAATGGCGGTAGCAATGGCATGGTGGTGGTGGTAGCATTGATGGTGGTTGCGGTCGCGGTCGTGGTCGTCGTAGTATCAACGACGGTGATAATGGTGGCATGGTAGCATTGGTGGTGGTGGTGGTGGTGGTAGTTGTAGCGATGGTAGTAATAGTAAAATGATGGTGGTACTTATAAAAACAATGACAATGCTGATGAAGATAGTTATAGTAGGCGACGGTGGTGACGGCATGATGGTGATGGTGGTGGTAGTGGTGGCGAGCGATGGTGGTGGTGGCATGATGGTGGTAGTGACTTTATAGTGGTGTATTAGTATTTATAAATTCAATCAATATTAAGTAAGTTTCATATGATTTAAAATTTCTTAAGTTTTAGCTTTCATTTTAATAGATACTTAAATTTTTAAGTGATATCAATTATGATTATCAAATGAGCTTAATTGATTATCATGTAATACATTTAGTTTTAATTATTGAATCATATTATCAAGCACTCCTTAGTGCCATTCTCAATTATCAGCAAGAAACACTTGATTGCTTATGATACATAACAAAAATGTAATGCCCGATATTTTGATCAATATAATCATCAACCCTTTTTGTTCTTATATCTATCCCACAATAAAAGTTAATATTAAATAAGGACATTTTGATCAATACAATCATCAACACTTTTGGACCATTCAAATTACTTGTGAGGTAAATCTCTAGATATTATAAATAGGCAATAACCCCACGGGTGAAGATACACAATTTCTATATATGAATTTGTACATTAAATATTTTGATAATATCGGAGGATTGACTTGGGCGTTTGAGGGCCCTTGGCTATAGTTGTGGGTGTTTTGTCTTGCAGATAGCGATCGCGTAGTGGTGTTGATCATCTCCTTCGCTGGATTTCTTTATATCAAATATGGATTTTATTTATTTATTCATATCCGTACAATTGGTTGTAAACATAAATTTCAGAACATAAACCTTACACTTTGGATCATTTACCATGTGTATTATCAAGAAATCAAGACAAAATGACATACCTGAATCCATTGATGAATGGTTAAACGGAAGCGTTTGATTGTCAATAAAACCTTAATATTGACTTTGTTAGAGCCTTCTAATCCTTTCCCTTTGGTGCCTTATGTTTCTCCTTGAGAGGATTTAGAAAAACAAAACAGTGTTCTTATCTTTTCACCTTAGGAAGGAATAGGGACCATAACCTTTTAAAGGTTGTAATTGGTTTTCATAACTGAAAGGTAATGAAAACCAATAAATTAACCATTATTGGTTTAAAACTGAAAGGTAATGAAAACCAATAAATTAACCATTATTGGTTTTAAAACTGAAAGGTAATGAAAACCAATAAATTAACCATCATTGGTTTTAAAACTGAAAGGTAATGAAAACCAACTTTAACCAATATGTTTTAATTTCTATTTCTGCCCCTCATAGAAATAGAAATTATACAACTAGTATCTACACATTAGGTCCATAACACATATACCCTTAAGCCTATTAACTAAATTGAATCACTTAAATTGTAGGCTTCTTGTAAATGATAACACCACATTTAATTATGTGGTCCCATTGAGACATTATCTAACAATCTCCCACTGGACCACATATGTATCTTGAAAAATGTGCTTAACTTTAGTGAGCTCAGAAATTTGTTATCATAACTTGAGGGTATCCAAACAATCTTGTCCATTAACTATATTAATATAGGATCAAAGCGGTCTTCGTTACATCAATCGTAACTCGACCCACCAATGGTCACGTATACAAATATAGCTAAATGACATAGATCAATCATGGAAGCGTAGCATGGAAATTACATGTGATGTGATCCATACATGCCTATGTCCAACTGGACTGATCATACTTCTTACCATATCCTTAAGAGTCCGGTTTCGTCTCTCAGATACACCATTCATGCTAGGTGATCCTAGCATGGTGTATTGTGGGACGATTCCACATTCCTCCATGTATTTTGCAAACGGTCCTGGACGTTGTTCACCTGATCCATCATATCTTCCATAGTATTCACCACCACGGTCAGACCTGACACTTTTAATCCGTTTGTTGAGTTGTAACTCAACTTCGGCCTTAAATCTTTTGAATACGTCCAAAGACTGTGATTTCTCATGGATAAGAAATAGATACCCATATCTGGAATAATCGTCTATGAATGTGATAAAATATTGTTGACCATTCCAAGACGCCATAGGGAATGGGCCACAAATGTCCGTATGAATTAGTTTTAAGACATCTGCAGTCCTATGGGCACCATATTTCTTTATTTTGGTCTGTTTTCCCTTGATACACTCAACACAGACATCAAAATCTGAAAAATCAAGAGAGTCCAAAATTCCATCAGACACAAGGCGCTCAACTCTAGATTTAGAGATGTGACCTAGGCGTTTGTGCTATAATGAGGCTGAATTTTCCTTAGTTAATTTACGCTTTGTACCTCATGATTCCACGTGCAAGGTTGCATTATAAGATGCAATAGTTTCGAGCAAATATAGATTATCAAACACATTAAGTAAACCAGTACCAATAACATTGGAATTAATAGACATACTAAACTTCATATTTCCAAAAGAACAATAATATCCCAATTTGTCCAATATAGAAACAGAAATTAAATTCCGTCTAAAGGACGGTACAACAAAAGTGTCTAATAAATCCAAATAATAACTAGTTTTCAGTAATAATCTAAAGTGCGCTATTGCCTGCACTTCTATTGACTTGCCATCACCCACAAAGATGTATCTTTCAGCATCAGTTGGCTTTCGGTAGTTCAGGAAGCCTTGCATAGAAACACATATGTGAGTAGTAGCACCAGAATCTACCCACCAAGTGTTTCTTGGTACTGAAGCTAAATTTATTTCAGAACAGACCAAAACATGAAATGGACCTTTCTTTATACGCCAGGCGACGTATTTGGCACAATCCTTCTTTTTGTGTCCGGGCTTGCCACAAAAGAAACAACCATCCTGCGTTTTCTGTTTCTTTGGTTCCGGACCCTGAGGAATAGCAACTTCCTTTCCCTTATGCGTTCTTTTGCCCGTATGCTTGGAGGTGCTTGCTAGATGAGCACTTTCAGTCCTTTCTTGCTTCAATCTCTCTTCCTCTTGCACACAAAATGAAATGAGCTCATTGAGAGTCCATTTCTCCTTCTGGCAGTTATAACTGACCTTAAATTGGTTAAATTGTGCAGGAAGAGAGATGAGAACTAAATGCACGAGCAAATCATCAGATAGGTCGAGCTTTAGTGCCTTAAGTTTTGAAGCAAGATGAGACATTTCCATGATGTACTCGCGAACATTACCCTTGCCTTTATACTTTATTGAAATCAAGCTTGCTAAAAGCGTGCTTGTTTCAGCCTTATCGTTTTTAGCAAAACGCTTTTGAATTTCTAAAAGAAATTCACCGGCAACGGTAACATCCTCTGTTATTGCACCCCGAAAAACTTCTGGAATCCCACGCTTCATGATCATAAGACTTAGCCTGTTAGAACGATCCCACTTTTCAAAGTACACAGTTTCCTCAGGAGTACTTTGTGTAGTGAGAGCATTCGGTTTTGGCATCCTTAATGCCAAGTCTATGTCCATGCAGCCGAGAACAATCAATATGTTCTCTTTCCAGTCCTTAAAGTTTGTTCCATTTAACATTGGAACATTGTTCATGTTGGCAGAGATTGAAGTAGTCGACATTAAAGCTGAATCGAAAAGAAAATAAAAGGAATAAACAATGATACTCACATTAAGTTACCAAACAGATAATCTCTAAATAAATTAATTTAATGACAACATCTCAAGATACCTAGCACAACATTAATACCAAGCCTTTGGGTAGTGATATTAACTGTAAGTGGTATTCTTGTTGTCATGATCAAACATTGACAATAAGTTATGTCAAATAACAAATCTATCTTTTGATGGATTTATTATTCACATTAGGTTTCCTTGACAATTGGCACATGTTTATCACCACAAAATGTGTGTGTAATTCTGCCAAGTCTTAATCATGTCTTTGGACCGATAAATACTCGCATGAGATACACAGACATGAATTTCAAAACATTCCACATAAAACAATCTAGACAAGAGAGATCACTTTTGTGACATTAAATTAACCATTATTGGTTTTAAAAGTGAAAGGTAATGAAAACCAACTTTAACCAATATGTTTTAATTTCTATTTCTGCCCCTCATAGAAATAGAAATTATACAACTAGTATCTACACATTAGGTCCATAACACATATACCCTTAAGCCTATTAACTAAATTGAATCACTTAAATTGTAGGCTTCTTATAAATGATAACACCACATTTAATTATGTGGTACCATTGAGACATTATCTAACATTGGTGTCGTCTGTGAGAATGACTAATTCAACGAAGAAGACAACTATCATAGATTATGAAGCTTTCTAGCAATTGCAATCCACAATCAACAATGCTATTAATTCGCAAAAATGGACACTCCATGTTCATATACACTTTCAGGATCAATGATTGGACTTTATCTTCTTACTATATGAAGAACCAAATGACCAGCATTTAAACAAAAAGTTCAACTAGCTTGCGATTGCTGAAGAGGAGCACCATTAGAAGCAACGAATTAAACACTATCACGCAATAAACTCGGTGATCAAGGTCAACGTGCTGCAACTTGGAATCCCATGACGAAGATATTATTAGCAACTATTATGTCGAATCTTTATTATCTGCGGAGCACGGAGTTTATGCACTATTATTCCGACCACGAATATATGGAAGGTCAATTATTATATTAGATTTTTATTAACTATGGAGTATGAATTTTATGTACTATTATTCCCAGCATGGAAATATTATTATTTCATGGATTTTATGCATTGAGCTATGAGATATTACAATCAATTATTGGATTTTTAATATCAACGGAGTACGGAGTTTATGCACTATTATTTTAACCATGAAGATATCGAGTAATAATTATTACAACGAATTTTTATACGGTCATGGAGGTATTATTATTATCCACGGAGCATGAAATTTTATACCGAAGTGGATGTAGATTGTTATTTTGGTCTGATATGCCACTGAACCTAAATAAAGATAGTTATTTTGGTTAGATATGTTGCTGGATTTAGAATATGTTGCTGGATTTAGAATATATTTGAATTAATTGTTTAGGTCAAATATGCTGAGATGAAGTCGGCTCTTTATAGATCATGGGGGCAAGACGAATTACATTACCTCTTGATTAAAACTTGGAAAATCTTTGCCGAGCGGGTTTTGCTCGGCAAAGTAGGTTGGTAGGTTTGAAAAATTTTGAAAATATTTGCCGAACAGCATTTTGGTCGGCAAAGTAGGTTGGTAGGTTTGACTAACTTGGAAATCTTTATCAAGTGGGTTTTGCTCGACAAAGTTAGTTGACAGGTTTGACCAACTTGGAAAATCTTTGTCGAGCGGCATTTTGTTTGCAAAAGTAGGTTGGCAGATTTGACCAATTTTGAAAATCTTTGTAGAGCGAGATTTGCTCGGCAAAGTAGGTTGGCAGGTTTGACCAACTTTAAAAATCTTTGTCGAGTGGCATTTTGCTTGGTAAAGTTGGTAGATTTGACCAATTTTGAAAATCTTTGCAGAGTGACATTTTGCTTGGCAAAGTAGGTTGGCAGGTTTGGCTAACTTGAAAAATCATTGTTGAGCAAGTTTTGCTCGACAAAATAGGTTGGCAAGTTTGACCAATTGTGAGATTCCTTATCGAGCAGATTTTGCTCGCTAATAAGGAAATTGGTGGTTTATCCAACTCTAGGATTCCTAACCGAGCGGATTTTACTTGCCAAGAAGCAAGTTGGTGTTTTGATAATTCCTAATAAGGTTAGGCATTTTCGGAATAAATTCTAACGAGGTTAGGCTTTTTGGAATAAGTCCTAGCAATGTTAGGCACTTTCGGAATAAGTCTTAATGAGGTTAGGCTAGGCATTTTCGGAATAAGTCACAGTGAGGCTAGGCATTTTTGTAATAAGTCATAGTAAGGCTAGGCATTTTCGGAATAAGTCCTAGTGGTGATGGTAGCACTGATAGTAGTGGTAGTGGTGGTGACAGCGACGAAAGTGGTGGCATGGTAGCGTTGGTGGTGGTGGTGGTGGTTGTAGTAATGGTAGTGGTAGTAAAATGATAGTGGTACTTATAACAATAACGACAATAGTGATAAAGGTGGTTGTAGTAGTGGTGGTAATGGCGGTGGCGGCATGATGGTGATGGTGGTGGTAGCGGTGGTGGTAGTGAGTTTATAGTAGTGTATTAATATTTATAAATTCAATTAGAATTAAGTAAGTTTTATATGACTTCAAATTTCTTATGTTTTAGTTTATATTTTAAGAGACACTTAAATTTTTAACTGATATCAATTATGGTTATCAAATGAGCTTAATTGATTATCACGTAATACATTTAATTTTAATTATTGAATCATATTATCAAGCACTCCATTCTTAATTATTAGCAAGAACCACTAGATTGTTTATGATACATAAATGTAACGCCCTGATATTTTGATCAATATAATCATCAAACCCAGGGACGGACCCAGAATTTGATCGCCGCCGGGGGGGGGGGGGGGGGAGGAAACAAACATAGGAAGATAAGTGAGGTTAGATTTAAAGCAATGAATTTTCATGCAATAAATAATTGTGATTTTTCATGCTATTAATTGAAAATGGATAAACTTTTATTTTTATTAAATATTTGATGTAACATTAATATTATATTATAACATTACTAATCAATGAGAGTTTTTATATTGAAGTTGCGATAAATAATGATTGGGCTAATGAGATACAAAAATTGTGAATTTCATTTCATTTCATTTCATTTCATTTATAAAGTGAATAATATAATTAAAAATATATTTTAGAACATAATATGTTAGGGAGTTATTATGGTGTGCACTTTTCAAAAGATACATATTGTATACACATTATCACAATAAATGTATGTAGCATAACCATAACAAATCGCAAATTCTTTCACCAAAATAGTTTGTAACATTTTGCATCACAAATAATTCGTAAGATTTACACTACATTGTTTATAACGTAACTACAATAATTCATAACTTTCACTTTCACTTTAAAGATGTACACCATGAATTAACTACTCATAACATTTATTACACATAACATTACAAATATTTTAAACTTTCATAAAAAAGAAATCATATATTTCTTATAATAACATTTTTTTATATATTATGTTATTATTGTATTATAAAGAGCTAGTAAAGAAAATAGTTAAAATTATAAGATGGGAGGGGCTCATAGGAGAAGTTGTTGGTGTGTTAAACTAAATCTATATATAATAACAGAACATCTTATACAAAGCAGGGGGGCCAAGGCCCCTGTAGGTCTAAAGGTAGTTCCGTCCCTGATCAAACCTTTTTGTTGTTATATCCATCCCATAATAAAAGTTAATATAAAATAAGGACATAAATTAAAAAATATCTGTAAGGGAATAAAATTAACCACAAAAATTATGTGAGTCCAGACACTGCCACGTGATGTAATTATGGATTATCAAGTGTATGACAGTTGTCAAATCCTTATCAAACACTGTATTAGTGTTTTATGTTACGCAAAACTTCTCAGGAGATGAAATCTTACAAATATAGAAGTCTTAGACAAACAGAGATCATTTGGGATAGGACTTCTGGAATATTCAAGCCACTTGTGAGGTAAGTCACTAGATATTATAAATAGCCAACACCCCCATGGGTTAAGGTATGCAATTTCCCTCTATGAATTTGTCCATTAAATATTTTGATAATATTTGAGGACTAACTTGGGGGTCAGAAGGCCCCCGGCTACAACTGGGGATGTTTTGTCATGCAGATAGCGATCGTGTGGTGGTGCCGATCACTTCTTCATTGGATTTCTTCGTCATCAAATACGGTATTTTTTATTTTATTTTTTATGTCCATACAATTGGTGCCGCTTGTCAAAATGACTGACTCAACAAAGAAGACAACTATCACAGATTACGTAGCTTCCCAGCAATTGCAATCCACGGTCAAAAGTGCTATTAATTCGTAAATATGGACACTCCATGTTCATATACACTTTCAGGATCAATGATTGGACTTCATCTTTTTGCTGTGTGAAGCACCAATCGACGAGCATTTAAACAAAAGGTTCAACTAGCTTGAGAGTGCTGAAGAGGAGCACCATTAGGAGCAACAAATTACGCACTACCACACCATTAACTCGGTGATCAAGTTTAACGTGCAGCAACTTGAAATCTCATGATGGTGATATTATTAGCAATTATTATGTCGGATTTTTATTATCTGCAAAGCACGGAGTTTATGCACTATTACTTCGACCACGAAGATATAGAAGATCAATTATTATATCAAATTTTTATTATCTGTGGAGCATGAATTTTATGCATTATTATTCCCGATGGAGAAATATTATTATTGCATGGATTTTATGCATTGAGCTATGAGATATTATTATCAATTATCATATTTTTAATATTTGCGGAGCACGGAGTTTATGCACTATTATTTTGACCACGAAGATATGGATTAGCAATTATTACAACGGATTTTTATGCAGTCATGGAGATATTATTATTATTATTATTATTATTATTATTATTATTATTATTATTATTATTATTATTATCATCCACAGAGCATGAATTTTTATACTGAAGTGGATGGAGACCTTTATTTTGGTCTGATATGTCACCGAAACTAAATGAAGACTGCTATTTTGGTCAAATATATTGCTGGATTTAGAATATATTTGAATAAATTATTTTGGTCAAACATGCTGAGATGGAGTTCTCTCTTTATAGATCACAGGGACAAGACGAATTACGCTACCTCTTGATTAAAATTTGGAAAATCTTTGCCGAATGGGTTTTGCTCGGCAAAGTAGGTTGGCAGGTTTGACCATTTTGAAAATCTTTGTCAAGCAGGTTTTGCTCGGCAAAGTAGGTTGGCAAGTTTGAACAACTTTGAAAATCCTTGCCGAACGACATTTTACTCGGCGAAGTAGGTTGGCAAGTTTGACAAACATGGAAAATTGTTGTCGAGTGGGTTTTGCTCGGCAAAGTAGGTTGGCAGGTTTGACCAACTTGGAAAATCTTTGTTGAGCGGCATTTTACTTGCCAAAGTTGGTTGGCAGGTTTGACCAATTTTGAAAATCTTTGTCGAGCGGTTTTGCTAGGCAAAGTAGTTTGGCAGGTTTGACCAATTTTGAAAATCTTTGCCAAACGACATTTCGCTTGGCAAAGTAGGTTAGCAGGTATAACCAACTTTGAAAATTTTTGTCGAGTGGCATTTTGCTCAGCAAATTAGCTTGGCAAGTTTGACTAATTTTGAAAATCTTTGTCAAGCGGCATTTACTCAGCAAAGTAGGTTGGTAGGTTTGACCAACTTGAAAAATCTTTGTCGTGCTAGTTTTGCTCAGCAAAGTAGGTTGGTAAGTTTGACCAACTTTGAAAATCTTTGCCCACAAAGTAGGTTGGCAAGTTTGACCAACTGTGGTATTCTTTATGAAGCGGATTTTGCTTAGCAATAAGGAAATTGGTGATTTATCCAACTCTAAGATTTCTTACCGAGTGAATTTTGCTCGCCAAGAAGCAAGTTGGTGTTTTGATAAATCCTAGCATGGTTAGGCATTTTCGGAATAAGTCCTAATAAGGTTAGACATTCTTGGAATAAGTGCTAGCAAGGCTAGGTATTTTTGAAATAAGTCCTAATGAGGTTAGGCATTCTTGGAATAAGTCCTAACAAGATAAGGCATTTTCGAAATAAGTCCTAATGAGGCTAGGCATTTTTAGAATAAATCCTAGTAAGACTAGGTATTTTTGGAATAAGTCCTAACGGGGTTAGACATTCTTGGAATAAGTCTTAGCGAGGCTAGGCATTTTCGAAAATAGTCCTAACAAGGTTAGGCGTTCTTGGAATAAGTTTTAGTAGGGTTAGGCATTTTCGGAATAAGTCCTAACAAGGTTAGGCATTTTGGAATAAGCCCTAGCACCCATAAATGGTTCTAGCTAGGTAATATTACACTATTATTATCAGAACAACATAAAGCTTCCATTCTTTCATTGGGCTTAAAGAGAATGAAAGCTTGGGGGAATTGAGATAATAAAAATAACAACAAAAATTATGTGGGTCCAGCTTTTTCAAGAATAGAGTCTTGATTGCACAAAATAGAGTATTATCTGGACAAATTTGCTAAAAAACTATATCACATAAGGCACATCACAAGAGCGTCCGTGCTCCACAAAAGAAATATCCCCATCTTCTACTCACTGGGATAGCGTTCCTTCCTCTTGACCTGAAATGTTAATTTTGGTAGGAATGAGCAGTGTTGTCCAAAAGAAATACATTTAACAAGACATATAAGCATTTGATATAAATATAATTATATCACAATCCATTATTTAATACCATTACGAAAGAAGAAATGCAACAATGAATTTTATTCAAAACAATTATATATATATATATATATATATAATTTCCAAAACAATTCCACATTTTCCGTCCTCACACGGATGGGCAAGTGGGCATCTCATATTTTCTACATTTATCTTCCTTACACGATTGGGCATGTGGACACCTCAGAATATTTTCCACATTCATCGTCCTCACATGATCGGGCACATGGACGCCTAATGTTTCTCACACAGGTACCAAATACAATACATAACATATCATGTAGTTTTCAATGACTTTCACAATCACTTCTTACCACAACAAATTTCTAGAATACATCTCGTCGCATCGTTTTCTAACGTACCATCAAGGCATCAGCTCCATTTCATCATAAATATCAATTTTAAATCCAAAAATCATACACTGGGGTTTGTAAAATTTGGGGGTTTTGTTCATATTCCTTATTAATCAATGAGTTATCAAGCCAGTACCTATTCTTACCAAAACATTCAAAATAATTCAAGAGGTTTGAGTGAAACCCCATTTTTAAAACATCACACCCCTTCTCATCAAAATCATTTATCTTATACATCATTATATTTATGGAAATATCATATATTCACATTAAAATATAGATATACAAAGTTAAAGGTATTCCTACCTCAAGAAAGAGAGAGATGGGTTGAAGACCCAAACATTGATGGTGATGAAACATGATCCACTTACACCCAAATGTAGCTCTCGACGTGCTCTAGCTTTTATCCTCAAGAATTAGGCGTAGATTTCGCCTCTAGGTATATGAAACCCAAGATTGAAGCTCTTAACAATGGTGAAAAGGAAGAAAAAGAGAAAGAGAGACGGTGAGAGAGAAAGAAAGAGTGAGAAAAGTGTAGGGCTGAGCAAGGAATCCGTGAAATCCGTAATCCGATCCAGTCCAGTCCAATCCAGTAGGTTTGGATTGGTTTTTTGAATCCGTGGTTCGGTTCCGGATTGAAAAATTAAAAATCCGTAGTTCACGGATTGGTTCCGGATTGAATCCCACGGTTCCGGATTGGAACCGATCCGGACCGTATACAAATAGTCTATATTTTTATTATACACCCTCCTGGGTAGTATCTTCTCTTATTTCATATAAAACTTAAATCCAAACCTAAACTTGCATAGTATCTTTTTTTATTACTTTTGTTTGCTAGTTTTTAGTGTTAATTTGTAATGGTCTAAATACTTATGGTGGAACTAGTTTCTTTATGGTTGTTTAAATTCTAGAACAGTTTGTCGCTATTATGAAAAGACATATTGCTATTGTGAAACTAATATGGTGCTATATTTATATTTTTATGAAAATAAAGTATTATATATATATATATATATATTTGTTATTTAATTATATAAATCTGTGGTCCTAAACCGATCCAATCCGTATTTAAATGGATTGGTTCGGATTGGTTCCACGATTTAAACTGATTGGATTGGTTCCAATTTTTCAGGATCCGTAGATAACGGATTGGTTCTGGTTTTACTCCAATCCGGACCATGCTCACCCCTAGAAAAGTGAGTAAAAGGAGAGAGACAAAGGCCTTTTATTTATGGTGGAGAGATAAAATGAGTCATGGGGCACAATAATACATAAAATATAAAGTCAAAATCCCAAAAGTAGGGCACGAAACGTGGCTGGGAGTATTTGGGTTTTGTGGCAGGTGTCGATACTGTGCAGAGGGTGTTGCTCCTCACATATATAGTAGCGAAAAGAGATATTCAAAATGAAAAATGCTTGGGAGCACTAATTAGTGCTCCCACAAATTAGGTGGCAGTGGGTCCCGTCATTAATGATGTGATGTTTTGGTCTTGGAGTTGTATTTTTTTTTTTTTACTTTTTTAATGCATTAGTGCTATTAGTGGTGATATTTTTAGTGGGATGAATCATTGTTGTATTCAAAATAGACGAGGTGTTGGCCCCAGATTGCCCACGTGTCGACCCCTGAAAATAGGAAACACGAATTGGAATTCCAGCCTGACGGTGTCGACACCAGAGATGGTGGTGTCTACCCTAAAAAGCATAATGCAACCTTGAGAAATTTAGTGATGATGGTGTCGACCCCAGACTATTCTGGTATTGACACCCAGAAACAGAATGATGAAGAAGAAAGGAATGGGTGAAAGTGTCAACACCTAGAAACATAGTGTCAACATCCAATTAGATTTTCAAAGCTCCAAAACGCCTTTTGACAAGTCCTGAATTCACATCCTAACTACATATAGATTCAAATTTCCCATCTAACCAAGAGCAAAATACACTAACTAAGGGATTTCAATAGCTAAAATGATGGAATTAAATATATTCTAAAGACATTATAATTCACAAGTGTCACAAAAAAAATATGATTAAGTCTTGTCCAACAATTTGGGTTTTATTAGGTTAAGGTAGTTCTTGTGTTTGGATTATACATTGAGTAGGGATTGAAAAAGGGTCTCAAATCCAAGACATGGGATGCTATTGTGAGTTCTCATGGAGCCTTATCTCGAGTCTTTTTCGATAATTTGAACTGTTCAAACTGTAGGGTTCATTGAGCATATCATCCATGTAAAAAATCAAGTTAATCAAACATTCATAGGCCCATGATCGGGTCCTAATTGTTTTTTAATTAATAAATACATAAGAATACGAAAATGTACTAAATATTTTTAGTATTTAGTGAATTTTTTAAAAGAATTTTTCTACAAATATTACACTTTTTAAGTGTATTTATGTTAGGTGTATCTAAAAAAAAATGCTTCATATATTAAAGAAATTCAGTGAAAGCAAAAAGCACGGAAAATAAAAAACTCAATTTTTTGAAAAGTAAAACTAAACAAGGTGAATGTTCTCTTATTATAAGGTTGCTGATGTCTAATAAACTTGATTTTTTTCCATAGATGATCTACTCAACAAACTTTATAATATGACTAGTTCGGATTATCAAAAAAAGCTCAGGATGGGACTCCACTGGACTCTCAGCGGGCTATTGTGATTAGCATCCCCATTTCCCTTAAATCCATGATTCAAATACAACCTAAATCAATATTTTCCTTTAAATTAATTAGCCTAAATGTTCCTATCTAACTTACTTTTGTTGTTCATTGGATAAGGTTTTTTTTTGGTAGGGAGGATAAGGTTAAGTAACACAATCATTCAATAAACAGTTTAAATTTTTTTAAAGTAGAATAATATTTCATTATGTTTTATTTTATTTTAGATTTATGGGACAATCGAGTTTGTTTCATAAGGAGTGAAGATCTCTTTAAGAGATAGAAAAGTAAAAATAAATATATAATTTGTTTGGTTGATTTATATATTTTTAAAGAAGAGATTGAGAGACTTAGGCCAGATTTGTTAGAATTAGAAAACAATTAGAGAGAACTAATTGGCTGTTTAAATAGAAATAATTAGGGCATTCGCTTAAAATACTTTGTCTATTAAGGACAAGTGCCATCAAAATCACCAAACTACCCATGTATATATATATATATATATATATATTGTTTCCAAACCAAAAACCTAACTAGCCCCTCGTCCTTCTCTCCTCTCATCTCTTCTCTCTCTCTTCATCTTTCCATTGATGGTGCTTTCTCTTTTCTCTCTCTCTCTCTCTCTCTCTCTCTCTCTCTTCATTTTCCCGTTGACGCAACAGTGTCATAGGGGCGGCAGCGGGTGGTAGGTGTCACTGTCTCTATCACCGATCACTTTGCCTTATCTACCGCCATAGACCCTACCACCACCACTACCATCGCCACCGCCACCGCCACCGCCACTGCCAATACTCTCTGTTTGGTATCGAAACCCTAGTTTTAGAGCTTCGAAGCAAGAACAAGCCAACAATAGAAGCAAAGCTTCACACCAAGATTCACTTACTCTCTCTCTAATTGTTAAGCCTTCATTTCTCACCCACTCTCTCTCTCTCTCTCTCTCTCTCTCTCTGTGTTTCTCCTCATTCTCCTCCTCATCTGTATTGGTTCGGGTCGAGATCCGAGTTTTTTCTCAAAATTGGACTTGGTGCTAAAAATTTTCTAAGTGTAAAAGTTAGATTTTTCAAAACTTGTGATTTTGAAAATAATATTTGGCGATAATTGTTCCTTATATATTAAATAGTCTAATTTGATTTTATAAGTTTTTTCTACAAAGGTATTAATCACTTTACTTCAACGTTAAACTTAGAAATTTCAGTCGAAGAATTATTTTTGTACTAAAATTGGGAAGTCACTTTTTGATTTAATTGGATTTGAATTTTATTTTATTTTATTTTATTTTTGTATTTTTCTTTGAATCCAAATGGGAGGTATTTCCGTATTTACATTATAAACTTAAGTAAATGAAATATAAATGTAAGAGGCTAAATGAAAGCATTTACTTATATAGTTACATATGGAAATAAGGTTCATGTGTTGGGAGTACTTTTAGGAACTGAGTTGTGTGACTAGTTGTGTCTAGGGTGACCGCTCGAGCGATCAAGTGGTCGCTCGAGCAACAATGCGAGGCTCCCAGTATTTTCACTGTAGACTTGCAAAATTTCTGAGAGATTGTGCTCTCCGCTCGAGCGGTAAAATGTTTACTCAAGCGGTCTGTTCGGATTCAACACTTTAAAAAGTCATTTTTGGCCATTTTTGTTCATTCTTCCTGATTCTTTCTCTCTCATCTCCCTCTTTTTTGCCATTGTCGAGCTCTAAACCTCCTTAAACCTTGGATTTTATCTCCTTAGAGTGAGAATCTCACCCTAGTTCCTTATACAAAAATGAAAAGCACAAAGAGGGCTTCCTATTAATCTGAGCGGATCGTGTTTTCATCGACGTGGATTTTTAGGTCTCCTTCTCTCCTTGCTAGATGTAGGGATGTCTTGTTTCTCTTCAATATCTTCATATAGATAGATGGGTGGTATGTTGTTATTGCATAAAACCTTGTGTTGAAAGAGATTTTCTTGAAAAATATGTAGAGAAATGTTAAGGTTTCTAACACAAAAGAGTTAACTAGAGATTTAAAGTTAATTATGGAAGTTTTGAGCTATTGAAATATGATTATGCATTTTAGAGTGAAAAGCCCTAATTTTTGTCCAAACCCTAGTTTTAAATTTTATTTAAACACGGGTTTTTCTTCAGTTGGCCTTGAATTCTTGAATTTGACTTAATGCTTGGTTGAATTGAGTATGAATGTTGATTATTAGATGTTATGAGAACAATCCTAGTGGGATGGGTTCATGATATAGTAATTGGTGATGGAAATTTGTGTTACGAACTATGGAAGGTATATGATTCTAAATGAGTTGATTAATTGAAATGAAAGGAGTTGATATTGAGGTGTAGGGAACATTGTGGAAAAATAAGTCATGTTTGTTCATAAAGGAGAAATTTTACTTTTGTTGTTAAATGAATTTTGGTTTGACTTTCTAGATTAAAATAAAGAATTGATGGGTTAAAATTTGGAAAGAGGGCCCGTTTCCTTCCAGCTTGGGACTGGTAAAGTGTCGCGCTTGATAGAGGTTCCACCTTCCTTCTGGAGTAGCGCTCGGTAAAGCGTGTGGATTATTGAGCTAATAGAGGTTCCGCTTTCCTTCTGGTTAGTCATCGATAAAGCATGGCACTTGAGACAGGTTCCAGCTTTCCACCGGAGTAGCACCTGGTAAATTGTGTTGGCATGACTTGGTGAAGCAGACTGTTGGCGTATGGATATTGTTGAAAATTCTTGTAACAATTCAGTTATGTGATTGTGATAATTGTTAGATGTAAATTGAAGCGTGTAATGTAGAATATGTTGTTAATGAGTTGACTCTTATAATCCAATTATATGAAATGTGTTTACATATGTATAAGATTGGTGTTATGTGGATTATGTTGTGGTGAAGAGTTGTAGTAGGAATTGAAATGTGTAAATGGGACAAGATTAAAAACAAATCGAATTTAATAACCGCAATGTGCAAATTGCGTGTGGTGTGTGGTGTATATGTGTTTGGTGTTTTGTGGGTAATGGTAAGGTGACAAGTTGTGGCATAATTAATGAGTGTGAGATATGAATTAGAAGTAGTAAATGATTAGTTGGCTTAAAACCTTTATCTATGGAAAAGAGATTTAGGGAAATCATTTGAGTGAATTTTGATGAGATAAAGAGTTAAAAAGGAGGTCTCAATGAAATGTTCAAGTGGGATTTTTTGAAAAGAGTATCTATTTATGTAATCTATTTTGCATATTAAAGGACACATTAATTATATATGTATTACTCGATAGTATTTATGATCACATTTATCTATTGATTATTATTGTTGAGAATCATTACAGGTCCTTACTGGACCTCGTGTTCATCCCATGTTGTTTAACCATTTTTTAGGGACAAAGTCAGGTGCAACAATTGGAAGACCAAGAAGTTATTTATTATATTATGAGTCCATTTTGTGTAATTGTAAATAAAAGATTAAAGGGTAGTGGTGTTGAGGTAACGCCTCACTTTTTATTTCACGGATACCGTTGCCAAATCCTTTGTTATAATACAACTTCAGAGATAATGTATGGAACTTTAGTACATTAATAAGGACAATTAAGTAAAGGTTCTCTCATTTGAATACATAATGAATGCAACAAGAGTTATAATTAAATAAATTGCCCTCAGGCTTACATTATTACATATAAGAGAAAGGAGCTCAACCCTTTTTACACAACGGCGTTCCATCAACAATTAAAAGGCCCCGTGGCAAACATATAAGGAAGATGCATGATCTTGAACTCCTCGACATTCACCTAAAAAATGATTAGCAACGTGGGATGAACATAAAGTCCATTAGGGATCCCAACAAGATCCTAAATAATAACAACTTACAGGTAGCTATGATCATGAATGCTTAGTCTCATACTATATAAATAATGTGACGGTTTATAATAAAAGAATATTTACATAAGTACTTTTCCCAAAATTATTCAATTCCTTCAACAATACAGATAGTTCACATTTCCTTTTCATTTCCTATTTCAAAAATATCTCATAACAACTATTTTGTTTTGGAGTTTGAAATATGTTGATAAATCTCTGATTTCCATCACATTATTTACAAACTCAATACATGGTCTACATCCTTTTCCAACACGTTCAAATATACATATATGCATCTAACACGTAAAACGAAAACAATAAGCACCCAACAACTATTTACTCAACAAATGAGACAACTCGACCTTCCTAAACCATAACCATCATAACGCATGATATATACAGGTACACTGAGATAATAATGATAAATAAGCTCTGCTCTACCTGCCTTAAACACGATAAGCCAAGGATGCACCTTTCCATAACGAAATGCCTATTTGCTAGACATCGGTTGGAAGGTAATGGTAACTCTGCCAAGTTCTCCAGGCACTAGCTGGAAGGTACTGGTACCTCTCATTCTAAGCGCGGCCAATTCTCCAGGAGCTAGCTGGAAGGTAATGATATCTCTCATTTTTAGCACAGTATACCTTACCAATCATTACAACATGTTAAAAACATAAATAACACAAGTGTAATACATAAACATAATCTATTCAACACGACAGTGTCATCTTCCACCAATGACCAGGGACAAAACCTCTAAACACTTGTATTTAATACACTGTAGACACCCCCATTTTTGACCGCCCTTAAGACTTAGACGTCTCGGGTTGATCACTCGATGATGAAAAGTTACGTTGTCCAATCGCTCAATTTTTTCAGCAAGAAGAGCTTCTAAATCCCAACCTTACACCCCATTTTGGACCAAAACTATTTTAGATCAAAACAATTTCAGACCTTAAAACCCTCTCTTTCAAAATATTTTTTCAAATGTTTCTACGATGTTCCAAGGCTCGCATTTTATTTAAAAGTTGCACTTTTCGGTAAACCAAGCAAGGACAAAGTGGAAATAAATGCAAGGGAGGTGAACCTTTGAAAAATCTTTTGAAACATCTTATTTAGAGGTTTGGAGTTGAAAAAAATTGGAGGAGAGGGAGGAAAACTAGTTGGGGAAATGGTTGAGCATGAAACCGTTAAGGGAGAACTGAGCAACCTACACTAAATTAGGCCTATTTTTTTTTACAATTATACTTTAGCTGTGAGGCCACCACCATTGGAAGCTGGACTTCTGGGGCTTCAATTTAGACTCAAGAATCCCCTAAAGCCGAGTCTGGATGTGGGAGATATGGTCATTTGAAATTGGACATCAATCTAGTTAAGATAGAAATAAGCAACCTTCACTAAAATAGGCATATCTCTTTGCACACTTAGACCTTAAATGTGAGGCTACCACTATTGAAAAGTAGACTTATGGAGCTTCAATTTAGATTAAAGAATGACCTAAAACTGAGTCCGGATGAAGGAGATATACCCGTTTAAAGTCGGGCTTGGAAACAAATTTTCTGTGGCCTGCAGGCCACTATTGGTGGACAGTAGGTGGGCGGCAGGACACCATTTGTGGCCAGTAATTCACACTTTTGGCCTGCCGGCCACTAGTGAAAAACACAGATATTTTTGGCCAGCAGTCCTCCAAAAGCTCCAGCTATTCCAGGCTTGATATTTTCGACCTGATGTGCAGTTTTTTTGTATATAGTTGGCCTTCCTTAATGGTTTAAGGTTGAAAAAAATTCCAAAAGTTCCAAAACTTGAAATTCTCTCTCTATCTCTATCTTGCAACCTATACACCCTCTCTCTACACTTCCTAAACCAATATTAGGGCACTCCTTGCTAAGATTATTGAGTCCAAATTTCAGCCATTGAGAGTGAGAACTTGTTGGTTTGTGAACAAAAGTGTTATTCATCTTCAAGAGGTATAATTTTGAGCATCTTTGCACTACTTCTTTTCTATATTTTCTTGCTGATTTTGAAGTGTTTTTTAACTATTTTTATGGGTTGAAGATTGTGGTTTGAGGCTATTAGAGGTAGAGGGGTTAATCACTCTTCTTTGAACCATGTTCTCTAAGCCTTTACACTTGTGTTTCCCATCTCTTCATCAAATTTTTTTTGATCTTTTTACCACTGATTTTCAGAGGTTTTCAGAGGATAAAAAAATGATTTTGAAGTCTCAAAAATGGAGGGGTTAGCCACCCCTTCTTTAGCTTGTTTACTAGCTTAAATTGCTCCATATTTTAGCTTATTGTTTTAGCTACTTTTGTCTTCATTCCAGCACATTTTTGTACTGTTTTTGGGCTTTTTTTGGATTGTCCAAACTCTAAAATTTTAGGCTGAAACTTGTGGTTTAAGGCCAATAAGGGTGGAGGGGTGGCTCACCAGTTCCTTCTACCTAGCTTCCAAGGCCTTTACCTTTGTGTTTCCCACCTTGTTGTCACCTTTTTTTTGTTCTTTTAAATACTGAATTTTAGAGTTATTTTAGTGACTAAAAACACTTTTTGAAATCCAAAATTAGAGGGGTTAGCCTCCCCTCCTTGTGTCTTGTTCACTAGCTTACGTAGCTCTATGTTTTAGCTTATTGTTCTAGCTATTTTTTTCTTAATTCCAGCATGTATTAGGACTGTTTTAGCACTGTTTTTGGTTTTTTATTACATTTGAGCTTTGTATAGCATGCTTATAGTGTAATAGTCCTCATAGGTTTGGTGGTTTAAGCCTTAGCCACCTACTTATTTGAGTTGATAGCATTTATTTCTTGTTTTCCATACTTGTGATCACCTCTACAGCCTCCCTCCTTTCTTGGCTTTTACTTTGTTTTGAAAGTTGTTTCAAGCCACTTGTTTGTTTAAGCATGAGATTGAGGTATTGTGCTTAATGGTTTAATCCCTTTGGTGTTCATTACCAACAGCATGACACATCTCTCATGCCTAAAACAAAATTTGGTTTGATGTTTATTTCCATTAGAGGACTTAAAGATCACTTTTGGACTCCATTGGTTAAAGAATGGTTGGTAATTAAAATGAAATAATAAAACTTGAACTAAAAATGGAACAAGATAATAACTTGTTTGGGTTCAATTGGACGTTAATTGAACCCTTGAGTCTTGAGTCGTTTCATACTCATTAGTGATGAAAACGGTTCAAGATTCATTATCAACTACTTCTGTAGACACCCCATTTTTGACCGCCCTTAAGACTTGGGCACTACTAATGGTTTACTTGGTGGTGAAAGGTGTGCAGGGTAAAAGTTTGATTTCTTCGACAAGAGGAGAGTCAAATCCTAACCTCACACCCCATTTTGGACCAAAGCTATTTTGAATGGTTTTTAGACCTTAAAACCCTCTCTTTCAAAACCTTTTTGAAAATAAAGTTCCTACGATGTTCCGACACTCGCATTTTGTTAAATGTTGCATTTTTCGGCAAACCAAGCAAGGACAAAGTGGAAATAAATGAAAGAGAGATGAAATATTTGAAAAATATTTCAAAAACTCCTTGTTTAGGGGTTTGGAGTTGAATAAAAGAGGAGAAGAGAGAGGAAACCCAGTCGGGGAAGGAGTTGGGCATGAATCTTTAAGATAGAGACGAGAAGTCCTCGCCAAATCAGGCCTATCCTTTTGAATACTTGGATTTCAGCTATGAGACCACCACCGTTGGAAAGCTTACTTCCGGGGCTTCAATTTTCATTCAAGAATCTCCTCGAGCCGAGTCCGGATGGGAGAGATATGGTTGTTAGAAGTTGGGCATTAATCTGGTTGGATTGAAACTGAGCAGTCTTCATTAACAGAGGGATATCTCTTGGCACACATGGAATTTTGAGGTGAGGCTGCCAAATTTGGAAAGAAGACTTCTGGGGCTACAGTTTAGGCTTAAGAATGACCTGAAAAGGCATCCAGATGAAGGATTTAGGCTTTCTTCAAAACAGGGACTAGGACTGATTTTTGTTGCCGGCCTCTATGGGAGTGTGCCGGCCATGATTGGCCAATGCCGGCCAAAAGTGACCCCTTATGGCCATCAATGAGCCACTTCCTGCCATCGCTAATGGCCGGCATCAACCCTCTCTCAGCAGGTTTTACGGCAGATCTTTTGAGCCAGCTGGAATCTTTTAATTTCCCCTCCATACACGTGTATGGAGGGATGAAGCTCTTGCCAAGCTTGTTCAAGAAGCTTTGAATTGATTTTCCTCTATATAAGGAGAGGCCCTCTCTCCTTAGCAGAGGTTTAGCACTTTGACAAGAGATATAGCTCTCTCTCTCTATATATATATATTTCCTGCTCTCTCTCTCTATATTGTTGTTGTTTTAGTCCCTTTTCCTTGCACTTTTGCACTACACCTCCTAGCACAACACCTCCACCATCCATCCAAGCACCTTAGAACTGATTTACAGAGGTTGAAGGCTCATTACCTTGGTCCAGAAGTTGCTGAGGGTCGGCTCTACAAGGGTAAGCCTCTATTTCCCCTTTTTTTGCATTATTTTGCTTCATATATTAGCCCTATTTGCAAGCATTTTTAGGTTTCGACATAAATTGAAAAAAGTCTTGTTTTGAGCTTGCCTTCAAGTTTGTTCAAGGTCATTTTTCTGTTTGGGGTCATCTTCCCCCTTGCATGCTTCATTCCCTCATGTTTTGAGCTATGCATTAGAGCATTCATGATGGCCTTGGTTTGGCCTTTTAGCCACTGAAATCCAGTGGATTTTTAGTGGCTAACATGTGGTTTTGAGCCTCAAAATCAGAGAGGGGTGACCCTCTCACCCCTTGTCTTGTTTACTAGCTTTCTTGGCCTTACAAAGAGGCCCCTATTTTCATACTTTGAACCCACATTTCAGGCCCTATTTGGTGAGTTTTAAGGTCTTCCTTAGCTCTGTCCAGAGCCCTTTTGGTCCTATTTTGTGTCTATCATGCATGTGTAGAGTAATCCCACTCAAGGCCTTTCAAAGGGTCTTTCATTTGCATGCTTCCTAGGTTGATTTCAGAGCCTTTTTGGTGAGTTCTAGGGCTGTCATAACCTATTTCCAGAGGTGGTTTTTCCATCATTGATGTCCATCATGTATGTGTAGAGTAACCCTCTTATTGGCCTTTCAAAGGAGCCCATCATTTTTGCATGCATTGACTGAGTTTCAGTGGTTATTTGGGCATATTTTGACATGGAATACATTTTTTTTTGGTTGGTTTTGTGAGCCCTCATATGCTTCATATAGCTGTAGAACAACTCATGGTTCACTAGCTTTCTTTGCATGCTTTGTTGGACCTTGATTTTAGCACATTTTGGCCATGTCTTAAACTGATAATGTGCTTATTTTGGACTACCTTAGCTCTATTTTTGGGTCTCATGGTCGAATGATGTTTGTTTTGCATGCTTGTAGTTCAATACCCATGCTTAACTTTGAGTTTTGAGGCTCATTCCATGCATATACTGAGGTGTTTTCATGCTTTGGGGTCATTTTGCATCATATTTCAGAGCTTGTATGAATGCCATATCGCCATGTTTTCTACTCCTTAAGTGTGCTTCAGAGTTGTTCACGAGTGCCTTGTTTTCGGACCATTGAATGAGCTCCATTTCGTTGCATCTCAAGCCATCATTTTAGGCCATTTCCCCACTGTTTCAGACCTGCCTAGGGTCGGTTTGGGGTTGGTTTTTCCTTTGGTGCATTGCTTTGGGTACCTCTAGAGTAACGCACTTCACTAGTTTCGGTACCCGGGCCCCCTTGCTTGCATTGTGTGCCATGTTTGCATGATTCGGGACCATTGAACATCTCATTTCAGAGCTGGAAATTACATGTTTGTATGTCATCTTTCATCCCTTACCATGCTTTGGCAGAGTGGCATTTGATGCCTTAGGATCGATCCTTTGCATCGTGCATGTTTGTATGTGTTTCGGTTGTCTCATTTCCGTCATATGGCCACTGATTTGAGTGTGGCTGAGGTCCGCTCATATTGGTGTAAGTCCATCGTGCATTGTGTATGCCATATAGTTTATAGCATTGTGTATGCTAGTAGCACATTGCGTCTCATCCTTGCATGTTTGCATGGTTAGGTCGCATTGCATTAGGATTGCATGCTAGTCGCATTTGCGCATGTCATGCATATTGCATTGTGTTTGGATTTAGGGTTAGTCCAAACACGGGGAACGAGGGACGTTCCATACTCTGAGTGATGGAACTTGTCTCAATACTCGGTCACCGAAGCTCTTGATGATTCAAGATAGAGTTCTAGGCTTTACTTGCTTCATTTGTGTATTCATTTTCATATTGATTTGCGCAAGTTGGATCTTTGGCCATCATGCATCAGGATGCGTGATTGATGGTCGTGGATCCGACTAGGCCTCTCCCTTGATGTTTTGAGGTGATTTGGAGTGGCATAGTGCATATACACCCTTGGGAGACCCTCCTATTTCTCTATTTTGTGCTTTGTTGCAGCTTGGTGTCACAGCACACCAGTGGCCGGTAGTGCACCACTGATGGCTGGCAGTGCCCTGTTATTGGCCGGCATCTCTCCTTTCATGGCCAACAGGCCACTGGTGAATTCCCCAGCAGTGTTTTGGTAAGTTCCAACAACAAACACTGGAAGACACCCTGCAAACAGAGCCTCTAAAGAGCAACCAGAAGGCGTTTCGAGGCGAGGAACCAAAGTAAGCATGCATACCTTCCTTCTTCGAACAGAGCTGGAGCAATTCTCTTTTACTGCTTACTAGTTAGTTAGCATTTGTTATTTGTAATAATTAATTTGTTAATTAATTAAGTTGTGTAATAATTAGTTGTAACTAGTTATTCATAAGGTTTTGTAATAATTAAGTAGCTTGTTAGCTAGTTAATTAGGCGGCTTGTATTATTTATTTGGACCCTCCGAACGAGGGCACAATTGTAATAAGTGTGGGTGCGTGTGTGCATGTTTTCCAATCCCCACTTCTTTCTCCCTTTTACTTACCTGCTTTGATGGTTAGTATTAGGACATATTTGATTTAACATACCTTATGCTATGCATGCGTGCATCATTCGTCAGTATTTCATGCACCGGGCTCGGCGCATCATGCTAACTACATAAGTATTTCAAATCTAACTTGAATACGTGCATCAAATGGTTGCATTTCACATGCCATCCTAGGATTAGCCGAGCCTATCCTAATTGTATTCTGTATGCGTCGCATTAGGCACTTAACATGAACTAGGATCATGCATATGATTACTAACTAGTTCATTGTTTTGGCACGGAGTACTAGGTGAGCATTTATGCTTTAGCATCTCGCATGAGTGTGAATGTTAACATGACAGCATGCTTACCATGAGGCTACTTGCTTATATGATATAATTGCTTGAGTGCCTGTGGATGGAGGTTGAATTACCTAAATTGGAATAATGCACTAAAACTATGAGTTTTAAGCCCACTAGATAGTGGCAAAACCATATTTTCTAAAGCCCACTTGAGGGTGGCAAAATCTGCATTTTAGCCCACTCGCGAGTAGTAAACCATTTTCAAAACAAACATGCAATGTTTTGTTCCAATTTAGGCGATTTGGTCTATATTTGTTTGCTGTGCGCATAACGTAGTAATTCTAGGCTAATAACCGGAATAGGAACACATAATGCTTTCAAAACAAGATATCACAGTTAGTAAAGGCCGATCTTTGATCGGGCGAGAGGGGGTGCTCATAGCTGACCTTCTCCAATCGTACCCAAGTTCTCGAGCCGAGGCAACTTTGGTGATGACGGACACGTAACCTTTGGCACCGAGTCAGGGTTTCCTAAATTTTCCAAAATAAAATATTTAGGTGGCGACTCTGTATCTGGCAAAGCAGTCCATGTTTGGCACTTCTTTTCTAAAAATCTGTTTTTCTCAAAACGATTTGCCGGATTTGGACTCTTTGGTTCAGATTAAGAACCGTGACAATTCAAGAGTCTGAACTGTAGTGAGCCTAATATGAACAGAACGGGACTCATCCTCCCGGGGCGTTCGGGCGCGTCTACAACTTCCTTTGATCTTTCATGATAGGGAGGTGGTTTTGAGAGTCTTGTTTTATTGCATTCATTGAACTTGCACACTTGATTCATAAGCCATCATGCAATGAAATTGCATCCATTGGTGGTTTGTGAATTAAACTTACTACTCCTTTGAGCTGTTCAAATGATAAAGAGGGGTAAATTATGCAAACAAATCCTTGGGAATACCCTGTCCCTGCTCTGTTTGCTCTTTGTTGTAGCAGGACAATCCAGGCATTAGTGGCCGATAGGCCACCTTTTGTGGCCTGCAAGCCATCATCAATGGACGGCAGGCCGTCTGCCAGCCACCAGTGCAAAATCCAGCAGTGTACTTCCCCAGCAAAACATAGTTGACCTGGAGGTGGAAATTAGTGTAAATGTTCTACTATGCAACAGAGGCATTCAACAACAAAAAGAGTGGCTTTTTTGGGTGGAAACTGCATTTATGCATAAGCCCTCCATCGATCCTTGGGATCCATGTTATAAATATAATAGTGTTGTGCTTAACATAGTGGTTTTGTAATTAATTAGTTAGAATAGCTAATTTGTCTCGTGTTGTAATTATTTTAATTAGCTAAAGTAGTTAATTAATTCGGTTTGTAATAATTAGTTAAGTAGTTTAGCTATTTAGTTATTTATTCATTTGTTGTTGTAATAGCTTGTTAATTTATTAGCTTAGCTTTAATTAGTTAGCTAGTTAGTTCATTCGGCCTCTCCTTCGTGAGAGTGCAAACTTATAATAATGTGTATGTCTTCCAACCCCACGTCTTTCTCCTTTTCATTTAACTGCTTATGATGGTTAGTTTAGGAGTATCATGTTTTGCTTAGCATACTTCATGTTTGCATCCACTTGTATTGCATGCACCGAGGCTCGGTTCATCATTCTAATATGCATTGTTAGCTTAGTACTTCTTTGAATACGTGTTTAGACCTCATGCTATCAATTATTTCATTTGCCATATTAATAGCTGAGTCTATTAATTGGACATCGCATGCGTTGCATTAGTCATATCGCATAGTTAGGAATCATGCATTTTTCTAACTTGTTTCTCTTTTTCTGGCTTGGAGTACTAGGTAAGCCTTTACTCGCTTTAGCATATTGCATGTTGATATTGCCATGTCTAGCATGCTTGCCATAAGGCTAAGTGCTTAATTGATAAACTGTTTTGAATGTTTGTAGATGAAGGTTAATTGTTTGGATTAGAACAATTTGAGTAATGTTTATATCAGATCACTTTTTCAAGTGGAATATATTCGAAACAATTTTCAAAACAAACATGAAGCAAATGTTCCAATTTTTGCAAACCAGTCTATACTTGTGTGTGTGCGCATCACATAGTAATGCTAGCATAATAATCAGAACAAGGGCATATAATGTACATAAGATTCATATCATGATTAGTAGAGGCCGATGCTTGATCGGGCCAGCGGGGGTGCTCAATTTATCACTTTCCCCTCTTGTACCCAAGTTCTCGAGTCAAGACAATCTTGGTAATGACGGACACGTGGCCTTTGGCACGAGTCATAGGTTTCCTAAATTTTCCAAACTATTTAGGTGGCGACTCTGTATCTGGCAAAACAATCCATCTTTGGCAATTTGATTCAAAATCGATTTTCTAAAAGATTTGCCAGATTGAGACTCTTTGGTGTTTATTTATTTTACATTGCACTTGTGGAATCAGATTCAGAACCACGGGAGTCCGATACTATAGGGCTTATTTGTCTTCCAAAAGAGGGCACGAAAAAGTCAAACTACATACACGTAATATCATACTCCAATTCTCATGAGACTTTAAGTCCAACAACAACAAATGATAAATAAAGTGTTCATAATCCAACCTCATGTTCATTTCTAAATTTTTTTTAAGTGTTATGATTTCTTTCTCTTTTCAAAAGCCAATTCTCTTATTTTTCAAGTTAACGTACTCTAATCTTTATCCAAATCCATTCTTTTCATTTCACAAAACTAAACCCATAGATATCAAAGTGACAACTCAACTCAACTTAATATGATCAATCCAAACTAATTTCAATGCCATAGTTAATTCTCCCTTTTAACTATTAACATGTTTACACAATCTATAAAAATAATTTACAAATGTTATTCAACTTTATCCCTTTTTAATTCACCAAGTCAAAATATTAAATTATGGCTTTTTCTCCTTTTCAGATAAACATGTTAGACTACTCCCCAATTAACTCAAACAACAATCAATTTAACAATCTCATTCACAAATAACAAACCCTAGATCTCTTTTCATGACTTTCAATGAAATCCATAATGGATATGATTTTTATACAACAAAATCTACCACATATCTATCTATAGATGAGATATTGAAAATGAGCAAATAAATCCTTGCCTCAACCAATGGAGAGAAGAAGCCCGAAAATCTAATTTCAATGAAAACACGATCTGCTCGGATTAAATGGAAGCCCTTGTCGAGCTCTACGTTTTGGTATATGGAACTAGGGGTCAAAGATGTGTAGAAATAGATAAAATCAAGGCTAAAAAGCTTGAAAACTCAAAAATGGCAAAAGGAGAGAGAAAAGGGAGTGAAAAGTGCAGGATTTGACTTAAAAAATGACTTTTAAAGATATTATTCTGAACAATTCGCTCAAGCGATAAAATTTGTGCTCAAGTGAAGAATCGAGGCTTTCTGTATCTCAAAAAATTTCGAAAAACAGAGCTGGAAGGGTCTATGCCTCACTCAAGCGAAAAAAGTTGCGCTTGAGTGAACTATGCACACAGCATAAATTCGCAAACTTCAAATAGGCATAACTCTCTCATCCGGACTCTGTTTAGGGTCGTTCTTATGTCCAAATTGAAGCCTCAAAAGTAAGCTTTCCAGTGGTTCTAGTCTCACATCAAGATTCAAAGTGTGGAGAGAGAAAATGATGAAAGAGTGAAAACTACTCAATAAAAATTATTCGATTTTGGAGTTTCTGATTCAATCTCACCCAACCACTATGGTAACACCTTAACCAAGGCTCAAATATCAATTGAGAAGGTTCTTAAGCAAGATAATCAAAGAGTCAAATATTGTTCCATTATAATAGGAAGCACAAAGTGCTACAACCTCCCTACCTTAGGAAATTTCATCCCTAAAATTAAAAATACACCAAAACACAAGGCAAATCAACCATTGAGCACTCAACACCCCGAGCACTTAGGAAAAGAAAACTACCCTCACAACAAAACCCTCAGTTAACTCTCACAAAAGAAGAGGACTTACCACGAAAACACATCCCAAAAGACAATGCTCCGGCACAATAAGCTCCAGCAATACCAAACCCTCCTCAAAACAAAACTCCTAAACACACGACTAGCAATCCAAGCTAAGTCACTACTCAACATTCATCATCCCAAGTAAAACAAACGATAGCAAAACTTTGTTTAAATTTTTTTTCTTTCATTATTGCTTAACTCTTTGAAAATCATTCTCTTGTATATAAAACATTTCTTAAAAGATGCTCAAATTTTCACCGTTCATAATCAAAATATATTTCTGCATTTTCGATGTGAAACTCAAAAAAAATTTAAACATTTTTCGAAAACAAGGTGTTACCCATAACATATAATCCATAATTTAATTGCCAAGAACTACTCATTGAAATTCCTCATACCATTTAAATTAAATTAAATCCTAACATTCTTGTTTTAACAAAGCCATTAGATGGCCATAACACTAGGAAAAATGAATTTTTCCAATTCCTTTCCAATATAACAATTGGTGAACCTCTACTGTCACCCAACAACACCCATCACTCATATGGTGATGCCACAATCAACATAAAACGTAACATTTCTGTAATAACAGTTAATAGAAATAATAACCATGCTATCAACACAATATCCACAATTTTGCAATTTCATTCTATTATAATCATTATCATAAATTATCAACTACATGAGGCAAATGAGGCAAATGCATACGCAAACAAAGAATCTACAATACGTTACCCCAACCAAGGCTTTTCTACTAATCCAAAACAAGTCTCACACAAGCTTTTCAACCGTATACATGAGACTCAATGCTCGCAAAATCATTCCAAGGCACCCATAATACACAAGCCCAAGCTTTCCCTAAGGTAACTACTTGTCAACCAAACCCCGATATCAACAAACCGACTAATCAACTCAATAAACCTCTACACCCGGCACCAAACACTGATGTGCTACTCAACACCATTTACTCCAAAAATGGAGTTCCACACACAATCTCTCATATTTTTGAATCCCACCGGATTTTTCAAGATCAAACCATACCATCATTGTTCCTAAGGAAATCATCACCCCTATGCCTACATAGTAAGCATGTCCTTACATCTCAAACACAAGACTGACATGGTCAACAGCAATCACACAATCCCTAATACATAAAACAATTTCGACCAACGCTACCCTCCTTAACTAAGAACACAAACTGTTCTTCCTTTCAAGGAATACTTCTAGCATCTACTCACGAAATTCTCCTCCCACTCATAAACTCCACCTAATATCTAATAACACTACTAACCCATTTCACCCACACATAATTACCAACTTATAACAAATCACAACATGAACACTACCCCTATTCATGATTGAAAGAATCACAACGAATCCACTAACTAACAAAATCCAAAACACTAAACAGCACACCAATACCATTCTCACTAACCCGAGATACAAATCTCACACTCCCTCAGACAGTCTCACCTAACTTCGCCAATTCCACAAAACTCTAAAGTATCATATTCCCTTAAACTCAACACATCCAAAGTCTTATAACTCAACCCTTACGATACTACCACACCAATCACAATAACCCACGGATTCCGTATTCTCAACAAACAACTTCCAAACTGAACAAGGCTCACAGGCCATCACATAACTATGCCATAATTTAATACCAGACATACAATAACACTTGGATTATCGATCCTATTAACAACTTCCCATTACACACACACACACACACACACACACACACACATATATATATATAAAAGAGAGTTCGAGATTCAATGTGTGCCCCCAATACATGAGGATAAACAAACAACAATATATATCTACAACACATAATCATGATGTCTCAGCATCCAATAATACACCAGTCAACAACAAAAGTTCATATATTATATCACTAGTCTCTAATATAAAAGCCCCTCTTAAGGTAATACTACTGTGTTGGCTGAAAGGTTGACCCTCGCGAGGCTCTCAAAGCCTGACTTGCCAGGTTCTGGTATCGATATCGCCCCCGATTAGATTGATTAGATTAAGTCTGACTAGGTTCTAAAACACTCAAAGAATTCACATGTAACGGATAGAAACATCTAACATGGCCCAAATGACCACAACCAAAACAAACAGTAGACTTCCTACTCTGAGACTAGCCTGAAGCTTGAACCTTCCTAGACCTTCCTACGTAAGAGTTTGAAACGCCTGACAAAGACAAGGATTGAGCTTGGGACTGAGCATGTGCTCGCCTCCACCTCTTAATGAGCCCAGAGTGCTTATGAACCGTAGGAGTTGCCGAGATGGCCTCCCTAACCCCACCAACACTTATAATCATGGCCTTCACATGGGCCACTACCTCAACTAGAGCATAGTAATTCTTCCATACGGATCCAACTACTTTCTCTTGGATATCATTACACAACCATCTCTCAAACTCATAACAACGAAGCTCTTCTGTTGCCACCAACTCTGGAGCAAACCTCGGCAAACTAGTAAATTGCATCTCAAACTATTCCAAAGGAGTAACATCCTGACACAACTTAACAAATTGTTCCCTCAACCTTTCTCGAGCAGAATGAAGGAAGTACTTGGCCAAAAAGGCCTCAGTAAAAGCAACCCACGTGTTACCTACAATATTCTTAGCATACTTTCACCAATACCCTACATCACCCCTTAGTTGGAAACTCGCTAAAGAAATCCTCAACTCTTCATCCTCGACTCTGAGCATATCAAGAGTCTTGATAATCTGCTCCAACCAATCCTCTGCCTTTAACGGTTTAGCCTTCCCCACAAATTCTGGTGGGTTGGAATGAAAAAACTCCTTAGTAAGCTTGAGTGCACGCCCATTGTCACCCTCATTGTGAGCTAGAGCATCCTGCACCGCTCTCACAATCTCGCATGCAACTTCCTCACCGACAGCCGATGCCATAATAACAAGTGCTAAAGGAACCGTTGTGCCCCTACTAGCACTCATATTCCTAATTCGTCCTCTATTCCCTCGCGTAGACATCCTATAAAACCCAAAAAAAAAAACAAAAGAAAAAAACAAAAAAAAAACAAAACAGAATCACAATAAGTGCATAACATAACAACCTTCCCCGATTAAGTTACAAGACACACTTAGTCTTGAATCAGACAATTCTATTACATATAAACAACTAATAACCTAAACACATAATCAAATCAAGTCCACAAAGATAGCCACTCATCCCAAAACTCTCAAGGAATTCCTATCAGAAACCACATTGATCAGGCGTGTTTCTAATAAGACCTCAAAGCAAGTTCATCAGCTACAAGTACTATCCAAGAAACTTAATCCCATGCTTACATAAATGCAATATATAAGTCCTAACACTAATGCTAACTACATACAACGTCCTTACCACACGTAGCAAACCCATTGTGGTAAAAGCCATTTCACATGAGCCCAAAGTATTCAAATCCGACTTGCTTTGATACCAAGTTGTAATGCCCCACTTTTGATTTCACGGATACCGTTACCAAATCCTTTATTATAATACATTTTCAAAGATAACGTATGGAACTTCAATACATTAATAAGGACAATTAAGTAAAGATTCTCTCATTTGAATAAATAATGAATGCAACAAGAGTTATAATTAAATAAATTGCCCGCAGGCTTACATTATTACATGTAAGAGAAAGGGGCTCAACCCTTTTAACACAATGGCATTCCATCAACAATTAAAAGCCCTCGTGGCCAACATATAAGGAAGATGCACAATCGTGAACAACTTCTCGACATTCACCTGGAAAATTATTAGCAATGTGGGATGGACATAAATTCTAGTAGGGATCCCTACAAGATCCTAAACAATAACAACTTACATATAGCTATGATCATGAATGATTAGTATCATACTATATAAATAATGTGATGGTTTATAATCAAAGAATATTTACATAAGTACTTTTCCAAAATTATTCAATTCCTTCAACAATACAGACAATTCACATTTCCTTTTCATTTCCTATGTCAAATATATCTTATAACAACTATTTTGTTTTGGAGTTTGAAACATGTTCATAAATCTCTGATTTTTTTCACATTATTTACAAACTCAATACATGGTCTACATCCTTTTCCAACACGTTCAAATATACATATATACATCTAACACGTGAACCGAAAACAATAAGCACCTAACAACTATCTGCTCAACAAATGAGGTAACTCGGCCTTCCTGAACCATAACCATCATAATGCATGATATACACAGGTACACTGAGATAATAATGATAAATAAGCTCTACTCTATCTGCCTTAAGTACGGTAAGCCTAGGATGCACCTTTCCATAATGAAATGCCAATTTACTAGGCCCTGACTGGAAGGTAACTGTACCTCTGCCAAGTTCTCCAGGCATTAGCTGGAAGGTACTAGTACCACTTATTCTAAGCACAGCCAATTCTCCAAACACTAGCTAGAAAGTAATGGTACCTCTCATTCTCAGCGCAGTATACGTTACCAATCATCACAACATGTTAAAAACATAAATAACACAAGTGTAATACATACACATAATCTATTCAACACGATAGTGTCATCCTCCATCGATGACCAAGGACAAAACCTCCAAACACTTGTATTTAATACACGTAATATCATACTCCAATTCTCATGAGACTTTAAGTCCAACAACAACAAATAGTAAATAAAGTGTTCATAATCTAACCTCATGTTCATTTCTAAAATTCACAAACTATTATGATTTCCTTCTCTTTTCAAAAATCAATTCTCTTATTTTTGAAGTTAACGTACTCTAATCTTTATCCAAATTTACTCTTTTCATTTCACAAAAATAAATCCATGGATATTAAAGCCACAACGCAACTCAACTTAATATGATCAATCCAAAATAATTCCAATGCCATAATTAATTATCCCTTTTAGCTATTAACACATTTACACAATCCATAAAAATAATTTACAAACATTATTCAACTTTATCCCTTTTTAATTCACCAAGTCAAAATATTAAATTATGGCTTTTTCTCCCTTTCAGCATAAACATGTTAGACTACTCCCTAATTAACCCAAACAATAAATAATTTAACAATCTCATTCACAAATAACAAACCCTAGATCCCCTTTCACGACTTTCAAAGAAATCCATAATAGATATGATTTTCATACAATAAAATCTACCACATTTCTATCTATAAATAAGGTATTGAAAAGGAGCAAAGAAATCCCTACCTCAAGCAATGAAGAGAAGAAACCCGAAATCCAACTTTAATGAAAACATAATCCGCTTAAATGGAAGCCCTTGTCGAGTTCTACGTTTTGGTATATGGAACTAGTGGTCAAAGATGTGTAGAAATAGATGAAATCAAGGCTAAAAATCTTGAAAACTCAAAAATAGCAGAAGGAGAGAGAAAAGGGAGTGAAAAGTGAAGAGATTTGACCCGAAAAGTGACTTTTAAAGATATGATTCTAAATAGTTCGCTCGAGCGATGAAAGTTGAGCTTGAGCAAAGAATTAAGGCTTCCAGTATCTCAAAAAAAATTTAAAAACAGTGCTAGAAGGGTCTATGCCTCGCTCGAGCAAAGAAAGTTGTGCTCGAGCGAACTATGCACATAGCACAGATTCGTAAATTTAAAACAGGCATAACTCTCTCATCGGGACTTTGTTTAGGGTCGTTCTTGTGTCTAAATTGAAGCCCTAGAAGTAAGATTTCTAATGGTTCTAGCCTCATATAATGATTCAAAGTGTGGAGAGAGAAAATTATGGAAGAGTAAAAACTACTCAATAACAATTATTCGAATTTGGAGTTTCTGATTCAATCTCACCCAACCACTATGGTAACACCTCAACCAAGGCTCAAATATCAACTAAGAAAGTTCTCAATCAAGATAATCAAAGATTCAAATATAGTTCCATTATAACAGGAAGCACAGAGTGCTACAGTCGATGTGGTTTTTTCTATGTAATTAATTATTTTGAAATCTATTATGAAAGCCCTTGAGGCATGTTTTGTGAATATTTGTAGTGAACATTTTTATCATTGTAATTATGAGAGAGAGAACCTCATTTATTCTATTTAGTTTGTGTTGCACCTATAACTATTATTGGAAAATGGACTTTCATAAGGAATTTGGTAAACTATCTGTGAAACAAAATTAGGGGTGCAACAATTGGTATCAGAGCTAACCAGGTTTGAAAACCTTGAGCTCGGGGGAAGTGGTTTTTATCACAATGGTTTAACTTCACTTGGTAAGGATGTTTGCATGTGATAGAATTAGATAATTGAAGATTATGTGTTACATCTGTGTGGGCATCGGGTTAAGTTTTAGGGATAGTGCTTGTAGCCTGTTAACTTGCTTTGAGATCCCATTGGAAACGCGTTTGATCAACGTGGTTTTTGGTGGGAGTTCTTTGAGAGTTTCGGGACGAGTGGATATCTATGTAGACTTGACTCGATTATGTGATTAAGTGCTATTGTTTATGTGTTATGTGACTATATGCTAGACAGGTTATGTAATTTTGTGGGGGTTGTGTAATTGTCTTAGGAAAGGCTAGAGTTTCATTTACTAAGCTGGGTGTTGTCATTGATAGGATGTCTGGGCAAGGAAGTAGGGGTCGTGTTGGGACTAGAAATGCCGATAGGGGCACAACGGGTCCAGTAACACCTATACCTGCGGCACCAACTGTGGGCGAGGAGATTGCATGTGAGATTGTAAGAGCTGTAAGGGAGGCTTTAACTCATAATGAGGGGGACGATTCTCGTGCCCTAAAGATCACTAAAGAGTTTTTTTGTTTTAACCCACCGGAGTTCATAGGAGGGCTTGAATCGTTGGAGGCAGAGAATTGGTTAGAAGTTGCCCTCAGCGTCGTCAGAATCAGTCTTGGTAATTTAGATTGGAGAAGAGAAGATATTGAAGATGAGTGGAATGTTTTGGCTGTTTTGACATTGTAATGTTTTGTAATTAAATATGGGGCCTCGTACCTACTGATGTTGTATTCATGTATTTTGTTGGCTTAAATGCAGTAAATTAGACTTGTGATGTTTGTGAATTAACTTAAATGAAGAAGTCATTGTTGGGATTAGTAAATTTGAGCATCGTTGCTAATGTGTTAGTGTTTCATAAGTTGATGTATGTAAGGTTTTGTGAGTCCTTCCTTGATTGTCAATTGTTATTAAAAAAAAAAATTGTAATGAGTGTGTTGTCGTGAAGTAAGTTTGAGGGGTTTTGAGAATAAAGTCACATCAATTGAGCGGGGTTAAGAGTCTTATAGGGGTGGTGAGAATTTCTTAGTGGGGTATTGAGAATGATGATATAGTTAGTCATTGAAGGTGTTCGAGTTGGTGTGAGTAAGTGGTTTTGGTGGTGACCCTAACGGTTACTGGAAGTGGTGTGAAGTGTCTAAATGCCATATATGTATAAAGGTTATTAGGAGTTGACTTGGGAGCGAAGGTTGGGTGGTCCAGGCTTAGGGAAGGAATAAATAGAGAGGGTGGTCTTATTGTGATTAGTTTTTGGGAGTCTGGCGTAGACACAAGTGTTGTGTAAGTATGTGGATGTTGAACCCCATGTAGGGGTGATTAGTGTTGGGAACTCATCGGTGTTTGAGTGCTAAGTGTTGAGGGTTAATGATGTTAGTTATCTTATGTCAAAAAGAGGATGACAAATATTCACCTCGTAAGTTGTTATCGTTTTGGGTAAGGAATTGTGTAATTAAGGGGTGCTTGGGAATACACTCTAGAGTGTCAAAATTTGATTGCGTGAGTGCAGTATTTAGTGTGGGTATGTGTGAAATTTTTTTGATTCGGTAGGAGAAAATTTTGGGAATGAGAAATGTGATGTGTTAACGTATGATTTTTAATGGGTGATAATGAATGTGATAAGAGGAAATGCCCAACGATTTATAAGCATGAATGTGTATGTTTATCTTTCAATGTGATTGCTACTGATATGAATTATTGTTTTGATTGATATTAAGATTAATTGTTGAAATCGCAGTGGTTGTGATTGGTGGTTTTGGGTGACGGTTGAGGGGTCACTGGTGATGATGTTGAAAAAGGGGTAGGGAAATGAATTTTTCCGATGCTATGGCCTTGGTGGGCATTGGAATTAAAAACATTATGTGGTGATTTCATTTCTTGGTTCTTGGATGATGTTTAACAAGCTTGTAAACTTTAAAAATTGATGGGAATTTTTTTTTATTTTTTTATTTTTTTTTAATGAAACTCGGTGTGGGTTGGAACATTTTGTTTTACTTACTTATTTTATTTATTTACTTCTTCTAGTTTGCAACATGTTGTACTCAAGGAAGTGTTTTCAAAACAAAGGTAAAACCTTACATTGACGTGTAAATGAATTCTTAAATCTTGTCGAATTGGTTTGAGTAATGAATTGAGCACGAATTGATAATGGGTGATTGAGCATATTGTTTTGGATGGGCTAGTCTTGTTCAAATGTGTTGTGTTGTGGTACAGTTTGTGGGTCAAGTTTCTAGGGCAAGTTTAAATAGTGATTTTATGAATTGTTTGGTCCTTTTATTTTAGTTTTTTATTTTTATTTTTATGAACTCAAAGGTTTTATTCTAGTGTGAATTACATAAAAGACCAAGCATAAACGCGCATGTGTTATGTGTTGAGAGACAAATGTATATTTTCTCATAGCGTTGAAATTACTAAACATAACACTTCAAAAATCTCTTTAGTGTACTTTTCCTAAACATAACACTCTAAAAACGTAATACTCCAATGTAACACACTAAAAAACTTATTGGTGTAGTTTTCTAAAACGTAATAACGTAATATTCCACAAAAACTTCTTAGTGTACTTTTCCCAAACGTAACACTTAAATCAATTTAACAGTAAAAAAACTCATTATAACTTTTTCCAAACGTAACACTTCAATATAACACACCAAAAAATTCCTTAGTATACTTTTCTCAAAAGTAACAAAGTAACATTTCAAAAAAAAAAAAAAAAATTCCGTAATGTACTTTTCTCAAACGTAACACTCCAATCAATAAAACATACAAAATTCCTTAGTATACTTTTTCTAAATGTAACACTCCAATGGAACACATTGAAAAACTCCTTAGTGTATTTTCTCAAACGTAATAACATAGCACTCCAAAAACATTCCTTAGTGCATTTTTTATAAATGTAACACTCCAATCAATGCAAAACACAAAACTCTTTAACGTACTTTTTTCAAATGTAGCACTCTAATGTAACACTTCCATGTAACACTAGGAAATTACACTAACAGAAATGTTGATTTCCATACTTGACAACCAACATTGCAGCCACCAACCCCCCTCTCCTGAAAAAATCTTCCACACCATACATTTCCATTAATATCCCAAAAACGAATTAGAAAATTAGAAAAATGAATCACATAACCAAATGATATCAAATCAAATATATACAACTTTCTAAGAAAAAAGAAAAAAGACTAATTGATTCATAAAAAAACTCTTAGGACTAAATAGATTAACATTCCTTCATAGAGGGTTTATAGGTAAATTGTCCTAAAATAAATTTGCAGGATTAAAGTAACATCGAATCAGATTATGTTGCAGCCTCATATCTAATTGTCGTTAAATTGAGCGGCAATTATTGACAGAGGGTCGATATTATAACTTAACAGAGGGTTGATATTATAACTTAAATAGAGCGAAGAATTTTGAATATCAAAATTAAAAGTGTAAAAAATCAAGATGACATTTAAGAGGAAATGTAATGGTGCTAGTAAGTGTAATTTACCCGCAAGGTGGATTCAAGATGGCCATGCCATGGAGGGATTACTCAGAAAACGCTAATCAATTTGTTTGGTTTTAATTTTTTAAAAATTGAATTTCTTATTTTTCCTGTTTTTTTATTTTTAGTGAATATTTTTTAAATTTTAAGCAATTTTTTCACTTTTTTAGATACACCTTACTTAAATGTATCTAAATAGTAAAATATTTGTAAAAAAATATTTAAAAAATTAATAAATACACAAAAATATGAAAAATGTACTAAATTTTCATTTTTTTCGTATTTTTTAGTATTTAGGGCTGGTTTGGGAACTTTAAAAAATTCAAAAAGCCAAAAAGTTACCAAAAAAAGTTAAAAAGTTATCACTATTCACCAAAAAAAATATAAAAAATTAATATACATAATATTAAAATATAAATCAACTTCACGCCACTCTAGGGGCTGACGTCAAATCAAAGGTAGTAAAAGGAAAAAAAAATTACATGGGTATATTCATTAAGTTTGATGGTAAAGTTGGGCCCATGGAGGCCCACCATGGGTCCCATTTTGATAATCTGAACCGTCAATATGTAGAACTCGTCTATTACTATATGCCTGTAAAAAATCACGTCTATTGGATATCGCTAACTACATGATTAAATCAGTTTTGTATAAAAAAATGGATGATGTTATAGTTAACAGTTGAAAAAAAAAAAAACCTAACACAATCAGAGAGCTATCGATATCCAATCGACGTGATTTTTTACATGTATATAGTATTCGACGAGTTCTACACATTGAACGGTTCCGATTAGAAAAACGGGACCCGTGGTGGGCCCTCACGGGTCGAACAACACCGTCCAATTAAAGACCGAAAAGGAGGCAATCTTTTCCCATCTCTTACCCGGCCGACTGCACTGCCCAACCCGTACAACCTATTTCACTATTTTCTTCTACACCTTATTTATACAATTTTTTAATACACATTTTTTCATAAAAAGTTAAAAAGTTAACCCAAACATCCATATTTTTTTCCTCAACTTTTTAATCCAAAAAGACAAAAGTGCATTTATTTAGGATATCCCAAACAACCCCTTAGTGTATTTTTTAAAGATTTTTTCACAAACATTATACTTTTTAAGGATATTTATATTAGATGTGTCTAAAAATTTAAAAGATTGCTTAAAATATTAAAAAATTTTATTAAAAATAGTAAAATACGAAAAATAAAAATGTAGAATTTTCTGAAAATTCTAACGAAACAAGCCAAAATCTTATGTAGAACACATGACACAGGGTTTTTGAAGCAGTTGGATGAACAGTGGCCTAAGAAAAAATTGAATTGATCAAAGGGTAAAGTTGTAATTTTGGTGGATGAGTTTGGAATTGCTTCAAATTATAGTATGACTAAAAATAATCTAAAACTCATTGGTTTTTCGTAATCCAAGTCAGATTTTAGGATATTTCAATTGTTTGGGCCTCCAAATTTTCATTTTTGTCGTTTATGACAAATTGTTTTTTTTTTTTAATAACATTTATAGTTTACTATTTTTTGTTTATATAAAAACATTAAACATGTTTGTCTTTATTTTTGACAAAAATGAAAATAAAAAGCATGTTTGGTATAGAAGTATTTTAAAATGTTGTTTTGAAAACAAGTGAAAATGGGAGTTATGAGAGGTAATTGTCGACAATTAGAGATGGTGGCTGAAGGTAGTTGTTGGCCACGAGAGGTAGTGACGAAAATTGTTGCCATTGGTAAGGGATAGTTGGCAATAGCTAGAGGTGGTTATTGGCCATAAGAAGTGTTTGTCAAAAGTGACTGTCAATGGTCGGAGATAATGGTTGCTCCACCGCTTAAAGTGATTTTTAAGAAAGGTGATAGCCAAAGGTGATTATTACTAGTGAGATATGGTTAGTGGCAATAGAAGGTAGTTAGTAGTTGAAGGTAGATGGTGGTCAAAGGTGGTTAACAGAGGAGGTCATTGGTGATAGTAGCTGATAGAGATGAGTAGGGATATCAACGAGACAAATTTGGAGCGAAATTTTCATAACATGAGAGTTAAAAGATGTAATATAATAAATAAATGAGTGAAAATGAATATTTATTATAATATTAAAACATTTTAGTTTTATTATATTAAAAATTAAATTATGTACATATTATATATATGTATATATATATTTAATAAATAAAATTGATGTAGGGACAAGATAGATCGAGATGGGGGCCAATGGGTGGAGTCACAAAGAATAGAAGAAATAAAAAAAATTAAACAAAAACCAAAACAATCTTTTCATGTTTAAAACTTTTTGAAAACGAAAACAAAAACCAAACGAGTTTTTGTTTACAATTTTCAAAATTTTTTTTATAAATATAAACATTACCAAATAGACCTAAATAACTTTATTTTATAATTTCCGTTTTCCTTGTTGCTTGTTTGTAGATGTAGACACTCCATTTTTAACCGACCTCAAGATTTAAACGTCATCGTTTGTGCACTCGATGATTGTGCTTGTTTGTGCTTGTTTTGAGTGCCCGAAATTCTCGGCGGAACGCCTTGTCTTTGAGCCTCTAAACCCTCTTTGTTTTGTGCTTGTTTTTGGACCAAACCTTGGTGCCTCTTGCCTGGAGGGGGGAAGGGCCTTGTCGGCCACTTTTTGGCCTTGTCAGCTACTTGAAGTGGTCGGTCGGCTAGGTGAGGTGGCCGACGGCTATTTTTCTCATTTTTTAGATATTTTCTTAGCCAGTTGTGCCAGCTGTTAGTCACTGAATGCCATCTTCATACACGTGTATGGAGGGATGAATGCAAACCTTTGGCTTGGATTTCTATAAAATGGGAGGTCTCTCCCCCATTTGGGGAGGTTGGATATTTTGTGAGCAAATTTCCTCTCTCTCTAGAATTCTCTCTCTCTCTCTCTCTCTATTTTGTGCTTGAAAGTGGCAATTCTCTACACTTTTGCAAAGAGACCCTTAACCAAACATCCTCATCTTGGAGCTGAGGTTCTTTGAGGCGTATTTTGAGCTCTTAAGGTTGGTTTGAGCTGGAATTTGGACTTGTTTAGTGCTGTGCTTCAAGAGGTATAAGAGTTACCTTGCAAGCTTTGTTTTAGTTGCTTGAATTGCCATCTTTTTACATTATTTTTGGCCTGGTTTTCAACTACAAAAATATCTGATTTTTGTGTCTTAACATGTTGGTTTGAGATCATTTTGTGCCAAGGGGTTGTCTACCCTTCTTGTTGCCTAATTATGAAGCTTCTTGCATCATCTTTTAGCATATTCAAACTAAACCTTTTGGCCCTTTTAAACCACTGAAATTCAAAGTTATTTTAGTGGTAAAAAGTATATTTTGAAGTCCAAAAATGGAGGGGTTTGCCTCCCCTCCTTGTGTCTCTCTTCCATGCCTAGTTAGCATCCTATGGTAACATGTTTTTATGGCTTAACCTAGCTTAATTCAGGCATGTTTTGGGCTCTGATTTGGCATGATTTAGCTTTGTTTTGGGCTGCTTTGATCATATGAACCATGTTTTGTATGGTTATAATGCAAATGCCTTCACTAGTTTAGTGTTTTAGGCCTCTGAACATGTTTTACTTGAGATGATTGCATGTTGTAGTATCATTTAACATGTAATTTCAGTGTTTATAGCTCTGTCACATGCTCATTTATTTCACTATTTCATTGCTTTTGAGGGTTGTGTTTTGAGTCTTGTTTGCAAATGTAGACACCCCATTTTTGACCGTCCTCAAGACTTGGACGTCACCGTTTGAACACCCGGTGATCATCTATGTTTGTGTTCGTTTGGAGTTCCCGGGGGTCTCGGCTACGCGCCTTGCCTCAGGATCTCCGAACTCGACTGTTTAGTGTCTGGTTTTGCACCAAACACTTGTGTTTTGCCTTGGAGGGGCAGGGAATGCCTTGTGAGGCATCCCCACACATCACCGGCCATGGCCAGAGGCCACCGGCTGGTGTTTTGTTGCCATCGGCAATGTATATTGCCGGTCGGCATTCTTTGTTGTCGGTCGGCTGTCCATTTTGTCAAAATGGCAATTTTGAGCAGCCGACTACTGTATGGAGGGATGGCTTCCTTGTTAGTTTCTTGAGTAAGCTTTACAAGATTGGCTTCTCTATAAGAGGAGCCCTCCTCTCTTGGCTTTAGGGTTAGACATTTTAGAGAGAAAAAAAACATTGTTAGAAGCTCTGGTTCTAAGGTTAGAACTTATACACATTCTATCTCTATATCTCTCTCTCTTGAGTGTTCTAGGTGTATTTGTTCATAGTATTGCACACAAATACCTACCATTACACCTTCCCTTGGCTATTGAGGTTCTAAGGGATTGTTTTCAGAGTTTTGGAGCTGTTTTGAGCTCAAAGAAGTTGCTGGATCTTCATTTGTGAAGAGGGTCTTCAAGGGTAACAATCTTACTCCTTTATTCCCCATTTTTGCATACTATTTTTGCCTATCTCAGAACTATTTTTGAGCTTAGTGTATAATATAAAAAAGTTCTGTTTTTAGGCCCTCTAAATAGTTTGTTTAGAGTGTTTTGTGGTTTGGAGGTGTTTGACCCCTCTTAGGCCTTGAGAGGCCCCATTTTGTGCTATTTTGAGTGAGCTCCGGGACCTTGATGTTTGGGCCTCCCCACCACTGAAATCTTGAGGGATTTCAGAGGTGAGGATGGTGCCTTGAGGTCCTAGGGAGGAGAGGGCCACCACCTCTCCTTGTCGTCCTTGAAAAGGACCATTTTTGGCCTCTTGAGGGAGCATCTAGCTAAGCTTCATGTTGACCACGCCTTAGCTGATTTTTGTGCTTATTATGTCATAATATGCCTCTGTTTTTAGTTGGTTTTGGTACACCATGCATGCTTAGCCTACCTACCTTGTAATGCCATGTTTAGGCCTTAACATGCCTTAGGTTGTAAACCATGGTTCAAGCATGTTTTAGGTCTAGCTTTGTGAAGCTTTTGTGCTTATCTTGCCATGCTAGAGGTCTGTCCTTAGTCATTTTGGTCGGCCATGGCATGTTTAGTATAGCCCCTTTGCATTTTGGCTTGTTGGCCTTAAGTGTGTGAGTGTGTAGCATGCATTACTTGCCTTATTTTGGATGGTTTGGCACCATTTATAGCATCATTTCAGTCCCCTTAGCATGCTTGTATGCTTGCCTTGGATGCCTCTTTGATGCCTTATGAGCTTGTGTGGTATGCTCCTTGAAAGTGCATTTGTGCATGCTTTTGAATTCAAGCCATTTAGATGCCATCTAAGTGGTCCTTGGGGCTTTGTTTTATGTGCTAAGACTCTGTTTTTGGTCATCAAATTCATGCCATGTTTGGTCTTGCTAAGTGTAGTTCAATACTTCATTAGCTTGTCTTGAATGCTTGGGCCATTTGTTGCATGTTTAGCCTATCTTGTTTGCTTGGTTTGGCACCATGTTCTTGCATGATTTTCAATGCTTACCTCGTATGCCATTAATCCATGTTATGCCTCTTTCAAGTGTGCTTGAAAGATGCCCTTTGATGGTTAAGTGTTTAGGCCTTAACATGTGCATGTGTGTATGTGTGTTTGGTCCCATCTTCTTAAGCTTTGGCCACTGTTTTGGGCCTAATTAGAGCTGCCTAAATCATGCTTAAGTCCATCCTTTGCTTGCTTGCATGCTTACCTTGCATGTTTGTTTGCATGCTTGCATGTACATCTTGCATTCCCATGTTGCATCCTTAGCTTGCATGCCTAGGTTGCATTGCATCTAGCATGCATGTCTGGTTCCTTGATCTAGTGATAGGAATTGGGCTTTAGTTTGTTGGTTTGCATTGCATTTGACATCGAAATGTGCACACTTGGTCCCTTGGGCCATCACGCATTGAAATGCGCAATTGATGGTCCGAGAACCAAGAACCATGTCCCTTTGAGTCATACACATGATAAGGGATAGGATTGGTGCATACATTGCTTGAATTGCATTGCCATGCTATGCCTTGCCCTCTGCTGCTGTCAATTGCAGGTTCTGTAGACATTCTTTGCCGACCGGCAGTGTTTAGTGCCTACCGGCAATCCATTGGCGGCCGATAGCTTCACCAACAGCCGATGATCACATATCACTGTCGGTGGCTATTCTACTCGGCCAGTGGTGTCTCCCAATGTCCAGGGAAGCAATTATGAGACTTTGGCAGTCTTTAAAGAGGCAGAGCAGGGAAAACAGAGGCAGCCTATGCATGGCAGTGTACTTCCGAGCAGGACCGAGCATGCATTGCATTGGGCTCTCTTCCCGAGGCGGTTTATCTGTTTTCCCTAGATTAGTTAATTTGCTTAGCTAATTAAATGGCCTGTAATATTTAATTAGCTTGTAGGTTAATTATCTGTAATATTTATTTGGTCCCTCCGGGCGAGGGCGAATCTGTAATAAGTGTGGGTGCGTGTGTGTGCATGTCTTCCAATCCCCACTTCTTTCTTCCCTTTTATTTATCTGCTTATGAAGGTAGATTAGGACATGTTTAAATTAGCATACCTTATGCTATGCATGCGTGCATCCATACATTTGTCTTGCATGCACCGAGCTCGGTACATCATGCTAACTACATTTGTACTTCAATTCCAAATTGAATACGTGCATCAATTGATCGCATTTCACGTGCCATGTTTAGGTTAGCCGAGCCTACTCTAATTGCATCCTGTATGTGTTGCATTAGTCAATTTGACATAAACTAGGACCATGCATGTTGGCTAACTAGTTTATTATTTTGGCACGGAGTACGATGTAAGTATTTTCATGCTTTAGCATATCGCATGCGTGTGAATGCTATCATGACAGCATGCTTACCATGTGGCTAGATGCTTATGTGATAAACTGTTTGGATGCCTGTGGGTGAAGGTTGGATTGTCTGAGTTGGAAAAACTCGTTGAAATCCGTATTTTAGCCTACTTGCGAGTAGCAAATTCCAAAGTGTTTTTCGAAGACAAACGGATATGCGATGCTTATTTCCAAATTAGGCAATCTAGTCTATACTTGTTTGCCGTGCGCATAACGTAGTAATTCTAGGCTAATAACCGAAATAAGAACACATAACGTTTTCAAAAACGGATATCACGGTTAGTAGAGGCCGGTCTTCGGATCGGGCGAAAGGGGGTGCTCATAGCTGACCTTCCCCGATTGTACCCAAGTTCCTGAGCCGAGGCAACTTTGGTGATGACGGACACGTGGCCTTTGGCACTGAGTCAGGGTTTCCTAAATTCTCCCATTTTAAAAAATATTTAGGTGGCAACTCTGTATCTGGCAAAGCAGTCCATGTTTGGCACTTCTTTTCAAAAATCTGTTTCTCAAAATGATTTGCCGGATTTGGACTCTTTGGTTCAGATTAAGAACCGTGACACAAATCGAGTCCGAGCTGTAGCGAGGGCCCCCCGCGCAGGCGCGTCTACAGTTTCTGGCGACTCTGCTGGGGATTTAGAGAGCTTGACTCGAACTCGTGATATCCTGTTTTAATTTCATTTATGTGTCTCTTTGCATTACATGTGCATTGGTGCGCCTAGGACACCGTGTTTGCCATCTGCCATTCCTGAACGGTTTGCCGGAGGCTTGTCTTGTCAAGGCATGACCATAAGGCTGACCGGTTATGGGCTCTGACAGTTTGGGAACACAAACCCCGATTTTACCGGGGCACCCTTTTCGACCATTCGACCTAGTGCATATTCGGATCCATAGTGACCATTCCAAGTTAGGACAGGTTGCTTACCCAATTATAGGTTGTTTAAAACTGCTGCGTGCATAGTGAAACCCTAGCTCCTGACAAAGTAGGACAGGGAAACCCTATCCCAACATAGGGGTGTTTTGGCTCTCACTTATCTGCTATGTGCTTTAGGGTGCGTCTCTACAGGGAATGCGTGTATCAGTTTGCAAGTTTGGGCATCAGGCCTGCGGGCACCAGTTCAGTATTTTGGGATTCAGTTTACCTGAGGGTATCGGTTTATAGGCAGAATTTTGGGGCAGAATTCAGTAGAAGGGCACAGTCATCCTACTATGCTCATATCTGTTTTGGCGAAATCAGGCTGAGGTGCTGTCTGTTTTCTCTTTTGCTAGGTAGTCTGGGAACCATAGCTTCAGAAGGCTCCACTATCCCCCGGGTACATTGGATTTGTACTGATAGACTTTGTTAGATCAGAAATTCAATTCAAAGGCAACCAGTGTTCTTTCGCTGAGGCAAGGCAAGGCAAGGCCAGTCGGGGCTCACCGGTCCATCTGATCCGTCAGTCGCCAGTCACATCACCTTTGTTCAGACTTAGCAAACCGTGATGGCACAGGGTTCGGAAGAATTTGTGGCCGTGATAGCAGCATTAAATCAGAGAACTGCCACGCAGGCTGAGACCAGTATTGAAATGCAACGTCCATCTGGGGCATCTACCTCACATCCAGCTTTGGGACCCCAGCCAAACTTTGACCCACTTCCGGCAGTTGAAGATTTGCAGTGTCCGAATCCTCGAGAAAGGTTGACTCAAGCTCAAGTGCTCAGCCCCCTGGTGCAGCCTAATGAGAGGCTTTATTCCCTTGATGTTAATAAGCTCGATTCGACTACAGTGAAGATTGCGAACCTTGAGAAGCAATTCAAAAAGGCACAGGGCCTTAACTCCATTCCCGACATTGAGGATGGGCACACCGAGGCTGCCGTTTGGCTCCCAGACAAATTCAAAATGCCATATATTGACCGTTTCGACGGGTCTGGAGATCCAATGGTACATATCCGACTTTTCTTGGATATCCTAAAGCCGATGGGTCTGACCAAGCCACAGAAACTCTCTCTGTATGGAAGAACCTTGTCGGGTGTAGCAGCCACTTGGTACACTAAGTTGGAGGACAAAGTGAAGCAAGACTGGGAAGAATTGGCTGAGGCCTTTGTCGATCAGTATTCCTACAATACCCAAGTTGAAATGACCATGCAAGAGCTTGAAACAACCCGCCAGAACCCAACAGAGTCTTTTGTCGAATTTGTAGCAAGGTGGAGGGCAAAGGCAGCACAGATGACAGATCGCCCTTCTGAGAGGGATCAAGTGCAAATGATGGTGCGAAACCTCGAGCATGATATGTTGCAAAAGTTAATAGTCGCTCCACTATTCACTTTCAAAAGTTTGCATAAACTGGGGGTTCAGGTTGAGAATGCGTTCAACAGCGGGATCATTCCCAGAACAAGTGAACCGACAAGGAGGGCGATTGCAGGGAGTACCAATGCTGGTAGTAGCGTCATTCCCAAACCCACCGAGATCAATGCAGTCGCCACAGCCAATCCTTTTGCCAAACCAAGCCTACAAACAGTTGGCCCAGCCCGAGCTCAGGGCAGAACTTTCACTCCCCTCTATATGAGCCTGACTAGCGCACTAAAAGCCTTGATGGAAAGAGGGCATCTCAAACCCCTCGATCCTCAACCTCTGCCTGACCCACTTCCAGCCAGACATAATCCCTCCAAGTACTGTATGTACCATCAGCAGCGCGGTCATGGCACCGACCGTTGCTACCGCCTTCGTCATGAGGTCCAAAATCTCATCGACAACCGGACGATTGCTCCACCTTCAGCCCCCGATGACCAAGTACCTCATCCATATCTTAATCTGATCCACAGACTGGCCGTCCCTTATGACCCCAGCGTATACATCACCCCGGCCCATCTACCCAAGCCTGAGGTGTTTATCCCGGAAAGCATGGACTTATGCATGATGGGTGCATCTGAACCCCAATTATCTCAAACCCATGAACCCACTACTTCTGAGCTGATGAAGATGATCGAAGATCTTCAGAGAACTGTGGTAGATCTGGCCTTTGGAGTTTTTTCCCCGTCATCAACCGCATCACATACCAGGGAGTTCATGTCAAAAGTCTCCTCAGGACGGGCTGCATTTGAAGAAGGCCAATCCCTTGGCAAAGTGGAGGCAAGTGGTAAGAACAAGGTAGGGGCAGGCATTGGTCCCTATGAACACCTTCAGTGGGATATTAAGGCTTTGAAAGCCGAAGGGCTGAACAAACAGCAAGTACTCGCAGTTGTTGCAAAAATTGTAGATGACACTTTCGCCACTCAGAATGAGAGCAGTCTGAATCAAGGGGCAATCCGGGAGAAGGGCCGCTGTACCAGGAATGTTCCTTTCAGCTCTAAACTCTTGCTCGGAAGAGATCAGCAAACCCAGTCAGCGCCTACCAATCCCTTTGCTGGTGCATCCAGCAAAACTCCACAAACCTCAAAACACCCACCTCGAGGCCAGAGGGTGTTCGCACCACTGTACATGTCTTTATCAGCGGCCTTGAGGGTCCTGATTAGAGAAGGGGATCTGAAACCCCTGGAGCTGCGACCACTGCCAGATAGACTTCCTTCCTCCCATGATCCGACCAAGTACTGTGCCTTTCATCAGCAAGTCGGCCATGTCACTGATGGTTGTTTCCGTCTTCGCCACGAAATACAAGATCTGATTGACAATAAGGTCATCGTCGCACCAACTCAACAAAGTCTATCGTCATTGGATCAGTGAACCTGGGGGATAATGCGGTGCGATCGGGGGATAAACCACCTGCGGACGGCGCTCAGTTTACTTCAGATGTGGCGTTTGACACGCATAGTTTTGAGCAATGTGCGAACACTAGTTTTTGTACTTTCTGACTTGGGTATTGGGTCAGTTTTTTTGTTTTGTATATGGTCAGTCCTTTTGTACTGAGTCGGTCAGGTCTGTCTTATTGTATCGAGTCAGTCCTGTCGTGTTGGAGTTGGGTGATTCCGGGGGTGTTACGTCGGACATCACTTCCTTGTTTTGTGTTTGTCTTTTTGCTTTCTTTTGAGTCTGTTTCTGCCGTGGAGCCAGTTGTGCTAACAGATTTGAATGAAACAGCAGTGGTTTTTCATGATTTTGTGCTTGCTTCTGCCTTGTGCCAGTTGTGCCAGAAAGTTTGACTGAAACGGCAGTACTTTTCGCCTACTTTTCTGTGCCTCAAACTCATTGCATTGACTTAAGTTTTTGAAAACCTTTTGAACATTGTGATGAAAATGAAGAGGAAGGAATTCCTCGGGTTTTTGCAAAAATTTGATCATTTGAGAGAAAGAGAGGCATGCTAAGCCTTTAATGATTGAGATCATGCTTGTTAATGTGAGTACTAAGAAGGACCCTGGCTTGATCCAGATTGGTCTCACACTGTCTTCAGCGCGAGTGACTAGTCGCTTTCTTAAAAGATTTCAAAAAAAAATGTTTTGCGCAATCCTGCGAAGACCTGTGTGGAATCGCTCTTGAGATTGTGCAGCCTAGGATCGCTCTCAGCCTCGAGACTCGACCCCTCATTTTCAAACCTTGGACTTAAATTCAGAATGGTCAATGGTCAACCATCAAAGGAGGCCTGTGTGGCTGTATTTAAAGCAGCCCTCGAACTAGGGGCAAGAAAAGTCAGATCAAGGAGATCAGATGTCGCCAAAAGAAGCTTGCAAAGCTAGATCAGAAGTATCCCTGGAACTAGGGGCAAAAATGCCAGATGTGCTCGAAGAGCCGAAGATTGGTCGTCCTGCAAATCAATGAAGACTGGCAAGAATGCCAAACCCCAGAAGAGAAGAAAGAAGAAAGTATTGCTGAAGAACTACTGAGTTCCTATCCACAACACTAGGGACAAATCCAGCCCCCATGGGATGGACTCCTGCATTGTCAGCGAACAACAGTCACTCTCCTGGATTCAGACGGATTCGAGACCTCAGAACCATTTGACATGGACAAAGCTACACTTTTACCTTTGAGAGGCTCGCTGGGTCGAAAACCCGGAAGGGCGACCCAGGCAAAAGTTAGAGCAAGCAAAAAAAGGGAAAGAACAAAAAAGAAAAAAAAAGAAAAGAAAAAAAGAAATGAAGAAAAAATGAAAAAAAAAGAAAAGAAAAAAAGAAAGAAAAGAAAAGAAAAAAAAAAATGAAAAGAATTGAAAAGAAAAGAAAAACAGAGCTCGCAAGGTTGAAAATCGGAAGGGCAGCCTTGGCAAAAGTTAGAGCGCAAAAGGAGAGGTTAAATACCCGAGTGTACCTTAACCCCGAACTACGTAAGGCTTGATTCCCATCTTTGGGATACGTAGGCAACTTCATTCTGAAGTCCAGCCGTAAAACACTTCAAATTGACTGTGCCCATGTAATGGTTTTGATCATCTTCGCTTTCTCTGTATCTGAGAATTTGGTTGTGTTCGTCACTCTGAGGACTGACTACAATGCGCTGCGGGGCCATTCAGACAAGGGGCAACTTTCCGTTGCCATTCAATGCGCTGTGGTGCCGTTCAAATAAGGGGCAACTTTCCATTTGCCATTCAATGCGCTGCAGTGCCGTTCAAACAAGGGGCGACTGTCCGTTGCCATGCAGCTCCCCTCAAGCAAGGAGCAATTTTCCTTTGAATCTGAGGTTGTGCATCTCGAGAGTAGGTTCCGTGCTTGTTAAGCATTGGCCGTTTGCAAAAATAGTTTTTGAGAATTTTTACAGAGGTTGACTAATTTTCTCGAAAAATTATTCCATTTTTCTCGAAAAATTATTCCATTTTTCCAAAATCGGACCATTCCTTGGACCCAAAAAAGGAAAATTTTCAGTGCTCATAGCCAGACTTGCATGATTTTAAATCAGAAAATTGAACAAGCATGTTAATCTAACTTTCATGTTGGTCAAAATTATTTTAAAACCAAAATAAAAAATGGTCAAAATGATGAAATAGGGGCACAGTTGAGTCAGATGTTCTGTCTTCCTCCTGTTGTCAACATACTTGCCAGAAAGGGAACTCTACTTGCCGAAAGGGCACCGTATTCACCAGAAAAGGGCACCACTGAGGCTGATCACAAAACGGCTGAAAGTTCTCTCATCCTCCAAGCAACGAGGTATCAAGCCAAGTGCGAAGCACGAACCGGAATGGGACAAGATATTCCACTTCTTTATCTAGACAGATCTGATCATGTCCAAACTCCCCAGCAGAGCATCGTCAACCGATGTCAGCTGCAGATTTGCTACACACCCAATTGTAGCGTAGCCCCTCTGTGGAAGAAACTCACTGTTGTGAACAAGAAGAAGAATCTAGCGGAATGCTAGGGGCAAGAGCCCACAACTTTCTGTTTATCCATCAACCACCCAGGGGAGGGATTGAAAAATGAGAGATTGAAAAATAGAGAGATGTGCGCTGAGAGAAAAAGTGAGAAAAGGGATTTTTCAAAAAAATAGAGCCTGAGGGCCAAGCGATGTGAGAATCACAAATGAGAAAGGATGGGAAACAATACCCGGGAAAACAGGCTCCATGTGCACATTCGAGTCTTGTGTTTTATTTTGTCTGTCTCGATTCTTGTTTTGAGTTGCTTCGAGTGTTACTCGATGTGTTTAGGTTGTTTACCTTTGTTTTTCCCTTGTCGAGTCGTTTTGGCTGTGGCCAATCGTCGGCTCAATACCCGGTTATGAACTCATTTCTCAATTTCCAAAAAATCATCTTGTGCTCAGAGTGCTGTGCCATTCTCCACATTTGTGCAAAACAGTATTTGTTCTTTCATAAAACTGCAGGGTTGTAGACACCCCATTTTTGACCGTCCTCAAGACTTGGACGTCACCGTTTGAACACCCGGTGATCATCCATGTTTGTGTTCGTTTAGAGTTCCCGGAGGTTTCGACAACGCGCCTTGCCTCAGGATCTCCGAACTCGACTGTTTAGTGTCTGGTTTTGCACCAAACACTTGTGTTTTGCCTTGGAGGGGCAGGGAATGCCTTGTGAGGCATCCCCATACATCACCGGCCATGGCTAGAGGCCACCGGCTGGTGTTTTGTTTCCATCGACAATGTGTACTGCCGGTCAACACTATTTGTTGCCGGTCGGTAGTCCATGTTGTCAAAATGGCATTTTTGGGCAGCCGACTACTGTTCATCTGCTTTTGCAGATATTTTAATACAGCTGTCTTGCATTTGGCTCCCCTCCATACACGTGTATGGAGGGATCTCTTTCTTTAGAAGCTTGTCTTGTAAGCTTTACAAGACAAAAAGCTCTATAAGAGGAGCCCTCCTCTCCCTTGTTTAGGGTTAGAGATTTTAGACAGTCATATTAGGGTTTTGAGTTCTAGGGTTAGGATTGATACACATTCTATCTCTATACCTCTCTCTCATTTGGCCTTTGTGTGTGTATAAGTGTGTTTGTGTCTTACTATTGCACACAAACACATAGTGTTACACCTTTGCTTGATTCTTGAAGGATCAGAGGTTGTTCATGGTGTTCTTGGGTGGTTTTGAGCTTGAAGAACCAGCTGGTCCACCATTTTTGAAGAAGGTCTTCAAGGGTAAGAAACTAGTCCTTTTATTCCCCATTTTTGCATTGTATTTTTGCCTATCTTAGAACTATTTTTGTGCTTAGTATATAACATAAAAAGTTCTGTTTTTAGGCCCTCTAAATAGTTTGTTTAGAGTGTTTTGTGGTTTGGAGGTGTTTGACCCCTCTTAGGCCTTGAGAGGCCCCATTTTGTGCTATTTTAAGTGAGCTCCGGGATCTTGATGATTGGGCCTCCTCACCAATGAAATATTGAGGGATTTCAAAGGTGAGGATGGTGCCTTGAGGTCCTAGGGAGGAGAGGGTCACCCCCTCTCCTTGTTGTCCTTGAAAAGAACCATTTTCGGCCTCTTGAGGGAGCACCTAGCTAAGCTTCATGTTGACCATGCCTTAGTTGTTTTTTGTGCTTATTATGTCATAATATGCCTCTGTTTTTAATTGGTTTTGGTACACCATGCATGCTTAGCATACCTACCTTGTAATGCCATGTTTAGGCCTTAACATGCCTAAAGTTGTAAACCGTTGTTCGAGCATGTTTTAGGTCTAGCTTTGTGAAGCTTTTGTGCTTATATTGCCATGTTTGAGGTCTGTCCATAGTTGTTTGGGTCGGCTTTGCCATGCATTATATGCCGCCTTTGCATTTTGGCTTGTTGGCCTTAAGTGTGTGAGTGTGTAGAATGCACTACTCGCTTTATTCTAATGATTTGGCACCATTTATAGCATCATTTCAGTCCCTTTAACATGCTTGTATGCTTGCCTTGGATGCCTCTTTAATGCTTTGAAAGCTTGTGTAACATGCTCCATGTTTTGGCATTTATGCATGCCTTGGAATTTAGGTCGTTTGGATGCCATCTAAGTGTTCTTTAGGCCTTGTCTTAACATGCTGAAATTCTGGTTTTAGTCATTTAATTCATGCCATGTGTGGTTGCACTAAGTGTAGTTCAATGCTCCCTTGGTGGGCCTTAGGAATTAGACCATATTTGCATACATGTGTGTGTGTGTGTTTTGGGCCTCATTTCCTTGGCTTTGGCCACTGTTTTGGGCCTAATTAGAGCTGCCCAAATCATGCTTAGGTTCACCCTTTGCATGCTTACATGCTTACCTTGCATGTTTGTTTGCATGTCTTGTATGCTTGTTTGCATTACCTTGTTGTATGCCTAGTCAACATGCTTAGGTTGTATTGCATGCATGCTTTGCCTCTTGATCATCCATGATTGCGATTGAGTTCCTCATTTGTTTGTTGGCTTGCATTGCATTTTGACATCAACATGCATAAATTGGTCCCTTGGGCCATCACGCATGGAAATGCGCGATTGATGGTCCGAGAACCAAGGAGCATGTCCCTTTGAGTCACTAGCATGATAAGGGACATGATTGGTGCATACATTGCTTGAATTGCATTGCCACGCTCTGCCTTGCCCTCTGTTGCTGTCAATTGCAGGTTCTGCAGGAACTCTCTGCCGACCGACAGTGCTAAGTGCCGACCGACAATCATCCCTCAGCCGATGGCTTCACAAATGGCCGGTGACCACATACCACTGCCGGTGGCAATCCTACTCAGCCGGTGATGTCTCCCAATGTCTAGGGAAGCAATCCTGAGACTTTGGCAGTCTCCAGAGGAGTATATCAGGAAAAACAGAGGCAGCCTAGGCATGGCAGTGCACTTCCGAGCGCGACCGAGTACGCATTGCATTAGGCTCTCTTCCCGAGGCGGTTTACTGTTTTTCCTAGCTTAGTTGGTTTGTTAACTAATTAGGTAATTTGTAATAATTAATTAGCTAGGATAGTTAATTCATTATTCGATTTGTATTATTCTTTCGGTCCCTTCGAGCGAGGGCGAATTTGTAATAAGTGTGGGTGAGTGTGTGCATGTCTTCCAACCCCCACTTCTTTCTCCCTTTTATTTACCTGCTTATGATGGTAGACTAGGGCATATTTAAAATTAGCATACCTTATGCTATGCATGCGTGCATTCATGCATTTGTCTTGCATGCACTGGGCTCGGTACATCATGCTAACTGCATTTGTACTTCAATTCCAAATTGAATACATGCATCAATTGATCGCATTTCACATGCCATGTTTAGGTTAGCCGAGCCTGCTCTGATTGCATCCTGTATGTGTTGCATTAGTCAATTTGACATGAACTAGGACCAGGCATGTTGGCTAACTAGTTTATTGTTTTGGCACGGAGTACGATGTAAGTATTTATGCTTTAGCATATCGCATGCGTGTGAATGCTACCATGACAGCATGCTTACCATGTGGCTAGATGCTTATGTGATAAACTGCTTCAATGCCTGCGGGTGAAGGTTGGATTGTCTGAGTTGGAAAAACTCGTTGAAATCCGTATTTTAGCCTACTTGCGAGTAGCAAATTCCAAAGTGTTTTTCAAGACAAACGGATATGCAATGCTTATTTCCAAATTAGGCAATCTAGTCTATACTTGTTTGCTGTGCGAATAACATAGTAATTCTAGACTAATAACCGGTTTAAGAACACATAACGTTTTCAAAACTGGATATCACGGTTAGTAGAGGCCGATCTTCGGATCGGGCAAGAGGGGGTGCTCATAGCTGACCTTCCCCAATCGTACCTAAGCTCCCGAGCCGAGGCAACTTTGGCAATGACGGGCACGTGGCCTTTGGCACCGAGTCAGGGTTTCCTAAATTCTCCCATTTTAAAAATATTTAGGTGGCGACTCTGTATCTGGAAAAGCAGTCCATGTTTGGCACTTCTTTTCAAAATCTGTTTTTCTCAAAACGATTTGCCGGATTTGGACTCTTTGGTTCAGATCTAGAACCGTGACAACAAATCGAGTCCGAACTGTAGTAAGCCCACAGATGAACAGAACGGGACTCACCCTCCCGGGGCGTTCGGGGACGTCTACAATTTCTGGCGACTCTACTGGGGAGTTAGAGAGCTTGACTCGAACTCGTGATATCCTGTTTTGATTTCATTTATGTGTCTCTTTGCATTGCATGTGCATTGGTGCGCCTAGGACACCGTGTTTGCCATCTGCCATTCCTGAACGGTTTGCCGGAGGCTTGTCTTGTCAAGGCATGACCATAAGGCTGACCGGTTATGGGCTCTGACAGTATGGGAACAGAAATCCCGGTTTTACCGGGGCACCCTTTTCGACCATTCGACCTAGTGCATATCGAAATCCATAGTGACCATTCCAAGCTAGGACAGGTTGCTTACCCGATGTTAGGTTGTTTGAAAACTGTTGCGTGCATAGTGGAACCTTAGCTCCTGACAAAATAGGACAGGGAAACCCTACCCCAACATAGGGGTGTTTTGGCTCTCTTTACTTGCTATGTGCTTTTAGAGTATATCTCTGCAGGAACGTACATATTAGTTTGCAAGATTGAGTATTAGACCCGAGGGCACCAATATCAGTGTTACTGAGAATTAGTTATCTGCGGGTATCAGGGTTCAGTTTCGGGGACAGTGATTTCTGAGGAACAGTGATCGGCAGTAGAGTACAGTTGTTCCGCTACACCCGTGTTTGATCCATTTGGGCTGAAATACTGCTTGTTGTCTCTTTCAGTTCGGACAGCTGGTACAGAATAGCTAGTGCTCCCCCTTGCTAAGGCAGGACTTATGACGACGTAGAATTCAGAAGAGATCGTGGTTATGACGGCTGCATTAGATCAAGGGATCACTCTGCAAAGTGAGAGCAACATTGATATGTCACATCCACCCAGGTCGCCTGTTGCGCACCCGGTCTGGACCCCCCAGTTGTACCAGGCTCGTGAGCCCACCACCTTTGAATTGATGGGGATGATAGGTGATCTCCAGAGGTCTGTGGCAGATCTCGCCTACGGAATGTCAACTTCACCTCCAGCCGCACCATATGCCGGGAGTTTTGTACCCCATGAGCCCCCGCTGTTGGGGCGAATTGTGATTGAACTTAGCCAACCGGAGATGGCCTCCAGCTATGGCAATGACATACTAACATCAACCCAAACCCTCGATCAGGCTGAGGCCAGAGGAAAAGACAAAGTGAAGGCAGATACCGATCCTATTGAAGAACTGCTGCGGGCAGTCGAGGCTTTGAAAGCCGGGGGGATGAGTAAGCAACAGATATTTGCAGTTGTGGCAAAAACTGTGGAAGATGCTTTCCCCACTCCACCTGAGGGTAGCTCAAGCCAGTCAGAAAATCGGGATAGGCCCCGGAGGACTAGAGAGCTCCTGGCTCCTGCACCCACTTTCAACTGCGCTTTGTCTGACGAGTGCTTAGATTGGCTCAACGAGGAGGCACAGGTTGGGCCTAGCTTGGCGTCAGATGCTTCGACTAGCTCTAGGAGGGGGCGCAGAGATGCTTAACTCGACTATGTCCCAGATTTATTGCTTTATTAGTACTTTCAAGTTTTCCTTATGAATGTAATAAGAAGCAACTTCGATTGTATGCAAAAGCAGGAGAGCTCTGTTTTGAAATCAATGAAATTGAAAGTTGCGGCACTGAAAATTTCCCGCTTTGGCCCAAAAATGGTCTTAGTCGTAAAAAGATTTATTTGAACAAAGTCAACTGTTATTAAAACTTTTCGAAAACATTTTCGATGTGGATCAGAACTGGACACGCCTGAGATCTGTCACTGAGGTGCACATCCCCGGATCCCTGCAACTGGAAAGTCGCCCCAGTCTGGATAGTACCGCAGCACTGCATGGCAACGGAAAGTTGCCCCTAGTCTGAAGAGCACTGTACCGGAGATCACAACCGAACTCTTGAATGCTGAATAAACAAAGATGACCGAGACGATCAAATGGACAAAGTTGATCGGGGAAAAGGATTATGGCTGAACTCCAAGATGAAGTTGCCTACGTATCCCAAAGATGGGAATCAAGCCTTACGTAGTTCAGGCTTAGGTTCGCTCGAGTATTTTCACTCTCCTTTTGCGCTCTAACTTTTGCCAAAGCCGCCCTTTGCGGGTTTTCAGCCTTGCGAGCTCAGTTTTTATATTTTCCAATTTTTTGTGCTCTAACTTTTGCCTAGGTCGCCCTTTCGGGTTTTCGGCCTAGCGAGCCTCTCAAGGGTAATATTTCTTCAACTTGTCCATGTTGATCGGTTGGGAGAACTCCAGGCCATCTAAGTCCATCAGAACCACAGCTCCACCTGACCAGATAGCTTTGATAATGTAAGGACCAGTCCAATTAGGTCTGAACTTGCCCCTTGGGTCGTGGATGGGGGCTCGGTTGTCTTTGAGCACCAGATCTCCTTCCTTTAGATTCCTGGACTTAACCTTCTTGTTGAAAGCCCGGGCAATTCTGCGTTGATAACTTTGAACATGGTACAGTGCTCTCAGTCTTCTCTTATTAAAGAGCATGAGTTCCTCAAATCTGCTCTGCTGCCAATCTGCTTCGGCTATTTGACACTCGGCCAATACACGTAATGACGGAACCTCAATTTCGATAGGTAGAACGGCCTCCATCCCATAGACCAATGAATATGGAGTCGCCCTAGTAGAAGTTCTAATTGAAGTCCTGTAGCCCCACAGAGCAAATGGCAACTTATCTGGCCAGTCCCGGTAGGTTTCCACCATCTTCCGTAGTATATGCTTGATGTTCTTGTTGGCGGCCTCAACTGCTCCGTTGGTTTGCGGCCGGTACGTGGATGACTTATGAAAAGCCACATTATACTTCTCCAACAAGTCAATTACTTCCTTCTTAAAGTGGGAACCATTATCCGAAATAATCTCGTTTGGGACCCCGTAGCGACAGATGATGTTGTTTCTGATGAACTTTGCGACGTGCGACGCTTTCAACACTGCGTATGATTGGGCCTCGACCCATTTCGTGAAGTAATCTATCGCTACCAGGATGAACTCATGCCCGTTTGATCCCTTCGGAGTAACAGCTCCGATCACATCAATTCCCCAAACCGAGAATGGCCATGGCAAAGTCATATTATACTGCTTTGACGGCGGGATGTTCATGCGGTTCGCATGGATATGACATTTGTGGCATCGCCGAACAAAGCCGATACAATCCTCTTCCATTGTAGACCAGTAGTAGCCCTGTCTGAGGATCTTCCTGGCCAGCATTACTCCATTCATGTGTGCACCACACTCCCCTCCATGGATGGCCTCCATCAGGCGCTTCGATTCTTCAGCTTCTACACAGAGCTTATGCATCCCCAGATGACCTCTCTTGTACAGTTTACCCCCGCAGATGATGAACTGAACAGCCATTCTTCTGATCGCTCTTTTATCCTTGGCATTTGCCCCTGGTGGGTACGCCTCATTTTCTAAGAAGTTCCAAATGTCGTAATACCAAGGGTGGTCGTCCTGAGCCTCATCTATGGCAGAAATTGATTCGTACGCTGGCGCAAACTTCTGATCAATAATGACTGGACGCATCCGGACTCCAGACGGGATGTCTATCATGGAAGATAGAGTTGCTAGTGAATCTGCGAACTTGTTGTTCTCTCTTACTAGGTGGGTGAAATTTAGCTTCTCAAATCGAGGAATTAACAAATCCAAGGTTTGGTGGTAAATTATCATCCTTTCCTCTTTGACTTTCCAGTCTCCTTTTGCTTGAGACACAACTAGGTTCGAGTCCCCAATAACGTCCAACCGCCTTGCCCCTAGTTCTAGGGCTGCTTCTAGGCCGGCAATACATGCCTCATATTCTGCTTCATTGTTCGAGACTTTGAACTGGAGCTTGAATGCTAAAGGGATACGGGAATCGTCGGGCGCTATCAGCAACACTCCTATCCCATACCCATACTGGTTCGACGCTCCGTCAAAGTACATCGTCCAAGTTTCATCTTCGATATGCAGAATGGCTTCGTCTGGGAACAGGTACTCAACCGCTTCACCCCCTTCAACCGGGTGGTCGGCAAGGAACTCCGCTACTGCTCTTCCTTTTACTGACTTGCCTGTTACATACTTCAGATCAAATTCGGAAAGCAACAGAAGCCAGCGAGCTAGCCTACCTGTAAGTGTCGGTTTCTCGAAAAGATATTTGATGGGATCCAAGCGTGAAACCAACATTACAGAGTGAGCTAACAGGTAGTGCCGCAGCTTCCTGGTAGCCCATACCAAGGCCAAGCAAGCCTTCTCCAGTGGGGTGTAGCGGGTCTCGTAATCCAGCATTTTCTTGCTTAGATAGTAGATGGCCCTTTTTACCTTGTCTTCTGACTCTTGTGCGAGCATGCAGCCCATGGTAGTCTCAGTTACTGACAGGTACAATATCAACGGTCTCCCAAGCTCTGGTGGTGACAACACGGGCGGGTTCTGTAAATATTCTTTGATCTGCTTAAAAGCTACCGTCCCATTGGAACTTCTTTCCTTTCTTCAGGAGACCAAAAAGTGGTTCACAAGTCAAGGTTAATTTTGAGATAAACCGTCTTATGAATTGCACTTTACCTAGAAAGCCTCGCACCTCCTTTTCAGTCCTTGGTGGTGGCATTTCTAAGATGGCCTTGATTTTGGAAGGGTCAACCTCGATGCCCCTTTGTGTAATCAGAAACCCTAACATTTTCCCCGCTGTAACACCGAATGTACATTTCTGAGGATTTAGCCGCAGTTGAAATTCTCTGATCCTTTGGAAAAACTTTTGCAAGGCGGTGTAGTGGCCTTTTCTTTTTTTGGACTTGACAATCATGTCGTCCACGTACACCTCAACCTCTTTGTGGATCATATCATGCAGTATCGTGGTTGCAGCCCGTTGATATGTGGCTCCAGCATTCTTCAACCCAAACGGCATCACTCTGTAACAGTGTGTCCCCTACGGGGTGGTGAAAGCAGTCTTCTCCCGGTCTTCGGGTGCCATTACTATCTGGTTGTATCCTGAGAAGCCATCCATGAACGAAAGCAAAGCATGCCCTGCTGTAAAATCTACCAACTCATCAATATGTGGCAGGGGGAAGTCGTCCTTCGGACTGGCTCTATTCAAATCCCTGAAATCCACACATACTCGGATCTTGCCATCCTTCTTCGGCACTGGAACAATGTTGGCCAACCAAGTCGGGTACTTAGATACCAACAGGAAGCCTGCATCAATTTGCTTGGTGACCTTTTCTTTGATCTTGATGGCCCAATCAGGGCGGATCCTTCTGAGTTTCTGTTTGACAGGTCGGGCCTTGGGATCAAAAGGAATCCGGTGCTGTACAATCTCAGGATCGATTTCAGGCATGTCTTCGTAGGACCACGCGAAAACATCTTTGAAATCTTTTAATAAAGTGACTAAGCGCTCGCATTCCTCCGAAGACAACGTGGACCCGATCTGGACCAGCCGCGGGTCCTTCTCAGTACCAACATTCACAGTAGTGATTTCATCCATTAAGGGTTTAACAAATCTTTCCTGCTCTTGATCAATTAATCGTTGCAAAACCGGAGGAATTTCTTCCTCGTCGTTTTCATCAAAATTTTGAAAATCCTGATTTAAGCAATAAATCAAAGGCACAGAAAAATACTCAGAAACCACATCCACATTATTCTCATTAAATACTTCCAAGCCGTCCGATTCTTCTGTTACAACAGACTCAAAAGAGAAAGAAAATGACGACCTAGACAGGACTGTGGCATCCGGGTTATCACCCCCAGGAATACCAGACTCAGACTCAGTTGAGCTGGAACCTGATTCCGACTCACAAGACTCGGTGGAATCAGATTCCGGCTCACTACCTGACCCGGTGCTGCTGGACAAAAATCCTTCTTCATATTGCCAGATGAGAGAAGGTGCGATGGATGCATCCAAAATAGCTGATGGTAGGCCCGCAGCCGTTTCGTTCCCGATCATGCATACCGAGGAGTTATCCCCCAAGCACTTCTATTCGATCGGAGGATCTGAAAGTAGACATGCCAGTGCTACCCCCATTTCATTCTCAGCGTCCTCAGACTGCACTTCCTCACTTTGCTTAGCCTCGGCTAATGAATCCGTATGTTCTTCGGTGATGTCATTCTCAGGTAGCTGGAGGTCAAAGAAAATCTCAAACCCTGGTACACGCTTCCTCTCCGCGTTCAACCATGGCTCGGGGAAGCCACAGAACGGAAAGTCCTCCCCCTCCCGGACGAAGCGTCCGTTTAGGGTACCCTGAATGGGCCGGTGCACTAAGTCAAAGGGCTTCCCCATCTGTTTTGCTCTGGCTCTTCCGGCCATCTCCTTTCCTTTCCTTATCCAGTCCTCTTTGGTGGGTAGGTAACCCAACCCAAAGGTGTGAGGGTTGTGTGGCACTTCGGCCAAAGCCGCGACGCCCTTCCGGCCGCTTTTTCCCAATCCCATCCCGGGGATGTGCTGGAGTTTGTTCATGAGATAGACTGCTTGGGCACTGACATATACCCCTTCATTAGTTGCCATGATGTCCTGTACAACCCGAGCCTCAGCCAAGGTAAAACCTGATATGAACACATCTTCCATACCGTGCTCGATTTCTAGAACAGGCATAGACACCTCAGGTGGCGGATGAATCGATGAATTTCCAAAAACAATGGCTACTCCCTTCCCAAAGGGGTATTTCACCACTTGATGTAGGGTAGAGGAAACCGCCTTTACCTGATGCAGCCACGGCCGCCCCAAAAGCAGGTTGAACATTGCAGGAACCTCCAAGACATGGAAATCTATCTCGTGCTGTCTCGGCCCAACCTTTGTTTGAATCTTAACTGTTCCCATTACTTCCCGGCTGGTGTTGTCATATGCCCGAATCACCTAGGCTGTTGGTACAAAATTCGCGACTTTTAAACCGATTGCGTAGGCTGTCCTCGCCGGGCAGACGTTAATGGCGGACCTTGTGTCGACAAGCACCACGGGTATCCATTTATCTCTGCACTCCACAGAGATGTAGAGTGGCTTGTTATGGTTCGCACCCTCAGGTGGTAATTCTTTATCAGAAAAAGTCAACATCGGGGCGGCCCCTCCCGAAAAGACTAGGCCCACCAGCTGTTCAAGCGTGGTGTCTATGGAAAGCTTAGCTTTGTCCATGGCTGAGAGGACAGCCTGTCTATGTACTCGAGAAGCCATAAGCAGCCCCCAGATGGAGATGTCTGCTTGTATCTTTTTTAATTGTTTCAACACGGCCTCATCCTCGAGTTGCTTTTCCTTTTGCTTCTCTGCCTCCCTATCCTTTCCAGACGCCTCTAGTTGATCCAGATGTGGAGGCTTGAAATACCATCCACTCCTGGTCATGTGATCGACTTCGCCGATGTACCAGGTATCATCTGGTTGGTGATTCCCCCAATCTTCGTCGGTGTGGGCAAGACACAGATCGTCATCCTCCCACCATATTCCATCTGCGATTGACAGGCACCTGTCCGGTTCTGGCATGACTGTCCCGATACTTGCAGTACCTCCTATTCCTATGCTCGCAGCATTCTCCATCTCTGTACTTGCGGCGGTCTCAACCCCCACATGGGCTTTTGCCTTTCTGATTCTCTCAGAATCTTCAAATTTTTCCTGTTCTAACTGTGTCAATGCAGTAGATCGTTCAGTAATCCCTGTACTCAAAATGCTCCTTTCCCGAGCGAAATTCTCGACACCGGCGCTCCCCGGCGATGTACTTTGTTCTTCGACGTTCCTGGCTATTACTGACATTCCTGCCCCTGCCGAGCCTTGTTCTGACTGAAACTCTCCTACCACATCTGGCTGATCGTCCAACCATCCCGTGGCCTCTGCCGATTCCTCGTAATCGAACCAGTTGACGGCTGAGTCTTCTGGATCTTGGTCACTGTAAAACTGGAACTTGGCAAGATCCTCTTCCACATGTCCTCGGCTGTCCCCTTGGATTGCACACAGCTCTCCCTCTACTGGAAACTTCACACCTGGTCTATTCTGGCCCATCGGCGAAATGTAGTCACTCGGACTGTAAGCATTTCCAATATCACTCCCAAACTCCACAGACTCTGGCTCGACAACCCCCTTCTCCTCTGGAATATTCTCTCTCCTGCTCTCGATGGTCACCACCGCTGGCTTGGGCTGGTTTATGGAGACGTCCATCATGCATAAATCGGTGCAATCTGGAAGGAAAACTTCTGACTTAGGCAAGTGGGAAGGCGTGATATAGATACTAGGATCGTAGGACACGACCCCAGTATGGATGAAATTGATTCTTTTGGGTGGTGGAGCTTGGTTATGTGTGGGGAGAGGATTTGTGGTAACATTGGGTTTCTCAGGAGGTAAAATCACCCCGTTATCAATGAGATCTTGAATCTCATGGCGCAATCGAAAGCACAGGTCGGTGTCGTGACCGTGCTGTTGATGAAATGCACAATACTTGGCTGGATTGTGGGCAGCGGGGAGTCTTTCCGGTAAGGGCCGCGGCTCTAGGGGCTTCAGATGCCCTTTTCTGATCAAAACCTCCAAAGCTTTGGATAGGGGCATATAAAGCAGAGCGAAGGTTCTGGTATTTTTGGGAAGGTATTTGGTTGTTTGTGGGTTGCTTCCGGATGCACCGGAGAATGGTGTGGCTGCCATGTTTCTTGGGGGAGGGTTGGTGGTGACCATACTCACTTCGGAGGTCCTGGTAGTTGTAATGCCACTCGGGCCTGCATTAGCGTTACGATTGAAAGTTCTGCGGGGTTGCTCCCGGTCGTTATCAATCAATCCTTGTTTCAAAGCGTCCTCAATCTGCACCCCCATTTCATGTAGATCTGAAAAGGTAGGGAAGGGGAGTACAATCATCTTTTGCATTAGCTTCGGCTGAAGATTGCGCACAATCATCCGAATCTGGTCCTTGTCTGTGGGCCTTAAGGTCATCATCGAAGCCTTAGCCCGCCATCTGGCCACAAATTCTGAAAAGCTCTCCTTGGGTTCTTGTCTCGTTGTCTCGAGATCCCGGGTCGTGATCTCAATTTGCGTATTGTACGAGTACTGCAAGATGAAGGCCTCAGCCATCTCGTCCCAACTTCTCTTGACGTCATCCTCCAATTTGGCATACCACGTGGCCGCTACACCTGACAGGGTCCGGCCAAATAAAGACAGCTTCTGGAGCCTAGTGAGGCCCATCGGCCTTAGGATGTCCGAAAAAAGTCGTAAGTGCACCATAGGATCCCCAGATCCGTCAAAACGATCAATTTGTGGCATCTTAAATCGGTCTGGCAGCATCACGGCTGCATCGGTGTATCCGTCTCCAATGTCCGGAATGGACTTCACACCTTGAGATTTCTTAAACAGTTTTTCAAGCTTGCTCATTTTTAATGCCATGGGGTCCACCTCGGACTCGAAGGGAGAATCCGATTGATTGATAGGAGTGGGTGCCTTGGATAGTTGAGGCAGAATCGGGGGCGGAGCTGGCTCCGTTGGGAGGTCAGTATCCTCCTAGACATTCTGGGTATTCGGCGTTTCTTCGGGTATCAGAACCCTTAGTGGAGGAGGGACTTGCAGTGAAGCTGACGCCCCAGTTTGCTGCTGCAATCTCACGATTAAATCTGCTTGTTCACTCACAACCGTGGCCTGCTGTTTGGCGAACTCTGCCTGCCGAACAGCATCCTGCTGCATCATTTTCATGCTGTCTTGGAGTTGGCGCACCATCTCCTCTAAGCTAGCCATACTATTCTGCTCTGGTTGGATTACTGGTATATGTTCTCTTTCTGTAGGTGAAACAGGACCCTGATCCCTACTGAACTCAGGCGGGGTAGATAAGGCTCTCTGAACTGACTGTGGAACTGATATCCTCTGCCCAGTTGTCCTCCGTCTAGTAACCGGGGGTAGGGAGCGGTACACTGGTTGTCCGTCTACCAGATCCTCAGATCGATGGAGCCGACGACCTCTAATCCAGAGTGCTTGGGGAATATCTACCGGGTTAGAAGCAATGGTGCTAAACTACCTAGCAAAAAAGATAAATAAAGCAGTAAATAAACAAGCAATCGGACGACATAACTGCTTAAAATAAACACATACAACATGCAGTTGGGCATTCACAATGCACAGTTTGATAAGCCGAACACACTGTTCCCCGATACTGATCACTATTCCCCGAATTTCTGTTCCCAAAATACTGAATCTGATACCCGCGGATATAACTGATTCTCGAATTCTGATACTCATGCCCTTAGGCCTGATGCCCCAGACTTGCAAACTGGTATGCACATTCCTATAGAGATATACTCTAAAAGCACATAGCAAGTAAGAAAGAGCCAAAACACCCCTATGTTGGGGTAGGGTTTCCCTGTCCTATTTTGTCAGGAGCTAGGGTTTCACTACGCACGCAGCGGTTTCAAACAACCTATAAACGGGTAAGCAACCTGTCCTAGTTTGGAATGGTCACTATGGATCCGAATATGCACTAGGTCGAATGGTCAAAGAGGGTGCCCCGGTAAAATCGGGGTTTGTGTTCCCATACTGGCAGAGCCCACAACCGGTCAGCCTTATGGTCATGCCTTGACAAGACAAGCCTCCGACAAACCGTTCAGGAATAGCAGATGGCAAACACGGTGTCCTAGGCGCACCAATGCAAATGCAATGCAAAGAAACACACAAGTGTAGTCAAAACCAGATATCACGAGTTCGAGTCAAGCTCTCTAAAACTCCCCAGCAGAGTCGCCAGAAACTGTAACAAGCCCGCGTGGGACCTCGCTACAGTTCGGACTTGATTTGTGTCACGGTTCTTAATCTGAACCAAAGAGTCCAAATCCGGCAAATCGTTTTTGAGAAAACAGATTTTTGGAAAGAAGTGCCAAACATGGACTGCTTTGCCAGATACAGAGTCGCCACCTAAATATTTTTTAAATGGGGAAATTTAGGAAACCCTGACTCGGTGCCGAAGGCCACATGTCCGTCATCACCGGAGTTGTCTTGGCTCGGGAGCTAGGGTACGATTGGGGAAGGTCAGCTATGAGCACCCCCTCTCGCCTGGTCCGAAGACCGGCCTCTACTAACCATGATATCTGTTTTTGAAAACGTTATGTGTTCTTATTCCATTTATTAGCCTAGAATTACTATGTTATGCGCGCAGCAAACAAGTATAGACTAGATTGCCTAATTTGGAAACAAGCATTGCATATCCGTTTGTTTCGGAAAATGTTTTGGATTTTGCTACTCGCAAGTAAGCTAAAACACGGATCTCAATGAGTTTTTCCAACTCAAACAATCCAACCTCCACCCACAAGCATTCAAACAGTTTATCATATAAGCATTTAGCCGCATGGCGAGCATACTGTCATGGCAACACTCACACGCATGCGGGATGCTAAAACATAAATACTTGTATCGTACTCCGTGCCAAAACAGTAAACTAGTTAGCAAACATGCATGTCCTAGTTCATGTTAAGAATGGCTAATGCATCGCATGCAAAAATGCAATCTAGATAGGCTCGGCTAACCTAAACATGGCATATGAAATGCGACCAACTATCACATATTCAATTTGTGAATTGAAGTGCAAATGCAGTTAGCGTGATGTACCGAGCCTAATGCATGCAGTACAAATGCATGAATGCACGCATGCATAGCATAAGGTATGCTAATTTTAGAAATGCCCTAGTCTACCATCATAAGCAGGTAAATAAAAGGGAAGAAAGACATGAGGTTGGAAGACATACACACACTCACGCACACTTATTACATAATTGCCCTCGCTCGGAGGGACCGAATAAATATTACAGTCCGGATAATAAATAAATTATTACAGAATTTCTAATCAATTAAATAGAAAGAACACAACAGAAAGAAGAAGATGGCCGCAGCCTCTGCCTCGGGATGTGCGGATGATGCATGCTCGGGACCCGGCTCGCCTGGAAAACCCGCACCGTACCCCTGCCACCTCTGTTTGTATTGCTCTGTCTTTCCTTGAAGAACCTTTGAAGAACAAATGGTCCAGCCCTCTTCTTTTGATCAAAATCAGTCCAAAAACTCAAGAATCAACCCCCCAAGTCCCTCAAACTCGGAGCAAGGTGTAATAGTGTGTGTAATGGTGCAAAAGTAAGGTAAAATCACACTTTTGGGCCAAATAACACACACAAAGGAGGAGAGGGAGGGTGATATAGAGATAGGATGTATCTATATCTCTAAGCTCTGGTTTTTGCCTTCAAACTTTCTAACCTAGAGCCAAGAGCCAAGAGGAGAGCCCTCCTCTTATAGAGGTCCCTCTTGCAAAGCTTATACAACAAGCTTGCTTAGAGGGACATCCCTCCATACACGTGTATGGAGGGGGGCAGAGTTGGTGCCAGCTATCACAGCTGGCACAAAATATCTCCATAAAGTGGATGAACAGTGGTCGGCTGCCCAAAAATATCATTTTGACAAAATTTAGTGTCGACCAGCAACCAACAGTGTCGACCGGCAACAAACAGTGCCGACCGGCAATAAAAAGTGCCGATGGCATAAAAAAGCCAGCCGGTGACCTTTAACTGCTGCCGGTGGTGTGTGGGGATGCCTCACAAGGCATTCCCTGCCCCTCCAAGGCAAAACACAAGTGTTTGGTGCAAAACCAGACACTAAACAGTCGAGTTCGGAGATCCTGAGGCAAGGCGCGTAGCCGAGACCTCCGAGAACTCCAAACGAACACAAACATGGATGATCACCGAGTGTTCAAACGGTGACGTCCAAGTCTTGAGGACGGTCAAAAATGGGGTGTCTACAGCGAGGATGATATCTCGCTAGATCAAAAGGCCGCACTCTAAATGGTAGCGGCTCTGGCTTAATCTCAGGCTCAAAACTCCGCCTCAAGGTCGGCCTCAATGCCCTGAGCCGTCTCGCCAACCTCGGCAACTACCCGCTCCTCTACCCTGACAACGGGTGGGAATGCAAGTGGAACCTTTGGAGGGGCTCCGTCATGTGGAATCTCGTCTACCATCTGGAAAATTGGTGAAAAGTAGGTGAAAAGTGAAGAAAATGGAGAAAATAGGGTAAATTTGAAAAAAGTCAACCCTAGGAAAGAGAAAATAGAAGAAAAAGTCAAAGCCTAAAAAAGTTTACGAAACCCGAGTGAAACTCGAGGGGAACAAGCCTAAAATGGTGAAAATCTAAGAAAAAACGTCAAGATCAAAATCTAATCAGTTCAAAGTGAAGAGAATCAAGAGGGTTTTATGAAAAAAGTATGCGTGGGGCGTTGAAAAACACGTGTAAAGCACAAATCTAGAGAGAAGAAGTGTCTAGAGAGAGAGCGGAAAGATTTTCGGCCTTGGAGAAGTGAGGAAATGAAGCCTTGAGGCTTGTACTTAAAGACACGAAGCAAAATGACATTTTTGCCCCGAATCAGCCACAGGTGGCCGGCAAGGATTTCTGGTGGCCGGCAATGGCTGATAGCCTCTCCTGGTGGCTGGCGAGTGGCTGGTGACTCTCAGGTGGTTCCTGGTGCTGTTTTGTGCTTCTGCTTCCTGTGTAGTGTATGGAAGGTTCTGTTTTGGAAGCTTGCAGCTGCGTTCCAGCTTGTGAACGTGTCCTGCTTGCTACTATGAATGAGGTATATCTTTTTGAACATGCTGTAATTCCTCCGAGAGGTAAATCTGATGTCATCATCGAATATCATTTTATTCGTTTTGTTAAATTCTGCTTTTGTTCTTTTCCGTTACATCGAATATGCATTTCACACATATATATGCTGCATGCGTGTCTTGCATCATTTTTGATTCATGCAGAGAACATATCTTCAATTTTGCATAGAACATGCTTTTGCTCTTACATAGAATATGCCTTCAATTAAAATCATACGTCGGTTGTCTATCTTCTATCTTGTATGGAACATGCGTTGTCACTATATTGATTTGTAAACTCGTTCACTTTGTGTATCTATCGCACATGTTCACTTTGTGCATTTATCACACACGTTCAATTTGTGCATCTATCGCACACGTTCACTTCGTGCTTCTATCGCATTTGTTCATTTCATGCATCTATTGCACGCCTCTGTGTTTTATCTCGAGACGCATGAAGCGCAAGCCTGAGCGGTTTCTGTTGTGTCTCAAGACGCGTGAAGCGCGACTCTAGGCTTGTTTTATCTCAGGACGCATGAAGCGCGAGCCCGAGCGGTTTCTCTTGTATCTCAAAACGTGTGAAGCGCAAGCCCAAGTGGTTTTTCTGGTTTCTCAGGACGCGTGAAGTGCGACTCTGGGTGTGTTTTATCTTGGGACACGTGAAGCGCGATCCCGAGCGATTTCTTTTGTATCTTAGGACGCGTGAAGAGCGGCTCTGGCCATGTTTTATCTTAGGACACGTGAAGCGTGAGCTCAAGCGATTTCTCTTTTATCTCGGGACGCGTGAAGCATAAGCCCGAGTGACTTTTCTTGTTTCTCAGGTTGCGTGATACGCAGCCCTGGGCATGTTTTATCTCGGGACGCGTAAAGCACGTGCTCGAGTTGCTTTTCTTATTTCTCAAGACGCGTGAAGTGCGGCCTTGAGTGGCGTTTTATCTCGGGACACGTTAAACGCAACCCCGAGCGGTTTTTGTTCCTTTGTTTCTCGGGACGTGTGAAACATGACCCCGAGTGGTTTTCGTTTCTTAGTTTCTCGGGATGTGTAAATTGTAACCTTGAGCGGTGTTCTCTTTTCTCGTCCTGCGTTTTGGCATGGTTAGATTGTGTGTTTTATATCTGCTCATTCATATGTTGTTATCTCACTTTTGCTTATTGTATCATCTCGCATGATCATAAGTATTCAAAATAACCGGCTTCGCGAAGCGTGTGAGTTCAATTTTTCAAGTTTTCTTTATGCATATCATTTGCATCATGCCCTAGAGCTACGTTGGTTTGATTCCTCACAAATGGATACGTAAGCAGCCTACGAGCACAACCATTTATTTCTGTCTTGATTGTTTGTCCAAGTCTTACAACCTTGTCAAAATGGGTCGACTTCGAACTTTGACATTCACTTACATCATTTCATGACTCCGAGTTTAGTCAAAGAGGGGCAACTGTAGACACTCCATTTTTGACGGCCCTTACGACTTGGACGTCATCGCTTGCACACCCAATGACGAGTCCATATGCTTGTCAAGTGCTCGAAGTCCTCAGCAGAACGCCACAACTTTGAGCCTTTTGAAACCTTGCACCCCTGTTGCCTTTTTTCTAGACAAAACCCAGTGATTTTCAAGCTTGTAACCTCTGGTGGCCTGCCGGCCACCTCTATGGGCTGCTGGCTATTGCTCTTGGTTGCCGGCCGGCCACCAATGCCTTTTGTAGATATTTTGCGATAGCTGTGTCAGCTGTTTGCACAGATGCATGCATCTGCTCCCACGTGTATGGCTAGATGTTTATGAGGGAGATTCATGTTTTCTACATATAGAGGGCCTCCCTCTCATGTTTTGAGGTTAGAAAAATTTTGGAGCAAAATTCTTCCTCTCTCTCTTGCAAATTTCTCAACCTTTGCCTATATACTCTTAACCAAACCTCTCCATCGTTGAGTTGAGGTACCTTTGAGCCTTGTTTGAGCTCTTGAGAGTGTGTTGGTCTTGTTTTGTTGCTTGAAATTGGTTCTTCTCTTCAAGAGGTATAATGCCTAGTCTCTTTACTTGCATTATTTACTATTTTTCTTACTATTTTCCAACTATTTTTGGGTTGTAACAACTCTGTATTTTTGGGCTGAAACTTAGGTTTTAAGGCCAATACAGGTTGAGGGGTGGTTCACTCTTCATTACACCTTACTCTCAAGGCCTTTACCCTTATGTTTTCCACTTTTGCACTATCTTTTTTTGAGCTTTTAGACACTGATTTTTAGAGTTATTTTAGTGGCTAAAATCATATTTTGAAATCCAAATTTTGAGGGGTTAGCCTCCCCTCCATGTGTTTTGCTTACTAGCCTAGCATGCTCCATGTTTTAGCCTATTAATCTAGCTATTTTTGTCTTAATTCCAGCATATTTTAGGACCGTATTAGACCTATTTTAACACTGTTTTTAGGTGTTTATTGCATTTGATCTTTGTTTTGCATGATTATAATGTAATTGTCCTCATGAGTTCGGTGTTTTAGGCCTTAGACACTTCTTGTTTGAGTTGATAGTGTTTATTTATGGCTTTCCATACTTGTGATCACTCTTAATCACCTCTGCAACCTCCCTCCTTTCTTGGCTTTTGTTTTTCTTTGAAAGTGGTTTTCAAACTACTTGTTTGTTTAAGCATGAGATTGAGATGTCATGCTTAATGGTTTAATCCATTTGGGGGTTCATTACTAACGGTATGATGTCTCTTTCATGCCCAAAGCAACTCTTGGTTTGAGCCCTCTTTCCATTAGAGGACTTAAATTAACCCTTTGAACTCAATTGATTAAAGAATTGATGGCAATCTAAAATGGAGTAACTAAAACTTGGAATTAAAAGTGATGCAAGATAACAACTTATTTGAGTTCAATCGGACGTTAATTGAACCCTTGAGTCCTGAGTCGTTTCATACTCATTAGTGATGAAAACGGTCCAAGATTCATTGTCAACTACTTCCCTTGATCTTTCATGATTGGGAGGTGGTTTTGAGAGTCTTATTTTGTTGCATTTATTGAACTTGCACACTTGGTTTCATAAGCCATCATGCAATGAAATTGCATCCATTGGTGGTTTGTGACATCAAACATACTACTCCTTTAAGCTGTTCAAATGATAAAGAGGGGTAAAATGTGCAAACAAACCCTTAAGAATACACCGTCTCTGCTCTATTTGCTCTCTGTTGCAGTAGGGAAGTTCAGACATCAGTGGCCGGCAGGCCATCATCAGTGGATGGCAAGCCTCTACCGGCCACCAGTGCAAAATCAAGCAGTGTTCTCCTGAGGCAGAACAGAGTTGGTTTGGAGTTGGAAATCAATGCAAGTGTTCTACTATGCAACAGAGACATTCAACAGCAGAAAACAGTGCCTTTTTCGGGAGAAAACCGCATCCATGCATAAGCCTTCCATCGATCCTTGGGATTCGTGTTGTATATTGTGATTAAAATAGTGGCGTTGTAATTAATTAGTTAGAATAGCTAGTTTGCCTCAAGTTGTAATTATTTTAATTAGCTAGAATAGTTAATTAATTTAGTTTGTAATAATTAGTTAAGTAGTTTAGCTATTTATTTCATTTGTTTTGTAATAGTTAATTAATTAGCTTAGATTTAATTAGTTAGCTAGTTAGTTCATTCGGACTCTCCTTCGTGAGAGCGCAATGTTGTAATAATATGTATGTCTTCCAACCCCACGTCTTTCTCCCTTTTATTTATTAGCTTATGATGGTTAGTTTAGGAGTATCATGTTTTGTTTAGCATTCTCCATGTTCCCATCCATTTGATTTGCATGCACCGACACTCGATTCATTATTCTTACTTACATTGTTAGTTAAATACTTCTTTGAATACATGCTTAGATCGCATGTTATTTAATTGATTCATATACCATATTAGTCTAGTAAATTGCATATCACATGTGTTGCATTAGTCATATTGCATAAGTTAGGATCATGCATTATTCTAACTCTATCATTATTTTTTGTCTTGGAGTACTAAGTGAGCCTTTACTCGTTTTAGTGTATCGCATGTTGATGTTGCCATGTTTAGCATGCTTGCCATGAGGCTAATTGCTTAAGTGATAATTGCTTGAATGCCTATAGATGAAGGCTAATTGCTTGAATTGGAATAATTTTAGTAATGTTCATATGCGATCGCTTTTTCAAGTGGTACATATTTCGAAACAATTTTCAAAACAAACATGAATCAAATGTTCCAACTCTTACAAGTTAGTCTACACTTGTGTGTGTGCGCATCACATAGTAATGCTAGCCTAATAAAATGGAACAAGAGCATATAATGTAAATAAGATTCATATCATGATTAGTAGAGGCAGATCATTGATCGAGCGAGCGGGGGTGCTCAATTCATGACCTTCCCCTCTAGTACCTAAGTTCCTTAACCGAGACAATCTTGGTGATGACGGACACATGGCCTTTGGCACGAGTTATGGGTTTCCTAAATTTACCAAAAACATTTAGGTGGCGACTTTGTATCTGCTAAAGCAGTCTATTTTTGGCAATTTGACTCAAAATCGATTTTCCAAAAGATTTTCCGGATTAGGACTCTTTGGTGTTTATCTATTTCACATTGCACTTGTGAGATCAAATTCAGAACCGCGAGAGTCCGATACTGTAGGGCTTATTTCGTCTTCCGAAAGGGAGCGCGAAAAAGTCGAGCTACAACTTCCCTCCTATTTTTGAAATTAAACTTTGTGCGTAACCGTTAGGCCACATCATCTTGTATCCTTCGATTGTTCCAATGCTATGTAGATCCATTATTACCAATACAAATCGTCATGTGTCTGACTATGGTTGGCAACTTGTATTAACTCCCCAAATTGCCCTCTTCGTGCCATGTGTTAAATTGTGATTGGCTTTTACAAATTATACAGCCAACATTACCCCCCGCACTAATATACCCAATACTTAGTGATATTAGTAAACTAGTGCAATCCACCCACGTTCTAAGACGTGCATAGTGTCTGTGTATTCTGGTAGTATAACTGCTTTTTGAATAATAAAGCAGTGAACTTCATTAAATCCTTGTATCTTGCACTTCCATTCTTTGAGTAGACGAAAAGACTGGTCCATCCCCAATGGCCAATTACACCTTCTCTTACATTGATCGAGCATGCGAGGAGTCTATGGAAGGTGATTGCAGGCCTTGAAAGAACCTCAATGTATTTATTGGTTACACCTGTCCGCTTCTATTTATACAAGTCATGGAAGCTTTTTCAAATTACTAACCTTTAGACCAAAAATTTGCCAACTATAAACCCTTGGACCAAGCATTTGCAAAAATAGATCGTGGAAGTTCCTCTTCTGCCCCACCACTCTCTACATGGGACACAGCTGCTTCTTTTTCCTCCAGGTCTACTGGCTGGGAAAGTTGGCCAAAATCTGATGAACCTAAATTAAGGGAGCGGATTTACCATCGATTTGTTGAATTCGATGATCCCCTTTCTGTTCCCTATTTTGCTCGAAGCTCAGTGGTTTATTCATATGTACCCATTGATTACCGACGCAGTCTGGAGGACAACTTGCTTGTGGTATGGCACATGTCCTCTATCTTAACGACGATAGTACGAGAAACTCCTCATCTTGACGAAGCACAGGGATACAATCTGCCATTCTTGGCTAAAATGGCAAAACCTTGCTCTTCTGACTAGCTCGAATGCGTAAATAACCCCCAGTTCTCCTCTTCTTTCGGGATGGATCCCGGTTTGATAATCTGAACCGTTTAATGTGTAGAACTCATTGAGTACTATATGCCTGTAAAAAATCACATTCGTCGGATATCGCTAACTATATGATCAAATCAGTTTTGTATAAAAAAATGGATAGTGTTATAGTTAACGATTGGAAAAAAACTAATCCGATCAGATAGCTATCGATATCCGATCAACGTGATTTTTTACAAGCATATAGTAATCGACAATTTCTACACATTAAACGGTTCCGATTAGCAAAACGGGACTCGTGGTGGGCTCCTATGGACCGAACAACACCGTCCAATTTATGCCCGAAAAGGAGAGAATCATCTCAATTCTCTACACTCTGGCACGCTGCCCCTTGTGTTGCCGACCGTACTGCCTATTCTATCACTAACTTCTCCTATAATTTATACAATTTTTTAATACATATTTTTTCATAACAAGTCAAAAAATTAACTCAAACATTCATATTTTTTTTCTCAATTTTTTAGTCTAAAAAGACAAAAAGTACATTTATTTAGAACACCCAAACAACTCCTTAATGTTGAATGACCTCATTGACAAATAAATATGTTTGTCACGGAGGTTTAATGTTGAATGGAAAATTAAAGCTTCACTTTGTTAATATAGTCAATGTTTTTGTATTGAAACTTTTTAAATTAGTTTTTTTAGTCTTGTTTAGTTAAATTTTTTAACTTTTGTAAGAAAAAAAAGATAATGATTATTAGTTGGATGTGATATTTTGTTTTATTAACTTATTTTATCATTTTATATTTTTTTAATCCCAAAATAATAGTCAAACCAGGTTAAATACATCAAGTTCCACAATTAATGGTGAATGGAAAATTAGGTCCCACAATTAATGTTGAATGGAAAATCACTTAGGATAATATTAGGAATACCAAATTTTTTACTAAATAAATGATCAAATGTTTGAGTGTGGAGTCCGCAATTTTGTAGACTACACATCCATGAGAGATATTTAATAATTTATTTAATAAAAAATTTAGGACCTATAATATTTTTTAATATGTTAATGTTGAATGGAAAATCGCTATGCTACCTATTTTAATGTTGAATGGAAAATTGGGACTTGATGTCTCTGTCACGGACGTTTAATGTTGAATGGAAAATCGCTTAATGTTTATTGAAAAATAGCTACGCTGCCTATTTTAGTGTTCAATTGAAAATTGGGATTTGATGTCTCTGTCTCGGAGGTTTAATGTTCAAAACTCATTGACAAAAAAATATGTTTTTAATGAAAACGGGAATAATATCGTGCTTCGATCAAAACGGCGCCGTTTTATTGCGCAGAAGAAAGCAGCTCGGGCTGCATAACAGTGTCCCAATAGGGTGAGTGCTGGGCCGGCCCCTTCGTTTTTTCAAGAAAATTGAAAGATTGTTTTGGGCTGGACTGAGTTAATATTTTAAATGCAAAATATTAATAAGTTGGTTTTTGAATTTATCCTTTCAACTTAACTCTGTCCGACCTGCTAAAAAATTAAATGTTAAGAAATTAATTAATTATTTATTTATTTGTAATTTATTAAAATATATATATATATATATTTTGTTAAGATCTAAACTCTATATTTGTTGATTTTATTAAACTCACATTTGTGATGATATGTGATTTAATTTATTTAAGAAAATTTTCAATTTATGTACAAAATCTTTCAATCTATAATGATATCAATATACTTATTTAAGAGATATAATGTGTGACTGAATTTAATTATGGAATGTTTAAATTTTTTTTTTTAACATATAATCCGATGGGTGAGCTTGAAATTTATAATTAGTTTTTGGACCCGGGTTGGACAAATATAGAGGCCTGATATTAGGGCCGGGTCGGGTTTGGACAGACACAAAATCTGTTACTATGTAGTCGTTTAGGATGTGCTATATAAGTACACTTTTTGACTTTTTCATTAAAAAAGTAGAGAGAAAAAAATATGTATGTTTGGGATAACTTTTTGACTTTTTACGAAAAAAATGCGTAATAAAATATTGTAGTAAAATCAAAATTATCATTTTACCCTTTTAACTTTTTGACTTTTTGGATAGTTGAATTCAAAAGGCAAAATAATAATTTTGTCCTAGTGGCTTCCTCCACAAGCTACTCTTGAATAATATAGATTTTTTTAACTTTTTTTGGTAACTTTTTAAATTTTTTAGTTTATCCCAAATAAGACCTATGTAGTAACTTGGCCCTGCTCGACGTTTGTCCACCCGTAGTCCACAAACTCCTCGATCTCACGATTTTTATAATTATAAAAAACAAAAACGGATATAAAAATAATTAAGTGGATCTTAACTATACTACACTTAATTGCGACTTTCCTCTACTAATGAATAAAAATTATAGTTAATATTATAATTTTGACATATATTATGTTTTTAATCTAAAAATAAATTTATAACACATGGGTCTATATATTAGCCATTTGTTAGTTAAATCGAAGAGTGTAAAAACGGTCCGTGATCCGTGGGCGATTTGAGGTGGGTCCGGCCTAGTTAGACCCGGGCTCGAGTCCAGTCCATAACTCTAAGCCTGGATTTGGATCGCCATTTTGAAGCCCGACCGAGCTCACGATCCAGCTTGTGGGCCCGTTCAAGGCTCAGTCAAAATCCAGTCCGAGTCCCAGCCCCTCCTATGGCCTAATATCATTTTTAGTAGGAAAAATAGAATTTTTTTTTTTATAAATCTTTAGGCCCGCCCAGGCCCAAGCTGGCTAGCCCAGCCCAAGGCTTGGTTTGCCAGTTCGCCTAAAGCTCGAATAAACCTAAGCTTGAGTTTAATTTTCTAACTCGTGGCCAACCCGGCCTGAATTTTAACGGGAGCTTGGGCGGCCAACATGGGTCGGCCTGAGCTCAAGCTCGAGTGGGCCAGGCCCAATTTACACCAGGTCAATCTGTGAAAAATGATCATATTAGTATTTTTTACATTAAAATGCATGTTTTATATATATATATATATATATATATATATATATTATTTTTGTATCTAAACATCATTTGCATTTAGATACTCATTATATATTTAAATATAAACTTGAGACGACTTGATTGTATGTTTTTCGTTTTGATAATTTGAACAGTTTATTTTTCAGAATCCTAATGAATATTTTTTTTTCTTGAAAAAAATTAGTCGATTCGTAATATTTTTTATTTTATTGTATTTATTTGAAAAGAACAGACAATAAGTATGTTTTTAAAAATAAATTATCGTTTTTTTTAGAGATAAATACGATAAAATGAAAATGTTAAGATTATTAAATCACTATAATTTTTTCATGGATGATATTAACAAAGATTTTTAAGAAATTCAACATTTTAAATTATCAAAATGAGACTTTACGTAAAAATAAATTAGGATTGACTTGTGGTGTTGGACTAGATATTAGAAGTGACCTAGAAATTACTTGAGTCAATATTTATGTTAATGTGACATTCACTTAATTATTAAAAATTGTGTTTATTGATTCGTGACCTATATGAGTTAGTTTGAGAGTTATAATATTTGATTAAATATTAAAAATTAACTTAGAAAATCTCGATTTTTTCCCCTTGACAATTCTTGGTTTAAGCTATAATACATCCTATTTTTAACAAAAAATTATAAATATTAAGAAAATTACATTTGAACAAATTCTAAAATAAAATTTTCACATTAAAACTTTAAGACTTTTACATTTTCTTTGACGTTATAACTAATTTTTGATATAGCAACTAAAATAAATTTCAATCATTATTATATGGAGAGATATATGTAATAAGAATTTATAGTACAATATTTTAAAAAGTAATATTAATTCAAAATTTCTAATATGAAAAATATGTACCCAACTTTACATTATGTTTTGACTCATTTGGGTAGAAATTTGGAATGAGAAAGGAAAAAGATAAGTGAAATATAAATAAAATATAATTATATTTTACCTAATTTCACACACATTTTTATTCTTCCTTTCAAAATTTCTACCCAAAACCATAAACCAAAACATCAACAATGTTTAAAAGGAGTTTTGGATCTTTTATTGTATTCATATACACTATATAAAAAAAAATTATATAATATTTGGTAGGAGAAGCAAATTATTAAAATGGACGAACAATCACATTATAAGGAAATAAAACCTAGCCAATAAAAGATTTTTTTAAAATAGTTAAAAAAATAACATTAAGATAAATAAACAATGGGATATGCGAATTGATTCCTATATTTTAGTGTTACAAAAATCTAAATTTTAAAACTGAACCTTTTCAAATTTTTAAATGGATTAATTAAATTTCCTTTTAAAATATGTAAATCAAGACATAATAAAATTTTTTTAAATGATTCAATAACTTTTTAAAAAAAATTTAAAACTGATTAATTAACTTTCCTTTTCAAATTTCTAAATAGATTAATTAACTTTCCTTTTAAAATGTGTAAATTAAGGCATAATACTTTTTTTTTCAAATGAATCAATAAAAGTGATTTAAATTTAAATTAAGGCATCATAATAGTTTTAAATTTAAAACTGATTAGTTAACTTTTCTTTTCAAATTTCTAAATTTAAATTTATAAATGAATTAATTAACTTTGTTTTTGAAATGTGTAAAGTAAGGCATAATAAGATTTTTTTTTAAAAAAAATTAAAATTGATTAGTTAATTTTTCTTTTCAAATTTCTAAATAAATTAATTAACTTTCCTTTTAAAATGTGTAAATCAAGAAATAATAATATTTTTTTAATAATTTAATATTAATTAACCAATAGAATATTTTTTAATTATTTAAAAAATAAGAATTATAAAAAATATATTATGAGAGTTTTGAGTTTCACGAAATTCTTTTCATTAGAAATTTCATTTTCTTTATAGATAGATGAAGAAAAACTGAATTCAATTCTCATTAAAAAGTATCTAAGATACAGAGTGTATCTATACAAGTGATAGCTAACTGATTAATAAATCCTAACTACTTCTAACTAATCACCATGAGCTACATAAACAGATAAAAGCTATAACTGTCAGTGAAGCTTGAGCTGGTGAACCTTGGCTGAAGCTGAATATGATCTGTTAGTGATGCTGAAGCTGAACTGGCATGAGTTGCAGCTGAACTTGCGGTTGCAACTGGGATTGCATCTAATGCACTAGAAGGTTCTTCAATATTAATAGCCCCCCTTAAGCTGATGGGAGAAGAGCAGACCATAAGCTTGGACTGAAGAAACTGAAACCGAGAGGCTGACAAAGGCTAAGTAAAGATATCAACAATCCGATCAACAAAGGGAATGTATTTGAGAACAAGGTGTTTCCTAGCAACTTTTTCACGGATAAAGTGACAATCCACCTCGATATGTTTTGAACGTGTGTGAAACACTAGATTAGAAGCAAGTGCAATTGTTGATAAGTTGTCGCACCAAAGAATAGGAGAACAGGTAGTAGGAATAGAAAGATCATGAAGAAGCATTTGTAACCAGCTCAATTCAACAGTAGCCTGAGCAAGAGAGCGGTATTCGGCCTTAGTACTTGATCGAGAAACAGTTGGTTTCTTTGCAGACCAAGAGATGATATTTGAACCAAGATAGACACAATAACCTGAAGTAGATTTGTGATCTATGAGATCCCCAGCCCAGTTAGAATTAGAGAAGGCTTGTAAGGTGAAAGAACTAGGATGAAAAACCAACCCATGAGGGAGAGAGCCCTTAACAAACCGAAGAATTCGTTTGACCAAAGCAAAGTGACCATTTGTAGGAGCGTGCATGTATTGACATGCTTGATTAACAGCTAAGGAAAGATCTGGACGTGTAATAGTCAGATATTGCAGAGCTCCAACTAAGCTGCGATATAACTAAGGTTGAGCAAAAGGAAGAGAAGCAACAGGATTAAGAGGAGGTTTCATGGAGCTAGGTGTAGGACAAGATTTACAAGAAGTCATGCCTGCTTTGACAAGAATATCAGAGGCGTACTTCTGTTGAGATAAGAAATAAGAATCCCCAAGAGATTGAATTGAAATTCCCAAAAAATAAGAAATATCACCTAACTCTTTCATGGCAAAAGCTGAATGCATATGGTGAATAAGAGTTTGAAGATAAGAGGGATTATTGCCAGTAAGAAGAATGTCATCCACATATACTAGAAGAATAGTAATAGAATTAGAAGTGTGCATGAACAAAGAATTATCACAGTGGCTATTGACAAATCCTTGAGAAAGCAAAAACTTGGAAAAAATAGAATACCAAGCTCTGGGAGCTTGCTTCAATCCATAGATGGCCTTCTGTAATCTGCATACAAGTTGAGGGGAAGAAGAATTGACAAAACCTGGTGGTTGTGATATATAGACCTTTTCATCCAAGGTACCATGTAAGAAGGCATTGCTAATGTCTAGCTGCTTTAAGGGCCAATGATGATGCAAGGCAAGGTAGAGCAAAATTGTCACGACCCAAACCCGACCCTATGGGTTTAGTACCGTAACCGGCCAGTAATCCGAGATTACCGAAGGCCTGCAGAACAGTAATACAGTAAAACAGAGTACAGGGCCTGGCGGAAGCCAATACAGTAAATAAATAATGTCCATTGAGCTGTGACAGTCTGTATGCCAAAAAGATTTTTCATACATTTATACATAACAGTACAGAACAGTATGCACGATATTTACAAGCATTCAGATTAGGGACTCGACCCTATATAACGGTACAGTAACATACAGTCTATACAGAACGGTAAAACAGTACAGAAGGGGGAATTCTTAAAACACTCCTAAGCCTTAGCAGGTAGACTCGGAACCTCGCGGTGAGGCACAAAGGCTGGCTTGACAAAACTGGAGTAACCCTGACGCCTCTAGCTGTGGTCTGGTGCCTGAACACCTACATATATATATGAGCAGTGAGCTAAAGCCCAGTGAATAACATAAAGCGTAAAGGGGTTTAGAATGAATGTCCTTACAGTAATGAAAACAGTTCATTTCAATCAGAATTTCAGTTGCTCAGTACAGTAAACAGTCATATGTGGTACATCCATTAGCATAACAGTAACAGTAGGTCTTAAAAGACCGAGCAGTAATGATGGCCATCAGTCAGTAAACAGTAGTGGTTCCACAAGGAAACCGACAGAGATCTCTGTAACAGTAACAGTAACAGTAAACCGTAGGTACTAAGGATGCCACAGTACAGTTCAGAAATAAAGGACATACATTCATTCAGTAAATAATACCAGTTCAGTAAACAGTTCAGTTCAGTATTCAAAAGATAATCAGTTGAACATATCTTTACACAATTGTTACTCACAGAGTTCGGGCTACAGTATGCTAGAGCGTGTCTCTCCAGTCGCCAACCCTACACAGTTAACAGATTGAACACACTAAGCTACACAGTTGGGAAATCTCATAACTTAATCCCTAATTTGCCTTGGTGTGTTCTACAACGATATCCTCATCTAAATGTCTTAAACTAGGCCTAAGAATGCCTAGGATGGGATGAGGATGGAAAAATGTACATTTAAAAGCATTTTCAGGATTTTCAGAAAAACAGAGTCCCGCTCGAGCGCAGGTTTCCCCGCTCGAGCGTACAGGCAAACAAAGGTACACGCTCGAGCGTAAACTTTCCCGCTCGAGCGTACTGTAAAAGTACTGGATGGGTGAAATCCCCGCTCGACGCCCGCTCGAGCTTGAGACAAGACTCCGCTCGAGCGCCCAATCCTCCGCTCGAGCGGACTGCCAAACAGTGCAGAGAGATGCTGGTTGCTCGAATTCTACGCTCGAGCGGCACTTCCTCCGCTCGAGCGGAAGTGCGAAATCTGGAAAATCCAGATTCGAGCTCCAGGTTCAAAACCAAGCTCAAAAGCATCAAAACCAATCCTCTTGGGCCCATTTTCTGGAAAACATTTATAAACACATAGAATATCATGTTTCAAAGCTCAATTTGAGAAATCAAAGCCCAAGGGTGTTTAATTCAAACCCAATTTCAAATCATTTTCAAGAACAATCTTCAAACATGACATGCATGATCTTAAATCATTTTCAAAGCTTCAATGCTGTTTCAAAAGAGCTCAAACCTTCAAAAACAAGATGAACTCATGGACTTAGACATAGTTGTGAACATGCATGTAACATTTTGCCATGACTCAACTCCAAATTCAACCAAGAACACATGCATGCAAGAATTGAGCTTCATTTAACAACAATGAACCAAAACATGACTTAGTTCTACAATGAAGCATGAATCATGCAAGAACTAGCTCAAACACATCAGTAAAGGTTGAGTTCTCTTACCTAGAGCCTCAATTACAAGTGTAGGACCACAAAGCAACAATCAACCTTCAATTCTCTTCAAATTCTAAGCAATATTGAAATGAACTCAAGACTCTCACTTCCTCTCTCTCTAAATTCGGCTAGAACAAGAAGAAATGGCTGAGCAAATGTGTTTTGATTCAAGTATAAGGCTCAAGTGTGTGTATTTGAGATAGTGGCCCACTCAAGGGCATAACGGTAAATAAGTCCAACTCTTTAATTAGCTTATCTAATCTAATTTAATCATACCTAATCAGTTTTCAGGTAAATACACCACAAAATCACATAAATTATGTTGATCATTAAACATCAATCAATTTTGGATTCGGCCGCCGATAAGGCCTTCAATTTGCAGTTTAATCACTAAAATACGAACAGATCAAATAAACAATCAACAGATAGAATGCAGTTCAAACAGATGTATTCATTCAATTCAGTTTCAATTATCAGTCATTATCAGTTCCGTTTAGCAGTAATCGGTGATTATCGGTAATCAATCGGTCATTAATCAGTAAACAGTATGAGGGTTGTTACAGTCTCCCCTCCTTAAAAAGAGTTTAGTCCTCTAAACTCGAGTTACCTTCATTCTGGAAGAAAACAGGATTCAGTGGAAACAGTTCAGGATATCTTTTGGCCATGTCATCTTCCCTTTCCCAAGTGGCATACACGCCACCGTGGTTTTGCCAGTCAACTTTCACTAACGGGATCTCTTTGTTCCTCAGTTTCTTGATCCGTCGGTTTACAATCTGTATAGGCCGTTCCTCGTAAGTGTAGTCATCACTCAACACTATCCGAGTAGGCTCAATCACATGGAACGGATCCCGGAGATAATCTCTTAACATCGAAATGTGGAAGACGTTATGCATATGTTCCATTTCAGGAGGAAGCGCAACTTGATACGCCACCGGATTGATTTTCTCAATGATCTCGTATGGTCCGACGTATCTTGGCGCTAACTTGCCTTTGACTCCAAAACGAGTCTGGCCTTTCATTGGTGTCACTTTCACAAAAACGTGATCACCCACTTCATATTCTCTGTCTCGTCTTCTAACGTCAGCATAACTCTTTTGTCGGCTCTGTGCAGTTTTCAATCTCTGTTGTATCAGTTTCACTTTCTCAGTTGTCTCATAAACAATCTCGGGCCCAAGTAAAGGCCCATCTCCAACTTCTGCCCAGCAAATTGGAGATCTACATTTTCTGCCATACAATGCCTCGAAGGGCGCCATACCAATACTCGAATGGTAGCTATTATTGTAGGCGAATTCAACTAATGGCAGATGACTTTCCCAGTCTCCCTGAAAATCAAGGACACACATTCTCAGTAAATCCTCCAGAGTTTGGATGGTCCTTTCAGACTGTCCATCTGTCTGGGGATGATAGGCACTACTCAGCCTCAATTCAGTACCCAATGCAGTCTGTAGACTCTGCCAAAACCTCGATGTAAACTTCGAATCCCTGTCAGAAACAATAGACACAGGCACTCCATGCAGTCTCACAATTTCATCAATATAGATAACAGCCAATTTGTCCGCATTATAAATTGTCTTGACAGGTAAGAAGTGAGCAGATTTAGTCAGTCTATCAACAATAACCCAAATTGAATCCATACCTTTTCTGGAGCGAGGTAATCCAACGATAAAATCCATCGTGATATGCTCCCATTTCCACTCTGGTATGGGTAGGGGTTGCAATAGTCCGGCAGGTCGTTGATGTTCAGCTTTGACCTGTTGGCAATGAAGACATTTGGATACAAAATCAGCAATTTCTTTCTTCATTCCCGGCCACCAGAAATTCTGTTTCAGATCTTGGTACATTTTCGTATTCCCCGGATGGATAGACAATTTCGAATTGTGGCCTTCTTGCAGAACTCTTCTTTTCAGTTCAGTATCATTCGGTACACACAGTCTTTCTTGAAATTTCAGTACATTATTCTCAAATTTGAATCCCGGTCTCGGTTTAGATTCTCTTTCTTCGATGATCTTCTTCAAGAAGTCATCCAGTTGCTGTTTCTCTTTAATCTCTTCAATCAGCGCCGGTTGAGCAGAAATAGCAGCTAAGGTTCCACCTTGTTCTCTCAAAACAATTTCTATTTCAGATTTTTCAAGGTCACAAAGCAACTCTTTCTGTCCTGTAAGCAAACAGGCTAAGTGTCCAATCGATTTCCGGCTCAATGCATCGGCAACGGTATTGGCTTTTCCCGGATGGTACAATATCTGTAGATCATAGTCTTTAATCAGTTCCAGCCATCTCCGTTGTCTCATATTCAGTTCTTTCTGTGTGAAGAAATACTTTAAACTCTTGTGGTCGGTGTATACTTCACATGTCACCCCGTACAGATAGTGACGCCAAATTTTCAGTGCAAACACCACTGCAGCAAGTTCCAGGTCATGGGTCGGGTAGTTCTTTTCATGCGGTCTCAGTTGACGGGAAGCATAGGCAATTACTCTCCCATTCTGCATTAAAACACATCCCAAACCCTTATGAGAAGCATCACTATATACAGTATAACCATCCGTACCTGATGGTAAGGTCAAAACTGGCGCAGTCACAAGTCGAGTTTTCAACTCCTGGAAAGCAGATTCTCTTTGATCAGTCCAATTAAATGATGTCCCCTTTTGAGTTAACTGAGTCAATGGTAGGGCAATTTTGGAGAAATCTTTGACAAATCTTCTGTAATATCCAGCCAATCCCAAAAAGCTTCGGACTTCAGTCACATTTGTTGGTCTAGGCCAGTTCACTACGGCTTCAATTTTCTGCGGATCAACAGAAATCCCATCTTTGCTAACAACATGCCCCAAAAACATAACATGATCAAGCCAAAATTCACATTTAGACAGTTTAGCATACAGTTTCTGTTCTCTTAAGGTTTGTAGGGCAAGTCTCAGGTGATGTTCATGTTCTTCTATACTCTTGGAGTAAATCAATATGTCATCAATAAATACAACAATAAAATTGTCAAGGTATGGTTTAAAGATTCTGTTCATGAGGTCCATGAATGCAGCTGGTGCATTCGTGACTCCAAAAGGCATAACTAAGAATTCGTAATGTCCATACCTTGTTCTAAAAGCAGTTTTATCAATGTCTTCCGGTTTAACCTTCAGTTGATGATACCCCGATCTGAGATCAATCTTAGAAAACACTTGTGCACCCTGTAACTGATCAAATAAATCATCAATGCGTGGCAATGGGTATTTGTTCTTTACAGTTACCTTATTCAGTTCACGGTAGTCGATGCACAGTCTCAGTGAGCCATCTTTCTTCTTGACAAACAAAACAGGAGCACCGCATGGCGAAGTGCTAGGTCTGATAAACTTTTTGTCTAACAGTTCTTGCAGTTGCACTTTCAGTTCTTTCAGTTCAGTTGGAGCCATTCGGTAGGGAGCTTTAGAAACTGGTTGTGTTCCGGGAATCACATCAACGGTAAATTCAATCTCCCTGTCAGTCAAATCTCCTGGAAGATTATCTGGAAAAACATCTGGAAATTCTCTGACTATAGGAATACAATTCACATCAGTTTTAATACTATCATCAGTAGGCACAGTCAGTACAGAACACAGATATCCTTTACACCCCTTTCTAATTAATTTAACAGCTTTCACTGACGAAATCAAATACGGAGGAGGTACTACTCCACTCCCATTAAACACAAATTCAGGCAGACCAGGTGGATGAAAAACAACTTGCTTGGTCACACAATCAATAGTGGCATGATATTTTTGTAACCAATCCATCCCCAATATTATGTCAAAATGATCAATGTTCAATGGCAGTAAATCAATAAACAGATGCATATCCCCAACAATAATTTCACATGCGGGGTACATATAAGCACATGTCATGGATCCCCCTACGGGTGATGATACGGCTAGCAGATAGTTCATAGGTTCTAAGGGTCTATTCAGTTTCCGTGAGAAAGCATGCGATACATAAGAATGTGTAGACCCCGAATCAATCAGTACATATGCATTTTGTGTACAAATAGAGAGAATACCTGACACAACGGTCTCAGTATTCTGCACATCTCCCGGTACTAGTGCGAACACTCGGCCTTGCCTCACAGGCTCTTTCCCGGTAGCTTTAGGATTCGGTTTTGGTGGAGCATTTGATGCTGCGCCGCTGGCTGCAGCTTTGCTATTGCCCTGAGGAGCAGAAGGGCAATCTTTAACCATGTGGCCCAACTTGCCACACCTGTAACAGGCTCCAGATAATTTGTGACAAACCCCTTTGTGCCTGTTGCCACATACAGAACAGGGCAGAATGAACCCACTCCCTTGGCTGGGGCTAGTTGTCGACCCCGTATTCTGTTTCTTGTTGGCTGGGTTGTGCTTGCCTTTCTTGAATTTGAAACCCTGCCTTTTACCATGCCATTCAGTTGTTGGTGTTTCAGATTGTTTCACCGCTGCAATGTTCGACTCGGCCATCAATGCCCGGTCGAGAACACCCACAAAAGTCGGTAATTTCAAAACATTTATCCGGTCAAGTATTGCCACATTAAGGCCACCTTCAAATTTCCTGGCCTTCTTATATTCAGTATCCACCATATGCGGTGCATATCGGGCAAGTTCGGTAAATTTCGTCTCATATTCTGCAACGGACATTGTGCCCTGCTTCAGCTGTTCGAATTCAGTCACTTTCCTATCCCTGACACACTGAGGGAAATACTTTTCAAAGAAGGACTCCTTGAACTGAGCCCAAGTCATAACAGTATTTGCGTCGCGGATCAACATCCACCACCTTCTAGCCTCTTCTTGTAGGGTGAAGGTAGCTAACAATACTTTATTCGCTTCTGAGCACGGAAACACTTCAAATAGTTTTTCTGTTTCAAGCACCCAAGCTTCAGCCTTTAATGGTTCGAGGCCTCCCTGAAAGGATGGCGGTTTCATCTTGCTGAATTTATGGGTGAGAGCAATAATATCCCCATCATTCACATTCACATTAGGCTCCGGCTGTACCGGAGGAGGAGGAGGTGGGGGCTGTTGGTTCTGTTGTTGTTCCAGTCTAGCAGTTATCAGTTCTATCATTCTTTCCATTCTTTCCATTCTTGCCTCAGTAGATGAGGACTCAGGTTCATTTGCATTGTCCATTTCACTATAAGCAGTTATAACAGTTTTAAACATAAGCAGTCATTTGTTTAACAGTTTACCACATTAGCACGTATTCAGTCATAACATAATCACACACTTATCATGCTCATGCGATGCCCTAATCACTTTTCTAGGACACCCTATAGCTCATTTGGACACGTGTGTGCGGTATAACTCGTGGTTAAGTATCGCTCTGATACCACTCTGTCACGACCCAAACCCGGCCCTATGGGTTTAGTACCGTAACCGGCCAGTAATCCGAGATTACCGAAGGCCTGCAGAACAGTAATACAGTAAAACAGAGTACAGGGCCTGGCGGAAGCCAATACAGTAAATAAATAATGTCCATTGAGCTGTGACAGTCTGTATGCCAAAAAGATTTTTCATACATTTATACATAACAGTACAGAACAGTATGCACGATATTTACAAGCATTCAGATTAGGGACTCGACCCTATATAACGGTACAGTAACATACAGTCTATACAGAACGGTAAAACAGTACAGAAGGGGGAATTCTTAAAACACTCCTAAGCCTTAGCAGGTAGACTCGGAACCTCGCGGTGAGGCACAAAGGCTGGCTTGACAAAACTGGAGTAACCCTGACGCCTCTAGCTGTGGTCTGGTGCCTGAACACCTACATATATATATGAGCAGTGAGCTAAAGCCCAGTGAATAACATAAAGCGTAAAGGGGTTTAGAATGAATGTCCTTACAGTAATGAAAACAGTTCATTTCAATCAGAATTTCAGTTGCTCAGTACAGTAAACAGTCATATGTGGTACATCCATTAGCATAACAGTAACAGTAGGTCTTAAAAGACCGAGCAGTAATGATGGCCATCAGTCAGTAAACAGTAGTGGTTCCACAAGGAAACCGACAGAGATCTCTGTAACAGTAACAGTAACAGTAAACCGTAGGTACTAAGGATGCCACAGTACAGTTCAGAAATAAAGGACATACATTCATTCAGTAAATAATACCAGTTCAGTAAACAGTTCAGTTCAGTATTCAAAAGATAATCAGTTGAACATATCTTTACACAATTGTTACTCACAGAGTTCGGGCTACAGTATGCTAGAGCGTGTCTCTCCAGTCGCCAACCCTACACAGTTAACAGATTGAACACACTAAGCTACACAGTTGGGAAATCTCATAACTTAATCCCTAATTTGCCTTGGTGTGTTCTACAACGATATCCTCATCTAAATGTCTTAAACTAGGCCTAAGAATGCCTAGGATGGGATGAGGATGGAAAAATGTACATTTAAAAGCATTTTCAGGATTTTCAGAAAAACAGAGTCCCGCTCGAGCGCAGGTTTCCCCGCTCGAGCGTACAGGCAAACAAAGGTACACGCTCGAGCGTAAACTTTCCCGCTCGAGCGTACTGTAAAAGTACTGGATGGGTGAAATCCCCGCTCGACGCCCGCTCGAGCTTGAGACAAGACTCCGCTCGAGCGCCCAATCCTCCGCTCGAGCGGACTGCCAAACAGTGCAGAGAGATGCTGGTTGCTCGAATTCTACGCTCGAGCGGCACTTCCTCCGCTCGAGCGGAAGTGCGAAATCTGGAAAATCCAGATTCGAGCTCCAGGTTCAAAACCAAGCTCAAAAGCATCAAAACCAATCCTCTTGGGCCCATTTTCTGGAAAACATTTATAAACACATAGAATATCATGTTTCAAAGCTCAATTTGAGAAATCAAAGCCCAAGGGTGTTTAATTCAAACCCAATTTCAAATCATTTTCAAGAACAATCTTCAAACATGACATGCATGATCTTAAATCATTTTCAAAGCTTCAATGCTGTTTCAAAAGAGCTCAAACCTTCAAAAACAAGATGAACTCATGGACTTAGACATAGTTGTGAACATGCATGTAACATTTTGCCATGACTCAACTCCAAATTCAACCAAGAACACATGCATGCAAGAATTGAGCTTCATTTAACAACAATGAACCAAAACATGACTTAGTTCTACAATGAAGCATGAATCATGCAAGAACTAGCTCAAACACATCAGTAAAGGTTGAGTTCTCTTACCTAGAGCCTCAATTACAAGTGTAGGACCACAAAGCAACAATCAACCTTCAATTCTCTTCAAATTCTAAGCAATATTGAAATGAACTCAAGACTCTCACTTCCTCTCTCTCTAAATTCGGCTAGAACAAGAAGAAATGGCTGAGCAAATGTGTTTTGATTCAAGTATAAGGCTCAAGTGTGTGTATTTGAGATAGTGGCCCACTCAAGGGCATAACGGTAAATAAGTCCAACTCTTTAATTAGCTTATCTAATCTAATTTAATCATACCTAATCAGTTTTCAGGTAAATACACCACAAAATCACATAAATTATGTTGATCATTAAACATCAATCAATTTTGGATTCGGCCGCCGATAAGGCCTTCAATTTGCAGTTTAATCACTAAAATACGAACAGATCAAATAAACAATCAACAGATAGAATGCAGTTCAAACAGATGTATTCATTCAATTCAGTTTCAATTATCAGTCATTATCAGTTCCGTTTAGCAGTAATCGGTGATTATCGGTAATCAATCGGTCATTAATCAGTAAACAGTATGAGGGTTGTTACAAAAATGCGAATTGTGGGATGTTTAGCAACAAGACTAAAGGTTTCACTATAATCTATACCTTCTTATTGCAAGAAACCTTTAGCAACCAATCGTGCCTTGTATCGAGCAATGGAACCATCACTGTTTCGCTTAATGCGAAACACTCATTTACAACCAATATCCTGTTTAGAAGCTGGAAGAGGGGCGAGAGGCCAAGTTCCTTGAGCCATTAAAGCCTTGTACTTATCAAGCATAGCAGCATGCCATTGTGGAGATGCAAGGGCCTGTTGATAAGTAGAAGGTTCAACATCAACAAATGAGGGGGATGTGTGTGTCACAAGACCATGAACTTTGGAACCCTGAACTTTTGAACGAGTGACCATGGGATGAATATTTGTAGGAGATGAAATAGGAGGTAAATCAATAAAAATAGACTGAACAGGAATAGGCTGAGGTGATACAACAATATGTTGAGTTGGTGCAGCAGTAGAATGTGCTATAGTAGGAATAGACTGAGGTGATGCAGCAGTAGGTTGAGTTCGTGCAGCAGTAGCATATGCTGTAGTAGGAGATGGAGCTGGTACAGCAGTAGGGTATGCTGATGTAGTAGTGAACTGTGTTGGGACAGATGCAGTAGGGATCTATGCTAGGGCGGCAGAGGTTTGAGCCAAAACAGAGGCAAAAGACTAGGCTAGAGCAACTGGGACAACAGATGTTTGAACTAGCGGTGCAATAGGTGGCTGAATTGGTGTAGCACCAGAGAGCTGCTGAGGCAAAACAGATTCAAAAGCTGATGAAACAGACTGAACTTGTGCAACAGTAGGCTGAGGCATAGAAACAGGAACTGCAGCCATAGGGGTCAAAGGAGAAGTAGGCCAAAAGAAAGACTGAAGAGTAGACAATGAAGATGCTGCAGAAACAGAAGATACAGCAGAAAAAGGAAAGATATCTTCATTAAAGTTCACATGTCTAGAAATATGAACTTTGCTTGTGGTCATGTCCAAACATCTGTAACCTTTATAGGAGGAATGATAACCAAGAAAGACACAGAGAGTGGACCTAGGTTGGAACTTATGTGTGGTAAGGTTTCAACCAAGGAAAACATTGGCACCCAAACACTCTGAGAAAAGAGTAATCAGGTAAAGCATGAAAAAGAAGTTCATAAGAGGATTTATGAGAAAGAGTGTCACTAGGGAGTCTATTAATGAGATGAGTAGTAGTGAAGACTACATCAAACCAAACCTTGATAGGAACACAAGAGTGATGAAGTAAAGCAATAGTGGTCTCAATAATATGTCTATGTTTGTATTCTGAGACCCTATTCTGAGGTGGAATGTAGGGACATGATAATTGATGAACAATGCCTTGAGCTTTCAGAACTTGAGTCATAAAAGAATTAACAAATTCAATACCTCCATCAGTCCTAAGCACTTGCAATTTAGTAGAAAATATAGTCTCAACATAAGCTTTAAATTTCAAAATTTTTGAAAACACTTCACTTTTATAACAGAGAGGATAAAGCCAAGTAAACTTGCTATATTCATCAATGAAAAGCACATAGAATTTGTAACAAGAGGAAGAAGAATGAAATGGCCCCCATACATCACTATGAATAAGAGATAAGGGCTTATTTACAGTAGAATTAAAAAGGTTGAAAGGAAGTCTATGACTTTTAGCTATACTACAATGAGTACAAGAAAAATCAGTAGATTTGGTGTGATTGTGAGCAACAGATAAGTGTTGTTTTAAAGCTGCAAATTTCGATTGTGAGGGATGACCCAATCTTTTATGCCAAGTAACCTCAGATATAGGACTAGTAGTAGCAGAAAATACAGCATGAGATGATGATGTAAGAAGAACATGCACAGCAGTAAAGGAAGATGATGACAAATGTGAAAAGTGATATAAGCCATGAGCATTATGGCCCTTGTGCAGAATGGCCTTCGAGTGTTTGTCCTGGATCACAAATGAAGACTCATCAAATGTAATAGTGCAATTATTATCCTTAGTGAGCTGATGCACAACAAGAAGATTGGAGGAGATAGGAGCATGCAAAAGCTTGTTCAGCTTAAAGAAAAAATAAGGAGTAGGTAGTAGGCCTTTACCTGTATGATGAATAGGAAATGACTAACCACTGCCTACAGTAATCTGATCAGGTCCTTGATAATCCTGATACATGTAGAGATTAGAGAGATCATGAGTAATATGATCAGAAGCAGTAGAATCAAGGTACCAGGGAGAAGATTCAGCAAAAATAGTAGATGGAGTGGAAGTCACAAAAGCTCAAAGAGAAGGATAGCCAAATGAAGGAGATGCTGACGCAGATGGAGAAGAAAAATTAGAGGAAGAGGATGGATGAAAGTTAGCATCCAGTCTATGCCAACAGTCTATGGCAGTGTGACTGCTTTTTCCATAGATTTGGCAAGTTAAGTTGGAGGAGTAATATCGATCTCGGCCACGAGAAGTAGATCTGCCACTGCCACCACGAGAAACACCTCTAAAACCACCTCTGGAACCTCGAAAGAATGAGCGTCCTCCTTTAGAAGCAGTACTAGATGAACCACGCTATGCAGTATAAGCAACGGAAGGCTCATGAGAATGTAACTTTCTCTGTTTAGCTTCAATGTGAATTGATTCAGAACTCAATAGAGATGTTAACTCTACCATAGAAATAGGCTCAATACGTGCTCGAATAGTGGTTTTGAGAGCATCAAACTCATCTGGTAATCCATTAAGAGTGAGAAGTACCAGATCTTCTTCATCAATAGGTGAAGAGGCCAGAGTTAATTGATCAGAAAGGTCTTTTATCTGAGTCAAATACTCATTTATTGACAATGAGTCTTTTGTCAGATGATTCAAGTGATTCTTCATTTCATGAATGTGAGATCTAGATAACACTGTGAATCGTTTACAGAGAGCATTCTAGACCTCATAGCTATGGCTCAAATGAAGAACAGAAGAAAAAATTGGAGGTGTGAGTGTAGCTGTTATACAGCTTAGCAGATGAGCATCAATTTTGTTCCACCGTGCTCGATCTGGATTGATCACTTCAACACCATTTGAATCTTTGATTTGCAATGGTGGACAAGGAACTGATCTATTTGTAAAATCTAACAACTCAGTTGCACGTAAAACATTCTGGACCTGACTGCGCCATATCAAAAAATTTACAGAATCAAGTTTAACTGTAATGAATGAACTGAGATTAGAGATCAACAATTTGAGATTAGAAGATAAGGAAGATATAGATAAATCAGAAGAAGCCATGGATGGCCCAGAGTTATGCTCATGAGAGCTTTAGAGGGGCTCTGATACTATGAAGAAAAACTGAATTCAATTCTCATTAAAACGTATCTAAGATACAGATTATATTTATACAAGTGATATCTAACTGATTAATAAATCCTAACTACTTCTAACTAATCACCATAAGCTACGGAAATAGTTAAAAGACATAACTGTCAGTGAGGCTTTAGCTGGTGAACCTTGGGCTGAAGCTGAATATGATCTGTTAGTGATGCTGAAGCTGAACTGGCATGAGCTGTAGCTGAACTTGCAGTTGCAACTGGGATTGCACCTGATGTACTAGAAGGTTCTTCAATATTAACAATAGATATGCCAAATTCCACCTCCATTTAATTCTTAATATTAAAGAGAATGGGGCTTATTCTTTTTCTTTTTTAATAAGTACAAAGCCTCGTCACTTCTAAATTCCATTAAATTCTCAATATTTTTTTATGAGAGTGTTTTAATATATATATATATATATATATATATATATGGGCAAATTACCAACACCCCAACACCCCCTTGAGGTTTGATTAAAATAAGGATTCCCCTGAGGTTTGAAAAATTACATTCTACCCCTTGAAATTTATATTTTCATAACAAATTGCTCCCTGAGATTTATATTTGCATAACAAATTGCTCTCTCATTTGGTATGCAAATACAAACCTCAGGGGCAATTTATAATTTCCCAAACCCAGGAGGAACCTATATTTTAGTCAAACCTCGAGGGGGTGTTCATAATCTGCCCTATATATATATATATATGAGTCCACTTTTTAAAATCCAGTCATTTGGGATTGATTAGTATATATTTAAATATAAAACAATATTATTTAGACCAAAAAATTAGACCCACTTTCTAGACCCCTCTCTCTCATCTTCTCTATATATATTCTCTATTATATTACACTACCCATTCACTTAAGGTTTTATCACACAATTTTATTTTCAAAAAAAATCACAGCAACAACATAATTTTTCAAATGTTACCTAAGCTACTCTAAGGACCAAAAAGAATCTCCAACACGTCAAATATTGCACGTTCAGTTACTCACACATCCCGTAGACCTAGATATATATATATATATATGTGTGTGTGTGTGTGTGTGTGTCGAGTGGCTCCTTCGTGAGTGAACTTGGTAGAAGCTAGCCATGGCCAAGAAATCAGAAGCAAGGAGTGAAAGTGGGAAATACAATGGGAGGATGACATCATATGTGGTGTTATCTTGTATGATGGCTGCCATGGGAGGATCTCTTTATGGTTACGACATTGGAATTTTAGGTAATTCAATTCTCACTACAAGACCACCAAACATGGATAATGGGTAATCCAATACCATTATCGAATATTAAGTAACTAAGTACTCAAGATGGTATATATTTTCAATAGATTCTCATATATTTTGAGTATTGCTAAGTCTACAAGCACATAAATTTGTCACAATTTAAGACACAAAATTTATATGCATCGATAAGATTTTTTTTAAAAGTAGATCCCACTAAAAAATCATGTAAAATCTTTTCAATTTATATGTATCTTGTGTCTAATTTTATTTCTAACTTTCGCGTTTATAACTATTTCAATTTTACACGATTCGTTTCTATTAAGTTGGGGTTCTATGGTAGTCAATGGCAACTACATTTTTTTTTTTTCAAAACAAAGGAAGCTTATTTGTTTAAAAAAAAAAAAAGAAAGAGATATGAATTTTCCAATTCTTCGTTGTGAAGGTTGGCGTTAAAAACGATTTAAGGAAAAGTCTACTTTACACCCATCTGATTTAGGAATAGGTTTTCACATCGTTTAAAAGTAAGTTGACATTAAGGGTAATATTGTCATTTTCTATTGAAATTGACTTTGACTTTTATTTTTATTTTTATTTTTATTTTTGCACTCTAAAAATGCAGATGTCACAAATTTTGTTAATTTGGACAGAAAAGGTAACAGTTGCATTGAATTTGTCCAAAGATTTAAGTGGTTTCAAAGAAGCAAAAAAGCAAACAAAATGAGGCAGATGAATTTATCATATCATAGGCAAGCAAAAATGTGCGCCAGTCACACAATTACTTCATATTTCACTATATATTTTGATTTTGAAGGAGCCAGACTTTGTTGAAAAGATAATACTACTACAATTACTAAATTATAGTGTAATTAAAATAGACAAGATTTTAAAAATATTTCAGAAAAACTTGTAGCAAATTTGTTAACATATGTAAGTGAATGGAAAGGTGGAGTGTCCTCCACGGATGCATTTCTAAAGAAATTCTTCCCGGATGTGTAAGAAGACACCAAAGTTAGCAACTACTGCAAATTTAACAGTGAATTGTTGACCTTATTCACATCCTCGCTCTATGTCGCCAGCCTCATTGCTTCCCTCTTTGCCTCATCGGTCACGAAAACCTTTGGGCGTAGGCCATCAATCCTTGTCGGAGGAGCTCCATATCTTGCTGGGGCTTGTTTTGCTGGTGCAGCTTCTAATGTGTTCATGCTGATATCGGGTCGTGTCATGCTCGGAGTTGGCGTTGGTTTTTCAACCCAGGTATGCTATCCTTCCCGAACTATTTTGTTTGCAAGACCATCTTTAGAGCACATAGCTTCAATCATAGTAGGCAAAAGGCATAAAAGTGAATGGCATTGATAGCATATATGATCTTTTTTTTAAGAATCAGAAGAGGTTGATAATATGAAATGAAACCCTTAACCTACCCTTAACCTTTCGTTAACAACTCCTACTAAAAAATGAAGGTTATTAGATTAATGAAAGGAACAATCATCGTCTTGATATATTGCTAAATCAATCATGCTACACACTTGTAAATTTTATTTTCGAAAACTGTCCAAAATTTTTGCGTTAGTAAGCTGGCAACGCCCATTCATTTTAGTTTAAAACTATACTTTAGCAGGATGAATGCAGTAATGCTCCAAGATGGATTGGAGGTATCCCTGAGAATTTATTGAATACCCTTCCCCTAATATTATCAGATTAGTAAGTGAGACTAGCATAATTGGATGATTGATGCTTCTCCTAAAGCTCAAGCCCTAAACCTCCCCACAAAAACCTAGAGGTACAATTACTTGGGCTACACTAAAGTTCAAAACCCACGGTGGCAAACAATTAAAAAACAATAATGAAGCGATTTGTGACTTGGCATAATTTTCATTTCCAACTCAGACTTCATTTTCAAATCTCTCTCTCTCTCTCTCTCTCTCTCTCTACCCTTAACCTTTCGTTAACAACTCCCCTTTTCTTTGTTTCAATACTTTCTATTCTCTTCTTATTCTTTATTGTTTTAGTTTTCAACTAAACTATCAATAACTCCTAATAGTTAAACATAATTCTCATCAAGCTCTATTAAAAATAAGTCATACTAAAATGGTCACTAAAAATAATTTTTTGTAACAATTTTTTGCATTTGTTGCTAAAAATTGACAACTACTAACTTTTTTTTGTCACAATTTTTATAAATTGTCACTAAAATTTACTATTAGTGACTTTTTTTATAACGAATTTTTCAAATTATCGCAGAAAATTGAAAATTAGTAAAGATTTTTTAAACTGTTGTTAAAACTTATAATTAGTGACTTTTTTGTGACAAAATTTCAATCTATCACTGAAAATTAACAATGAGTGACGTTTTTTAATGGCGTATGATGAAAAATATCATTAATTTGTTGGTGGGAGAGGGACTTCAAACTACTTATCACTACAACAAAAACATACTTTAGTGGCACTACACTAGTGGCATATTTTTAGAAAATGCCACAAAAAATAATATTTAGTGGCACGTTTTTGAAAAATGCCACAAAACGACAAACATAAAAGGCTCTAGTGACATTTCAATGAACAAGTGTCACAAAATTACAACAAAAACATACTTTAGTGGCACTACATTAGTGGCATATTTTTAAAAAATGCCACAAAAATGATATTTAGTGGCACGTTTTTGAAAAATGCCACAAAACAATAAACATAAAAGGCTCTAGTGACATTTCAATGAACAAGTGTCACAAAACTATAACAAAAACACACTTTAGTGACACTATACTAGTGGCATGTTTTAGAAAATGCCACAAAAATAATATTTGGTGACACATTTAGATAAATGCCACAAAGCCACAAACATATAAGGCTCTAGTGGCATTTCAATAAAGAAATGTCACATCAATTTTATGGCATTTTATAAAATAATGACACAAAAAATTATGTTCATGACATTTACCAACAGATGCCACTAAACTTTAGTAGCAATGACATTTTTTAAAAAATGTCAGGACACTAGGTAGGTGCAAATTACTTTTTATGGCACTTAGGTGAAAAGTTTCATAAACAAATATTTTATAGCATTTTGAGAAATGCCACTAAGTCAAAAACTTTCCAAGCTTATAATGACATTTTTGAAAAAATAAAAAATGCCAATATATTTTTAAAATTTTTACAATGCAGTAAATGATTAAAAATAAATAAATTAAACTGAATATACACTACAGGAAAAAGCATATTCGGCGACTAAATTTCCTGACCAAAAAAAATTTGGTCGCTAAAAGTATAGCTTTCAGCAACCAAAACAGCATTAGTACTCAAAAGTAAAGCTTTTTGCGACTAAACAATTTTAATAGCCAAAAGTCTACAATTGGCAACCAAAACTAAGTTTGGTCGCTGATTATATGGGTTTTAGTGACAAAAAAAATTTTAGTAGCCTAAAGTAAAGTTTTTTGGCAACTAAAAATATTTAGTAGCCAAAAGTCTATAATTGGCGACTAAAAATAAGTTTGGTCACTGATTATATGGGTTTTACCGACTAAAAAAATTTTAGTAGCCAAAAGTAAAGCTTTTTGGTGACTAAAAAAATTTTAGTAGCCAAAAGTCTATAATTGGCGACTAAAAAATAAGTTTAGTCGCCAAAAGTGATTATTTTTAGCGCGAGAGAACTAAAATCCTAAGGGGGGAATTAAATTTTTTGGCGACCAAAATTTTGGTAGCTGAAAGTGCATCTTCGGTGACCAAATCTGATTTTGGTCGACAAAAGTTAAGTTTTTTAGCAACTAAAAAATAATTAGTAGCCAAAAATATAGAATTGGCGACCAAAAAATATTTTTAGTCGCCAAAAGTGGTCTTTTTTTTATTTTACTAGTAAATAGTTTATTTTATATAAATTATGTTCAATAAAATAATTATATTTATACATATACTTTTTATATTAATATAGATGTATGTACTATATAAATAATATTTGTTGCATATATAATCATATGGTGCTATAGAGGTGTAGTGGGAAGAGTGTGGTGTATAAGGTTTATGGTGCGGGAGGTTGGCGGTTCGAGTCTCTGCAAGAACTGATCAAATTGTTCTACAACAAATTATTGTCATGAATGGCACTTGATAGCGTCACGAATAGTGCCTACCCCATGACATTAAAGTGTCACTGAAAGGTTTTAGTCTTGATGGTGTAATGACACTTATAAGTGTCACTAACTCTTTTTTTTAATAGGCCTTGATAGTGTCACAAATAATATCTACCATGACATTAAAATGTCATTGAAAGTTTTTAGCCATGATGGTGCGGTGACACTTGCAAGTATCTACCGTGGCACTCGTATCTACCGTGGCACCGATAGAAGTGGCACTTGTTCAAAATGCCACAAGACCAAAAAATGTCATTAGAAGAATAGTTTTGTGGCACTTTCAAATGTCACTAAACTAAGAAAATGTTGTAGTGTATGGTAGCTTGAAATAAAATTCAGAGAGATAAATTTGGAGACAAACAAACAGACTTTACTAAGAAAAATTATAGAACAAGGAGAAACACTCTCTCTGTCTCTCTAACTCTTACACTCTTTTCTTCTTCTTTCCACACACTAAAACCTCAAAATACAATAGCTATATATAGATAAAACTAGTAATGTGAAGGCATTAAATGCATATACAACAATACAATCTTATTTTGACATTAAGCCTTCAAACTTGAATTTTCATGCTTCAGCAATCTTTGAACATAGATTTTCGGTGGCTAAGGTGGTTGTCTAGGGTGGTGGCTATTAAGCTTACTTTTCAACATCCCCCCTTAAGCTTGATTCTCCATGCTACTTCATCCCAAGTATTATCTTTATTTTGTTAAACAGGTCATTTTTCAATGACTTCGTGAAAATATCTGCAAGCTGATCTTGAGATTTGCAAGAAAGTAACTCCACCTCTCTCTTTTTCTCATGCTCTCAGATGAAATGATAGTGGGTATCAATATGCTTACTTCTTCTTTCATGGTAAACTGGGTTATTTGCTAATGCAATTGCTAAGTGATTATCAACATAGATCTCAATAGGATTTTCTTATGAAAATCCTAAATGCTTCAGCATATTTCTTAACCAAATTGCATGACACACAGCTGAGTTGGCTGTAACATACTTAGCTTTGCAAGTTGATAGTGTCACAATAGCTTGCTTTTTGGACTACCAAGTGTGTCACACCCCAAATCCGGGCATGACCGGCCGTGGCCCACAGGGACTTAGCCCAAGGCACACGTAAGCCTAAACATGAACCCAAAATCATAAAGAATAAATGTGATGATAGCCCAGAAATAAATAAATCAACACTTAATCCAGTAACATGCCACAATTGAAAAACAAGTCATAACCAACTTCCTAAAAATATATATATACTAAATGGGACACAAACCGCCCATAAATTAAAATAATTCTAAATAAAACTCAACCACAATGTATGCACAAAACTCGACAAAGCAACCTAAAACATATTAAATAAATGCCCTAGAGGTCCATGCAATTGAGTCTCCGCTACGCCATGAGTCGACTCTAAGTCCCTTTAACACTTGGAAATGGTAAACAACTAAGTCAACTGATAGCTCAGTGAGTAGCAACATGGATAATAAATACAGTTTTGAAAACAAGATTCAATTCCAAAATAAGATATATATCACAGAAATTAGATTGGCATACAGTTTGGTAAATACAATCTGTTTCAAAAAGAAGGTTTCACAGTTCAACACTTAAAATACTCATGTCTCGCAAGAACATGATAAACGACATTTTCCACTTAAAACAGATTATAACATGAACACCAATAATTTTCTGGGTACCAATAAAAACAAATAATCTGCCACACAGTTCTCAAGGCTATAAGCCCCGTTGGATCCAATACCGAACTAAGAGTCATCCTCAGGGTGGCACCTGGGCCTTTTCTCAAAGACGATCCGATTGAAGGTCACCTAGTTGTTTTTAAAGGTCTTTTCCTTACAATCGTTGAGCACTAGAGTCATCACGGCCCAACTCGGATCTGTTCCCTAGTGGCCAGAGTCACCACACACAGTGGAATAATTTCTCAGGACTAAAAACACACATGGTCCCAATAATCAATACACATCAGTTTCGCAAAACATGGTAGTTCATCATTATAAACATGAGACCAAAACAAATAGTTTACAGTATGCCAAGTTCACACATGTTTCAGAAATAATTTGATTCAATTGATAATATAATAATTTATTAAAACAGTTTAATCATGAAACAACAATTTAATTTTCCAACAGTTCAGGGTAGGGGAACATTTATAAAAATACATAGCATGAAACTACTCACCTGAAAACGAAATAATATAATCATCGAATAGAGTGTGAAAGTCCAACTAGTGCCCTGAACCAAGTATAAAAACTACACGTCACAACTAATTTAAAAATACTAAAAAATATGAATTAAGTAACCTCAACTAAAGCGCACTAACACGGCTCAACCCAACTCACCGTTACTCTTAAATATTATCTAAGTTCATGTTCTTCAAGGTTTAAAATCACCCAAGACATGGGTTCCGGTCAAAACTTAATTAATTGTGACTTTAAGATAAAACAGAATTTCAAACAAGCCTTCCCAACCTATTCGCTAATTTTGAAAATTACAAAACTCACTCCACGCTATTCGAAAAATTCCAATAACCTCCAGATATGATCTAATATATCCTAAGTTTCAAACCCAATTGGTTTCACTTGATTTGCTTATCAAAATAATTATCTACAATTTATTGTATCCAAACAGGTTATTTTCTGCAGCACTTTAAAGAAATTGACGGTTCTCTTAATATACACGAGCAATCAATGCAAGGCCAAAAACGTACGAAACTAGACTCGTAACCGATTCTAATGACACTAATTTGATAATTTTTGGATTTATACCCAAAGAGAACAATACTCCCGAATTTACTGTTTCTTACTGGTTTCCTGGACAGATTTGAATACCTCAATTTATATGGATTTTGACTCCCAAAAATTATGAAAAAATTCAGATGTGCAATTCAATATGTAATTGATCTACTGTAAAAATTTCAGTTTAAAATTCATCCGATTGATGTGGTTTCTTGATTTTTAAAGTTCGTGATTATGCGCAGAATTTTTGGACTAAGAATTACACCCATTCTTTATACATGAATTTAACTCCTCAAATTTCTTAACAGTATATATATATACAAAATACATAAATCTACAACCTCTCCATCAATGAACTAAATAATAATAGAGTAAGGATAAAGAACAAAAACAAAAGGAAGATGAGAGACAAAGACCTACCACACACCCAAAAATCCTTCTTTGTTTGCAACCCTTTTTTTTTCTTCTTCTTTTCTCTCAACTTCTTTCTCCCCGTGGCTGCTGTAGCTGCTGCTATAGAATGTATTAGGCAACCTAGGGTTACATTATGTATCTACACAAAACAAAAGGCCCTAAAATATTATCTTTTGTTTTAATTTATTTTCTCTCCCCATTAATTTAAATAAAATACAAATATTATTAGATCAAAATATACTTACTAATTTGGCACTTAAATTTATTTATTTATTTATTTATTTATAAATAATAAATCTTGCCTCTAAATTAAAGACTTTCATCATAAATTTATTTTAGATTTAAAAATTAATTAAAAGACCTTTCAAATATTTAATTTGCACTTTAGGATTCACTACCAAAATATTTGAGATTATAATATTATTATTATTTAATTATTTACTTGAGTTTTATATTCGGGTTCTCACAAAGTGAACACTGTATTTCCCATAAAGAAAGCAAACTCAGTAGTACTCTTTCGTTCATCTAAGTCACGTCCCTCCACCCAGTTACTATCTAAATAGCCAACAAGACTGAAATTATCAGTTGGTTTATAGAATAAACCATCATCGACTGTACCTTTGATGTAGCGAAGAATCCTCTTTGCTGTATAAAAGTGTAACTAATCCGGTGTTTCCATATATCTGCTAATTAGTTCTACTCCATAGAGTATGTCTGGTCTGGTGCAAGTAAGATAACAAAGACTTCCAACTAAGCTTTTAAAATAAGTTGGATCCACATCACCTGCCTTTGTACTTTTTTGAGCTCCACTCCACTGTCTACAGGAGTGTTCACTGGATTGCAATTCTCCATTCCATACCTCTTGAGAATTTCCTTGGCATACCATTTCAATGCTGAGAAAATGAGCCATCAATCCAATATCTGTCATTTCAAATTCTTGGACCATGCTTATTTTAAATTCTTTGAACATTGCTGGATTGTTTCCGGTGAAAATTAGATCATCAACATAAAGACAAGCAAGCAACATTCTTCCATCAGTTTCCTTCTTCAAATATAGTGCGTGCTCATATAGACATTTTTCAAAACCATTGTCATGAAAATACTGATCAATTCTGGTATTCCATGCACGCGGAGCTTGCTTCAATCCATAACGTGCTTTCTTTAATTTATACACTTTGTCTTCATGCCCATTTTGAACATACCCCAAAGGCTGCTCAATATAGATTTCTTCTTCAAGAAAACTATTAAGAAATGTAGATTTCACATCAAGTTGATAGATCTGCCACTTGTGCTGGGTAGCCAAAGAAATCATTAGCCTGATAGTCTCCAACCGGGCAACTAGAGCAAACACCTCTTCATAATCAATACCATCTCTCTACTTGTAACCTTTTGCCACTAATCTTCCCTTATAACATTGCACTTCGCCTTGTGCATTCCTTTTTGTCTTGTATACCCATTTCACTCCAATGGGTTTATGCCCCTCTGGTAGAATAGTAAGCTTCCATGTGTCATTTTTCTCAATGGCATGAATTTGTTCATCCATTGCTTTCTTCCATTTATCTTCTTGGATGGCATCTGAGAAAGTAAGTGGATCACTGCGAGTAAGCAGCACAAATTCAGATCTTCTTCTTCTATAGCATTATATATCTCTTGTAAATTTCTCATTGGTCTTGGTTGTTTGAAAAAACTGTCATCTGATGATGATGATGATGATGCATCACTTCTGTGAGAAACTGGTGATCTAGGTGCAGGTATTCTATGTGGAGGAGTTTGTGGCTCATCTTGAACTTCTCTTGTGATTTCAACCAGAGCTTTTAATATTTCATCTTCAAGAATGAGTTCTGTATCTTTAACAGCTTCATCTTGATTATAGTTCTAAGCTTCTTCTTATTCAAATACCACATCTCTACTCATGATCACCTTTCTGGTAATGGGATTATACAACTTGTATCACATTATTTTGTCTCCATATCCGATAAGGATACATTTTTCTCCTTTATCATCGAGCTTGGTTCTTCTTGCTTCTGGAATCTTGGTGTATGCAACACACCCAAATATTCTGAGATGGTTGACACTTGGCTTATGTGAACTCCAAGCCTCTTCTGGAGTCATAGAGTGAAGGCTCCTAGTTGAGCATCTATTTAGTAGATACACAACACATGATACGGCCTCAACAAAAAATTGCTTGGGGAATCATTTTCCTTTTAACATGCTCCTTGCCATATCTAAGATTGTGTGATTCTTCCTTTCAGCAACACCATTCAGTTGTAGCGTATAGGATGGTGTTGTTTGATGCTTGATGCTATGCTCTTTACAAAATCTTTTAAAAATCTTTAGATGTATATTCTCCACCTTGATCTGACCGCAATGTCAATATAGCAGCCACTTTGCTTTTCTACAAAATCTTTGAATTCTTTGAAGATACTGAACACCTCCGACTTTCTTTTAAGAAAATACACCCATGTCTTCCGACTATAATCATCAATGAAAGTGAGAAAATATCTATTTTGTCCATTTGACATTGGCTTCAAAGGACCACACACATCAGTGTGCACTAGTTTCAGCGGCTTTGTTGCTCTCTATTTCACTTCTTTGGCAAGGCTAGTTCTATGATGCTTACCAAGAATGTAGCTTTCACAGACTTCATTAGTATGAGCAATATGAGGGAGCCCTTCACCATATTCTTGCTTGACTATAGCTTCAAGCTTCTGAAGTTGAGATGTCCAAACCTCAAATGCGATAGCCAGTCTTTTTCTTTGATGATGGCACTTAAACACTTCACAAGATCATGTTGGATGCTCAATGCAAACATTCGATTCTTGGACATTCTCACCCGAGCGATCAAATTACCATGATTGTCTTTGATGGTACGATGACAATCTTTCATGCTGATGTTGTATCCTTTCTCTAGGAGTTGTCCTATACTCAAACTATTGTTCTTCATGGCAGGAACATAATAAACATTGGAGATGTAATCATGATCTCCATTCTTGAGCTTGATCAAAATATTGCCTCTTCCTTTCACTAGAGTTTTTGAAGAATCACTAAATGAGACTTATGCTTGTACAATCTCGTCAAGCTCGACAAACAACTCTTTTTTACTACATATATGATTACTGGCTCCCGAATCTAGATACCAAACATTGTTTTGGTTTTCAGTATCTCCATGGTGAACAAATAGGACTGTAGTTCCGACTTTGTTTGTTTCCTGCTTGGCAAAATTTACTTGCTCTCTAGCTTCGGCTGTTGCTCTACTTCGGCATTCATTGTTGTAATGCCCAAACTTGTAGCAATGGTAGCACTGAACATTGCTTGTGTCAAATCCTGGTCGGTTGTTGTAACTACCTCATTTTCCTCTTGCTCTTCATCTTGGAGCAAAGTGTGGTTGACTTCTTCTTCCTCCGGCTGGACCACTTCCGCTTCTTCCTCGAAAACCAGAACTTTGATTATTGTAACCACGGCCTCTTCCTTGGCTTCTTTGTGATGTTCTCCCTTGCTCGTTTATGTTATCTCTAAAAGATAGCTTTGTTTGAAGAGCTTGCTCTAGAGAACTTGTGGGAGTCTTCTTGTTGATCCTTTGTTTATGAATCTCTAGTGTGCCCATCAACTCATTGGTGATCATGACACTGAGATCCTTGGACTCTTCTATTGCTACAACCACATGCTCGAATTTGGGACTAAGTGATCATAGAATCTTCTCTATCACTTGAAAAGATTCTATCTTCTCTCCATATCTTCTCATCTGATTAACAATGGTCAATGTTCTGTTGAAGTACTCCGATATTGACTCATTCTCATTCATGTGCAACATCTCGAATTCGCTACGTAACACCCGGAGTTGAACTCTGATTGTCTTCTCAATTCCATGGCGTGAATTGCGAAGAATACTCCATGCCTCTTTAGAGGTTGCTGCTGTTGAAATCTTCTCAAAGCTTGACTCATCAATGCCTTGATAGAGTAGGTACAAGGCCTTTTTATCTCTCTTCCTTGAATCTTTTAACGCCGTCTTTTGAGTTTCATTTAAATTTCCTTTATCTTCGACAGTAGCTGGCTCGTCATATCCTCGATCCACTAACTCCCACAAATCTTGTGAGGCTAGTAGGACTTGCATTTGAATACTCCAATTTTCATAGTTCTCCTTGCTGAGTTTTGAAAACTGGGATTGAAAGAAATTGTTTGTGTTAGCCATTAGTTGACTTTAAGAAATCTGTAAATTTTTAGGATGTAATTTACAAATTCTGATTGTACAGATGTGTTTGGAATATTGCAAATAGTTGGAAAGCACTATTGGATTACCAAAAACGGACTTCAAACGACTTAGATCTAGCAAAAATAATTAAATGGTTCAGATTGGTGGAATCTCGAACTTGTGAGAAGCACCGAATAATTGCTCCGGATCGAATGTTGTCAGGGTGGCGTTAGCGGTGTAGCTCGGTTCGGTCTGTGGCTTGGTGGCGCGGCTCCTCTGCGACTTGGCTCGGCTTGGCTTGACAGTTCAACTTGACGTCAACAATGACGTCGTCAATGACGTTAGCCCCTGAATACGGATCCGGATCCGGGCTAATGGATTAGATCGTATGTCATAGGGGTCGGACTCTGCAAATTCGAGCGTTACTAAGTGTAGCGACGGGGTGTAGTGACGGCGTTGACGGCGCGTGGAACGCATACGAGCTCTGTAGGACTCGGTTTTCAACGTGGTTTTTTTCAGTGTGATCGTCTCAATAAGACCTCCACATTGGTATGATCAAAATTTTATTTCAATAACTTTGATTTCTGGGCAAGATTTGAAACGATGCTCTGTTTTTTTTTTTTTTTTTTGAAAAAATAAGCTCTCTTGGTGCTCTAATACCACTGTTGGTGGGAGAGGGACTTCAAACTACTTATGGTAGCTTTAAATAAAATTTAGAGAGATAAATTTGGAGACAAAAAATAGACTTTACCAAGCAAAATTATAGAACAAGGAGAAACACTCTTTCTATCTCTCTAACTCTTACACTCTTTTCTTCTTCTCTCCACACTGAAATCTCCAAATACAATAGCTATATATAGATAAAACTAGTAATGTGAAGGCATTAAATGCATATACAACAATACAATCTTATTTTGACATTAAGCCTTCAAACTTTGAATTTTCATGCTTCAGTAATCTTTCAACACAGATTTTCAGTGGCTAGGGTAGCTATCTAAGGTGGTGGCTATCAAGCTTACTTTCCAACATAATTATCATAGGACCTATTAGATAATAAATTCACATATTAAAACCTACACATAAGTCCCTCTTAGTTTCCCCCTCCCCTCAACTCAGACTCCATTTTCAAATTTTAATCCTCCTGTGTGTGTGTGTGTGTTCCAATACTTTCTTTTCTCTTCTTATTCTTTTTTCTTTTTTGGTCGTTGTTTTGGTTCTTTAGCTCTCCATTTTAGGTTTTTTCTTTCTTTTCTCCATCTTTATTTCAAAGCTTATTTTTCTAATTTAGTTCTTCCTCATCTTTTTCTTTTTCTTTTTCAATTCTTTTGGTTTGTCTCTTCTTCTTCTTCAATAAGTCTTTTAAGAATTAAAGATATTTAGAAGAATTAATGAACAATCAATTTAATTAAGATATGGTAGAGTTAATTATTCTTACTTTGCTTTAGTTTCTAGACTAGAAATGGTAATAGGTCTTTTAAAAGATATTTTATCCCAATGACTTCACAGTACAAGAAAAACTTCAATTGAAATTTTAGATGCAAAACTATGAGATTCATAATCCTTATACATCTCATATTTTAAATGTTATCAATAATTTTTGAGTTGTGCCAAGTGTTAGTATAAACATGAAAATCAACATATTTTGTCTTATAGATAGATTTGTTCATCTTGCTTTACTTTTACTTGTTTATGCAACAACAGAATGTCTATTTATTTTGCCATGACAATTATCAAGACTAAATTGTGTAATGGGATTAAGGATGAATTTTTAGCAATTTACTTAATCGCATGCTCCTTACAAAATTTGCAGGTACATGTATAAACTTCTCTCCCAATGTTTGAATCTTGTGTTTGTCTCTAGTATAATCAAAATATTATATTAATTGAAGAAAATAATTTTTTTTGAAATAAATTTAATTTAGATACTAATTAAATTTTTTGTGTTTTGAAATACCACTTAATTGAAATTACTACAAACTGTAGGATGTTGATTAAGGTAAATACATACCTTCAGTGCCGTGCAATTTCTCATCTTTTTTATCATAAACAACATTGTACTGGATATGCTCTCAATTGCATGCACCTCTTTTTTTTTTCTTTTTTTTTAATCAGCAAAATAAACTTTTATGGATGATAAAAGAAGTAAATACATCAATAAAGATAAGCATGAGAGAGAACAGCATTATAACGAAACAAACCAATCCCAATTTGATTGGTACTAGGATGGACGCCCAATCACTTACTATTGCCCCATGAAGTTGGTGAGCGACCAAGCAGCACAACAAACAAAATCACAAAACAAAAGTACAAAACCCACAAGCCCAAACCCAACCAGCCATACTGCTTCATAGGGACACCGTAATGCCAACTCCAGCAAGGCTTCAGATTCAGCTAAGCTGGTAGCTCCCCTCAATTGCATGCACTCTTTTTTTTTTGATAACCGGGTTTTCGGGCTCCGATTGTAGACTCGACTAATCCCGGGGCCCTGGAGTTACCGATCGGGCCAACCTCCAGTGGCCCCTAAGGGGTGGCTCGAACTCGAGACCTGTGGATTTTATCCTCCAAGCTTTACCGCTCGGCCACTACCCTTGGGGTTCAATTGCATGCACTCTTAACTTGTATGACTAGCTTAGGTGTCATTTTGAGAAATCTATACCGGGTAAATTACACTTAGTATTCCTGTATTTTCACTAAAATTTTATTTTTGTCCCTCCACTTTTAGTTATAATAGTCAACCCCTTATCTCACTCTTCTGTCCATCTACCGCTAATAAAGTTAATCGAAATTAAAAATGAAGGAATAAAAGTGAGATTTTGGTGAAAGTAGTGAAATTTTAGTAAAAGTGGTGCTAATGAGAAAATAAAAATATTACATATACTTCTTTCTTTTTTTTTTATCAGTGAGAGGGTAATTTATATATAAATTGGGCCGAGCTGGATAATGGGGCGTTCTATGGGCTATAGTAAAAAGGGCTTAGTAAGTGGACCACAGTCCAGGTGTTAGCACGGTCCAGGTATGGAAGTGACCTCGCAAGTGTTAGCTCGGTCTAAGAATAACCACGGAAGGAGTAGAGATAGTTAGCTCGGTCCAAAAGAGCGGTAACAGTTAGCTCGGTCATACCATATTCTGCCGAAGTATGTTGGCTTCTGCTTAGGACCTTGCTGTTAGATAGCTCGGTCCAAGCTCATTGTGGATAGCACGGTTTTAGACAACCCAGTTGGAATATATCAACCGAGGTACACGCACAGTGAAAGGAAGAACCGAGCTAGTGGGAGCTCGGTCTAGTCTGCGGCTTTAGCATGGCCATGTTATCTCGGTCGTATTGACATCCAACCGTGGTAGAACTATCTCACTTGGTTTAAGCAGTGAGGGGGGTGTTGAAGGATAAACATTATCTTTCAGGAAGGTGATTCCTAGAAGGACTCTATATGGAGGAGTAAGAGTCCTACTTGGATTGTGCCACACGGAACCTATAAAAGCTCACAACATCACCTATGGAGAGGTAACACAACTTTGATTCCCGAATACATAGGACTTTTTGTCTATTTGTCTATTTTGCTGACTTAGGCATCGGAGAGGTATCCGGCACACACCCGCCGGCTAGCTCATGTTTGTGTTTTCAGGGAGTAAAGCGACGTTGTACGAAGGAACGCAGACTTGATCAACAGGATTATACGATAAGGTTTATTTCTTTCCCGTACAATCAACAAAAAAAAACCTTTATTGATGAAATACCATACAAGATATGAGTAATATTACATATACTTCAAATGACAAGTTTCGTCAACTTTGTTAGTTGTAGACAAATAGAATGATAAGATTACAATTTGACTTCAAATATAAGGGATTGACTATTATAATTGAAAGTGATTAAGCAAAAGTGAAATTTTAGTAAAGATGCATACTACTTATATGATTGACTTTTACTTCTACTCTTTATGCAGTCAGTACCACTATATCTCTCAGAAATGGCTCCGTCCAGATATAGAGGAGCAATCAGCAATGGCTTCCAGTTCAGCCTTAACATGGAAGCTTTATCAGCAAACCTTATTAATTATGGCACAGAAAAGATGGAAGGTGATTGGGGATGGAGAATCTCTCTAGCCATAGCAGCAATGCCACCTATTGTTCTAACCTTGGGAGTACTCTTCTTCCTTCCAGAAACACCCAACAGTCTAATTCAGCGTACCGATGATCATCAAAACGCCAAGTCAATCTTACAAAAAATCCGAGGCACCGAAGACGTTGAAGCTGAACTTGATGATCTCATAAATGCAAGTGCCATAGCCAAAACCGTCACCCACCCATTCAAGAAAATCACAGAAAGAAAATACAGGCCTCAACTTGTCATGGCAATAGCAATACCATTCTTTCAACAAGCCACAGGGATTAGTGCCATCGCTTTCTATGCTCCAATACTTTTTCGAACCACAGGTCTAGGCGAAAACGCTTCATTACTGTCTGCAGTATTGATTAGGTCTATGAATGCTACTTCGACCTTCACATCAATGTTGATAGTCGATAAACTTGGCCGAAGAGTTCTATTTATGGTTGGGGGAATACAGATGTTAGCTTCACAAGCAATGGTTGGAAGTATCATGGCAAATACGCTAGGGGCTTATGGTGAGATGAGCAAAGGGTATGCTTTTGCACTCTTGGCTTTGATTTGTGTATTTGTTGCAGGGTATGGTTGGTCATGGGGTCCCTTAGGATGGTTAGTTCCAGGTGCAATTTTTCCATTAGAGATACGATCAGCCGGGCAAAGTATTAATGTGGGTTTGAGCTTTTTCTTCACTTTCATCATTGCTCAAACTTTTCTGGCCACGCTTTGCTATTTCAAGTCTGGGATTTTCTTCTTTTTTGGTGGATGATTGGTGTTGATGACCGGATTTATATACCTATTTTTGCCGGAGACTAAACACGTGCCAATTGAACAGGTGGATAGAGTTTGGAAGGAACATTGGTTTTGGAAGAGAATTGTGGGAGAAGAGCACGAGGTTGGCAAGATGGAAGGAGCATGAAATGCGCAGTCACAAATTAACTCATCAATCTTGTGATAATAATATTTCACTTAGGCTTTATCACTTCAACATGTCTTTTATCACTTCAGCAACATGTTCTTTGTCATTTATTACAACAACAATTACCTTAAACACCACAAATTTATAAGAAGTGAAGTACATGTTCTTTGTCATTTATTAGAACAACAATTACCTTTTCTTTTCGTTTCTTTCTTCTTCTTTTTTTTTTTTTTGATTGAAAAAAAAAATATTTTGAGGTGTCATCACTGCATTCGTGGACTCAAGTTCTGGAATAATCGGTTGGCAGCCTGATTTAACCCAACTCAAAAAAATGGACCCACCATCGAGGCACTATTGGAGCCCAAAGGAAGCGATCCACCACCGAGGCACCAACGGAGCTCAACCATACGCCACAGACGAGTCTAGAGTAAAGTCTCTGCGAAGAACTACTGAATCAAACTTGCGTCACACCTGTGAAGAAATATGCTTTCTTCACTAGGCCACCACCCGATGGTAACAACAATTACCTTAAACACCACAAATTTATAAGGAAGTGAAGCAATAGATATGTGAAAATTAATCTAGCATTAAGTAATTGAAACCTATATCAGCTACGTGCTTGATATGCAAAACCACGAATTAATTGAAAAAGGTGATGAGGCTAATTGGAGAAATTGAATATGACTAATGTCAATATTTAAGAAAATAGAATCCATTATTGGGTATTCTATGAGAGTACGATCACGTAATATTCTATGATATTTTAATTGGTGAAAAATATAAAATATTATGATTTTGTGTTGAGTGATTGAGGAATATGAGAATGAGGAGACATGGTGAATGATGATTGGTGAAAGAATACGTACACACGTTATACTGGAAGTACCTAATAATTTTCCGAGAGGGAGAGAGAATTCTTACTTGAGAAATTTTGAATATTGTTAGATCAAAAATTATCTTGTCCTAAAAATTTACATCCTTATATATAAGTGGTAAAAATTTCTTTCTCATTTGTAATTATTTTTTTCAAATCTCACTTATATGATATTTCTCTTATTTATAATATATGAAAAAATTAAAAAGGAATCGAAAATTTTGAGTTAAACTTCAATTTGGATTGGATAGTGCAATGCAATATTTTGAAAATGGGACCTCTCATTGAACCAAAAAAACGACTGGATCACGGGTTAATGATTCAACCCTCAATGGGAATACAATCAGAATCAATTAACTTTTCTGTTTTTTTTTTTTAGATGGGGGAATATTAATAATTAACTTATGTTTTTTGACCCTAAAGAGAGTAATGTTATAAACCCTAAATAATCTTTCAAATGTTTTATTAAATCTCTCATATTGCTAATATTAGACACAAATCTACATGTGTCCAGGTCTCACACCCATAAAAAGTTTGATAAAATATTTAGTAAATTCTTACTCATAATTTAATTTTGTGCTTCGATCAAAACAGCGGCGCCGCAGTAAGCAGCGCGGGCTGCGTAATACTGTCCAAATAGGGTGAGTGCTGGGCCGGCCTCTTCGTTTTTTAAAGAAAATTGAAAGATTGTTTTAGGCTGGACCGAGTCAATATTTTAAATGCGAAATATTAGGTCAAGTTTGGGATGACTAAAAAAGTGTACTTTTTGTCTTTTTTAACTAAAAAATTGAGGTTGAAAATATGGATGTTTGGGTTAACTTTTTGACTTTTTATTGAAAAATGTGTAATAAAAAATTGTAAAAATTGATTTGTAAGGAAAAATTTGAATTGGGAGTTGTGCAGCCGTAATTGTTGACTTTTGGTGAATAGTGTTAACTTTTTAACTTTTTGAGTAACTTTTTGACTTTTTGACTTTTTTTAAAGTCCCCAAACTTGGCCTTAATAAGTTGAATTTTGAATTTATACTTTCCACTCAATTCGATCTGATTTGTTAAAAAATTAAATGTTAAGAAATTAATTAATTAATTATTTATTTATAATATATTAAAATATATATTTTTTGTTAGGATCTAAACTCTATATTTGTTAATTTTATTAAACTCACATTTGTGATGGTATGTGATTTAATTTATTTAAGAAAATTTTCAATTTATATACAAAATCTTTTAATTTATAATGATATCAATATATTTATTTAAGAAATATAATGTGTGATTGAATTTAATTATAAAATGTTTAAATTATTATTTTTTTAACATATAGCCCGACGGATGGACTTGAAATTTATAATTAGTTTTTAGACAGGACTTGGGCAAATATAGAGGCCTGATGTTAGGGTCGGACCGGGCTTCGACAGATACAAAATCTCTAACTATGTAGTAACCTGGCCCCGCTCGACGTTTGTCTACCTCTAGTCTCCAAATTCCTCAACTTCACGATTTTTATAATTATAAAAAAAACAAAAACAGATAAAAATACATAAAAATAATTGAGTGGATCTTAAACTACACTTTAATTGCGACTTTCTTCTACTAATGAATAAATTATAGTTAATATTTTAATTTTGACATATATTATGTATTTAATCTAAATATAAATTTATAACACATGGGTCTATATTTTTTTTTTTTTTGATCAGCAAAAAAAAATTTCATTAATCAATATGAAATTAAAGGTACAGGAAGATGAAATGCACTGAGAGAGATTCGGAAGGTACAAAATACCCCTACTACTGCTACTCGCAACCATACAACCAACCCCTTGGCCTCACGATTTTTTTTTTTTTAAACATAAAAGTTAAGAAGGACTTAACAGAAATTAAAATACATGATTCCCCACAAAATCAACCCACCAAAAAACCCAAACAGCTTTAGCAATGCCTCTAAACAACAAACTAAAAAAACTATTCTAACACATGGGTCTATATATTAGCCATTCGTTAGTTAAATCTAAGAGTGTAAAAATGGTCCGTGGTTCGTCGGCGGTCCAAAGTGGGTCCAGCCCAGTTAGACTCGGGCTTGAGCCTAGCCCATAACTCTAAGCCTGGACCTGGACCGCCATTTTGAAGCCCGGCCCACTCATGGTTTGGCCCGTGGGCCCGTTCAAAGCTCACTCAAAACCCGACCCGAGTCCCAGCCCACCCATGAACTAATGTCATTTTTAGTGGAAAAAATAGAAAAACAATTTTAAAAAAATATTCAGGCCTGCCCAGGGCCAAGCTCACGCTCCCTGGCCCAGCCCATGGCCTGATCAGCCGGCTTGCCCAAGGCCCAAATACCCCCAGAGCCTGAGTCTAATTTTCTAACTCGTAGGCCAACCCGGCCTGAATTTTAGTCGGAGCCCAGGCGGCCCAACATGTGTCGGCTTGAGCCTGGGTTCGAGTGGGCCAGACCGAGCTGAACCAGGTCCAATTTACACCCCCAGTTCAATCCGTGAAAAATGATCATATTAGTATTTTGTACATTAAAATGCATGTTATATATATATATATATATTATTTTTATATCTAAACATCATTTACATTTAAATACTCATTATATATTTAAATATAAACTTGAGACGACTTGACTGCATATTTTCCGTTTTGATGATTTGAACGGTTTATTTTGCAAAATTCTAATGTATATTTTTCATGAAAAAAATTAAATTGATTTATAATATTTTTTATTTTTGTATTTATTTGAAAAAAAAATAGACGAGAAGTATGTTTTTAAAAATAAATTATCATTTTTTTTAGAGATAAATATGATAAAATGAAAAAATTAAGATTATTAATCATTATAATTTTTTCATGAATGATATTAATGGAGATTTTTAAGAAATTAAATATTTTAAATAATCAAAATGAGACTTATGATAAACCCTGTAAACTTGAAAGTCACCTAACCCATTGAATAATACACACCGAGAGAGTGAGGTGAATTATTAGGTAGAGAGACAATAATTATGTTATTTCACATTAGCCTTGGTTTAACATGAGTTAAAATGAGACTTATGATAAACCCTGTAAACTTGAAAGTCACCTAACCCATTGAATAATACACACCGAGAGAGTGAGGTGAATTATTAGGTAGAGAGACAATAATTATGTTATTTCACATTAGCCTTGGTTTAACATGAGTTAAAATGAGATTTTTTTTGTTAAAATAGTTACAAAAAGACAAAATATGTTTTTTAACCTAATAAGACAAAATGCTATCTCCAAATTATAATCATTTCATTTTTTCTCTCAGAAAAGTAAAAAAAGTCAAAAATCTTATCCCAAATAAGATTTTTTAGTCATAAGCTAAAATAGTCAAAAAGTTAAAAAGTCAAAAAATTAACCCACATCCCAAACGAACCATTGGTGCTTATGTAAATATAACATATCTAATTGACATTTAAGAGATGAAACTGATGATATGGATTGATCATTATTAGGGTTTTTTTTAGTCTTGGCAAAATAAAAATTTGATGTTACAATGGAGTCAATTAAAATTATAAGGATTAAAATAATACAATAATTAAAATATAAAAAAGTGGATCAATACTGACAAAATCTACCTCCATTGGCATTGACAATAAACCAAATAAATTAGGCGGAATTTCAATATAGTGGGATATATGAATTAAAATTACAAAAATAAAAAATAAAAAATATGTGGGGTGCAAATGAAAGACCTTGCGTAAAGCTCTACTGTTTTTTTGGAAGCAAGATTGTGTAAAGTGGCATTAGTGTGGTAAGTGTGGAGGAATTAAAGTCTGAGTGCTCTGGTAGGTTATAAGTTTTTGTAGAGCTAGTCTTTGGGTGGCAACAAGTGTTGGTTTAAGCTGGTGTTGGTGTCTCACCAATGTTATGTTTTGTTCCCCTTTTTTTTTTTCTTCCTTATTTATGTAAAATCTCACCCGATAAAAAAAAAAAATCAAAGATCTTGCACCCTTTTATGGTGGTGTAAATTTTTTTTTTTTGTCCGACTAGGATGTAATTTTCTCAATAAGTGGCAGTCAAGTTGTACTGCTCTCATTCTTCCCTCATCTACATATTGAAACCCTCTCTCTCTCTCTCTCTCTCTCCCTATCTCTGTATATATCTATATATATATATGTATGTATGTATGTATCTGTGACACTCCTTTGTGAGTGAGCTTGTTAGGTAGAAGGTAGGCATGGCAAAGAAAACAGAAACAAGGAGCAAAAGTGGGAAATACGATGGGAGGATGACTTCATACGTAGTTTTATCTTGTATGGTGGCTTCCATGGGAGGAGCTCTCTTTGGCTATGACATTGAAATTTCAGGTAATTCATTCATTTTCGTTTTCTTGTCTCAGAGTAGTTTCAATCACACTTTTCATTTTTTACGAGTTAAAATATAAAAGATGTATTTTCTTTATTTTTCTTATTTTTTTAATATATGTATTTCAGTGTTATTTTTTATTTACTTATTTATACACACAAACTATTTAAAGAGCTTTTAAATACTTTTCAAATATAGTTAGACTTAAAAAAAAATTGGTCATAATAACTAACTCATTCAAGTGATTAAAATATTAGAGAATCACTTAATTAGAGATGTTCTCTTACATCATGGTTTTAAAAGCTGCCCAGTTTGTGTTATCTAATTTGAATGGCCCCTAAATTATATCTAACACAACTGACATGTATAAGTCCATAAAGTCCATGAATCACCTATGGCCCATCACTTGAAGCCCAGTGCATAACTCAGCTGACGAGGTCCAGGACAGCTGGAGTCCAACATGGCATAAAGAGCCAATGACATTTAGACACACGGCGAGAGAATGACGAACCACATCAGCAGACAAAGATCTGCAAAGTTATTGCCACTGCACATCACCATTAATGCAGCCCATCACAACATTTATTACGATAACACCTCTCCGCCGGAACAGGACCTCCTTACCCTGAGCAAGGTAAGCTACAGCATAGGCTTTCGGCAAGGAGAGCAGGTCAGAAGGGACAGCGAAATGATTACCAAAGGATATAAGCGAACGTTGTAGACAAGAAAAAGGTTAAACTTTTCTATCCCTAACCTCTCCCTCTACACATTAATTCTCTTCCTAACTTGCTCGTCGGAGAGTTCACTGGGGGACTACCCCGTTCCCCGTTGAACTTGCCTGCAGGTTATCCGGTGGGCTTGATCATTTAGACGCAGGCTTGAGGAGCTTGGACCTGCTCGATCCATTCACTGGGACGAACAACATCAACAACAACAAAAGAGAAAATTGAACGATCCAAATATGTAATTATAAATATTTGATTAATTTGATTTTATTTATTTATTTATTTATTTTCATAAGTAGTCTTTTTGGAGTCAATTCAAATCACTTGAATGGGCCCAAAATAGACACATATTTATTATAAAAAATTTTAACATCAACTAAAAATAATCTCTTGACAAATTGGGGTAATAAAAAATATCGTAATCAAGTCATAAACTTTTGTAACATGAATTACAAAATTTTAGATATTTTATTACACTAATTTGTAGCAATATTACACATTTTATAATTGATGTTACAAAATTTTGTGATAAAATTATGTCAATTTGTGATATGGTGCCCACCATAAGGTTTCCTTACATTAAATTAGACATTTTAGTTTCGGAGAATTTCACAATACATATCTCTTATCATATGCACTCTTAATTATGTAAATTTTTTTTTATAATTATGATATTATTTTGATATGTTTGATTATACCTCATGTAATGTTTGGTTATATATTTTTTATTTCAATTATAACTAAAAATATAAAATTATATCTTTTTTTTTTTTTGGATTTAATTATAAGATACATAAGTGTATCCATAATATTTGCCCCGTCAAATATATCCTTTGGGTGCGGCAGTTAGATAGAATTATTCTATGCAATAAATGCTAATATATAGCGGTGTTTGAAATTTGTTATTTTAGTAGATTATTTTAAATTTTGACTATTTTAATAGGCTAAATTTTTGTGTTTGAAAAGATAGTTGGATTTTTTTTTTTTTTTATAATTGAATGTGATGTTTATAAGAGAAAAAAGTAAAATAATTATAGTTTGATGTGGCATCTTGTCTTATTGACTATTTTAGCTCATTTTGTGGATTTTAGCCCAAAAAGTCAAAAAAAAACCTTTGTCAAACACCCAGTACTATTTGGTGTGAAGAGGAGGAGTAATGCTATATGTATCAATTAGTGTATCAATTGATGATCTGGCATAATTTAATACGTTTTTGGTATTTGTAATTGGTATAATGAGTGGGGTTAATAGTAAAGTCATAACTAGTGTTGGTACACTAGTTAGTAGTGCATGTAGCATTGCTCAAAGAGAATGTTTGAGGGCCACAAAATCAGTGGCTCAAATGGCTCAAAATTGCCAAAACGACACGACGTCGTTTTGGCAATTTTGAGCCATTTGAGCCACTGATTTTGTGGCCCTCTAGCATTGCTGTTTCTAAAATTAGTTTTTGATAATATATTTTTTAGAGAATATCAATTGTTATAATTGTATTTTTTATGTTGTTAATAAATTTAATAGAATAACAAAATAAAATTTTCATATTATTTCAATTCTTATTTTTTAAAAAAAGATTAATATTTTCAGATAATAAAAAATAAAATAAGAAATTACTATTTTAAGACACAAGGAGCATATTTTAAGACTACGTAAGGAGCATGTTTTAAGACTATGTTGGTGGCATTACATAGAATGACATTTTTGGCAATTGCATTTTTCGTCTATGAGCTTGGTTTACCCGCATCATCATGTCAGGGCAGCCAACATCGTACTCTCTCTCTCTCTCTCTCTCTCTCTCTCTCTCTCTCTCTCTCGGAATAAAGCTTGGGAGCTCGAATGAGCTCCCCTCGAATTCCCCGAAAATGGAAACACAGGGAAAAGAGGAGGAAAAGAGGGTGAAGGCAAGAGAGAGAGAGGGAGAAAGAGAGAGGAGAGAAGAGAGGGAAACAGAGAGAGAGAGAGGGAGAGAAGCTCGGCCGTCGCAGCAGCTCGGCCGATCGTCGGCCAATCGCCGATCGTCGCAGCAGCTCAGCCTCCGCCCCTAGTTTTTGCCCCTTCCTGTCCAGTTCTCCCTTCTCTTCTTCTTCTTCTTCTCCCTTCTCTTCTTCTTCTTCTTCTTCTTCGTTTCTGATTCAAAAAAAAAAAAAAAAAGAGGCAAAAACGATCGTTTTTGCCTTTAGGGGGATTCGGGGGGACCATTTTCGAGCAACGTAGCATTACTCTATATATAGACAGATACATCTAAATAATAATAATAAAAAGTTTAGTTCAAATATAAAAATAATTACTAAAATTCAATAAAAATTTGCAGATTTTTGTTTAAATTTTTAATTTTTTTAGTGATTTTTTAATTTTTTTAGTTAATTTATTTTACTTTTTAGATACATCTTAATTAAATCTAAAAAAATACAAAAAAAAATTTGATCAAAATAACCAAAAAAATTAATAAAAACAAATGTAAATTTATCTAAAACCAATTTTTTAAAGTCAAATCAAGCGTACAATACTTGAACAACCTCCTAGTCCACTTGATAAGCTTTTGTGCACTATAAAAAATTAAACTATTTAACTTTGATTCGAGTTTGGCTTGGTAACAACTTGTTCAAGATTGGCTTATTATATGAACAAACCAAATTTAAATACATTTTAAAACTTGTTAAATTTTTCAAACTAAACTTTTCTTTTTTATTTTCTATTTACCAATATTCGAGAAAGTTAGATTTCTTAGTTTGTTTGAAAAGTTAGTATATAAAAGTGTATCACTTAAAAGGGCCGCCGCTAATCCACTCGCTCGAACCTCTGACAGTTCCTCACTTCATCCTAAGGTGCCAACTTGCCACAAGGGCCTTGGCTTTTTCAAACGAAACTTGAACAACCTACTACTTAGTTCAATTCGGCTCATTTTCAATCCTATGTAGAAATATACTTAGAAAACTAGTTGTATAGGTTTTTATTTTTTATTTTTTACGAAGATAGCATTAATATGTTAGTATAATTAGTTTACAACTAAAGGCATTTGCTGCTACTCCATCAATTCGAACTCTTGACGTCTCCCTCACCACATCCAAATGTGTGACTACTAAATTATTAGGCCAAATCCTAATGTCTCATACTAATTGTATAGTTAAGATTCATTTTAAAAGTGAGTCTCATTATAATACATACATTGAATTTGAATTACACATTAATTTTCTAGACATTTTTTTTTCTTTTTAGTTCAATGGTAAGAGGTGTCCAGATCAATTTGCACACATCTTGATTGATCTCCTCCCCGATCTGATCAAAGGCAGTAAAATTGCTCACCCAACCCAACTCACTTTATTAAGAATTTGGGATTGGTTTTTTTTTTTTTTAAATGTTTAGGAAATTGATTTTTTTAGTATTTTTTTTATGTTGATGAAAATATATATATATATATATATATAAAGAGAATAGATTGATTTTTTTTATAATAATATTTTGACTTTTTAATAAATTTAGGCCTCGTTTGAGAACAGACTTTTTTAGTAACTTTTTACATTTTTGGCTAAAATATGATGTAAAAAAAACTAGCATATTTGGGATGACTTTTTAATTTTTTATGAAAAGATGTGTAAAAAGTAGAAAGAAAAGGAAATCTTTGATTTTTTAGTATAAATTGTTGACTTTTTAATTTTTTTAATGATTTTTTAATTTTTTAACTAAAAAAGACACTTGCCGAATGAGACCTTAATCACTTTCCAAACAAGACCTATTAACTGCTTTATTAAAAGTTTGAGATTAGTTTTTTATTTCATGATATCCAGTCATAATGAATTTTTAGACCTTCTCTTTTTTTTTTTAGGGAGTTTTTAGACTTATTTATTAAATGCTTTATTAAAAGTATGAGATTGGCTTTTTATTTCATAATATGCAATCATAATGAATTTTTAGACTTGTTTATTAAATTGTTTCTGTTTGAGAATATTCGGCCTGATTATTAATATATATACTATATAAATAAATTAATTTTACAATCTTTAATTATGACCTATTGTAGTTTTAGTTAGGACTTATTGTAATATTAGTTATGATATTATTTTAATTGTGATCCAATATCTCTTTGTTTATATCTTATATGATGTTTGGTTATTAATTTTTTTTATTTTATTATTATTTTAAGTTATAACTCTCATAGTATTGAGTTATAACATTTATGATAATTAAACCCACAAATATCGTGTAACTTGCATATGATACACACCCTTTAGCATTAACCCCACAAAGTTAATACAAGTCACATATTTAATGGATAATTAATTATATATTTTACAATTATTTTTGTTAGACAGGGCCATTTACATTTCTTATGTAATCACATCAGTTTAATTAAAATAACTAAAAAGTTAAGAATCCTATATATTTTAAAAATATATTTTTTCAATTAAACTAGAGGGTTATATAGGAAATGTAAACATATCATAGCACTGTTTACCAAAAATAATATGAAAATTCATAATTCTCTATTAAATATGTGACTTGTATTAACTTTGTGGGGGTAATGCTAAAGAGTGTGTACCATATGTAAGTTATGACATTTGTGAGTTTGATTTACAGTAGTATTAATTTTAACTATCTATTATTTCTAATTAACGAAATAAGACAATTTAGACAATTTAATCATTTTTTGTCAATGATGCTGGACGGTGGCCGTCGTTGTGGACTTGGGAAGGAATGAGAGAGGTGGCAATGAGTGGGGGAAGGGTAGGAGCAGTTGTGGATATATAGGAAAAATAGATGGAGTGGGAATGCATGGAGAAGGGTAGGAGCAGTTCTCAATCAGGTTTTATAAGGAGAAGAAGTATTTTGGATGGAGTATTGATTGCTAATGAAATTGTTGATGGTTGGAATAAGAATAAAAAAAAGGGTATTGTGTTAAAGCTTGATTTTGAGAAAGCATATGATTTTGTGAATTGGGAGTTTCTCTTCTCTATACTCTCAAGTTTTGGTTTTGGTTCCAAATGGATTAATTGGATGAAAGAATGTGTCTCATCAGCTAAAATATCCATTTTGGTGAATGGATCCCCAACTTCTGAATTCAATCCACAGAGAGGGCTTAGATAGGGTGATCCATTATCACCTTTTCTATTTAACATTATGGCTGAGGGCTTAAACATCTTGTTGACCAGAGCTAGGCAGATGGGTTTGATTGAAGGGGCGGTAGTTGGTTCACATGAGGTAAACATTACTCATTTGCTGTCACACCCCAAATCCGGGCATAACCGGCCGTGGCCCACAAGGACTTAACCCAAGGCACACGTAAGCCTAAACACGAATCCAATCACATTGAACAACTGAACAATAGTCCAATAATAAATAACCAAAACTCAATCCAGATATGCCACAATTATAAACGGCAAAATCAACCGTAATCAAAAGCCATCCAAACTTATGGGATATAAACAACCTACATATCAAAAATAATCCTAAATGAACTTCGATAAGAATAAATATAAATATGCACAAACTTGACATAACACTCTAAACTAAAGGAATGCCCTAGAGGTCCATGCAATTGAGTCCCCGCTACGCCATGAGTCCACTCTAAGTCCTTCTAACACCTGGAAATGGTAAACAACTAAGTCAGCTGATAGCTCAGTGAGTAGCAACATGGATAGTAAATACAGTTTTGAAAACAGGGTTCAATTCCAAAATAAGATGTATATCACAGAAACTAGATTAGCATACAGTTTAGTAAATACAATCTGTTTCAAAAAGAAGGTTCCACAATTCAACACTTAAAATACTCATGTCTCGCAAGAACATGATAAACGACATTTTTCACTTAAAAGATATTATAACATGAACACCAATAATTTTCTAGGTACCAATAAAAACAAATAATCTGCCACACATTTCTCAGGCTATAAGCCCCGTTGGATCCAATACCGAACTAAGAGTCATCCTCAGGGTGGCACCTGGGCCTTTTCTCAAAGACGATCCGATTGAAGGTCACCTAGTTGTTTTTAAAGGTCTGTTCCTTACAATCGTTGAGCACTAGAGTCATCACGGCCCAACCCGGATCTGTTCCCTAGTGGCCAGAGTCACCACACACAGTGGAATAATTTCCCTGGACTAAATACACACATGGTCCCAATAATCAATACACATCAGTTTCGCAAAACATGGTAGTTCATCATTATAAACATGAGACCAAAACAAATAGTTTACAGTATGCCAAGTTCACACATGTTTCAAAAATAATTTGATTCAATTGATAATATAATAATTTATCAAAACAGTTTAATCATGAAACAACAATTTAATTTTTCCAACAGTTCAGGGTAGGGGAACATTTATAAAAATATGTAGCATGAAACTACTCACCTGAAATGCAATAATATAATCCTCGAATAGAGTGTAAAAGTCCAACTAGTGGCCTGAACCAAGTATAAAAACTACGCGTCACAACTAATTTAAAAATACTAAAAAAAAATAGGAACTAAGTAACCTCAAACTAAAGCGCACTAACACGGCTCAACCCAACTCACCGTTGCTCTTAAATATTACCTAAGTTCATATTCTTCAAGGTCTAAAATCACCCAAGACATAGATTCCGATCGAAACTTAACTAAAAATAACTTTAAGATGAAACAGTGTTTTAAACAAGTTTTCCCAATCTATTCGCTAACTTTGAAAATTACAAAACTCACTCCACGCTATTCGAAAAATTCCAATAACCTCCAGATATGATCTAATATATCCTAAGTTTCAAACCCAATTGGTTTCACTTGATTTGCTTATCAAAATAATTTTCTACAATTTATTATATCCAAACAGGTTGTTTTCTGCAGCACTTTAAAGAAATTGACGGTTCTCTTAATATACACGAGCAATCAATGCAAGGCCAAAAACATACGAAACTAGTCTCGTAACCGGTTCTAATGACACTAATTTGATAATTTTTGGATTTATACCCAAAGAGAACAACAATCCCGAATTTACTGTTTCGGACTGGTTTCCTGGACAGATTTGAATACCTCAATTTATATGGATTTCGACTCCCAAAAATTATGAAAAAATTCAGATATGCAATTCAATGTGTAATTGATCTACTGTAAAAATTTCAGATTAAAATTCATCCGTTTGATATGGTTTCTTGATTTTTAAAGTTAGCGATTATGTGCAGAATTTTTGGACTAAGATTCACACCGATTCTTTATACATGAATTTAACTCCTTAGATTTCTTAACAGCATATATATATACACAAAATACATACACCTACAATCTCTCCATCAATGAATTAAATAACAATATTATTAGGATAAAGAACAAAGAAAGAAGAGAAGAAAACCTAGGAAGCCACACAGCACAACACACCCAAAGCTCTCCTTCTTGGTTACAACAATAATCTTGATGATTGAAAAACCCCTCTCTTTTCTTCATAAACCCACGGCTGCTAGGGCTGCTAGTGTTGTGGAAAACAATTATAACAAGAGTTAGGGTTTGTGTTTATTTTATTTTATACTAGTGGTGGGCACACTTAGGTCAAATAGATAGATAAATATACAAAACACATACATAAGTTACATGCAATTCAAATAGTAAGAGTCTAACTTATTAATTTTGTGGTTTAGAGTTCAAGTCACACCCTCTTCTCTATTTTTTTTTTTTTAATAATAAATCTTACTTCTAAATCAATGACTTTCACCATAAATTTATTTTAGGTTTAAAAATTAATTAAAGGATCCTCCAATAATATTTAATTTGCACCTTAGAATTCACCACCAAAATATTTGAGATTGTAATATTATTATTTAATTATTTACTTAATTTTTATATTCGGGTTATCACATTTGCAATTTGCGAATGACACAATATTATTTTGTGAAGCAAAAAGGGATGAGGTATCTTCTACTATTAAAAGGATCTTGAGATGCTTTGAATTATTGTCTGGGCTGAGGATCAATTACCATAAGAGTGTGGTTTGTCGGATTGGGATTAATGATGAGCTAACCAAAGATTTTGCTGCCATTTTGAACTGCTTACATCAAAGTTTGCCATGAAAATATTTGGGTATGCTCTTGGGAGATAATCCAAGGAAGAGAAGGACTTGGAAACCAATAATTGATAAAATCAAACAGAAGTTGCTTCTTGGAAAAGGAGATTCTTATCTTTTGCTGGTAGGATGACAATGATAAAGTCTGTGTTAACATCCTTACCTATCTATTACCTATCTTTGTTCAAGATGCCTGAAGGGGTTGCCAAAGAGATTGATAAAATTCAGTCCAGATTTTTATGGGGTGGTGATGCACTAAGAAGAAAAGTTCATCTAGTTAAATGTGGGGAAATAACACAAAGTACAAGTAATGGGGGATTAGGAATAAGGAAAGTGAGACAACTGAATGATTGTCTTCTTTTGAAGTGGTGGTGGAGATTTGGAATTGAAAATAATACTCTCTAGAAACAAGTGATTTGCAGCAAATATAGAGAGAATGGAAGGGGTTGGTGGCCATCACCTATTGAAGGAACAAAAGTATATATGATCTGGAGAGATATATTGGGGATTGTAGGCTCTTGTCCTCAATTGGTGGGATTTTTCAAAAATAACATATCCTTTATTGTTGGAGATGGGAGGAAAACAAAGTTTTGGCTTCACAATTGGATTGGCAATGTATGTCTAAAAGATGAATTTCCAAGATTATACTCTGTGTCCCTAGACAAAGCTGAATCAGTGCATGTGGTCAGTAGTAGGAGAAATGGGTGTGAAGAGTGGGAACTACTTTTCAGGCGACCTTTGTTTTAGTGGGAATTAGAGGAACTGAGGAGACTGAAAGGAATGCTTCTTGATGCACTTGCTCTTAGGGAAGGAATGGTGGACAGATTAAAATGGAATGCAGATAATTCTAGTGTGTTTAGTGTTGCTTTTGCTTATAAGTGGAGTACATCATCTGCTGAATCTGCTAACAACTTAGCTAGGCTCATATGGAAGAATGTGGCTCCACCTAAGGTACAGTTTTTTGGGTGGTTAGCATAGAAGGAGATGATCAAGACAGCTAGTTATCTTCAAAGAATTGGTGTCCTTAATGATGTTTCAAATGTAAATTGTATTTTCTGCAGGTCTAAATTGGAAGATGTAAACCATGTGTTGCTGTTATGCCCCTTCATTTGGAGGATCTGGTCCAATATTATCAGGTGGTGGGGTGTCTCTTGAGCAATGCCTGGATTAGTGCCTAGTATGCTACAGTGGTGAGCTGGATTTAAACTTAAAAAAAAAGGAGTTGGCCATCTGGAAAGTCATACCATTGGCGGTGCTATGGTCTATTTGGAAACATAGGAATGAAAGTATTTGCAAGGGCTCCCCGGTGGACTTTGAAGGGTTGTGTGAGTCTATTAAGCTCAGGGTTGCATTTTGGATTAGAAATTCTAACCCCTCTTTTCTCTACTCTGTAAGTGATATTGTGTATCATTTGTAGCAGGTTAGATTATGTATATAGGTCTGAATTGTGTGGTGTAAGGCTGCTGCTGTTGGGGCTGTTCTCGTTGGCAGAGTGAGGTTGAACTTCTGGGGGAGTTTCTCTGTTTGCTAATCTAATCTGTTGTTCAATCTGGTTTACTTTTGTAACTAATGCTCATATGTTGAGATTTTAAAGGTTGTTGGTTTGTTAATTGGAAGTGTTGTTGGGTGGAGTTAATGGTAAAAGGGTAAATGGTGTGGTCCCTGGTGTGTTGTTGCAGAGAGTCATTGGCCTGCTGCTACTACTGCTAGCTGATGCTGGACTGTATGCTCAGGTTCAGGAGGTCTCCCGTGTATTTGGGATCCTGGAGTACTCCAGATGTCAGATTGATGCAGTAATAGAAGCTGTATTCTGATTTCAGGGTGGCTTACTCAAGCTGCTGAGTCTTGAAGTTATGCTGCCACTGAATTTGTATTGTTGTGTGTAGGTTGATCTGTGTGAGAGGTTGAACAACAGTCTGGGTGAAAAGGAGTGCTACTGATCTGTGCTGCTGGTCTGGGTGAAAGGAGTGATCTTGATAGGATTAAAGCCTGATTTGCTCTTAACATGCTGCAGTTGTCTTTGTTTTCTGCTTTGATCTCTTGATTGTGGTTGTTTTGTGTTTTGCTCTCATGTTTTGCTCTCCAAATTGGAGACTGCTGCTCCTATGGATTATGTCCTACTTCTTGATGTTTAACAGGTATATATAGTGAGGGAGAAGATGTGCCTCCTACAATGGTGTTGACAGTTGAGACAAGGAAGGAGGATGATGAGTTAGAAAGCCAATATCAAAAGGGTTTGAAGCATTTGTCAGCTAATAGGAATGAAAAACTTTCAAATAAGTACATGCTGACTGTTTCAGAGAGGCCTATTTTATTATTAATCAAGGAATTAACATATGCATGCAAGCACAACAACCTTAAACTGCTAGAGGTTGGATTGTGAGCTACCTGCTACAGTGTTCTGCGATGGCTGCTGATGCTATGGATTGCTGGTGTTCTGTGTGGGTTCTGCTGCTATGGATTGCTGGTGTCCTATGTGGGCTCTACAGCTGTTTTCCTCTATTGAGTGTATTGTTTTTGTTTCTATTTGTTAGTTTTGGGTTGCATTTTTTGGTGTAGTTTTGGTTAATTTCTGCTTGGGTGAGGTTGGCTCTGGTGTTTGTGGTTGGCTTCTCACCAACTCTTGATAGTGTGCTAGCATATGATTGGGCGATCTTATTGGTACCAACCTAGTTGGGATTGATTTGATTCGCTATGATACTTTTTGCACTCATCATTCTTTTTTCTTTTTTGATGTAATTGTCTTCTAATTTATCAATAAAATCCCTTTTCTTCGCTGATCAAAAAAAAAAAAAAAAAGTGTTTGAAAGAAGATTCTCTAATAAATTCTCCTAACATTAAATATTTATGATTAATTTCATAAAATTTAATTTTAGGAAGAAAAAAAAAAGCATTTATGTTTTCATACCTTTAAAATTCTTAAATAGGGGTGACAATTTTTGACATGACAAAAACACAAAATGATACTACCCAATAAAATAAAATAAAAAATTAAACTAGCAGGATTAGTGTTTAGTGAATTCTAACAAGAGCACAACCAACATGATACGATTTTCACCTTAAAAAAATACTTTTATTTTATTTTTTTTTTTTAAATGAGAAAAAGATTGAATCACTTTTATTAACATATGCCAGTGAATGGAAAGGTGGTGTGTCCTCCATGGATGCACTTTTGAAGAAATTCTTCCCGGATGTGTATACTAAGATGAAAGAGGATACCACGGTTAGCAACTACTGCAAATTTAACAACCAATTGTTGACCTTATTCATATCCTCCCTATATGTGGCCAGTCTCATTGCATCCTTCGTCGCCTCTCCGGTCACCAGAACCTTTGGACGCAGGCTATCAATGCTTGTCGGAGGAGCTGCATATCTTGCTGGTGCAGCCCTTGCCAGTTCAGCTTCTAATGTGTTTATTCTAATATTGGGTCGCGTCATGCTCGGAGTTGGCATTGGTTTTTCAAACCAGGTATATGTATTTCAGGGTATGGTGCAGAGCATTTCTGATATATATTATTTCCCTTGCGGATGATACTAGGTGGGTTCTAGGAGAGTTAATGTTTCCCATCTTCAGTTTGCGGATGATACTTTATTTTTATGTGAAGCTGATTGGGCAGAAATTGAGGCCATGAAAAGAGTATTAAGATGTTTTGAAATAGTATCTGGGTTGAGAATAAACTTCCATAAAAGTGTAGTTTGTGGAGTGGGTGTGGATGATGAGTTGGTAAAGGAGTTTGTAGCTAAGCTTAATTGTTTGGATAAAAAACTTCCTTTGAAGTACTTAGGGCTGCCACTGGGAGCCAATCCTAGTCGAAGACAAACTTGGCAACCAATTATTGACAAGGTCAAGCTGAAATTGGCAGGATGGAAAAGAAGACTGTTGTCATTTGCAGGAAGATTGGTTCTCATAAAATCAGTGCTGTCCAAATTGCCCACTTATTACATGTCCTTATTTAAGATACCAGAAAGTGTAGCTAAGGATATCAATAGATTGCAAGCAGCATTCCTGTGGGGGGATACAGAACTCAGGAGAAAAGTGCACTTGGTAAGATGGAAATAAGTTTTGAAGAACAAGAACCAAGGGGGTTTGGGAATCACAGATTTAAGTTTGGCAAATCAGTGTTTGCTATTAAAATGGTGGTGGATGTATGCTTTGGAGGAGGGTGCATTGTGGAAAGAAGTTGTTTGCAGCATATATGGATCTGTTGGTGGGTAGTGGTTGCCTTTGGTTACAGATTCAGGCCATATATCTAAAATCCGGAAGGGCATAGTGAGTGTATCAGTCAGCAATTCTGATCTGTATAATTTCTTTAGGGAGAATACGGTTATTTTAATTGGTAATGGTCGGAGAATAAGATTCTGGGATGATATATGGATGGGGGAAGTTAGTCTCAGATCTCAATTCCCTAGATTGTACCAATTGAGTGAAGAGAAAGAGATCTCATTGAGCAATCTGTTATCAAGGAAAGATCTGTCTAATGAATGAAGTTTTAGGTTTAGAAGATCTTTACATGCTTGGGAAGAGGAAGGAAATTCTAGACTTATTGCTCTGTTGGGTGATGGTCCTTGTTTGCATATGGAACAAAGTGATTCCATGAGATGGAAGGCAGGCCCAGATGGGATTTTCAAGGTGAATACTGTCTATAAATGGTGTTAATTGGCAAATGGTATAAAATCCACCTCCACAGGGCTAATTTGGAATACTTTCGCTCCACCTAAATCCAAGTTTATCATGTGGTTAGCATGGAAAGGCAGGTTAAAGACAGCTGAGTTCCTGAATAGAATTGGAGTGTTGAGGGATAATGTTGACTCATCTTGTATCTTTTGTAAAGAAGAAGTGGAATCTATGAACCATATTATTCTTTTCTGTCCTGTTATTTGGAAAATCTGGTCGAATATAATGCAGTGGTGGGGGCTATCATGGGTAGTTCCAGGGTTTGTCAAAGGGTTGCTACAATGGTGGATGAGCTGGAAGTTTAGAAAAAAGGAAAGTCAAGTTTGGAGAACAATCCCAGCAGCTGTGATATGGTCAATTTGGAAATGTATGAATGACTACCTGTTTTCTGGTATACAGCCTAACCTGGTGAAACTATGTGAACTTATCAAAGTTAGGGTAGCTTCTTGGTGGAATTCTTGTGACCCAAAATGTTCATTTTCTATTACAGATGTTATTTATAAATTGTAGCAGGTGAGAAATTATCTCTAAGCACAAGGTGAAAAGGAATTTATGTGAGGTGTATCTGGTAGTGATGCTGGTGTTTGTTGTTCTTATGGTTGGCCTGATAAGCAAGATTGAATCCAGTAATCAAAGGAGATTCTCATCCAAATGCAGAGTTGTGCTAATGTCTGATGCTATATGCTGATCTGTGACTGCTGTGGAGTTGAATCAGTGGGGCTACTGGTGTGCCTGCTTCTGTATGCTAATTATGTGTTTGCTGTCTAGGACTGAAGGATTGAGGCTGATGTCTAGGAGTGCAGGTTTGAGATTGGTGTTTGCTGGTTGGTTGCTGGTCTGCTGTGCAGATTTTAAGAGGGGAGTGGATTGCTAATGATGCTGGAAGCTGGTCTGATATGTGTGTCATAAAAGGCTTCAGAAAGCAAGTCTGCTTCTGCTAACGCTGCTGGACTGATATGTGTGTCATAAAAGGCTTCAGAAAGCAAGTTTGCTTCTGCTAACTGAGGATGAGCTGTTGTGTTCTATTTTGCAATGTGAGGAATGGAGTGAATATAGGTGAAGTTTTGCTGCTGCTGCTCTAGATGTATTGTTGCTGCTCTGGATGTATTAGTACTGCTGCTGCTCTGGTTAGATGGAGTTTGGACCTCAGTTTGATTATGGTGATTTGATGTTATGCTGCTTCTGGATTGGTAATGTTGATGTAGGTTGATCTGTGTGGGAGGAAGAACAGTCTATTATGCTCTGAATGCTGTATGGTTGGAGTGCAGTTGGAGCTATTGCACTGCTGTGATTGGCTGTTTGCTGCTGGGTTTGTTACTGAAGTTCATCCTCTGCTAATATGGTTTCATTCTCTGCTCTGATGTGGTTGGCTGATATTTGCTTTGACAAATCAGATGTTGCTGTCTCTGTTGTGTGCAGTTTGGAAGCTGGTCTGAATTGTTGGAGTGCATTGATATGATGATGTGCAAAGCCACAAATCAGTAGCTATGAGGGGTAGTAGCTGAATCTGAATTGATTTGGGATGTGCCTTGATCAAATCAGGGCCCATAGTCATGTTTGTGTTGTTTTCCTACTTGTGTTGCTTTTTCCCTTCCTCTCTTTTTGGTTCTTTTAATTGGTTCCTCACCAATCTTGGGTTAAGTGCTAGCAAAGGATTGCGCTTCCTTATCGGTGCCAACCTAGTTGGGATTGATAAAGTTAGTTATGATACTCTTTGCACTTCCCTTCTTTGTTTATGTAAGTTTTCGCATGAATCTTGCTTTTTTCATCAATAAAGTTTCTTTTGCTGATCAAAATATATTACTTCCCTTGCTATCTTGTGTATGGGCTTCTAATTTTCACTTCTACCATGCAGTTAGTTTTAGACCATGCTTAGCATACATAGCTTTAATAATAGTAAGTCAAAACTGAAAAGTTACTGTTTGATAATGTTTATAGTTTATTAATATTATTTTGTTTATTTTAAATATAATTATGTTTATTTTTAATATAAAAAAAGAAACTGAAAAAATATACTTGCTATACGTGTATTTAAATTTTTTTGTTTTATCAGAGGTAGTTAACAACTGAAAGTGATGGTTGAAGGTGGCTATGACAGCTGAAAATAGTGTTTTGTCGGTGTGGTCGTCAAAGGTGATTGCGAGAGATGATTGGTAATGTTTTTTTTTTTTTTTTGTTTTGTTTTGTGGTCGACAAAGAAAAACTGTATTGATGAAAATAGATAAAATAAAAAAATATTACATCGATAAAGAGAAAGACAAGGTGAATGCAAAATGTATTATAACAAGATAAGACGATTTCAACTAAGTTGGTACCGAAAAATACACCTAAACAAATGTCCAACAAAGACTTATTTTTAGAACAAGTAAAAATATATATTTTTTTTGGTCGTTACTAAAATTTGGTAAATTTTTTAAATTAATTACAGATTTTTTGAAAATAAAAATAGACATCAGATGAGTTTTTATTTCTATTTTTTATTTTATAAATATAAATTAAAAAACTATAAATATAAGAATTGGCATCTGATCTTTCTGTAAAACCAAAAGGGGATAATAATATGAAATGCCACCATCACCCTTTTGTTAGCAATTCCTACTACAAAAATGTAACTCACCATATGAAATCAAAAGGAGACAATAAGGAATCACCTTTGGTTTGATGCTGGGTTTGCTACTGATGTTCATCCTCTGCTGATATGGTTTGAGCTTTGCTGATGTTCATTCTCTGGTGGGTAGCTGATATGGTCTAGAGCTGATTTTGTTGTTATGCTCTGATGTGGTTTGCTGATATGTGCTGTTGTGGTCTCCTGTTTTATTGTATTGGGAGTTAATTTTGTTGCTGTCCTATTTTGGTTTGTTAGGTCTTGTTGCCACTTACTTGGGTGAGGTTGTTTTGGGTGTGAGTGGTTGGGTCCTCACCAACTTTTGATGGTGTGCTTATATATGATTGGGCAGCTTTATTAGTGCCAACCTAGTTCGGATTGATTTGGCTCGCTATGATGTCATTTTGCACTCATCCTCTTTTTTCATTTATTGATGTAATAGCGTTTTGCTTCATTAATAAAGTTCGTTTTCTTTGCTGATAAAAAAAAAAAAAAAAGTGAAATCACTTTTGGTTTAATTCATTTTTTTAAAAAATTAAATTTTGTATTTTTGTATTTTTAGCAAGTTTTTTTAATATTGTAAGCTAGTTTTTTATTTTGTAAATACACCTAATCTAGATACATTTAAAAAGTATAATATTTGTGAATTTTTTTTTTTAAAAAATACCAAATACAAAAATATAAAAATACGAAATTCATTACATTTTTGTATTTTGTTGTATTCAATGAATTTTTAAAAGAAAATTATAAAAAATTTATATTTTTTAAGTATATCAAAATTAAGTGATTCTAAAAATAAATTAAAAAATGATTAAAATATTTTTAAAAATAAGTAAAAATACAAAAATACGAATTGAAAATTCATAAAATTGTTTTTGAAAATTTCAAACCAAACAAAGTTTTACAGATCATTCGTAAAAAATAAAAAAATAAAAACATGAAAAATGTTCAGAATTTTGTATTGTTTTTGATGTTGTGGTTGGCTCCTCACCAACTCGATTAGATCCGCTATAATGCGTTTCGCACTCATCCTTCTTTTCTTGTATTGATGTAATAGGTTTCTGTTTCATCAATAAAGTTTCTTTTCTTTGCTGATAAAAAAAAAAAACACTCCATTTATTGTAGTTGGAGCTCAAATTTTGGCCTAATGAATGCAATGTTGCTTGCAGATAAAACATACATCAGTATAATATAAATATCCTGAAAACATATAATTGTCAAATGAGGAAGAGTAATGATATATAAATAAAATATTTGTACAAAATTTTCAGACAAAAAGTGAAAAATGCGATTACAACTTTATTTTAGATAAATATTTCGTATGAAAATTTAGTTTTTAAATTATTATACTAGAGGAAAAACCTAGGATGCTAATGAAGGTAAATAAATGACTACTCAACGTATGGTACTCCCACTAAAATACGGTTTGAAGAGAGCAATATCTATATAACCTTATCCTATACTTGAAGATATATAATTTTAGGATAAATTATGACAGTAGTTCTTGTACTTTGGTCATTATGTCATTTTAGTCCAAATAATTTTATTTAACTCAATTTTGAGTCTGAATTTATGACTTTGTTTTAATTTAGTCCGATTAATTACAATTCTTAGCAATTTTTTTATGAAAAATATGCACACAAAAATGTCGTGTGTCATATTTTTATGAGTAAAATTATAAACTTACTCAAGTTTGTGAGTTGAGTAATTTTTTTAAAAAAAATTACCCATAACTATGGGCATTCTTATAATTATGAGTCATAGTGGTGAATTTTTCTTTTTCTTTTTCTTTTTCTTTTTCATTTTCAATAAATATAAATGACATGCATTATCATGTAAAAATGTTTTATGTATAAATTTTATTTGTATAAACATTACCCAATAATACCAGGCAATTTCTCAACTTGCTAGTAACAACAATATATATGCTCTCAATTGCAAGTACTCATATTCGTTCACCTTGCTTAGATATCATATTTTTTAAGTCTACACAACTTTATTTATTGATATTTACTTATGCTTTGCCTTTTCTTTAGTCCGCCCCACTATATCTCTCAGAAATGGCTCCACCCAAATATAGAGGAGCAATCAGCAATGGCTTCCAGTTCAGCCTTAACATGGGGGCTCTATTAGCAAATCTTATTAACTTTGGCACTGAAAAGCTCAATGGTGACTGGGGATGGAGAATCTCCCTTGCCATGGGAACAATGCCAACTATTGTTCTAACTTTGGGAGTACTTTTCTTCCTACAAGAAACACCCAACAGCGTAATTCAGTGCACCGACAATCATCAAAAGGCCAAATTGATCTTGCAAAAAATTCGAGGCACTGAAGATGTCGAAGCTGAACTTGATGATCTCATAAATGCAAGCGCCATAGCCAAAACCATCACCCACCCGTTCAAGAAAATCACAAAAAGAAAATATAGGCCTCAACTTGTCATGGCAATAGCCATACCATTCTTTCAACAAGCAACAGGGATTAATGCCATTGAATTCTATGCACCTATACTTTTTCGAGCCACAGGTCTAGGTGAAAGCGTTTCACTCTTGTCTGCAGTCGTAATCAGGGTTGTGAATGCTACCTCAACCTTCATATCAATGTTGATAGTCGATAAATTTGGCCGAAGAGTTTTGTTTACAGTTGGGGGAATACAAATGTGAACTTCGCAAATAATAATTGGAAGTATCATGAAAACTCAACTAGGGGATTATGGTGGGGTGAGCAAAGCGTATGCTTTTCCACTATTGGCTTTGATTTGTGTATATGTTGCTGGGTATGGTTGGTCATGGGGTCCTTTGGGATGGTTAGTTCCGAGTGAAATTTTTCCACTAGAGATACGATCAGCTGGACAAGGTATTAATGTGGCAGTGAGCTTTCTTTTCACTATCATCATTGCTCAGACTTTTTTGGCCATGCTTTGCCATTTCAAATCTGGGATTTTCTTTTTTGGAGGTTGGGTGGTGTTGATGACCGGATTTGTCTACCTATTTTTGCCGGAGACTAAGAATGTACCAATTGAACAAGTTGATAGAGTGTGGAAGGAACACTGGTTTTGGAAGAGAATTGTAGAAAAAGAACATGAAGTGAATGAGACAGAAGGAGCATGAAATGGGTCACAAATGAGCTGATCAGTACAATGTTTCTTATATATTTGGATGTTGGGTCACTTGGATCAACTACATATCCTTTGTCATTTATTACTTAAACAACATGTAAGCATCGCAAATTATCACGCAGTGAAGCAATATATATGTTGCAAATTACTACAATATCATATAATAAAATCTCGTATTTGTTATGTTGTTGATATGCAAGGCCACAGATTAAATGGATGAAAAGGTGACGTGTTGAAACATAGAAATTAGACATAACCAACATCAGCATTCAAATATTAGAGGGCAAATTCTTACGAGAGAAAGTCTTGATAATACTATTGATCATTGTCTTAACTTCTAATTAATTTAAAAAGGAAACAACCAATCATGTTGAACTTTTGCTAAATACGGAAAAAGATAAATTTAAAGGGAAACGTTGGACCTAGTAAACATCCAAAATAGAAAAAAACAAAGATCTATTTCACATAACATTGTAATCCTTTAAATTATAGGGTAAACTACCAATAGGTCCTAATAGTTTGACTTAATTCTCATCAAGTCATATTGAAAATAAATCTTGGTAAAATTGTTACTAAAAATAATTTTTTTGTGACAATTTTTTTATATATGTCGCTAAAACTTGACAACTAGTGACTTTTTTTATGATAATTTTTTATAAATTGTCGCTAATACTTATAATTAGTGACGTTTTTTATGACAAATTTTTTCCATAAGACCTATTAGACAATAAATCTGGTTATTAGAACCTACACATAAGTACCCCTAAATTATATTTCCAATATCGTTTAAATCACCTTGATTGATATTGAATAAGAGAAATACGTTTAAAATACTAATGACATCATAGTGGAACTGCTATTACCAAACCTGCATATTTCAATTTATAAAATCAATTTAACATTGTGATGTCTTTGAGGATGGATGAACAAAGAAAATGAGGATGGATTCCAATAGTAAGTCAGTGGAAAGGTGGTAGAGGGAAAGGCATGGAAGCATCGCATGGACTCTTCTCTGTTTTTGTGGATCATATACCATAAAAAATGGATGCTAAATCTTTGTTTAAGTTCTTCTCAAAGTTTGGCATTGTTAAGGACGTCTTCATCCCTTCCAAAAGAAGATTAGTGTCACATTCTAGATTCGGGTTCGTGAGGTTTGACTGTCATGTAGCAGCTGATATAGCCATTCAAAAAGCCAACGACCTTCTGGTGGATGATAAAGTTCTAGAAGTCAAAACTGCGACTCTTGATAGACGAAACAGAGAGGAGCACAACAGGCAACATCCAGAGGTCATGAAACCTAAGTTCGTCAGGAGATCTTTCGAAGCTAACAAACCCGGAGGTCATGATTCATTTTTTGGCCAAAGATCCTTTGTTGACGTCTTGCAAGGGGTGAACACAAACACCTCCATAAAAGTTACTGAGGAGGGCAACTATTGGCTTTATGGAAGTGCCATAATACGTTTCAATATAGAATACTCCATTCTCAGTGTTAGTGAAGCCCTAAAGGAGAAAGGACTGGAGCATATTTTGGTCAGAAAAGGGGATGGAAGGGACGTAATCTTAACGTTTAATTCTCAGGATGAGTTGAAATCAAACATTGGCAATCTTAAGGATTGATTTAAAGATCTGAGTCAATTTGTGGTAGAGTGGAAGTCTGGGAATCATTTTGTCCAAGAAAGATGTGTGTGGCTGAAGTGCTGTGGGATACCCCTGTATGTTTGGAACAGAAACACTCTCACCAAGATTGGTAGCCTATGGGGCTCTATTCTCAGTATTGAACGGGATTTGTGCCAACCAAAATCTTTCTCCCATGCCAGAATCAGAGTGGCCACTTCAACTATGGAGCTTATTACTAAACCATTAACTTAGGAATGTAAAGGCAAAGCTCATACGATTTTTGTGTGAGAAAATCTCCAACCAGATCTCAGTAGTATGAACCATAATGGCATGAATGAGTTCAGTCTTCTTAAAACCTATTGTAGTGTAGAGGAAGCAAATTTTCCAGTGGTTGAAGGTAAGGAAATGGGAGAAGATGATGAGATGGCAGGGGCTAATGCCATGTTTGGTGCAAAGATTACTTGTCCACATGAGGAAACTCAGGGAAGACATCCTATGGACACAGTGGTTGAGGAGACACCCTGTGATGGAGGCGCTACTAGAGGAGGAGGAGCGTGTGTTGAGAAGCTTATGATGGATTTGATGGACAAGTCTAACCATTTTTCAAATAGTAATGATGGGAGGCAAAAGTGTGCTGAACAAGTCTTCACACCTGGTTACATCCGTTGCTTTAATGAAACTAGTGCTGGAGGTGGACCTGGCATCAACTTGGAAGTGGATTTGGCCCACTTTCAAAAGCGGCATGTAATTACTGGATCTACTAGCAGGCCCATTCAGCCTAATGCAGTAAGCCCAGCCATCGTACCTATATCACATACTGGGCTGCACTATTCTGAACCTTTGTCCAACATTGGCCCGTACATGAGGAACAATTTATCTCATTCACAAACAGTCCAAGATTCAATCTCTGCCTCCATTACAGACCAACAGCGCAATCAGAGGAAAAAAAGGGAAGATGAAGACTCAGATCGAGGGGTTCACTAGCTTTGCTAGGATTCATGCGTACACAAACATTGCAGTCAAGAAACACCATGCTAAATCTGTTATCTTCTGGCCTGCTGCTAAAGCTTTTGTTCAGTCAAATTCATCTGTAGGTGCTTCATCTCTGAGGAATCAGATCCTTACCGAAGCTGCAGCCACTATTCAATTGGGGAAATCACTTGGGATTGATTATCATGGGAAAGAAGACATTGTGCTCAACAAAATTGTTGACTTAGAATTTAAAGACAATGAGAGAATTGACAAGGAGGGGAAGGCCCAGCAATAAAGGGCTGAAGAAGGGTCTTTTAAGTGCATCAATCGGTTTATTATTGAATTACTATCTTGGAATATCAGGGGTATGGGCAAGGTGGAGAAGCAGGGCAGAATCAAGAGGCTTCTAAAGGATAGAAATATAGATATTGCTTTTTTTCAAGAAACAAAAAGAGCAGTTATATCTGATTTTGATGCTAGAAGGTTATGGGGAAGTAAAAATATGGAATTTATGTCTGTTGACCCTAAAGGAACAGCCGGAGGCCTTCTATGTATCTGGGACCCTGCTGTCTTCACACTTTCTGGCTGTTGTTGTCATAGGAGGTATATTTTACTCTCAGGTTCCCTATTCAACTCCTTTAATTGTGTTCTGCTTAATATTCATGCACCTAATGATGTTGGTGCCAGATCTTCTTTTTGGGTTAACATTTTAAAGCTTAAATCCTCTTTCCCTTATCCTTGGTGCATGGGTGGAGATTTCAATGAAATTAGTCTCATTAGTGAAAGAGTTGGTTGCTCTAGGAGAGATAGGGGAATGAAACATCTTAATGATTTTATTGGCAATAATGAGCTTCATGATCTACCACTTCATGGAAGGAAATACACTTGGTGTAATGCCTAGGAATTAGAGAAATGGAGCAGAATTGACAGAGTCCTTCTAAGTCCTGAATGGATGATCAATTTCTCAATGAAATTGTGGGGATTACCTTGGTTAATTTCAAACCACTGCCCTTTATTAATGATGGAAGATGCCAGAGATTGGGGGCCAAAGCCTTTCAAGTTCCTAAATGCGTGGACTCTTCACCCCAGCTTTGCCCAGCTTTTTGCCTTAACATGGTCAAGTGCCTCTTTTGCTGGCTGGTCTGGTTATATACTCTCTCAAAACTTAAAGCACCTGAAGTTAGTTTTAAAATCTTGGAACATTGAGGTGTTTGGCAATATGGCTTCTAAAATTAAGTCTTCAGAAGAAGAGATACATGCTCTGGATATCACTGCAGAGGAAAAAGCACTGACTGCTTCAGAAAAGGCAAGGAGAAGGGAGGTTAAAGGTGAGCTGTGGAAACTCTACAGAATGGTAGAATGGATTTGGCACCAAAAATCCGGATTGAATTGGTCTCTCAATGGGGATAAAAATAGTAGATTTTTTCATGTTATTGCAAGTTCTCGGCATAGTAGAAATCTGATTAATTCTATTTCAGTGAATAGAGTGTCCATTGAGGATCCTATTGGAGTCAGGCACCAAATTCTACTTCACTTTAAGGCTCAATTCTCTGAATCATGGGTTAAGAGGCCTTCTTTGGCAGGGGTGTTCAACACCATTGACCCGGATTATGTCTCTCAACATCTGGTAGCTGAGTTCAGTGCAGCTGAGGTACTAGCGGCAATCAAAGATTGTAACAATAACAAAGCTCCAGGCCCTGACAGGTTCAACCTACTGTGTTATCAGAAATTCTGGAAGGTTATGAAGCTGGATATAATGCAATTTTTCAAGGAGTTTCACTCTAACAGCAGGCTTGCATATGGCATTAATAGCTCATTCATCACCCTTATTCCCAAGGTGGATAATCCTATTGGTCTACCTGATTACAGACCTATTAGTCTCGTGGGTTCTATTTACAAAATCTTGACCAAAGTCTTATCATTCAGATTAAAATCAGTGCTTCCCTCAATCATTGGTGAAACACAGACAGCATTTTTGGGAGGGAAAAATATTCTTGATGGAGTATTTATTGCTAATGAAGTAGTGGATGGTTGGAAGAAGACCAAAAACCAAGGGTTGATCCTCAAACTGGATTTCGACAAAGCTTTTGATTTTGTCATATGGGAATTCTTATTTTCTTTGATGATGAGTTTTGGCTTAGGGGATAAATGATCTCTTGGATGAAGACTTGTGTCTCTACAGCAAGAATTTCTATTCTAGTGAATGGATCACCAACCGAAGAATTTTCACCTCATAGGGGCCTTAGGCAGGGCGACCCGCTTTCACCTTTCCTCTTCAACATAGTGGCGGAAGGCCTTAACATTCTTCTAGTCAGAGCCCTTAATCTTGGCATCCTCAAAGGGGTGGTTGTTGGGTCTAACAATGTTCTTATCTCACATTTGCAATTTGCTAATGACTCAATTCTCTTTTGTGAAATTGATTGTGATCAATTGTTATCCATTAAAAGAGTTCTCAGATGCTTTGAAGTATTATCCGGTTTCAAAATTAACTACCATAAGAGTGTTGTGTGTGGTGTTGGTGTGGCTGAAGATTGTCTAATCACTATTGCTTCTCTCCTCAATTGCAAGGCACAGAGTCTCCCATTAAAATTTCTGGGCCTGTCTTTAGGAGCAAATCCTGGCAGAAAATCCACTTAGAAGCCTGTTATTGATAAAATCAAGACTAGATTGTCAGGTAGGAAGAGAAAACTGCTATCCTTTTCTGGTAGATTAACTTTAATCAAGTCTACTCTATCTAGCTTACCCGTTTACTTCCTTTCTCTGTTTAAAATGCTTGAAGGAGTGGCTAAAGAAATAGAAAGGTTAGAGGCGGCATTCTTATGGGGTAGTAGTGATCTTAAAAGGAAAGTTCATTTAGTGAAATGGGAGGAGGTTACAAAGACAATTGATCAAGGGGTTTAGGCATTAAAAGGGTCAGAGATGTTAATGTCTGTCTCCTTCTCAAATGGTGGTGAAAATTTGGAAACCAAACCAATGCTCTCTGGAGGTCAATTGTGTGCAGCAAATATAAAATCAAAAACTCCTATTGGTTTCCTCCTTTGAGCCCCTCTTATAAGCATTCTAAATTGTGGAGTGACATTCTATCAATTGGGGCTCTCAATAGTCCTATTTTTAACTTCTTTATGGACAACTGTGTTATCAAGGTTGGGAATGGTATTAGAATCAGATTCTGGCTTGACAGATGGTGTGGTGGCCTTTGTTTGAAATCTTCTTTCCCTCTTATTTTTAATTTGTCATATGATAAGGAAGGTTCTCTCAATCATTATTTTGCAAGGAAATCAAGTCCATCTGCTTGGAACCTTTCCCATAGAAGAGAGCTCTATTCATGGGAATTGGCTGAAGAAGTGAGATTGAATGCACTTTTATCCTCTGCTCCAACTCTGTGTTTGGATCGTGAAGACTGTCAAGTCTGGTGCACTGATTCAGTGTCTAGTTTTTCTGTTTCTGCTCTATATTCTCACAACTCATCTCTTCTTGGCCCTCATCTTAAGGTAAGCAAATTTGTTTGGAATTCGTTACTGCCCCCCAGAGTTTTATTTTTCTCTTGGCTGGCTTGGAGATCTAGAATCAAATGTTCAGATTTTCTGCTCAAGGTTGGTATCCTAGGCAGCAATACTTCATATCTTTGTCATTTTTGTAACTCCGAGTTAGAAACTGCTTCTCATGTCCTACTGTATTGCCCCTTCTCTTGGTCAATCTGGTCTGCAGTTGTTGAGGAATGGGGCCTCCATTGGTGTATTCCTAATTCAGTTGATGGTCTTCTATCTTGGTGGATGAGTGGGAAATTTCATAATTTTGATAGATTAATTTGGAGAGCAATCCCCTTAATTGTACTCTGGTCTATGTGGAAACTCAGAAATGAATGTGTGTTTTCTAATGCACAACCCAACTCTTCAGGTCTTCTAGAACTCATCAAATTCAGATCTGCGGTTTGGCTCAAAGCTTCTATTAAGGTCTTCCCATACTCAGTTGATGATCTTGTCTTCAACTGGAGACAGATCATGGATGGAGTAGACTGAAGTATCAGAGCTAAAGTAATCTGCATTACTGATCTGTTCTGAAGTTCAGATCTGTTTTGCAGCTATATGGGCTGCAGTAGGTTGAAGAATGCTTGTTCAGTGGTAATCTGCATTAGCTCTGTTAATCTGCCTCGTCTGTCTGTCTGATGCTTGGGCAATGTTCCGCAGTGTTTTGGTAGCAATTCTTGGTTTTGTTCAGTGCAGTATTAATGCTCTGCAGTGTTAATCTGATGTTGTCATCTGCCATGGGTGGTGGTTCTGCCTCGGTTGAAGTCTTATGCAATGCTCTGCAGTGTTTTGGTAGCAACTCTTGGTTTTGTTCAGTTCAGTTCAGTGCAGTGTTAATCTGCTTCGCTCTGTTTTTGCTTCAGTTTGCTCTTAGCTTTGTTCTTGTTTTTTGTTTTCTTTTTTTGTTTGTCTCTCACCAACTAGGAGGTTTGAGTTTCATCTAACTCTTAGCTCCTCTTTATTGATGTTTTCCATTGTACTTTGTACGTGCTTCATCAATAAAGTTTTTTTGCTGATCAAAAAAAAAAAAAAAAGAGGAACTGCTATTACAGAATTGCATTAAATCCAATCTTTTTCTTCTTTGGGCAACATAAGGCTAGAACCCTTTCTTCTTCTAGTTGCTTCAATCGTTTAAAGCATAGCTCCCTAACTTGAATCAAAGTTCTCCAAACATCTAATTAACTTCTAAAAGCTTCTTAATTATACCGTTTCAGTGCAAGGACTCGGGTTTCCTAAAAACACATGAAACAATAGAAAGACATCAAATAATGTTGACGGCCTAACCTAGTTGGCCACCATGACTTTCTTAAGGGCTTAGTTCTTAGGGGGAGGTCATGGGTTTAACTCTCTTTAGGGAGAGTTAAATTAAAGAGGCAAGTACTTGGTGCTTCGCAAAGGGTGGAGGGTGGGGAGGCTAACTCCCATAGGTGCTATGAGGAGTCATTCTTCAATATTCCTTCATCCCAAACAATCATTTATTTGATCCTTGTTCTGATGCTTGAAACAGGAAACACTCTTATTGGGGGTACTGGAATTAACACTCCAATAGTTAAATTAGATTGTGTATGATAGGAACTAAGTATAATATGCTAGAGAGATAGTTTAGTTGGTTGATATTGCATACCTTCCTTTTTCTTCTCACCTTGTTTATATAGCCATTTGGTGTAGATATTTCTTACATAATTTGACCTATTTGTCATTATCACTTGAATGTCTACACCTCTGGAAAGGGACAGCTTGGGCCCACTCAAGTACTCGGCATAGCTACTTGCTGATTCTGCCAGTATCATTTACTTAGCACATCATTTGATCGGTGAACATGCTACTCGATGCTTCACTCATTGGAAATCTAATGAGCCTAGTCCGATTTGGGCCCATGATGAATGGGCCCAGATACACTTTGCTTGCCGAATGCTTAAGTTTTTACTCGGCTCATACAATTGCCTTGTGAGCTCCTGACTATTTCTTACACCGAGTGGGCTGTGTGCTTGGCCCGTACTGGCTCTTCCGCCTTGAAATTTGGGCGCATGATAGGTACGCTGCCTTAAAATTCCCGCTTCTTCAAGTTTCCCTTACATGCCACATTTATTGCCCTTTTAAAAACAAAACGCAGTGCCCTTTCATCTCTGAAAGGACTCCCTATGTTCTACAACTCTCCATTTCCATTCTTCTCACTTGAAGTTACCTCACAACCTTCTTCTCTGGGCATTCCTCAAATTTTCTTGTAAGTCTTTTGTGTCGTTTATTTTTTCATTTCACATTTTTGAATTTGTTTGCCATTCCCTTTTAACTGTGAGTGATTATGGCAAACTACTTGAAAGCCCTTCTCTCTAAGTCAAAAGTTATTGCCTTCCGTCCCCATTTCGAGATCCCAGATGACATTTAACTAGAACTCATCGGGGATGGCATGCTAAACCTAGAAATGATGGACACGAGCGCCATCGCTCTGTCATTATTAGCTATTACTCAGGAGGGAGTTTGTTTTCCTCTTCATCCTTTACTGTGAACCGCCCTCTATTTCTGGGGCGTAATACCTTCCCAACTAAACGTCAATTTCTACAGAGTGATAACGAAAATTGCTGAACTAAACAACATCCTCGACATCGACCTTCACATCGCTGCCATTCAACATTGTTACTCTTTAGGCAAATCTTCTAGTTGGCTTGGAAGATTCTTCTTGAAAGCCAAAGACACGGACCACCAAATGGTAACAATTTGGCCAGTTCGGGCAAAAGCATTGACGACGTAATGGTCCTGGTCCGTGGTAACTGGGAGTTCGGTGCTGAGGAAGACCGTTCAAACCCCATTACTAGGCTTAAGGGTGAACCAGGTGGTAGATTGTACTTTTAGACTTTAAAAATTGCTTCTTAAATTATTTCTAATTGGATTCTCTTTTCGTAGGTGCCGATCTCAAAAAATTTATCTAGACAATAGACGCTGAGGTGCTTTCTCAAGTAAAGAAAGCTTTAGACTACACTGGCCAAGGTACTGTTAAATTATGACCCTACTTACACCACTTTTGCCATTGCTGACAATGTGCCAGTCCCCGAAGAAGAGAGACATCTTGTTGCCATTACATTCAACAACGCTATTTTCTTTACGGATTTAGGAGACGACTCTAATAGTGATGAAGCGTTAAGGTAGTAGGAGTCGAGAAGAGGGTTCTGACTAAGCAAATCCTGAAGCACCCATTCAAGAGGATACTGATTTTATTTTCCAAGATTTGGAAGACCTACTAGGTTCAACTGAGGAGATAGGCACCGAGAAGATGTTGCTTTCAAAAACTAAGGCAACGACTATTGGAAAGAGTGGGGCATCTAAGCCTTTGCTAGCAATAACCTTGCTTGACAAAGTTATCGATACTCTGTAGGAATCAGCCATTGAGGCAGCTCTCGCCATTCTGACTACGGAGAAGGTGGATTAGAGGGGCTCTAAGTGGCCTGCCAAAGTAGCAGAACTTGCTAAAAAAAGGGCTTGTACTTCCGCGACATTGGATATTTCGACCCTCTTTATCATCCAGCCAAAAGTGAAGGACGCGAACTTGCCGATTAGTGCTTCGGCCTTGAAAGAACCTAGGGTTGCCCTTAGCATGGCTAAGGCAATCATACTTTTGCTAGACCAGGAGACTTTTCATGGCGAAGATGGCGCGCTGGCAATTGCCCTTACAACCTAGTCAGCAATCCTAGTAAGTGTTCTTGTTAATAGATTTTTCCTTAATGTAGTAATTTAAATTGCCAACGTTGTTTTAACTTATTCTCAGACTGCTAAAAGAACCGTCGACATAAGGCGTTGGCATCACAACTTAGCAAACTTGATCGACGAGCTAAAAAACCAAGTGGTGGCTGAGGAAAGAAAAGCCAAAGCAACGAAAGTTGAGCTAGTGATGGAAAAGAAGAAGGTGTCTGCCGAAGGGGCTAAAGTTGATGCCAAATGTGCACATGCTGATGAGATGGAAAAACTACGCCATGTTGCCTAGGAGGAATCAGCTGCTTTTGAAGCGGCGTACAAAGCAACAGATGCTGAGATAGTGAAGTTGAGGGCCGACCTCCGAAAAGCTGAACAATCAGCGTTTGATGTTTACAAAATGAGGGAGTAGTCGGCCACCAACATCTCTGTTGAGGAAGCTTTGAAGTTTGAAAATCAAGGTTTCAAACACAAATGGACCAAGGCCTTTGTAGCGGCTAAGGTTACTTTGGAAATACCAATTTCATTTGAGAACGAAGACGTGGAAGCGCTTGACTCCAACCATGAATAGAATTAGTGCCAATTACATCTGTATTTCCTTAAAGTACTTGTTTTTGTTTTGTTTGTTGTTCGACAAGTACGGCTGTTTTCATTTGTAAAGTGACTTTGAAAAAAGGTTCAGTTTATTAACGAAAACAATTATTTTACGCTAAATTATCCTTAGTAAATGCACTAAATGCTGAATATATTGTACGTATGGATGTGAATAAAACCAAGTGAAAAATTTTGGCAACAAAATTTAGTAAGTGAAAGTGTGTTTGTTAAGACAAGTTCAAAACCACCTCATTATTAAATCAATCAGTGTCAACATGCCTATAAAGAATAGTAATTGGCAGCAGTTGTCGTGCCTGTGTTATCCTTGTGATCGGCATAGAACATGATTTCACAATCGAGGAAAAAATAAGTTCATCATCGTTGAGAAAATATTCAAATGATATAGTGCCACACTCCTGCAACATTCACGCACCCAAGGGATCTTTGCCGATTGAACCACTTGTTGATATGCCCTTGCTCCGATTGGGGAAGCAAAACTCAAATCAAATGGAAGCTGACTTAAATGGGGTCAGGCCAATAATATCGGCGATGTGTAGAAAGGTACAATACGTCATAGTTGTGAAGTTGCAACCTACTAAGTGCTTCAAAAAAAGTGCTAATAAAGGAGTATATAAAGGGACGCGTGCCTAAACTTTGCTCAATGTAGCTTTTTGCAAAGTTCAAGAGTGCACTTGCCTTGTGAACTTAGATACTCACGTGCTACGACCGGAGGAGATTTGCAAAGAACAGCGGAGGTCCGTCGAAAATGACTGGAAGAGTATTTGTCAATAATAGAGGCGAAACACTAATAGTTGAATAAATGGACCTGCATGCACAAGGAACTAGAGGAAGAGAGAAGACACCTCTCACCGGAGCTCTAGACGAAAAGAATCATAGAGTTGATCGCTTAAGGGTAGTAGACGTGACAAATGGGTTAGTAGGACTACCGGTGCTCCGACGTTGGGCAAGCTGATTAGACCACATCGCCTCTTGAGCTTTGCAATATTTATTAGGAACATGCCAATGACAGAGGTGGACTCATTGGTCAATCATCCGAACGTTGCCATTGACTTTACACGATAAATCTTCATCGAAGAAGTCAAAGGTCATTAACCAACCTTAATGATTACGAAGTTTTCGGCAAGGGATTCATGGAGTCGTAAGAGGGCTCTATAGTTCATATGAGATTTCCATGCGCCTTCATGTCGCTTAAGCCAAAATGTTACAAAAAGATGGCCTAATTCATAACTTGGAGCATCGATTAGCCGAAGCCGAGAAAAGGGCCGAGGTGGAAGCTCAGAAAGTAAGGGTGGTAGAAGAGAAAGTAGTAGGGGCAGTTGATTTTGCAATGGCCCAAAACAAAGGAGTCCAATGCCAAGTAGATTGTGCCATGGCCGATCTCGAAACGGCGCAATTATTCCTAATGGACAATTACCAAAGCTAAGCTTATAATCGTTGGTTTTTAGAGAAAAAAGTGCGTAGTGCGAAAACAACCATCGAGAAGCTAGCTAATGACTTCTGCCAATGCAAAAATCATAGATTCAAGCATAGATGGACAAAGGCCCTCCAATTGCCAAGGGTAGCGGCTGAGTCTCCACTATACAAGGACTTTTCACTGTCGTTCGAGGCATATGATGCCCAAAAGATAGATAACAAAGAGGAAGACCCAGTTTGATTCTTGGGTTCAAATGGACAAGACTGGTCACTTGCTTTTATAGACATAAACTCATGTATTCGTTTTGTATGTCAATTAGTTTGTAATTGTTGTCTTAATGAAATGAATTCAAGATTTTCTTATTTTGCAAATAATATTTATAGTTTAAATTTCTCTAAATATGGAAATTTACTGATGCTGCTCTATGCCGAGCACGGAGATTGCTCCAAATTCGGAGACTTTTATTGATAGCGCTTCATGCTGAGCACGAAGATTGCTCCAAATTCAGACTCTAATGGCACTCTGTGCCGAGCATGAAAACTGCTATGAATTCAGAGCCTTTTATTGATGGCACTCGGTGTCGAGTACGGAGATTGCTCTGAATTTGAAGACTTTTATTGATAGCATTTCGTGTCTAGAATGGAAAGTGCTCCAAATGCAGAGAATTTTATTAATGGCGCTCCGTGCCAAGCACGGAGATTGCTCCGAATTTGGAGACTTTTATTGACTTTATACGGCGATCAATTTCGAACATTGCAAGGATTGTGAGTAATACATTCCATGTCATTGATTGCCTATACAAAGTGATGCAAAGTTGTTAATTAGAAAATAAATGAAAAAAGAGAGAACTTACATTAGTGGTCAAATTTATGCAAATGCGTACAGTTCCATGGCCAGAGTAATTTATTTCCACTCATATCCAAGAGGCAGTATGCCCTTGACCCGGCAATGGATTCAATTTGATAAGACCATCCTAATTGGGACCGAGGTTGCCATCGGCAGGGTTCTTGCCAGTAGGCAAAACTTTATTTAAAACCAGCTTCCCTAGTACATAACAGTGGATTTGAACCCTTTGTTTATACGACTTAGTCAGCTTCTAGTGATATCGGACCATTTTGACTAGTGCTCTATTGCGGCACTCTTCGATTAAATTCAAATCTTGTGCTAGCAACATGTAACACCCTCAAATATATGACATTAACTAACCGATGATCCTATCCATTAAAACAATTCCAATTTGGTTAATCAAATCTCTAAATTCATATTTCATTCATATAAGAGATTTACAAAAAAAGATCCACTTGCATTACACATTCAAACTCTCCTAAGTTGAATCGATAGCATGTGCGACCATATAACAAGAAAATGCCTCAAGGGCTACAAATTCTGAGACTCAAGCCTGGTTACACAATAGTGGTTAACTAACCCATACAATTTAAGCCCTTGGCTTGTCAAAATGATCACAAAAGAAAAGAGTCTTTTGCTCCAAAAGATTTTTCAATGCCTTCAGCTTGGCGGGATTACCACATCCTTACCTGCACAAATCTACTAGGGGTGAGCACAAAACCCAGTAGAGGTATCTTCACAAAGTATATATGTTTAAGCAGTCCGATATATATAGATGTGATGTTATGCCATGCTTCAAAATCATAAACTTTGTTTCTTTAAAAATAAAATAAAATAATCTTTTAAAGAAATACTAAGTTATCTCAATAAATTCCAAGATTTAAGACGAGGTGGTAAATACGACTCAAGCAAATTCCTAGGGCTAGTGTCTGCAAGTAGTCTTATCAAGCACTACCAAATCCTATCTTATCGGCTTCTAATAAGAGGGTTTAGACTCCCACATGTGCGTGTTTCTGGTCTTATACCAAGGACGGTCAGGCTAACTTAATTCTCAAACTACACCCCCTAATGGAATTTCCTACCATATTTACCTTAAAACATTACAATAGCAAGAATTGTTTTTCTTAAACAACATAACCATTTGCAAGGCATAGCCATAGTTGAATCCCATTTTGAAACCCTATAAATGAATGAATTAAAATGCAATGATTTAGTTTCGATATGTACGATTTCTCCACAATTCCCAACATTTGCTCAAGGAACAAAAATAAGATATTCAATATCTATATAAGTTCATACTCCAAAAATTCATATCAATTCTATACCCATGTGACATATGACATTCTCTCATATTCCCAATCAACATTCATTTTCATTTTCATATTCTAAATATATGCACAACATGTTATTATAATTTCTCAACAACATAACAACATGAGGAAGATTTCTTCAAGTTCTCAAGGGATTTAACAACAATTTCATAGATATTTCACAAATTTGAGTTTTCCCCAATTTGCTCCAAAACCTATGGTTCGATCCAAAGAGGAGTTTTTCTTCATTTTCAAAATATCTTCTTGCATGTACCACCAAATGGTTCATAGTTCACAAAATAATTTATCTTGGACCAAAATCATAAGAAGAAAATCATTTCTCTAGCATTTCTTAAATCCAACATTTCAAAAAACTAAAAACCCAAACTTGAAATTATAGTAAAATGGAGAAGACATGCTAAAATTATATATATAACTCAAAGAAACTCATACCTCAAGATTTGAGAAGAAAAGGTGAAAAGCTTCGAAATCAACAACGTAGAAATTCGATCTCCACCACCGCACAAATGTAGCCCTTGATGAGCTTTCCAAAATTAAAGAAGGCATAAGGATCAAAATCTCAAAGAATATGGAGAGATCAAGGAAGTAAATGAGGTGGGTGGAGGTTTTCTAGAAAGAGATGAGAGAAAAGAGAGTGAGTGTAAATGTAGAGAGAGAGAGAGAGTGAAATGAAAAGTGAAAGAAAAGTGTGCAACGCTCAACCTTTAAGTGATTGGACACATTTTTTGGAGCAGCCTGCGAACGAACCACTCGAGCAAACAATCCTAAGCTCGAGCGAACAATTCAAATTCTAAGATCACTCGAGTAAACGATTCTGAGCTCGAGCGAAAAATGTTAACTCCTAGAATCTCTTTCCTCCCTATAAAAGACCGCTCGAACGATGAAACCTTCGCTCGAGCGAATAATATATACTCCCAAAAGTTCAGACTGCAAAATGAGATATTGGAAGGTCAACCTTACCACTCAAGCGACTAAAGTATAGCTCGAGCAGTCCTAACTTAGAACAGAGGCATAAGCTATCGTAATGGACTCCCATCAATCCCAGACTCACCCCAACACCCACAAATGAAAAATAACACCCCAGAATGCTCTAGGATCAATCAAATAACTACAAAGAAAAAGCAAACAACAACATGAGACTCTTAAGGTTCCAAAGTGGCAAGGGTGACCAAAAGAAATAGAAATTCTAGATTGAAACACTTAATTCATTTTAAAAAGAATTTGGGACATCACACAACATATCATTTTGCTTAGTATTGAAGGCATAAGTTCGAAGGGTGGGTAGACCAATCTCCAAACGGATAATAGCCTCATTGCCAAAGGACATGGCAAACAGAGTTTCACTAGTGGATCTTCACAGCGTTGTCCGATGGGTCCAAAGCACACTTGGAAATTCTTCCAGTTCCCCTTTGCTTTTTCCAAGCATTTTTTAATGCCGTCTAGAACAACTTTGTTAGAGGCCTCAGCTTGGCCATTGCTTTGCAGATAGGTTGGTGAGGAAAAGTATACTTGAATCCCATGCATATTACACAACTCACGATAGACCCCGCAAGCAAATTGAGTCTTGTTATCAGATATAAGTTCCCTAGGGATCCCAAACCGCATTATGATACTCTTCTATACAAAACGCCTAACATCTGTATCCCTTTTATTAGCCAACAACTTTACCTCCACCCACTTGGTAAAATAATCAGTCGCAACGATCAAAAACTGTTTATTCCTTGGTACTCTAGGCAGTGGTCCGACGATATCTAATCCCCATTGAGTGAACGACCAGGGACTAGTAAAAGAAATGAGTTCTTCAATGGGTAAATGCTTGAGAGAACAAAATCCTTGGCATTACTCGCACTTTTTGACATACTCATCGGTGTCAGTTCGCATGGTCAGCCACCAATACCCTTGAATCACTGCCCAATGAGCTAATGATCGACCTCTCAAATGATCACCAAAGCTTTCCTCATGAATTTCAGCCAAAAAAATCTTCCACCTTAACCGGATGGACACACTCAAAATAGGGCCCTTACAGAGACTTTTTGTACAATTTTGCCTCAGGGTCAAGATAATATATTAGGGCCTTGTTGCATAGTTTGTGGGCCTCTTTTTTGTCTTCCGACAGTTGCTCGAAAGAGAGAAATGTAGCGACAGGATCCATCTAACTCAAAGCCACTAGATTACAAGAATAACTGGCTCTAATGGCAAATCAAAGTTGGGCCCTAGAACAAAACTCATTTCGATGGTACGCTTTACTTTTGAGTTAACAACTAAGGCTAGACATGCCAAAGTATCATCATGGGTATTCTGCTCTCGAGTTATCTGATTTAACTCGTGGCTATCAAGTTTTCCTAACAAGGCATTGGCCATTCACATGTACGCCAATATTCGATCATTTCTTGCAGTATATTCACCTTTTAGCTAATTAATGACCAACTTAGAGTCGCAGTACACTTTCAGATGCTTAACCCCCATCTAGAGTGAATTCCTTAGGTTGACTAGGAGAGTTTCGTACTCAACTTCATTATTTGAGATATCAAAGCCAAGCTTAATTAATTGCTCAATCACTGCTCTCTCTAGGGTTGTAATAACTACTCCTACTCCACTACCCTGCTAGTTTAACGAGCCATCGCAATACAATTTCCAAATGTCTTCCAAGTATATTCGCCACTCTTGAAAGTGAGTGATTAGTTGGCTCGGCGTACTCAGCTTGGCATCAGATGCCGTTGGTATTGTGAACTCAGTAATAAAATCGGCAATGACCTGACCTTTAACAGATGGCCTGGGTAAAAACTCAAGGTCATACTACCCAACTTTTAGTGCTCACTTGGACACTCATCTAGAAGATTCAGCTCAGCAAAGAACTAAGCGAAGGGAGTGATCTGTCAATACCATGATGGTATAGGCTTGGAAATAGTGCATCAGTTTCCTAGCAGCCACCACAAGGGTTAAGATCAAATTTTCAAGGGGCAAATACCGAGTTTCTACATCAACCGTTGTTTTATTAACGTAGAAAATAGGTCTTTGCTCATCGAGTCTTTCCGGAGAAGAACGACACTTGCAGCATGATTAAACACTGCCAAACAAAACAAGCTCATTACTTGGCTCTAGAGTTGACAACAATGAAATGGGGCCGAGGTAAGTTTCCAACCCTTCCAAAGCGTCTTGGCATTATGGAGTCCATTTGAACAACTTTCCCTGCCGAAGTGTTTGAAAGAATGACCTACATCGATCGAAAGATCGGCTAATGAATTTACAGTGCAGCGGCCATACCCATCAATTTTTTCACCTCTTTAACATTTCTAGGAGAGCTGAGTTCCCTTATGGCCTTAAGTTGCTTCAAATTGGCTTCTATCTCACAGTGATTCACAATGTAACCAAGAAATTTGTCCAAGCTAATGCCGAATTCACACTTTGAGGTGTTAAGCCTCATCTTGCACTCCTGGAGTATATCAAAAGTGGTCCCAAGATCGGCTAAATGAGCACTCTTTTCCTTGGACTTCACTACCGTATTGTTGATATACACTTCCATAGTTTTGCCGAGTTGATCTTTAAACATGGTGGTGACCAACCTCTGGTAAGTTGCCCCAGCGTTTTGTAGTTCGAAGGGTATGACCTTGTAACAATAGGTTCCTCTTGCGGTGAGAAACGCCATTTCTTGTTGATCAGCAGGGTCCATGGAATTCTGATGATAACCTCGGTAAGCGTCTAAGAAACTCATCCATTGATGAAGTGTCGTTGTGTCCACAAGTTGGTCAATACATGGGAGTGGAAAATAGTTCTTCAGACATGCCTTATTCAAATCTGTGAAGTCAACACAAACCCTCCACATCTTTATTTTTCTCTTTACCACTACAGTGTTAGATAACCAGGTAAGATAAGTTATCTCTCATATTACCCTAAGTCCAATAATTTGTTAACTTCCTCGATAATTTCTGTGGCATGTTCAACTAATGATTGGTGGCTTCTCTGGATAACAAGTTGGACCTTCAGATCCACATTTAAGTGATGCACAGCCACAATTGGGTCAACTGTAGGCATTTCATATGGGTCCATGCAAAAATGTCGATGCTATCGAGAAAAAAAGTAACCAGTTCCTGTTGTTCGGCAGCATGAATGCCTGCCCTAATAAGAAAGAACTTCTCTAGATCCTCAGAAATCACGATGCAATCCAAGTAGTCAGTTATTTTTTCTATTGGAACCTTGCCGACATGTTCAAGAATTTCTTGATCCGGTACCTTAATAGAATTGGCCTTCCACTCTATTGCCTTGGTAGTTAGAGTCGTAAGGTAACATTTATTTGCCGGCTTTTGAGATCTCTGAATTTGCTCAATGTTGAACTCGATAGGGAACCACATAAGCTAATGGTATATGCTCGGCACAACCTTCATCACGTGAAGCCACGTTCGGCCCATGATTATGTTGTAAGAAGATAAGAGCTTGATAACCAGTAATTCCATGTCTAGTGTCTTGGTGTCGGCACAAACGGGGCAAAAAAATCTTGCCAAGAAGGTACTTAGGATTGGCATTGAAGTCGAAGAAGAGATAATCTGCCAGTTGGAGATCCACATCCTTCAAGTGGAGCTTGAGGTAGGTTTTGTAGTACATGATTTTAGAGGTGCTCCCTTGATCAATGATGATTTGTTTAACGAAGTACCTGTTTACCCTCAAATCTACAACTAGGGCATCACTGTGGGGAAACATAAGCCTTACAAGATCATTATCAAAAAGATAATTTCATTGGTTGGCGCCCCACGTTGCCTCGTAGGTTGGGGTTTAGACTCTATACGAGACAGTGCGAAGCCCTCAACCGGATGCACCACGACAGAATTTATACTATTCAAATGGGAGATACTGTAAATCATTTGAATCACATCGAGTGGAGGAAAATCTGATCGAATGGTTACAGCATTGGTCAGCGTAGCCCTTTTTGAAAGGTAATTGAACAAATGGCCATTCTTTAACAAGTCCTTGAAATGTGTAACGCCTCGAAATAATAATCATAGTTCATCCCATGACAATCATTAAATAACAGTATAGTTCTGAATATAGTGTCCTTCCATTCATAAGATTTAATTGTTACAAAAGATAACACGTGCAATTATACATTCATCAGTTCTAACCAAAAAGCTATAGCATGTGCTACAAATTAATGATATGAAACAAAAGCTAAATAGATAATTAAATGCCCTAATGGCTACAACTTTTCAAGACGATACTTGGTTATAACAAAAGTGAGTTTTAACTCAATACATTCTAAGCCCTAGGCTTATACAAAAATAATTACAACAATAACAAAAAGGAAGTTCTTGGCTCCAAGTCCTCCCAAGCTATGGCCTTGGGAGAGCCATATCATCAGCACATGAAAATGGTTTTCCATATAGGGTGAGCCAAAGCCCAGTTGAGATGCTCTAACACAGTGTATGAATCTTAACAAAGCTATAAGGTGAATGCATATGCAATACTCGTGTCGAAACCATTTGTATCTCTTTCCAAAATCATGCAATGCCAGGTTTATACCACAATTCATAAAAGCATTTCCTTTACAATAGAAAACAGGGCAGTGGATACAAGCATTGTGAATCTCTAGGTACGTATCTGCAAGTAGGCTATACAAGCACTACCAATTATCATTTTTACCGGTACTAATCGAAAGGCTCGACACCTAACTGCACGGGTTTTTAGACTTTCACCAAGGGCACACAAGCCAACATAATACCATGACCACACCCCTACCCAAATTCACTACGGTGTTCACCCTTTTTTCTCAAAGTAATATACATTTTCAATGTGTTAAGTATGCAACAATGCTCAATGCAGCCGAATGAGAAGTTAGTTTCAATTCTCCTAATTCTCATGCAATTTCTAAAACAATCATAGTAGCCTCCATTGATAACCCAAAATAGATATCTCTAAACAGATAGGTAATTTATAATAAAGATAAACTTTTCAAAATTTCAAGATAGGAGTGATAGTGCATATCTAACTCTACCACCATCATCATCATCTTTCCAATTTCATAAAACCCAACATTATTTCCATTTCCTCTTTTACAAAATCAAACATTCACATTTTAGGGTATAATCCCCTTTTCTTTATAAATCAATTCTAAAGATAAAATCCAACATTTTATCACACTCAACTACATTTACAAACTCACAATCATTTGCAAGAAACCATTTTAAAAATCTCTCTTTTGATTTCAAAGCTAAAACCCTGGGATTATCCAAAAATTCCCAAATCCCAATATTGTTTAGAATAACAAATAACTATGTTAAAAACTATACAAAAGTGTGGAGAAATCCCTACCTCAAAACTAGAAGACAAGGGGGAGGAGAGAGAGAGAGAGAGAGAGAGAGAGAGGAAACTTTGACGAAGCTGAAAATCAACTTTGCTCCAATCAAAAGGAAGCTCTAGGCAAGATGTACCCATTTTCCCAAAGGGCAATGGTGTAGAAATCATAGGACTAAGGTGTATTTGAGGTTTTAGAGATGGTTTTTAGAAAGAGAGAGAAAGAAGATCTAGGTTTCATAATGTTTAGAGAGAGAGAGAGAGAGAGAGAGAGAGAGAGAAATGAGAAAATGACTCAAAAAGTGTGTTTCTCAAACTGATATATGTGTGGATCGCTCGAGTGCAAGAATGGTCGCTCGACAAAAAAATAGTTAAAGATCACACTTTGACAAAAACAAATATCTCACTTTTATTGGAAGTCTGATAAAAAAATTAGATTGATATTTTAATCACACTTAATTTGATTGAGTGTGATAATATTCATTTTTTATGTCACTTTTCAATTAAGTGTGATTAGATATATATTTTTTAATCACACATTCTTATTAAAGTGTGATTATTTATATATTTTTAAATCACACCTTCTAATTAAAGTGTGATTATATATACATTACTACTTTTTAATTACACTTTTTAAATAAGTGTGATTATATATATATTTTTTAATCACACATTCTAATTAAAGTGTGATTATTTATATATTTTTTAATCACACCTTCTAATTAAAGTGTGATTATATATACATTACTACTTTTTAATCACACTTTTTAAATAAGTGTAATTATATATATATACTAGTGTATGCCCGTGCCTAAAGGCACGGTATAAATAATATTGAGATTAAAATGTAGTTGTAATTTGTACGTATCATATTAAAATTTGCAGAATCTGTAGCACCTGATAAAAGTTCAAGTCAGCACTCCTACCATTAGTTTGTGGCTAACACCTAATACATTGGTGAGTGTCATAGTACCAGTCCTTAGAAGTTGTTTACAAATTAAGATACGGAAATCAAATATTTTGAAATAATTTTCCAATCAAGATACGGAAAGCATTGAAAAACTAAATGCATCATATCATGAAGAAGAAATCAACTCTATGCCATAGCATCCCAACAATAAATGGTAAAAAAAATAATTCCAGCAACTCATCTGGTTTGTCAAATTAATGTGAAAATCATCAATTACATCAACTATAAAATACAAATTGTTACTTTACAAAATAATCAAATTAAAAAGATTTTAAAGTGATCTAATAGCCATCAAGTATTGCTAGTATCAATACTTGAAAGAAAATGTATAGTAAGAAGAGTAAATTAAATAAGAAAAATTATAAATAGGTGATAACTTCACAAAATATTTAAAAACTCATTGATTTGTAATTTTCTCAATGAAAAAAGAAGATGAGTAAAGAGAGCCCATATAACAGTTTGGTGCAAATCTCCATCATCCTATGAAAATAAAAGAGAACATAATTTTATACAAAAAGGGAAAAAAAAAGTGTATACAAAGTAATGACAACTGACATGCCCAAAGTAGTGACAACTTACATGTCCAAAGTAATAAATCAATTTACATGTCCAAAGTAATAACTCAATTGTAAAAGATCAAGTCAGCACTCTTAAATCAAACTTAGCTATACTGGAAATGCAAAAATATAGGGGAATAAAAGGCTTCACAAAAATATTTGAAATGCAACAAAGTCCACATAGGTGGAAAGCTTTACAAAAAGTGGGTCATAGCTATCGTCTGCTTTACAAAATGTATACACTTTACAAAAATATGTGTTTGATAATGTCTTCAAATTTGTTCTTTCCCACAATTCTTACGAACGTCTCATCAATTTATGAAAGGTCTTCATAACAAAACTTCAGGGTAAACAATATTTGTAGTGGAATCTGGCTCATCATTAGGGAGGAGGATACTTATACGATCGAAAGATGTGCATCTGGATAATGCCACGTATAGTTGCCCATGACTAAAAACAGGTGTACGCAAATCAACCCCAACAAATTTCACAGATTGTCCTTGAGATTTGTTAATGGTCAAAGCGTATGCCAATCGAACTGGAAATTGACGTCTTGTCATTCGGAAAGGCATTTCTGCAGAAGACGGAGTCAATGATATCCTTGGTATAAATGCCAAATTGCCAAACTTCTCTCCAGTTAAGATTCGAGCTTCAATTATGCGAGTGTCGCACCTTGATACCATCAATCTTGTGCCATTACACAGTCCATCTTTCGGTGCAATGTTTCTTAATAACATTATAGGACAACCCACTTTCAACTCTACCTTAAAAGCCGGTAGCCCAGGAGGATCCAATGAATTTAAAAACTCATTAGGATATCTGTTTGTAATGGAAGGATCAATTTCATCATCTTCAGCCATCTTATCTGCAGCAAGATACGTATATGTATTCCCTGGAAAAATATTCAACGCAGCAATATTGATAGCACTGACATCATCATTTCGTGCAGAAAGAATTGTACGTTCCGTTAAGAATGATGGGGTTGATGTATCTGCCACATCCAATTGTGGATAAACTGCTGAGAGTAATTCCTTTAGATTCTGGCATCTGTGTATTGTTGATGGAATTTTAATGATTTCTTGCGGATTGGTTCCAACCTAATAAATAAAATAAAATAAATTAAAAAAAATGGTGTAATCAAAGTATCCTCAAATGATATAATCAAAGTTCGAATGAGTATTACCTCCGTCAAGAATTTTGCAAAAATAGCATTTCCAAGGTTTGCATGATTCAAGCGCATATTCAAATCTAAAGATAAAACATGTAGATCCTTCCACAAAACAGAGTGTCTCAATGATGCATTCACAATTTGCTCACGAACTCCTTTGGTTATAACTGGTAAGATTTGTCGAAAGTCTCCACCAAGAACAACAGTGATACCCCCAAATGGCTTTTCACAATCACAAATATCTCGAAGTGTGCGATCAACCGCCTCAACACAATGTCTATGTTGCATAGGAACTTCATCCCAAATTATGAGTTTTGTTTCTCTAAACAATTCAGCCTGTAATGATTGCTTGCTAAACCCACAAACTGAATTTTCCAAGACATCCAATGGAATGGAAAATGTTGAATGTGCAGTGCGACCTCCTACTAATAGCAATGATGCAATTCCAGATGAAGCCACGGCAACAACAATATGGCCAAGGCTGCGACATTTTAATGCAATCGTATTGTACAAAAATGTTTTCCCCGTTCCAGCACCGCCATTCAAAAAGAAAATAGTCCCTTTACTTTCAAAGACTGAAGAAGTGATTGCGTTATAAGCAGTTCGTTGTCCATTATTAAGGCGATCAATAGTAATTTGCACATCTGTCTGTTGTGCCTCATTATGTAGTTGTTGATGTTCGAATATCAATCGGTTACCAACTGTTGCACTCCAATTTGCTGTAGGTTGTGGCATGGGCGGGAAGTCAATTAAACTCTTTCCTGATTCTTCAAGCATTTGATTCAAAAGATACAAACCATAATCTTCAATTTGAGCCTCAGTTGGGTTAGAAATGGCAAACAATGTACGAAGCTTATGTGCAAGATCATCACAGATATGCATTGAAAATTGATTCCATAACGCATGTGGTTGTAGTGGAAAACATTGGGTCAAAATAATACAAAACAATCTCCTCAATTGATATCCGGTTTTCATAACTGCAGCCTCTTTCAGGCACTGTATCCATTCTTCATCATCTTCTAAGAGTCCTCTGGCAACACATGCTGATTTAAACGTCTCATGCAAAACATTGTTAACTGTACGTAAACATTGAAACGATCTTGGCCCTTTGACAACAGTTAACAACAAACGCAGATAAAATCTTTCACCACAGTTAGGGCTAGCAAAGTACATTCTACCAATTGCATATCCATGTTCTCTTGGTTTCCATCTATGTTCTGACTTGAGCCAAACAAAATGTTGCGGAAATTCTTGGTAAGTGAATTGGCATTCATTTTCATTGGAAGCACAATAATCAAAAAAGCCAGTAAGAGTCGATTTTTGTTGCGCAGCTCTAGAAAGAATCATTTCCAATGAGTCATTAGGATTGAAAAGAACACGATGCATTCCAGGTAGATGAAGTGCCAAGCGAACAACTGTTGGCATCTCTGCATGCAAATGATGACCGAATATTCGCCAAGCAGCTTCTGGTGGTCCAATATACCTTGCATCAAGATATTGTTGGATCTCATTAATCAATCCCAAAACCATTGTTGTGCGATCATAACCCTTGTAAATATACTTATGTATATACTTAACACATCTCACTCCAGCACAAACTTCTACATTTATATGACAATTGAACCGTTTAGAAAGATATCCATTGTATGGTACCACATCCCTATTATCAACTTCCTGTCCTCTCACAGTATATACTTGACCACTATTGCGACGACGATAGATTGGATATCCATCTTGGTCCATAGTTGTTGATTCTGCAAAGGCTCGAGGGTATTTCTTAGTACATCTACCATTTTCCATACATGGTGCTTGGGGATTTCGAGCACCACATGGTCCATGTACCATGCAACACTTGACAGTTTCAAAAAGTGTAGGATCATCTTTTGGATCTGGAAATTCTGCACAAACTAATTTGTCTACTTGAGCACATGTTCGAATTTTGTCTGGACCTTTAAGAAAGAGAAGCGCATGCATATGTGGTAGGCCTCGTTTTTGGAATTCAATTGTAAAAACATGCGCAACTTTATTACCGAACACTTTGTTTGTCTCTATCTCCTTCATCAAACACTTTCTTTTTAACTCAAAAACACGGGCAATCAAATCCGGACGATCAATAGCTTTTTGGTGTGGTAATAATGCTGAAGTAATTTCTGGCCAATTGGGATTTGCAGTCATGGTGAGAAAAATATCTGGGTGCTGGTTGTATCGCGTGATAGCCATTGAATCTTGAAAGATTTCAAACATATGTCTAGGACTACCAGTAAATGAAGATGGCAAAATAAACCTTTGACCAATTTGATTAGGTTGCAAGTCATCTGGATCAATATCGCTTAAATCTTGGTAAAGTTCAGCCCGAATTTTTTTTTGATTAAGCTTGTAATACGTCAATCGATTTTGCTCAGTTGCAGCCCAAGCATCTACCAAAAACTCTTGGAATAGTTTTCCACCTCTCAAAATTGTTGAATACTCTGTAGGTCGCTCAAACAAACGATAACTATAAAAATCCATTTGAGTAAGTCGATCAGTTGAAGGCCGATCATGTTTAACGTCCCACAATTTCAACTCAGGTTCCCATCCGAGCTCACCATACGGGAATAATAAAACATAATGCAATGGCAAATACGCTGGGTGACATTCATTAATTTGCATCAGTTCATTATTTCCCTGTAGATGTAAAACAACATCTCTCATTCCAGTAACCTCTGTTCCATCACCTGGTATTACAATTGCAATCTCATCAGCAGTTGGTAGGTTATACCGTCGTCGGTCTGTTGCTGAACTGTAGTGAAGATGAGCAGGTAGATTTTGTCCAGTGAAGGCTAATTGATTCAAAATTGCATGAGCTTGGCGAAATTTGTCTACAAATGCATTAACTTGCAACATACTATCTTGAATAGTTTTGAGAACATCCCTTTGTAAGTGAGGATTTCTACGATTTCGAACTTCTAAAGCTGAATCAGGATCATAAATGTACAACTGAGCATAAGTCGCATCCTGACCTGGCTGTGGTAGAAGTGATCCTGTTCGATGTCGCAATTCCCCATGGATAATAAATGGTTTAGGGCCACTTCCCCTTAGTAATCTTGGATCCAATGTAGCACCAAGACTTGTAAAAGCATTGGCTGCATTGTATACTCGAGTATAACGTCGAAACGATCTTGCTTGATCATCATCCCCATCATATAATGCTTGAAGCGGTGGAGGGGGTGTCATAAGCAAAGGTAGCCTAGTCTTTCCTTTTGAACAGCAAGTTCCAAATAGGGGACGCTTTCGAGATGATTGTGCTAATTTTTCGTCCATCCAATGTAAGGCTGAACAGTAAGGACATAACACATCCATCTTGCCGAGAGAATGACGACATGAATTCATGTGTGATTGAGTATTAATCGCAGTACTTATAGTCATATCTTCTAATTCATCATCTGTACATAGATCCTCTTGAAGAAATGTGACTGTAGAATTAGGCCTACAAATGTTTGTTGTGCATAAATTAAAATTTATACACATGTAAAAGTAAGAGTATTATTTAAAGAATTAAACATGTTTTACCAATTCCGAGCTAAAGATGTACTTTCCATAGAGAACGAACATGTGGATGCATGTGTAACCATTGTTCGTTTTTGTGCCAACGAAGTATCCGCAAGTGTCTTGGTACCCTGTTCTAGGCAAGCATGACTGCGACGACTCGGTGTTAATGAAGGAAAGTCTTTAACATATGCTCCTAATCTCTCTCGTTCTTGTCGCAAGCAGTGTCTTGATTGATATGCAGAGCATGCATTTTCATTTCTTTCACGTTCTCGTCGTGCACGTTGAGCTAATACAGCTCTTGATATAACATAACCATTGGGTCCCTAAAATATGAATATTAAATCATTGAATGCTTAAAATGCAAATATTATCAAGTATCATTTTTCACTGTCCAAAGAAATACCAAGAATTTTTCGAAAATGTATTATACTCTTGCCCATGACTACCCATAGTTTTATAATAATAATAATCTATATAATAAATTGTGTGGTTTTGTAACAGTAATGAACAAATGTTCGATCAGCAGATGAGCTTCATAAAGTATCCCCATTTTATTGTAGGGCCCATGCACTTATAGGAGACACTATATATTCTTTTCTCACTATATATTCCTTCATAAAGTATCTTAACTTTATATTTCTTTCTTCCTAAGAATATACAGGAGACACCAAAAAATGTGCATAGTTTCAAAAACAAAATACAATTATGGCTAAATAAAATACAATATATGAAGATATAAAAATAAAAACTAAAAAAACTCTACAAAATCAATAACAACCATACCGCTAAACATGCATTTTCCTTTCGCTTGCCCTTGCAACCAGTGGCCCTTAATTTAACGGATTGTGTCATTTTAGTCCAATACATAACGGTTGTTAAGTTTAGTGGACAGAAAGTCAAACTATGTGTCAATTTGGTTCCTGTAGTTTACACAATGTGCTAATTTAGTTCCTATCAAAACCAAGCAAATTAAAATAACAGGGACTAAATTGACACATTGTGTAAACTACAGGGACCAAATTGACATATTGTGTAGACTTTCCGTCCATCAAACTTGACAACTGTTATTTATTGGACTAAAATGACACAATCTGTTAAATTAAGGGACAAAATCGAGCAAATTGAAACAAATAAATTGACACATCGTGTAAAGTATAGGAACCATTTGCATAATTTACCCAATAAATTTATTATTGTTATTTTTTTGAAATTTGAATAGCACTTCTCTATATTTATAGATATAGATGTAAATAAGTTGTCAAAATGATACATCTCATAAGGGAAGCACTATAAATGGTGTGTGCCGTATGCACATTATAACTAAAGAAAAAATAGCATAATTTCATACTTTTTGAGTTATAACTATATATAAAAATCAAAAAAATCAAAATCAAACAACATGCCAGGCATAACTAAAATAAAGTCATTACTAAAGAAGAAAATTGGTCATAACAAAAAAAAAAAAAAATGACATAACTCAAAATTGTCATTTATAATCTATATAATAAATTGTATGGTTTTGTTATACAAACAAACAAATGTTCAGCCAACTTATGAACTTCATAAGGTATCCCCATTCACATAGCTGGAAAAAAAAAAAAAAAACTCAAAAATTGCCCATTTTCTCTCTCCTCTCTTTATCTCTTATTTCAAAATTGAAAAGTGGTGCAGATTTACACATATATACAGGAGACACTTAAAAAAGTGCACAGTTTAAAAGATAAAAATACAAAATAAATAATTGGACATGCATTTTCAAAAACACTCTACAATTGTGGCTTAAAATACAAACATATGAAAACTAACAATTTAAAAAAAAAAAAAAAACACTTTACAAAAACCATTAAGAACTATACCGCTGGACATGCATTTTCCTTTCCCTTGCCCTTGGAAGCATAAGACACCTTTTCTTTTCCTTTCGACATTGCCTTTGTATTTTCCTTTTCCATTACCTTTAAAAAATAACCAAAGTATAAGAAATAACCAAAGTATAGGAAAAAAAAATATAAATAAATAAAAAAAAAATGATAAGAAAGTGATTTTTGGGCTAACATTAGAAATATGAACGGCATTGAAATCATGCTCATCACGAATCACTACACCAACATTTCTTTGTTGAAGAAACTGAACCTATACATACAAAAACAAATAAGTAGCTGATATGTACACAAAATGAAATTTTATAAGACGATGAGTAAAGGGAACGAATATTACAGTTCGTTGTAAGTCTCCATCTAGCTGTAAAAAATGAGGAAATTTTTTTATTTTATAATCAGAACCTATAATACAAAAGTTTTTTTAAAATCTATGTACCAGTTTTTTTAAAAAAGACAACTTACATTATCCATAATGTTAGAGGTCATTCCAGCTTAATATTGCCAAAACCTGTAATACAAAAGTTGACTTCAGTAAATACATATTAATCCAGTAATACATAATAAAAAAGTTAACCTGTAAAGGTTTTGGAATACATAACTTATGTAAATACAAAAGTTATTTTAATTCACCAAGTGAAACCAAATGAAGCAATCAATCGATACTTAAATGGAATCAAACCTATCGATGGCTTAAGCTTTGTTGAATTTAATTGAACTAAAAGAGGTTTAAATGGAACTGCAAAATTTATAAAGTTAATTCATATGACAAACTAATAAAAAATCATCAATCATTTTGAAATCCATAGATAATTCATATGATAAAATATATCATTCAAGGAATTAATAAAAAATCACACTGGAAAAAAAAAATCACACATATGACAAACTAATAACCCAACAATCATTTTTTGCCACCAAAAAGAGTTGTGTTTCCAAGAATGTATTTATTGAAATTAACAAATAACAAAAGATTTGCAATAAATCCACAGTTTGAAAATAATAATCTAACTCCAAACATTTTCAGGTATTGATAACACAATCTGAATCCAAACAACATCAAAAGAAAATAGTAATGAATCTTACTATTTTTCTTACAAATTAATAAATATTAAAATTGTCCAAGATGCCACATCATCCCAACTTGGCAAAGGGTGCATATGAGTAGAAACATGTGTAGTAGTAAAGTCAACAAATATATATTATTGCACCTGAAGTGGGCAAACTCAATCTCACAATTCAGAAGCTATGAAATTATCCTCTGTAATTTAATAAAGTCAAACTCAACCACCCCAATCTCACAATTTCAAAAATAAAGTCAAACTCTATTTTTTTCAATAAACAAACACCCAGAAAATCCAAAAACCAACAAAGTAAGGACCAAAAAAAATCAAAAAATCAGCATATTTGACTATCAAAGCCTACTGTAAGTTTATTTAGCAAAGTTGAAAGCTCCATCCACTCAACAGCAAGTTATAGACAGTAGAGGATAACTCGGAACTTAAAATTATATTTGAAACACTTTATCATTATATATTTGAGACTTATTATTCGGAACATATTGAACACATTATATTTGAAACAAATTATCATAAAATTAAATCCCACTATATCTCAACACATTTAGACCGTAAATCTATATAAATATAACAAATGGCTGGAAATTTTAGAGGTTGATGCAGCTTAGTATTGTCAAAACCTGTAATACAAAAGTGAACTTAACTAAATAAATATTAAATACATAGCATATTTTAATTCACCAAGTCAAACCGAACGAAGCAATCAATAGATACATGGCTCCTACATTATTGTTAGGAATCAAACATATCGATGCCTTAAGCTCTACTGAATTGTATTGAGCTCATTCAAGAAATTAATAAAAAATCAATTAGATAAACAATTTATCAAAAATCACATAGATAAAATCACATAGAAACTAATAACCTACCAATCATTTTCCGCCACCAAATTTTACTAAAATTAAACAATTTATCAAAATGAGTTGCACATCTACATAGATAAACAATTTATCAAAAATCACAATTTATCAAAACAATTTATCCAAGAATCACATAGATAACAAAAGGCACGGTGTAAATCTTGATGGGACTTTTGTCTCTTTGTCAAGAATCTATTATCCAAAAATCTATTTATTAAAATTAACAAATAACAAAAGCTTTGCACATCTATGTAGTTTTAAAATAATAATTTCACTCCAAACATTAAATTAATAAAAAATAAATCAATCTGTTGGAAACACAATTTGACTCCAAACAACAGCAAAAGAAAATATTAATGAATGTTACCATTTTTCTTAGCAAAGGGTGCAAATGAGTAGACATATATGTATTAGCAAAGGGTGAAAATATATACTTCTGCACCTAAAGTGGACAAAGTGAACGACTAAAGTCAACCGCTAAAGTCAAAAAGCCAATAAATAATTCATCCACCAGGTGGTCAACAACTAAAATGTCTCCAAGATATACCTAAGCTAACTTTTTTTTCACAGAAGATAGATATGGTAATGAAATATTTCACTGTACATAAGAAAATAACCTTAAAAGATATAAGAATTGACTTTCCAAGATTGTTTCATGTTTGTGAGAAAATACAAAACAGAAGCGGAAAAGATAAAAAATAAATTGGTTTACTTAATTTTTTTTTTCTTCCATAACCTTAATTTATTTTGTGCTTCCTCAATTTCTGCCAAAGTTATGATACACTGCTTTAGGCATTGAAACCATATAAATCCCCAAACATATCTTATGTTTAGCATAGAAAAACGTCTTAACCATGAACAACAATAAATAAAGCCAATTCCAAAAGATATGTTATATTTACCATAAGTCTTAATGGCACTTCCAAACACAATCAGACTGAAATCAAAATTGGGTGAATTCCTATAACGAAGCTAATTAATTTTAGAACTTGAGATCCGACTGATGCTATCTAAGACCTGGAACACATCTTATAGAAAAGGTAAAAACTGGAACACATCTAAGACATGAAACCAATACAGTGTATACAAACCAAACTGTTTTTAAAATAAAAAATAAAAATGTAGTGATTAATCCCTAGGTTTATTACCAAATAAGATAGAATATTTTCAAAATCCTTAGAAACACAAATACATATGGAGGCCATTATTGGCCAAAAACAACCCTTTATTGGCCAAAAACTGTCCGATTTATTGATTAATCCCCTAAAACTATTTGACACAAAAATTTCGGATTTATTAAAGCTTGAACAGTATATAATACCACAAATTCAAACCAAAGTATGAATTTAAGAAATCAAACAGTACGATACCACAGTATGAATTTAAAAAATTAACTCATGAATTCTATAAGGGCCTTTTCGTTGAAATAGAAAAATACGAAATGTGGTTTAGATTTCCATACTAATAAAATTAATGTTATAATAAAATTCAAACTAATAATAGATTAATTTAAGTCCAAATAGATTAATTTTACAAACTAATAAAATTCAAATGTTATCGAATGTTACAAACTAATAAATTCGAATGTTACAAACAAAATAAAACTCAAACTAAGGCCTTGTTTGATTAACAGGTTAATAAAATAGTACCACTAACACTACCAATCAAACATGCCCTATTCAAGGAGAAAAGAAAAGAAAAAAAAAAAAAAAAACAAACAAAGATTAATTTAACTCCTATCTATATTGGTTAAATTTGAAACATTAGATAAAAAGTCAAAAATTAATACAAAAAATAAACCCATTCAACACAAAAAACATGCCCTAAGAGGCAGAGGAAGGTATGTTTATTTTCTTCTTCCAATTTTTCATTTTGTTTATTAAAAAAAAAAAAAACGCTCTCTGTTTGGTTTCCTAGAAAGCAGAAACCCACTTTAGTTTGTTAATTAATTGGCACAGGTTTTGTTAGACATGGCTTTCTTAGACATGGCTTCTCAATATATATATACATACTGGAATCATACATAAAGAGGGGGTTTGGGGTTTGGGGTTTGGAATCATATATACATACATATTGGAATCATATGTATAGATATATATACATCCATAATCATATGTATAAAAATAAAAATAAAAGATTAATTTACCTTGTTTGGATATGAAAGGTCTTAAGGAAGTCCACAATGCTTCAGACTCAATGCTTCAAACCTGTTGTCAATATTGTTGAAACAAAAGATTATTGAAGATTATTAAAGATATCCAAAGATAGAAATATAAAAATCAAAGTTCAGATTTCCATTTGGCCAATTGTTAGCTACTAATTAATGACATTTAATAAATCGTAGAGGTTATTTGTAAATCAAAATTGAATGTTATCAAAATGCTATACAAACTAATAAACAGGTAGTACCTTTGATTAATAAAATAGTACCACTATTACTACTAATCAAACATGCCCTAAGTGTCATTCAAGGAGAAAAGAAAAAACCAAAAAAAAAAGATTAATTTAACTCCTATCTATTTTGGTTAAATTTGTTTACGAATAGGAAAAGCCAAAAATGTTAGCTAAAAAGCCAAAAACTAACACATAAAATCAGCTCATTCTCTCTATTTAAAAAGCCATACATACATAAAATACAATTGTAGACTTGTATCCAAAGATAGAAATATAAATACTAAAGAAAAATCAAAACTCAGTTTTCCATTTTCCCCATTATTTGTAAATCAAATTAAAATGTTATCAAAATCTATACAAACTAAACTATTCGAATGTTATCAAAATGCTATACAAACTAATAAATAGCTGCTTTATGCCTGTGCCTGAATGCACTATCTAATAAAATTCTTATATTACAATCTATGTGTTGCAAAAATGTTAACAACCATAAAAATGTTTTGTGAAAAGTGTCTCAAAGTTGTGATCAAACAACCAAAAATGTTTAGGATCAATCAATCAACCAACAAAGGCTAGATGATTTTTCATAAAACTTTTAAGAGAAATTATGTATTATGTAGCATACCCAAACAAATATAGCCCTGAATAGTATATCAAAAAAATCGTAGGAAGACCACTATATCAAAAGTTACATTGATCACAAATTGTTCTAGGACCATCTCAGATGAGTAAACCAAACCAAGCCTTATGCAAATAAAAATGTACACAATAAAATAATCAATTTCAAATTAGTTTAATAAAAATTAAAATTAAAATTAAAAAAGCCATTGCCTATTTTGAAGAGTGATTGTGGTCAGCCACCATGACAAAATAAGAAGCCACTTACACACAAATGAAAAAAATATATTCTTGAAGCCCCAAACACATTTCTCATGTGTGATGGCATTTTTTGGTGCCCAAAATATTATAGTGATTTCATGTGGACAATGACACTTTTTACCAAGAAAGGTAATATATCTACACATGAGAAATGCCTATCACATTCTCTCTTCTTCTTTTTTCATCTTGTCGCACTCAAATGCCTCTCCAACTCACAGAAAATAATGCAGTGGAATGGAATACATCTATTGATCCTCCATAGTCATTCTATTTTGAGATATTTAGACAGCAAATTTTGTTTCATAAAGTCAAAAAGCCAACAAATAATTTCATAAAAATAGTACCACTTTGATTAACAGGTTAATAAAATAGTACCATTAATACTATTAATCAAACATGCCCTAAGTGTCCTTGAAGGAGAAAAGGAAAAAAAAAATTTAATTTAACTCGTAATAAAATTAATAAAACTCAAACTAATAATAGATTAATTTAACTCCTAATAGATTAATTTTACAAACTACTAAAATTCAATTGTTATCAAAATGCTATACAAACTAATAAATTCGAATGTTATCAAAATGCTATACAAACTAATAAACATGTGTTTTATGCAATAATTAAAACTCAAACTAAGGCCTTATTTGATTAACAGGTTAATAAAATAGTACCACTAATACTGCTAATCAAACATGCCCTAAGTGTCATTCAAGGAGAAAAGAAAAAAAAACAAAGAATAATTTAACTCCTATCTATATTGGTTAAATTCGAAACATTAGATAAAAAGTAAAAAACTAATACAAAAAATAAACCCATTCAACACAAAAAACATGCCCTAAGAGGCAGAGGAAGGTATGTTTATTTTCTTCTTCCCATTTTCCATTTTTTTTTATTAAAAAAAAAAAAAAAACCCTTTGTTTGGTTGCCTAGAAAGTAGAAACCCACTTCAGTTTTGTTAATTAATTGGCACAGGTTTTGTTAGACATGGCTTTCTTAGACATGGCTTTTCAATATTATACATACATCCATATATATATAGAGAGATATATACGTCCATAATCATATATAAAAATAAAAATAAAAATAAAAGATTAATTTAACTCCTATCTATATTGGTTAAATTTGAAACATTAGCTAAAAAGTCAAAAATTAATACAAAAAACCAACCCATTCTTTTCTCAACCCACAAAAAATAAACCTATCCAACACAAAAAATGTATGTTTCTTTTCTTCTTCCAATTTCCAATTTTTTTTTTTAAAAAAAACACCCTCTGTTTCGTTATGTAAAATTAGAATTCTCTACTCAGAAAGACCCACTTAAGTCTTCGCTCCAATGATTTTATCAATCAAAAGCTTTTCAAAACCATAGAAAATCAACACCCATTTCCCATTAAAGAATCAAACCCATTGGATGATGTTTCCACAATAGATGTTTATCTGCCACTATAGATGTGGCAGATACATAAATAATTTCTATGTAGATGTTTATCCACACCCCTAGGACTATAGATGTTGGAAAAATAATTTTATAAATATTAAAAATAATTTCCCACAATTGGATGTGGCAGATACATAAAACCATGTGAGAAATCAAACATAAAACCATATCAGATTGGGATCAAAATGCATATAAATAAAGCAGAAATCAATGGATACAAATGAAAGCACAATCAAAGTAAAGCAGAAATCACAGTACACAGTAAAGCACCAAGTGTTTATTTCCTTAATTCAACTTCCCTAAAGAGAGTTGAATACATTACCTTCCCCTAGGAATTAAGCCTTTAGGAAAATAATAGTGGTCAGCTAAGCTAAACCTAGTTGGTTATCCAATAATTAAACTTTACCAAATACTTTAGGAAAATTCTACTATACACATCACTCTTGTGGTATGTACCATATGCACCAATTACGATGTTTGTAATGTTTACGTATAACCTATTTTGGTATTAGTTATAATTAAATTAAATTTACTGTGATATTAATTATAATATTAGTTTGATTATGTATGTCTTATGTAATATTTGATTATGACTCAATTTTTTTTTAGTTACAACATTAAAAGAATTCAATTATGACATTTATAATCATTAATTTTATAAATATCATAATTTACATATAGTACATATATTTAAAAAATGGGGGAATTACTTAACAGTGAAGCCGAAAAAAAAAATACAGACATATGAGATATAAGTGATTCTGTTATGAGGTGTAAGTAAAAAATTATAGGGATGCAAGTCTCATTTGTAACCCTTTATATTTGTGTATTTTTTTTTTCCCTATTACACTATTAAGAAATTAAAAAAATAAATAAATAAACACTTCAACACATCTTTTCAAAAAAGTAAAACAAAACAAAATAAATAAAACGCTCAATCAATGAGCCAAACAGTGTCTCATTACTACCCTAAACCCATCCCTCAATTACAGCGTTTCTGCCAAAATCTGCAGAACAGTAAATAAACAAAATCTAATCCTTTCCATCACCCTCCTTACTGTCTCAATGACTACTATTATAATATACTCTCTCAAAATAGGGGACCTGGGGAGCCAAACAATGACTACTATTATAATGTGAGATTCACTGAAACTTATAAGTATATTATATATTTTGATGGCCTTGTTTGGTTTAATCAAAACCATGTTCAACATCAAACATTTCAAATTAACCATATCAGATTAACCATATCAAACATTTCAAACCCATTACATACATCTATATATATATACACATATACATCTATATACATCCAAAATGCAAATTATATATATATTGATATAAATAATACACACAAATATATACATGTTCAACATAAATCATCAAACCCATTTCACCATTTCATAAATCAAACCCATTAAATAATCAAACCCATTTCATAAATCAAAACTATGTTCAACATCAAACATTTCAAATTAACCATATCAAACATTTCAAACCCATTACATGCATATATACACATCTATATACATCCAAAATGCAAATTATATATATCATGATATATATAATACACACAAATACATACATGTTCAACATAAATCATCAAACCCATTTCAAACCCATTTCATAAATCAAACCCATTAAATAATCAAACCCATTTCATAAATCAAAACTATGTTCAACATCAAACATATCAAATTAACCACATCAAACATTTCAAACCCATTACATACATATATATACATCTATATACATCCAAAATGCAAATTATATATATAATGATATATATAATACACACAAATACATACATGTTCAACATAAATCATCAAACCCATTTCATAAATCAAACCCATTAAATAATCAAACCCGTTTCATAAATCAAAACTATGTTCAACATCAAACATTTCAAATTAACCATATCAAACATTTCAAACCCATTACATACATATATATACACACAAATACAGTGATGCATTTGAATTTTGAGTCTCAAATGCCTTCGTGGGAAACTTCATTAAACCCATCTTCAACTTACATTGTCCCATTTTGTTAGCAAAGCATATTGTTTCCAACTGAGAGTTGAGTTATGGGGAGAAAAGACTGGTTGTAGATCTATAATTTGTAAATAAATAAATAATAAATAATATTGGATATTTAAAAATAAATAATAATAATTTGAATTAGCTCATTACAGCAAACCATAAATAATATTGGATATTTATAAATAAATAATAATTTGTAGAGAGGGGAAACAATGGAGTCATTTTCCAACTTTAGTGATAGGCAACAATGGAGTCATTTTGCTGTGGCAGAAATACGGATTGGTAGAGAGGGGAAACATGACATGACCTTGTGAGGTGTGAGAAATGATGAAAATAATTAGAAATATGTTCAAGTCCTAGTTCAATTCTGAGAGAGAGAGAGAGAGAGGGGTAACCGGGGACTGTGATTGCTTAATCAGATTAAACATTTCAAACATATCAAACCCACCATATCAAACATTTCAAACATATCAAACCCATATCAACATATAAAACATATCAAACATATCTGATTACATATATGATATATATAATACACACAAATACATACAAACCCATTATACAAACCCATTTTCAAACATATCAAACCCACCATATCAAACATTTTTAATCAAATTAACCATATCAAACATTTCAAACCCATTACATGCTCAACATCAAACATTTCAAACATATGAAACACAAATACATAATTGTTTAATCAGATTACATATATCAGATTACAAACAAATTGTTTAATCATATTACAAACCCATTACATACAAATTGTTTAAACATTGTTTAATCAGATTACAAACCCATTAATTAGATTACATATCATCAAACCCATTACATATATCAAACATTGTTTAATCAGATTAAACATTTCAAACATATCAAACCCATTTCAAACCCATTACATATATGATATATATAATACACACAAATACATACATGTTCAATATAAATCATCAAACCCATTTCAAACCCATTTCATAAATCAAACCCATTTCATAAATCAAAATTATGTTCAACACAAATTAACCATATCAAACATTTCCATATCAAACATTTCAGACCCAAACATTTCAGATTAACCATGTTCAACATTTCAAACTATGTATATATATGTATACATATATATACATCCAAAATGCAAATTATATATATTATACACACAAATACATACAGTGACGGTGATGCTCTGGCCGGGGGCAGACTTCGGTCGGGTTCCGGCAGTGACGAACCCCCGTTGACGGCAGAGAGAAGATGAAGACCGGAAAGCACGGCAAGGGTTGGGTTGGGTTTCGACAGGGAAGCACGGGAATGGCTCCAATGGAGGTAGAGAGAGAGAGAGAGAGAGAGAGAGAGAGAGAGAGAGAGAGAGAGTGTGTTCAAAATTTGAAAACACAAAGAGAGGAGAGGCGTATCTGTGAGAGAGAGGGGGTGTGTGTTGAGAGAGTGTGTGTTGAAAGAGATGAGAGGGAGTTGTTTTTGACCCTCAGATTAAATGAATCTAATGGTCAAAATTTGGACAAATGGACAAATGTCCCATCTGATTTGAAAAACAGAGCTCCCTTATTATATAGATATATATATATATTTAATCACATTCCACTACAAGAAAAAGTATCTTTGACGACTAAAAAAGCACATTTGGTAGCTGAAAGCATATGTTTTGGCGACTAAAAAAGCATTAGTAGCCAAAAGTAAAGATTTTTGGCGACTAAAAAAATTTAGTAGCCAAAAGTATAGGTTTTGGCGACTAAAAATCTATTTGGTTGCTCATATATGGCTTTTACCGATTAAAAAAATTTTAGTAGCCAAAAGTAAGGCTTTTTGGCTATTAAAAAAAAAATTAGTAGCCAAAAGTGAGGTATTAGGTGACTAAAAAGATGTTTGGTCGCCAAAAGTGAAGCTTTTACCGACTAAAAAAATTTTAGTAGCCAAAAATAAGATTTTTTGGCGACTAAAAAAAATTTATTAGCCAAAACTGAGGCATTGGGAGACTAAAAAGATGTTTAGTAGCCAAAAGTGAGACTTTTTGGCGACTAAAAAGAAGTTTAGTCGCCAAAAGTAGTAATTTTAGCCTGAGAATTAAATTTTTTAACGACTAAAAAATAATTAGTAGCCAAAAGTATAGAATTGGCGACTAAAATTATGTTTAGTCGCCAAAAGTGGTCTCTTTTTTTTCTAGTAAATAATTAATTTTTACATAAATTATGTTCAATAAAAAATAATTATCTTTATATATATACTTTTATATTAATGCGGGTCTATGTACTATATAAATAATATATATTGCATATATAATCATATGGTGTTATAGAGGTGTAGTGGAAAGAGTGTCTTGTATAAGATTTATGGTGTGGGAGGGTTGATGGTTTGAATCTTGCAAATGAGAAACTAGTGAGTGTAATATATTTTTTTTTTTCACATCTAAATGTTATTAATCACACTTAAAAGGTACTTAAAAGGTGTGATCTAAATACTATTAATCACACTTAAAAAGTGTGATCTAAATATTTTTAATTACACTTAAAAGGTATGATCTAAATGTTATTAATCACACTTAAAAGATGTGATTAAAAATGACCCCTTTTAATCACACTCCCAAAGATCACACTTTAATAAAACTTAAAACGTGTGATTAAATAACATACATCACACAAAAAAAATGTGATCTTTATCTGTTTTTGTAGTAGTGCCCAACCTATTTCAAACGCAACCACAATACTCACACAACCCAATTCAACAAGGGATAAGATAAACAAGGACATAAACAACCGTCAAGACAAATAATCCCGGATCCAAAACAATAAACGGGTTGGGTCCAAACTAGAATCGTTATAACATCCCCCCCTCCCCCCTTAAGGAATTTCGTTCTCAAATTTTTAAATCAAGCATCAACACCATGTTAAAATCAATTACCCCAATAATAACAAGTTGAACTCATAACTATGACTCATCCACCGGTCATTCATTCTCATAACAATGATAAACAAAGCTTTCAATACCGAATATACAATTCACTTTTTTCAAAATATATACATTATTTACATTTAATTCACACAACAAGATTTTCCATCCAAATTTTTAAATATTAACAAAAAGGTCTACATACTTCTCACAGACTTCCACCTTCAACCCCGTGGTGTCGCCATGACACTTTTACCAATGGAATTGTCTTGCCTCGCAAGACTTAGTCCCGTGTATCTAAGACTCTAACCAATCTCTCCTCATACAAGGCATCCTCATCTAACTCAGTCTAATCCAACACATGTGACGGATCTGGCTTATGCTTCTGGAGCATACAAATATGAAACACGTTGTGAACCCCAAAAAGTTGTGACGGCAAGGCCAAACGATAAGCTACCTCTACAACACGTTCAATGATTTCAAAAGGCCCAATAAATCTAGGCAACAACTTCCTGCTCTTCCCAAACCTTATCAAACCCTGTCTTGGTGATATTTTCAAGAAGACATGATCTCCTACCTCAAATGATAACGGTCTTCTCCTACGGTCGGCATAACTCTTTTGATGACTCTGAATCGAAACCAACCACTTACGGATAAATGCAACCTTTTCCATTGTTTCCCAGACTAACTCACCACCTAGGATAGGTGCATCACCCATCTCGGCCAAATATACGAGAGATCTGCATGGTCGGCTATACAAGGCCTCAAACGGTGCCATGCCAATACTCACTTGGAAGATATTGTTGTAGGCAAACTCTACTAAAGACAAGTGTCTCTCCCACAACCCCTTAAAGTCAAGAACACAACCCCGAAGCATATCTTCTAGGATCTGAATGGTACGCTCTGACTGCCTGTCAGTTTGAGGATGATAAGCAGTGCTGAAAATCAACTTAATGCCCAAGGCATTCTATAGGCTCTGTCACAACTGAGTCGTGAAACGAGGATCTCTATCCGAAACAATAATAACAAGGACCCCATGAAGTCAAACTATGTCCCTAACATAAAGGTCGACAATATAATCTGCTGAGTCACTCTTGCACATAGGTACAAAATGCGCTGACTTAGTTAACTAGTCGACTATCACCCATACGACATCATTACCTCATTAAGTCCTTGAAAGACCCATAACAAAACCAATTATGGTATGCTCCCATTTCCACTAGGCTGTAGGCAAGGGTTGCAACAAACCCGCTGGGCTCGGATGCTCAACCTTCACTTGCTGACAAGTAAGGCACTTCGATACAAATAAGGCTACGTCTCTCTTCATCCCCCTCCACCAAAATTGGCCACTAAGGTCATGGTACACCTTTGTGCCTCTCGGGTGTACTGCAAGGTATGAATGGTGAAACTCTCCAAGTACCTCCTCTCTACAAGACTTCGACACAAAAAGATAGTTAAGATATCTAACACTCAAGTCAAAATACACGTTCAAGCCCTTCGCTACCTTCCTACTAGATATCTTCTCTCAGATAGACTCTACCTTGTGATCACCTCGTTGTGTTTCTATAACTCGGCTCACGAGTGTAGGTTGTTAACTATAGTAAACAAGGTTGTAGACTTAACGTACTCGCCAAGATGCAAGTCAAACTCACCAATAGTACCCAACATCTCTCATTCCCAGATGGCAATACTAGCTACACTGCTAATGGACTTCCTACTCAAGAAGTCGACCATTACATTGGCTTTTCCCAAATGATAATGCAACTTAAAATCATAATCTTCCATAAACTCTATCCACCTCTTTTGTCTTAGATTTAAATCCTTCTGTGAAAACAAATACTTTAAACTCTTGTGATCATAGAATACCTTAAACCTCTCACCATAAAGATAATGTCTCCAGATTTTCAATGCAAAAATCACTGTTGTTAGTTCTAAGTCGTGGGCAAGATAGTTTCTCTCGTGTGTTTTCAACGACCGTGCTACTACCTTCCCCTCTTGCACCAAAACACAACCCAAACCTTTAAGTTCTTGAAATGACTTTTCGCAAGTCTCACTTCACACAAACTTGATTCCATTCTTCATCTGTCTAGTCAAAGGTGAGACCAATCTAGAGAAATCCTTCACAAAATGACAATAATACGTAACTAATCCCAAAAAACTCTAGATCTCAAAGGCATTCTAAGGTTGTTTCCAATCTTGCACTGCCACTATCTTAGAAGGGTCTACAGTCACCCCATCCCCACATATCACATGGCCTAAGAACTTCACCTCCTTTAGCCAGAACTCACACTTTCTGAACTTAGCATACAACTTGTGGGTTCTAAGAAACTCAAATACAATCCACAAGTGTTCCTCATGTTCATCCTCAAAGGGTGAGTAGATTAAAATGTCGTCAATGAAGACAACCAAAAAATGGTCTAGTAACTCACAAAAGATCCGATTCATCAAATCTATGAACATGGCTGGTGCATTGGTTAACCCAAAAGGCATCACTAAAAACTCATAATGGTCATACCGCGTATGGAATGCCATTTTCTAAATATCCTCATCCTTCACTCTCAACTGGTGATAACCCAATCTCAAGTCTATCTTAAAAAAACTACAAGACCCCTTTAACTGGTCAAACAAGTCATCTATACGAGGCAAAAGGTACTTTTTCTTAACAGTTACCCGATTAAGCTTTTTGTAATTATTACAAAGTCGCAATGTGCTATCCTTCTTCTTGGCAAAGAGAGTCATGCTCCCCAAGGTAAAGTACTAGGGAAGGTAAAACCTTTATCTAGTAATTCTTGGAGTTGAATCTTCAACTCACTCAACTCGGCGGGTGTAAATCTATACGGTGCCATGGAAATCAGTGTCATACCAGGCACTAAATCAATAGAGAACTCGATCTCACGGTGAGACGGTAAACAAGTAAGATCCTCGAGAAAGACTTTCGAGTATTCATAAACTACCATCGGCAACTCTACTCAGACCACATCACTCTCAACACCCAAGAAAGTAGCAAGAATGAGACTAAGCTTGCCCTAACCATGTAGATCATACACTGGCAACAAGGCTCTATCAACTCGGTCCCCCAGAAAATAAAAACAATCACCACTCAAGGTGCACACCGTAACTCTCTGACGGTAACAGTCTATAATGGTCCGATAGGATGACAACCAATCCATGCCTAAATGACATCAAAACTCAACATATTAATCAACTTAAAAGAAAAAGGAAGTCGACGATCGGCTACCTCTATCTCACAACCCCGACACCCCTAGTCCAACATAACCTCGCCACCAACAGGTGACTCTACTCTGAGTGGAGACGTTAACTGAGCCACTTCTAACCCCAATGCCAATGCCAATGCAGACGAAATCAAAGAATGCAATGCACCTGTATTAATCAACGCATTAGTAATAGAATTACACAACAATAAGTTACCTCTCACTACTGAAGGTGCTGGCAATAAATCTGGCATGGTAACAGCATACATACGCCCTGTAAGTCTCTATTCTACCTGCTCACCCTTCAGAGCATAAGTCTGGTACACTGATTAAGCTGAAGAAGCTTCTTGGTTGGCCATTAAGGTGTGAGCTGATGGTGTAGGTTGATGGCTCTGAGTTTGCCTCAATCTAGACATACTAGATGTGCCATTCGACAGAGGGCAAAACCTCCTCACGTGTCCTGACTGCCCACACTGATAACAGGTAGGTGGTTGCCCTTTCCCCTAACTCTGGTTTTAAGAACGAGCTGCAGACGGTACAGACTGTTATCCTCCTCCTCTCTGCGGACAAATTAAAGACTTGTGGCCCAACTGGCCACACTTGAAACAAGTGATCTCATCCTAGCCACCTCTCCTAGAACCCAAACTTAGTACTGGAAAAGTGGATCTAGATTGTGCTCCCTGGGACTGCTGTGGGGTGAAATCCCTTTGCCTCTTGTTGTCCCGAGTCTCTCCTTGAACCTTTTGACTTCTCTGCTTGAAGCCCCTCATCCTCTCCTTCTCCAATTAAACCACGATCTCAAGATGAGCCACCACCTCCTCAAGGCGTCATGGATCTAGCCACTTTGAAAAGAAGCCCGGTCCTCAACCGGTTCTCGAACTTAATACAACGGTGTGTTAAGCTGCTTAAGCTTTAGAAGCTGCTCTCTCAATTTTTCCCTAGCAATAGGAGGCAAAAACTTGTCTTGGAAGGCGTTGACAAAGGTCTCCCAAGTCACCCTAATGCGCATATGCATGTACTTCCACCACTGACCCGCATCTCCCTTCAATTGGAAGGATGCCAAGGTCACTCTCAACCCATTGTCCTCGATGCCAAGCTTCTCGAACGTTTTCACCATCTGCTCTTACCACTTATCCACCTTCAGTGGCTCCTTCGGATTCCCCAAAAACTCATCCAGATTAGCCTGAAAGAACTTCTATTTTAGAAAAAATGGCCCTGTCTCAACATGGGCCTAGACTTGATTCTCAGCTCTGAGAATGTCCATGGATTCTCGTAACGCTCTAGTCATCTCACAAGCTAAAGCACCTATGGCCTGCTGACCAATTAGTTCAGTCACATTGGCCTGACCAATCCTTTCCTCCTGTACCGGAATATCATCCGGTAACGACACCTTCTGTCGTCTAGGCCTGCTACACCTGCCACCACTACGTCTACGTCCTGACATCCTAATGAAGGTAACACAAGAGATTAGCACATTTACAAATGTGCCGAAGCTAACTCACTCGCGTCTTAATGCGGTAGACAATAATTAATTCACTCCACATAAGCACGTAGTCACATAAACACATACAAATTTTCTTTCTAGATAATGATCGTCCTGCGACATTCTTAGAGTTCTAGTTAGAAATAGCTATGATCACATGCTCTTCTAACAAGACTTCTAGAAACTCGTAGACCCAATCAATATCTTAGAAATTCAATTGCATACCCACTTAGTCACATAAGCATGTTATCACATAGCATAATAGGTTATTTCTAATTTTAACTAGCGAGATAACCCATTGCAGTAAAAACCACATCCCGTGATCCCAAAGTATTCAAACCCAGTAACTCTGATACCAAGTTGTAACGCCCTGAAATAATAACCTTAATTCATCTCATGACAATAATTGAATAATAATACAGCTCTAAATATAGTGTCCTTCCATTCATATGATTCAATTGTTACAAAATATAGCACATGCAATTATACATTCATAAGTTCTAACCATGAATCTATAGCATGTGCCATAAATTAATGATATGAAAGAAAAGTTAAACAGATAATTAAATGCCCTAATGGCTACAAACTTCCAAGACAATGTTTGGTTACAACAAAAGTGAGTTTTAACTCAATATAGTTTAAGCCCTAGGTTTGTACAAAAATAATTACAACAATAACAAAAAGGAAGCTTTTGCCTCCAAGTCCTCCTAAGCTACGGCCTTGGTGGAGGTACATCATCAACACTTGAAAATGGTTTTCCACATAGGGTGAAAAAAAAGGAAGAGAGAGGAACCTTTGATGAAGTCGAAATCAACTTTGCTCCGATCAAAAGGAAGCTCTAGGCAAGCTCTACCCTTTTTTTGAAAAGACAATTGTGTAGAAATCAACGGATCAAGGTGTACTTGAGGTTCTAGAGATGGTTTCTAGAGAGAAAGAAAGGAGATATAGGTTCTGGAATGTTTAGAGAGAGAGAGAGAGAGGTCAGAAAATGACTCAAAAAGTGTGCTTCTGGACTAATATACATGCAGAACGCTCGAGCGCAAAAATGGTCGCTTGAGCGACCACACAAATGAAGATGCCGCTCGAGCACACAATGCACCCCTCCTAGTAGTTCAGACCTGTAAAAGTTTGCTCGAGTGCAAGAAGCATCGCTTGAGTGCAAATATCAAACTCTTAGTAATTTTCCAGACTGTAAAAGACTGCTCGAGCGCAAGAAGCTTCGCTCAAGCGAATAAGCAAAATTCTAGGCAAAGACTCCTTTGTAAAATAAACTCCCAACCTATTTCAAACGCAACCACAATACTCACACAACCCAATTCAACAAGGGATAAGATGAACAAGGACATGAACAACCATCAAGACAAATAATCCTGGATACAAAACAATAAATGGGTCAGGTCTAAACCAGAATCATTATAAAATGGTCCTTCAAGGTGTAGTCTTGGTGATAGTCACACCTTTGATCTCTCTTTCGCTTGTCAGGTGGTTTAGAGATTTTGGTCGACCATTTGAAATAGGTACGATGTTTGATTTTTTGGGAGGATTTGGCTAATCGGTATGGTAAATTCCATGTATTTTTTGTCAGATTGCCATGGACACCTAGTATCAACTTGATATTGCTCATTGCATTTATGTGATCCTCGGTGATTATCCCTTCTTGACCTATTACTCGGCTTTGGGGTTCTCTTGGACTGCGTTGCCTCCCTAGTCAGGGGTACTACTGTTAATGGTCGGGCCACAATTGGTGCTACTAAGGTATACATTGACGACATGGTCATAAAAAGTAAAGAATCCTTAGATCACTTGGTCGACCTCAAAGAGGTATTTGACATTTTGAAGGCTTATTAGTTTCAACTTAATGCCTCCAAGTGTGCTTTTAGGGTAGGATCTAGCAAGTTCCTAAGGTACCTGGTAACGAGACCTGGGATTGAAGCAAGCCCAGATTAGATCAAAGCCACACTTGATCTGAAAAGCCTAACGACAACAAAGGAGGTTCAAATCTTGACAGGAAAAACAGCAGCCTTGAAACGATTCATGAGCCAAAGTTCTAACAAGTGAAGACCATTCTTCTAGTTAAGAAAACTACAGATTTTTTGTGGACAGAAGCTTGTGAAGTCGCCCTAGCCAATTGAAGAAGTACCTAACTTCCCCATCCTTTTTGTCAGCCTCAATTCCAAGAGAAGAGCGGTTTTTGTATCTGGCAGTCTCAGATCATGCTGTTAGTGCAGTGGTCATTCGAGAAGAAGAATGAGAACAAAATATAGTGTACTACGTAAGCAAAACCGTGGAAAGTGCGGACGTTCTCCTTAAGGACGCCTGGTTTCCCGAGATAGATTTGGTAAAAGGCTTCTCAAAGTCAGAGACAGCGCAAAGAGAGACCTCAAGGTTGCCACTGCACTAACCATAGGCCTACTCTTGCCTGCCGACATGGATGCCATAAGTGAATACAATGAATACAAGCACTTTGCTCTCGTGATGACTACAATGAATACTTAGTCTTGGTAACCCTTCTAACTCTTTCCTTTGTACTTAATTTCCATACATAACAAAATTTTGCCAATTTACTTGCTTTCTTACAGTCCATTCAACATGTCCACTCATACGCTATCAAGGCCAAGTTGATGAAGAAGAACCTGACAAAGAAAAACCAGGAGGCATCGGGCTACCTTTTCTAGCTCAATAAAGTCGAGGGCACAATCAAAAACCAATTAGAAAAAATCATAGCAACAAGGTGTCGAACAAAAAACTAAGGCAGCAACTAAAGCTGTCGAGGCTGAAAGGAAATTGGCCAACGCCAATTTCAGAATTTTGAATCCACTTTTCAAAAATTTGAGTTTTTTTTTTGTTTTTTGTACTTTTTGTTTTCACTGAATTGTTTTTAATATAAGAAGCAATTTTTTAAATTTTTAGATGCACCTTAAACACACTTAAAAAGTATAATACGTGTAAAAAAAATCTTTAAAAATTCACCAAATACCAAAAAATTAAAAAAATTCAATACATTCTCATATTCTTGTGTATTTATTGACTTTTCAAAACATTTTTTTTAACAATTTTTTTCCTTGCTAGGTACATCTTCGTTTATCTAAAAAGTAAAAAAATTGTTTAAAATATTAAAAAAATTCACTAAAAATAAAAAAACTTAATTTCCAAAAAATTTGAGTTAAAAAATTGGAACCAAACAACGTAATTTGTTTTCTAAAAAATAAATAGTTAAAATAGTTTTTATAATTTTTAAATACAATTAGGACCTGATCATGGGCCTACGAATGTCTAATCAACTTGATTTTTTTACATGGATGATATGCTTGACGAACCCTATAATTTGAAGGGTTCGAATTATCGAAAAAAACTCCCGATGAGCCTCCATGAGAACTCACAGCAGTATCCCCATGTCCTAGATTTGAGACCATTTTCAAATCCCTACTCAATGTATAATCCAAACACAAGAAGTACCTTAAATTGATAATACCCAAATTATTGGAGAAGACTTGATCATATATTTTGTGACACTTGTGAATTATAATGCCTTTAGAATATATTTAATTCCATCATTTTAGCTATTGAAATCCCTTAGCTTGCTGTTTGTTGGATAGGAAATTCGAATCTATATGTGATTAGGATGTGAATTCGCACTTGGACTTGTCGAAAGGTGTTTTGAAGCTTTGAGAATCTAATTTGGATATCAATACTATGTTTCTGGGTGTCAACAATTGCTTCCGTTCCTTTCTCCTTCATCATTTTGTTTTAGGGTGTTAACACTGGAACAATCTGCGATCGACACCAGCATCACTAAATTTCTCATGGCTACATTCTGCTTTTTAGGATCGACACCACCCTCTCTAGATGTTCACACTGTCAAGATGGAATTCCAATTGGTGCTTCCTATTTTTGGGGGTTGAAATTTTGGCAATCCGAGGGCGACACCCTATCTGTTTTGAATATCTCTTTTCACTACTGTATATGCGAGGGTTGACACCCCTCTTCACGGTGTCGACACCTGCCACAAAGCCCAAATACTTCCAACCATGTTTTCGGGCCCTACTTTTGGGATTCTGACTTAATATTTTATGTATTCTTGGGCCCCATTATTCATTTTATCTCTCCACTATAAATAGAAGCACTCTCTCTCCTTTTGCTCACTCTTTCTTTCTCTCTCACCGTCCCTCTTTCTTATTTTTCACCATTGTTAAGAGCTTCAAGCTTGGGTTTCATCTACCTAGAGGCAAAATCTACTTATAGTTCTTGAGGATAAAAGCTAGAGCATGTCGAGAGCTATATTTGGGTGTAAGTGCATTGTGTTTTCATTACCATCAACATTTGTGTCTTCAACCCATCTCTTTCTTCCTTGAGGTAGGAATACCTTTTGCTTTGTATATATATATATATTTTGATGTGAATATATAATATTTCCTTAAACATAATGATGTATAAGATAAATGATTTTGATGAGGAAGGGTGCAATGTTTTAAAAGTGGGGTTTCACTCAAACCTCTTGAATTATTTTTAATGTTTTGGTAAGAATGGGTATTGGCTTGATGACTCATTGATTAATAAGGGATATGAACAAAATCCCAAATTTTACAAACCCTAGTGTATGATTTTTGGGTTCAAAAATAATGTTTATGATGAAGTGGAGTTGATGCCTTGATGATATGTTAGAAAATGATGCAACGAGATGTATTCTAGAAATTTATTGTGATGTGAAGTGATAAAAGTCATTGAGAACTACATGATATGTTGTGTATTGTATTTGGTACTCGCGCGAGAAAAATTAGGCACCCACAGGCCCCGATCGTGTGAGGAAGATAAATGTGAAAAATGTTCTGAGGTGTCCACGTGTGAGGAAGATAAATGTAGAAAGTATGAGGTGCCTACTTGCCCATCCATGTGAGGATGAAAAATGTGAGAACATTTTGGAAATTATATATGTATAATTGTTTTGAATAAAAACTCATTGATGTGTTTGTTCTTTCGTAATGGTAAGAAATAATGGATTGTGGTATGATCATATTTATATCAAATGTTTATATACCTTTTTAAATATATTTCTTCTAGACAACATTGCTCATTCTTACCAAAATTAACATTTCAGGTCAAGAGGAAGGAACACTAACCCATTGAGTACAAGATGGGGATATTTCTTTTGTGGAGCATGGACACTCTTTTGATGTGCCATATGTGATATAGTTTTTGAGCAAATTTGTCCGGATAATACTCTATTTTTGTGTAGTCAAGACCCTGTTCTTAAAAAGATGAAAGCCATTAAGGCATTTAGTTGTATTTCTCTCTTTAGCTCTTTGAACTGGAGGTGTCATTAGTTGTAATTTGAAACAATATTATTGTAATGTAAACTTGTAACCTTTTGGAGAAGTTCAAGGAGAATGAGAGGTGTTTGGTTATAAAAGTCAGTATTTTTTAATTTATGTCCTTATTTTATATTAACTTTTATTATGGAATGGATGTAAGAACAAAAAGGGTTGATGATTATATTGGTCAAAATATCGTGGCTTTACATTTTTGTTTTGTATCATAAGCAATCAAGTGTTTCTTGCTAATAATTAAGAATAACACTGAGGGGTGTTTGATAATATGATTCAATACTTCAAACTAAATATATTACATGATAATCAATTAAACTCATTTGATAATCATAATTGATATCACTTAAAAAATTTAATTATCATTTAAAAATTTAAGTGTCTTTTAAAATGTAAACTAAAACTTAAGAAATTTTAAGTCATATGAAACTTACTTAATTGTGATTGAATTTATAAATACTAAATATAAGTATCAATATACATTGCTATAAACTCACAAGCACTACTGCTACCACCGTCGCCGCCACCACCACCATCGCTCACCACCCCTACCACCACCAATACTGTCATGTCGTCGCCACCACCATCGTCGCTGTTACCCCCACTACTACAACCATCTTTATCACTATTGTCATTTTTGTCAAAAGTACTATCATCATTTTAATATCATCACTACAACGACGACTACCACCACCAACACTATCATGCCACCACTGTCGCTGTCACCGCCACCGCCACCACCACCACCACAATCAACCTAGCACCACCACCATGCCACTGTCACTGCTACCGCTACCACTACCACCACTACTATCACCACCATCATACCATCACCACCACAACTACCACCACCATATAATATAAAAATTGAAATATACTATTTGAAAAGAATAAATTTTGAATTTCATCTTATGCATATCAAACAACTTATTTTTACTTCATCACTTAAATTTTTATCAAACAACTTTTCAGCTTAAAAATTTAATATTTAGTTTTCAATATTTAATTTTCAGTTTTATCAAATACCACCTAAAACTGTGTTTTAGTCATAGATCTGAGTATAAATAGGGAAAGAAAAAAAAAAGAGATAAATATGAACGAAATATAAGTTTAATTTTTAATTTTTCTTCATTTTTCTTCTTCTTTTTAAATGTCTATTCAAAGCATAAGTAAATAGGTAATTCAGATTCTTAGTGCAATCAAGTAAATGTCTATTCGGAACTGGTTCTGCTGGTTCTGTTTTATTCAGATTCTTAGTGCAATTCTGTAATTCTGCAATTTCTGCTGCTGGGTTGGATCATTTCTGTATTTTTGGATCAGCTCTACTTGATCATATCAGTTCCGAGCTGCTGCTGTGTTTTTTGGATCTTCATCTTGGCTGCTGTACTTTGGATTTCTTCTTGGCTGCTGCTGTATTTCTTTCTGCTCTTTTCTTTTTTGGCTTGTTCATAGCTGTTCTGTCTTCTTGTTGGCTTCTTGCCAACTGGAGCTTGTTGCTTGTGCTAGCTTCAAGCTCCTCTTTATTGATGTTTTGTCATACTTTGTATGTTTCATCAATAAAGATCTTCTTTTTCGCCGTTCAAAAAAAAAAAAAGCATAAGTAAATAGGTAATCGTATAGACCTAAAAGTTTGTACATCTCTCAATTCATTAATAAATGAGTTGGTTCGCGTTGAAAAAATGTTGGGACAAGTTTGAGCTAGAAAAACATATAAATTATTTATAGAGGCGATAATGATTAACTGCAGGTATGAATGGCAAATTTACCTAAAACTAACCTGAATTGACCATATAATGTTTTTCTATATACAAATGGCAAAGCATTCCAAAATCCTATAATTCTTAAATCTACGTAGAGTTCTACATCAGGTGAGGCCACAAATTAAATGGATGCCAGGGAGGGTTTAAGCATTTTGTTGAGATTTTTATGGCAGAAGGATAAGATCGGGAGATTTGTTTTGAGAAGGACAAAAAATGGAGAAATTCTATTTCTACACACTACATTGTCTCTATGCACATCTTTTTTCACTCCACTCACTTAGTAATTTGATTTTTAGGTATTTATCTCAATCCACACACCTCACATTCCAAATATACCCATTTAATAAAAAATGTTTGTACACCCTTATCTTCTTCATCTTCCAAACTCTAACCCTAACCAGTAACCACCTCGTTGGCACTAATTTACTAAATTAAGTTGCATGTTTCTTTCTACTTACCTTAAGCATGCCAGTAGGTCACTAAAGAAAAGTTATCTACACTGTTTTATCAAGAAACAAGGTGCTTTTCCTTTTTCTGAACTAACAAATGTCCATGTGATTTCTTCACATTGCCAACAGTCAATACCACATCCCATGCTCCCTTTTTATGCTTATTAATTACCAATTCTTCCATGTGATAATCCAAAACAGTGTTTGGCAGACGGTATATAGAATTACAAAGACATATTACGTAAAATATAAAACAGACTCCATAATATTTTCTTAGACTTCTAAAATATTTCACAAATAATTGGTTCTACAACTCCAACCACACTTATCTTCTTTATTTTCAATTGTTATCGATGGCTACTGGTAGTAGGTAGTGGCTAGAGTTTTGATTGAGGGTTAGGGTTTTGATCGAAGGAGAAAGGAATATTTTGGTAATTTCATTTCAGGACAAAAATGTAATAAAAAAAATTTCATTAAGTGTGTTGATAGAGAATAAATGGTGTGTGGAAATAGAAGTTGTGTTACAAAACAGTTAGATTACCAAAACACTCTTAGTAGTTAAATTTGTTTTCAAATTTTGTTATTACCTTTTAAATGTTCTTTTGTAAAAGAAAGTTATACTTTTGAAATCCTTCTGTCGAAAACTTTTAAAGAAGACTTGTGTTCAATATAAAATTTTGAAGGAAAAAAAAATAAAGAATTTAATTGTATTTGATATCTTCGAACAATAAAATATCTCTGTCCATAGACAATTAATGAAATTTTACTATATTTTCAAACAAAAATAAACTCAAATTAGGTGAAAAAAAAAATGATCAAAAGTAGAAGGATTTATAGTACTTAATTTCAATTTCCCAAATTGGGGGCTAGAAAATTGCAAAAGTATATCATTGTGTTAGGATAGTAAATTTTTACTATCTCATGACAGTAAAATTAAATTGCCTTTATGCAAAATAATAATAATAATAATAATAATTATGCCAAAACAAAATTGAAATTGCAATAAAATAAAATAAACATATACACAATATATCAAAGGCCACACTCCTAGCCTGGATAAACAATAAATAATAATTAAAAGAATCACTCAAAGTCAATTAGCTGGACAGGAGGATACTGAAGCAACTCAAAAACAAACCCCAACCCAACTAAGTAGATGATGATGTCATCACTACCATTACTCAAGTTGACAAATCATAATGGAGAATGAACTAAACTCCCTAGCACACCAATTCTAAGAATAAATAATTTATTAGGTGTAATAGTGATATGATATTACGATATCATTAATTAATAAACGGTTTTATTTTACGTTAGGGGTTATATTATTATAGTTAGATTAGTGGGAGATAAGTTTTGTCCATCTAATAACTTTCGTAATTTTTTATTAGTTGAGACCATGTAAAATAATATCATTATCACATTTAATTTTCTTTCTAATTTTTCAAAATGCAACAATTTTACAAATAATTTGTAAACGTTCATCAAAAATTAGGCCCAAAACAATATTTGCTAAAATTGAGATCACACTATAGAAGAGCATTCACAACGGATTATTTGGTACAGTTAAAAAAAAAAATTATAACTTTTCATTTAAAAATGTGCCATTTATTATTGAGAAACAGATGGAAAGGTACTTTTCATTTCTAATATTTTATTATTGATATTTTATGACCACATTAAATTCACTATAGTTATGCACAGGACAAGCACACAAAGCAATCCCTTTGTGCCGCTACTGCTACCACTTCCGTGATCATCATCTCCATAAACCTCACATCGCACTGATGTTATTGTCTCTTCATCTCGAAGACATTTTCTATCCATATCTTTCTCTCACTCCTTGACACTATAGCCCACTCATGTCGACAAAATACATAAGAATCTTAAAGCATCTTTATCAAAGTAGCTAAATGTTTAATTAAATTCACTGCAGGAAATATTGTCTTTACCGGCGTTTCAAAAACGCTGCCATAAGTGATGAAAACGCCGTCAAAGGATATACCAACGTTTTTACATTACGTTGCTAATACGGCCGTCGCTATAGGTATAAGGCGTTTTACAAACGTCACTGATACTTATAGTGACGTTTTCATAAACGCCGGTATACTATTAAACCTCCTTAAATAATTCTGCCAAATATGATTGATGACGTCACAGGATATAGTGGTGTTTTGAACAAAAACGTCATCTTTTTTTACTTTATTTCTTAATTTAATTAATATAAAATATGCTCTGATTATTTACATTCCATTCACATTCCAATTTGCCCAAAACCACAAAACACATCATACCAAAAAATAAGAATAAAAGTTGATAAAACCATCAAATTCTATATTTTACAGAGAACAATTACACTGCACTTGTTCATAAAAAGCATATTTAAGTTATAAAATTCACCCCAATCATTAAAATAAAAAAAAATTAAAAAAAAATCTAAAATTCACCAATCCGCACACTTGGATATTTAAATGCTCTTACCAAAAATAAAAAAAAATAAAAAATAAATCTGAAATTCACCAATCAGCACACTTGGATATTTAAATGCTTTTACCAAAAATAAAAAAATAAAAAATTTCTGTTTCTTTCAATAATTCTGATCAAGTTGTACACACTATTCCCCAAGGAAAACCTGTTTCCATCAATGAATGACTGACTTACTTTTGTAGAGTCAGCGTTGTTCAGAGGCTTTCTAGTTGTATTCCCCACTTTCTGTTTCTTTGAGTAATTGGATCTAGTCAATTTTCTCACACTGTTCTTTGAAGAATCATTCACTGTGGTAATTGAAGACAAATCTACCCATTTCTGTACCTTTCCAAGAGTTCTCTTTCTGGAAGCATCTGTTGAGGCCAGAGTTCTTTCCTTCTGCAGAACTTTCCTTTTGCTCGAGAGTAGCTCTAATGCTTGTCTCTTCTTAATTTGTCCATCATCCGGGAACTTCATGTGGTTTCTAATTGGAGTTCTAATTTCATCATCAATCTCATGTTCTCTAGTAAAAGGAAAATTTTAAGCAAGTAATTTGCAAGCCACTGCAGAAAAAATCAAGGTGAAGAGCAAAGAATAAGGGCATTTACAAGCAATAAATCAAAATACGGTTGGGAATAAGACCTTCCCAAGCCCTTTGTAGGATGCCCTCATCCTCCAGATCTTCAAAAGTAATCTTCCTAATCAAAGTAAACCAAGCATCATCCAATATGACTTCACACTAAGCATCTCCAGGGATTGATTGACTCATTAATAATGTAAAATAATTATTCTATCTCATTTCAAAATATTTGTTGAAATTTAACCATGAAGATTATTTTAAATGTTGCTCTAGAAACATTAAGTGGCTAAATTCTGCTCTTGATGGAATACCTTCAATTTTTATAATGATAATAGCAAAACTTAACCAAAAAGAATTCCATGAAAATCCAATGGGGAAAATGTACAGTCAACATTAAAATAGTAGTTCAATTTTCCAGAATAACTCGTACCTCTGCACCAGACAATTTATCAAAAGAACCTAAAACCCCACAAGAGAAACACTGGTGCTGCTTCTTTTGACAGTTCTCACAGAAATTTTGTTGTAATGCCTGTAAAATACATACATCACATGTACTTCAAAATGTGCCAACAATCTATCAAACAACATTAACAACCAAAACAATGCAAGCCAAAAAAGAATATAAAGTAGAAACCAAAGGATAGCATACATCTACTAGTTCATCAGAAAGGCAGAGAGATTCACACATGAATTCAAAACCAGCTTCAACAGTGGCATGAAACGACCTCATGCACCTTCCTTCACAACTGCATGGAATCAAAATAATACAGTTACTTGGCTCAGATGATGAATGGATGGGGTGGACGGGATGGGTTAAGTCTTAGTTTCTAATCTCCTAGCACAAAGGAAAAGGAAATCGATAAATATATATATATGAAACTCCACAAAAGAACTACCACGTATGCAAGAATATCATCCAACAACAAAAGATATATATGAAACTTGCTGATTGAACTCGCTATAAATTCTGTTAAAAGCATCAAAAGAAAAGTTTATCTATTTAGTTGAACAACTATACAATAAGCTCAAAAAATTGGACAAATTATACAATAATCTCAAAAAATTGGACATTTTAAGCCATATGTTGGGTATTATACCCCTTAAAAGATCTTTTATTTCTCTCCTTTAAAGCACTCAAAATCAAGCATAATGGACCACTCTCAACAGTTACAGTTCCTCACTCCTTCAACCATCCCATGGCAGAATTCATCATTTCAAGTTGGAAGTTGAAACTATTGAATGGAGTAAATTTCCAGAGACTTTAGTTTCTTTTCAAATTTAACAATTTCAACCAAAAAAAAATGAAAACATTTGAACACGAGTTTGGAAAAGAAATGCTAACATCAGAATCTGCATGTGAAATTATCCACAGTAGCTCTATTGAGGAAATTAATCTCCAAACATAACTAGCAAGAAAAGAAAAAAAAAAAAAAAGTAAAAATCCAAACAGATTCTTAGCATAAAGCATAAATTTGTGTATTTAATCACGAGTCTTATAAAAGTAACTAGAATTGAAGAGTTGGGAAAAATCAAAGGTTCTACAATGACCAAAATAATAAATAGAGCACCAAGTCTGGACTTCTAACCTTGTATGTCATCCATAATCACCAAGAAGAAGCAAGCACAGTGCAAATTCATATCGCTTACCTTTCACATGTCTTGGTCCATTATGCTTCTTGTGGGGTAGCAGCTTCTTAACATTGTAATGCCAGTGATGATAGTCAAGAGTATGAAGGGCACCCCACACACAGCCCGGCTGATTATCCCCAATTTGCTCATCAACATCTTCGGTCCACAAGTGTTTTCCCATTTACAACACTACAAGCAAAATCCTTGAAAACCCACTTACTAGAGGAATTCAGTGACTATCTTCTTCAATCTGATAGACATAATTAAGAAATACCATGTAAATAAATATGTTGATTGCCTAGCATGTGAAATTCAGAAAATAAATTCCAAATTACTAGCAGCTCAAATCATATAAAGCTTGTCAAAAATCTTAAACAGAACAAAAATCAAACACCATGTGAGCAAGGCTTTGACACAAGCTTTTCACGTACCTTGTACAAAATCCAAGCAGCAGCATCACTTATTACAAAATATCCATCTCTAAAAATGGTAACTGCTTATTTAATTTTTCATTTTTCAATTATTTTATCGTTGTTAGAAATTGCCTATAAATTTCTACAATTACAAAAAATTCTGATAATCAAGCATGAAAAACAGACATAAAGAGTTCAAACACACTCTAAAAATTGATGATCACCTAGAAAAGATCCAATTAGCATGTTCAATAACTCTCAATCAAACTAAGGAGTCTAAAAAAGAAAACAAGAACTATGCAAACTATACAAAAAGAGAAATGTACAATTGATGGTACCATGAATAAAGTTGAACAGAAAATGGTTAAAACATTTCTTAAAAAACAAAAACAAATACAAAAACAGAGACTTAGTCATACACTTGAGAGGCAAGAAGAACAAGAACAAGAATATCCAAGTTTATATCTTCCATTTTCATACATAAGAGGAAGAAGCAAACTCCAAAATTTCTTAGTCGCACTTTACCAGTCAATTACGCACAAAATCCAACACTCACAGAACCTGTACTGTACAAAACCACAACCATTCAGAAAGATGAAGTCAATGTTGATTAATGTGATGGACCAACAAACATTTTTGTGAACTTTCACCATAAGAAAAAACTTACAGATCATAAGAAAAAACTCGTAAAACCTATACTGTACAAAACCACAATCATTCAGAAAGATGAAGTCAATGTTGATTAATGTGATGGACCAACAAAGATCACCACGAACAAGTCAGAAATAGAGTCGGTTTGAGGATGTTAATATGCTTTGAGATCGTAGATCAATCGATCGATCTGTGTTCTCTTTAACATAAATTAGTATATATATATATATCAAACAGATCTGAGATCGTAGATACAGATCTAAGTTCGTATATAAACAACATCAAAAAACCAGAGAATGAAACTTACAAAATTAATCTTCAAATCAGGCTGATCGAGAGCTTTGAACCAAGATGGAGAGAGCCGGATAGAGATTACGATCGTGAATTGTAGCCTACGATGCTCGATCTAGTGAACTTTCACCATACGAAAGAGAAGTGATGAAGAAAACCCTAGATCTATCTCGGGACTGAGAGAAACGCGTGGGCTAAAAAAGGAGAAATATGTTAATACACCCAGCACGCGTGTTTTTTTAAATGAGTTGCTTACAAAATATTTTGAAAAAATTTCTGAAACAACGTTTTTTAAAAAAATGCCATAACAAAAACGTTGTTATAGGTCAATTTTCTTGTAGTGATTGTAGCTAAAAACATACTTTTTTATTTTAGCTAATCTTATTTTTCTTGTCATGCTCTAACAAACTCTCCATTTCTTTCTCCATTCAATTTAAATATTCTTTATTTATTATTTATTTATTTTTTCAAGAAAATTATATTTTTCAAACGAACACTTAACGGTCATATTTTTTAAATAGAAACTTTTGTAATAACGGTCATATTTTCAAATAGGTACTTTTGCAACGGCCATATTTTTTAAATAGAAACTTCTATAACGGTCATATTTTCAAATGAATATTTTTGCAACGGTTATATTTTTGAAATAGATACTTTTCTAACGGTCATATTTTTTCAATATAAATAAGATCATTCCTCTTTAATTTTCATCCATCTCATCCAGTTTTCTTTACCATTAAAGTGTTTATTTTCTCACTATGCGTCGTAATTCTGTACACAATATGATTCTTAATGAGTCGGACTCTGATGATGAGTTAGAGATAGTTATAGTAGTCAAAATGGAGGAAGAATCAAGATCACGTCGTGGTTCTATACAACGTCGTCTATTCATTAGCTGTAATAGTTTAGAAGGTCACCAAAGGCTTTTTCTCGACTATTTTGCCGAATCACCAATATATCCTCCCAATGTATTTCGAAGAAGGTTTCGAATGAATCGTTCTCTTTTTCTCCGTATTCATTGTACACTAAAAGCTCATGAACCATATTTTGTTCAAAAAAGAAATGGTGCTCGAATGCTTGGTTTGCCCTCCTATCAAAAGATGACTGCTGCACTTAGAATGCTCGCTTATGGAGTAGCGACTGATTTTATGGATGAATATATAAGGATTGGAGAAAGCACTGCAATGAAAAGTTTTAAAAAAATTGTTAAAGCAGTAGTTACAATTTTTTCTAATGAGTATTTGAGATCACCAAACGAAAATGACATTGCTAGATTGCTAATAATTGGCCAAAGTCATGGATTCCCTGGGATGTTGGGGAGCATTGATTGTATGCATTGGAAATGGAAGAATTGTCCAACTGCATGGAAAGGTATGTATTCTGATCATATTCATGAACCTACAATTATTTTAGAAGCAATAGCATCATATGATCTTTGGATATGGCATGCATTTTTTGGGTTACCGGGGTCTCATAATGACATCAACGTGTTAGAACGATCTTCTGTATTTACCACGCTTGCTGAAGGGTGTACTCTTTCTGTCAATTACTCAATTAATGGTAATGATTATACAATGGGATACTATCTAGCAAATGGAATATACCCACAGTGGTCAACATTTGTCAAAACAATTCCATCTCCACAAGGAAATAAGAGAAAGCATTTTGCTGCAGCTCAAGAGTCGGCAAGGAAAGATGCAGAACGTGCTTTTGGAGTTCTTCAAGCACGATTTGCAATTGCACGTGGACCTACACATTCTTGGGAACGTGAAACACTTAAGGACATTATGAAGGCATGCATAATACTACATAACATGATTGTTAAGGATGAGCGAGATGTTAATTCAACAGAAGACTACGACTATGAACAAATCGATGAAAATCCCCATGTATCTGTTTCACATGACCATACAATTGAACTTATGGAATTCATTTGACGCCATCATCACATTAGAGATAGAGAAACTCATTCTCAACTACAATCGAACCTCGTCGAGCACTTGTGGCAACTACATAGTCAATCATAGCAACTTGTAATTTTAAATTTCGTGGTCACATGATGAAAACTCATTAGTCTTTATTGTAATTTGAAATTTTCCAAGCATTAATAAGTACATAATTTTTCTCTCAGTATTCTTTAGAATTTTTACAGAAGGAGACTATAAACTTCAATTGCAAATTTAAGATCGGATGCATGCCCTACAATTGCAAATTTGCAACCAAAGCCTATCTCATGAACGATTACATAAAAATACAATGGGTGTAAATTTAATATAATGCATAAGATGAGTCCTCTAAAAAATTATTTAATTGCTAAAAACTCTCAAAGCAGCTACAAATGGTAAAAACAATCAATCAGCCAGTTGTCCATACAGGCTTGACTCGTCATCATAGTCACCATTCAGTTGTTAGCAACAACACCATCTGCTAAATCTAATAAACACAAAGTGTTCATACTGATATCTCATTCCATTAGAACGAATTTATGTGTCGTCAAAATAAATACTAACAAATAAGTAACTCAAAAAGTTATACAATATTACAAACTTCCATGAAGCATCAGAAAATGTTTTAGAGGAACAGTCGGTGCAAAGCTTAGAAGCCAAATGCAATGCAGGACTTCAATTCTTCTGCTTTTTTAAGCATTTTAGTCATTAAAGATACAATTAGTTGATCAATTACTCAAAATCTCCAAAAAATATAATAGTTTTCTATAGGTTTCTAATATTTGTTGAAAGAAAAAAGAAAAAGAACAAAAAATTATATATGAAAACCAAAGAACTGTCAACCAATGACCTCCCATCACTCGGCTCCATGTAAAAATCAGATACAGCCACCCAACTGCCAAAAACAAAATAGACAAATAAATATGCCAATCAATAATTTTTTTAAGCAATAAATTTAGTAGAAAAAAACATTAACCAAGAATTGAAGCTTCAATGTCAACTGCAGTATTTATCACTACTAACTGTACTAGTTCGTAACAAGTTATTTTCCACATACTGAACAACCAAGCTTGTGTAACAAAGAAAAAGAATACAGTCCTCATTTATGCATTAAGAAGACAGATTCTTATTTATGCTATGATTATTAACCTGATTGGATTACATTTGATTACAAATCATGGACAAATAGTCCCCGACTACCATGTCCATGTCCAAAAGAACAGCAGCCAACTCACCAACAACATTGTTGAACAGAATCTGTCTTCTTAATGCATAACAAATAGACAGTAGAGGAAGATGAAACAATAGAGGAAGATGAAACAGAATCTGTTATTTACCTTGTTCAACAGAATCTGTCCAGCATTGATTTGTTATAAACATTGTTCAATAGAATCTGTCTAGCAGCAGAACAAATAGATAGTAGAGGAAGATGAAATAGAATCTGAAGCAGAGCAGCAGCAATCTATATAAAATTGGTTCATGGAATTGCTATTATTTACCTTGTTGCTCTCACTGTTTTGCTCTTTCTGGTCAGTTTAATTTCTCAACATAATCTATATAAAAATAATATATAGCATTTACAGAATGAGTTACATATAAAAGACACTATAAACTTGTATACAGATAAATTTTATACGGATTGGAGCTTCGATTTGAATTCTTCCCTCATAGAAGCCTTAATAGACCACAAAAGATGTCCAACTTCAACCAATGAACAAATAATCACCAAAAATAAACCTAGGTACACCAAGATACTTATATAATCTAGAATATAGATGCCCCTAAGCAGTCATTTATTCATTTTCATAGCAATGTAAATCAATACTTAACAAAAAAAAGTGCACTGAACCATGGCATTGTTTAACAAAAACATGATATGTTTACATAGAAAAATATATTCCAATAAAAACTAACTATTTAGTGCTCCTTTGACTTTCAAGAAATTCCATTTGGCGGTGAAGATAATATTCATGTTGCATTGGAGACAAACCATTTGTATCCATCATTATAATTCTCTCATCTTCTTTCAATTGTTCTGCTCGAATCTTTTCTTGTTTAATAGGAAATCGCTCTTGGATTTCCTCTTTCATAATTTGAATTCTCTCTTGCTCAAGCTCTTGGTTAATACGATTCTGCTCTTGCTCTTGAAGACACGCTTTCTCAAGGATTTCCATTTTCTTGTCATTTGCTTTCTTTTTGTCTTCCATTATCCCATTCAATATCCCTGCATAATTTGAACCAGCTGAATCTTTACTCTTTCGTTTATTCAACCGCTCTTTTTCAGCCTTCCTACCTAGTGGCCTCTCCAAGTCTACATAAGCATTATGTGAGACATCATCCTCTACTGGATTTATCGCCTCTGGAGCAAAAGGAGAAGATGTTGCTGATGTTTTTTTTTTTTCGATTTTTTCTTCTTACATTCCTCTAACCATTTTGGTTGGTACCTCAACACATTCTAACAATATTCAAAAGGAAATGATGTTTTTTGGAATTCCTGATACATAAGTTTGGCCTTGCCAATCTGAAAAATTAAATGAATAAAGACTAATTAGCATCTTCAAACAAAATGACAATTATATCTAATTTAACGGTGTGTACACAATGTATACCTTGTCTTTCTCATTCACTCCACTTTGATGCATTGATTCAATTTGAGCAAAGAACCCACAAAACTTATTGGTTCCAAGTTGAATAGTTGACCACCGATTCATTAAAGAATTCTGATTACGTTCAGAAGTAGAAGTCTTGTACTTGTGGAAATACTCCCAAACTCTATTCCAATATGTCTTGTGCTTCTGCTCATTTCCATGTATTGCATCCAAACTTGTATTGATTCAAAACTTATTGGTTCCATGTATTGCTTCTGCTCATTTGTGGTGGATTCTATTTGGGGTGACAATGGAGACTCTTGCCCAGCCACTTCACCATGTTGGCTTGAACATTGACCCATTTGATTTGGAGATTTCATCATAAATTCACCTAAAAGGTTGGATCCCCCTTGTAATAGATTGGTGAAGTACGCATCCGTTGGTGTCTGAGAATCCATCCTATGAAATGATCATTCCATTGCAATGGTGAATGATGATTCAATTTACAATGTACATTGGAAGAAGTGAAAAAAGCTAATCTGCGATCCTAAGTCTCATGAGGGAAGGAAAAAAATTTCAACATCATCATCAAGCAAATTAACACTTTGAATTGAAAGATTATTTAATTATTCAAAGCTGATAGTTGTGTCAGAGACTGTTGAATTCTATACGAGTCTCTATGTGTGAGAGAGATCTTGAATTGTATTTTGTGATTAATGATAATTATTTGAAGAAAAGTGCCTAAATTGGAAGAATTCTAATTTGTAAACTCAGTAATGTTGTCTTGAAACTGTCTTTGTTTCCTACTTTGAATTTGTCTATTTTCTACAAATTATAGTTTCACCATTCAGCTCGTGCAATTCAAATAGCTGTGAAAAAAATCAATTTGTCAGTCATGAAGATCAAGACTAAAGATTATTAAAAAAACAAAAAAACATATCGTATAATAGAACCTAAACTATGTATTGCTTGTGATCATTAACATAGATCACCCACTCATAAACATCAATTTGTCAGTCATGAAGATCAGTAATTGCTCTCTTTCTGTTTTATGATCATCTGTGTACTTTGAATTGAAAGATTATTTAATCATTCAAAGCTGATAGTTGTGTCAGAGACTGTTGAACTCTGTACGAGTCTATGTGTGTGAGAGAGAGCTTGAAATGTATTTGTGATTAATGATAATTATTTGAAGAAAAGTGCCTAAATTGGAAGAATTCTAATTTGTAAACTCAGTAATGTTGTCTTGAAACTGTCTTTGTTTCCTACTTTGAATTTGTCTATTTTCTACAAATTATAGTTTCACCATTGAGCTCATGCAATTCAAATAGTTGTGAAAAAAATCAATTTGTCAGTCATGAAGATCAAGACTAAAGAAATTAAAAAAAGAAAAAACATATCATATAATAGAACCCAAACTATGTATTGCTTGTGATCATTAACATAGATCACCCACTCATAAAGATCTATTGCTTGTGATCATTAATCCATATGTCAACAAATTGATTAAACTTCACATATATCGATATGAATAGATATATGTTGAGTATTTGTTTTTTTTGTTATACATATATATATATATATATATATATCATAATTATTGTTGTTTTCTCGTAGGTCTTAAGGAGGTGAGATGGGTTCTCTGCAAGGACTGGTTATTTGCCCTTCTGTCCGAGCAAAACAAACTGGGGTTCACCCTCTGCCTGTTAATGGTCCCTTAATGAAGGAAAAAATACTTAGAAGTGGATTCTAGGGAATTAGAGGAGTCAATGGTACTAGGATTAATGTGTGTCAACAACTATGTATGCAAATGTACAAGAAGGTGCAATGTAGTTTCAATCCATCATCCAATGGTAATGGAAGCATGGCTGAGAATTTCCACGAAAACGATGAAGATTATGTTAACTCTAGTATAGTTGAAGCAGGTGTCCTAAATGTGATTGTTCCAATTTTTTATTTCTTAAATTCTATGGTATTTAATGCATTTGTTATGTTTGGTTCTGCTTTTGGAAAATGCATTTGCTTATCTGTGATCCTAAGTACATTGGAAGAAGTGAAAAAAGCTAATCTGTGATCCTAAGTCTCACGAGGGAAGGAAAAAAATTTCAACATCATCATCAAGCAAATTAACACTCTTTGCAATCCATTAAGCATTGTCAACATAGATAAACACTTTCACAAAGTAAACTACTAATAAAATGTTGATGCTAATCCATTCCTGTTCCCGAGCGTCTATATGTGTCTCCCTAGTTAAGTTTTCATTGACAAAAGTACTTCCATATACAAGCAAAATAAAAAAAAAAATTACCAATTCTTGTATGGTTAAGTCACCATCTGGACAATTCTCAAAACAATAAGATTTTAACAAGAATGAAATTCAAATTACAATTCAAGACCATAAGGTGCCCAAATGCAAAAATTACACTTAAACCCTACCTGGGTTTACGGTTTAATCCCTTATAACCACAAAGATCAGAACTTTCAAATATCAACAGCCCAATTTGCAGAATTGAAACATTACCCAATCAAATTCAAACCATCATATTTTGATGCAAATAGTCAAAACAGAAACTAATCAATTATCACATTTACAAATGCATATGCATACACATATACATATACATATACATATATATATATATATATATATATATCGATCAATGCAAAAATTAATTGAGATTTTTGTATGAGAATTACCTAGAATTGGAAAGCCTGTTGAGAGGTTGAAACAAGGAGTTTCAGTGATTAGTGAGCTTTGGGAGATTCAAGAGACACGTAAACGAAAAAGAAAGTAAGCAACCTTTTACAGAGAGAAGATTGACAACAGTGCTGTGTAAAATCTACCCAAAGTCTTGATTATTTCAAATTTAGGAGGACGAGAGAGAGATTGTACCGTTGCTCAATAATTTCCGATTTCAGTCCAATAGTCAAGCCTTTGTCGCTAGTTATTTGTAGCGAGGGATTTGGGTTTGATAGTAATTGCCGATTGCCTTGCCAAGTCTGATGGAGCAACAATTTGATGTCTTTTCTAATTTTTGGGTATAAAATAACTAACAAAAATAAATAACGAGTTTGATACTAATGCTCTTAGAGAAGTCAAAAATCTTCAGATAAATTACACTGATACCCTTGAAGGTTTAGATTTAATACAAATTCTCTCTCCACCTTTTAAAAATTACATTGCACCCCCTTGTCAATTTTTGTCTTTTAACTGAGTTAATGGAAAATTTAAATTACCTTATTACCCTTGCACACTATAACAAAATTACCTAATTATCCTTTGTAACTCTACCCTTAATTCTTGACTCTTCTTCCCAAGACACAATTACGATCTCTCTCTTTCTCTCTCTCTCTCTCTCTCTCTCACACACACACACACACACACTCACACTCACACTCACACTCACACTCACACTCACAATCCATTATAACCCACTTAATCTCTACCCCTTTCACCTCACTGCCATCAAACACGTCAACTCCCAAATCCTTACCACAACACTATGTCCATCTCTACCATAACTACTAAACCAATCACTACCAAATCAATACCAATCTCCACCCCACATCCATGCTCTTTCCACCGCAACCACCAAACCTATCTGTCACGCCCCAATCTCGTCCCTAAAAATTTCGGCATGACCAACTCGATAATAGTCTCCAAACTCAATAAATATATAACATGGGGCCTGAACGGAAGCAATTAACAAAGTAAAACAACATCAATTGAGCTACACTTATATGCCAGGATCACAAATAGTTCATCAGACAGTCCAACACATAAACACACACATAAAAGGCAGTTATATACATACATATATATATATATATACAGTCTCATCCCCGCAACTGGGGGTAATATCAAAAACATCACTGCCGAGGGATTATATATGAGTAATAATATTGACAAAAGGCTAGTGGCTAAAGCTATGGGTTATGTAAGGAACTCCGCAACATGTACAAGCCTCCTCTAACTGCTTGGACACAGCGGGGTTATCAAAAGTAGCTGGTAGAGCTGCACTAAGGCTGACCTTCGGGTTGATTACCTACAGAGACGAACATAAGACAGAGTGAGCAAGACTCAGTGAATAATAGTAGGTAAGGGACTTAAATGAATAAACATAAATTACATCGCATTTAGGCACATGAGACACATGCTTGAACTTTTTCTGTAACATTCCCATAACGGCCTTAGGCCCATTACATATAGAAAACGGCCTCAGGTCCAATATCATACAAAACGGCCTCAGGCCCAGCATATTATACAGAACGGCCTCAGGCCCACATCTCGATAGCTATCCACACTTGAAGGGTAGGTAGGACATCGACATGTACACTACTTCCCTTGGCCTCTGGCCATGAATTATATTTGATCCGAATCAGATTAGGGTGGGTGAGGCATCGACATGTCATCACCTCTCTCAGTTTTGGAGTTGTCCACACTCTGTACTTATACTAAACGGCCTTAGGCCCATCTTTAGCAAAGCAGAATGATCTCAAGTGTATGAGAACATTGTTGTTCAATAATGCATATAAGATTTCCAATTGTTCATTACGAGTTGACAGAGTTAATTTACGAACAACAGAACGTTAATAATAATGATTAACAGTAACCGAAATACATCCTTACAGTACTATTACTCACAGTGCTGTGACAGAGCGATAATCCCTTCCTGTATGTGACCTACACACACATATGGTTAAGAAATTAGTCTATTTTCCTTTCTTTAATCATTACCTGATTCGTTCAATCTCTAATAATTTACAAGCATTTTAAAAACTTCGGATACACATTTTGGCAATCCCAGAAGGTCAAACAGGAGAAAAGAAGCAAACAAGATTTTTCTGCATGGGCCGCACGTGCATCCTGCACGTGCATTTATTTTAGAATGCCAACTTCACACTCCCCTGTTTTCCGCACGTGCAGCTGTGAGCCCTGCACGTGCGGTGGTGCTTCTCGCACGTGCGGCCATGACCCCCAAACGTGCGGTCGCAGCCCCTGTTTTGGGCAGTCCGAATCAAGGCACAAATTCAACAGAACCAACACTTACCATAAGAAAAATAAGAAGAATTAATTCTATAGGTTAGCATAACATCTTCATAACATGAATTACAAATTATGAGATCACAATAAACATGATTACAAGTTTAATTAGATCATAACCCTTTCTATATTCACCTACACAATCCAATCCCTTTATGTTTATGGTTGTATTTGATACATGAACATTACATATATATGATCATGTGAGTTCAACATGAAAATCAAGGAATAAAAATGTAATTCCTTCATACAACTCAAATTAATTCCCAAAACAACCAAATAATGAGGACAACTTTCCAATTAAACACTTATCAATCATATGACCTCAGTTACAAACCCTAACTTGCATGAATGTAAAAGAAATCTTCAATTTTACCTAAGAGAGGGGCTATACAAGATGGATTATGCCTACCGCAAGTTCAAACCTCTACTCTTTCTCTCAATTCCTTAAGTTTCTTCCTTGTTGAACTTCTTCTCCTTTAGCTCCTCTTCTCTACACTCTCTCCTTCTCTCAAGAGATATTTTCATATGATATCCAAGGTGGCTAAATGAAGAGCTTAAGAGAGTTTTATAAGAGTTGACCAAAATTTAATTATTCCAAATCGAATTTTTACAGAAATTCACATTATGATCCAAAAATCTTTCTGATCATAGTTATATCATCAATTTCGGATTATTAAGCTTCAAAGGCTTTCAATTACAGATTTAAACATCACAATTGTAACAGATTTTTCTCATCATTGACAGATATAAACACATAACCATGTAATTTGTACAAATAAAGTGAATTGCATATGGAATTTTGCATTAAACACATAAGTGCACATAATAAGAAACAGAAGGCATACCAGAAAACACATAGGAGGGTCAGATTATTACACCATCAACACCCAAATCTCCACACTCCTAAATCATCCGAGAAACACGATCATTAGTTTTCAAAATTTTCAATTCCACCATTGATGGAAAATGGGGAAAGAAGTGGAAACAATGGCTAGTAACGGAAAGGCGATGGTAAGAGAGAAGTGTAAATGTCGTGGTCACATCAATTCATATATATAATGTATATAGTTGATTAATTGCTTCAAACATGTAATTTTTCTTCTACTCTAGAAACAAGGAAATAATTGGAATGGTTCTGCTTTTGGAATTTGTGTGGGCCATCAGTTGCTTGGTCAAGCTTTAGGTGATAAAACCTTTTCGAATCTCCTCTGGTTCATACAGCTACCAAGTTATGAATTTTGTCTCTCTTTTCTGTCAAACACATATTCTTTTGCTTGGAAATTCTAATATACACCTCTTTAAAAAAGGTGTATCAAACCCCTAGTTACATTAGTTTCTTTTTTAGTTATAACCAATTTTCTTCTATAATTATGATATTATTTTAATTATGACTCATGAATTCTTTAGTTACGTCTCATATTATGCTTAGTTATGACATTGTTTCTCTTTTTTTTTTCTTTTTTTTTATTACTCATAATATGTTATAAGGTACATATAGTACACACTGTTTCCTTCTTTGCTTGGAATGATAAAACTATTTTACACTCTTATATCAATATGCTCTCTTTTGAGCTTTAGAATTTCAACTAGTAAGGCAGAATTGAAGTTCAATTGTATTTTGTTTAGTTATTTGGTGTATATATAAATTTTTGCACATACACATACATTAATTATTAATTAACCGCTTGAGATTGAGAGATTGAGAGATGTTTTCTAAGTTTGGGTTCAAAAATAATGTCATGGATATTGTGTGTACCAGATACCGCACTAGATGATCATGGATCGGAGCTCCGCACTTGATTGGACTATCCAGGAACTGTGACCATGAAACAATGAGCACCGTTAAAGCTACTCAGCCGGGGTTGGCCGGATAACCCCTTTGGTGTGGGAGTAAGTGATCGGAGAAGAGGAAAGATACTCTCTAAGTATAGAGAGTTGTGTTTAAGTGAGTATGGTTCCGCTTACATTAGTAACCTTCAACGTGGAGTGAGTGTAGTTTATATAGAGCTCCTTGCTTGTTGCCGAAGATGGTTTCATGGAGCTTCAGTGCTATCAAGTTTCCTTTAGCATTGCTCAAGGCAGGGGACCATCTAGTAGTTGATAAGGGATGTATATACTCATTGTAGTCATGCTGATAACAAACCACATTCCCTTGATTAACCATTTCAGTAATTCTAGGTGAAGGGGACCAACTAAGGTAGTAGCTTGCACATGCATGTACTCACAGCTCCCACGTTTCTCTGATAGGTTCCTTTGGCTCGGTACTGCTGTGCCTCGGCTCGGCCATTTGCGAGATTGCTTGTAGAGATGGGTTGGGCCAGTGGGATATCTTTATATAGGCTCGGCCTATTTTGGTCTTTGGTGATGGGTTCAGCCTATCATTTCGATCCATAGATTAAGTCTTGTAGCTCGGCCCAGTGCAGTATCGCAGCTGGACTGGCCTTTCCAGTGCGAGTTGGGCCCAAGTGCTTGAGGGCTTGGGTGGATTGTTGCTGATGTAATTGGGCTTAACTGGCCGGCCTATTTGTTTACCCACCCAGCTCCTCTAGACTTGGGTTTAATGGATTAGGATGACCCAAGGCTTAGATTTAACCCGTTTCATTTTCAGCCCGTTCATTTGCCCCCTAGCTCGCACTAAGCTTCCCCTTGGGAGGAGCTACACTCCGTACTCCAAGCATCGCGTCACTTAGGATCTGCTCCAGTTTGGCCTTGGTGACGGTTCAATCCTGACACATGCCTCATGTCTGTGTCTTTCCATGGTGACACATGGTGGCATGGTATTAATGCGTAAAGATAGTGTGTCGATTCCACACAGATGGTTATGATTACCTTCGCGCCAATTAGGCGCAACAAATGCTCTGGGGGTGTCAATTCAAACTCCTTCGTCTATCTCCAAATTTTAGAGAGTCCAAAACCCTTTCGATTCCTCTACCTTTGTCCTGATGGTGCTCTGCCCAGACATTCTGTTGCCATTGCTGCTGTCATTCTCACTCTCATTCTAGGGCTTTCTACTTGTCGTCGTTATTTTAATCTCTGTAAGCTCTCCTGAAATTTATCTTTTCTTCTACTTTTCTGTCTTGATCGCCCTCTTTGGCCCTTGAACCATTGTTTTCGGCTTCTGGTTCTACTCCTTGCTTAGTTTGAGTTTTGTTTTCGCCTTACTAGGTCTGAGTAATGGGAAAATTTTGGTCGTTAATGGATACCCCTGAGGTAATGGCCCCGTTTTGCCGAGACTATGGTATCCCCGACGATGTGACCCTTTCGCTGGCGAAGGTTGACCCCAAGTGCATGGGTACTAGAAGTACTGTTGCTTTTCTTGTCGCTGCCATTGTTGAAGGAGGGGTCCGATTTTTCCTTGATCCCTTGGTGCGCCGTTTCCTACACCAAGTTCAGCTTACCCCTATGTAGGTGTCTGTCAATTTGTTCCGAGTTGTCTGTGGCGTCTCCGCTCTTAACAGGCGGTTGGGTTTGAACTTGGACATCTGGGACATTTTGGGTTATTAGACCCTTTCACACAACAAGGATCATAGCACTTATTATCTCCATGTTTGCTCTGCCGATTGTCATCTTGTAACTGGCTTACCTAATTCGAACAAACACAATGACGATTTTCTGCAAGTCGGTGGTAATTGGGAGTTTTCTATTGAGACTGAGTTCTAATCTGAACAGATGCCCCAAAAGGATGGCTACCAAGGTCTGAGTCCTTCTTCCTAGTATTTCTGTGTTTTTGTCTTGTTTTGAATGTTGTTTTAACATTGTTCCTTATTTCTGTAGAAGCTTCCCGTTTCCAGCGCAGGCCGAACCGAGAGAATGCTGAGGCCATCAAGGCTATTTTGAGGTATAAAAAGAGGTCTGCGCTTGAACTGTTGGACTACTGGGCGACTTATCGTTCCATCATCCCAAAGAAAGCGAGACTTGCTCCGTCTCTTCTTGATTCTGATACTGAAACTGATGCGTCCCTTACCCCTCTGGTCACGAACCGCCGCCGAGGCCAAAGCTTACCATCTGAGAGGACACCTTCTCCTACCCCCAGTTTCACAGGAGGTGGGTCAATGTAAAAAATGAGGGTGCTGGTGGATTTGGAAGCAGAGGCTTTTGGCTCTTCTGATGTTCTAGGAGCTCCTTTGATTAAGACCGATCCGAAGAGCCTTATGGATGTAAAGCTGGAGATAGAGGCCTCTGGCCCTTATGTTGCTGCTACTGAACCCTCTGTCTCAATTGCTGAAAAGGCGAAGAAGAGGAGGAGGGAGACCGACAAGGCGATAATTGGAGAGGCTTCTGAAGATCCTATTGAGGATGAGTCGTTTGAGAAGTGAGAGCCGCCTATGTTGCATCAAGGTAGACCCATTTCTAATTCTGATTTAGTCATTGCTTCTGAGGACTTTACTTTTGACCTAACCAAGACTTTGTTCATGCTAGTAGACATGGCAGATCACAACGAGCCTCGTGATATTCCGGTCCTAAAGGGGACATTTCAAATGATGACTGTTGTAAGTGTTTCTGAATTCTTTTGGTGTTCTTTTTCTGTTTGCTTTCTTTTAATATCTGGTTATCTGCTGTAGTGTATTCAGAGGATGCACCTGCCAATCACTAGAGCTGAGGAACTAGAGAAGGTCATACTGGAGGCTGCCATGAATGCTGAAAGACTAACAGTGAATTTGGAAGCCGAGAAAGAGGGACGCATGACTGTTGAGAGAGAGGTATTTTGTCTGAGTAAGGTTATCACCTCGGCTGAGAAGTCCAAGGAAGCTGCCATTGGGTTCCAAGCCCAACTTGATAGGCAAATGGCTGAGCTAGAGGCAGTTATTGCGGTGATGGCCGCTAAACGCTCCACTTTGGAGGCTAAATAATGGCAGCAAGGTTGGGATGAAGCTGGGGCCACTTACAAAGAAGAGGTGCTGGTATTGCGAGATAAGCTTTTTCTGAAGGACTGGACAAGTGCTTTGGCCGCTGCTCAAATTCCTGAAGGGTCTCATTTGTTTCAAGATATTCATGTTCCCTCGAAGTCCTTGGGTCCGAAGACTGCTGCTACCCCTGCTATTCTTCCAGCTAAGATTTCCCCAGGAACTGATTCTGTAACCAAGACTCTGGAGAGCGATACTGCCAATGAGACAGTGAACGTTGAAGGGGGTAAAACCCTGGAAACTGAAGCTATGGGAGATATGGTTAAGGAGGCTTCTACTTCTCAGGAAGTTGGAGCTATCTCTACTTTTCCTCTCCAAGATGGCCCGCATAAGATTGTGGATGCTACTCCTAAAATTCCTCCTGCTGATGAAAGTTGAAGTGACCTTCGGAACGATTTGAAGTTTTTCTTTTTACATTTTGCCTTTTTTTTTTTTGTACTTTTCTATTGTACTAGGGCTTGGTCTTCCTGACGAGTTGCCACCTTAAGTTGGTCAAGACAATTTTTTTTTTCTTCTTGCTACTGTTTTGTGAGGCTAGCTGTGCCTTTGATAGAATTTTACTTCTGATATTACAGTCTGATATGTTTTGCTTTCATATTTGCGTTGTTCATACTATTTGCCCTCGGCCGAGCATTGTTGGAACCACAGGGCCAAGTAGATGCTCAGTCTGCATGGTTGTATTGATCTTTGCAATTGAATAAGAGTGACTTACTTAGGTCCATGTTGGCTTTTAAGAAAAACAATGGTTTGCCCTCACTTGGAGCTAACTAAGATTGGTATTGAAGAACTCGCTCTTTAGGAGAGCTGCTTAAGTGTCATTGAATGGGACAAAAAAGATTCAAAGGAAAGAAGTCATACTTAGGTCCAGGTTGGTTCTAAGAAAACAAGTGTTTGCCCCTGCCTGGAGCTGAGTAAGACTATTGTTGAAAGCTTGGTCTTGAAAGAATTGTCCAAGTTTGTTCCAACTTTGGTTGAATGCATCAGTACTGAAGTGTTGATGTGATCAAACTGAAGAAATTATGTGATTTCCAAGAAAAAGAATTGGGCATTGAAAATTCATTAGGGTGGTTTCCGCCAAGCAGTTCCACTTGGCTAAGATCCATTTTGGTGGCCAAACATAACTCCACCAAGTAATCCCACCTGGCATATTTGAGTGCAGACCAAAACTAAGTTCCGTTTGGTAAGCACCAAAGCTAAATCTGTTTGGTAAACACCAAAGCTAATTCCATTTGGTAAACACCAAAGCTAAGTCCATTTGGTAAACACCAAAGCTAAGTATGTTTATTTTGAAATATGCCCGAAGGCTTAGATTATAAAGTCCAAGCTAACCAATAATCTATTCTGACCACAAAGCTTGTACAAGTGCTTGGAAATAAAAGTTCAAAGAAATGGGGAGGCATTCTCATTAAGCAAAAGATAGATGCTTTTACACTTGAAAGATAATTGTGGGGTTTAGTCTATTGGTAGTACTTTTTGAGGTTTGCTACATTCCAGGGCCGAGGTATAGCCTTGCCCTTGATATCCTCCAAGTAGTATGCTCCATTTCCAGCAACGAATGTAACCTTATATGGACCTTCCCAGTTAAGTCCTAATTTTCCTTCACCAAGCACCCTTTTGTGATCTATGACTTTTCTCAACACCAGTTCCCCAGGTGTGAATTGCCTTGGAAAAACTTTTTGGTTGAAACTCTTGATGAGCTACTGCTGATAGGCTACAAGTCTGATTAGTGCTGCTTCTCTTCGGCCTTTTGCCATATCTAGTGCTTGTGCAATAGCTTCCTTATTATTTTCATTTTCAAATAGTTCCGATCGGAGTAACAACCTCCATTTCGTATGTTAGGGAGTAAGGTGTTTCCCCCGCTGAGCACTGTGCCATGGCTGGGTAGGCCCATAACACATGGGGTAACTCTTCAACCCACTTCCTTTTTGCACTTTCTAGCCGCTTCTTTACTCTGTTGATGATGGTTTTGTTCGACGCTTCTGCCTGCCCATTACTCTGTAGGTAGCCTGGAGTGGAGTTCCAATATTCGATCCTGAGGTCGGCACAAAATTTCCTAAAGATCTTTCCGTCAAACTATGTTCCATTGTTTGTAATCAATACCTGCAGGATGCCAAAATAGACCACAACGTTCCTCATGACAAACTGCTTTGTGTTTGTTTCCTTGATGCTTGCCAGTGCTTCAACTTCAACCCACTTGGTAAAATAGTCAGTTGCAACAATGAAGAATCATCTGTTCCCAGTGCCCCATGCCAAAGGTCCAACGATATCCAGACCCTACTGGGCAAAGGGCCACAAGCTGGTGAGTGAAGTAAGAGTTTTGGTTGGTTGATGAATTAGTGAAGCAAACCTCTGACACTTGTCACACTTCTGAATGTACTGTTGTGCATCTTGTTGCATTCTTGGCCACCAGTACCCATGAGTGAGGGCTCGGTATGCCAATGACCTTCCAGCAATGTGGCATCCACAAATCTCGTTGTGAATTTTGTAAATAACATTTTTGACTAGATTTGGATGCATGCATAACAGATAAGGATCGAGGTAAGAGCGTCGGTACAACTTCCCAGATGGTGAGACCCAAAACCGAGCTGATCTGTGTTGAACTTTGTTGGCTTCCTTCTTGTCTTCGGGGAGAATGCCAGTTTTCATAAAAACAAGTATCGAATCCATCCAGCTCGGTCCTAGGTTATTGCGGAGGACTGGAGATGCAATGCTTGGTTCTGGCACAAACTCAATCCAAACTTTTCTAGCATCTTTAGCATCTACTGATGAGCTGAGGTAGGCTAGAGCATTAGCATGACTATTTCTGTCTCGATTGATTCATTCCACTTGTATAGATTGGAATTTTTTAAGTAGATCCCTTGCCCTGTCTATATACATGGCCATTCTTTCGTCTCGTGTTTCATAGACCCTAGTGAGTTGGTTGACAACGAATTGAGAATCGCTGAAAACCAAAAGTTATTCTTCATGGAAGTGTTCGGCACTGCGTAAACCAACTAACAATGCTTCGTATTCTGTTTCATTGTTAAAAGCCTTCCAACCAAGCCTGAGAGCTTGCTCCCAGATAAATCCTTCTAGGGGTATAAGTACTACCCCTGCTCCCGAGCCTCGGTTATTAGATGATCTGTCAACGTAGAGCTGCCAAATGTTACCAATGAAGAGTTTCCATGCTTTTGAAGCACATTGCTTTCCTAGTTCGGTGGTGTGTGGCACCTGTACTGAGCTGGAGTTTTGGTGCTTGGTGCTCTGGATGAGAGCAAATTCGGCGACAAAATCCATTAAGACCCAGCCTTGATTACTATTTTGGGTTGACACCGAATGTCGAACTCACCAAGCTCAACCACTCATTTAGCTGTTCAGCTAGAGAAATTGGCTCGGCTGAAGACAGATCTGAGGGGGAATTCAGTGAGGAGATTGATGGTGTAACCCTGAAAGTAATGTTGTAGCTTCCTTGAGGCGATAAGTAGTGCATAAGCCAGTTTCTCCAAGGGTAGGTACCGTGTCTTGGCATCTAGAAGAGTCTTACTAATGTAGTACACCGGCCTTTGTTCTTTTTCAACCTCTCGAATCAATACTGTGCTTACAGCGTGATCTGAAACTGCCAGATATAGGTACAGTTCTTCTTCTAGTTTTGGAGTGGACAGGAGAGGTGGTGTATTGAGATACTTCTTGAGGCCTTGCAGTGCTTCAGTACATTCCGGACCCTATTCGAATGTAGCCGTTTTCCTTAGTAGCTAAAAGAAAGCCTTCATTCGATCTGAAGACTTGTTAATGAACCGATTTAGGGCGGCTGCCATTTCGGCCAGCTTTTATAGCTCCTTAGCCTTTGTTGGTACTTCGAGCTCTTGTATTACTTTGATTTGATCTGAATTTGCCTCGATTCCTCTGTGAGTCATCATGTACCCCAAGAACTTCCCTGTTCCTACCCCGAAAGTGCATTTTGAGGCATTGAGGCAAAGCTAATGGTTTTTTAGGATATTAAAAATTTCTCTTAGGTCTGTAATGTAGTTTGTAGCAAGCTTGCTTTTCACTAACATGTCATCTATGTAAGCTTCCATAGTCCTTCCGAGCTGCTCCTTGAACATTCGAATGATCATTCGCTGGTAGGTTGCTTCGGCATTCTTGAGGCCGAATGGCATTACTTTATAGGAGTAGGTGTCTCTTGGAGTAATAAATGTTGCTTTCTCTTGATCTGGGCTGAATAGTGGTATCTGGTGATAGCCACTATAAGCGTCTAGAAAACTCATACGCTCATGTCCTGCTGTTGAGTCTATTAGTTAATCAATGCGAGGCAAGAGAAAGCTATCCTTGGATAAACTCTAATAAGGCAAGTAAAGTCAGCGCAGACTCTCCGTTTTTCGTTCTTCTTTTTTACTACAACTGTGTTGGACAGCCATTGTAGGTACTGAATTTCTCAAATTGCCCCCGATGCTAGGAGCTTGTCGACCTTCACAATTACTGCTTCGGTATGCTCAACTGAGGATCTTCGACTTTTCTTCACAATGGCCTAAACGAAAGGGTTGATGTTAAGTTTATGGCAAGCAAAATTTGGATTCAACCCCGGAGTATCATATGCTGACCATGTGAATACCTCGATATTTTTCCTCAACAAATCCAGCAACTGAAGTTTCTCATCAGTGCCTAGCGAGGTACCAATAAGGAAATAATTTTCTGGGTCATCTTCCTTCACTAGGACTTTTTCCAAATCCTCTACTATCTTCTCCACTGGGGTTCCTCCGACATCCTCCAAGATCGGCTGTTCGGCTACTTCAATTGTCTGTACCCGATTGCAGAGTTGTTTAGCCTTCATGGTTGCTATAAAGAAATGTTTTGATGCAACTTGGTCCCCCGAGATCTATTCTACTTCGTGTTCCGTTAGGAAGCAGATGAGCTGGTGGTAGGTTGAGAAGACTGCTTCCATTTGATGAATCCAAGGACGACCGAGTATGGCATTGTAAGGAGATGGTGCATTAATAACCAGGAATTCTATCTGTAGGATCTTTGTATTAGCCACAACTGGCAACACTATCTTCCCAAGTGGCTATTCAGGCTATGAATTAAAGCCCATCAATGGAGCTGCCATTGGGGTGAGGTGTTGCTCAGAGAGACCGAACTTCCTAAACAAGTCGTAATACAATATATCTGCTGCACTACATTGATCTACCAGGACTCGTTTTACATCAAATCGGTTCCCAATTCCCACAGTTATAATCAATGCATCAGTATGTGGGTGCTGAATACCTTCTAAATCCTTCATAGTAAATGAAATAGTGCATAAGGAGGGCTTAGGTACTGTTCGTACCTTTTTCGGAGCGGGCCCTACTGACATGACTTGCCGAATTTGCATAGCATTTGCAATTTTTTCTTGAAATGCCTCTTCGCGCTCATGGCTGGTTGTAACATGAATTATGTTTATTACCAACCGCGGTGGATGCTCGATGTTCAGTTCTGGTAAAGGGTTCCCTTGTTCGGTCACCGCTTTGTCCTGATCAATGTAGTCTCGGAGGTGCTCAGCAGCTACCAAGTCTTCCAGGTGTTGCTTCAATGCTCTGCAATTCTGAGTCAAATGCCCCTGTCTTGGTGATAGGTGCATCTGAGCTTCTGGTTGCGCTGAACTAGATCTTCTAACATTTTTGGCGGCCAAGTAAAGAATGGCTCTCTCTTGATTTTTTCCATAATACGATAGATTGGTTCCTTGAATATAGTCACAACTACTTCGTGGGATTTAAATTTGTCTACTTCATTCACTGCGAGTCCTCGGTGTTCCACTCGATTTGCTCTTCTTTTGTTCTGAGCTATTTGTTCAGTTGATGTTACCTCGATGGGGATCTGATCATCTTCGAGGCGAGCGCACTGTTCAATCCTGGCATGCAAATTCTTTGGTGTTGTGGGTGGGCACTTGGTAAGTGATTGTCTCAGCTTGCTTTTTGGACGCAGACCATGTTTAAAAGACATTACAACCATCTGTTCACTACTAACGTTTTCCTCCAGATCATTATATTCTTCCCAATACCATCTGGCATAATTACGCAGTGTTTTCTCCCGTTCCTTTCGGAGACCGAACAAGGTGTCGGGCTCTTTTAGGATCTTAGTGTTGGAGACGAATCTAGCCAAGAACTCTTCAGAGAGCTGCTTCCAGTCGTAAATCGATCCGGCGGGGAGATGGTCGAACCATCGAAGTCTGGATTCTCCCAAGTTGGATGGAAAGACTTTGCACATTAGTGCCTTGTCTCGGCTTCATAAGGATATCATCTGCCGATAATGGCTGATATGTGTTAATGGGTCTGATTTCCCATCGTATGACGTGAACTTTGGTGTAGTGAATTTCTTGAGAGGTCTCATAGCTTCAATTTCTGTTGAGAAAAGAGAGGAGACGAGCCGATCCAATGCTCGGTGCTTTCTCTGATGGACAGTACGGTCAAGGCGTTAAGCCTGATGATCTCGTCGTTGCTCATTTTGTCTGTTGCCGATCAACCAAGTACAAAGATCCTAAGGAGGATACTCTGTCTGTTGGCTGGCTATTTTTTGCCTCTTAGCCCTTCTCTGGTGTGAACCATGGATGTGGCTACTCACTGCTTCACTTTGTACCGAGATTGGCTGACTTTGCTGTCCAGATTCATTTTTCGAGGCCTTCTTCACTGGTGGTTCACGAAATGGGTTCCTCTGGTGTAGATGAGAGGGTTCTACATCGGTCCTCTTCTTCGGCGGGTCGTCCATCACCCTTTTGAGTTGTGCTTTCAGTTCTTGTATCTCCATTCCCATGGAATCGATGATTCGATCTCTGTAATCCTTCTCTAATAGAAAATGGTGGAAAGAACCACCAATGAAGGGTTGTCAATGCTCAATAGATTCGGGAGTCCGGTTGTTGTTTTTGATTTGTTCTTCCAGAACTGTCAGAAGTACTAAGCCTTTATCCTTCGTCTTCTCCGTTTATGCAGTCAATGCCGATGGTGGAATGTCCTCAATTCCCATCACCGGAATCAAGTGCAGAGCTTAGAGATGAAGTCGTTCACATTCACCGCACCAATTGTGCATACCGAATACCGCACTAGATGATCGTGGATTGGAGCTCCGCACTTGATTGGACTATCCAGGAACCATGACCCTAAAACAATGAGCACCGTTAGAGCTGCCCGGTCGGGGTTGGTCGAATAACCCCTCCGGTGTGGGAGTAAGTGGTCGGAGAAGAGGAAAGATGCTCTCTAAGTGTAGAGAGTTGTGTTTAAGTGAGTATGGTTCAGCTTAGATTAGTTACCTTCAATGTGGAGTGAGTGTAGTTTATAAAGAGCTCCTTGCTTGTTACCCAAGATGGTTTCATGGAGCTTCAGTGCTATCAAGTTTCCTTTAGCACTGCTCAAGACAGGGGACCATCTAGTAGTTGATAAGGGATATATATACTCATTGTAGTCATGCTGATAACAAACCACATTCCCTTGATTAACAATTTCTGTAATTCTATGTGAAGGGGACTAGTTGAGGTGGCAGCTTGCACATACATGTACTCACAGCTCTCATGTTTCTTTGATAGGTTCCTTTGGCTCGGTACCATTGTGCCTCGGCTGGGCCCTTTGCGAGATTACTTGTACAAATGGGCTGGCCCAGGGGGATATCTTTGTATAGGCTCGGCCATTTTGGTCTTTGGTGATGGGTTCAGCCCATCATTTCGGTCCATAGATTAAGTCCTGCAGTTCAGCCCAGTCCAATACCGTAGCTAGACTGGCTTTTCCACTGCAAGTTGGGCCCAAGTGCTTGAGGGCTTGGGTGGATTGTTGATGATGTAATTGGGCTTAACTGGCTGGCCCATTTGTTTACCCAGCTCCTCTGGACTTGGGTTTAATGGATTGGGCCGACCCAAAGCTTAGATCTGACCCATTTCATAATCACCCCCTTCAGATATGAAAGAAAGGATTAATGATGGAATAAATGAAATACAATTCTGTTGGTAGCTCGAAAATTCGCTACGCCTAATGGCTCGAATGTGTTCGCATCCATATGGTAGCCTTTGGGCTAGATCCCTCAACCATGTGTGACACCCACACGGTTACAAAATAAAGAAAGAGAAAAAAGAGGAGAGTGAGAGGAACACAATCTGGGTTGCTCTGAATTCGAGCGATCGACCTGGGTCTTCACTAACGACGACGAAGACTACTGACCTGGGTGTTCATTGATAACCGCCGCTAACCACCAATCTAGGTAGATTTTATTTTGTAATTGTTATATGTAGAGAGATAAAGAGACTTGTTTGGTAGAGACACATAGATTTAGCATTTTATAAATAGCTTCTACATATATAATTAGGAAGTAGTCCGATTTTAGACCAATTTGCAATCAAATTTTTTGGTAAAGGTTAAGAGATTCGGATCAGAGAGATGATCAAAAATGGTGTTGTTTCACGGTGGAAGAGATCATCGAAGATGATTGAAGAAGGCTTTGACAACGATGTATTGCCTTCTGATTATCATGAAGTTCATGTTCTTACCGTTGATGATAGCCTTGTTGATCGAATAGTCATTGAACGATTGCTCAAAACACCTCTTGCAAAGGTAAAATTCAATACAAATCAATTCTCTCTCTCTCTCTCTCTCTCTCTCTCTATTTACATATGTATTTATATGTGAATGAAGTGCTATTAAATTGAATTGTTATAGTAACAACAGTGGATAGTGAAAGGAGTGCTCTGCAATTTTTAGGATTAGATGAGGATAAGAGGTCAGTTGATTTTGACTTGAAGTTGGATCTGATAATCACAGACTATTGTATGCCTAGAATGACTGGTTATGATTTACTCAAAAGAATTAAGGTTAGCTCAAAGGGAGAGAGCGAAGAAGAGGGCTTTCGATGCACGGTGAGAGGAGTTTCCGACGTATGAGAACAGTTTCAGAGACTTTGGGTGGGTCTAAGAGAGAGAGAGAGATAAAGAGGAGAGAAAAGGTGGTGCACGTGAGGTCCAAAATTGGAGAGAGAGAGAGAGAGAGAGAGAAGGTGCTAAAATTCGGGCCATTCAGGGTCTAAATTTCAAGAGCTTTATTCAGGGTTGGTTTGAGAAGTGGGTTGGCTTTTTGGCTTTTTGACTTTTTTGGCTATTTTAGCCTGAGCTAAAAAGTTTGGTTTGGGAAGGGCTTTTTGGCTTTTTTGACTTTTTTTGTGAGAGAAAAGTGTAATGATTATGGGTTGGATGTGATGTTTTGTTTGTTGTGGTTAAAATAGCCTATTTTGTCTTTTGTGGCTAAAATAGCCAAAAAAGTCCACAAAACCACTTCCCAAACGGTATACACAAAAGAGAAATGGGGTGTGTCTTATAATTTTTTTCAAAAATGAAATATAAATAAAACACAAATTTTATAATACAAACTATCTATTTTAAGGTGTATTATATTCTTTAGTTGTAACATTTGTGATTTTTTTTTTTTTTTGTTAAGATTTATTATAGTATTAATTATGATTCATTGTGATATTACTCATTGTGATTTTAATTATGGCCTATTATAATTATTATTTTAGTTATGATAAAAAGAATTATATATAATGTTTAGTTATGACTCATTATTTGTTTTAGTTAATACTAAAAAAAAAAATATATATTATATTTATGACAATTAACACCACAAATATTATAATTTCTATGTGGTCATGTTGAATGACCCTTCTTTTTTAGTTGCGTTGGTATATGTAATTAGGTGGTTCATAAAATGGTTGATATATGTCAGATGCTTATAAGAAGAGAATAAGAAAATACTATAAGACAGGGAAACAAATAATGGTAAAATTGATATTTAAAAAAAAATAATGGCTGACATTAGCAAAAGTTGGTAATTTATTTAACAGTCAACTAACAGGAGGAGTGATTTGTAAATTAACTTTATACCGTGGGGAGGAGATTGTAAGTTTTAAAATGTGAAGAAAGAATCAGTATTAAACCTAAACCTTAAGGGATGTCGGTGTAATATACCCAAAATCATTAACTTGAACTTAAATACATCAAAGGATAAATTTGTCCATAATTATAATACTAGTAAAGAATGTGTACGTAACTCTTTAAAAGAAAATTGAATCTAGGGATTTTATTCACTAAAAACCACTAAGATGCCTTTTTCTCACATTAAAAAATTACGTTAAAATTACAGGCCATTTATCTATAACTTTGGACTTTTGCTTTTGTTTTCACAATGCAGATTGAACCAACAATCTTAAACTTCCATGCTCCTGGTGATTTGATGTTGTCCAAGCATTATATATTTCACATAAATCATTTGTGCCTCGAATTGAGCTGTCTCAAATGACTCAAATTTATGTTCACCAATTGACCGGTCGGACGACTACCTGGACGATCGAATGAAACACTTGTCTACAGCGGTGGTCACCTTATCGACTGCGCACTATCAGCTTTTTTGCCGGACGATTGGTCGGACGACCGGCAAAATGAAATTCAAGTCATTCGAGGCAAGCTCAAATTTGAGGCACGAAGCATTGCTCTATATTTCAGATGTAACTTTTTGAATTAAAGTTTAGGATTAGTTTCCTATATTACTCTTTGCATTTCAGAAAATTTCGATAATTTTTTTTAATTATATTTTTTTAAAACAATAATTGTATCATGTTGATTCTTATAATTTTAATTAACTTAATTTTGAACTTGAATTTATATTTTTTCTAAATTTTGTCCATTAAATTATATCCGTTAATATTTTTCTGAATTTATATTTATATGTTAGTTAGGGTTTTTATGAAAAATGCATGCGTGACTAGTATGTATCATGCATTCAGGGGTAAAATTATAGATTTGCTCAATTTATTGAGTTAATCACAACTGATTTAATGGCTATTTTTCTTCAAAAACCCTAACTAACATTATTAATTAGACCAAATTACTACAAAATTCAAAATTAATGATAAAAATCAAACTAATTAATTATGGAGGGATCAAAGTGACATAAGGATCAAAATATAAGAAATATAGCGATGTAATTTACGTTTTTTAAAATTTGATCTAATTTTTTTTCCCCGGGGCTTCTCGTCTACAAAAGTCCAAAAAAATGATTTTTTTTTCTTCTAGGTTTATTAAAAATACAGACTCTCTAATTGGTATATCAATTGGTACATATAGCACCACTATTAAAAAATTACATTTCACCTCTTTAGATTTTCAATCATATAGTAAATAGCTTTATTCGGTAATCAATCGTTAAGTCGAATTAATAGAGCGTATAATGTAAGTAACATTTTTTTTGTTCTTTTTCTAAATACCTAAATTAACCTTTATAAAATTAAACACTTTATTTATTTATTTATTTTTCCTATTACACCTTTCTTTATTCCCCACTTTGCCCAATCATTGCACCCCCATTACCCACTCTCTATCAGAAGCACTGTCATATTATTATTTACAACCATTTTGTGTTGTTGAGGAATGTTGAAAAATATTTTGATAGTGGAGAGAGATGGATTTGGTGGTGGGTGGATGAAAATATAATAGTATAAAGTTTAAATTATAAACACTTTTGCTGTTTGCTTAAATTATAAATTATTTTATGTAGTTTAAAAAATTACAAATATTCTATTGTTAGAATTTTTTATTTAACCAAATTAACTAAATAAAATAAAATTCTTAACTAATCTTCTATACAATAATGAAATTACTTGAATTATTAATTGAAATGTATTTTTGACACTATTAAAAACTATTAATTGACTTTATGATTTATTAATAAAAAATATTAAAAACTTCAAGGGATAAAATATAATTTTTAAAATTATAGGGAGTAATTCGTATTTTAATAAAATTTTAAGGGATGTATTTGTAATTTACTCATAATTTTATTTTGGTATAATTTTTTTTTTTAAACTTTTTTTTGTTAAGTCAATTGTAAGAAAATTTTTGATAAAGAAATATTTTTAATTATCAGAACATGGGTGGAGGTATTTGCAATTTATCCTAAAAATTAACTAAAACACACTACAAGAATTAACACTTTTGGCAACAAAAAAATTGGTCGCTAAAAGTCAATTTTTGGTCGGCAAAAGTTATCCGCGACCAATTTTTTTGGTCGCTACTTTGGTCGCCAATTGATGGTCGGCAAAAGTAATTCGCGACCAAAATTGTGGTTGGTCGGCAAAAGTTGGATTTCGCGACTAAATTTTTAGTCGCTAAATGTTTAATTACCGCGACTAATTTATTTTGTCGCCAAAACACTTTGGTCGCGAAAAATGATATTTTCCCGACCAAAAAGTTTGGTCGCCAATTATTACATTCAACGACCAAAAATTTTGGTCGCCAATCGTGACATTTCGCGACCAAAAAATTTGGTCGCCAATTGTGACATTCCACGACCAAAATTTGTTTGGTCGCCAATTGTGACATTTTGCAACCAATGTTTTTTTGGTCGCCAATTGTGACATTTCGCGACCAAAAAAATTGGTCGCCAATTGTGACATTTCGCGACCAAAAAAATTGGTCGCCAATTGTGACATTCTGCGACCAATATTTTTTTGGTTGCCAATTGTGACATTTCGCGACTAATCAATTGGTCGCCAATTGTGACATTCTGCGACCAAAATTTGTTTGGTCGCCAATTGGGACATTTCGCGACCAAAAATTATGGTCGCCAATTGTGACATTCTGCGACCAAAATTTTTTTAGTCGCCAATTGTGACATTTCGCGACCAATCAATTGGTCGCCAAAACTATAAAAACAAAACCAAATTTTGGTCGCCAATACTCAACAAAATAAACCTGTAATTTATAATAATTCATCCAATTTATTCAATATAATCTGTAAAAAGAAGAAATCATTCAAACCAACAAATAAATTGAATCATCAACATTCAACAAAATACATATATCAACCATTTATGAACCTGTTTAATTAAAGTCAGCAACTATTATAAGTTTACATCCGCAAATAATTCGAAACTACATATTTCATCTAGCATAAAAATTAAACACATAACAAGTACTTGTTATTATGTTTAAATTTTTATCCATGTACATCAACCCAAAAATATAACTAGTAGTCTACCAAATATTTTCTATACACACCCATCCAAAAATATAACTAGCAGTGTATGCAAAAATATAACTACTAGTCTACCCTAATATTTTCCATATACATCTATACAAAAATATATAATCCTTCCAAAAATACAAAAAGTGCCAATTTGTCCTGTACAATTTAGCTTTGTGCACGAGTTCATCCATCTGTACCAAAGAAAAAGAGAAATAATGTCAGTTAAAATTGGACAAATAATGAAAAATGTCCATGAAAAGCAAAGGTCACATTAGCAAATTAAAATGACTACCATTATCAAATTGTAAATAAAACAATAGCATTCTTATGTCTATAGAATAAATTGGATGAGCCACAATTCCAGATCCAATATAGTGCCACACAGCAGAAACCAAACACGGCAAGTGAAATTGATCCATATTGTCAATAACTCCTATCTTCCTCAATGAACCTTTCATGTGAATTAAATTAAACTCCTATTTTGGCAACCTATATATCTAGATTGATAAATAATGAATGAATGGATGATGAACAGGTTTCATTACATGGCAATATCGGAGCAGATGCCAATGCCGGAAGATCGGATAAGGGGTGTGGCACTTGACTACCCAGAGGCTGTTCGATTGATTAACCCAACCAATTCACTCCTCAAAGGGGAGGTAGGTAGTCTACTTGTAAAACGAAACTTTTTATACCTGGAAAAAAGTTAAGTTTGTGACTATTGGATAGTTTTATTTCTAATCGTTTTTATTTAGAGATAAGTATTAGAAAAACCAAATACTAATATATTACTTTATATTTGTCATGCATGTATTGATCAGTGATATAAAAAAATGTTTAAAACAAAAAATAATATATAGCAGCTCTCTAATAAATTTGATACATCGATGATTAATAGTTTGTATTTATAGTTGACTGTCACCTATAAATACAAACTATGAATTGGTGTTGATAGTCACCACCATATATAGTTGACTATTAATTTGTATTCTTTCTTCTGTAACGATGTCATTTGACATCACCACCTGAAGATCATATTCCATCAAAATAAATACAAACACTAACATTTTCATACAACAGAATGTATGGTGTTCTCAGTACTATATTATCTTGAATAAGGCCCACAATTCATGATGATGATTTGTGCACTTTTTTTTTTTATTTTAGTTGTTTCTAATGTGTAGCATTTGAAATTTAGAAATTTCCCAATATTTAAAAATCAAGAAGTTTCTCAATTTCTATACAGAAAGTGTGCACTTTTGCAGTTTCTTAAACATTGTAATTTTTTTAGTTTCTCAATTTGAGAAATTGTGAAATTCGACATTTTTTCTTACAAAAATTGTGAAAATTTCTAATTTCACAATATAGACCACCAGTTTACTCCAAAAACAAGCATCCAGACTGATCAGGATGACCATCCAGACAGATGAGAATGATTGACAGATCAGAAAAAAGCAAAACAGATCTGGAGCACACCACCAAGCTAAAGGATTATGCGACAAGGATTTGTAGTGTACTTATGACTTCTACCTGCAGGAAGAGTGTGAACTAGTGAAAATAGATATTCATTGTCGTGTTCAAGGGGATGTTGTTCTTGAGTGCATCCACTTGGACAATGACCTAGTAAGGGAGGAAATGATGTTCAGAGTTATGTTCCACACTGCATTTGTCCGTTCAAATGTTTTGATGTTGAATCGTGATGAAGTTGATGTTTTGTGGGGTGCAAAGGACCAGTTTCCAAAGGAGTTCAAAGCAGAGGTATGATCTTGTTTTACTTAGGTGGCATGTCCTTTATCTGAAGCTGTATGGGTTGAATGCATACTCATATTTGTATCAGGTTATCTTTTTGGATGCTGATGCAGTTCTACCTATCATCACCACAGAAAGTGAAGATGAGGATGAAGAAGAAAGTGCTTCCCCTGAAGAATTTTTTGAGGTCGAGGAGATCTTCAGTAATGTAGTAGATGGGCAGGACAGAAAGGGGAACTTGGATACTCATATAGTTCTTGAGGAGAATAATAAAGTAGTTCTTGAGGAGAATAATAAAGTAGTTTGGACTGAGGCTTTGGAGCCTCATGCATTTGAAGACTGTGCATCGGATGATGGAAATCACAAACAGGATGGGGGTTTTTATTCTAAATCTATTTCAGCTGAAGTCATTGCATTTGACGATAGGGATGAGTCAGGTTCCATAATCATGATTGCTGATGTGCCCAGCAGTTTAGAGAGCAAGGTAGTAACTGCAGATATGAATGGCAAGTTAGAAGAGATGGAGAATAGACAAGAAAGAGAAGACTCTGCTATGCAGAAGAACTTAGAAAGGCAGGATTCACAGCAGAAGTTGAGTGCTCATATTAGTAGACAAAAATCTGATGAGTCACTTCCACCCACACCAGAGGTGGTAACTGCATATATGAGTGGCAGGCTAGAAGAGATGGAGAATGGACAAGAAACAGAAGAATCTGGTATGCAGAAGAACTTAGAAAGGCAGGATTCACAGCAGAAGTTGAGTGCTCATATTAGTGGACACTTATTCAGGTTTGATGCTTGAGTGACAATAATTGCCAAGCATGCTGAAGTATTTCTTCTCTATTTCTATGTTACAACCATATCAATGAACTGCTGTGTTAGACTTCCTGCTTATGTAGAAACTTTGTTCTACCTTAGAATATAAATAAGAGAAAATATGAATGTCTTTACCAAACATTGCCTCAAATTATGGGACATCTTGATTCAAATCCATACCTGAAATGCATGCCAAAGTCCAAATATAAAATTGGTGGTCAACCTCAAACAACCCAGTCTGCTGCACTATTTTAGAGTATTTAATCCACATAAGCTTAGTTTGAGAGCCCAAGACGAAGTGCACGATAAGCCCTACAGAATGAGGAGATGGGGTATTTCTATAGAAGGTAGGTGAGTAAACACCTGTCTTGCACTCATTGCAAAACAGTTCCAAGGCCCAATGTCAAGAACACTAAATGTTTATCTTCACATGCTACTAATGATATTCCACATCAACCAAGCACATACCTTTATATCTATATAATACTTCAGCTATTGTTAAATCATCAGAAATTCAATCAATAGAGACAACATTTTCACTTAGGGAGAGCCGGTCAATTCTTGGCTTGGTTGGGGCTAGGGCTGTAGATCAAGCTTTGTTTCATGTGAAAAAATTCATATAAGCCCATTAGGAGCCCTTTTGAGCTTGATTCTTGTGCATAAATTGGTCGAACTTGAACTTGATTTCAAGATTGAGTAGATAGAGATCAACTCGTAAAAGTTGAATGTCATTTTGTTACCAGCTTAAAGGGCTGCTTCCTTAGCTTTTTAGATGGAGTTATCATTAAGAACTATTTTATAACAAGTTTGTACTTAATTCTAATGATTCTCCATTCGATTTGATTCACAATATGATTCTCAATTTGACAACTATGAATAATTTTCAAAATAAATATGGATTTGCAAAAACAATTTTACAATGCATAAATAATAAATCTACTCATCATAAATTCCAAAATCAGGTTTAACATCAAAAGCAACTACCTGATGTAATTCTCCTAGATGCACACTGTTAGACCATGTTTGATACACGTTATAGAGCGGGGATCCAGAGGGGAGGGGGATTGTCAATCGCATGGATCCACATGTTTTTTTCTTGTTTACTATAACGCATTTGATTGGGAAAAAGAAGTGTGATTGCTAGCACAATGGTATTGCTAATTTCATAGCCATGGGATCAGCCACATCACTCAATCTGATTGTCAAAAATAATTCAATGTTATATCCTACCATAATCAAACATAGTACAACTCCCACAATATATATAATCTGAAAGTTGTTGCCAAAATCCAAAGTTAATAGAAAATCAAAAGAGGATCATTAATATATACTGTTTAACTGTCTACAAAAGTTCATTCACATTTCCTTATCATGAAACCCAGCAAAATAAATTTCAAAGATGCATACTAATGGAAATGTTTTGCAGCATACAGCACAAAAAGTATTTTAACATGACAATCACCTATTCCTTCTTCCTGATCTCTCCCAATCAAAGCAAAAAGTTGGACGAACAACAAAACAAGCAAATTAAATAGACTTAAAGGAACTAAGCAGGAGGAAAGCACGCTATTATCATAGACAATGGCTCAAATGGGCAAAAACCATAGTTAGCATACCTTTGAAGACATAAGTAAAGATGCTACTCTTTTCACCACTAAACTTAATCTACTCTATTTTTTCACAAAGAATTTAGATATTATAAAAAAAACACCTCACATCTTATTTCATTCCTTGCAAACATAACCTTCCTAATACAAAACTCTTGCCCCATAGTACAACTTCAACCCTAAAGGAAACAAGATTTGTTATATTAAATAATGAAGGGTTTGGGTAATTAAATAGGTAAATAGACAGTACTGTTAAAAGATGGAAAGTAAGGACATAAGGGGAAGGGGAGGGGGGCCTTCTTCATATGCTCAAAGAACTCCACATTTCTCTAGCATCGGATTGGACAAAATCATCTAATTCCATTTATATTCATAATTTTTTTTTGGATAAGTAATTTATGTATTCAAAATATCATTTATACATATAACACTTATGAATAAGCATTATGACCAATTAAGAGCATTAATGTAAAATACAAAAATAATTTATTAACTTACCTCTCCAACATATAGCACCTCTTCTACTTCTTCTTCCAGTAGCTTACAGAACCAGTTTGAACCCCTTTGACAGGAAATTATCCCTGCAATAAACAAAATCCAACATATGATGCATCAAGTGACATGAAGGTCACTTAGGAAAAAGGCATTAGAATTTTCATGTCTTACTGCATATAACACTACTGGATGAGAACTCCAGGCTTCCATAAGCAACTGAAATGCATATTGAATAAATGCAGTAGCACTCCATATACGCCATATACACATTTTGTTATTTGAAAATCCATATACATTATATGTATTCTAGAAGACGTGGGAAATCATCCCTGGAGATGGTAGGAAAGTTAAATTCTGGCATGACCTAATGTGGGGATGTTCCCTTATCGGTGGGGCTTTTCCCGACTAGTTTCAGATTGCAGTGGATAAGGATGCCTTGGGTCTCAAACTACATAAGGATCACTAATACATCATAGTATTTACATTATTAGAATTTGGAGGCAGTGGGTGACTCATTCACATTCTTTATGAGGAGAATGGTGCATGGCCAAAGGAGAATAGGATGGTGTGGAAAGCTAATGGTGAGAGATTATCTGTTAAATCGCTAAAATGGGATTCAACGGGTGCCACCGACAAGTCATTGCATGGGACAATATCAAGAAAGTTGGGGTTCACATGAAGGTGTTTGTATGGACTGCAACCTTAGATTCCATCTTGACTTTGGACACCTTGGGAAAGCGGGTGAGATGCTTCCTAATTGGTGTTACATGTGTAGTGGCATTCCAACATGGTTAGTATTTTGGTTACATGAGAAGTTTTGTGACTGTTTAGTCGCTTCTATTGATTTCATAAAAAAATAAAAATTCTTTTGTTGATGTGATATAGCTAGCTTTTCTTTAATACCCCTACTATGTAGATGTTGAACCCCATTTCTAGAACCTTTAATTGAATTGTTTACCTATGAATATATATACATAAATATAGCTTAATCTTTTCTTCATTTTTTTTCTTTTTTGTCGCATGGTATACGTCAAAAAAAGTTTGTGGGGGTTACATGTTAGTTGGGAAGGGAGAATAACAAAGGGATATAACTTAATCTAATTGCAAATAGCATAATTTTTACCATGTTAACTTCTTTTTTTTCTTTAAACTTTTTTAAATATGGCTTGCATAAAACCAGCAGTGATTGCAAGATATATCCTCGTGTCACAAATATGTCTATAATAAACAAGACAAAAGCACGACAAAGGAAGCAATTAGAATTTAAAATTTAAAAAAGCTAATTGACTTGGATGTTAACGTACAATATATTGATCTAATCTTTTTGTTCTTACTTAGCTCCAGAGCAGCCACTATGGCCCCAAATGTAACAGAACAACTAAAAAAAAATTAATTGATAGTTTTGAAACACTCAAATGCAATGTATGCATCCCCAAGAACGAACCTGCTTACCCAAACACATAAAAATCAACTTGTAAACAAGTCCAAAATTTCAGAAAAGGCCAAATTGAGACAGAAAAAAGGGAAGTGTATGTATAATTAACATGACTTACAAAAATTGGGAAGTGTATGTATAATTAACATGATTTACAAAAATTGGAAGCCCTAAAACATGTATAGATTCTTGGGTGGAATTGTGGAGTCAATTCTTTGAGGCAATTTATCGAACATGTAGAGGACATTAGAGAAAACCCTCTACACATTGAAAAACCTATCATCAAGCAATCTACCAAAGCAAATACAAACAAAAACAGATTAAAATTGAAATGTTAATGGGTTACCTGGAAGAGGGTTCGACGTTTCTGATGAGACCAGGAAGTTTGGGGAGCAAGACAGAAACAGGGGATTTGAGAGCAGAGGAAGGAGAAGAGAGGTTTTCGTCTTTGCAGAGGTAGCAAATGACATCGACCATGCAGACTTTTCCGACACAGCGACACTCCTCGGCGGCGGATTTGGAGTGGTCACAGGTCCATTCGCTGAGGCAGGTGTCGGAGGAGGATTTGAGGGCGGACAAGGCGTCGGCCACGGTGGCGGAGATTGAGAGAGATTTGAGAGGCAGCTTGCCTAGGCAGAGGTCAGCTACCTCGTATGCTAGCAAGCGAACTGCCATACAAAACTGAATATGGGGGTTTTTTGAGAGAGAAAGAGAAGATGTGGAGGAGGATTCCTAGATAGATAGAAAGAGAGAAAGAAAGGCTGAGACTTGGCAGTGAGGCTTGGTAGAGAGAGTGGGCACCGATTGAGAGAACGAAAATTCAAATCCCGCCCCACTGAAAATCAAATTTCCCTCCCAAATTTTTGGCGACCAAAATATCATATTAGTCGCAAAAAATGTACCTTCGCCGACAAAATTTTTTAGTCGCCAAATCTCAATCAACGGCGACTAAAATATTAGTCGCTAAAAGTACTAATTTGGCGACTAATTTTTTTTTGTTGCTGAAAATAAGTTTTTGGCGACCAAATTTTTGGTCGCCAAAAAATATGTGACATTCCGCGACCAAATTTGTAGTTGGTCGGCAAAAGTATATCACTTTCTGCGACCAACTCATTTTTTGGTCGCCAAAATATAACCTTCTGCGACCAATAATATTTGGTCGCCAAAAATAATGATCATTCGCGACTAATTAATATTTGGTCGCCAAATATCATTTTTTTGCGACAAAAATTTTTTTGGTCGGCAAAAGTGGTCGCCAATTGTGTAAATTCTTGTAGTGACATAAAGTCAGCAGAAAAATTCCCAAACGGAGCCTAAGCCTGTTATATGGAACTTCGACGTTCAAAGTGACACAGGATCAATCAAATTTGATTCTTGGTGCACATTTTATAGGGAAGGCAATATGAAGAGGGTGATGATTGGTAGTCCAAATTTTTAGTGATTCAATTTTGTTCAAATGATGTAATTTGATGACGTGAAAATTAATTAATTAATTTTTATTTTTTTTAAGATACTAAACCTAATTTTTGTTGATAATATACGACTCTTTTGTTTTTTTATTAACTCTTTTTTTAATAAATTCTATATCTTTAGTAGCACTAGCATTTAGTAGATTTTGTAAAAAAAATGCAATGTTGTTGATAGTTTGCAATTAGTGCTAGTACTAGATTACGATCTACTAGCAGATCTTAGATATAGAAATGGTGATAAAAACTTATAAAAATGATAAATTTATTTACTTCTTATAATTTTAAGATGTTTTGATGTTAGGTCCACTATACTTCCAAAATAAGAACAGTATCTAAAGACTTTGACTGTTACCTAAACGTAGTCGGCATAGAGCTCTAGCGATGGCAAACTTTCAGTTTACAAATGTGGCTAACCTCAACATTTTCTTTCTTAGATCAAGCTCAGCACATATCTATTTTGTTTCTTATCTCATGCAACGCCCTAAAAAAAAATGCCATAAATCTACTCAAGACTATATGTAAATAGCAATATGAATCAGAGTATAATGTTCTTTCATTTCTTGAGAGTTAATACTACAAAAAAGTTTAACTAAATAAATGTCATATAAGCTTACATCTTTCAAATGCCAGGTTTGGTTACAACAAAAGCGAATATAAATCCAATATATGTAAAGCCCTTGACTTGAATCAAAACAATAACATAATGCACAAAAGAAAAGCCTTTGCTCCAAATCCCTCCAAACTACTGTCTTGGCGGAGACATTTCACTAGCACCTGAAAATGATTTTAATAGGGTGAGCCAAAACCTAGTAGAAATAATCTAATACAATATATGAATCTTAACGAAAATATAAGTATGATATGCATATTCAATCCCCATGATAAAATCATTTATAACTCTTTTACAAAATCATGTCATGCCAAGCTTTATACCTCAATTCATTTTATCTCAATTCATAGGTCATTCACTAGTTTCTTCAAACAACCAAACTAACGGTACAACTCAATGGATCTCTAACCAGCACAACCATTATACAGACAATTCCACTTTGCCATTTTACAGATATTTCATCCATGGGAATCGGCATTCATGTATACGTGTGATTTTCGGGACTTTCACCCTAGACACACAGGCTAACTTAATTTAATGGAGTCCATCCCCTATTTTCTCCCAAACATCATACATTTACAATGTATCAAAGACATAGTCATATTCAATGACAAAGGATAAGAGATTAGTTTCAGCTCACTTAATCCTCATGCAATTTCTACAACAATTATAGTTATCCTCCACCGATAGCCCAAAGAAAATATTTCTAAATAGATATACAATCTCCAAGATAGATAAATTCTCCAAATTTTCATAAGTGAGTGGTAATACATATCCAACTCCACCATTTATATAAAACATTCATCCAATTTCATATTCCCAATACCAATTTCATTTATTTATACCACATAACTATTTGAGGCATTTTAGGTCAAAACTTCATTTTCTTTCAAAATCCATTCCAGGTATCAAAATCAACAAATTAATCACAACACTACCTCATATTTACTCCCATAACCATTTTTAGTACATACATTTGAAAACTTCTCTTTTGATTTTAAACCAAAACCCTAGGCTTGTTCAAAATCATCCCAAATCTCAATATTTTTTACACATCAACACGTAACTAAGTTAAAACTCATAAAAGAGTGTAGAAAGTCCCTACCTCAAGTTTAGAAGATGAACAAAGCAAGGAAGAAACTTCAAAGACGCCAAAACCAAGTTTCGTTTGGACCAAAATGAAACTCTTGAGACGTTCTACCTCTTTCCCAAAGACACTAAGGTAGAGAGACCAACAGATCTAAGTGAAAATGTAGAGAGAGAAAGAGAGAGTTTTAGAGAGAGAGGCTCTAGATCTAGGGTTTTAAGAGAAAAAAGGTGTGAAAAAGTGAAGGAGAAAGGTGTTGTTGCGAACTAATATACGCACAGTCCACTCGAGCGCAAGAAGTGACGCTCGAACGTCAGACACAATAAGTTGTTCCGCTCAAGTGCAAGAAGTCTTGCTCGAGCATAGAATACACACTCCCAGTAGTTTTGCAGACAACAGAGCAATGCTCGAGCTGAAACCGCTAGAGTGTAAAAAGCATCGCTCGAGCGTAGAATATACTCTCCTAGTAGTTTTGCAGACCAACAAAACTACTGCGAGTTCACAAGACTAGCTCAAGCGCAAGAAATGCCGCTCGAGTGGAGGAGTAAAATTCTGGGCAATAAAAGTTTGAAAACCAAGCAACTAACCTGCTTCAAACGCAACCATAACAATTCAATGGCCAAACTCAAGAAAGTGTGAGGGGAAAAAGACATGAACAACACTGTGACACCACGAAACTTGAGTTCAAGATACAAAAGAGTCGAGTTAAAATCGGGATCGCTATAATCTCCCCTTTTAAGGAATTTCGTCCTTGAAATTTTAAATCAAGTTTTAAAACCATGTTTAAACCGATCACAATAAAAATAATTAATCAATTCTGTCACCATGACCCATCATCCGATCACCCTTTCTCATCAACTCGATACACAAGTTCCAACATTGAAAGTACAATTTACATTTTTCCAAAGCATATACAATGTTTACATTAAATCCATGTTTCCAAAACACATACAACATATACAATGTTTCCATATTCTCAAAACATATATAATATTTTCTTATTTCATTAACATAATCCAAATTTCAATACATGCTCAAACATCAACAAATAAGCCCGGATATTTCTCAGGGACTTCCAACTCATGTTCCTAAGTTGCTTCCTCAACCCCGTGATATTTCCAGAATACTTTAACCAAGGGCATTGTCTTACATCGCAAGACTTGGTCCTGAGTGTCCAAGACTCTCACCAGTCTCTCCTCATACGAGGCATCCTCATCTACCTCTAAGTCGGTCCAATCCAACACGTGCGATGGATCTTGCTTATACTTCCGAAGCATGCTACTATGAAACACATCATGAACCCCAGAAAAGCTGTGGCAGCAAAGCCAAACAATAAGCTACCTCTCCAATCTGCTCAAAGATCTCAAAAGGCCCAATGAAACGAGAGAACAACTTCCCACTTTTTCCAAACCTCATTAAACCCCTTCTATCTTCAAGAAGACATGGTCTCCCACCTCAAAAGACAAGGGTCTCCTCCTATGGTCGACATAACTTTTCTAGTGACTCTAAGTAATAACCAACCTCTTACGGATAAGAGCAACTTTCTCAGTCATTTCCCGGACTAACTCTGGACCCAACATTGGTGCATCACCCACATCCACCAGCACACAGAGGATCTACACGGTCAACCATACAAGGCCTCAAACGGTGCCATGCCAATACTCGATTGGAAGCTATTTTCATAGGCAAATTCCACTAAGTGCAAGTGCCTTTCCCACGACCCCTTAAAGTCAAGAACACAACCTTGAAGCATATCCTCAAGAATCTGAATAGTACGCTCAGACTGCCCATCAGTTTGAGGATGATAAACAGTACTAAAAGTCAATCTCGTGCCCAAGACACTCTGTAGGCTCTACCATAATCGATCCGTGAAACGCAGATCTCTATCGGAGACAATCGTCACAAGGACCCCATGCAACCTCACTATGTCCCTAATATAAAGGTCGGCAAGGTAATCTATCGAGTCACTCATGCGTATAGGTATGAAGTGTGTCGACTTGGTCAACCAGTCAACTACCACCCAAATTACATCACTACCACATTGAGTCCTCGGAAGGCCTACAACAAAATCCATTGTGACATGTTCTCACTTCCACTTGGCTATAGGCAAGGGTTGCAACAAACCTGCTGGACTCTGATGTTCGGCCTACACTTGTTAACAAATAAGGCACCTCGACACAAACTCAGCCAGATCCTTCATCATCATCCTCTACCAAAACTGGCAACTAAGGTCGTGATACATCTTTGTGCCTCCCGGATGCACCGCAAGGCATGAATGGTGAAACTCTCAGAGTATTTTCTCTCGGCAAGACTCCAACACGAAGAGACGGTTAAAGTATCTAACACTCGAGTCGGAGTATACGTTCAAGCCTCTCTCTACCTTCCCACTGGAGAACTTCTCTCAAAGGGATTCTACCTCAAGGTCACCCTCTTGTGCTTCTATTTTCAATTCACAAGTGTAGGTTATACAACTACTGAAAACAAGGCTGCTGACTCACCAGACTCGCCAAGATGCAAGTCAAAGTCACCGCTAGCACCTAACATTTTCCATTTTCGAATGGCAATGAAAGCTACACTGCTAACAGATTTCCTACTCAATGCATCGACCACAACATTGGTTTTCCTCGAATGATAATCTTACTTAAAGTCATAATCCTCTATGAACTTCATTCATCTCCTCTGCCTCAGATTCAAGTCTTGCTGTGTAAACAGATATTTTAGACTCTTGTGATCAGAAAACACTTCGAACTTCTCACCGTACAGATAATGCCTCCAAATCTTTAAGGCAAAGATGACCGCCGCTAACTCTAGTCATGAGTATGGTGGTTCCTCTCATGTGTTTTCAACTGCAACGAACTATAGGCTACTATATTCCCCTCTTGCGTCAAAACACAACCCAAACCTTCCCGTGAGGCATTGTAATACACCGAATAGCCCAAACCCCTCTCTGGAATAATCAAAACTGGAGCAGTGGTAAGTCTAACATTAAGCTCTTGAAAAGATTTCTCACAGGTCTCACTCTACACAAATTTTATCTCTTTCCTTGTCAGTCTAGTCAATGGTGAGGCTAGGTTAGAGAAATCATTCACAAATCTACGATAATACCCGATCAACTCCAAGAAACTACGGATCTCAAAAGCATTCTTAGGTTGTCCCCAATCTTGCACTACTTCTATCTTGGATGAATCTATAGTCACCCCTTTCCCGGAAACCACATGGCTTAAGAACTTAACTTCTCTCAACCAGAATTCACACTTCCCAAACTTAGCATACAGTTTGTGGGCTCTAAGCAACTCAAGCATCGCACGCAAGTGCTCCTCGTGCTCCTCCTTAAAAGGTGAGTAAATCAAGATGTCATCTACAAAAATGACCAAAAAACAGTCTAGGAACTCATGGAAGATCTGGTTCGTGAAATCCATAAACACATCTGGCGCCTTGGTTAGCCCAAAGGGCATTACTAGGAACTCATAGTGGCCATACCGTGTACAGAATGTTGTCTTCTAGATATCCTTCTCCCTTACTCTCAACTGGTGATAACCTGATCTCAGATCTATCTTAGAGAAACAACATGACCCCTTCAATTGATCAAACAAATCATCTATACGAGGCATTGGGTACTTGTTCTTAACAGTTACCTAGTTCAACTTCCGGTAATCTATACAAAGCCGTAACGTACCATCTTTTTTTTTTTGGAAAACATAGCCGGTGCACCCCAAGGTGAAGTACTAGGGCAGATAATACCCTTATCTAATAATTCTTGGAGTTGAATTTTCAACTCACTCAACTCGGCAGGTGCAAATCTATACGGTATCATAGAAATTGGTGTCGTGCCAGGCACTAAATCAATAGAGAAGTCGATCTCTTGATGAGGTGGTAAACTAGTAAGATCTTCAAAAAAAATGTCTTGGTATTCACAAGCCACCATTGGCAACTCAACTCAGATTTCATCACACTCCATACTCAAGAAGTTGGCAAGAAGGTAACTAAGTTCACTCAACCCACACGGATCATACACTGGTGATAAGACTCTATCAACCCAGTCCCCTAAAAAATGAAAGCAAACACCACTCAAGGTACATACAATAACTCTCTGACGGTAGCAATCTATGATAGCCCAATAAGATGACAACTAGTCCATACCCAAAATAACATCAAAACTATACATGTCAATCAACACAAATGCAAAAGAAAGTCGGCGACCGGCAACCTCTATGTCACAACCCCGACACCCCTACTTCAAAACAATCTCATCACCAATAGATGACCCTACACAGAGAGGAGATGCTAACTGAGCCAACTCTAACCCCCAAAATGAAGCAAATGCAAACGAGATAAATGAATGGGATGCACCCGTATCAATCAACACATTAGCAATTAAATTATAAAACAAGAAGGTACCTTTCACTGCTGAAGGAGCTGGTACAAGATCTGGCGCGGTAACAACATACACACGCCTTGTAGGTCTCTACTCAACCTGCTCACCCCTCGGAGCATAAGTCTAATGCACTAACTGAGCCAAAAAGGCTCCCTGATTGTTCCTCGAGACCCATGCTGACTGGGCCGGCTGGTGGCTCTGTGTCTGCCTCGAACCAGACGCACCGGGTGTGCCACCCAACTGAGGGCAAAATCTCTTCATGTGCCCTGCTTGCCCACACTGGTAACAAGTGAGCGGCTGGCCTCTCCCCTGACTCTAGCTCTGAGAATGAGCCGAAGATGATGCAGACCGTTGCCTTCCTCCTTTCTGTAGGCAAGTTGGAGACTTGTGGCCTAACTAACCACACTTGAAACAAGTGACATCTCCCAGACCCCCTCTTCCAAAACCCGAACTCGGTACTGGAAAAGTGGACCTCAATTGAACTCCCTGGGAGTATTGTGGGTTAGAACCCCTCTGCCTCTTATTGTGTCCCCTTGAATATCCTGACTCCTTTTGGAGCCCCTCATTATCTCTTCCTCCATTTGCATTACGATCTCCAGATTAGCTGTCACCTTCACAAGGCGTCCATAGTCTCTAATCATTGACCCGACCACTTTGAACGTGAGTCCAATCCTCAATCTCTTCTTGAACTCTAAACAATGACGCTACTCAGTCGCCATGAGTTTTGGTGTAAACCTCGACAAACCAGTAAATGTGGCCTCAAGCTCGGCCACCGGAGTGTTCAACTGCACAAGCTTGGAGAACTGATCTTTCAACTTCTCTCGAACTGTGAGAGGCAAGAACTTATCTTGGAAAGTGCTAACAAAAGCCTCCTAGGTCACCCCAATGCGCCCACATGCATACTTTCACCACTAACCCGCATCTCCCTTCAGTTAGAAGGATGCCAAGGTCACTTTCAACTGGTCGTCCTCGATACCAAGCGTCTTGAATGTCATCACTATTTGTTCTAGCCATTAATCCGCCTTCAGTGGCTCCTTGGGATCACCAAAAAACTCAATCGGATTCGACCTGAAAAAGTCCCGCTTCAAGAAAGATGGCCCTGCCTCAGCTACTTGGGCCTGGACTTGATTCTCAGCTCTGAGAATGCCCATAGGCTCCCACAATGCTCCGGCCATTTCGCGGCCTAAGGCGCCCATGGCCTACCGACCCACTGGTTTAGCCACATTGGCCTAACTAACCCCTTCTTCTTGCACCAGAATATCATCCGGTAAAGGCACCTCATGACTCATGGGCCTACCACGCCTACCATCATAATGTCCACGCCCTGACATTCTAATGAAGGTAATACAAGAGATTAGCACATTTACAAATGTATTGCAGCTAATTCGCTCGCGTCCTAATGTAGTGGACAACAATAATTCACTCCATGTAAGTACGTAGTCACATGAACACATACTAATTTCCTTTCTAGATAATGATCGTCCCGTGGCGTTGCTAGAGTTCCAATTAGAAACAGCAATAATCAAGTGCTCTTCTAATAGGACTTCTAGAACTCGTAAACCCAATCAATATCTTAGGAACTAAATCTCATACCCATATAATCACATAAGCATGTCATCACATAGTACACCGTACATACTAATGTCTCTATTAAGCGAGACAAACCCATTGTGGTAATAACCACTTCCCATGTACCCAAAGTATTCAAACCCAGTATGCTCTAATACCAAGTTATAACATCCCAAAAAAATGTCATAAATCCATTCAAGACCATATGTAAATAGCAATATGAATTAGACGATAATGCTCTTTCACCCTGGATATACAGGCCAACTTAATTCAACGGAGTCCATCATCTTGCTTCTCCCAAACATCATACATTTACAATGTATCAAAGATATAGTCATATTCAATGACAGAGGATAAGAGATTAGTTTCAGTTCACCTAATCCTCATGCAATTTCTACAACAATCATACCTATCCTTCACCGATAGCCCAAAGCAGATATTTTTAAACAGATATACAATCTCTAAGACAGATAAATTATCTAAATTTTTATACGTGAGTGGTAATACATATCTAACTCCACCATTTATATAAACATCCATCCAATTTTATATTCTCAATATCAATTTCATTTATTTATACCACATAACTATTTGAGGCATTTTAGGGCAAAACTCCATTTTCTTCCAAAATCCATCCTGGTTATCAAAATCAACAAATTAATCATAATACAACCTCACATTTACTCTCATAACCATTTTTAATACATATATTTGAAAACCCCTCTTTGGATTTTAAACCAAAACCCTAGCTTTGTTCAAAATCATCTCAAATCCCAATATTATTTACACATTAACATATAACTAAGTTAAAACTCATAGAAGGATGTAGAAAGTCCCTACCTCAAGTTTAGAAAACGAGCAAAGCAAGGAAGAAACTTCAAAAATGCCGAAACCAAGTTTCGTTCGGACCAAAGTGAAGTTCCTGAGACGCTCTACCTTTTTTTCCAAAGACACTAGGGTAGAGAAACCAACGGATCTAAGTGAAAATGTAGAGAGAGAGAGAGAGAGAGAGAGAGAGGCTCTAGATCTAGGGTTTTTAGAGAAAAATGTGTGAAAAAGTAAAGGAGAAAGGTGCTTCTGCGAACTGATATACGCATAGTCCGCTCGAGCACAAGAAGTCTCTCTTGAGCACAGAATACACACTCTCAATAGTTTTGCAAACAGCAGACCAACGCTCGAGCGCAAGAAAGGCCACTTGAGTGTAGAATACACTCTCCCAGTAGTTTTACAGACCTGCAAAAGTACTGAGAGTTTACAAAACCGCTTGAGCGCAAGAAGTGCCGCTCCAGCGGAGGAGTAAAATTCTGAGCAACAAAAGTTTGAAAACCAAGCACCCAACCTGCTTCAAACGTAATCATAACAATCCAATAGCCAAACTCAAGGAACTGTGAGGGGAAAAAGACATGAACAACACTGTGACACTGCGAAACCCGGGTCCAAGATACAAAAGGGTCGAGCTGAAATCGGAATCGCTATATCTCATACGGTAATTGCAGAAGTTGTTTCTTTGATTATGTAGTAGACCTAAGATCATTAACACACTATGTTTATAACAAATTATTTTCTTTAACATACAATAGTAACACACTATTTTCTAGAAATGAATTTTATTATTATTATTATTTATTGAACAAAAATTTACAAGGAAAGGGGTGTCTGTAGACTGGCGGATTGCTAGAGTATTGTTTGCACCATGAAGGCCTGAAAACTAGACTTTTTTCTTAGTTTCAAGTATACTCTAAGTAATTTGTCCTCTTTTATTCTCTTTTAAGGCCTTTATATAGGCACTTTGTGCACTTCAAATTCGGACTTCAACCTAATCTGTAAATATAAATATTTTATATATTATATTTTATTGTTGCTAGAAGACAAACAAAAGACAAACAAACATGTGATCTAGTCACATGGTAATCACTATTATTTATGAACAACAGACACCTGATGTTACAGTCATATGGAGGTGTAGCCCATGATTTTTCCAAACTGCCCTTGGTTTTGTTAATCCAATGCATTCTCCAGATTCTATATCCCATCATCACCCATGACATCATCATATTCTTTAAACATCTCATTACATCCTTCTAGATCTTGCTCTATCAGATTTTTTTTTTCAAAAATTTACATCATTTTTTCAAATAAATGTCCCTGAATCTACCTATTCCAAATAATCATATATTGATTCATAAGGCAATCTTAGAACAATTATTTTTTTCCACCAATGATGGTGTTATTACAAAGGTGGTCCTTTCATAATGAACTAATTTGAACCCAACCCCTGCTAATTCTGTAGTTTCGTGAGATATTATGAAAAACCCTCTTGCCTTTGCTTTTGTTGGATCAATTAGTAAAGGTTTGTCCCAATCTTTGAACTAATCGCATTTGTAGGGGATTACGTCATTCTTATATTTTAATTTTATCAGATAATGAGTTGTATTTAGACGTTCATCCTTTACCTCTATTTACGCAGTTGTAAATGTGATGGGTGCCATGTTTGAATATTCATTATAGACTTCATAAATTATCTTGAACATGAATTGTTGAATTTGGTGAGCTGAGAGAACATGATACTCAGTGAGTGAGATAGAACGTCGAATGTATTGACTATTCTCAATTTCCACATTTGAACCAGAAGATCTTTCGGACGGATAACCTCATTTGGATCGAATGAAACCTATAATTGTACAAAGTTATTTACCCATTGAAGTAGCACCACTGAGTTTCTAGATAGGTGACGCTTTATACATACCATTTCAGAAATAACTTAATGAAAATACATCTTATTTTATCGTGGATGTCATGAGGGAGTTAAAGAAACAAATATAATACTTCTAATCATAAAAAAGTTTTGGCAACTAATGGGTTGTCGTAATGAGCTTATTCACAAAACAACTATTCCCTGTTGCTTGTGTTTTTCTGATAATTTCAGCGTTATCTTGTGTCACCAAGTTCAGCACTTTTTGAGTCTCTGTTAGGAGTGTTTCCTTCTCTGGCGGTATAAGTCTTGTAGATGTGGATGCCATCTGCAAGTTATCGAGTTAGAGTATCTACTAAACTATTTCTGTTACCATTAATATGTTCTATATCAATGGTAAATTGTTTTAACCAGAGTTGCCATACTAAAAGTCTCCCTTGCGCTTGCATGTTAAATAAATTCTTATTTATGAAACCTAGTAGTCCTTTTCAACCAGTTCTTATTAAAAACGGTTTTGGTGCCAAAAATATTAAAAACTTTTCTATTTCTTTTATTATGGCCAATAATTCTTGTTAATCTTGTGGTTAGATTTTGATGATATCTAAAACATTATGAGATAAATTGTGATTTTTTTAATATACATTTTTTTTACAATCATTTGACACAAAATATGAAAATAAAATTTGTCATTTTGATATAAATTGCACAGATTTAAAAATAACTAAATTTATTGTGCATCTTTTGAATATTTTAAATTAATAAAATAAAAAAAAAACAATTCAAATTCTTTCCATATCTTTTCTTATTCATTTCCTTCCTTTGATTGATTTGAAGTGGTCCTTGACAAGAATGATGCAAGTCCAAAAGGCTACTGAATTTAAATGGAAGAAAAATATATAGAAGGAAAGAGGAGCCTACCTAGAATCCCTTTGAAATGGCTAATTTTTTCTATGGCTATAAAAGAAGTTTTGTGGAGAAAAGAAAAGACATAGAAGTGATGAAAAAATTTGGGTGATATTCAAGAATTCTCAAAACATTGTGTGGTGCATTTTCACTGAGTTATAATTTATTTTGAGAGCAAATTTATTGAGAATTTGAGCTTTCATTGTAAAAAGGTTTTGTATCCCTTATTTTTTTTTTTCTTGTAAAAGAGAGAAATAATTTTTGTGAGCAGTTTTTGACAAAATCACTTGGATTAGGTGTGACTAGCACCAAATTCACAACTAGTTGATTGGAGTGATCGAGGTTGATCAATTATTAAGGTTCACTAGCACTTGTGAAGCTAGGAGTATAACTATTATTTGACGAATAGTGAAGAAATCTCAAGGAGGATCTTGAGGAGTGGACACAGGCTTGGTTTGAGCCGAGCTACTATAAATTCTATGTTTGCTTTCTCTTTGCTTCGCTTTATTTAATTTTATTAGTCTTATTCATATTGCTTCATATTTTTTATTTATTTCTCATTTGGATTAAATTTCAATTTATTACTCTCATCTTTATTACTTCATATTTTTATTTGTTTATTATTTGGGTTTTTTTTTTTTTAATTTAACAATTCATTTAGAAACCCAATTCACCCCATCTTGGGTTGCTTTCTAGATAACAATTCTCTTTCCATGATGGTATACTTACATTAAGCTTAATTAAAACTTCTACTACAATACCTACATAGCTGATTATTTTTCTTTATTTTTAATACGACACTCCAAAGATTGTTACTTGCATCTGTTTCTAGCACTAGCTTATCATTTTCATTACGAAGAGTTAGGGTAGGCAAATCTTTACACTTTTCTTTTAAAAAATTTACTAAAGAAGAGTCGATTGAGTTTCAAGTCCAACTCTCATCCTTTTTCAGTTTCTTTTATAAAGGTTTCCTTATTTTGGTAAAGTCTTTTATCAAATCTGAGGCATAAGTTAAACATCCTAAAAAAATTTCTAATTGTTTTCTATCCATGATTTTACCAGGAAATTTATTACTCTTTTCAAGAATATGACTTTGCATTTTTGTTGATCCTGTCTTGATTTCAAGTCCTAAAAGTTCTATTTCATTTTGTATACTAGGGATGGCAATGGGGGTTAATGGGGTGGATATTAATTCTCCATCCCCATTCTCCTATAATTATTTTTCCCCATTTCCCATTCCCCATTCTCCATGGATACTACCCTCCTCATCTCCTAATGGGTTTGGATATTCCCCAACCCAATTGACTCCCCGTTTTGTTTTTGTTTTTGTTTTTTTTTTTTTTTTTAAGGTTCACAACTTTCTTTTTTTTTTTTTTTTTTTGGATAAGATTCACAACCAAAACTAAATATACATTCCAGTTTCATTTTTTTATTTTTTATTTTTTTTAAGGTTCACAATTTCTTCTTTTTTTTTTTTTTTGGTAAGATTCACAACTAGAGCTAAATATACATTCAATTTTTTAAATTTTTTTTGGGGTAAGATTCACAACCAAAACTAAATATACATTCAATCTTTTTTTTTTTTTTTTAAAGATTCACAACTAAAGCTAAATATACATTCATATATATATATATATATATATTGGGTAAGATTTTTAACCAAAACTAAATATACATTCAATCTTTTTTTTTTTTTTTTTAAGGTTCACAACCATTTTTTTTTTTTAAACATTCACAACCAAAGCTAAATATATATTCAATCTTATTTTATTTTATTTGGCTTAACAACAAAATCAAATACACATTAATTAATATTTTCACATTATTCTTGTCAAATTTTATGTATATCTAGAATTTTTAAAATTTATTTCGAAAAATTCAATCTTAACCAAAGCTAAATATACATTCAATTTTTTTTTATTTATTTATTTTTTTAAAATTCACAACCAAAGCTAAATATACATTCAATCTTATTTTATTTTATTTGACTCAACAACAAAATCAAATACACATTAATTAACATTGTCACATTATTATTGTCAAATTTATGTATATCTAGAATTTTTTTAATTTATTTAGAAAAATTCTATTCCTACAAAAAAAAAATTACATCTTTTTTTTTTATTTTTTTTAATTTTATGTATCTCCTTCTCTCTAATAATTGATCTTCGATAATCTGAAGGTGAGTTATTGCTCTCGTTTTCATCTTCTTCTTTTTCTTTTTCTTTTTTAAATTTTTATTTGCATTTATAGAATGAATTTTCTTGTTTCAATATTTCCTGCAATTTTTTTATCTGATTTTTTTCTGATTTGATGGTAACCTTAGATTGAATTTTTCAATTTTCATCTTAACTACTGATCACCTTAATTGAAATTTTGTTCAATTTTGTCTTAAATTTTCATGTTCTGGTTATGATTAATTGCACGTTTTTGATCGACAGTCACAATCTTGCCACCGCTAGATTGTCGTCATCGCAAATCGCCATTGTTGTAGTGAGAGGATGAGAGAGAGTGAGAATTAGAACTCTAATTGTGAATAGAGTAAGGATGGCAATGGATAACCTACCATGTGGGTATCCATGGAGACCCAACCCAAATACTTGGATTTCCCTTTTTTTCTTGTTCGTTAGGTAGGGTAAGTGATGTTTTTTAAATCTCAACTGGGGATGGGTACCCACTAATTTTTCCATATTTTTTTTTTGGGATACATCAAAAAATAATTTCTCCATATGTTTTCACTACTCTGTTGACAATTAGAGTTCTAATTCTCACTCTCTCTCATCCTCTCACTACAACAATGATGATTTGCGATGACGACAATCTAGCGGTGACAAGATTGTGACTATCGATCAAAAATGCGCAATTAATCATAACCAAAACATGAAAATTAAAGACAAAAATGTGTAAAATTTTAATTAAGGTGATTGCTAGTTAAGATGAAAATTGGGAAATTCAATCTTAGGCTACCATCAAATGAGAGAGAAATCCAATAAAACAATTGCAGGAGATATTAAAACAAGAAAATTCATTCTATAAATGCAAATAAAAAATTTTAAAAAGAAGAAGAAGAAGAAGAAGATGGAAACGAGAGCAATAACTCACCTCAGATTATCGAAGATCAATTAATAGAGAGGAGAAGGAGATACATAAAATAAAAATAAAAATAAAAAAGAAGATGAATTTTTTTTGTAAGAATAGAATTTTTCTAAATAAATTTAAAAAATTCTAGATATGCATAAAATTTGACAAGCATAATGTGACAATGTTAATTAATGTGTATTTTATTTTGTTGTTGAGCCAAATAAAATAAAATAAGATTGAATGTATATTTAGCTTTGGTTGTGAATCTTAAAAATTAAAAAAAAAATGGTTGTGAACCTTAAAAAACAAAAAAAAAAAGAGATTGAATGTATATTTAAATTTGGTTGTGAATCTTAAAAAAAAAAAAATTGGTTGTGAACCTTAAATAAATAAATAAAAGAAAAAAGATTGAATGTATATTTTGTTTTGGTTGTGAATCTTTAAAAAAAAAAAAAAATGGTTTTTAACCTGAATAAATAAATAAATAAATAAAAGAAAAAAAAAACTGAATGTATATTTAGCTTTGGTTGTGAATCTTTAAAATAAAAAAATAAAAAAAAAAAATTTGCTTGTGAACCTGAAAATAATAAATAAATAAATAAAAGAAAAAACATTGAATGTATATTTAGTTTTGGTTGTGAATCTTAAAAAAATAAAAAAATAAATAAATAAAATAAAATAAAAATTTGGTTGTGAACCTGAATAAATAAATAAATAAATAAAAGAAAAAAAATTGAATGTATATTTAGTTTTGGTTGTGAATCTTTAAAAAACACAAAACACAAAACAAAACAAACATATGGGAAAATTAGTGGGTATCCATTCCCGACCCATCCCCTATGAATATTTAAAGAATATCACTTACCCTACCCAATGGATAAGAAAAAAGGGAGAAAACCCATGTCTTTGGGTTGGGTCTCCATGGATACCCACAGGGTAGGTTATCCATTGCCATAATGTATATACACACATTTCTTTTCACCTAACACTATTCCATGTTCTTCACATTTTTCTATTATTATTTTGATATCTATTTATATTGTTCTATGGATCTAGAAAAAATTAAAGTATCATCTATATATACAAGAAAAACATTATTTAGTTCCTTAAAGATGTTATCTGTCCTTCTTTGAAATATTTGAGGTGCATTTTTTAATGCAAATGTCATTACAAGCCATTCATAATATCCTTGTGGTACACTAAAGACTATTAGTGGTATACTTATTTTATCCATTTTAATTTGACGATATCCACTTTTACAATCTATTTTGGAGACAAGAAGCACCTTGTATTCTATTAAAAAGGACTTGTTTATTTGAAATAAAATAACCATCCATTTTGGTATTACCATTCAATTTTTTGTAATTTTTTACCATTCTAACTTTCCCTCGTTTAATTTCGGCATGGTTTTTTACCATAAATGTTAGACTGTTATGTGGACTTTTACTATATCTAATCAAACCTTTTCATTTGAGATCTTCTATCTCTTTTCTGAATTCCTCTATATCATTATAAGTATATACCATTTATTTTACTCTAATTATTTTATTAGGGTCCTGTAGCTTGACTTTTCATGCTCTTTTCGGATACGACTAGCCATACATTTCAAACTCCCATGGTTCTAAATCTAATCTCACAAGTACAATGTGAAATAGATAAACACCAAAGAGTCCAAATCTGACAAATCTTTTGAAAAATCGATTTTGAATCAAAATGCCAAAAACAGACTTCTTTGCCAGATACAGAGTCGCCACCTAAATATTTTTAGAAAATTTAGGAAACCTATGACTCGTGTCAATCGCCACGTGTCTGTCATTACCAAGTTTATCTCGGCTCAGAAACTTAGGTACAGGAGGGGAAGGTCATGAATTGAGCACCTCACTCACCCGATCAAAGACCAGCCTCTACTAATCATGATGTGAATCTTATTTACATTATATGCTCTTGTTCCGGTTATTATAGTAATGTGCACACAAGTATAGACTAATTTGCAAGAATTGGAATATTTGATCTCATGTTTGTTTTGAAAATTATTTCGAATATGTACCACTTGAAAAAGTGATCGTATATGTACATTACCCAAATTATTCCAAGTAAAGCAATTAGCCTTCATCCACAGGCATTCAAGCAATTATAGCAATTAAGAACTTAGCCTCCTGACAAGCATGCTAAACATGGCAACAATCACATTCGTGCAATATGCTACAGCACAAAAGTGCTCACCTAGTACTCCAAGGCAAGCCAAAAAAAAAAAAACAAAAGAGTTTGAAAACATGCATGCTCCTAACTAATGCAACATGACTAATGCAACACATGCGATATGGAACTAATAGGCCCGGCTACTAATTATTGCATGTGAGGCAATTTGATAGCATGCAGTTTAAGCATCTTTTCAAAGAAGTATCTAAATGACAATGCATTGTTAGAATGATGAATTGATTCTTGATGCATGCAAGACAAGTGGATGCAAACATGGAGTATGCTAAAAGGAAAGTGATGTTCTAAACTAACCATCATAAGCAATTAAATAAAGAGGAGAAAGATGTGGAGTTGGAAGACGTACAATTATTACAAGTTTGCCCTCGCGCAGAAGGGTCCAAATAAATGCCCTAGCTAAGCTAATTACCTAATTAACTAACTATTACAAACCAAATTAACAAACTAACTATGCTAGCTAATTATTACAACACCACAATTAATTAACTATTCTAGCTAATTAACTAATTATTACAACAACAAAATTTAATTAACTATTCTAGCTAATTAAAATAAGTACAATGCAAAACTAACTAATTAGTTACAAACCCATTACTTAAAGTACAACACTAATATTATTACAACATCACTTCACAGATCCCGAGGATCGTGGTAGGGCTTATGCATGGATGTGGATTTCCACCCGATAATGCTCTCTGTTTTGCTACTGAAATGCCTTTGTTGCACAGTTGGAAAAATAAACTATTTTTCACCTTAGCTTCTACTCTGCTCTACTAGAAAAAAGGGACTGCCTGCCTGGAAAAAGTGGCCGGCAAGCCACTAATAGTGGGTTGCTGTTCAGAAAAAGTGGCCGGCAGTAGCCTGTTGGCCAATGGTGCTGGTTCTTTCCTGTAGCAATAGAGGACAAACAGAGCACAAGCCAGAGTATTCTCATGGGATGTTTGTCTACCTTGTCTTTCCTTATCATTAAATAGGTCAAAGGAGGGGTCGACTTAATTCGCAAATCATCAATCGACACAATTTCATTTCATGATGACTTATGAATTGAGGGACACAATTCAATAAATGCACAATTTAAAGACTCTCAAAACTCTCTCCTTATCATGGACTGATCAAGGGAAGTGGTTGAATTGACTCTTGAACCGTTTACATCACTAACTAGCATGAAACGACTCAAGACTTAATGAGTTCAATTAACGTCCGATTGAACCCAAGTTGATTTTATCTTGCATCACTTTTAGTCTCAATTTTATTACTTCATTTTAATTACCATCCATTCCTTAGTTCATTAAGTCCAAAAATGAGTTTTAAAGCCTCTAATGGAAATGAGTACCAAATCAAGTGTTGTTTTAAACATAAGAGAAGTGTCATGCCGTTGGTTATGAACCCCCAAAGGGATTAAACCATTAAGCACAACAACCACAATCTCAAGCTTAAACAAACAACTAGTTTGAAACAACTTTCCAAACAAAGAAAAAGCCAAGAAATGAGGGAGGTTGTAGAGGTGATTAGAGATTAATACAAGTATGAAAAGTAAGAAATAAACACTGTCAACTCAAATAGGTTGGTGCCTAATGCCTAAAATACCAAGCCTATGAGGACTATTACACTACAAGCATGCTATACAAAGCTCAAATGTAATGAATAACTAAAAACAATCTGAAAATAGTTCAAAAAAGTGCTAGAATGAAGACAAAAAATAGCTAAAATAATAAGCTAAAATATTGAGGAATTAATACTAGCACACAAGCACAGGGAGGGGAGGCTACCCTCTCCATTTTTTGGACTTTAAAACATGATTTTTGCCTCTAAAAAACCTCTGAAAATCAATGGTAAAAAGCTCAAAAAAAAGGTGATGAGAAGGTGGGAAACACAAGGGCGAAGGCCTTAGAAGCAAGGTTCAAAGAAGGGTTGTCAACCCTCCACCTTTAATGGCCTTAAACGACAAGTTTCATCCCAAAAAGATAGGTAATAAATAACTCAAAAACAGCAACAACAAAAAAAAGATAGAAAACAAGTAGTGTAGAGATGGTACAAAAGGACTAGAAGGTATACCTCTTGAAGAGGAATGCTTCTTTGAGTTACAAACCACCAATTTCACTCTCAAGTGCCTCAAGAGCTCAAATTCAAGCTCAAATCACCTCAATAAGAAGCTCTCTAGGTTTGGTTTAGAGTGTTTAGGCAAAGGCTATGCAAGTTGCAATAGAAAGAGAGAATTGTAGAGAGGAATTTTTCAAAATTTTCTTTTCAAAAATATTTTCTCACTCCTAAATTTTTCTAACCTTTAAACCAAGAGGGGGGGTCCTCTATATATAGAAAACCATGTGTCTATCTCGGAAATATCTGTATAGGAACAACTGGTGCAGTGTGGGAACAGCCGGCAACAAATATCTTCAAAAAAACTGACTTTTTACACAAGTGGCTGGTAGGCCACTAAAAGTGGGTTGCCGGCCACTACTAGTGGGCGATAGACCATTAGTGGCCGACAGGCAAAAATTTACTTCCAGGCCTGGCTTCAAACGGGCATATCTCTCTCATCCGGACTCGGTTTAAATTGAAGCCTTGGAAATCTACTTTCCAATGGTGGCAAACTCACATCTAAATTCTAAGTATGTAAAGAGATATGCCTATTTTAGTGAAAGCTGCTCATTTCTGTCCTAACAGATCGATGCCAACTTCTTTGCTAACTAGTTTTCTTTCTTCCCCTCCTATTTTCTTTAACTCCAAACCTCTAAATAAGATGTTTTAAAGATTTTTTTAAAGAGTTCATCTCTCTTTCATTTATTTCCACTTTGTCCTTGCTCGGTTTACCGAAAAGTGTAGTATTTTCAACGAAATGCAAACCTCGGAACATCGTAAAAATATTTGGAAAAATATTGTGAAAAATAGGGTTTTAAGGTCTAAAATAGTTTTAGTCAAAAATGGTTTGTAAGGTTGGGGTTTAGAAGCTCTTCTTATTGAATAAATTGAGCGATTATATAGTATAATTTTCATCATCGAGTGATCAACCTGAGACGCCCAACTCTTAAGGGCTGTCAAAAATAGGGTGTCTATAGTTGCCCCTATTTGACAGAGCTCGAAGTCATGAAATGACGTGAGTGAATGTCAAAACCCGAAGACGACCCATTTTGATAAGGCCGCAAGACTTGGGCAAACAAACAAAATCCAAATGTAGTTGGTTGAACCCGAGGGTTGCCTACGTATCCCTTTGCAAGGAATCAAACCAGCGTAGTTTAGGGGCAGAATACAGAAGATACATAATGTAACGAAATCATGCAAATGATATGTAGTGCAATGCAATAATATAGTCAAACCATAAGTAGTGTTTACCATACAAATACCATAAAGGGATGGAGATGCAAATCAAACTATGTTTTACATAGAAAAGAAGTGGGCACAACCAAACGACGCCTAACACAGGCTAAGTGCCTACATCCTCAATACTGGCCTTAGCGCAACATGGATGCTTACACATAACAGAACCATGTTTCAACGTAAAAGGGGTGCGAACACATGCAGAACTATGTTTTCGTAGAAAGAGAAAGAGTACAAGTAATTGGGTAGATGAAATAAGTAAGGAATGATCTGCTAAGGAAAGATAATGATCCTAAATGCTGAATGTAACAAGACAAAGTACGATGCAATGGATGCAGTGAATAATGGACGCGGGCCAAACCGCATCTTACCTAGAAAAGGTATGGACACAAAACAAATCACGTCTAACACAAAAAGGTGTTGACACCCTCAATACTGGCCTCAGCGCAGCATGGGTACTTATACATGACAGAACTATGTTTTAACGAAAGAAATATATGAGCACATGCCAAACTAAGCTTAACATGGAAAGGATACGGGTGATAAAATGGATAATACAATGGATGCAATGGATAACCTAGTAGATGAATAGGGTGACATTCTGCAACCACGCTGGAATCGTGAGAGGAGGAAGAACATATTCCAAACACGCGGAAATCGTGTGACGAAGAGAACACCCTAACTATACTGAAATCGTAAGAAGAGGAAGAATAAATCCCAAACACGTTGAAATTGTATAAGGAAAAGAACTCTCTGACCACGCTGAAATCGTGTGAAGAGGAAGAATAAATCCCAAACACACTGAAATCGTGTGAGGAAAGGAACACTCTAACTACACTGAAATCATGAGAAGAGAAAAGCAAATTCCAAACACACTGAAATCGTGTGCGGAAAAGAACACTCTAACTACGTTGAAATCATGAGAAGAGGAAGAACAAATACCAAACACGTTGAAATCATGTGAGAAAAGAAACACTCTAACCACGCTGAAATCGTGAGAAGATGAAGAATAAATCCCAAACACGCTGAAATCGTGTGAGGAAGAGAACACTCTAACCACACTGAAATCGTGAGAAGAGGAAGAATAAATACCAAACAAGCTGAAATCATGTGAGGAAAGGAACACTCTAACCACGCTGAAATCGTGAGAAGATAAAGAACTAATCCCAAATACGCTGAAATCGTGTGAGGAAAGGAACACTCTAACCATGCTGAAATCATGAGAAGAGGAAGCATAAATCGCAAACACGCTGAAATCGTGTGAGAAAAAAAACACTCTAACCACACTGAAATCATGAGAATAGGAAAAGCAAATCCCAAACACACTGAAATTGTATGAGGAAAAGAACATTCTAACCATGCTAAAATTGTGAGAAGAGGTCCTGTGATGATGCGATGGATGCAAAGAGTATGATGAGATTGTGCGATAGATGCACAGAGGTGATGAGATTGTGCAATAGATGCACAAGAAATGCAGCAAACAAACAAAGCGGCATTTTAGAAAGTACCTCATGGGGTGAGTGGCGATGAACCGCCCTACTCTGATGGGAATCTCCCTATTGTGTTCCTCGAACTCTTACCTTCAACTCATAGGTCAAAGGTCCTAAAATGCTGACAAGGGGTAACATCTGCATGTAGAAGCGACGGATGCCGTTTTTTTTCCTGATCATATTTACAACTTTTCTCATTCTCCAATGGGTTGACAGACTAGGTTGGTGCAGTATCCAGAATTGAGGTGCATACATGTTACCTCAACCTATGGGGCTGCCATACAGATTTCAAGCCAAGGATACACCCCTAGGTATTCAAACCAGACTTTAGCCTCAGAAATTTCGAACATTTGTGTTCTAGGCATTGCTATTCGAATTCTAGTTTCTACCATCGCAGTTGGTCTCCTAGGAACTCATTGCAAACATAGCCAAGATGCCTCTGATAGGGAATGGTGTTCAGGAAGAGCACTTTGCTCGCCATTCTGACTTGAAGCAGGCTTGAGCGTGAGGTCAAGGTACATTCATACTTTAGAGAAATGACAAGGCCTGAGAAGGTGCATCTGAAATGCAATCTCAGAAATTATTGAAGTTGAAACAAACTCAAATGCTCCAATTTTTTCTCTTTTCTTTTGCTTTTGCGTAGCTTCAGATAGGTCCTTGTTCTAATGCTCTCTCTTTTGACCGGGGTAGGACCCTGCAGTTTATGAAAGAAAGAACCCTGTTTTGCACACCATGTTGGGAATGACACAGCACACTGAGAACAAAACGATTTATTTTTCAAATTAAAACCGAGAATGAATTCTTAACCTGGCATTGAGCCTACGACTAACCATAGTACACCACGGCTCAACAAAGGAAAAACAAAGTAAAACAATCTAAACATGTCTATTTATACTCACAACGACTCAAAACAAGAATGAGACAAACAAAAACAACAAACACAACACTTGGATGTTTACCACCAGTGGGAGAGCTCTCAGTTCACGAGGAGCCCATTGCTTCTCCAGGTATTGCTTTCCACCCTTTCTCATTTGTGATTCTCACATCACTTTGGCACTCAATCTCTATTTTCTTTGAAAAGCCCTCTTCCTCACTTTTTCTCTCAGCGTACATCTCTCTATTCTTTAATCTCTCTCTCTTTTTCTTTTTTCTTTTTTTTGTTATCCCTTCCCAGGTGTGGTTGATGGATAAGCTGAAAGTTGTGGACCTGATGAGGAAGGTCAAATATCCTGCTTCATTTCTAGTTCGTGCTTCACACTTGGCTTGATATCTCACTGCTTGGAGGATGAGAGAGCTTTCGGCCCTTACTACTAGCTTCAGTTATGCCCTTTTTGGTGAGTGCATTGATAATGGGAAAAAGACAGAAAAGCTGACTCAATTGTGCCCCTAATTAATCATTTTGACCATTTTTTTTTCTTTGTTTTTGGCTCTCTGCTAAAATAATTTTGACCGACATGAGAGTTAGATTAATATGCTAGTTCGCCTTTCTACTTTGAAATCATGTAAGTCAAGTTGTGAGCATTGAAAATTTTCCTTTATTGGGTCCAAGAAATGGTCCAGTTTTGGAAAAATGGAATAATTTTCGAGAGAATTAGTCAACGTCACTAAAAAAATCTCGAAACTATTTGCAAATGGCCACTACCCGACCAACGAGGAATTAACTCTTGAGATGCACAACCTCAGATCTGAACTTGATTTGTCTTGTAGCTGAATCTTCTAATGGAATAGGAAAATCAATTTTGAACGAAGATGAGGACGAAAATGAGCCAATGCACATGGATAAAAGCTAAGTTTGAATATGGATAAGCCAACCAACATAGATGAGACAAGTAGGTTGAAAATGGTTAGGGCCGAACTTTAGGATAAAGTTGCCTACGTATCTCAAAGATGGGAATCAGGTCGTACGTAGTTCTGGGGTTAAGGTACAATCGGGTGTTAACACTCTCCTTTTGCGCTCTAACTTTTGCCAAAGCCGCCCTTCTGGGTTTTCAACCTTGCGAGCTTATTTTTCCTTTTCATTTTTTCTTTGTTTTCATTTTTTCTTCTCTTTCTTTTTTCATTTTTCTTCATTTCCATTTTTTTCATTTTTGTTCTTTTTCTTTGTTTTTTTCTTTTTCTTTTTCTTGCTCTAACTTTTGCCTAGGTCGCCCTTCCGGGTTTTCGGCCCAACGAGCCTCTCAAGGATAGAAAAGTTTAACTTGTCTATGTTGATTGATTATGAGATCTCTAGGCCATCTGAATCCACGAGAATGGCTGTTATTCCTAACTAAATAGTCTTGATGATGTAAGAGCTCATCCAATTAGGTATGAATTTACCCCTAGTGTTGTAAATAGGAACTCGATTGTCCTTCAGTAATAAATTTTCTTCTCCCCAAATTCTTGGATTTGGATTTCTTACCGATCTCCATTGGCTTGAGAAATGACCTAGTTTTGACTCTTTGAGCATATCTGACCTTTTTTACCCCTAGTTCAAGGGTTGTTTCTCATCCAGCTATGCAATCTTCCTTTAATGACATCTGACCTTCTTGCCCTTAGTTCAAGAGCTGCTTCCAATCCGACCATGCAAACCTCATATTTTGGTTGATCGTTGAACATTCTGAATCAAAGTTTGAAAGCAAAGGGGTTGAGTCTTCAGGCCGAGAGTAATCCTATGTTGTACAATCTCAAGACTAATTCCAGGCAAGTCTTCATGGGACCACGCAAAAATATTTTTGAAATCTTTTAATAAAGCGACTAGTCGCTCGTGCTTTTCTGAAGATAACATAGAACCAATTTGGATCAAGCCATGATCCTTCTCAATACTCATATTAACAAGAATAATCTCCTTCATTATGGGTTTAGCATGCCTCTCTTTCTCTCAATTGATCAAATTTTGCAAAGCCCAAGGAATTCCTTCTTCTTTGTATTCACCACAGTTTTGGAAATAGTTTTGAAAAACTTTGGTCAATGCAATGATTTAAAGTCACAGTAGAAATAGGTGAAAATAACTGCAATTCATTCAGATCTGCTGGCTCAACTAGCCCCATGATAGAAACAGACACAAAAGAAAGAGTGAAAAGACAAACAAAAACAAACAATGAAGTGATGTCTAAGTTAACACCTCCAAAATCACCAACCTCCGACACAACAAGACTGACTCGATACAACAAGACTGACTCAATACAACACAACAAGACTGACTCAATACCCAAGTCTGAAAGTACAATAAACATCATTTTTAGAGCGCTAAAACAGTGCGCGCCATCCACCACATTTGGAGCAAAATGAGCACCATCAGCAGGTGGTTCATCCCCAATCGCATAGTCACATTATCCCTCAAGTTCATTAATCTAGCACCGATAGACTTTGTAAGACCCGGTAGAGTGATGACTTTATTATCAATCAAATCTTAAACTTCATGGCCAAGACGAAAGCAATTGTCAGTGTCATGGCCGGCTTGTTGATGGAAGGCACAGTACTTGACAGTTTTATACCTGGCTGGAAGGGGATTAGAGAGAGGCAGAGGGTGAAGGGGTTTGAGATAGCCTTGTCCTATGAGAATTTTGAGAGCTTTGGATAAGGTCATATAAAGGGAATTGAAGGTGCGGTTACCAATCCTAACAGGATTAACAAAAGGGTCAGCAGGTGTTGACTCGGTTTGATGATCTTTTACGAGTGTAGGATTGGAGCTGAAATGGATATTTCTGGTACAACATCCTTTTTCCCGGATTCCCCTTGATTCAGAATGCTCTCAACCTGAGCAACAAAAGTGTCATCCACTGTTTTTGCAACAACTGCAAGCACTTGCTGTTTGTTCAGCCCTTTGACCTTCAAAGCCTCAATAGCCCACTAAAGATGTTTATAGGGATCAATGCTTGCCCTGACCTTCTTCCTGCCACTTGTTTCAGCTTTTCCAAGAGATTGGGTGGCTATATCGAAGCGAGGCCCATTCATTGTTGACATGTGATCACCCAGACTTGAAACGGCTTTGGGTTGGCCTTTTTCAAATGCAGCTTGCCACAAGATTGGGGAGCCTTTTGGTGTAAAATTTCTGGCATGTGATATGGTCGATGAGGGAGCTAAAATCCCAAAGGCTAAATCTGCCACAATTCTCTGCAAATCTTCAATCATGCTCATTAGCTCAGAAGTAGTGGATTCATGGATTTGAGATGATTGGGGTTCAAATGCATCCATCATACACAAGCTCGTACTTTCTGGAATGAACACCTTGGGCTTAGGTAAATGGGCTAGGGTAAATGAACAACTTAGTCTGTACTTTCCGTGATCTGTACTATTCCCATTACATCTCTGCTGGTATTGTCATATGCTCGGATCACCTAGGCTGTAGGTACGAAATCTGCTGGTCTCAGGCCAATAGCATAAGCCATGCGACAAGGACAGACGTTGATTGCGGACTCGATGACAACCAATACCACTGGTACCCACTTTTCTCGACACTCCACTAATATGTATAAAGGCTTGTTGTGTGTAGAGCCTTTCGGCGGTAGTTCCTTGTCTGAGAAGGTTAGAGTTGGCACATTGCCTTCTAGGAAGACTAATCCTACCAGTTGTTTCGGGTTAGTGTCGATGGACAACTTAGCTTTATCCATCTTCGATAGTATAGCTTGTCTGTGCATTTGCGAAGCCATAAGCAGACCCCAGATAGATATATCAGCTTGAATCTTCTTCAATTGTTTCAACACAGCCTCTTCTTCCAACTATTTTTCTTTCTGCTTCTCGACTCCCTTATCCTTCCCAAAGGCCTCGGGTTGGTCTAGATGCGGTGGTTTGAAATATTAGTCACTTCTCATCATATGGTCGACCTCTTCCACATACCAAGTGTTGTCAGGAAGGTTTCCACCCTAATCCTTATCAGTATGAGTCAGGTGTAGGTTGTCGTCATTCCACCAGATTCCTTCGGCAGCCGACAAGTATTTGTCCGGTTCCGTTCGGATTACCTTCTCATCACAAATCTTCCCAGTAGGGTATTAAGCTTTTCCAGCTTTCCAGTTGTTTTCACCCATTTCTTGCTCAAAACGCTTCAGTGCGGCTTCTTGCTCTATAAGTACAGTACTAACAACGCCCAGTTCCTGAGCCAATTGTTCTGCACCGGTGTTTTTCAACAGTTTACTCTTTCCATCGGCCATTCTAGCCATTGCAGTGGTTCCCGCTTTATGCTTTTCCAGCTTCAATTCAGTTCCCTCATCTCTATCGGGTTCATCACTTAGCCACCCATAATTGTCTATCGACCCGTTCAGATCAAACCAATCAATATGCACGTCCCCTCGATCTTCTTCATCAGAGAATTGAAAATTGTCTATGTCCTCCTCTAGGTCAGCCAGATCATTTAATCCCTGACTTGGGCTATCCTCTCGAACTACACTAACCTCTATCTCAGCCGGCAACACCACTTCTGGCTCAGCTTGATTGATTGGCACAATATAGCAGTACGGGTTGTACACCCCTTCAGAGAAGTCCTCAGAGCCCTCGGGCAATGGACTGACATTTTCCACCAAGGCTGACCTCCCTTCATTTACCAGTGTTACCACCACAGGTTCAGGTTGGAGTGTAGTTGTGTTCATCATGCACAAGTCCGTGCTCTCAGGGATGAACAATGTCAGTTTAGGTAGGTGGGAAGGGGTGATATATACACTGGGGTCATAAAGGATGGCTAGTGTGTAGATGAGGTTTTTATGCCGGGGTGAACGAACTTGATTATGTGGTGGGAGAGGATTTGTAGTGACATTGGGTTTCTAGGCAGGTGTTATCACCTTATTGTCGATGAGATCTTGAATCTCATGACGCAACCAATAGCATTAATCAATGTCATGACCACGCTGCTTGTGAAAAGTACAGTATTTGGCCGAGTTGTGTTTCGGAGGGAGAGAATCGGGTAGAGGGTGAGACTCTAGTGGCTTAAGATGCCCCTTTTTGATCATGACCCCTAGGGCTTTGGATAAAGACATGTAGAGTGGGGTAAAGACCCTTTGAGATCGGGCCTGGCTGGTTGAGGTTTGTGGAGTTGTGTTGGATATACTTGCCAAAAGGTTGGCAGTCTTGGGTATGGTGGTGACCATGCTCACATCCGAAGGCCATGCAGAGGTGCTACCACTCGTGTTTGCATTGGAACTGCGTGTAAAAGGCCTCTTGGGCTGTTCCTTCTTATCGGCGATCAACCCTTGTTTCATCGCATCTTCAATCTGCACCCTTATCTCATAGAGCTTAGCAAATGTAAACAATGACAAGACTATTATCTTTGATAATAATCTCCTTTGCAGATTGTGGACCACCATTCTGATTTGATCCTTCTCGAATGGCCTGATAGTCATCATCGAGGCCTTACCCTCCATCAGGTCACAAAGTCTGAGAAGCCCTCCTTTGGCTCTTGTCGGGTCACTTCAAGATCACGGGTTGTGACCTCAATCTGGGTATTATAGGAGTACTGCGCGATGAAGTCCTCAACCATTTCCTCTTGGCTCCATTTCACAGAGTCTTCCAACTTAGGATACCAGATGGTTGCTATACCCGACAGGGTCCGGCTAAAAAGTAACAGCTTTTGAAGTTTAGTGAGGCCCATTGGCCGCAGAATATTTGAGAATAACCACAAATGGATCATGGGATCCCCGGAGCCATCAAATCGATCTATGTGTGGCATCTTTAATCTATCCGGCAGAGTTACTGTAGAGTTTGTGTATCCATTCTCGATGTCAGGGATTGAGTTCATGCCCTGTGCCCGCTTGAAAAGCTTTTCTAGCTTGTTAACTTTCAATATAGTAGGGTCAACCTCAAATTCAAATTGCGCCTCAGTTTGGTACACTAGTGCCTTAGAGGTTTGCGGTAGGATCGGATCTACCGGAATGCCCAGATTCTCTTGGACATTGACAATGACTCCGGGTACTGGAATGCCTGCAGAAGGTGCATGGGAAGTAGAAGCTGCTGCTTGTTGTGGTTGCTGCTGCTACAACCTATTTATCACTTCCGCTTGGTGGGCTGTGACTTCTGCTTGGCGGGCAGCATCTAGCTGCATGGTTTCAATGGTTTGCTGGAGATGACGGAGCATGTCTTCCATGCCTACCAGGGGATGTTGGGCCATCAGAACTGGTGAATAATTTCTTACTGGAGTGGAAGTAGAAGATTAAGCCTGACTGGGCATGGGCAAAGTAAAAGGTGACTGCTGGACTGGTGAGTTATGCCTAACCCTCCTCTGTCTTGTAACCGGTGGGAGTGAAGCAAACACTGGCTGTCCCCTAACAAGATTCTCAGATCTGTAAAGTCTCCTTGCACGGGTCCAGAGTGCTTGAGGGTAACAGAATTGTCTGAAGTAATTGTGACAAACTACCTTGCAAAAGAAATAAAGTAAAAGAAAGCAATAATCAGAAACTGCACAGCACCTCGGCTCAGATACTAACGACACAGTTGCAATGATATGCTATAGAACTGCACTCAACACTGATTTCTGCTCCCAAAAAATGATACCCAAACTTGCAACTGATACATACATTCCTGTAGAGTTTCACTCTAAAAGCACATACCAATTAAGTGAGAGCTAAAACACCCATATGATGGGGTAGGGTTACCCAGTCCTAGTTTTGTCAGGAGCTAGGGTTAACTATTCAAGCAAAGTGGTTTCACACAATCCTGCATTCGGGTGAGCAACATGTCCTAGCTTGGAACAGTCTCTATGGCTTTCGAAATGCAACTAGGCTGATTGGTCAAAAAAAGGGTACCTCAACAAGACTACCTAATATATCTCTCACACCTAACACCGAGAAGTGAAAGGAGGATCAAACGGTACAGCGGTAACCCAGATCCAAGGGTTGTGTTCCTATCATGGCAGAGCCCGCAACTGGTCAGCCTTTTGGCAAGCTTTTCCAAGTAAACCTCTAGCAAACCGTTCAAGAATAGTAGATGGAAAACACAATGACTTAGGCGCACCAATGCATTTGCAAATGAAAAGAAACACATAAGTGTAGATAAAATGTCATATCATGAGTTCGAGTCAAGTTCTCTAAATCTCCAATAGAGTCACCAGAAACTGTAGCTCGACTTTTCTCGTGCCCCTTTTAGGAAGTTTGAAAAGAAACCCTACAGTTCGGACTCCCGCAGTTCTGAATCTAATCTCACAAGTGCAACGTGAAATTAATAAACACCAAAGAGTTCAAACCCAGCAAATCATTTGAAAAATCAATTTTGAATCAAATTGTCAAAAATGGACTGCTTTGCCAAATACAGAGTCGACACCTAAATATTTTCTTTTTGAAGAAATTTAGGAAACCCAAGACTCGTGCCAAAGGCCACATGTCCATCATCACCAAAGTTGTCTCGACTCTGGAACTTGGGTACGAGAGGGGAATGTCATGGATTGAGCACCCCCGCTCGCCCGATCAAAGATCATCCTCTACTAATCATGATACGATGTTTTATAAACATTATGTGCTCTTGTTCTAGTTATTAAGCTAGCTTTACTATGTAATGCGCACAAGCAAGTATAGACTAATTTGCTCAAGTTGGAACAATTCAACTTCATGTTTGTTTTGGCAAAAATGGTTTGAATTTGCCACCTCAAGTGGGCTTAAAGTTTGCGAATTTGCACCAAACATAGTGGGTTTAAAAACTATGAATTTGCCACTAGACATAGTAGGCTTAAAACGTACATTCGTTGAATCGTTCCAATTCAAACAAGCAGCCTTCATCCGCAGGCATTCAAGCAGTTTTAACAAGTAAGCATTTAGCCTCATGGCAAGCATGCTAGACATAGCAATCATTCACACTCATGCAAGTATGCTAAAGCATAAAACTCACCTAGTACTCCAAGCTAAGAAGATATGAGTTAGAAAAATACGCATGTTTCCTAACTGTACAAGATGTCTAATGCAACACATGCAAAGAATGCAATCAATAGGCTCGGCTACTAATATGGTATATGATTCAATTTAAATAGCATGCGGTCGAAGCACGTATTCAACAAAGTAATTGAAACGACAATGTAGTTAGAATGATTAAACGAGCCTCGATATATGCGAGACGAGATGAATGGATGCAAGTATAAGGTATACTAATTGAAAAATATGTCCATAATCTAACCATTAAAAGTGGATAAATGAAAGGGAGAAAGACGTGGGGTTGGAAGACATGCATATTATTATATTACACTCTCGGGAAGGAGAGTCCGAATGAATAAAGCAAAACTAACTAGCAACTAATTAGGGCTAAGCTAATTAAGCTAATTAGACTAATTATTACCACAATTGAATGAATTAATTAGTAAGCTAACTAATTAAGTAATTACAAAGCAATTGCAACTAATAATTTAATTAAGTAACTAGACTAAACAAATTACTGCTTCGCCTCGGGAAATAAAAGATATGAATGTGCATGCTCGGTTTCCGCCCAAAAAGACCTCCGTTTTTGCTCTTGGAAGCCTCAGTTTGCACAGTTGAACATTTCTAGAACCATTCTGCTCCACCTTACCAATTCTCTGCTGATATTTGCATCAATGGCCAGTCGACTACTGGAAAAGACTGCCGGCCAGGTGCCGGCCATCTACCGACCACCTACTAGCCATGGATGGTGGCCTACCGGCCACTGATGCACTGTTTCACCTGCTGCAACAGAGGACAAACAGAGCAAAAGGAAGACATTCTCACAGGTTGTTTGCATAGCTCACCCCTCCTTTTCATGAACAAATCCAAGGAAATGTGAACTTAAGCCATAAACCACCAATTCAAGCAATTTCATTGCATGGTGGCCTGTGACTCAAGTGATGCAAGTTCAATAAATGCAAAATGAGACACAAACCTCCTCCATTTCATGAAAGATCAAAGGAAGAAGTTGACCTTGGAGAATTGGATCATTTCATCACTAACAAGTATGAAATGGTCCAAGTTCTATGTGTTCAATTAACGTCTGATTGAACACATCAAAAACACAACCAAATTCTTATCTTGGCTCATTTTTAGTTCCAAGTTTTAATTACCCATTCTAACTTTACCAACCATTCCTTAATCCAATTAAGTCCAAAAGGTGAATGAAGGTCCTCTAAAGGGAAGGAAGTGTCAAACAAAGGGTAGTTTAAGGCATGAGAGAAGTTTCATGCCGTTGGTAATGAACCCTCAAAAGAGGATTAAACCATTAAGCATGGACCTCAATCTCAAGCTTAAAGAATTCCAAGTTTGAAACAACCCTTAAAGAAAATTAAAAAGTCAAGAAATGAGGGAGGTTGCAGAGCTTATAAGTGCTGAAATGAAGCGTAAAATGGCACCAAAGCATGCAATCAACTCAAACAAGAGGTGTCTAATGGCCTAAAACACCATTCTTGTGAGGACCTTTACACTATAACCATGCAAAACAAGACTCAACTGACCCAAACAGCCCAAAACAAAGCTAAAGTAGTCTAAAACAAAGGCAAAAACTTGCTGGAATATAGCTACAAAAAGCTAGAAAATCATGTTAACATATTGAATTAACTAGGCTAGCAAACAAGACACAAGAAGGGAAGGCTAACCCCTCCAATTTTGGACTTCAAAACATGTTTTTTGCCACTGAAAATACTCTAAAATTCAGTGGTTAAAATCTCAAAAAAGATTGGTTTGAAAGTGGAAAACAAAGGTGCAAAAGCCTTAGAAGCATTGAATAAACAAGGATGAGAACCCCCTAACCTTAAATGGCTTAAAACACTAATTTCAGCCCATTAGAACATAGATTTTTACAGGTCAAAAATGGCCCAAAAACAGTGAGAAAAGATAGAAAAACAATTGTAATAAAACAAGTTAAAAGACAAGTGTTATACCTCTTAAAGCCAAGCACAACTTTAGGCACAAATACAAGTCAAAATCACCTTCAAGAGCTTCAACAAGACCTTAAGGGTCCTCAGCTCAAAGGTGATCAATTTTGGTTAAGGATGTGTACGCAAAAGAGTGATATAACTAGGCAAGTGTGCATAAAATTACAAGAGAGAGAAATCTGGAGAGAGAAAAAAAATTGAGTTTGAAATCTTCTAACCTCAAAACATGAGAGAGGGGGTCCCTATATATAGAAAACATGAATTCTATACAAGGAAATCCAGCCTTCCACGTGTGGACAGATGCAAGCATCTATGTAAACAGCTGGCACAACTAGCATAAAATATCTGTAGAAAACACTGGTGGCCGGCAAGGCATCATTGATGGCCAGCAAAGCACATCAATGGCCGGCAGACAAGAAGTGTTGGCCAGCAGCCTCCATGGATGGCCGGCAGGCCACGAAAGATTATAGGCTGGAAAAACCAAGGCATGGTCCAAAAATGAGACAAAATGGATGTAGGGTTTGAAAGGCTCAAAGCTGTGGCGTTCCGTTAAGGACTTCGAGTGCTTGGTGAGCAAACAGACTTGTCTCGGATGTACCTGCAAGAACATCCAAGTCTTGAAGGGCCGTCAAAAATGGGGTGTCTACAATTCCAAAAACTCATTTTTAGGAGAAATTTTCAATATTTCAACATAACTGAACAATATATTCAGTCTCACAACCTTTCTTAAGAACCCATTTGAAAACCCCTTTTTCTATATTGTCAAAGTCAAAACCCTAAATCAGAACCCATAACTCTCAATCAGTATTTCCTTTTAAAGAGCAAATAACAAGGCCAAGAATCATACAAGAATTGAAGAAATCCCTACCTTAAGATTAGAAGAAGAAGAGAACAAGTGTTGAAGTTTGGCGAAGCCAAAAATGAAATCTTCTCTGATTAGATAAATCTCCTCTATGAGCTCTATGTTTTACTCTAAAGAACTATGGTAGTAAAATTAATAGATTAGGGTGTATGAGAGGGTTTAGACAATAACTAGAGAGAGAAAGTGAGTGAAGAAATTAGGTTTTGAGATGTTTTAGAGAGAGAGAGAGAGAGAGTAAAAAGTGATAGAAAATGACATTTCCCCGATCTGATATACGCACAGATCACTCAAGTAACCAAATCACCGCTCGAGTGTCAGGCACAAGAAAGTGACACCGCTCGAGCGACCAAACATGGCTCTAGCGCACAATGACCCCCTCCTAGAAGTTTTGCAGACTATAGAACACTACTCGAGTAAAGATCACTTGGCTCTCAATAGTTTTGCAGATTGCAAAAGTACTGAGAGAACCCAAAGACCACTCGAGCGAAGGAAACACGGCTCGAGCGAACCTAAAGAAAAACAAGCATGAACTCCTTTGAAAAATTAAATACCGACCTGTTCACTACACAACCAACAACTCTAAATAACCAACTCAACAACAACAAGACAAAAATGAGTATATACAATGATAAAGAGTATCGGGTCCCGGATTCAAGAACGTGGAAGGGTCGGGTCGAACCCAAGCTGTTATATTGCAAGTCTTTCGTTCTTTAGGACAATTATTTTTTCTAAAAAATCTTCTTCTTTTGTTTAATTATAGGGGTTTTTTTTTATATCTTTCTCTTTTTTGTTTATTAAAAATTTTTCTTTTATAATTTTTTATTTTTTTTATTGTATGTTTTTCGTCTTGAGAGCCCATATCCCTATGAATTGGATGTTTGACAACAATATAAATATTGTTTTTTCGTTTTTTTTGTTTGTTTCATTTTCATGTATTCTTATTCCATCCATTCTCTTAGATATCTAATTCTATGGCTTAATGCGTTGCTTGTAGCATCTCCTAATTCTATTAACCATTTTTCATATTTGTCTTTATTAACATTTATAGGATATGGTAATTTATGCAAAAAAACATAGTTACATGAATTTTATTTCTACCTATTTGATAGTAGTAATATGAGTATTCACATATATAATTTTCTATATATTCTATATTACATAGCTTTCTGACCCATTCTCTTTTTCTTTTATCCTCATCCCACTATTTTCCTACGAATTCATCTTCAATATATATTTTACAAATAGGTTTAACATACCTTTTGAGGTAGGTTCTACTGATAATTTTTCTTTATCAGTTTCTCTCAAGTTGTCATACCAACTTACCACTATACCCGTGAAGCTATGTTCAATATAATTTAGAAAACTCTGCGCGCTTCAACTGCTGCTATAGATATTTAGAACATGGTGCATACCTCTCTTCCATTATTTTATTATCCCACTTGTATTTGTAGCACAATCAATATCTAATAAATATCTTGTATTACTTATTAGTTTTAGTGGTCCTTCTCTTAAAAATATATCCTTTCTAGGGGTAAATGTTGTATAATTGGGGGTTTTCCTAGCAAATGATCTTCTATTTAGATAACTGTATCTATAGACATAATTTCTAGTGTTATCTTCCAATTGTTGCCTAGTAAATTTTTTAAAATCTGGATGATTTGGATTACGCGGGGTGGACAAGCTACTTCCTTCTTGTTTTACTATTGCCATATCCACATCATTAACATTATTAGTTCTTCGAACCCTTCTAAAATAGTATCTTCTTTTTCTTTTTCTAAAAACTTCAAAGTTTTTTAGGACATTATTATTTTCTTTTCCTTTTTCTACGTCACTATTTCCCATTATTTGTTCTAAATCAAGGAAAATGTGTTCCATTTCTCCCAAGCTAATTAATCCTAATTTGTTTATAGATATCTTCTTCTAATTCTATTATCTCATTATTTATTTCTTCTATTATTTCTTCATCTACCATATCTAATTGTTCACACCACAACAAAAAAGAATTTTTACGACACGCAATGCACGCCGTAAAAGCCCTTCTACGACGTGCAATGCACGTCATATTATGACCAATCATGAAAAGTTATTCACTTTTAACGACATGCTTTGTACGCCGTTTAAAACTATTTAACGGCAGATTTTATGCGCCATTGTTACTTTTTCTATGACATGCTATAGTACGCCGTTAAAAACTATTTAACGACAGATTTTGTGCGTCGTTGTTACTTTTTCTATCACTACTTTTGCACTCCGTTAATTGTTGAGACAAATAACGATACTGATTGCGCGTTGTAAAATATGTAATACGACTTATTATGTTTGCCATAGAATATACAGCTTTTTTTATTTTTAAATTCAGCAAGTTCTATTAGACCAATTTTGTACAATCTAACAAATATTACAAACAAGCATCACAAAACATCAAACAACCACCAAAATATTGTTTGAAACATCAAAAAGAAACTATATCCATAAATTATAAACATTCAACAATTGTCTATACATTCCAAACATTCGAAAACTATACCCTTAAATTCTAAATTGTACAAAAAGTTTAAACCATCCAAAACTATGCATATCTAACTTTCTAAACATATCGACAACTATTAAGAAATTATCTAAAACTACCAACAACAGTTCCTATAGCAGTTGCAACTGCAACTATAGTAAATCCACTTGCTTCTATCACAGGGACGGAGGTGCCCAATGTATGTGTTAAGACACCTAAACCCCAATAGCTAGAGCAACTAACCCTGTAGCATTTCTTGTCTGCATGACAAAGGAAACTTCACATAAATACAAAAACCAATGACTCAGGGATAAAAATATATCTTGAGGTATTAAGAAATGATCAAAAAAATTTAAAATATCAACAAAACATTTCCAAAATTAATAAGATAATTTAATGGCCCCATAAAAACAATGTCACAATGAAAAATTAACAAATGACTTAAATGTATGTAATAATACTGATATGACAACTCACCAATAGGTCTAAGTTCAGATTAGATGCAAAGGATTAATAGAGTATTCTCTGCAAACTATTCCCATTGGAAGACAAATTCTCCATGACCTGAGATCAAAGTTCAAGAAATAACCACTAAACCTCAAATGCAAATCAACAACAACTACACAATCATTGCATTTGCCTCACAAAGGTTATAAAATTCATCCCCGCAGACCACACGAGCATGCTCATTGATCCCATAAATTACAAAATTTCATAAACATGATAAATTTCTTATTCTTTTTTTTGGGTTTAAAACACTTTTATTTTCTTTTTTCTCCTCTTTTTTGATGTACTCAAGTATTTATGTGTAAGTATATATACATTTGCGCTTTATAGTTCTTGAGTAATATTTATTTTATGACACATATGAGACCAAGTAAAAGGAAATCTAAAATATTTTTTTCGGTGAAATTAATGAAGTATAGAAATGGTAATCCAAGTGTAAAACTTGTCTAAGTACTAAAAAAATTCATACTTGAACTAGCATGTCAAAAATCCATATTGAACAAGACTTCTTTTTTGTTGATCTCCTTCCGTTTCAAATTTTCTCTTTCTACCTTCCTAAACAAAAAATTTCAACAATAATATCACCCAGTTAACTACATGAACAATTTGATAAGATAATGGAGGAAAGGGTATTTATTCATATGATGGAGGTAAGACTTTAAATATGTCTACTAGGATTACATATCATGTAAGCTAGTAAGGTAAAAGCAAATTTATTCTTATTAAGAGCTCAACTTTTTAAAATTACTGCAAAAAACATCAAATCGCTATTTATGGCTTGATGCATACAAATTTCATTCGGTAAGGAACAGAATATTGTTCACCATTTTTCTGACAATAGAAAAAAAATCTCAACTTTCAATAAGCCTCAACACAGCTTCCATCTATTTTGCATCACATAGTTTGCAAAATTTTGGGGGAAAAAGAAAATCCTCAACCTTACCTAAATAAATTTATGAAACTACTGAAGTAAAACAAGAATCAAAAGGAATTTGGAATTCTAAAGATGGTGAACCTAATTCTAAATAAATTTATGAAACTACTGAAGTAAAACAAGAATCAACATAGCAGTGCAGTCTTGTTCTGAATCTAATTCTAAAGATACTCAACAACTGTACAAAGAGAAATCAAAATACCAAACCAATTAAACAACTAAATATAGACAGAAAAAGAACATAAATATGTACATCTATACTATACTAAATAAAAGGAGAAAATTTGGTGTATCATTTCGAAGTTTCCAAACATTTATCCCATATTCATTCATATTGAAAAAAATTTATTGCACATACTCCCAATGAAACACCCTGTATTTTCCTTTTTTTAACAGCAACAAAAAGAATATAATTTCCAGCTGACAAAATTCTTGTTTAAATTACTACCAGTCTACAACAACTATATCAACTCAGCCTAAAGAGAGCATGAGACTGAGTTATGACTTACAAATATTATTTTGAGGAGGATTATAGCTGACAACAATAATTATGCTGGTTATGGTCGAGTTAGACATGGACTTGAAGACAATGGTTAACCTCAATCAGCTCACATTTCATAGTAAACAAATTTATGAACAAAAACTCAAACTCCATCATTGACCAAACAATGATTACACCAAATAGCAAAATTGTGCTGGATCTAATGTAATTCATTAATATACAACATATTTTCCCTCAAGCTTTTCCTGTCCTTTCTTTTCATCGTTATTACGAACATCATACATTACATTAAACTACGTACCAATTAGTGAGGCTCGAAACACCCACTTTACTTTGGGTGTAGCATTTATGTACCAATTGGGCTACAAGACACATGGTGCCCTCTAGTTATATCAATTTGTGTGCAACTGTGAGTTGCAAATGATAAAGGTCATGCAATCAGGGGAAAGAAAATAAAAACCAATGTAAGAAGAACATAAGATTGTTCAAAAAGTAAAGAATGCGTCTTGCAAACAAAGATCAATTTCTACATGATTGTAGAGTTATAAAGACAGCATTAAAACTGAAGCAGTAAACTGAAAAAAGATTCCAGATTCACTCATACGCACTAGAAATAAGGGACCCAAATTCAGATATAGACTTTCAAAGAAGACAGATAGAAAGAGTAGATTTCCTACGCACAAAAGACAACTTTCAGCTCCAATTCTTCTATTTTGCCTAAAATTTCAACACACTGAAAATTCATCAACAAATGAACCAAATATAAAACAATTAAAGATAATGACCAAAAATTAAAATTGGTTGATCTCTCATAACCTTTACATATCATTGGTCTTATAACATATTTATTTTGTTTAAGTTTGATCTCTTACAACCTTTACACATCATTAGCCTTATAACATGTTTATTTTGTTTAATTTTTTGGTTGATTCCCTACTCTTCCTGTTTTATATAAATCTCACCCACCAAAAAAGAAAAAATCATGTGGTGTAGTTGGATTGCAGTTGGCGAGGAAAGGAGAAGGGGTTGCCCAGACTGGGCAAAGGAAGGGTAGAAGTCCTCGATCAATTTTTTTATATCAGTGGAATATTTTTTTTTTTTTTTTTTGAGAGCTCAATTGAGCACATGACATAATCTAAGCCATTGAATGAATAAAACGATGATGTAGTGCAATCCTGTTAACTGTACTCATCATCAAGTTTATACCTAAAACAGCTAAAAGCCAACAAAAAATAATAATAACAATAATAATAAATAGAAAAACACAACAATATACAATTAAGGCACTCTATTGGCACCCTTTCTCTTGTAGCATCTCTAACGCAATTGTTATAGCTGCTACCATTATTATAATTGGGCAAAGAGAGCATTAGTTCATCTGCTATTTGAGCTGCCAAATTTAACATGACACATACAAATATAATTTTTTATAAATAAAAAGGGAAAAAAACTATCATCATTTCACCCATTTCAGCATCGTTGGGAAACTTTGCAACTTTTAGAACTGTAAGGTGTCAAAATTTGACTTTGACACCATTTTGGCAATTCTAAGTTTTAACACCTTTCATGCTCTTGGATAAGGTGCAAAAACAGCAACAACAGGACTTCTCACTGCATGCTTGCCCTTAACCTCATTCCAACTTAAATACCCATAGTTTACTATAGAATCATTTTGTATTTTGACATCTCCAACTCCAGCATCAGCCTCTACTGTCATGCTGAACTTGGCGATGCTGTATTTTCCGTCAAAGGCTAGCGTTAGCGGCTCCACAACAACTTTCATGCCTGATGGAGCATTCACCATAGCACAGTAGACCGAGGAACTATTCACTATCCCTTTTAAAGGAGCAACTAGTATTGTTAGTGTTGTTGAGGAGGATCATAAAAGATGGGTAGTTAAGATCAAGACTAGCTTCATCACAACTGAAATTTGATCTCTTGGTGATGATCTTGATCTGTTGGTTTGTGTAGTTCATCCACACAAGTAATTGATATAGTCTTGAGCCTCCAAGTCATAAACAAGTCCTGGGCCTATGGCTTTTACAGGATCTATGTGCCCTGACCCATAATCAAGAGGAGTCCCGGCTACTCCAGTGGTCATATCGATGATTGTACCGTTCGCGTTGTCGATCACGTAAGCCGTGGTCCCAGCTAAATATATATACTAATGTTCTTTTCTTTGTTCTTTTTTAATCTTTGAAGAACCTACTAATCAACTAGACAACATCTGGAACACATAATCTTCAAATTTCTCTCCTCAGTTTCCTCAGAAAACAAGATATATATATATATATATATATATATATATATATATATATATATATTTACAAACTTCAATTAAACAATGGAAGTAAACAAGAATTACAAGTCCAAAAACAATTCAATGGAATCTACAAATGGGTTTTCCCATATCAGATAGTTACATAATTATATATGAAAAACTAAGATCAATACAATAAGAAAATGATGTTGAGAGAACTTGATGGGTTTGTGAAAAAGAAATTAAATGGAAAAAGGGGAGAATATTTTGAGGGTTTGATGAGAGGAGAGAAACCCAAAGAATTGGACTGATAAGGAGATGAAAGAGAAGGGAATCATTGTAATTGATTGTGAGAATTAAGAAAAAGACATGAGAGATAGTCCAAGAAATTACCAGATTTAGAGGAGTGTGGTTGTTAAGTAGAAGAAGTCTTGGGTGCTCCGCTTGGCTGTCCATAGCAAAACTGGTTTGTTGTTGCCTTCTAGAATACAGAGAGAGAGTAGAAATTCCAAGTTGCTTTTAATATATTCTGCAACTTCTCATTCATTTTGCTCTCTAGACTATCATCATCCATGTCATAACATGTAGAAATTCATTAGTTGGAAAGGTACTTAAACTACTGAAGTGTTTGATTGAAAAAAAAAAAAAAGCAACAGAGTACTCAAATAAAGAAACATATACATACCCATTTTCCTATTTCACTTGCATAGAATACCTCTGCTGCTCCACTCTTTGAAAATGCGACGCCAAATGAATCATATCAACCGTGTGCCTGTGTTCATGAGAAAGACAACTTTTAAGATCGTAGGTAGGATCGTAAGTAGGATCATTAATTTTGTGATTTTTCACCTTACGATCCTACCTAGGATCCTGATTTTAACAACCTCGAGTATGAGTCCAACTAAGATGTTAAATTACTCTAACAAATACTGAAATAGGATTAAGAATTTAATCTTAAAAGCAAAGTAAATCACAAATATAAAACCCATGGCAATACTTCTCCACCCATCCACATAACAATACTCAAAACATAGTTCTTACCTGCCACTCAAAAACAACACCAGCCAGTGCAGTTTTAAGTAGCAAAATTCTAACATATGCTTCAAAACCCTGAAATCAAGTACATACAAATAAAGGTCACTTCAATTTAGCTCATATCTCTATGGTGATATATTGTTGCTTCATCTATTGGATTAGTAGCAACTAACAAATGAAAGTGAACAATTAATTTGCAAGACCTATTACTGAAGAAAATATCTTGTAGAACTATTAAGCAAATGCAAGGCCTTGAGAAGCTAAAAAGTCCATCACAAATACTGTAGGCATGCTCTAAGTAAATTTCTTTTGAAGTACTGTATCTTCTTTCATTATTTTTTTCACAGAAGGATTGGGCAATTAATGATCATCATGCAATGATGTACAGATTCTTTCCTTTTTTGGTGAGCATGCCTCTTCCTAATATCTTCAAAGAAAAAAATAGAAAAAAAAATCAAAGAACTTCATGGTGACATCATGACAAGTGAGTCAAAGAAGTTCAAAACAGAGAGAGAGCTGTAATGAAAGAGAAAGTTGTGATGAAACGGAAAGTTGCATTACATGTATAAAACTAGGATTGTTGGATGGTAAACTAGAAGAGAATGATAATATAACTTCAACTTCAGCAAGTAATGAAAGAAAACATGCAAGGAATGTGATGATGTTTAATAGTAACAAAAACTTCCCTTCAAATTCTCAACTTGAGTTTTTATACATTTATCTTCTAAATGCCCACAATATCTGACCATCTAGATTGCAAAATTTTAACGGCATCTGCAACCGGCGTGGATTCCGACTGAATCAACTCCAACGGAACCATATCTTCACCCGACACTCCACCCAGATGGGCTTTCATGTCGCTGAACCTTTCACGAAGTTCTTCAACAGCCCTCGACTGCGAATGAACAACGGCAGGGCTCGACAACACTTCTCCCCCAAAACTAAGCTTTTGTTGCTGAGCAAGGTTCATCTCTTAGATCTCGGAACAGAGACAACCCATATCTTCGAACTGAACCCCAATCGAAGCCCTAGGGCTCATACCCAAAACAATCTCAAAGGCAGAAGACTAATTCTTACCCCCATTTCGCTTCGTGATGTCCATCAATGTTAACAAATCCCTCTCCATCAGTAAATCTTTCACGATGTGCGAACTCCCCTTAGGCGAACGAGAACCTTCAGTCACTAACCCATCAACCATCGTAGCTAAATCGCGTAAATTAGATGTGAGATCAGCCATTATCAATGGAATGTTGAATGAGAAAACCCTAGAAATTGAGGCAGTTTCTAGAGAGAAGGCAGACTCTCTCACTCTCTAACCCATCTTTTTCCGAACCTTCAATCTCTCCTTTCACACCCGCTTTCTTCCCAATACACACCTTTTTTTTTTTTTTTTGGCCCCCAAATTTCATTTTGACGCTCTTTTTTTTTATCATACAATTCATGACATGTATTGTGCATCGTAAAAAGGTAATATTTTTAACGGTAGACAATGTGTGTGTCGTAAAAATTACAATACTTTTAATGGGGGGCGTTGTGTGCGCCGTGAAACGTATTCACTACTCACGACTGGCGTATGTGCGTCATGTATAATTGATATATTAACGGCACGTCATATACACGTCGTAGAAAGTTTTTATTATTTACAGTGTGCATTACAAGCTTGAAAAAAATTATTGTTATTACCATTCACGGCCTACGCAACAGACACACTGGGGTTAGAAAAGTATTTACGACGTACAAAAACAGCAAGTCGTAAAAGTGAGAAACTACGGCGTGCATTTATTATATGCCGTTGATGTGGTGCCGAAAAAAGTTAGTTTTGTTGTAGTGTCAACTATTTCTAATATTATTTTGTATTTTATTTCATTATCATTTTCCTTTTCAACTGTTTCATCTAACTGTTTTAGACAATAAGTACTAACTCCATTATCTTTTTGATTTGTAGGTAAAACTAATTCAAAGGATTCCTCCGGATTATTTCCTTTATATGGATAGGGAAATTGATCTAATTCCTTTTGTTTTTCTTCAAAAATGGTGTAACGCCCTGAAATAAACACAATACATGCATCTCATAATAACTAATAAATAGTAACATAAATGGGCTGATAAGCATTCATTAATCAGAGTTTGATATACAAAATGTGGCACATGCGATATACATTCATAGACAATACATCCTGAATCTACAGCATGTGTTATAAGATTGTGAAAAGAAATGAAAGCTAAACAGATAACCATATGCCCTAAAAGCTTATATCTTTCCAAGTTAATGCTTAGGTACATTAAAAGTGAGTCTTAAGCTCAATACAAATAAAATCCTAGGCTTGTACAAAATTAAATACAAAATAACAACACTGAGACTTCAGCTCTATAGTCGTCCCAACCTATGTCCTTGGTGGAGGCATATCACTAACACCTGAAAATGATTTTTGCCACATAGGGTGAACCAAAGCCTAGTAGAAACACTACAACACAATATATAAATCTTAACAAAGCCATAAGGTTTATGCATATACAATGCTGGTACCAAAACATCTTTTTTCAAAAGCCGTGCTATGCTAGGTTCATATCACAATTCTCAAAACCATGCCCTTTACAATAGAAAATAGGCGGAAATCTCAAACCAATACAACCTTTCATGGATATTTTGTCCGCAAGAAACCGTAAACAGCACCCATGTAAACATAACCTATACAAGAGCTACTATTGCCATTTTACAGATATTTCGTCCGTAGGAATCGACACCCATGTATACGTGCATTTTTTGGGACTTTCACCCTGGACATACAGGCCAACTTGATTTGGTGATACAAACATCTTTCCCACATTCATCTCTTTTTCTCAAAATCATATACATTTTCAATATATTAAATAAGGAATAATGTTCAATGCACATGGATGAAAAAATAGTTTTAATTCACCTAATTCTCATGCAATTTCTACAGCACTCATGGCTTTTCTCCACCGATAGCCCAAAATAGATATCTCTAAATAGATAAATAAATATCATTAAAGATATACTTTTCCAAAATCTCAAGATGGGAGGGATAGTACATATCCAACTCCGCCATCATCATCAACATTACTTCAATTTCATAATTCTCAACATCAATTCCATTTTCTCTTTACAGTCTCAAATATTCACATTTTAGGGCAAAATCCCTTTCTCTTTGAAAATTAATTTCAATGTAAGAAATACCTCATTTCAACATATATCAACTCCAATTTCATACCTACAAAATTTTCTAAGAAACCATTTGAAAATCCCTCTTTTTCATTTTGATTTCAAACCCTTGGTTTTACAAAAAAAACTCCCCAAACTACTATAATCTTTTGAAATAGAAAATAACTAAGGTAAAACTCATACAAGAGTGTAAAAAATCCCTACCTCAAGCTTAGAAGACGAGAGAGTGTAAAGAAACTTCAATAATGCCGAAACCCCACTTTGTTCGGATGACAGCGAAACTCTAAGCGAGCTTTACCTTTTTCTCGAAGGGAATAGGGTAAAGAAAAAAATAGATCTAGGTGTTTTAGAAGAGAGAATGTGAGTTTTAAAAAGAGAGAGTGTGTAGATCTAGGGTTTTTAAAAAGTTTAGAGAGAGAGAAAGAGAAATAACAAAGTGACTCAGAAAAGTGATTTTACAATCTGATATATGTGCAGACCGCTCGAACGCAAGAAGTTACGCTCGAGCGTAAGACACAAAATATGTGACCACTCGAGCATAGGAAGTTGTCGCTCGAGCGTGAATTAGAAACCCGCAATAGTTTTACAGACAAAAGGCCAACACTTGAGCGCAATAAGGGCTGCTCGATCCAAGACCGCTCAAGTGTAAGAAGCTTCACTCGAGCGAAGAATACCAATTCCCAGTAGTTTTGCAGACCTGCAAAAGTACTAAGAGTTCACAAAGACCACTTGAGCGCAAGTGACACACGAGTATAGAAGTAAAATTCTGGGCAGCAAGGTTTTTGAAAAACAAGGTACCAACCTATTCTAAATGCAACTAACACAACATAAAAGCTATAGCGATTCCGAGTTTTATCCCTTGTTGTACAGTGATCCGGACTTGGTTCCGTGGATGTTAGCAGTTGTTTATATCTTGTTTACATCCTTTCGTACTTTGTATTTGAGTTATAGGATGTGTTGGGCGTGTTCTGAACAGGTAGGTTGAGTTTAGGTCTCAAGTGTAGTTGCCCAGGTTTTTGGTGTTACGCTCGAGCGGATCATTCTGCGCTTGAGCGGAGTTTGGTTTTTGGATTGTTCGCTCGAGCGGGCCTTCTTGCGCTCGAGCGTGGTTTACACCCTTCCAGTATTTCGTGCCCCTGCAAAACTTCTTCAGGTGTGTTTTCTACGCTCGAGCGGGCTTGTTAGCGCTCAAGCAGATAGTTTTTTTCCTGAAAAGTTCTGGGAGATGAAAATCTACGCTCGAGCGGACTTGTTCTTCGCGCTCGAGCGGATGTTTTTTGCTTTTGTTTCTTAGAGCTCGAGCGGAACTTCTTGCGCTCGAGCGGGTCCAGATTTTTGTGCTTAACGCTCGAGCGTTCTATTCTCCGCTGGAGCGGGTCCTACGTATATGAGTCATCTGCTGGGTAATTTTAAATCACTTTTTACATTTCCTTTCTCTCTCCTGCTTTCCCAAAATCGTTTTTGAGAGCCTCTCTCTCTAGGATCTCCCTTCTCTCTAGGGTTTGATCTAGTTAGAGTGCCCCCCCTTCCCTTCGACCTTTGTAAAAGGTGTGTGGATCGTCGAGGGCTTCGTTTTGATCCGTGGATCTTGGAGTTTGGAGCATTTTGGTTTTCTTCAACTTTCTCGTTTGAGCTCTAACTTCGAGGTAGGGATATCCTACTCCTCTTTATGAGCTTTGTCTTTAAATTTTAGCATTTTGATATATTGGAGATTGTTGGTTAATTTTGAGAAAGTTTGGGCCTTTGTGTAATTTTACAAAAAATGGGATTTTATTTATATAAGCCTATATGCATGTTTAGCATGGAGAAATGAGATAAATGTTGGGTTATTGATAGAAATGGAATCTTAGGGTTGTTTTGTTAATTATGGGAAATGCCCTAATTACATTGATGAATTAATTTGTGAAACTAATTTTGAGAAATGAGAAGTTGAATTGAGAATGTTGAAATTGGGATTGTATGGAATCAAAGGGTGTAGTTGGATCATTTATCACTCACCTAGTTGAAATGTTGATATTTTATCCATTTGGTGCATTTATTTTCTGTTTAGAAATAACTGTTTTGGGCTATCGGTGGAGGATAGTCTTGGTAGTTGTAGACAATGCATGATGATTAGGCGAACTAGAACTAATCAATTGAGTATGCTATCAAGTATAGCTGTTGGAATAATACGTCAACTTCATGTATTAACTGATTGTGTATATGATCTTTGTTTATATACATTGTGTGTGGGGGGAGATAGGGGATGTACTCCACGGTTTAGGGGAAGATAGGGGATGGACCTCTAAACCGAATTTCATGTGACATTGATACAACACTACAATGTGTATCAAGTGTGGATTATGAAAGTGTTTGAATTGATTTGATATAGCACTAAAATGTATATCGTTATCAATTGTGAAGTATAAAAGTGTTTCTATGTGTTATTGATACAGCACCAAAATGTGTATCCATCATGTATTTCGAAAGTGTTTAAAGATGAGTCTTAATCTCATTAAGTCATTTGGCTAGATTCTAAGCCTTGTTTTCAAACTCAAAGTTGAATAAGAAATGGAAACTGAAGTGTGCCATGGGCATGATTGTCGTGAAACGGTAATACGTCATACGTTGGAATACAAGTGTGGACCATCTATCGAATGCTATTATTTTAGTCATTATTTATAGTTGATTTAGTATATTTCTACTGGGGTGTGGCTCACCCTTTATAGGATATCATTTTCAGGTACAGGTAGCATGAAACCTCCAAGGACATAGCTTGGGAGGCTAGAGACAGACAGACTGTTTCTGTTGTTTTGTTTTCTTTTGATGTATTACGTGTTTATCAAGCCAAGGGCTTTCTTTGTATAGAGTTAATACTCTTTTTTTTTGTAACCAAGTGTTGGCTTGGAAAGTTGTAAGCCCATAGGGCATTTACTTTCGTTGTCAACATGTAATACATTTTGTAATGATTACTCTGATGGCATATATTTATGCTTTATTTTCTCGTGTCTAAGCATGCTATTGTTGGATGATTTATGGATTTATTTTGAGGGCGTTTCAACTTGGTATCGAAGCTTACCGGGTTCGAATACTTTGGGTACATGGGAAGTGATTAGTATCACAATGGGTCTGTCTCGCTTGTTAGAGACCTATGTGTGACGTTATGTGTTTATTTGATAACATGTTTATGTGACTACTTGGGTATGGGATTTAGTTTCTAGGATGTTGATTGGATCCTTGGGTTTCTGTGAGTCTTGTTGGAAAAGCACTTGATCACTGCTGTTTCTAACAGGAACTCTAGTAACGCCTCGGGACTATCATTATCCGAAAATGAAATTCGTAAGTGTTTATGTGTTTATGTGCTTACGTGGAGTGAATTACAGTTGCCCATGTATTAAGACGCGAGTGTTTAGTTTTAGCACACTTATGAATGTGCTAATGTTCTTCGTTACCTTTATTAGGATGTCAGGATGAGGAAGAGGTGGTAGACGTGGCAGACGTGGTAGGCAGGAGATGCCTTTATCGGATGATATTCTGGCACAGCAAGAGGGGGTTGGCCAGGCCAATGTGGCCCAGCCAGCAGGTCAGGAGGCTATGGGCGCTTTAGCCCGAGGGATAGCCGATGCTTTGAGGGAGTCTATGGGTATTCTCAGAGCTGAGAATCCAGTTCAGGCTCCAGTGCAAGCCCAGGTTGTTGAGGCAGGGCCTTCCTTCTTGAAGAGGGAGTTCTTCCGGTCTAACCCGGACGAGTTTATTGGGGATCCAAAGGAGCCACTTAAGGCTGACGAGTGGTTGGAGCAGATAAGTAAGACATTCGAGATGCTTGGCATTAAGGACGGGGCGTTGAAAGTGACCCTGGCATCCTTTCAGCTAAAAGGGGGTGCGGGTCAGTGGTGGAAATACATGAGGAGCCATATTGCTGGCACGTGGGAGGCTTTTGTGGGGGCTTTTCAGGAGAAGTACTTATCACCAGCAGTCAGGAAGAAACTAAGAGACCAGTTTTGCCAGCTTTTGCCGTTGAGTTCTTCAGTGGCCGAGTATGAGGCTGCTTTTACTAGCTTGTCCAGGTTCGCACTTGAACTTGTTGCATCCTAGGAACGCCGCTGTGTTGAGTTTGAGAAGAGGTTGAGGCGCGGCCTCAAGATGAGAGTTGAGGGTTCTATGATCCGAGACTATAGGCGCTTGGTTGATGTTGTAGCCCATATGGAGATCATGATGCAGGAGGAGGAGGGACAGAGAGGCTCCAAGAGGAGCTAGGATGGTCAGGGTGATGACAGGAAACAGAGGGGTGCTAAACCTCAACAGTCTCAGGGGAGTGTTGCTAGATCGACCTTTCTAGTGCCTAGTGCAGGCTCGGGGAGAGACAATCAAGGAGATTTCACCTGTTTCAAGTGTGGTCAGCTGGGCCACAAGGCTTCGGTTTGCCCACAGAGAGGAGGAGGTCAGAGAGCTGCTTCATCTTCAGCTAGGCCGCAGAGCCAGAGTCAGGGCAGGGGCCAGTCCTTGTCTTGTTATCAGTGTGGTCAGCCTGGGCACCTGAAGAGGTTTTGCCCACAGTTGAGTGCCACTTCGGGCGCGTCTGGTTCTAGGCAGACGCAGGGTTTTCAGCCAGCTCAGCCTGTGCAGGCGTCGAGGGCCAATCCGGGAGCTTCGTCGTCCCAGTCTGTGCAGCAGTGGTATGCTCCGAGGGGTGAGCAGGTGGATCAGGGGCCTACTGGGTGCGTGTACGCTGTTATCGCGTAGGATCTTGTACCTGCTCCATCAGTTGTGAGAGGTACCTTCTTGTTTTGCAACTCAGTTGCTAGTGTATTAATTGATATGGGTGCATCTCATTCTTTTGTATCTGATGCATTTGCATCTGTTTTGGAATTGGAGTTGGCACAGTTAGCATCTCCTATTCGTGTAGTGTCACCTATTGGGGGTGAGTTGATTTTGAAACAAGGATGTAGGGGCCGTGATATAGAGGTCGCCGATCACTGGCTTCCGTTTCCTTTTGTAGTGATGCCCATGTCGGGATTTGATGTTATTTTGGGTATGGACTGGCTATCGTCATACCGGACTATTATTGATTGCTACCGCCAGAGGGTCATAGTTTGTACCTTGAGTGGGGAGTGTTTCCATTTCTTGGGGGATCGGGTTGGTAGTATGTTGCCACCGGTGTATGATCCGCGAGGGCGGAGTGAGCTTAGTGGTCTACTTGCAAGCTTTTTGAGTAGTGAGTGCGATGAGACCCAGACTGTGTTGCCAAGAATGGTTTGTGAGTACTCGGACGTCTTTCCCGAGGATCTCGTTAGTTTGCCACCTCATCGAGAGATCGAGTTCTCTATTAATTTAGTGCCCGGCACGGCGCCGATTTCTATGGCACCTTATTGTTTTGCCCCAGCCGAGTTGAGTGAGTTGAAGATTCAGCTCCAGGAATTGCTAGATAAGGGCTTCATTCGCCCTAGTGTTTCGCCGTGGGGAGCACCGGCCCTCTTTGCTAAAAAGAAAGATAGTGCCTTGAGATTATGTATTGACTACCAGAAGTTGAATCGGGCTACGGTCAAGAATAAGTACCCTATGCCCCATATAGATGATCTGTTTGACCAATTGAAGGGGTCCCATTGTTTCTCTAAGATAGACTTGAGATCGGGTTACCGCCAATTAAGGGTCAGGGAGGAGGATATCCCGAAGACGGCATTCTGTACGCGGTATGACCACTATGAGTTTCTGGTGATGTCGTTTGGGCTCACCAATGCACCAGTAGTCTTTATGGACTTGATGAACCAGATCTTCCGAGAATTCTTAGATCGCTTTGTGGTCATTTTCGTGGACGACATTCTGATTTATTCGCCTTCTGAAGAGGAGCACAAGGAACACTTGAGAGTGGTGCTTGAATTACTTAGGGCCTATAGGTTGTATGTCAAGTTTGGGAAGTGTGAGTTCTGGCTGGGGGAAGTCAAGTTCTTAGGCCATGTGGTTTCCGGGAAAGAGGTGTCTGTTGATACATCCAAGATTGAGGCAGTGCAAGATTGGGCACAGCCTAAGAGTGTGTTTGAGATCTGCAGTTTTCTGGGATTAGCTAGGTACTACCGCTGGTTTGTGAAGGATTTCTCCAAGTTAGCTTCGCCGTTAACTAGACTGACTCGGAAGGGAGTCAAGTTTGTATGGAGTGAGACTTGTGAAAAGTCGTTCCAAGTTAGATTGACCACCGCTCCGGTCTTGATTATTCCGGAGAGAGGGTTGGGTTATGCAGTTTATTGTGATGCCTCACGAGAGGGTTTGGGTTGTGTGTTAATGCAGGAAGGGAAAGTGGTGGCTTATGGCTCACGTCAGTTGAAAATACACGAGAAGAATTACCCAACACGTGACCTAGAGTTAGCAGCAGTGATATTTTCCTTGAAGATCTGGAGGCATTACCTTTATGGTGAGAGGTTCGAGGCGTTCTCGGACCATAAGAGTTTGAAGTACCTATTTACACAGAGGGACTTGAATTTGAGACAGAGAAGGTGGATGGAGTTCATTGAGGACTACGACTTTGAGTTGCACTATCACCCGGGGAAGGCCAATGTAGTGGCCGATGACCTTAGCAGGAAATCTATTAGTGATGTAGCTTGTATAGTCATCTGGGAGTGGGAGATGTTGGGAGCACTTGGCGAGTTTGATTTGCTTTTAGGCAAATCCGTTGAGGCTGCGGCCTTGTTTTCGGTTGTTGTGCAGCCTACACTTGTGTCTCAAGTGTTAGAGGCACAGGGAGGTGACCTTGAGGTAGAGTCTTTCCGAGAGAAGATTTCCAGTGGGAAGGTTGAGAAGGGTTTAACGGTGTATCCCGACCAAAGCGTGAGATACCGAGACCATTTGTTTGTGCCGGAGTCTTGCCGAGAGGAGGTACTCCGAGAGTTTCATCATTCACGCCTTGCGGTGCATCCGGGAGGCACTAAGATGTATCGGGATTTGGGTCGCCAGTTTTGGTGGCGGGGTATGAAGAAGGATGTGGCGGTTTTCGTGTCTAAGTACCTTACTTGTCAGCAAGTGAAGGCCGAGCATCAGAGGCCAGCGGGTTTGTTACAACCCTTGCCTATTGCCGAGTGGAAGTCGGAGCATGTCACTATGGACTTCGTTGTAGGTCTTCCGAGGACTCAGCGGGGTAATGATGCTATTTGGGTGGTTGTAGACCGGTTGACTAAGTCGTCGCACTATATCCCTATGCGCGTGAGAGATTCGGTAGATCATCTTGCCGACTTGTATATTCGGGACATAGTGAGGTTGCACGGGATCCTAGTGACGATCGTCTCAGATAGAGACCCTTGTTTTACTGCGAGGTTGTGGCAGAGTTTGCAGAGTGCCTTGGGCACTAAGTTGACCTTTAGTACGGCTTATCATCCTCAGACTGACGGGCAGTCCGAGCGTACTATTCAGATCCTTGAGGATATGCTTCGAGGTTGTGTCCTTGACTTTAGTGGGACGTAGGAGAGGCACTTGCCCTTGGTGGAGTTTGCCTACAACAACAGCTTTCAGTCTAGTATCGGTATGGCACCATTTGAGGCCTTGTATGGCCGACCTTGTAGGTCTCCAGTTTGTTAGGCCAAGGTGGGTGATGCACCTTTGTTAGGCCCGGAGTTGGTGAGAGAAACAACGGAGAAAGTCGAGCTCATCCGTAGGAGGCTTATTATAGCCCAGAGTCATTAGAAGAGTTATGCCGACCGTAGGAGGAGGCCTTTAGCTTTTGAGACGGGTGATCGTGTTTTTCTGAAAATATCACCTAGGCGAGGTTTGATGAGGTTTAGGAAGAGTGGGAAGTTATCCCCTCGGTTTATCGGTCCCTTTGAGATCCTCGAGAGGATTGGGGAGGTTGCTTACCGTTTGGCTTTGCCACCGCAATTGTCCGGAGTGCATGACGTGTTTCATGTGAGTATGCTTCGAAAGTATGAGCCGGATCCATCGCATGTATTGGATTGGACCGACTTAGAAGTAGATGAGGATACCTCGTATGAGGAGAGACCGGTTCGGGTCTTGGATAGCGCGGGATCAAGTCTTGCGAGGCAAGACCATTCCCTTGGTAAAGGTTTTGTGGAAACATCACGGAGTAGAGGAAGCCACTTGGGAACGTGAGTTGGAGGTCCGAGAGAAATATCTGGATCTATTTGTGGATGTTTGAGTATATGTTGTATATTTTGTTGTATTGTTGAACCTTAAGAGTATTGAAAATATCTTAGGTTGTAAAACATTGTGTATGTTTTGGTTTAATGGAAGTATTTGGGAACTTGCCTTGAAATGGAAGTTTGATATAACATTGCATATGTTGAATGTGTTATAGATATGGAAATCATATCATGAATATTGAATATGATGTGGAAATGTGAATCATATGCATTTTAAATTGTTGAAATGGTAAGGAAATGCATGTTGAAATTTATTTGTTGTGAAATACCTCTTGACAAGAGATGGAATGATCGGGAAGGGTCGAGTTATTTAATGTTGAATGTAACATTGTTTAAAATTGAGAAAAACTTGTTCTTTTGAAAACTTGCATTTAATTTCGGGGATGAAATTCTTTAAGGGGGGAGGTTATAGCGATTCCGGGTTTTATCCCTTGTTGTACAGTGATCTGGACTTGGTTCCGTGGATGTTAGCAGTTGTTTATATCTTGTTTACATCCTTTCATACTTTGTATTTGAGTTATAGGATGTGTTGGGCGTGTTCTGAACAGGTAGGTTGAGTTTAGGTCTCAAGTGTAGTTGCCCAGGTTTTTGGTATTACGCTCGAGCGGATCATTCTGCGCTCGAGCGGAGTTTGGTTTTTGGGTTGTTCGCTCGAGCGGGCCTTCTTGCGCTCAAGCATGGTTTACACCCTCCCAGTATTTCGTGCCCCTGCAAAACTTCTACAGGTGTGTTTTCTACGCTCGAGCGGGTTTCTTGCGCTCGAGCGGGTCGCGCTCGAGCGGGTCGCGCTCGAGCGGGCTTGTTAGCGCTCGAGCGGATAGTTCTTTTCCTGAAAATTTCTGGAAGATGAAAATCTTCGCTCGAGTGGACTTGTTCTTTGCGCTCGAGCGGATGTGTTTTGCTTTTGTTTCTTGGAGCTTGAGCGGGACTTCTTGCGCTCGAGCGGGTCCAGATTTTTATGCTTGAAGCTCGAGCGTTCTATTCTCCGCTGGAGCGGGTCATACATATATGAGTCATCCGCTAGGTAATTTTAAATCACTTTTTACATTTCCTTTCTCTCTCTTACTTTTCCAAAATCGTTTTTGAGAGCCTCTCTCTCAAGGATCTCCCTTCTCTCTAGGGTTTGATCTAGTTAGAGTGTCCCCCTTCCCTTCGGCCTTTGTAAAAGGTGTGTGGATCGTCGAGGGCTTCGTTTTGATCCGTGGATCTTGGAGTTTGGAGCATTTTGGTTTTCTTCAACTTCCCCGTTTGAGCTCTAACTTCAAGGTAGGGATATCCTACTCCTTTTTATGAGCTTTGTCTTTAAATTTTAGCATTTTGATATATTGGAGATTATTGGTTAATTTTGAGAAAGTTTGGGCCTTTGTGTAATTTTACAAAAGATGGGGTTTTATTTATATAAGCCTATATGCATGTTTAGCATGGAGAAATGAGATAAATGTTGGGTTATTGATAGAAATGGAACCTTAGGGTTGTTTTGTTAATTATAGGAAATGCCCTAATTACATTGATGAATTAATTTATGAAACTAATTTTGAGAAATGAGAAGTTGAATTGAGAATGTTGAAATTGGGATTGTATGGCATCAAAGGGTGTAGTTGGATCATTTATCACTCACCTAGTTGAAATGTTGATATTTTATCCATTTGGTGCATTTATTTTCTGTTTAGAAATAACTGCTTTGGGCTATCGGTGGAGGATAGTCTTGATTGTTGTAGATAATGCATGATGATTAGGCAAACTAAAACTAATCGATTGAGTATGCTATCGAGTATAGCTGTTGGAATAATACGTCAACTTTATGTATTGACTGATTGTGTATATGATCTATGTTTATATACATTGTGTGTGGGAGGAGATAGGGGATGTACTCTACGGTTTAGGGGAAGATAGGGGATGGACCTCTAAACCGGATTTCGTGTGACATTGATACGGCACTACAATGTGTATCAAGTGTGGATTATGGAAGTGTTTGAATTGATTTGATATAGCACTAAAATGTATATCGTTATCAATTGTGAAGTATAAAAGTGTTTCTATGTGTTATTGATACAGCACCAAAATGTGTATCCATCATGAATTTCGAAAGTGTTTAAAGATGAGTCTTAATCTCATTAAGTCATTTGGCTAGATTCTAAGCCTTGTTTTCAAACTCAAAGTTGAATAAGAAATGGAAACTGAAGTGTGCCATGGGCATGATTGCCGTGAAACGGTAATACGTCATACGTTGGAATACAAGTGTGGACCATCTATTGAATGCTATTATTTTAGTCATTGTTTATAGTTGGTTTAGTATATTTCTACTGGGTTGTGGCTCACCCTTTATGGGATATCATTTTCAGGTACAGGTAGCATGAAACCTCCAAGGACATAGCTTGGGAGGCTAGAGACAGACAGACTGTTTCTGTTGTTTTGTTTTCTTTTGATGTATTACATGTATATCAAGCCAAGGGCTTTCTTTGTATAGAGTTAGTACTCTTTTTTTTTTTGTAACCAAGTGTTGGTTTGGAAAGTTGTAAGCCCATAGGGCATTTACTTTCATTGTCAACATGTAATACATTTTGTAATGATTACTCTGATGGAATATATTTATGCTTTATTTTCTCGTGTCTAAGCATGCTATTGTTGGATGATTTATGGGTTTATTTTGAGGGCGTTACAAAAGCCAAACTCAAAGAGATATAAGGGAAATAAGACATAAATGACTGTACAAGGCAATGAAACTCGGATCCAAAACATCAAATGGATCGTGTCCAAACCAAAATAGCTATAATGGTAACTTGTTTTCCCCCCATTCATTTATAGGCACTTTAGAAGATGTAGACTTTGTGTTGGTATGTATTGCATGCTTTGGTGGTTAGCTCGTGCTTTCCTTGATTCACATTTGTCTACAACATAAAGTTCACTAATTCTCCTAACATAATTTGATAGTGATCTTGGATCCTTTTCCACAAAATTTGCTAATAATTGTTTGTTGGTTGTTGTGTTTATTTTTTCCTTTCCTCCAAATGGTGTGTATTGAGATCATGAATTAAATATGTAAGTACTAATTCTTATTTTCATCGACACTGATCTTTTTCATTTCTTGAGGTGAGTGCATATAATCAATCGATGTTCACCAGACCACTTATCAACAACTTGTTTTTATCCATTAAACCCTTGACTAGAGGTTTCTAGTTTTGAGTTGGGTTACTGTCATTGGTGATCATTAGAAAAGGCTTTAGCCCCATCTCAACTCCGATCCCCTTCACTAACTCTCTAGACAGACCTTTTGTAACTGGAACAGCCAAGTTCTTACTTGACTTTACATATTGAATTGTGATAACTCCATCATGTACCAATTGCCTTACAAAGTCATGTGTTAGAGTTATGTGTCTAAACTAACCATTGTAAGTGCTGCTTACACCTATTTTTGCCAAATTATTTTAGACCCTCTTAAAACCCATTTCAAAATGTTTTTTTTTTTTTTATGTGGATCCAAACATTTCTACAAAGTTTCGAGGCTCTCATTTTCAAAATTCAAGTGTTATAATTTTTCAGTAGACTGAGCAAGGGGTGTAGTGGGAATGAATGGAATGGATGGAATCCTCTGAAATACTAGTTTTTCTCCTTTCAAATCATGTTAGTTTTATCCTATTGATTTAACAGTATATTTTTCACCGGGTCATGTAACAATTTATAGCCGGTTGAAAAATGTAGTGGACCGGATGAATAGTGGTACGATTGGCTGAATCATCTAGGTACAGGGTGTTTTTGGGAATTTTGACTTTCTTTTGCAAATTTTCCACTAGTATCTTAGCCAAAATTCACTAGAAAACACTTTCCAATTTTCATCATCGAGTGTCTACAAGGTGCTATTTCATGGACATCTAAAAAACAAACTTGTATATCCCATTCGATTATGGATTCTGAATTTATAGCATTAACAGCAATAGGAAAAATGTCTAATTGGATTAGAAACTTGCTTTTGAATATCAAGTTATGGCCTAATCCAATGCCTTCAATTTCTATTCATTGAGGTAGTGAAGCTACCTTGTCACGAGCATATAGTAGCACTTACAATGGTAAGTATAGACACATAGGTCATGTTTGTTCAGGATGAGTGGCCGGAGTGGATTAGGTTGGTCGTAGGCTTTACACACAACATGTTTGGTTGTGAAATAAGGGGAATGATTGATACTCCAACCGGATTACTAAACACATTCAGTAAGTGGATTAGGTTTAGAATTTTTTATATTTGTTTTAGAATTTTTTTAATATATAAATATGTTTACATCTTAGCCACGGGTGCAAAGGTCTCCTGATAGTCAATGTCATACGTCTGAGTGAACCCTTTTGCCACAAGTCTAGCCTTATAACGCTCAATAGAACCATCCGCTTTATGTTTCATAGTATACACCCATTTGCATTCCACAAGTCATTTGCCCTTAGGTAACTCAGTCAATTCCCAAGTACCATTATTCCTAAGTGCTTTCATTTCCTCAATCATGGCAAGTTTCCACTCAGAGGTACCAAGAAGTTCCTTCAAGTTTTTTTTCACAATAGTTGAATGCACACAGATAAAGAGTTTTTTGTCATAATAGTGTCATTAGTTGGGGTCACCCCTTCTTTGACATAGCTGCAAGCCTAGTGTACATCCTTGCCATAGACCGGTATCCTCGGATATCGCCAAAGCGCAGAAGATTTCCTGAATCACAATTCAGTGGACTATCAAGTTCTGGATAGGCCATTAAAGCAATTATAGCCCTACAAACCGACTAGTGTCCAAGCAGGACTCCATGCATTCTTCAGGATATCAAGGCAAATCCCTCCTGTCTTAAAATGCACATTTGGGCGAAATATTTTGGTTAAGAACGAGACTTGAGGAGGTTGTAGAGGATACTGCTCGGGGACAGAGAAAGCGAGCTGGAAAACACCGCCCTCGAAAGGAGTTTCTGATGGTCCCTTGATAAGAGCAATCCATTTAAATATATTGGCTTGGGGAAAGTAAAGCTACTATTTTGGTAATCAATCGTCTCCCACTTACCAATTGGTTTGGAGAAAGTTGCACCATCAATGGTAATCGTCGGTTCGGTCCACCCATACATGACAGATTGCTAAACTTTTTCATCAATAAATTTTAAAAACGATCTCATCCGAGCTTTCTAAAAAGAATAATTGGATCCGTCAAGTAGGGGTGGTCGAACCATAGAATTTCCCTCACGAATTGAATCCATTATCACAAATCAAACAAGATCTCGCTCTAATAGTTTTTTTTTTTTATAAAAAAATAGAGTGACCGGCTTTGATACCAATTAAAAAATCTAGAAATCCCCTAGATATTGATTTGTGATTATATATCAATTTTAAGCAGTAAATAACAATCCCAATCAAACAATCAAGACAAATCGACATAACGATTTTAACATGGAAAAACTCTAATTGTGATTAAAAAAAAAACCACAGGCCAAAGCCACAAAACAATCCACTAAAAGACAAAAGGAATTATACAAGTGTACTCTCAATTGCCTAGCGAATCCACGCCCGAATTAAACTTACCCCTACATGCCTCTTCCACCACGATCTTCACCTCGGAATTGTCTTACCCAATATTGAATCCACAACGTCAATGTCGAATCCACGACGATGAGCCACTCCAGAATCCACAAAAGCTTTAGGCTCAGATTCTACGAAATCCACCGAAGAGCAACTCTCTCTTTTTTTAATAAACCAAACTAAACAAACCCTTTGATCCAGTTCACTCAATTCATGATTAAACTCTCACAGATATCAAAGGAAACAAGCAAAGAAGCTCCAAATGAAAACCCTAATACCCAAGAAGAAGATTTGGAAGTCGTACCCTAAAATCGGACTAAAACACATATTTATAGAAAACAGATCCGCGAGCTCCGCTCTAGCGCAAGAATGGCTGCTCGAGCGGTAAAAAATAACTCCCAGTACTTTTACAGGCGAGTGAAATTTTTGAAAGGTCGCGATCTCTGCTCGAGCGCAAGAATGGCCGCTCGAGCAGACAAACAGCTCGATCCCCGACATAGTCAGCGAAGTAGCAAACATGATAGGATTAAGGTCACAAACTCCTCTACATAGGCACAATTTGGGTTGGATTCAAATCTAAAACTCATAGTCTCACTGAAATAAAAGATCAAATACAATTACAATTGAAAGGAGTTTTGTCAAACAGGATCACCAAGAATAAAAACTTAACAATCTTATATAACAATAATTTAACAATCTTATCACTAATCATTTCTCCTACTATCACAAAAACAAACACACTTTTGCTTAATCCTCTCACTAACAATTCTCACATTAACAATCTCTTCACTAACCATCCCCTTACTAACAATCCCATCCAACCTAATGCGCCAAACAAATGTGGCCATAAGCCTAAGACATGACTTTATAAGGAAATTGATACAAGATGGAGTTATCACAATTCAATATGTAAAGTCAAGTAAGAACTTGGTTGTCCTCTTTACAAAGGGTTTGCCTAGAGAGTTATTAAAGGGGACCGAAGTTGAGATGGGGCTAAAACATTTTCTAATGATCACCAATGACAGTAACCTAACCCAAAACTAGAAAACCTCTAGTCAAGGGTTTAATGGGTAAAAACAAGTTATTGATAAGTGGTCTGTGAACACTGGTTGATTATATGCACTCACCTCAATAAATGAAAAGGATCAGTGCCGTCCATTACATAAAAGAGGGTTGAATTACATTCTTAATGAAGTTTTAAGTGTCTAGTAATGGAGGCGTAACTGGAACTGCACCTATGTGAACGTAGAAGTGGTGCTGCTTCTCACGAGAGTCTAGGTTTACTCTTTGGATCGTTCATGAAACCAAGAGTTAGCACATGGCCATTTACGTGCTAAAGTGAAATTTTGAAATCCTTGAAAATAGAATTTTGTTATGTGTACTGTATATTCGGTTTTATTCCTTAAGGAGTACTTGGTTTAACTGCTAGTATACCAATGACTTTTTAGAATTTTGATGTATTTGTACTAATTGGAGGTTTAAGTTGTACAACACCTTCTTGTAATCATAATGAAATTTTTTTTATTTTGAATGTAAGATGTTTTATTTATTTAATTAATTTTATTATACTACCAAAGTGGAGTATTGTTGAGACATGTTTGATAGCATAATAGTTTTTGTGCATTTTGAGTTTGATTAATTTTTTTGAATCGGTCTAGATTAAACAATTATAAATGGAGGGTTCAAATTAAAGTTGCCAATAGATGTGTTAGTTACAAACTAAAAGGTACCTATTGGTATGTTTGTATTTATTTGAATAAACACCAAACTAGAAGGTACCTATTGGAATCTAAAAGCACCTATTGGAATGGTTGTCGTTTTTCATCCGAGACTTGTTGTACCCTAGGAACGACTTTACTTGCAACCCATCAGCAAACTCAATCGAGTGGGGGCAAATTACATTCTAAAGAAAGTGTCTTAGATACTTCTCAAGCCAACTGATTTTGTTCTTTTTTCTATCCCAACACTTTTTTTCCACAATTCTCTTCTAAAACTAGTGTTCCTTCCAAACCTTATCAACTTGTTCAATTGGTACATTTTTAGTCTCCAGAAAAAATAAGTAGACAAATCCGATCATCAACACCACCCAACCTCTAAAAAAGAAGAAAATATCAAATTTGAAATGGCAAAGCATGGCCAAAAAAGTCTGAATGAAAAGAAAGCTCACTGCCACATTACTACTTTGTCCAACTGATCGTATCTCTAGTGGAAAAATTTCACTCGGAAGTAATCATCCCAAAAAATCCCATGACCAACTATACCCATCAACATATACACAAATCAAGGCCAATAATGGAAAAGCATACGCTTTACTCACCCCACCATAAATCCCCTAGTTGAGTTTTCATGATACTTCTAATCATTATTTACGAAGTTAATACCTGTATTCCTCTAACTGTAAACAAAACTCTTCGGCCAAATTTATCGACTATCAACATTGATATGAAGGTTGATGTAGCATTCACAACCCTAATTATGACTGTAGACAAGAGTGAAGTGCTTTTACCTAGACCTGTGGTTCAAAAAAGTATAGGTGCATATAATGCAATGGCATTAATCCCTATTGCTTGTTGAAAGAATGGTATGGCTATTGCCATGACAAGTTGAGGCCTATATTTTGTTTCTGTGATTTTCTTGAATGGGTGGGTGATGGTTTTGGCTATGCTGCTTGCATTTATAAGATCGTTAAGTTCAGCTTGGGCATCTTCGTTGCCTCAATTTTTTTGCAAAATTGACTTAGCCTTTTGATGATTGGTGGTGCACTGAATTAGGTTGTTGGGTGTTTCTTAAAGAAAGAAAAGTACTCCCAAAAGTTAGAACAATAACTGGCAATGTCGCCATGGCAAGGGAGATTCTCTATCCCTACTCACCTTTGAGCTTTTCGGTGCCAAAGTAAATAAGTTTTGCTGATAGAGCCCCCCTGTTAAGGCTAATCTGGAAGCCACTGATTGCTCTTCTATATTTGGGTAGAGCCATTTCTGATAGATATAGTCGGACTAACTAAAGAAAAGCAAAGCATAAATAAATATCAATAAATAAAGTTGTGTAAATTGAACAAAATATGACATCTAAGCAAAGTGAGCGAGTATGAATGCTTGCAATTGATGCCATATCTATTGTTGTTACTAGCAAGTTGAGAAATTGCCTAGTAATATTGGGTAATGCTATACAAATAAAATTTATATATGTACAAGAATTGAAGCTAAAAGAAACACGAGCCAGAGAATAAATGGAAACCTGCATTCATCTCTTTGTGGACAGGAGTAAATTAATACTCAAATCCATACTATTAATTGGAGAGAGCAAATTGCCACTATTTATGAGGTGAGCCTCAGAAAGCTAAACAAAAAAGCTCTATAGGGATTCTAAGAAAGTAAGGAGATGAGGGTAGAAATAGATGTAACTCATCAAAATAGTTGAAGACTCATCCTCTTGGTCATGGAACAAGGATGTAAAATCCATTTCTATGTTCAAAACTAATTAAGAAGAGAGTTTTAGCACTTTTGGTAAAGAAACTCTTATAACTTCAAAGAAAAGATGAAAGAAACTGAGAGATGGAAAACAATCATCCAATAGATCCAATGAAGCAACCACAGCTACTCATTAGGATTAAGCATGGATTGAATCACATGAATCAAAACACTTGGATGATACAAAAAGAGAAGAACAATTACATGAAAGCAAGGAAATGGGGGGTGGCAGAGCCATCCACATCCCAAAGCTAAGCTACATATTTAAATACAAGAAAGCAATAAATTACAACAGTTATGGTGGGGGTGGCCGAGCCATCCACATCCCAAAGCTAAACTATATATTTAAATACAAGAAAGCAATAAATTACAACAGTTATGTCCCAGAGCTAAGAGAATACATTGAAATAAAGAGAAATTATACTATAACTCTATGGAGGGGTGGCTAAACCATCCCCATCCTAAAAAGGATCACATGAAAATGCAACAAATCTATAGAAAATGAGATAAAAAAGAGAAACAATGATGAGAGAGACTTCAATGCTTACTTTTCAAACCAATGAAGACTTTTTGATTACCAAACTTGCTTCCAAGCACTGTCAAGGTCCTTGGATATGGCTTGAACACTTAGCAAAGAGCCTCAAGATCAAGCTTGGATGGTGTTCCGATGGTGTATGTATGAAGAGAGTGGTAGAAAGTTGAGAAGCTTTGGGTTTAAGGTGTTTTGGTGCTCAAACTCTTAGAATCTCTATTTTCCTCCTTAGAAATATTTATCAAGTGAATTGGCAACTTCCTAAGCCTTTGAAAACAATTTCTAACCCTTTGAAATGAGGCGGAGAGGTTGTATATATAGACTTTTGAGGCAAAGCTTGTGGAGGAAGCCAATGCAAAATATCTAACATATTTGTATGACGCTTGCATAAGAAGCCAATGCAAAATATCTAAGATATTTATGGGAAATTAGCAGAAAAAGCTAAGGTTGTGTTTGGAGCAGCTTTGGAAATATGATTCCAGTGCATTTTTCAATGCTTTGTTTGGTTTAAGTTTTCAAAAATTGATTCCAATATCACATTCCAAAACTCATTTCAGATCATGTTTGGAGAACAAAGAGTTTTTTGAATTTTGAATTTTGAAAAGAGCAAATTGGGTCTACCTGGTCATCCTCCCGGAAGTTCGACTAGTCGTCCAGCCGGTTGATCGGAATAGTGTTTTTTTATAAAAAATTTTAAATAAAAAATTGTTTTTATCAATAATTATTTTTTTGAATTGAATTTTAAAAAGAGTTTGGTTATGAGCTTTGAATAGGATTTCGAGTTATGTGTTTGGTTATGAGTTATAAGTTTTTTAATCAAACAACTTTTCTAATTTAAAAATTTATTTCAAAAATTCAAAACTCATAACCAAACAAATTTTCTCTTTTCAAATCGAAATTCAAAACTCATAAACTCAAAATACAATTCCATACTCAAATTATAATTCTAAAACTCTACCAAATGCTACCTAAAATTTCCAAAAATGCTCTGTACCTGAACAATTCAGCCGGTCGTACCATTATTCATTCGGTCGACTACATTTTTTATCCAGCCGTAAATTGTTGAATGGCCAAATGAAAAATATACTATTAGAATACTAGGGTAAAATTAGCGTGATTTGAAAGGAGAAACATGTATTTCAGAGGATTTCACCCCTTCCATTCATTCCCACTACATCCCTTGCTTGGTCTATTGAAGAATAATAACACTTGAATTTTGAAAATGTGGGCTTCCAAACTTTGTAGAAATGTTTGGATCCACATGAAAAACATTTTGAAAGGGGTTTTAAGAGGGTCTAAAATAATTTGGCAAAAACGGGTTTAAGGTTGGGATTTAAAGCTTGAACCCGACTCTCTTGCTAAGGAATTCGTAAAATAGCACTTTCCAACTTTCATCAATGGGTGTTCAGAAAAAAGCGCCCAAAAATGGAATGTCTACAGTTTATTCTCTTTGAGAAATCTCGATGCGTCATTTTGTGACATGTGTGAATGTCAAAGCCCAAAGACAACCTTTTTGACGAGGCCATAAGATTTGGGCAAGCAAACAAAATGCAGATGCAAATGGTTGAACCCGAAGGTTGCCTTATCCTTTTGCAAAGAATCAAACCAATATAGTTTACGGACATGATGCAAATCATAAGCAACATAACAAAAGATGCGGGGTGAAGAAAGCAACCTTTCTTTGTTTTTCACACATCAAGGAGGTGGACAAAATGATAAAAAGAAAAGTGCATCGCATACAAATGTGCTTTCGCACAAATAAGGAGGGGGTTGGGATGCTTTTGGGGTTACCAAGTGTGCCTAATAGTTTAAACTCCTGATTTCTGATCTGATATCGCTAGTACAAAGTGAAACAGAAAATGAGAGTCTAGATCTGACAATCTTTATAGAAAATTCATTTTATTGCAAAACATTTGCCATAAATGGACTACATCAGCAGATTTCAGAGTCGTCACTTAATCTTTTGAGGAAATTAAGAACCCATGACTTATGCCAAAGGCCACTGTCTGTCATAACTAAAGTCTTTACTCGGGAATTTAGGTATGAGAGGGGAATGTCATTTAATTGAGCACCCCCTCATCCGATCAAAAGATCAGCCTCTACTAAATCATGATGTGATTTTTATAATCAACATATATTCATATTCCGATTATTTATTAATGCTCTTATAACTATCTGAGGCAATCAAATATAGATTGTGTCACTGATCTTGATTATGCATTGAATTCATGTAGATTTTTTTTTATAAATAAAAAAAAAAAAAGAGCCTTTTTGTACAAACTCAGAAGCATAAGAATCAACTACATTCCAATACAAGCAACACAACCTTCATCCATGGGCATTCAAACAGATATCTCATCTAAGCACTTAGTCTCATGATATAGCAATAGATGTGATAAGGAACATGCACATGCAACATGCTAAAGTTAAAATTCTCACCTAGTACTCCGAGGTGAGTCCCAAGAAATGTTTTTAGATATATATACATATGCATGATCTTATATACAACCAACTAATGCAATATATACATAGCGTGCACTTATAAGTCTGGATAATAAGATATGACATAGATATCATCTCAAGACATGGAACAATGCATGTATTTAGCTTGAAAAAATAATAAATTCCACAAATGTGGATGAACAGGACCCAGATGCATGAAAAATGGATGCAATATGTAAGTATGATAAATAAAACATGATGTTGTACAACATATATGGAAAGCATGTAAATAAAGAGATTAGAAGGATGTGGGGTTTGGAGATTATTATAATAATTTGAATGAGAAAGGAGGGAAGAGAGAGAGAGAGATTATTATAATAATAAAAGGAAAAGAAAGGGGGTTGGAGAAATTATTACAACATTGGATTGATCTGGCCAAACTACTACTAAATCTAACAAATCATACTGAATAAAGCAAAGAAACAATCTAGGAGCTCCAGAACCACTTAGGAGAGTACTCCCCAAAAAATTGCTTGTTTAGCTTTTGGGAGGAGGCGTATGACCAAATACAAAAATGGTAAGAACAAGAAAGCGGCTGGCCAAATTCTTCTTTCAATGGGGATTTAAGTTAGCGCAAAAATTCCAAAACATAAGCTAAAAGACATTTTCTGAGGGGTTCTCATCCCTTCCACCCCCTGTGCACAGGGATTATTTAGAGAAGAGGTAGATTGGTTCCAACCTTTGACCATAGCATAAATAGATATATACAACAAATATTTTGCAATAAATCAAGAATTAAATGAATCAAAATGATGAACAAATTCAAGCCTGTAGACACCCCATTTTTGACGACCCCACAAGGCTCGAGCGCTTTGCCGAATACACTCGATGATGAAAGTGGTGTTGTGCGCGATCTGAGATCTCAACGAAGGGGCCTTGTTTAAGCTCTGAAACAATCCCAAACCTCCCATATTCCCACTGATTATACCCAAGAAATCTATTTTTACACATTGTGCCACCCTATGCTGAGGCTGAAGCAGAAAAATAGGGGATTCCATTAAGACCCGACCGTGCCTCATTGAAGGTCGGCCGTGGCTATTAATGGCCGGCCGTGCCTTAGTAGCGAGAAACAATGTTCTGGGTGGGAGCCCACCAGTTGTCCATTTTTGAAGATATTTATGACCTCTTTTGCTCAAATTCTATAAAAACAAAGTTGTATCTCTGTTTTGAGGGTTGAAGAATTTCTAAAAAGCCTATACACCTTCTTGAGAGTTCCTTCTTCTTTTGCAAGCAACCTTTGAGCAAGCTTACCACCTTGAACCTATATCAATACACCATATACACCTTCACACCTTAGCCTAGGAATCTTGGTTGAGCCTTGAACATCACAATTCAAGCTTGAGAGTGTGTTTGGACTTAGTTTGATTCACAAACAAAGAGCTACCTTGTCAAGAGGTATAAGCTTGCTATTTCCTCTCTTGCTTTCATTTTTGTCATTTATTATCAAGTTCTTGTAATTTTGTGTTGTTTTGATCTCCCTTCACGTGTCTAAGCTTGGTTTTGGAGAGTTACCAAAGGGTAGAGAGAGTTAACACTCTTTCTTACACCTTCACCTATAGCTCTTTCCTTTGCTTTTACACCCTTTCCTTTGCTTTCTAAATTGATTTTCAGAGTTTAAAAGAGGCTAAAAATCATGTTTTGAGGTTTAAAAGTGGAGGGGTTAGTCACCCTTTCTTCTTGCTTACTAGCCTTATTTTCTTTCTTTGTTGTTTAGCTTTTTAGGCTCTTTTCATGAAGTTTGAGCATTTAACTAATTCATGCTTTGATTAGTTTGCTTGTTGTCTCATATGTTCGCATACATAGCTTGTCGCATATTGTTCCAGTTTTTCTTGTCTAATTTCCTTGTTTTAAGAGCCTCATTTTAATAATCAACTTACCATTCATTTCTTTCATTTGAGAGTTGTTTCAATCGGTTGACGGTTATTCAAAACATGAACTAGAGACCTATACTTAATGGCTTAATCTCTACGGAGGTTCATTGTCAACGGCATAGTCTCTTTTTCATGTTGAGAATCACTTCCCGTTTGACATGTTTCTCACTTAGTGGACGTAACAATCATCTTGGACAAATGGGTTCAAGAATGCCAAAGACTAATAAATTTGGCTTAAAATGAACCAACCCACATAAAGAAAATGAGTTATTTTACTTGGACTCGGTCGGATGTTATGCCGAGTCTATTGTTTCAAGAGTCGTCACACGTCAATTCATGGTGTTTTGACGACCCTTGAAGCGTCTTTACTCCCCTCTTTTGAGCTCATCCCATGATAAAGGGGAGGAATGGTTATTATTCATTGCATTCATGGAATTTTGTCCAAATTGTAGCCGGAATCATCAAGCAAACAAATTGCTCATTGATGGTTTTGGAAACAATTCCAACCTTCTCTTGAGGCTTTCCCATGACAGAGAAGTGTGAAGGGGACAAACAGTGTTCAAAATAACTCTATCTGCACTGTTTTCACTTCAAAGCACGAAACAAGATTTGGCATAAAATTAAGGCACGGCCGGCATTATTTAGGCCCAGCCGGACTTCATTGGGGGCCGGTCGGCCATCAATGTTTGGTCAACAGTGTGTTTTGCAGAAAATAGAGGGCAGTGGCTGAAAGTGAAACAAAGCAGGCTTAGGCAGACAAAGCAGTTCTTGGACACTGTGCATACAACCCTCGTGCATCCTTGCTTACATAAATGTTGTAAATTAATGCTCCAAGTATTGTTGTAATTAATTTATTATTGTTGTTACAATTAGTCTTGTTGTAATTATGATTATTATTGTTTATTTGTAATTGTCGAATTAACTTAGATAGCTAGTTTATTTCTCATTATTATCCTCGTTGTAATAGAGTAGCTAGCTAGTTAATTCTTTGCTTATTATTCATTCGATTTTGTAATAATTAGTTTAATTCAGACTTTGATTCGGACCCTCTTGCACAAGGGCCAATATGTAATAAATTGTATGTCTTCTAACCCCACTTCTTTCCCCATTTTACTTACTTACTTACGATGGTTAGTATAGAACATCATTTTTTTCAAATTAGCATTCTTATGCTTTGCATATATTGCCTTGCATGCATTCAACGTTCGGTTCATCATGCTAACCCAATATGAATGTTCAAATTCATTGCTTGAATATGTGCTTTATCGCATGTCTTGAATGGAATCATATGCCATGCTCATAGCCGAGCCTACAAATTACATAATGTGTGCGTTGCTTTTAGTCATATTGCATTAATTAGAAGCATGCATATTTTTCTAATTATTTTGCTTTGCTTTGCTTTGGCTCAAAGTACAAGGTGAGCAATTTTGAGTTTTAGCATCTTGCATCGAGTGTTTGTATTGTCATGCCAAGCATATTTCCATGAGGGTAATTGCTTAAATGATATACCCGTTTGAATGCCTGTGGATGATGGCTAGTTGTTTGAATTGGGATAGTTTGATTAATGTCCATTTTAAGCCCACTTTTTCAAGCGGCACATTCACAAACTCTTTTCAAATGCAAACATGAAATCAAATGTTCCAATTCTTGCAAATTAGTCTATACTTGTGTGCGCATCACATAGTAAAAATTAGCTAATAAAATCGGAACAAGTGCATATAATGTAAAGAAAAATCACATCATGAATAGTAGAGGCCGATTTTGATCGGGCGAGTGAGGTGCTCACTTCATGATATTCCCCTCTCGTACCTAAGTTCTCAAGCCCAGATACTTTGGTGATGACGGATAAATAGCCTTTGGCACGAGTCTCAAGTTTCCTAAATTTTTCAAAAATATTTAGGTGGCAACTCTGAAATTTGGCAAAGCAACCCATTTTTGGCATTTGGTTCAAACATCGATTTTCCAAAAGAATTGCCTGATTTTGACTCTTTTGTGTTTTTACTGCTTCACATTGCACTTTGTGAAATTAGATTCAGAACCACAGGAGTCCGAACTATGGGGCTAGTCATATCCAAAAGGAGCACGAAAAGCAAGCCACAAAGACTAAGAAATGGATAGGAACCTACATCTTCCCTTTGTGAATAAGGACAAATTAATACCCAAATCCATGCTATTAAGTGGAGAGCATAAATTAATGCAAATCATTTCTTAATAGAAGCTTTGCTTTTTAAAACAAGGGATTCATTAAATTTATTGAAAACTCATCATCTAGTCATAAAACATTGATACTTGCACCCTTTTTGATGTTCACAAATGATTGAGAAGTGAGGTCTCAACTTCCTTTGACCCAAAATCTCTTGTTTTACTTTCAAAATGCTCAATGAAAAGGTAAGGACACAAATTTTTCAACATCAAATCCCATGGATCACCCAAGTAATCCTACGAAACAATCCTTAGCACTCATTGACATTTAGTAAAGAGTTATGACACACAGGCCAAAGTTCTTAGGGAAAGAGATATGTGAAGAGAAAGTGTGCAACAACAGGAAAAATTACTCTACATATTGAATTTGTGAATGGATGTCTAATTGCTACTCCCAAACACATCCACAAGAGTCCAAGATATGTAAGAACTAGAAGCTAAAGCTAAAGAAAGCAAGAAAGTAAAGAAAAGCTATCAACTCAATGAATAAGTGACTAAATTTACTCCCTCCACATCCATGAGGACTTGTTACATCCCTACAATAATTACATAGTGAAAAAGAAGCTTGAAATGAAGAAGAGAAGAAAGAAAGATGATTAAAGGTGTAAAAATATCACCTCTTAAAGAGGATAGCTTCTTTTGATTCACAAACTCCCTTTTAATTCCCTTAAGTCACTTTAGATGTGTTGTTTAATGTCCAAGAATCTTAGTAAGAAGCTTAGGATCAAGCTTCAATGGAGTCTTGATGTTTAAAGCCAAAGGGTGGTAGGTAGGAGATAAGGTCAAGAGAAAGAAGGGTCAAGAGGCTCTTATGAGCTTTGGGAAAAAATTTCAACCCTTTTGAAAGAGCCTGCCAAGCTCTATTTATAGAGCCCAGGGTGTAAATATCTGATATATTTGTGAAAAGTGTCTTGGACAAATTGAAATTCTCGAAAATACTCTGTACTCGGAACATTCAACAGCCCATTCCATTTACTAATCACCCGAGTGCATTTTTAATCGACCATCATATGGTGCCCAGCCAATCAGAAAGCACATCATCAAATCAACAAGAGAAAGTTAGCCTGAATTAAAAGAAGAAACATATATTTTAGAGGATTTCACCCATTCCATTCATTTTTACTATGTCATTTTCTCAGTTTGTTTGAAAAATTACAATGCTTTGATTTTGCAAATACGAGCCTCAAAATATTATGGTAATGCTGGAATTGCACCACTAAAACTCACTTGAAAAAAGGTTTTTATTTTGGTTGAAAAAAACATCTTGTGTGACGCCCCAAAAATCAGGAACATTAGATAATATATTAACCATTAAATACAGGGTTTATCTAAGGTTACAAGAGTAGGAAACGTCACTAATGAATCCTTTGGCTAATAACCACGCAAGATCCCAGGAAGGTCGGAGGAGTCAAAATAACCTCCCTTCTAAGTCCAACCACCTTAGATAGCAAAGCTATATTTTGGACAGATCTTGACAAGGTATTAACACAAGGCCTACATGAGTTGACAGAGTATAAGGATAGGTTACAAATGTTATATATATATACAAATTACAAAAATCATGTCTTAAATACAACATGGGATCTATCACTTACAATCTCAAAACACGTTTACAAACTAGTTTCTAACTCTCATAGGATAGCCATATGTCCTCAAATACTTCAGCTTTGCCTTCGACCAGCCTAATAGTCTTCAATACTTGGCATGAAACGTCGTGAGCTTTGAATGCCCAGTAAACGCACACACACCTCATCCCTTTTTCCCAATCCAATACACCATCGTATTTATAGCAAGCACGTAGTGAAACATGATATGCAAGTCAATAATAGCAATTTCAATAATAGAGGAAAGGAACATGTCATTCAAATAGATAACAAGGGTTATAATGTTAGTGGTTAGTATTCTAGAAATGCCCCAAAGAGATTTCATCCTCCTAACCACAAGAATTGGACACCGGACTATTCGAAACGCCCTTTTTTGCTGCTTTGTTGTAGAACTAACCTCGGATGCCTACCAATGGCTATATACCGCGTAGCGCCAACTGCAGGGCCTCAAAAGGGACAGCAAAAAGAAAAAAGGTTTTATCTCCTGAATCCAACCTTATCCTTCCAAAAAAGTTTTATCCTCCTGAATGTCCCATCCGGACCCAACCTTATCTCACCAATCAAACCATCGCAAAGAGTCCAAATATGTCTGTTCCATTCTAAGGTTTACACGACAACCGCTTGTGCAAGACTTAACCTTCAATTGGGGAGTACGTCCCATCAATCCATACATAACACATTATCATCTCTTCATTATTCAAGTGATCGAAAACCCAATACCATCCCAATTAAGATTTTTGTTTGGATCAATGTTTTAAGTCAAGTTGGAACAAACTCAACAAGATAGTAATATCCACATAAGCATGAGCATCATCAATTGAAGAAGATAAGGAAGATAACCATAACACATGCAATATCATACTAAGACATGATCACGTACTAATAAGCATATTCATGAACACAATAGCATAAAACACCCATGCAAAACTAAATTTCCAGATTCAATACCATTTAAAGATTAAAATCAAAAGGGCTATTTTAGATTTTTACCAAACTCAGTCTTCCTATGGTTCGTAGAGAATTTAATCTAGCTTTCAGAACATGTTTTGGAAATGTGACAGTTTTTCTAGATTTTTAGTTATTTAGGAAATGTTTTAGCGCTGTCCAGATTCGTCGACTGTTACGAAAATTGGAGTTTCTCATAAATCGCTCACTCATTTTCAATGAAGACAATTTTATTTGAAAGATAACTCCTTTAGGAAGATTTTGACATAAAATGGAGGTCCATAAGATTTTTATACATTTTTCTAGAAATTTCGAAAGTTGGATGAAAAATAGAGTTTTCTGGCATAGTTCTTGCAACAAGAAAGTTGGTGAGAAAAGAGGTAAACTAGGGAAAATTTTCCACTTATCTTGTGATGAAAACTTGCTAAATAATATGTATTAAACTCATAAATTTAAGGTGAAGGTGTGCCTTTTGAAATTTTGAGAATTTGATATGGAAAAAGGTAGTTTTATACCGATTAAGAGAAATACAAGAAGTGTAGAATCAAGGCTCTACTTCTTTCATTTTAAACATGGGAATACTATCAGAACACATCTGAAAATACCTTTTAAAACTTCTAATAACATGTATTTGAAAAAGGAAAATGAAAGAGAGAGTTGTGTTGTGGCTTACTTAAATGCTTATGGAACTAGTTTTGTAAGACTTGCTCTCTTTCTCTTCTTTCTCCCTCCTACAAGCTCACTCTCCACTCCTCTCCCTCTCTCTACGACATATGAGTGTGTGGGTGTGGTGTTTGATGTTCAAATAGATGGAGGATGGTGGTGTATTTATAGGAAAAATGGTGTGAATTGTCTAAAATGTCCTTTGGTTGAAATGTAATGGAATTGAGTTGTATTTAGTTCAAATGAAATGGAACAGTGGATAATTAGGATCTTAATTATGATCTAGTTAGGTTTAAGTCTAATTTAATCCATTCTAGTTACAAGTACATTAGATATATACATGTATATATATAGAATTGGTACCAAAGTCATAATTATTTCCATGATTCAAAGGATTTGTCTCTAAAGTACAATGATTACAGCCGAAGAGGTATAATGGCTGGCCATGTGCTCAAGATTTGGGTGATTTTCCTATTTATTTTTTGTACAAATTCCATAGATATTGTGTACAAAAAGATTTGATGAATACGAGGTACAAATATATATATATATATGCAATGGTACTAACTTGGGGTCAATTTGTGATTTGAGTAAAATATGAGGGCTAAGGCCTTAATTTATGAATTGGAACATCTATTTTAAAGTAGAATTTAACTAAGTTGGGGTCATAGAATCTAATTCAGTTTGAATTTCTTGTTTTGAATAAAAAGGCTATCAACCGACAAGCGTGATAAAAATTAGAAAAACCTAGGGTTTTCAAGTGGTAATTCTACGTTTATGGAGTCAATTAATTAGTATTAGGGTATTTAGAATGATTTCTAAGTCATCAAAATCGATCAGGGTTTACGAGTTTTCAGTTGGTGCATGTATTTTGATCCTACGGTTAAAATTGTAATTAATTAAGAAATTGAGCAATTTCAAAGAAATAATTTAAAAGTAAAGGACTTAATAGGGTTTACAAAAGTTAAGAGTCTCACATTTTGTCCAAAACAAGTCTGTGGATGGTTTAAAGCTTGATCCTTAGGCTCCTTGTTGTAGAACTTGCAAGATTAATACATCTCTTCTTCATTATCAATAACTCAAAAGTGCCCAAGTCTTAAGGCTAGTAAAAAATGGGGTGTCTACAGAGTATATCGCGTACAAATGTGCTTTTACGCAAATAAAAGAAAGGGTGCATCACAAACATATGTGTTGCCGCACAACTGAAAGGAGGGGTGCATACCATACAGGTGTGTTGTTACATAACTGAAAAAAAAGGGAGGTGCATAGCATACAGATGTGTTGTTGCACAATTGAAATAGGGGGTGCATAGCATACAGATGTGTTGTTACATAATTGAAAGATAGGGGTACATAGCATATAGAGGTGTTGTCGCACAATTGAAAGAGAATGGGTGCATAACATATAGAGGTGCTGTTGCACAACTAAAATAGAGGGTGCATAGCATACAAATGTGTTGTCGCACAACTGAAAAAAGGGAGTATATAGCATACAGAAGTGTTATCACACAACTAAAAGAGGGGTGTGCATAGCATAAAAATGTGTTGTCGCACAACTAAAAGAAGGAGGTGTGATGCCTTTCTCAAGGCATGGATTGCATAGAAAGTAGTGCATGACGGATGATGTGAGATATGCATAGTATACAGAGCGATACATGATGCAACGTATGAGATAAGTAGTATGAAGAGTGATGCACCACATATCTCATGAAATGAATGCAAGGCAATGAGTAGATCATACCACATTATGATAACTTGTGCAATTTGTTAGAAAGTAAGGCCAACTCCATGGGTTAAACCTAAACACCAATCGAGGCAAATCAACGCAACTTAGCTATTAATATTTACAAATACAGAACAAATTTGAGAGGTAGAGCAACAAATCATGTTATTCAAATCAACCAATGGGTGTGAGCACGTATGCACAAGCCAAAGCATGTATTTCAATCAGAGGGAAGATGGCAACCAAAGAGAGTCTTTGAATTGGTTAGGGATAACTGTCAAAGGTTGGATCATATTAGAATCATCCCCTAAACCAGCATCTAGGTCTAGAATATAGTTAGACCCCTTAGTTTTCTTTTATGGCCTTCTCCAACTTGGCTATTCTGTCAATATTGATGTCAAGGTTTAGTACTTCAATCTTGGGTTTATTCTTTGGTACATCCAAGGGTGGGATGAGAACTGTCAGCACTTCCTCTCTTGGTACTTGTTGCGACTCCTATGGTGGTGGTGGTGGTGGTGGTAGTGGTGGTGCGGCCGCTTGAGCTTGCAACTGGTTTAGAGTTTGAGCTTGGGCATCCACGGTTACAGATAGAGTGTCCATGGAACTTTGAAGTGCACTGATCAAATTTATTAATTCTTGGTCTTGGGCCATCAAGATTTCTGGTTTTGGACTCGAAAACTTAAAGTGCTCTAGGCTTAGTCATCACTTTCTTGTCTAATATTTTTTCCATAAAATTAAGGTTCCTTTAAAATCATTAGCCCAAAGATTTTTACTTGATGAAAAGAATTTTTCATAATTTCCAAACTCTACTCAATTTTATTTTAAAATTTTCCAACAAATTTCAGATTTCATTTTAAAAAATCAATCAAACAATTATCATCTAGTCAAATGCCTTCTAAAGGAATTTCAAATTTTTATTTTAAAATGAAAGACTTGGTCATCACCTCCTTATCTAACACTTTTCCATAAAATCAAATTCCCCCTCCCCCAAAGTCAACGACTTAAAAATTTTCATCTAATAAAAATTTTTCCATAATTTCTAAAATTCTGCTTAGAATTTTTTTCTTCAAAATTCTTTCCTCCCAAGGAGTGTTGGATTTTATTCCAAGTATCTAATCAAATAATTGTCTTCTAATCAAATATTTCTTAGGGGAATTGGAATTTTATTAAAATGGAAGACTTGGTCACCACTTATCTACCATTTTTATACAAAGTTTGAAATTCCCCCCAAAGTCAATGACTTAAAGTTTCTTATTCAATCAAACAACCTTTCATAATCTCCAAGGCTCTATTTAAGTTGGAATTTTTATTTTTTTTAGAAGTTATCTTTTGATCACCAAGATTTTCAGAGATCTTCCCAACTCAAATTCTGGAAAGGCAACCATTTTTTGTTCTTCTAATTGATCACTAAGTTACGAATTCAAATTCAAACTCAAACCCTTTAAATTAGAAAATTACCCCTAATCTTCCACTGATTGCTTAAATCATAATCAAATTTTGAATCACTGTCTAAATTGAACCCCCAAATTTTTATAATTGGATCACTTCCCCAAATAACTCAAATTGTCCCAGAATTAAATCACTGCCATATCAGACTCCCTAGATTTTTTGGAATAAATCATTATCTTTCTGATTGTTCATCTCTAGACTCAAATCAAACCATTTTCATTCAAGACAAGATACCACATAAGCACATAATTTGCATTCAAACCTATTTGGGGGTAGGGTTGCCTTATCAAAATTTCGAAATGAGATCTAGGTTCCACTAAATCATATAAAAAGGCAACAATATAATCCTAGAAATGAGGGTATCATGTTCTAGTTTGGAGGGTGCTAATGCTCTCTATATGCAAAAGGCAAGTTGGGTCACAAAAGGGTACATCAGTTATTACTATCAATATACCTCTCACGCCACAAGCGAATGATCAAACAATACTAATAGCATAATCTAACGCTTGCTTGATTGACATAACATAGCCTGCAAATAATGACCGAGATATTATGCAACAAGATAGGTTTCCTTTGTTCTAAAATGATGCAATGCAATTAACAATTAACCACTAATCTCATAAAATAGAAATTTTCAAATCAAGCTAACTTAATTCCCCAACGGAATCGCCAACTATGGGCTTCGTGCCTTTTTCGAGTCTACGGCATGCATCCCACACCAACTTGCTTTGACCAACAAAGAGTCGCCACTTAATTTTTAAAAGGGAATTAAAAAACCTTTAATAATGAAAACTAAGTTAAGCCCTAGTTCGTCATTACGAAGAAAATTCCAAGTATGGGAGTTTAGGTACAAAAGGGGAAGGCCATTTATATAGAAGCATCCCCATTTGCCCAATCCAAATATTGACCTCTACTTACTCTCTATTTTATGGTTTTGGCGGTTAATTGTTCACATAAATTCATTTTTAGAGCTAAAAACTCTTAACTAACCTAAACTATGTGATTTGAAGATAAATGAATACCATTCAATTTAGATTGAAGGAATAAAGTCATATTTTCAAAAGAATAATGATTTTTCAATAAATGGTGGATTTTATCATTCCATGGCTATAAACCCAATCTAAAAAAATAATATTCATAAAATTCGATACAAACAATTTTACATGTAAAGAGCATATAGACTTGGATTATTGAAAGACAATGCAAGGAGCAAGCACATACCAAGGAGGATGAGAGAACTTACCCGGTTACCCACTTTTAGCGTCTTACATGCATGCATAAAACAAACATGAACCTAAATATATAACTAAACATGCAAAAATGGTCCTAGGCCTGGTTTGAGGCTACTAAATGATATTCATGCATAGAATACAACTAACAAGTAATAAAGCATAAAACTAAACTACATAATGATTCAAATAGGGCCATACATGGTTATTATACGATTAAAAACAAACCTAATACATGCTTTTTTTAATTAAAAGAAAGGAAATATGCAAGAGAAGGCGAGAAAGTCAAGAAACTACATGATGGATGATGAAACTAATATCCTAACATGAATAAACACTAAAAAGTAAAGCAAAAAGGGACTGAAATAAGAAAGGTAAAGAAGTTTTACCTGTTGGTTTAATCAACCGAAGAACACACAAAAAAGAACGCAAAAAGGCTTCGAGTTCCTTGCTTGCAAGCCTCCCTTAAGCTTAGGTTTGTGAGTTTGGGTCCAAATGCCAAGTGCTTAGAATGTTTCTAGAGGTTTTTAGTTGCTATAAGGGTGAGAAATTTCATGGTTAAGGCTAAAGAGGGAGATGAGAGAAGTTTTTACTCTGAAAAGCTTGTAAAAGGCTCAAAATTCTTAACCTCTTGAAAGAGAGGGGTAGAGGCTCTATTTATAGAGCTAGGGTGAGGTACTGGAACCCTTCTAGGGTTTCAATGTTTTTCCCTCCACCGTTTCCTCCAAAAATACACCAAGATTGAGTTACCACACCTAGCTCAATGACACTGCGATGTATGCATGCACCAACTTCGTGCACAAACATAAATAATGTGCGCACTCACGCTTTGTCTTGGTACACGTGCCATGCATGCATGCACAAGTGCAAGGTCCCATGCCCTTGACTTGCTTACAGTACAAGTAAGTCTAAATTGCATTCTAATCAATGTTTTTGATAAAATTGGCCACTAATTTTGGAAAATACGATTGATCAAAGCACAACCGGAGTTGTCAGGGTTAAGAAGTTGGTTGTTGGCTAAAAATGGGCTTAGAAGTAAAATAGTCATTTTTGTAAAAAGTCAGTTTGGCCAATACGGATTTATACAGCAACTCCAAGCATCCTTAAACATTCTAAAGATGAAGTAATTTATCATTTCATCATTGGGAGGCTTGCAAGTGCCCGAAATCTTAGGGCTAGTCAAAATAGGCTGTCTACAATGAGATTTGGACTGTTTTATAATAAATTTTTGGCTATATTAGAGGGATACATTAATGCTAGTTGGATTACTAGTCAATGAGATAATAAGTTCACTTCTGGATGGGTATTTCTCCTTGGTGGGGGTGCGTAGACACCCCATTTTGACCGACTTTAAGATTTGGGTGCTTTCTTTTGAACACCCACTAATGAAAGTTGGAAAGTGCTATTTTATGAATTCCTCAGTAAGAGAACTGAGTTCAAGCTTTAAATCCCAACCTTACACCCGTTTTTGCCAAATTATTTTAGACTGCCGTAAAACCCTTTTCAAAATGTTTTTATGAGGATCCAAACATTTCTACAAAGTTCTAAGGTTTGCATTTTCAAAATTCAAGTGTTATAATTTTTTAATAGATCAAGCAAAGGATGTAGTGGGAATGAATAGAATGGGTGGAATCCTCTGAAATACTTGTTTCTTCTTTCAAATCATGCTAGTTTTACCCTATTAATCTAATTGTATATTTTTCATCTGATCGTGCAACAATTTATGGCTAGATGAATAATGGTACGGTTGGCTGAATTGTCCAAGTACAGAGCATTTTCAGGAATTTTGATTGTTTCTATGAATTTTTTACAAATATCTTAGATATTTTGCATTGGCTTCCTATGCAAGCTTCATACAAATATATTAGATATTTTGCATTGACTTCCTTTACAAGCTTTGCCTCAAAAGTCTATATTTACAACCTCTTCACCTCATTTCAATGGGTTGGAAATTGTTTTCAAAGGCTTAGGAAGTTACCAATTCATTTGACAAATATTTATGAGGAGGAAAAGAGAGATTCAAAGAGTTTGAGCACCAAAACACATTGAACCCTGCTAATGCATCCTCAGTATGCTGCCTGTGCAAATCTGGGGTTGAGTCAATTAACCATGTGTTATTGTCATGCCAAATGGCTTGGAGTGTGTGGTCTGCAATACTAAAATGGTGGGATGTCCAAGGTGCTTTGCCAGATTCAGTGGAGGCTGTTCTTGACTGGTGGGCAGGGGTGAGGTTTCGGAAAAATGTGAGGTTGATGTGGAAAGATCTTCCTATGGTTGTTATGTGGTCTCTATGGAACCATCGCAATGAATGCTTATTTCGAGATGTTGCCCCAAGTGGGGAGGGTGTTTCTGATCTGATTAAGGTTAGAATGGCTGTCTGGTGTAAGGAGGTATTTAAGGATTGTAGGTTCTCTGTGCATGATTTCATTTTTAATCTGGAGCACATTAGATTTTGCTTGGGAGATGGATCTAGGGGTGTTTCATGATGTCACTTAGAGAGCGTGGGTTGGTTGATATTTTTGTGGAGTCCGCTTTGATGCTATGCTATTAATCTACTGTTATGCTATTAATCTGCTTCATTTTAGTTGATCTGATTAATCTACTTCAACTTATCTGTTAATCTGCTTCATCTGATCTGGTTCATCAGATTCTGTATGTTAATCTGCTTCATCTGAGCTGCTGTTAGTCTGTTTCATCTGGTCTGTTAATTCTAGTCTGCTCTGTTAGCTGCTCTGTTATTTTGCCTTGTTCATTCTGGTAGAAGCTGGTATATTCAAGTCCCATGCAGAACAGAGGAATGTATTCAGTGGTTTGGTTGCTATCTGGATGTCTTGTTTTTTATTGTTCTATGGCTTCTCTGCTCTCAAAGGTTTTTGGGCTACCTAATCTGGTTTGATCTGTGATTGCTGTGTGAATGATCAAAGATGATGCTGATTGATAATGTTAATACCTGCAGTATTCATACTGTTGTTTGAACAGAGGTGATGCTGGAAGCTTGTTCCAGCTCCATAGTTGTCTTCGGGGCTGCATAGTCTTGGCTTCTGGTTTCGTTCTGTTGTTTTTTTTTTTCTTTGTTTATTGGTTTCTCACCAACTAGGAGGTTGGAGCTTGTTCTAGCTCCAAGCTTGTTTTTATTAATGTCTTCCATTGTACTTTGTACGTGCATCATCAATAAAGTTTTCTTTGCCGATCAAAAAAAAAAAACACATTAAACCCAAAGCTTTTCAACTTTCTACCACTCTCTTCATACATACGCCATCAAAACACCATCCAAGCTTGATCTTAAGACTCTTTTCTAGGTGTTCAAGCCATATCCAAGGACCTTGAGGGTATTTGGAAGCAAGTTTTTTTAATCAAAACCTTTTCCTTGCTTTGAAAAGTAAGCATTGAAGTCTTTCTCATCCTTTTTTTCTCTTCTTTCTCTCATTTTCTATAGATTTGTTGCTCTTTCATGTGATCCTCTTTAGGATGTGGATGGCTCAGCCACCCCCAGATAGAGCTGTAACAACTTTCCAACTTAGGACATGATACTCTCCCATTTTTAAGATGTGATAATGTTGGGTTGTTTAAATAGTGAAGCTTTAGATCTATCTAAGGCTAGGGCAGGGAAACCCAAACCTCTAGGGGTGTTTTGGAATGCTTACTTATGTGCGAATGTAAAATCTTGGGAAAAATGGCACCCAATCCTTGGAGAGTCTTAATTTTAAAAGGATTTCTTTCAAAATTTTGGATCATATTAGAATTAGAAATTGGTTCAAAATCTAGGGAGGGTGTTTGATATAATGCAGGATCAAATTTGAGGATTGTATCTAAATGGTTAAATTTATAATAGGATCAGAACCAATAAGTCAATATTATCTTACTTGGTTTTGACCAGCATATCCAATACCATGAACTTGTGGGGTATTTGTTTTGATGTTAGGATTCATGAGGATCAGCAGAGCTTGATACCCTGGAAAAATCGTACCAAATTTAGAAATAGCCCAACTAAACTAATCCAGGAAAAACCTAGTCAAATCCAACACAGAAAAAAGTTTAACCCATCACACTCCATATAATTCGACTTACCCAAGTCAAAAACACTCCAGTCTATCCAATCTAGAAAAGGCTATCTCCAACAAGGTCACATCCACCCAGTTCCCAAATTACTAATTCATCAGATCCCATAATGGCCCAAAGACTAGTAAATCCAGTAGACATGCTTTCGGACCTTCAACGGATCGTAGATACTCTAAATCACACAATTACCACCAAAGCTTAAACTAATGCTAGATTGCAACGCCCATCTGGGGCATCCACTACTCATCTACTTCGAGCTGATCATCTAGTCCCAAATCCACCTCTGCTATCTAAAGACTTCTAGGGTTCTAATCTACTAGAAGGACCAGGCCAAACCTAAGCTGCCAAAGCTCTGGCATAACCTGTCAATGGACTTTTCTCTCTCAATCTCAGTGAGTTTGACCTCGCCTTGTTGAAAGTAGCTAAGCTTAAAAAGTTTTTTTAAAAGTCGCAGGGAATTAACTCCATTGCAGACATTAAGGATGGGTATACATAGGCTGCTGTAAGATTGCTAGAGCAGTTCAAGATGTCGTACTGTAGACACCCCATTTTTGATTGCCCTTAAGCCTTAGGTTTTTCAGGTTGATCACTCGATGATGAAATGTTACACTTTGTGCAGTCAAGTTTCTCGGCAAAAGCTTCTATTTTCCAAACTTCAGAGCGTAGAATTATGGACATACTTGACCAAACTTGTCTTGGTTTCCAAAAACCTGTCTGTTTCATACCTAAACCATACTTGACCATCCAGAGCCCTACATGCCAATAGATGGTTGGCAGGCCAAAATCTAGTGGGCAGCCATCCACTTCATGGCCGAGCAGCCATGTTTTCTGGCTGGCAGATATTTTGCTGCCAACTATTGCTAGTTGTCTCCCTAGGTGCATGCACTGCACCAACTGTCTCTATATGGATATTTCTGAATGAGGTTCATGTTTTTCTATATATACATGACCACCTCTCTTGGAAAAAAAAGGTTAGAAAAATTTCAAAAGGCCAAAGACTTGCATAGCACTCTCTCTCTCTCTATCTTGTAACCTACACTCTCTCTCTCTACATTTCCTAAACCAATTTTTTAGCTCTTCTTGTTAAGGTTCTTGAGCTCAAATCTCAGCCCTTGTGAGTGAATACTTTGTGGTTTGTGAACAAAGGAGTTTAATTTGTGCAATCCTTACACTACTTCTTCTAACTATTTTCTTATTATTTTTGTATTGTCTTTACACTGTTTTTATGGGCTAAAACTTGTGGTTAAAAGCTATCAAAGGTAGAGGGGTTAACTACCCTTCTTTGCACCTTACTTCCTAAGCTTTTACCCTTGTGTTTCTCATCTCTTCATCAACGTTTTTTGAGCTTTTTCCCGCTGATTTTCAGAGTTTTTCAGAGGCTTAAATGTTGTTTTGACGTCCCAAAAATGGAGGGGTTAGCCACCCCTCCTTATGCTTGTTTACTAGCTTAATTTCTCCATTGTTTAAGCTAACTTTTTTTAAGCTTTTTTATGTTATTTACAGCATTGTTTAAACTTATTTTAGGACCCTTTTTATGTGTTTAGTTCATTTATACTTTGCATAGTTGGCTTGTAGTGCAGTGGTCCTCATAGGTTTGGTGGTTTAGGCCTTAGCCATCGACCTATTTGAGTTGATAGCATTTATTTATTGCTTCCCATATTTGTGTTCACCTCTAATCACCTCTGCACCCTCCCTCCTTTCTCGGCTTTTTATTACTTTGAGAGTCGTTTCAAAGTGAGTGTTGTTTAAGCTTGAGATGGGACCTTATGCTTAATGGTTTAATCTCTCCGAAGGTTTATTACCAAAGGCATGATCTCTCTTACATGCCCAAAACAACCCTTTGTTTGACACTTCTCTCCATTAGTGGACTTAACTTTCATTTTGGACTAAAATGGCTAAGGAATGGAAAGGTAATAAAATGAAGTAATAAAATTGGGGCTAAAATAAACAAGATAATAATATCAACTTGGGTTAATCGGATGTTAATTGAACCACTTGAGTCTTGAATCATTTCATACTTGTTAGTGATGAAATGGTTCAAGTTTCATAGTCAACCATTTCCCTTGATCAAAATCATGATAGGGAGGGGGTTTTTGCCGGTTTTTGCTTTTCATTTATTAAACTTTGTCCCATTGACTCATTGATCATCACGCGATAACTTTGCATATTGATGGTTTGTGAATCGATTATGCCCCTCCTTTGACCTGCCTACATGATAAGAAGAGGCAGAATGGGCAAACACCTCTTAAAAGCACTTTGTTTGCAATCTGTCTCTTTTCTATTGCAGCAGGGTAGACCCTTAAAACACCGGTCGACCGGCCATCAATCAGTCGGCCAACCATCTTCTCTTGGCCGGCCAACCATTTATTTTAGACTAGTAGTGTCCTTTTTTGGCAGAATAGAGCAGAGGTTGGCGGCCAAAATAGATCTTTTCTTTTGAATACAAAATAGAATGGTTCCAGTAGAAAAACAGAGAGGTTTTCGGGCGAAAATCTAAATTCATGCGCATGCACTCCATTGCTTGTTCATACTCTTGGTTTAATTGCTTTAGTAGCAATATGTTGTCATTTAATTACCTACTTTCCTTTAAACTCATTGTACTTAGTTAATTTAGCTCATTAGTCGGATTTGTAATAATTGGTTAAGTAGGACTAGCTAATTGGTGTTGTAATAATTATTATTAGGATATTTATTCAGACCTTCTTGTGCGAGGGCAAATATGTAATAATGTGTATGTCTTCCAATCCCCATTTCTTTCTCCCTTTTATTTCCCTACTTATGATGGATCGCATGTAACATCATGTTTGCTTAGCATTTTTCCATGTTCATATACACTCGCCTCACATGTATTTAGGGTTCGGCTCATCATACTACCCGATGTCAAATTCAAATTCTTACTCGAATACATGATTTATCATGTCTTGGATTGGATCATATACCATGTTAGTAGCCGAGCCTATTAATTGCATCTTGTATGTGTCGCATTAGTCATTTTGCATTAGTTAGAGGCGTGTATATTTTCTAATTATTTGCTTTGTTTGGCTTGCCTTGGAGTACTAGGTGAGCGTTTATTGCTTCAGCATATCGCATATGTGTGATTGTTGTCATATCAAGAATATTTTCCATGAGACCAAGTGCTTAAATGATATACTTGTTTGAATGCCTGTGGATGAAGGCTAATTGCTCAAATTGGGATAGTTTGATTAATGTACATATGAGGTCACTTCTTCAAGTGATACATATTCAAAACACTTTTCAAAACAAACATAAAATCAAAGTGTTCCAACTTTTGAAAATTAGTCTATACTTGTGTGCATCACATAGTAATATTAGCCTAATAAATCGGAACAAGAGCATATAATGTAAATAAGAATCACATCATGATTAGTAGAGGTCGATCTTTGATCGGGCGAGTGGGTTGCGCAATTCATGACCTTCTCCTCTCGTACCTAAGTTCCTGAGCCGAGACACTTTGGTGATGACAAATAAGTAGCCTTTGGCACGAGTCTCTGGTTTCCTAAATTTTCCAAAAATATTTAGGTGACGACTCTGTAATCTAGCAAAGCAGTCCATTTTTGGCATTTTGATTTAAAATTGATTTTTCAAAAGATTTGTTGGATTTGGACTCATTTGTGTTTATCTATTTCACATTACACTTGTGGAATCAGATTCAGAATCACAGAAGTTCGAATTGTAGGGCTAATCGTATCTGAAAGGAACATGAAAAGCAAGCCACACGTACGTAGATAGATTCGATGGGGCTAGAGACCCTATGGTTCACATCTGTCTCTTCACATCTTGAAGCCCATAGGCTTGACTCGGGCCCAAAAGCTTTCTTTGTTTAAAAAAACCATGTTAGGAGTAGCTAGTACATGGTATGCCAAGTTAGATGATTCGATCAAACAAAACTGGAAGGAGTTGGTTGAAACATTCATTGCATAGTACTCCTACAACACACAAATCGAGGTAACCACCTGAGAGTTAGAGACAACTCGCCAACAGCCCAATCAAAATTTTGTGGCATTCATCACCAAATGTAGAAAGATGTTGCAAAAAGTGATAGCCCTTCCACTCTTCACTTTTAAGGAGTTGCACAAAATGAGGGTCTAGATTGAGGATGCTATTAAATAATGAATTATAACAGATGAAAAGAAGCCCATAGGGAAGACCTTTATTCACAGTTTCAATGCTACTATTAATAGTGGCATAGATGCGGAGCCCTCAAATACGGTTACCACTATTGCCAACACGTCCAATCCCTTCACCAATGCCAGCCCACAAATAGCCAACTCAACCCAAGCCCAGAAGAGAACCTACCTTCATCTCCATATGACCCCAACCCGTGCCATGAAGGTCTTGGTATAAAAAGGGTCCCTCAAACCCCTTGACCCCGACCTCTCCTTGATATTTTCCCAACCAGACATGACACTACCAAATATTGTGCCTTTCACCAACAGTAGGTCATGACACCGATCATTGCTATTGCATTCGTCATGAGATTCAAGATCTCATCGACAATGAAATAGTTGCTCCACATCAAAAGCCCAATGTCACTACCAACCCATTTTTCCCATGACAGGTTACCACCCCATAACATAAATTCCATACGTGTCTAGCCAACAATCAACTTCGATCCTAGCCAATACATCATACTCGCCATTGAGCCCAAACCTATGGTGTTCATTCCTGAATCTTCAGATCTCTGCCTCGTCAAGAATTTTGAAAAAGAAAAGCAGAATGAATAAATCTTTTAAAAGGTGGAAGGCTTACTCAATCTTGATGAACTCAACCTTAATGGTGTTAAATTAAATGGTAGACTCCCTTACTTATTGCCAGCAATGATGGATGGAATGATGAGTCTCAAAATAAACTAGGGGCAATTGTTGAAGCACTTAGAAAGGACCTTCTGAACTAGAAGCATGGTGTGAGAAATTTCATAGGGAAGTTACTTCGGCCAAAGAGAAGTTCGGAGGCTACTAGGCGGGTTTGGATAGTGATGTTGAAATGATGGCGGGTTGGAACCTACCAATGGGCTACTTGAAGTCTGTCGTGAATTTTGCTGATGGACTTGAAAAATGAAAAAACCCCTTTTGTGTTTGGGATGCTTGAGTGGTATCTTGTGGGTGGTTGAGTCGTGTGTCGAGTTTAGAGTCTTGTTTTCTTGGTCTTTTCTAGAGTCTTTGTGTCAGTTGAGTATTTTTCTTTCTTTTAAGTTGCTTTTGTGCACTCTTCGTTCTTCGTCCCTCAATAAGAGAAAGAGAGTCAAGTTTTTGATCCTTTGATTGTGCCTTCAGTAATCCATATGGAATCTAACGAAAACAAGAAAAGACTTGAAAATAATAATTAAGCAGTGGAAATGTGTAAATTATCCAAATGCCTAATGAGAATGAGATTTCATTAATAAGCTTGAATATTAAGAAAGATCTCCCAAATTGTGACACTCGAATTTTTGTATTCATATAAAATAATAATAATAAATAATGAGAATAATAATAATAGTAATAAATAAATAATAAATTCAGTGCCTTAGTATATCAAAAGGTGCTTAGTGAAAGCTTGTGATTTACAACGTTAGCTGTTATTAATTTTAAAATATTAGAAATCCTTGTTTAAAGGGGTAGATTGTGGGACATTGCATTTTTAATATTAAATAGTTTGGGAAGTGGTAAATGATGTTTTATAGTTTGGTAGTGAGGTTTTTAGACACGAACCTAACCTATAATCATACGAAATTTTTAGGGATCATTATGAATTACCAAAAAGGGTGACAACCCTTAGAATTATAAGAAGCCAACTCTAATCTCCTAGAGCCAATGAATTAGATGACCTTTGGACAATTGGTGAGGTAAGAGTCAAGGGACAGGCCAGGTGGCGCCTTCTGAGAACACGTAATCAACTTGAGCACCAAGAATTGATGCATATAAATAGAGCGTTAAAATAGAAGCAAGGATGGCAATCAACGAGAAGAGTAGAAGAAGGAATAGCACGGAAGGTTCGGTAGCACGGGAAAAATAGGAATAAATTTATATTAAAGGTGAGTTATATTATATCTTGAGCTACCATAATATGTTTTAAATATGTCTTGAGTTACCATAATATATTTTACGAATGTTTTGAGTTACCATAATTTATTTTATATAATTTATGTTTTATGGTTACGTTAATGTTTCAATTATGTGGATTATTTTTTGAACCCTATTTGCTTAAATTAAAACCCATGAACATGTTTGTTTAAATTTTAGAAATTATTTGACAAAGATTTTATAAACAATTATGTTCTGTAAGTACCACTACGCAGGTCCCATGCCTTGGGGGACTTAAATAACCATTGGCCTCTGTTTGGCCACTTAGTGGTCCTCTATTTGTCATGGATCCATTGACCCCTGTTCTGATTGTCACTTCAGTGACTCTTGTTCCGTTCTGTTCTGTACCGTGGTAATAGTTATTTACGTAATTTTTATTTCAGTTTCTGCCACTTAAATAATTTATTTATGCAACCTAAATTATATTAATGTTTTAGCTTAAATAACTATCCATGGCTGTTTTGTACCCCTATGCTCACAGTATAATATTTCTCACTCTGCTATGTGCTTATAGCTGTTACCTCTTTCAGGTGACGAGGTTTAACGGGATCAAGATAGGGGACAATTCACAGTGTTTTTTTTTTTTTTTACTACCTATATTTTGATTAGACTCTATAATAAATAAAAGCCTAAATGGCTATTCTTCTCTCGTTTTAAATACACATTTGTACCTAATTATTTTATTTTAATTTATTTAATTTGTCCGCTTGTGCTACGACTACAAAATTATTAGAATTATTTTCTTTTTTATCTTGTTACGATACCGAGCCTTTGGTTACCAGGTTTGGGTTGTGACACAAATGGTTCGAATGAATTTTGAATTGTCATCACAATGCTCTTCATGATCATTCCAAAATTTCAAGCAATTTCTTTTTGCAAACTTGCAAGGATGAATTCAGAACCACATGTGGTGTTCTACACTATTTCGGGAATTCTCTTCACACTCTAGCAATCATATTGGTGGGCACAAAATGGTTCTCAATCCTCACAATCATAGAATTCCTCTCTATGGCATTTTTATCATTCAAATGAAAAAAAAAAAAAAGGAAAAAAAAATCAACCCTAAAGTTAGGGGCATCCATAGGACGAAATCCCACGAATTGTGAAGAAATGAAGTTCTGTCCGAATTCAAAGAAGGCAATGCAAGAAGGTACCACATTGTGAGGAGAGCTAACTTTGAAAGTATAGTTGAAACAAGGAAGATGGCATGCACAAGTGATGAGAGAACCAAACTCAAATCAAGGCGAAACAAGTTCCATTATTAAGGCAAGGATAACTATTGATCAAATTTATTGCATATGTTATAACACTACCCTTGAGAGGCTCGCTGAGTCGAAAACCCAAAAAGGCAACTGTGACGATGCCAACGCGCACATATCATAATTACATTTATTTAATTATGTGTTAAAATCTACTTGTGATGTATGCTTTGTGATTAACTTGTGTATATCTGTCTGATTTGAAAACTATCTGTTGTGATTTCTGTTCAAAATTTGAAATTGATGGCTTAAATGATTTCAGAAAATGAAATTAACAAGTGGAATAAACTAATTGGAATTTTTAGAACGATTTGGGAAGTTTGGTTAAAATTGGTTCAGTTTGATAAATTACATTGTGTTAATTAGCCTAATTTTCTAATTAATGTATTAACCCACTCCTAGCTATATATATGTGTTGTATGAGAGCCTTAAGCTCATTTTTGAGTTCAACTTCTTCATTTGTGCTGAGAACATGTTAGAGAGAGATTGAACTCTCATTATAGAGAGAGAAAGTGAACAATTGAATGAGAACTTGGAGAATTAGCTAGAGTTGATTAAGATTATGCAAGAACAAGAGTATTTGAAGGCTCTAAGTGAGTTTTCTACCCTTAATTCTTGAAGATGAGTTGAGTTCATGGAGTAGATATGATCATTTGTATGTATTTTGTTAAAGAAGGTCAAGAAAGTGTTGTAGCTTCACATGCATGCATGAATATGTGATATTTTGTCATTTTGAGTTTGGTTTTGATTATCCTTGTTGAGTTTGAGTGTTAATTTGTACTTGCATCTTTGATTCATCATGTTTTGACTCTTAAATTCATGTTTTCGAAAAGAGTTTTATACATACATGGAGCTTTTAAGCTCAATTTGGTTAAAGTTATGAGTTTTGAGAAAGGAGTTTGGAAAATCTTGCATACATGAGCTTTTGATTTCAATTTTGGTGAATTTAAAGAGATTTTGAGCAAATGGTTTTTAAGGGTCATGTATACATGCTTTCTAAAGTAATTCTTTGATTTTGAACAAGCCATGCATGACCCAAGGCTTTGAATTTGCATTTGGAAGCTAAAACTTTCAGTTTTGAAACCCAGAATTTTCACAGACCGCTGGAACGACGCAGTGGTGACTTAAACGAACTTGGCGAGCTTCCAGCATCTTTATAGTTTTTGCAGACCACTCGAGCGACCAAAGGTTGGCTTAAGCGAACTGAGTATATGTTTGACATTCACTCGAGCGATGAAGAGTTGGCTCGAGCGCATTTCAGACCTATCCAGTACTTTTGCAGACCTCTGTGACCACTCGAGCAACCAGAAGTTGGCTCGAGCGAAGGACCCTATTTCAGCATATTTTGAAAAGATGTTTTGCGTTCGCATTTCCATCCATATGTCTTTCTGAGCATTATTAGGCATGATATATGACTCATTAAGGAGTAATAAGTAAGAAACTAACATGAGTAAATGAATTAGAAAAGGATAACAAGGGTTATTTGATTCGAATATGTGTTACAATGTGTATCGTTATGTGTAGGTTCAAACGTTGAGAAAGAATATCGAACTAGTCAAGGTGAGTAATGTCTTTGTCTAAGCTATTTTGAATTTGGTTTTGCTATACCATGAATTATGAAATCTATACTTCATTACAAGTTATAAGAAATGATAAGTTTTCCGAATAAGTACTTTTGAGATGCTAAGTTATGCTTTCAAACCGCGAATTGTGTACGATATGATGTGTTTTCTGAAAATGAGATTTTTCTAAGAATGAATGAGTTTCCTTTTTGAATGACTATTGTGTCAATATGGGAAATGTATTTTGATCTCCGATAACTTTTGTTATGCCTCTGATCCGTCATATATATTATGTATAAGCTATTGACCCATTGTAAATGTTCCGTATGATGTCGATCTTTGATAATTGTTCCATATGTGTAGACGCGCTCTTGGGAACTCCCCAAAATCCGCGTGCGCGATTGGCGCCATATCTCATTTTGTTCTGAGCTACTACAGTTCGGACTCAAACGTCACGGTTTTGAATCTAATCTTACAATGTACGATGTAAGACCGATAAATTACCAAAGAGTCCAAATCCAGCAAATCGTTTTGGAAAACTGATTTTAATAAAGAAGTGCCAAACATGGACTGCTTTGCCAGATACAGAGTCGCCACCTAAATATTTTGTTTTGGGGGAATTTAGGAAACCCTGACTCGTGCCTAAGGCCACGTATCCGTCATTACCAAAGTTGCCTCGGCTTGGGAACTTGGGTACGAGAGGGGAAGGTCATACAATGAGCACCCCCACTTGCCCGATCAAAGATCGGCCTGTACTAAGCATGATATTTTGTTTTTGAAAACACATGTGCTCTTATTCTGGTTAATTAGCTAATCTTTACTACGTGATGCGCACAACATACAAGTATAGACTAGATCGCCTAATTTGAAACAAAACATTGCATGTTCGTTTGAAAAAATGTTTGAAGTTTGCTACTCGCAAGTAGGCTAAATTCGGGATTCAATTAATTGTTCCAATTCAAGTAATCCAACCTTCACCCACAGGCATTCAGGTAGCTAATCAACTAAGCAGTTAGCCTCATGGCAAGCATGCTTTCATGGCAACATTAACACACATGTAGTATGCTAAAGTGTAAACACTCACAGTGTACTCCGAGCCAAAACAAAGAACTAGTTAGAAACCATGCATGATCCTAGTTCATGTTTAAGATGGCTAATGCAACACATGCGAGAATGCAATTAAGATAGGCTCGGCTACCTAGAATGTCATGTGAAATACAACTTGATACATGTATTCAACTTGGAATTGGAATACAATGCAAGTTAGTATGATGCGCCGAGCTCGGTGTATGCAATACAGATGAATGGATGCACACATGCAAGCATAAGGTATGCTAAATGAAATATGCCCTAAAATTAACCATTGTAAGCAGTTAAGTAAAATGGAGAAAGAAATGAGGGTTGGAAGACATGCATCACATACACGCATGCTTATTACAACAATACGCCCTCTCGACGGAGGGACCGAATAAGAAGCTAACTAGCTAATCTAAGCTAATTAAACTAATTATTACATCACAATGAATAAGCTAATTAACTAATCCTAGTTAACTAACTATTACAAAACAAATTGAAGCATTAACTATTAAAGTACATAACCCAAAGCATAAACTAGCTACCTAAGCATGGTAGCTAAGGAAAGCAATAAAGCAGGAGGTTCTCAGAGGGAGAAGACTGAATGCCTGGTCGCCTCGTTCAGAAATCCAATGCGATGCCCCGATTTGCCTCTGTTTTCATTTGTCCTCAGAAACTTGCACCAAGCTTCAGAAAGCTGAAACTTCACCTTGGGAATCCTGTGGGAGGGTGGCCGACCAGTTTTGGTCTCTGAAGCCACCTGCTGACCACTTTCTTTGTTGAAAGCTAGAAAAAGTGGTCGGCCAGCTAGTTTTTCTGGCTGGCCGACCAGTTGTTGCTGCTGAATTCCAGTTTGCTGCAACAGAGAGCAAGAAAGGGCATGGCAATGTATTTGAAAAATATGTGTGCACAACCACCCTCCCTATCATGTAATGAACTCAAGGGAGTGTGGTTCTCGACCCTCGGGCCACCAATCGTGCATTTCAATGCATGATGGCTGAGAAGTCAAATTGCACAATTCAATGTAAAATGAATGCACAAGTAAACACAAAAAGCCTAGAACTCTATCATGTATGATCAAGAGCGTCGGCGACCGGGAATTAAAGCACGTTTCATCACTTGAAGTATGAAACGTCCCTCTTTTCCCATGTTTGGACTAATGCCTATTCCAAACACAATGCAACACATAACATGGCATACACAATGCGACTCAAGCATGCAAACATGCAATATGACTTAAGCATGCAAAAATGCAATGCAACATGAACAACCTAACAAGGCTAATGGCATGCGAACAATGCTAATGCATGCATGCACAATGCAAGACAACATAAGCATGCGCAATGCGATGAACTACGTAGCATACACAATGCTCATGACAACTAGCATACACAATGCAATGAAGAACATGGCATGCGTAATGCAAACAATAACATAGCATGCACGATGTGATGTAACATGGCATACACAATGCTCAATGGACTTAAACCAAAATGGATAGACCTCAGCCATGTCCAAAATAGAGGCCATAATGATGAAAATAAAGGCACAAAAGGCAAGGTATGCATGCACAATGCATTGGCCATTCAACTAGGCCCAAGAGCACAACCCTCAAGACGGCTCAAAGAGTGACAAATGTGCAAGTGTGACAACACTAAGTGCACTGAAATTAGACAAGAAATAATGCTAAATCACTTAAACAATGCAAGTAAAGCATGCTAGGGTCCTAAAGCATGAAAGCTAATAAAGAGGACTACAAATGAGGCATGCAATACATGGCAAATAAGCATGAACTAAGCATGGACAGAGCTCAAGTAGGTCAAGACAAAGACCTAAACACGCTGAGATGAGGACTCAAAGACCTAGGCATGCAAGCATACAAGCTAAGCCATGAACTAGGCAAGAATGCACAACACTCAAAGACACTTAAAGAGTAAATGAAGTGGGAACATAAGCATGCTATAAGCTCTGAAATGAAATATTAAATGATACCAAATCATCTAAATAGCTCAAAGATAGCATGCATGAGCCAACAAAACACAAAGCTAGTAAGGCCAATTGCACTACAGCTATATAAAGCATGAAGCATGTGATCAAGGAAACCCAAAACAGTCCTAGATCATGTTAAAATGAGTTTAAAACATGCATGGAAGGAAGCCAAAATAAGCTAGCATGGAGGGCATAAGGCATGATGCATACAAGGCAAATAAAGTGGATTATACTACACCTATTAAGACCAAGCATGGGATGACTTAACTAATAAAAATCAGAATTATATCATGGCATAATAACCCCAAATAAGCACTGAAATGATGGCTCGCAAGCTAAGGCATGAAAGCATACGCAATGGTTCATGTTAAGGCATAAAGGGGCAAACCCTCCAACGCAGTGAATGGATGATAAATGCAAGTGCATGAGCATGAAACATGGACTGAAATCACATAATAAAAGATGCCAAATCATTCAAATAGTCCAAGTAAAGCATGCCAATGGACTTGATGCACAAAGCTAACAAGCTAGATTGAACCATGGCTATACAAAGCAAGTCATGCATGGCCAAAAAAACCAAAATTAGAGCTAAATCATGTTAAAACATGGACAAAAGCTTCATGAAGTTAAGCCAAAAGTATGCTAGAATGACATGTTACAACATGATGCATGTTAGGCTATTTCATGGAAATGCACTACAAGTGCATGGAGCATGCAAAGGGTGACCAAACCAAACCCTAACAGAGGTATGACATGGTAAAACAAGCCCAAGAACATGCTGAAATGGAGTCAACATAAGCTAGAATGGCATGCTACCTCATGAAGCATACAAGACTAGTGTGTGTGATTTACACTACAAGTGTATAAGGCATGCAAGGGATGACAAAACCAAGCAAAAACAGTGGTAAGCCTCAACAAAATAACCACAAATACATGCTAAGAACAAGCCAACACAAGCTTAAAACACATGCTCAATCATGAGGCACATGAAGCAAGTAAATAAGACACAAGGAGAGGGGATGACCTCTCCTATTTAGGACTCCAAAACTACCTTTACACCACTAAAAATCCTCTGGATTTCAGTGGTAGAAAGGTCATGCAAAGGCAACAACAAGAGCCTAAAGGGATGACTCAAAATAAGGCCTAACAAGGCCTAAGAGGAGGTAGATCACCCCCAATGAAAAAGTGACCTTAAACAAACTTTTTAAACACACAAAAAAAGAACTTTTTCCAGTTAAGAGTTAAGCTTAAAAAAGTATGCAAGAAGGGCTAAAAGCTTAAGCAAGAATAGGGGATTTAAGGGTTAAAAACTCACCCTTGAAGACCTTCTTTACTACTGCAACTCCAGCAACCTCTTTGAGCTCAAACTAGCCCAAGAACTTCAAGAACAACCTTAAGAGGCCTCAGCAACACAAGCAAGGTGTTTGAGTGTGTGTTTGTGTATAAAAGTATGACAAATCTACACTTTTTAAGCACAAAAATGAAGTAAAGGGCAAGATAGATACAAAACTATATCTATATGTCTTAGGGCAATTTTTCTAAACCTAGAGGAGGGAGGAAGAGCCTCCCTCTTATAGAAACAAAGAGGCAAAGCTTCTCCAAGAAGCTAAGGGCCAAGGTAATCCCTCCATACATGTGTATGGAGGATGGCTCTGGTGCCCTCCAACTGTGCCAGCTGGAGGAAAATATCTCCAAAAAGGTGCCAAAAAGTAGCTAATTTTTTTGGTCGGCCAGCCACTTCAAGTGGTCTCCTAGAACAACAACTGGTCGGCCAAGGTGGGAGAGAGTCCAGAGGATGAAAACAAACAAATGGTGTGGTGGCCGACCACTTTTGATGGTCCAAAGACCAGGGAGACTAGTTGTCAGACCAGAAAACTGGCTGGCAGGAGGAAAAGTGTTCTCCAAGGGGAAATACTGGTCTCCCACCCTTGTACCACCTTCCAAACAAGTAAAACAAGGTTTGTACCAAAAACAAATCAAAACGGATGCAAGACGAAAGTTCGGGAGGCAAAGCACGCAGTCGGGAGCCTCGAAAAACTAGTTGACAAGCACCAAAAGTGGTTTACGACCACAAAAGTGGTCTCCCAAACCACAGTGGCCCTCTAGGCCAAGGAAACAAGGTGTGGTTCAAAAACCACGCCAAACGGGGAACGTTAAGCGGTCCCGAGACAAGGCGCGCGGCCGAAGGCTCCGAAAATCGAAAACTAGTCTCCAAACGGGAAAAGTGGCCTATGACCACGAAAAGTGGTCTACGACCACAAAAGAGTGGTCTACAAGACCTCTCCCTTCCTCAGGCAAGGAAAACATGGCTTGGTTCGTAAATCGAGCCAAAGCGCAAAGAGTTTAGAGACCCGGAGGCAAGGCTCTCAGCCAAAACTCCGAAACCTCGAAACGAGCACAACATGCGCAATCACCGAGCGCTCAATCGATGACGTCTGAGTCTTAAGGCCGGTCAAAAATGGGGTGTCTACAATATGACTTCGATAGCAATCGTTCTATATGGTATCTACACGTGATAGATATTCTAAATGAGCTTATCAAATGTATAAGTCATCAAAGTGATTCTCCATATAAGTCATCAAAGTGATGTTCCGCATAAGTCATCAAGTGTGATGTTCTGTATGAATCACAAACATGAGAGTTCTAAATGAAATCATTCTATAAGAATGTTCCATATGGCATTTCGACAAGTTAAATAAGGCTTTTGAGTACTGCGCAATGTGTTAAGCTTTGAAAGGTTTGATGAACTATATTTGTTATTATATGTTTCTGAAACATGCTTTAATCATGTCAAGAACTTTATATTGTTTTGATAAGTATGGGACTCATTCATTTAACCTATTTACATTGAGAATACTCATTGGCCTTCTAGTTCACTCCGTTTATATATATATATATATATATATATATATGTAAGTGCGCATCAAGAAGTTCAACATTAGAAGCCACTTTGGAGTCAACCTTTTTGTGAAGCCACCTGAGTTATGCCTCCGTGTTGAGGCCTTAGTTTTGTTCTGGCCAAGCTTGTGTAACTTTGGTTTTGTATAGTTTCTTACAAGATAAATGTTTGTAAATATTATATGTATGATATAAGATATGTTTTGTATATTTCTATTCATAGCATGTATGCACAACTCAACAAACAATTTTATATTCTGCTTCTGCTTCAAGCCCCATATCTTTAACTATATATTTTGAAAATTCTGTCTTTGAGTCCGAGTAATCTGGGATTACTGGCCGGTTACGGCCTAAACCTCTAGGAGTGGGTTTGGGTCGTGACAGCGACTCAGGCAAAACTTAGAGCATGAAAAAATGAAAAATAAAAAAAAAATAGGAGCTTGTAGGGCCGAAAACCAAAAATGGTGAATTTGGTAAAAGTTAAACTACAAAAGAAGAGTGTTAACACCCAAGTGAACCTTAACCGTGAACTATTTGAGGTCTGATTCTCATTTTTAAGATACATAGGTAACCTCTCTCTAAGGTTCAACCCAATATCCTTGCCCAATTCACATCTTTAGCTTCACATTTATCTATGAGTTACAATGACTGCCGTACATAGCATATTTGCATTGGGTAAGAAGGATCAAATTTGAATCAACAGATGGAGAAGTTTTCAATACTTGAACTTATCAGTGAAATCTTCAACTTGAGCTTTTGCAAAATCTATTTCTAAAGGCGATTCTTGAATAAATGAAGAAACATATGGAAAACTAGGGGCACAATGAATAATAAACTACTTTGAGTCTTTTCTCTTCTTCTGTTGTTTGTGGGTTATTTGCGAGTCTTGTTGCTTTCGTGTTGAGTGTGTGTCTCGGTCTGCGCTCATCAAGTCTCTCATGTGTCTATTAAAGTGTGCATGGCTCAAAGTTCAATAGAGTGATGTAGTCAAAATTCCATACATGAATCTTTGCTCCAAATTCAAAACGAGTCCATGTGTGGAAGTCATAAACAAGCTGAGAGTTCCAATGCAAAGGGCATCAAGTCGATGATCATTGCAAAATATATAGGAGAAATCTATCACTACTTCGGGGACTAGTCCGCACTTTGGGGCATGGGAGAAGCATGAGTCGAGTTGGTTGGCAGTTGCTCTATGATCTGATGATCCCCATCATAGGCATCTACATAATGTTGAAAAATGCAAATAGTGACTGGACATTAGGAGCAAGAGTACATTTGACTGGGCTATCTGTTAAACGAGGGGCATGAACCATACTTTTGTCCTAATCTACTGAGGTATCTGTCAGACACTTATTTTTTTCAGAAAAAATATTTTGATGCATGTGAAATTCATGATTTTTAGTAAATTTAACATAAAGTATTAAGACAAAATCAATTTTTCATTTTAAACATAAATTCTCATGCATCACACGGGTCACCTACTATTTCTACATATACATATTAATAATCTTGCTAAAAATATAAATGATCAAATGAAATTAATTGTCAAAAAAATAATAATATATAAATCTCCAATAATGTTTGGATATGGATACTTTTAATAAGATTTTACATAGATGTAACGTTACTTTTATAAAACATTATTTAAAAAAAATTATTTTCTGTTTGAAAACAACAATAGGAGGACATCTCGCAGAACCGTTATCTGGGTGAGGTTTTGATGAAGTCGACCAAGTTGTTGTTTAAGAAAAATTATTTGGTGCTCCTGGGGCACCACATGATGGTGCCCCTTAGGGGTATAAATCGTGCCCGGCCTGGGCTCTTGCTAAAATTAGGGCAAAATCGGTCCATGGGCCAAAGAATTAGGCCCAGCCCAAGCATAGGGATCAGGCCTTGGGCAAGCCGGGGGGCTTGGGACTGAGCTCGGGCTTAGACCGAGCTTGGGCGGGCCTACATATTTTTTTTTATTTTTTTTTATTTTTTCTACCAAAATTTTATTCTTTTCTACTAAAAATGACACTAGGCCTTGGCGGGCTAGGCCTTGAGCCAGGCTTTAAGTGGGCCTTGAGTAGGTTGATGGATCGGGCCATGGGTCAGGGTAAGCGGGCTGGGTCAGGATTTAAAATGACGGTCTAGGCCTAAATCTAGAGTCCCAAGCTGGGTTCAGGCCCAAGCCTAACCGGGTCGGGCCTACCCTAGGCCGCCCATAGGCCGCGGACCACTTTTACACCCCTAGTGCCCCTCACTAATTACAAACCTCTAGAGGTGTAAATTGGGCCCGGGCCTAGGCTCGGGCCAATCCAAGATAGATCGTCTGGACTCTCGCCAAAATTGGGGTAGGGCCGAGCCAACCTACGGGCTAGAAAACTAGGCCCAGGCCTAAAAGGTAATCGGGCCTTGGGCCAACGGGCAGGCTTAGGCTCGGGCTTGGACCAGGTCCTGATGGGCCTGAATATATATATATATATTTTTTTTTTTCTATTTGTTCTACCAAAATTTTATTCTTTCCTACTAAAAATGGCATTGGGTCTTAGGCGGACTGGGCCTTAAATGGACCAATGGGTTGGGCTAGGCAAGTCAGGCCCATAGGCCGAACTGGACTTCAAAATAACGCCCCAGGCCTAGGACCGAGGTCTCGGGTTAAGCTAGGACGAGCCGGGCCTATCTCGGTCCACCCACGAGCGCCGGGCCATTTTTATAGCCTTACAAACCTCTATATCCCTTCATATTCTCCAATCACCCAATATAAATCCGTGGACTCCACTCCTTCACCAATCAAAATACTATTGGAATATCACATGGCAATATCTCAAGACCAACCAATAACTTCTTGTTGTTTGCTTGCTATTGTTGCGTACAAGTAATGTTGTAAATGAAATGGAGACATTATAATCTGTGCAAGTTTCAATTTATATTTTCCTATAATCTTATAGGTTGTTTGGGGTATATTAAAAAAGTGTATTTATTTTGTTTTGGAAAGTAGGTCAAAAGTTAGTATTTTGATTTTTTTGACTTTTTTTGGAAAAAAATTTGTAAAAAATTAGAGAGGTGATATGACCCAAAAAAGTCAAAAAGTCAAAAAAAATATTTTTAACCTCTTTGCCAAAAGAGACCTTTATATTTCTATTTTTTTGCATATCTTTTCATAAAAAGTTAAAAAGTATACTTATTTATATCACTTCAAACAACCTTTTACTGGTATTGTTCTTTAGAGAGAGAGAGAGAGAGGGAGAGAGAGAGAGTGTGTGTTTGTGTGTGTGTGTGTGTGTGTGTGTGTGTGTGTGAGAGTTAATTTTACTGTGTACTGTTCTTCTATAATTAAAATCAAATTGCAATTGTAAATAAGAAATGATTCACTTTTGATATGGTCATCTACATTTGCAATGCTTTGTGAACGAAATGATAGAATTTTCATGGTTTTTGGTTGTACAAATAGATATAAGAGAAGAATGAGAGACAACAATAAGTAAAATAAAAAGAAAGTGAGAGAAGTATTATACAAGGAAATAGGGTGATGGAATAGATAGAGACTTGTCGTTCCAAAAAAAAGAAGAAGAAAGAATAGATAGAGACTTAGGTTTTGTTTAGGGTGTGGGTTGATTTTTTTGGCTATTAGTCTGGGGTTAAAAGATCTAGTTCATGATAATTTTTTTGATTTTAGTGAGAGAAAAAATGAAATAATTATAGTTTGGATGTGATATTTTGTCTTATTGACTTTTTAGCATATTTCGTCTTTTTGTAACTATTTTAATCTTTTAGCCCAAAAATTTGTTATGCCAAACGAGGGCTTAGGTGGCGTTTGCCAACTAAATAAAATAGTAAAAAAACACTACAAAAGTTGATTCATTCTTTATAATTTTTTTTATAAAAAAAATTAAAAAATTATTTAAAAAAGGCAATCTCCATTATTGGTGGATAAACATCGAGCTACACCAAGTTCAGGCTAGGTTGACACTATCTAGTAAGAGTATGTATGTTATTCCAAACCCGGTTTGGCTCGAGATCGACCCTCTAATCTAGTCATCCCAAGTTTGACCCTAAGAATTTCTAAATTTTAAGTCCTCCCACTTAACCCAATATATAAACTATTTATTTTGTTTTTGTCTTTAAGGACTATTAAATTATTTAAGCACTTTTAATGATTATTTGAATTTAAAATAGTAATAAAATTTAATAATAAAATACATATGATCTTTTAAAAAGTGGTTTAATTTAAGTTATAGAAAGTAGTATAGATGTGTATATATTTTTCTTTATCTTTTATTATTTTTCTAAAATTTATTTTGTAACTAAATAATATAAAATTTAGAATAATCCTTCGTAGCTCAAAATCTCTTTGGCCCATATGGCTCGACTACCCAAAACGGTCGTTTTGGGTAGTTTTTTGTTTTTGTTTTTGTATTTGTTTTTCTTTTTTTCTTTCCCTCTTATTGCTGAACAGATGGAGGAAAAGAGAGAATAGAGAAGAAGAGAAAGAGAAGAAAGAGAGGGAAGTAGAGCACCCATCATCGGCGCGCCATCACTGACATCGCCATCGTCAGTGTATATACATAGATCTGTGTATACATAGATCTGTGTACCTTTCTCTCTCTCTGTATAGATCTCTCTCTCTCTCTCTCTGTACATCTCTCTCTTTGTGTGTATATCTCTCTCTCTCTCTGTTCTAAGTAATGGAAGAAGAAAAGAAAAAAAAAAAAAAAAAGAGCAAGAAATGTTGTTGATGATGGTGATGTTGTTGTTGATGTGATATGTTGTGATTGTTGGTTGTTGTTGTTGATGTTGATGCTCTCTCTCTCTCTTTCTCTCAGTTCCTCTTCTTTCTTCATCTTCTGATTTTGTTTTTGATTTTAGGATTGATTTTGGATTGTGGAATTCTATTTGAGAGAGAGAGAGAGAGAGAGAGAGAGAGAGAGAGGAAACTGTGTAGAAGGCAAGGAAGGGAAAGGAAAAAGAAAAAAAAAATTCGGGTCATTTGAGCCCTGGTTTTGTCGAGCTATGTAGCACAATTGTAAAATTTAATACTATTTAGCTTATTTACTTTTGGTTTTCAGAAAATAGTTTTCAAAATATTTTACTTTTTTTATTTTTCATATTTTAATATTTTTAATGAATTTTTTTAATATTTTAAGCAATTTTTTTTTTAATTTTTAGACATATCTAATATAAATACACTTAAAAAGTATAATCTTTGTGATTTTTTTTTAAAAATACATTAAATACCAAAAAATATAAAAATATATATATATATATATACACAAAAATTCAGTACATTTTTTTATATTTTTGTGTATTTATTAATTTTTAAAAATATTTTTCACAAATATTTTATTATTTTGATACATCTAAGTAATGTGCATCTAAAAAAGTAAAAAAAAATGCTTAAAATTTAAAAAGTATTCACTAGAAACAAAAAAATATGAAAAATAAAAAAACAAACTAATTACTTTTTAAATGGGCAGGTCAGGCTGGTTTGGGCTAAAACTCTTATCTTACGCTTAGTCTAAAAATTAAAGTTGTTTTGGGGACTAATTATTTTAGTTCATTTTTTTTAATTTTTTACGAAAAAACATACAGAAAAATAGATAGAAGAGTTGACTTTTTAATAGTAAATTTTTATTTTTTTTTTGAATGATTTTATATGATTCCCAAACTTGACTTAAATGGTCTAAAAAATTTTGTCCAACATTACCTTTAAATATTTTTTGTCAAATCACAAAAATATCGGATTACACCTTAGACTGCCACTATGGCATATTTTGGAGAGTAAGTTAAAAGTTAGCTTTTAAATTTTTATGATTTTTTTTTTAAAAAAAATATAAAAAAATAAAACGATAATGTGATTTAAAAAAACTCAAAAAATTAATTTTTAACCAATTCATTAAAATAAACTTATATCGTCGATTTATTTTGTTTTTATTTAAAAAATGTTAAGAATTTTAAATATTTTACTAAATATCTTATATAGGTGTGAAACTCATACCATATACGTCCCACACTCATATGAAATATTTAATAGAATATTTTATAAATATTTTACATCTCTAACGTTACTCTATTCATTTACAACATTATACTACATGTGTTTTATAGCAAGCAAACAACAATGATTTATACCACTAAAAAAAGACCACTAATAACACTAATATATTGGGAATATCCAAAAATAAATAAATAAATAAAATACATATGCAGTGGACGGACTCTACTACCACATCATTAATGGTGCTATTTTTTTTTTTTTTTTTGCCAAAGAAAGAAGAGTTTTATTCATAAAGATAATTACAATGGGTCTAGATACCAAATATCATGTGACGCCCTCAAAATAATAACATTAAACCCATCCATATAGAGACATGCATTGATACATAAAAGTCCACATTCATCTATTCATCAGAGTATTTCATTACAAAAGTATTACATGTTTATAACAAAAGCAAATGCCCTACGGGCTTACAGCTTTCCAAGTTAACACTTGGTTACAAAAGAGAGTGCTAACTTAATTACACATTAAGTCCTTGGCTTAAATCTATATGTAATACAATCAAGGAAAATAAGGCAACAAAAGTATGTCTGCCTCTAGCCTCCCAAGCTATGTCCTCAGAGGTGGCATGCTACATGTACCTGAAAATGATGTTCCCATATATGGTGAGCCACAGCCCAGTAGAAATATAATAAACTGAATATGAACAAAGCCTAAAAGATTAGCAACTGATAGATGGTCAATACTTACACTTCCATGACAGTCAAGTCTATGTTACAATTCACTTTCCATTTCTCATTCAACTTTGAGTTTGAAAACAAGGCCCAGTACTTTGGCCAAAACATTTGATGAGATTATAGTTCATCACTAGAACACTTTCGAAATTCAAGGCGGATACACATTTTGGTGTTGTATCAATAACACATAAACTACTTCCATACCTCTCAAACGATGATGATATACATTTTAGTGCTATATCAAATCAAACAAACTTTTCAATAGATAAGCATATGAGCTATATCACTACTACAACAGATAAGCATATGAGCTATATCAAAACTTCAACAGATAAGCATATGAGCTGTATCAACACTTCAATAGGAGAGCATATGAGCTGCATCCCTGGGTCCATCCCCTATATTCCCTTAACCATTAACCGGCTTAGAGGTATATCCCCCATCTTCCCCTAAACCGTGGAGTACATCCCCCATCTCCTCCCATACACAAGCAATGCATATAAACACAAAATCATATACATAATCAATCAATACATAAAGTTAATGTATTCTATCAACCGTCATACTCTATGACATATCTGATTGATTAGTTTTAGTTTGCCTAATCATCATGCATTGTCTACAACAATCAATACTATCCTCTACCGGTAACCCAGAGCAATTATTTCTAAACAGGAAATAAATGCACAAATGGATAGTATATCAACATTTCAATTAGGTCAGCAATAAGTGATTTAACTACACCCTTTAGTCCCATACATTCCCAATTTCAACATTTCCAATTCAATTCCTCATTTCCTTTAATCAATTATATACATTAATTAATTAAAACAATTAGGGCAAATTACCTTAATTAACAAAACAATTCTAAGGTTCCACTTTCATCCACAATCCATCATCCAACTCTTTCCCCTTTTTACCAAACTTGCTTATAGGTTTATTCCAAACAAAACCCCAATTTTTTTGTAAAATTACACAAAAGGCCCAAACTTTCTCAAATCTACCCAACAACACCCAACATATCAAAATCCTAAAATCTAAAGACAAAATCCATAAGGAGGAGTAGGATATCCCTACCTCAAAAGATGATACTCAATGGAGAAGACGAAGAAACTCAACGTGCTCCAAAACTTAATATTTTCGGATCAAAAGATAGCCCTCGACGATCAACACAACTTTAACAAAGGACGAAGAGAAGGAGAACACTCTAACTAGATCAAACCCTAGAGAAAAGGGAGTTTCTAGAGAGAGAGGCTCTCAAAAATGGGTTTTAGAAAAAGTAGGAGAGAGAAAGAAAAGTGAAAAGTGATTTAAAATTACCCAGCGGATAACTCATATACGCACGACCGGCTCGAGCGGAGAATAGAACGCTCGAGCGTTAAGCACAAATATCTGGTACCGCTCGAGCGTAAGGATGACCACTCGAGCGCCAAGAAACAAAAGCAAAACACATTCGCTCGAGCATGAAGAACCAGTCCGCTCGAGCGCAGATTTTCATCTCCCAGAACTTTTCAAAAAAAGAACCACCCGCTCGAGCGCCAACAATCCCGCTCGAGCGCGACTCGCTCGAGCGCAAGGAAACCCGCTCGAGCGTAGAAAACACACCTGCAGAAATTCTGCAGGGCCACGAAATACTGGAAGTGTGTAAACCCCGCTCGAGCGTAATAAGACCCGCTCGAGCGGACAACCAAAAACCAAACTCCGGTCGAGCGCAGAATGATCCGCTCGAGCGTAACACCAAAATCCAGGGCAATAACACTAGAGACCAAAACCCAATCCACCTGTTCGGAACATGCCCAACACATCCTAAAACTCAAACACTAAGAGTAAAGGATAGAAACGAGAATAAGACGACAACACAACCACAGAACCGAGTCCGGATTACAGTTAAACAACCAAAGGGAAAAACCGGGATCGCTATAACCTCCCCCCTTAAAGAATTTCGTCCCCAAAATTAAGGAGACACCTAAACACAAGGCCAACAGATCACAGAGCACTCAACACCTGAGCCCCAAGGAAAGAAATTACTCTCATAACAAACCTTCGATGCATTCATACCAAGGAAGAGACTAACCAAGGGAACATATTCTAAACGACAACACCTTAGGTACGCATGCCTCAACAAACCAAACCTCCCCTGAAACAATTCACCAATAACCGACCAGTGCTTCAAGCTAAGTCACTACTCAACAACACGACCAAAGCAAATCTTTAGAGTAGATAATAAGAAAACATTTTCTTGTTCAAGAGGCATTTCTCAAAGATGTTTAAATTTTCAACGTTAACGTTCCGGAATAAATCTTGCACTTTCCATGAGAAAACCCAGAAGTTTTGTAAAAAATTTTCTCAAACACGGTGTTAACCAAAACGCAGAGTCATCCACAGTCTATTTGCCCAAAAGATTAATCTGGAATTCTTTAAAATCCTAGAATTAAATTAACTTTTCAACAACGCCCTTAGATGGCCCAAACACTGGGAAAATTTTGTCTTCCATTCCTTTCTAAAACAGTATTATCCACAACCAACACAAAATATAACATTTTTATAATGATGGTTAATAGAAATAACAACAGTACTAACAACACATAAGGCACAAGAAAATCATGGTTTTGCAATCTCATCCCAACAATACCCCCCTTTAATACACAAATGGTACACATTTTAGTGTTGTATCAATATCAAACCAAACATCATACATATATAATGTATAAAAAGCCAATCCTTCACAATGATCAATCAATACACATAGAAGATGTATTATTCCAACCATCAGATTCAACGACGAAACATGTTCGATTAGTTTCAGTTTTCCCTAACCAACATGCAAAGTCTACAATAAACGAGACTAAACTCGAGGTGACTAATGCCAACCCAAAACCCGATACCGACAAGCTGACTAATCAACTCAATAAACTCCACACTCAGTAATCCACACACTGATGTGCCTCTCAAACCACGAAGCCCTCTACACAAACCACAAATTTTGGAATCTCACCGGATCTCCTAAAATTGAACCGCATCAACACTGCGTCTAAGAGAATCACCATCCCCCACCATGGCTATCTAGCACGCCTGCTCACTTCCTTGACCGAAGACCGACATGGTCAACCTCAATCACAACAACCCAAACACGAAGGACCACTTTGACCCACGCTATACTCATTACTTTAGAACACGAATTGCTCTTCCTTCAAAGAATGCTGTCAGCATCCACTCACAACCCACACCCAACAATTGATAACCAATCACAATACGAACACTACCCCTATACAACCGATGGGGTCACCACGGACTCATTAACTAGCAAGACCCAAAACACGAACCAACATACAGGTACTATTTCCACTAATCCCGAGATACAATTCTCACATTCCCTCGAACACCCTCACATAACCTTGCCAACACCACGCAACTCTCGCAACCCTCACATCTAACCATCACATCAAATCTCCACATCTTACTTGCCACCCATCTCGAGAGTACCCTCTAGAGGCCCGGCCTCCGTGCTAAACCACTAGTCAAAGCTATCGCTAGGCAACCACCATGAACCAACCCCGACACTATCGCATGTCGCCAACTAGGCTTTCAAAGATTCACCATCCTAACTATTCAGCAGAGTAAAGGTCCTCACCCTCCTCACTATTAACCCACATCTCTATCCACAAATACCATACCACTGTGACTCCATCTACGGATCACACCCTAACTGCGGGCTGTACACCCAATCAACCCTTACGATAGCATCTCCCGACCTAACCAGTATTAAGGTACAAATCTATCACTTTCGATCGTAATAAAGGGGCCCAAAGACTTAGGAAATACTCATATACTACTACCCGAGCACCAACTGCTTACAATACATCACTCCCTGATGCCAACAACCATACCCTCATGTAGGGGCTAACACTCCCTCAATCGAAACAACCAACCAGTACATACGCCAATTCGGCAGCGTTATCTACCACGACGGTACAAGTCTATTCCTAATAAGGTTATGCACTATGCCCTCGTAAAGCACCATGTTAAATACATACTACACCTAGTATTACTCGCACACTTCACATCCCCCTCGAGGAGTCCTCACGACAGTAGATCAACATCACTTTCACGCACATAAGGTCAAATAGATAACGCTAATGAAATTTCGAACACCCGGTAAGTATAACTGTTCTCGCCTCCTTGCAATCCTGATTAAGATAAACATCTCTCAGTAATCCTTTCGAATTTGAACGCATGGCTCATCAGTCCTCATTTCTCCCAAACCAAAACGCACGCATAAAAAGGGCATTGATACCAAAGTTTTATGGTTTTACAGCAACTTATTACATTAATAAAACTTTAGAGCTACAACATGCTCCAATTCACCTAATCTAGGGAAATTAACACACAAAGCATATACGTATATATATATATATATATATATATATATATAGATAAACAAACAGTTTAAATGTTTCAACATTCCCAAAACACATTGGTTACACAACATAACCCAATGATCACAAAACAATAATCCACTGATTACAAAACGGATTAGTCAAAACAAAACCATCCCATCGGTATTACTACCACTACCGTCCCTTGCTGGACCGCCGAAGTTGGTCATCCCCAAACATAAGATAACCTACGAGCTTACAAGCCACGGACAAGAACTACTGACGTGCCCCCTCTGTCCACACCTGGAACAACTACAAACTTCCCCAACTGGGGCTTGGGAACTCGACTCTACTGAGGCCCTCACAATCTGGCCTGCTAGTCCCCCAAACCGATGCTGTTCCTGCCCAGTCGAATGAAACTGAGCCTGGCTAGGTTGCAAAACCCCTAAAGAAGCTCCCGGCTGAGTATAGAAACGTTGAATATGACCCGGCTGATTACACCCCCAACAAGTAGGCGGTGCCTGAGCACGAGACTGGTTCCGAATCTGGGCTGATGAAGACCCCAACAACTGCCTCTCCACTGAGCATTTGATCGGCCCAAAACCCGGCTGGTTAGATGATCCTGGAGGTACAACTACTGGTTGAACTGCTAACCCTGCCCCCTTCCTCTGTGGGCAACTCGAAACCTTGTGGCCCAGTAGACCGCATTTGAAACAAATGACACCTCTCTGTTTACATTCTCCCGAACCCAAATCCGACACTGGAAGGGTAGTTCTAGTCCGACCTCCCTGTTGCGGGTTTAAACCCCTCTGCCTCTTGAAAGGCCTACCAACACCCTGAGTCACGGGAGTTGCCGAGATGGCTCCCTCCCCACTCTGCCCCATTGCTAGCACCGCAACCTCTACATGGGCAGCTGCCTCAACAAGCACACTATATCTTTTATGCCAAGACCCCGCTATCCTTACACGGATGTCGTCATGCAGCTTACTCTCAAACTCGAAACAACACAATCCTCCGTCTCCACCAATTCTAGAGCAAACCTCGACAGGTTAGCAAACCATCTTTCAAACCGCACCAAAGGTGTAGTACCTTGGCGTAACCCCACAAACTATTTCCGCAACTCTTCCAGAGCGGAATGAGGGAAATCGCAACTTTCTCGTCTAGGCATCCTAGAAAAAGTAATAGAGACACGTTAGCACACTCATACATGTACCGAAGCTAAACACTCACGTCCTAATACATGGACAACTGTAATTCACTCCATGTAAGCACATAAACACATAAGCATTTACGAATTTCATTTCTGGATAATGATAGTCCCGAGGCGTTACTAGAGTTCCGGTCAGAAACAACATTGATCAAGTGCCTTTCCAACAGGACTCCCAGAAACCCAAGGATCCAATCAACATCCAAGAAACTACATTACATACCCAAATAATCACATAAACATGTTATCACATAAGTACATAACATTACGTCTAAGTCTCTAACAAGCGAGACAAACCCATTGTGATACTAATCACTTCCTACGTACCCAAAGTATTCGAACCCGGTATGCTCTGATACCAAGTTGTGACGCCCTCAAAATAATAACATTAAACCCATCCATATAGAGACATGCATTGATACATAAAAGTCCACATTCATCTATTCATCAGAGTATTTCATTACAAAAGTATTACATGTTTATAACAAAAGCAAATGCCCTACGGGCTTACAGCTTTCCAAGTTAACACTTGGTTACAAAAGAGAGTGCTAACTTAATTACACATAAAGTCCTGGCTTAAATCTATATGTAATACAATCAAGAAAAATAAGGCAACAAAAGTATGTCTGCCTCTAGCCTCCCAAGCTATGTCCTCAGATGTGGCATGCTACTTGTACCCTGAAAATGATGTTCCCATATAGGGTGAGCCACAGCTCAATAGAAATATACTAAACCGAATATGAACAAAGCCTAAAAGATTAGCAACTGATAGATGGTCAATACTTACACTTCCATGACAGTCAAGTCTATGTTACAATTCACTTTCCATTTCTCATTCAACTTTGAGTTTGAAAACAAGGCCCAGTACTCTGGCCAAAACATTTGATGAGATTATAGTTCATCACTAGAACACTTTCGAAATTCAAGGCGGATACACATTTTGGTGTTGTATCAATAACACATAAACTACTTCTATACTTCCCAAACGATGATGATATACATTTTAGTGCTATATCAAATCAAACAAACTTTTCAATAGATAAGCATATGAGCTATATCACTACTACAACAGATAAGCATATGAACTATATCAAAACTTCAACAGATAAGCATATGAGCTGTATCAACACTTCAATAGGAGAGCATATGAGCTGCATCCCTGGGTCCATCCCCTATCTTCCCTTAACCATTAACCGGCTTAGAGGTACATCCCCCATCTTCCCCTAAACCGTGGAGTACATCCCCCATCTCCTCTCATACACAAGCAATGCATATAAACACAGAATCATATACATAATCAATCAATACATAAAGTTAATGTATTCTATCAACCGTCATACTCTATGACATATCTGATTGATTAGTTTTAGTTTGCCTAATCATCATGCATTGTCTACAACAATCAATACTATCCTCTACCGGTAACCCAGAGCAATTATTTCTAAACAGGAAATAAATGCACAAATGGATAGTATATCAACATTTCAATTAGGTCAGCAATAAGTGATTTAACTACACCCTTTAGTCCCATACATTCCCAATTTCAATATTTCCAATTCAATTCCTCATTTCCTTTAATCAATTATATACATTAATTAATTAAAACAATTAGGGCAAATTACCTTAATTAACAAAACAATTCTAAGGTTCCACTTTCATCCACAATCCATCATCCAACTCTTTCCCTTTTTTACCAAACTTGCATATAGGTTTATTCCAAACAAAACCCCAATTTTTTTGTAAAATTACACAAAAGGCCCAAACTTTCTCAAATCTACCCAACAACACCCAACATATCAAAATGCTAAAATCTAAAGACAAAATTCATAAGGAGGAGTAGGATATCCCTACCTCAAAAGATGATACTCAATGGAGAAGACGAAGAAACTCAACGTGCTTCAAAACTCAATATTTTCGGATCAAAAGATAGCCCTCGACGATCAACACAACTTTAACAAAGGCCGAAGAGAAGGAGGACACTCTAACTAGATCAAACCCTAGAGAGAAGGGAGTTTCTAGAGAGAGAGGCTCTCAAAAATGGGTTTTAGAAAAAGTAGGAGAGAGAAAGAAAAGTGAAAAGTGATTTAAAATCACCCAGCGGATAACTCATATACGCACGACCCGCTCGAGCGGAGAATAGAACGCTCGAGCGTTAAGCACAAATATCTGGTACCGCTCGAGCGTAAGGATGACCGCTCGAGCGCCAAGAAACAAAAGCAAAACACATTCGCTCAAGCGTGAAGAACCAGTCCGCTCGAGCGCAGATTTTCATCTCCCAGAACTTTTCAAAAAAAGAACTACCCGCTCGAGCGCCAACAATCCCGCTCGAGCACGACTCGCTCGAGCGCAAGGAAACCCACTCGAGCGTAGAAAACACACCTGCAGAAGTTCTGTAGGGCCACGAAATACTGGAAGTGTGTAAACCCCGCTCGAGCGTAATAAGACCCGCTCGAGCGGACAACCAAAAACCAAACTCCACTCGAGCGCCGAATGATCCGCTCGAGCGTAACACCAAAATCCAGGGCAATAACACTAGAGACCAAAACTCAATCCACCTGTTCGGAACATGCCCAACACATCCTAAAACTCAAACACTAAGAGTAAAGGATAGATACGATAATAAGACGACAACACAACCACAGAACGGAGTTCGGATTACAGTTAAACAACCAAGGGAAAAAATCGGGATCGCTATATATCAGATTGATGAGAGTGTAAACACCAAGATGGAAAACAAACTTCCCACACTCGAGTCTTATCAATTGACAGTGCATGGTGCACAATATCATGAGCTACACCATTACAAATACGAGGAACAAAACGAGAACAGATTGAATGGAAAGAAAGACTTAATGTTCGACAGTCTTGCACAATCACAACAATGTCTTGAGGAGGGTGTATTTCACCATTAAGGCTCTGATATACTGTCTTAGCATCACCTTCAACAATTATATGGCGATGTTGACCAAATAATACCTGCTGTAAGGCTTCTCAAACTGCCAGAGCTTCAAGCACTCTAGGGGAAGGACAAGTAGATAAAGGGATAGATTTGATGAACAAAATGGCACCCATCGAAGTTCGTCTCACAATGCCAATTCCAGCCTGAAAATCCCTTTCTCTTGTACTTGCATCTACATTCAGTTTGATATAACCAGAAGGAAGACACACCCAACGGTTAATAGGAGGAATGTCATGGGACAGTGCGGTGCTAGAAACACTCGGCAAGGATGATGTTTACTCACGAGAGTCCAAATCCAAGACATCAGAAAATTCAATCCATTCCGCCACAGCCAAGCTGGAGATGAATGGTGGCATTTGGCGAATTTGGGAGAAAACCCAAGCATTCCGAGACTTCCAAAGGGCCCAACAAATATAACAGGCCAAATGAAGAATCTTATCCCCTTGCTCCGCACTAGCTAGATGATGTTCAAGATAGTGCCACCACTCGGAGAAACAATCCAACGTAATATGTGAAGGCCATTCCAATCGAAGCGGAGAGCATTTCCAAACAAGTTGTGAACCAGGACATCGAAGCAGAAGATGTGATCCAACGTTTCCAATTCAACACCACAACAAGGACACCATGGTGCTATTAAAGTACAACAATAATAGAGACCACTAATTTTGGAGTTCTAAAAAGACCACTAATAACATGACACTCAATAAATAAAAAAAAAATACAACACTAAAGTCAAAACATCAAATTATTCATGATAAAACCTACTACCACATCATTAATCGTAGCACTAATTAATACTCTCACTCATTTTTCATTAAAGTATCACTTTTATGGCCCTCAACTATTTTTCCTGCACCAAAACCGCGCCCCTATAGCTACACACGTGGCGTAATATCATTGGTGTTAGCGAAAGTCTAATTGACTGACCTGTCGAACATTGGCATATTTTTTTATTTATTTTCCTGGTCTTTGATGCGACTCTTCTCTCCCTCACATCGAATCATCGAAGAACTCTCTTAACTGAACAAAAAATCTCTCTTCTCTCTCTCTCTCTCTCTCTCTCCACCAATTGTCGCTGACTTTGATAAGTTGGAACTTCTGAAGGTAAATTCGCTTACTCAAAGTTAGGGTTTATCTGAAGTTGCTATGATTCTCTGGTTTTGTTTAACGCTTTGCTTGGCTGCTGCGAAAATCAAAAGAAAATAGTAAAGAAAAAGAGAATATAAATAAAGGAAATACTCGAATTAGTTGTTTGATTCTCCTGATTATGTGGTGGCTTCTGTTTTTTGTAATTTAATTCTTTTACTCTAAACTCAATACCAAAAAAAAAAAAAAAAAAAAAAAGAAGGAAATATCAGTATATGATTCTTAGAGAATTCTTTGATCTTGCGAGTGTGTCAACTGAGGAAATTAAGAGCATGTGATTATTTAGAGTGTTCTCTAAATGTTTCTGTATTCACCCTCTGTTTAGTTAATTGGAAAAAAATAAATAACAGGGAGCAAAGAATTGATTTATCTTAATTACACCAAGAGCCCTTTAACTATTAGTGAATATCACTTTGCGTCCTCATATGTGTACAGTACATATTGACCCCATAACTATAAAACCGTATTAATACCCTTTTTGAAGGTGGTTTGGAGGGGTGAGGTGATGCAGTTAATAGTGTGTACAGATTCATAGACAAAAGATAAGTTGATATTTACTAATAGTTGAGGGACCTTAGTGTAATTAACCCAAATTGATTTTTCATTGGTTTTATTTTAGGACAATAATCTTACTTTGCCAAGCAAACAATGTGTATTAGTTTGAACTAATAGAGTTGTCTGTCCCTTATTTTACCAAATTATATTTAATGATAATATTCAACATTTGAGCCTAGGAAAATATGTGTATTATTTTTAACTAATATGTGTTGTCTGTCCCCTTAATAGTTATATTTAATATAAAAAAAGGTGGGACAAGATAAAAATTTGTCTTAGCAAACAACTAGAGCCTAGGAGGAAGTGAGTTGTTGATCTCGTGGCATTATTTAATTAAATTTATAAAATTAATAAGGGGTCTTGTTAGCGAGTGCCCTAAGGGCATTGGTTAACAAAGGTTTAAATAGTTGTACTTTCTTTACATCATGCACTTTCATAAAGAATGTACAACTATGTCAATCTTGTTAATTACTGCCCCGCTAACAAAATCCATTAATAAAGCTAATTAGTTATCAATCTTCCTGGGCATAGGTTTATGCATCCATTGAAGAACAGGTTACAGGTCTACTTGATCAATTTTTTGGGTTAATCTTGATCTTTGGTGACAGTTCAATGCCTTCGGCCGTCTCACCTCAGTGGCAAGACAAAGCTAGTGGTTTTTTTTCATCTTCAGGTAATATGAGTTATTCACTAAAACATTTTTTCTTTTCTAACCTTTTTATGCTAATTTTAACTTTTTTGATGCAGGGGTGAAGCTTAAAGAAGCTGGTCAGTCTGCAGGGACATTCGTTGGGGAGGTTGCAAAGGATGCAAAAGGAAATGTTGCTGGTGTGGCAGGAAAAGTTGGGTCAATGGTCAAAAGTCGATGGTCTCTCCTTCAGCAGCCGTCTACAAAACATGCCATGCAGGAGCGTCTTATTTCTGCAGCCGCTTCTACTGGCATGTTGTTCAGGAAGGGTTATTCAGGAACAAAGGATAAGGTTGTTGTTGGAAAGACGAAAGTTGAAGAGGTAATCCAGACGATGAAGTTGAATTTTGGAATTTGTTAGATATTATTCATGTTCAATAAAAGCTGAATTGGACAGATATTTCTGTTACCTAAATTTATTAATGCCAAGCAATAGATTCAAAACATTCATTTTTCATATCAAAGCAGTTGTATAAAACAATAGGAAGAAGGTCTGAATGAACATAGTCCTCCTCCTCTCTTCTCTTCTCTTTTTAACTGATAATACACCCAATTGGCTGACATAAGAGGTTCTATTAAATGGATTTGCGTGTGAGCCTTCTTAAATTTGGGATTTGCCAAATATACTGTTGTCCCTTTTTTTATTTTCAAGTGGGCTGCATTAATGAGACAATGTTTTCCATGATCTATTTTCATTTAGGTATTTTTTACATTTCCCTTAGACAAATAACACAATTACATTTAACATTTTTGCTAGCAAAACTAAGTGACAGCTCACTCGAGTTGAGATAGGCAAGCAGCCCAATGTATACATGAATCGATTCATTCCAGTCTAAACAAGAAAAGGGAATGCATTTGAATTGTTTTAGGAAATACTGTGTGTGTGTGTGTCCCCTTCCTAGATGCATACTATGTAGATAGAGTAGGAATGTGGTTTCTTTTGACTTGCTTGCTTTTTTTCTTTTTTTTTTTAAATTTAAATTATTATTATTATTTTTTAAACTTTAAAGTTTTAGAATTCCCCCTGGAACCCATAATTGTACTCACAACTGCTGGGAAAAGTACATTAGCTGGGCCAAATTTTATTGCACTTCTGGATTTAAATGTACTCCGTTTGATTAAGGCTTTTGGTAGTGCTACTCTCTAACAACAGCATGAAATACATAGTATAATATATTTTATGTAGACACATATATTAAATTGCACAAATACATACACAGTTTGGTTATATATTAATGAAAAACTAAATTTGTAACTTAACATGATGACCAACATTTTTGAGTTGGTAATTTTGGTTCAGGTAGCAAAGAAAACTGCACAGAAAAGTAAGACTCTTTTAACTGATATTGAGCGATGGCAGAAGGTATGTGCTTCCTCTCTTCTCTCTCTCTCTCTCTCTCTCTCTCTCTGGATGCAGTTGCAAGTTTAAGAATTCTTATATTTTGCCTTTCTGATTTTGCAGGGAGTTGCAAGCACTGATGGTAAGTTTGTCATAATTTGACAATTGACAATTTTATTGTTTGTTGTTGAGGTTTCTATGCGGCACCTTTCTCTTCCTGTGATTGTCAAATCCTTACTTAATAAATAAGAAAAAGAAGGTCAAATTGCTTAACATTTTGTGCTTGCTTATTTTCATCATCCTTCAAGCATTTTTGTCCTTTTGTTAGTCTTTTGTGTTGGAAGAAGGCTCACTTCTCACTTCTGTTTGTGGTTATAGGATAATATAGATGGGTGGCCATTTTTTTACTTCAAAAAAAGTTAATATGTTCCTTGTCAGCATCTTGGAATCTGATTTTAATATGATATGTTTTTGTCTTACCAATATTTTACTACTCAATTGGCATATTAACCTAGTTTGATATTTGTCTCTGCTCCTATAGAATTTGCATGGAAGGAATAAACCTTTTGGTTTCCTGTGCTACACTGATGATATCATCAAGGAATTATAATATAGTTATTTGTGCTAGTTAGATAACAATGTATCTGACCTAAGTCTTTATTTATTTGGCCAAAATTCATGTTACTTAGCAGGAATACTAAATACAGCTTGATATGCATCAAAGGCACAAGGGCATGTCAAGTAAGCCTGGTGCTTTTATATTTAATGATTCTTCTAATTTCCTGGTAACTGTCTGGAAAAAGTTGAGAAAAGGAAAAACAAAAGTGACTTGCAAAATGGTTGAGTGGATTTTTTACTCTTAAAAAAGAAAAATGGAAAAATTGACTGGCACCAGGATTATTTATTTATTTATTATTTTTTTATTTTTAATAATGAACTTTCAAACCTTGTCTTACATCATATTATTAGAGAGAAGAGGACCAGGGGAGTTTGTCAGAGGATCAGGGGAGTTTGTCATGAAAAAGTTCATAGTTTATTACCTGTGGAGTTCAGAACTTTCATGTTTGGGTGGAGTGGTGTCAGGGTTTAAACTTTTGTCATAACATGTGTTCAATTATGTGTTTCTACTTCCATTTTTATGTTGCAGTACAAATTCTTACTATAAGACTAATTTTAGAACTGAAACCATCAAACCTTTTGAAACCAAATAAAGTAGCAGCATTCAATAAATGTACCAGTCCAATAGGCTTTGAAGGTTATCTGGATCTGAGAGGTCATAAGCCACGCCTCTAGTGTGTGTCATGTTTTATAACATTTCATTGTGAGTCCTGGACCAGTAGTTACATCCAGACTGAATGATCCTTAGAACTCATTTTGGCAGTTCTCTGCTAGGGTTGATTATTGTTTTGTTGGTTAGGAAATGATTCAAGTGCCTTGTGTGTTTTTATAATTTGCATATTTCAGCTCTTCTGAATTGCTAGCAATCATGTGCTTTTTAATGAAAACAAAATAATTTTAAAATATCACACGTCATGTGGTTTCGTTATAGTGATTAGATGACCTGCTCTACCACACTGTGTTACAAGGTTGTGATATTGATCTTACATTTGTCGAGAAGTAATGTATTTCTGTTGTCAAATGATTCGTTGAAATGGATATTCCTACTTTGGCAAGGTTAATTTATACTTCATCCTATCTTGCGGTGGTGTATTGGAGTTATTTGTCTAGGCTTAGATTGCAGTTAAGTGTGTGTTGTTTATAGAGTAATGCTAGGATGTCCAAATTTTTGTACCAAATTTGCTTACCATTTGACGTGGCACCGTAAATGTCATCCATGCATTAGTACAATGCATGGAAGGGGGTCCGTTGCACCAATACAATTTGATGACACATCATTTGCTAAGCCAATTTGGTTATCACAGGTCATTACTGCCTATTTCATTAGCTTTCTACTGAGTAGAGCATGAAATAACTGTTTTTGCAATAGATTTATCTACAAAAGGTGGGGATAAGCTGTATTTATATGGTATTCTACTTTAGCACCTATACACTGGGTGCTATTCATCCCAAACCTTTGATGATATATGAACTCTAAGCTGTATTTGTTATTATCTAGCTTAATATAGTAGGGATAGTCACTCCTTTCGTTTTTTGTAATCAGTATTTGGAGTTCCAATTCAGATGGCTGTGCAGCGACAACAATCCAACAAGCCCATTCCCCTTATTTTGGTCACATGTGCAGATTATCTCATATTATCAGGTATTTGCATGAGATTGCATAGAAGTATAGTTTATTCCATCTTGATACTTCATTTTAATGCTTGTAGTCACTCTCATTTTTCTTTTGATCTAGGACTAAACTCGCAAGAGTTGTTCAAGTCAGAAGGAGACAAAAAGGTTATTCAGCAATTGGTTTCATTATACAACCAAGGTATCCGAACGTTTGATATCATATTTGGTTTTTGTGTAATTCTATGTGATCGTGCTTTACCAACTGGTGTTTTTTGTATTCTACAGATTCAAATGCATCATTGCCAGAGGGGATAGATCCAGTTGATGTGGCAGCCCTGGTCAAGTGTTACCTTGCAAGCCTTCCTGAGCCATTGACCACATTTGAGCTATATAATGAAATCAGAGATGCTCGCTCAAGCATAAATGTGATGAGAAATATATTGAAGAAGCTTCCTACTGTTAACTACATGACACTAGAATTAATCACTGCACTACTGCTCCGTGTTAGCCAGAAGTCACTTCTAAACAAGGCAGGCTGAACATCTCTCTCTCTCTCTCTCTCTCTCTCTCTCTCTCTCTCATGTGTACACTTGTGCATTTCATAGGTGCATGCATTACTTTTGATTATGTTGAGCATGTTAGAAGAAATAAAGGAAGGTCAAGAAGGATATGGGTGGAGGTGGTAAGAAAACACATAATTGTCTTAGACTTAATTGAGGACAAGAACCAACTGAATGAAATAGATCCATGAATCCAACCCAAGTAATTGGGGGAGGTGTCTGAGGGATTTAGCTTGATTTAAGTTCATCTACTTCTGGAACATGGAAATGACAAATGAACCTCCTTTTTAAGAGCAATTATTTATCAGCTTAGTCATTACCCATGAGCTGAGAGACCATTCCATTACTTGAGTATGAAACCACTCTCTTTATTGCATTTGTAATTGTTGTAAAGATGTCCAATTGATTGGAGAAACAATAAACCTAAACATCCCAACAATTATCGGGCATTACACAAAATTTTGAAACTAAGTTATAACATGCTAACGAAGGTCTAGCTTTCCCTAGATAGGATTCCTGTAACCTTTTTTTGGTATAACAAGCTCTATATTTGGGTTGACATTTAAGAAGATACTGATAACTGGTTGACTTACTCATTCAACTTTGTTTTAAAAGAAAACAAATATCTTTTAGGTTTATGATTATAACTAACTAAACCAACTAGAAGACTGATATTCCTGGATCTCACTTCCATAGATTTAATTGCCTCTCCCGTTGGTAGAGATTTAGTATTCATTTGAAAGGGAAACTCATGTAATGGTTAACCTTTCTTCTTTAGGGTCATTCTAAAGAAGGCCTTTTAGGTTCATATCCATTGAGTGTTTGATTGTGCTTTCATCATAATACAGTGGAATCAAATTATTTTATTTTTTTTTTCTTTTCAATATGGCCATTTGGTGTGCAATTGTTATTTAAAGTAACTTCTGAGCAACATTCACATTCCAGACATCATATTATACCAGGTTAGTGGGCTTACTGATTATATTACTTACAGATGGATGCTCGAAGCCTTGGCATGGAAATGGCCCCTATCATTATGTGGCAGAAGGGACATAGACTGGAATATTATAAACAGTTTTGGAATCAGCCTGCCAAAACCCTTTCCAAGGAGAACATGGATTCCACATCTAATTTAAATGCTTGGGACATGCTTGATGGTTAGTAATCCTCTCTATTTCATTATAGTGCATATATGCACACACACTCGCACACACGTAATATACATCTTTTTGCAGGAATTTTGCACTCTGTTATAAAAGTTGTTACTGTAATAACATCTATATATATGCATAGATATTACGTTACCATATGCATAAAGGACGTTCACATGTGTTCTGCTTGGAGTGACTCAAATGTGTTTGTAAAGTGAGAAAGAAGGAAAAAATTATCCGATTTAAAATTAAAAAATAATTTTACACTGAATATGTCTCTGGAAAAATAAATAATGAGTTTTACGACACCAAACTCTTAATTTAGCGTGGGAATATATTAAAGTAAATTGAGATTTTCGTAAGGCTTGTAAGACAATTCTCAACACGTGTTTGACACATGTCAATGTGCCTTACTATTTAAAAATAAAAAATAAATAAATAGGACAAGCTTCAGGCACTTGATAGACACGGTGGCTTAAAACATTTGAAACACTTTGAAGTTAAAAACTTCTAATCCGATAATAAAATGAAAAGCAATGTTGATTTATACATATTAATCCCTTGTCTTTTAAACAAGTTTAAAATTGTACAGCACAAATTTTTTAGTTTATTTATGAGTTGAGCTTTCTAAAATAGATATTAGGACTATTAGTTTACACTTATTATTGTTCAATATGTAGAATGTGGAAAATTATTTCTTACTATTTGATACTGTAAAAATAAATTGATGTATATTATTGATTGATGTTATGTTGATGTATTGTATGTACATTATATAGGAGATGGAGATGTGAAGTGGAGGTGGAGTGGTGGAGTAGGTGAAGTGGAGTGTGTAGTGGAGTAGGTGAAGTGGAGGTGGAGTGGTGTAGTGGGTTAGGTTTAGTGAAGTAGGTTTAGGTGTACATTAACAGCCCCCCTCAAACTCAAGGAGGATAGGAACTAACTAACTTGAGTTTGAAGAGAGTAACAAAACAGGAAAGTAAATTGATAAATAAAATAAAACAGGATAGGAGACACGGTATGGTCGTGTCAGACCGATGTAGCAGACAGTTTATGAGGTCATGTCGGACCGTTGTAGCAGACAGTTTACAGGGTCATGTCGGACCGTTGTAGCAGACACTGTGTGACAGTTGTTGTGACAGTTTACGGAGTCTTGCTCGACCCTTGTAGAAACTAACCGGAATCAATGTCGGGACAGTTTACAGGGTCATGCTGGACCGTTGTAGAAGCTGACCGGAATCAATGTCGGGACAGTTTACGGGGTCATGCCGGACCGTTGTAGAAGCTGACCGGAATCAATGTCGGGACAGTTTACAGAGTCTTGTCAGACCCCTAAAAAGTCGCACCCTCAAAAGGTGTGCCCAATCTTTCAAAAGGCGTGCCATCAAAAGGCGTGCCCAATCCATAAAAAGGCGTGCCATCAAAAAACGTGCCATCAAAAGGCGCGCCCAAGTTGTCGGCGAGCATCGAGAGGCGCATGATGCGCGTGTCTGCCTCTTCATCATGGTCTTTATAAACCGAAGCGGAGGCGGAGGCTTGGAAGCATAACAAACCAGTTGAAACCTCTTCGTTCTCTGAGAGCTTGTCGCTAAGAGCTGCAAATCTTGAAACACTCTGTAAACACTCTGTAACCAACCCTTCTCTGAAACACTCAGCAACCAATAACATGGCCTCGTCTTCCCGTTCAGCTACCCAGAATATGGCCTCTTCGTCCTATGGTCTGCTCACTCTCTTTCCCGACCTCAACGAGTCAACAAGAGAGATAACTGGTGCGGTGGCCAGTGAACCTCAACCAAGCGCCTCTGGTTTTGCTCCGTTGAACTTTCCGATGCGGTCGGTGGAGCAAAAAATGGCGGTGCAAACGGATATTGAGGCCAATCAGTATACTTTGAAGTCATGTGTGGAGACCATGATGGCGGTCACAAACCTGTCGCACCGGCTGCAGAGTAGGACAAATGAGGTGCAGCAGTTAAACGCCCAACTGGCTCTACTCCAACGCATGTATAAGGATGTGCGAGCAGAGATAAGTGTGCTAAAGGCGGAAAATAAGGAGCTGAAGCGGAAGACCACCGTGATGTTCCGATTTGGAGGTCCGCCATATGCTGCAGTGGAGGAGCAGGGAGTAGTGATCGTGCCCAGTGGAGTGGGAAACACGGAGGCAACACTGTCAAGGACCGCCCAGGACGGAGGCAAGAAGAAAAGACCGGCGGAATAGGCGAAGAAGTGAGGGCGGTGGGTGGCCGTCTGCAGAAAAGAAAACAAATCTGTGGGTGTTGTGTTTTTTTTTTTTTTTTTTTTTTTTTGGTGTGTAAAATTGTGATCGGGGTTGATCCTTGAGATGAATAAAATATGGTTTGGTGTGCAAAGCTATATGGTATGAATGGAATTTGAAAAAGATTAAAAATAATGTGAAAGAAAAAATAAAGAAAGAAATAATAAGAATATAGTTGAAATCAAAACGAAAGATGGCAATGGTGTTCGGTTTTTTTTTTTTTTTTTTTTTTATTATCTATACATATATATTATTATTATTATTATTGATAAATTATTTTAAGAGAGAGTGGGTGGTTCATGTGAGTAGTCTCGTGGGTGATAAGAAAAAGAGGGAGTGGGTGATATAAAAAAAGAAAAGAAAAGAAAGTGGAAGAAAGTGGAAAAGAAAGTGGAAGTGTGAACATATTGATGATGAAAAGTGGGAACCAACCCATGTGGGTGGAGGTGGTGTGTAGGGTACTTAATTAAAAGGAAGAGAGAGAGATAGAGAACTCGCTTGGCTAGAAGTAAGCCAACACCCTCTCCAGCAGGTGGGTCAAGTTCATCGATTTAAAATCATATCCCACTGCTTCAAAACTAGCGTAACTGAACCCATCTTCTGGTGTCACATGAATAGTAGAAATTGCACTCCCTTCAATGGCATTCATGGAGTAACCACAAGGATCGAATTCAAAGTCACATATATCAGAATCCGGAAGAATCATCCTAATACCAGAGAGATCAGTCATCGCAGCAGCAGAGCTTGCAGAAGTCTTGTAAAACACAGATGCCTTCTTCCTGTCCAAACCGGTCATGCACATTTCTAGTGTGTAAACAGGGCGCAAATGATTTGTCGATTCAGCAGAAGCAGAGTAAATGTGCCATTTCCGTGATTCATCATCACTACCCATCACGTAAGCCTTGCTTCCAGAACCAAGCTTGCCAAAATAGCCATCAAGGACAGCTACTTCTTCAGAGAAGTCGCGATGGGGAAATGGCTGAGCACCAGGAAATATAAAGCTTCCGCGGGTGTACCTCACGGATCTCACAGAAAGAGATAGCATTTCAGCAAACTTGAGGATGGGAGGAATTGAGAGAAGCAATTTGGTAGTCCCACAAGTTTTGATGATAATTTTGTACGAGTACAAAGAGGCTGGATTCAGAAAGAACATAAGAATCGACATCATCATTTGCCAATGAACTGACAATGGTGCATTCAGCTGGGTTTAAAATTTCATCCAATTGGGATTTGGATAGAGAGCGGAGGCCATTGCTTCTAGGGTCAGCAAAGATACTAGACTCAAAGAACGATATCTCGAGTCTCTTTTCATATCCTTCAAATCCAATAGGTGAAACTGGCAAAGCCATCTTGCTTTAAGGGGAAAAAAATGTTGTTGGCTGTTGTAGAAGAAGAAGAAGAAGAAGACTGGTGTGAGTTGCTTGCTGCTATGGCTTCTATGGGTGGTGGTGAGGATCGGAGTCTCTGCAAAGCGAGGGACTTGAGGCGAGTTCGAACACCAAGAGAGGACTGAGAGACTAGCCCATGTGTGTGTGTCTGTCTTTCTCCCTGAATTTCAATACAGAGAGAGAGAGTTGAAGATGCAGCGGAGTGAAGGTATGTGTAGAAAACTCCAGCGGGCAGTGAAGGTAAGGTTGCCGGTCGACTGCCCGCCGGTGAGAAAGAAATATAGGCCTAAATCTTATAGCTCTGATACCATGTAAAAATAAATTGATGTATATTATTGATTGATGTTATGTTGATGTATTGTATGTACATTATATAGGAGATGGAGATGTGAAGTGGAGGTGGAGTGGTGGAGTAGGTGAAGTGGAGTGTGTAGTGGAGTAGGTGAAGTGGAGGTGGAGTGGTGTAGTGGGTTAGGTTTAGTGGAGTAGGTTTAGGTGTACATTAACAGATACAATAAAATATAGGGTAAATTACAAATATACCCCCTGAGGTTTGCTTAAAATACCGATTGTCCCTTGTGGTTTGAAAAATTACAAATACCTCTTTATTAAAAAATTTTATATAACAGAATTAACTAAAAAAATTAAATTCATAATTACTCTCCCATAGAATAATAAAATTTCGTAAATTATTAATTGAAACATATTTTTAACATCATTAAAAATTGTTAATTGACTTGATGATTTATTAATGAAAGGGGTGATTTGTTATGAAATTAGAAACCTCAGGGGTGGAACGTAATTTTTAAAATCACAGGGGGGCGATTCGTATTTTAATCAAACCTCAGGGGGAGTATTTGTAATTTACCCTAAAATATAAATGGTTGTTAATTTTTTTATTTTTTTGCAATGGCACTGGGTATTCGGATCAAAACTCGACTAATCCCCAGTGGTGCACAGGCCCTTGGCAAAGAGCTAAATGGTTGGTAATTTAAAAATGAAAAAAATAGTTGTTATTTTCATGTGCACGCAAAAATATAAATTTACCTGTGCGGGTCGTGTCTTGTTTTTTTAAAATTGTTGTGTCAATCTATTTGTATCGTGTCATATCCATGTCCCGTGTTCATGTTCGTAACCGTATTTGTGCTTCTTACTTTCAAAACATGAGGGCAATTGAGATGAGAATATTGATATAGACTGGTGTCATAAGAAAGAGAGACTAAGAACGTATCCAAATAAGTTAGAATTCGACTAATTGAAGGTAAAATGAGGTAAAACTAATATGCCTGCAAGGGATAGTGATTGCATTTGGGTGGTAAAATAAGTAGAGGAAGTCAAATGAGAAAATGGGTTGAGGCGATGAGAAAGTACCTTATTGTTTTAGATTTAATTAAGGATATGACTTCTAATATAGCTAACTAGGGGAATAGATCAATCTAGACAATGCCATGTAGTTGGGGCAATAGCCCATGCAAAAACTTCATTAGTTGTTGGACTTGTTTGAAAATTGGAGTTGTCTCTCAGCTTGTGGACATGGGTCATAGGAGATTAATAACCAAGACGTGAAATAGATGTTCATGAGGATATCAGTGAAGGCCCTTCAAAATTGAAGTTGTCTTGTGGACCATGGATCATAGGAGATTAATAACCAAGACCAAAAATAGATGTTAATGAGAATATCGGTGAAGCCCCTTCAAAAGATCAGGAGATTGAAAAGTTACTCTAGGATTGTAAAATAACAGAGTAATGTAGTTGAAGTTAATTAGCTTGAAAGAAATAAATAGGTAGTTGGACCCTTCATAGTAAACAAGGCCATTTAAGGAGATGCATGGAGAGAAGAGGTTGTTACAACTTTTACAATTAAACAATTGAGAGAATTATAGTAGGAATTTAGTACCTCAGAGTTGTCTTTATAGACAAGCCAATCTGAACAAGTTGCTTAGAGATGTTGAATTAAGGTTGAATCGGGAAATACACATGGAGGACAGGTAGAAAATCTAAGGGATCAATCGCAAGAATTTGTCAGGAACTTGAGATTTGGATGAGGATTGATAGTTTTCTATTATGAAGTTCAAGATAGTTAACTCTGATCTACTTGGTTTTGAAACATAAAACATAGTCTAATTTTATTAGTTAAAATTCACGTGGGTTTCTGGGAAATAATATATTGTTTTCTTTTCTTGATTTGTCTGATACAATAACTAGTGGACTGTATTTGGTTTTCAAAATTGTTTTTCATTTTTTTTTTTTTTTTTATCTTTCATGAAGTTTTTTTTAGTATAGTCAAATTTACTTAATTCACCAAAAAAGTAAAATAGTGTTTTTTTTTTTTGGTCTTTGGTGAACTTTCTTTTTCAGATTTCTTCACAACTATTTTTCTTTTTAGGTGCATCTAATTTTTTTTTTTTTTTTTAAAATAACTAAAATATGAAAAAAGTTCACTAAAAACAAAAAAACTCAAACTGGATGCACCTAAAAAGTAAAATATTTGTCAATAAGTCTAAAAAAAATGTACTAAAAAAAAAGAACAAAGAAACTCAAAAATAGTTATCAGAAACTAAACCAAACAAGGTGGAAAACACGGAATGGTAACTGAGATGTTTTATCCTCTTCTTCTCTTGAACTACAGAATTTAAAAAACTGTGCTCCACATTTTCTGTTTGTGAACCATTCTTGCGAGTATAATTTATTTTCATTCACATTCTTGTGATTTTTTTCTTTTGATCTGTGGAAATATTGAGGAATATCTTTAAGTGAACATTTTCCTTCACTGTTTTCAGCTGAAAACATTATTGCAATTTAACTGGTTCTTATCTTTTTCTTTTCTTGTATCCTATGATATGTGCCTGCAGAAGAGGGTGAAGGTGTAGATGCAGATGCATCCTCCCTCATTCCTTTGGATGATGGCTTGCCAATTGACTTCAGTGCTATAGAGGTTGTTCACTGCTTAATCGAACATCACAATGCAATTTTCACAGATGCCAATGAGACTGTCTGGAGATGACTTTAGATTTCCTCTTTTCCCATTATATTGGACTGTATAGCCAATAATTTCACAATATGGACTGTTTTTTTCTCTTTGTGGTCGTTGCCTAATAGCACAGATGTAAAGTTTTTCGCTAGCTTTGGGTGTTTTCATAGTGTGGGCATATATTTTTAGATTTAAGTCAGCATTAGATTTAAGTTTGTGTCTAAAAATGTATCTTCTTCCCCCTCTATTTTGTCGAGACTCGTATATAATTCATGTGAAATATTTGACCCTCAAGCTTATTTGCTTTTTGCATGGGTTTCCTTTGAATGTCTGTCTAGAGATTCCTCTTAATCAGGGCCTTCTTGGTTGAGGCCATTTTTTTCCTTTAAATTGCTTGTAAATGCCCCCCATGAACAATGAAATAAGAAAACATATACCTTTTCCATAAGAAGAACAGAAGAAAGAGAATGAAAATGCCAAAGGACATTTCTTACATTTGGAAGTTACCATTCATTGGCCTCTACTGATTTATAAGGTGAGCGATTTGGCTGCTGCCGTTGACCTGTCTACTGATTAGAAGGGTATTTGTCAAATGTTGTATGATGTGCTGAGTTTTCCCTAAATTAGAGGACTGTATCATCATCGAGTGATTTTTTTATTATTACAATAGCAATGAGTATCATAGCTTATGGTTCCAAGTTCCAACTTGGAATGCCGTTGGGATGTTGTTGGGGAGGATTTCTAATAAAAAAATAAAAAAATTTCGAAGTTCCCAATTTCTAAGGTCCAAGTGCTGAGTTCCAAGTTCCCAATATGTAAAAAATAAATAAAATAAAAAAATTTCTAATCCCTTCACTATTTTTTTTAATATCACTTATAGCTCTTTCATCTTAATCCCTCTTCCAACCTCCATTTAAATTTTCTCCTCTATCTTAATCTCTTTCCCGACTTTATAAACAAACACAATACTAAGTAGCTCACCTCCATCTTAATCTCATTTCATCCTTTACACCCAAAACAAACGGGCCTGAGTGTTCTTTCATGTCTACCTAAATAATTATTCAGGGTCAGGCTAGTCCTATTTTACGCATAGATAAATAATATGGTGTTCATGAGCACAAGTGGCATAGGCCATTTTCACACCATTCACAAACAGAAACCATAATAACTTATCAATTGATCTACCACTTTACGAACTACTTATTATGATTATATATATGTATATGATATGGTGGATCGCACTATGCTTCTTTGGTTTGTTTGTTTGTTTTTGTTTTTGTTGTTGTTTTTATTTTTTAGGAAATAATAATATTATAAAGTATTATATAGGGTTATTGTTTACAGACTTAATCAACACATGGGCTAAGTAGACATGGATGCTTTAAAAATACACTGAGATTCCAAATATTTACTAATAGATTTAATATACATAATAATTGTAGCCACATTCCATTTTGGATCACATTTGCCGTTTAGAGTGTTTATCAAAATTTGGCAATATGTGAGTACTGACACCCTAGTTAATTTCCGACCCATCGCCCATTGCAATGCATCCAAACAGGACCACGCTTCTGCTGCCAAAGGAATAGGAAGATGAAGTAGAAAAGCCTTCTGATCAACCAAGACCTGATCCTCATTGTAGCAAACCCAAGCAACACCTGCAGTGCACTTCTCAGGTATCCATGATCCATCGACAACAAAGGTCCAGACCTGAGAAGTTGCTAGGTTAGACGACGAATTTACAACAAAAAAAAATAACCCGAACCTGTTCTTCATCCTTATATGCATTAGTTATATTCAAAAACAAAACATAATTATTTTTTTTATATAAACTAGTTACGAGTTATTGGGCACGATCCACATCTTGAACAATAGTCATTGGCTTGTGTTAATAAAAATTATACTTTCTCAATCGACAGAAATTGAATAACAATTTAAGCCAAACAATAGAACAAGAATAATCAGGTAATTTTGTAATTGATTCAAATGCTCAAAAGAATGAGGACTTATCTGGAACAATTGACAGTTACGAAGTAAACAAAGCAAACAAATTTCAAAATGAAACTACAAAAGTTTACCAAGTTACAAATTACGAATTACAGAGAAACTCCTCATAAGTTACAGAACTACTCCTAAGTCTAAAAACAAAATGTTGAGTTGTTGATGTTCCCTCTCTCTGTCAACTCCTTGGCTTTTATATCTAGCTCCTTTTTTTTTGGTCCATGATTGCTTGATCCTTCCTAGCATCCATCATAACTGCCACTATAACTACTTCCTTGTCTTTCAATCTTCATACTCTGCCAAATGTTTAACCTTCTTTGTCGAACTAACTCTCCACTATGTTGCCAAGTGTCCCATATCACTCTGAGAAGCATATCAACAAAGAATTCACCTCCCATTGCAAGCATCAACTAGCCCACTAGAGTATAAAACTAGCCAGTAACTGCTACGAAGTTGCCTCCACCATTTTATGCACATGACCACTCTTTTCATGCCATTTGTCCCTTTGATTGACGAAGGACTTCCACTTTGACTCCATCACGTGTCATCTTTTAATTTGTTCACCTATCGACAGGAATGTTGCAAAAATGGGTGCAAATAGCTTGCTATTGAAGACTACACTATTCCTTTGCTTCCAAATAGTCCGGAGGATCACAATAGATTGGATGATCACAACTTCCTCATTCACAAGTATAACCCACTACTAAACCATTCTTTAAAACTTACAGGTTCCCCACATGAAAAATCTAGGCCGAAGGATGATCCCATCCATATTCTTTGAGAATCTAGGCATATGAAGAAAGTATGATCCAGAATTTCAATAGTTTCAGAGCATCGATCAAAGCTATGCCCCACATTCTTAAGTTCCATCTAACTAGAAGCAGATTGCGAAGGCACTTCCAAATAAACATTATCCATTTTGAAGTGATGTTGAGTTTCCATAACCATTTCCAGAATGATGAGTTCAAACTAGAAAGATCAAAATTTCTTTGTTCCAATAGATCAACAGCATGAATATACCCCGACTTGACCGTATACTCCCCATTCCTAGATGTTCTCCAAATTGGTTTGTTCCTGAAGGGCAAATGAATACCTTGAATATGAGGTATACATTATAACGGAAAAAAAGATGGTATGAGGTCAAGTCACCAATCACGATTATTAGCTTCCAAGAAATGGAATAATGATAGAGATGAGAAGTAGTGTGAGAGTTCCCAACTACAGACTGGATTTACTACAGAAGCAATTCATTGATGTTCAATTGGGTCAATCAATTTTCCAGCCCCACTATCCATCTAATCCCAGAACCAACTTATAGACTAGTAAATAAGTGAAAGTAAAAAAAAAATATATATATATATATATATATACATATGAATTTTAAATACATAACAAATTAACAATGACTTTTTTTTTTTTTTTTTTAAATGGTTAAAATAAATTGGATTATTTAGTAACATTGCTAGTTTTTTTGACTTGGAGCATTTTCAATGGTGCATCAATTTTTTCATCAAATTTGAGTAAAAGTTTCTTTTGATATCAAGTGTTCCAACGGAGGATTTTGAAGTTTCGTCAGAACACCGGTTGACCGGGCGGATGTCCAACCGGTGTAATTTTTTTTTTTTTGGCCTGGAGGTGGCTGACTGGACGGTCAACCAGGGGAATGACTAGGTGATCGACTGGCTAGTGTAATTTTTTCACAAATTTTTGCCTTGAAGTGATTATCCAGAAGGACATTCAGGGGACATCTGGTGGTGAAAATCAAACGGCTATGAACAATGATTTGATGAAAAGTACATTTGTCCTCAGTTTGATGAAAAAAACGAAAGTAAAATTCTGAATTTGATACATATTTGATGAGATCGTTGGAGCAGGAAAAAGAGTCATTTTCACCAAATTCAAATTTGATGACAAGTCCAAGCAACCATCGGAGATCGTCTTATAGTGAATTCTTTTTAATTTCGAGGAATTTCTCTTTTAACTTTTTAAAACTGTCTAACTTCCACCATTTATAATAATAATAAGGGTAAATTACACTTACTTCCCCTGAGGTTTTCCTTAATTATAGATACATTTTTCTGTGGTCTCAAAAATTATACAGACCTCCTTTACTTTTGAAACTAATATACAAAGACCCCCTTTCTGTTACCTATCCATCCAAAATCAAATAGATTTTGCTGATGTTATCCATAATTATTCTACAAATTCCAATACTACCCTTCAGCTACTTAACATATTAAAATAAATTACACTTACCTCCCCCTACATATATATATATATATATATATAAATATATATAAACACATACATATCTATATATGCACATATAAATATCGAGTATATATATGAATCATGTTATAATACATATTCTTAAAATAATATACTATATGCAATTTATGACATTTGTGGTTTTGATAATTAAATCTTTTTTAGTCATGATTAAAAACAAAAGTCATAATCAAATACCACATAAAGTATAATTAAAAACATTTTGGATCATAACCAAAATAATAATTACAATAGATGATAACCAACATCAGTCGTAACTAACACCATAACAAGTTGTAACCAAGCCATAACTAACACCACAATGAGCCATCACCAAGTTATTATTAACACCACAATAAGTCATAATCAAATATCACAAATGTCATAACTAGAATATATGATCCTGTATATATGTGTTAACTTTTAAATCTAAGTGATTACATATATATTCTATTTTTCTTTTTCTTTTTTATTTTTATATATGTTTTTCTGCACTCTCTCTCTTTATAGAAACTCTTTCTACACTCTTTCTCCTCAACAATTCATTGGTAGGGTTATTGATAACCACAAATGCATAATTCAATCCCATTGTCAAATAAATTCTCCAAGCCTCATATTTTCAAATCACTATAAAACGTTTGTTTGTTTGTTTTTTTTTTTTTTTTACATTTTATTTCAATAGTTAATAACTTTAAGAATAATTGATTTTAAATGTTTACAAATTATTTTTTGACCAATACCTGAATTAACTGAATAAAAAATATTCACAATTATTAAATGATTATAAAAATAAAAATTGTGCCATATATAAAAATTATTTTTGAGGTATTTTTTTAGACAATGCTTTACAGCTAACTAAATAAAATTATTTACAATTAAGTGTTAAATGAAATGATTATAAAAATAAAAATTATGCCATAAACAAAAATTATTTTTGAACTACTAATTGTATTTATTTTTTAAAGACATTTTTTAAACAACACATTAAGAAAATAAAAAATATTAAATAAATGATTATAAAAATAAATGCAACCACTATTTATATATTTTTTATTTTACATGAAAATGTAATGAAATAAAAATTTTAAAAAAATTATAAAGAAAAAAAAATTATATAAGATTTTTTCCTTGGGTTTAGATCACTTGAGTATTTATTTTTTTTTTTGTAAGCTTTTATTTTATTTTTATTTTTTTTGGGAAAGAAAACTATTCAGAATATTGTAAAAGGGAGGTACCTGTAATTATGCTAAACCTCAGGGGAGGTAAGTGTAATTTACCCTAGGAAAGAATGAATGGTAGGTTTTTTTACATTTTGGGTCAGTTGTGTCTTTTCACAATGTGGTTGAAGGGTATTATGGTCAATTCTATTGTCAAGTTATCGTCGTTGAGGCTCTTTTAACGAGAAGGGAGAATCTTAGGCCTTGTTTGGGGTATTATCAAAAAGTCAAAAAGTCATTATCCAATTTAAGTCATATTATTTTATTTAAGTCAAATCACCTCTCTACCACATCATTTCAAATTCAATCCATATTTCATAAAATGTCAAAAAGTGTACTTATTTATATCATTCCAAACCATCCCTTATTTTCAAAAATAAGAGAGGTCTGTGTAATTTTTGAAATCACAGAAAAAGTATTTGTAATTAGACAAACCTCAAAGAAAGTAAGTGTAATTTATTCTAATAATAATAATAATAATAATAATAATAATAACCCTAGAGATCCTATAAATTTGAAAGAATTAGAATTTTTTTTAAAAGAAAATTTACTAAAGATAAAAATAAACTGAAAATGACAAGCTAATTTTATTTATTGAGCTTATTTAAAGAAATATATTGACCCTATCTAAATGTTTCTAATCTGTCATAAATAATAAAACAAAAATGTTTGCGAAATAGAAAGAGCCTGATTCCGTCAGAATGATGGGTCAGATGATTGGTCAAACATCTAATCAGATGATAGGTATTTCCTCTTGTCAATCGTGATTGTTATCCTTATTAACAGCGATTGTCACCCTTATCAATCGGTATGTCCACTGACATACTCCCAAATGACTGGTCGGAGGATCTCTAGAATGACCTGTTAGGCAATTAGCTTGTACAAATTCGGACTAGACCAAATTTAATGGGGGTAACATTATTGATAAAAAAAAAAAACTTTTTAAAATTATTTAAATTTTTAAAAATAAAAATATTGTACAAGTTCTAAATCTCGTTTGAAAATATATCATTTTAATAATTTATTTAATTTTTTTAAAAAAATTAAATAAAATAAAGATAATAATATAAAATCTTATAATAATTTTTTAACATTTTCAACTAAAATTTTTAGTACCAAACGAGGGCGGGTCTCATAATCCGAGTGTAAACACAGAGAGAGAGAGAGAGAGAGAGAGAGAGAGAGCTCCTCACCATTCTTCAATAATGGAAGTCACCGCCACCACCAGCAACAACAACAATAACCTTCTCGTCAGAATCGTCGTCCTCTTCACACTCCTCTCTATGGTAATCTCATATTCACTCAACTTTTTTCTGCACTTAAGGGTTCTCCAATTTTGTGTCTCTATTTGTATATATACTTTTGTCTAGGTTTTGCTGTGATTGTAGTTTTCTGGGGACTTTTCAATTCTATTCAAATCTTTGGAAAATGATCTCATGAATTTTTTCATTTATTTATTATTATTATTATTATTATTATTATTATTTTTTCAAATTTGATGAAAAAATGACAAACTGTGCTCCAATCATTTCATCAAATCTGTATCAAATCACTGAAGAGGCAATTTTTTTTCACCAAATCAGCCCTTCATCAAATTTTCAACAGTCATATTTTCACTCAAATTTGATGGAAATTAAATTAAAAAAAAAAGTAATTATTGGAGATGATTTTCTTTCATAAAAAAATGATTGAAACAGGTTTTTAGGATAAATTTGGAATTTTTTAAAAAGATTTGAATGAGTAAAAAAAAAAGAAGTTAAAGATTGGAGTGTTCCATATCAGATCAAGCTTTTAACAAATTTTCAATCAATTTTGATGAAAAAAAGAGAGCAAGAATTGGAGTTACTATGTTGTGATCTGTTTTGTTGAGTTTTTTTAACCAAATGCTTGTGATTTTAGACTTATTTCTCTGATAGAAATGCTTTCCAACATATTTATCAAAAGAAGGTTCTTTGTTGAAGGCGTGTTGAGACTTTTGCTTAACTTAAAGTTGTGTTTTCAAAACACTGATGATGTGTTTTTGGAAACATCAAATATCTTATTGTAACATTTTTTAAAGTCATAATTTCAAAACACAGGCTATTTGAAGTCGTGTTTGAAAACATGACTTCACAAAATAACATGGGTTTGAAAAATAAGTTCAATTGTAAAATCTTTTGAAGTAGTATTTTCAAAACTTGACTTCCACAACTTCATTTGTAGTCGTCCATCAAGCACCGACACTTCAAAACAAGTGCCGAATCTGTGTCGGACACACGAACACTTCGGGGATCCACGGACATGGCGGGGACACGTATGAGACACATCACATGGCGTGTCTCCTTAATTAATTTATTTTTAGAGAACACATTGGGAATACTTAGGAGACACACTAGAGACATGTCAAGTTGTCTTTTTTTTTTCCATTTTATTATTGTTTTTGATGAATGTTGAATTTTGAATGTTGAATGTTGAATGTTGAATGTTTAATTTTTAATTTTTTTCTTCTTCTTAAATTTAAATGCATAATAGATTATCCATAAAAAAAAAATACATAAACTATAAGTGTTAATTTAGAAGTATTTTTGTAAAAAAAATATAGAATTAGAGTTAGTTTTTGTTAACATTGATTGTTTGTGAATGTAATATTAATTTAGATAGCAAAAAAAAATTTATGAAAATATATTTTATTATCGTGTCTCCGCCGTGTCCGTGTTCTCATTTTTTTTAAAATCGCCTTGTCCCGTATCCGCATCCGTATCCGTGTTTTTGCTTCTTAGGTAGTCGTGTTTTGGAAATGATACTTCACAAAATAACATGCCTTTGACTGAGAAATATGATTTCAAATCACATACATTTGGTAAAAAACTCCTGTTTTCTTCCCCTGTTTCAACTCTCTCTCTCTCTCTCTCTCTATATATATATATATATATGTCTGTGTGTGAGTGTGTGTTGTTAATCAGGCATTGGGACATGAGGTTGGGAATTCAGTGCAGTTCCCTTTAGTTGTGAGTACCTGGCCTTTCTTGGAGGCTGTTAGAGCTGCTTGGAGGGCTGTCGAAAGTGGGTTTTCTGCAGTTGATGCAATTGTGGAGGGTTGCTCAGCTTGTGAGGACCTAAGATGCGATGGTACAGGTGGGAGTATGAAGCCAATACATGTGTTATGTTATTTGAAGTACCTTATTTTGTTTTTACTTTATCTTCTTTTTTGTGTTATTATGTGTACTTATTGCCTGTGTCTTGCATGTGCAAATATTTATAATGTCGGTGTTAATTCTATGGGGAAAGGAGGTAGCTTGTAATTTCTTTGTTTAGCCTAATGGCTGGTTGAGTTTTGGAGTTATCCTAGGGTAGTAAAGTAGTTGATTTTCTTCTTATTTATTCAAGGGTTAATTGCGTCCAAAAATAAGTTTACCGCATACTGTTTTGTTCGAATGTGTAGAATGTGTGCATAACTGAAGTCCAGGAAACACCTATTGATGAACATAGTTAATTATTGCGGCTCATTTCAGATGTATCTGTAAAGAAAAAATAGATTTTAGGTGAAGATATGGTTTTACTTTTTTCTTTATTTTTTAAAGGTGAAGATATGGTTTAACTTCTTTTGGTAAACTTTATTTTACTCTCTTTGTTACGTGAAGAGACTTTTTTGGGGCATTGATGGTCTTGGCAAATATTAGATCATTGGTGTTCTTATTCAGGTAGCTTTTTTGTTTTTTGTTGTTTTGTTTTTTTTGTTTTTTTCATTTTGATAGTAAAAAGTACCAAAAGGTTGTGGAGAAGTTGGAGATGGAAATCCTGGACTATACACAGGAAGGCAATTTCATGTTGAGAGATGAGTTTTTCTATTTTCTTAAAGAAGATCACTGCATTGAGGAGGATATGATGGGGACTTTTTTGGAGGATTTGGTGATGTTTCTTTCATCACAAATCTGGATTTGGAGAGAAGAGGCAATAGTTAGATGTCAAATTAAATGGATTGCAAGATAGAAGAAACCAGTTTTGTTGAGAACGATTGGGCATTGTGACTTAAAGATGGCATTTGAAAATGTACAATTTTTTTATTGATTTACTTTTTTTGTAAGTGGCAAATTTTAGATGGATGCAACCTTTTATTTCTACTTAAGTTGGGTAGTCAACTCTGATTGTTTGTTGTCATAGCTATTTTTGGAGCTGATTTCATTATTTCCTTTTTTTAGTCAATGATTTTGTTGTGACCGAACTCACATTTGGTGACACAAGCATCAATAGAACCTCTAGCCATCTCAATGATGCTTGTAAAAGTAGCACTAGAAATGTCCATAGTTATTCTTAGATTTCATTGATTTTGGGCACTTGGACCTCCCTAGGGCACCAAGTAAATGTTTCTAAGATGCCCTTGGTTATGATCTTTTTTGGGTTCCCCTCAATTGCACGAAAAGATTCAAATCAACTCCTTAGGATCCATGTTTCCAAGGTGTGATTATAAGTTTTACATTGGATGCTAGCCTACCACAACCCTGCGCATTTCTTTGGGATTGAGACTGGCTCTCAAGCACAGAGAATGTACTTTTTAACATATTGGAGACTTGGACTATTTTTTATATGCAATTAACTATATCATCTAAATTGGTTTGTGTTTCTATTAAGGCTGTCAATCACATGGCCATGCAATTGTTAGTCAGGTTTCACTTGCACCGAAGAGGACTTGATTAGTCGATTTCCTTCTCATGGACTAGGAGACTCATTTTATCTAGTAACTTTATGCTATATTCTTTTGATTGAATGTTTAGGATGTTTATTCAACGAATATAGGTAGAGCATTGACTTTCAAAGACCAATGGAATCATCTGTTGCCTGTTTTGGATATCTCCTTTGAGATGATATTTTTGGTTACATGTTTTCCAAACAGAAATAATAATGGTTAAATTATTTCCAGAAGATTTGTGGTTTTGTCTTCTGTTAGGAAGTCATTAAAACTTGAAATTGATCCAAGATTCCAAGTTCTCAGAGAAAGATATGATTTGGGATCTTATCTGAAAGTTGTATGTTATTGTATATCATAGAATTGGCCCTATCTAGTATATCATAGAATCTTAAGTAAGCATGTCTTGAAAATATCGTGCTTTTCATATCTAGTTTATTTGTGATAGCATAGTTACTGATTACTGCTAAACATTCTCACAATTACCTGTAACTATAATACAGTTGGGCCTGGTGGAAGTCCAGATGAGAATGGGGAAACTACGATTGATGCTCTGGTCATGAATGGGGTATAACCACTGTTTAATATTTATTATATACCCTTGTCAATGAATGTTGCTTTGTAAATATAAATGGCAACCTATGTTACATGGACTCGGGTACGGGTGTCGGGTGCGGGTATGTATCTAGAGGTCGGACTCATCAAATTATAAATTTAAGGATGCGTGGACTCGGCAAAAAAAATGTTATATTTTTATATTTTTAATAAAGTATGTGAGATAAAATGGTGCTATATGTAATTTACAGTGTCAAAAAGACATTTATAGCAATTATACAACAATATAAACATATAATAATAGTGTTATATACAATTATATAAGAAGTGTCCGTTGAAAAGTAGTCGACACATATCCCATACCCTTGTCCGAGTGTCGGGTGTCCAACACGGGTATTTCATTTATTTTGAAGAGTCCGTGTAACATAGATGGCAACCTATCTTGGGTCTGCTAAGAACATGCATAGGTTACAATGGAGGTTGGAGCTGTTGCTGCTATGAGGTATGTAAAAGATGGTGCCAGAGCTGCGAGATTAGTAATGCAGCATACTGAACATACCATGCTAGTTGGAGAGCAGGCCTCAGCCTTTGCCATTTCTATGGGTCTTCCCGGACCCACAAACCTTAGCTCGACAGAATCACTCGAAAAATGGATTAAATGGAAGGAGAACGGTTGCCAACCTAATTTTAGGAAAAACGTTTTACCTATTGATAGTTGTGGTCCTTATCATCTAAAGGAAACTGGGTACGTAAGTCAGAACAAATTTTTGATGGAAACTACCACAAGGAGATCATCTCATGTAGGTCTTGGCAACCATGATACAATATCCATGGCTGTTGTTGATAAAGTAAGTCAAAGATCAAGACTTCTTTGGAATTTCTAATTTCTGGGAATTTTAGCCATTTCTTAAATCAAATTTCTATTTCTTTTCAGATGGGACATGTTGCTGTTGGTACATCAACTAATGGAGCCACTTTTAAGATCCCTGGCAGGTAATAATAGCATTTGGTACAAAGGCTTCCAATCTTAGCAGTAATTCTGCAAGCAAAATATATCAATGATATATATATATTTTGGGTATAAACATTCAAGTTCTCTAATTAGCTAAAGGAAAACTTTTGCTGGACTCTAGGGTTGGTGATGGACCTATTGTAGGATCTTCAGCATATGCTGATGATGAAGTTGGAGCATGTGGTGCAACTGGCGATGGTGATATCATGATGCGGTTCCTTCCATGGTAATTTGCTAAAACATATGGTCTTGAATTTCAGTGTTAAGTCTGGTGGTCGTAGTCAAAACCTTAGTAGTAGGAAACTCCTACTGCAGAGTAATGTATCTTACTCAAACTTGATTCTGCACTCCTGTCAAGGAAGAAACTAACTCTCAATTGAGATAGAACCTCACTATCACTTGTACTTTGCGCTCCAGATTTGTACATTAACACACTTTGCACTTAAACAACAGCTGATGCATACGTGCACAAGCACATATGAAATAACACACGAAGCTGATTTATGCTGGTTCAGCACACACACGTGTGCACGTATAAAAACACACGAGTTATTTGGGCATGTATACCAGCTCAAAAAATGGCCCGCATACTAGTGATGTTGGCATGATTTACCACCTCAAAAAGTCCATTTTCATCTGACTTGTTATATGGATGTGGTTTCAGTTATCAGGTTGTGGAGAGTATGAGGCTGGGAATGGAACCCAAGCTTGCTGCCAAAGATGCTATATTGCGAATTGCAAGAAAATACCCAGATTTTGTCGGGGCTGTTTTTGCAGTAAACAAAAATGGCGTGCATGCAGGCGCTTGTCATGGGTGGACATTTCAATACTCCGTGAGGAGTCCAGATATGGATGACGTGCAAGTATTTACGGTCCTCCCCTAAAGATGAATCAAATGCCTCCGGTTGCAAGTAAGCATAATGTGAAGGGGGTGTAATTTAAGGATTATAAAATTGTTTCAGATTCGGAACTTGAAGGAAAAACATGTGGTTTATATTTAGAATAGTTTGTTTGGGATCTTTTTTCTTCCTGCTTATCAAGTTAGTGATGTTTCAAATTTTTATGATGAAGTTGATGAAATTCTTATGGCAGATGATTTTCATTTTTCAATGAAGGGTTCATTTCTGAGGTTGGAACAGAAGGATTCTCTAGTCTTCTCTTTATTTATTTATTTTTCGATCAAAAAAAGGTAATTGTTAGATTAGAACTAATAGGAATTAGCCCCTTCATCCTTGTAAAGTATCAAATGTTCGCCTCTTAATTCAACTCGCTCTTATGGAGAGTTAAACTCATAATCTCCCCGAGCCCTTAAAAAGAGTTCATTCTCTAGTCTGCTCTCTCTTATGTAGTTGGGATTTTTTTTATTTTTTATTTATTTTATTTATTTATTTTTTGATATTTGTACTTTCTTAAGCTCAATAAAAGATACCTTCGTATCCTGTTTGGTTTAAGTTTTTGACGCGAGAAAACTACCTGAAAGAGAGGAAAATGAAATTCTCAAGGAAGTGATCAAGAATACTTACAACCTTTAATGTAAGTGTAAATTACACTAATCTTCCCTGCAGTTTGGAAAATATATAATAAACCTAGCAATTTTAACATAATTATGTTGATTTTTGTTTTAATAAAATTAAATAGACCAAAATTAATGCAAATTATGCAAAAATACAAAAATAAACAACGTATACATTTTCTTGCAAACAAAATTAAAAAGTTATTTTTTTTATTCATATAACTAATAAATTATTGTTGAAAAGAGAGTAAGTGTTAAAAAATAATTCAATTAAAGGAATTTTTTCAAACCTTAAGGAATGTTAGTATAATTTACCCCTAATGTAAATAAGAGAAATCTTAATTTGAATAGGAAATCAATAGCTAACTAGGTTAAATTCTTGCTAAATACAAAATAATGACAATAGTGTTGCGATCACAGAAATAGAACACAAAAATATATTGTGTGGCTGACATTTATTTCAAGTGCAGCCCATACTATACCCAAAGTGTATTTTAACTACACTAATTATGTGCAGATATCATTATTGAAAAAATAATATAATAAAATAAAATAGAATTTACCAAAATTTCAGATATTAGAAAGTCTTAAAAGGCATTAAAGCAAACAAGGCTAAAAAAGGAAATTCTTAAATAAAACTATTACTTAAAATAAAGGAAAGTTTCCATAAAAGGAAATATTGCAAATTTAGAGGTCCAAATAACAAAATTTGTCATGACAAGGTAGCAAGTTTTGCTCTTTGAGCCATTTTCTATCAAACGAATGATTCGAAAGTTGGTGTCTTCTCGCCGAATTGATATGGTTTTATTCAAGAATCGAAACTCACATCACCTTGTGTGTGCTATTTTCTGACCACACTGCCAAATAGGTACTCAGCTGAAGAACACCGGCAGAATAAATTACGCCCAAACGACCTGTCACAGAAATATGAGACTCCGGCGGTGGTTCATCCACCTGGGGGCACTCCGACGATCAAGTCAGTACTCAATTATCTCTCAAAGATAACAAACAATGCTTAACTCACTAGTCAGAACACAAAAAGCGTACCTTAGACCCATGAGGGTGCCTTGCTTTTATAGTCAGCACTAACCTGATCCCCGTAGAAGCCTAGCTTCCCTCGGACTCTGGCCCAATGCTCATCCTGGACTCTCTAATAGATAAAGATAAACTTCTTAAGAGCTTTATCCCTATCCAGGCTGAGGTCCTTCCCCATTCTATGACTCTTATAGCTTATCCGTTTATCCCGTATTGCGGCATCTTCGCAGATAACCTCGGCCACGCTGAGATCATCTCGGTGTCATGACCAGGACTCGTGGCACCTCGGCTGGAATTTCGGTGCCACCTTGGCCACGTGTTGTTATTTACAAAATATGTCTCCACAATTGCCCCTTAGGTTTTATTACCTTGGCATCCTGTGGTGATGGAACCTATATCATTTGAACCTATAGCATGTCAGCTAAGTTTGCTCTATCATTCATTACTGAGGTCATCATTCGTCGGCTCCATATGACCAAGACTTGTAGTCTGTTTTCATCAATGCTTAGAACCAAGAACCAAGTTCCAAGTTTTTTCAAGTTTTTTAGTCGAGATCGTCCCCATAGCCGAGGCCCTTGCTTCATTAAATCAAGAACTCCAAGAGTTCTACATGCGTATGAGCTATTACGCACAATAACTCAACCATTTTCACCACGCGTCTTTATGATCATCTGGCAATTTCCCATCTCTAAGGAATACTATTATCGAATCCATCCAACTTGGTTCCTTCTCCACACACATTGTCTCATACTTTGTGTTTAGTGGTTCTACATTTGGACCTGACAAATAGTCAACCATTATTGTCCTTGCCTTTCCTGGTTTCATTACACTAGCCAGGTTGGCCAAGGCATCAGCATGGTTGTTGTCATCTCAGCTAACTTGCTATAGTCGGCAGTTCTGGAGTCTGTCCACCTCCTTTACATAGGCCATCATCCTTTCATCTTGGGTTGTGTATTCGTCTGTTGCCTGGTTGACGATAAGTTGGGAGTCATAGAAGACCATTACCTCATCGGCTTCCATTGCTACTGCCAACTTCAACCCTACGATCAGTGTTTCATATTCTGTTTTGTTGTTTGAGGCCTTAAATCCCAAATGAATGGATTGTTCCAACATCTGCCCATCTGGCGATATTAGCACTACTTTTGCCCTCGCTCCTTATTGGTTTGAACTTCCATTAACAAACAGGCGGAAGGAGTCACCAATGTAAATACTACAGGGCTTGAGTTTCTCTTCTTTCCTCTGTTTTGCTATCCCCAGCTGGGTTTCTCCTTGTTCACCTGGATATCATATACCTCGGTTCAATGGAGCCCGATGTATAATGGAGCCTGGAGTGAACTCGCCCACGAAGTCGGCCAAAATCTGGCCTTTGATTGCTGCTCTGGGTCTGAATTCCAGGTTGTATTGGCCCAACACCACTGCCCATTTGGCTATCCTGCCTGTCAGATCCCCTTGTTGCAATAGAGATTTCAAAGGATGCTCAGTTAACACCACAATCTTGTGGGCTTGAAAGTAATGACTCAGCTTCTTGGAGGCCATCACTAAAGCTAGTGTCAGTTTCTCCAGGGGCAAGTATCTGGTCTTTGCATCTGCTACGGTTTTACTCACGTAGAAAACTGCCCTTTGTTCTCCCTTTTTTCTCTAATTACCACTGCACTCACTGCATGCTCTGAAACCGCCAAGTATAAGAACAGCTCATCTCCAGGCACTAGATTTGAGAGAACTGGAGCGGTGGTCAAGTATTTCTTCAAGCCAGCTAAGGAGGCTTCGCACTCTTCTGTCCATAAAAAGTCTATAGCTTTCTTCACTAAACTAAAGAAAGGTTTGCATTTGTCAGAATTTCTGCTTATGAACCTATTCAGGACTGCAGCCCTTCCAGTCAACATCTACACTTGTTTTGCCGATATTGGGCTCTTCAAGTTCAAGATGGCCTTGATCTGATCTGGGCTTGCCTTGATGCCCTTTCTGGTAACCAAGTATCCTAGGAACTTTCCTCACCCAACTCCAAATGTGCACTTTGACGCATTGAGTCGGAGCCGAAATGTCTTTAGGATATCAAAGACTGTCTTCAGGTCGGCCAGATGATCATCAGGTTCCTTGGTCTTCACAACCATGTCATCAATGTATACCTCCACTGTTTTGCCTATTAGATGTCCGAACATCTTAGTCACCAATCTCTAGTAAGTTGCTCCTGCATTTTTCAACCCGAAAGGCATCACTCTGTAGCAATACAGCCCTTTCAGGGTGATAAATGCAGTCTTCTCCTTATCTGGGGGGTATATGGCTATCTAATGGTACTCCCTGTAAGGGTTTAGGAAGCTCATCCTTCCATGTCCTTAGATGGCATCCACCAATTGGTCAATTTTGGGGAGTGAGAAACTGTCTTTAGGACAAGCCTTGTTCAGGCTGGTGAAGTCCACACAGACCCTTCACTTCTCATTCTTTTTCTTCACAACAACCGTGTTTGATAGCCATGTTGGGTAGTTTACCTCTCGAATGGCTGTAGCCTCCAGAAGTTTATCCACTTCCTCTTCTACTGCCTCAACATGCATCAATGTAGGCCTCCTTGCTCGCTGGATGACGAGTTTGTCCAACCTGTCCACATTCAGTCTATGGCAAGTGACCTTGGGGTCAATGCCAAACATCTCGTATGGTGTCCAGGAAAACATCTCAAGGTTTGCTCTTAAGAACACCTCTAATTCCTTTTCCTCTTCTTCGGCCAAGCCTAAGCCGAGAAGGAAGAATCGCTCTCCATCCCCTTGCTGGACTAAAATCTTCTTCAGGGCCTCTTCACTTTTCTCAGCTGGTTCTTTGCCGACATCCTCAAGGACCTTTATGTCCTCATCCTCAATCTCTACTGTTTCTGCTTCTCATACGTTGCATGTGGATTTCATTGCTGCCATGGGACAATTCTTTACCTGCACTTGATCTCCTTTGACCTCCTCAATTCCATGTTCTGTTGGGAACCGCAATAGCTGGTGCAATGTTGAGGAAACAGGCCCCATTGCATGCAGCCATGGCGTTCCTAGGATAACATTGTAAGGAGAAGGGGTGTCAATTATTGTGAACTCCGTTTTTACCTTCTTGGTGCCAGCCTGCACCTCCAAACTTACTGCTCCCAGGGGCCACGTCGGCATTCCGTTGAACCCAACCATTGGACCATTGGATTGTTCTAGATCATCTTGGTGAAGGTCAAGCTCCTTGTAACACCTGACATACATGATGACACAAGAGCTGCCCTATTCAATTAGAATTCGTTTTACCTGGCACTCTCCAATCTGGAGGGATATTACCAAGGCATCGTTATGTGGATGCTGCACCATCTTTAGGTCGTCTTCAATAAAGGACACCATTAGTCCCTGGCACTTGTCTGCCCTAGGTCTCTTCTGTCGGACTTGATACACATGTTGCAAGTGTTTTACCTTCTGAGTTCCCCTTGTATATCGTTCTCATTGACTTTCGAGTGAATTACATTGATCACTTGAGGTCCGCCTACTTGCGGTTGTGGTTGCGGTGCTGCCGGTGCCTGAGGCAGTCTCGCTTGCTCCTTTCTTGTCCTGGCCTCATCTACCAGGTCCCTTAAATGTCCCTGTCTTACCAGGTCTTCCAGATGTGCCTTTAGGGCTCTGCACCCTTGAGTTAGATGCCCATCTTTAACGCTACCCCAGACTTCTTCCCATAAATTCACCAGGAATCTTCTCTGGTGCTCTATAATAGGGCTGATTCCAGATTCTTTCCAAGACTTTGTAAACTGGAATTTGGAATACAGTTGTGACTGATTGTGTAGCCCTCAGTCCTGTCTCTTGCTTATTGTATCCACTATTACCTCGGTCTCGCTTCGGCGAGCCGTTTCTCTTCTCTTGTTTTGATGCCTTTGTCCCTGGCATGTCCTACTCGACTCTCGCATACTTCTCTATCCTGGCCATAAGTTCCTCCATACTTTTTGGTAGTGTTTTTGCCAGTGATTTTTCGAAGCAGACAATCATCGTTCAGGCCGTTCTTGAAAGACACAACCGTTACCTCTTGGTTGCACCCTGGTATTTGGTTGAATACCTCATAATACCTTTTAGCATAGGCCCTAAGGCTTTTATCCTTGCCGATTCTCAGAGCCATCAGGGAGTCCACCCTCAACGGCTATAGTTTGTTTGTCATAAACCTGGCCACGAACATCTCGGCCAGGCCCTCCCAGCTTTTCACAGTTCCTTTCGACAACTTATGAAGCCAGTTTGATGCGATTTCCCCAAAGGATGAGGGGAACACTCTGCAGAGTAACGGCTCGTTCCCGGTGTACAGTGCCATTGAGTTCAGGTACAAGCCGACGTAAAAGTTAGGGTCAAACTTTCCGTCGTATATCTAGAATCTCGGCATGTGGAACCTTTTTGCAGCCTCAAATTTGTCCAATTCTACCAAAAATGGTGTTCTCGGCTTAACCAGAGAGGTTACCTCGGCATCTTGTCGTTTTCTCTGGAGGTAATCCCTCAGATCCTCCTTGGTTCGTCTAGGAGCTCGGCTATCAACAGATTTTAGCGTCTTTGGTGTGCTACTCCCGGTGTCGTTATGAGTCCTCTTGGACCTCCCTCCATTAGTTGTGTCGAAACAGAGTTCCTTCCCTTGAACATGCCGATGTCCTTTGGGGTTAGCTTCTTTGGTACGATGTGTCCTCCGAGAATCTCCCTTCATTGACTCTCCTCGCCCGACCTCTCTTAAAGGCCGGTGAGAGCGTTCCTTGGTCCTGGTGTGCTGGGAGACTGCAGGGACTGTTTTCTGCCATACTTTCTAGGCATCGTTCTTGGCCGCTGGAATCGGCGTATCTTGTAACAGAAACGGTGGCTGCATGACGTTGTTCTGCATTATGAAATTGACGACCGATTGCAGGTTCGCCAATTTATTTGCCATTCCCTTCATTTCTCTGTCCCTCCGTAGGCATCTATCTTTCCACACCTGGAGGTCGTTCTCGTTATAATACCCGCCTCGGTCTGACTTCTTTGGTACGTCACCCTCTTGGCCGACGTCTTTCTCTCCGGGATTCTGATCCCGAGTTTTTTCGTTACAGTTATTCTCCTCTACGTTAGGGTCAATGTGTTTACCACTTCCAGTAGGGATGTCGTCCCCAATCTTCTCTTTCTGTCCGTTGCTGGCCATCTATTTTTCTTTCTTTCCCACAGACAACGACAAATTGTATGTGTTGTTTTCTGACCACACTGCCAAACAGGTACTCAGCTGAAGAACACCGACAGAATAGATTGTGCCCGAACGACCTGTTACAAAAAGATGAGACTCCGACGGTGGTTCGTCCACCCGGGGGCACTCCGACGATCAAGTCAGTACTCAATTATCTCTCAAAGATAACAAACAGTGCTTAACTCACTAGCCAGAACACAAAAGCGTACCTTAGACCCATGAGGGTGCCTTGCTTTTATAGTTAGCACTAACCTGATCCCTGTAGAAGCCTAGCTTCCCTCGGACTCTGACCTAATGTTCATCCTAGACTCTCTAATAGATAAAGATAAACTCCCTAAGATCTTTATCCCTATCTAGGTTGAGGTCCTCCCCCATTCTAGGACTCTTATAGCTTATCTGTTTATCCCGGATTCTGGCATCTTCGCAGATAACCTCGGCTACACCGAGATCATCTCGGCGTCATGACTAGGACTTGTGGCACCTCGGCTGGAACTTCGATGCCACCTTGGCCACGTGTTGTTATTTACAAAATATGTCCCCACACACCTTTAGCTCCATCTTTTCGAAAAGTTTGGGGAAATTTTGACTTCGCATGGGAAACAGTCAATTCGGCAGGTCTCTCTGGCGGTCTCATAACTTAGTTGAAGGGTTCAACTAAGATTCTTCACTCTAATTTTATTTTTCTGGAAGGTTCCTTTGCCTCTACCTCTTGTGTTTTTGTAAATGTTCATGGGCCAATTGTTGAAAGTGGCAAAGAACTACTTTGGCTGATCTCTTAGCACTTAAGCATCTATTTTCTCAACCGTGGATCTTGGGTGGGGATTTTAATGAAGTTTATCGTCTTAGAAAAAAAAAGGCTGTCTTCGTAGATGTTGGGATATAAATGACTTTAATCTTTTTCATTGACAATATGGATCTTCAGGACCTCCCGATGGGAAGAAATTTCACCTGGTCCAACAACTAAGAGTCTTAAAAATGGTAGAGATTGGATCACTTCCTCATCTCTAATTTATGGTCTGATGAGCTCTCTTTCAATCAATGTGGCTTGCCTATAGGCTTATCTGGTCCTTGTCCCATCTTTTTATCTGATGAGCTGATTGACTAAGGCCCAAAACCATTCAAATTCTTCGATCTCTAGCTAACAAACTATTCATTGATTATTTTGGTTAAGAAAGAGTGGAATTCTCTACCTGTAGATGGCTGGGGAGGCTTTATTCTCAACCAAAAATTAGTTCATTTGAAGAAATGTATAAATGAGTGGAATTTGAATGAATTTGGAAATATTCAGGACATAATTGGGGGAATTGAAGATTAATTTCACCAAATTGATCTCTTACTTGAAGGTAACAACATCTCCCCAAGCATTCAGACCCAAAGGAGGTCTTTTATCTCATAATTATGGGATGCCCACAGAACAAAAAAACAATTCTTTCGTCAAAAGTCTAGGGTTTTATGGCTACAACATGGAGATAAAAGTTCCTCATTTTTTCATAAAGTCATGAAAAGTAGGTTCAGGAGAAACTACATATCTGGAAATCGCATTCTCTCCTCTTCCTCCGAGATCAAAGCTAAAGTAGTTTCTTTTTTCTTAACCCTACTTCAGGGACTGCCATCCTCTCTTGAGTGGAGATCTTGCTCTCAGGCTACGTCACTCTAGCTTTGTTTCATGAGTTAAACCTTTCACCATGTTAGAAGTAATGGTTGCTATCTGGAGTTGCGAAGGAAACAAAGCCCCTGGCTCGGATAGTTTTAACTTTAATTTCATCAAAAGGTTCTGGCCCATTATGACAAAATGACATCATGTGATTCATGTTAGAATTCCACTCCCAAGGAAAGTTAGTGACAGGTTTGAATTCCACCTTCATCACTCTTATCCCAAAATTAGACTCTCCTAATTCACTTTCCAATTATAGACCCATTAGCCTCGTGAGTTCTATTTACAAAATCCTCGCTAAAACTCTTGCCAATAGACTCAAATCTGTTATTCATGAAGTTATTGGTGAGTGCCAAACTGACTTTGTCCGAGCTAGACAAATCTTTGATGGTGTTCTTATCACTAATGAAATTATTGACACGTGGAAGCGCAGAAAAAAGGAAAGGTATCCTCCTTAAACTTGACTTTGAGAAAGCCTTCGACTCTATATACTGGGAGTACCTTTTTCAAATGATGCAAATGATGAATTTCAGTCCTATCTAGATTAAGTGGATTAGCAGGTGCCTCTCTGTAGCTTTTGTTTCTATCCTCATTAATGGATCAACCACATCCCAATTTTATATGTCAAAAGGCCTCAGGCATGGAGACCCCATCTCCCCTATCCTTTTCTTAATTGCGGTTGAAGGTCTGAATTGCCTCCTTCAAAGTGCTAGAGCCTCAGATCTCATTTGAGGTATTGCAATTGGTTATGAGGGCTTAATTGTTTCACATTTCTAATTTGCCGACACAATGATATTTGCAAATGCAAATCTGGATAAGCTTCTAGCTATCAAAAGCATTCTCTTCAATTTTGAGCTCTTATCAGGTCTAAAGGTAAACTTCTCTAAAAGCTCAGTCACTGGTATTGGTGTTAATGCCTCTTTCCTCAACCAAGCTATTGCCCTACTCAATTGTAAAATCTCTGGCCTACCTTTATCCTACCTGGGTCTCCCATTGGGTGCAAATCTAAGATCCCCTCGTACATGGCAACCAATGATTAAAAGGTTTAAATTGCATCTCTCTCAATGGGAACACAAACTTCTTTCCCTTGGTGGCAGACTTACCCTTTTTAAAGTCACTCTCTCGAACCTTCTCATCTACTACATGTCTTTGTTTAAACTCTTTGTCTATGTACGCAAGGAATTAGAATTGCTTCAAAGGAAAGTTCTTTAGGGAGATAGCATGGTTAAAATGAAAATCAGATTGGTTTTTTGGAATTTAACCACCAAAAGAAAGGAAATGGGTGGTCTAGGCGTTCCATCTCTTGAAATAAAAAATGCAGCTCTTCTTGCCAAATGGTGGTAGCGTTTTGGTTCTGAAAAGCAATCTCTTTGGAGAAAAGTCATATTTCAGTAATATGGAATTCGTGCCAACCGCTAGCTTTCCTCCCCCCTCCCTCCTTTCCTTCCTTCATCTAACTGTTCAAATATTTGGAAGGGCATCCTTAACTTCTTTTTTAATGGTGAGACCTTAAAGTCAATTTTCTTTAACAATCTCATTTTATAACTTGGTTTAGGCAGTGATATTCTTTTCTAGCATGACCAATGGATAAATTCCCAGACCTTATCAGAATTTTGTCCATGCTTGTTCTCCCTCTCAACCTAATAGTAGTCCTCAGTCTCAGATATTTTTACTCTTGCATAGGGTGGCCGTATTTGGAATTTACAATTCCATAGGACTCTTTGAGTTTGGGAATCAGATAAGCTAAATGAACTCTTCTCTCTTCTTAACAATTCCCCTTTCCTCCATAAATTGTTGATCAGCTTGTTTGAAAATTTGACAATTCTGGGAGATTGATAGTCAAATCTTTTTGTAGTCATTTTGATTCTCCCGAAAATAATGACTCTAAATCGTTTGCCCTTACTTGGAAATTAGTTGCTCCCCCCTAAGGTGAAAATATTTTGTTGGTTGGCTTTACTGGGGAAAATTGCAACTGTTTTTTTTTTTTTTTTTTTAATTCAAAGATATATTCTTCCACAAAATGTTGATAATTTTTGTGTTTTCTGTCATCAATCGGTGGAAACACCTAATCACCTCCTTCCTTTGTGCTACCACTCTTGGTTCATCTGGTCATCCATTCTTAGTTGGTGGGGATTATAGTGGTTTAGCCTTGGCTTAATCACCACCCTCTACTCCTGGTGGATTCGTCATAGATTCAAATTTTTAAAGAAGTCCATCTAACATGCTATCTTTCCTTGTGTTTGTTGGAATATATGGTTGGCAAAACATAGTATTATCTTTAGCAACTCTCAGGCCAATTAGGAAAGACTAGTGGATGAAATCATTACCCAGGTGGCCCTTTGGTCAAAATTCATTTATGGTTTCTCTGGTTTTTCAGTTTAGGATTTCCATCTTCATCCATGAGATTTGAAAAATTAAAGCAAAAAAGCGGCGCCAATCTGCTCACATCGGCTAATTTTTTTTTTGCCTATTTTTCTTATTCTTCCGTTAGTAGTTTTTCTCCTTCAATCTCTTTGCTCATAGTTTGGCATCTTGCGTTCTATTATGTTTTTCTCACGTTAGGTTAGCATATGATTGTGCTTGTGTTTGGGTGCTAACCTAGTTGGGATCATTTTCTTCAAGCTATGATGCTTTCTCCCCCTTCGCCCTCTGATGTAGCTTTGAACATTGTACTACAGATTGATATATTTTCTTTTCGTCGATCAAAAATAATAATAATAATAATAATAATAATAATAATAATAATAATAATAATAATAATAATAATAATAATAATAATAATTGAAACAAATCCGAGTTTGTCCATTGAAATTACATTTTTAACCTTGATCATCAATTTGATCTTATCTTCAAGTTTCATCTTCTAGCTACTTTTTCTACATCAATGGAACATATCCATGACACAAAGTAATCAATACTCAAGAGCACATGCAACTCCCTTTCAAAAGGTTAATAGTAATTAGGAAGTTTGGGTCTACATTGTATTTACTATTTGCTTGTTTTCTTATTTCATTTGCTATTCTTTAATCTAAAACATTTGATTCATGAAGCTGTCTATAGGAAGATAGTGAAACTATATGAGAGAGAGATTTATGACCTAACAATGGGCCGAGCTAGTTTGGGCCGAGGTTGAGGTTTTCACTTGGTTAGATGTTGGGGCGCACTGGGCCGAGGAGTTGGTTCGGTCAAGTTGGCAACAACTTTGGGCTACTAGCTCGGTAGAGATGTGTATTCTGCTAAGTTGGGCAAAAGCTCGGTCATGATTGTGGAGCTTAGTTGAGCCCACGTCCAAGTTTGACGGATGAGATCAGACAGGTAGCACGGCACCGCGCTGAGCATAGCTCGGTAGGAAGTGCTACGTAGCATGATGGAACCGCAGGAAGAAGATTCCGCCGTCCGTACGTGTCAATATCGTTCAGAAGTTTTGTCATTTGGTGTTTGGTAGTATTTGCACCTACACGTGAGGGAATGTAAAAGGGGAACATATCCATGCGTCAGAAGAAGGGTAGACAGAGAAGAGTGCGCAAAAACTATATAAACGGCATTGAGCCTCCATACACAGGTCTGGAACATCTAGTTATCAGAGCTACCTACCCCCTTTGTCTCTCTCTCTTTTTCTCTCTCAGTGTGCTAACTTGACAGTAGGAGGGTTTTTCCGGCAGCACACCGCCAAATAGCTCACCATCTTTGTGTTCTCAGGTCATTCGGAAGGAAGTGCAGCTTGGACATGAGGAGTACGGAGAACGGAAAATAGGCATGTAAGCCGACGAATCGAGCATGCTTGTCTCAGGGGTGTCACCATTCTTCACAATTAGAGCAATGACCATACCCAAGCTAGTGTGTCACTTCATATGACAGTGTAAGAATCATAACGTTACAGAAAAGTCTAGAGTCATATACTTAACCACTTAGATTTTTTTAAGTGAAAGATTGTGTGGTGAAAATTAAATTTGTATAGTGTGGGATCTTTATGTAGAATAAATTTAAATTATAAAATGATAATTCTAAATAATTTCAGAATAATTAAGTCTAAATTTATAATAATATTGTATCCTTACTTAACAAAAATATCAATAAAAAGTAAATAAAATAAAATAAAATAAAATTGTAAAGTTTGTTGGTGTGTGCAACATTTTTCTTTTTTATAATGATTTTTCATATGGACTATTTAGCCATGGTGTATCTGGGTGCTCTCATGTTCGATTAAGGGCAAAATAGTAATTTCATGCTTGGCTTTTGTCTGATCAAGACAACCACTGAGGTGCCTCTATTTACACACCATATTTGGTCTCAAGACACACCATTAATCAATTATTTTTTATTACAATAATGACTTTACTTAAAATGACTAAAATGACCACAACTGAATACACACCTTAGTTGAATACACATCCAAACCTTAGCCCTAGCCACCACTGCTGGGAAGAACAGAGCAAATGCTTTGAAGATTGACCCATATTAAAAAGGCATTCACAACTATATATTTGAAACACAAAATTTAATCTTTTAGCTTTTTTTGTGTGTGGAATGATCTAAATTTCAAACGCGGCGATACAGTCAAAAACCCAATTCGAATCATGTGTGATTATACAACTTATATATATATGTAGTACTTTGAATATAAATCTGTCGAGAAAGAAACGAACAGATGGGAAGAACAGAGCAAATAATGGAAGAGCTGCGAAATCTTCATATTCTGGGTACGATTCTTGTTGCCAATCAATGGATTGGATGAATTAAGATAGATACATTAGAGTTTTCTAAGTAACCAAACAAATCTGTGTAAAAAAATCAAAGTTTGTGGATCGAATATGGAAGCAGAGACATTTGTTTTTTCTTTCTCTCTCTCTCTCTCTCTAGTTTCTCTCGTTAGCTTCAAGCTAGTGGTCGGTGAGGAAGAGAGTCGTCATGGGCTTAGAGGAGGAGGAGGAGGGCTGGGGCAAAAATTATGTCTAACAGTTAGGTTTTTTTTTTTTTTTTTATTATTTATTTATAGAATTTGAGGTGTGAACTAAGTGGTGTGGGACTGAGCAAAAATGGAACGTTGTGGTGTGTGTTGAGAAAAATTATGTTTTTTCAAATTATTAAATGTGTGAACTGAGTAGTGATGTGCTTTGAGACCAAATGTGGTGTGTAAATAGAGGCACCCCAACCATCGACCTGGACAGAACTAGTTGGAAAGACCATAGGTTTTTAAATTATCAATAAGTCTTATTTTTTAAATTTATTACTCATTAAGCTTTATGCTTTTTTAGTAAATATTTTTTTTATTTTTATAAATAAATTTACAATGTTAAATTTATAAATCAGAATCTATAGATAAATAATTTAATTAATATGACTGATTGATAAATATTCTTTATTGAAAACTAATATAGAATAAATGGTAACATTTTGATTTTAGAAAACAATAAAATTATGAACACAAAAATCAAACATAGAAAATAAATTGGGGGATAAGGTTTTTTTAAATGTGAATTCCACCAACAAATTTGGTAAAATCTTATCTATCTATGTGTATTTTGTGTCTAATTTTGTGTTTAATTTTTGTATTATTTAGGAAAACTTCTATAATATATCCCTTGAAAAGGGCGGGTAGCATATTTGATTATGACCTATTTTGGTATTTGTTATTATGACTCATTATGGTACTGGTTATAACTTAGTTATGACTTATTGTGATTATTATTTTGATTAATTATGACCAAAGAGGTTTTTAGTTATATTAGGATTAGTCACCTATGTGATGAGTGTGAGTCTCATATAATTATTAGTTTGGTTTTTATATATATTTGGGTTAGGATAATACAGTTCGGAATCCACTAGAAAACTTGATATAGGTAGGATTTGGTTAGTTAATTGTATGAAATTAGCATTCTCATGGATAGACTATTATAAATAGTCATAGAGTTTCTCCGACAGAGAGATTATGAGAGTAGTGAGGGAAAAAAATAGAAATGTAAGAGAGAAAAAAAAAATACCCACGGGCATGGGGTGAGCGAGGGCTCAACTATCATTGGCGTATGGGGTTCGGGTAATGGTGTGAGTTTTGAGTATTTTGGTTATTTCACATATATTCTCTATTTTATTTATAGTACAAATTCTCTCTCTCTCTCTCGTGGATATAGACAATTTGGATCAAACCACATAAATACGTGAATGATTGATTTTTTCTCCTTGTTGTTTGCATGATGTGCTTCCATTCATATTGGTGGGATGTAATATAAATCTCAACAAGTTATATCTCATGTAGTAGTTAATCATACACATTATATTATAATTTTAATTATAAACTATCAATGCCTCATTTAGGAACACAAGTTATTTTAATAATTTTTTAATTTTTTTATACAAAAATGTACAAAATATAGAGAGAATGATGTGATTACTTATAATAATTTTTTAATTTTTTAGTTAAAATATGTAATTGTCAAATGAAACCTAAATTATGATAGAAAATAATTTAGTTGAGATAATTTATAATATTATAATTTAGTTGTACACGGTTTTTTTTTTTTTTTTTTGCGAGGCGTGTGATAGCATTACCTATCGTTTGGACAAAGTATAGCCACTATTTTGTTTTATTTTTGGTAAATTATCAATACGTCCTAATAATTGGACGTAATTCTCATTAAGTCCTATTGAAAATAAGTCTTGGTAAAATTATAATTAAATATTTTTTTTTTGTAATAATTTTTTATATATGTCATTAAAAATTGATAATTAGTGATTTTTTTTGTTATGATTTTTATAAATTATTGCTAAAATTTATAATTACTGAATTTTTTTATAACAAATTTTTTTTATAGGACCTATTAGATAATAAATTCACTTATTAAAACTTACATATAAGTACTTTTTTTTTTTTTTTTTTTGATACTTTTTTGTCCCTATCAGGCAGGTGCTCTAGCTTTTTCAAAACGATAAATGATAGTAGAGCATGCAACTGCCAGTCAATTTTTTTATTTTTATTTTTTTTAATATTATTTTTTGGCAACAATGTGGTCCATGCGGCTCCTGCGAAATAAGGAGGGAATTAGAATTTTATTATCAGTGGATTGAACGAGAAAATAAGTTTTTTTTTTTATTATAACATGATATATATTATATATATAAATTTTTTTTTTAAAATATGATAGAAATTGTACGAGTATGAAATAATTCTTCTCGTATAATTCTATTGATCAAGTCTGCGCTCCTCCAAACATCGTCGCTTTACTTCCTGAAACCACAAACATGAGCTAGCCAGCGGATGTGTGCCGGATACCTCTCTGATGCCTAAGTCAGCAAAATAGACAAATAGACAAAAGCTCTGTGTATTCGAGAATCAAAGTTGTGTTACCTCTCCATAGGTGATGTTATGAGCTTTTATAGGTTCCGCATGGCATAATCCTAGTAGGACTCTTATTCCTCCATGCAAAGTCCTCCTAGGAATCACACTCCTGAAAGATAATGCTTATCTTTCAACACCCCCCTTACTGCTTAAACCAAGTGAGATGGTTTTACCCCGGTTGGATGGCAGTACGACCGAGCTAACCCAGCTCAGATCTTCCCTTCAGTGCCTGTACCCTGGTTATGCATACTCCAACCGGGCTGTTAACTTAAGACCGAGCTAACCAAGCTTGGTGCTCCAATGCACAACGCCAAGCTAGCTTGGCTCTCGTTCAGTTGTACCTCAGTAGCCTGTTGAAATCGGGCTAATCTACGGCCTGCAACGACCGTACTAACCAAAGCGAGGTCCACCGTGTGAAACCATCATACCTTGGCTTCAAACACTATGACAAAGCTAACTTCACTCCGATCGTGGTAACTGTCATTCCACTTGGACCGCGCTACTTACTACAGTTCACTTGCCAAGCCTTTTTCTACTGTGGCCATCGAACGGCCCATTACTCAGCTCGGCCCAATTTACTTATAAATTACCCTCTCAATTACCCCTTAATTCCATCTGCACCGCATGATTGGGATTAACTGTTATTAGCCGAGCTAAAAACTTTAGTCTTTTAACCAAGATAAAATGCTGCCGAGCTACCGATTGGTTCGGTTGAAAAACGTCTCTTCAGTCACGCTGTCATCTGAATCGCTTATTCTTCCAAAGACACGTGTCAAGTTCCCACTGGCTGAATACAATTGTCATAGCCGCCTTCGTACCTTGCAACATTTGAACAGTCCCGCCCAAACTCGTTCTTTTCACAAAAAACCCTACTCTTTGAACCATACGCACCACTATTCATCTTCTTCTCTCTTTCTGAGCATCCATTTTTCCAAACACAGTGCCTGCGAAGTTTCTCCTCGTGATCTACGATCTTCATCCTCTCGTTTTCAAACTGTAAGTACCTTAGTCCCATTTTTGTTTTGTTTGTCTAGTTTCTGAAATATATAGCACAATACTCGTATGCCTTTCACAACACATATAGCATTTTTGTTTCCATTTTTCTTGGAAAAAACAGTGTAATAGAACCATTGCATTCATGAATAACCTGTAGAACGATGTGTTTGATCCTAAATAGAATTCCAACCGAGCTAGGATCCTATTTGTACTTCAGGTGTGCACCCAGCCGAACTAGATGACCAAACTAAAACTTCACGCCATACGTGTAATCTCCATAGGTCTAAGTACCCTCTGTTACACCTAACCGAGCTATAGAATCGTACTAGGTTTGTGCAATACAATGCTAGAAAGCCCTAACCACCGACCGAGCCCCAACTTGGGGCTAAACCAGCTCCCTTAGTCAAAACCGAACTAAGAATGCTGTCCCAAATGCTCAACCGAGCTAAAGACCCTTGCTCAAACCGGTCTAAGAATGGACAGTATCCCACGTAGCCGAGCTAGGACTTAATTTATCTTGCCTTTGTTTCTTTTAGCACGGTCCAACGATCTGTGCTTAACACCTTTCTTTTTTACTTTGCAGACTCTGACTAGGTTGCCCAGGCACTCCTTTGAACGTCCGACCGAGATATCCAACATCTTCTCAGCATCGAGCTAACACTTAGGCTAATTTATACATAATTTTAACCCATATGGGGAAGTATAGGTTCTTAGTAAACACACCAGGTGCTATGGCCGAGTTCCGAAGGGACTACCATATCCCTAATGATGTCCATCTTACCTTAGCCGAACTAGATATCACTCCCTGGTGAAACCTTGGCTTTGTTCCCTTTACTCTTCTTTCCATTGTAGAAGCCAGACTAAGATTCCCTGTACAGCTCCTTCTTTGTGAGTTCCTTAGACAAACCAACCTCTGCCATTCCCAACTTTCCACAAATTCATACCGCATAATAAATGGTATCGCCGAGCTAAACCGCTGGGCTGGCCTTAACCTCGGTTTAGCCGAGCTCTTCCACCAATATTCCATAGGGTCAAATGAAGATGGTTGGGTTTACTATTTAAGAATAAGGCACCGGCATGAAAAGATAATTAAAAATACCCCAGATAAGGATGTAAATGACGATGATTTTTTCTGAGTTTCTGGGAATTTTGAAGACCATAAGGCCCAGATCCCAGGCGACCGAATAAACTAGAACAAAGGAGTCGCCGGTATAATTACCTCAGCTCAAATTCATATTTTTCTTTACTTTGGTTTTCACATCTTGAATCATACTAACTGTTGTCTCTTTTACTTCATGCAGATTTGAACTTTCTCAAGTCCCAGTACAGCTACCCCAACTTGAATGCACTTCGCGCCATTCTGCGATATCCCAACAGAAGCTGGGCCGAGCTACTGAATTTTGAACCGATATACAGATATAGCAGCCGTAGGAAGACCAGGGTGACCGATTTCCTCCTTGAGCCTTCACCAGAGCCAGACCCAACCTTGCCCCAAGTCAATTTGATCTCGTTGATAGCGGAGCAAGAGATGGCCAAGAAAAGAGCAATAAGGGCCCTCATAACCGAAACAAACCAGGCCGAGGTACCACCAGCCAGCCAAACTCAAGAAACCATGGTAGCCCTACCAACCCATCAGCTTTCATTATCTCGGGCAAGCAAGCGTGCTCGAACTTCCACAACCGAGCCACGCCTTGTCGACGAGGATGAAACCGTGGTTCCTCAAACCACTCCACCAAGCCCTCCACGTAAGCGCTCTGACCGAGCCAGCTCTTCAAAGTGGGCACCAAAGATCACGTTTTAGAACCGTGCTAGCAAGGATTCTGACTCCGTGGTCGCAGAAAAGGACCATTTCTTGGCATTCAACCTCGCCAAAAGCGTTTTCCTTCCAGCCGACATGGAGCACCACAACCATCTAACCGAGCTAAAGGCTATTCGCCCAGTCACAAAATCAATGGTGCTGGTAGGTTACCCCCTTGCTTGTCTTTCTAATTTGAATAACTTTCTGTTCGGTTTCTCTTAAAAGTTTCTTACCATCCTTTTGCAGGCCATGCAGAAAAGCCACATTGCTCACAAGCGAGTGCTAGAACTGCGCAAAACCACAAGGTAGGCCATGGCAGAAGCTAATGCCAAAACCACCGAGCTGGAAGAGTCAAAGAAGCAAATAGCCAAGCTACAAATCGAGATGGCAAGTCTGACCGGTCTAGTCAGTTAGGCTGAGGCAGATAAGAAAAAGGCCACGGTCGTGGTAAAAGATAGGTACCTACGCGAGCTGGCTAAGCTTGAGGTCAAGAAGAACGCTGAAATTGCCAAGCTGGAAAAGAAAGTAGACGACGCAGAGGACCGGGGTTACAAGGAGGGGGAGGCCACTTATATTAAGCAATGCTAAGCTGCGAAAGATCTCTTCTTCAAATGCGGATGGAAGGTGGCTGTGGCGCAGCTCGGTCATGGTCCAGAGACCGAGGTCTTCAACCCTTCGCCGTATTTCATACCGAGCTGTATGGCGGAGTATGCTGCTGCCATTCAGCAAAAATTTCTGCAAGAGGGAGAGGACGAAGATTCTGCTCCAGAAGACAACACCCAGCCCTGCTGCCAGTCTATCTCCCCAACTCCAGTGGTCTCCATCCCTCCTTTGCCTGCCATGTCTGACGCGGTGCCTTCGTCCGAGTTCAACCAAGGGGGGCTAGGCACAATCGAGCTGCCTCTAGGTGAAGACTGAGTTGTTCTGGATGCCGATTTAGATGACCTCTTTACTTGATTATGTACTTTCCTTTTTTTTAGGTGCTAACTTTAAAAGTTTTTGTAACCGGGCTTATGGCCCCATCCCTTGTACTTTGACTTTGCATTATCAATGAAATCATCTTTTGTTTTCCTCAACTGTCTGTTCGGTTTACTTCTATGCTTGTATTTACTTTCCCAATATAATCTGAATGAAGTAAATTCTCTGGCCGAGATATTTATCCCGGTCTTAACTTTGCAATCTAACTGGCCATACCTGCCAACTTCTTCAGCCTAGATCATTATCTCGGCTGAAGAACAATAAGTGTTTGGTTTTTCGGACAACCTCTACAGCCTAGATCGTTATCTCGGCTGTAGAACAATGAGTGCTATTTTTTCCAGCCAACCTCTTCAGCCTAGATCCTTATCTCGGCTGAAGAACAATACGTGTTGGTTTTTCCAGCCAACCTCTTCAGCCTAGATCCTATTCTTAGCTGAAGAGAGCTTAAAGTTAGTTTTTTCTGCCAACCCTGAGTGAAGTGTTTGGTTATTCCTGCCAAACGTCCTACAGCCTGGATCCTTTATCCTGGGCTTAGAAGGGGTGTTGGTTATTCCAGCCAACCTCTAAGTTGGTTATTCCTGCCAACCTAGAGTAAAGTGTTTGGTTATTCCTGCCAAACGTCCTGCAGCCTGGATCCTTATCCTGGGCTTAGGAGGGGTGTTGGTTATTCCAGCCAACCTCTAAGTTGGTTATTCCTGCCAACCTAGAGTAAAGTGTTTGGTTATTCCTGTCAAACGTCCTGCAGCCTAGATCCTTATCCTGGGCTTAGGAGGGGTGTTGGTTATTCCAGCCAACCTCTGAGTTGGTTATTCCTGCCAACCTAGAGTAAAGTGTTTGGTTATTCCTGCCAAACGTCCTGCAGCCTAGATCCTTATCCTGGGCTTAGGAGGGGTGTTGGTTATTCCAGCCAACCTCTAAGTTGGTTATTCCTGCCAACCTAGAGTAAAGTGTTTGGTTATTCCTGTCAAACGTCCTGCAGCCTAGATCCTTATCCTGGGCTTAGGAGGGGTGTTGGTTATTCCAGCCAACCTCTGAGTTGGTTATTCCTGCCAACCTAGAGTAAAGTGTTTGGTTATTCCTGCCAAACGTCCTGCAGCCTGGATCCTTATCCTGGGCTTAGGAGGGGTTAAAGTTGGTTATTCCGGCCAACTATGCTTTCAATGCCCATAGCTCACTAAAATAATCTTTTACAGAAGGAAACAACTATGCTGAAAAGAAACTACTTGTTTTATTGAGAAAGGAAAACTGCAACTGAGTTTAAAGAAAAGCTAAAAATAAAATAGTTTGAGATTGACAGTGTTCCATGGCCTGGGAATGGCTTCGTTGTCTTCATCTTCCAAGTGGTATGCCCATTTTCCTGCTAATCTAACCACCTTATAAGGTCCTTTCCAATTAGGCCCTAACTTGCCATCTCCGGGTATCAAGGTGTTTCCCATTACTTTGCGCAGCACCCAATCTCTGATCTTCAATTGCCTTGGATGTAGTGTCTTGTTATACTTTCTGGACAACTCTTGTTGGTACGAGGCAATATGAGCCAGTGCTCTTTCTCTTCTTTCTTCCGTAAGGTCGAGTTCCAAGGCTATGGCTTCACCGTTTAAGTCTGGATCGAAATTTTCGCTTCTAATTGTGGGGATTACTGCCTCCATGCCATAGGTTAAAGAGAATGGCGTTTCTCCGGTTGATCGCCGATGTGTGGTACGGTAAGCCCATAAAACATGAGAGAGTTCCATAGCCCACTTGTCTTTTGCTTTCTCTAATCTGTTCTTCAATCCATCCAAGATGACCTTGTTTGTTGCTTCCGCCTGGCCATTTGCTTGGGGGTATGCCGGTGTAGAGTTGTAGAATTCTATCTTGTACTCCTCACAAAAGCCTCTAAAAATTTTACCGTCGAACTGAGTGTCGTTGTCTGATATTAGCGCCTTGGGTATGCCGAACCGAGTGATTATATTCTGCCAGACGAACTTCTTCACATCTTTCTCCTTTATTGATGCTAGTGCTTCTGCTTCCACCCACTTTGTGAAGTAGTCTGTTGCTGCAAGGAAGAACTTTCTGTTGCTAGGTGCTATTGGAAGTGGTCCTACTATGTCCAAGCCCCACATTGCGAAGGGCCATGGGCTAGTTAAAGGTAGAAGCTCTCTGGCTGGCTGATGTATTTGGTGTGCAAACTTCTGACATTTCTTGCACTTCTTGACATACTTCTCTGAATCTGCTTGCATGTAAGGCCACCAATATCCCTGCGAAATTTCTCTGTAAGCCAATGATCTCTCCCTTTGGTGGCTTCCACATACGCCTTCGTGTATCTCGAACAAGAATGCCTCAACCTTGTTGGGATGGACGCATTTCAAGTAAGGTCCTGTGAAGGATTTTTTGTACAAGGCCATTGATGGGGAGAGCCAAAATCGTTGCGACTTTGCTCTAATCTTGTTGGCTTCTTTCTTTTCTTCGGGTAAGACGCCGTCTTTTAAGAACAATATAATGGGATCCATCCATGAAGGCCTAATTCGACGCAACATACCTCTTCTACTTCGGGTTCTTCAATACTTGGTCTTGGTAGGTAGTCAATTAGCAACGGATGTGGGATGGATGTATTTGCCATCGAAGCAAAACCTGCTAGTTCGTCTGCTCTACTGTTTTCCTCTCTGCCAATCTGCTCTATCCGCACTACTTCGAACTTCATGATCTCTTTTCTAACTAAGGCCTCGTTTGGCAAGAGGCTATTTTAGCCAATTAGCCAAAAAGTTACTAAATTAGCCAAAAAGCCAACAACCCATACCAAAAAGTCAAAGATTCTCTTTTCTCTCTACTTTTTGCACATCTTTTCGTAATTAGCCAAAAAGTCATCCCAAACATACAAGTTTTTTTTACCTACCTTTTTAGCCAAATAGCCAAAAAGTTACTAAATTAGCCTGTTCCCAAACGAGGCCTAACTCTTGGTACTTAGCCATCCTTTTATCCTTTGCTTCGTAGGCGCCTGAAATTTGGTTTACCACCAGTTGTGAGTCACTGTAAACCATTAGCTCGGTAGCCTTCATGTAGAGTGCTGATTTTAGTCTTGCCAGAAGCGCTTTATACTCCGCTTCGTTGTTTGATGCTAGGAAGCCAAGGTTGACTGCCTGTTCCACTACTAGGCCATCTGGTGAGATGAGGACTATGCCGAGTCCTACACCGTGCCTCTTGGACGCTCTATCCACGAAGGGCTTCCATATCTCTCAAACGAATAGCTTCCAGCAAGTAGAGGGATCGGATGATGCCTTGGGGTCACGAGTGGTGCTGGTATTTTCTTCCAAGTCCACGCTTACTGTTTGCCCCTCACTATCTGATTGTGCCAAGTTTTTGTTTGCTAATGAGTCTTCGCCTAGTGTAGCATGGTTCGCCTCTTCCAGCTCGTCATTACTCTGATCTGTTTTGGGGTATGGCTGGGCATCCCGATTCAGGGGTTGCGCGCTTCCTGTGGCGCTTTCCATCCCCATATCGGTGGCACCAGTCAAGTCAACTGGGCAGATGTGATGGCTTCCTGGGGTGAATTCTGCCACAAAGTCTGCCAATGCTTGGGCTTTTATTGCGGTTCCAGGTTGAAACTTGATATCGTACTGTTCTAGTTCCACCGCCCACTTCAAGATTCGCCCAGAAAAGTTCGCCCTCTCAAACAAAGCTTTTAATGGGAAGGCTATAAGGACGATTATGGTGTGGGCGTGAAAGTAATGCGACAACTTGCTTGATGCCATCATCAAGGCTAAGGCCATTTTTTTCTAATGGTAAGTATCTGGTTTCTGCACCCAGCAATGTCTTGTTGACATAAAAGATGGGCAGGTGTTGGATTCCTTCTGCTCTGACCAATACCGCACTAATTGTGTGCTGTGAAACTGCCAGGTACATAAAGAGCTCTTCTCCAGGTATTGGGGTTACTACCAACGGTGCAGAAGACATATATTCTTTCAAACTTTCTAAGGCGCGGTCACATTCTTCATCCCACTCAAACTTGGCTTTTAATGCTTGAAAAAATAGTCGACATCTGTCTGACGACCGACTTATGAACCGGTTGAGTGCGGCTGCCATACCGGTGAGATGTTGTACTTCTTTTACTGTGTTGGGCCTGTCTAGATCCTGGATTGCTTTGATCTGAGAGGGGTCTGCCTCTATACCACGGTTGGTCACCAGGAAACCTATGAACTTGCCTGATCCTATGCCGAACGCACACTTGGAAGCATTAAGGCGCAACTTGTTCTTCTTCAAGATCTGGAACATTTCACCTAGGTCCCTGAGATGGTCCTTTTCATGCTTACTCTTGACCACCATGTCATCTATGTAAGCCTCCATTGTTCTGCCTAACAATGGCTCAAATATCTTGGTGACCATCTGTTGGAATGTTGCCCCTGCGTTCTTTAGGCCAAAGGGCATGACCTTGTAGCAATACAGACCTCTTGGCGTTGTAAAAGATGTGACTTCCTGCTCTGGTTCATACATAGCAATCTGATGATAACCTCTGTATGCATCAAGAAAGCTAAGTCGGTTGTGCCCTGCCATTAGGGCTACCAGTTGGTCTATCCTGGGTAAGGGAAAGCTATCTTTTGGGCATGCCTTGTTGACTGTTTTGTAGTTTACGCAGACACGCCATTTCCCATTCTTCTGTGGCACCACTACTGTGTTGGATATCCACTTGGGGTAGTGCACTTCTCTGATAGCTCCCGCTTCTAGAAGGTTTCCCATTTCTTCCGCCACTATCTCGGCGTGGTGGAGTGCTGATCTGCGAGTGCACTGTATAATTGGTCTGGCAGTTGGGTGGACGTTTAGTTGGTGACAGATGAAGTTTGGGTCAATGCCAGACATGTCATACGGTGTCCAGGAAAACACTTCGATGTTAGAGGTCAAGAATTCCATGACCTCTATTCTCTCAGTGCTGGACATAGATGAGCCAAGCAAAAAGAACTTTTTCAGATTCTTTACATCTATTCTTACATGTACCAAGTCTTCCACCGCCTTCTGCTCGGCGGCTTTGCCAACATCCGTAAATAATTCGTTGCTCTCAGGTTCTTCCACCATCTGAACAAACCCTTTGGCAGTGTAGCTGCCATTCACGGTGACGAAGCATTGTTTGGACACGATCTGGTCTCCAAAGGCCTCTTCTATTACCCTAGCTGCGTTGGGGAACCGCATTACTTGATGGTAGGTTGATGCTACTGATCGCATGGCATGCAGCCATGTCCTTCCCATGATTATGTTGTAAGTGGAAGGGACTTTTAATACCCAGAATTCCACTTGTTTCGTTATGCTTCCTGCTCTGACTGGGAGGATAATCTTACCAACTAGCCACTCTGGCATTGAGTTGAATCCGATCAGGGGAGATACTGCAGGTGCCAAGTCTTTGTCCTCCACTTTCAGTTGTTTGAAGGTTTCGTAATACATTATCTCACATAAGCTCCCTTGGTCAATCAAAATTCGCTTGACGTCATAATCCTTGACGCGGAGAGTGACGACCAGTGCATCATTGTGAGGGCAATATATCCTTGCCAAGTCTCTGTCTGAAAAAGACATGACATTCGTGGCCTCTGTGCTCCCCTTTTTAATGGTAGGCTGCACACTTAATACCTCCCTTAAGTGCTCAGCCTTCTTGATTATTCCCCTGAGCTCACATACTCGCTCAGGTTCGAATACCCCATGTATTACGTTTATCACGCCTTGAGGTGGGGCGTTGATCGGCGTTCCGTCTGGGTAATCGTAGTTTTGGGGGGTTGGCTGTGTCCCTCCTTCTATGTACTGGTCCAGGTGCCCAGCTGCCACTAACTCCTCCAGGTGCTGTCTCAACGGCGTGCAATTTTCAGTGCGGTGCCCTTTTTCCTTATGGAAGGTGCACCGAGATATTTCGTCATAGTCCTTTTGCATTTCCCTCAGTTTAGCTGGCCATCGGACGAAAGGTTCATCACGTATTTCACTGAGAATCCGATAGATCGGTTTTTTGAACACTGTGGTAATGACAGTGCGAACACTCAACCACCTTTTATCTTGGTCCTCTCCGTTGTCCCGCCTGCCTCGCCCATTCCTGTTTGGACGTTCTACCGTGTTGACTTTTGTCATAGTCTTTTTATCTGGTACTGCTGATGCATCAAATTTGGTTTTAGTGCGGGCACCATCCTCTTCTACCCGAATATGTTGGTGTACTCTCTCCATCAAGGCCTCCATCGTGAGGGGTGGTGTCATGGTGATTGAGTCCCTTCACCCGTTTTCGACTAGAAGACCTCTTTTGTACTGTGCGATGACGAGATTTGTGGGGCAATCTCCTATCTGGTTGAAGGTCTTCTAATAACGACTGTTGTAGGATCTGAACGTCTCCTTGTCGCCCATGTCAATGGAGAGTAGCTGATCGATCTGTACTAGCGTCTTGGTGTTTGTTCTGAACCTTGCCACGAACGCCTCTGCCAATTGCGCCCAGGAGGCTATACTGCCTTTTGGTAGCCTTTCGAACCAGGTTAAACCTAGGTCGCCAAGGCTGGACGGGAAAAGGATGCACATTAAAGCCTCGTTTCGCCGGTACACTGCTATGACCTGCGGAAGTGGCTTAAGTGCATGTAGGGGTCTGTCTTGCCTTCGTAAGTCGTAAATTTAGGCTGGATGAAGCCTGAAGGTACTGGTGCATTCTCAATCGCCGGAACGAACGGCGAGCTATGTAGCCTTGCCAATGCTTTATCTGTTGGTTCGTAGGCAAGGTGCGGTATTGGCATTCCTACCTCGACATTCCCATGCGTCTGAGGAGCCAACCGCTGAAGGGCTGAAACTCTACGCGGGTCGCATGCCCTGGCATCCTCCTTCCATCGTGCCCTTTCTTCGAGCACAGTTCGCAAATCGGACGACCTAGGCAGCTCCGTCTGCCTGGATGATGTGTGGTGCGTGCGCGAGGGCCGATAGATGCTTCCCTCTGTATATGACCTATCAGTCCTCGTTCTTTCAGACCTGGAGTAACGAGTCTTGACAGTCCTTGATTGAGTGTCGCCTGTCCTGAGGCTCTTATACACTGCTTGTGACGGTGTGGTATGCCTACCACGATCTTCCGAGTGGCGAGGAGGCGTATTGCTTTTGTGCCCCTCTCCTGTCGCCACTCCCTTTCCTTTTATCTGGTGCTTCATTAATTCCATGTCCGCTGCCATCTTCCTAATTAACTCGTCCTGCTCCTTTACCCGATCCTCCAAAACTTGAGGGTCGATCTTCCGCCTCTGCCTATCAGGACTTGATGAGCGACGGGGCTATTACCCCGCCTCCCCTTGCATCCCTCCAGGGGTTCTGTCGCTGGGGCTCTAAATCTGCCATGGGAGGGATGGAAGGCAAACCTTCGGGCCTCCCACCTCCCTCTGGGGTTTGTCCGTCAATGGCTGACTGCGACAAATCTTCATTGTGCGTCATTGCGTCTAATCTAGTGAGGAAAACTTTGATCAAGAGGTTTGTTCTTTCTGTGATTCCCACCGACGGTGCCAATTGTACGAGCACGAAATAATTCTTCTCGTATAATCCTGTTGATCAAGTCTGCACTCCTCCAAACGTCATCGCTTTACTCCCTGAAAACACAAACGTGAGCTAGCCGACGGGTGTGTGATGGATACCTCTCCAATGCCTAAGTCAGCAAAATAGACAAATAGACAAAAGCTTTGTGTATTCGAGAATCAAAGTTGTGTTATCTCTCCATAGGTGATGTTATGAGCTTTTATAGGTTCGGCGTGGCATAATCCTAGTAGGACTTTTATTCCTCCATATAAAGTCCTCCTAGGAATCACACTCCTGAAAGATAATACTTATCCTTCAACAGCCCCCTCACTACTTAAATCAAGTGAGATGGTTTTACCCCGGTTGGATGGCAGTACGACCGAGCTAACCCAGCTCAGATCTTTCCTTCAGTGCCTGTACCCTGGTTATGCATACTCCAACCGGGCTGTTAACTTAAGGCCGAGCTAACCAAGCTTAGTGCTCCAATGCACAACACCAAGCTAGCTTGGCTCTTGTTCAGTTGTACCTCGATAGCCTGTTGAAACCGGGCTAATCTACGGCCTGCAACGACTGTGCTAACCAAAGCGAGGTCCACCGTGTGAAGCCATCATACTGTAGACGTCCCCGAACGCCCTGGGAGGGCGAGTCCCCCCCCCCGGTTCTGTTCGTTCATATTGGGCTCACTACAGTTCAGGACTCTCAAATTGTCACGGTTCTTAATCTGAACCAAAGAGTCCAAATCCGGCAAATCATTTTGAGAAAACAGATTTTGAAAGAAGTGCCAAACATGGACTGCTTTGCCAGATACAGAGTCGCCACCTAAATGTTTTATTTTGGGGAAATTTAGGAAACCCTAACTCGTTTGCCTAAGGCCACGTGTCCGTCATCACCAAAGTTGCCTCGGCTCGGGAACTTGGGTACGATTAGGGAAGGTCACTTCGTGAGCACCCCCGCTTGCCCGATCAAATATTGGCCTCTACTAACCAAGATATCTATTTTTGAAAACATTATGCGTTCTTATTCCGATTATTAGCCTAGATTTACTATGTGATGCGCACAGCATACAAGTATAGACTGGATCGCCTGAATTGGAACAAAACATTTCATGTTTATTTATTTGAAAATGGTTTGATGGTGCTACCCGCAAGTAGGCTAAGACGTGGATTTGCCACCCTCGGGTGGGCTTAGAAAGACATGATTTTGCCACTATCTAGTGGGCTTAAAAACTCACAGTCAACGAATTGTTCCAATCCAAATAACCCAACCTTCACCCACAGGCATTCAGGCAGATATATCACATAAGCAATTAGCCTCATGGTAAGCATGCTATCATGGCAGTCACTCACACGCATGCAAGGATGCTAAAGCATAAAACTTACCGAGTACTCCAAGCCAAAACAGAAGTTAATTAGAAATCCATGCATGATCCTAATTATATAGAAATGCCTAATGCAACACATGCAAAAGTGCAACTATAGCAGGCTCGGCTATTTTAGACATAGCATATGAAATGCTACAGCTAACATGTATTCAACTTGGAATTGAAAATACAATGCAGTTAGTACGATGCGCCGAGCCCGGTGCATGCAAAACAGATGAATGAATGCAAACATGCTATCATACTGTATGCTAATTGAAACATGCCCTAATCTAACCATCATAAACGGGAAAATAAAAGGGAGAAAGACGTGGGGTTGGAAGACATACATCACACACACGCACACTTATTACAGTTGTGCCCTCGCACAGAGGGTCCGAATAAATAATACAGTCCCAAATAAATAAATAATACAGTCCCGAATAAATACAGAATCCTAATTAATTAACAAATTAAATTAGGAAAGCAATAAATTGGCATGCAAGCCAGGGACTGCCTCAAATATGCTCCGAATGATGAATGATGCATGCTCGGGTTGCCTTTGTTGGAAAATCCCTTGTGATGCCCCGGCTTGCCTCTGTTTGCAATTGTTCTTGGAATGCGTGCCAAGCTTTGGAAGGCTGCCAATTTCTGATTTGCTGCAACAGAGAGCAACAAAGGGGCACGGCAAAGTATTTTCATATATGTATGCATGACTACTCTTCAAGGAGTGTAGTCCACGATCCTCATGCCACCAATCACGCATCTCGATGCATGATGGCCGATGTGTCGATTTGCACGACTGAATATGAAATGAATGCACATATGGACACAACAAGGCTTAAACTCCATCATGGGTAATCCGGAATGTCAGCGACAGGGAATTGAGACACGTTCCGTCACTCGAAGTACGAAACGTCCCTCGTTTCCCATGCTCGGGCTAACTCCTATCCCAAGCACAATGCAATATGCATGACATGCATGAATGCAACTAATATACAACCTAGCATGCACAATGCTATGAGATGGCATACACAATGCACGATGTAACAAGACATACACAATGCTCTAACATACAACCTAGCATACGCAATGCTATGAAATGAAATGGTATGCACAATGCGCAATGGACTTACACCAACATGAGTGGACCTCAGCCGCACTCACATCAGTAGCCATTAGATGAAAAATGAGACTCTCGAAATACGTGCACGTATGCACACAAATCGAGGACCGAACCTAAGGCAACAAATGCCACTCTAACAAGGCATGGCAAGGCGTGGAATATGGTATGCAATCATGCAAATTTCAGCACTGAAATGTGATACAAAACAGCCCCGAAATATGGAAACATGGCACCCGATGCATGGAATGAACCACTAGGCACATGGAATGACTTACAGCTATACAAAGCATGCATTATTTGATCATGAAGCATGAAGACAGATGCAAGACAGTCCCAAAAAATGCATATTTCCAGTTTATAACAAGTCCCAAAAATGAATGCAAATAGGGCTAATCTATCATGCAAAAATGGCCCCAAAAGAGAGATTAAACACAAAGGGACAGCAGCTGGCCCCAAATGGCAAAGAGCCCTTCAACAAAGTTGAAGAGAGGCTCAAAAAAGGGCACTTTATAGTTTACATCAAGCCACAAAAATAATCACAAATAAGGCCAAACTATCATGCAAGAAAAGGCCTAAAAGAGGGGTAACGAGACAAGTGGCAGCTTATGTTCTCAAACAGAGGATAACCCTTCAACAATGTTGAAGAGGGGCTCAAAACAAGATATTTTATAGTTTATGGCAAGATCCAAAACAGCTCACAAATAGGCCTAAAATACTATGCAAAAATTGGACTAAAAGAGAGATAAAGAAGCAAGTGATAGCAGAAGGCCTCAAACAGAGGAGAGCCCTTCAACAATGTTGAAGAGGGGCTCAAAAAAAGTTATTTTATAGTTTATGGAAAAGTCGAAAACAACTCAAAAATAGGCCTAAAATACTATGCAAAAATAAGGCCTAAAAGAGAGTTAAAGAGGCAAGTGATAGCTGCTGGCCTCAAACAGAGAAAGACCCTTAATCAAACATGAAAAGGAGCTCGAAATATGACTATTTACAATTAGGGTCGGAGCCCAAAAAATGCAAGAAACTAAGGCTTATAGATGAAGCAAGAAAAGACTAGAAAAGGGAAGAAAATGACTCACCCTTGTAGAACCAAACTTCAGCAGCTTTTGGACCAAGAAAAGGTTCTCCTAAACTCTGAAAAACAGCCTCAAGTTGCTGGAAGTGGAGTGTGGGTTGATAGGCTATGAGTTGGTGTAGAAATGGTGTAGGAGTAAGGGTATTTTGAGGCTTAGAGTAGAGAGAGAGGGAGGCTTCAATGCCAGAGCTCCAATGGATTTTTTCTAACCCCTTAAAATACAGTTGAGGGTGCTGGTTTTATAGGGAAAGGAGTGGAGGAAAGGGCGGAAAAATTGGGGGGGGGGGAAACCAATTCAAATTTCCCCCCAAAAGGAAAGACCCTCGGGTATAGGGTCTGCAGGAAAACAAATTGCACACCTGGAACACACTTGGGGAGGGGATCATGGCCGGCCAGCTCAAAAGGGCCAAAATGGTCATCCAACTAGGTAGGTGGCCGGCCTGCCACCTTTTCTGGTCGGCCTGCTACTTTTCAGAACAAAAAATGGGTCTACCGGAAAGAAAGGTGGCCGGTTAGTGATAGAGAAATCCAATGGTGGCCTTTCAAGTGTCCAAATTGAAGCCCCGAAAGTTAGCTTTCCAATGGCAGAAACCTTGCATTAAAATTCTTCCTGTGGAAAAAGTTATGCCTGTTTTGGTGAAGCCGCGCAGATTCAGTCCAACCGGAGTGATGCCCTACTTCAATCAACCATATCTCCCCCGTCCGGAATTGGCTTTAGGAGATTCTTAAGTGAAAAATGAAGCTCCGGAAGTCTTCTTTCCAACGGTGGTGGCCTCATAGCTTGATTCTAAGTATGAAAATGAATAGGCCCGATTCGGCGAGGGCTGCTTCCCTTTTTCTTAACGGTTCATGCCCATTTTCTCCCCAACTGGATTTCTTCCCTCTTCTCCTCTTTTCTTCAACTCCAAACCCCTAAGTAAGGTGTTTTGAAAGATTTTTCAAAGATTTCATCTCTCTTTCGTTCATTTCCATTTTGTCCTTGCTCGGTTTACCGAAAAGCGCAACATTTGACAAAATGCGAGCCTTGGAACATCGTAAAAACTTTATTTCGAAAACGTTTTGAAAGAGAGGGTTTTGAGACTAAAATCTTTTGATCAAGATCGTTTTGGTCCAAAAAAAAGGGTATGAAGTTGAGATTCGACTCTCTCTCCTTGCCGAAGAAATTAAACCTTTGCACTGCCCAACTTCCAAAACCATCAGTCGCGTCCAAGTCTTGATGGCGGTCAAAAATGGGGTGTCTACAGTTGCCCCTCTTTGACAGAACTCGGAAGTCAAGAAGTGACGAGAGTGAATGTCAAAGCCCAGAGATGACCCATTTTTGACAAGGCCGAAGACTTAGACAAACAGGCAAGACAAACAGAGATGTGCCCGCAGGCATGCCTGCAGGCAGGGGCAAAATGCAACCGACAATGCAAGAAGCTGAAGGAAACTTAATGATCATGCAAATGCAGCAAGCTGTAATGAAGCACATATTCACAATAGATGCAACAGTTTTAAGCAAGAGTACAAAGCAACAATTACATTTCATACAGTTAAGAATGCGGAGAATTATTCAATTCTCGCCACGTCTCACACGGAGAAGATACAATACCTGCGCGATTCGTCTGGTCGCACCAGCCTCAAATGAACCGTACATACAATATCGTGCCTCATGCGGCTGGGGATCTCTCGCTTCTTCTTGATTGAGCCACAGGTACTACTTTTCTCCCTGACTATGGTCGCAGCTTTCCCTATTCTCCAACAGGGTGACAGACTACGTTGATTTGGTATCCAGAATTGAGGCGCATACATATGCTATCTCAATCTATGGGGCTGCCATACAGATTTCAAGCCGAGGATATACCCCTGGGTATTTAAACCAGACTTTAGTCTCGGAAATCCCGAACCTTTGCGTTCTAGGCAAGAGCCATTCGAACTCTAGTTTCCACCGTCTCAGTTGATCTCCTAGGAACTCACTGCTAACACAGGCAGGTGGCTATACCAAACCACTGGAAGTCGTTCAGGCATGACAAACACCAAAGGAATTGCACCTTTAGAGGATTTAAGGTCTCCTAGACCCGGGAGTGTACAAGACAGTGCGAATAAATGCAAGTGCGATGTGCAAAACAGTGCGAGTGATGCTGCAGGATTTAAGGTCTCCTTAGACCGGAGGATTTAAGGTCTCTTGGACCAGGTGAGTGCACAAGACAGTGCGAGCTAAAGGTGCACAAAACAGTGCGAGTAGAGTGAATGCACAAAACAGTGCGATGCTAAAGGTGAGGTGCGCAAGATAGCGCGATAAAATGCATGCACAATGCAAGTAATGGTCACGGTGCAAGATAGCGTGATGCAATACACTAACAAGTGCAGGTGAGGTGCGCAAGATAGCACGATAAAATGCATGCACAACGCAAGTAATGTGCACAAAATAGTGCGATGCGCAAAATAGCGCGAGTGAAATGTAATGCACTAACAAGTGCAGGTGGGACGCGCAAGATAGTGCGAATGATACAATGCACAAAACAGTGTGATACGCAAACAGCACGATTGATTTGAAATGCACAGGATAGTGCGAATGATAAACTGTACAAAACAGTGTGATTGAGGTGCGCAAAATAGCGCGATGAATGCAATGCACAAGACAGTGCGATGGAGGTGCGCAAAATAGCGCGAATGATTAGAAATGCACAAAACAGTGTGATACGCTAAATAGCGCGAGTGATTAGAAATGCACAAAATAGTGCGATACGCTAAACAGCGCGATACGCTAAACAACGCGAGTGATTTGAAATGCACAAGACAGTGCGATACGCTAAAGAGCGCGAGTGATTTGAAATGCACAAGATAGTGCGAGTGAGATACAACCACAAGATGCACAAGACAGTGCAAGTGAGATACAAAGTGTAAGTGCACAAGACAGTGCGAGTGAGATAAAATGTACAAGAAAGTGCAATAAAATGCATCTTCTAAGCAAGTATGGGGGCATTTTCCATGCAAAAGATACAAGCATTTTCTATGCAAGTATGGAAGCACATTCTATGCAATATTGAAAGCAAGCATATTCTATGCATGAAACAAGCAAAGCATATTCTATGTGGAATTGCAAGCAAGCATATTCTATGCATGAATCATAACGATGCGCGACACGCATGCAACAACAGTGTATATGAAAGTTCACATTCTATGCCGTAGAAGAGCATCAAATATGTACTCTGGTGCCTCTGATTTACCTCTTAGAGGACTTTGTAACACACTCAGCTCAAAAAGGACACACCCTGTTCATATTGGCGAGAGATAACATCTGCTGCTGCTTTAATTGCCATTCTGACTTGAAGCATGCTTAAGCTTGGAGTAGAGGCACACTCATTCTTCGGAGCACTGAAAAGGCCTGAAGAGGTACATATGGAATGCAATCTCAAAATTTTCTGAAGGTGAAACACACTCAGATGCTCAAAATTTTCCCTCTTTTCTTTTGCTTTGCAGTCCGAAACTTATATAGCTTCAGATAGGTCCTTGTTTTACTATTCTGACATGACCTGGGTTGAACCCTACGACTTTATGAAAGAACTGATCCTTTTTTGCACAAATGTGGAGAACGACACGACACTCTGAGCGCAAAACGATTTTTGAAATTGAAATGAGAAAAAGGGTTCTCAACCGGGTATTGAGCCTACAACTAACCATAGCCAAAACGACTCAACAATGGAAAACAAAGGTAGAACGACCTAAACACAACTCAGCAAAGGAAAAACGAGGTAGAATGACCTAAACACATTTGTTGACACTCAAACAACTTAAAACAAGAAACGAGACAAACAAAACGCACAAACACAACACTCAGCTGTGTTACAAAGGTGAGAGACCTCTCGGTGCACGAGGAGCCAGTTTCTCCGGGTATTGTTTCCCACCCTTTCTCATTTGTGATTCTTACATCACTCGGCCCTCAAGCTCTGTTTTTCTGAAAAAAACCCTTTCCTCACTTTTTCTTTCAGCGCACACCTCTCTATTCTTCAATCTCTCATTTTAAATCCCTCCCCTGGGTGGTTGATGGATAAACAGAAAGTTGTGGGCTCTTTCCCCTAGCATTTTGCTAGATTCTTCTTCTTCTGCACGCGGCTAGTGAGTTTCTCCCACAGAGGGGCTGTGCTACAACTGGGTGTGTAGCAAATCTGCAACTGACATCGGTTGACGATGCTCTGCTGGGGAGTTTGGACGTGATCAGATCTGTCCAGATGAGGGAGTGGAATATCTTGATCCATTCTAGTTCGTGCTTCGCACTTGGCTTGATACCTCGTTGCTCGAAGGGTGAGAGAGCTTTCAACCCTTTTGCTGTTAACTTCAGTTGTGCCCTTTTCTGGCAGGTAGAGTGCCCTTCTTGGCAAGTATTATGGCAATGGGGAAAAGACGGAACACCTGACTCAACTGTGCCCCTAGTTCATCATTTCGACCATTTTTTTGTTTTTGGCTTTATACTAAGACAATTTTGACCAAAATGAGAGTTCGATTAACATGCTTGTTCAATTTTCTGATTTAAAATCATGCAAGTCAGGTTATGAGCACTGAAAATTTTCCTTTTTTTGGGTCCAAGAAATGGTCCAGTTTTGGAAAAATGGAATAATTTTTGAGAGAAAATTAGTTAACCTTATTAAAAATTCTCAAAAACTATTTTTGCAAACGGCCACTGCTCAACGAGCACGGAACCCGCTCTTGAGATGTACAACTTCAGATCCAAAGGAAAATTGCCCCGTGCTTGAAGAGAGCTTCTTGGCAACGGAAAGTTGCCCCTTGTTTGAACGGCACCGCAGCGTATTGAATGGCAACGGAAAATTGCCCCTTGTTTGGATAGCACCGCGGCGCATTGTAGTCAGTCCTCAGAGTGATGAACACAACCAAATTTTCGGATTCAAAGAATGCAAAGATGATTAAAACCATTACATGGACACAGTGTTTTACGACTGGACTTCAGAATGAAGATCAAGCTTCACGTAGTTCGGGGTTAAGGTACACTCGGGTATTAACCTCTCATTTTGCGCTCTAACTTTTGCCAAGGCCACCCTTTGCGGGTTTTCAACCTTGCGAGCTATATTCTTCAATTCTTTTTCATTTCTTTTTTTCTTTTTTCCATCTTTTTCTTATTTTTTTTTCTTTTCATTTTTTGCATTTTCTTCATTTTTTTTTTTGCATTCTTTTTCTTGCTCTAACTTTTGCCTGGGTCGTCCTTCCGAATTTTTGGCCCAGCGAGCCTCTCAAGGGTAAAAGTGTAGCTTGGTCCATGTCAAATGGTTCTGAGATCTCGAATCCGTCTAAATCCAGGAGAGTGACTGCTGTTCGCTCACGATGCAGGAATCCATCCCATGGGGGCTAAATTTGCCCCTAGTGTTGTGGATAGGAACTCAGTTGTTCTTCAGCAATACTTTCTTCTTTCTTCTCTTCTGGGATTTGGCATTCTTGCCAGTCTTCATTGATTTGCAGGATGATCCATCTTCGGCTCTCCGAGCACATCTGACATTTTTCTGCCCCTAGGTCGAGGGCTGCTTCGAATCTGGCCAAACAGGCCTCACATTGCGGTTGACCGTTGAACATTCTGAGTTAAGGTTCAAGGTCAGAAAATGAAGGAGGGTCGAGTCTCAAGGCTGAGAGCAATCCTAAGCTGCACAATCTCAAGAGTGATTCCACACAAGTCTTCGTAGGACCGCACAAAACATTTTTTGAAATCTTTTAAGAAAGCGACTAGTCGCTCGCGCTGAAGACAATGTTGAGTCAATCTGGATCAAGCTAGGATCCTTCTCAGTACTCATATTAACAAGCATGATCTCATTCGTTAAGGGCTTAGCATGCCTCTCTTTCTCTCAATTGATCAAATTTTTGCAAAACCCGAGGAATTTTTTCCCCTTTGTTTTCACCGCAGTGTTAGAAAAAGTTTTGAAAAGCTTAGGTCAATACAACGATTTCAAGGCACAGAAGAGCAGGCAAAAGGTATTGCTGTTTCATTCAAACTTTCTGGCATAACTGGCGCAGGGTAGAAGCAAACACAAGAGTGTGAAAATCACTACTGTTTCATTCAAATCTGTTGGCACGACTAGCTCCCCGGCAGAAACAGACTCAAAAGAAAACAAAAGGACAAACACAAAACAAAATAGTGATATCCGAAGTAACACCCCCGGAATCACCCGACTCTAACAAAACAGGACTGACTTGATACAACAAGACAGACCCTTAATCAAAAAGACCGACTCAAAACAAAGAGACAGACTCGAAACAAAACCACAGAACTAACTCAACACCCAAGTCAGAAGTTACCAGAAACTAGTATTCACAAATGCTCAAAACAGTGCGTGCCACATGCCACATCTGGAGTAAACTGAGTGCCGTCCGCAGCTGGTTCATCCCCCGATCACATCACACATTATCCCCCAAGTTCACCGATCCAGTGCCGATAGACTTTGCAGAGCTTGGCGGGAGGACAACCTCGTTGTTAAACAGATCCTGTACTTCGCGGCGAAGACGAAAGCAGTTGTCGGTAGTATGGCCAGTTTGCTGATGGGACGCGCAGTACTGGGTAGCATCATGTGTAGCCGGAAGAGGGTTCGGGAGAGGCTGAGGCTCAAGGGGTTTGAGATGGCCTTGTCCAACAAGGATTTGGAGAGCTTTGGACAAAGGCATATAGAGGGCATGGAAGACCCTCCGACCTCGAGGTTGGTACTTCAAGGTTTGTGAATTTTTGCTGGGCGCACCAGAAAAGAGATTGGCAGGTGCTGGCCTGGCTTGCTGATCTCTTCCGAGTGGAGGATTAGAGCTAACAGTATCATCTCTAGTATGACGGCCCTTCTCCCGATTTTCTCTTTGATTCGGACTGCCCCCAACTTGAGTAGCGAAAGTGTCATCCATAACCTTTGCAACAACTGCAATCACTTGCTGTTTGTTCAGTCCTTCGGCTTTCAAAACCTCAACAGCCCACATGAGGTGTTCATGGGGATCAATGTCTACCCCTACCTTGTTCTTACCACTGGCCTCCACTTTATCAAAGGATCGGGTCGCTATATCCGAGCGAAGCCCAGTTGTTGTCGACACGCCAACACCCAGATCTGAGATGGCTTCAGGTTGGCCCTTTTCAGTTGCAGCTTGCTCCAAGATTAAGGAGCCTTTTGGATTGAAACTTCTAGCCTGTGATGTGGTTGATGATGGAGCCAAAATTCCAAAGGCTAAGTCTGCCACAGTTCTCTGAAGATCTTCGATCATTGTCATCAACTCAGAAGTGGTGGGCTCACAGGTTTGAGATGATTGGGGTTCAGATGCACCCATCATGCATAAGTCCATGCTTTCTGGGATAAACACCTCGGGCTTGGGTAGATAGACTGGGGTGATGTATATGCTAGGGTCGTAAGGGACGACCAGTGTATGGATTAGATTGAGATATGGATGAGGTACTTGGTCATTGGGGTCTAAAGGTGGTGCTATTGTCCGGTTGTCGATGAGATTTTGGACCTCGTGACGAAGGCGGTAGCAACGGTCGGTGCCATGACTGCGCTGCTGATGGTACACACAGTACTTGGAGGGGTTATGTCTGGCTGGGAGTGGGTCAGGCAGAGGTTGAGGATCGAGGGGTTTGAGATACCCTCTTTCTATCAAGACTTTTAATGCGCTAGTCAGGCTCATATAGAGAGGGGTGAAAGTTCTGCCCTGAGCTCGGCCTGGGCCGGTGGTTTGTAGGCTTGGATTGGCAAAAGGGTTGGCTGTGGCGACTGTATTGATTTCTGCGGGTTTGGGAATAGCGCTACTACCAGTATTGGCACTCCCTAAAATCACCCTCCTTGTCGCTTCACTTGTTCTGGGAATGATCCCACTGTTGAATGCATTCTCGATCTGAACCCCCAGTTCATGCAAACTTTTGAAAGTGGATAGCGGAACGACTATCAACTTTTGCAACATATCATGCTCGAGGTTTCGCACCATCATCTGCACTTGATCCCTCTCAGAAGGGCGACGATCTGTCATCTGTATTGCCTTTGCTCTCCACCTTGTAACAAATTCCACAAAAGGCTCTGTTGGGTTCTGGCAGGTTGCTTCAAGTTCTTGGATTGTCATTTCAACTTGGGTATTGTAGGAATACTGATCGACAAAGGCCTCAGCCAATTCTTCCTAATTTTGCTTCACTTTGTCCTCCAACTTAGCGTACCAAGTGACTGCTACACCCGACAGGGTTCTTCCATACAGAGAGAGTTTTTATGGCTTAGTCAGACCCATCGGCTTCAGGACATCCAAGAAAAGTCGGATATGTACCATTGGATCTCTAGACCCGTCGAAACGGTCAATATGCGGCATCTTGAATATGTCTGGGAGCCGTACGGCAGACCCCGTGTGCCCGTCCTCAATGTTGGGAATGGAGTTAAGGCCCTGTGCCTTTTTGAACTGCTTTTCAAGGTTCGCAATTTTCACTGCGGTCAGATCGAGGTCATTAACATCAAGGGGATAAAGCCTCTCATTGGGCTGCACTAGGGGTCTGAAAACTCGGGCTTGAGCTAACCCTTCTCGAGGATCTGGACCCTGCAAATCTTCAGCTGGCGGAAGTGGGTCAAAGTTCGGCTGGGGTCCCAAAGCTGGATGTGAGGCAGATGCCCCAGATGGGCGCTGTGTTTCAATACTGGTCTCGGCCTGCATGGCAGTTCCCTGATTTAACGCTGCTATCACAGCTACAAATTCTTCCGAACCCTTTGCCATCACGGTCTGCTGAGTTCGAACAAAGGTGATGTGACTGGTGACTGTTGGATCAGATGAACCGGTGAGCCCTGACTGGCCTTTCTTTGCGTTGCCTCAGCGAAAGAACACTGGTTGCCGTTAAATTGAATTTTTGACCTAACAAAGTCTATCAGCACTAGTCCAATGTACCCGGGGGATATCGGAGCCTTCTGAAGCTATGGTTCCTAGACTACCCCTAGCAAAAGAGAAAACAGACAGCATCTCAGCCCGATTTCACCAAAACAGATATGAGCATACTAGGATGACTGTGTCTCCTACTGAATTCTGCCCCAAAATTCTGCCTGTAAACTGATACCCTCAGGTAAAACTGATTCCCCAAATACTGATCCTGATGCCCACAGGCCTGATACTCAAACTTGCAAACTGATACATGCATTCCCTGTAGAGACGCACTCTAAAAGCACATAGCAGATAATTGAGAGCCAAAACACCCCTATGTTGGGGGAGGGTTTTCCTGTCCTATTTTGTTAGGAGCTAGGGTTTCACTACGCATGTAGCGGTTTCAAACAACCTATAAACGGGTAAGCAACCTGTCCAAGTTTGGAATGGTCACTATGGATTCCGAATATGCACTAGGTCGATTGGTCGAAAAGGGTGCCCCGGTAAAACCGGGGTTTGTGTTCCCATACTAGCAGAGCCCATAACCGGTTAGCCTTATGGTCATGCCTTGACAAGACAAGCCTTCAGCAAACCGTTCAGGAATAGCAGATGGCAAACACGGTGTCCTAGGCGCACCAATGCACATGCAATGCAAAGAAACACATAAGTGTAGTCAAAAACAGATATCATGAGTTCGAGTAAAGTTCTCTAACTCCCCAACAGAGTCGCCAGAAACTGTAGACGTCCCCGAACGCCCCGGGAGGGCGAGTCCCCCCCTGTTCTGTTCGTTCATATTGGGCTCACTACAGTTCAGGGCTCTCAAATTGTCACGGTTCTTAATCTGAACCAAAGAGTCCAAATCCGGCAAATCGTTTTGAGAAAACAGATTTTGAAAGAAGTGCCAAACATGGACTGCTTTGCCAGATACAGAGTCGCCACCTAAATGTTTTATTTTGGAGAAATTTAGGAAACCCTGACTCATTTTCCTAAGGCCACGTGTCCGTCATCACCGAAGTTGCCTCGGCTCGGGAACTTGGGTACAATTGGGGAAGGTCACTTCGTGAGCACCCCCGCTCGCCCGATCAAAGATCGGCCTCTACTAACCATGATATCTATTTTTGAAAACATTATGCGTTCTTATTCCGGTTATTAGCCTAGATTTACTATGTGATGCGCACAGCATACAAGTATAGACTGGATCGCCTGAATTGGAACAAAACATTTCATGTTTATTTATTTGAAAATGGTTTGATGGTGCTACCCGCAAGTAGGCTAAGACGTGGATTTGCCACCCACGGGTGGGCTTAGAAAGACATGATTTTGCCACTATCTAGTGGGCTTAAAAACTCACAGTCAACGAATTGTTCCAATCCAAATAACTCAACCTTCACCCATAGGCATTCAAGCAGATATATCACATAAGCAATTAGCCTCATGGTAAGCATGCTATCATGGCAGTCACTCACACGCATGGAAGGATGCTAAAGCATAAAACTTACCGAGTACTCCAAGCCAAAACAGAAGTTAATTAGAAATCCATGCATGATCCTAATTATACAAAAATGCCTAATGCAACACATGCAAAAGTGCAACTATAGCAGGCTCGGCTATTCTAGACATGGCATATGAAATGCTACAGCTAACATGTATTCAACTTGGAATTGAAAATACAATGCAGTTAGTATGATGCGCCGAGCCCGGTGCATACAAAACAGATGAATGAATACAAACATGCTATCATACTGTATGCTAATTGAAACATGCCCTAATCTAACCATCATAAGCGGGTAAATAAAAGGAAGAAAGACGTGGGGTTGGAAGACATACATCACACACACGCACACTTATTACAGTTGTGCCCTCGCGCAGAGGGTCCGAATAAATAATACAGTCCCAAATGAATAAATAATACAGTCCTGAATAAATACAGAATCCTAATTAATTAACAAATTAAATTAGGAAAGCAATAAATTAGCATGCAAGCCAGGGACTGCCTCAAATCTGCACCGGATGATGAATGATGCATGCTCGGGTTGCCTTTGTCGGAAAATCCCTTGTGATGCCCCGACTTGCCTCTGTTTGCAATTGTTCTTGGAATGCGTGCCAAGCTCTGGAAGGCTGCCGATTTCTGATTTGCTGTAACAGAGAGCAACAAAGGGGCATGGCAAAGTATTTTCACATATGTATGCATGACTACTCTTCAAGGAGTGTAGTCCTCGATCCTTGTGCCACCAATCATGCATCTCGATGCATGATGGCCGAGGAGTCGATTTACACGACTCAATATGAAATGAATGCACATATGGACACAACAAGGCCTAAACTCCATCATGGGTAATCCGAAATGTTGGCGACAGGGAATTGAGACACGTTCCGTCACTCGAAGTACGAAACGTCCCTCGTTTCCTGTGCTCGGGCTAACTCCTATCCCAAGCACAATGCAACATGCATGACATGCATGAATGCAACTAATATACAACCTAGCATGCACAATGTTATGAGATGGCATACACAATGCACGATGTAACAAGGCATACGCAATGCTCTAACATACAACCTAGCATACGCAATGCTATGAAATGAAATGGTATGCACAATGCGCAATGGACTTACACCAACATGAGTGGACCTCAGCCGCACTCACATCAGTAGCCATTAGATGAAAAATGAGACTCTCGAAATACGTGCACGTATGCACGCAAATCGAGGACCGAACCGAAGGCAACAAATGCCACTCTAGCAAGGCATGGAAAGGTGTGGAATATGGTATGCAATCATGCAAATTTCAGCACTGAAATGTGATACAAAACAGCCCCGAAACATGGAAACATGGCACCCGATGCATGGAATGAACCCCGAAATTCGAAACTAGGCACATGGAATGACTTACAACTATACAAAGCATGCATTATTTGATCATGAAGAATGAAGACAGATGCAAGACAGTCCCAAAACATGCATATTTCCAGTTTATAACAAGTCCCAAAAATGAATGCAAATAGGACTAATCTATTATGCAAAAATGGCCCCAAAAGAGAGATTAAACACAAAGGGACAGCAGCTGGCCCCAAATGGCAAAGATCCCTCCAACAAAGTTGAAGAGGGGCTCAAAACAGGGCACTTTACAGTTTACATCAAGCCACGAAAATAATCACAAATAAGGCCAAACTATCATGCAAGAAAAGGCCTAAAAGAGGGGTAAAGAGACAAGTGGCAGCTTCTGTTCTCAAACAGAGGAGAACCCTTCAACAATGTTGAAGAGGGGCTCAAAACAAGATATTTTACAGTTTATGGTAAGATCCAAAACAACTCAAAAATAGGCCTAAAATACTATGCAAAAATTGGCCTAAAAGAGAGATAAAGAAGCAAGTGATAGAAGGAGGCCTCAAACAGAGGAGAGCCCTTCAAAAATGTTGAAGAGGGGCTCAAAAAAAGTTATTTTACATTTTATGAAAAGGTCCAAAACAACACAAAAATAGGCATAAAATACTATGAAAAAAAAAAGGCCTAAAAGAGAGTTAAAGAGGCAAGTGATAGCTGCTGGCCTCAAACAGAGAAAAACCCTTAATCAAACATGAAAAAGAGCTCAAAATATGACTATTTACAGTTAGGGTCGGAGCCCAAAAATGCAAGAAACTAAGGCTTATAGATGAAGCAAGAAAAGACTAGAAAAGGGAAGAAAATGACTCACCCTTGTAGAACCAAACTTCAGCAGCTTTTGGACCAAGGAAAGGTGCTCCTAAACTCTGAAAAATAGCCTCAAGTTGCTGGAAGTGGAGTGTGGGTTGATAGGCTATGAGTTGGTGTAGAAATGGTGTAGGAGCAAGGGTATTTTGAGGCTTGGAGTAGCTCCAATGGATTTTTTCTAACCCCTTAAAATGCAGCTGAGGGTGCTAGTTTTATAGGGAAAGAAGTGAAGGAAAGGGGGGGAAAATGGTTTTCCCCCCAAAAGGAAAGACCCTCGGGTATAGGGTCTGGAGGAAAACAAATTGCATACCTGGAACACACTTGGGGAGGGGATCATGGCCGGCCAGCTCAAAAGGGCCAAAATGGTCATCCAACCAGGTAGGTGGCCGGCCTGCCACCTTTTCTGGTCGGCCTGCTACTTTTCAGGACAAAAAATGGGTCTGCCGGAAAGAAAGGTGGCCAGTCAGTGATAGGGAAGTCCAATGGTGGCCGTTCAAGTGTCCAAATTGAATCACCGGAAGTTAGCTTTCCAATGGCGCAAACCTTGCATTAAAATTCCTCCTGTGGTAAAAGTTATGCCTGTTTTGGTGAAGCTGCGCAGATTCGGTCCAACCGGAGTGATGCCCTACTTCAATCAACCATATCTCCCCCGTCCGAAATTGGCTTTAGGAGATTCTTAAGTGAAAAATGAAGCTCCGGAAGTCTTCTTTCCAACGGTGGTGGCCTCATAGCTTGATTCCAAGTATGCAAATGAATAGGCCCGATTCGGCGAGGGCTGCTTCCCTTTTTCTTAACGGTTCATGCCCATTTTCTCCCCCAACTGGATTTCTTCCCTCTTCTCCTCTTTTCTTCAACTCCAAACCCCTTAGTAAGGTGTTTTGAAAGATTTTTCAAAGATTTCATCTCTCTTTCGTTCATTTCCATTTTGTCCTTACTCGGTTTACCGAAAAGCGCAACATTTGACAAAATACGAGCATCGGAACATCATAAAAACTTTATTTCAAAAACGTTTTGAAATAGAGGGTTTTAAGACTAAAATCTTTTGATCAAGATCGTTTTGGTCCAAAAAAAAAGGTATGAAGTTGAGATTCGACTCTCTCTCCTTGCCGAAGAAATTAAACCTTTGCACTGCCCAACTTCCAAAACCATAAGTCGCGTCCAAGTCTTGGAGGCGGTCAAAAATGAGGTGTCTACACATACCTTGGCTTCAAACACTATGACCGAGCTAACTCCACTCCGAACGTGGTAACTGTCATTCCACTTGGACCGTGCTACTTACTACAGTCCACTTGTCAAGCCCTTTTCTACCGTGGCCCATCGAACGGCTCATTACTCAGCTCGGCCCAATTTACTTATAAATTACCCTCTCATAAATAATTTTCAATAGGAAAAAAAAGTTTTTTTTTGTACAAAATAAAAAGAGAATGCAAGATGAAAGAAGAATGAGATATATATTTTTATACTAGGGGTTTCATTTTTGCATAAAATGATATATATATATATATATATATATATTTTTTTTATAAATTTTTTTTATAACAAATAATATTTTTCACAAAAATAGAAGACCATAGTCCTCCATAATTTTTTCTTAATTTCATCATTGTGAAAAATGATTTTTAATAAGGAAAGGTATAATATATAAAGGGAGCTTTTTTGATAAATCCATTTTCTAAGAGCTTTATTCCATCCAACCCATATTCTTTTTGATTATTCCATTAGGTCCAATTTGAGATAAGAAGACCAAAATACCCTTTTCATCTACTTATGTTCCATTTAGTTCACATTATTTTCTTATATTTCAATAAGTCCTATGGGTGACATAATTACCAAAATACCCTTAATGTGAATGTTCACACCGTCAACGTAAATGTTCATATCGTCAATGTGTAGGGGCCCGGCCCATGTCGATCCTCGTGGGTGCCCGGAAAAATTCGAGTCGGGCCGGGCCAGGCCAGCCCACAGGCCAAAAAAATAGGCCCGGCTCGGCCTGTTGATAATATAAATATTCACATTGACAAGTTAACATTCACATTGATAAGAGTGTAAAATTGGCCTGCGGCCCGTGGGCGGCCCGAAACCAGTCCGCCGCCCGGGGCGGGCCCGGACCGGCCCGTTCACAATGTGAATATTCACATTGACATATTAACATTAACAATAACATTGATAAGAGTGTAAAATTGGCCCATGACCCGTGGGCAGCCCGAAGCCCGGGCCCGAGTCGGGGCGGGCCCGGCCCTTCCCGACCCGTTGACAATGTGAATATTCACATTGATAAGTTAACATTCACATTGATAGGAGCGTAGAATTAGCCCGCGGCCTGTGGCCGGCCCGAAACCCGCCCGCGACTCGTGGGCTGCCCTGGGCGGGCCCGTCCCGACCCGTTAATAATGTGAATATTCACATTTACATGTTAACATTCACATTGATAAGAGTATAAAATTAGTCCGCGCCCCGTGGCTACTCGAAACTAGCCCACGGCCCGTGGGCGGCCCGGGGTGGGCCCGGCCCGGCCTGTTGACAATGTGAATATTCACATTGACATGTTAACATTCACATTGATAAGAGTGTAAAATTGACTCGCGTCCCATGGACGGCACGAAGCCCGTGGGCGGCGCGGGGCAAGCCCAGTCCGGCCCGTTAACAATGTGAATATTCACATTGACATATTAACATTCACATTGATAGGAGTGTAAAATTGGTCTGTGGCCCGTGGGCTGCCCGAAACCCGCCCGTTGTCCAAGGCGGACCCGGCCCGGCTCGTTGACAATGTGAATATTCACATTGACATATTAACATTAACATTGATAAGAGTGTAAAATTGGCCCGTGACCCGTGAGCAGCCCGATGCCCGGCCCCGGGCCGGGGCGGGCCCGGCCCGTTGACAACGTGAATATTCACATTGACATATTAACATTCACATTGATAAGAGTGTAACATTAGCCCGTGCCCCGTGGCTGCCCGAAATACGCCCACGGCTCGTGGCGCGGCCCGAGGCGGGCCCGGCCCGGCCTGTTGACAATGTGAATATTCACAATGACATGTTAACATTCACATTGATAAGAGCGTAAAATTGACTCGCGTCCCACGGGCGGCCTGAAGCCCGTGGGCGGTCCGAGTTTGGGTCCAGGCTTACCCCGGGCCGCGGGCGAGCTTCGAGCAGTGGACAAATTTTACACTCCTATCAATGTTAATGTTAACATGTCAATGTGAATATTCACATTGTCACGGGTCGGGCCAAGCCCGCCTCGGGCTGCGATCAGGATTTGAGCCGCCCACGGGCTACGGGCCAATTTTACACTCCTATCAATGTGAATGTTAACATGTCAATGTGAATATTCACATTGCCAACGAGCCCGGCCCGCCTCGGCCTGAGGTCAGGCTTCGGGCTACACACGGGTCGCGGGCCAATTGTACACACTTATCAACGTGAATGTTAACATGTCAGTGTGAATATTCACATTGTCAACAGACGGGGCCGGGCCCGCACCGGGCCACCCACGGGCCGTTGGCGGGTTTCAGGCAGCCACGGGGCGCGGGCTAATTTTACACTCCTATCAATGTGCATGTTAACATGTCAATATGAATATTCACATTGTCACGAGTCGGGCCAAGCCCGCCTCGGGCTGCGGTCGGGCTTCGGGCCGCCCACGGGCTGCGGGCCAATTTTACACTCTTATCAATGTGAATGTTAACATGTCAATGTGAATATTCACATTGACAACAGGCCGGGCCCGATCCGAGCAGCAGGCGGGCTTTTAGCCGTCCATGGGCCGCGGGCCAATTTTATACTCTTATCAATGTGAATGTTAACATGTCAATGTGAATATTCACATTGTCAACGGGCCGGACCGGGCCCGCCCCGAGCCGCCCATTGGCCGTGGGCGGGTTTCGCGCCACCACGGGACGGGGGCCAATTTTACACTCCTATTAATGTGAATGTTAACATGTCAATGTGAATATTCACATTGTCAACGGGCCGGGCCGGGTCGGCTCGCCCTGGACTGCTGTCCAGTTTTATACTCTTATCAATGTGAATGTTAACATGTCAATGTGAACATTCACATTGTCAACTGGCAGAGCCGGGCCCGCCCACGGCCCGTGGGCGGGTTTCGGGCAGCCATGAGGTGCGGGCTAATTTTACACTCCTATCAATGTGAATGTTAACATGTCAATGTAAATATTCACATTGTTAACGGGCCGGGCCGGGCCGGGCCCGCCCCGGGCCGCGGGCGGGCTTTTGGCCGCCCATGGGCCGCGGCCCAATTTTATACTCTTATCAATGTGAATGTTAACATGTCAATGTGAATATTCACATTGTCAATGGGCCGGACCGGGCCTGCCCCGGGCCGCCCATGGGCCGCGAGCGAGTTTCGCGCCATCACGAGACGGGGGCCAATTTTATACTCTTATCAATGTGAATGTTAACATGTCAATGTGAACATTCACATTGTCAACAGGCCGGGTCGGGCCCGCCCACGGGCCGTGGGCGAGTTTTGGGCAACCACGAGGCGCGGGCTAATTTTATACTCCTATCAATGTGAATGTTAACATGTCAATGTGAATATTCACATTGTCAACGGGCCGGGCCGGGCCCGCCCCGGGCCGCGGGCGGGCTTTTGGCCGCCCATGGGCCGCGGCCCAATTTTATGCTCTTATCAATGTGAATGTTAACATGTCAATGTGAATATTCACATTGTCGACGGGCCGAACCGGGACCGCCCCGGGCCGGCCATGGGTCGCGGGCGGGTTTCACGCCGCCACGGGACGAGGGTCAATTTTACACTTCTATTAATGTGAATGTTAATATGTCAATGTGAATATTCACATTGTCAACGGGCCGGGCCCGCCCCGGCTCGCAGCCGGGTTTCGGGCCGCCCACGGGCCAATTTTACATTTCTACCAATGTGAATTTTAAAATATGAATGTTCACATCATTAAATTGCTAATCGTTCAAAAAATATTTATAAGGGTATCAAAATTAAATATAAGGGCATAAGTGTCCAAGAAAATAGTGTAAATCAAGAAAATGGACTTTATGGAATAAAACTATACATACATGGGACTAAATGGGTTAAAAAATTCCTTCATGGACTTCTTGGGTTAAAACACTTCTAAATTGGACTTATCAATAAAAATCCCATATATAAAACAGGACATTTTGAACAAAGGTATCTTTTCTGTGGGTCAATTTGTGCGTAACATTGATAGTGTCAACACTTTTAAAACTCAAAATGAGAAAAAAACAGAAGAAGATAGATATGAAAAATTTAGAAGCAGAGATGAAACTTTTGATGGTCTATTTTGGCTTTGGCAAATGCCCCTTCATTTGGTGGACTGCTTTGTTCGTTATGCAAAATTGTGTCTTCAATTATTGGAGTTAATTTAATTTTAAGTTAGATATATTAAAATGTTGAGTTTATGTATTAGAGTCTAAAAGTTGGAAGAGTTATTTGGTTAGATTCAAAGTGTCTTGATGAATGTTTTTGTTAAAGTATATGTATGATATTTATGGATTGTTTAGAGTGTCTTAAATAAATATACTTTTTGTTTTTTTAGACTACACAGTCAGCAACACTTTCTCTCTCTTTTTAATTTTTTGTTGAAGCAAATGTGACTCACAAACGTGTCACGTTTTCACTCTTCATGGGAAATTGTGCTGCAAAGGGCTGCACATCTTGATTGACTTGTAATTTTTATTTTTTTTCAAACCGACAAAGTTTCAGCCAAAAGTATTGGTGAATGGTATGAACTTTTTAATTTTTTTAATAATTTTTTAATTTTTAGATTTTCTTTTATATACGTCAAACCAGGCCTTAATGTTTGATAGTCTGGATGAATCTATGTTGGAGAAGATTTGTATAAAAAAAAACAGAATTTTCACTAAGATATCTTGTGTCACCTTATGAGCTTTGTACGAGATTTACGTCATACATACATACCTTCACAAGTCTTGTGTCTATACGCATATTTAATTTGTATTTTATTCAATGTTAGTGCTCACCATGTTCTGCTAGTATCTAGAAATCATTATGAGTTTCTAGACCCAACTAAATTCTTGTATTTTCAATGTGGTATCAAAGGTACTTTTAATATTAATCACATAATAAACAGTAAAATAAATGACAAATTACATTGGTAGTCCTGTATTTTAGTTCTTGTATCATTTTATTTTATGTAATTTTAATTCGCTCAATTTTGATCATGAATTTATAATTTTGTTTCAATTTAATCTAATTAATTATAACTATTAGCATTTTTAATGGAAAATATGCACATAAGTGATAACTGTCATATTTTTAAGGATAAAATTATAAATTTACTCAAGTTGGTTAATTAATCATAACTAATTCAGTGATAATTTTTTGTCAAAAATACTAACGAAGTTATCAATAAAACCAAATTGACGCAAACTTTGAAATTAATGGTCAAAATTAAGTCAATTAAAAGTATATGAACTAAAATGAAATAGTAGGTAAAAGGCCGAGATTATCAATATAAAAAACAAGCTCACATGAATACAATACATAGTTCAACTAGATGCTTACGTTCACAGTGGAGAATGAGAACAAAATCCACTACACAACAAGAAAAATGTGAGCTTTCTACTTTATTTTACTAAGGAAAACATATGCTAGACTGTGTATGGCTTATGAATTTAAGAAGAGATTTATATAAAAAAAAGTCCGTAAAATATAGGTGGAATATAAGGCACCCATAGTTGTTTCACAATTGCAATGATATCAATAGAGAATTCTCACTTTCCAACTCTCTTTTTCTCTCTTAAATTTCTAACAGAAATGTCCCGGGAGCATAATGACTCACCATGTTCATCATTTGGGCCTCTGAATTTGCAATTTTTTCATTTATGAAAACGTTTCTTTTAAGTAATAATTTTATATAGGAATCTAAGTTATATTCTGTAGTTATGTTTTACATATATTTCACACACTTTTTTTTAAAAAAAGTTTTTCCCAAATTTATAAAACAAACTGAGTCTTAATGTTTAGCACCCCATCAAGACTACCATCTTTGAATGTTGACAATTAACACAACCCACAGGCACATACAATTTGATTCATATAGTTGCACAATATTGCAGCACTAGACTTATTGCACAATATTAGAAATTAATATTACAGCACTAGACTGTATTACCTTATCGGTGCCAACCTAGTTTTTTTTTGATCGGTGCCAATCTAGTTGGGATTGGTAAGGCTAGTTATGATGCTATTTGCACTTTTCTTCTTTGTTGTATGTAAGTTTTCGCATGTATCTTGCTTTCTTCATCAATAAAGTTTATTTTTGCTTGAAAAAAAAAGGGTCCCATTTAATTTGAAAAACATAAGAAATTTTGAACTATTCTAATTTTTTTTAATGACATTGCTTTGGTAAAAATATTTGCAAGCTGCTTGTTGATATTGACAAACTCCAATTAATTTTTGCAAAACTAAAAGACCCTCAAGTTGTTGCTAATCTTTGCAATTGAAACAAATCTGAGTTCATCCATTGAAATTACAAATTTACCCTTGGTCATCAATTTGACCTTATCTTTGACTTTCATCAATTCACTTGTTCTGGAAACTCTTCAGCTACTTTTTCCACATCATTACAACAAATCCATGACACAAAATAATCAAGACTCAAGAACACAAGCAACTCCTCCATCAATAAGGTAGTAATAATTAGGAAGGTTGGGTCTGCACTATATTTACTGTTGCTTGTCCTCTTATTTCATCTGTTATTCCATGATTTGAAACATCCGATTCATGAAGCTGGCCAGAGGGAGATGGTGGAACTGTACAGGTAGGCATGTAAGCCGGTGGATCGAGCATGCTTGTTTCAGGGGTGTCACCATTCTTCACAATCAGAGCAGTAACCATGCCCCAAGTAGTGTGTCGCTCCATATGACAGTGCAAGAACCATACACCTACCCAAAAAAATGATCCAAGTTATGTACTGTACATTATAAATACATATGTTCTAACACACACATGTCAATGAAATTTCACACAATAGGTCCAAGTTGTTCAATGGAAACATGGGATGAAGCTACCGTGAAAAACAAAAGTTGAACGGAAATTTTTTTTTATGTGGTCAACGAAAAATAAATTTATTTAGACAGATGATGTTCTCCATATTTTAAAGATGGAAAATGTTTAAGCAAATTGCACCTTTATTTTCCGTAGTTTAAGCAAAGTGTTACTTTAGTCTTTATAGTTTTAATTTGAACTTCGTACTTTCAATTTTATTACAATATTATCCTTTTTTTATATATAGTTAATACTTTGAACAATAAAAGGCTACATGCAAACCTAGAATTTCTTTTGAAATTCCATTTTGGTCGCTCTAATTTTGCATATGGTTTTTTTCTATTTAAAATTCTAATAATAAGTGATAGGGAGACTTCATTATAAGAAAACTGAAACTGTATGGTTCAAAATATTCAAATTGAAACTATAATAATTAAAGTAAAACTTCACTCAAACTAAAGAGACCAACAATGTATTAATCCCAAACGTTTTATAGACTAAACTCTTATTAATGCCACCACTATTACTACCTTTACCACCACCACCATTAACACTTTAATTTTATATCTGTTAATTATACTTATGTAGCGTCCTAAGTCTTAAACTTGGCTTAAGCAAACTTATATGCATGCCCCGATACACTAGTGAACTTTTGATTTGATGAATTGTATTCTGGTTGTATGATTAAGCCAATACAAATTCCTATTTAGCTTGTGTCGTTTTTAATATTTGAGTTTTAGGTGTGGAAAACCTTCTTGAGAATTAGCACTACAACAAGTGAAATTGCACGTTCGACCGAAAGTCTTGCACATGTGGATTGGTGCAGAACAAACCATAAAATTTATGGGCTTAAGGATCGATCACATTAGAGTGGGCAATAGATCGCTTCACAAATTTATTTTTAAAATCTTCAGCAAAACGCAATGATCGAAAGGGGATTGATCCCTTGAGGAGCAATTGATTGCTCTTTAAAGGCGATCGATCGTCTTCTCGGCTGGAGCTCATTTATTCAGCCTTCTTCAATCTCTCTCTCTCTCATTTCTCTTTATCTCTTTCTCTCTTCTCTCCTTCTCTCTTTATATTTCACCCAACACATTTACCACACAAAAACTTAGATTAGCTACTTTAGAGTGGGAACTGTTCAAAAGTTTGAGTTTTAAAATTGTAGAGCACGATGAAGGCTTCGATTGATGAAAGGTAAAGTAAAACTGTAATCTCTTCTTATTAAACAAATAAGAAAATACAAGTCATAGTTATATACCTGTCCAGATAACAAACTAACAAACTAATTAACCTAACCTCACCTCTAACTAACTACACATCAGGTAACTAAGGGACTAACTAAAGCTGTTACACAGTAACTAATTCAGTTACAAACTAACTAACAGCATATTACATTACACTGAATGAATTACATTACACTGAATGAACCTCTGAATGAACCTCTTGGACCTCTTCCTTATCAGGCCCCCGCAAGCTGAGAGGGGGAAGACCAACACGAAGCTTGGAGGATCTCTCTGCTCTACTTTGTTCCGAAGCTGTTCACATTGAAGGCAAATTAAAACATAGTTCTGATCTCACTGTTGCTTTTGCAACTGTGACAGACTCTCATGCAGCTTCTAATATTTCTAGAGGATTTACCTCTTATCATCACAACAGAGGAGGTTCTTCTCGTAGTGATTCTAGAGGTGCTCAGAGAGGCACTCGATTCTATTCAGGAAGATCATCTCGTGGCAGATCTCAAGGAAGAGGACAATTTGGCATTGTGTGCCAAATCTGTGGTAAAGCTAATCACATAGCTCTTGACTGTTGGCATAGACTAGATACTCACTTTCAGTCTTCACAAGTGTCTCCATCCCAGCAATCAAAGCCATATCAGTCTCACTCTCATCCATATCAGTCTCAGCAATCAAAGGCATATGTTACCTCTTTAACTGAGGACAATGATTCTTGTTCTCCCTGGTTTTTGGACTCAGCTGCTTCTGATCATATCACCAATGATCTTCATCAACTTAACTCCATTCAACCTTACACTGCTGGTAATCAAGTCACTATTGGTAATGGCTCTTCCCTTCCTATCACTCATACAGGTCAAGGTATACTACCTACTCCTCACCATTCTTTCAAACTAAACAAAGTTTTGCATGTACCTTCTATTAACTCTAATCTTGTCTCTGTGCATCACTTGGCTAAAGATAACAACTGCTCTATCACATTTGATCATTCTTCTTTTACTATTCAGGACAAGCTTTCCAAGGCCATACTCCATAAAGGTTTTTATGCCAATGGACTGTATCAATTCCACACTTCAACCACTGATTCCTCACATGCCTACAGCACTCCAACCACTGATTCCTCACATGCCTACAGCACTCCAACCACTACTGATTCCTCACATGCCTCCAGTAGTTCAGTTACTTCTGTTGCTTCTACTGACATTTGGCATCAGAGATTAGGCCATCCTTCTACTCTTAAGTTTCATTTGCTTAAACACAAATTACCTTTGTTTGTAGCTTCCAATAAAAGTACCTTTTCTTGTGTACATTGCTCTATAGCCAAATGTCATGGACTACCTTTTACATTGTCTAATTCCACTGTAACTAATCCACTGGCTTTGATTCACAGTGATGTATGGGGTCCCTTTAATAAATCTGCTTCTCCTTACAAATACTATGTGTTGTTCATTGATGATTTTACCAGATTCACTTGGCTTTATCCTCTTGTTTATAAAAGTGAAGTGTGTGCCAAATTTATGGAATTCAAAGCTTTTGTGGAAAAACAGTTTGGTTTTCCTCTCAAAATTCTTCGTAGTGATGGAGGTGGTGAATACAAGAATCATCATCTTCAACATTATCTTCACACTCATGGCATTCATCATCAGTTTTCCTGTCCACATACTCCCTCTCAAAATGGAGTGGCTGAGAGGAAGCACTTACATCTCACTGAAACTGCTATTTCTCTTCTTCATCAGTCCTCTATGCCTCTTCTTTATTGGTTTGATGCCATCGCTGCTGCCACCTATTTGATCAATCGTTTACCTAATGTTTCTCTTAATAATTGCTCTCCTTTTGAGTTGTTGTATCATACTTCTCCTGATTACTCTCTACTAAAAGTATTTGGCTGTCTTTGCTTCCCTTAGCTTAAACCTTATGCTTCTCATAAGTTGGCCCCTAAATCAACTCCTTGTGTTTTTCTAGGTTATCATCCTAGTGTTAAGGGCTATAGATGTTTAGATCCTCAGACTGGTCACATTCATTTATCTAGGCATGTTACTTTTCATGAACATGAGTTTCCTTTTTCCTCTTCTACTTCTGTTTCTTCTGTTTCTTCTCTTCCTCTTTTACAGGATTTCTTTTGGTCACCCTCTCCTCAACATAATTCTCAATCTGCTCTGGCTTCAAAGTCTAGTATTCAGCCTATATCTACACAGCCACAGTCTCCATCTGTCCCAGCTCAGCCTATATCTACACAGTCACAGGCTACATCTGTCCAGGCTCAGTGCTCTTCCCAGCCAGCATCTTCACAACCCCAGTCTTCTGCTCTGATACCATGATGAAAGGTAAAGTAAAACTGTAATCTCTTCTTATTAAACAAATAAGAAAATACAAGTCATAGTTATATACCTGTCCAGATAACAAACTAACAAACTAATTAACCTAACCTCACCTCTAACTAACTACACATCAGGTAACTAAGGGACTAACTAAAGCTGTTACACAGTAACTAATTCAGTTACAAACTAACTAACAGCATATTACATTACACTGAATGAATTACATTACACTGAATGAACCTCTGAATGAACCTCTTGGACCTCTTCCTTATCATCGATTTGGTCCAAGCCAATCTTCGTTTCTTTAACTTTTTCATTTTATTTCTTCTCATCTTCTCTCCAAGAGGTAGGGTTCCCTTTCATTGGCTTAACATGGGTTTATGGATATTTTTATACACAAATGTTGTTATTTAATGGAAGTTTGAGAAATTGCATGATAGAGGATTAGGGTTTGAGATGAATTGAGTACTTCTCTATAATTTTCTTACTAAACTTATTTTCATTGTATAAAATTGCATAATGGTATTTAAAAATGAGAAAACCTGAATTTGTGAAAAATCCTAATTTCTGATATTGTACAAAATGATAAATTGATAGTGTTATATTAAAATTAATGGTGCTAGTTTGAATTAATGATGTTATATTAAAATTGAAGATAAATGAGTATAACTTATAGAATTATATAATTGTTAGAGATAATTGTATTGGCCATTGGTGAAAAATGGTATTGTTATAGACATTGATACAATAGGTTGACAAAAACCCATATTCGTTGTATTGTTAAATTGTTGAATTTATACAAGTAAAAATCTGTCATTGAAACAAAGGTGTATGGAGCATATTTTATAAGAATTGAATTTTTGCATATGTTGTATTGATTACGTTAAAACATTTTGGCTTTAATTGAATAGAGTGGTAAATCTGGGTCATGTATAGTTGAGGATGAGATAATTTGTTCAACAAATTATTGTGAAAGACCAACAACCCGCACAGTATAGGTGCCAAGGTCATTCCAATTATAAATCGGTAAATTTGGTGATATTTAGATGACGCTTAGTGATGGTCACAAGAAGAGTGTTGTTTCAGATAGCTCACTAGATTAGGTGGTACTTAGTGATGACTATTGGTCGATACATACACTTAAGAGGATACACCGAATCAATAGTAATGAAATTGAGAAATGTTAATTTAAAGAGAATATTTGATTTTGGTTATTGGAATGGATATAAACCCTTTTGAAATGAGAAATGATATTGATTATACTATAAATATATAGCATCATGATCATGTACAATAGAGAAATCTTATTTTATGAAAGATTATCCTAGTAGACTATATGTTCGCCCTACATGGCTGAAATCTTTTCAAGTGTTGATGGTGTATCCTAACTTTGAGGCATGACATAAGATATGTGCATGAGAGGAGAGAGAGATTTCTTTTGACTTGTAGGCCTTGGTCCTTTTTTGTAGGCCGAGTGTCATTTTTGCAAGGATTGGTCAGTCGAATTGATCTCTTCTTTTTTCTTGTGTATTGAATTTGTGTTTGTATCAGTTGGGCTCTCACCAACTTTTTGATTTTTTTCAAACTTGGTATGCACATGATTGGGCTCCAAAACAGGTGTCAATCTAGTTGGGATATATTTTTTAGCTATGATGCAATTCTTATTGGATCTTCTTGTAATCTCTTCCTTTTTTAATAAAATTTTCTTTGCCCAAAAAAAAAAAAAAAAAAGTCTAAGGGAAATTTATTTACATATATGATGTTGTTACTTTTGAATTACATACAATATGTTAACTCCATCTAGATGTTGGAAAGAAAACATATGTAATTGGAGAATCTCATGTATTGAATGATATTAATATAATACGAGAGAATCCCTTTTGATTATATTTATTATTGTCTTTTCCTTTATTATTTATGTTTATTATTTATGGGTCGGACTCTATAAATTTGGGGTGTGGCAACTTAGCACCCTTGTACTTTCACTATAATCTCAATTTTGTTTCTGTCAATCTATTACACTTTAAATCATGATGCAATGACACCTTTCTATCTATCTACCATTAATAAGGTTGACAAAACTTATCATGTAAGCTAACCATGACATTTTTTTCCATCTCATTGTCAATGGCAACGAACACTTTCAATGAAATCTCATTGTAGTCCTTACACTTTCACGAAAATTTTACTTTGGTTCATTCATTTTTCATTTTCGTCAACATCATTAATGCTAGACAGATAGAATGACATTGCAATTTAAATTAAAATATAAAAAGGTTACTGCCACAGTTAAAAGTGAAGATTGAAAGCGAGGACCAAAATGAGATTATAGTGAAAGTACAAAAAATGCTAAGTGTAGTTAACCCATTTCATATTTTTCATCAAATCAAATAGAGCCTCATAGTAATTTTTGTTGCACGTATTCTGCATCTACAAACTAGGTTCCAAGCCATGCTTATGCCAGTGACACACAATGTTATAAATAAAGCAAACTTACCAGGGTTATCTGCTACAAATCTGATAGCAAGCCAACCATCTTTGGGGACTCCAAAGGTATTAACCAAAGGTGGATCAACCAAGTTATAAGAATCTGGATCAGTCTCATTGTTGAAATTCCCATAACCAGTTCCCACCACATAGAAGCTGTAACCATGGAGGTGGATGGGATGATTCATTGAAGTATCCAAAACATTAGTGTCTTGAAATACTATCTCTACAGTTTCATTGTAATTCAACACCTTCACCTCTGTCGCTTTCCCCGGTATTGCATATTCATCTGCGCTTAAAACTGTCCCATCCCCTGTGAAATTGAAGAAAACTGGCGGTTCGTTTGGGAAATTCGTGTTGTAGATCCCACTCAAGTTCCTGTTAAAAGGAAGTTAGAGAGAATAAAAAAAAAATGTCAATTTGAGTGCAAACATAACAACATTTCTCAGCTTGAATTTTTGGCTTTTTTTCTCAGTATTTAGGCAAGGTTTGAAATATATTTTTTTTAATAGTTTTTATTTTTTACTTTTTTTTTTTTTACATAAGACAAATGCATTTGACAAGTGGTAAAGTTTTTTGATAGCACGAAAATGCTTCATTCCCTTTTGTTAGCTACATTAATTATTGCCAAACGGGGTAATTATTATTATTTTTGGTGAATAACTAAAAAGTGGTTATTTACGACATTGCCAAACAGGATGTAATGTAATTTTTTTCAATTCTTAAATATTTATTTTTTAGATTTGTATAAGATTAGATGACCCTAAAAATGTTTTTTTTTTTTTTAAAGTAAAATATATATTTTGAAAAGGTTCACTGAAAACTAAAACAAATTTAGTTGACATTTTTCAAAAAAAAAAAAAAAAACTTCAATTTATTTATTTTTTTTAGAATCAAAGTAAACAAAATTGATTTCGTCTAGTTTGCTAGAACCCAAAAAAATAAAAATAAAAATAAATAACTGGGGTCAAAGGAATTTATTATGAGAAAAATTCAAGATCCATAAAACGAGACTCCAAAATTTTCAGCACTAATGTGGACAACCCATGTCATTTATTGATTGTTTTAAAAATCAATCATCTAAGACTCAATTCTCTATCACATTGTCTGTGAATTTAGGAATCCTATTTTAAGCATCTTTAATGTACACTTTTTTTTATCTTTTATACTCTTCAATTTTTTTTTTTAGTTTTATTTATTTATTTATTGAAAGCATAGTTTCAGTGTTTGTAAGATTTATAAAAATAATGTCCTTAAACTATATGATCACAGCATTTTACTTGGTATGAATATATATACATACCAGAAATAAGCTAGTAGTATATCTGTATGAGGATACACAAAAGTTAAGTTGTTCAAGCTAGACCCAAGCCAGTATTCCTCGTGCGACGATGAACCTTGTGGAGGATGAAATCGGTTCACAGAAACCGTTACATACATCCTCTGACTGACATTTATAGGGACGTTTATAGGGTAGTCCGAGCTTGCTAGGCTCCTAAATTGCAAAGTGAAATTATTGGCAGCATCATTGTCGTGAAAGCCCGGAAAGATTGTTGGAAATGAAGGATAGGATGGTGCTGTGTAATTGCCTTTATACTGTAGAATTGCTGTGGCAGTGGTGTGATCAAATTTATTGCTATCGGAACTAAAATATGCTCTAGAAGCCATATAATAGTAGCTAGGAGATTGGTTTGTTGTGATTAAAACATCCATTGTTTGTCCTGGGCTTATCATGATGTAACTAGTTGGTATTGGTTTGATATAAGCTCCATCCGAGGCGACAACTGTGAGATTGTGTTGAGCAATTGCGAAAAAAAATTGTTGGTTTGTTGCTGCGTTAATTATACGAAGAAGATAGGTCTTGCCATAATCAACTAGTAGTCGGTATGTTGTTCCTGCAACATGTGAAGCATTTATTAGGAATATTAGAAACACAAATTTCTACTTGCAATACTGTTTTATTTAATATAATTTGAATTTACCCATGTACTAGTTATTTTTAACAATTTTTTTTTTTTTAAAAAGAAGAAGTATTGGATGAGACAAAATTACTTGTTTACCCTGACAATTGTTTTTGATAGACTACTTAATTAACTTGGTTAATTTTGTTATCTTTTGACTAATAAAAAGGTAAAACAGTAAGTTAATTCTTAAACTTGACACAGAAAAAGAGATAAGTCAATTATATTATTAGAAGAGAGATGAGTTAATTACAATAAAATTGTAAGACTCGTATTTTTCCTGAGTCTTATTTATCCACAAAATAAAATAAATAAATTATGTTTGTATTGTTACGGGTATATTATTAAAAATGTACCATTGGAGCATGGATAAAAATCCCCAAGTTGACCATTAATGGAGAAAGCATTTGACAGGTTAAAATCTTGTCCGTTTTGCAAGCTGTAGTCAACCATCTGATTCACATCTTGCTTGAACCATGATGCTGTCAATGAAAGAAGCAAATGATAGTTGAGCATTCAAATGGATAACTAACCAACATTTTTAATATCATTCAATACGTATTGGAAATTAGACTTTTGATATCGAAATTTGTTATATTGTCTTATATCAGTCTATATATGATTGTATATATTTTCTAATACTGCTATTCAAAATTATTGTAATCAATAAAGCAAGATTTGCGTACTCAATTGGTTTATCAAATGTAATTTTGCATACCAAGTATTATGATCTCTTCCTCATCTGGCTTAGGAAATGGTTGAGCAATCCCAAATGGAGAGGAAACAACGATGGCACCATGGACGGTGGCTCGAGTCCAGTCACTATGGGCATGCCACCAAAGAGTTCCTTCTTCTAAAGAAAATATGACCTCGTATGTCATGTTTGAACCAGGTGGAATTGCACATTGTGTAATGTATTCTGGACCATCTGACCATGGATTTCTAAGATTTCTAACTCCATGCCTGTAAGGTAAATATAATCTACATCTTTCATTATATAATAATTTCCTATTTTCATCATATGAACATCATACTAATATTATAAAAATAAAAATAATAAATTGCAGAAAAGTTCACACAATGCATATAATCTACAACTTTCATTATATAATAATCCCCTATTTTCATCATATGCACATCAAACATACTAATAATACAAAAATAAAAATAATAAATTGCAGAAAAGTTCAGGCAATGCATTCACCTTGGTAAATTGTAGCCACATCAAAGATGGATGAAAAAAAAAAGAGGTTAAATTTATTTTTCCTTCATTAAAGTGTCATCATTAGTTTTTCTATCCAAATTAACAAAATGTATATCACATCCTATTTTTTAGAGTGAGTTGATTTTCTGAAAAAATAAAGTGAAATTAATATAACAAAAAGACAATTTTACACTCATTTTCTCTGAACCTACAATTAGATTAATATGCTAATTAAAATATAATTAAGAATTGATAGTAAAATATAAAATGTAATTAAGGATTGATTTAAAATATAATTAAATAAAATTGTAAAATAAATAATGATAAAAAAATTTCCTAAAATATAATTAATTAAAATTAGATTAACATGTTAGGAATTACAATAAATAATTAATAATTTAGGCTAAATTGTGATCTAAAATGAAATTAAATTAAAATTGTATTACAAAGTTAAGAATTACAATAAATAACTAAATATTTAAAATTAATTTTTATCTAAAATATAATGAAATTAAGATTAGAATATAAAATTAAGAATTACAATAAATAATTAAGAATTTATAATGAATTGTTATTTAATTGAATTATTAGACATTATAAATTATGTGTATAAGAGAGAAGAAAGAAAGACAATAACAAAAATGACATAGGATTTGAGGGTATTACAGTCATTTTGCATCTATAATTAACAATATTAACGATTGCACTTTGATATGAAACATAGGGGTAAAGTACTCCAACTTCAAACTACAAAGGAGTAAAATTAGGGCCAGCCCTCAGCTAAGACTGGTGAGGCCTGTGCCTAAGGTCTTGAAAATTAGGCCAAAAAAAATGGCCATAATTTATTAGTCTTGCACTATATTAAAAACTTAAAATGACTCAATTATGTTTAATTAATTGAGGCAATTTTAAAGGGGGCCTCAAAAATTCTATTTAGCCCAATTGATAAAAGGCCCAATTAGAAAATATTTCTAAGTGTTAGTTGTTAGTCCAATTAAAAAAATAAAAAATAAAATATATATATATGTATTAGTCATTAGCCTAATTTTGTGTGGCCTATTTTTTTTTTCTCTTTTTATGACCCAATTATGCATTTTTTAGTATTTTTTTTTAAAAATATTTTACACAATTTTTATTTATTTATTTTGTAGATATATCTAATTTAGATACGCTAAAAAACTATAATATTTGTGTTTTTTTTTAAAAAAAAAGAAGTTCCCAAATACAAAAAATATAAAAAAATACAAATTGCAAACTTAGGCAACTAATTTTGAAAACTCTAAACCAAACAGAGTGATTTTTATTTTATTTTTATAAATATCTAAAAAGGCTCCAAAAAATTATTTCGCCTTAGGCCCCTGGAAACTCAGGACCAGCCCTGAGTAAAATAAATTTTTCTTGAAAAAAATATGTGCAACTAAAACATATATGTCATTAAAATTTCCAAAAATGAGTTGGACCCCCAGTGAGGGTGCTGTGGAGTCTCCTCCCATTGGTCAAAAACTTTTGTTTTTTTTTTTTTCTTCTTTTCCTCCATTGCCAGCCCCCCACGTGGAGGTGGGGGTGCTGGGGGTGCCTCCGTACTGGGAGTCGGAATCACGGCTCTAAAATTTCACCCATTTTTTCACCTTCTATAGATGCACACGATACATGTAAAATCAACATATTTAAAAAAATAATGTATAAGCCACTATTATTTTTGATGATTGTTATTTATACTCCACTTTTTATATGTATATATATATATATATATATGTTAATTTGGTCTAAATTGTCTTTAGTGTCCAAAATTATATGATTCCATGCACACTAAATAATAAATTTTTTTGGAGTATATTTATAAATAAATGGAGTGAGAATAATATTTTCTTTATCTTTTTATTATAGTGAATCTTACATATTCATATGTTATTTAAGATGTGAAAAAAAAATAAAAAAAAATTCAACAAAATTCATTCAGTGTACATATGAGTCCTCTTTGCAAAACAATACCCTCGATTGGCAAGTACAAAATTTTAGAAATCTTGATGATACGAGTGTACATTATTAGTTCTTTATGATTAAAATTCCATTAACTAGGGATGTTTTCTGTTTAGTTTTATATTCAAAATCTATTTTATAAATTATATTTTTAAAAAACAGAAATTTGTTCAAAAAAAAGAACACATCACAATTTTTTTTTCCTTTTTCAAAATTATTTCAGCACCTAAGAAACAGATAAAATCACACATATATATATATATATAAATATATAAAACAACAAACAAACAAACAAACAAAACAAAACCAAATAGGCAGAGGGGGGAAGCATTTTACTAACCAGTGCAAGGTGACTCCATAATCACCTTGATTGTAAACATTCACATACACTGTATCACCCCTGTGGACGCGCAACACTGGCCCTGGAAAACTTCCATTCACGGTCATGATGTTCTTGGTAAGACACAGTCTGGTAATACTGATTTCCTTCAACTGAAACCCAAACTCGTAATTTTTTTATTTGTACATCATTTTACTAAATAATATTAGGTGTAAGCCACACCATACCAATATTTAAGATAATTTCTAAATATTTTTTTGAATACATAACACTTACGAAAAAAAAAAGCAAAAGAAAAAGGGCTTTCTTTAGAGAACAGAACAAAGTAGTTGATAGAACAAATCCCATTAATTTTGGGTATGCATACCAAACCAGCTTCCCATGGTGCAGACGCAAGAAGGTCTAGATTTGGTGGGGAATTAAGGTCCTAGGAATATGACTTCACACAGTCACTTTGATTGGGCTCAATAAAAATAAAAATAAAAAATAAAAAAAAAGAAGTAAAAAACAAATCAAGAATTTTATTAATGAGTACTTTCAACGATTCATTTTTATAAGAATATATAATTTTTTTTTAATGAATATCCCAATAAAAGTAGAGCAAATATGGAGGGCAATTCCCATGGCCACCTTATGGTCCTTGTGGAATTATAGAAATGACTGTCTGTTTAATGAGGTGCAGCCAAACTATGGACAATTGTGTGAACTTATAAAGATTAGGGTGGCTCTTTGGTTAAAAGCCCAATCTATTGGGAGCTTTTCTCTGTTAATGATTTTGTGCGTCAGTTGCAACAGATCAGGTGCTGTTTTGGACATTCAAGGCAAGTAGAATGCTGTTTTTTTTTTTGTGTGTGTGTGTGTGTTGTTTGGGCTGGGTGGGGAGCACTGTTGCTGGCTAGGTGGTTGTGCAGTGGCCTGTTCTATTCTGTTTTTGTTTTTGTTTTGTTTTTTGGTTTTTTTGTTCTTTTTTTTTCTCTCCCTTGTTGGTTCCTAACCAACTTCTGTGGTTTGTGCTAATATATGATTGCATATGATTCTCGGTGTCAATTTAGTTGGGATCGGTTGGTTATATTATGATACTCTTTGCACTTCCTCCTCTTTATTGATGTAATTTCCATATGCTTGTATACTTTTTTCATCAATAAATTTTCTCATTTCTTTTGCCAATAAAAAATAATATAAAAAATCTTGGTTGTGCTGGTCATTCTGTGGATAACACTTGTTAACAAGACCTTGGTTGTGTTGGTCATTGTGTGGTTTTGGTTTGGTTGTGTTTGGCTTGAGTATTTGTTCCAACTTAGTTGGGATTTACTCTTTTATTAGTGGTTGTTTAATGTAATTGTATTGTACTTCTTGTATTCCTTTTTACATCAATAAAATTTTTATTTTATCAATTGAAAAAAAACAATCTACATAAAAAATTTATAAAAGATCTCATATAATAAAGATATGACAATAATTTTATTTAAAGTATAAGTCAACCATGATTTTAAATATCTAGTTTTTTTATACTATTATTCACCGATATATCGATTGATATTGTTTGATATTGAGTGATATATGTATGAATGTATCACTAATTTTTATATTTTATCTTTGATCAACACTGTATTACTATTATTGATAGATACCATTATTTAAAAACTATATATAGGAGGAATGTTCATAACACATGCATATAACTATATATGTAGTGTGTGTATATATATATGTATGAGGCAACAATGCACAATTGGCTTAAGATGAACTACATGTATGTATGTATGTATAGGCAGGGGAAAAAAACTCAACTATAAAAGTGTAGTAAGGAGGTGCATGGCCTTGAACAATGCATAGAAGCATCCCACTGAGAATCAAAATCCTTGCTAATATCACCCAACTCATTTTCTTCAACTCTGTGTATGTGTGCGTGTGCTTGTTTTTAGGGTCTCTGGAAGATATACTGTCATTTTGAAGAAGAGGTAGAGCATATACTGCTATGGAAGGCTACAAAAACTGTCATTTTCATTTTTTTGCTTTTATTTTTTAAGAGTAGAGCATGCAACGGTCAGTCAACTTCAAGATTTAAGGTAGTTGTTCAATTGCTTTTGAATTATGCAGCATCGTATTGCTTATTTTATGTATTGGGATTTTAGAGTTTTCCAAAAACACTTTTCAGAAAATTTTACTTTCTTATTTTTTGTATTTTTTTGTTTTTATAGAATTTTTTTAATATTTTAAGCAATTTTTTTTTGTACTTTTTAGATATACCTAACATAAATATACCTAAAAAGTAAAAAAATTGTGAAAAAAACCATTTAAAAATTCATTAAATACCAAAAATACAAGAATTCAGTACATTTTTTTTTATTTTTATATATTTATTAATTTTTTAAAATATTTTTTCACAAATTTTTTACTTTTTAGATACATCTAAGTAAGGTGCATCTAAAAAAGTAAAAAAAAAATGTTTAAAACTTTAAAAATATTCACTAAAAACAAAAAAAAAAACACGAAAACTAAAAACTCAATTTTCAAAAAATTTAATTTAAAAAATTCAAACCAAACACATTGATTTTATTTATTTATTGATATATCAATTGATATTATCAGACATTGACTAATGTATAATTGTATTATTGATATCGGTATATTTCACACCGTTACTTAAAACTATAAACAGGAATAGAATGCATTTGATTCAATAAAAAAAGAAAATAATTACATTGAAAATTAGATCATCATTAATCGATTTAAATAATGAACATTCCATTGGTAAATCAAAGAATAGTCATTCCAACCAAAAATTATTTTAGTGAATTATCTTATGATGTATTTGGATCTAAGACTTCATAAGAATAAGAGAGAGAAGAAAAATGAAGTAGAAGCTTTCATTGTATTTGCATTTTCTTTGTTTTTCCATTTTGTGTTTTTAGAAACATAAATATTTAAATTTGAAAACACTCACCATTTTTATTTTTGTCCAAAAATGATTTTAAACGTTTGAAAACAAAATTTTGACAATTTCTTAAAAAAAGAAAAAAAGAAAATAGAGTAAATTATAGTTTTTACCTCTATAGTTTGACTCAAATTTCATTTTGGTCTCTATATTGTTTCAATTTAAACAATTTGATCGATACACTTTTAAGTCTAATTTTAATTTAGTTATTCTATCCAAATTTCTATTAATTTTGTATACAAGTACATTTTAAGAGATTGACAAGTGTTTTAAAATAATTTAAACATTCAACTTGAATGGAAAAACTAAATTAAAACTAAACTTAAAGTGCAAGAATTAAATTATTTAATTTAAAATAAGATGAACCAAAATAAAATTTGAAACAAACTGTAAAAGTTAAGGTGCCGTTTGGTAACACTTACGTTTTCAGTTTTCTTTTTATATTTACAAAAATTTAAAAAACTCAAACAAAAACTTGTTTGGTAAAATTTTTAATTTATAAATCAATGGTTTCAGTTTATAAATTTGGCCAAAAAATGAAAATACAAAAAATATATTTCCGTTTTGAGTTTTCAGTCTTTTTTTTTTTACCACCCAACACCCGCCACCATTTTCTACCACCGTCTTCCGCCACTACCACCCGCCCCCCACCACCACCTACCACCACCACTCACCACCTGCCACTACCACCCACCCGCCACCACCACCACCCACCTGTCATCCACCCACCACCACCCGCCACTACCATCCACCGCCCGCCACCACCACTCGCCACCGACTTGCCACCACCACTCACTACCCACCTGCCACCACCAGCCACCCACCACCACCTGCCACCCACCCACCCGCCGCCACCACCCACCACCCACCTGCCACCCACCACCACTACCACCCATTCGTACCACCTACCACCTGTCACCGTCACCCACCCACCTACCACCACTACCACCACCACCACCACCCGCCACCATACACCACCACCCGTCATTCGCCATCCACCTGCCACCACCACCCGCCACCGTCACCCACCCACCATCACTACCCACCACCCGCCACCGTCACCCACCTACCCACAATCACCACCCACCACACACCCGCCACCACTCGCCAGCCGCCACCACCACCCACTCGCTACCACCCACCACTCGCCACTTACCCGCCATCACCCACCACCACCTGCCATCCACCACCCACCTGCCACCACCACCACCACTACCTACTCACTACCATCCACCACTCGTCACCGTCACCCACCCACCCACCACCACTACCACCACCAGCTACCCACCGCCCACCGTTACCACTTTTCACCACCACCACCACCACCAGCTACCCACTACCCACCGCCCACCGTCACCACTTTCCACCACCGTCTTCCGCCGCTACTTGCCACCACTTGCCATTTCTCACTCTTTTTTATATTTTTAAAATTTTTTAAACATTTTGTCAATTACCAAACGCGTTTGTAGTCTATGTTTTTCTAAAAATAAACAAAAAATAAACAAAAATCAGTTTATAAATTTTTTGTAAATATAAACTGAAAACGTAAACGTTACCAAACAGATCCAAAAGTACTATAATTTACCTCACAAAAAAAAAAAAAAATCCCAAACCTTATTATGGAACAATAATGTTATACTTATTAATTTTTATATCAAATTTAATTTATCGACTCATATGCCACATTGACAACCGTTGATGATCCCATATCTATGTCTATATCTATATATTATATAAGTAAAATATGATTTTTAGTAAGAAAGACACTAAGGCCTCAACATCCCTAACCTGAATTTCTTATTTTTTTCTGACATGGACAGGCCCACGAGGCATACAGCCCACGGCAAACCACCCCGAACCCATCGCTTTGGACCCATAGCATAACTTGGTTGGCAAAGCCCAGGACAGCTGAAGGCCACCTGGACGTGGAGGGCCAAGGGCATTCGGACACATGACAGATGAGACACAGGCCACATCAGCAGACAAAGATCTGCAGAGTTATTGCCACAACACATCACCATTAATGCAGCCCATCACAGCATTTATTACGACAACACCTCCCCGTCGGAATAGAGCCCCCTCACCCTGAACAAGGTAAGCTACGGCACAGGCTTTCGGCGGAAAGGGGGCACGTCACAAGGGACAGTGAAATGATTACCAAAGGATATAAGCAACAAGAGAAGCACAAGAAAAAGGTTAAGCTTTTTATCTCTCCATCTTCTTCCCTACATTTTCCTATTTTCCTCTACTAATTCTCTCGCCGGAGGGTTCACTGGGGGACTGCCCCGTTCCCCTTTGGACTTGCTTGCAGGTCATTTGACGGAATCACCACCCGAAACCGGAACCTGAAGAACCTGGGCTAGCCTGACCCATCCACTCAGGACGGACTATATCATCATTTTCAATTTAAAATATAAAAAATTATTCATATGTCTCACATAATTTTTGAATTAAAAAATAAAAAAATCTTGAAGCCCGTGATCATTGCCTAAAAGATATTCATTTCCTAAAATCAAATATAGAAATACGGTTTGTTGAACTTCCAATTTATTTGTTTATCTTCTAAAATCTCTACATAAAATCTTTCATTCCTTAAAATAAATTAAACAAAAATCAATTCAAATATGTTTAAATTATTTTGTTTGATTGATTTTGTTTTGTTATAATTAATTTAGAAAATTGATTTGGTTGTTTCCGTATAAATAAATTACATAAACTGATTTGGTTGTTTCTCATACTAAACTTGTGAATTTTTAAGTTTAAAAAAAATTTAAAAAAAAAATTCATGATTCATGATTTAAAAAGAAAAGATAAAGAAGACTCTTTCGTGCGTTCTTTCTCTAACAAATTTTTTCTCCTACCCCAAAATCCTAGCCGTTATACATTACACATTCTCCAAGTCATTCACGTGCTCCTTATCCTATAAATATTACAATCATGCAATGATACAACTCATTATTTTTTCTCTATCTTTATGAGACAACTAGCAGTTGACCCATGCAATGCACGTGCTATTTTTTTTTTTTTAATTTTGATGGTACAATGTGTGCTATAAAAGAAAAATTTTAAAATTAAAGTATGATTTTAATTAATTATTTTGATAATATTGGCGCTATCATTCTATAAAATTGTTACTTGAATACATATATATTAATTTTAGTCAAATTATTTGTGTATTTTAATAATTTTAGTTCCATCGCATTATAAAAGTATAATTATCATATAATAATTTTGTATGATATATATTAAATTATAAAATAGTAAAATAAATACTCATTTTGATATTAAAAATAATTGTTAAATTAGAAGAACAATTAGTAACATAAAATTAGAAGTAATTTAACTATTTAATTTTCTTTTATATTCATTTGGAAAATAAAAATATGTAAAAATAGAAATTATGTAAAATTTATTAAAAAAATTAAATATAAATATGTTGTAATTCAATTATCATATAATGATTTTATATGATATATATATATATTAAATTATAAGATTATAACATAAACATCTTAATTAAATTACAATATCTACTATATAAAAAAAAAATATATATCAACAATGACTAAGAATGAATCACATAATAACATCTAAACTCAAAAAGAAAAAATAATGAAAACATTCAAAAGATAGATACATCTCAGTGTGTGAAGTGATAAATCATCTGTAATATGATATCAAAACATAAAAGAACTTATTGTTTAACAATTGAAAAAGTAACTCAAGCAATAAATCCAAACTCTAGAGATTCTTCGAAAGTATCATTGTTCTGCAAGTTCTTCCTCGTGAGTTGTGATTATATAAAATAATATAGGAAATGAATAGTATAATTTAATATATAGAATCACTAAAAAATTTAAATGACAAATTCATAATATAGAATAATATAGAATTGATATTGGGTATAGAATAACGAATAGGAAAATAAGAAGTAAAAAAAAAGATAATTTAGCATTAAAAAAAAATTCTAACACCCTTGAAAAAATTAAGAAGAAAAACATGAAACGCAAAATTGGTATTGGGTTTGTAGATTATCTCAATTTATCATGAAAAATATATGGAAAAGAAATATGTGTCAAATAGAGTTCATATAAAATAGGTAAAGTTAATATAATTTAAATTAGGTTTTGCTTTGTGTAGAACTTTATATGTAATCAATGAAATACATATTGATGTGGCACTTTTAGAAAAAGAAGATAAGTGCTTATAATGTGTGAAAAAAACACTATTTTTAATATAATATATATATATATATATATTGTAGACGTCCCCGAACGTCTCGGGAGGAAATCTCCCATTTTGTTCATTGGGCTCGCTACAGTTCAGGACTCAAAGTCACGGTCCTATATCTAATCTCGCAGAGTGCAATGCAAGACCGATGAATCATCAAAGAGTCGAAATTCGGCAAATTATTTTTGAAAATAGATTTTTTTGAAAGAAGTGTCAAACATGGACTGCTTTGCCAGATACAGAGTCGCCACCTAAATATTTTATTTTGAAAAATTTAGGAAATCCTGACTCGTTGCCTAAGGCCACGTGTCCGTCATCACCAAAGTTGCCTCGGCTCGGGAACTTGGGTACGATTGGGGAAGGTCACTTCGTGAGCACCCCGTTCACCCGATCAAAGATCGGCCTCTACTAACCATGATATCTAGTTTTGAAAACATTATGCGTTCTTATTCCGGTTATTAGCCTAGATTTACTATGTGATGCGCACAGCATACAAGTATAAACTGGATCGTCTGAATTGGAACAAAACATTTTATGTTTGTTTTTTAAAGCGGTTTGCTACTCGCAAGTAGGCTAAAAATACAGATTTTGCCACCCTCGGGTAGGCTTAGAAAATATGATTTTGTCACTATCTAGTGGGCTTAAAACTCACAGTCAATGCATTATTTCAATTCAGATAATCCAACCTTCACCCACAGGCATTCAGGCAGGTATATCACATAAGCACATAGCCTCATGGTAAGCATGCTATCATGGCAGTCACTCACACACATGCAAGGATGCTAAAGCATAAAACTTACCGAGTACTCCAAGCCAAAACAGAAACTAGTTAGAAATCAATGCATGATCCTAACTATACAGAAATGCCTAATGCAACACATGCAAAAATGCAACTATAATAGACTCGGCTATTCTAAACATGGCATATAATGATACTACAGCTAACACGTATTCAATATGGAATTGAAATACAAATGCAGTTAGTATGATGCGCCGAGCCCGGCGCATGCAATATAGATGAATGAATGCAAACATGCGAGCATAAGTATGCTAATTGAAACATGCCCTAATCTAACCATCATAAGCTGGTAAATAAAAGGGAGAAAGACGTGGGGTTGGAAGACATACATCACACACACGCACACTTATTACAATTGTGCCCTCTCTCGGAGGGTCCGAATAAATAATACAGTCCGAAAATAATAAAGTCCGAATGAATAACGAATTACAATTAATTATTACACAACCACTAACTAATTAACAAATTAGCTAAGTAAACAAATAAATTAAATGAATGTGGCTGCCTCGGCTCTGTTTTGGATGATAATGGATGCATGCATGCTCGATGCGCTTTGTCGATAAATTCCATCGCGATGCCTCGTCTCGCCTTTGTTTGCAGCTAATTTCAGAAACTTACACAAAGCTCCAGAAGGCTGAAACTCCACCTTGGGAAAGCCACCGACCAGGTATTGGCTTGGAAAACCCTTGCCGACCACCCCTTATGGTGGAAACCAAAAAAGGTGGTCGGCCTACCAGGAAACCTGGTCGGCCGACCACTTTCTGCCCCTGAACTCTGATTTTTCTGCAACAAAGGCAAGAAGGAGAGAAAGCAATGTATTTTCAACATATGTGTGCGCGACCACTCCTCCCCGTCCTTGCACAAGCTCTAGGGAGTGTGGCCCTCGGTCCTCGGGCCATCAACCACGCATCTCAATGCATGATGGCCGAGGAGTCGAATTGCATGTTTTAATGTGACATGAATGCACAAATACACACTTAAGGCCTAAACTCCATCATGGGAAATCCGGAATGTTGGCGATCGAGAATCGAGGCACGTTTCGTCACTTGGAGTACAAAACGTCCCTCGTTTTCCGTGCTTGGACTAAACCCTACTCCAAGCACAATGCAACAAGCAATGCATGGCACGTGCAAATACGACTAGCATGCAATCCTAAGTGTAATGCAACCAAGTGATGCAAGCATGCAAGGGATAAAATGCAAACATGTACCTAGCATATACAATGCTAACACTACATGGCATGCGCAATGCTCGTGAACTAAGGCATACTCAATGCGACTATCAACCTAGCATACACAATGCAAGGAATGACATATCATGGCATGCACAATGCTCCTAACAACCTAACATACGCAATGCAAAGGCTAAACATGCAACAACAAGAACTACATGGCATGCTTGATGCAAGATGGACTTATACCAATGTGAGTGGACCTCAGCCACACTCACATCAGTGGCCATGTGATGAAAATGAGATAATCGAAATGCATGCACACATGCACGAATGCCAAGGACCGGACCTAAGGCATGAAATACCACTCTACCAAAGCATGGCAAGGGATGAAAGATGGCATACAAACATGCAATTTGCAGCTCTGAAATATGATGCTCAATGGTTCCAAATCATGCAAACATGGCACACAATGCAAGTTAGGGGGCCCGGGTACCGAAACTAGTGAAATGCGTTACACTAGAGGTACCCAAAGCAATGCACCAAATGCAAAACCAACCCCAAACAGACCCTAGGCAGGTCTGAAACAGTGAAAAATTGGCCTAAAATGATGGCTCAACAAGCATGAAAATGAAGCTCATTTAATGGTCGGTAAACAAGGCATTCAAGCCCAACTCTCAAGCACACTTAAAGAGATGAAAACATGGCAATATGGCATTCATATAGGCTCTGAAATGTGATGTAAAATGGCCTCAAAACATGAACACACCTCAGTACATGCATGCAATGGACCTCAAATCTCAAAGTTAAGTATGGGTATTGAACTACAAGCATGCAAAAAAAACATCATTCAATCATGAGACGCAAAAATAAAGCTAGGGAAGTCCAAAATAAGCATAATATCAGTTTATGACATGACCAAAAAGTGCTAAAATCAAGGGCCCACAAAGCATGCAAAGAAAGTTAGTGAACCATGAGTTGTTCTACAACTATATGAAGCATATGAAAGCTCATTAAACCAGCCAAAAAAAGATGTATGCCATGCCAAAATATGCCCAAATAACCACTGAAACTCAGTCAATGCATGTAAAAATGATGAGCTCCTTTGGAAGGCCATGCAAGGGGTTACTCTACACCTATATAATGGACACATAAAAGGTCAAAACCACCTCTAGAAATGAGTTATGACAACCTTAAAACTCACCAAATAGGCCCTGGAATTGGTCTAGGAAGCATGCAATGAAAGGCCCCTTTGAAAGGCCTTGAATGGAATTGTTGTACACATACATTATAGACATAAAATATGGCCAAAGGGACTCTGGACAGAGCTAAGGTAGACCTTTAAATTCACCAAATTGGGCCCAAAAGGTGACTTCACAACATGCAAGTGAAGGGCCCTTTGGAAGGCCAACAAAGGTAGTAAAGAGAATGAGGGGTGAGAGGGTCACCCCTCTATGATTCTGGAGCTCAAAGACGCATCAAAGCCACTGAAAATCCACTGGATTTTAGTGGCTAAGAGGCCAAAATAAGGCCAATGCAAATGCTCAAATGCATGGCTCAAAGCATGAGGAAATGAAGCATGCAAGGAAGAAGATGACCCCAAACAGAAAAGAGTCCCTAAACAAACATGTTTAGAAGATCACAACAAGAATTTTCTAGTTTATAGCAAATCTCGAAAATGCTCACAAGTAGGGCTAAGATATGATACAAAATAAGCCTACAAAGAGGGATAGAGCATACAAGGAGGTAGATGGTCTCAAACAGAAAAGTGTCCTTAATCAAACTCCAAGAGGAGCTCAAAAGAAGACACTTTTCAGTATATAAAAAAGCCCAAAAATGCTTGCAAATAGGTCTAAGCTATCATGCAAAATAAGGCAAGAAAAGGGGAAATGGAGGCTTACCCTTGTAGCACAGCAAAACAGCAGCTTCTGGACCAAGTTGGTGAACCTTCAACCTTAGCGAATCAGTCCCAAAGTGCTGGAATGGATGGTGGAGGTGGTAGGCTATGAGGTGTAGTGCAAATGGTGCAAGAAAATTAGGGTTTGGAGCTTGGAATAGTAAGTTATGGAGGGTGGAGTGTATATGCCTTAAACAAATTTGTTGAACCCTTCAAATGGAAGAGGAGGGCCTCTCTTATAGAGAAGAGAGGCTAAAGCTTCTCTTGGAAGCTTCAAATATCCTCCATACACGTGTATGGAGGATGGTCCAAATGCCTCCCAGCTGGCACAGCTGTGATGCATTCAGAGAGAGCAAAAAGAAAAAAGCAGGCCGACCAGTTCAAGTGGTCGACCGACCAGGGGTCAAAAGGTTCAAGGAGGAATGCTGGTCGGCTACCCCAAAAAGGTGGCCTCCCAGATGAGTGCAACACAGCTGTATGGTGGAAACCAGAAAATGTGACCTAGGAGAGAGGAAAACCAGCTTTTTAGCAAGGTTCAAAAGGGTCAAGAAGAATTACTGGTCGGCCTACCCATATTGGTGGCCTCGCAGATGAGCACAACACAATAGTGGTATGAAAAGCCAGAAATTGTGGCTCAAAAGTGAGAAAAACCAGCTTTCTGTTAGAAAAATCGGCTTTAGAAGAGAGAAAAAGAGAAAACTAGTTTTCCAAGGGGAAAAGGTGGCCTCCCACCATACTACCACCTCCCTAGCAATGAAAATAGGGTCCCTACCAAAAATGGACCAAGACGGATGCAAAACGAGGGTTCGGGGGCCAAAACGCGCAGTCCGAGGCCCCGAAAACAGGCTATTAGGCACCGAAAGTGGCGTATGACCACAAAGGTGGTCTCCCGGGCCACAGTGTCCCTCTAAAGAGAGGAAACAAGGTGTGTGACAAAAACTGAAGAAAACGGAAGTAATTAATCGGTCCCGAATCAAGGCATACGGCCGACGGCTCCGAAAATCGAAAATTGGCCTCCAAACGGGAAAAATGGCCTACGATCACGAAGCGTAGCCTGTGACCACTGAGAGATGGTCTACGATACCTCTCCCTCCCTTCGGGAAGAGAAAACAGAGAAAACAAGACCCGATTCGCAAACCGAGGCAAAGCACCAAAGAGCCCCAAAGTCCGAAGGCAAGGCTCGCAGCCGAGACTCCGCAACCTCAGAACGAGCACAATATGCAACATCACCGAGTGCTCAATTGGTGACGTCTGAGTCTTAAGGTCGGTCAAAAATGAGGTGTCTACAGTTGCCCCTCTTTGACAGAACTCGAAAGTCGTAATTGACGGGAGTGAATGTCAAAGCCCAGAGACGACCCATTTTTGACAAGGACGAAGACTTAGACAAACAGGCGAGATAAACAAAGATGTGCCCGCAGGCATGCCCACAGGTATGCCCGCAGGCAGGGGCAAGATGCAAAATGATATGCACAAAGCCGGACATAACTCATGATCATGCAAAATAGCAAGCTGTAATGAAGCGCACACGCAACAGTTTTAAGCAAGAATGCAAAGCAACAACTACATTTCATGCAGTTTAAGAATGCGGAGAATTATTCAATTCTCGCCACGTCTCACACGGAGAAGATACAATACCTGCGCGATTCGTCTGGTTGCACCAGCTTCAAATGAACCGTACATACAATATCGTGCCTGCAAAAGAGAGAAACTTAACAAGCACAACATAGTTAGCAACACATGTTCAACGTTATATTGAACGTAGACAAACAGGGTGCTGATGGGAAAGTGCATCGCAATGCGAGAGACACGCGCGTGTCAACGCAAGCTAAGCGTGAGGGTATGACAATACCCATGAAACGTGCACATCAATGCAAGTGGTATGCATGAGAATGCAAGTCACGTGCATAACAACGCAGGATAAGTGCAAACTCGAATGCATGTTTGACACGAAACAACGAGCAGAGAAATGCAAGTTTTGACGAGTGCGACTCAATCACGACCTCCGGTTTACCTCCCGGAAGGGTCACAACGTGCTCAAAAAGGATACTGTAGACACCCCATTTTTGACCGACCTTAAGACTCAGACGTCACCGATTGAGCGCTTGGTGATGTTGCATAATGTGCTTGTTCAGAAGTTTCAGAGTCGCGGCCGTGAGCCCTGCCTCCGGACTTCCGAACCCTCTTCTATGCCTTGTCTCGGTTTGCGAACCAAGCTCGGTTTTCTCTGTTTCTTTTCCTGAGGGGAGGGAGAGGTCCTGTAGACCATCTCTCAGTGGCCGTAGGCTACATTTGGTGGCCGTAGGCCATTTTGCCCATTTCGGAGTCCGGTTCCCGGTTTTTCGGGATCGTTGGCCGTGTGCCTCGGTTCGGGACCGCCTAACCATCTCCGTTTGCTCTAATTTTTGGCATACATCTTATTTGCTCCCTTTTGAGGGACACTGGAGGCTGAGAAACCCACTTCGTGGCCGAACGCCACTTTCGGTGCTTGGCAGCCCATTTTCGGGACCCCGAACTGCGCGTTTTGGTCCCCGAGCTTTCGTTTTGCAACGGTTTTCGTTCATTTTTGGCAGGTACCTCTGTTTTATCACCAGGGAGGTCACTGAAGGGTGGGAGGCCAGTAATTGTTGCAGCAACCAGTTATACATCCTCTGACGCCCTCCGGCGCCCGTTTTTCGCACTTCCGGGCTAATGTTGAACATCTTGGGCCCATTTTCTCGAACTTTGAACCACATATTTGTGATGTACACACATGAGAGGACCCTAAAAGTTCATGGCCGGCCAGTAATTCAACTTGACCCTTTTGACCCCCTCCTTCCGAGCTAATGTTGAACCCCTTGGACCCTTTTTCTTGAACTTTGAACCACATGTTGGTGATGTACACACATGAGAGGACCCTAAAAAGAGGTGGCCGGCCAGTAATTCAAATTGACCCTTTTGAACCCCTCTTTCCGAGCCAATGTTGAACCCCTTGGACCCACTTTCTTGGACTTTTAACCACATGGTTGTGTTGTACACACATAGGAGAACACCATCAGTTGGTGGCCGGCCAGAAAATCTCATTGAACCTTTTGACCCCTAGCCGGCCGGCTAGGGGGTGTGGCCGGCCGGCCACCTGCAACAAAAGTACCAGGCCGGTCGTATTCCTTGCACTGTTCCCTTTACAGCTGTGAGGCTTTATCCCCCAGAAAAGATCTTTATCTGGGGGATATTTCGTGGGGGAATATTACTCTCCTTTTTCCCCACCTTTACACCCCCTTGTTGGCCTATATAGCAAGCAAGCCTTGTAGTATTTTGGGGTTAGAAAAATTCTCCTTCAAGCCTCCATACACAACTCCATCTCCATCCTTCTCAATTCTTTGAAAAACCCTAAGTCCCTAACCATCATTCCTTCTACACCACCAAGCTCTACCACCACCACCTCATTTCCAGCAACAAGGAAGGTTTCTCAAATGCCAAAGAAGCTGCAAATTCATCCAAGAAGCAACAAAAGTTTGAGTCTTCAAGGGTGAGTAACCTTTTCTTCACTTTGACCCTTTTTCTTGATTCATTTGTAAGCCTCACTTGCTTTTTGTTTCAAGCTCCGGCCCTAACTGAAAAGGGCCCTCTTTTGAGCTCATCTTCACTTTTCATTAAGGGCTCAACCCTGTTTGAGCCCTCCATGACACACTTGCTTCATTGATCCTCTTATATGTCACAATCTTGCATGCTATTTTTGGCCCATGAGAAATTTATTTTCGAGCATATTGTAAACTGATATTAGGCTTATTTTGAGCCCCTCTTCAACATTGAAGAAGGGCTCAACACCATTTGGGACTTCCATGTTGTACCTACCTTTATGCTCCTCTTTTCTTCCCCATTCTTGCATGCAATGGAAGCCTACCATGCTTTTGTTTTTGGCCATTTTACAGTTCTGAAAAAGTTCTTATTTTGGTCCATACTTCATGTTTCATTTAGGTCCTTTCATGGTTTGGGGCTTCCATAGGTCACTTCATGTTATATCCCTCTTTTATTCCCCATTCTTGCATGTTTAGTTAGCCTACCATGCTTTTGTTTTTGGCCATTTTACAGTTCTGGAAAAGTGCTTATTTTGGTCCATTCTACATGTTTTATTAAGGGCCTTTGGCTGTTTGGTGATTATTTTGCATACCTCATGTTATAGCCACTTTTGAGCCTTATTTTGCATCACATTTTTAGCATGTTTTTATACTGATTTCGAGGCTGCCATATACTGTAAATATTCATATTTTTGGTCCCTCTTCAGTGTTGTAGAAGGAAAATTTTCAGTTTGGGTTTTTCTTATATCACTTGCTTCATTACCCCTCTTTTGGCCCCTATTCTTGCATGCTATTTTTGCCATACCTATGCTTGCTGTTTGGCCATGTTTATAACTGTGAAAGTGCATTTTTTGGGACTGTCTAGCTTCTTCCTTTGCATTGCATGTCCATATTGTGCATGTTTGGCATAGCTATAGGTCATTTCGGGTGCCTAAATTCATATTTCGGGACAATTCCATGCATTTCATGTCATTTCGCCTCATTTCGGGACTGTTTTCCCCCATATTTTACTGCTGAAATTCCATTAGAATGATTGCCATCATTTCCATGTCATTTCATAGCATTCTACCATCGCCTCGGTTTGCGTGCCCGTGTGTACGCATTTCGAGGCACTTCATTTTTATCCGCCGGCATCCTATGTGAGTGTGGCTGAGGCTCACTCATGTTGGTATAAGCCCATATCATGTTTTCATGACATTTCATCGCATTCCGTCATCGCCTCGGTTTGCGTGCCCGTGTGCACGCATTTCGAGGCACTTCATTTTTATCCGCCGGCATCCTATGTGAGTGTGGGTGAGGCTCACTCATGTTGGTATAAGCCCATATCATGTTTTCATGACATTTCATAGCATTCTGTCATTGCCTCGGTTTGCGTGCCCGTGTGCACGCATTTCGAGGCACCCCATTTTTTATCCGACGGCATCCTATGTGAGTGTGGCTGAGGCTCACTCATGTTGGTATAAGCCCATATCATTGTTTTCATGTCATTACATAGCATTCTGTCATTGCCTCGGTTTGCGTGCCCGTGTGCACGCATTTCGAGGCACCCCATTTTCATCGCATTCTGCCACCGCCTCGGTTTGCGTGCCCGTGTGCATGCATTTCGAGGCATCTCATTTTCATTGCATAGTATTTTGTCATCGCCTCGGTTTGCGTGCCCGTGTGCACGCATTTCAAGGCGTCTCATTTTCATTGCATTCATGCATTTTCTCGATTTGCGTGCCCGTGTGCACGCATTTCGAGGCATCTCATTTTCATTGCATTCATGCATTTTCTCGGTTTGCGTGCCCGTGTGCACGCATTTCGAGGCATCTCGGTTTGCGTGCCTGTGTGCACGCATTTCGAGACATCTCATTTTCATAGCATAATACATACTAGGTTGTACCTTAGATTACATTCTGTCATTTTCTCGGTTTGCGTGCCCGTGTGCACACATTTCGAGGCATCTCATTTCCATGGCATTGTGTATGTTAGGATTGTATCTTAGTTGCATTTCATGCATATCATGCATATTGCATCGTGTCCGGAATAGGGGTTAGCCCGGGCACGGGAAACGAGGTACATTTCGTACTCCGAGTGACGGAATGTGTCTCAATTCCCCAGTCACCGACACTCCGGATTATCCATGATGGAGTTAGGTTTTAGCTGTAGTTTCATGTACATTCATCCTATATTGAGTTGTGCATTTCGACTCCTCGGCCATCATGCCTCGGTATGCGTGATTGGTGGCACGAGGTTCGAGACATGCATATATCTGTGCAAATACATTGCTATGCCCCTTTCCTGCTCTCTGTTGCAGCAAAACGAAGAATCAGCAACTTTTTGGGGCTTGGCACGCATTTCAAGAACAGGTGTAAACAGAGGCTAATTGGGGCATTCCGGTGGATTTCCGCGCAAGACAATCCGGACATGCATCATCCGTCAGAAGCAAGGCAGTCCCTGGCTTGCATGCCGGTTTTACTTGTTTTCTTAGTTAATTTGTTAATTAATTAGGATTCTGTAATATTCTTTTATTCGGGACTGTAATATTCGGGACTGTATATTTATTCGGACCCTCTCTGCGAGGGCACAACTGTAATAAGTGTGCGTGAGTGTGATGTATGTCTTCCAACCCCACGTCTTTCTCCCTTTTATTTATCCACTTATGATGGTTAGATTAAGGCATATTTAAATTAGCATACAGTATGACAGCATGTTTGCATTCATTCATCTGTATTGCATGCACCGGGCTCGGCGCATCATACTAACTGCATCGTACTTTCAATTTCAAAGTTGAATACATGATAGCTGTAGCATTTCATATACCATCTTAGAATAGCCGAGCCTGCTATGGTTGCATTTTGCATGTGTTGCATTAGGCATTTCTGTATACTTAGGATCATGCATGATTTCTAATAAGTTTCTTATCTTGGCTTGGAGTACTCGGTAAGCTTTATGCTTTAGCATCCTTGCATGCGTGTGAGTGCTGCCATGAATAGCATGCTTACCATGAGGCTATGTGCTTATCTGATATACCTGCCTGAATGCCTGTGGGTGAAGGTTGGGTTATCTGAATTGGAATAAATCATCAAATGTTTCAAGCCTACCTGCGGGTAGCAAACCATTTTTAAAAACAAGCATGAAATGTCTTGTTCCAACTCGGGCGACCCGGTCTATACTTATATGCTGTGCGCATCACATAGTAACCTAGACTAATAATCGGAATAAGAACTCACAATGTTTTCAAAAATTGATATCATGGTTAGTAGAGGCCGGTTTATGACCGGGCGAGCGGGGGTGCTCACGAAGTGACCTTTCCCAATCGTACCCAAGTTCCCGAGCCGAGGCAACTTTGGTGATGACGGACACGTGGCCTCTTGGCACCGAGTCAGGGTTTCCTAAATTTTCCAAAATAAAATATTTAGGTGGCGACTCTGTATCTGGCAAAGCAGTCCATATTTGGCACTACTTTTTCAAAAAATCAGTTTCTCAAAACGATTTGCCGGATTTGGACTCTTTGGTTCAGATTAAGAACCGTGACATTTAAGAGTCCGAGCTGTAGTGACCCCAAAATGAACAGAACGGGACTTAACCCTCCCGGGGCGTTCGGGGACGTCTACAGATACATTTTGTTCTTGACGAGTGACGATGAAACACGCATCGAAAGTTGGAGTTGAAGTTCCCGCGGAGGGATTTCGCGACAAAAAGTGCACTTTTCTTGTACTTTCTCGGGTGCCGGGAACTCCGATCACTACCAAAATTTGCAGAGACCTTGGAGACCATCTTGGGAACACCACCGACCAGGCTTGGGCTTCACTGGAGGCCACCAACCAGGTTTGAGTGCAGGGGGTGGTCGGCCTACCAGAAAAGGTGGCCGGCCGACCACCTAGCCCAAATCCGGGGCAGTTTGGTACTTTCACCCTCATTTCTTTAAATACATTCGGCCAAAGCTTGATTCCTCACAACTTCAGATCCGAAATCACCTTCTCCTCCTTCCTAGAGCATTTCCTCTCTCAGATCTGTGCTCTATACGCGTTTTCCAACGCCCCATGCAAAGTTGTTTCGCGAAAACTTTCAGTTCTCTTCACTTTGAACCGATTAAATTTTGATTTCGAAGCTTCTTTCCTCATTTTCACCACTTGAGGTAAGTTTGTCTCAACATTTGGAAGATTTTCTCGGGAGTTGACTTTTTCCTTTCCCGAGAGTTGACTTTTGTTGACTTTTTCCAATTTTGGCTCATTTTGCCCATATTTGCTCCTTTTTGTAGATTTCTTGAGATGGCGGGTCATTTTTCCCATGACGGAGGTTCTCCAGGTGCCGGAGGTGATCCAGATATCATGTCTCTGCCACCGAGGATTCGCCCCTTTATTCCCGAGAGGTACGACCCCTCGACGCACATCCTCCCGCGGGCAGTTTTCTACCATTTTACGGACTTCGACGATCTAGCCCCCGTGGATTTGCTATTGCGGGAGCCGGAGTCCCATCTCTCCTATCAGGCACGGGAGGTATGTACTTCACTTTTTTTTACATTTCCTGTCTTAACTCTACATTTTCCGTGCATTTTATGCTACGCATGCTTATTTGCTCGTTCTGAACACATTCGCATGCCATATTTCTGCTCATTCTAGTACACAGCTTGTTCTGAATGCTTAGTCTATAACACAATACTCTGTTTGCATCTTGAACACACACCTCAATCACTTGAATTTCTGAACACGCAGTTCATATTTGAAGGTGAACACACAGCTCATATTTGTTTGTGAACATGCAGCACACATTTCAATTCTAAACACGTAGCCCATATCTTGATTGTGAACACGCAGCACACACTATTTCTGAAATCTGAACACACAGCCCAAACTTTGTTTATGAACACGCAGTACACATTTGTTGAAAGTTGAACACGCAGCCCAAACTTTGAATTTCTGAACACGCAGCTCATATTTGATGGTGAACACGCAGCACACATTTGTTGAAAGTTGAATACTCAGCCCAAACTTTGTTTGTGAACACGCATCACACATTTGTTAAAAGTTGAACACGCAGCCCAAACTTTGAATTTCTGAACACGCAGCTTATATTTGATGGTGAACACGCAGCACACAATATTTCTGAAATCTGAACACACAACGCAAATTTGTTGAAAGTTAAACATTCAGCCTAAACTTTGAATTTCTGAACACGCAGCTCATATTTGATGGTGAACACGCAACACACACTATTTCTGAAATCTGAACACACAGCCCAAATTTGTTGAAAGTTGAACACTCAGTCCAAACTTTGTTTGTGAACACGCAGCACACATTTGTTGAAAGTTGAACACGTAGCCCAAACTTTGAATTTCTGAACACGCAGCCCATATTTGATGGTGAACACGCAGCACACGCCATTTTTGAAATCTGAACACACAACCCAAATTTGTTAAAAGTTGAACACTCAGCCCAAACTTTGTTTGTGAACACGCAGCACACATTTCAATTCTGAACACAGAGCTCATACTGAACACGCAGTTCACAGCATTGTATTTGATTTGATTTGCACACAACTCATGCATTTCACTTGCACGCAGCTTATTCATTTCATTCTAAAACTGAAATAAACGTGTTCATTGTGAATGCAGGTGTCCTCCCGTGTTACACGGGGATATGGCTCCATTGCTGCGAGGGAGTGGTATGCAGAGCTCCCAGAGGCCGTCCGTGATTGGGTTGATCAGGCAAGGTTCGGGCCTTTCTGTACTAGGATATCTCGCTACCCGCCAGCAGGACGTTGATGGACGCCCTTGTGGAGAGGTGGTGGGACACCACCAATTCTTTTCATTTCTCAGTTGCTGGGGATATGACTATGACCCCATTCGACTTTGCTGTGTTGACAGGCCTCGACGTGGGAGGCTGGGAGATCCCTTACGATGAGGACATGGGCGAGTGGGAGGCCGCCTGGATTTATCTATTGGGAGCTCGCCCACCGGTCGACCGATCCTCGGGCCGAGTCCGGTATACCTGGTTTTCTTCATATTTCAGACAGAGGGAGCCCGAGACTCCCGAGGAGATAGCACAGTACACCCGAGGGTTTTTGATGTTCCTCTTCGGGACCACTCTGTTCGCCGATAGGGGGAACACCGTTGGGCTATATCTGCTGAGTGCCCTGGTAGACCTCTCGCAGGTTAGTTAGTATGACTAGGGTGGCGCCGGCTTGGCTACCCTCTATTGCTACATGAGCGCGACCTCCCGCAGACGGGGGAACATAGTTGGCGGCTACTGGAGAGCCTCGGAGGTACCTTCTGCCCTCTTGATTTACATTTCTGCTTTTCATTATCTGTACAATGCACGCACGGCACACTTTACATTCTGTACTCACATTCTGCACTCAGCATTTTGTATTCTAATTCTACACTCAGCATTCTGTATTCCGATGGCTTTTGCCCTGTTTTCCACAGTTATGGGTTTTTGCGTACTTCCCGATACTAGCCCCAGAGCTCGAGGTGAAGGCACCCCTCATGACCCCCTACTCGCTCGTTTTCGAGGGCCAGTACCGGCCGTGGGCCCGAGAGACTTTCCCCTACCTACGGCAGTTTTTCGACACAGTACGGCCGACAGAGGTAATTCAGAACTCTCCGTCCTCCACGTTTTCATCTTTGATTTATTTTGCACATCTACGATTTCTAATCAGCTTATGCATTGGTTATCTGCAGATCACTTGGCAGGCTTGGGTGCCTTTGGGTGGGGACCTCCGATTTTAGCTTGCCGGAGGATGGGCCACCTCTCGGTACAGGATCTTGTTTGAGGGGCCGGTTAGTAGGGCCTGGTTCCTGGGGGAACGCTTCATGTGCCAGACGATGGGCTACTCTCATCAGGATATCCCCTCAGCACCTCCGGTCGATATGCGGACTACCGAGAGGCTCACTCCCCAGGAGGTTACTAGTGCCATGCTGGGTACTGACGTATTGCTACATTTGGAGGAGAGGGAGTACGCGACCTACCGTCACACATACTTGATGCCCTCGTTGACAGGTGTTCGTACTCCCACAAGGAGGTCCGCTAACATACCATCTTCGAGTCGAGCTCGGGCTACAGGTGCTCCTTCTACTAGCAGAGCCGGTACGTCAAGAGATGGGGCTGGGCTGGTCCCCCCGATTCCTCCGACTTATCATCACGCTGGATGGCCAGATATCCCAACTAAGTTGACGGGATGGCGTTACGGGACTTCCTACCCGATTCCGATAGAGCCTCCTATGCCTGATCACCGATACGTCAGTGACCCTGACTCACCACCGGTATGCTTCACTGCTTTTCATTTGTCACCCAGATACTTAGGCATTCATTCAGTCACTGATGATCTGAGCTTGTATTTGCAGCCACCCAGAGAGTACATGGACGGGATGCTCGGATTGGTGGCCTCACTCGAGGGCATGGTCTTGCGGAGAGAGGCGCAGCTGTCCATCCTTGGTTTCCAGATACTCTTTAATTTTCTCGCATTTATCATACTTCTGATGATATGTTGAACTTGAACATCTTACTGCATTGATTGATTATATGTGTAGAGCACATCTGACACACACTACATTCATGTACTGTATCTGCCTGCACCACTTCACGTAGTTTTCTTGCATCTGCATCTGATATACATACTTTGGCTGATGTATTACATTCTTTCTTTTCAGATGCCTCCGCTACATACCGGACCACAGGCCGAGCCATCTGGGCCTTCCCGAGGAGCTGGGAGAGGTGAGTCGTCTCGCAGACGAGCCGGACGCAGAGGGCATGTCATAGAGGAGGGGTCCAGCGAGGAGGAGGAGCCTGCACATCCCCAGTCAAAGACATCTGCTGACAGAGAGGGTGGTTCCGGTTCCGGTTCCGGTAGTGGAGATGAGGCCGAAGTGGATCCCAAGGATGACAGCTCTGACTCAGATGACGATGATGGTGCTGAGGTTGTTCCGCAGAAGAGAACGAAGAGGGCCTCTTACTCCTGTGCTTGATAGCATTGATGCAGTTGTTCCCTGCTTTATTTGCCTTTTTTTACTAGTAGTTGTAGCACATTGTACATTTATTAGGTAGTTTTATTTTCTGTAAAACTTGTACCCTTGTTGTAAAATGTTGTAACAAAGGAAGCATGATGGAATGAAACAGCTTTTGTTCAAAAAGTGTTGCATTTTATGTTCTTGCATCGCATCGCATCATTTTGCACAAAATGAGATTGAATGGAATTGTGCATTTGAAAATTGCCAAGTTAGGTAGTGAACCGACGCAACAAACAAAGCAACTAAACTTACTAAGAAAGAATAGAACCTTAGCAAGTTTACAACTCGATAAGCGAAACACAATAATGTTGATTAAACAAAGAGTAACAACTCAATATACAAGACTCAACGGCTCGACAAAACTTAATAACTCGATAAACTAAATAACTCTATAAACAAAACAACAACTCAATATGCAAAATAACAACTCGATAAGAAGGATTTAACAACAACTCGATAAACAAATGCATTTCGGGCGATCTGGGTGACGGAACGCATCCGAAACAGAGGGAAACGCGCACCTTCAACACCCCCAATGCATGGAAATGCTAGGAACTTTCTTCTAGAAGCTAGAACAAGACCAAAGCCACCTTCCTCTCTATGGCCGACCACCCAAGGGAGCTGGCCGACCAGCTTTTTGCATTGGAGGGGAGAGGGGTGGTCGGCCTGCCAGAAAAGGTGGCCGGCCGACCACCTAGCTTGGCAGCCACCAAATTTTCGACACGTGTCCCCCGAACAGTGTCTTATCCTCTTTAAAAGCTCCAGCTTCGTGGCTCTTTTATTTCATCTTAGTTTTGCATCAAAATGGAGGTGTTCTTCACCCAAAATCTCACAGCTTGGATTGCTTCTCTAGACGGCTCGAAAAAGTTGAACTGCCAGGGCTTCGGCTTGAACGCACTATTCACGCTGGGCCGTACTTCGCTGCATCTTCCTTTCTTCTATGCCGCGGCAAGGTTTTGGAATCCGGTAACACAAGTCTTTAGCTTTAGTGGGCAAGAGATGTGTCCTACTTTCGAGGATTTCCAAGTTTTGATGGAATCCGAGCGCAACGAGGAAATCTTGCCTCAATTCCGATTCGGCCACGTCCAAGCCTTAGGACAAATGTGCGGCCTCACTTTGCATGATGGGGAGTTGGACATCCCAAGCTTGGTTTGTCGGTTTTCTGATGCTGGTGACCGCGGCGACCATCATTGGCAGGGCTATCGGTAACACGTGCTTTGCCTATGCTTGCTATCTCATTTCTTACTTGCCTCAGGTTCCGAAAGATCTAGTGTCTGGTTGATCGAGGTTGCCCAAGGTTTGAAGTAGGGCAAGAGTTGCATTTCTATGACATTGGCTGAGACATTGATGGGCTTAGACGCTTTTCATCGCCGGGAGACGGCTAGGCTTGTGGGGAGCCCACTACTATTGTAGGTAATGTTTCCCACCCAATTTCACATATTTATTGCTCACATCACTCGGCCCTCATGCTCGGTTTTTCTCGCAAAGCCCTTTTCTTACTTTTCTCTCATCGTACACCTCTCTATTCTTTATTCTCTCATTTTTCAATCCCTCCCTAGGTGTGGTTGATGGACAAGTTACAGATTGTGGAGTCTTGCCCCGCATACTCAGCTCGCGACTACTTTTTCCGACAACGCCTGGTCGATGCCCTTGATGAGGGGTGGTGGTACAACTGGATGTGCAGTTTGTTTGCAAACCGCATCACTTGGCGCTGCCATTGGCTCAATCTGCCGGCAATGAGTTATAACATGACCCGTCAACCTGGGATTCAATTGATTGGCATGACACACAGTGTCTTCTATTTTTCGTTCCGGTTCCAGCACCAATTCAGACACGATCAGACTTGCCCGCCAGAGGGGATAGAGTATCCTACAGCATTCCTGGTTCAAGGTGCACAGCTTGCCCGGTATGCCACAGCATGGAGGACGCGAGAACTCCTGGCCTCCGCTCCCACTTTCAGTTGCACTTTGTCTCATGAGTGCTTAGATTGGCTCAATGAAGAGGCACAGGAAGGGCCCACTTTGGTATCAGAGGCTTCAATCAGCTCTGGAAGGGGGCGTAGGAATACCTGACTTAGCTATGCCCCGGATTTATTGCTTTATTCGTACTTTCAAGTTTTCTTTATGATTGTAATAAAAGCAACTTCAATTTGTATGCAAGAGCAGGAGAACTCTGTATTGAAATCAATGAAATTGAAGGTTGTGGGTACTGAAATTTTTTTGCTTTGGTCTAAAAAAGGTCTAAGTTGTAAAAAGATTAATTTTGAACAAAGTCAACTTTTATTAAAACTTTTCAAAATCATTTTCGATATAGATCAGAACTGGACACGCCTGAAATCTATCACTGAGATGCACAACCCCGGATCCCAGCAACTAGAAAGTTGCCCCTAGTCTGAATAGTACAGCAGCACTGCGCAGCAACGGAAAGTTACCCCTAGTCTGAAGAGCACTGCACCGAAAATCATAACTGAACTCTTGAATGCCGAATAGACAAAAATGGCCGAGATGATCAAATGGACAAAGTTGATCAGGAAAAAGTTCATGGCTGAACTACAGGATGAAGTTGCCTACGTATCCCAAAGATGGGAATCAAGCCTTACGTAGTTCAAGCTCAGGTTCGCTCGAGTATTTTTGCTCTCCTTTTACGCTCTAACTTTTGCCAAGGCCGCCCTTTGTGGGTTTTCAACCTTGCGAGCTCAGTTTTATAATTTCAAATTTTTTTGTGCTCTGGCTTTTGCCTAGGTCGCCCTTTCGGGTTTTCGGCCTAGCGAGCCTCTCAGGGGTAATATTTCTTCAACTTGTCCATGTTGATCGGTTGCGAGAACTCTAGGCCATCTAGGTCCATTAGAACCACAGCTCCACCTAACCAGATAGACTTAATAATGTAGGGACCAGTCCAATTAGGTCTGAACTTGCCCCTTGGGTCGTGGATGGGAGCTCGGTTGTCCTTGAGCACCAAATCTCCTTCTTTTAGATTCCTGGACTTAACTTTCTTGTTGAAAGCCTGGGCAATTCTGCGTTGATAACCTTGAACATGGTACAGTGCTTTCAGTCTGCGCTCGTCAAAAAGCATGAGTTCTTCAAATCTGCTCTGTTGCCAATCTGCCTCGGCTATCTGGCACTCAGCTAGCACTCGCAAAGACGGAACCTCAATTTCAATAGGTAGAACGGCCTCCATCCCATAAACTAATGAATACAGAGTCGCCCCAGTAGAAGCTCTAATTGAAGTTCGGTACCCCCACAGAGCAAACGACAGCTTGTCTGGCCAATCCCGGTAGGTTTCCACCATCTTTTGCAATATGTGTTTGATATTCTTGTTGGCGGCCTCAACCGCTCCATTGGTTTGCGGCCGGTATGTGGATGACTTATGAAAAGCCACGTTGTATTTTTCTAACAAGTCAATCACTTCCTTCTTGAAGTGGGAACCATTATTTGAAATGACCTCGTTTGGGACCCCATAACGACAGATGATGTTGTTTCTGATGAATTTTGCAACATGTGATGCCTTCAACACCGCATAGGATTGGGCCTCAACCCACTTCGTGAAATAATCTATCGCGACAAGGATGAACTCATGCCCATTAGACCCCTTCGGGGTAACAGCCCTGATCACATCGATTTTCCAAACTGAAAATGGCCATGGCGAAGTCATATTGTACAACTTCGACGGCGGGATGTTCATGTGGTTTGCATGGATCTGACATTTGTGGCATCGCCGAACAAAGCCTATACAATCCTCCTCCATGGTGGACTAGTAGTAACTCTGTCTGAGGATTTTCCGTGCCAGCATTACCCCGTTCATATGTGCACCGCATTTCCCTCCATGGATGGCCTCCATCAGGCGTTTTGATTCTTCAATTTCAGCGCACAACTTATGCATTCCCAGATGACCTCTGCTATACAATTTACCTCCACAGATGATGAACTGAACGGCCATTCTTCTGATTGCCCTTTTATCCTTGGCATTTACCCCTGGTATATGCTTCCTTCTCCAAGAAATTCCAAATATCATAATACCAGGGGTTCTCATCCTGAACCTCATCTATAGCAGCAATTGACTCGTAAGCCGGCACAAATTTCTGGTCGATAATGACTGGACGCATCCAGACTCCAAACGGGATGTCTATCATGGAAGATAGAGTTGCTAGTGAATCTGCGAACCTGTTGTTTTCTCTTAGTAGATGAGTGAAGTTTAACTTCTCAAACCGAGGAATCAGCAGGACCAAGGTTTGGTGATACATTATCATCTTTTTTTCTTTGACTTTCTAGTCTCCTTTTGCTTGAGACACAACAAGATTCGAGTCCTCAATGATGTCCAACCGTTTTGCCCCTAGTTCCAGAGCTGCTTCTAGACCGACAATGCATACCTCATATTCTACTTCGTTGTTCGAGACTTTGAACCGGAGTTTGAAGGCTACAGGGATACGGGAATTGTCGGGTGCTATCAGCAATACTCCTATCCCATACCCGTACTGGTTGGACGCTCCGTCGAAATACATCATCCAAAACTCGTCGTCGATATGCAAAATGGCCTTATCTGGGAATAAGTACTCAACTGCTTCACCCCCTTCCACTGGATGATCGGCTAAGAATTCTGCTACTGCTCTTCCCTTGACTGACTTGCGCGTCACATATTTCAGATCGAATTCGGAAAGCAACAGCAACTAACGAGCTAGCCTACCTGTAAGTGCCGGTTTCTCGAAGAGATATTTGATGGGATCTAGACGTGAAACCAACATTACGGAGTGAGCTAACAGGTAGTGCCGCAGCTTCCTGGTAGCCCATACCAAGGCTAAGCAAGCCTTCTCCAATGGTGTGTAGCGGGTCTCATACTCTAGCATCTTCTTGCTCAGATAGTAGATGGCCCTCTCCACTTTGTCCTCTGATTCCTGCGCGAGCATGCAGCCCATTGTGGTCTCAGTTACTGAAAGGTACAATATCAACGGTCTCCCCGGCTCTGGCGGTGACAACATGGGTGGGTTTTGTAAATATTCCTTGATCTGTTCAAAAGCAGCTTGGCATTGGCCATCTCACTGGAATTTCTTTCCTTTTTTCAGGAGACCAAAAAGTGGTTCACAAGTCAAGGTTAATTTTGAGATAAACTGTCTTATGAATTGTACTTTACCCAGAAAGCCTCGCACCTCCTTTTCGGTCCTTGGTGGTGGCATTTCTAAGATGGCCTTGATTTTGGAAGGGCCGACTTCGATACCTCTCTGTGTAATCAAAAACCCTAGCATTTTCCCTACTGTAACACCAAACGTACACTTTTGAGGATTCAACCGCAACTGGAATTCTCTGACCCTTTGAAAGAACTTTTGCAAGGCGATGTAGTGGCCCTTCCTTTCTTTGGACTTGACAATCATGTCGTCCACATACACCTCAACCTCTTTGTGGATCATGTCGTGCAATATTGTGGTCGCAGCCCGCTGATATGTAGCTCCAGCATTCTTTAGCCCAAATGGCATCACTCTGTAGCAGTAGGTCCCCCACGGGGTGGTGAATGCAGTCTTTTCCCGGTCTTCAGGTGCCATCACTATCTGATTATAGCCTGAGAAGCCATCCATGAACGAAAGCAATGCATGCCCCGCTGTGAAGTCCACCAACTCATCAATATGGGGCAAGGGAAAGTCGTCCTTCGGACTGGCTCTGTTCAAGTCCCTGAAATCCACGCATACTCAGATCCTGCTATCCTTCTTCGGCACTGGAACAATGTTGGCCAACCAAGTCGGGTATTCGGATACCAGTAGGAAACCTGCGTCAATTTGCTTGGTGACTTCTTCCTTAATCTTGAGGACCCAGTCCGGGCGGATCCTTCTGAGTTTTTGTTTAACGGGTCGGGCCTGGGGGTCAAGAGGGATCCAGTGTTGTACGATCTCAGGATCGATTCCAGGCATGTCTTCGTAGGACCACGCGAAAACGTCTTTGAAATCTTTTAATAAAGCGACTAAGTGCTCGTGTTCCTCCGAAGACAACGTGGACCCGATCTGGACCAGCCTCGGGTCCTCCTCAGTACTAATATTCACAGTAGTGATTTCATCTATTAAGGGTTTAACAAATCTTTCCTGCTCTTGTTCAATTAAGCGTTGCAAAACTGGAGGAATTTCTTCCTCGTCGTTTTTATCAAAATTTTGAAAGTCTGAGTTAATGCAATAAATCAAGGGCACAGAAAAGTACTCAGAAACCACAGCCATATCATTCTCATTCAGCACATCCAAATCGTCCGATTCTTCGGTTACAACAGACTCAAAAGAGAAAGAAAAAAGACGACCTGGACAGGACTGTGGTATCCGGGTTATCAACCCCAAGAATACTGGACTCAGACTCAGTCGAGCTGGAACCTGATTTCGACTCAACAGATTCAGAGGAATTAGATTCCGGCTCACTACCTGACCCGGTGCTGCTTGAAAAAAATCCCTCTTCATACTGCCAAATGAGAGAGGGTGCGATAGATGCATCCAAAATGTTTGCTGGTAGGCCTGCAGCCATTCCATTCCCGATCACGCATATCGAGAAGTTAACCCTCAAGCACTTCTATTCGATCGGAGGATCTGAAAGTAAACATGCCAGCGCTACCCCTATTTCACTTTTGGCGTCCTCAGACTCCACTTTCTTACTCTGCTCAACCTCAGCTAATGGGTGTAGACGTCCCCGAATGCCCCGGGAGGAACGAGCTCCCGTTCCGTTCATTTTGGGGTCACTACAGCTCAGGACTCTCAAATTTGTCACGGTTCTAAGTCTGAACCAAAGAGTCCAAATCCGGCAAATCGTTTTGAGAAATAGATTTTTGAAAAGAAGTGCCAAACATGGATTGCTTTGCCAGATACAGAGTCGCCACCTAAATATTTTATTTTGGGGAAATTTAGGAAACCCTGACTCGGTGCCAAAGGCCACGTGTCCGTCATCACCAAAGTTGCCTCGGCTCAGGAACTTGGGTACAATTGGGGAAGGTCACTTCGTGAGCACCCCCGCTCGCCCGATCAAAGATCGGCCTCTACTAACCGTGATATCTATTTTTGAAAACTTTGTGTGTTCTTATTCTGGTTATTAGCCTAGGTTACTATGTGATGCACACAGCATATAAGTATAGACTGGGTCACCCGAATTGGAACAAAACATTTCATGCTTGTTTATTTGAAAGATGGTTTGCTACTCGCAAGTAGGCTTAAAATGCAGATTTTGCCACCCGCAGGTGGGCTTGGAAAAGATGGTTTTGCCACTATCTAGTGGGCTTAAAACTCACAGTCAATGATTTGTTCCAATCCAAATAACCCAACCTTCACCCACAGGCATTCAGGCAGATATATCACATAAGCAAATAGCCTCATGGTAAGCATGCTATTCATGGCAGTCACTCACACGCATGCAAGGATGCTAAAGCATAAAACTTACCGAGTACTCCAAGCCAAAAACAGAGACTACATTAGAAATCATGCATGATCCTAAATATACAGAAATGCCTAATGCAACACATGCAAAAATGCAAACTATAGCAGGCTCGGCTATTCTAAACATGGTATATGAAATGCTACAACTAACATGTATTCAATTTGGAATTGAAAGTACAATGCAGTTAGTATGATGCGCCGAGCCCGGTGTATGCAAAACAGATGAATGAATGCAAACATGCTATCATACTGTATGCTAATTGAAATATGCCCTAATCTAACCATCATAAGCAGGTAAATAAAAGGGAGAAAGACGTGGGGTTGGAAGGCATACAACACACACACGCACACTTATTACAGTTGTGCCCTCGCGCAGAGGGTCCGAATAAATATACAGTCCCGAATAAAAGAATATTACAGTCCAAATATTACAGTCCGAATAATATACAAATTCCTAATTAATTAACAAATTAACTAAGAAAATAAATAAACTGGCATGCAAGCCAGGGACTGCCTTGCTTCTGATGGATGATGCATGTCCGGGTTGTCTTGCGCGGAAATCCACCGGGATGCCCCAATTAGCCTCTGTTTAGCAGTTATTCTTGGAAAGCGCGCCAAACTCCGGAAGTTTGCTGATTCTTCATTTGCTGCAACAGAGAGCAGGAAAGGGGCATAGCAATGTATTTTCACAAATATATGCATGCCTCGATCCTCGTGTCACCAATCACGCATACCGAGGCATGATGGCCGAGGAGTCGAAATGCACAATTTAATATAAGATGAATGCACATGAAAACAAAGCTAAAACCTAACTCCATCATGGATAATCCGGAGTGTCGGTGACTAGGGAATTGAGATACATTTCGTCACTCGGAGTACGGAATGCACCTCGTTTCCCGTGCCTGGGCTAACTCCTATTCCGAACATGATGCAATATGCATGGCATGCATGAAATGCAACTAAGATACAGCCTGGCATGCATAATGCTATGAAAATGAGATGTCTCGAAATGCGTGCACACGGGCACGCAAACCGAGGAAATGACATACGCAATGCAAATGACATGGAAATGTGATATGGGCTTACACTAACATGAGAGAGCCTCAGCCACACTCACATAAGAGGCCGATGGGTGAAAATGAAGCGCCTCGAAATGCGTGCACACGGGCACGCAAATCAAGACAATGGTATATGCAATGCAAATGGCAAAAATGGCATATAGAATGCAACATGGACTTATACTAACATGAGAGAGCCTCAGCCACACTCACATAAGAGGCCGATAGATAAAAATGAAGTGCCTCGAAGTGCGTGCACACGGGCACGCAAACCGAGGCGATGGCATACGCAATGCAATGGCATGGAAATGGCATATAAACATGTTAATGGATTTTCAGCAATGAAATGTGGGGGAAAACAGCCCCGAAACGAGGCGAAAACACACCCGATGCATGGAATAGTCCCGAAATATGAATTTTGGCACCCGAAATGGCCTATAGCTATACCAAACATGCACAATATGGACATGCAATGAAAATACAGAAGCAAGGCGATCCAAAGATAAGCATTTTTCCAGTTCAAAACATGGCCAAATAGCAAGCAAAAACAGTGCAAAACTAGCATGCAAGAAGTGGCCCTAAACATGGGATTAAGAAGCAACTCACAGCTGCTGTCCTCAAACAGGTTAGGGCCCTTCAACAAAGTTGAAGAGGGGCCCAAAATATGATGTTTTCCAGAACTATAAAAACCCCAAAAACAAACACAGGTATGGCTGCACTCCTATGCAAGAAAAGGGCCAAAAGGTGGCCAAAGAAGGAAGTAGTAGATGCAAAGCCCAAACATAAAAAGACTCTTCTACAACACTGATGAGGGACTAAAACTATGCACATTTACAGTTTATGGCCGGACCCAAAATAGTATATAAACATGCTCAAAATGCCATGCAATATAGGGGCCAAAAGAGATTAAAACACAAAGTATACAAAACATTCATCAAACAGCCAAAGACCCTTAATGAAACATGAAGAATGGGCCAAAATAAGACTATTTACAGTTCTGTAAAATGTCCAAAAACAGAAGCAAGATAGGCTAACAAATCATGCAAAAATGGGGATTAAAAGAGAGATATAACATGAAGTGTATAAAATATGCCTCAAACCATGAAAGGCCCTTAATGAAACATGAAGAATGGGCCAAAATAAGAACTTTTCTAGCTCTGTAAAATGACCAAAAATGGAACCAAGATAGGCTGCCAAGTCATACAAGAATAGGGGACCAAAGATGGATATAAAGACAAGTGGTACATGGAGGTCCCAAACAAAGATGAGCCCTTCTTCAATGTTGAAGAGGGGCTCAAAATAAGCCTACTTACAGTTCATGAGAAACTCCAAAATAGATCACACGTAGGTTAGAAAAAGCATGCAAAATATTGACATACAAAGAGGGTATTGAAGCAAGTGCAAGATGGAGGGCTCAAACAGGGTTGAGCCCTTAATGAGACATGAAAATGAGCTCAAAAAAATGACCTTTTCAGTTTTGGTCGGAGCTCAAAACAGTAAGCATGATGGCTAGAGGAATAGTGCAAAAATGAACTAGAAAAGAGGGAAAATGGACTCACCCTTGAAGATCAATACTTTTGTTGCTTCTTGGACCAAATTTGTTGCCTCTTAGCTGCTGGAATTCCTCCCCTTGCTGCTGGAATGGAGTGGTGGTGGTAGAACTTGGTGGTGATGAAGAAAATGAGGTGTAGCTTAGGAATTTTCAAGGAAAATGAGAGAGATGGAGTGAGATAAGTGTATCAAGGCTTGAAGCAATTTTTTCTAACCCCTAAATGTGATATCACCTGCTGGTTATAAGGACAAAAAAGAGGGAGTAAAGAAGGGGCAAAGGTGGGGGAAAATTAGGCAAGTTTTCCCCCACAAAATATCCCCCGGATTGGGATATTTTCTGGGGGAAACAGCTATACAGCTGTAAAGTGGATGTTGAGAGGAACATGGCCGGCCCCTTTTTGGAGCTCCAGGTGGCCGGCCGGCCACCCCACCTAGCCGGCCGGCTAGGGGTCAAAACGGTCAAGTTGAAATAGTGGCCGGCCACCACTTTTTAAGGTCCTCCCATGTGTGTACATCACAGATATGTGGTTCAAAGTTCAAGAAAGTGGGCCCAGGTTGTTCAACATTAGCCCGGAAGGAGGGGTTCAAAAGGGTCAGGCAACATTACTGGCCGGCCACCAACTTTTAGGATCCTCCCAAGTGTGTACATCACAGATATGTGGTTCAAAGTTCAAGAAAGTGGCCCCAAGGTGTTCAACATTAGCCCGGAAGTGTGAAAAAGGGCATCGAAGGGCGTCGGAGGATATATAACTGGTTGCTGCAACAATTACTGGCCTCCCACCCTTCTACGGCCTTCCCAGTAATAAAACAGAGGTACCTGCCAAAAATGAACGAAAACCGTTACAAAACGAATGTTCGGGGGCCAAAACGCGCAGTTCGGGGTCCCGAAAATGGGCTGTTAAGCACCGAAAGTGGCATTCGGCCACGAAGTGGGTTTCTCAGACCCCAGTGTCCCTTGAAAGGGAGAAAATAAGATGTATGCCAAAAATCAAAGCAAATGGAGATGGTTAAGCGGTCCCGAACCGAGGCACACGGCCTGACGGCTCAGAAAACCGGGAACCGGGCCCTGAAATGGGCAAAATGACCTATAGCCACAAAATGTAGCCCAAGGCCACTGAGAGATGGTCTGCGGGACCTCTCCCTCCCCTCAGGAAAAGAAACAGCGAAAACCGAGCTTGGTTCGCAAACCGAGGCAAAGCACAAAAGAGGGTTCGGAAGTCCGGAGGCAGGGCTCACGGCCGTGACTCTGAAACTTCTGAACGAGCACATTATGTAATATCACCAAGCGCTCAATCGGTGACGTCTGAGTCTTAAGGTCGGTCAAAAATGGGGTGTCTACAATGGGTCTGTCTGCTCTTCGGCAACGTCATCCCCAGGCAACTGCAGGTCAAAGAAGATCTCAAACCCCAGCACGCGCTTCCTTTCCGAGTTCAATCACGACTCTGGGAAGCCACAAAATGGAAAGTCCTCCCCTTCCCGGACGAAGCGTCTGTTTAGGGTACCTTGAATGGGCCAGTGCATTAAGTCAAAAGGCTTCCCCGTCTTCTTCGCTCTAGCTCTCCCAGCTATCTCCTTACCATTCCTTATCCAATCCTCTTTGGTGGGCAGATAACCCAAGCCAAAGGTATGTGGGTTGTGTGGCACCTCGGCCAATGCTACGACGCCCTTCCGGCCGCTCTTTCCCAATCCCATCCCGGGGATATGTTGAAGCTTGTTCATGAGATATACCGATTGAGCACTGACATGCACCCCCTCATTAACAGCCAAAATGTTCTGCACGACCCGGGCCTCAGCCAGAGTGAAACCGGATAAGAACACATCCTCCATACCGTGCTCAATTTCTAGGACTGGTGTAGACGCCTCTAGCGGTGGATGGATCGATGAATTCCCAAAAACAATGGCTACTCCCTTTCCATGGAGGTATTTCACCATTTGATGCAAGGTAGAAGAAACTGCCTTTACTTGATGCAACCACGGCCGCCCCAAGAGTAGATTGAAAGTTGCAGGGACTTCTAAGACATGGAAGTCTATTTCGTGCTGTCCCGGCCCAACCTTGGTCTGGATTTTCACTGTTCTCATGACTTCTCAGCTTGTGTTGTCATATGCCCGAATCACCTGGGCTGTCGGCACAAAATCTGCAGTCTTTAAACCGATTGCATAAGCAGTCCTTACTGGGCACACATTGATGGCGGACCTTGTGTCGACAAGTACCACGGGTATCCATTTGTTTCTGCACTCCACAGAAATGTAGAGTGGCTTGTTATGGTTCGCACCCTCAGGTGGCAGTTCTTTGTCAGAAAAGGTCAACATCAGGGTAGCTCCTCCCGAAAAAACTAAGCCCACCAGCTGTTCGGGCGTGGTGTCTATTAAGAGCTTGGCATTGTCCATGGCCGATAAGACAGCTTGTCGATGTACTCGCGATGCCATAAGCAGTCCCCAGATGGAGATGTCTGCCTATATCTTTTTCAACTGCTTCAGTACAGCCTCTTCTTTGAGTTGCTTCTCTTTCTGCTTCTCTGCCTCATCTTTCCCAGATGCCTCTAGCTGGTCTAGGTGCAGGGGCTTGAAATACTGCCCACTCCTGATCATATGATCAACTTCGCCGATATACCAGGTATCATCTGGCTGATTGCTCCCCCAATCCTCATCCGTGTGGGCAAGACATAAATCGTCGTCCTCCCACCACATTCCGTCGGCAGCTAACAGACACCTGTCTGGCTCCAGCATAATTGCACCCGCAGTACTCTCCGTCCACATGCTCGCAGTATTCTCTATCCTCGCGCACACAGCACTTTCAGTCCCCTCAGGGCCCTTAGCTTTCCTGATTCTCTCAGAATCCTCAAACCTTTCTTGTTCCAACTGCGTCAGTACAGCTGGCAGTTCAACAATTCCCGCATTCATAATGCCCAAGTCTTGAGCGAAATTCTTAGCACCGGTGCTCTCTGACGATTCATTCTGATTTCCGGCCCTTCTGGCCACCATTGATATTCTTTCTCCTGCCGGGCCCTGTTCTAACTGAGCTTCGTCAACAACGTCTGGCAGGTCATCAAGCCACCCGGTGGCCTCTGCTGACTCCTAAAAATCTGACCAGTTGACCACCATGCCCTCTAGCTCTTGTTCATTGAAAAATTGGAGGTTAGCAAAGTCCTCTTCCGCAGCTGCCTGGTCATCTATCCTCTGACCAGATTCATCCCCTTGTATCATACAAAGCTCTGCCCCCACCGGCAATTCAAAGTTCGGCCCAACCTAGCCCACTGATAGGATGTAGTCGCTCGGACTATATAAAAAATTCTCAGATTCCTCAGATCCTAGTTCGACAATCCCATTCTCCCCTGGAATCTCCCCTGTTCTATCTTCGACAGTCACCACCAATGGTTTGGGTTGGGCTTTGGAGATGTCCAACATGCACAAGTCAACGCAGTCAGAAAGGAGCACCTCCGGCTTGGGTAGGTGGGTTGGGGTAATATATATATTGGGATCGTAAGACACGACCCCAGTCTGGATGAAGTTGATTCTTTTGGGAGGTGGAGCTTGGTTGTGCAGTGGGAGAGGATTTGTTGTGACATTGGGTTTTTCTAGAGGCACAATCACCTGCTTGTCAATGAGATCTTGAATCTCATGACGTAATCTAAAACATTGGTCAGTGTCGTGACCATGTTATTGGTGATATGCACAGTATTTTGCTGGGTTATGAGAGGGAATGAGTGGATTTGGCAATGGCCTCGGCTCCAGGGGCTTTAAGTGCCCTTTCCTGATTAATACCCCTAGAGCCTTGGACAGGGGCTTGTATAAAGGCGTGAAGGTTCTTTGGCCTCTGGGTTGGAATTTGGTGGTTTGTGTGTTGCTTCCGGATGCGCCGGAGAAAGGTGTAGCTGCCATGGGCCTTGGAGGGGAAATGGTGATGACCATGCTTACTTCTGAAGCTCTAGCATTTGCGGCATTGCCGGTGGCTGTGTTATTGTTGCAGTTAAAGGTTCTTCGGGGTTGCTCTCTATCTTGGTCAATCAGACCATGTTTCATAGCATCCTCTATTTGTACCCCCATCTCGTGCAAATCTGAAAAGGTAGGGAAGGGGAGCACAATCATTTTCTGCATCAGTTTTGGCCAGAGATTGCGCACAATCATCCGGATTTGATCTTTATCTGTAGGCCTTAAGGTCATCATTGAGGCCTTCGCCCTCCATCGAGCCACAAAATCCGAAAAGCTCTCTTGCCTTGTTGTCTCAAGATCACGGGTTGTAATCTCGATCTAAGTGTTATAGGAGTATTGTGCAATGAAAGCCTCGGCCATCTCGTCCCAGTTCCGCTTAACATCATCTTCTAATTTTGCATACCAGACAGCGGCCACCCCTGACAAGGTCCAACCGAATAGTGAAAGCTTCTGTGGTCGGGTGAGGCCCATCGGTCGCAGTATATCTGAGAACAATCGAAAATGGACCATGGGATCCCCGGATCCATCAAAGCGGTCGATTTGTGGTATCTTGAACCTATCTGGCAGCGTCACAGCCACATCGGTATATCCGTCCTCGATGTCTGGGATGGACTTCACCCCTTGGGATTTCTTGAACAACTTCTCAAGCTTGCTCAATTTCAATGCTGTATGGTCTACCTCGAACTCAAAGGGAGAATCTGGTTGATTGACAGGCGTAGGTGCCTTGGATAACTGTGGTAGAATCGGGGGCGGAGCTGGCCCCGTCGGGATGTCCGTATCTCCCTGGACATTTGGTGCCTCCCCAGGTGCCAGAATTCCTGGCGGAGGAAGAGCTGGGTGTGAAGTAGATGCCTCGGTTTGTTGTTGCAACCTGGCAATTAATTCTGCCTGCTGGGCCATGATCTCGGCTTGTTGTTTGGCAAACTCATCCCGGCGAACAGTGTCCTGCTGCATGGCTCTCATGGTCTCCTGCATCTGGCGCATCATTTCTTCAACTCCTGTCGGTACCGCCATAATGCCCTGGTCTGTCAGAACTACTGGCAGATCTATCTCTATAGCAACAATTGAGATCTCAGTCCGACCGTCCACTGATGGGGTAATCCACTGCTCTAGCAACCTCTGCTCGGATACACTGTGTCTTCTCGACCTCTGTCTAATAACCAGGGGTAGGGAATGATACACTGGTTGTCCGTCGACCAGATCCTCAGATCGATTAAGTCGGCGACCTCTTGTCCAGAGTGCTTGGGGAATATCTGCTTGGTCTGAAGCAATTGTGCTAAACTACCTAGCAAAAAGATAAATAAAGCAATAATAAGGAAATAAACGAGTAGACAAATGGACAGCATAACAGCGTAAATAAACACAACGCACAGTCGGGTATAATTAATACACAATTGATACACCGTTCTCAAAGACTGATCATTATTCCCCAATCACTGTCCCTGAAGCTGAATCTGATACCCGCAGATAACTGATTCCGAAAATATTGAACTGGTGCCTGCAGGCCTGATACCCAAATTACTGAACTGGCGCCCGCAAGCCTGATGCCCAAACTTGTAAACTGATACATGCATTCGTATAAAGACGCACTCTAAAAGCACATAACAAAAAAGTGAGAGCCAAAACACCCCTATTGGGGTAAGGTTTCCCTATCCTATTTTGTCAGGAGCTAGGGTTTCACTACGCACGCAGCAGTTTCAAACAACCTATAAACGGGTAAGCAACATCTCCTAGTTTGGAATGGTCACTATGGATTCCAAATATGCACTAGGTCGAATGGTCAAAAAGGGTGCCCTGGTAAAACCGGGATTTGTGTTCTCGTCGTGGCAGAGCCCGTAACCGGTTAGCCTTATGGCACGCTTCTTGAAGCGAGCCTCCGGCAAACCATTCAGGAATAGCATACGGCAAACACGGTGTCCTAGGTGCACCAATGCAAATGCAATGCAAAGAAACACACAAGTGTAGTCAAAACCAGATATCATGAGTTTGAGTCAAGTTCTTTAACTCCCCAGTAGAGTCGCCAGAAACTGTAGACGTCCCCGAACGTCCCGGGAGGAAATCCCCCGTTTTGTTCATTGGGCTCGCTACAGTTCAGGACTCAAAGTCACAGTCCTGTATATAATCTCGCAGAGTGCAATGCAAGACCGATGAATCATCAAAGAGTCCAAATCCAGCAAATCGTTTTTAAAAACAGATTTTTTTGAAAGAAGTGCCAAACATGGACTGCTTTGCCAGATACACAGTCGCCACCTAAATATTTTATTTTGGGAAATTTAAAAAACCCTGACTCGTTGCCTAAGGCTACGTGTCCGCCATCACCAAAGTTGCCTCGCCTCGGGAACTTGGGTACGATTGGGGAAGGTCACTTCGTGAGCACCCCCGCTCGTCCGATCAAAGATCAGCCTCTACTAACCATGATATCTAGTTTTGAAAAAATTATGGGTTCTTATTCCGGTTATTAGCCTAGATTTACTATGTGATGCGCACAACATACAAGTATAGACTGGATCGCCTGAATTGGAACAAAACATTTTATGTTTGTTTTTGAAAGCGGTTTGCTACTCGCAAGTAGGCTAAAAATGCAGATTTTGCCACCCTCGGGTGGGCTTAGAAAACATGGTTTTACCACTATCTAGTGGGCTTAAAACTCACAGTCAATGCATTATTCCAATTCAGATAATCCAACCTTCACCCACAGGCATTCAGACAGGTATATCACATAAGCACATAGCCTCATGGTAAGCATGCTATCATGGCAGTCACTCACACACATACAAGGATGTTAAAGCATAAAACTTATCGAGTACTCCAAGCCAAAACAGAAACTAGTTAGAAATCAATGCATGATCCTAACTATACAGAAATGCCTAATGCAACACATGCAAAAATGCAACTACAATAGCCTCGGCTATTCTAAACATGACATATGATGATGCTACAGCTAACATGCATTCAATTTGGAATTGAAATACAAATGTTGTTAGTATGATGCGCCGAGCCTGGTGCATGCAATACAGATGAATGAATGCAAACATGCGAGCATAAGTATGCTAATTGAAACATGCCCTAATCTAACCATCATAAGTTGGTAAATAAAAGGGAGAAAGACGTGGGGTTGGAAGACATACATCACACACACGCACACTTATTACAATTGTGCCCTCGCTCGGAGGGTCCGAATAAATAATACAGTCCGAAAATAATACAGTCCGAATGAATAACGAATTACAATTAATTATTACACAACCACTAAATAATTAAAAAATTAGCTAAGTAAACAAATAAATTAAATGAATGTGGCTGCCTCGGCTCTGTTTTGGATGATAATGGATGCATGCACGCTTGATGCGCTTTGTCGGTAAATTCCATCGCGATGCCTCGTCTCCCCTTTGTTTTCAGTTGATTTCAGAAACTTACACAAAGCTCCAGAAGGCTGAAACTCCACCTTGGGAAAGCCATCGACCAGGTATTGGCTTGGAAAACCCTTGCCGACCACCCCTTATGGTGGAAACCAAAAAAGGTGGTCGGCCTACCAGGAAACCTGGTCGGCCGACCACTTTCTACCCCTGAACTCTGGTTTTTCTGCAACAAAGGCAAGAAGGAGAGAAAGCAATGTATTTTCAACATATGTGTGCGCGACCACTCCTCCCCGTCCTTGCACAAGTTCTAGGGAGTGTGGCCCTCGGTCCTCGGGCCATCAACCACGCATCTCAATGCATGATGGCCGAGTAGTCGAATTGCACGTTTTAATGTGACATGAATGCACAAATACACACTTAAGGCCTAAACTCCATCATGGAAAATCGGGAATGTTGGCGACCAAGAATCGAGGCACGTTTCATCACTTAGAGTACGAAACATCCCTCGTTTCCCGTGCTTGGACTAAACCCTACTCCAAGCACAATGCAACAAGCAATGCATGACACGTGTAAATGCGAATAGCATGCAATCCTAAGTGTAATGCAACCAAGTGATGCAAGCATGCAAGGGATAAAATGCAAACAAGCACCTAGCATATACAATGCTAACACTACATGGCATGCGCAATGCTCGTGAACTAAGGCATACTCGATGCGACTATCAACCTAGCATACACAATGCAAGGAATGACATATCATGGCATGCACAATGCTCCTAACAACCTAGCATACGCAATGCAGAGGCTAAACATGCAACAACAAGAACTACATGGCATGCTCGATGCAAGATGGACTTATATCATTGTGAGTGGACCTTAGCCACACTCACATCAGTGGCCATGTGATGAACATGAGAGAATCGAAATGCATGCACACATGAACAAATGCCAAAGACCGAACCTAAGGCATGAAATACCACTCTACCAAAGCATGGCAAGGGATGAAAGGTGGCATACAAACATGCAATTTGCAGCTTTGAAATATGATGCTCAATGGTCCCGAATCATGCAAACATGGCACACAATGCAAGCTAGGAGGCCCGGGTACCGAAACTAGTGAAATGCGTTACACTAGAGGTACCTAAAGCAATGCACCATAGGTAAAACCAACCCCAAACAGACCCTAGGCAGGTCTGAAATAGTGGAAAATTGGCCTAAAATGATGGCTCAACAAGCACGAAAATGAAGCTCATTCAATGGTCGGTAAACAAGGCATTCAAGCCCAACTCTCAAGCACACTTAAAGAGATGAAAACATGGCAATATAGCATTCATATAGGCTCTAAAATGTGATGTAAAATGGCCTCAAAACATGAACACACCTCAGCACATGCATGCAATGGACCTCAAATCTCAAAGTTAAGTACGGGTATTGAACTACAAGCATGCAAAACAAACATCATTCAATTATGAGACCCAAAAACAGAGCTAGGGAAGTCCAAAATAAGCACAATATCAGTTTATGATATGGCCAAAAAGTGCTAAAATCAAGGGCCCACAAAGCATGCAAAGAAAGCTAGTGAACCATGAGTTGTTCTACAACTATATGAAGCATATGAAATCTCATTAAACCAGACAAAAAAAGATGTATTCCACGCCAAAATATGCCCAAATAACCACTGAAACTCAGTCAATGCATGCAAAAATGATGAGCTCCTTTGGAAGGCCATGTAAGGGATTACTCTACACCTATTTGATGGACACATAAAAGGTCAAAAAAACCTCTGGAAATGAGTTATGACAACCTTAAAACTCACCAAATAGGCCCTGGAATTGGTCTAGGAAGCATGCAATGAAAGGCCCCTTTGAAAGGCCTTGAATGAAATTGTTCTACACATACATTATAGACATAAAATATGGCCAAAGGGACTCTGGACAGAGCTAAGGAAGACCTTGAAATTCACCAAATTGGGCCCAAAAGGTGACTTCACAACATGCAAGTGAGGGGCCCTTTGGAAGGCCAACAAAGCTAGTAATGAGAATGAGGGGTGAGAGGGTCACCCTTCTATGATTTTGGAGCTCAAAGATACATCAAAGCCACTGAAAATCCACTGGATTTTTCAGTGGCTAAGAGGCCAAAACACGGCCAATACAAATGCTCAAATGCATGGCTTAAAGCATGAGGAAATGAAGCATGCAAGGAAGAAGATGACCCCAAACAGAAAAGAGTCCTTAAACAAACATGTTTAGAAAATCAAAACAAGACTTTTCTAGTTTATAACAAATCTCGAAAATGCTCACAAGTAGGGCTAAGATATGATGCAAAATAAGCCTAAAAAGAGGGATAGAGCATACAAGGAGGTAAATGGTCTCAAACAGAAAAGTATCCTTAATCAAACTCTAAGAAGAGCTCAAAACAAGACACTTTTTAGTATATGACAAAACCCAAAAATGTTTGCAAATAGGGCTAAGCTATCATGCAAAATAAGGCAAGAAAAGGGGAAATGGAGGCTTACCCTTGTAGTACAGAAAAGCAGCAGCTTCTGGACCAAGTTGGTGAACCTTCAACCCTTGCAAATCAGTCCCAAAGTGCTAGAATGGATGGTGGAGGTGGTAGGCTATGAGGTGTAGTGCAAATGGTGCCAGAAAATTAGGGTTTGGAGCTTGGAATAGTGAGTTATGGAGGGTAGAGTGTATATGCCTTAAAAAAATTTGTTGAACCCTTCAAATGGAAGAGGAGGGCCTCTCTTATAGAGAAGAGAGGCCAAAGCTTCTCTTGGAAGCTTCAAATATCCTCCATACACGTGTATGGAGGATGGTCCAAATGCCTCCTAGCTGGCACAGCTGTGATGCATTCAGAGAGGGCAAAAAGCAAGAAGCAGGCCGACCAGTTCAAGGGGTTGGCCGACCAGGGGTCAAAAGGTTCAAGGAGGAATGCTGGCCGGCCACCCCAAAAATGTGGCCTCCCGGATGAGTGCAACACAGCTGTATGGTGGAAACCAGAAAATGTGACCTAAGAGAGAGGAAAATCAGCTTTTTAGCAAGGTTCAAAAGGGTCAAAAAGAATTACTGGTCGGCCTACCCATATTGGTGGCTTCCCAGATGAGCACAACACAATAGTGGTATGAAAAGCCAGAAATTGTGGCTCAAAAGTGAGAAAAACCAGCTTTCTGTCAGAAAAATCGACTTTAGGAGAGAGAAAAAGAGAAAACTGGTTTCCAAGGGGAAACGGTGGCCTCCCACCATACTACCACCTCCCTAGCAATGAAAATAAGGTCCCTACCAAAATGGACCAAGACGGTTGCAAAACGAGGGTTCGGGGGCCAAAATGCGCAGTCCGAGACCTTGAAAACAGGCTGTTAGGCACCGAAAGTGGCGTATGACCACGAAGGTAGTCTCCCGGGCCACAGTGTCCCTCTAAAGAGAGGAAACAAGGTGTGTGCCAAAAATCGGAGCAAACAGAAGTAATTAAGCGGTCCCGAACCGAGGCATACGGCGACGGCTCCGAAAACCGGAAACTGGCCTCCAAACGGAAAAAATGGCCTACGATCACGAAACGTAGTCTACGGCCACTGAGAGATGGTCTACGAGACCTCCCCCTCCCTTCGGGAAGAGAAAACAGAGAAAACAGGATCCGGTTCGCAAACCGAGGCAAAGCACAAAAGAGCCCCAAAGTCCGGAGGCAAGGCTCGCAGCCATGACTCCGCAACCTCAGAACGAGCACAATATGCAACATCACCGAGCGCCCAATTGGTGACGTCTGAGTTTTAAGGTCGGTCAAAAATAAGGTGTCTACATATATGATTAGAGGCTAGTTAATATTTAGTCTCTTACATTTTCGAAACAAACTCTTTTACTTTTAAGCACACTTTTTTTTTTTTTTTGGACCATTTTTTATTTTAGCATTTCATATTTTATACTGGCCATTATTTATTTTTTTGCTTATAACCATTTTTTTTTTGTTGTTGAAAAATATTATTTCATTAGAATTTGCATGCAAAATTTTATCCTAAAATGATGTGATAATGTCATTTGTATAATAAAAAAAATATGTCAATGAACTCTTTATTATAAAGTGATAGATCAAAATCCAACCAAATCATTATTAATAATTTTTTTTTTTGTATTGATTTTATGTTTGCATATCACTACTCTTGTTTTTATTTTTTACTTAAAATATTTTGTGATATGATGATATGTGTTAATTGACAATTGTTGTGGAGCATCATTTCAAAAGTACCTAATAATTTTTTCTTTAATATTTTTATAACTTCACTTTAATATTTTTATTTGTAGTTGATTGTGTTTAAAAATATCAATTCAAAAAATATTTACATAAACAAATATTTGTTTAATTTTATTTGAATTGAAGTACTATTTTGTTTGAATTGATTTTTGTTTCATTTTGTTAAAAATATTATAAAAATATCTATAGTTGCCTAAATTAAAGTGAAGTTACGACCACAATTACAACATTATAATAAAAATATTACATTTAATCTAATTTTTCAAAACTATTAAATAAGCATAAATATGTGTATTTTATTATGAAAAAAAATTACTAATGATGTATGTTTACCAATTTAAAAATATTTACATAAATAAATTGGTCAAGTAGCTCTTTAATATGCGTTGATTGGCATAAATCTAACATGGCTTAGGTACCTCAATCATCTTTAAAAAATATAAATAAATAAAAATACCCTTACAGGTTACGGTCAACTTAAATTTATCATACTCTATCAATTAAAAAAATAAATTTTACTAATATGAGAATATTTTTCCTAATGTAATTATTGAAATAAATACAAAAAATTTAATACCTAATTTCAATTTTTTTGGTGTCACCATCTTAAGAGTAAAGAGAGATAGAAGATGCGTGGGAGAGAGGAAGAGAGACCGAAAAAAAAAAAGAAAAGAAAAAAAGATAGGATTATTATATCATTTGACAAACTGTGGTATGATGAATTATAATTACGAATTTCGTTGATAATGTAATTATACTTGACTGAAAGTATAATTTTTGTTATTTTAAAAAATTCATTTGTTTTAATTTGACCAATTGAATTATTATATATACCTATTTGTTATATAATACTTAGGACAAAACATAAATAGCAACAAAAAATAAAATAAAATCAAAATTGTGTAACTCATGCTATGTTTGAGATGTTATCTTTTTGATTAAAAAGTCAAGAAATTAAAGAGTTCTAAATTGTGTTTGGCATGTACCCAAAAAAAAAAAGTTCGAAAATCTTTATACTAGTTTGAAAAAACTAAATAACTTTTGTGAGAGAGTGGATAGGCTTTTACACATTTGGAAGGATAAAATGGAAAATTTAAATAAAAAACAAAAATATTTGTATTTTTCCTTACAATTAAAAAACTCATTCCTAAACACATTTTTTTTTTGTTTTTTTTAATATCTCTTAAAAAATCTAAAAAGCCACTTAAAAACTAATTTCAAACACTCTTTTTCTTTAAAAAAAAATTAAAACTTAATATTATTTGTTTTTCCTTTTTAAAATTATTTTTAATTAATTTAAAAATAAATTTATTAGTCATTGTCTAATCTCGTGCATAGCACCGTGATGTGCTAGTAAAACCGATAAAATGATACAACAATGATAGAGACCACTAACTCATTTGTCTATCTCTATTCCCAAAACTATCTCAAAACTATTTCAAGTTTATTTCTATTCCCAAACTATTTAAAATCTATTTTAAATTTATCTCTATTTCCAAAGTTATTTCAAATCAAATTTATTTCTTTTACCAAACCTACTTATATCTATGTTGAAGTATGCGGTATATCATATTTTTAAGTAAATCGATTGTTTTTGGATGAAACTCTGTAAATATGTTATTTATAAGTTCATATAAAAATTAAAACCAAGTAAAATTTTATTTTGAATTAATAAAAAAATAGTGAAAAAAATGTGTTATGCGTTTTAAGTGTATTTAGATTGAGTGGATTCAAAAACTAAACAAATTTTGTATTAGTGATTTTTTAAAGAAAATTTTATATATTTTAAGTGTATTTAGATTGAGTAGATCTAAAAATTGATTTTTTTTTTTTGGAGTGTATAGTTGTTAGAATTTAATGATTTTTTAAAAGATTTTTCATAAATTTTATACGTTTTAAGTATATTTAGATTGAATGGATTTAAAAATTAATTTTTTTACAATTTTTATATATATTTGTTAGTATTTACTGATTGTTATTTTTTTTTATTAATTTTATACATTTTAAGTGTATTTAAATTGAGTGACTTTAAAAACTAAGAAACATTGATTAAATTATTTAAAAAGTTCACTACAAACAATAAAATACGGATTGAAACTCAAAACTATTTTTGAAAATTTCAAAACCAAACAACCTTTTAAAAATTATTGCAGAACCTAAAACCAAATGAGTTTTGGATATTCAAATTTCTCAAAATTATTTTTAAAATATATAACCAAATAAAATTTTAAATTTTGTCAAATCTTTTGAAAAAGTTATCTTTTTAAATTAATCCTGAAAATCAAACTAAACGGGCCCATTATTTTTAACTGTCAATTTAAATAGAAAGATCAAGGGGAAGTTACTAATAAGTCCAATATACAAAGTTCAAAACTCATCTAATCCCAAAACAAAATATTTGTACCAATTAGTCTTATATTTTTAATTGTTACCAAAAAATCCTATTTTTTTTTTTTATTTTTTTTACAGATGTTGTTATATTCAACTACTGTCGGACTTCCGTCAGACGATCACCAGAGACTCGCTGGAATGTTCAACATCATTGGAAAGTCGCCGGAGTATCGCTGGAAAGTTGTCGGAAGTTCACTGGATTATTATGAACGCCAATGGAAGTCACCGGATTGTTAAGAACATTCACTAGACATTAAAAACATCATTAGAGACTCACTGGAATGCTCAGAATATTGTCCGATAAAAAAAAGAATAAATTGAGAAATTAGAGCGAAAAAACATAGCAAAATGTGCTAAATATTGATAAACTAAAAGAAAAAAAAATTTAACGACAAAAAACAGCAACAATGAAAAAAAATATATGTTATTTTTCAATTTTTGTAGGGTTTAAGCAAATAATCTCCAATATTGATTAAACTAAAAAACAAGTTTTGAAACTGTAAAATATTATAGTTTCAGAAAAAAAAAATCTATTAAGTATTTATCCTTATTAATCAAACTGAAAAACATGTTATGAAGCTGCAAAATTTTGCAATTCTAAAGATGTTATGAAACTACAAAATTTTGTAGTCTTAAACCATGATTCATTCCAGCACCAAAAAAAATTGAAATTACAAAATTTTACAGTTTTCACCGCCTGTAACTAATACTCGAAAACAACTTATTCAGAATTTGAAAATTTTCTCTATTAAAACAGAAAAATAGACTTGTGTAACAGAGAAAAGGTAGAAAAATTAAGAAATCGAAGGAAAGAATACATATAGAAAGAATATTGTATTCCGGCAACTATTTTTGGTTTAGATCCAATCGGATCTCATGTAGATCTACTTATCAGATTTAAGTAGATCTACTCATCTTCTTCGCCGTCGGTGAGGATGAAGATACGAGTTGATGTCGATGGTTAGTAGTTGCCGGTGAACCCTAATCGATGGTGGTCGTTGGTTACCGGTGACTATATATTAGAAAGAGAAAGAAAATAAGAAAGGTGTGATCGTCGATCGTTGTCCATGACAAAGAAAAGGAGAGGAAAACGCAAAAAAAAAGAGGGAGAGGAAAGCGTAAAGAATGAGGCAAAAAACAGAAAGAGAGAAACAGGAAAAGTAGGACTTTTGGATCTATTTAAAAAGTTGTTGGATTAAATAGTGTACACATATTTCAAACAGGACCTACGGATAATTTTCTCAGAGATGAAATTGAAACTAAACGTAAAGTATATGACTCAAATTGTTCAATTTACAATAAAATGGATGAAAGCGAAATTTAAATGAAATTACATAAATTAAAAACTTATAATTTAACTTTTTCATTTTCACTTTAAAAAGTCCCTCCATAAATAAATAAATAATAATAATAATAATAATAAAAACCTTACTAGTTTGCTTTAACAAATAATAATAATAATAATAATAATAATAAAAACCTTACTAGTTTGCTTTAACCATGTGAAGAACCCCTGCAAAATCTTTAACACGCAATCTATTTTCTTTAAAATCTTTAGATCGCATGCATGTAACTGTCAATCAACTTCAAGATTCTAAAGACTTTAACACCCAACCTATTTTCTTTAAAATCTTTAGATCGCATGCATGTAACTGTCAATCAACTTCAAGATGCTAAAGACTTTAACACCCAACCTATTTTCTTCAAAATCTTTAGATCGCATGCATGAACTGTCAATCAACTTCAAGATTCTAAAGACTTCAACACCCAACGTATTTTCTTCAAAATTTTTAGATCGCATGCATGAACTGTCAATCAACTTCAAGATTCTAAAAACTAGTTGAAAAAAAGTGCTTGAATTGCTCAATTATTTGTTATGAGATTAAAAAAGTTTTTTTTTTTTTTTTTTAATTTTTTTTTAACCCTAAACTTTATATTTGGAAGCACTAAGTGATGTACCCATGCCAGTAGGCCACAAAGCCACGACATGTCATAAGATTTATTAGATATGATGAATGATTGAATATATGATAAAATTATCAAAAAGAAGTTACTATATTATTAGATAAATAAATAGGACAAACAATTAGAATAGAGAAAATACGATGCTAAGTTTGGTTATGATGAAATAAAGTGGGTGTTTTGGAAGTTGTTATTTTAGTAGGCTATTTTAGTTTTTCACTATTTTAATAGACTAAATTTTTGTATAATTGGATTTTTTTTTTTTTTTTTTTGTAATTAGATGTGATGTTTATGAGAGAAAAAATGAAATGATTATGAGTTTGATGTGATATTTTATCTTATTAATTATTTTAATCTATTTTATATTTTTGTAAATTTTAGCCTAAATTTGGCTAAAATTTCGCATTCCAAACAACCGCAAAAACATATAACTATTTTTAACCATTGAATGAATGAGGCTAATACTTCTGTGAAGTCTAATCTTTCTAATATTACAATTCTTATGTACTTAATCAAGTTGGCTCTACCATCTAAAAAAAAAAAAAAAATCAAGTTGGCTCGTCTCCAATCCTATAAAGGATTGAACTATTCAGTTTTGGACTCATGGGCTTATCATTTTTTTTTGATCGGCAAAGAAAAATTCCATTATCATGACGCCTATTTATTTATTTAAGGGAGCTTATCAATAAGTCTAATATATAAAATTTAAAACCTATATAATATCAAAACAAAACACCTGCACTAATTAGTCTTATATATTTTTAATTGTTATAAAAAATATTTTATTTTATTTTTTTTAATTTATAGACGTTGCTACATCCTACTATTGTCGGATTTTCGTTAGACGGTCAACGGAGACTCGCCGAAATGTTCAACATCGACGGGAAGTCACCGGAGTATCGTCGGGAAGTTGTCGGAGTATTGCCGGAAGTTCATCGGAGTGTTCTGAATGTCAATGAAAGTTGCCATAATGTCCAGAACATTTGCTGAATGTTAAAAATATCGTTAGAGACTCACTAGAATGTCTAGAATATTGCCAAAAAAAATAGAATAAATGGAGAAATTAAAACGAAAAAACATAACAAAATGTGCTAAATATTAGTAAACTAAAAGGAATATATATATATATATATATATATATATATATATATATATATATAATGAGAAAAAATAGTAACAATGGGAAAAAAACATACTATGTTATTTTTCAATTTTTGTAGAATTTAAGCAAATAATCTCCAATATTGATCAAACTGAAAAATAAGCCTTGAAACTATAAAATGTTACAGTTTCAAAGTAAAATCTATTAAGCATTTATCGTTGTTAATCAAACTGAAAAACATGTTATGAAATTGCAAAATTTTACAGTTCTAAAGAATGTTATGAAATTATAAAATTTTTCAGTTTTTAACCATGATTCATTCTAGCACCAAAAAAAAAAAAAATTGAAACTGTAAAATTTCACAGTTTTCACCGCCTGTAACAAAAACTCGAAAACTTATTTAGAACTTAAAAATTTTCTCTATTAAAACAAGAAAAGAGAAGTGTATAGCAGAGAAAATGTACAAAAATTAAGAGGTCGAAGGAGAGAGGTAGATATAGAGAGAGGATTGTATTCCGACAACTATTTTTTTGTTTAGATCTAGTCAGATCTGATATAGATCTACTCAAATCTGATGTAGATCTAAATTAGATCTAAGTAGATTTACTCATCTTCTTCGTCGGAAACATATCTTTTTCGTCGTTGGTGAGAGCGAAGTAAGGAGTTGGCAATCGGTGGTTGCCGGTGAACCCCAATCAATGGTAGTCGTCGGTCGTCGATGACTATATATCAAAAAGAGAAAGAGAAGAAGCAATATGTGGTTGCCCATCGACGATTGCCGAAAATTAGAAAGAGGAAGAGGCAGAGAAGAACAAAGGCTGAGAAAAAGAAAAATGTTATAGGACTTTTGAGCGTAAACAAAAAGTTGTGGGACTAAATATGTCACACCTTTTTCAAAGAGGACTTCTTGATAATTTGCCCTTTATTTAATCAGCAAAAAAGAAGTATATATAGTGCACCAAAAAATAACAGTACCAAAAAACTCTCAATTACACCACCTTCTAAACCACTTTTCCTATTAAACTTTAAACAACAATAGAAGAAACAGAGTAAGGAGTTGCAACATTGTTGGCAAGATAACAATAGACCCCACTTTTGTTTTGAGTTAATTCCTTGAGTGGCTCATTGAGTTAACTTAGTGAGTTGGCTCAGATTCTAGAAGAGCAAGTTGTATTTCTAGAAACTTGCAAATTAGATGTACTGAGATTTTGTAGAGGCAACTTGCAAGTTGTTGTCATAATGAAGTTTCTAAATTGTCTCCCAAAAACTTATGTATAAATATGGATGCAAGGAGGGAACTTAAGCAAGCAAGTAAAGAGTATTAAGTCTTCACAAAGATTGGTAGAAATAGAAAGAGAGAGAGTGAGTGAAATGAGGATGAGAGTGAGAAATTAGCTTTGTAATTTCTTCATCGGTTCGGTGAATTTTGCTTTCAGAAATGTAGGCGATTTGCCAAATCACATAAATCTTGTGTGTTTATTGTTTTGCACAACACCCATAATCACAAAACAACAAAAAAATAACAGAGAAAATACAACAAAAACACAAACACATTCAACCCCCAAGCAGACCCAAAACATAATGGTAGCGGAAAACATGCATCAGATCTCACACAGTGCTTCCAAATTAAAAAATAAATCATTGAAGCTCACTGCAATTGATACATTACGTGCTTTAACCCAAGTTGCCATTCTCAATTTGATTTGGTCCACCACATCTTCCCTAATTACGTCGAGGCCTTCGAACACCATTCGGTTTCAAGATAACCACACAGTCCACAAGACTGCAAAGAATAGAGACATCTAGATCCTTTTGAACATTTTAAAACTTGAAACTAAACCACCATGCTGAAAAACTTACCAAATTTGTGGGACAAACCCATGAAAATCCCCACCATTGAATGACACACCAAATTTTCCAAACCTTGTTGCAGAATAAAAGGAGATGATCTGAAGACTCCCGTGCATTCTTGCAAAACACACATTTAGTTACCGCACCTGTTAGAGGAATACCTCTCTTAGACAAAAGATCTCTTCTCCCAATTTTTCCAAACAATGTAGTCTAACAAAACACCTTGGTCTTAAGAGGAGCACAACACTTCTAAATAATACAGGTGCCTCTATTTACACATCACTTTTCATCTCAAGGCACACCATTAATTAGTTTATTTTTTATTATAATATTAACCTAATGTAAAATGACCACAAAGGACAAAGGGCTATGATACACACCTTATGTAAAATTACCATAAAGGACAATAATGAATATAATACACACCTCTCTTTTGAGATGTTATTTACGTATCTTCTCTTCCAGGAACCTAAAAACCCTAAAACAAAACCCAAAAACCTTAAAGAAACAACCAAAAATATATGCATTATTAAAGATTTTGATTAGACTGAATGATGGATGCATCTGGCAATATTGGTTTGGAATAATTGAGCAAGGAAAAGGTTAGTTTCTTTCCCCCCCCCCCCCGTGTTCATGTACTTGCTGTGTGGTAAACTATTTGTATTCGTTCGGATACCAAGATTCAAATAATGTACTCATGTTCGACTACCTACAACCGAACAAGTTCTATTTGTCCGGTTAATATGTTCCGAACTTATAGCATTTGTTCGATTTTCAACCATCGAACTTTTGAATTTAGCTCGACTCTGTATTTCTGAACACTTATAACAAATTTTTTTTTTTGGTTTTTCCAAAACTGTGCATCCTTGAAAGACCAGTGGCAAATGGTCCACAAAATGAAATTTTCAAATACAATGCTCATAGTAATGGAAAAACATACATAAAACCCTAAAATCTAAGCCAAATGAGAATTCTCACATATTGTATCTCCAATGTGGAGTTGTTTCCAACTGTGATGATAACAACGATCACCATCGGCGTCTTTGATGAAATAGATAATAGAGGGCGTGTAGACCGCCCGAAACTCCGCTCCGCGTGCAGGGGCGCGAATCGTGGTTCTTAGCTACTACAGTTCGGACTCGTGTCACGGTTCTGAATCTAATCTCACAAAGTGCAATGTGAGACTGATAAATCACCAAAGAGTCCAAATCCGGCAAATCGTTTTGAAAAACTGATTTTTATCAAGAAGTGTCAAACATGGACTGCTTTGCCAGATTTCAGAGTCGTCACCTAAATATTTTGTTTTGGGAAAATTTAAGAAACCCTGACTCGTGCCTAAGGCCATGTGTCCGTCATCACCAAAGTTGCCTCAGCTCGGGAACCTGGGTATGAGAAGGGAAGGTCATGCAATGAGCACCCCTGCTCGCCCGATCAAAGATCGACCTTTACTAACATGATATGTTGTTTTTGAAAACACATGTGTTCTTATTCCGGTTTATTAGCCTAATTTACTATGTGATTCGCACAGCATACAAGTGTAGACTCAATCACACAGATTGGAACAAAACAACTCATGTTTGTTTCTTTGAAAATGGTTTAAAGATACTACTTGCAAGTAGGCTAAGACGTGGTTTTGCCACCCTCAAGTGGCCTTAGAGAAACATGATTTTGCCACTTCAAGTGGGCTTAAAATGCACAATCATCGAGTTATTCCAAACCAGGAAATCAAGCCTCCATCCACAGGCAGTTATAGCAATTAAGCACATAGCCTCATGACAAGCATGCTAAACATGGCAACACTTACACACATGCAAGGATGGTAAAGCATAAACACTTACCTAGTACTCCGAGCCAAAAAAGAAGCTAGTTAGTAATCAATGCATGATCTTAGCTATGTTAAGAATGCCTAATGCAGCACATGCAAAAATGTGACTAAGATAGGCTGGGCTATTCTAAGATGTCATGTGAATGAGACTAGATAATCATGTATTCAAATTGGTATTGAAATACAATGCAGTTAGTATGATGCGCCGAGCCTGGTGTATGCAAGATAGATGAATGATACAAACATGCGAGCATAAGTATGATAATTGAAACATACCTTAAAACTAACCATCAAAAGCTGGTAAATAAAAGGGAGAAAGAAATGGAGGTTGGAAGACATGCACACACGCACACACATTTATTTAAAACATTGTGCCCTCTCAACGGAGGGTCCGAATAATAAGCTAACTAGCTAATCTAAGCTAATTGAACTAATTATTACAAAACAAAACTAATTAACTAATCATAGTTAACTAATTATTACAAAACAAATGAATGGCTAAATGCATTAACTAATTAAGTACAAAACCATTAAACTAGCTAACTAAACGAAGTAGCTAAATAAAGCATTAAGAAGAGGCCCTCAGAGTGAGGGGTGCATGCATGCTCGGTCACCTCGTTCGGAAATCCATCGCGATGCCCCAACTTGCCTCTGTTTGCAATTGATCTCAGAACTTTGCACAAAGCTCTAGATAGCTTCTACTCCATCATGGTCACCTCCAGGGACATGGCCGACCACTTTATGGTGGTGTAGACCACCTGCAGACCAGCCAAGTATGCTGTAGACCAAAAAAACTGGTCGGCCAGCCACTTTTACTGGTCGGCTGACCAAAAAATCTTGCACACTTCTAATTTGTTACAACAGAGAGCAAAAAGATGCATGGCAGTGTATTAGTAAGGTATGTGTGCACAACCACTCTCCCTATCATTTCTCAAGCTCAATGGAGTGTGGTTCCCGACTCTCGGACCACCAACCGAACATCGCAATGCACGGTGGCTGAGAAGCCAAGATTGCACAATCAATATGAATGAATGCACAAAGAAAGCACATAAAGCCTCAAACTCTATCATGCATGATCAAGAGGGTCGGCGACCGAGAATTGAGGCACATTTCATCACTTCAAGTATGAAACGTCCCTCGTTTCTCATGTTTGGACTAACTCTCTATCCAAACACAATGCAATGCATGCACACACAATGCAATACAACAAGCATACAAATATCATGGAATGCAACAAGCATGCAACAACATGCAATGCAACAAGTATGCAATAACATGAAAAATGGACTTAAACCAAACATGGATAGACCTCAATCATGCCCAAAACAGTGGCCAAAATGCTGAGATGAAGGCATGAAATGCAAGACAATGCATGTAAATACAATGGCTCATCAACTAAGCATAAGAGCACAACTCTCAAAAGTGCTCAAGGAGTGACAAACACGGAAGTGTGAAAACACTAAATGCTCTGAAATAACATGTAAAATGATGCCAAATCATGCACATGACACAAATGAAGCATGCTAGAAGGCTCAAAGCTTGAAACTAGCATAGGCACTTGTACTATAGCTATGCAATACATAAAACATATGGCTAATACAACCCAAAATAGTCATAGAGCATGCCAAAATGATGCTAAAACATGCATGGAGCAAAGCCAAAATAAGCTAGCATGAAGGGCCAAAACATGGAGCAAGCTAGGCCAAAAAGGAGGATTACACTACACCTATCAAAACCAAGCATGCAATCACTTTACCAACAAAAATCAGAGCTATATCGTGGCAAAATAGGACCAAATACACACTTAAATGGTGACCCCAAAACCTAGGCAAGATGGCATACACAATGGCTCATGTTTAAGGCATAAAACACAAACCCTTTAATGCATTGAATGAGTGAAAGATGTTAGTGTATGGCCATACTACATGCACTAAAATCGCATACAAATGATGCCAAATCATGGAAATAGCCCAAGGAATGCACTCTAGCAACTTGGAAACTCAAAGCTAGTGAGCTAGAATGCACTATAGCTATACAAAGCATGGCATGCATGACCCAAAACACTTAAAACAGAGCTTAAGCATGCTAAAACATGGCCAAAAGCTTGCTGGAGTTAAGCCCAAAACATGCTAGAATGATGGTCAAATGCAAGATGCATGTTGAGCTAGTGAATGGAAATGCACTATAAGTGCAAGGAGCATGCAAGAGGCTATCAAACCAAACCAAAACAGAGCTAAGGCATGGAAAAACAACACCAAAAACATGCTGAGATATGGCCAAAATGGGCTAACAAGACATGCTAAAACATAAGGCATACAAGGCTAGTTTGTGAGGATTACACTACAAGTGCAAATAGTATGCAAAGGGTGACTAAACCAAGCCAAAACAGAGGTATGCCATACTAAAATAAGGCCAAAAATAGGCTGAAATAGAGCCAACATATGCTAGATAAACATGCTCAAACATGACGCCAACAAAGCAAGTAACCAAGATACAAGGAGATGGGATGACCCCACTCCTATTTGGGACCTCAAAACACCCTTTCCACCACTGAAATTCCTCTGAGTTTCAGTGGTGAGAAGGTCCAAAAGAGGTGGTCCCAATGGCTTTAAAAGATAGCTCAAAACAAGGAAAAATAAGGCACCAAGGGGGGTAGACCACCCCCAACACAAACAAAGCCTTAAATAATCATAACAAACACTTGAAAATGAAGCTTTTTACAGTTGAGAGTCAAGCCAAAAAAAGCATGCAAAGATGGCTAAAAGAGTAACCAAAACAAAGCTTAAAAAAGGGGGAAAAGGGATTACCCTTGAAGCACTGCAACAATAGCACCTTCCTCAGCCCAAAATCAGCTTATATGACCCAAATACCACCTCCAAGGATCTCAGCTCAGAGATGGTGGTGTGTGGCTAGGAGTTGTAGTGCAAAAGTGAAGAAACAACACACTTTAAGGCACCAATATAGAGATGGAGATATATCTATAGCTCAAAGGAAATTTTCTAAACCTGGAGAAGAAAGGGAAAGCCTCCCTCTTATAGAACTCTAAGCTTCAAGCTTCTTGGAGAAGCTAGAAGCTTGGTTAAATCCCTCCATACACGTGTATGGAGGATGCAGTCTGTGCCCTCCAGCTGGCACAGCTGGCATCCACAGACTTTGCAAAATCTGCAGGAAAGCTGCCGACCACTTAAAGTGGTTGGCCAGCTACTTACACTGGTCGGCCGACCTGTGGAAGTGGTCTCCAAGGAGACAAAGTGGTCGGCAGGGGGGGAGAGGTGGTCTCCACCAAGAAAGCAAGGTGGTGGTGTGGTGAGAGACCACTTTTGATGGTCCAAAGACCAAGAAGACCAGTTGGCCGACCAGAAAACTGGCTGGCAGGAAGAAACGTGGTTTTTAGGGAGAGAAATTGGTCTCCCACCCTTATTTCACCCTCCAAGCAAGGAAAACAAGGTTTGTGCCAAAAACAAACCAAAGAGGATGCAAGACAAGAGTCCGAGAGTTAAGGCGCGCAGCTAGAAGCCCTGAAAACTAGTCTACGGGCACCAAAAGTGGTCTTTGACCACAAAAAATGGTCTCCAAGACGTCTGCGCCCCTCTAGACCAAAGCAACAAGGTGTGGTCTGAAAACCAAGCCAAAAGGAGGACGTTAAACGGTCTCGAGACAAGGTGCGTAGCCGATGGCTCCAAAAATCGAAAACTGGTCCCCAAGAGGGGAAAGTGGTCTACGACCACAAAAAGGTGATCTACAGACCTCTCCCTCCCTCTAGGGAAGGTCAACAAGGCTTGGTCCACAAACCGAGCCAAAACACAAAGAGTTTAGAGGCCCGAAGGCAAGGCACTCAGCCGAAAACCCCGGAAACTCGAAACGAGCACAAACATACGTAATCACCGAGCGCTCAATCGATGATGTCTGAGTTTTAAGGTCGGTCAAAAATGAGGTGTCTACAGGGGGTCATGAACCAGAGAAGAATAGAGTGAAATCGTTTTTAACACGAATGGAGATCGGTTTAGACTAGTTCCCAAACCTCTAAGATGACAATGAAACAGAGAATGGAGGGAGACATTGTGTGTGTTTTTGAAGTGGAGGCATAGAATATGAAAGATTGAAGATTATGGATGGGGTGTGTGAGTGAGTAAGGGTAAAGATGAAAGATTATAGGTGGAGTGTGTAAGGGTAAAAATGAAAGATTATGGTGTGTATTGAGCAAATTTTTAATTTATCAAATTACTAAAGGTGTGTTTTGAGTAGTGGTGTGCCTTGAGATAAAAAGTAGTATGTAAACAGAGGCACCCAAATAATACTGATAGAATCATAACTTAGGCCTCGTTTGGCATGCGAGTGTTTTAACTAAAAAGTCAAAAAGTTATTAAAAAAACCCATAACCTATACCAAAAAATCAAATATTCTCTTTTTTTCTCTACTTTTTGCACATATTTTCGTAAAAAATCAAAAAATCATTCCAAACATACTGGTTTTTTTACCTCATATTTTAATCAAAAAGTTAAAAAATTACTAAAATAGCTTGTTTCCAAACGAGACCTTAGATTAAGAACTTTTTCCTGATACTTACACAAGGATTACACAGTGAACACTCCACCTTTTTCAAATTCCAACACAGGACATCTTCATTAAAAATTCTTAAACTAAAAATTGTAACACATAATTCCCCTTATCTACCATTTTTGTTTTTTTCAATTTAAATTTTGATGACAAAAATACCCTTTTCTGCTGTAGGTGCAAATTACAATTTACCTCTTTAAATTATCCCTCAATATTACTTACCTTAACTAAAAAATGTTACACTTTTGTCACCTAGAACTATCAATTTTGTATCAATGCAATTCTTCAATTAAGAATTTGTTAATTGGCATGTGACTAGCACATGTTATCTCAAATTTTGTGAATAGTTTAAAAAGATCTTATTATTCTCTTTCCACTCTTTTATCTCTCTCTTTCCCTCTTTTATTCTGCACTCGTCGACAACCATTAGGGGCGACTCCATGAAAGGGGTGATAGTCCCATCCACCCATCCACCCATCACCCTACCAAAAACCTTGATTTTTTATTTTTTTATGTAATAAAGTTTTTATTTGATGGGTAATTGATTCAATTTAGAAAAAGGTCCGCACCCATTAGAAACTAAACCTCATTAACAACGTAATCATTTTCTATTATGTTTCTCTTCTCAACATTCAAACCAAATGAGATATCAGTGGTTGAATGGTTGTTTGATCACATATATATAAAAAATGAATGTTATTGACAATGAGGTTATCATGTAACAATTCAAAAAAATAGAACATCGTCAAATACGATGGTAAAAGTTTATGATTTTTATTTTTGTTTTATTCAGACAATAGTATTTTATTAAAAGCTATTTTATTTAACAGTGGAGAAGTTCAAATGTTAATTAGCCTAAATTTTCATTTTAATAAAATTTTTGTGGTTCAAATTTTTTGAGTGATCCAATCTATAAATTTTTTTGAAATCGCCACCTATTTGTGCAAAAAATACAATAATATACTTTTCTATTAAAACACAAGTTTTGACTAAAAGCAAGAGATTTAGCGTGATTTGCGGGCGTGCCCAAGCAACAGTGCCTAAGTTGTTGAAATATACTTGGGAAAAATATGACTTCTAAAACAAGAGAGATAAAAAAAACCTTATAGTTCTTGTTTTGCCTCAATTAAGAGGACTTAAAATCTTCATAGAGTTTTTAATGGCAAAAAGAGAGGTAAATAGAGTGAAATAAGCACCAAAAAACATACTCTCATAAATTCATTGGATTGAACAAATAAAAGCATGAAAATAAGTTTGAAAACATTAAATTGAGTTGCAAAATGAAATTGAAACACAATCTAAGTTCCAAAACAATGCGTAAGAAGGCCAAAAACAATTAATTTGACATGGATGTCATGAACTAAAGCTAAAATCTATGGCAAAGATGTCTTTCAAGTCTACTCCTAAATTGAACTAAGTCTAAACCAAGGACATATAGCACAGGGCTCTGTACTAAGTTATGTTGAATGTTGGATTGATTGGGTTGCTCCATCTTCAATTCTTGTATTTATACATGCTGGAACCTCTTGAAAATCACGAACTGCCTCTTGGAAATCTCCATAAAATCCTAAAAGTGGAGTGCTGGACAGCCTTCTAGAATGACATCTGTCCCAAAAGCACCCTTCTTTTCCACAGGTGGTTGGGTAGCTCCGCATGGATAGGGCTAACTAGATCCCCCTTCTAATCTTAGCCCTTGGATAGTGGGTGGGGCCTTGGATGGATGACAAGTGTCCTCACTTGGTTAACTCATACCTTCTTTATACTAGGTGTTTGAATAATTTGAAATGGAACCATTGGATGGCTTTTGGGAGAAGATTAGATATCCATTGGATTGACGCCATGTGTCCTTTTACTTAGATTGTTGAACTGTTTGAACTCTGCCAATATATATATATATATATATATATAATAGATTAATATTAATATATATAGATAAGTATTTGCATATATCCATTTAAAGGAAGAAGCAGAAAGCACGTGATTTTATCTCTATATTCTTTGGATTTTGTCAAACCAGAATCAAGGCTATGATTGCAGCCTCCTTTTGAAAATCTGCCACTAGAATTTTGTTACGGTCACCCATCCTTGACTAAAAAAGGCACATGTGGCGTCCCTTCATTTAGCTGTCAATTTAGGTGCAAACACTGCCCCCCCTAAAGCCTTATTCTTGAACACAAGATGAGGCTTGGTGTTTGTTGGAACTTAAGCCACCATAATTCCCTCTGTTGTTGAAAATCCTTCTTCTTCTTATCTTAATTAATTGAGGACTTTTCCAATAGTTTTGGCGACAAGCTTGAAAGAATAATTTAAAATTAAAACCAAATCCGCTAATTTCTTGACTCTGCCCTAACCCTATAAATTTGCCAACACTTAGCCATATTTCTCATTCCCTTACCATCGTTCCTCCCTTTATCTTTCACTCTTCACTCTTAAACCTTCCAACTTCTTTAACAATGGCAACGAAAAGATACTCCTCCACTCCAAAGGATCCAGATAACCTGGGAAATACCATTGCCAAATTGATCAACGAGCATAAGCCCCATTCTTTCAACGGCTACCTTATTGTTGTTTTTTCCCTTTCTTGCTTTGTCATACAACAACAATACAACCTAGGTCCCTCATTACAAGCTTCTTATCCTCCATTCCTTGAAGCCTACTATCCTTCTCTGGAAGGTAGCCTACCATTTGCTAATGTTGATACCCCAAAATGGGACAAATACCAAACTAATACCCCCATTTGACGTTGGCCCTCTGCCACCCAACCTTACATTGACTTGCTCGACTGCATTGTTGCAGTGAAAGGGGATTTGCGGAAAGAAATTGGCATTTACGACCTAGTGATGCTCAGCCGTTGCACTTGGAAACTGGACAAAGGGCTTCTACTTGACTACAGCCAATTTTGGCCCGTCTTCACTAACTCATTCCACTTTCAGTTTGGGATGATGGCTCCTACCTTTCAAGATCTAGGGTTTCTGGTTGAGATTCATCCTCATGGCGAGGAGGCTAACACCCTAATCTGTTGTAAGAGTATTTCCTTCAACTACCCAGATCGAAATGACATCTCTTACAACTTCTTTTTAAATGATCGAAAGAAAACCGAGGGTGAGGTGACTGAAGAAGAGCACATCTCATTTTTGATCTATTGGTTCAACAAGTTCATTTTCTACGTATCCTCCCACAAAGTAACCAAAGATTTTATAGATCTAGCCAAGGCACATTCCGCAATGAGGTAACTAACCTTAGCCCGAATAATCTTGGCTCACCTATATAGGAGTATGGAAGAATTGGTGGACTCCAATTTTTCAGCAACTGCTAGGCCACTCTGGCTTCTACAATTATGGCTTTGGGCTTATTTTTCTAATTTTTCCCAGACAAACCTTCTAAAGAAACCACTGCCTCATGCTTCAAAGCCTCTTACGTCAACACTGAGCCTTGGAACTTTTCCTTTGACAAATGTTTCACTTTTTTTCTATCAAGAAGCCATGACCAGGAAGCCAAAGCAATGGCTCCCCTTCAAACACTCCGAAGCTCCTGATTGGATACGGACATCTCCTAGCCAAATCACTCCTTCAAATTCTAAGCAAAAAGAGGTTTAGGCCAGCTTTCTTATCTCCAGGGATTTACCATATAGAATGTCCTAGTCTCCTAATAACCACAAGTGTGGTGTTGAGTATTAGAATGTTGCTCAACTTTCCAAGCAATTCGATTTGACTCAGTTACTTCTATTTTCTCCTTATCCATTAGAGAATGACTTTTTCACCGGAATACTTGCTCTAGGTATGCATGAGATTGAGAAGGTAGTCCAAACCTTCTCCACTTTGAAGTAAAACTTCACTATCTTCCCTTTTAAGGAGGTCGCTAATGCCGCCAATGAGTTCCATTTTTGGTGGCAGATGTATGTGTCCAAAAACTTCTCTGCCGCTACCAAAGACGTCCTGGCCAGAATCTCACCTGAAAATGCAAAAGGAAAGGATAAAGCCATTCCACCACATGCTCTTGCCAAGGCCAAGAAAGGTAAGCTTCTCTCATCTTTTGAGACTTATGCTTCCATTCTTCGTTTTGAAAATTTCTTTAAGTGTAAATGGAACCCTCATGATAAGGAGGGTATGGTACGTGCAAAAGAAGCTCACCTTAAAGAAGTTGAGAATATACAATGTGACAAGGCTAATGCTACCTTTTTAAGGCATTATTCAGGGATGGCCAAATACCCCTCCCGTAGAAAGTTTTTACCATCCTTATGGGAGAAATATTTCTCTTGGTCATCTATTTCCCTTTGCTCTTGTTGACACTCTTCGGTGGGAAGGAATGAATGTAAGTATTAATAATACATGTAACCATAATAATAATAATGCGGAATTAAACTTAACAGGATCTTGAATTCAATACAACTCAAGAATAAAAGGAACATACCTTTGTTAGCTATTGAATTAGAGAAGTTGAGAAAATACCCCTAATAGTTGAACCTTGAATTCTTGGCTCACCTTCTTCTATCTGTCTCTCTTAATTAGGATGACTATAAAACTTAAAGTGATGGAAAAATACTCATGATATGAAAGGGGAGTCACCCATCCTTATATAGAGGAGAGAAGAGGGCCAAAAAACTCTATCAGAAGAATTTCTAATCCATCAAGGTTTCCTTCTTATCTTAGAAGAGTGATTATATTAAAATTCTAATTACTAAACTTTATATATAATATTGGCTTTATCTAATTGTGGAGTCCAAATAAAATAAAACATGTAAAAATATGTAGGCTATTGGGTCACACTAGAAAATAAATCCAACATTATCTCGTTTGGCCCATTAAGCCGATTATGATGCAATTATAAGTTTTTCCAAAAAATATGCAACTTATAAAATTTTTTGACCTATTGGATTCCACACTAAAAACTTTGACTCGTGATCACGAATTTTAAAAATAGCCAATAAGTTCAGATATATTAGAAACTATAATACTGTGATTACTTCAGATCACCAATGTGAGTCATAGCGGTTATATAACATTTATGTCATATTTCCTTCTATGCACTACACCATTGATAACCTTCACCAACCTAGTCCTTTATCGGGATATATAATTATTTGCCTGAAAGGCCCCTGTAATTTGTCTTGTTAAGACATTTCCTGTTTAACAATATTCAATTTAATGTGTACACACACTTTTAGAAACAGGAAAAATAGAAACAAAATTATTATTGCGCAAATAGTGTCAAATAAAAATAAGTACTCACGATTAACCATACACATCAAGGGTTGCTTAAAAGACCCATCCTGATAACATGCTCTTTTTATGTCTTTGGTGGCAATCCATTTGTGAATGGATCAGCAATCATAAGAGAGGTGCTTAAGTTTTCAATTAACACTTGTTGTTTCTGGACTCTTTCTCTAACGACTAAGTACTTTACTTCCATGTGTTTGGAACCACTGGAGTACTTTCCATTCTTAGAGAAGAAAACTGCTGCGGTATTGTCATAATATACCTTCAGCGGCCTGGCAATTGAGTCAATAACACCAAGTCCTGAGATGAAATTTCACAACCATAAAGCATGATTTGTAGCCTCAAAGCATATGGAATGTCCTTCATTTGTTTTCTTTCCAAGTCATTCCTTGGACACTGTTTTTCACTTAATTTATCACCCTTCGTGATGGGCGCATCACTGGCTGAACAAAACTGCATATTGAATCTCTCCAAAACACGATCAATATATCTTTTTTGAGATAGTCCTAGCAATCCTCGAGATCGATCCCTAAAGATCTCTATGCCAATAACATAGTTTGCCTCACCCATATCGACCATTTTAAAGTTCTTGAAGAGATATTCCTTGGTTTCATGCAATAAGCCAAGGCCATTACTAGCTAACAAAATGTCATCCACATATAGCACCAAAATAATGAACTTGCTCCCACTAACCTTCAGATATATGCACTGATCAACTGCATTTTCCTTGAATCCGAAAGAGATGATGGTATCATTAAACCTTAAATACCATTGCTTGGAAGCTTGTTTAAGGCCCATATATGGATTTCTTTAATTTGCAAGCTAAATGTTCTTTACCTTTCTTTGCAAATCCTTCTGACTGCTCCATATAAATTTCTTCATCCAAATTCCCATTTAAAAAAGCAGTTTTCACATCCATTTGATACAACTCTAAATCATAATGAGCTACCAATGTTAGGATGATTCTAAGTGAGTCATTCTTAGATACTGGAGAGAAGGTCTCTATATAGTCTATGCCTTCTTTTTTAGTAAAACTCTTGGCAACAAGTCTGGCTTTAAATCATTCGATATTGCCTTTTGCGTCACGCTTGGTCTTGATGACCCATTTACACCCGACCTTTTGGCAGTTATTAGGCAATTCGACGAGATCCCAAACACTATTCTGTTCCATGGATTTTAACTCTTCATTTATAGCATTGCCCATTTCGAAGAATCATCACTATTCATGGCTTGTGAAAATGAGACTGGATCTTTGTTAATCCCAATATCAAAATCAGATTCCTGTAGATACAACATGTAATCATCTGGAATAACAGGCTTTCTTTCCCTCTTAGATCTTCTTAAAACTGCCGGTTGTGGTGGTTCTACAATATTTTCAACGGTGGTATCTTCATGAAGTGGTGAAACATGAGGTGGTGAAGAATTTTCATTATGTTGTTTGTTTCCCTCTGCCTGTGGAAAAGTCAGAGGTACAACAATTTTTTGATAAGGGTCAAATGTTGGGACATCCACCCTAATTTTCTCGAAATTCACCACTCGTGTTTTTTCTTACTCCCACTAATTTCACCATTCTCTAGGAATCTAGCATTACCAGTTTCCACTATCCTCGTACTGTGATTAGGACAATAGAATTTGTACCCTTTAGACTTGTCTGGATAACCAATGAAATATCCAGATATTGTTCTTGAGTCCAACTTTTTCTCTTGTGGGTTGAAGATTCTTGTCTCTGCTGGACAACCCCAAATATGTAAGTGTCTCAAACTGGGTTTCCTACCAGTCCACAACTCAGAAGGAGTTGTTGGGACCGCCTTACTAGGAACCCTATTTAAGATATACATTACAGTCTTTAAAGCTTCACCCCATATTGAAATAGGTACAATTGAGTAACTTAACATACTCCTAACCATATCTTTAAGTGTACGATTACGCCTTTTAGCAACTCCATTTTGCTGTGGCATACCAAACATTGTATATTGAGCACAAATGCGTTTCTTTTCATAGAATTTGGCAAATGGGTCAGGATTTTGGCCTGACTCATCATATTTACCATAATACACACCACCCCTGTCTGATCTCACTATTTTAACCTTTCTATCTAATTGTCTCTCGACTTCAGTTATGTACACCTCAAGGATGTCAACAGCCTGAGACTTTTCATGAATTAGATACACATATCCATAACGTGAGAAGTCATCTATAAATGTGATAAAATATTTTTCGCCACTAAGACATGGGATGTTGAGTGGCCCACAAATATCTGTATGAATTATCTCAAGAAGCTCATTACTGCTTGTGGCACCTTTCTTGATGTGTTTGGTTTGCTTTTCTTTAATACAATCCACACATATCTCAAAATCAGTGAAGTCTAGGTTTTCCAAAATCCCATTCTTCACCAATTTTTCAATTCTATTTCTACAGATATGCCCCAACAGTCTATGCCATAAGATTGAGGATTTTTCATTAATTAGATTACGTTTTAAACCAATATTCGAATGCAGAGTTACTAATGATTGTGCAAACTCATTATTTAAGGTAATTTTATATAAAACATCACATAAATTATCGGAATCAATTATTATTGAATTAAACATTAAATTGAGTTTTCCACAACTAAATAAAACTGAATATCCAACACGATCTAATTTGGATAACGAAACTAAATTCCTAGAAATGGAAGGAACATAAAAAGTGTCTTCTAGATCCATCTGATGAATCCGTCTCTAAGATCAGTCGGTAGGTTCCTACAGCTACGACTTCAGCTTTTAGACGGTTCCCCATATAGACAAATATTTCACTTTCCTTCGATTTCCTGGTTAAGAGGTATCCTTGCATGTCATTTGTAATGTGGATCATGGCCCTAGAGTTAATCCACCAAGTATTAGAAGATATTTCAGCAAGATTTGATTCATAACAAACAAAAGAAAATTTCTTACATTTCTTTTCGAACCAAGCCTTTCGCTTGCTGCAGTCGTCCTTCACATGTCCATTCTTGCCACAAAAGTAGCACTTGACAGTGAAACCATTCTGAGCCTGATTTTCTTCCCCAGGTTCATTCTTTTTCTTTGGTGGATTTTTCTTTGATTTTACAAACTTGCCCATCTTTTTCTTTATAGCTCCATGAGTTACAGTCAATGCAGTTTGACGTCCTTCCTCCTTCAACCTCACTTCCTCCTGAACACACATATTAGTCAGCTCATTCAAACTCCACTTATCTTTATTGGTGTTATAGTGGATTTTGAATGTGTCGAACTGTGATGGAAGTGAGTTGAGAATAAACTGCACGAGGAAAGTTTCATCAACTTGCATCCTTAAAGTTTTAAGTTTTGCAGCTTTGTCGCCATATTGAGGATGTGATCCTAAACTCCTCGGTGGCCATTATATTTCATTGTTGTCAATTCAGCCATAATAGTGACAGCAAGTGGCTTGTCGATCTTCAACAGCCTTTAACCAAATTTTACTTTAAGCGTTAGGGTAATGTCACTAAAGAGTCCTTTGGTTAATAACCAAGTAAGATCCCAGGAATGTCGGAGGAGTCAATATAACTTTCCTTCTAAGTCCGACCACCTTAGATAGCAAGCTATCTTTTTGACAGATCTTAAGAGGTATTAACACAAAATCTCATAAGTAACACGGAAAAAGGCATAAACAATATACATATTAAAGCTTTGAGAATTATGATGAACTATTGATATCACATAAGTCTTTCCTTTGGGCAAAACTTAGGTATATCTATTGTCCACTCGTCAAGAATCACTTATGTAGGTCTAAAGTAATTTATGCAATTTTTCAGCTAGTCATGTTACCTTTGGGTATTCAATTCTAATCTGTCAAATTACATAAGTTACATTATCCTACCTAGTTTATAATTATTTGAAAGTGACTCTCCTTTGGGCTATTCTCAATCTCCTAATTATAACTGCAATTGAGAATATTACCAACCTTAATGTTACCCTTTTAACAATTCTTTTATGTAGTTCTATATTCATAAGTTTTACAAATCTAGGCCACTTTGGCAGCTACTAAATTCGTAAACCCTATGAATACGGAACTAACCAACAATATTTTCTATTCATTAATTTGAGTTATTTAATTATCATTAATTCAATCACTATTTAATGATTTCTAGAATTTCTTTTATGTTATTGCAATTACCAATATGATAATAATAATAACTCTAGACAAACATGAATATATATATATATATATATATATATAATATGACAATCATGAATATCTCATATAATGATTAATAAGAATTACACCTAATATGAATTAACCCCTTCAATATTTAATATTTAATGTCATAAAATTATATCATGATATCAAAAAACTATACGTACAAACACCCAGACAACTATACTACATGTATGTGTGTGCATGCACACGCTTATAGAAATATACATGTAGAGGTATTACGTATATATATTGTATTCTTGGCATGCTTGTATCTATTAATTTTTCTGCACGATTGCGTCATAATGTTGATACACAAGCTACTGTTATTTAATTGTGGAAATATGTGGTTTATGGTGTGTTTGATTTTGGGCATAGGACATGTTATCAACATGACAAAATCAATCAGCATAACAAAATCAAAAGGGTGTATTACATGTTTAATCAATACAAACAAATTGAGATAATATTTTAAAGTCAAATACGAAATTTCTGAATGAATAGCATCCTTTTGATTTATAGATGTAATATCTGAATGAATAACATCAAATGAGGGTGGTCCTATTTATAGATGTAAAGGTGGCTCTTGGTGTTAAATTGAACATGTATGATACCTATTGGTTTTGAATTCAAACAGATTTGAATCTGTTAATAATTCAAACAGATAGCAAAAAATGGGAAGGGCCCTGTTTGGGTGTGCACTAATTCCAAACTAGTTTATTTCTGTTTGAAAACGGGAAGGGCCCTGTTTGGATGTACAGAAAATCCAAATCAGTTTAATTTGAATTCTGGATTTTATTTTACCAAAAATAAAATTAAATTCAAATGTTTTTGGTCCAAAAAGATTAGTATTGGGCCGAACAAGCCCAACCCAACCACACATCCGCGCCCAAGCCCAGCCCGCCCGACCGGAAGGACTGCGATTGCGGCGCGCGCGCGCGTGTGTGGTGATTTTTGGGTCCAATGGGTCTAGCCCATTTTGCCCATAACCTCTCCCTCTAAAACACTTGGGTACCCCTTGGGGCACACCCCAAGTACCAAACCCATGCCTTATAAACCCTTTCAAAACTTCCCACCAAATCAACGTGGGACAAGCCATTTTACAATCTTAAGGAATTTCCACCAAAACTCCATTTCCATGGAGCACACTTTGGCTTCAATTTTCCATTCACTCGGTAATGGTTTAGCGCAACCAAATATACCACGTAAATCACAACGCGGCATAGAACGCGTTACCACTTTGACCCGTGTAAATCGATGCACGGGGCCCACCTAAAAAATAGACCAAACTTGAGAAAAAGTTCTGATTTTACCCAGAATTTTTCTACCATTTCCAACAATCCCCCACATGAATGGAATTTGATGACAACGGAAATGCAACAATATGCAGACTTTAACGAAAGAGTATAAGTCGAAAATATCTTGCATCAGGATAGGTAGTTTTCGGCCTTGAACCTTCCCTAGTGATAACCTATCGGACTTACTAGCTAACCAATAAGTGTTTCTAGAGAATTTAGCCTTTTCATTCTCATAGAACTGGCCCCAGTTCAACACTCATATAGGTGATTCTTATTGTGAGCATCTCCTTATACTCGTCTTGATTTTATACCTTAATCAAGATATAAGTAATCATTAAAAGCAAAGCTTATCCTTATACCCCTGCATACAACATATGTTGCAGATATCACTCTCACCATAGGAATGGGTAGGGAATTTTTAATCCCTTGGTGATTTCTAGTGAGCCATACATAACTTAGTTGTCCCTTTGGACTTAAGCCTTGGGATCTCCAGTCATATAAGTAGGGTTACCATTATGACGACTCTTATGTAATAGGCTTTAATCCCATCCCCTTCGATGAACTATACACTACCTTTTGTTAACGGATCTGTAATATTCTCTTTAGATTTTATATAATCTATTGAGATTATTCCGTTTGACAACAATTGCCTTACGGTATTATGTCGACGACGAATATGTCGTGACTTACCATTATACATATGATTCTGTGCCCTGCCTATTGCAGATTGACTATCACAATGAATGCAAATAGCTGGCACAGGTTTTGGCCACATTGGAATGCCTTCTAAGAAGTGACGAAGCCATTCTGCTTCTTCTCCTACTTTGTCCAAAGCAATGAACTCGGATTCCATTGTGGATCGTACGATGCATGTTTGTTTTGTGGATTTCCAAGAAACAACAGCGCCTCCTAGAGTAAAGACATATCCACTTGTGGATTTTGAATCTTTAGTATCCGATATCCAATTTGCATCACAATAACCTTCAAGTACTGCTGGATATCGAGTAAAGTTCAAACCATGATCACGGGTGAATCTTAGATATCTAAGAACCCGAATGATCACTTTCCAATGGTCTTCTCCGGGGTTACTAGTGTACCTACTCAATTTACTGATAGCATAAGCTATATCAGGACGAGTACAATTCATTAGGTACATCAGGCTTCCAATGATTTGGGAGTATTTTAACTGAGGCACTGCATCACCTTTATTTTTCGACAAGTAAAGATTGACGTCTACAGGTATTCTAGCTAAATTCATATCATCCTTGATAAATTTACCAAGAATTTTCTCAATATAATGTGATTGAGATAATGCATATTCGTCAGATGTTTTAGTAATTTTCATTCCTAATATAACATCTGCGACCCCCATATCTTTCATATCAAATCTTTTGTTAAGCATCTACTTAGTTGATTTGATCATGTTTTGACTGCTTCCAATGATAAGCATGTCATCCACATAAAGACAAACTATGACATATCCTTGGTCAGTGTTTTTAACATAGACGCATTTATCACATTCGTTTATCTTAAACCCATTAATAAGCATTGCATGATCAAATTTTTCATGCCATTACTTAGGTGCTTGTTTTAATCCATAAAGGGATTTTACAAGTCGACAAACTTTCTTTTCTTGTCTTGCTGCTACAAACCCTTCGGGTTGCTCCATATAGATCTCTTCATTTAGATCACCGTTTAAGAAAGCTGTCTTAACATCCATTTGATGTATTTCTAAATTAAACAACGCTGCTATAGAAATAAGCATGCGAATGGATGTTATTCTTGTCACAGGGGAATATGTGTCAAAATAGTCCAGACCTTCCTTTTGTCTGTAACCTTTAACAACAAGTCTTGCTTTATACTTGTCAATTGAACCATCTGCTTTCATTTTTCTCTTGAATATCCATTTATATCCAAGAGGTTTAGAACCTAGTGGAAGATCCACCAATTCCCAAGTATGATTTTGCATAATGGATTCAATTTCATTATTAACAGCCTCTTTCCACAAAAGTGCTTCAGGACCTGTCATTGCTGCCTTAAAGCTTTGAGGTTCATTTTCTAACAAGTATGTCAGAAAATCTAGACCAAAGGATTTTGATGTTCTCGCTCTCTTACTTCGTCTTGGTTCATCATTAGTTAAATCCTGTTGGTCGAGACTATTACTAGTCTCTTGTGTTTGATTGTCATTAGTCCCTTGACTTTGTGTACAATCATAAGTTCTTTTCTGTGAACTTAATTCCTGTCATTTCTTGTAAGGAAAGACATGTTCAAAAAACACAGCATTCCTTGACTCTATAATAGTGTTTACCTTTATATCAGGTATTTCTGATTTATAAGTCAGAAACCAATATGCACTACTATTCTGAGCATAACCAATAAACACACAGTCTACTGTTTTTGGTCCAATCTTAGTCTTTTTAGGAACAGGAACTTCAACTTTTTCCAAACACCCCCACACTTTTAAGTATTTGTAGGAAGGTGGTTGACCTTTCCATAATTCATAAGGAGTGCTGTTGGTTTTCTTGTGGGGTATTCTATTAAGAGCATAATTAACAGACAATATTGCTTCCCCCCACAAGTTCTGTGGTAAACTTGAACTTAGTAACATGGCATTCATCATTTCTTTGAGGGTTCTATTCTTCCTTTCAGCAATTCCATTTTGCTGTGGAGAATAAGGGGCTGTAGTTTGGTGAATAATGCCATGTTGTGCACAAAATTCATTTAATGGTGCATCATATTCACCACCCCTATCACTTCTAACCATTTTAATGGTTTTACCAAGTTGATTTTCAACTTCTGTTTTGTAGAGTTTAAACATTTCTCAAGCTTCATCTTTACTTCTAAGTAAATAAACATAACAATAACTTGTCCAATCATCGATAAATGTTATGAAATACTTTTTGCCTCCTCTAGTTTGAATAAATTTTAAATCACATACATCAGTATGAATTAATTCTAGAGGTTCGGTTTTTCTTTCAACCGATTTAAATGGAGCCTTAGTTAGTTTCGCTTCTACACAAATTTCACATTTATGATTAGGGTTAATTTCAAACTTTGGTATATGATCTAAACCAATTAATCTACGCAAAGTATCAAAATTCACATGTCCTAATCTACCATGCCATAAATTTGACTCAAGAATATAAACAAAAGATGTGTTATTCTTATTTATAGCAATTTTTGGTACAACTGTCATTACATTCAACTTAAAGAGACCATCACTCATGTATCCCTTACCAACATACATACCACTCTTTGTTAATACAAATTTATCAGACTCAAAGACAAGCCTAAAACCATTTTTACTTAACAAAGAACCAGAAACTAAATTCTTCCGGATGTCAGGTACATGCAGTACGTTGTTGAGGTTCAGTTCTTTTCCTGATGTCATCTTCAAGATAACTTTTCCTTGTCCAGCCACAGTAGAAGTAGAAGAATTTCCCATGAAAAGTTGTTCACCATTTGTAGCCTCATTATAGGTAGTGAACATCTTCTTGTCCGCACAAATGTGATGAGTTGCTCCAGTGTCAACCCACCACTCTTTGGGATTTCCAACCAAGTTAGCCTCAGACACCACAGCAGAGAGGTTGATGTCATTCACTCCGTTGGAGATGTAATCCAATTCTGTTACATTGGCCTGATTGGTGGTCTTCTTACTTGTACTTCCATGATCCTTCTTAGGGCGGCGGCAGTCAGAAGCTCGATGTCCAGTCTTGCCACAATTATAGCATTTTCCTTTGAACTTCTTGTTGCCATTGTTGTCGCCTTGTTTAGGACCATCTCCAGTAAACTTCCTCTTTTTGTTATGTGGTTTATGAACTTGTTCAACCACATTGGCCTTGGACTCAATGGGATTTTTCTCATTCCTCTTTTCAGCCTTTCGGTAATCTTCCTCAATTCTTAATCTTACAATCAACTCATCCATGGTCATCTCTTTGCGTTTATGTTTTAAATAATTTTTGAAATCTTTCCAAGCCGGCGGTAACTTTTCCACTAAAGCAACGACTTGGAATGACTCGCTAAGAGACATACCTTCTGAATGAATATCATGCAAAATTATTTGAAAACTTTGAACTTGAGATATTACCGTTTGGGAGTCTACCATAACAAAATCCAGAAATTTACCGACGACAAATTTCTTCGTGCCGGCATTTCTGTCTTGTATTTCTTCTCCAAAGAATCCCACAATTCTTTTGCTGTTTTCAGAGGACTGTAGACATTATACAACATATTGTCAAGGCCATTTAGGATGTAGTTTCTGCACAGGAAATCTGAATGTTTCCAAGCATCTACAGCGGCAACAACTTTCCGATCACTTTCACCCTCTTTAAGTGCTGGACCCTCTTTATGGAGAAACCGGGCCAAATTAAGAGTCGTAAGATAGAACAGCATCTTCTGCTGCCATCTCTTAAACTCGGTACCGTTAAATTTTTCCGATTTTTCTCCATGATTAATTGGTACATAAACATGGTTCTGGATAGGGACCGATGTAGGTGTAACAATAGGAGTACCACTGCCAGATGCAGTTTCAGTTATAGTAGCCATAATCTCTGATTACAAAAATCAGAAAAAATTAAAACACAAATTAATTTTCTAGTTACTAAAACCAGAAAATAAATTATAACAACAAAATAATTTTATTTTCCTTGTTACTAAAACTAGAAAAATAAAGTATCACAATAATTTTCTGTAATACCAAATAATATTCTGCAATTGTTAATGACACCAGTATATTACTACTAGTTGTCAAAGAAAAGAGACAGTATATTACTACTATCTGTCAAATAGCATAAATCACTGTTTGTTTTTCCAACCAGAATATTACTTTGAAAACACAGAAAATTAAATACAATGAAGATACCAAAAAAAAGAATCTGTCTTAAGATTGTTGGACAATCTTCACTGTATTTAATTAAGTTAAATTCTGTTGTGTACTAAACAACAACCAGAATATAAAGAAATAAAGAAAATGAGAGAATTTGCTTGATTACAAAAATCAAACTCAAAATAATAAATAAATAAATAAAACCACAGATTTTATTTTGTTACAAAAACAAAAATAAAATCTGATTAAATAAACAAATAAAAATAGAATAAAATTAAACAACTTACTTGGTTAATTTCTTCGAATTATTTTCTGATCAAGTCCAGTGTTTGACACTGTGTCCTTAAGACAAATTCGTCCTCTCCGCGGTGCTTTCAGAATTTGGACGTCTATCTCCCAGGATGAAATGATCTATCACAAACAATAGCAGCACTACAAATTGTTTGCCTTACGAACACACTAAGTGTTTACATTCTTTCTTTCAGAAATAAAATGCAACAAAATGAAAAATAGAATAAGCAAAGGTGAAATACGAAATTTCTGAATGAATAACATCAAATAAGGGTGGTCCTATTTATAGATGTAAAGGTGACTCTCGATTTTAAATTGAACAGGTATGATACCTGTTGGTTTTGAATTCAAACAGATTTGAATCTGTTAATAATTCAAATAGATAGCAAAAAACGGGAAGGGCCCTGTTTGGGTGTGCACTAATTCCAAACTAGTTTATTTCTATTTGAAAAAAGGGAAGGGCCCTGTTTGGATGTACAGAAAATCCAAATCAGTTTAATTTGAATTCTGGATTTTATTTTACCAAAAATAAAATTAAATTCAAATGTTTTTTGCCCAAAAAGATTAGTATTGGGCCGAATAAGCCCAACCACACACCCGCGCCCAAGCCAAGCCCAGCCCGCCCGATCGGACGGACGGCGGCGGCAGCGCGCGCGTGTGGTGATTTTTGGGTCCAATGGGTCTAGCCCATTTTGCCCATAACCTCTCCCTCTAAAACACTTGGGTACCCCTTGGGGCACACCCCAAGTACCAAACCCATGCCTTATAAACCCTTTCAAAACTTCCCACCAAATCAATGCGGGACAAGCCATTTTACAACCTTGAGGAATTTCCACCAAAACTCCATTTCCATGGAGCACACTTTGGCTTCAATTTTCCATTCATTCGGTAATGGTTTTGAGCAACCAAATATACCACGTGAATCACAACGCGGCATAGAACGCGTTACCACTTTGACCCGTGTAAATCGATGCACGGGGTCCACCTAAAAAATAGACCAAACTTAAGAAAAAATTCTGGTTTTACCCAGAATTTTTCTACCATTTCCAACACTTTTCCTCAACCTCTTTCTGCTCTTTCCAAAATAAAAAAAAAAAAAAACAAACAAACAGCTAATCATATTTTGTCCACACCTTGCCATTTCTCCTTATTGTTTTTGATTTTCTCCTCTTTTAGGCCTCTAATGTCACGACCTCAAACCGCCCCTAGTAGTTTAGTGCCGTGATGGCCAGTAATCCGAGTTTACCGAAGGCCAACTTTCAAAATCACACACAATCAGAGTATAAATATATATGAGGCTCACAAGTGCGGAAGCAATAATTTAAAGATACAAGTGGTCCATAAGAGCAGTGCGTAAGTTACATGGAATGGCATACAATTTTACATAATATTATAGCTTGGATACAAATACAATAAAGTACAAAGTACATTTTTACATCTTGATCAAAAGGCTTCTTCAGCCGACATGAGTAAATTACAAGCATTATAAGCCGAGAAGCATAATTTTTAAGACTGCCGACATGAATACAAGTTAGGCCGTGTAGACGTCCCCCGAACGCCCCGGGAGGAACGAGTCCCCCCCCCCCGTTCCGTTCGATATTGGGCTCACTACAGTTCGGACTCTCAAATTGTCACGGTTCTAAATCTGAACCAAAGAGTCCAAATCCGGCAAATCGTTTTGAGAAAATAGATTTTGAAAGAAGTGCCAAACATGGACTGCTTTGCCAGATACAGAGTCGCCACCTAAATATTTTATTTTGGAGAAATTTAGGAAACCCTGACTCGTTTGCCTAAGGTCACATGTTCGTCATCACCAAAGTTGCCTCGGCTTGGGAACTTGGGTACGATTGGGGAAGGTCACTTCGTGAGCACCCCCGCTCGCCCGATCAAAGATCGGCCTCTACTAACCATGATATCTATTTTTGAAAACATTATGCGTTCTTATTCCGGTTATTAGCCTAGATTACTATGTGATGCGCACAACATACAAGTATAGACTGGATCGTCTGTATTGGAACAAAACATTTCATGTTTATTTTTTTAAGTGGTTTGATGGTGCTACCCGCAAGTAGGTTAAGACGTGGATTTGCCACCCTCGGGTGGGCTTAGAAAAACATGATTTTGCCACTATCTAGTGGGCTTAAAACACACATTTGATGAATTGTTCCAATTCAAATAACCCAACATTCACCCACAAGCATTCAGGCAGTTATATCACATAAGCATATAGCCTCATGGTAAGCATGCTATTCATGGCAGTCACTCACACGCATGCAAGGATGCTAAAGCATAAAACTTACCGAGTACTCCAAGCCAAAACAGAAGCTAATTAGAAATCCATGCATGATCCTAATTATACGAAAATGCCTAATGCAACACATGCAAAAAATGCAACTATAGCAGGCTTGGCTATTCTAAACATGGCATATGAAATGCTACAGCTAACATGTATTCAACTTGGAATTGAAAATGCAATGCAGTTAGTATGATGTGCCGAGCCCGGTGCATGCAAAACAAATGAATGAATGCAAACATGCTATCATAATGTATGCTAATTGAAACATGCCCTAATCTAACCATTATAAGCGGGTAAATAAAAGGGAGAAAGACGTGGGGTTGGAAGACATACATCACACACACGCACACTTATTACAACATTGCCCTCGCGCAGAGGGTCCGAATAAATAATATATAGTCCCAAATAATTACAGTCCAGATATGTACAAAACCCTAATTAATTAACAAATTAAATTAGGAAAGCAATAAATTGGCATGCAAGCCAGGGACTGCATCAACTCTGCTCCGGATGATGGATGATGCATGCTTGAGTTGCCTTGTGGGGAAATCCACTGCGATGCCCCAATTAGCCTGTGTTTGCAATTATTCTCAGGATGCGTGCCAAGCTTCGGAAGGCTGCTGATTCTTGATTTGCTGTAACAGAGAGCAAGAAAGGGGCATGGCAAAGTATTTTCACATATGTATGCATGACTACTCTTCAGGGAGTGTAGTCCTCTGTCCTCGTGCCACCAATCACGCATATCGATGCATGATGGCCGAGGAGTCGAATTGCACAACTCAATTTGAAATGAATGCACATATAAACACAACAAAACCTAAACTCCATCATGGATAATCCGGAGTGTCGGTAACTGGGAATTGAGACACGTTCCGTCACTCGAAGTACGAAACGTCCCTCGTTTCCCGTGCTCGGGCTAACTTCTATCCCAAGCACAATGCAATATGCATGACATGCATGAATGCAACTAATATACAACCTAGCATGCACAATGCTATGAGATAGCATACACAATGCACGAGGTAACATGGCATACACAATGCTCTAACATACAACCTAGCATACGCAATGCTATGAAATGAAATGGCATACACAATGCACAATGGACTTACACCAACATGAGTGGACCTCAGCCACACTCACATCAGTAGCCATTAGATGAAAATGAGACACTCGAGATGCGTGCACACGTGCACGCAAACCGAGGACCGAACCTAAGGCACAAATGCCACTCTAACAAAGCATGGCAATGCATGAAACATGATAGGCAAACATGCAAATTTCAGTACCAAAATATGATGTAAAACAGCCCCGAAACATGGAAACATGGCACCCGATGCATGAAATGAGACCCGAAACTCGAAACTAGGCGCATGGAATGACTTATAGCTATACAAAGCATGCATTATTTGAATATGAAGCATAAAGACAGAATCAAGACAGTCCCAAAACAAGCATATTTATAGTTTTAAGCAAGGCCAAAAAGTGAACACAAATAGGGCTAAGTTAACATGCAAAAATGGCCCCAAAAGAGAGATAATGAAGAAAGTAGCAGATTCTGGCCCTAAATGGCCAAGAGACCTTCAACAAAGTTGAACAGAGGCTCAAAATGAAGCACTTTACAGTTTACAACAAGCCACGAAAACAAACACAAGTATAGCTAAACTATTGTGCAAGAAATGGGCCAAAAGGAAGACAAAGAAGCAAGTGATGGTTTCTAGCCTCAAACAGAGGAGGGCCCTTCAACAAAGTTGAAGAGGGGCCCAAAAAATGGTATTTTAAAGTTAGTGACCAAACCCAAAACAGTGCACAAGTAAGCTTACAATACTATGCAAGAAATAGGCCTAAAAGAAGGTTTAAACACAAAGTGTAAAAAGGGAGCCTCAAACAGAAAAATACCCTTGATCAAACATGAAGAGGGGGTCAAAATAAGGCTATTTACAGTTTGGACTAGAGCCCAAAAATACAAGCACAAGGGGCTAACAAAACATGCAAAAATAAGGCCAAAAGAGGGATAAAGAGGCAAGTGACAAAAGGAAGCCTCAAACAATGAAGAGCCCTTCAACAATGTTGAATAAGGGCTCAAAATAAGCCACTTTACAGTTTATAACCAAGCTCAAAACAGTTTAAAAATAGGCCTAAAATACCATGCAAGAAAGAGGCATACAAGAGAGGTAAAGAAGAAAGTGTAAAAAGGAAGCCTCAAACAGGGAGAGGCCCTCAAACAAACATGAAAAGGAGCTCAAAATAATGCTATTTTCAGTTAGGGTAGGAGCCCAAATATGCAAGCAAGAGGAGCTAATATATTGAGCAAAAATAGGCAAGAAAGAGTGAGAAGGAGACTTACCCTTGTAGCCTATGTCTTCAACAACTCTTGGACCAAGTTTGGGAGCCCTTGACCTCTGGAAATGGCCTTGAAGCTGCTGGAATGGAGTGTGGATTGGTTGGCTTGGAGATGGTGTAGAAATGGTGTAGGACTTGAGGGGTTTTGATGGTTGGAATATAGAGAGAGAGAGAGATTGAATGCAAGAGACTTAAACCAAAACTTTCTAACCCTTCAGATGGGAGCTGGAGGTGCTGTTATATAGGCACAAGAGTGGAGAAAAGGGGGGAGATTCAAATTCAAGTTTCCCCCCAAAAAATTTCCCCCTCCGGATACAGAATCTTGGGGGAAACAGAATACATATTTGTGATGTACCAGGAGAGAGGAGCAAGGCTGGCTGCTTTTCTAGGGTTTAGGTGGCCGGCCGGCCTTCCCCATGGCCGTCCGACCAAGGGTCAAAAGGGTCAATCATGATTAATGGCCGGCCATGCCAAAAAGAGGGCCTCTCACGTGTGCACAACACAACCATGTGGTCAAAAACTGGAGAGAATGAACCAGGAGAGAGAAAAGGCCACTTTTAGGAGGGGCTCAAAAGGGTCACACACAATTACTGGCCGGCCATATGATATTGGTGGCCTCCCAGGTGTGTACAACACAAATATGTGGTTTAGGGCTGGAAAAAGTGGCCTTAGGGTGGTCAACATTGGCTTTCAAGTGAGAAAAACGGGCGACGAAGGGCGATGGAGGAATAAAACTGGTTGTCAGAACAATCACTGGCCTCCCACCCTTCTACGACCTTCTTAGCAGTGAAAATAAGGTCTCCACCAAAAATGAGCCCAAACCGATGCAAAATGAAGGTCCGGGGGCCGAAACGCGTAGCCCGAGGCCCCGAAAACTGACTGTTAGGCACCGGAAATGGTGTTCGACCACGAAGTTGGTTTTTCGGACTGCAGTGCCCTTCAAAAGGGAGTAAATAAGATGCATGCCAAAAACCGGAGCAAACGGAGGTGGTTAAGCGGTCCCGAACCGAGGCATACGGCCAACAGCTCCGAAAAACCAAAAATCGGGCTCCAAACGGGAAAAATGGCCTACGACCACGAAACGTAGCCTACAGCCACTGAGAGATGATCTACGAGACCTCTCTCTCCCTTTGGGAAGAGAAAACAGAGAAAACAGAGCCTGGTTCGCAAACCGAGGCAAAGCACGAAAGAGCCCGGAAGTCCGGAGGCAAGGCTCGCGGCCGAGACTCTAAAACCTCTGAACGAGCACGATATGCAACATCACCCAGCGCTCAATCGGTGACGTCTGAGTCTTAAGGTCGGTCAAAAATGGGGTGTCTACAGGCCGACATAACAAAAACCCAAAACAAGCTGGCGAGTCACACCTAGGCGTCACCGCCTTCCTGCTCATCACCTACATATATATATAGAGAGGGTGAGCTTGGATACTCAGTGAATGGTACAAGTAACAAAGGGTTTGCATGTATGACATCCGAGATCTTTAACCAAACAATACATAATCATAGTTTATGACAAACATGGGATAAATCGAGTTCATTTAACAAATCTACCGAGCTCATCAATCCAAGTCTTTCAAGCTTCACGAGTGACATTAACAAAGGTTGTGCTACAAATGCTTATAGTCCCCTAGCACATACGGACTTTCAAGATTGTGCTACAAATGCTTATAGTCCCCTAGCACTTACGGACTTTCAAGATTGTGCTACAAATGCTTATAGTCCCCTAGCATTTACGGACTTTCAAGATTGTCAAGATCAAAGCTAATACTTGATACACAAATAGGGATAGTCATTCATGCTTAGCAAATACTTTTCAAAACAAAGCAAAACTTTATCAAAACTTTATAATGTAGCTTTATCAAAAATACCACTCACCTAGTTCTTCAACGTCGGGGTCAAGCGAGAGTCCAAGTCTTACAAGCACATGGCAAGGTCTATTGAATGCATTTTCAAACAAGCTTTACATGGATGCAAATGTTCTCGGCATCTTTCAAAACCAAGCTAAGTCAAAGCAAGACACTGTTTCTCATCTCGGGAAAACATGCTGGGCGACTACCAGGTCTAGGCCGAGGTCCCACACCTCCTCACCGAGATGTTGTCTCGATGGCCATATTCAAGGAAATAAAGTCGGAAAAATCTGGGTTTCCCTCTCTTGAAGAACATGACGAACATGAAGAACATGAACATGAGGAAGATGAATGCTAAGATCATAATTTGCTATTACAAAGTCTGAGATTTCATGCTGTGAATTCAAAAACGTGGACCTGCGTACCCATACTCGAAGATTTTACGAGAACAAACACAAAAGCATGAATCCTAATGCAAACTTTCGGATCAAACAAGGCTTTTATTCAAGAACACATGAACACCACTTTCTCTTTCTAAAACCAAACTTTCGATCAATGCATGACTTGCAAATCAAGTTCGATCATGCAATGCAGCTAGATGATTAACAAGAACTACAAGAGTAGGTCAAGAATCTAACCTTAATACACGAATCTAACGGTTAGATCTCTAAGAATCAAGCTCGAAGATCTACTCTTTCACTCTAAAAATCCTTCTAGAGCTTCTCTCTCTCAAGGCAAAGATATGATACAAAATGATAGGTTCTACTTACTGCCGGCTGATTTAACACTCAGCTCGGACATGTGGCAACGGCTGGTTGGTTCTTCCCGAAAAGGTGGCTGATAGGCCAGACAGAGTATGGCGAAAGGGTGTTTAACAAGTAAAGTGGCATGGCATTCTGACAAGGTACTGGCATCGGGTGAAAACATCGGCTCCGGTAGGTGAGGTATCAATGCTCCCGGCTAGGACGGACGAAACTTGGCCTAGCTGTGCCACACCTCGGTCTAGGTCGCACCAATCCGGAACAAGATCACTTGGGTTCAAGGATAACATCTCGACCCAGATGGTACACCTCTCGGCCTTGATGATACACCTCGGCCTAGAAGATGACATCTCGGCCAATATGCCAGGACGAAGGTAGAGGTCAACCAAAGTGGTTTTAAGGTGGTTCTGGCTTTAAGGTGACCTCGGCTAGACTCACCAGAAAAGAACAAGGCTCAACAAGTAAATTTCACATAAGTACAAACCAAGACAAAATCTCATTCTAGTTAGGACAAGTCAAGAAAATTCACTACTGTAACTTAGCAAAACAAGATTATACAAATGCTCATGCGCGAGGCTAAGGTGAGTAATGAGGGTCACTACAGTCTACCCTCCTTAGAGAAGTTTGGTCTCCAAACTTTAGTTATCTGGCTCTACAAATAACTCCGGATAACGGATTTTTATTTCCTCTTCCTTTTCCCATGTAGCCTCCTTGCCATAATGCCCCTCTCATTCAATCTTTACCATTGGTATCGTTTTGTTTCTCAACTGCCGCTCCTGCCTGTCAATAATTCTCATCGGCTTTTCCTCGTAGCCTAAATCCTCATTAACCACAATCTCAGAATGATCAATCACATGCAGTGGATCTCGAATATATTTCCTCAACATCGAAACATGAAACACGTTGTGGACTTGGCTTAATTCTGGTGGCAGGGCAAGCCTGTAGGCAACAGGGTTGACCTTCTCAAGAATTTCAAATGGCCCAATATATCGATGTGCTAATTTACCTTTCTTCCCAAATCTCGAAACCCCTGTCGTCGGCGAGATCTTCAAAAATACATGATCCCCAGTCTCAAATTCTAGTTCCCTCCTTCTCTGGTCGGCATAACTCTTCTGCCGGCTCTGTGCGGTTTTAATCCTTTGTTGAATGAGCTTAATCTTCTCGGTTGTAACTTGAACCAGTTCGGGACCAATCAAGGCTTTATCTTCCACTTTAGTCCAACATATTGGCGACCTACACTTCCTTCCATACAAAGCTTCGTACGGTGCCATGCCTATGCTGGCTTGATAGCTGTTGTTGTAAGCGAATTCTACTAACGGTAGATGTACTTCCCAATTTCCCTTGAAATCTAACACACATAGTCTGAGCATATCTTCAAGTGTCTGAATCATTCTTTCTGTTTGTCCATCGGTCTGGGGATGAAATGCTGTGCTAAACTTCAACTCGGTTCCCAAAGCCCTTTGTAAACTCTGCCAAAATCTAGAAACAAACTTCGAATCTCGGTCTGACACTATGGACATCGGCACTCCATGAAGCTTCACAATCTCATTCATATACAGTCCAGCAAGTCGGTCGGCATTGAATGTAGTCTTGACGGGCAAAAAGTGTGCTGACTTAGTAAATCTGTCGACTATAACCCAAATTGAGTTCATACCTTTTTTCGTCCTTGGCAAACCAATCACAAAATCCATGGAGATATGTTCCCATTTCCACTCAGGAATTGACAAGGGTTGAAGAAGTCCTGTTGGCCTCTGGTGTTCTGCTTTCACTTGCTGACAACATAGACACTGGGATACAAACTCGGCTATTTCTCTTTTCATATTTGACCACCAGAAGGTTTGCTTCACATCTTGGTATATCTTGGTGCTTCCCGGATGAACGGCAAATTTGGAGCTATGGGCTTCCTGCAAAATCTTCCTTTTCAACTCTGGGACGTCGGCCACGCACAATCTCCCTTCAAACTTAAGCACTCGATTTTCAATGGTGTACCCTGACCTTGGCTTGGTGACGAATTCATCAATTACCTTCTTGAGGAACTTATCCTCCATTTGCCTGGTCTTCACTTCCTCAATTATGGTCGGTTCTACTGAAATCATTGCCAGGCACGCCAAATTTCCGACTAAGTTCCTTCTCAACGCATCGGCCACGGAGTTTGCCTTACTCAGATGGTACTGAATCTGCATGTCGTAGTCCTTTAATAGTTCGAGCCATCTTCTCTGTCTCATATTCAATTCCTTTTGAGTGAACAAGTACTTCAGACTTTTGTGGTCTGTGAAAACTTGGCAAGAAGTTCCATACAAGTAATGACGCCATATCTTTAAAGCAAAGACCACGGCTGCCAGTTCCAAATCATGGGTAGGATAATTCTTTTCATTAGGTTTTAACTGACGAGATGCGTATGCTATAACCTTACCCCTTTGCATTAACACACAGCCCAATCCCTTATGTGACGCATCACTATAAATTTGAAATTCTCCCTTGTCGGACGGTAAAACAAGTATCGGAGCTGTAACCAGCCTCGTCTTTAACTCTTGGAAAGCGGACTCCCTATCCTCGGTCCATTCATACGCCACTCCTTTCTGAGTTAGTTGTGTCAGCGGTACTGCAATCCTTGAAAAATTCTTCACAAATTTCCTGTAATAGCCAGCCAAACCCAGGAAGCTACGAATCTCAGATACATTAGTCGGTGTCGGCCAATTCACAACGACTTTAATCTTACTTGGATCGACTGAAATACCTTCTTCGTTAATCACACGCCCTAGGAACGGGATACTGGAGAGCCAAAATTCACACTTGCTAAGCTTGGCATATAATTTCTTGTCTCTTAGGACTTGTAAGGCTAGCCCCAAGTGCTTCTCATGCTCAACTTCGTTCTTGGAATAGATCAATATGTCGTCGACGAAAACAACCACGAACTCGTCTAGGTACGGCTTGAAGACCCTATTCATTAAATCCATGAATGCTGCAGGAGCATTGGTGACTCCGAAAGGCATTACCAAAAATTTGTAGTGGCCATACCTTGTCCGGAAGGCAGTCTTCTCGACATCCTCGGCCTTAACTTTCAGCTGATGGTAGCCCGACCTGAGGTCAATCTTAGAAAAGACTCGTGCCCCTTGTAGTTGGTCAAGCAAATCATCGATCCTCGGTAACGGATACTTGTTTTTAATGGTTACCTAGTTCAGTTCTCGGTAGTCGATACAAAGACGAAGTGTGCCATCCTTTTTCTTAACAAACAAAACGGGTGCTCCCCATGGTGATGTACTCAGCCTAATAAATCCCTTACCCAACAATTCTTGTAATTGCAGTTTCAGTTCCTTAAGTTCAGCTGGGGCCATTCTGTAGGGTGTTTTGGAGATAGGTTGGGTTCTCGGCGTAATATCAACCGTAAATTCTATTTCTCTATCGACAAGGCAGCCAGGCAAGTCATTTGGAAAGACGTCAGGGAATTCCTTGACAACTGGTATGTTGGCTAACTCGACACTCCCATTCGAATCACTTAGTATAGTGCACAAATAACCCTGACACCCTTTTTGGATCAACTTATAGGTTTTCATGGATGAGATTAAGTAAGATGGGGGTACTACTCCTTTACCTTGGAAAATAACCTCGGCTTGGTTTGAGGGTTTCAATATGACACTCTTTGAATCACAGTTAATGGATGCATGATTCGCTACTAACCAATCCATTCCCAATATGACATCGAAGTGAGTCATGGTTAACGGCATTAAATCGACCAACAATTCTACACCCTCAATCGCAACAACACACGCCCTAAAAATGGATGCAACAATCATAGTTCTCCTAGATGGAGTAGACACATATAACACATAGTCAAGGGGTTCTTATTCCCTATTTAACTTCTCGGCAAACTTAGCAGATACAAATGAATGCGTAGATCCCGAATCAATTAATATATATGCATCTTGGGAGCAGATTGGGAGTATACCTGACACTACTGTCTTAGCATTCTGAGTGTCTCCTGGCACCAATGCAAAAACTCTGCCCTGTCTCGTTTGTGCCCTCCCGATGTTATTCCTCTGTGCATAGCCCGAGGTATTCCCATTCTTCTTTCCATTATCAGTCTTTGCCTTCGGGCAGTCTTTCACACGATGACCCATTTCACCACATTCAAAACAAGCTCTCGACGCCCAACGGCAAACTCCAGAATGCGACTTCCCACAACTTGCACACATCGGCCTAGTGTTACCTTCTTGGTTTGAGTTGCTGGAGCTGCCCACATTCGCTTTCTTCTTGGCGTTAAACGGAGCTCGGCGATTGTCATAGTTCTGCCTCTTCTTCTGATTTTCTTCCGAGTTCTGATATCGGTTCAAGTTAGCCTCTGCCAGGATGGCCTTGTCCAATACTCCGGCGTAGGTCGGCATATTGAGCATGTTAACTCGATCCTGAATTGGTCCACGCAATCCACTTTCGAACTTTTTAGCTTTTCCGTATTCATCATCGACCATGTGAGGCGCATATCTCGCCAACTCGGTAAAAGCGCAGTCGTATTCTGCTACAGTCTTGTTACCCTGTGTCAGAGTCTGAAATTCCGTGGTCTTGCGATCTCGGACACTAAGGGGAAAATGCTTGTTGTAGAACAGCTCCAAAAATCTGGCCCAAGTCAGACCTGGGTTGCTTTCTCGGGTCATCATCCACCATCTTCGTGCATCGTCGTCTAAGAACGTTGCTAATGACACCTTCTGGGCGTCGGTGCTGGGAAAAATCTCGAACAGCTTCTCCATTTCCAAGACCCACGCTTCGGCCTTCATCGATTCAATACCCCTAGAGAACCTCGGCGGCTTCATCTTTTTAAACTCTCTGATCAAGGCTATGGTGCCGTCTCCATATAAAGCTTGTTGTGGTGGCACTTACGGCAATGGAGGAGGCGGAGGTGGAACTGCATGCCGGCCATTTGTCTGCTCAGCCTGGGTAGAAGTAGTACTAGCGTCCTGTGGCTGAGGTTGCCTTAACTCACGGACCAAACCTTCGACCAGTCTCTCCAATCTATCCAATATGTCCTCGGGATGATCTCGGCCAACGGGTGGTCTACCTCTTCTCATGATGCTAGGAGTGTGCAAAATGTGACTTTAAAACAAGATGATCAAACAATATGCATGCAATAGCAAATAGTCACGCCGAAATGATGCACACATTGTCAAGTAGCAAGCATAATGATGCAATCCTAACATCAATCCTACGGAAAGTCCTATGCTCTTTAGGACTCAAAGTGTGTGAATAACGTACTATAAGAAACTTGTACTCTGATACCAATCTGCCACGACCCCAAACCGCCCCTAGTAGTTTAGTGCCGTGATGGCCAGTAATCCGAGATTACCGAAGGCCAACTTTCAAAATCACACACAATCAGAGTATAAATATATATGGGGCTCACAAGTGCGGAAGCAATAGTTTAAAGATACAAGTGGTCCATAAGAGCAGTGCGTAAGTTACATGGAATGGCATACAACTTTACATAATATTACAGCTTGGATACAAATACAATAAAGTACAAAGTACATTTTTACATCTTGATCAAAAGGCTTCTTCAGCCGACATGAGTAAATTACAAGCATTATAAGCCGAAAAGCATAATTTTTAAGACTGTCGACATGAATACAAGTTAGGCCGACATAACAAAAACCCAAAACAAGCTGACGAGTCACACCTAGGCGTCACCACCTTCCTGCTCATCACCTACATATATATAGAGAGAGGGTGAGCTTGGATACTCAGTGAATGGTACAAGTAACAAAGGGTTTGTATGTATGACATCCGAGATCTTTAACCAAACAATACATAATCATAGCTTATGACAAACGTGGGATAAATCGAGTTCATTTAAAAAATCTATCGAGCTTATCAATCCAAGTCTTTCAAGCTTCATGGGTGACATTAACAAAGGTTGTGCTACAAATGCTTATAGTCCCCTAGCACGTACGGACTTTCAAGATTGTGCTACAAATGCTTATAGTCCCCTAGCACGTACGGACTTTCAAGATTGTGCTACAAATGCTTATAGTCCCCTAGCACTTACGGACTTTCAAGATTGTCAAGATCAAAGCTAATGCTTGATACACAAATAGGGATAGTCATTCATGCTTAGCAAATACTTTTCAAAATAAAGCAAAACTTTATCAAAACTTTATAACGTAGCTTTATCAAAAATACCACTCACTTAGTTCTTCAACGTCGGGGTCAAGCGAGAGTCCAAGTCCTACAAACACATGGCAAGGTCTATTGAATGCACTTTCAAACAAGCTTTACATGGATGCAAATGTTCTCGGCATCTTTCAAAACCAAGCTAAGTCAAAGTAAGACACTGTTTCTCATCTCGGGAAGACATACTGGGCGACTACCAGGTCTAGGCCGAGGTCCCACACCTCCTCACCGAGGTGTTGCCTCGATGGCCATATTCAAGGAAATGAAGTCGGAAAAATCTGGGTTTCCCTCTCTTGAAGAACATGACGAACATGAAGAATATGAACATGAGGAAGATGAATGTTAAGATCATAATTTGCCATTACAAAGTCTGAGATTTCATGCTGTGAATTCAAAAACGTGGACCTGGGTCCCATACTCGAAGATTTTACGAGAACAAACACAAAAGCATGAATCCTAATGCAAACTTTCGGATGAAACAAGGCTTTTATTCAAGAACACATGAACACCACTTTCTCTTTCTAAAACCAAACTTTCGATCAATGCATGGCTTGCAAATCAGGTTCGATCATGCAATGCAGCTAGATGATTAACAAGAACTACAAGAGTAGGTCAAGAATCTAACCTTAATATACGAATCTAACAGTTAGATCTCTAAGAATCAAGCTCGAAGATCTACTCCTTCACTCTAAAACTCCTTCTAGAGCTTCTCTCTCTCAAGGCAAAGATATGATACAAAATGATAGGTTCTACTTACTGCCGGCTGATTTAACACTCAGCTCGGACACGTGGCAACGGCTGGTTGGTTCTCCCCGAAAAGGTGGCTGACAGGCCAGACAGAGTATGGCGAAAGGGTGTTTAACAAGTAAAGTGGCATGGCATTCTGACAAGGTACTGACATCGGGTGAAAACATCGGCTCCGGTAGGTGAGGTATCAATGCTCCCAGCTAGGACGGACGACGCTTGGCCTAGCTGTGCCACACCTTGGCCTAGATGTGCCACACCTCGGTCTAGGTCGCACCAATCCGGAACAAGATCACTTGGGTTCAAGGATAACATCTCGACCCAGATGGTACACCTCTCGGCCTTGATGATACACCTCGGCCTAGAAGATGACATCTCGGCCAATATGCCAGGACGAAGGTAGAGGTCAACCAAAGTGGTTTCAAGGTGGTTCTAGCTTTAAGGTGACCTCGGCTAGACTCACCAGAAAAGAACAAGGCTCAACAAGTAAATTTCACATGAGTAAAAACCAAGACAAAATCTCATTCTAGTTAGGACAAGTCAAGAAAATTCACTACTGCAACTTAGCAAAACAAGATTATACAAATGCTCATGCCCGAGGCTAAGGTGAGTAATGAGGGTCACTGCATCTAATTTGCCAAAGAAGCGTACTTGGTCTACTCACATTGTTGGAGAAATACCTCCACTTCCTTCCAAGAAAGTCAACAAAGAAAAGATTGATCCTACTTCTCTAACTTCCATTGCCTTCACCAATCTAACTTTAAGCAAGGTAATTCTGGTGAGTAAGTCCAAAATCTCCTCACTACTTTCCTCCACTTGCCTTATTCTAGAATCGCTTTCTAAATAATTGTTTCCCTTTCTCTAGGAGAAATCAATGATGTCTATTGATGAGTCTGAAAGCGATCCTTCTGAGGCTACCAAAGAGCCTTTCCTCAGAATGTTGTCGCCAAACTTAGCATAAGGGTCAACTTGGACTCATTTTTACAATCACTGACCAGAATAAGTGCTTCAAGTGTTTCAAAGACTTCTAGCAGTGTAACCATGTCTTCAATCCAAGCCCCCTCTAGCCAAGACCCAGAAAGTATTGCAAAGGCTAAGTCCCAACTAAGGAAACTTCTTCCTCTAAATGTCTTTGATGTGCTTCACCCTAGTCGCCTCCTTGAGTTGATTGAAGCTCTAGGAATTCTGGCCCAGGCCCTATCACTTGATGAAGCGCATATACAAATTTTGGAACGACTTCAGACTAATTTGTCTTCTATTAGCCTTGTCCATGACAATGTTACCAAGGGAATGAACTCCAGTGCTGAGAAGGCTAAAAGGGCTCGGTCTTTGGAGCGACAACTTGACAACGTGTTTAGCACTTAATAGACCCTCAAGACAAACGAGAATAATTATATCCAGAAAGAATTTGGAGGACACATTTTAGCATCCCCGCTCCAGTGTCCATTCCTACGCTCGAGCGGACCTCGTGATTTCAGCAGCTATAAAATCGTAGGTTGCTCCAAATTTAGGGTACGTTTTTTAGATCTTCTTTAAGGGATTTAGGGTTTTCTTTGGGGTTGTTTTAATAGTTTTCCTTGATGTTTTATTGAGTATTGAACTCATGTTTTGATAAGCACACATCAAAGAGTTTGATTGTTCTTCTTTAAGAGTGTTCTTCTTCGGTGTAACCCGAAGATTCAAGTGTAGAGTTATCGAAGGAGTTTGATGATGTGTACAGTCATTGATTCGACAATGGATGTTGTGGATTCAACATTAATTTGATCAATTCCGAGACGAAGGTTGCGATGAAAGATTTACAGAGGTTGGAAGACAAATTGACAGTGTTTTGATAATTTGTTTGGTATATTTAATCTTTCTTTCTTCAATAGTGAATTGATTTGTACATTTCGCCCGTGGTTTTTTAATCACAATTAAAGGTGTTCCAATAGTGATTTTTCCACGTAAAAATCCTTTATGTCTATTTATTGTTTCTGAAACAACAATCTAAATCACTTTGGTACGTGCTTGATAATTTAGATTGTGAGTTTTAATTGGTTTGGAATTGGCATAATTAAATCTTAATCTAGTCACGAATCACTTAGGTTTTTCAAAATCTTTACAAAATAATAGGCCCTCCATTTTAGTTTTCCAAGTTACCCAATTGTTTCCATTGAAGTTACATTATCCTCAATTGATTTACACAAGTAAATAAACCAAAATAAACCGTAAGCTCTGATACTAGTTGTTAGGGAAAATAGATGATTTTTCACAAATAAATCAATCAATGGGAATAAAAACTAATGCAGAAAAATTAAATCAACAACGACACAAGAATTTTTACGTGGTTCCCTCAATGTGAGGTAGGTTCACGGATCGAAATCCGATTCCACTATCAATCAAAAAAATTTCAAATGATTACAAACAAGACACGAATAGTCTCACAAACCCTTAGGTGAATTCCAAATAATCAAGAAGAAAAACTTCACCAAATAGATTAACAAAAGTCTTCGAAATAGATTGTAAAAGATCCAAAATAATAAACCCAAATCAGCTTTACCAAAGCAGTCGAAGATGCACACATACAGAGAAAAACAGTAATCGAAAAGCAATCAATTAACAAAAGTCTTCAAAAAACCAAAAACCGAAGCAAAGAGAACTTCCAATTGCACTAGCCGAAAAGTAGTACTCTTCACTCACCCAAATTTGATTCCGCCGAATAATGTATCAATTTTCCACAGCTGCTACATATCTTCAGGAGAAACAATATATATATATATATATATATATATATATATATATATATATATTATTAATTTTTGAATTTTTTATCAAAACCCTAACTGTTACTAAATTGAATATTAAATACCCATTAAGTTTTCAAAAATTAAATATAATATATTAAAAATATGCTATAACTAACACCAATCCATCCACTTAACCAGCGACAGTGAGAAGAAGTGTAGCCAACACAAAGGGAGAATTAGATCTTCCCAAATCTGTCTTGGAAGTTGACAATCTCTAAGCGCATGAAGCGTGGTTTCACTTTGGTGGCCACACAAAGGGCAGCCAGAGGCATTACTTAAGTTCCTTTGAAGTTTCATTGCATTAGTAAGGATGAAACTTAAAAGTTGATTCTCATAACAAAATAAATTTTTAATTTTTAATTTTTAATTTTATTAATTTAACTCTTAATATTTTAATTTGTTTTCAATCTAAATCATCTGTCTATTTTAGTTAAATAAAATCAACAGAAAAAAAAGATAGATTTTATTCATTAAACTCAATAAAAATATATATTTTTTAGAAATTTCATATATATCTACACTGAGTTTAGTGATTAAAATACTATATTTTCATCGATTTACTTAACAAAAATAAATACATGATCTAAATAACTCAAAACATTCAAGTTTAAATTGACAAAATTAAACACTCATAATTTATGTTGTTACAAAGGTCAAACCTTTTTGTTGTTGTAATTTTCCCTTTTTATTAATATTTAAAAAAAAATAGTTTTGTAAAGTTGTGTCAAAATATTTAAGTATAGTTTTTGCTTATAGTTTAGGAGATAAAATGATTTAAAGAAGTTAGATATTAGAAGGTTAGAAAAAGAGAGACAAATTGTCCAATGGGTTGTATGATAATTAATGGTATTTTTCATCAAATACTATTAAAGAATGTTACTAATTATTAATTTTTAGCAACAGTTTGAAAATTTTGTCACAAAAAATGTCATTAATTACAAGTTTTAGCGGTAGTTTTAAAAAATCGTCATAAAAAAATTCATTAATTTTTAACTTTCAGTGGCAGTTTGCAAAATTCGTCACAGAAAAGTATCACTAAGTTTAAGTTTTAGAGACAATTTATAAAAATCGTGAGAAAAAAGTCACTAATTGTCAATTTTTAACGACATATGCAAAGGATTGTCACAAAAAATTATTTTTAGCGATAATTTTACTAAGACATATTTTCAATAGATTGCTTGATGGGAATTAAATTCAACTATTAAGACCTATTGGTAGTTTGCTCTTAGAAAAATGATGCTTTTGATTTTTTATGTCTAGAATGACCCAATAGTTATTCAAGTGGTCATGGAAAGAGAACTTAAGTGTCAAGTTAGGTGATGTTTCATGTCCGAGTATATGGAGAGACATTGACATATATTATAAACTAATATACTCATGATTTCAGATTTTAATACACCAAATGGAGTCATTATTCCAATAATTCATATCAGCAGCTGAAAATTGATTAATGTGTTGAGAACGAATTGGATTGTGTCAAGTCCATGACCAATCATTACTTAATAGGTCAACTAATCTGAAATCCACATACCCTATCAATTTGAGTATGGATCAATTCTCATTTCAATAATATTTCAATAATATTAGGTGGCCTGAATTTTCTTGGCTCGCATGTCTCAAAACGATATCATTTTTGATGTAAAACGACGTCGTTTTAACACATTCAAGCCATTTGAGCCACACAAATTCAGACCACCAAACATTTTTCTTTCTCATTTTAAGTCAATGTAAAGCATTTTTATATTAATCACAACATAAATATGTCTCGTATTTTTCTTTCTTTCTTCCTTTTTATTTTTGTCAAAAAAAACATAAATTAAAACTGAAATTGAGCGTACCTCAAACAGTAGATCAACACACTCTCGATAAATATGCTTAATGGTAATCACTTTTAGCCTCCGTTTGGGAAGTGGGTTGGCTTTTTGATTTTTTAGTTTTTTTGACTATTTTAACCTGGGCTAAAAAGCTTGGTTTGGGAATGGCTTTTTGACTTTTTGACTTTTTCTGTGAGAGAAGAGTGTAATGATTATGAGTTAAATGTGATGTTTTGTTTTTTGTGGCTAAAATAGCCTATTTTGTCTCTTGTGGCTAAAATAGCCAAAAAAACCTAAAAAAGCTCTTCCCAAACGGACCCTAATTGATTCATAAGGCATTTATAGTCATCCAAATAAAATAAATAAATAAATATTTACTGAATTGATTGGCTACTATTGGGTATCCCATGATGAGATGTTGCACCAAAACCAATATCGGATTCAACTTCAAATTCTTGTGATTTCAGAGTGAAGAGCCAGTTTTAAACAATCACCCAAGCCTTCAAAAAAATTTGGCACCAAATTTTAGAAGTTCAAATGGAGATGCTTTAAAGAAGCAATTTTTTAAAATTGAATTTCCACATTTACCTCTAACTTTAACATCTAGAACCGAGCTAAGTTAGAAGACCAAATTAAAATATTTTTTTATATATTAAAGACTAAATTGACATAATTTACATATTAGAAATCAAAATGATACAAGTCTTGTACTATGAGAACTAAGACCATGTTTGTTTAGACTGAATAAAAAAGAATTGTAATCCATTCAATTCTAAATTATTTAATTGAAGCCCTCCAATCTCTCCAAACAAACATTCCATAAAAGGATAACAAAGGACCAAAAATGGCAGTGGCAGGCAACTGAAAATGGTGACTATGAATAGCAACACTCTGGAGTGCCCTTTTTTTTTCTTTTTTTTTTTTTCTTTTTTAAGAACATGAAAAACTCAATTGTTTTTACTTTTTCATGTTACACCATTAATAATTCCAAATATTTTACCATTCCAACCATCCCATCTTTGTGTTTACACGTATTCTTTGAAACCCTACTTCACACCCACTTCAACCACCACCTTCGACCGCCACAACCATTTGTCCCACAACTCCCATCCTTGCAACCCAACCCCCACCACAATGACCCAATCCCTCCAACTCCCCACCATCGTGAGTGAGAGAGAGAGAGAGAGGGAGAGAGAGAGAGAAATCGACCCAGGATAGAAGAATGAAGAAAAGTAGGTGGGTGGCAAAAGAGGCAGCAAATCAAGAAGGGTGACAGGGGAAGGGGTCGTGGCATGGGGGCAATGGGAAAGCATGGCAGGGGAAGGTGTTGCATGTATAGGGTAGGGAAGGGAAGGTAAGGGAAGGGGGAGAGGTGGCAGAGAGGAACAAAGGTGGTCAATAGTTGACAGTGGTGGTGGCCAGTCAGTGGCTAGTTTTGTTTCAAACATTAAGATTTTTGTCCTAAGATATGATTTTTGCCAAGGGTTAAAACCATAATAAAAATAAAAAATAGCTGTGGTAAAGAGAGACAAACCAACAAAAACACCATCAATAACAGGTCCATGTAACTAGATTTTCCCTAATGCACAGTATTCATGCACAAACCAATCTCCAAATATAAATACCCAAGAGAGTTTCCCAACCATCAGCGAATCAAAAAAATAAAAATAGCATGCATTCAAATTTCTTAAAAATAAAAACATAACATCACAAGGTGTATGTCACATCAAACTAACTTTTAAACTTCAAAATTGTAATTGATAAAAACTCTGACCAAGTAACTTGCCACTACAAATCTTAATCCCATGTTGAACATCAAAGAAAAAGGTTCACACAATGCTAACTATTTTTCAAGAATCAGCAATTGTAACCTCAACCTCAACACCAGGTTCAATAGTGATAGAGGTGATCTGCTTAACCACATCTGGGGAGCTGAAGAGATCAATAACTCGCTTGTGGACACGGAGCTCAAATCTGTCCCATGTGTTGGTTCCTGTCAAAGCAAAAATATTAAGGGTCGATGAGTCTCTTCCTGTCAATGCTCAGCTGTAAATTTAATGTAGGTCTGAGTATGTTCAGCCACAGTAAAAACTCTATTAAGAATGGTGAAATAAAATAAGTTTAACTAGACACTATTGGATTTCATGTTTGACCATCCAAGAGATAACTTTGGAGAACATTCAAGTCTGAAGACAATAAGATACAATTAAAGTTTTTTAACCTAACTCATGTCATTTAAAAACAAAATTTTTAAAACCCAAGCAAATTTGAACATATTTCTCAAATTCTGAAATTCGCACACATAATAATCCCTACTGGAAAGCAGCCAGCAGATAGAAAGCACCACTGAAAAATATGCCACGTACAACGAAGAAACTTCATAGAACCTTGTAAAAAGTTCTATGATTCCATTTGAAAGATTCAAATTAATTAACCAACATTAAAAACCAATTTTTACTTGGACTAGGGAAGCATTTGGGCATTGTCAGGTCAGTAAGGCACTCAAATTGTGCCACATGAATAACACAATAGTCATAAAGGTGATGTGCTGTCAACATAATCTACAAGCACAACTTAGGAGTTGCAATTTGGGTGCAGTTGAGTAATTTTAAAACCAGATTAGACTAAACAGGTAATACATTGCACAAGTCCATCCAGGTCACACTACAAATGGTTTGCACCACATAAAAGTTTATTATGTAGCTATATATTGAGCAAGCACCAATGAACAAAAAAAATTACAACAAATTACTAAACAAAATAACCAGCCAGGACATAAATACATGGAAAACCTCAGTTAACAGTTAAACATAGAAACAAATTTACAAGCCAGTGGAAAATATTATAACTGCAGTTTTATGCTCTTTTAATCAAAACTACCTACCAACCACTATAATAACCTCAAGCAATAGATCAAGATATTTCTAAACTCAGTACCTTCGCCACAAGGGGACTTCCTGGTAGTGATGTGAAGAACCTTGGTGGGCATCCTGACAGGTCCCTTCACCCTCAGCCTCTTATCCTTGGCACCGCGAACCAAATCCGCACACACTATCAATCAAAAACAAACAAAAAAAAAACAAGATATCAACACCTCATGAAAAAATTTCACAAACTTCATTATCAAAGCTACCATACAAAAATTTCATCAAAATTCTAAAATTCAGAATAATTTCAGCATCTAGGAACACATAAATGAGATTAAATTCTAAACGGACACCGTAAAACACCAATTTTATAGTTGGCCAATAAAAAATCACCACATAAGCAAAAATAAGTAAACTCGCCAACATTGTTGCTCTGTGGTTTTTCCCTTTCCACCGCCTCTTACCTAAACCAACCCCCAACTCCAACCTCACACCATTTTCAACCCTCCAAAACATTTGGCTGATCAGATGAAGAATTCATGGTTTCATCTATAGAATCTCTTCCAATTGAACCCATCATCATTGTCACAGTTTGGCAAAAACTATGTAAGACTGTGTTTGAATTTTTGACGAGTTTTGGTGGTGGTGATTTTTTCTTTTGTTGTGTTAGTGGCTTTTATCAAATAGGGAATCCCTTTCCAACAAAATCAAATGGGAATTTGTGTTGGGATTTTGGTGAATGGTTTGGTGTCTCGGGACAGTGTTTATTTTATTTTCTTTTTCATTTCAGTTGTGGTGTTTAATTCAATAGCAATCGAGTTTGCGCATGAATGACAACCCAGTTGGAAGAAAGGGAAAACTCTATTGTGTAGCCCAATATTTTTGAATTTTGCTTATGTGACACATTTAGATTGGTTGTCTATAAAACTCATTGTACAGGACAGCCATTCATTCTCCATTTAAATACACATAATTGAGGCGAATGTAAGCATATACAAGTGATGATGCTACTTGTTGAAACTCATGGCAAGAGGTGATACTTTCTATTGGAAGTGTCATGAAACAAGATTTTTCTGACTAATTATTTGATGTAAAAAATTGTTCTCTTTGTCCAAAGTTTTTGCAGACAAAGGATCTTGTCCCTAAAGGTTTTGTATTAAAAAACCTCATCCATTTGGAATTACAAACAAACTATAATGAAACTGATCTGATGGGTCTTGCTGCATTTTTTAAACGATGTCCAAACCTTCAAACATTGATCGTGGATCATGATGCAACAAGTCAAGAAGTGAAGATGTGAGTATCTAGACACCCATTCTAGCCTCTTCCAAATTGTTGCTTCTTAAATTTTAGCCGGTAAATTATCACTTAAAAACTTCAAGTAACAGCCTTCCAATTGTATTTTTTAATGCTGTTGAAGAATCAAGGACCAGTCCTAGAGGAGGTTCTTGTGGAACTGATAATGTGAGACCTCATCGACAAATTGCCCGAGTATGTCTCTCTCAGTAGTTCTGAGAAACTGAGAGTTTACCCTTTATTTTGATGAATTATAATAATGAGACATTGGAGACCGAGTTTATCCTTAATTTTGATGAATTATAATGTTTGTATGGATAATTAAGCTTCTATTTTGTTACTTCCTAATGCTTACAGTTGTTTTGCTACTTTTGTTGCTACTTGTTGCCGTGCATATTTTTTGAAATCATATATATGGTGACTTCTTAGTATTTAATGTTTGGGCACAGTTTATTTTACTCGTGGAATTACCCCTTTATTTTTATTTTTATTTTTTTCAAATAACCAAATATTCCTTACATAGTTTTGGCCATTTTGCATTTTATCTCCCTACACTTAAATGGTTCCATTTATGTTGACGAAATTCGTGCCACACATGCCAAAATCAAAAGTTGATATTGAAAAAAGTTCAGTCGTAATAAGAGGATGGATATGTCTTCATCTTCATCTTCTTTGTCAAAACCTTGAAAAGCCCCCATCTAATCATGACAATCCTAAAGCATCATATGTATCAAAACAAACAAATAAACAAACACAAAGGGTTATGCTAGTATGCTACAATATATATGTTATATACCTTATGGTCCACATTACTGTTTATTATGCACTTTTGGTGTGTTTGATTATGGGCATTAGTGCAGTGAGATTAGTACATTGTTAAATTAAAGTTGATTGTTTTGTTATATGTATCAAAACAAAGTACTGTTGGTTATAATTTATTACGATGGTTTTGATTATACTTCTGAGCAAAGCAATCTTTGGTTATGTTTTAAAATCATGTTAATTATGATTTATTTTCTTTGAGATGTGTAAAGTAGAATATCCTCGTGACAAAACCCAGCATAGCACCCAATCCCTCATCTTGCTTCCCCCCCCCCCCCCCCCCGTCCCTCAATCCTCAGCTAGTCCAGATTTATTAACTTTCCTAAAGTTGAGTGTTCATCCATATTCATAGAATTCCAAGATGAGCATTCTAAACTGTCATCTGACTTTTTTTGACACTGCACTTTGAATCATCAAAACCCATTTCAGGAGAAGCAGAGTTAAAAACAAGACCAGAGTGCTGTTTATTATAACTAGCAAAGTGAAACATGGCATGAAAAGCCCTATATCCAAGAGGATGAGAGTTGATCTAAACCTTTCTTACATGTCTGCTATATATATATAGATACATGAAGTTCAGGAAACAAGGGAATCAATGTACCTTTCCAAAAGATAAAAATATCTAAATCCCCCTCCATGTTAATGCTTTCCCATTTCTAAAATAGCATTTGCATGTTTTTAACAAGTAATTCCAGTTTTTATTTCATTGATAGCAAAGCAAGGATCCCAAGAAATGGCAAGAGTTCTTAGATAAACTAATAATTCATCTGAGATATATTGAAAGGAAGTTCCAAAGACTTAAAATCTTAGTAGCAACCAGAAGTGGACGAACTTACACACTAAGGTTTTCTACTTAAAAATCAAGAGTCAGCTAAGACGTATATAATTGAATGTCTAGTTGGTCAGAAGTCACCAAACAAAGACATAAGAAGGATGTTAAGATAAGGTAACAAACTTTCTGCCTATACTTCATCAATGATTTAGCCTCTATTCCTTCAATCCGGGGAAAAAGTGTTCATAATATTAAGCTCAATCACTGGAAATGTTTGATCATTTTTGGTAGACAATGAGAATTAAAAGATAGAATCAACATGATATAGGTTTTTATTGAAATCAAAGAGGAGTGGGCAATCAAAAGTAGACCTTTCTCGAGGTTCTTGACGTTCTTGGAGGAAAGAGTGATCCTGATCTTGTGAATCTGCTCCTGGGACTCCTCCAACCCTGGCTTCGTCGGCTTCATCGCTGCGTACGCCATTCTTGCTCCGTTTTCTACACCACAAAGCGATCGAACAACAACAATAGTTGCATTACAACGATCCAAATCATTCAATACTAGGCATAAACACAAGATCTCCAAGAGAGAGAGAGAGAGAGAGAGAGACCTGAAGATGAGAGGTGCGAGGGGGTGAGTAGTAAGAGCCGCTTCAACCTCTGCAGAAGCAATAAGGAGGAGCTCTGAATTTAGGGTTAGGGTTTTTTATTTCTTTTTCAGGATATGTGACAAAAACGATTGAAATCATAATGGGTCGGGTTGATAGGAAAATAAGTTGTTGGGCCGGAAAGCCCAGCCCAGTATTCTGATTGGGATGGGGCCCGTGTAAATGAACCATTTGATTGGAAAGTTTTTGTTTTTACTATTAATGCATTTTTAAAATTATTTTTTCGGAGTATTAGTCAATATATTTAATACAATTTTTACTTATAATTTAAAAAAAAATTAAAATGATTTAAATAAATTAATTTTTACTTGTAGTTTAAAAAAAAATCTAAAATGATTTAAATAAATTAATGGGAGCTTTTTTGATAAATCTATTTTCTAAAAGTTTTATTCCATCGAACTCATATTCTTTTTTACTATTATTTTAGGTCCTATTTGATATAAAAAGACCAAAACACCATCAATTTCTCCTGTCCCCACTAATGTTGATATTTAATGTTGATTGTCATTATATTTTGGTAATTTCCATGACCATTGCTATTCCCCATATCTTCACTCCAAAAAAATGCATTAACTACACACCACTATTTAATGTTAATATATATATTACACACAAAAAATTAAACATAATTCTTTATTGATTGTCTTTATGTTTTCGTAATTCCCATGCATCCAAATGTTGACTGTACGTGATGACGTGAATGTTCACATCAGATGACGTGAATGTGAATGTTCACATTAGATGACGTTATGATAAATGTGATGTTAAGGTTCACATTAGTATTGCATCAAATTATACAACCACAAGCCTCAACTTTCATTTGAATATAAATATGACTGTACGTGATGACGTGAATATTCACATTAGATGACGTGAATGTAAATGTTCACATCAGATAGTTAGAGATAATTGCATTGGTCATTGGTAAAAAAATGGTATTGTTATAGATATTGATACAATAGGCTGACAAAAACTCATATTCATTGTATTGTTAGATTGTTGAATTCATAGAAATAAAAATATGTCGTTGAAACAAAGGTGTATGGAGCATATTTTATAAGAATTGAATATTTGCATATGTTGTATTGATTACGTTAAAACATTATGGCTTTAATTGAATAGAGTAGTGAATGTGGGTTACATATAGTTAAGGATGAGATAATTTGTTCAATAGATTATTGTGAAAGACCAAAAACTCGCACGGTGTATGTACCAAGGTCATTCCAATTAGAAATTCGTAAATTTGGTGATATTTAGACGACACTTAGCGATAGTCACTAGCAGAGTGTTGTTTTAGCTAGCTCACTAGATTAGGTGGTACTTAGCGATGACTACTGGTAGGTACGTACACTTAAGAGGATTCACCGAGTCAATAGTAATGAAATTGAGAAACGTTAACTTAAAGAGAATATTTGATTTTGGTTATTGGAACTGATATAAACCCTTTCGAAATGAGAAATGATTTTGAGCATACTATAAATATGTAGCATCATGATCATGTACATATATAGAGAAATATTATTGTATGAAAGATTATCTTAGTAGACTATATATTCACCCAACGTGGCTGAAATCTTTTTCAGGTGTTGATGATGTGTCCCGACTTTGAAGCATGGCATAAGATATGTGCATGAGCTAAGAGAGATCTCTTTTGACTTGTAGGCCTTGGGCCTTTTTTGTAGGCCAAGTGTCATTTTTGTAAAGATTGTACCCTTTTATATGATTTAAGCCTAAGGGAATTTTATTTACATATATGATGTTGTTACTTTTGAATTACATACTCCATCTAGATGTTGAATATAAAACATTTGTAATTGGAGAATCTCATATATTGAATGATATTAATATATACATACGAGATAATCCCTTTTGATTATATTTATTATTGTCTTTTCCTTTGTTATTTATGATTATTCTTTGTGGGCTGGACTCTATAAATCTGGGGTGTGGCAACTTAGCACCTTTGTACTTTCACTATAATCTCAATTTTGTTTCGCCACTTTTAATTACGACAGTCAATCCATTACACTTTAAATCATGATGCAATGTCACGCTTCTATCTATCTACTATTAATAAGGTTGACAAAACTTATCATTTAAGGTAAACATGTATTTTTTTTTTTTTTTTCCCCATCTTATTGGCAATGGCAACCGAGTACTTTCAATGAAATCTCATTGTAGTCCACACTTTCACTAAAAATTTACTTTGGTTCATTTATTTTTCATTTTCATCAACATCATTAGTGCTAGATAGATAGAAGAATGACATTGCAATTTAAATTAAAATGTAAAAGGGTTACTACAACAGTTAAAAGTGAAAATTGAAAGTAATATGACCAAAATGAGATTATAGTGAAAGTCAAAAAAATGCTAAGTGTAGTTTTAACCCATTTCATATTTTTCATCAAAACAAATTGAGCATTATAGTAATTTTTGTTGCACGTATTCTACATCTACAAACTAGGTTCCAAGCCATGCTTATGCCCGTGACACACAATGTTATAAATAAAACAAACTTACCAGGGTTATCTGCAACAAATCTGATAGCAAGCCAACCATCTTTGGGGACTCCAAAGGTATTAACCAAAGGTGGATCAACCAAGTTTTAAGAATCTGGATCAGTCTCATTGTTGAAATTCTCATAACCAGTTCCCACCACATAGAAGCTGTAACCATGGAGGTGGATGGGATGGTTCATTGAAGTATCCAAAACATTAGTGTCTTGAAATACAATCTCTACAGTTTCATTGTAATTCAACACCTTCACCTCTGTCGCGTTCCCTGGTATTGCATATCATCTGCGCTTAAAACTGTCCCATCCCCTGTGAAATTGAAAAAAATTGGCGGTTCGTTTGGGAAATTCGTGTCATAGATCCCACTCAAGTTCCTGTTAAAAGGAAGTTAGAGAGAAAAAAAAATGTCGATTTGAGTGCAAACATAACAACATTTCTCAGCTTGGATTTTTGACAGCACGAAAAATACTTCATTCCCTTTTGTTAGCTACATTAGTTATTGCCAAACGGGGTAATTATTATTATTTTTTGTCATTAACTAAAAGGTGGTTATTTACGACATTGCTATACAGGATGTAATGTACATTTTTCAATTCTTAAATATTTTATTTTTTAGATTTGTATAAGATTAGACGACCTGACAAATTTTTTTTTTTTAAAGTAAAATATATATTTTCAAAAGGTTCACTAAAAACTAAAACAAATTTAGTTGACATTTTTCAAAAAAAAAAAAAAAAATCAAATTATTTAATTTTTTAGAATCAAAGTAAACAAACTTTGATTTCGTCTAGTTTGCTATTAAAAAAAATAATAATAATAAATAAATAAAATTGGGGTCAAAGGAATTTATTATGAGAAAAATTCAAGATCCATAAAACAAGACTCCAAAATCTTCAGCTTGTGAACTATCCATGTCAATTATTGATTGTTTTAAAAATCAATCATCTCTAAGACTCAATTCTCGATCACATCGTTATGTACGTACACTTTAGGTATCTTTTTTCATAAAGGTGGGGATTGCATTATGCATGAAACCTAGTTACACTAAGTATCTTTTTTCAGTGCAGGACTTACTATTTAATCTAAGGCAAGTGAGATGTTGCCTTCGAGGGAGAAGTGTGTAACACTCTCAGTTATTTTGTGTTTTGTTCCTTGTGTTGCTTGTGTTTTTTTTTTTTTTTTTTTTTTTTTTTGTGGTTAGGATCTCTCCAACTTGGGGTGGTGCTAGCATATGATTGGCCTAGCTAGCTGGTGCCAACCTAGTTGGGATTGGCTAGTTTTAGATTTGATACTTTTTGCACCCTCAGTCTTTGTTGATGTTCATCTTTGTAATTGTATTGTTTGATGTACATCAATAAAGGTTTTTTGGCTATTTAAAAAAAAAAATACACTTTTTTGGTAAAAAGTGTATAATAATCTTTTATACTTTTCAACGTTTTTTTATTTTTTATTCAAAGCATAGTTTCAGTGTTTGTAAGATTTATAAAAATAATGTACTAAAACTATATGATCATAGCATTTTACTTAGTACGAATATATATACATACCAGTAATAAGCTAGTAGTATATCTGTATGAGGTTATACAAAAGTTAGGTTGTTCAAGCTAGACCTGAGCCAGTATTCCTCGTGCGACGAGGAACCTTGTGGAGGATGAAATCGGCTCACAGAAACCGTTACATACATCTTTTGATTGACATTTATAGGGACATTTATAGGGTAGTCCGAGCTTGCCAGGCTCCTAAATTGCAAAGTGAAATTATTGGCAGCATCGTTGTCATGAAAGCCTGGAAAGATTGTTGGAAATGAAGGATAAGATGGTGCTGTGTAATTGTCTTTGTACTGTAGAATTGCTATGGCAATGGTGTGATCAAATTTATTGCTATCGAGACTGTAATATGCCCTGGAAGCCATATAATAGTAGCTAGGAGATTGGTTTGTTATGATTAAAACATCCATTGTTTGTCCTGGGCTTATCATTATGTAACTAGTTAGTATTGGTTTGATATTAGCTCCATTTGAGGCAACAACTGTGAGATTGTGTTAAGCAATTGCGGAAAAAAAAAATTGTTGGTTTGTTGCTTCGTTAATTATGCGAAGAAGATAGGTCTTGCCATAATCAACTAGTAGTCGGTATGTTGTGTCACGCCTCCAAAATAATATAATGAATACAATCCAAACACATATCAATAACAACTTGAATCAGAGTAAATAATCCTGTCATTACATGAAGTTAATAATACAAAAGAGTTTAACAAAATCATATCTCCAAGCTTTGACTTGGTTACACAAAAGGAGACTAGCTCATACACATTTAGCCCTAGGCTTTATAAAAATATACAATTCAAATAAAGAAGCTCTTGCTCTCAAAATATCCCTCCAAGTTATTGCCTTGGCGGAGATAAATCACCAAGACCTAAAACTGTTATTCCCAAATAGGTTGAGCCACAGCCTAGTAGAAATCATCTAGCACAACATATGAAACTTAGCAAAGGTATAAGTACACTATGCATACACAACGTCAGTGATAGAGACATCCATAGTTATACAGTCATAAAGTACCAATTTCCATTCATTACATTACATGGACCAGTTTTGTTATCTTTTTAACAATCTAAATGAGACTTCAACTCATTAATTTTACAATCACATCAACAATGTATGAACACTTCAAACTTTTCTTCCACAGAAATTTCATACGCGGGCAGCTGTCAAACGGGACCCATGTAAACGTAGGCTATACAAGTACTACAATTGCCATTTTACGGATATTTCGTCTGCGGGCTAGGCACCCATGTATAATTTCAGGACTTTCACCCAGGACACTTCGGCCAACTTAATTATAATGGAGTCCATCATCTTTCTCCTCCCAAACAAGCATTTATACATATGCAATGTATCTAAATACAACATCAAACAATGGAGCACATCTCCTTTCCACTCCCACATAATCATACATATACAATGTATATAAATATAGTCATATTCAATGACAAACAACAAGAGATTAGTTTCAATTTACCTAATCCTCATGCAATTTCTACAACAATCATGGCTATCCTCCACCGATAACCCAATACAGTTATTTCTAAACAGATATCCAATCTCATGACAGATGATTTATTAAAACTTCCAAAGGATGAATCAATACATAACCAATCCCACCATTCATACCAATACCCTCTCAATTTCACATTATCAATGACAACTTTAATTTTCTATATAAAATAATCATGATAGTCATCTCAGGGCAAAACCTTCCATCTCCTAATTATAAAATATCATTTTCAACCATTTTGACCCAACATAATTTCATTTTCGCAACCCACATTTGTTTATTTCATGTTCATCAACAATCCCTCTTTCCATATTATACTCAAACCCTAGGTTTGCTTACAATACTCTCAAATCACACCATTGTTACACAAGATACAAATAACTAAGCTAAATATCATATAAAGGTGTAGAAAAGATCCCTACCTCAAAGGAAGAAGACGAGTCAAACAAGAAAGAAATTCCAAGAATGTTGAAACCCACTTTTATTCCGATCAAAATGTAGATCTTGACGAGCTCTACATTTTTCTCAAAGGCACTAGGGTGAAAAGATCAATGGATCTAAATGAAATCTAAGAGAGAAGGTGAATTCTAGAGAAAGAGGCTCAAGAACAAGCTTTTTGGAAAGTTTTAGAGATAGAGAGATATGAAAAAATGATTTAAAATATCATCTTCTCGGGCTATTATATGCGCAGTCCGCTCGAGCGTCAGATACAAGGTTCCGTCTGAGCGTGAAAGTTGGAGCTAGAGCGTAGAATACACATTTCCAGAAGTTTTGCAAACAAGGGTCCCTGCTCAAGCGTAGGACTGGATGCTCAAGCATCCAAAGCACTTTCTCAGTATTTTCATAACTACAAAAGAAATGTTGAGAAGTGGAAAATCCCGCTTGAGCACAAGAATGGCTGCTAGAGCGGAAGAGCCAAAATCTGGGCAACAAAGGTTTGGAAAAACAAGCAATCAACCTGTCTTAAACGCACAACTATAATCCGATAACTAAAATAAAGGGGAAAACAAGGGAAATAGATATGAATAACTATTCAAAACCAAACCAACCCGAGTCCGGAATGCACTAAGTAACAGGTCAAAACTTGGAATCGCTATATGTTGCTTCTGCAACATGTGAAACATTTATCAGGAATGTTAGAAAAACAAATTTCTAATTGTAACACTATTCTATTTAATATAATTTCAATTTTACGCATATACTAGTTATTTTTAACAATTTTTTTTTTTAAAGAAGAAGTATCAGATGAGACAAAATTATTTGTTTACCTTGACAATTGTGTTTGATAGACTACTTAATTAACTTAGTTAATTTTGTGAGCTTTTGACAAATGAAAACACAAAGGTAAAAGAGTTAGTTAATTCTTAAACTTGACACAGAAAGAGAGATAAGTCAATTATATTATTAGAAGAGAGATGAGTTAATTAAAGAAAAATTGTGAGACTCCTTGTATTTTTTTATTTCTTTTTTACTGGTATATTATTTTTAAAAAAAATGTACCATTGGAGCATGGATAAAAATCCCCAAGTTGACCATTAATGGAGAAAGCATTTTACTGGTTAAAATCTTGTCCGTTTTGCAAGCTGTAGCCAACCATCTAATTCACATCTTCCTTAAACCATGATGCTGTCAATGAAAGAAGCAAATGATAGTTGAGCATTCAAATGAATAACTAACCAACATTTTTAATATTAGTCAATACGTATAGGAAATTAGACTTTTGATATTGAAATTTGTTAATATATTAGCTGATATTGTTTTATATCGGTCTATATATGACTATATATATTTTCTAATACTGTTATTCAAAATTATTTTAAACAACAAAGCAAGGTTTGCTTACTAAATTGGTTTGTCAAATGTAATTTTGCATACCAAGTATTATGATCTCTTCCTCATTTGGCTTAAAAAATGGTTGAGCAGTCCCAAATGGAGAGAAAACAACGATGGCACCATAGACGGTGGCTCGAGTCCAATCACTATGGGCATGCCACCAAATAGTTCCTTCTTCTAAAGAAAATATGACCTTGTATGTCATGTTTGAACTAGGTGGGATTGCACATTGTGTAATGTACTCTGTATCATCTGACCATGGATTTCTAAGATTTCTAACTTTATGCCTGTAAGGTGAATATAATCTACAACTTTCATTATCTAATAGTCCCCTATTTTCATCATATGCACATCAAACATTGTAACACCCCAAAATAATCCAACATAAACTAGGTACATCAACCAACATCCTTTAAGGAATAATAGCAATTCTCCAACCTTTACATCATTAATCAATAAGGTTTGTACAAAAGTCCCACATGTGAATTATATATTCAATGATATAGAAACACATGAATCTATAGTATGTAGAACATCAAATCCTAAAAAAAATAAATAAATTGCCCTTAAGGACTTACATATTCCAAGGCTTGAGCCCGGTTACAAAAAAATGGTTTCACAAACCCATACATTTTTAGCCCTTGGCTAGCAAAATAAATCACAACAAAAATAGAGTTATTTACTCTTCACAAAATATGTCCACGCCCTCAACTCGGCAGGATCACCACATCTTTTCCTACACCAAAATCCCATAGGGGTGAGCATAAAGCCCAGTAGAAAATCCTTAACAAAGTATATACATTTATGCAGGATTTCGAATATTGAATGCAAATGCCATACAATGCCAATTAAGAGAGGATTTCATTTACATGCCTTTTAAAAGTCACCATGTTCAACAATAGCTTGAAATCTCAACAATTCCGAAATTTACAATCTTTTTCACTGGGGCGGTAAATGCGACTTAGGTAATCTCTAGGTTAGTGTCTGCAAGTAGGCTTAACTAGTACAACCAAAAACTTCACTTTATTGGTTGCTAACTGGAAGGGAAGTGGTACCTCCTCCGTGCGTGTTTTCAGTCTTTCACCTCGAACACTCAAGCCAACTTAATCCATTTCATCTACACCTCCTATTCGGACTTACCAACATATTTACCCCAAAACATTTCGATAATTCCCATTTCAAACATATTCTTTTCCCAATGTAAGCTTTTCCATGTCTCAAATTCAAAATGTATAATTATCAATTGAAAGAGGATGTAATGCAATGCAATAATTATCAATGTTTCATAACAATTCTCATCTTTAAGTATCTCAACAACAACACAAAGTTAACCACAATTCCCATTTTTTCTCCCTTCAACATTAATTCACAAAATGCCACATGTTTAATTAAATCTAACAACGCGTAGCAACCTTTCCAAATCACAATTCTCATAATTCATGGAACTCAATAATGTGCCAATTCATAACTACATGTGTATATGCATTTAACAATAATTTCAAGTATGGTCTACAAAACCCCCATACATCAAGAAGTTATCATATTTGCGACAACAATATAAAATTCTCACTCACTCTTTCATTTAATCCAAGAAAAATCCATCAATCCCCACATTTTTCCAAAACCCCCAATTTCTAGGTTTTTCACAAAAACCCCAAGATTTCCTCATCTCTTTACAAAACCTCACTAAATACATCAATCTCAACCCGTGTGGTTCAACATTTCAAGAAAATCTTTAAAAAGAACTAAAGATGGATTTTTTCTTACATGACCATCAATTTCTTGAGCCAAAAACCAATTTTCAAAATAAACAAAGGAGAACTCTCAAAATCAACCAAAAGCTTGCCAAAACATATATATAACTCTAAGTAATTCTGTACCTCAAGTTTTAAAGGAGAAAAGGAGATGGAAACCCTAGAAATTGATGGTGCCAAGACCTAATCTCCACCGTACACGATGTAGCTCTTGAGAAGCTCTTTAACCTTGATGAAGGAACTTGGGTTGAAGATACAATGAATCTAATAAGATCAAGAGTTTTGAAGAGTTTTGGTGTATGAAATGTAGAAAGGAGGGAGAGTAGTGTACTTTTAGTGAGAGAGAGATATAAGAAAAGTGACACGCACAACCCAAAAAGAGAAGACAATCAAAGCTTCACAGACTTAGGCCCGTCCGCACGTGCGGCACTTGCCCCCACATATGCGGCTCTAATCCCTGCACGTGTGGCACCTTTCCGCACTTCCCCTCCGCACCTATATATAATGTAGTGTGCGATCCTCAAAAAGACCACACTTCCCCCACACGTGCGGCCCTCTCCTGCATGTGCGGCCCAAGGCCCCACACGTACGACCCTGGTACTCCAGCCTAGAATTTTTCTTGTTCGATTCCAGACCCTCCGGACTCGACTGAGCACCCTCCGAAACGAGTGACATTTAAACCCGGAATAAACAAGGACCGAAATTTGAGAAAAGCTTTCAAACACAACAAACCCAAAGAGGACAATAAGTGAAGGGACGTATATGAAACCGGCCATCATAACCTCCCCACCATAGGAAATTTCGTCCTCGAAATTAAAGCAAACTAACCAAACAAAAGAGTTCTAGCAATCATGACCATACCATCCAAATTTCAAATCACAAAATCGATCTTCAACTAACATTTACCATCATCATCATCATCATTATCTCAAAGCGACAATTGCTTATAATAGGCATCTCAAATGAAGCTTTCTAACAAAATATCATTCCACCACAACCTCATGCTTAGATTAACAATACATATAACAACTTGTGATTAACAATTTTAACACTTTTCCCTTCGACACAAGGGAATATTACAATTTAAAACAACTAAGCATCTCCAAACAAATTCGGATACTTAGAGCGAACTTCTGCTTCCTGTTCCCACGTTGCTTCTTCAATCCCATGGTGTCTCCATAACACCTTTACTAATGGTATAGTTTTACCCCTCAATACTTGCTCTCGGGTATCTAGTATTTGAACCGGTCGCTCTTCATAAAAGACATTCTCATTCACCTCCAAATCAACCCAATCTAGCACAAGGGAAGGGTCGAGTTCATACTTTCTAAGCATAGACACATGGAACACATTGTGAACTCCCGAAAGTTGTAGCGGTAAGGCCAACCAATATGCCACTTCCCCAATTTTCTCCAATATCTCGAAAGGCCCAATAAATCTCGAAGACAACTTACCGCTCTTACCGAATCTTATCAAACCCCCGCCTAGGTGAAATCTTAAGGAAAACATGGTCACCCACTTTGAAAGACAAAGGTCATCTTCTCTTATCGACATAACTTTTCTATCGGCTTTGGGCCATAGCTAACCTCTTCCGAATGACCCGCATCTTACCTAAACCAACCCCTACTACAACCTCACATCATTTTCCATAAAAACCCGACCCTCCAAAACCTTTGGCCAATCAGATGAAGAATTCATGGTTTCATTTATAAAATCCCTTCCAATTGAACCCATCATCGCCGTCATAGTTTGGCAAAAACTATATAAGACTGTGTTTGAATTTTTGATGAGTTTTGGTGGTGGTGATTTTTTCTTTTGCTGTGTTGGTGGCTTTTATCAAATAGGGAATCCCTTTTGAAAAAAATCAAATGGGAATTTGTGTTGGGATTTTAGTGAATGGTTTGGTGTCTCATGATCGTGTTTATTTTATTTTCTTTTTCATTTTAGTTTTGGTGTTTAATTCAATAGCAATCAAGTTTGTGCATGAATGACAGCCCAGCTGGAACAAATGGAAAAACTCTATTGTGTAGCCCAATATTTTTTAATTTTTCTTATGTGACACATTTAGATTGGTTGTCTGTAAAACTCATGTTGTACAGGACAGCCATGTATAATTCATTCACCTTTTAAATACACATAATTGAGGCAAATGTAAGCATATACAAGTGATATAGTCATTTAGGGAGAAAGTGTTCATAATATTAAGCTCAAATCACTGGAAATGTTTGATCATTTTTGGTAGACAATAAGAATTAAAAGATAGAATCAACATGATATATAGGTTTTTATTGAAATCACAAAGTAGTGGGGCAATCAAAAGGATACCTTTCTCAAGGTTCTTGGCGTTCTTGGAGGAAAGAGTGATCCTGATCTTGTGAATCTGCTCCTGGGAATTCTCCAACCCTGGCTTCATCAACTTCATCGCTGCGTACGCCATTGTTGCTCCGTTTTCTGTACCACAAAATAATTGAACAACAGCAATAGTTGCATTACAACGATCCAAATCATTCAATACTACACATAAACACAAGATCTCCAAGAGAGAGAGAGAGAGAGAGAGAGAGAGAGAGAGAGACCTGAAGATGAGAGGTGTGAAAAGGTGAGAAGTGAGAGCCGCTTCAACCTCTGCAGAAGCAATAATGAGCTCTGAAAACTTTTGTGTGGAGTTTTATATATGTGCAATATAGGGTTAGGGTTTTTTTTTTTAATTTCTTTTTCAGGATATGTGAGAAAAACGATTGAAATCATAATGGGTCGGGTTAATGGGCAAATAAGTTGTTGGGCTGGAAAACCTAGCCCAATATTTTGATTTGGTTGAGGCCTGTGTAAACGAACCATTTGATTGGAAAAACTTTCTTTCTATTATTATTGCATTTTTAAAATGATTTTTTTAGAGTATTTGTCAAAATATTTAATACAATTTTTACTTATAGTTTAAAAAAAATCCTGAAATGATTTAAATAAATTAATTAGTAAAAGTCAAAAAATGATATTTTTTACTTTTGTGTCTAAATTGTAAAATTTTTATTGCACCATGGAGTCATTATTTCAAATATTCAGCTTCAAATCGACTAATGGGCCGAGAATTGATTGATCGGTGTTAGCCTTGTAACCAATTAGTACTTAATAGATCAACAAATTTAAAGTCGACACAAACCTTATCAATTTCAGCATGATTCAATTTTCATTTCAGGTCAATGTACAGTATTTCTAAATTAATCACAACATAAATATCTCATATTCTTTGATTTTTTTAGTTAAAGAAAACATAAATTAAACCGAAATTTAAAGTACATCAAACAAAAGTATTCCACACATGGCAGTCACAAATACATTCACTGAATTGATTCAGCTATTGTTGGTACACCATGATGAGATGTTGCACCAAACATACATCAGATTTCAGTTTCAATTCTTGTGATTTCAAAGGGAGCCAAGTGCCCACAATTCAACCCCTATGCAGTTAAAAACTAGTTCGTCCCGTTGTGTACAAGTTTCAAATAATTTATGTTGTTACACTATATGAATATGATGTTGAGCTCGGGGAATCCCTGACAAATTAATACTTTTTTGATGGATGAAATTTGAGTAAACCACTAATACTTGTTTGATGAATGAAATCTGAGTAAACAATATTGGTTCAATAGTTGATTTTCGAATGACAGTAATTCTTTTAAACATGTCATACAACTGAAAATACAAAATCACCTGTCCAAACAAGAACAATGTCACAAACTGGCAATTTAGACATGGCTTGTGTTAGAGCTCGCTGTGGACATGATAAGTACATAAAAGCATATATTGCCACCAACTGTTATTGATCTTTGAATACGCATCTACAACAAATGCAAAAATCAAATGGCGAGAGCAACAATCACACTAATCCACAACCCTTAATCTCCAAACATCAATACTGCAAGAGAAATTTCCAATCCAAGCACTAGCAGATCAAAAAATAACACACAATCAAATTTATTAAAAATAAACTTAAACAACACAAGGCATATGCCACATAAAACTCTACTATTAAACTTCAAAATTGTAATTTAGAAAACTCTTACCAACTAACTTCCCCTACAAATCTTGTTCCCATGTTAGATGTCAAAGAAAAAGGTTCCCAAACTAGACAATTTTAAGAATTTGCAATTGTAACCTCAACCCCAACACCAGGTTCAGTGGTGACGGATGTGATATGCTTAACCACATCTGGGGAGCTGAAGAGATCAATCATTCACTTATGGACACAGAGCTCAAATCTGTCCCAAGTGTTGGTTTCTGTCAATGCAAATGTTAAGGGTTAATGAGTCTCTTCCAGTTAATGACGTATTGCAAATTTCAATATCATCTGAATGTAGGTCTGAGCATGCTCAGCTATAGTAACAACCCTACAAAAATAGTACTAAAATACAAGTTTAACTAAACACTATTGGATAGAGATTATTTCATGTTTTAAAAGGCTTCGGGTTCCTAGAGCTTCCAATAGATAAATTCCGAAAACATTCAAGTCTAATAACAACATGGTAAAATTAGAGTTTTTTAACCAAACTCGTGTCATTTTAAAACAAAATTTTCAAACCCAAACAATTTTGTACTTGTTTCTCAAATTCATGTTGCTTTATGAAATAGTTTTCAATTAACTTTTTGTAATTTTTTTTGAAACAGTGCTTACAAAAAAAACTAAATTTTAGAAGTAAGTTCAAAACAACTTGCATCTTAGAAATAAGTTCAAAACAACTTGCATATAAGCAATAATTTTTGTAATACCTTGGGTTAGGTAAAAAAAAAATGCATATAACCACAAGAGGCAAGAAATATTGCAACCAGTAATGTAAATTCAATCAAAACATTCATTAACAGAACAATCAACCTCTACCAAAGGCTAATGGAGTCTGTTTGGATGCTGAAAAGATGAATTAAAAAGAGAGAATAAAATAATACATACCTTAGTTCAAAAACAAATAATAATAAATAACTTAAGCATAAGAAAAAAGCATTACAAATTTTTTTTTAAAAATTGTGTATATCCACGGTAAGCGATGTACAAAAGAAAAACTGTATAACAAGTCTCAAAAGCATCAAAACACAAAAGACAAGCTAGTCACATGTCTTAAATTCACATTGTTATTCCTAAAAAAGGGTAGTGTGAATTGGGCAAAGGATTTAAAAAACCTTATCTTCAAGGCATTTTCTGGTTAATCAAGCACTATAATAACCTCAAGAAATAGATCAAGAGATTTCTAAAACTAGTACCTTCACCATAAAGGGACTTCCTAGTAGTGATATGAAGGACCTTGGTGGGCATCCTAACAGGTCCCTTCACCCTCAGCCCCTATCTTCGACACCGCGAACCAAATCCGCACACACTATCAATCAAAAACAAACACACACAAAGAACAGGATATCAACACCTCATGGAAAATTTTCACAAACAACCTTCACTAACAGAACTACCATTAAAAAAAAAAAATCACCAAAACTGAAATTCAGAAAAGTTTCAGCATCTACAAACACATATAAATGAGATTAAATTTTGCAAGGACACATTGTAAAACACCAATTTTACAATTAGCTAATTAAAAATTGCCACATAAGCAAAAATTAGTAGACTCCATAACAAGTTTTTCCTTCTAGTTTACCCTTTCCACCGCCTCTTACCTAAACCAACCCACTCATCCCCTAACTACAACCTCAAATCATTTTCTCTAAAACCTCGACCCACCAAATCCTTTGGCCAATCAGATAGAAGAATCCATTGTAGTTAATCACTATATCTTCCAATTGAACCCATTACACACAGTACATGTATTTTGGCAAAAACACTTTGTATGATGGTGTTTGAATTTGTGATAAGTTTCAGTAAAAGTATTTTATTTTTATTTTTTTGTGTAGTGCTGGTGGTTTTTATCAAATTAGGAATCCAGTTCAAAGAACAACAAATGGGAATTTGTGTTGGGTTTTTGGTGAATAATTTGGTGTTTGGGACAATGTTTTTTTCAATCTTATTTCTAATGTTTAATTCAATAGGAATCAACAATCAAGTTTTTGCATGAATGACGGATGGTGGTGTTTGCAATTGTGAGTAGTAATGGCAATGATAGGTGTGGGATGGGAAAAAAGTTGAAAATACAGATCAGGGAAGGGGAAAATGTTATTGTGTGGCTGTTAGCACCATAAATCTACAATTTTTATTATTATTTATTATTTATATAATTGCAGGACACGTGGCATCCTCTTATTCATTTGGAAGTTAAAAAAAGTTATAGAGATAATGGAGAATATGAAGGACAAAGTGGATGAGTGAAAGGACACATGGCAAGACAAGAATGAAGATGGAAGAAATGGGTAGTTACTAAGTTGTTATTGTTGTATTTTTTCCTCTATAAATAGCCATTAATGGCTACATTGTAATAGGATCCAGAATTCATAATCAAAGACAATTAATTTCAATATTTCTTGTCATTTTCCTTATCTTAGGAGTAGTTTAACATAGATTTATATTTCGAAGCATTTATTTTCAGCATTTCCATTTCAAAGCATTTTATGAACTTCCTTTTCGAAGAATAGGAGTAGAGGTAAGTAATTATTACTTTGATTGTTCACTCAATCGTCCTTCTCCGTCCCTCATTCTTCTTTTAATTTTTCTTTTTTCTACGCTTTGGCAATTTTGAAGTCCTCTTTGTTGAGGCAAAAGAACCGTCAACGCAATCGCTTGATAATTGACTTGAATTTAATCTGTAAGGATTTTTCAATCCTTGCTGGCACGCTCGCAATTACAACAATAACCTTCGAAAGCCAAAAAGCCAACATATATTTTTGGCATGCCCGGTGGGACAGCCAAGTGTAAGAAATGACAAACTATTTGGATTTCGCCATTCGAACTTGTCAATATGAAATATATTGGTGTGAAAGAGAAATTTTAGATCTTCAAGAAGAGATCCATTTTCCTTACAATATTATTTGGTGGAAGAAAAAAGACACCATTTAATTGGAGAAATTCATCAACTTGATATGGAAATTCGCCAATGGAATGATGAGTTATCAACTCTCACTACCAAGTCTTTAACTGAGGCTTTAATGGCCAGAATTGGTGAATTTTTTCAGAATTTTTCCATGGTTAAAAATAGCAAAAGCAAAGAGTTGATTTCATCAATGGCTCGGGGGGTTCAAGAGTCCGTTTTAAAAGAGCCAAATTATGAAATTAACACAACGAAAGAGCATGTTCTTGAGCCAAATTTGGCTAAGAATGATGTTCCATGTATGACTCGGGGGGTTCAAAAACCAAATTTTAGAGAGTCAAGTCATCAAAATAACATATCTATGGGTGATTTTTATAAGCCATTAATGGCTAACATGAAAAACAACCCACTTTGCCAAATAATTATGAAAACCTATTCGGCAAAAGTCATGTTTTTAAAACAAACATGGTCAAGAATAATGAACAAGCCACTGTTCATGAATTCAAAATTTTTGACATTTTTCAAAATGTCAAAAAGTATGAATTTTCATGGTCACACTATACCATGACTTTTGGTGTTCAAAATCCTTTTTAGATTTGTAGTTCACATCAAAATATAATTTTGATGATGTGGCTAATAAAATTAACAAATTATTCTTATGAGTTCGAAGCACTAAGAATAAGGGATGACCATTTAAAATGCATGAATTTGGCTAGAAAAAGCCTGTGCATTTAAATAAATGGTTGAGAATGGCTTATCTTTTCAAAGTGATGGCCAGTTGTTTGTATGTACACAATCAAAGCATCGAAGATACATTCGAAGCATCAAGAGTTGTTTCGAAGGTTGATTACTTCACCTTCGAAGCTGTATAAGGCTTTGAAGATACATTTGAAACATCAAGAGTTGTTTCGAAGGTTGATTACTTCACCTTCGAAACTGTATAAAGTTTTGAAAACTTTCGAAATGTGTACATCTCTTCACATATATGTAAAATGACAATTAATTAGTTGTCGAATAATGCCTATTTTTGGCATGATAAGTTGGTTCGAAGAACAACTGATTTGGTGTCTTTGAAGAATTAATAACTGGTTCGAAGCACAAAATTAATATTTTCATTAATTATGTATGAACCAGAACATACAAAATGTGAATAACTACAATGTTGGCCAAAAGCTGCTTCGAAGGCTCTTTTGCCATAATTTTGTAAGCTCCGAAGCACTCCATCTTGCATTAACAGCTTCGAAGAAACAATAATGGTGGTTATGAACCTTCGAAACTTTGTCGAGTATTTCTAAGGATGTAATTTGTCCTTTGTCGGCACTTTCAACCTTCGAAAGATGATTTTAGTCCTTTGTACCACCTTCGAAGCTTGTTACTGGTCCGTAATAGCTAGCATTCGAGACATCTAGTCATAATTTCATACTCATTCGAAACACTTCATTGGTGCTATTATATCATTCGAAGCACTTTGTTGATATTATTCGAAGCATTTTATTGCTTAGATTAGTCATGTGCTTGGTTCGGCCCTTCAAAAATTCAAGTAAACATCATTTTTAAAGGCCGCGGGGGGGTAATGTTAGCACCATAAATCTGTAATTTTTATTATTATTTATTATTTATATAATTGCAGGACACGTGGCATCCTCTTATTCATTTGGAAGTTAAAAGAAGTTATAGAGATAATGGAGAATATGAAAGACAAAGTGGATGAGTGAAATGACACATGGCAAGACAAGAATGAAGATGGAAGAAATGGGTAGTTACTAAGTAGTTATTGCTGTATTTTTTCCTCTATAAATAGCCATTAATGGCTACATTGTAATAGGATCCAGAATTCATAATTAAAGACAATTGATTTCAATATTTCTTGTCATTTTCCTTATCTTAGGAGTAGTTTAACATAGATTTATATTTCGAAGCATTTATTTTCAGCATTTCCATTTCGAAGCATTTTATGCACTTCCTTTTCGAAGCATAGGAGTAGAGGTAAGTAATTATTACTTTGATTGTTCACTCAATCGTCCTTCTCCGTCCCTCATTCTTCTTTTAATTTTTCTTTTCTCTACACTTTGGCAATTTTGAAATCCTCTTTGTTGAGGCAAAAGAACCGTCAACGCAATCGCTTGATAATTGGCTTGAATTTAATCTGTAAGGATTTTTCAATTCTTACTGGCACGCTCGCAATTACAACAATAACCTTCGAAAGCCAAAAAGCCAACAGTGGCCCAATGTTTATGAAATTTACTTATGTGACATTAGATTGGCTATTCGGGTATGATTCATTCTCCATGTAAATACACATAAATGGCACATACAGGGGTGACAACAAGTAAAAATTAGTGACTTTAGACGACCCCCCTAAACTTTAAAGATTAATATTAAATTTTGTAATATTTTAAAAGTTTCAATGGAGTGATAGCTCTAACTAAACCGTCTTTTTTTTTTTTTTTTTCCGAACCCTCTTCTCTTTATTTGGAACTTCGGATTTGATGACTCGAAAGTGCCGTCCTTTATGTGTTTTCCGTTTGTTTTTTTTTTCCCTTCTCAATAATTCTAAAATATTGTGTTTTTTTTATATTATATTTTGTATTTTGTTTTAATATTGGAATTAGAATATGCTACAATTAGCTTTCATATCATTGGTTGAATTTAGTGCCAAGATATCACTTGTCAGCTTAATATCAAAATGATTTATTTGATTTACTAAAATTAGATGGAATAGAATAAAATAATTTATTTGCAATGTATTTTTTATTATGTTTTTAGCCACTCAAATACGAAAAATAATATTTTGATGGAATGATCATTCCATTTCACTATATTCTGAGCTTAAAAAGATTTTTTTATTTGTAAAAAGTGTTCATAAATTGATGTGTAATGTATGAATGTGATTCATTTTTTATTCACACTTCATCAATTAAATTTTAACACATTTTTAATTATTATTTATTGAAAACATAATATTTCTGTTAGAATTCATTATTGATCTAACGACATTGACCAAAGCTCGAAAATTGAACCCACTATAATTTGTTTTTGTTTTTTTTCTACAGTCGCCACTGGGAACTCTAATCACTAGAAATGTTTTATCATTTTTGGAAAAGAGTAATCAATTCAGAAACTAGAATCAACGTGAAAACAGCAGAGCAAGCCATATTTAGTTGCTCATAACTAATTAATTAACTAAAGCAAAAATACAACATTAATCAATCATTGTAAAAGCTAATTACTAATTTAGAAATGCCTAAGAAAATATATAGGTTTGATAGAAATCAAAATCTTTCTCGAGGTTCTTGACGCTCTTAGAGGAAAGAGTGATCCTGATCTTGTGAATTTGCTCTTGAGACTCTTCCAACCCTAGCTTCATTGGCCTCATCCCTGCGTACGCCATTGTTCAACAACAACAATGATCCAAATGATTCAATAAAAGCCAAAAAAAACTAAAAAATTCGATGCATAACCACAAGATCGACGCCTTGGTCAGAGAGAGAGAGAGACCTGAAGATGTGAGAGGAGAGGTGCAAGGAGATAGGTATTGAGAGCCGTTTCAATCTCTGCAGAAGCAATAGGAGATTTGATAGGTTGTGTGGAGTTTATATATGTACAATTTAGGGTGAGGGTTTTTCTTTTCTTTTCTTTTTGGGTAAATTACACTTATACCCCTGAGGTTTGGATTTAATATATATCAACTCCTAACATTTGGAAAATTACACTGACCCTCTGTCATTGTAATTATTTACAGGAAATTAACGTTGGTATCAAAAAGATACTAAATTCATACACTCTCTCTTCTTTTCTTTTCTTTTTTTTCTTTTTTTTGGCTTTGTTTTACTTCTTCTGGTTTTTTTTTCTTCTTCTTCTTTCATTTGCTTTACTTTTTTTTTTCAATGTAGTTTTCTAAGCAAGGGGTTTACGAAATGAGACTATTAACTACAAGGGTGGGAATATAATTTCTATAGCACCAGGGAGTGGGTTGTTATCAGACCAAACCTCAGGGGGTGTCAGTGTAATTTATCCTTTCTTTTTTAAGGCTCTGTAGGAACAAAGTATGATATCCTAATGGGCCGGGTTGACAGGGAAATAAGTAATTGGGCGGTGCTTAGAGCACAACCTATTATATGATTGGGTTGAGGCCTTGTGTAAATGAACCATTTGACTGGAATTATTTATTTTTTTATTTTTTATTTTTTTTCTAGAGGGCTGAAGCCAAGACTAAATAGGAGGAGGTTCAAGGAGACATGATCCTTGTTTATCCTCCTCAAGCAAACTAGATAACACCAAAGGGGATACATAAAGAAATTCCCACCAAGTCGACAAGTGAAGAGCATTCTTAGCAAGAAAATCTACACACTTGTTCGCTTCACACAAACCACCCTTAGGTGAATTCCAAATAATCACAAATAATCAAGAGAAAAAACCTCACCAAATAGATGTACAAAAGTCTTCGAAACAGATTATAGAAGACCCAAAATAATAAACCAATTCGGTCCTATACTCCAATAAGGAAGTGAACCCAATAATTCTCCCCTTACCGACTTAGGGGGAGACATCAGCCATACCCGCCAAAGTTTGACACTTCAAATGTTTGTCCCTTGACAAAGTCTTAGTCAACATATCCAAAATATTATCATCCATGTGAACCTTTCGAGTTGTAACATTTTCGAATCTAACACATCACGAATCCAATGGTATCTCACATCAATGTGTTTCGATCTCGAATGAAAAGTGAAATTTTTACTCAAATGAATAGTACTTTGACTATCACAATAAAGCACATACATTTCTTGCTTCAAACCCAACTCTTGCAAAAATTTCTTCAACCATAACTCTTCTTTGCAAGCTTCCGTAATGACAATAAATGCAGCTTCCGTAGTTGAGAGAGTAACATATTTTTGTAATTTAGATTGCCATATCACAACTCCTCTTACAAAAGTCATCAAATACCTCGAAGTAGATTTCCTAGAATCAACATTACTGGCCATGTCAAAATCTGTGAACCCATCAAGTATCGGCTTACTATCCCTAAAACACAAACACACCTTCGAAGTCCTTCGAAGATATCTTAGAATCCATTTCGCCATTGCCCAATGTTCTTTACCCGGATTAGAGAGAAAACGACTCACCACACCAACGATGTGAGCAATATCCGGCTTTGTACAAACCATGGCATACATCAAAGAACCAAGCGCTGAAGCATAAGGGATTTTCTACATCTCTTCCTTGTCTTTCTCACTTGTAGGACATTGATTCGAACTAAGCTTAAAGTGACCCACAAGTGGACAACCAACCGGCTTTGCTTTATTTATGTTGAACCTTTCAAGAACATTTTCAATGTAGCTTTTTTGAGACAACCAAATCAGCCTCGTTTTGCGATCACGAACAATTTTCATACCAAGTATTTGCTTTGTCGGTCCCAAATCTTTCATAGCAAATGACTTGCTCAACTCCAATTTCAATCTGTTAATCATAGTATAATCTTGACCCATAATTAACATGTCATCAACATAAATCAAAAGAATAATAAATTTGCCATCTGAAAAAAATTTCAAAAACACACAATGATTCGAAGTGGTTTTAGAAAACTATTATTCATCATGAGATAGTCAAATTTTTTGTACCATTGTCGCGGGACTTGCTTGAGACCGTATAAATTTTTCATCAATTTGCAAACAAATTTCTCTTTCCCTTTCTCTACAAAACCTTCTGGTTGCTCTATGTAAATTTCTTCTTCAAGGTCACCATTGAAGAAATGCGATCTTCACATCAAGTTGCTCAACTTCAAGGTTCATACTTGCGGCCATGCCAAGTACAACATAAATAGAAGACATCTTCACAACCGATGAGGAAATCTCATCAAAGTCAATACCTTTCTTTTGCCCAAAGCCTTTCATAACAAGGCGTGCCTTGTACCTCAGATTCTTGCCATCATTCTTCAATTTGAAAACCCACTTATTTTTCAGAATTTTCCTTCCCTTAAATAACTTCCCCAAATCATAAGTGTGGTTTTCAAGCAAGGAGTTCATTTCCTCTTTCATGGTCTTTTTCCAATCACCTTTCATTGCACGCTCAATTGCTGTTTAGAAGCTCTTAGGCTCCCCTTGATCGGATATCAACACAAATTCATTGGGAGAATACCTTTTCAAAGGTTGCTGGTCCCTTGTAGATTTTCTCAACTGAAGTTGTGGTGACAGTTCTTGAGTTAGATGCTCTTCTTCAATTTCGGGCTCAACTTCGTTTGAAGTAACATCATCATCTACATCTTTAAGAGGTGGCTGTATATCTCCCCCATTTCCATTATCCACCGAAGACAAAGGAGATGAATCAGTGTCAATGAGATCACTAGTTTTTTGCTCTGGTTGATCACCTTTGCCAAAATCTTCAATTGTTTGGTCTTCAAGAAAAACAACATCACGGCTTCGAATAACTTTTTTGTCGACTGGATCCCACAATCTATAACCAAATTCATCACTCTCATAGCCAAGAAAAATGCATTGTCTTGACTTGCTATTAAGCTTGGAGCTCTCATCCTTTGGAATGTGAATAAAGGTTCGACAATCAAACACTCTCAAGTACTTATAAGACACATCCTTGTCGGTCCAAACTCTTTTAAGAACATCACTATTCAAAGGATAGGAAGAAGACAAATTGATCACGTCAACAACTGGCCTCATTGCCTCACCCCAAAAAGATCTTGGCAATTTAGCATATGAAAGCAGGCATCTTGTTCTTTCCATAATTGTGCGGTTCATCCTCTCGACAACGCCATTTTGTTGAGGAGTCTTCTTAACTGTCTTTTGATACCGAATACCTTGACTGCGACAATACTCATCAAATGGCCCAATATATTTATCACCATTTGTCTGTTTGGATGCGCTTCAATTTTTGCCCTATATCTCTTTCAACCATAGCCTGAAAATGCTTAAACACATCTAGAACTTGATCTTTAGTTTTTAGTGCAAAAGCCCAAACTTTCCTTCATTAATCATTAATGAAAGTAACAAAATAAAGTGCACCACTATGTGTTCTAACTTTCAAAGGACCATAAACATCTGAATGAATCAACTCTAAAACATTTTCTTTTTTAGAAGCAACATTTTTATGAAAAGAAATTCTATGTTGTTTACCCGCCAAACAATGAATACAAGTTTTAAGATGTGTACCTTTCAAACCGAGTAGAAGCTCTTTCTTGAACAAAACTTGCAGCCCCTTTTCACTCATGTGGCCAAGCCACTTATGCCATAATTTGGTAGAAGCATCATCCTCGAGTGCATTGACAACATCTTTACAAGTTTTTCCTTGCATAGAATAAAGTGTATAAGTCTTCTTGCACTTAGCTACTACCAAAGAACCCTATGTGAGCTTCCATATTCCATCACCAAATTTGTTGTTGTAGCCTTCATCATCTAGCTTCCCGGTAGAGATCAAATTGAGGCGAATGTCGGGAACATGCCTCATATCTTCAAGCAACAACTTACAGCCCAAATTTGTTTCCAAGCAAACATCACCCACGCCAACAATCTTGGACAAACCGTTATTACCCATTCGAACACAACCATAATCTTCTTTGGTGTAGGTAGTGAAGAAATCAACTCAAGAAGTCACACAAAAAGAAATACTAGAATCAATCACCCAATTGCTCTCTTAGCCCAAAAAATTGATACAATCGTCTTCACAAATAACCATAAGATCATTGGTAGTAACCGCTGTAGACACCCCATTTTTGACCGTCCTCAAGACTTGGACGTCACCGTTTGAACACTCGGTGATTATCCATGTTTGTGTTCGTTTGGAGTTCCTGGAGGTCTCGGCTCGCGCGCCTCGCCTCAGGATCTCCGAACTCGACTGTTTAGTGTTTGGTTTTGCACCAAACACTTGTGTTTTGCCTTGGAGGGGCAAGGAATGCCTTGTGAGGCATCCCCACACATCACCGGCAGTGGTTAGAGGCCACCGGCTGGTTTTTGCTACAACCGGCAGGCACTATTTGTTGCCGGTCAGCATTATTTAGTGCCGGTCGGCACTCTTTTTTGCCAAAATGGCATTTTTGGCAGGCCGACTACTGTGCATCTGCTTTTGCAGATATTTTAAGACAGCTGTCTTGCTTTTGGCTCCCCTCCATACGTGTATGGAGGGATCTCCCTCTTATGAAGCTTGTCTTGTAAGCTTTACAAGACAAGAAGTTCTATAAAGAGAGGGGCTCTCTCTTGTTGCAAGGGTTAGACACTTGAGATATTTTAGAGAGCTTAGACAGCCATTTTTAGGGTTTGAGTTCTAGGGTTAGGGTTTGATACACATTATCTCTCTCTTTTTCCCTCTTGTGTGTGTTAAAGTGTGTTTGTGTCTTACTATTGCACACAAACACATAGTGTTTCACCTTTCTTTGGCTCCTGAGGTTCTAAGGGGCTGATTTTGGTGTTTTGGTATTGGATTCAAGCCAATGAGGGCCATTGGAGCATCATTGTTGAAGAGGTCTTCAAGGGTGAGAATCTAGTCCCATTATTCCCCATTTTTGCATCTTGTTTTTACCTATCTTAAAATCGTTTTTGAGCTTAGTGTATAATACAAAAAAGTTCTGTTTTTAGACCCTGTTGATTGTTTATTAAGGATGTTTTGTGGTTTGGAGGTGTTTGACCCCTCCTAGGCCTTGAAAGGCCCCATTTTGAGCCATTTTGAGCAAGCTTCGAGACTTTGGTGTTTGGGCCTCTTCACCACTGAAATCTTGAGGGATTTCAGTGGTGGAGATGGTGCCTTGAAGTCTCCAAAAGGAGAGGGCCACCCCCTCTCCTTGTTATCCTTAAAATGGACCATTTTTGGCCTCTTGAGAGAGCACCTAGCTAGGCTTCATGTTGACCATGCCTTAGTTGTTTTTTGTGCTTAATATGCCATATTATGCCTTTGTTTATTGTTGGTTTTGGTACACCATGCATGCTTAGCATACCTACCATGTAATGCCTTGTTATTGCCTTAATATGCCTTAGGCTGTTAGCCTTTGTTCAAGCATGTTTTAGGCTTAGTCATGTGAAGCTTGTGTGCTTATTTTGCCATGCTAGAGGTCTGTCCATGGTTGTTTGGGTCGGATTTGGCATGCTTAGTATAGCCCCTTTGTATTTGAGCTTGTATGCTTCAAGTATGTGAATGTGTAGTATGTGCTTCTTGCATCATTTCAGTGGTTTGAAACCACCCTACATGTTATTTCAGTCCTTTTAGCATGCCTAAATGCTTACATTTTGTGGCCCTTTTGTTGCTTCAAGAGTTGATGCTCCATGCTTCATATTTGTGCCATCGTGTTCACCTCTAGGATTAGGTCGCTTAGATGCCATCTAGGGAGTCCCCTTTGCATGGTCTAGGTCTGCCTTGAACCTATCTTAAGCCCTCTTAGCCTTGTAAGGCTTGGTTGGCTTAGCCATGGTTCAAGTCTCCTTGACTTGCTTCAAGTACTTGGAGCATTTGTTGCATGTTTAGCTTGATTTGTTGCTTGGTTTGGCACCTTGTTTTAACATGATTTTCAGAGCTTATGTTGCATGCTAATTAGTCCATGCTATCCACTTTCAAGTGTGCTTGAGAGTCCCTCTTTTATGCCTAAGTGTTGGCCCTTAATAATGTGCATGTGTGCATGTGTTTTGGTCCTTTATTTTAGTCATTTTGGCCACTGTTTTGGGCCTTATTAGAGCTGCCCAAATCTTGTATAAGTCCATCTTTTCATCCATTTGCATTGCCACATGTTTGCTTGTATGCTTGCATAAGTGCCTTGCCATGCCATGTTGCATCCTTAGCTTGTATGCCTAGGTTGCATTGCATCTTGCATGCATGCATTGTTCCTTGAGTTGGTGATGGGAATTGGGCCTTGGTTTGTTTGTTTGGTTTGCATTTCATTTGACATGAAAGTTGCATACTTGATCCCTTGGGCCATCATGCATGGAAATGCGTAATTGGTGGTCCAAGAATCGAGACACATGCCCCTTTGAGTCATTACCATGATAAGGGACATGATTGGTGCATATATGCCTTGAATTGTGCTACCATGCTTTGCCTTGCCCTCTGTTGCTGTCAATTGCAGGTTCTGCAGGCATTCCTTGCCGACCGGCAGTATATATTGCCGACCGGCAGTAAACGAGCAGCCGATGGATTCATCTTGTGCCGGTGACTACACCACACTGCCGGTGGCAATTCTATTCAGCCGGTGGCACTCCTCAATGTCCAGAGAAGCAGTCTTGAGGTTTTGACAACCTCTAGAGGAGTGAAGGAAGGAAAACAGAGGTAGCTCATGCATGGCGGCGCATTTCCCGAGGCGATTTACTGTTTTCTTAGCTTAAGTTAATTTACTTAGTTGATTAGGCAATTTATAATATTTAATTAGCTTGCGTAGTTAATTAATTTGTATTATTTATTTGGTCCCTCCGAGCGAGGGCAAATCTGTAATAAGTGTGTGTGAGTGGTGTGTATGTCTTCCAATCCCCACTTCTTTCTTCCCTCTTACTTACCTGCTTTGATGGTTAGTATTAGGGCACGTTTAATTTAGCATACCTTATGCTATGCATGCGTGCATTCATGCATTTGTATTGCATGCATTGGGCTCGGTACATCATGCTAACTACATTTGTATTTCAATTCCAAATTGAATACGTGCATCAAATTGATCGCATTTCATATGCCATGCTTAGGTTAGCTGAGCCTACTCTAATTGCATCTTGCATGTGTGGCATTAGTCAACTTGACATGAACTAGGACACGCATGTTTGCTAACTAGTTTATTGTTTTGGCACGGAGTACGATGTAAGTATTTATGTTTTAGCATCCCGCATGCATGCGAGTGTTGCCATGACAGTATGCTTGCCATGCGGCTAAATGCTTATATGATAAATTGTTTGAATGCCTGTGGGTGAAGGTTAGACTGTTTGAGTTGGAAAGACTCATTAAAATCCGTGTTTTAGCCTACTTACGAGTAGCAAATTCCAAAACGTTTTTCAAAACAAACGGATATGCAATGCTTGTTTCCGAATTAAGCAATCTAGTCTATACTTGTTTGCTGTGCGCATACCATAGTAATTCTAGGCTAATAACCAGAATAAGAACACATAAAGTTTTCAAAAACGGATATCATGATTAGTAGAGGCCGGTCTTCGGACTGGGCGAGAGGGGGTGCTCATAGATGACCTTCCTCAATCGTACCCTAGCTCCCGAGCCGGGACAACTCCGGTGATGACGGACATGTGGCCTTCGGCACCGAGTCAGGGTTTCCTAAATTTCCCCATTTTAAAAATATTTAGGTGGCGACTCTGTATCTGGCAAAGCAGTCCATGTTTGGCACTTCTTTTCAAAAAATCTATTTCTTAAAACGATTTGCCGGATTTGGACTCTTTGGTTCAAGATTAAGAACCGTGACACAAAATCGAGTCCGAACTGTGGCGAAGGCCCCTCCGCGGGCGCGTCTACAACCGCCGTTATGTCTTCTTACTTCTTATCCACACTTTTGTCACGCCTTTTCTCCTTGTTCTTGAGTTTTTAGCATTCCCGCTTCATGTGCCCTTTCTGATGACAATAATGACACTTAATGTCTTTCTTTGAAAAAGAACCATATCTTGATTTGTCACGGCTTTGATCACGACCACGAGGAGTCTTACTCCTCCACTTTGTTTTACTTCAACCTCTCATAACAAATGCTTCCGAAAGAGAGAAATCCGCTGATTTTCTTCTAGTTTCTTCATTCAATAAAAAACTAGTGACTTGGCTCATTGTGACAGCTCAATCGGGCACCGAATTACTAACCGTCACAACCAAAGTCTCCCAACTTTTGGGCAAAGAACTAAGTAGCATCAAAGCCTGCAACTCATCATCAAAAACAATTTTCATCGAAGCAATGTGGTTAACAATACTCTTTATTTTATTTAAATGTTCCATAATAAGGCTGCCATATTTATATTTTAAATTAACCAACTTTCGAAACATAATGCTTTATTTGTAGCCGATTTTCTATCATAAAAATCTTCTAATTTTTTTCCATAAATCATGTGTTGAAGTTTTAGTAGCAACATGATGAAACACACTGTCATCAATCATTGACGGATAACACCAACGGCTTTTCAATTAAACCTCTTCCATTCATTATCTTTCATACTCTCGAGTTTGCCACTATCACCCTCAATATGCCCATATAAATCTTTACAAAATAATAGGTCTTCCATTTTAGTTTTTCAAGTTACCCAATTGCTTCCATTGAAGTTGGACATACGACCCACATTCCCCTCCATTGATTTACACAAGTAAATAAACTCAAATAAACCGTAAGCTCTGATACCAGTTGTTAGGGGAAATAGATGATTTTCCATAAGTAAATCAATCAATGGAAATAAAAACTAATGTGGAAAAATTAAATCAATAACGACACAAGAATTTTTACGTGGTTCCTTCAATGTGAGGTACATCCACGGGATTGTAATCTGATTCCACTATCAACCAAAAAGTTTCCAAACGATTACAAACGTGACACGAATGGTCTCACAAACCACCCTTAGGTGAATTCCAAATAATCAAGAGGAAATACCTTACCAAATAGATTAACAAAAGTCTTCGAAACAGATTGTAGAAGACCCAAAATAATAAACCCAAATCAGCTTCACCAAAGCAGTCGAAGATGCACGCATACAGTGCTTCAAAAAACCAAAACCGAAGCAAAGAGAACTTCCAATTGCAATATCCGAAAAGCAGTACTCTTCACTCACCTAAATTTGATTCCACCGAATAATGTATCAATTTTCCACAGTTGCTACATACCTTCGGAAGAAACAATATATATATTATTGATTCTTGAGTTTTTTTAATCAAAATCCTAGCTGTTACTAAATTGAATATTAAATACCCATTGAGTTTCTAAAAATTAAATATAATATATTAAAAATATATTATAACCCATACTAATTCATCCACTTAAAAAGTGACAGTGAGAAGAAGTGTAGCCAACACGAAGGGAGAATTAGCTCTTCCCAAATCTATCTTGGAAGTTGACAATTTCACATTGGTGGCCACACAAAGGGCAGCCAGAGGCATTACTTAAGTTCCTTTGAAGTTTCATTGCATTAGTAAGGATGAAACCTAAAATTTGATCCTTATAACAAAATAAGTTTTTAATTTTTAATTTTATTAATTTAACTGTTAATATTTTAATTTGTTTCAATCTAAATTATTTGTCTATTTTCGTTAAATAAAATCAGTAGAGAGAGAGAGATTTTGTTCATTAAACTCAATGAAAATATATACATTTTAGACATTTCATATACATCTACACTAAGTTTAATCATTAAAATACTATATTTTCGTCGATTTACCTAACAAAAATAAACACATGATTTAAATAAATCAAAATATTCGAGTTTAAATTGATAAATTAAAAACTCAAAATTTATGTAGTTACAAAGGTCAAACCTTTTTGTTGTTGTAATTTTCCCTTTTAATTAATTTTTTTTAAAAAAAAAAAAAAATTAGTTTTGTGAAGTTGTGTCAAAATATTTAGTATAGTTTTTGCTTATAGTTTAGGAAATAAAATGATTTAATTAAGTTGGTTATTAGACGGTTAGAAAAAAAGGAACTTATTGTCCAATAGGTCCTATGATAATTAATGGTATTTTTCATTAAATACTATTAAAAAATGTCACTAATTATTAATTTTTAGCAGCAGTTTGAAAATTTTGTCACAAAAAATGCATTAATTATAAGTTTTAGCAGCAATTTTAAAAAATCGTCATAAAAAAATTCATCAATTTTTAACTTTCAGTGATAGTTTGCAAAATTCATCACAGAAAAGTATCACTAATTTTAAGTTTTAGAGACAAATTATAAAAATCGTGAGAAAAAAGTCACTAATTGTCAATTTTTAGCGACATATGCAAAGGATTGTTAAAAAAAATTATTTTTAGCGATAATTTTACTAAAAATTATTTTCAATAGGGCTTGATGGGAATTAAGTTTAACTATTAAAAACTATTAGTAGTTTACTCTTAGAAAAATGATGCTTTTGATTTTTTACGTCTAGAATGACCCGATAGTTATTCAAGTGGTCATGGAAAGAGAACTTCAAGTTTGGTGAGGTTTCATGTCCGAGTATATGGAGAGATATTGACATACATTTGGTGAGGTTTCATGTTCGAATATATGAAGAGATATTGACATACATTATGATCTAATTACTAATATACCAACTGTTTTTTTTTTTTTTTGGGGGGGGGGGGTAAGTTTTATATCTAGATTATCAGATTTTAATACACCAAATGGAGTCAATATCCCAATAATTCATATCAGCAGCTTAAAATTGATTAATTTGTTGAGAACGAATTGGTTTGTGTCAAGTCCATTGACCAATCATTACTTAATAGGTCAACTAATCTGAAATCGACATAAACCCTATCAATTTGAGCATGGATCAATTCTCATTTTATGTCAATGTAAAGCATTTTTATATTAATCACAACGTAAATATGTCTCGTATTTTTCTTTCTCTCTCTCTCTTCCTTTTTATTTTTGTCAAAAAAAAAAAAAAAACATAAATTAAAACTGAAATTGAGCGTGCCTCAAACGGTAGATCAACACACTCTTGATAAATATGCTTAATGGTAATCACTTTTAATTGATTCATAAGGCCTTTATAGTCATCCAAAATAAAATAAATAAATAAAAATTTACTGAATTGATTGGCTACTATTGGGTATCCCATGATGAGATGTTGAACCAAAACCAACATCAGATTCAACTTCAAATTCCTGTGATTTCAAAGTGAAGAGCCAATTTTAAACAATCACCCAAGCCTTCAAAAAAATTTGGCACCAAATTTTTGAAGTTTGAATAGAGGATGCTCTAAAGGAGAAATTTTTTAGAATTGAATTTCCACATTTACCACTAACTTTAACATCTAGAACCTGTTCTCAAAAAAAAAAACATCTAGAACCGAACTAAGTTAGAAGACCAAATTAAATTTTTTTTTTTTTTATATATTAAAAATTAAATTGACATAATTTACATATTAGAAATCAAAATGATACAAGTTCTATACGATGAGAACTAAGACCATGTTTGTTTGGACTGAATAAAAAGGAATTGTAATCCATTGAATTCTAAATTATTTAATTGAAACCCTCCAATCTCTCCAAACAAATATCCCATAAAAGGATAACAAAGGACCAAAAATGGCAGTGGCAGGCAACTGAAAATGGTGACCAAGAATAGCAACCCTCTGGCGTACCCCTTTTTTTTTCTTTTTTTTTTTTAACATGAAAAACTCAATTTTTTTTACTTTTTCATGTTACACCATTAATAACTCCAAATATTTTACCATTCCAACCATCCCATCTGTGTGTTTACACCTATTCTTTCAAACCCTACTTCACCCCCACTTCAACCACCACCTTCGACCGCCACAACCATTTGTCCCACAACTCCCATCCTTGCAACCCAACCCCCACCACAATGACCCAATCCCTCCAGCTCCCCACCATCGTGAGTGAGAGAGAGAGAGGGAGGGAGAGAGAGAGAAATCGACCCAGGATAGCAGAATGAAGAAAAGTAGGCGGGTGGCAAAAGAGGTATCAAGAAGGGTGACAGGGGAAGGGGTCGTGGCATGGGGGCAATGGGAAAGCATGGCAGGGGAAGGTGTTGCATGGATAGGGTAGGGAAGGGAAGGGAAGGGAAGGGGGAGAGGTGGCAGAGAGGAACAAAGGTGGTCAATAGTTGACAGTGGTGGTGGCCAGTCAGTGGCTAGTTTTCTTTCAAGCATTAAGATTTTTGTCCTAAGATATGATTTTTTTGCCAAGGGTTAAAACCATAATAAAAATAAAAAATAGCCGTGGTGAAGAGAAACAAACCAACAAAAACACCATCAATAACAGGTCCATGTACCTAGTTTTTCCCTAATGCACAGTATTCATGCACAAACCAATCTCCAAATATAAATACCCCAAGAGAGTTTCCCAACCATCAGCGAATCCAAAAAATAAAAATAGCATGCATTCAAATTTCTTAAAAATAAAAACATAACATCACAAGGTGTATGTCACATCAAACTAACTTTTAAACTTCAAAATTGTAATTGATAAAAACTCTGACCAAGTAGCTTGCTACTACAAATCTTAATCCCATGTTGAACATCAAAGAAAGAGGTTCACACAACGCTAACTATGTTTCAAGAATCAGCAATAGTAACCTCAACCTCAACACCAGGTTCAATAGTGATAGAGGTGATCTGCTTAACCACATCTGGGGAGCTGAAGAGATCAATAACTCGCTTGTGGACACGGAGCTCAAATCTGTCCCATGTGTTGGTTCCTGTCAAGGCAAAAATATTAAGGGTCAATGAGTCTCTTCCTGTCAACGCCCAGCTGTAAATTTAATGCAGGTCTGAGTATGTTCAGCTACAGTAAAAACTCTATTAAGAATGGTGAAATGAAATACTCAGTTTAACTAGACACTATTGGATTTCATGTTTTGACCTTCCAAGGGATAACTTTGGAGAACATTCAAGTCTTTTTTTTAAAAAACAACAATGCTAGGCAGTTCAAAATTTTGTGGCTCAAATGGCTTAAATCACTCAAAACGACGTCGTTATGAGTGTAAAGCGACATCGTTTTGACAGATTTGAGCCATTTGAACCACACAATTTTGGACTACCAAACATTTTCCTTTTAAAAAACAAAAGATAACTTTGGAGAACATTCAAGTCTGATGACAATAAGATACAATTAAAGTTTTTTAACCGAACTCGTGTCATTTAAAAAAAAAGAAAATTTAAAACCCAAGCAAATTTGAACATATTTCTCAAATTCTGAAATTCGCACACATAATAATCCCTACTGGAAAGCCGCCAGCAGGTACAAAGCACCACTGAAAAATATGCCACGTAAAACAAAGAAACTTCATAGACTCTTGTAAAAAGTTTTATGATTCCATTTGAAAGATTCAAATTAATTAACCAACATTAAAAACCAATTTTTATGTGGACTAGGGAAGCATTTGGGCATTGTCAGGTCAGTAACGCACTGAAATTGTGCCACATGAACACAGTAGTCATAAAGGTGATGTGCTGTCAACATAATCTACAAGCACGACTTAGGAGTTGCAATTTGGGTGCAGTTGAGTAATTTTAAAACCAGATTAGACTAAACAGGTAATACATTGCACAAGTCCATCCAAGTCATAGTACAAAAGGTTTGCACCACATATAAGTTTATTATGTAGCTATGTATTGAGCAAGCACATTTGACCAATGAACAAAAAAATTACAACAAACTCTAAAAAAAATAACCAGCCACGACATAAATACATGAAAACCTCAGTTAACAGTTAAACATAGAAACAAATTTACAACCCAATGGAAAATGTTTATAACCACAGTTTTATGCGCTTTTAATCAAAACTACCCACCAACCACTATAATAACCTCAAACAATAGATCAAGATATTTCTAAACTCAGTACCTTCGCCACAAGGGGACTTCCTGGTAGTGATGTGAAGAACCTTGGTGGGCATCCTGACAGGTCCCTTCACCCTCAACCTCTTATCTTTGGCACCGCGAACCAAATCCGCACACACTGTCAATCAAAAACAAACATAAAAAACAAGATATCAACACCTCAGGAAAAAATTTCACAAACTTCATTATCAGAGCTACCATACAAAAATTTCATCAAAATTCCGAAATTCAGAATAATTTCAGCATCTAGGAACATGTATAAATGAGATTAAATTCTAAACAGACATTGTAAAACACCAATTTTATAGTTGGCCAATAAAAAATCACCACATAAGAAAAAATAAGTAAACTCGCCAACATTGTTGTTTTGTGGTTTTTTCCTTTCCACCGCCTCTTACCTAAACCAACCCACCTATCCCCTCCCCCCAACAACAACCTCACACCATTTTCCAAAAAAACCCAACCCTCCAAAACATTTGGCCGATCAGATGAAGAATCATGGTTTCATTTATAGAATCTCTTCCAATTGAACCCATCATCACTGTCACAGTTTGGCAAAAACTATGTAAGACTGTGTTTGAATTTTTGATGAGTTTTGGTGGTGGTGATTTTTTCCTTTGCTGTGTTAGTGGCTTTTATCAAATAGGGAATCCCTTTCTAAGAAAATCAAATGGGAATTTGTATTGGGATTTTGGTGAATGGTTTGGTGTCTCGAGACAGTGTTTATTTTATTTTCTTTTTCATTTTAGTTGTGGTGTTTAATTCAATAGCAATCAAGTTTGTGCATGAATGACAGCCCAGCCGGAAGAAAGGGAAAAACTCTATTGTGTAGCCCAATATTTTTGAATTTTGCCTATGTGACACATTTAGAATGGTTGTCTATAAAACTCATTGTACAGGACAGCCATGTATAATTCATTCTCCATTTAAATACACATAGTTGAGGCGAATGTAAGCATATACAAGTGATGATGCTACCTGTTGAAACTCAGGGCAAGAGGTGATAACTTTTTATTAGAAGTGTGTCATGAAACAAGATTTTCCTGACTAATTATTTGATGTAAAAAATTGTTCTCTTTGTCCAAAGTTTCTGCAGACAAAGGATCGTGTCCCTAAAGGTTTTGTATTAAAAAACCTCATCCATTTGGAGCTACAAACAAGCTATAATGAAACTGATTTGATGGGTCTTGCTGCATTTAAACGATGTCCAAACCTTCAGACATTGATTGTGGATCATGATGCAACAGGTCAAGATGTGAGTATCTAGACACCCATTCTAGCTTCTTCCAGATTGTTGCTTCTTAAATTTTAGCTGGTTTCAAGTGAATTTTTGTTTCAATTGTCAGGAGACTTTGTCACAGGAGTTACAATGGAAAGAAATTTGGTATTGCTTGCCGAGTCTCAAAAAATTATCATTTAAAAACTTCAAGTAACAGCCTTCCAATTGTATTTGTTAATGCTGTTGAAGAATCAAGAACCAGTCCTAGAGGAGGTTCTTGTGGAACTGATAATGTGAGAACTCATTGACAAATTGCCCAAGTACGTCTTTCTCAGTAGTTCTGAGAAACTGAGAGTTTACCCTTTATTTTGATGGATTATAATAATGAGATATTGGAGACTGAGTTTATTCATAATTTTGATGAATTATAATGTTTGTATGGATAATTAAGCTTCTGTTTTGTTACTTCCTAATGCTTACAGTTGTTTTGCTACTTTTGTTGCTACTTGTTGCCATGCATATTTTCTAAAATCATATATATGGTGACTTCTTAATATTTAATGTTTGGGCACAATTTATTTTACTCGTAGAATTACGCCTTTATTTTTATTTTTTTTCAAATAACCAAATATTCCTTAGATGGTTTTGACCATTTTGCATTTTATCTCCCTACACTTAAATGGTTCCATTTAGATTCATGAAATTCGTGCCACACATGCCAAAATCAAAAGTTAATATTGAAAAAAGTTCAGTCGTAATAACAGGATGGATATGCCTTCATCTTCATCTTCATCTTCTTTGTCAAAACCTTGAAAAGCCCCCATCTAATCATGACAATCCTAAAGCATCATATGTATCAAAACAAACAAATAAACAAACACAAGAGGTCTTACTAGTATGCTACAATATATATGTAATATAACTTATGGTCCACATTACTCTTTATTATGCACTTTTGGTGTGTTTGATTATGGGCATTAGGGCAGTGAGATTAGTACATTGTTAAATTAAAGTTGATTGTTTTGTTATTATTTGAATATGTTACAAAGTACTATTGGTTATAATTTATTACGATGGTTTTGATTATACTTATGAGCAAAGCAATCTCTGGTTATGTTTTAAAATCATGTTAATTATGATTTATTTTCTTTGAGATGTGTAAAGTAGAATTTCCTCACGACAAAACCCAATATAGCACCCAATCCCTCATGTTGCTTCCTAAAACACACACCCCCCCCCCCCTCCCCCCAAAACCCAATCCTCAGCTAGTCCATATTTATTAACTTTCCTAACTATCCATATTTACTATAGAATGTGTTTCCCCCCCCCCCCCCCCCTAGCCAACCAAAAGTTGAGTGTTCATCCATATTCATAGAATTCCAAGATGAGAATTCTAAACTGTCATCTAACTTTTTTTGACACTGCACTTTGAATCATCAAAACCCATTTCAGGAGAAGCAGAGTTAAAAACAAGACCAGAGTACTGTTTATTATAACTGGCAAAGTGAAACATGGCATGAAAAGCCCTATATCCAAGAGGATGAGAGTTGATCTAAACCTTTCTTACATGTCTGCTATATATAGAGAGAGATATATGAAGTTCAGGAAACAAGGGAATCAATGTACCTTTCCAAAAGATAAAATCTCTAAATCACCCTCCATATTAATGCTTTCCCATTTCTAAAATAGCATTTGCATATTTTTAACAAGTAATTCCTGTTTTTATTTCATTGATAGCAAAGCAAGGATCGCAAGAAATGGCAAGAGTTCTTAGATAAACTAATAATAATATTGAAAGGAAGTTCCAAAGACTTAAAATCTTAGTAGCAACCAGAAGGCAACGAACTTACACACTGAAGTTTTCAACTTAGAAATCAAGACTCGGCTAAGACGTATATAATTGAATGTCTGGTTGGTCAGAAGTCACCAAACAAAGACATAAGATGTTAAGGTAACAATGTTTTGTAAACTTTCTGCCTATACTTCATCAATGATTTAGCCTTTATTCCTTCAATCCGGGGAAAAAGTGTTCATAATATTAAGCTCAATCACTGGAAATGTTTGATCATTTTTGGTAGACAATAAGAATTAAAAGATAGAATCAACCTGACATAGGTTTTTATTAAAATCAAAGAGGAGTGGGCAATCAGAAGGAGACCTTTCTCGAGGTTCTTGACGTTCTTGGAGGAAAGAGTGATCCTGATCTTGTGAATCTGCTCCTGGGACTCCTCCAACCCTGGCTTCGTCGGCTTCATCGCTGCGTACGCCATTGTTGCTCCGTTTTCTACACCACAAAGCGATCGAACAACAACAATAGTTGCATTACAACAATCCAAATCATTCAATACTACGCATAAACACAAGATCTCCAAGAGAGAGAGAGAGACCTGAAGATGAGAGGTGCGAGGAGGTGAGTAGTGAGAGCCGCTTCAACCTCTGCCGAAGCAATAAGGAGCTCTGAACCCTTTTGTGTGGAGTTTTATATATGTGCAATTTAGGGTTAGGGTTTTTTATTTCTTTTTCAGGGTATGTGAGAAAAACCCATTGAAATCATTATGGTCGGGTTGAAAGGAAAACAAGTTGCTGGTCTGGAAAGCCCAGCCCAATATGATTGGGATGAGGCCTTTGTAAATCAACCATTTGGTTGGAAAGCCTTTCTTTCCATTGTTATTGTATTTTTAAAATTATTTTTTTTTGGTGTATTAGTCAAAATATTTAATACAATTTTTACTTATAGTTTAAATAAAAAAAACTAAAATGATTTAAATAAATTAATTTTTACTTATAGTTTAAAAAACTAAAATGATTTAAATAAATTAATGAGAGCTTTTTTGATAAATTTCTTTTAAAGAGTTTTATTCCATCTAACTTATATTCTTTTTTACTATTCTATTAAATCTTATTTGAGGTAAGAAGACCAAAACACCATCAATCTCTCCTATCCTCATTAATGTTGATATTTAGTGTTAATTGTCATTATATTTTAGTAGTTCCCATGACCATTGTTATTTCTTCTATCTTCACTTCAAAAAAATACATTAACTACACATCACTATTTAATATTGATATATATTACACACAAAAAATTAAACATGGTTCTTTAGTGATTATCATTATGTTTTGGTAGTTCCCATGCATCCAAATGTTGGCGGTATGTGATGACGTGAATGTTCACATTAGATGGCGTGAATGTGAATGTTCATATCAAATGACGTTGTGATAAAGTTGATGTTAAGGTTCACATCAGCATTGCATCAAATTACACAACCACAAGCTTCAACTTTCATTTGAATAAAAATATGACTGTACGTGATGACGTGAATGTTCACATTAGATGACGTAAATATGAATGTTCACATAAAATAGTTAGAGATAATTGTATTGGCCATTGGTGAAAAATTGTATTGTTATAGATATTGATACAATAAGTTGACAAAAACTCATATTCATTGTATTGTTAAATTGTTGAATTCATAAAAATAAAAATCCGTCGTTGAAATGAAGGTGTATGGAGCATATTTTATAAGAATTGAATATTTGCATATGTTGTATTGATTTCGTTAAAACATGATGGCTTTAATTGAATAGAGTGGTGAATCTGGGTCATGTATAGTTGAGGATGAGATAATTTGTTCAATAGATTATTGTGAAAGACCAAAAACCCATACGGTGTAGGTGCCAAGGTCATTCCAATTAGAAATCAGTAAATTTGGTGATATTTAGATGACGCTTAGCGATAGTCACTAGTAGAGTGTTGTTTCAAATAGCTCACTAGATTAGGTGGTACTTAGCGATGACTACTGGTAGGTACATACACTTAAGAGGATTCACCAAGTCAATAGTAATGAAATTGAGAAACGTTAACTTAAAGAGAATATGTGATTTTGGTTATTGGAACTGATATAAACCCTTTTGAAATGAGAAATGATTTTGAGCGTACTATAAATATGTAGCATCATGATCATGTACATGTATAGAGAAATATTATCGCATGAAAGATTATCCTAGTAGACTATATATTCACCCTACGTGGCTGAAATCTTTTTCAGGTGTTGATGGTGTGTCCCGACTTCGAGGCATGGCATAAGATATGTGCATGAGTTAAGAGAGATCTCTTTTGACTTGTAGGCCTTGGGCTTTTTTAGTAGGCCAAGTGTCATTTTTGCAAGGATTGTACCTTTTTATATGATTTAAGCCTAAGGGAATTTTATTTACAAATATGAGTTGTTGCTTTTGAATTACATAATGTATGTTCACTCCATCTAGATGTTGAATATAAAACATTTGTAATTGGAGAATCTCATTTATTAAATGATATTAATATATACATACGAGAGAATCCCTTTTGATTATATTTATTATTGTCTTTTCCTTTGTTATTTATGATTATTCTTTGTGGGTTGGACTCTATAAATCTGGGGTGTGGCAACTTAGCACCTTTGTACTTTCACTATAATCTCAATTTTGTTTCGCCAATTTTAATTGTAATAGTCAATCCATTACACTTTAAATCATGATGCAATGTCACGCTTCTATCCATGTACTATTAATAAGGTTGACGAAACTTATCATGTAAGGTAAACATGATATATATATATTTTTTTCTTCATCATATTGGCAATGGCGACCGAATACTTTCAATGAAATCTCACTGTAGTCCTTACACTTTCACTAAAATTTTACTTTGGTTCATTTATTTTTCATTTTCGTCAACATCATTAATGCTAGATAAATAGAAGAATGACATTGCAATTTAAATTAAAATGTAAAAGGGTTACTACCACAGTTAAAAGTGAAATTATTGACAACACGAAAAATGTTTCATTCCCTTTTGTTAGCTACATTAGTTATTGCCAAACGGGGTAATTATTATTATTTTTTGTGATTAACTAAAAAGTGGTTATTTATGACATTGCTAAATTGGATGTAATGTACTTTTTTTCAATTCTTAAATATTTTTATTTTTTAAATTTGTATAAGATTATATCCCTACAAATATTTTTTTTAAAAGTAAAAAATATATTTTGAAAAGGTTCACTAAAAACTAAAACAAATTTAGTTAACATTTTTCATAAAAAAAAAATTCAAATTATTTATTTTTTTAGAATCAAAGTAAACAAACTTTGATTTCGTCTAGTTTGCTAAAAAAAAAAAAAAAACAAAACAAAACAAAACTGGGGTCGAAGGAATTTAGTATGAGAAAAATTCAAGATCCATAAAACAAGACTCCAAAATTTTCAACACTAATGGGAACTATCCATGTCAATTATTGATTGTTTAAAAATCAATCATCTCTAAGACTCAATTCTAGATCACATCGTTATGTGTGAATTTAGGAATCATATTTTAAGCATCTTTAACTTACACTTTAAGTATCTTTTTTCGCAAAGGTGGGGATTGCATTATGTATGAAACCTAGTTACTCTAAGTATCTTTTTTCAGAGAATGACTTACTGTTTAATCTAAGGCAAGTGAAATGTTGCCTTCGAGGGAGAAGTGTATAACACTCTTAGTTATTTTGTGTTTTGTTCCTTGTGTTGCCTGTGTTTTCTTTTTTGTGGTTGGGATCTCTCCAACTTGGGGTGGTGCTAGCATATGATTGAGAGTTTAAACTACATTATCAAGGAAGTATGTGGTGTTGGGGAGATTCTTTGAAAAAATGGGAAAAATGTCTAGTTTGTGGTGAAAACCTAGAAATTTGGGGATTTTTTGCGCGATGTTGAGAATTCATGAGTTTTGCTTGATAAATTGTAAAAGTGAATGAATGATTGGAAATTTCTTATTGTCATATATAAATAAGGAATTCCATAGAATATGAGAAATAGTCGATTTTGAAGTTTGTTGTTCAAAATGTTGACAAAATCATGAAATGATTAAGTTGATAAGAATGTCATGAAATGTAGAAATATTGTTACTTCTCGATAGATTTATATGAGTATAGGTTTATTTTGTGAAATTACATTAGAAAGAGAATGAAATTTTAATCACAATAGAAGATTGTGTGGAGGAAATTGAAAATGGAAAAGTATTATAATGCATTCATATATGTTGCATTGACATTTCAATTCATTTGGTTGTTACGAGTTTTGAATTGAGATTTGAAAATTTTTGCATTGAAAAAGAAATGTTTTGGGGTAAATACGTTGGTAAATCTAGATAGGGGGTGTAGATGGAATTGATTAAGTTGGCCTGACTGTCCAGGGTGAAAGACCGAAAACACGCACGGAGGAGGTGCCACGTGCCTTCTGGTTAGTTACTGGTAAAGTGGGATTTTAGTAGTGCTAGTTATGCCTACTTGCAGACATTAACCTAGGGATTACCTAAGTCGTATTTACCACCCCTTGAACTTGATTGAAAATTATTGAACTGTTGAATTTTCAAGATTTCCATTGTGCATGATGTTTTTTTATTTTTATTTTTTTATAAAGATAAAGATGCCAACTTTCTTTTATACAATGTGGCACATGCATTTCAATCTCATTGTAGCTTGCTTTTCGTGGTCCTTTCGGATACGATTAGCCCTACAGTTTGGACTCTCGTGGTTCTGAATCTGATTTCACAAGTGCAATGTGAAACAATGAAAACACAAAAAAGAGTCCAAATCAGGCAATTCTTTTGGCAAATCAATATTTGAATCAAATGCCAAAAATTGACTACTTTGCTAGATTTCAGAGTCACTACCTAAATATTTTTTGAAAAATTTAGGAAACCCAAGACTTGTGCCAAAGGCCATTAGTCTGTCATCACCAAAGTGTCTCAACTCGGGAATTTAGGTACAGAAGGGGAAGGTCTTGAATTGAGCACCCCACTTGCCCGATTAATGATCGGCCTCTACTAATCATGATGTGATCCTAATTTACATTATATTCTCTTATTTTGATTTATTAGGCTAACATTACTATGTGTTGCACACAAGTATAGACTAATTTGCAAATGTTGGAATGCTTTGAAAATTGGTTTGAATACGCGACACTTAAAAAGGTGAGTTTGTATGTACGTTAATCAATTTATCCCAATTTTAGCAATTAGCCTTCATTCACTGGCATTAAAACAAGTGTATCAATTAAGCACCTAGCCTCATGGAAAGCATGCTCAATTTGGCAATGATCACACTTATGCGCTATGCTAAAACATTAAATGCTCACCTAGTATTCCAAAGCAAGCCAAATAAAGCAAAATGATTAGAAAACATGCATGTTCCTAAATAATACAATCTGACTAATGTAACGCACATAGTATGCAATTTTTATAGGCTCGGCTATAAGCATGGTATATGATTCAATTCAAGACATGTGATAAATTACGTTTTCAAACAATAAAATTGAAATCGAGAGTGGTTAATAGGATGAGCCGAACCCTTATGTACATGAAACAAGTGTATGCAAACATGGGAATGCTAAGGAAACATGATGCAACCATTATAAGCGGGTAAATAAAAGGGATAAAGAAATGGGGTTGGAAGACATAAACCATTATTACATATTTGTCCTCATGTATAAGGGTCCGAATAAATGTCTAAATGTCCGGATTAAACTACCTATTATAACCCCAAACGAATGAATTAATTGAACTAACTATCAACTTGCTTTCTAGGTTATTACAACAAGGATACTACCATAATTACATCAATATAATATGAACAACAATAATTACAACAAATAATTATAACAAGAATAATTACAATAATGATAGATAATTACACCAATACTAATTACAACACGATGATCCCATGCACAGTGTCCAAAAGCTGCTCTGTCTACCCAGATTGCTCTATCTTACACTCAGCCACTGCTTTCTGTTTCTGCAAAAATCTCACCGCCTTCTAAACATTGGGAGCTGGCCGGCCCCAAATGAGATTCGGCAGGGCCCAAAGCGTGCTGGCCAGCCTCTAATTTTATGCCAAAATTATTTTTGCGCTCTGAGATAAGAACAGTGCAGACAAAGCCTTTCTAGGCCTTGTTTGTCCCTTCTGCTCATCTCTATCATGGTAAACTCAAGAGAAGAACAATTTCGAGTTCGAAACCACCAACGAGCACAATTTGATGGCTTGATGCTTTTGAACACGTTTGGACAAAATTTAATCAATGCAATGAAAAACCACCATTTCCTCCTATTATGAAGGCTCAAAGAGGAAAGTAGACACACACCAAGTCTTATCAACATATCATGAATTGATACGTGACAATTCTCGGAACAATGGACTTGGCATAACGTCCGGCTGAATCCAATCGACTCTAAACGTTTTTTTTATGTTGGTTCCATTTGATTTTAGGCCAATTTTATTAATCCTTGCCATTCTTTAATCAATTTGTGCAAAACGATGGTTAAGTCCATTAAATGAGAAGAGACCTCAAACAAGAAGTGATTCTTGGCATGAGAGAGAGCCTATGCCTTGACGATGAACCTCCATAGAGATTAAGCCATTGAGCATAGGTCTCTTTCCCATGCCTTGGATAACCGTCGATCGTTTGAAATAACGCTCAAAACAAAAATAAAAGAAGAAAAGAGAGAGGTTGCAGAGATGATCATGTGAACTTGCTTATTAAAATGAGACTCTTGAAATAAAGAAAGCTATCAACTCAAAATACTCAGTGTCTAAGGCATAAACAACCGAAGCTATGAGGACTTACAATACAACAAGCAAATATTTAAAGCATAAATGAATTTAATAAATTAAAATAGCCTTGTAACAGCCCTAAAACATTAAAAAAAAAAAAGAAAAAGAAGTGGCCAAAATGTGTGTCCAAAAGTGCACAAAAAGATAGACAAAAGCAAGGAGACACAAACTAGTAACCAAATACAAGGAATGGTGGCTAACCCCTCAACTTTTTGAGACCTTAAACCATGTTTTCCTGCCCTTTTTAACCTCTGAAAATTAGTTTGAAAAGCAAAGAAAAGAGTGTAGAATAAGGGTGTGAGCTATGAAGTAGAGGGCAAGAAAAGGTGTCAACCCTCTCTACCTTTGGTAACTATTCAACCCCAAGTTCCAACACTTGAAATAGAATCAAAACAATACAAAAACACAAGAAATAGATGGAAAGTTATAGAAATGAGAGCAAAAGAAAAGGTGGTAAGCTTATACATCTTGAAGAGGGTACGCTCTTTTTGTGAGCCAAACTTGGTCCAAGTACACTCTCAAACTTGAATTGTGTATCACAAAGCTCAACCAAGGCTCTAAGGTTATGATCCAAGGTTGTATATGGTGTATAGAGATGGTGCAAAGATGATAGGTTAGCTCAAACGTAGCTTATACAAGAAGAAGGAGCTCTAAGTGTGTGTATAGGCTCTTTTTAAATTGTTTAACCCTCAAAACAGAGCCAAGAGCTCATATTTATAGAATTTGAGCCAAAAAGGTCGAAAATATCTTCATAAATGGACAGATGGCTAATTCCCGCCTAGAACAGTGTTTCTTGCTATTAAGAGCTGGCTGGCTCCCAATGGCTACGGCCGGCTTCCAATATGGTATAGCCAGTTCCCCATGTGTTCTCTTGTTCCTCTGTTTCAGACACAATGCAGGTTGACACAGGGTTCAAAAATGAAATTATGGGTTAAGAAAAATATAAATATGAAAGGTTTGGGATTGGTTTTGGAGCTTGAATTTAGACCCCTCGTTGAGAACTCGAACCACACTCAACGCTGAGTGCGCAAGACAAAGGGTCCAAGTCTTACGGGCGGTTAAAAATGGGGTGTCTACAGTTGCCCCTATTTGACAAAACTCAAAGTCATGAAATGAGATGAGGGAATGTCAAAACCCGAAGACGACCCATTTGACGAGGCCGTAAGACTTGGGCAAGAAAACAAATCAAAATACAATTCCTAAAAGGTTGAACTGGGAGATTGCCTACGTATCCTCTTTGCAAGGAATCAAACCTGTGTAGTTCAAGGGCAGAATGCAAATGACATACAAGAAATATAACTTATGATCATGCAATGAAACAATTATGTAAATAACAAGTGACAAAACAACGCTATAAGAAAAAACAAGTATGCAACATCTGAACAAAAGCCAAACAACTCAAGCCACGTCTCACATGGAAAGAGGTGAGTAAACAAACATGGGAACAAAGAGAGTGCAAACCAAACCATGTCCAATGCAGGAAAAATGCTAGCCTAATTGCGTCTCACATAGGGAAGGTGGAGGGCAACGTAAACACTGGGCGCACCCAAGGTGTTAACCGAGAAACTCAAGATCCTAACACGTCTCACACGAGAGGAGGAAAGATGGTGTGAACAAACAAGCGCACTTGCTATTTTTAACCAAGGAGAACAACAATCCTAACGCATCTCACGTGAAATGAGGGAAGGTGGTGTGAACAAACAGGCACACCTACTGTTTTCAACCAAGTTGAACAATCCTAACGCGTCTCACGCGAGAGGAGGAAAGGTGGTGTGAACAAATAGGCGCACCTGCTGTTTTTAACTGATGGAGACAATAATCCTAACGCATCTCACGCAAGAGGAGGAAAGGTGGTGTGAACAAACAGGCGCACCTGATGTTTTAAACCGAGTAAATTAACTTCGAGCGCGTCTCATGTGAAAGGAGGAAAGATGGTGTGAACACCAGGCACACCTGATGTTTTTAACCGAGTAAATCAACTCCGAGCGCGTCTTACGCGAAATGAGGAAATATGGTGTGAACATCAGGTGCACCTGATGTTTTTAACCGAGTTGAACAATCCTAAAGCGTCTCATGCGAGAGGAGGAAAGATGGTGTGAACACTAGACGCACCTGATGTTTTTAATCGAGTTAATGAAAGCCTAACGTATCTCACGCGAGAGAAGGAAATTGAATCAACGAGGGAGCAAACAAGTTTTAGAACTTGATAGAGTGAGATTATCTTATCCCTTGGAAGGCCTCGGAGAATGAAGCCCACAGAGATAACTCAAATCAAGGTACAAAGCGTAAACGCGAATTGTAATAATTCAAAAGAAAGCACAAATTTGAAATGCTCAAATTAGCAAATTGTAAGAACAAGTTTGCTAATTTTGAAAATAGACTTAGCTTGAACAACGGAACGCATCACGAATGCTCAAGACAACGAGATAATGGAACAAAGCATGAATTGACTTAACAAAATAATAGAGCAAAGCAAAACGAGTTATAAATTAAACAAAACAGACCATGAATTCAAACCAATTAAAACACATAAAGGTTCTTCCTCCTCTTTTCTCCTTTTTTTCTCTTTTCTTATATAGATTCTTCCTCCTATTTTCTTTTCTCTTTTCTTTTTTGCTCTCTTTTTCCTTTCCTCAATAACTTATTCACTATTGTTTTTTTTTCTTGTTTTTTTTTCTCCTTTTGTTTTCTCCTTCCTTTTATTTTCTCTTCTTGCTCTCTTTTTCTTATTCGCTGTTCCTATTCCCTTCTTTTTTATTTTGCACCTCTCCCAAACCAAACTGAAACCCAACACTAAAACACATTGAAATAAACAAAACCAACACTGGGTTTGCACTTGAAGCCGACCGGCTCCCAATGAAATACGGTTGGATTCAAATAGAGCCTGCATGGACAAATTTGGTAAACCACGCACCGTGGTTGGTTTAAAACAACCCCAACCCTCATTTCTCATACACCAAACGTCGAAACTCCCTCTCTTCTCTCTCTCTAGGACTCCTCTTTCTCTAGATTTTCCCTATTTTCACAAAACCCGCAAACTGTTGCAAATTTTTTTCATAAAACCCACTCACTCTTCTACGTTTTGAACCAAACAAAAGTTGATTTCATTGAGTTTTAGAATTTCCTCTTTGTTTTCTTTGGTTTCTCACGTGTTTACCTACATTCTTCCCTCTTCCTCTTGTTTTTCACCTTTTCTTTATTTTCTCTCTTCTAGGGTTTGGATTTTCACTCAAACTCACTCACCCGCTCACTTTCTTCACCTTTTCCCTCTATTTCCCCTCATGGCTAGTGGTGACCTCTCCATCTCCGACCCCGTTGTTGATATTGGAGCCGTTCTTGATGAGGACATAGAGGCCGAGGCCGTGTCCGGGCCCGTGTTGCCTCTCATTGGTTGACAGACCATTTGACATGGTCACTTGCCAGCCACGTACACACGCCCTGGCCCCAGGCGGTATCCTGCGCTTCGAGGGTCTCATTCCTGGGATTAATGAGGATAGTCCACTGTGAGAGCCCGCAAAGCACCCGTCTGCCAATCCCTCCACTATAAGCAAATTCTTCCATTTGTTTGAACATATTTGAATCCCTTGTAAACAATCTTCTTTTTGATACACTGCAGATATTGACAATATTCCCACATTACAGGTGATGGCCAGGAGGATTAAGGGCTACGGGGTCTATCTTTGGCCCCAGACATTTCTTGCGGAGGTCCGTGCACTAGTTGATGCTACTGGCTTCGGACGTTTTTGCTTGGGATTAGTGCAGATGAGGGCTGAGCTATTTCTACACAGGGCCCTGGTGGAGAGATGGTGGGATATCACAGACTCATTTCATCTTTCGTCGATCGGGGAGCCGACTCTGACCCCATATGACTTCACGATGCTCATTGGCCTACGGGTCAGGATTGGAGGCCCAATCCCTTTTGAGTGATCCCAGACACCATCGGTCCTGGGATGGTGAGGTATAGCTGGCTCTTACAGCATTCCTCTAATCTTCAGCCAGCTAATCTGGAGGAGGTCTCCCAGTACACTCGCGGATTTCTGATGTATCTTTTCGGTACTACCCTATTTGTGAATAGGGAGAATATCGTGGGGGCTTTACCTCTTGAAAGCGCTGGTGGATCTGCAACTGGTGAGGGAGTATGATTGGGGTGGCGCCAGCCTGGCCACCCTATGCTGCTACATGAGCTATGCATCCCGCCGAAGGCGGACTTGCTTGGTGGCTGCTGGCGAGTCTGGGAGGTATACCTCACACTTCTTTTCCAGTCTTACTTTGCATTTTCTGTTTATCTTACCTACTTTACTTATTCTCTTGCATCTCTCATTATTGTAGCTGTGGGTTTATACATGTTTCACCTCCTTTGCTTCGGTTCCAGTACGACCACTTGAGTTGTCAGTGCCGTGCTCTTGGTACTATAACTCTCAGTTCGAGGAACATCGGTGCGTGGACCGAGACTTCCCCTATTTCTGCTGCTTCTTCAATACCATCACCGCGGATCAAGTAACAAAATACTAGTCTCTACATTTTATGATTTCCATACTACTGTTTCCATAATGCCCCATCATTCTCATGCTGTTGCTTAGACCCGCGACATCTAACACTAGTTTCCACAGGTTGACTGGCATCCCTAGGTGGGTATCCCTCATGCTTCGAGGGTGATTTACGTTGTGGCATGGGAGGCCTCCACCATGCGAATCCTTTTTAAGGGCCTTTTTAGCACGGCATACTATTTGGGAGAGCAATTCATCCGCCAGACTCGAGGTCAGGCTGACCTTGATATTCCACATCCTTCTCCTCCTGGTATGAGGATTGCTGATGATCTCCAAGACGGGCCCTTCGTTGATCACCTGATGCAGGGAGAGGACAGTGACAGATACCATGAGGCCGACAATTTCACTACATTCTTACAGACACGAGTGATGAAGCCTCTTACCAGGGGTGTGGCCCATGTACTCCCCGAGGTTGCTACCGCTTCTGGTGGCTGTGTTCTTGCTACCGCTGTTGATAGTGGTGCCCCTGCTGCCACTCTCATTCCTAGGTTTTGCTGCGATTCCCACAGAGGTTGTATACATGCAACCAGACGGGATGATTGAGTAGATCCCTCTTGAGCATATTGAGGAGAGGGATCACAAACTGGTGATTGCCCCTAGCGTTGAGCCGGTATATGATTCTTTATACTTCTGTTTGCTGCATTTATTTCTTACTGCCTTTTGTTAGTTATGTTCATTGTACCCTTGTTATTTCTGTCCACTGTTATCAAATTCTCTTCCTTTGCAGGTACCTGCAGCGTATGTTGATGGTCTCCTCTGAACGATCGACCGACTGCTTCTCATGGTACGGAAGAGGCAGACAGCCCTGGTTACCCATGGGATTGAGGTATACTCTATCCATGGTTTACTGTTGTTTCCGGTTCATACTCCTGTTAGTTCATACTGATATCGGTGCTATTTTTAGTTTGAGTTGGTGCCAGCTGCACCTGAAGACCTCCTCCAGTCGAGAAGAGGGAGAGATAGGGCTCGGCGAAAGGCTGTGGATAGGCTGATCGGGGGAGAGAACGAGCGAGGCAGCGCTCACCTTTTGAGGAGTCTTTTGATGGGTACACGACCCCCGAGGACGAGGGAGATGAGATCAACCTGTGGTCTAGCAGCCCCAGCGATGATAGTGATGCATCTCCTCTGCAATCGAGGAGGAAAAGGGTGATGATGGGATGATGACTCACCTTTTTTCCTTTTCTTTTGCTTTGGAGTTAGGACCTAGCTTCGGATAAACCCTTTATATTTGGTTTTGAAGACTTTTCTTTTATTTTTACTTTTGTAAACAATGATCGGGGTTGGACCCGCCAATTTATAAAAAGAATATTTTGGATGATTTCACTTGCGTATTTGCATATGATGAATGAATGGCATTTGCATGATAATCTTCAGGATTGTGCATGCTTGTTCTTGAATTGATTCCTGAATCGGATAATAACTTACAACTAGTCAAAAAACAAAATGCAACTCGATGATAGAAAAACAAAATGAAAACAAACTAAAAACACTAAACAACACTTGATGCAAATAAAACTAAACTCAAAACAGAGCCTCAGTACACCAAGGCAAGAACTTGTTTTCTCTGTAATCTGCTCTGATCTGGGCAGTCATTAAGAGCCAGTTGGCTCCAAATAAGTACAGCTAGACTCCAATGAGAGCCGGCTGGCTCTAAAAGTGGTGTCGGTTAGTGCAGTTCAGATGTCATGCACTGCTCCTTCTCAAAGTTTATAAAAGGTGCTCCCAAGCTATTTTCTCAGTAGAATAGCAAGTCCTTGGTGTTTTTCTCTCAAAATGGAGATTTTTCTCAACAGTAGACTCCGAGACTGGATTGCTACTTTAGACGACTTAGCAAAGGTGAATTTTTGCGGTTTTGGCATAAATGCACTTTTTTCTTTGAGCCGAACTCCACTCTGTTTTTCGTTCCTTTATGCTGCAGTTCGATGCTGGAACCCGATCACACATGTGTTTCAGTTTGGCTCACAAGAAATGTGTTTGACACTCAAAGAATTTCAAGCATTGATGGAATCTTGGTGTGACGAAGAAATCATGTCGCAACCCCGTTTCGGCCATGCTCAGGCACTTGGACGAATGTGTGGGCTCTCATTGCATGAGGCTCAGTCTTTGACACATGACGGGGAGTTGGACATTCCCAGTTTAGTTCATCAATTTTCTGTTATTGGAGATAAAAGCGAGCTTCTTTGGCGAAGCTACCGACAACATGCTCTTTGTTTGTGCTTGCTTGCACAATTCCTTTTTGCCCCTAGTTTCAACGGAGCCAGTATTCGGTCGTTTAAAGTGGCCCAATGTCTGAAAGAGGGCAAGAGTTGCATGGGTTTAGCCTTGGCCGAAACCTTGATGGGCCTAGATGCTTTCCGTCGGCGAGAAACTACTCGATTTGCAGGGAGTTTGCTGCTTCCCTAGGTATTATTTCCACCCTTCTTATTTATGTTTCTCACCTCGCTCGACACTCGTTCTTTATTTTCCTCTTGCCATTTTCTTAATTTTCTCTCCAAGTACATTTCTTTATTCTTCAATCTCTTATATTTTCTGTCCCTCTCCCGATATCGCTAATGGACAAGCTGGAAGTGGTAGACCTTTTCCTGAGTACTCAACTCGAGCTTACTTTTTTCGCCAACGGCTAGTGGATTTCCCTTTAGAGAGGTTATGGTGTGACTGGATGTGTAGCCGGTCTGCGGCCGACATAGCTTGGCGTTGCCCCTGGCTGACTTAACCGAGATAAGCTATGATATATCCCAACAATTAGGTGTAGAGTTAGTCGGCCTCACACATTGCGTATTCTATTTCCCTCTCCTGTTCAGCTGCCAGTTCAGACGTGACCAGACTCATCCAGATGAAGGGGTGGAATACACAGCCTCATTTTCGATTCATGTTTCGCACTTGCCCTGGTATCTTGCTGCTTAGAGGACGAGAGAGATTCTAGTCCCTACCGTTAGCTTCAGTTACACCCTGTCTGATGAGTGTTTGGCTTGGCTTGAGGAAGAGACAGAGGTTGGGTCGTCTTTAGCTGCAGAAGCTTCCACAAGTACTGGTAGGAGACATAGAGCCACCTGACTTAGTTGTGTCTAGTTTTACCGCTTTGATCTTTATTTTTAGTTTTTTGCAATGTAAAAGCAAATTTAATTTAATCAAAGAAGTGGAGAATGTGTGTGTTGAAATAAATATAATTAAAGTTGTGAGCACTGAACATGGTCTACATTGTAAAAGATAAAATTTTGAGAAAATCAATTCATTAAAACTTTTCAAAACAATTTTCAGAATCAATCCTTGAGATGTACAACCCCAAATCAGAAGAGCATAACTACCCATAACTGCATTCATCACCGCTGCTTTGACTTGGCAACTAACCTTTATGCCAAATGGTTTAAAAACATTATAACTGAGAAAACAGATGATGGAAAAAGATGACCCGATCAAACAGGACAGTTGAGATGGAGGTCGATATGGCCGAACTTCGGGATGAAGTTGTCTACGTATTCCAAAGATGGGAATCAGGCTTTGCGTAGTTCGGTTAGGGTTCGCTCAAGTATTAACTCTCTCCTTTTGCACTCTAACTTTTGCCAAAGCCGCCCTTTTAGGTTTTCAGCTTGCGAGTTCAGTTTTTCTTTGTTCAAATTTTTTATGCTCTAAATTTTGCCTAGTTCACTCTTTGGGGTTTTCGGCCTAGTGAGCCTCTCAAGGGTAATATTTCTTCAACTTGTCCATGTTGATCGGCTGTGAAAACTCCAAGCCATCCAAGTCCATAAAAATAACTGCTCCTACGGACTAGATTGGCTTGATGATATAGGGATCGGTCCAATTGGGTCTGAACTTGCCCCTGGGGTCATGGACGGGGGCTCGGTTTTCTTTAAGCACCATATCCCCTTCTTTGAGATTTCTAGACTTGACCTTCTTATTAAAAGTCCTTGCAATTCTGCGCTGGTAGCCCTGAATGTGATACAATGCTTTCAACCTTCTCTCGTCAAATAACATCAATTCCTCAAATCTACTATGTTGCCAATCTGCCTATACTATTTGACACTTGGCCATAACTCGCAGCGACGGTACTTTGATCTCAATTGGCAAAACAATCTTCATTCCATATACTAGAGAATAAGGGGTTACCTCTGTAGATGTTCAAATGGACATCTTGTAACCCCAGAGAGCAAATGGAAATTTATCTGGCCAGTCTTTGTAAGTGTCAACTATCTTCTACAAGATGTTCTTCACATTTTTGTTTGCAACCTCAACAGCTCTGTTGGTTTGTGGTCGGTACGTTGATGACTTATGAAAAGCCACGTTATATTTCTCAAGCAGATCCACCACCTCTTTCTTGAAGTGCGAGCCGCTGTTAAAGATAATCTTATTTGGAACCCCATATCGATATATGATATTGTTCTTGATGAACTTAGCCACATGTGATGTTTTTAGCACAAAGTAAGACTGGTCTTTTACCCACTTAGTGAAGTAATCAATTGTCACCAGGATGAACTCATGCCCATTCGAGCCTTTTGGCGTAACTGCCCCGATAACATCAATCCCTTAGACTGAGAAAGGCCATGGTGAAGTCATGTTGTAGAGTTTTGATGGCAGTATATTCTTGCAGTTGGCATGAACTTGACACTTGTGGCATCGCCGAACAAAACCTACGCAATCCTCCTTCATAGTAGACTAATAGTAACCTTGTATAAGGATTTTCTGGGCTAGCATCATACCGTTCATGTGTGCTCCACATTCAACTCCGTGGATAGCTTCCATCAGACGCTTCGCTTATTCTTCTTCAATACACAACTTGTGCATTCCCAGATGATCTCTTTTCTACAGCTTGCCCCGCAAATAATGAATTGGACGGCCAGGTGCCATATTCCCCGTTTATCTTTGGAATTTGCCCCCAGTGGATACGTCTCTTTTTCCAGGAAATTCCAAATGTCGTAATACCAGGAGTTCTCATCTTGAACCTCATCAATTGTTGTGATGGTCTAGTAAGCAGATGTGTGCTTCTTCTCATTGATGATTGGACGCATCCTTACTCCCAGCAAGATGTTTACCATGGAAGATAGAGTCGCTAACGCATTAGTAAACTGGTTACTCTCTCTCAATAGATGTGTAAACATCAGCTTTTCTAACCTAGGAATCAAAATATCCAAAGTTTGATGATGTATCTTCATGGTCTCTTCTTTGACTTTCCAATCCTCGCTAGCTTGAGAAACAACTAAATTCGAGTCCCTAATAACGTCCAATCTAATTGTCCCTAGTTCTAGGGCAGCTTCCAAACTAGCAATACATGCCTCATACTCTACTTCGTTATTGGACACTTTGAACTAGAGTTTGAAGGCTAAGGGTATATGAGAGTCATTGGGTGATATCAACAACACACGGATCCCATAACCATATTGATTAGACACTCTGTCAAAGTACATTGTCCACGTTTCCTCCTCAACATACAGAATGTCTTCATCTGGGAACAAGTATTCCACTGCCTCGTCCCCTTTTACTGGTTAGTCCGCTAGGAATTCTGCTACAGCTCTCCCTCTAACCGATTTGCGCATAACGTATTCGAGATCAAATTCAGAGAAAAGAAGTAACCAATGAGCTAGCCTACCCGTAAGTGCTGGTTTTTTGAAGAGATATTTGATGGGATCTAATTTTAAAACCAGAATTACAGAATGAGCTAACAAGTAGTGTCTCAACTTCCTGGTAGCGCATACCAAGGCTAAACAGGCTTTCTCCAGGGGAGTATAGCGGGTCTCATAGTCTAGCATCTTTTTGGTCAAATAGTAGATGGCCTTCTCCACTTTGGCTTCTGATTCCTGAGCTAACATGCACCCCCTGGTCGAATTCGTCATTGACAGGTACAAGATTAGCGACTTCCCTGATTTTGGTGGTGACAACACATGTGGGTTCTGCAAATACTGTTCAACCTGTTCAAAAGTGAATTAACAGTGATCGTCCCACTGGAACTTCTTTCCTTTCTTCAGTAGACCAAACAATGGTTCACAAGTCAAGGTCAATTTCGAAATAAACTGCCTTATGAATTGCACTTTACCCAAAAAGCCACGCGCCCTCTTTTGAGTCCTTGGTTATGGCATTTCTAAGATGGCCTTTGTAACAACCCATATTCATGTCTTAGTCATGTTCATGTGCATTTACATAACTTTGTCTTGTTAAGTTTGCATTCATGAATCTTGTCTTGTTTTGCTTAAGTGTTGCTTGCATGCTTTGTTCCTTCCCTGCTATGTTAAGCCTAGGTCATGTCAAGCCTAGGTCATGTCAAGCCTAGGTCATGCCAAGCCTAGGTCATGTCAAGCCTAGGTCACACCTTTGAACCTCTTACCCCTAGGACCATCTTGGAACCACTTTGGTTGATCTCCACCATCACCTAGGCCGAGATGTGCATCATCTAGGCTGAGATGTTATCACCTAGGCGCCCTAGATCCTTGATCCTTGCACCTAGTGATCTTGTTCCGGAACTGGAATGACCTAGACCGAGGTGTGGCACATCTAGGCTGAGGTGTGGCACAACTTGGCCAAGTGTTATCTTTCCTAGCCGAGATCATTGAGACCTTACTTGCTGAAGCCTATGTCCTTAGCCGAGATCATTACCTGCCGTAGTGCCCATGTCATCTTGCTTGTTGTATACACTTTGTCTTACACATGTCTTATTTTTCTATCACCTTTTGAGGAGAACCAACCCGGTAGTGCCACATGTCCCAACAGAGAGTTAAATCAGCCGATAAAGAGAGAAACCTATCATTTCTATATCTTTGTTCTAGGTAGAGAGAGAAGCTCTAGGAGGAGGAAGAGGAGTTCTTGAGAGGGGAGTAGATTTCCAAGCTTGATCCCTAGAGATCGAACCATTAGATCCGTGTTTTAAGGTTAGATTCGTGATCTACTCTTGTTATTCTTTATGTTGATCTAATCGCATTGCATGATCTAGCATGTTTCATGAACCATGCATTGCTTTGATGTTCGGTTTTAGAACGAGAAAGTGATATTCATGTGTTCTTGAAGAAAACCATGTTTTGATCCGAAAGTTTGTATCAACATGCATGTTTTCGTGTTTGCTTTCATATGATCTTCAAGTATGGGTACCAAGGTCCATGTTTTCGAACTCATAGTATGAAACCTCAGATTTTGTAATAACAAGTTATGATTTTAACATTCATGTTCTTCATGCTCTTCATGTCCTTCAAGGAGGAAACCCAGACTTTCAGACCTCATTTCCCTAGGTGTGATCACTGAGACCACTCTTGCCTAGATCCCACACATAGGCCAAGCATCGTATTTTACCCTGGCCTACCTTGCATGATCACTTGTACCTTAGTCTATCTTGCATGCACACCTAGGCTAACCACTGCATCTCCTAGGCCGAGATGTTCATCATCTAGGCCGACCATGGTACACCCTTGCCGGCATCTTGTAATACTACGTCAGAGAGCTACACACTGAAGCCTAGGTAACCACACCTCGGCCAAGAGGTGTGGGACCTCGGCCAAGGCCTCCTGAGTTCACCCAGCTAGGTCATTTTAGCCTAGATCATCTCTGTGCATCCATTTCAGGACCTGGTTGGTACCCAGCAAGTTTTCCCTAGAAGAACCCAGCATGTTTTCCCTAGAAGGATCCAACATGTTTTCCCTAGATCACTTGCATTCATGTAAAGCTTGTTTTAAGAATGCATTTCATATCCATCTTTGAGCATCTCTTCCTGTCTTCTTGAAGTGCATTTAGTAGACTTTGCCATATATTTGTAGGTCTTGGATCCTTACTTTAACCCTAACGTCCGAAGAGCTATGTGAGTGGTATTTTTAATAAAGCTATGTTATCAGGTTTTGATAAACTTTGCTTTGCCTTGTTTTGAAAAGTATTTGATCAAGCATGAATGATTATCCCTATTTTGTATATCAAGTACTATCTTGTTTTGATGACATTCTTTGAAAAGTCCTTAGTGCTAGGGGACTATAATGCAACTGCACCCTTGTCTTGAAAGTCCTTAGTGCCAGGGGACTATAATGCAATTGCACCCTTGTCTTGAAAGTCCTTAGTGCCAGGGGACTATAATGCAACTGCACCCTTGTTTTGCCACTGACGGTCTATGAACGGGTGGGTTTGTTTTGTCAGGAATGTCATCACCCCACGTATTATGTAGATGTTATTAAACATCCCAAGAAGATTTGAAAAACCAAGATTTGATTGATGAACTTGATTCATCCCATGTTTTGAACAGGCTATGCTATATGTATTGTTTTTACAAGGACCTCGGGAATCATTCATTTAACCCCTTTATTACTTATACCATTCACTAAGTATCCAAGCTCACCCTCTCCTTATATATATGTAGGTAACAAGCATGAAGGCGGTGACGCCGAGATGTGTTATTTGCAAGATGATGTTTGATCCATGTTATGTCGGCAATATTTATGTCGACAATCTTGAAGATTATGCTTCTTAGTTGTATTTCATGTATTTTGTATATGTCGGCTTGAGAAGCTTTTTAGTCAAGATGTAATATGTATTTTATTTTGCTTATATTCAAGTTGTAAAGCTATGTAAAGATGCATGCCATTTCATTTGACTTATGCACAGTTCTTATGGACTAATTATATTTGTATATATTGCTTCCGCACATGTTAGCCCCATATGTAATACTCTGATTGTGTGTGAATTTTGAAAGTTGGCCTTCGGTAACCTTGGATTACTAGCCATCATGACACCATTCTACTAGGGGCGGAATGGGGTCGTGACAACCTTGATTTTGGAAGAATCTACCTCAATTCCTCTCTCTGTGATCAAGAAACCCAACATCTTCCCTGTCGTCACCCCAAAGGTGAACTTCTGGGGGGTTCAACCTCAGTCTATACTCTCTAATCCATTGAAAAAATTTCTCCAGTGAGGTGTAGTGGCCCTCTCAATCCTTGGACTTGACAATCATGTCATCCACGTACACCTAAACTTCTTTATGGATCATGTTGTGCAGAATGGTGGTTGCAGCCCTCTAATAAGTAGCCCCAGTATTCTTTAACCCGAAAGGCATAACACTGTAGCTGTAAGTGCCCCAAGGAGTAGTGAAAGCGGTCTTTTCTCTATCCTCGGGTGCCATCAAAATTTGGTTATACCCGGAAAACCCATCCATGAATGACAACAACGTGTGGCCGGCGGTGAAGTCTACCAACTCATCTATGTGTGGTAATGGGAAGTCATCCTTCAGACTGGCCTTATTAAAATCCCTAAAGTTGATGCAAACTCTGATTCTGCCATCTTTCTTTAAAACTAGAACAATATTGGCCAACCACGTCGAATACTCAGATACAAGCAAGAACCCTGCCTCAATTTGTTTGGTGACCTATTCCTTGATCTTTAAATCCCAATCTGGGTGGACTCTGCGTAGTTTCTGCTTAATTGGTCGGGCCTCAGGTTCAAGAGGAATCCGGTGCTGTACAATCTCAAGATAGATTCCAGGCATGTCTTCGTAGGACCACGAGAAAACATCTTTGAAATCTTTTAATAAAGCGATTAAACGTTCGCGTTCCTCCGAAGACAACGTGGACCTGATCTGGACCCAGCGAGGATCCTTCTCAGTGCCCATATTAATCACAATGATTTCATCTATACAGGGCTTAACACGCCTCTCCTCCTCATAATCAACCAAGTTTTTCAAAGCCCGAGGAATTTCTTCATTTGCATTTAAGACAAAATTTTGAAAATCAAGATCAGTACAACAAACCAAAGGCACAGAGAAGTAAGCAAAGTCTATTGCATTCCCATTCAAACAGTCCAGATCCTCAGTTACAGTTGACTCAAAAGAAAAACTGAAAAAAGACCTAGATAGAACCTTGGTATTCGAGTTACCACTCTCGGAAGTACCAGACTCAGATGAACCTGAATCTAACTCCAACTCCATAGACTCAATGGAATCAGATCCGGACTCACTATCCAATTCAGAACTGCTGATGACGCCTTTCTCAAACTTCCAGATCAGACGTAAAACCTTAAACGCATCCACGATAAGATAAGAGAAATCCACTACTAGTTTATCTCCGATCATTGAGATAGTAAAACTATCCCCCAAGTTAGCAAACTGATCTCCGGGAGTAGAACTTGCCAGTAAATCAGCCAGTGCTTTTCCCAACAACTCCTCTTCTTCAATATCCAGGCTTACTGTCCTGCCATGGTTTGTGTAGATGCTCAAGTCTGTCTACTCATCCTTCTCTTCCGGTAACTGGTGTCCGAAGAAGATCTCAAACCCCGGATACCTTGTCTTTGTCTCCCAATCATACAAAGGCTCTAGAAATCCACAGAAGGGGAAGTCTTCCCCTTAGTAGACAAAGCGTCCGTTCAGGGTTCCTCGTATTGGTTTATGGACTAGCTCATACGGCTTCCCAGTCCTCTTTGCTTTAATTCTCCCTCTCAACTCTTGCTCATTCCTTTGCCAATCTTCAGCAGTAGGTTTGTATCCCAGCCCAAAAATGTGGGGGTTGTGGTTCATTTCCTTGGTGATAGTGCCTCCCTGCTTGCCACTCTTGCCTAGTCCTGCTCCAAGAATATGCCCATGTTTGTTCATCATGTAAATGGGCGCTTACATTAGTCCCATCGTCTTTTGCCATGATAGATTGGACAAACTGGGCCTCTGCCAGTGAGAAGCCAGAGAGGAATACATCATTTTTCCCATGTATGATCTCCAATACTGGCATGGTAGTGCTCTGGGGAGAATGGATCGCAGAATTTCCGTACATAGTTTTTTCCCGCCTTTGAAGGGGTACTTTACCAACTGATGGGTCATTGACGACACCGCTTTCACCTGATGTAGCCAAGGCCTTCCTAGGAGTAAGTTAAAGGTTGCCGGTACATCCATTACATGGAATTCTACCTCATGTTCGGATAGGCCAATCAACACTTGGCTTTTGAATGTCCTCATAACATCTCGGCTAGTGTTATCATAGGCTCGGACGGCCTGAGTTGTGGGCGTAAAGTCAACCGGCCTCAAACCTATAGCATAGGCGGTCATTGCCGGACACACGTTGATTGCTGAACTTGTGTCTACCAGTACTACTAGAATCCACTTTTTCCTACTTTCTAACGTCACATACATGAGTCAGTTATGATTGGCACCCTCAGTCGGCAACTTTTTATCTATAAAGGATATCACTGGCGTAACATCCCCGGATGTGACCAACGACACTAATTGGTTAGCGGTGGTATCGATAGGCAATTTAGTCTGGTTCATTGCCTCCAACAGTGCTTGCCTATTCTCCCCGAGAAGCCATGATTAACCCCCAAATTGATATGTCGGCCTGAATCTTCTTAAGCTATTTCAAGACTTGGTTTTCTTTGGCATTCTTCTCTTTTGATTCATCAACCTCTTTCCCAGAGGTCTTTGGCTGATCTAATGCCGCGGGTTTGAAGTACCGACCACTCCGAGTCATGTGGTTAATTTCGTCAGTATACCACGTGTCATCAGGGGTATCTGCTTTCCATTCTTCATCGGTATACACATGACTTAGGTCACTGTCTTCCCACTACTTCTTCGCGGTCATAGCTGGGTTGCTGTCAAGTTCTATTCTGAGCATGTTAATATCACGTGTCCCGCCATCATACCACTCTTCTCCCACTACAACCTCGGTTTCTGCATCTTGGTATTGCCTGAGTTTCTTTAGCATTCTCTTCCTATTGCTAGGCTCCCACTCAGGCTTTCCAGTACTTTGGACACCATCTACTGTTGATTTGGCCTCTACTTTATCCTTCATTTGTTTTTGCTCCAGAGCTATCTTTCTTTGGATTCTTGCTATTTTGTCTTGCTAGGACTGTGCCAACTCACGTTCTTTCTCAGCTAGAGGCGTGGCCTCAGCCTTATTGATGTCGTCAATTTCCTCTTCCTTTACAACCCTCTTGGCTGGTTCCTCTATATCTGACTCCTCTTCGCTCAGCCACTAGTTGCTTGTCTCAGGTAGACTTGGGTCCTACCAGGCAATTTGTACATTACTCACCTCCTCATCTTCGAAGAGGTATAAATTCTCTAGATCCTCTTCCAAATCCGCCAGATCCTCTTTTAGGTCAGCTAAGTCATTTAGGCCCTATTCTGGCCAGTCGTTCTGATTTTGCCCTAACTGGTCTCCCTCAATAGCGTTAATGCTAAGGAAGTCTGGCAATATGACTACCGACTTCGACTGATCAATGGCCATGATGTATAAGCTGGGGTCGTGCTCCTTTGCAATTGAGGCTCCTTTCTTTATGACTTGGGTATCAGGCAACCCCTTCTCTAGTGCACTCTTTTTCTTCCCTGCCTCTATTGCTACGGACTCCGGTTGGGTTTGCAGTGTTAAGTCCATCATGCATATGTTCGTGCTTTCTGGAATAATCACCTCTGGCTTGGGTAGATGAGATGAGGTAATATATGCGCTAGGGTTATAAGTGAGCGATAGTGTATAGATTTGGTCAATGTGTAGGGAGTGGGTTGGTAGTTACGTTCGGTTTGGAGGGTGGGGCGATAACTTTGTTATCAATGAGATCCTAGATCTCATGACGTAGGCTGTAGCACAGGTTTGTAGAATGACCGTGTTGTTGGTGAAAGATGCAATATTGGGTAGGGTCATGTCTGGGTGGTAGAGGGTCAGGAAGTGGTCGAGGATCAAGGGGTTTGAGGTGCCCTTTTTGCATCAACAATTTGAGGGCACAAGCTGGACTCATATGGAGGGGAGTAAAGGTTCTTTGGTTTCGGGGTGGATCGATAGTTTGTGTGGGTTGTGAGGTTGTGGCAGCAAAGGGATCAGCCATCTTGGCCACTGTAGCAATAATGCTAACATTTGCAAACCGTGGAATAGTGCTATTACTAGCATTGGTACTCCGGGAGAATGCCCTTTGTGCAGATTCACTAGTTTGGTGGATAATACCCTTTTTGAATGCACTCTCAATCTGGACCCCCAACTCGTGAAGGGAAGCAAACGTGGATAACGGTGCCACTATCATTCTCTACAGCATATCTGGCTCAAGATTTTGGACCACTAGTCGGACTTGCTCTCTTTCAGTTGGACTGTCACGACCCAAACCCGCCCCTAACCGGCCTGTACATAGGCCTCAAAACAAAATTTCACGAATATTTATTCGAGTACAGGGCCTTAAGCGAAAGCAAATAACAACATAAAGACAACGCCCATTGAGGTTGTGCATACATGAAGACTTAGATTAATTTAAGCATTTAAATATACTTCCATATTTACACATACAATCGCAGAACTTATATAGATATCACACACAAGTACATAAGACTCAATAAAAGATATAATTCTCCAATACAAAATTAAAGCCTCGATGCGGAGGCGTAATCTGGGCGGCTTGACAGAGAGGTGGACCTCAATACAACTCTAGTGTTGGTCCCCGATGGCTCACCTACATAAATATACATAAAAATGGAGTGAGCAAAGCTTAGTGAATAATAGCAATGTAAGGAGGTTAGGTGAACGAGCATGGTCTTTGAGAATATAAGTCTACACATAGTAAATCATATACAAGTCTTATCCATAGCCATATGTCAAAACGGCCTCAGGCCCACATGTAATACAGAACGGTCTCGGGCCCATGCATGATACAAAACGGCCTTAGGCCCAACATTACAACAGTTGTCCATAGCAATATAGGGAAGATGGAACATCGACATGTCTCCATCTCCCTTGGCGTAGAGCCATTAGTCATATACAGTTCATATAATTATAGGGTAGACTGATCATCGGCATGTCTCCATCTCCCTCGGCCTTGGGGCCATGAGTCATAAACAATTCACATCATAACGGCCTCGGGCCCACTTTTATTAATAGGAACAAAACGACCTTAGGTCCATATCAATGCCATCGTTTAATTATGTTCATTAATTTAATCAAAGCACAATGTCAATAGTATAGGCCATTCACAAACAACAATATATAAATCATAATCACAGGAAGTAAGTAAAACATATCGTTACACTACTATTACTCACAGTGATGGGCTTCTAGTAGCGATGGGACAATGTTCTCGTCTTGACCTACAAACACAATGCACATAACATAATATAAGAATATAACCAATCCCCTACTAGTTCTTTAATCAATTAGTCATGTTGGTTCTAAACTCATTAGTCCTCAATAGGTCATAATCAGTGTCTAGGAAAATAGGAGGGATTGAAAGGAAAATGGTTTAGAAGAAGAAATGGTATAAAACTAATAGACAGAAAGTGAACAATCTTCACTAATTTGGGAATATCTATTTGTGTAGTCAGAATTTGGGTATGAGACTACCACCATTGAAAACTAGACTTCCAGGGCTTGAATTTAGGCTCAAGAATCACTCAAAATGGAGTCTGGATGAGAGAGATATGCCTATTTGAAATTGAGCTGAAACAGGGGAGTGCCGCACGTGCGGGACCAAATCCGCATGTGCGGAAAATCCAGGGCACGTGCGGGGGCACGTGCTTTTATTTTAGAATAAAAAATGTTGCTGGAAGAAGGCTTCTGCACATGCGAGAAGCCCCACCGCACGTGCGACTCTGGGTAAAAATTGTTGTCCGAAAATACTAGTTGGTTCTAACACTTGTTCTTCCATTTTCTAAGCTAGATTTCAACTCTAATCACTCAAAAACATGTAAAACTAATGGAAAACATGAGATTATGATTTTTTTCTAACTCGAAACATCAAAATAAAATGAATCTTCAAGTAAGGAAGATCAATCTCTTTAGTTAGTTCTTTTTCAAACTTTTCCAAGACTTCTTCTTCCATATTCACATATATCTTCATTTGTACATAATTAACCATACAAAACCTCAAGATTGGGTTCAACTTCTCATAATCAACCTCAAGATAAGCAAATATAATGAATTTAACTCTTCAATCAAGCAAATCTAAGGAATCAAGGTTCAATTTCATGAAGAGAGCTCATTCCATTGATAACCCAAAACTCTAATTCATTTACATATTAAATCTCAAATTTAATCCTTGATTCCATGTGGTAGATGAGTTATCTACAGAGATAATAATTAAGGCCACATACCTTAACTCAAATCCTTGTTTTTCCCTTGAACCTCTTCAATCTTCCAAAGCTTCCATGGTTGATCTTCTTCCTTTCTTTCTCGAGTCTCCAGAACTCTCTCTTTCTTTCTCTCAAAATATCTTACTCTCTTCTTCTCCTTTTTGTTGAGCCAACCAAGGCTCATATACATATACACATATATAATATAATATTTAATAAAAAGCAATTGAATTTATTCTGAATTAGATTTTTACAAAACTTCATATTAAATCCTAAAAATCATACTAATTATAATTATGCATTATGTTCTGGTTTCTGAAGCCTCTAAGGCCTTCAATTTGCAGCGCAAAGTTAACCACCCAAACACACCTTAACGAATTAGACAAAATAAATTTCCAATTAATTCTCCCAAATGGCTCTAAAAATTCCCATTAACATATCTATGTATTCAATTTCGATTCCTGAACCCATAAAGGTCGTCGATTGTAGTTTTAAAGTCGTAACTCAATAGATAATTCTTCAATTTGAACATATATAATTAAATTAAAGCACATTAACCCATAATTACATAAAAGTAACTTCTGATATGCATTTTTGGGTTGTTACATGGCCTATTTGTCATTCTTGCTGCTTTTGCCCTCCATCTGGCTACAAAGTCAATGAAAGATTCTTTGGGGTTCTGGGTAGAAGCCTCCAGCTCACTGACGGTTACCTCTATCTGCGTATTATATGAGTACTGATTAATAAATGCCTCAGATGAGTCCTCCTAATTACGTTTCGTAGAATCCTCCAGTTTAGCATACCAAATGGCCGCTACATCAGACAGAGCTCTCCCAAACAACGAAAGCTTCTGAGCCAGAGACAGGCCCATTGGTCTTAGCACATCTGAAAATAGGCGGACATGTACTATCGGATCCCCACTCCTATCGAATCTGTCGATGTAGGGCATCTTAAATTTCTCCGGTAATCTGACTGAGGCCTTAGTCTACCCGTCTTCAATGTCGGGTATAAAGTTGAAGCCCTGGGACTTTTTCAACACTTTCTCATGCCTAGCAATCTCGATCAGAGCCGGATCAATTTCATTGATGTCAAAGGGAAGGATTCCCACAGGGGGTTGCACCAGAGGCCTATAAACCGGAGCTGGTGGAAACATTTCCTAAGTGTCTGGGACCTGGGGATTTTCCACTGGTGAAGGTGGATCAGGGTTTGGCTGATCAGTCGGGATCGGATGCACGGTTGATACAAATGCCCCAGAGGTACGTCGTAGATCGGCGATGATTTGATCCTGTGCAGCCATCCTTTGGTTCACGGTATCCATGGTTCTCTGAAAAGTTGCCACCATGGCGGAAAATTCTTTTGCATTCTGTGCCATTACTGATCTTGGTGAGTTAGATACTGGTGAATACATTGGTGAATTGCTTGAGTGAGAACGGATAAGTGTTTGCTGAGTGCTTTGTACTGGTGCTGCTGACTGTTTGTTCTGTCTTCATCGAACAACTAGCGACACTAGTTGACCACCAACAAGGTCTTGGGTTTTGCAAAGCCTGCCAAAGTGAGTCCACACAACTTGGGGAATATTGGGTCTTTTCTGAAACTATGATGGAAAACTATCTAGAAAAAGAAAGAAAAACACAATCAAAACAAAATCGGACAGCACTTCGGCCCCAATTCTCAACAGTTAGAACATACAGCTGAAGGACTATAATCCCCACTAAACTCCATTCCCAAACTGATTTTCATTTGTAGCACTGATATGAACCATCTTGTACAATTTCACTGTAAAAGCACCTACTAAGTAAAAGAACCAAAACAACCCTATGAGGGAGTAGGGTTACCCTGTCCTAGTTTTGTCATGAACTAGGATTCACTATTCAAACAATAATTTTCACAACATCCTGCAAATGGATGGCATTCTGTCCTAAGTTGGAATAGTCACAATAGCTTCACTATATGCAACCAAGCCGAATGGTCAAAAGGGGTACCTCAGCAAGATTACCTAATATATGTCTCATACCTAACACCGAGGAGTGAAAGGAGGATCAAGTGGTACAATGGTAATCCAGATCCAAGGATTGTGTTTCCAACATGGCAGAGCCCATGACCGGCCAGCTTTTTGGCATGCTTTTTAGGAAAGCCTCCGGCAAGCTGTCCAGGAATAGCAGATGGAAAACACAGTGACTTAAAGTAATAATGCAAATGCAACGCAAAAAACATATAAGTGTAGATAAAATTTCACATCATAAAGTTCAAGTCAAGTTCTCTAAATCCCTAGCAGAGTTGTCAGAAACTGTAGCTTGTTTTTCATGCTCCTTTCAGATACGATTAGCCCTACAATTCGGACTCTCGTGGTTTTGAATTTGATTTCACAAGTGCAATGTGAAACAGTGAAAACACAAAAAGAGTCCAAATCTGGCAATTCTTTTGAAAAATTGATGCTTGAATCAAATGCCAAAAGTGGACTGCTTTGCTAAATTTCAGAGTCGCCACCTAAATATTTTTTGGAAAATTTAGGAAACCCAAGACTCATGTCAAAGGCCATTAGTCTGTCATCACGAAAGTCTCTCGGCTCGGGAACTTAGTACGGGAGGAGAAGGTCATGAATTGAGCACCACACTTGCCCGATCAAAGATCGGCCTCTACTAATCATGATGTGATTCTAATTTACATTATATGCTCTTGTTTTGATTTATTAGGCTAACATTACTATGTGTTGCACACAAGTATAGACTAATTTGCAAATGTTGGAATGCTTTGATTTTGTGTTTGCTTTGAAAATTGGTTTGAATATGCGTCACTTAAAAAGGTGAGTTTGTATGTACGTTAATCAATTTATCCCAATTTTACCAATTAGCCTTCATCCACTGGCATTAAAACAAGTATATCAATTAAGCACCTAGCCTCATGGAAAGCATACTCGATATGGTAACAATCACACTTGTGTGGTATGCTATCACATTAAGTGCTCACCTAGTACTCCAAGGCAAGCCAAAAAAAGAAAAATAATTAGAAAACATGCATGTTCCTAAACAATACAATGTGACTAATGTAATGCACACAGTATGCAATTTTTATAGGTTCGGCTATAAGCATGGTATATGATTCAATTCAAGACATGTGATAAATCACATTTTCAAGCAATGAAATTGAAATCGGGAGTGGTTAGTATGATGAGCCGAACCCTTACGTACATGAAACAAGTGCATGCAAACATGGGAATGCTAAGGAAACATGATGCGACCATTATAAGCAGGTAAATAAAAGGGAGAAAGAAATGGGGTTGGAAGACATACCCCATTATTACATATTTTTCTTCATGCAAGAGGGTCCGAAGAAATGTCCAAATGTCCGGATTAAACTACCTATTACAACCCCAAATGAATGAATTAATTGAACTAACTATCAACTAGCTTTCTAGGTTATTACAACAAGGATACTACCATAATTACATCAAGGATACTACCATAATTACATCAATATAATATGAACAACAATAGTTACAACAAATAATTATAACAAGAATAATTACAACAATGATAGATAATTACACCAATACTAATTACAACATGATGATCCCTTGCACAATGTCCAGAAACTGCCCTATCTGCCCAAATTAATTTGCCTCACCCTCAGCCACTGCCTTCTATTTCTGCAAAAATCTCACTACTGTTTTTGTGCTCTGAGGTGAGAACAGTGCAGACAGAGCCTTTCTAGGCCTTGTTTGTCCCTTCTGCTCTTCTCTATCATGGGAAACTCAAGAGAAGAGCAATTTCGAGTTCGAAACCACCAACAAGCACAATTTGATGGCTTGATGATTTCGAACACATTTGGACAAAATTTAAATAGTGCAATGAAAAACCACCATGTCCTTCTATTATGAAGGCTCAAAGAGGAAAGTAGATACGCGCCAAGTCTTATCAACATATCATGAATTGATAAGTGACAATTCTCGAAACGATAGACTTGGCATAACGTCCAGCCTAATCCAAGCAACTCTAAACATTTTCTTTATGTTGGTTTCATTTGATTTTAAGCCAATTTTATTAATCCTTGCCATTCTTTAATCAATTTGTGCAAAACGAAGGTTAAGTCCACTAAATGAGAAGATACCTCAAACGAGAAGTGATTCTTGGCATGAAGAGAGCCTATGCCTTGACGATGAACCTCTGTAGAGATTAAGCCATTTAGCATAGGTCTCTTTCCCATGCCTTGGATAATCGTCGATCGTTTGAAATAATGCTCAAACAAAAATAAAAGAAGAAAAGAGAGAGGTTGTTGAGATGATCATGTGAAGTTGCTTATTAAAATGAGACTCTTGATATAAAGAAAGCTATCAACTTAAACAACTCGGTGTCTAAGGCATAAGCAACCAAAGCTATAAGGACTTACAATACAACAAGCAAATATTCAAAGAATAAATGAATTTAATAAATTAAAACAGCCCTATAACAGCCCTAAGACATTAAAAAAAAAAATAGTGGCCAAAAAGTGTGTACAAAAGTGCACAAAAAGATAGACAAAAGCAAGGAGACACAAACTAGTAAATAAAGACAAGGAGTGGTGGCCAGCCCCTCCACTTTTTGAGACCTTAAAGCATGTTTTCCAGCCCCTTTTAACCTCTGAAAATCAGTTTGAAAAGCAAAGAAAAGAGTGTAGAATAAGGGTGTTAGCTATGAAGTAAAGGGCAAGAAAGGGTGTCAATCCTCTCTACCCTTTGGTAGCTATTCAACCCCAAGTTCCAACACTTGAAATAGGATCAAAACAATACAAAAACCGAAGAAATAGATGGAAAGGTACAGAAATAAGAGCAAAAGAAAAGGTGGTAAGCTGATACATCTTGAAGAGGGCAAGCTCTTTTTGTGAACCAAACTTGGTCCAAGCACACTCTCAAACGTGAATTGTGTATCACAAAGCTCAACCAAGGCTCTAAGGTTATGATCTAAGGTTGTATATGTTGTATAGAGATGGTGCAAAAATGATAGGTTAGCTCAAAGGTAGCTTATACAAGAAGAATGAGCTCTCAAGTGTGTGTATAGGCTCTTTTTAAATTGTTCAACCCTCAAAACAGAGCCAAGAGCTCGTATTTATAGAATTTAAACTAAAAAGGTCAAAAATATCTTAAAAAATGGATAGCTGGCTAATTCCCACCCAGAACAGTGTTTCTCGCTATTGAGAGTCAGCCAGCTCCCAATGGCTATGGCCGGCTTCCAATATTATACGTCCGGTTTCCCATGTGTTCACTGGTCCTCTACTTCAGGCACAGTGCAGGTTGACATAGGGTTCAAAAATGAAATTCTAGGGTAAGAAAAGTATAAATATGAAAGGTTTGGGATTGGTTTTGGAGCTTGAATTTAGATCCTTCGCTGAGAACTCGAACTACACTTAACGCAACTTTCATCATTGAGTGCACAGGACAAAGCATCCAAGTCTTGTGGGTGGTCAAAAATGGAGTGTCTACACTTATAAGAATTGTATAAGATGTATATACTTCATTAAGAATTTTCTATTGTGCTTTGTGCTCACCCTATGGGATTTTTTTGCAGGAAAAGATGTGGTGATTCCGCTAAATTAAGGGCGTGAAACGTGTTTTGAGAGCACAAGGCTCTTGTTTTGTTGTAATTATTTTTTTTGCAAGCCAAGGGCTAGATGTGTATGGATTCGAGCAACCATTTTGTATAACTAGGCTTAAGCCTTGGACTTTGTAGCCCTTGAGGGCGTTTATTTACTTTTGATTGGTTATTTCACATGCTATAGATTCATGTACTAAAGGTCGTTGAATGTATACTCACATGTGGGACCTCCTTTTGTAAACCTCTCATGATTATGAATGCTAATGTTGGAGATTTGGGGGTGATATGAATATTGGAAATTTACTTATGTTCACCATAAGGAGTGGTTGTGGGTACCTTTATTGTGTGTGTTTTTTTTTTTTTTTTTGGCGTTACAACTTGGCTTCAGAGCTACCGGGTTTGAACACTTAGGGCTCGTGGGAGATGTCTCATATTTTAGTGGTTATGTGATAACATGCTTATATGACTAAATGTGTATGGATTGAACTTTGGGATGTGGTTTGCGTCTACTAAATACCTTGAGGTCTTATTAGAAGGGTACTTTATCACTACTCATTTTACTAAGAATTCTTGGTATTTCGTGGGACAAATTTCATCGTAAAGAAATGATCCGTAAGTGTTTATGTGACTACGTGCTTATGTGGAGTGAAACTAAGTGCTTATATGGTAAAGAAATGTATAGAATTGTTGTGATCTAACGTGTGAGATAAGTTGCAAGTACATTTGAGTTTGTGTGCTAAGTTGTTTACTTTTGTCCTTAATTAGGATGTCAGGAAGGGGTCAAGCTCGTGGTGGTAGAGGTGGAAGGCGTGGTAGGCCTCGCTAAGGTGTACACGAAGCACCAATCCATGAGGTTCCGATGCAAGAAGAAGGGTACAACCAAACTAATGCGGCCGAGCAAGCGGGCTGAGCTAATGTGGCTGAGCAAGTAGGGCAAGCGGGAATTCTAGGGCAAGCGGGTCAAGCCGCAATAGGGGCCCTAGCCCGAGAAATGGCAGGGGCTTTGAGGGAATCAATGAATTTGTTGAGAGCGGAGAAGTAAGCCCGAGAGAACGTCGTAGAGACAAGGACGAGTTTTCTCACTAGAGAGTTCTTGCGAGCCAAGCCGAATAAGTTCCATTGTGGCCCTGAGGCCAAGAAAGTGGATGAGTGGCTTGAACAAACAGTGAAGACATTTGAGATGCTTCACATTGAAGATAGTGAGCTAAGAGTGACTCTAACAAGTTACTACCTCAAAGGGAATACAGGCCAATGGCAGAAGTACGCTAAGGGTAGAGTGGAGCAGACATGGGAAGCCTTTGTGGTTGCTTTTCAAGACAAGTACCTACCTCCCACTGCTAGAGAGAGATTGAGGCAAGAGTTTCAAGACCTTAAGTAACTTAACATATCTGTTGTCGAGTTTAAGGTGGCCTTCACTAGTTTATCTCAGTTTGCGCCGGAATTGGTGGCAACGGAAGGGCACCATTGCATAGAATTTGAGAAGAGGTTGAGAACTAAAATTCTGTTCAAGGTTGCTAGTAACATGATCTGAAACTACAACTGCCTGGTGGAGGCGGCGATGACACATGTAGAGATCACTGTGCATGCCGAGGATGAGACACTTCGGGGTTCGAGGTCTAGGGGCCAGGAGTCACACGGGGATTATACGCCCAGTAAGAAGAACATGGGCACTTTTTCATCCCAATCCCAGTCATAGCAGTCTAGATCTACTTTTCCATTGCCTAACGCGGGCTCGGGAAAGAGTGCACCAGGCAATTTCTCATGTTTCAAGTGTCACCAACTGGGTCGCAAGGCCAATTCCTGCCCACAAAAAGGAGGAGGGTAGTAGATGTTACTCCCGCTACCACCTAATCGATCTCAGAGTCAATCCCAAAGTAGGGAGTAAGGACTACTTGTTTTTAGTGTGGTCAGTTGGGGCACAAGAGAAGAGCTTGCCCGCAGTTGGGAGGCACATCTGGAGCATCAGGATCGAGGTAGACTTATAGCCACCAACAGGCCCATTCGATTCAGACTTTATGAGCCAATCAAGGAGTCGCTTTGGCTCAGTCAGTCTAGGAAGCCTATGCTCCGAGAGATGAGCAGGTTGATCAGAGGCCGCAGGGGCGTGCGTATGCTGTTACCGCGCTAGAGCAGTTACCAGGATCCTTAGTTGTAAGAGGCATTTTCATTATGTGTAATTATTTGGCTAATGTGTTGATAGATATGGGTGTGTCACATTCATTTATATCCACTGTATTTGCTTCTGCATTGGGGTTAGAGGTGGCACGGCTAGTGTCTCCGCTCAGGGTAGAGTCACCAGCTGGGGGTACGGTTGACTTAGACTGAGGATGTCGTGGTTGTGAGATAGAGGTTGCCGGACGCCAACTTCCATTTTCTTTGGTGTTACTAGACATGTTGGGTTTTGATCTCATTTTAGGCATGGACTGGTTATCTACGTATCGTGCTGTGATTGATTGTTATTGTTAGAGGGTTACAGTGTGCACCTTGGGTGGTTATTGTTTTTATTTTTAGGGAGACCGAACAAGAAGAGTCTTTTCGCCAGTTTGTGACCTTCATGGTAGGGGCGCGCTTAGGGGTCTTCTTGCAACCCTCTTGGATAGTAAGAGTGACGGGGCCCATGTTTTATTGTCGAGGGTAGTTTGTGAGTACTCGGATGTTTCTCCTGAGGATCTTACTAGTTTGCCATCCCACCGGGAGATTGAGTTCTCCATTGACTTAGTGCCTGGCACGGCTCCAATTTCCATGGCACCATATAGATTTGCACCCGCTGAATTGTATGAGTTGAAGATTCAACTCCAAGAACTTTTAGATAAGAGCTTCATTCGCTCTAGTACATCATTTTGGGGAGCACTGGCTCTTTTTGCAAAGAAGAAGGATGGGTCGTTATGGTTATGTATTGATTACCACAAGTTGAATCGAGTTACTGTTAAGAACAAATATTGTGACAACCCCCACTCCATCTTGGTCATGCTCACATGCAATTATATGTTTTCCTCTTGTTAAACTTGCATTACGAGTCTTGTTTTGTTTTGCTTAAGTGTTGTTTGCCTTGCTTTGTTTGTTGCTTGGTGTGTGTAGCCGAGGTCATCCTAAGCCTAGGTCACCTTTGAGCCTCTTATACCTAGGACCATCTTGGGATCACCTTGACTAACCTTCACCTTCACCCTGGCATATTGGCCGAGATGTCATTATGTAGGCCGAGGTGTTCATCACCAAGGCCGAGATGTGTATTATCTAGGCCAAAATGTTATCCCTGCACCTAGTGGTCTTGTTCCTGGATTGGTGCGACCTAGACTGAGGTGTGGCACATCTAGGCCGAGGTGTGGCACAGCTAGGCCAAGTGTTGTCCTTCCTAGTTGAGATCATTGTTCTCTCACTTGCCAATGCCTTGTTTTAGCCGAGATCATTACCCGCCGGAGTGCCTATGCCATCTTGCTTGTTGAACACGCTTTGTCATGGTCTTGTCTTTTCACTCAGTCACCTTTTTTAGTAGAGCCAACCAGTCGTTGCCACGTGTCTGAGCTGAGTGTTAAATCAGCCGGCAGAGAGAGAAATGTATCATTTGTTATATGTCTTTGTTCTTGAAGAGAGAGAAGCTCTAGAAAAGGGAGAAGGAGTTCTTAGAGAGGGAATAGATTTCCAAGCTTGCTCCTTAGGGTTCAAACCGTTTGATTCGTGTTTTGAGGTTAGAATCTTAATCTACTCTTGTTGTTCTTATTGTTCATCTAGCTGCATTGCATGATCGAACTTGATTTGTAAGCCATGCATTGATTTGAAGTTGGTTTTAGAAAGAGAAAGTGATATTCATGTGTTCTTGAATAAAAGCCTTGTTTGATCCGAAAGCTTGCATCAAGATTCATGTTTTTGTGTTTGTTTTCTTAAAATCTTCGAGTACGGGTACCCAGGTTCATGTTTTTGAATTCATAGCATGAAATCTCAGATTTTGTAATGATACGATATGATCTTTGCATCCATGTTCTTCATGCTCTCCAAGAAAGGGAAACCCAGATTTTCCTGACTTCATTTCCTTAAAAGTGGCCATCGGGGGCCACACCTCGGCAAGGAGGTGTGGGACCTCGGCCAAGACCTAGTTGGTGCCCAGCAAGTTTTCCCCGATATGAGAAACATTGTTTTGTTTCGGTTCGACTTAGTTTTGAAGGAATGTCGAGATCATTTACATTTATGTAAAGCTTGTTTGAAAGTGCATTCAATAGACTTTGCCATGTGTTTGTAGGACTTGGACTCTCGCTTGACCCCGACGTTGAAGAACTATGTGAGTGGTATTTTTAATAAAGTTATGTTATAACATTTTGATAAAGCTTTGCTTTGCCTTGTTTTGGAAAAGTATTTGTTGAGCATGAATGACTATCCCTATTTTGTGTATCAAGTAATAGCTTTGGTTTTGATAACAACCTTTGAAAGTCCGTACGTGCTAGGGGACTATAAGCATTGGTAGCATAACCTTTGAAAGTACGTACGTGCTAGGGGACTATAAGCATTTGTAGCACAAGTCCGTACATGCTAGGGGACTATAAGCATTTGTGGCACAAGTCCGTACGTGCTAGGGGACTATAAACATTTGTAGCACAACCTTTGTTAATGTCATCCCTTGGAACTTGAAAGCCTTAAAAGACTTTGATTGATGAAGCTTGAAAGATTTGTTAGATGAACTTGATTCATCCCATGTTTTGTTACAAGCTATGATTATGTATTGTTTTGTTAAAGGTCTCGGATATCATGCATGCAAACCCTTTATTACTTGTACCATTCACTGAGTATCCAAGCTCACCCTCTCTATATATATATGTAGGTGATGAGCAGGACGGCGGCAACGCCTAGATGTACTTTGCAACTTGTTTTGGGATTCACATTTTTGTAGCATCTTGAAGATCATGCTTCTTAGCTTACATTTCATTGCATTTTGTATATGATGGCTCGAGAAGCCTTTTGGTCAAGATGTATTTTTGTACTTCATTTTATTGTACCCAAGTTGTAACATCTTGCTAAGATGTATGTCATTCCATTTGACTTATGCACAACTCTTATGGACTAATTAGAATTATATATATATTGCTTTCGCACTTGTGAGCCCCATATATTTATACTCTGATTGTGTGTGAATTTTGGGAGTTGGCCTTCGGTAATCTCGGATTACTGGCCATCACGGCACCATTCTACTAGGGGCGAAATGGGGTCGTGACAAATATCCTCTACCCAGAATAGATGATTTATTTGACCAACTTAGAGGATCTCGTTGCTTTTCAAAGATAGATTTGAGGTTAAGGTACCATCAGTTGAGAGTACGAGAGGAGGACATCCAGAAAATGGCCTTTTGTATGCGTTATGGCCACTATGAATTCCTTGTAATGCCTTTTGGTTTGACCAATGCACCTACTTCCTTTATGGATTTGATGAACCAAGTTTTTTGAGTATTCTTAGACAGCTTTGTGGTCGTCTTGTGGATGACATCTGTGGACACCCCATCTTTGACCCCCCGCAAGGCTCGAGCGCTTTGTCTGGTACACTCGATGATGAAAGTGGTATTGTGCGTGGTTCGAGGTCTCAACGAAGGGGCCTTGTTTGAGCTTCGAAACAACCCCAAACCTTCCATATTCTCATTGATTATACCCAAGAAATTCATTTTTACACCTTGTGCCACCCCATGCTAAGGCTGAAACAGGAAAATAGGGAAGCACATTGAGGGTCGGCCATGCCTCGGTGAGGGCCGGCCGTGGCTATTGAAGGCCAGCCGGGCCTTAGTAGCGAGAAACATTGTTTGGGCGGGAGGTCGCCAGCTGTCTGTTTTTGAAAATATTTATGATATTTCTGGCTCAAATTCTATAAAAATGACCATATATCTCTGTTTTGAGGGATGAAGAATTTCAAGAAAGCCTCTATATCACTTTGAGAGCTCATTCTTCTCCTTCTTCTTGTGCAAGTAACACTTTGAGCAAACCTATCATCTTGAACCTATATCCATACATCATATATATCTTCACACCTTAGCTTAGGAACCTTGGTTGAGCCTTGAATACCATAATTCAAGTTTGAGAGTGTGTTGAGACTTAGCATGGTACATAATCAAAAGCTTACTTCCTTGAGAGGTAAAAGCTTATTATCCTATCTTTTACTTCTTGTTCTTTCATTTGCTACCTAGTTTTTATTGTTTTATGTTGTTTTGATCCTATTCTAAGTGTTTAAGTTTGGGTTTGAAGAGCTACCAAAAGGGTAGAGAGAGTTTACTCTTTCTACACCTTTATCTATAACTCAAACCTTTACTTTTACACTATTTTTCTTTGTTCCTTAGACTGATTTTCAGAGTTTAAAAAGGGCTAAAAGTTATGCTTTGAGGTTTCAGAAGTGGAGGGGCTAGCCACCACTCCTTGTTCTTACTTACTAGCCTTGTTTCCTCTCTTTGTTGTTTAACTTTTTAAACTCTTATTCACCTCCCAAAACAAAACCTTTTAGGCTCTTTTCATACATTTTTAGCCACTGTTTTTCATCTATTTAGGGTTGTCTTAGGGCTACCTTAAGTTGTTTAAATAGCTCATGCCTTGATTAGTTTAATTGTTGTCTCATAAGTTTGCATGCATAGCTTGTAGTATATTATTTTAAGCTTTTCTTCAATTCATTTCCATGTTTAAAAACCTCATTTTAATAATCAACTTACCATTCATCTCTTTCATTTGAGAGTTGTTTCAATTGATTGACGGTTATTCAAAACGTGAACTAGCGATTTACACTTAATAGCTTAATCTCTACGGAGGTTCATTGCCTGTAGTCTCTTTTTCATGATGAGAATCACCTCTTAATTGACATATTTCTCACTTAGTGGACATAATCTCTAGTGGATATAACAATCCTCTTGGACTTAATGGATTAAAGGATGGCAAAGACTAATGTATTTGGCTTAAAATGAACCAACTCACATAAAGAAAATGAGTTATATTATTTGGGGGTTCGGTCGGACGTTATACTGAATCCGTTGTGTCAAGGGTCGTCTTATATCAATTCATGATGTTTTGGATGAACTTTGAAGCGTCTCTACCTCTTTCTTTGAGTTCACTCCATGATAGGAGGGATGAGTGGTTGTTGTTCATCTCATTTATTGATTTTTTGTCCAAATTGTACATCGAAATCATCAAGCAATCAATTTGCTTATTGATGGTTTTGGAAACAATTCTAACCTTCTCTCGAGGCTTTACAGAGAAGTGTGAGAGGGACAAACAGAGTCTAAACACTCTGTCTGCACTGTTTTCACTTCAAAGCACAGAATAGGAGTTGGCATGAAATCGAGGCACAGTCAGCCTTCTTTAGGCCCGGCCGAGCTTCATTGAGGGCCAGTTGGTCATCAATATTTGGTCAGTAGTGTATTTTTGCAAAAAATAGAGGACAGTGGTTAAAGGTGAAACAGAGCAAGCTGAGGTAGATAGTGTTGTTCTTGGACCTTGTGCATGCAACCCTTGTGTATTAATGCCCCATGCATCATTGCAATTAATTAATTTATTAGTGTTGTAATTAATTAATTTATTATTATTGTTTATTTATAATTGTTGTAGTTAATTAGCTTAGATAGCTAGTTTATTTATCATAGTCCACATCCTTGTTGTAATAGCCTAGTTAGCTAGTTAATTAGCCTCACTTTAATTTATTCATTCAATTTTGTAATAATTAGTTTAATTTGGACTTTTAGACTTTGATTCGCACCCTTTTGCACGAGGGTAATTCTCTAATAAGTTGTATGCTTTCCAACCCCACATCTTTGTCCCTTTTACTTACTTGCTTACGATGGTTAGTATAGAACATCATTTTTCAAAATTAGCATTCTTATGCTTTGCATCCATTGTCTTGCATGCATCCAAGGCTCGGCTCATCATGCTAACCCAATATCAATATTCAAATTCATTACTTTAATACATGCTTTATCACATGTCTTGAATGAAATTAAATGCCATGCTCATAGCCAAGCCTATAAAATACATAACGCATGCGTTGCATTAGTCATATTGCATTAATTAGGAGCATGCATATTTTTCCTAATTATTTTGCTTTGTTTTGGCTTGGAGTACTAGGTGAGCAATTTTATGTTTTAGCATCTTGCATCGAATGTTTGGGTTGCCATGTCTAGCATACTTCCATAAGGCTAATTGCTTAAATGATATAACTGTTTGAATCCTTGTGGATGAAGGCTAAATTGCTTGAATTGGGATGGTTTGATTAAATGTCCATTTTAGCCCACTTGTTCAAGTGGTAAATTCACAAAACAATTTCGAAGCAAAACATAAAATCAAATGTTCCAATTCTTACAAATATTAGTCTATACCTTGTGTGTGCATCACATAGTAATATAGCTAAAAATTGGAACAAGAGCATATAATGTAAATTAAAATCACATCATGATTAGTAGAGGCCGATCTTTGATCGGGTGAGTGGGGTGCTCAATTCATGACCTTCCCCTCTCGTACTTAAGTTCCCAAGCTGAGACAACTTTGGTAATGACGGACTAATGGCCTTTGGCACGAGTCTTAGGTTTCCTAAATTTTCTAAAAATATTTAGGTCGCGACTCTGAAATCTGGCAAAGCAGTCCACTTTTTGGCATTTGATTCAAACATCAATTTTTCAAAAAGAATTACCGGATTTGGACTCTTTTTGTGTTTTCACTGTTTCACGTTGCACTTGTGAAATCAGATTTAGAACCACACAGGTAGAGTCCGAACTATAGGGCTATTCGTCTTTCGAAAGGGGGCACGAAAAGTCAAGCTACAACATCTTGATTTATTCAGCCTCTGAGGGAGAACACGAGAACTATTTACGGTTAGTGCTTGATTTGCTTAGGGAGCACCAATTGTATGCCAAATTTGAGAAATGCGAGTTTTGGTTGACTAGGTGAAGTTTTTAGGGCATGTAGTGTCGAGAGAAGGAGTAACTATAGACTTTTTCTAAGACAGATGCCATGTAGGATTGGGAACAACCTAAAAATGTCTTTGAGATCTGGAATTTCTTAGGGTAGGCCGGATATTATCATCGTTTTGTAAGAAACTTCTCTAGACTAGCCGCACCATTGACCAGGTTGACAAGGAAGGGTGTTAAAAGACTAGATTGACCACTGCACTGGTGAAAAGTCATTCCAAGAACTTAAGACTAGATTGACCACCACACTGGTTTTGATAATTTCGGAAAGAGGTTTGGGTTATACCGTCTATTGTGATGCGTCCTAGGATAGGCTTGGTTGTGTCTTGATGCAAGAGGGGAAAGTTGTAGCCTATGGTTCACGACAATTGAAAACTCATGAGAAAAACTACCCTACCCATGATTTAGAGTTAGCGGCGGTAATTTTTTCCTTGAAGATTTGGAGACATTATCTGTATGGTGAGAAGTTCGATGTTTTCTCCGACCATAAAAGCCTAAATTATTTGTTTTTCCAAAAAGACTTGAATTTACGCCAACGGATGTGGATGGAATTTATGGAGGATTATGACTTCAAGTTACACTATCATCCGGGAAAGGCCAATGTGGTGGCCGACGCCTTGAGTCAGAAATCTGTGAGTAGTTTGGCAAGTGTGGCCATTCAGGAATGGGTTATGCTAGGCGATATTGGTGAGTTTGATTTGCATTTGGGTGAGTCCAGCAAGGGTGCTGCCTTGTTTACTTTGATTGCTCAACCTACCTTGATTAGTAAAGTCATACAAGCACAACAGGGTGACCGTGAGGTGGAGTCAAATCATGAAAGGATCTCTAATGGGAAGGAACAGAAGGGTTTGAACATTCACTCGGATCTGAGTGTATGTTATCTAGACCATTTGTTTGTATCGGCATCTTGTTGGGAGGAAGTGATTCGAGAATTCCATCACTCAAGCCTTGCAGTACATCCGGGAGGCACCAAAATGTATCATGATCTTAGTCGCCAGCTTTGGTGGAGACGTATGAAGCGGGATGTCGCTTTATTTGTATCAAAATGCCTTACTTGTCAACAAGTGAAGGCCGAACACCAAAAGCCAATGGGTTTGCTATAACCTTTACGGATAGCCGAGTGGAAATGGGAGCATGTTACCATGGATTTTGAAGTTGGACTTCTGTAACAAGCCCGCGGGGGACCTCACCACAGCTCGGACTCGACTTTGTCAGTCACGGTTCTAAGTCTGAACCAAAGAGTCCAAATCCGGCAAATCGTTTTGAGAAAAAAAACAGATTTTTTGAAAGAAGTGCCAAACATGGACTGCTTTGCCAGATACAGAGTCGCCACCTAAATATTTTATTTTTGGGAAATTTAGGAAACCCTGACTCGGTGCCAAAAGGCCACGTGTCCGTCATCACCAAAGTTGCCTCGGCTCGGGAACTTGGGTACGATTGGGGAAGGTCACTTCGTGAGCACCCCCGCTCGCCCGGTCATAGACCGGCCTCTACTAACCATGATATCAATTTTTGAAAACATTGTATGTTCTTATTCCGGTTATTAGCCTAGGTTACTATGTGATGCGCACAGCATACAAGTATAGACTGAGTCGTCTGAATTGGAACAAAACATTTCATGTTTGCTTTTGAAAATGGTTTGCTACCCGCAGGTAGGCTTGAAACATTTGATGATTTATTCCAATTCAGATAACCCAACCTTCACCCACAGGCATTCAGGCAGTTATATCATATAAGCACATAGCCTCATGGTAAGCATGCTATTCATGGCAGTCACTCACACGCATGCAAGGATGCTAAAGCATAAAACTTACCGGGTACTCCAAGCCAAAATAGAAACTTCATTAGAAATCATGCATGATCCTAATTATACAGAAATGCCTAATGCAACACATGCAAAGATGCAAACTATAGCAGGCTCGGCTATCCTAAGATGGCATATGAAATGTTACAATTATCATGTATTCAACTTTGAAATTAAAAATACAATGCAGTTAGTATGATGCGCCGAACCCGGTGCATGCAAAACTGATGAATGAATGCAAACGTGCTGTCATACTGTATGCTAATTGAAATATGCCCTAATCTAACCATCATAAGCGGATAAATAAAAGGGAGAAAGACGTGGGGTTGGAAGACATACATCACACTCACGCACACTTATTACAGTTGTGCCCTCGCGCAGAGGGTCCGAATAAATAATACAGTCCAAATATTACAGTCCCGAATAAAAGAATATTACAGTCTAAAATATTACAAAATCCTAATTAATTAACAAATTAACTAAGAAAATAAATAAAACTGGCATGCAAGCCAGGGACTACCTTGCTTCTGATGGATGATGCATGTCCGGGTTGTCTTGCGCGGAAATCCACCGGAATGCCCCAATTAGCCTCTGTTTACATCTGTCCTTGAAATGCGTGCCAAGCCCCAAAAAGTTACTGATTCTTCGTTTTGCTACAACAGAGAGCAGGAAAGGGGCATATCAATGTATTTGCACAGATATATGCATGTCTCGAACCTCGTGCCACCAATCACGCATACCAAGGCATGATGGCCGAGGAGTCGAAATGCACAACTCAATATAGAATGAATGCACATGAAACTACAGCTAAAACCTAACTCCATCATGGATAATCCGGAGTGTCGGTGACTTGGAATTGAGACACGTTCCGTCACTCGGAGTACGAAACGCACCTCGTTTCCCGTGCCCGGGCTAACTCCTATTCCGAACACGATGCAATATGCATGATATGCATGAAATGCGACTAAGATACAATCCTAACATACACCATGCTATGAAAGTGAGATGCCTCGAAATGCGTGCACACGGGCACGCAAATCAAGAAAATGGCAGAATGTGATCTAAGATACAACCTAGTATGCACTATGCGATGAGAATGAGATGCCTCGAAGTGCATGCACACTGGCACGCAAACTGAGAAAATGACAGAATGCAATCTAAGATACGACCTAGTATGCACTATGCTATGAAAATGAGATGCCTCGAAGTGCGTGCACACGAGCACGCAAACCGATGCGATGGTATACGCAATGTAAATGACATGGAAATGTGATATGGGCTTATACCAACATGAGTGAGCCTCAGCCACACTCACATAGGATGTCGATGGCTGAAAATGAAGTACAACATGGAAGTCCCAAATGGTGTTGAGCCCTTCTTCAATGTTGAAGAGGGGCTCAAAATAAGCCTAATATCAGTTTACAACATGCTTAAAAACAGATCACTCATGGGCCAAAAATAGCATGCAAGATTATGACATATAAGAGGGTCAATGAAGCAAGTGTATCATGGAGGGCTCAAACAGGGTTGAGCCCTTAATGAAAAGTGAAAATGAGCTCAAAAGAGGGCCCCTTTCAGTTAGGGCCGGAGCTTGAAACAAAAAGCATATGGGGCTTACAAATAGATCAAGAAAAAGGGTCAAAGAGGAGAAATGTTACTCACCCTTGAAGACTAAAGCTTTTGTTGCTTCTTGGATCAATTTGCAGCTCCTTTAGCCTTTGAGAAGCCTTCCTTGTTGCTGGAAATGAAATGGTGATGGTAAAGCTTGGTGGTGTAGAAGAAATGGTGCTTAGGGACTTAGAAATTTTCAAGGAAATGAGAGGGATAAAGATGGATTTGTGTATGGAAGCTTGAAGACAAATTTTTCCAACCCCTACAAGTGAAGCCATCAGCTGGTTATAAGGGCCAAAAAGGGGGTGTAAAGGTGGGGGAAAAGGAGAGCAACTTTCCCCCACAAAATATCCCCCGGATAAAGATATTTTCTGGGGGATAAAGCTCCACAGCTGTAAAGTGCACAGTGCAAGGAACTCGGCCGGCCAGTTACTTTTGCTGCAGGTGGCCGGCCGGCCACACCACCTAGCCGGCCGGCTAGGGGTCAAAAGGGTCAATCTGATTTAATGGCCGGCCACCAACTGATGGTGTCCTCCTATCTGTGTACAACACAACCCTGTGGTTAAAAGTCCAAGAAAGTGGGTCCAAGGGGTTCAACATTAGCTCGGAAAGAGGGGTTCAAAAGGGTCAGGTGGAATTACTGGCCGGCCACCAACTTTTAGGGTCCTTTCATGTGTGTACATCACAAATATGTGGTTCAAAGTTCAAGAAAATGGGCCCAAGGTGTTCAACATTAGCTCGGAAGGAGGGGGTCAAAAGGGTCAAGTAGCATTAATGGCCGGCCACCACTTTTTAGGGTCCTCCCATGTGTGTACATCACAAATATGTGGTTCAAAGTTCGAGAAAATGGGCCCAAGGTGTTCAACATTAGCCCGGAAGTGTGAAAAACGGGCGCCGGAGGGCGTCGGAGGATGTATAACTGGTTGCTGCAACAATTACTGGCCTCTCACCCTTCAGTGACCTCTCCGGTGATAAAACAGAGGTACTTGCCAAAAATGAACGAAAATCGATGCAAAACGAATGCTCGGGGACCAAAACGCGCAGTTCGAGGTCCCGAAAATGGGCTGTTAAGCACCGAAAGTGGCATTCGACCACGAAGTGGGTTTCTCAGACCCCAGTGTCCCTAAAAAGGGAGCAAATAAGAAGTATGCCAAAAACCGGAGCAATAGGAGATGGTTAAGCGGTCCCGAACCGAGGCACACGGCCTGACGGCTCCGAAAACCGAAAACCGGACTCCGAAATGGGAAAAATGGCCTACGGCCACCAAATGTAGCCTACGGACATTGAGAGATGGTCTACGGGACCTCTCCCTTCCCTCAGGAAAAGAAACAAAGAAAACCGAGCCTGGTTCACAAACTGAGGCAAAGTACAAAAGAGGGTTCGAAAGTCCGGAGGCAGGGCTCACGGCCGTGACTCTGAAACTTCTGAACAAGCACATTATGCAACATCACCAAGCACTCAATCGATGACGCCTGAGTATTAAGGTCGGTCAAAAATGGGGTGTCTACAGTTGCCCCTCTTTGACAGAACTCGGAAGTCACAAGTGACGGGAGTGAATGTCAAAGCCCAGAGACGACCCATTTTTGACGAGGCCGAAGACTTAGACAAACGTGCAAGATAAACAGAGATGTGCCCGCAGGCATGCCCGCAGGCAGGGGCAAAATGCAAATGATATGCAAAGAGCCGGAGGTAACCCAATGATCATGCGAATGCAGCAAGCTGTAATGAAGCAGGTATTCGCAAATAGATGCAACAGTTTTAAGCAAGAATGCAAAGCAACAACTACATTTCATGCATTTAAGAATGCGGAGGATTATTCAATCCCCGCCACATCTCACACGGAGAAGATACGATACCTGCGCGATTCGTCTGGTCGCACCAGCCTCAATTGAACCGTACATACAATATCGTGCCTGTAAAAGAGAGAAATTGCAACAAGTACAATATGCTATATATATATATCCAATGTGATTCTGGAAGTTTGACACACGCAGTGCCGGGTGAGTGAATGCATCGCAATGCAAGAGTGGAACATGCGTGACAACGCATGCCCAAGTATAGAGATATGCCAATATCAAGAAATGTGCACGTTAATGCAGGTATGCTCATGAGAATGCAAGATAATGTGACACGAGCATGAATCAGGGTGCCCGTTTGTCATGAAACAACGAGTACGGAAATGCGTGTTTCGGCGAAGGTAACTCAATTACGGCCTCCGACCCACTTCCTGGAAGGGCTACAACTCATTCAAAAAGGATACACTTTGATTTCGATGAATGATGATGAGACATATGTCAGAACTTGAAGCTGAAGTCCCGGCGGAGCTATTTCGCGGCCGGAAGCATACTTTTCTTGAACTTTTTCAGGTCCCGGGAACTCCAATCTTCCTCAAAATTTGCAGGGAGCTAGGTGGGCATGTGGGGGACATGGCCGGCCGTTTATCTTCCCAAGGGGAGGTGGCCAACCGGTTTTCCATAAAGCAAATAGCTGGCCGACCAGTTTTCCAAAAAGCAAATAGTTGGCCGGCTAGAAAAGAGGGCCGGCTGGCCATATGCCCAAATTCGGAGGCATTTTGGTATTTTCACCTCCTTTTTGATGCTCCTTCAATCCAAGACTTGGGGCCTATATAAGGCAGCCGAGACCTTCCCCTTTCTTGCCTCCTACAACACTTTCTTCTCCAGATCTGAGTTTCATACGCGTTTTCCAACGCCCCGCGCAAATTGTTTTCGCAAAAATATTCAGTTTCAAGCGCTTTGAAGCGATTAAATTTCGGTTTCGGAGCTTCTTTTCGCATTTTCGCCACTTGAGGTAAGTTTGTCTCAATATTTGGAAGATTTTCTCGGGAGTTGACTTTTGTTGACTTTTTTTATTTCCCGAGAGTTGACTTTTGTTGACTTTTTCCAATTTTGGCTCATTTTCGCTCATTTTTGCTCCTTTTGCAGATCTTCTGAAAATGGCGGGTAATTCTCCCCACGGCGGAGGTTTTCCAGGTGCCGGAGATGATTTCGATCCCCTGACTCTATCCCCGAGGACCCGACCTTTTATTCCCGGGAGGTACCGTCCGCCAGCACATGTCCTTCCTCGTGCTGTCTTCCGTCACTTTACTAGCTTTGACGAGCGAAAACCCGGGGATCTGCTTCTCTGAGAGCCAGAGCATCACCTCTCTCATGAGGCCCGAGAGGTATTTACTTCATTTTCTGTATTTTTCGTACATTTCGCACCTTTGCCATGCTTGAACATGCAGTTTAGCTTATGACATAGTACTTTGCTTGCATCCTGAACATGTAGTTTCAACACTCGAATTTCTGAACACTCGGCTCATTAATTAATTGCGAACGCACAGTACACGTTAGTTAAGAGGCGAACACACGGCTCAAACACTGATTTGTCGAACACACAGCTCGAATTCGAAAGTGAACACACAGCCCACACTTTAAATTTTCTGAACACACAGCCCAGATTAGAATAGTGAACACGCAGCCCACACTGATAGAAAGTTGAACACGCAGCCCAGATTAAATAGTGAACACGCAGCCCACACTGATAGAAAGTTGAACACGCAGCCCAAACTTTAAATCTTCTGAACACGCAGCCCAGATTAAATAGTGAACACCCAGCCCACACTGATAGAAAGTTGAACACGCAGCCCAAACTTTAAATTTTCTGAACACGCAGCCCAGATTAAATAGTGAACACGCAGCCCACACTGATAGAAAGTTGAACACGCAGCCCAAACTTCAAATTTTCTGAACACGCAGCCCAGATTAAATAGTGAACACGCAGCCCACACTGATAGAAAGTTGAACACGCAGCCCAAACTTTAAAATTTCTGAACACGCAGCCCAGTTGAATAGTGAACACGCAACCCACAATGATAGAAAGTTGAACACGCAGCCCAAACATTAAATTTTCTGAACACGCAACCTAGATTAAATAGTGAACACGCAGCCCACACTGATAGAAAGTTGAACACGCAGCCCAAACTTTAAATTTTCTGAAAACGCAGCCCAGATTAAATAGTGAACACGCAGCCCACACTGATAGAAAGTTGAACACGCAGCCCAGATTAAATAGTGAACACGCAGACCACACTGATAGAAAGTTGAACACACAGCCCAAACTTTAAATCTTCTGAACACGCAGCCCAGATTAAATAGTGAACACGCAGCTCACACTGATAGAAAGTTGAACACGCAGCCCAAACTTCAAATTTTCTGAACACGCAGCCCAGATTAAATAGTGAACACGCAGCCCACACTGATAGAAAGTTGAACACGCAGCCCAAACTTCAAATTTTCTGAACACGCAGCCCAGATTAAATAGTGAACACGCAGCCCACACTGATAGAAAGTTGAACACGCAGCCCAAACTTTAAATTTTCTGAACATGCAGCCTAGATTAAATAGTGAACACACCGCCCACACTGATAGAAAGTTGAACACGCAGCCCAAACTTCAAATTTTCTGAACACGCAGCCCAGATTAAATAGTGAACATGCAGCCCACACTGATAGAAAGTTGAACACGCAGTCCAAACTTTAAATTTTCTGAACACGCAGCCCAGTTGAATAGTGAACACGCAGCCCACACTGATAGAAAGTTGAACACGCAGTCCAAACTTTAAATTTTCTGAACACGCAGCCCAGTTGAATAGTGAACACGCAGACCACACTGATAGAAAGTTGAACACGCAGCCCAAACTTTAAATTTTCTGAACACGCAGCCCAGATTAAATAGTGAACACGCAGCCCACACTGATAGAAAGTTGAACACGCAGCCTAAACTTTAAATTTTCTGAACCCTCAGCCCAGATTAAATAGTGAACACGCAGCCCACACTGATAGAAAGTTGAACACGCAGCCCAGATTAAATAGTGAACACGCAGCCCACACTGATAGAAAGTTGAACACGCAGCCCAAACTTTAAATCTTCTGAACACGCAGCCCAGATTAAATAGTGAACACGCAGCCCACACTGATAGAAAGTTGAACACGCAGCCCAAACTTCAAATTTTCTGAACACGCAGCCCAGATTAAATAGTGAACACGCAGCCCACACTGATAGAAAGTTGAACACGCAGCCCAAACTTTAAATTTTCTGAACACGCAGCCCAGTTGAATAGTGAACACGCAGCCCACACTGATAGAAAGTTGAACACGCAGCCTAAACTTTAAATTTTCTGAACACGCAGCCCAGATTAAATAGTGAACACGCAGCCCACATTGATTGAAAGTTGAACACGCAGCCCAAACTTTAAATTTTCTGAACACGCAGCCCAGATTAAATAGTGAACACGCAGCCCACACTGATAGAAAGTTGAACACGCAGACCAAACTTTAAATTTTCTGAACATGCAGCCCAGATTAAATAGTGAACACGCAGCCCACACTGATAGAAAGTTGAACACGCAGCCCAAACTTTAAATTTTCTGAACACGCAGCCCAGATTAAATAGTGAACACGCAGCCCACACTGATAGAAAGTTGAACACGCAGCCCAAACTTTAAATTTTCTGAACACGCAGCCCAGACTAGAATTTGCATGTAGCTTATTTCACTTCATCGGCATACAGCCCATTTCATCTCATTGGCACACAGCCCATTCATCTCATTGGCACACAGCCCAGTTCATCTCATTGGCACACAGCCCATTTCATCTCATTGGCACACAACCCATTCATCTCATTATTGACACATGTATTCATTCTGAATGCAGGATGGTTCCCGCAGTGTGCGGGGGTATGGTTCCACCATCGCGCGGGACTGGTACGCTGAGCTCCCGGAGGGTGTCCGAGACTTAGTAGACTTGGCAGGGTTTGGGCCCTTCTGCGTCGGGTTGTCACGTTGTCCTGCCAGGAGGACTCTGATGGCAGCCTTGGTAGAGAGATGGTGGGACACCACCAACTCCTTTCATTTCTCTGCCACCGGGGACATGACCATGACGTCTCTAGACTTCGCTGTGTTGACTGGCTTAGACATAGGAGGTTGGTCCATCCCCTATGATGAGGATATGGGCGAGTGGGAGGCCGCTTGGATGTATCTATTGGGGGCTCGCCCGCCTGTTGACAGGGTTTCTGGGAGAGTCCGATACACTTGGTTCTCTTCCCACTTCCGGCGGGCGGAGATGGTGCCCGAGACTCCTGAGGAGACAGAGCAGTACGCCCGTGGTTTCCTTATGTTCCTCTTCGGGACTACCCTGTTCGCCGACAGAGGGAACACCGTCGAGCTATACCTGCTGAGTGCTCTGGTTGACCTATCACAGGTCCATCGATATGACTGGGGTGGCGCCGGCCTGGCTACCCTTTACTTTTATATGAGCGCGACCTCCCGCGGGCGGGGCGATTTACTTGGCGGCTACTGGAGAGCCTGGGAGGTACTTTTCTGTCCCCTTGATTTACATTTCTGCTCTTCATTACTTGTACATTGCACACACAACGCACTTTTACAGTCTGTATTTTGCTCTCAGCATTTCGTACTTACATTCTGCACTGTTTTTCTCAGCTATGGGTCTATGTATACTTCCCAGCATTGGCCCCAGAGTTGGAGGTGGCAGCGGTTCCCATGACCCCATACTCACTGGTGTTCGAGGGCCCGCACCGGCCGAGACCTCGAGAGACCCTCCTTTACCTGCGACAGTACTTTGACACTGTGCGACATTCAGAGGTACTTCAGAACTTTCAGTTCCTTTCATTTTCATCTTTGATTTGCTCTGTATATTCTCGATTTCTGATTGGTTTATGCATTTATCATCCGCAGATCACATGGCAGCCTTGGGTGTCCCTGGGTGATGGTCTCCGACTTCAGTATACCGGAGGGTCGGACATCTCCCAGTATAGGGTCCTGCTCGAGGGGCCGGTTGGCAGGGCATGGTTCCTGGGGGAACGCTTTCTGCGCCAGGTATGGGGGTATCTTTCTCAGGATCCTCCCGCAGTACCCCCAGTCAGTATACGGACTGCTGACAGGCTCTCTTACTTAGAGGTAGTCGGCGCCATGCTGGGTAGTGATGCTTTACTATATATTGAGGAGGGGGACTATGCCACTTACCGTCACATATACTTGATGCCTCCATTGACGGGAGCTCGTATCCCGATGATGAGGCCTGCCGGTATGTCATCCTCGGGCTAGGCCCGGGCTCGGGCTGCAGACGCCCCTTCTACTAGCAGGGCTGGTACATCTAGAGGTGGGGGTAGATCGGTTCCTCCGATTCCGTCGGCTTATCCTCATCCTGGATGGCCAGATATGCCGACTGAGTTGATGGCGTGGCAGTATGGGGCTATCTCTCCGACCCCGATCCCGATCCCGCTAGAGCCTCCGATGCCCAGTGATCGATACGCCATTGATCCTGACTCACCGCTGGTATGCTCTACTGTTTTTCATTCATCATTCAGATGTTTAGACATTCTTTTGTTCACTGATGATTATGAGCACATATTTGCAGCCATCGCGAGGGTACATGGAGGAGGTAGTCGGACTGGTGGCCACACTCGAGGGCATGGTTCTGCGGAGGGAGGCACAGTTGTCTGTTGCGGGCATTCAGGTATCCTTCAGTTTTCTGGCATTTATCATACTTCTGATGACATGCTGATTTCTACTGCATCGATAGACTACTTGTGTAGAGCACATCTGACACACACCCCACTTGTACACTGTATTTACATGCACCCACTTCACGCAGCCTTTGCTTGTATCTGCATCTGATGTATATATTTGGACTGATGTATTTGAATTGAACTCTTTGTTTTCAGATGCCTTCATGGTCCGGTCAGCCGCAGGCCAGGCCACCTGGGCCTCCTTGGGGAGCTGGGCCATCTGGGCCTTTTCAGGGAGTTGGGTCACCCGGGCCTTTTCAGGGGGCGGGGCCATCCCGGCCTTCCCGAGGAGCCGGGCCATCTAGGCCTTTTCGAGGAGCTCGAGGAGGGCTTGTCCGCAGACGCAGGGCTCACGTTGTAGAGGTGGAGCCTGATGAGGAGGAGGAGGATGCTGAGGAGGAGGAGGAGGCTACCGACCGTCAGTCAGAGACATCTGCTGAGGAGGGGGGCTCCGGTTTTGGTTCGGGGAACAGAGGTGAGGCTGAGGGGGATCCTGAGGATGACAGCTCCGACTCAGATGATGATGATGGTGCAGAGGTTGTCCCGCAGAAGAGGATGAGGAGTGCTTCTCGTTCCCGTTCCCGAGGACATTGATGCCGTTGTTTCCTGCTTTATTTTTCTTTTTGCTAGTAGTTTGTAGCACTTTGCACATTGTTAGGCAGTTTTATTTTTTGTAAAACTTGTACCTTTGTTCGTTGTAAAGCATGATGGAATGAAATAGCTTTTGAAAAGGTGTTTGTATTTTAAACTTTTAGCATCGTATCGCATCATTTTATTTCGCACAAGAAAAGAATGAATTTGAATGGGAGTGCGCATTGTGTAATCACCAAGTCAGGTAGTGAACCGACGCAACAAACTAAGCAACTCAACCTACTAAGATATAACAGAACCTTAGGAAGTTTACAACTCGATAAGCAAAATGCAACAACGTTGACAACGCAAATAAACAAGACTTTAAACAAAGATTGCTTAAACAGAGCGCAATGACTCAAAAACACGAAACACGTCCGCTCGACAAACAACTCGATAAGCAAAACAACAACTCGATAAACAAAACTCAGCAACAATAGAGCGTACTTCTGACGATCTGGGCACCGGAACGCATCCGAAACAGAGGGAAATGAAGGTCATTGACTCTCCCGTTGCATGGGAATGCTTGAAACTTTCCTCAAAGGGTAAAACAGGGCCAAGGGGGTACACTGCAGCATTGCCGGCCACCTTTGGGAGCCGACCGGCCATTTTTGTGGAGAGAGACAGCTGGCCGGCCAGTTTTGTAAAAAGTAAATGGCTGGCCAGCCAGAAAAGGTGGCCGGCCGGCCATTCAGTCCTGCAGCCACCTGGTTTTTGACACGTGTCCCCGTGAATAGTGTTTTTCCTTCTATAAAAGCCTCAACTTCGGGAACATTCATTTCATCTTAGTTTTAGACAAAGATGGAGGCGTTTCTCGCAGAAAATGTCACATCTTGGATCTCTTCTCTAGATGGCTCGAAAAAGCTGAATTTTCGGGGTTTCGGCTTGAATGCACTATTCACGCTGAGCCGTACTCCGCTACAGCTTCCTTTTCTCCATGCCGCGGCAAGGTTCTGGAATCCAGTGACGCATGTTTTTAGCTTTGGCGGCCAAGAGATGTGCCCCACTTTCGAAGATTTTCAGGTTTTGATGGAGTCTGAATGCTCTGAAGTGATCTTGCCTCAGCTCCGTTTTGGCCACGCCCAGGCTTTAGGGCGGATGTGTGGGCTCACGGCGCATGATGCTCGATCTCTGATCTTCAGTGGGGAACTGGACATCCTCAGCTTGATCCATTGTTTTTCTGACGCCGGTGACCGCAGCAACCATTATTGGCAGGGTTTCCGGCAACACGCCCTCTGCTTATGTTTGTTGTCTCACTTTCTGCTTTCCTCGGGCTTCGGCGGGGCTAGCATTCGTCTGATTGAAGTCGCCCAGGGCTTGAGAGAAGGAAAGAGCTGTATTGCCATGACCTTGGCCGAGACACTGATGGGCTTAGATTCTGTCTATCGCCGGGAGGCGACTAGGTTCGCCGGGAGTCCACTGCTACTGCAGGTAATGTTTCCCACCTGACCTCACATATATATTTGCTCACATCACTCGACCCTCAGGCTCGTTTTTTTCTCACAAAACCCTTGTCTTACTTTTCTCTCATCGTACATCTCTCTGTTCTTTATTCTCTCATTTTCCATCCCTCCCCTAGGTATGGTTAATGGACAAGTTGCAGGTTGTGGACTCTTGCCCGGCCTATTCAGCTCGAGGCTACTTCTTTTGGCAGCGCCTAGTGAATGCTCTTGACGAAAGGTGGTGGTTCGATTGGATGTGCAATTTGTCCGCAGACGGCATTGCTTGGCGTTGTCCTTGGCTCAACCTCCCGGCAATGAGCTATAGTATGTCTCGGCCGATTGGGATCCAATTGATTGGTCTAACCCACTGCGTATTCTATTTTCCGTTCCGGTTTCTGCGTCAGTTTGGTCATGATCAGACCTGCCCACCGGAGGGGATTGAGTTCCCAGTTGCTTTCCCGGTCCGGGGTGCACAGCTTGCCCGATATGCCACGGCATGGAGGACTAGAGAGCTCCTGGCCCCTGCTTCAACTTTCAGTTGCACTTTGTCCGATGAGTGCTTGGATTGGCTCAATGAGGAGGCACAGGTTGGGCCTAGCTTGGCATTAGATGCTCCGTCCAGCTCTGGGAGGGGACGCAGAGATACTTGATTCAACTATGCCCCAAATTTATTGCTTATTAAGCATTTTCAAGTTTTCTTTATGAATGTACCAAAAAAAAAAAGCAACCTCGATTGTAATGCAAGAGCAGGAGAACTCTATTTTGAAATCAGTGAAATTGAAGGTTGCGGTATTGAAAATTTTCCGCTTTTGGTCCAAAAATAGTCTTAGTCGTAAAAAGATTGATTTGAACAAAGTCGACTTTTATTAAAACTTTTCAAAACTATTTCGATGTGGATCAGAATTGGACACGCCGAAGATCTGTCACTGAGACGCACAACTCCAGATCCCTGCAACTGGAAATTTGCCCCTAGTCTGAAGAACAATGCGGCACTTCATAGCAACGGAAAGTTGCCTCTAGTCTGAGTAACTTTGCACCGTCGCGGCAACGGAAAGTTGCCTCTAGTTTGAACAGCACTGTACTGGAGATCACGATAAATGCTGATGGATAAAGATGACTGAGATGATCAAAATGGACAGAGTTGATCGGGGAAAAGTTTATGGCTGAACTTCAAGGTGAAGTTGCCTACGTATCCCAAAGATGGGAATCAAGCGTTACGTAGTTCAGGCTAAGGTTCACTCGAGTATTTTCACTCTCCTTTTGCGCTCTAACTTTTGCCAAGGCCGCCCTTTGCGGGTTTTCAACCTTGTGAGCTCAGTTTTTATATTTTCTAATTTTTTTTTTGTGCTCTGACTTTTGCCTAGGTCGCCCTTTCGGGTTTTCGGCCTAGCGAGCCTCTCAAGGATAGTATTTCTTCAACTTGTCCATATTGATCGGTTGTGAGAACTCCAAGCCATCTAGATCCATCAGAACCACAGCTCCACCTGACCAGATAGCTTTGATGATATAAGGACCAGTCCAATTGGGTTTGAACTTGCCCCTTGGGTCGTGGATGGGAGCTCAGTTGTCTTTGAGCACCAAATCTCCTTCTTTCAGATTCCTGGACTTAACCTTCTTGTTGAAAGCCCGGGCAATTCTGCGTTGATAGCCTTGGATGTGGTACAGTGCTTTCAGTCTTCTTTCATCAAAGAGCATGAGTTCTTCGAATCTGCTGTGCTGCCAATCTGCTTCGGCTATTTGGCATTCAGCCAATACTCGTAACGACGGAACCTCAATCTCGATGGGTAGAACAGCCTCCATTCCATAGACCAATGAATATGGAGTTGCTCCAGTAGAAGCCCTGATTGAAGTCCTGTAGCCCCATAGAGCAAATGGCAGCTTGTCTGGCCAATCCCGATAGGTTCCCACCATCTTCTGCAGTATATGCTTGATATTTTTGTTGGCGGCCTCAACTGCTCCGTTGGTCTGCGGCCGGTATGTAGATGACTTATGGAAAGCCACATTGTATTTCTGCAACAAGTCTATCACTTCTTTCTTGAAGTGGGAACCATTATCTGAAATTATCTCGTTTGGCACCCCGTAGCGACAGATGATGTTGTTCCTGATGAACTTTGCGACATGCGACGCCTTCAACACCGCGTATGATTGGGCCTCGACCCACTTTGTGAAATAATCTATCGCTACCAGGATAAACTCATGCCCGTTTGACCCCTTTGGGGTAACAGCTCCAATCACATCAATTCCCCAGACTGAAAAAGGCCATGGCGAAGTCATGTTGTACAGCTTTGACGGCGGGATGTTCATGCGGTTTGCATGAATTTGACACTTGTGGCATCGCCGAACAAAACTAATACAATCCTCCTCCATGGTTGACCAGTAGTAGCCCTGTTTGAGGATCTTTCTGGCCAGCATTACTCCATTCATGTGTGCACCGCACTCCCCCCCATGGATGGCTTCCATCAGGCGTTTCGACTCTTCAGCTTCTACACAGAGCTTATGCATTCCCAGATAACCCCTTTTGTACAGCTTACCCCCGCAGATAATGAACTGAGCGGCCATTCTTCTGACAGCCCTCTTGTCTTTGGCATTTGCCCCTAGTGGATATGTCTCCTTTTCCAAGAAGTTCCAGATGTCGTAATACCAGGGGTTGCCGTCTTGAACCTCATCTATGGCGGAAATTGACTCGTATGCCGGCACGAACTTCTGATCAATAATGACTGGACGCATCCGGACTCCGGACGGGATGTCTATCATAGAAGATAGAGTTGCTAGTGAATCTGCGAACCTGTTGTTCTCTCTTATGAGGTGGGTGAAATTTAGCTTCTCAAACCGAGGAATTAACAAATCCAAGGTTTGGTGGTAAATTATCATCCTTTCCTCCTTGACCTTCCAATCTCCTTTTGCTTGAGACACAACAAGGTTCGAGTCCCCAATGACGTCCAACCGTCTTGCCCCTAGTTCTAGGGCTGCTTCTAGGCCAGTAATACATGCCTCATACTCTGCCTCATTGTTCGAGACTTTGAACTGGAGCTTGAATGCTAAAGGGACACGGGAATCGTCAGGCGCTATCAGCAACACCCCTATCCCATACCCATACTGGTTTGACGCTCCGTCAAAGTACATCGTCCAAGTTTCATCTTCGACGTGCAGAATGGCTTCATCTGGGAATAGATACTCAACCGCTTCATCCCCCTCAACTGGGTGGTCGGCAAGGAACTCCGCTACCGCTCTCCCTTTTACTGACTTGCGCGTTACATACTTCAAATCAAATTCGGAGAGCAACAGCAGCCAACGAGCTAGCCTACCCGTAAGTGCTGGTTTCTCGAAAAGATATTTGATGGGATCTAAACGCGAAACCAACATTACAGAGTGAGCTAACAGGTAGTGCCGCAGCTTCCTGGTTGCCCATACCAAGGCCAAACAAGCCTTTTCCAGCGGTGTATAGCGGGTCTCGTAATCCAGCATCTTTTTGCTCAGATAGTATATGGCCCTTTCCACTTTGTCTTCTGACTCCTGCGCGAGCATGCAGCCCATGGTAGTCTCAGTTACTGAAAGGTACAATATCAACGGTCTTCCCGGCTTTGGTGGTGACAGCACGGGCGGGTTCTGTAGATATTCTTTGATCTGCTCAAAACCTGCTTGACATCGGCCGTCCCATTGGATTTTCTTTCCTTTCTTCAGGAGACCAAAAAGTGGTTCACAAGTCAAGGTTAATTTAGAAATAAACCGTCTTATGAATTGCACTTTACCCAGAAAGCCTCGCACCTCCTTTTCATTCCTTGGCGGTGGCATTTCTAAGATGGCCTTGATTTTGGAAGGGTCGACCTCGATGCCCCTTTGTGTAATCAGAAACCCTAGCATCTTCCCTGCTGTAACACCAAACGTGCATTTCTGGGGATTCAGTCGCAGCCGAAACTCTTTGATCCTTTGAAAGAATTTTTGTAAGGCGGTGTAGTGGCCCTCTCTATCTTTGGACTTGACAATCATGTCGTCCACATACACTTCGACCTCTTTATGGATCATATCATGCAATATTGTAGTTGCTGCCCGTTGATACGTAGCTCCAACATTTTTCAAACCGAATGGCATCACTCGATAACAATATGTCCCCCACGGGGTAGTGAACGCAGTCTTCTCCCGGTCTTCGGGTGCCATTACTATCTGATTATAGCCTGAGAAACCATCCATAAACGAAAGCAAGGCGTGTCCTGCCGTGAAGTCCACCAATTCGTCAATGTGTGGCAAGGGAAAGTCGTCCTTCGGACTGGCCCTGTTCAAATCTCTGAAATCTACACAGACCCGAATTCTGCCATCCTTCTTTGGCACCGGAACAATATTGGCCAACCAAGTTGGATATTCAGATACCAGTAGGAACCCTGCGTCAATTTGCTTGGTGACCTCTTCCTTAATTTTGAGGGCCCAGTCCGGGCGAATCCTTCTGAGTTTCTGTTTGATAGGGCGGGCCTCGGGATCAAGAGGGATCCGGTGCTGTACAATCTCTGGATCGATTCCAAGCATGTCTTCGTAGGACCACGCGAAAACATCTTTGAAATCTTTTAATAAAGCGACTAAGCGCTCGCGCTCCTCCGAAGACAACGTGGACCCGATCTGGACCAGCCGCGGGTCCTTCTCAGTACCAACATTCACAGTAGTGATTTCATCCATTAAAGGTTTAACAAATCTTTCCTGCTCTTGATCAATTAATCGTTGCAAAACTGGGGGAATTTCTCCCTCGTTGTTTTCATCAAAATTTTGAAAATCCTGATTTAAGCAATAAATCAAAGGCACAGAAAAATACTCAGAAACCACATCCACATCATTCTCATTAAATATTTCCAAGCCGTCAGATTCCTCTGTTACAACAGACTCAAAAGAAAATGAAAAAGACGACCTAGACAGGACTGTGGCATCCGGGTTATCACCCCCAGGAATACCGGACTCAGACTCAGTCGAGCTGGAATCTGATTCCGACGCACAAGATTCGGTAGAATCAGATTCCGGCTCACTACCTGACCCGGAGCTGCTAGATAAAAAGCCTTCTTCATATTGCCAGATGAGAGAAGGTGCGATAGATGCATCCAAGATCGGCGCTGGAAAGCCCGCAGCTATTTCATCTCCAATCATAGAAACCGAAGAGTTATCCCCCAAGCACTCTTGGTCGATCGGAGGATCTAATAGTAGACACGCCAGTGCTACCCCCATTTCAAGCTCTGTGCTCTCAGAATCCACTGCTTCACACTGCTCAGCCTCATTTGGTGGGTCTGTCTGCGCTTCGGCAACGTCATCCCCAGATAATTGTATGTCGAAGAAGATTTCAAAACCAGGCACGCGCTTCCCCTTAGCGTTTTTCCATGGCTCCGGGAAGCCGCAGAATGGAAAATCCTCCCCCTCCCGGACGAAGCGTCCGTTTAGGGTACCCCAGATGGGCCTGTGCATTAACTCAAATGGCTTCCCGGCCTTCTTTGCTCTGGCCCTTCCGGCCATTTCCTTTCCTTTCCTCACACAGTCCTCTTTGGTGGGCAGATATCCCAGTCCAAAGGCGTGAGGGTTGTGTGGCACTTCGGCCAACACTGAGACGCCCTTCCGGCCGCTTCTGCCTAATCCCATCCCGGGAGTATGTTTTAGCTTGTTCATGAGGTAAATAGATTGAGCACTAACGTACATACCCTCATTCACAGCCATGACATTCTGTACAATTCGGGCCTCCACCAAAGTGAACCCCGATAAAAAAACATCCTCCGTGCCGTGCTCGATCTCCAAGACGGGTGTGGACACTTCCGGCGGCGGATGGATTGATGAATTTCCAAAAACGATCGCTACCCCTTTCCCGTGAGGGTACTTTAGCATCTGATGTAGAGTGGAAGAGACTGCTTTGACTTGGTGCAACCACGGTCGCCCCAAAAGTAGGTTAAAGGTTGCGGGAACGTCCAAGATATGAAATTCGATGCTGTGTTGTCCTGGACCAACCTTGGTTTGAATTTTAACAGTCCCCATCACTTCTCTGCTGGTATTGTCGTATGCTCTGATCACTTGGGTAGTTGGGACGAAGTCCACGGGTTTCAACCCGATTGCATATGCCGTTCTGGTTGGGAAGACATTAATTGCAGACCCGGTATCAACAAGTACCACCGGTATCCACTTATCTCTACATTCCACAGAAATATAGAGAGGTTTGTTATGATTTGTGCCCTCAGGCGGTAGTTCCTTGTCCGAAAAGGTTAATGCCGGGGAACCTCCTCCCGGAAAAACCAGCCCAACCAGCTGTTCAGGCGTGGTGTCTATGGAGAGTTTGGACTTGTCCATAGCAGATAGGACAGCTTCTCTGTGTACTCGTGATGCCATTAGCAGTCCCCAGATGGAGATGTCTGCTTGTATCTTTTTTAACTGTTTCAGCACAGCTTCATCTTCAATCTGCTTCTCCTTCTGTTTCTCCGCTTCTCTATCCTTCCCAGATGCCTCGGGTTGGTCCAGGTGTGGGGGTTTGAAGTACCGCCCACTTCTCATCATGTGGTCAACCTCATCGAGGTACCAAGTATCATCCGGTTGATTATTTCCCCAGTCTTCATCCGTGTGGGCAAGACATAAGTCATCGTCTTCCCACCACATTCCATCGGCAGCCAACAGACACCTGTCTGGCTCCGGTTTAGTTGTACTCGCAGTATTCCCTGTCCACATGTTCGCAGCATTCTCCATCTTTGCGCACACAGCACTTTCAGTCCCCTCAGGGCCTTTAGCTTTCCTAATTCTCTCAGCCTCCTCGAACTTTTCTCGTTCCAGCTGCATCAGTACAGCTTTTTGTTCAACAATTCCCGTATCCATAATGCCCAAATCTCGAGCGGAATTCTTAGCACCGGCGCTCTCCGGCGATACAACTTGACTTTCGGCCGTTCCGGCCACAACTGATACTTCCGCCCCTGCCGAGCTCTGTTCTGGTTGGGCTTCCCCCACTGCATCTGGTTGATCTTCGAGCCATCCAGTGGCCTCCGCTGATCCCTCATAATCATACCAGTTGATTGACGCATCCCCCAGTTCCTGGTCATCGAAAAATTGCAGGTTGGCAAAGTCCTCCTCTACGGCTGTCAGATCATCTGCCCATAGCCCAGATCCATCCCCTCGGATCATGCATAGCTCTCCTGTCTCTGGCAATTCTATACCTAGCCCAATTCGGCTCGTTGATAGGATGTACTTGCTTGGATCATAGGCTCCCCCAGCAAAACTCTGTCCAGTCCCAGATTTAACAATCTCATTCTCTCCCAAAATCTGCCCTGCCCTGTCTTCGACGGTCACCACCATCGGTTCTGGTTGGGTTTTGGAGATGTCCACCATGCACAAGAAATCTGTGCAGTCGAGGAGGAGCACCTCCGGCTTGGGTAGGTGGGTGGGCGTAATATAGATGCTAGGATCGTAAGATGTGACCCCAGTCTGGATAAAATTAATTCTTTTGGGAGGGGGAGGTTGGTTATGTGGTAGGAGAGGGTTGGTTGTGACATTGGGTTTATCAGGAGGCGCGATCACCTGTTTGTCAATAAGATCTTGGATCTCATGACGCAATCTGTAACAACGGTCGGTGTCGTGACCGTGTTGTTGGTGATATGCGCAGTACTTTGCTGGGTCATAAGAGGGGGGGAGTGGATTCGGTAATGGCTTTGGCTCCAGGGGTTTTAAATGATTTTTTCTGATCAATATTCCCAGAACTTTGGTCAGGGGCATATATAGTGGGGTAAAGGTTCTTTGGCCTCGCGGTTGGAATCTGTTGGTTTGTGTGTTGCTTCCGGACACGCCGGAGAAGGGTGTGGCAGTCATGGGCCTTGGAGGGGGAGGGGGAGTGGTGGTGACCATACTAACTTCCGAGGCTCTCGTATTTGCAGCGTCACTCGGGCCCACATTGTTGTTGCGGTTGAAAGTCCTCCTCGGTTGTTCTCTGTCGTGGTCAAACAGACCTTGTTTCATTGCATCTTCGATTTGCACCCCCATCTCATGTAAATCTGCGAAAGTAGGGAAGGGGACTACGATCATTCTCTGCATCAACTTTGGGTGGAGATTGCGCACAATCATCCGGGTTTGATCTTTGTCAGTGGGCCTTAAAGTCATCATTGACGCCTTTGCCCTCCATCGGATCACAAAGTCCGAGAAAGTTTCCTTGGGCTCTTGCCTTGTCGTTTCAAGATCACGGGTTGTGATCTCGATCTGAGTGTTGTATGAATATTGCGTGACAAAGGCCTCAGCCATCTCATCCCAATTCTTCTTCACTTCATCTTGTAACTTTGCGTACCAGTGGGCGGCCACTCCCGACAGGGTTCGGCCGAATAATGAAAGCTTCTGTGGTCGTGTTAGGCCCATCGGCCGCAAGATGTCTGCAAACAGTCGGAGATGGACCATGGGGTCGCCGGTCCCGTCAAAGCGGTCGATTTGTGGCATTTTGAACCTATCGGGGAGCGTTACGGCCTCCTCGGTATATCCGTCTTCGATATCCGGCATAGCCTTGACCCCTTGGGATTTCTTAAAGAGTTTCTCAAGTTTGCTCAATTTCAGAGCTGTATGATCAACCTCGACCTCGAAGGGAGAGTCCGGGTGATTGGATGTATGGACCTTGGACAATTATGGCGGAAGCGGGGGCGGAGCTGGCCCCGTTGGAAGATTCGTGTCCTCTTGTAAATTTTGGATATTCGGCATGGCATTCTGGGCATTTGGTGGAGCGTTCTGAACAGTAGGTGCCTGCTCAGGTAATGGAGCCCCTGCCGGAGGAGGGACTTGTCGTGAAGCAGACGCCGTATTCTGTTGTTGCAGTCTGGTAATCAGCTCAGCCTGCTGGGTCATAATTTCGGCCTGCTGCTTAGCGAGTTCATCTCGGCGAACGGCATCCTGCTGCATGACCCGCATGGTTTCCTGCATTTGGCGCATCATCTCCTCAACTCCTGTTGGTGCCGTCATACTGTTTCGATTTGTCTGAACTACTGGCAGATCTGTCTCAATGGGGATCTCAATCCGACTGTCCACTGATGGGGGAAACCACTGTTCTGGTGATCTCTGTTCAGATACACTGCGCTTTTTCTGCTTCCTTCTGGTAACAGGGGGTAGAGAATGGAACACTGGCTGTCCGTCGATTAGATCCTCAGATCGATGGAGTCGACGACCTCGTGTCCAAAGTGCTTGGGGAATGCCTGCTGGGTTGGAAGCAATTGTGCTAAAACTGACCTAGCAAAAGATAAATAAAGCGAAATGGAAATAAATAAACAGATAAACGGACAGCATAACAGCTTAAAATAAAATGCATGACACACAGTCGGGCATAACAACACACAGTTGATAAGCTGAAAACACACTGTCCTCAAACACTGATTATTATCCCTGTATCACTGTCCCCTAAAACAGAATCTGATACCCGCAGATAGCTGATTCTCAAATACTGGCTGATGCCCGCAGGCCTGATACCCATAATACCGAACTGATGCTCGCAGGCCTGATGCCGACAATACTGAACTGATGCCCGCATGCCTGATACTCAAACTCATATACTGATCTGATGCCCGCAGGCCTGATACTGACAATACTGAACTGAAGCCCGCAGGCTTGATGCCCAAACTCATATACTGATACATGCATTCCTGTAGAGACGCACTCTAAAGCACATAACAGATAAGTGAGAGCCAAAACACCCCTATGTTGGGGTAGGGTTTCCCTGTCCTATTGTGTCAGGAGCTAGGGTTTCATTACTCACAGAGCGGTTTCAAACAACCTATAAACGGGTAAGCAACCTGTCCTAATTTGGAATGGTCACTATGGATCTGAATATGCACTAGGTCGAATGGTCAAAGAGGGTGCCCCGGTAAAACCGGGGTTTGTGTTCCCATACTGGCAGAGCCCACAACCGGTCAGCCTTATGGTCATGCCTTGACAAGACAAGCCTCCGGCAAACCGTTCAGGAATAGCAGATGGCAAACACGGTGTCCTAGGCGCACCAATGCAAATGCAATGCAAAGAATCACACAAGTGTAGTCAAAACCTGATATCATGAGTTCGAATCAAGTTCTCTAAATCCCCAGCAGAGTCGCCAGAAACTGTAACAAGCCCGCGGGGGACCTCGCCACAGCTCGGACTCGACTTTGTCAGTCACGGTTCTAAGTCTGAACCAAAGAGTCCAAATCCGGCAAATCGTTTTGAGAAAAAAAATAGATTTTTTGAAAGAAGTCACTCAATTCTGGAAAAGCAGTCCTCGTTTGGCACAGCTCGGACCCGTCACTCGAAGTACGAAACGCACCTCGTTTCCCGTGCCCGGGCTAACTCCTATTCTGAACACGATGCAATATGCATGATATGCATGAAATGCGACTAAGATACAATCCTAACATACACCATGCTATGAAAGTGAGATGCCTCGAAATGCGTGCACACGGACACGCAAACCGAGAAAATGGCAGAATGTGATCTAAGATACAACCTAGTATGCACTATGCGATGAGAATGAGATGCCTCGAAGTGCGTGCACACTGGCATGCAAACCGAGAAAATGACAGAATGCAATCTAAGATACGACCTAGTATGCACTATGCTATGAAAATGAGATGCCTCGAAGTGCGTGCACACGGGCACGCAAACCGATGCGATGGTATACGCAATGTAAATGACATGGAAATGTGATATGGGCTTATACCAACATGAGTGCGCCTCAGCCACACTCACATAGGATGCCGATGGCTGAAAATGAAGTGCCTCGAAATGCGTGCACACGGGCACGCAAACCGAGGCGATGGCAGAATGCGATGTAATGACATAGAAAATGTGATATGGGCTTATACCAACATGAGTGAGCCTCAGCCACACTCACATAGGATGCCGATGGATAAAAATGAAGTGCCTCGAAATGCGTGCACACGGGCACGCAAACTGAGGCAACGGCAGAATGCGATGTAATGACATAGAAAATGTGATATGGGCTTATACCAACATGAGTGAGCCTCAGCCACACTCACATAGGATGCCGATGGATAAAAATGAAGTGCCTCAAAATGCGTGCACACGGGCACGCAAACTGAGGCAATGGCAGAATGCGATGTAATGACATAGAAAATGAATAGCAATCATTCTAATGGATTTTCAGCACTAAAATATGGGGGAAAACTGTCACGACCCGAACCCGCCCCCGTGGGTTAAGGACGTAACCGGCCAGTAATCATGAGATTACCTACGGCCTCAAACTGTTCTAAACGTATTTTAACAGAGTTAATGGGGGCCAAACGGAAGCAAAATCAAAAACTTTGTCCATAGAGCCGTGCTTATATGCACATCAAACAAACCATACTCAGATACGTTAATAACTCACATCAAAAGTACAGCTTCACAAAATTCATTACAGACAGGATCGTCCAAAACGAGTCAACCTATAACAGACTATGTACAGACATGCACTGGGTCCTTGCCAACAAGACAAAACATAGGTACATAGTAAAGGGCAAGGATGGTCTCATGCGCGAGGCACAAGGCTGACTCTCCCAAAACTCCTGTTGTTCCTAGCAGACTTCACTGGGGCTGGGTTTGGACTTCCCTTGGCTCACCTACAAATACATGAATGAGCGTGAGCGATAGCCCAGTGAATAATATCAAATATAACAGTTACATAACAATATGTAGATCAACATGCTCCAAACGGCCTTGGGCCCAATTCATACTTTTGTTTAACAGCAAAATATATATATAACTATACGAAATGCAAGTCAAGTAACTGTAGTTCCAAACATTCTGGCCTTTGGCCCATCCGGGTTTCCATTCATGGCAAAGCGGCCTTCGGCCCATTCATTCATGTCAAACGGCCTTTGGCCCATTCATTCATGTCAAACGGCCTTTGGCCCATTCATTCATGTCAAACGGCCTTTGGCCCATTCATTCATGTCAAACGGCCTTTGGCCCATTCATTCATGTCAAACGGCCTTTGGCCCATTCATTCATGTCAAACGGCCTTTGGCCCATTCATTCATGTCAAACGGCCTTTGGCCCATTCATTCATGTCAAACGGCCTTGGGCCCATTCATTCATTTATTCTTGTCAGACTTTTGTCCACAATCCCAATTAACAACTCATAATATTTATAGGGGAACAACAATTGGACATTGACAAGTTTTCAAATATTGATATTACTCACAGTGATCGGCTTGTGGATGCGCCCTGGAGCTTGACCCTACACATTTCATGAATACAAAAGGGTCACTAACAGTTCAATTCGTTCTTTAATTCACATATTCCTCTTTAGGCTTTGTTCTTATCTCATTAACTCATTTACAATGCTTAACACATGCCTAAGAGTGCTTACAAGTGAAAGAGAACGGAAAACGAATCACAGAATGCATGAACAAAATTCCGGAAAACAGGGTCCCCGCTCGAGCGTAAGCTTCTCCGCTCGAGCGGACCCTTAAGGCCTGCAAGGTACTGGTTGCACCAAAGATGCGCTCGAGCTGAAGGTCCGTCTATAAAGATCCACGCTCGAGCGTGAAATGTCCCGCTCGAGCGGGCATCCAACTCTGCAAAAATGCTGGGAGCACGATTTTCCCGCTCGAGCGGCCATTACCCTGCTCGAGCGGACCTCAAAAATCTGGGTTTCCCAGATCGTGTTCTTGAGCCCCAAATCAGTTTTCCATCTACATTTCTTGCATGCAATGGTTCAAATTACACATTTACACATGCTAACATGCTACTAATGCAGATTACAACATTAGGAAGCTCAATTACATGAATTATCTATATGCATCCCAAATTGTCTCAAACCCATCATCAACATGCTCAAATTCAAACATTCAAGACTTATACTCCCATGATTTGTACATGCATGTGGGAGATGCTCATCATTCTCAACTTAGATGGTACAAATGGTGACTACAACATGAGCTTTACCCAAAACTCCACATGAATCATGTGTTTCAAGCTCAAACATGCAATTTCAAGGTAATTTCTTACATGCATGAGTTCTAAGACTTCAATCTCAACAAAAATCAACTCATTACATGTTCTTGATCACAAACAACCCTTGAAGTTACAAATTACAAGTAAGAGTTCATGAAATCACTTACCTAAGAGCTTCAACACTCAAGCTCTAGCCAAATCTTGAGCTAGATCTTCAAATTCCCAAGTCTTGAGCCCAAATTACACAAATCTCTCCCTTTTTCTCTCCATGGCCGGCCTCTCTCTCCCTCTCAATTGTCTAACTCAGATTTTGAGTTTTAAGAGAGCTAAAGGGGAGTGCAATGCAAATATAAAACAAGCCCCACTAACAAATATTTTAATATAAAATAATGGGGTACTTAATTTATCAATTTAATCAGTTTAAATTGACCAGAATCAATTCTCAATTAAATTTCACCGTAGGCTCTAAAAATTATGCCAATCACAATGGCGTAATCAATTTCGGGTTCTATGGCCGATAAGGCCCTTAATTTAATTCCAAAGCGGATTATTCAAACAGATATTCCTACGGTGAACAGGTAGAATTCCAAAGTCGCTTATATTCAGATAATTGCACACAAAAATCATATCAAAACATATAGTCACATACGTATTAGGGACCAATTAGCATACTACGGAACAGGGGTATTACAGTCTTCCCCCCTTTAGGAAGTTTGGTCCTCCAAACTTATTTTACTTTTAGTCGAAACAATTTGGAAGACTTTTCATTCAACGGTTCCAATCATTCTTATAGCCATTCACTTAGTCTCAAAGTCAAGCAACGCTCTATTCTCAATCAGTCATAGATTTCCCTTTTTCCGCCATACAAGGCTTGTACGGTGCCATGCCAAAACTAGAGTGAGAGCTGTTGTTGGAAGCAAAGTTTGCCAACGATGGATAAATCTTTCCAACTCCCCTGAAAAATCTAATGCATATCTTTGGAGCATTCCTCCCAAAACTATAACAAGTTCTTTCTGATCATACATCAATTTGCGGATGGAAAACAGCGCCGAATCATAATTCAGTTTCGTATCAAATTTATAATTTGTCCAGATCATATACAGAAATCATAAGTCATGATTAAGTTTACGTGATACATCCATTAGCCTTAACAGAACAGAACGGAACAGAATAGAACAGGACATATACACGTGAGGTTACGAATAACCAGTTCCATAAGGGAACCTCCGGGTCCGGGTAACATAACAAAACAGAAGCTGAGCCCCCATTCCTCTTGGAGGCTTTTCAGAATTCAAACACATTTTAGAATTCCTGTCTAAACAATAGATACTGGGACCCCATGTAACGAGCGATCTTATCGATGTAAACAGGGGCTAATCTACAAGCATCATACAAATTTTATAGGGAGAAATGGGCAACTTCAATAATTTTACCTACAATAGCCCAAATGGGACTTATACCTTGGGTGCTCAAGGTAGCCCCACAACGAAATTCGTAGCCACATATTTCCATTTCCATTCCAAAATGGAGGGAGGTTGAAGTAGTCCCGCCACCATCTGAAATTCAACTTCGACCTGTTGGCACCGAAAATTTTTTTGACATATTCACCAACTGACCTCTTCAAGGTAGGTCACCAACATATTTATTTCAATGTCAGCTGACTTTATCACAGAAGTTCGGTCTATTCCGTGTCACAAAAGTTCAATTCATTCTTCAATAATTTCCCAATTCACGATCTGATTCGGTATTTAGTCCAGTAACTCATCACAATTATCCAAGGTCAATTAAAAGTCTTCAGGAATATAAGGTGAATTCAGATACTGATTCCCGAAACAACAAAGGTAACATCGAAGTAATTACCCACACAATACACATAGTCCGTATATCCCCATAGTACCAATTGTAAAATACAACAACACTGAGGCAATCGACTTCTAATAGAATACACGTATTCTCAGTTCATTCAACAGTTTACGGTTTGCAATTCACAATTCAGTTCAGTATTCAATTCTCTGTTCTATCGAGTCTTTCTACTTTATCCGGTAGTCGTTAAAAGCATAAGGCAATTCATATACGTAAATCCCCATGATGTCCAGGCATTATCAAAGGAGTCAAACGCATGTCAAACACAATTCACACATTCTCAGGGCCCCAATTACAGAATATAATGGCGCTGGGCAGGCGTTCACAAGGGGTACTGAATTCGCACACTTATGGATAATCAGGGTTCTTCAAAGTTTCTTGGATGTTAAAACATTTACATAATACCAAAGGATGACATTCCAAACAAAACAAAGGAATAATCGTCTCGGAATCGAAGCACACCCGTTCGCGACCGTCGGTGGCCGATTCTAGATGGATTAGTCAAACCCACCCGTACGAAACCGTCGGTGGCAAGAGGTATCTCAATCAAAGGTGCTACATAGGCTTAACGTCCCCTAGCACGAAAGGACACTCTAAGAATGTCATCAAAGCAACACAACACCATTCACTATAACCTGATTTTCCCAAAATCTGATAATACTGAATCAACCACTCTCCGTTACAAAACATGTTCTGATCAGTCAAAGACAAAAGTTCAGTACTGCTCAAAATCAAATCAATCTACCGTCATCGGTTCCCATAGCGTCAAACAAACAAAATGGAACAACACTCCTTATGACACCCAATCACGGGGTTTGTGCAATTCAGTTCATCTATAACACATATATTCTCAATAGTTGGGGATTGATTCTCAACGGTGTTCATAGTTAGATCAATCTGTTGATAGCCCACAAAAGGTCTTTCAAATAAATCAAGTATCCCCAAATGAGTTCAAGTTTTGGTTCTATCAGTTTTTCTGCCAATAATAATCTGGTCATTTATTTATAGACAATTCTTAACCCCCTTTTTCCAAATCAACTTAGATAGAGGTTCTTATCAATCAACCCAAGCAAAGGTCTTGTCAGATTAAATCAAACAAAGGTCCCGTCAAATTATATCCAATGAGGGTTCTATCGGGTCAATTCAGACAAAGGTTCTATTGGACCAAGTCAGATAGAGGTTTTCTCAAATAGAGTACATTTGATTCTGTAAAACTCACTTCGTTTGTTTAGGCACATGGCTGATAGTTTCACAACTGTCCTAAATTTATTAGTTCTCAAAGTCATATCAGAATCATTCATCACAACTGTTCATATCAAAGTGTTTCAAATCACGTACAATACGGTATTGTCCACATATGTTTAGGTATAATTACATAAGCATGCAAGTGTTCATATCAGGAGGTACGTATCATAATCAGTATAGCAGTTCCCAAATAAGCCTTACATGCAAGAACATGGTACACAGTAATACATTATACAAAGTTCCTCGGGTACATACAGTATGAGATTGTAACGCAAAAGTTCCAAATTAGTCACATCACCCAGTCAACTTTCTACCAATCAAAATATATGGTCTCGCAATTAGAGTTCATCATTTAGGGCGCTCAACTTGGTCACACGATTACAAAATCATAATTCCAGTGGTTTAGTCATTGAAGGCGGTGACATAATAAATCACCCTGAGCATAGGTGTAGATATATATGTGCATGTGCAGAGTCAATCAATATCCCAAAACGTATTTCACAAATTTCCCAAACGGGGCATATACCTCCAATGAATACAGTCTCGATCATGTGAGTCTAACCAATCTAGATACACATACAGCAGATATGAAATATATGCCGATCCGAATCAAATAATATCCCAAGCGAAGATGTACAAACGTACTAATTCAGAATCAATCAACACATAAGCATTCATTTGTACACAGCATAGATACCTGGGATAATGGTTACAACATTCTGAGTGCTTTCTGGGATGAGTGTAATTACTCCATCCTGAGTAGCAATTCCTACCACTGGTACAGATTTAGCCAAGGCAGAGGATTCATGCACATTTCGTTCAATCCGGGGACAGTTCCTTGCCGTATGGTCCATTTTACCATATCTATAACGAGCCCCAGAAGTCTGATAACAAACTCCTCGGTGTTTCTCACACTGGTGGTGGCAAAGGTTCTTGCCGTAGCGGCAACTGACGCTGTTGTCTCAAGATCTCTGCCAATTCTTGTACTACTCTTTCCGGACTATCAAGTCGGGCTGTGGAAGAACCTTCCAACCCGTATGCCCTTAACTTGCCCATACTCTACACAATTCTTATCAAACTTTACCAAATACTGGGATGCCCAATACGAAATTAAACACAAAATCACATGAGTACATTCGCACATAGGCACATTGTTATATTCTCCTTTCATATATCGTACGCAATTGATCACTTACGTAACAGATAATTGCATATTTATCAAATATCGCATGCTGAACATTTACTAAGTAATTATATACTCAAATCATGTTCATATTTCAAATAGACACCCGTAGGCAGAATTGAATGCACATAAACAACTTTTCATGTATGTGCATTATAACAAAACAAACTTGTTGTACACATTAGTGTAACAATTTATATCTCATTTCGAATCATGTGTGGTACTTCTTTTAGCGTGACATATCATGTTGGTCAAGCATATCAACATATCTCTTACATAGGCCACGGTATTATTTCCCCCGGGCGAGGGCCTGTGCCACGGTATTATTTCCCCCGGGCTAGGGCTTTATGACCATAAGCCACAATATTATATCCCCTGGGCGAGGGCCTGTGCTAAGGATACCACAATTATGTTCAAGGAGAATTTAGGAAATCATTCATTTATATCAAACATAGCTTTATACTTAATACAGAGATTCACAAGTATGCATACACCAGAGAGCATACGTATTCCAAAGGTTTACCATGCAAGCAATTTACAAATTATAGCACGTGACTGTTCATACCGAAACACTTAAACATATTCTTGATGCTTTCAGATTTATATTTATCACGTGAATGCATCCTAGATCTTTTCTAGACGCTTATTGCTCTTTTGGACAAGTGTGTGAGTTATTAACTCGTGCTCTGATACCACTCTGTCACGACCCGAACCCGCCCCCGTGGGTTAAGGACGTAACCGGCCAGTAATCATGAGATTACCTACGGCCTCAAACTGTTCTAAACGTATTTTAACAGAGTTAATGGGGGCCAAACGGAAGCAAAATCAAAAACTTTGTCCATAGAGCCGTGCTTATATGCACATCAAACAAACCATACTCAGATACGTTAATAACTCACATCAAAAGTACAGCTTCACAAAATTCATTACAGACAGGATCGTCCAAAACGAGTCAACCTATAACAGACTATGTACAGACATGCACTGGGTCCTTGCCAACAAGACAAAACATAGGTACATAGTAAAGGGCAAGGATGGTCTCATGCGCGAGGCACAAGGCTGACTCTCCCAAAACTCCTGTTGTTCCTAGCAGACTTCACTGGGGCTGGGTTTGGACTTCCCTTGGCTCACCTACAAATACATGAATGAGCGTGAGCGATAGCCCAGTGAATAATATCAAATATAACAGTTACATAACAATATGTAGATCAACATGCTCCAAACGGCCTTGGGCCCAATTCATACTTTTGTTTAACAGCAAAATATATATATAACTATACGAAATGCAAGTCAAGTAACTGTAGTTCCAAACATTCTGGCCTTTGGCCCATCCGGGTTTCCATTCATGGCAAAGCGGCCTTCGGCCCATTCATTCATGTCAAACGGCCTTTGGCCCATTCATTCATGTCAAACGGCCTTTGGCCCATTCATTCATGTCAAACGGCCTTTGGCCCATTCATTCATGTCAAACGGCCTTTGGCCCATTCATTCATGTCAAACGGCCTTTGGCCCATTCATTCATGTCAAACGGCCTTTGGCCCATTCATTCATGTCAAACGGCCTTTGGCCCATTCATTCATGTCAAACGGCCTTGGGCCCATTCATTCATTTATTCTTGTCAGACTTTTGTCCACAATCCCAATTAACAACTCATAATATTTATAGGGGAACAACAATTGGACATTGACAAGTTTTCAAATATTGATATTACTCACAGTGATCGGCTTGTGGATGCGCCCTGGAGCTTGACCCTACACATTTCATGAATACAAAAGGGTCACTAACAGTTCAATTCGTTCTTTAATTCACATATTCCTCTTTAGGCTTTGTTCTTATCTCATTAACTCATTTACAATGCTTAACACATGCCTAAGAGTGCTTACAAGTGAAAGAGAACGGAAAACGAATCACAGAATGCATGAACAAAATTCCGGAAAACAGGGTCCCCGCTCGAGCGTAAGCTTCTCCGCTCGAGCGGACCCTTAAGGCCTGCAAGGTACTGGTTGCACCAAAGATGCGCTCGAGCTGAAGGTCCGTCTACAAAGATCCACGCTCGAGCGTGAAATGTCCCGCTCGAGCGGGCATCCAACTCTGCAAAAATGCTGGGAGCACGATTTTCCCGCTCGAGCGGCCATTACCCTGCTCGAGCGGACCTCAAAAATCTGGGTTTCCCAGATCGTGTTCTTGAGCTCCAAATCAGTTTTCCATCTACATTTCTTGCATGCAATGGTTCAAATTACACATTTACACATGCTAACATGCTACTAATGCAGATTACAACATTAGGAAGCTCAATTACATGAATTATCTATATGCATCCCAAATTGTCTCAAACCCATCATCAACATGCTCAAATTCAAACATTCAAGACTTATACTCCCATGATTTGTACATGCATGTGGGAGATGCTCATCATTCTCAACTTAGATGGTACAAATGGTGACTACAACATGAGCTTTACCCAAAACTCCACATGAATCATGTGTTTCAAGCTCAAACATGCAATTTCAAGGTAATTTCTTACATGCATGAGTTCTAAGACTTCAATCTCAACAAAAATCAACTCATTACATGTTCTTGATCACAAACAACCCTTGAAGTTACAAATTACAAGTAAGAGTTCATGAAATCACTTACCTAAGAGCTTCAACACTCAAGCTCTAGCCAAATCTTGAGCTAGATCTTCAAATTCCCAAGTCTTGAGCCCAAATTACACAAATCTCTCCCTTTTTCTCTCCATGGCCGGCCTCTCTCTCCCTCTCAATTGTCTAACTCAGATTTTGAGTTTTAAGAGAGCTAAAGGGGAGTGCAATGCAAATATAAAACAAGCCCCACTAACAAATATTTTAATATAAAATAATGGGGTACTTAATTTATCAATTTAATCAGTTTAAATTGACCAGAATCAATTCTCAATTAAATTTCACCGTAGGCTCTAAAAATTATGCCAATCACAATGGCGTAATCAATTTCGGGTTCTATGGCCGATAAGGCCCTTAATTTAATTCCAAAGCGGATTATTCAAACAGATATTCCTACGGTGAACAGGTAGAATTCCAAAGTCGCTTATATTCAGATAATTGCACACAAAAATCATATCAAAACATATAGTCACATACGTATTAGGGACCAATTAGCATACTACGGAACAGGGGTATTACAGTCTTCCCCCCTTTAGGAAGTTTGGTCCTCCAAACTTATTTTACTTTTAGTCGAAACAATTTGGAAGACTTTTCATTCAACGGTTCCAATCATTCTTATAGCCATTCACTTAGTCTCAAAGTCAAGCAACGCTCTATTCTCAATCAGTCATAGATTTCCCTTTTTCCGCCATACAAGGCTTGTACGGTGCCATGCCAAAACTAGAGTGAGAGCTGTTGTTGGAAGCAAAGTTTGCCAACGATGGATAAATCTTTCCAACTCCCCTGAAAAATCTAATGCATATCTTTGGAGCATTCCTCCCAAAACTATAACAAGTTCTTTCTGATCATACATCAATTTGCGGATGGAAAACAGCGCCGAATCATAATTCAGTTTCGTATCAAATTTATAATTTGTCCAGATCATATACAGAAATCATAAGTCATGATTAAGTTTACGTGATACATCCATTAGCCTTAACAGAACAGAACGGAACAGAATAGAACAGGACATATACACGTGAGGTTACGAATAACCAGTTCCATAAGGGAACCTCCGGGTCCGGGTAACATAACAAAACAGAAGCTGAGCCCCCATTCCTCTTGGAGGCTTTTCAGAATTCAAACACATTTTAGAATTCCTGTCTAAACAATAGATACTGGGACCCCATGTAACGAGCGATCTTATCGATGTAAACAGGGGCTAATCTACAAGCATCATACAAATTTTATAGGGAGAAATGGGCAACTTCAATAATTTTACCTACAATAGCCCAAATGGGACTTATACCTTGGGTGCTCAAGGTAGCCCCACAACGAAATTCGTAGCCACATATTTCCATTTCCATTCCAAAATGGAGGGAGGTTGAAGTAGTCCCGCCACCATCTGAAATTCAACTTCGACCTGTTGGCACCGAAAATTTTTTTGACATATTCACCAACTGACCTCTTCAAGGTAGGTCACCAACATATTTATTTCAATGTCAGCTGACTTTATCACAGAAGTTCGGTCTATTCCGTGTCACAAAAGTTCAATTCATTCTTCAATAATTTCCCAATTCACGATCTGATTCGGTATTTAGTCCAGTAACTCATCACAATTATCCAAGGTCAATTAAAAGTCTTCAGGAATATAAGGTGAATTCAGATACTGATTCCCGAAACAACAAAGGTAACATCGAAGTAATTACCCACACAATACACATAGTCCGTATATCCCCATAGTACCAATTGTAAAATACAACAACACTGAGGCAATCGACTTCTAATAGAATACACGTATTCTCAGTTCATTCAACAGTTTACGGTTTGCAATTCACAATTCAGTTCAGTATTCAATTCTCTGTTCTATCGAGTCTTTCTACTTTATCCGGTAGTCGTTAAAAGCATAAGGCAATTCATATACGTAAATCCCCATGATGTCCAGGCATTATCAAAGGAGTCAAACGCATGTCAAACACAATTCACACATTCTCAGGGCCCCAATTACAGAATATAATGGCGCTGGGCAGGCGTTCACAAGGGGTACTGAATTCGCACACTTATGGATAATCAGGGTTCTTCAAAGTTTCTTGGATGTTAAAACATTTACATAATACCAAAGGATGACATTCCAAACAAAACAAAGGAATAATCGTCTCGGAATCGAAGCACACCCGTTCGCGACCGTCGGTGGCCGATTCTAGATGGATTAGTCAAACCCACCCGTACGAAACCGTCGGTGGCAAGAGGTATCTCAATCAAAGGTGCTACATAGGCTTAACGTCCCCTAGCACGAAAGGACACTCTAAGAATGTCATCAAAGCAACACAACACCATTCACTATAACCTGATTTTCCCAAAATCTGATAATACTGAATCAACCACTCTCCGTTACAAAACATGTTCTGATCAGTCAAAGACAAAAGTTCAGTACTGCTCAAAATCAAATCAATCTACCGTCATCGGTTCCCATAGCGTCAAACAAACAAAATGGAACAACACTCCTTATGACACCCAATCACGGGGTTTGTGCAATTCAGTTCATCTATAACACATATATTCTCAATAGTTGGGGATTGATTCTCAACGGTGTTCATAGTTAGATCAATCTGTTGATAGCCCACAAAAGGTCTTTCAAATAAATCAAGTATCCCCAAATGAGTTCAAGTTTTGGTTCTATCAGTTTTTCTGCCAATAATAATCTGGTCATTTATTTATAGACAATTCTTAACCCCCTTTTTCCAAATCAACTTAGATAGAGGTTCTTATCAATCAACCCAAGCAAAGGTCTTGTCAGATTAAATCAAACAAAGGTCCCGTCAAATTATATCCAATGAGGGTTCTATCGGGTCAATTCAGACAAAGGTTCTATTGGACCAAGTCAGATAGAGGTTTTCTCAAATAGAGTACATTTGATTCTGTAAAACTCACTTCGTTTGTTTAGGCACATGGCTGATAGTTTCACAACTGTCCTAAATTTATTAGTTCTCAAAGTCATATCAGAATCATTCATCACAACTGTTCATATCAAAGTGTTTCAAATCACGTACAATACGGTATTGTCCACATATGTTTAGGTATAATTACATAAGCATGCAAGTGTTCATATCAGGAGGTACGTATCATAATCAGTATAGCAGTTCCCAAATAAGCCTTACATGCAAGAACATGGTACACAGTAATACATTATACAAAGTTCCTCGGGTACATACAGTATGAGATTGTAACGCAAAAGTTCCAAATTAGTCACATCACCCAGTCAACTTTCTACCAATCAAAATATATGGTCTCGCAATTAGAGTTCATCATTTAGGGCGCTCAACTTGGTCACACGATTACAAAATCATAATTCCAGTGGTTTAGTCATTGAAGGCGGTGACATAATAAATCACCCTGAGCATAGGTGTAGATATATATGTGCATGTGCAGAGTCAATCAATATCCCAAAACGTATTTCACAAATTTCCCAAACGGGGCATATACCTCCAATGAATACAGTCTCGATCATGTGAGTCTAACCAATCTAGATACACATACAGCAGATATGAAATATATGCCGATCCGAATCAAATAATATCCCAAGCGAAGATGTACAAACGTACTAATTCAGAATCAATCAACACATAAGCATTCATTTGTACACAGCATAGATACCTGGGATAATGGTTACAACATTCTGAGTGCTTTCTGGGATGAGTGTAATTACTCCATCCTGAGTAGCAATTCCTACCACTGGTACAGATTTAGCCAAGGCAGAGGATTCATGCACATTTCGTTCAATCCGGGGACAGTTCCTTGCCGTATGGTCCATTTTACCATATCTATAACGAGCCCCAGAAGTCTGATAACAAACTCCTCGGTGTTTCTCACACTGGTGGTGGCAAAGGTTCTTGCCGTAGCGGCAACTGACGCTGTTGTCTCAAGATCTCTGCCAATTCTTGTACTACTCTTTCCGGACTATCAAGTCGGGCTGTGGAAGAACCTTCCAACCCGTATGCCCTTAACTTGCCCATACTCTACACAATTCTTATCAAACTTTACCAAATACTGGGATGCCCAATACGAAATTAAACACAAAATCACATGAGTACATTCGCACATAGGCACATTGTTATATTCTCCTTTCATATATCGTACGCAATTGATCACTTACGTAACAGATAATTGCATATTTATCAAATATCGCATGCTGAACATTTACTAAGTAATTATATACTCAAATCATGTTCATATTTCAAATAGACACCCGTAGGCAGAATTGAATGCACATAAACAACTTTTCATGTATGTGCATTATAACAAAACAAACTTGTTGTACACATTAGTGTAACAATTTATATCTCATTTCGAATCATGTGTGGTACTTCTTTTAGCGTGACATATCATGTTGGTCAAGCATATCAACATATCTCTTACATAGGCCACGGTATTATTTCCCCCGGGCGAGGGCCTGTGCCACGGTATTATTTCCCCCGGGCTAGGGCTTTATGACCATAAGCCACAATATTATATCCCCTGGGCGAGGGCCTGTGCTAAGGATACCACAATTATGTTCAAGGAGAATTTAGGAAATCATTCATTTATATCAAACATAGCTTTATACTTAATACAGAGATTCACAAGTATGCATACACCAGAGAGCATACGTATTCCAAAGGTTTACCATGCAAGCAATTTACAAATTATAGCACGTGACTGTTCATACCGAAACACTTAAACATATTCTTGATGCTTTCAGATTTATATTTATCACGTGAATGCATCCTAGATCTTTTCTAGACGCTTATTGCTCTTTTGGACAAGTGTGTGAGTTATTAACTCGTGCTCTGATACCACTCTGTCACGACCCGAACCCGCCCCCGTGGGTTAAGGACGTAACCGGCCAGTAATCATGAGATTACCTACGGCCTCAAACTGTTCTAAACGTATTTTAACAGAGTTAATGGGGGCCAAACGGAAGCAAAATCAAAAACTTTGTCCATAGAGCCGTGCTTATATGCACATCAAACAAACCATACTCAGATACGTTAATAACTCACATCAAAAGTACAGCTTCACAAAATTCATTACAGACAGGATCGTCCAAAACGAGTCAACCTATAACAGACTATGTACAGACATGCACTGGGTCCTTGCCAACAAGACAAAACATAGGTACATAGTAAAGGGCAAGGATGGTCTCATGCGCGAGGCACAAGGCTGACTCTCCCAAAACTCCTGTTGTTCCTAGCAGACTTCACTGGGGCTGGGTTTGGACTTCCCTTGGCTCACCTACAAATACATGAATGAGCGTGAGCAATAGCCCAGTGAATAATATCAAATATAACAGTTACATAACAATATGTAGATCAACATGCTCCAAACGGCCTTGGGCCCAATTCATACTTTTGTTTAACAGCAAAATATATATATAACTATACGAAATGCAAGTCAAGTAACTGTAGTTCCAAACATTCTGGCCTTTGGCCCATCCGGGTTTCCATTCATGGCAAAGCGGCCTTCGGCCCATTCATTCATGTCAAACGGCCTTTGGCCCATTCATTCATGTCAAACGGCCTTTGGCCCATTCATTCATGTCAAACGGCCTTTGGCCCATTCATTCATGTCAAACGGCCTTTGGCCCATTCATTCATGTCAAACGGCCTTTGGCCCATTCATTCATGTCAAACGGCCTTTGGCCCATTCATTCATGTCAAACGGCCTTTGGCCCATTCATTCATGTCAAACGGCCTTGGGCCCATTCATTCATTTATTCTTGTCAGACTTTTGTCCACAATCCCAATTAACAACTCATAATATTTATAGGGGAACAACAATTGGACATTGACAAGTTTTCAAATATTGATATTACTCACAGTGATCGGCTTGTGGATGCGCCCTGGAGCTTGACCCTACACATTTCATGAATACAAAAGGGTCACTAACAGTTCAATTCGTTCTTTAATTCACATATTCCTCTTTAGGCTTTGTTCTTATCTCATTAACTCATTTACAATGCTTAACACATGCCTAAGAGTGCTTACAAGTGAAAGAGAACGGAAAACGAATCACAGAATGCATGAACAAAATTCCGGAAAACAGGGTCCCCGCTCGAGCGTAAGCTTCTCCGCTCGAGCGGACCCTTAAGGCCTGCAAGGTACTGGTTGCACCAAAGATGCGCTCGAGCTGAAGGTCCGTCTACAAAGATCCACGCTCGAGCGTGAAATGTCCCGCTCGAGCGGGCATCCAACTCTGCAAAAATGCTGGGAGCACGATTTTCCCGCTCGAGCGGCCATTACCCTGCTCGAGCGGACCTCAAAAATCTGGGTTTCCCAGATCGTGTTCTTGAGCTCCAAATCAGTTTTCCATCTACATTTCTTGCATGCAATGGTTCAAATTACACATTTACACATGCTAACATGCTACTAATGCAGATTACAACATTAGGAAGCTCAATTACATGAATTATCTATATGCATCCCAAATTGTCTCAAACCCATCATCAACATGCTCAAATTCAAACATTCAAGACTTATACTCCCATGATTTGTACATGCATGTGGGAGATGCTCATCATTCTCAACTTAGATGGTACAAATGGTGACTACAACATGAGCTTTACCCAAAACTCCACATGAATCATGTGTTTCAAGCTCAAACATGCAATTTCAAGGTAATTTCTTACATGCATGAGTTCTAAGACTTCAATCTCAACAAAAATCAACTCATTACATGTTCTTGATCACAAACAACCCTTGAAGTTACAAATTACAAGTAAGAGTTCATGAAATCACTTACCTAAGAGCTTCAACACTCAAGCTCTAGCCAAATCTTGAGCTAGATCTTCAAATTCCCAAGTCTTGAGCCCAAATTACACAAATCTCTCCCTTTTTCTCTCCATGGCCGGCCTCTCTCTCCCTCTCAATTGTCTAACTCAGATTTTGAGTTTTAAGAGAGCTAAAGGGGAGTGCAATGCAAATATAAAACAAGCCCCACTAACAAATATTTTAATATAAAATAATGGGGTACTTAATTTATCAATTTAATCAGTTTAAATTGACCAGAATCAATTCTCAATTAAATTTCACCGTAGGCTCTAAAAATTATGCCAATCACAATGGCGTAATCAATTTCGGGTTCTATGGCCGATAAGGCCCTTAATTTAATTCCAAAGCGGATTATTCAAACAGATATTCCTACGGTGAACAGGTAGAATTCCAAAGTCGCTTATATTCAGATAATTGCACACAAAAATCATATCAAAACATATAGTCACATACGTATTAGGGACCAATTAGCATACTACGGAACAGGGGTATTACAGTCTTCCCCCCTTTAGGAAGTTTGGTCCTCCAAACTTATTTTACTTTTAGTCGAAACAATTTGGAAGACTTTTCATTCAACGGTTCCAATCATTCTTATAGCCATTCACTTAGTCTCAAAGTCAAGCAACGCTCTATTCTCAATCAGTCATAGATTTCCCTTTTTCCGCCATACAAGGCTTGTACGGTGCCATGCCAAAACTAGAGTGAGAGCTGTTGTTGGAAGCAAAGTTTGCCAACGATGGATAAATCTTTCCAACTCCCCTGAAAAATCTAATGCATATCTTTGGAGCATTCCTCCCAAAACTATAACAAGTTCTTTCTGATCATACATCAATTTGCGGATGGAAAACAGCGCCGAATCATAATTCAGTTTCGTATCAAATTTATAATTTGTCCAGATCATATACAGAAATCATAAGTCATGATTAAGTTTACGTGATACATCCATTAGCCTTAACAGAACAGAACGGAACAGAATAGAACAGGACATATACACGTGAGGTTACGAATAACCAGTTCCATAAGGGAACCTCCGGGTCCGGGTAACATAACAAAACAGAAGCTGAGCCCCCATTCCTCTTGGAGGCTTTTCAGAATTCAAACACATTTTAGAATTCCTGTCTAAACAATAGATACTGGGACCCCATGTAACGAGCGATCTTATCGATGTAAACAGGGGCTAATCTACAAGCATCATACAAATTTTATAGGGAGAAATGGGCAACTTCAATAATTTTACCTACAATAGCCCAAATGGGACTTATACCTTGGGTGCTCAAGGTAGCCCCACAACGAAATTCGTAGCCACATATTTCCATTTCCATTCCAAAATGGAGGGAGGTTGAAGTAGTCCCGCCACCATCTGAAATTCAACTTCGACCTGTTGGCACCGAAAATTTTTTTGACATATTCACCAACTGACCTCTTCAAGGTAGGTCACCAACATATTTATTTCAATGTCAGCTGACTTTATCACAGAAGTTCGGTCTATTCCGTGTCACAAAAGTTCAATTCATTCTTCAATAATTTCCCAATTCACGATCTGATTCGGTATTTAGTCCAGTAACTCATCACAATTATCCAAGGTCAATTAAAAGTCTTCAGGAATATAAGGTGAATTCAGATACTGATTCCCGAAACAACAAAGGTAACATCGAAGTAATTACCCACACAATACACATAGTCCGTATATCCCCATAGTACCAATTGTAAAATACAACAACACTGAGGCAATCGACTTCTAATAGAATACACGTATTCTCAGTTCATTCAACAGTTTACGGTTTGCAATTCACAATTCAGTTCAGTATTCAATTCTCTGTTCTATCGAGTCTTTCTACTTTATCCGGTAGTCGTTAAAAGCATAAGGCAATTCATATACGTAAATCCCCATGATGTCCAGGCATTATCAAAGGAGTCAAACGCATGTCAAACACAATTCACACATTCTCAGGGCCCCAATTACAGAATATAATGGCGCTGGGCAGGCGTTCACAAGGGGTACTGAATTCGCACACTTATGGATAATCAGGGTTCTTCAAAGTTTCTTGGATGTTAAAACATTTACATAATACCAAAGGATGACATTCCAAACAAAACAAAGGAATAATCGTCTCGGAATCGAAGCACACCCGTTCGCGACCGTCGGTGGCCGATTCTAGATGGATTAGTCAAACCCACCCGTACGAAACCGTCGGTGGCAAGAGGTATCTCAATCAAAGGTGCTACATAGGCTTAACGTCCCCTAGCACGAAAGGACACTCTAAGAATGTCATCAAAGCAACACAACACCATTCACTATAACCTGATTTTCCCAAAATCTGATAATACTGAATCAACCACTCTCCGTTACAAAACATGTTCTGATCAGTCAAAGACAAAAGTTCAGTACTGCTCAAAATCAAATCAATCTACCGTCATCGGTTCCCATAGCGTCAAACAAACAAAATGGAACAACACTCCTTATGACACCCAATCACGGGGTTTGTGCAATTCAGTTCATCTATAACACATATATTCTCAATAGTTGGGGATTGATTCTCAACGGTGTTCATAGTTAGATCAATCTGTTGATAGCCCACAAAAGGTCTTTCAAATAAATCAAGTATCCCCAAATGAGTTCAAGTTTTGGTTCTATCAGTTTTTCTGCCAATAATAATCCGGTCATTTATTTATAGACAATTCTTAACCCCCTTTTTCCAAATCAACTTAGATAGAGGTTCTTATCAATCAACCCAAGCAAAGGTCTTGTCAGATTAAATCAAACAAAGGTCCCGTCAAATTATATCCAATGAGGGTTCTATCGGGTCAATTCAGACAAAGGTTCTATTGGACCAAGTCAGATAGAGGTTTTCTCAAATAGAGTACATTTGATTCTGTAAAACTCACTTCGTTTGTTTAGGCACATGGCTGATAGTTTCACAACTGTCCTAAATTTATTAGTTCTCAAAGTCATATCAGAATCATTCATCACAACTGTTCATATCAAAGTGTTTCAAATCACGTACAATACGGTATTGTCCACATATGTTTAGGTATAATTACATAAGCATGCAAGTGTTCATATCAGGAGGTACGTATCATAATCAGTATAGCAGTTCCCAAATAAGCCTTACATGCAAGAACATGGTACACAGTAATACATTATACAAAGTTCCTCGGGTACATACAGTATGAGATTGTAACGCAAAAGTTCCAAATTAGTCACATCACCCAGTCAACTTTCTACCAATCAAAATATATGGTCTCGCAATTAGAGTTCATCATTTAGGGCGCTCAACTTGGTCACACGATTACAAAATCATAATTCCAGTGGTTTAGTCATTGAAGGCGGTGACATAATAAATCACCCTGAGCATAGGTGTAGATATATATGTGCATGTGCAGAGTCAATCAATATCCCAAAACGTATTTCACAAATTTCCCAAACGGGGCATATACCTCCAATGAATACAGTCTCGATCATGTGAGTCTAACCAATCTAGATACACATACAGCAGATATGAAATATATGCCGATCCGAATCAAATAATATCCCAAGCGAAGATGTACAAACGTACTAATTCAGAATCAATCAACACATAAGCATTCATTTGTACACAGCATAGATACCTGGGATAATGGTTACAACATTCTGAGTGCTTTCTGGGATGAGTGTAATTACTCCATCCTGAGTAGCAATTCCTACCACTGGTACAGATTTAGCCAAGGCAGAGGATTCATGCACATTTCGTTCAATCCGGGGACAGTTCCTTGCCGTATGGTCCATTTTACCATATCTATAACGAGCCCCAGAAGTCTGATAACAAACTCCTCGGTGTTTCTCACACTGGTGGTGGCAAAGGTTCTTGCCGTAGCGGCAACTGACGCTGTTGTCTCAAGATCTCTGCCAATTCTTGTACTACTCTTTCCGGACTATCAAGTCGGGCTGTGGAAGAACCTTCCAACCCGTATGCCCTTAACTTGCCCATACTCTACACAATTCTTATCAAACTTTACCAAATACTGGGATGCCCAATACGAAATTAAACACAAAATCACATGAGTACATTCGCACATAGGCACATTGTTATATTCTCCTTTCATATATCGTACGCAATTGATCACTTACGTAACAGATAATTGCATATTTATCAAATATCGCATGCTGAACATTTACTAAGTAATTATATACTCAAATCATGTTCATATTTCAAATAGACACCCGTAGGCAGAATTGAATGCACATAAACAACTTTTCATGTATGTGCATTATAACAAAACAAACTTGTTGTACACATTAGTGTAACAATTTATATCTCATTTCGAATCATGTGTGGTACTTCTTTTAGCGTGACATATCATGTTGGTCAAGCATATCAACATATCTCTTACATAGGCCACGGTATTATTTCCCCCGGGCGAGGGCCTGTGCCACGGTATTATTTCCCCCGGGCTAGGGCTTCATGACCATAAGCCACAATATTATATCCCCTGGGCGAGGGCCTGTGCTAAGGATACCACAATTATGTTCAAGGAGAATTTAGGAAATCATTCATTTATATCAAACATAGCTTTATACTTAATACAGAGATTCACAAGTATGCATACACCAGAGAGCATACGTATTCCAAAGGTTTACCATGCAAGCAATTTACAAATTATAGCACGTGACTGTTCATACCGAAACACTTAAACATATTCTTGATGCTTTCAGATTTATATTTATCACGTGAATGCATCCTAGATCTTTTCTAGACGCTTATTGCTCTTTTGGACAAGTGTGTGAGTTATTAACTCGTGCTCTGATACCACTCTGTCACGACCCGAACCCGCCCCCGTGGGTTAAGGACGTAACCGGCCAGTAATCATGAGATTACCTACGGCCTCAAACTGTTCTAAACGTATTTTAACAGAGTTAATGGGGGCCAAACGGAAGCAAAATCAAAAACTTTGTCCATAGAGCCGTGCTTATATGCACATCAAACAAACCATACTCAGATACGTTAATAACTCACATCAAAAGTACAGCTTCACAAAATTCATTACAGACAGGATCGTCCAAAACGAGTCAACCTATAACAGACTATGTACAGACATGCACTGGGTCCTTGCCAACAAGACAAAACATAGGTACATAGTAAAGGGCAAGGATGGTCTCATGCGCGAGGCACAAGGCTGACTCTCCCAAAACTCCTGTTGTTCCTAGCAGACTTCACTGGGGCTGGGTTTGGACTTCCCTTGGCTCACCTACAAATACATGAATGAGCGTGAGCGATAGCCCAGTGAATAATATCAAATATAACAGTTACATAACAATATGTAGATCAACATGCTCCAAACGGCCTTGGGCCCAATTCATACTTTTGTTTAACAGCAAAATATATATATAACTATACGAAATGCAAGTCAAGTAACTGTAGTTCCAAACATTCTGGCCTTTGGCCCATCCGGGTTTCCATTCATGGCAAAGCGGCCTTCGGCCCATTCATTCATGTCAAACGGCCTTTGGCCCATTCATTCATGTCAAACGGCCTTTGGCCCATTCATTCATGTCAAACGGCCTTTGGCCCATTCATTCATGTCAAACGGCCTTTGGCCCATTCATTCATGTCAAACGGCCTTTGGCCCATTCATTCATGTCAAACGGCCTTTGGCCCATTCATTCATGTCAAACGGCCTTTGGCCCATTCATTCATGTCAAACGGCCTTTGGCCCATTCATTCATGTCAAACGGCCTTTGGCCCATTCATTCATGTCAAACGGCCTTTGGCCCATTCATTCATTTATTCTTGTCAGACTTTTGTCCACAATCCCAATTAACAACTCATAATATTTATAGGGGAACAACAATTGGACATTGACAAGTTTTCAAATATTGATATTACTCACAGTGATCGGCTTGTGGATGCGCCCTGGAGCTTGACCCTACACATTTCATGAATACAAAAGGGTCACTAACAGTTCAATTCGTTCTTTAATTCACATATTCCTCTTTAGGCTTTGTTCTTATCTCATTAACTCATTTACAATGCTTAACACATGCCTAAGAGTGCTTACAAGTGAAAGAGAACGGAAAACGAATCACAGAATGCATGAACAAAATTCCGGAAAACAGGGTCCCCGCTCGAGCGTAAGCTTCTCTGCTCGAGCGGACCCTTAAGGCCTGCAAGGTACTGGTTGCACCAAAGATGCGCTCGAGCTGAAGGTCCGTCTACAAAGATCCACGCTCGAGCGTGAAATGTCCCGCTCGAGCGGGCATCCAACTCTGCAAAAATGCTGGGAGCACGATTTTCCCGCTCGAGCGGCCATTACCCTGCTCGAGCGGACCTCAAAAATCTGGGTTTCCCAGATCGTGTTCTTGAGCTCCAAATCAGTTTTCCATCTACATTTCTTGCATGCAATGGTTCAAATTACACATTTACACATGCTAACATGCTACTAATGCAGATTACAACATTAGGAAGCTCAATTACATGAATTATCTATATGCATCCCAAATTGTCTCAAACCCATCATCAACATGCTCAAATTCAAACATTCAAGACTTATACTCCCATGATTTGTACATGCATGTGGGAGATGCTCATCATTCTCAACTTAGATGGTACAAATGGTGACTACAACATGAGCTTTACCCAAAACTCCACATGAATCATGTGTTTCAAGCTCAAACATGCAATTTCAAGGTAATTTCTTACATGCATGAGTTCTAAGACTTCAATCTCAACAAAAATCAACTCATTACATGTTCTTGATCACAAACAACCCTTGAACTTACAAATTACAAGTAAGAGTTCATGAAATCACTTACCTAAGAGCTTCAACACTCAAGCTCTAGCCAAATCTTGAGCTAGATCTTCAAATTCCCAAGTCTTGAGCCCAAATTACACAAATCTCTCCCTTTTTCTCTCCATGGCCGGCCTCTCTCTCCCTCTCAATTGTCTAACTCAGATTTTGAGTTTTAAGAGAGCTAAAGGGGAGTGCAATGCAAATATAAAACAAGCCCCACTAACAAATATTTTAATATAAAATAATGGGGTACTTAATTTATCAATTTAATCAGTTTAAATTGACCAGAATCAATTCTCAATTAAATTTCACCGTAGGCTCTAAAAATTATGCCAATCACAATGGCGTAATCAATTTCGGGTTCTATGGCCGATAAGGCCCTTAATTTAATTCCAAAGCGGATTATTCAAACAGATATTCCTACGGTGAACAGGTAGAATTCCAAAGTCGCTTATATTCACATAATTGCACACAAAAATCATATCAAAACATATAGTCACATACGTATTAGGGACCAATTAGCATACTACGGAACAGGGGTATTACAAAAACAGTCCCGAAATGAGGCGAAATGACACGAAATGCATGGAATTGTCCTGAAATGCAAATTTAGGCACCCGGAGTGGCCTATAGCTATGCCAAACATGCACAATATGGACATGCAATGCAAAGACAGAAGCTAGACAGTCCCAAAAAAGGAATTTTCACAGTTATAAACATGGCCAAACAGCAACCATAGGTAGGGCAAAAATGGCATGCAAGAATAGGGGCCAAGAGAGGGGTAATGAAGCAAGTGATATAAGAAAAATCCAAACTAAAAAATTTCCTTCTACAACATTGAAGAGGGACCAAAAATATGCACATTTACAGTTTATGGAAGCCTCAAAATCAGTATACATACAGGCTAGAAATGCAATGCAAAATGAGGCTCAAAAGTGGCTATAACATGAGGTATGCAAAATATTCACCAAAAAGCCAAAGACCCTTAATAAAACATGTAAAATGGGCCAAAATAGGACTATTTCCAGAACTGTAAAATGGCCAAAAATAAAAGCATGATAGGCTAACTAAACATGCAAGAATGGGGAATAAAAGAGAGATATAACATGAAGTGGCATATGGAGGTCCCAAAACATGAAAGGACCTAAATTAAATATGAAGAATGGACCAAAATAAGCACTTTTTAAGAACTGTAAAATGGCCAAAAACAAAAGCATGGTAGGCTGCCATTGCATGCAAGAATGGGGAATAAAAGAGGAGTATAAAGGTAAGTACAACATGGAAGTCCCAAATGGTGTTGAGCCCTTCTTCAATGTTGAAGAGGGGCTCAAAATAAGCCTAATATCAGTTTACAATATGCTCAAAAACAGATCAATCATGGGCCAAAAATAGCATGCAAGATTATGACATATAAGAGGGTCAATGAAGCAAGTGTATCATGGAGGGCTCAAAAAGGGTTGAGCCCTTAATGAAAAGTGAAAATGAGCTCAAAAGAGGGCCCCTTTCAGTTAGGGCCGGAGCTTGAAACAAAAAGCATATGGGGCTTACAAATAGATCAAGAAAAAGGGTCAAAGAGGAGAAATGTTACTCACCCTTGAAGACTAAAGCTTTTGTTGCTTCTTGGATCAATTTGCAGCTCCTTTAGCCTTTGAGAAGCCTTCCTTGTTGCTGGAAATGAAATGGTGATGGTAAAGCTTGGTGGTGTAGAAGAAATGGTGCTTAGGGACTTAGAAATTTTCAAGGAAATGAGAGGGATAAAGATGGATTTGTGTATGGAAGCTTGAAGACAAATTTTTCCAACCCCTACAAGTGAAGCCATCAGCTGGTTATAAGGGCCAAAAAGGGGGTGTAAAGGTGGGGGAAAAGGAGAGCAACTTTCCCCCACAAAATATCCCCCGGATAAAGATATTTTCTGGGGGATAAAGCTCCACAGCTGTAAAGTGCACAGTGCAAGGAACTCGGCCGGCCAGTTACTTTTGCTGCAGGTGGCCGGCCGGCCACACCACCTAGCCGGCCGGCTAGGGGTCAAAAGGGTCAATCTGATTTAATGGCCGGCCACCAACTGATGGTGTCCTCCTATCTGTGTACAACACAACCCTGTGGTTAAAAGTCCAAGAAAGTGGGTCCAAGGGGTTCAACATTAGCTCGGAAAGAGGGGTTCAAAAGGGTCAGGTGGAATTACTGGCCGGCCACCAACTTTTAGGGTCCTCTCATGTGTGTACATCACAAATATGTGGTTCAAAGTTCAAGAAAATGGGCCCAAGGTGTTCAACATTAGCTCGGAAGGAGGGGGTCAAAAGGGTCAAGTAGCATTAATGGCCAGCCACCACTTTTTAGGGTCCTCCCATGTGTGTACATCACAAATATGTGGTTCAAAGTTCGAGAAAATGGGCCCAAGGTGTTCAACATTAGCCCGGAAGTGTGAAAAACGGGCGCCGGAGGGCGTCGGAGGATGTATAACTGGTTGCTGCAACAATTACTGGCCTCTCACCCTTCAGTGACCTCTCCGGTGATAAAACAGAGGTACCTGCCAAAAATGAACGAAAACCGATGCAAAACGAATGCTCGGGGACCAAAACGCGCAGTTCGAGGTCCCGAAAATGGGCTGTTAAGCACCGAAAGTGGCATTCAACCACGAAGTGGATTTATCAGACCCCAGTGTCCCTAAAAAGGGAGCAAATAAGAAGTATGCCAAAAATCGGAGCAATAGGAGATGGTTAAGCGGTCCCGAACCGAGGCACACGGCCTGACGGCTCCGAAAACCGGAAACCGGACTCCGAAATGGGAAAAATGGCCTACGGCCACCAAATGTAGCCTACGGACATTGAGAGATGGTCTACGGGACCTCTCCCTTCCCTCAGGAAAAGAAACAAAGAAAACCGAGCCTGGTTTGCAAACCGAGGCAAAGTACAAAAGAGGGTTCGAAAGTCCGGAGGCAGGGCTCACGGCCGTGACTCTGAAACTTCTGAACAAGCACATTATGCAACATCACCAAGCGCTCAATCAGTGACGCCTGAGTCTTAAGGTCAGTCAAAAATGGGGTGTCTACAACTTCCTAGAACGTAACGGGGCAATGATGCCGTTTGGGTGATTATCGATAGGTTGACTAAGTCTACGCATTTCATTCTAATGTGCACCAGTGACTCAGTTGAACATTTGAAAGAGTTGTACATTAGAGAGATAGTTCGACTTCATGGGGTCCCAATGACCATTGTATCAAATAGAGACCCTCGTTTTACCATATGGTTGTGGCAAAGCCTTCAAGAGGCATTGGGAGCTAAGTTGACTTTTAGCACTGCTTACTATCCTCAAACCGATGGGCAGTCTGAGCGTACCATTTAGATTTTAGAGGACATGCTTAGAGCTTGCATCCTTGATTTCAAAGGGTCTTGGGAGAGACACTTACCATTGATTGAGTTTGCCTATAACAATAGTTATCAAGCTAGTATTAAGATGGCACCGTTTGAAGCCTTGAATGGCCGACCTTGTAGATCACCGGTTTATTGGGCCGAGGTGGGTGATGCACTGCTGTTGGGTCCAAAACTTGTTAGAGAGACAACCGAGAAAGTTGCTCTCATTCGGAAGAGGTTAGCTACAGCTCAAAGCTGACAGAAGAGTTATGCTGATAAGAGGAGACGACCCTTATCTTTTGAGGTTGGTGACCATGTGTTCCTAAAAATCTCACCGAGGCGAGGTTTGATGAGATTTGACAAGAGTGGGAAATTGTCTCCAAGGTTCATTGGACCTTTCGAGATATTGGAGCGAATTGGGGAAGTGGCATACCGTTTAGCCTTACCGCCATAGCTTTTGGAGGTTCACAACATGTTTCATGTATCCATGCTTAGGAAGTATAAACCCGACCCTTCTCATGTCCTTGATTGGGTTGATTTGGAAATAGACGAGGATGCCTCTTACAAAGAGTGGCCGGTTCAAATTTTAGACACCCGAGAACAAGTTTTGAGAGGAAAGACTATCGCTAGTAAAGGTGTTGTGGAGACACCATGGGGTCGAAGAAGTGACTTGGAAACGAGAGGCGAAGTATCCGGATTTATTTGAGAGTGTTTAGTTGTTTTAATTTGTAATATCCCCTAGTGTTTGAGGGAGATGTATTACATTGTTAACCACTTGTTATTATGTATGTTGTTATTTCAAGCACGTGATAATTATGATTTTCATGATTGTGGTTGGAAAATTTCATGCTTATGCTCATCACAGATTGTTGTTGATAATGTTGTGACTAAGGCACTTGGAAACAATGATGATAATGGTGGATTTTGTTGAGAATTGAGATCTCCATATTAGTATGGGAGTTATTATTATTGTAATTTGAAATTGTGTTTAGCATGGCTTGATGGCTCCAAGTCCTTACATTGTTTGAGAGGTTGATTCAATTTCGAGGATGAAATTTCCTAAGGTGGGGAGGTTATGATGACCGGGTGCGTAACGGATCCCGTTTTCCTTTTGTTGCGTTGAGCTTACTCGTGTTAGAGTGTCGGGCTTTAACTTGAGGCTTTGTCGACCAATTGGGTTTACCGTTTTTGAAAACCTTCTTCAAATTCTCATCCTTATTTTAATTCCTTGTTGAGCTTCGCTTGTTTCGAGAGGCATAAGGCTGGATCCGCGGTGTCTGGTTTAGTTGCTGAAATTCCTAGCTAGGAGGCAGAGCCGCACGAATGGGGGCTTGGATTGCACGTGCAGAAGAGGGGACACACATGCAGGAGGTAAGGCCGCACGTACGGTGAGCAGGGGTTGCCAAGGTGCAATATTGAAATAATCGCACTTGAAATTGCAGGTGCGAAGAGTGGGCCGAACGTGCGGGAGAGGAGGCCGCACGTGCGGTGAAGGGCGTGCTGCATGTACGGGAAAAAGCGCGCACGTGCAGGAAAACACTGAGTCCAATTTTTTTTTTCTTTTTCTTCTCCTTGGGTTGAGTTTATATCACTTTTTCATCATCTCTCTCTCTCTCTCTCTCTAAAAACATGTTTCTCCTCATTCTCTCTACTTTTACTACACCAAACTTCACTAAATCCTTGATTTCTCCAAATCCACTAAAGTTTTGACCTTAGTCCCTTTGTCAAAGTTGAAGAACTCTTCGAGGGCTACGTTGTGTGCGATGGAGATCGAGTTTTGACACCATTGATTTTAGGGCTTTTTCTCTCCTTCCTTCAAGAGCTTGAGGTAAGGATTTCTTAGAGTCATATATATATTTTTACAAGGTTATGTTGATTTTGGAACTCTCTATTGTGGTGTTGAAATTTGATTTTAGCTCAAGAGTGTTGATGATTTTAAAAGTAGGTTCACACTTTGTTTTCAAAAGGTTCTGGAGAGTTTGAACTACATTATCAAGAAAGTATGTGTTGGGGGAGATTCTTTCAAAAAATGGGAAAAATGCCTAGTTTGTGGTGAAAACCTGGAAATTTGGGGATTTTTGGAGAGATGTTGAGAATTTATGAGTTTTTCCTTGATAAATTGTTAAAGAGAATGAATGATTGGAAATTTCTTATTGTCGTATATAAATGAGGAATTCCATGGAATATGAGAAATAGTTGGTTTCGAAGTTTGTTGTTCAAAATGTTGACAAAATCATGAAATGATTAAGTTGATGAGAATGGCATGAAATGTGGAAATGTTGTTACTTCTCGATAGATTTATATGAGTATATGTTTATTTTGTGAAATTACATTGGAAAGAGAAATGGAAATTTTGATCACAATAGAATATTGTGTGGAGGAAATTGAAAATGGAAAAGTATTATAATGCATTGATATATTTTGTATTTACATTTCAATTCATTTGGTTGTTACAAGTTTTGAATTGAGATTTGAAAACTTTTGCATTGAAAAAGAAATGTTTTGGGGTAAATACATTGGTAAGTTCGGATAGGGGGTGTAGATGGAATTGATTAAGTTGGCCTGACTGTCCAGAATGAAAGACCGAAAACACATGCGGAGGAGGTGCCACGTGCCTTCTGGTTAGCTACCAGTAAAGTGGGGTTTTGGTGGTGCTAGTTATGCCTACTTGCAGACACCAACCTGGGGATTACCTGAGTCGTATTTACCGCCCCTTGAACTTGATTGAAAATTATTGAACTATTGAATTTTCAAGATTTCCACTGTGCATGATGTTTTTTTTTATTTTATTTTTAAGATAAAGATGCCAACTTTCTTTTACACATCGTGGCACATGCATTTCATCTCGTGAGAGTTGTATAAAATGTATATACTTTGTTAAGAATTTCCTACTGGGATTTGTGCTCATCCAATGGATTTTTTTTGCAGGAAAATATGTGGTGAATCCGCCAAATTAAGGGCGTGGAACATGTTTTGAGAGCATAAGGCTCTTGTTTTGTTGTAATTCTTTTTTTTGCAAGCCAATGGCTATATGTGTATGGGTTTGAGCAACCATTTTGTATAACTGGGCTTAAGTCTTGGACTTTGTAGCCCTTGAGGGCATTTATTTACTTTTGACTGGTTATTTCACATGCTATAGATTCATGTACTAAGGTCGTTGCATGTATACTCGCATGTGGGACCTCCTTTTGTAAACCTCTTATAATTATGAATGCTAATGTTGGAGATTTAGGGGTGATGGGATATTGGAAATTTACTTATGTTCACCGTAAGGAGTGGTTGTGGGGTACCTTTATTGTGTTTCTTTTTTTCTTTTTTTTTGGGGCGTTACAACATCTAAACTAAAAAAGAAAAAAATAATGAAAACATCCAAACGATAGATATATCTCAGTGTGTGAAGTAATTAATCATCTGTAATATGATGTCAAAACATAAAAGAACTTAATGTTCAACAATTGAAAAAGTAACTCAAGCAATAAATCCTAATTTTAGAGATTCCTTGAGAATATCATTATTCAGCCAGTTTTTTCTCATGTAGATTGTGATTATATAAAATAATACAGGAAAAAACTATAATTTCATATATAGAATCAGTAAAAAATTTAAACGACAAATCCATAATGTAGAATAATATAAAATTGGCATTGAGTATAGAATAATGTACAGGAAAATAAGATGTAAAAAAAAGACAATTTACTATTAAGAAAAATCCTAATATCCTTGAAAAAATTAAGTAGAAAAATGTGAAATGCAAAATTAGTATTGGATTTGTGGATTATATCAATTTATCATGAAAAATATATGAAAAAGAAATATTTGTCAAATAGAGTCCATATGAAATAGCTAAAGTTAATATAATTTAAATTAGGTTTTGGTTTGTGTAGAATTTTATATGTAATTAATAAAATACATACTGATATGGCTCTTTTAGAAAAAAAAAAAAAGAAAAAAGAAAAAAGCCCTCATAATGTGTATAGAAAAAACATTACTTTTAATAATATATATATGAATAGAGGTTAGTTAATATTTAGTCTCTTGCATTCTTTAAACAAACTCTTTCATCTTTCAAGTACACTTTTTTTTTTCTTTCGAACATTTTTTTATTTTAGCATTTCATATTTTATGTATCATTTCTCCCTCTACCCTCTACTAACCATTATTTATTTTTTTTTCTTATAACCATTTTTTTGTTGAAAAATATTATTTCACTAGAATTTGTATGCAAATTTTACCCTAAAATGATGTGATAATGTCATTTGTATAAATAAAAACATGTCAATGGACTCTTTTATTATGACGTGATATTTCAAAATCCAACCAAATCATTATTATTAATTTTTTTTGTATTGATTTTATGTTTGCATATCACTACTCTTTTTATTTTTTACTTTCAATATTTTGTGACATTATGATATGTGTTAATTGACAATTGCTGTAAAGTATTACTTCAAAAATAACTAATATTTGCTGTAGAGTATTACTTCAAAAATACCTAATATTTTTTTCTTTAATATTTTTATAACTTCACTTTAATAATTTTATTTGCGGTTGATTTTGTTTAAAAATATCAATTCAAAAAATATTTACATAAACAAATATCTGTTTAATTATGTTTAAATGAAGTGATATTTTGTTTCAATTGATTTTTCTTTAATTTTGTTAAAAATATTATTAAAATATCTACAGTTGCCTAGATTAAAGTGAAGTTATAACCATAATTACAACACTATAATAGAAATATTACATTTAATCTATTTTTTCAAAGTTATTAAATATGTATAAATATGTATATTTTATTATGAAAAAAAAGTACTAATGATGTATGTTTACCAATTTAAAAAATATTTACATAAATAAATTGGTCAAGTGACTCTTAAATTTGTGTTGATTCACATAAATCTAACATGGCTTAGGTGCCTCAATCATCTGATATATAGTGATCTTGGTTTAGTCCCGACCCATTTGGTGTTTTAGATCTAGATTTTATTGTTGTATATAGTTGTTCTTGTCTTATTTCCTTTTGTTTCTTTTTGAGTTTGGCTTTCGGGTTGTGTTGGTTATGTTTGGAATAGGTTGGTAGCTTGTTTTTCAAATTGTTGTTGTCTAGAATTTTGTTCCTTCGCTCGAGCGACATTTCTTACGCTTGAGCTATCTTTGTAAACTTCCAATACTTTTGTAGGTCTACAGAGATACATGAGGTTGGTATGCTTCGCTCGAGCGGTGCTCGCTCGAGCGGTGCTTCTTGTGCTCGAGCGTAAGTCTTCTGTCTGTAAAACTTTTGGGAGTTTTATTCTTCACTCGAGTGAAGCTTCTTGTGCTTGAGTAGTGCAACTTATTGTGTCCGGTTGCTCGAGTGACACTTCTTGCACTCAAGCAATCTGTGTGTATATCAGTTCGGAAGAAGCCACTTTTGAGTCACTTTTTCATATCTCTCTCTCTCTAAACTTTCTAAAAATCCTAGATCCACACCCTCTCTTCTCTCTACAAATACACCTAGATCTGCTGAGTTCTTCACCCGTGTCCCTTTGTTAAAAAGGTAGAGCATGACGAGGGCTTCATTCTAATCTGAGCAAAGTTGATTTTCAGCATCTTTGAGTTTCCTACACTGTCTCTCTTGTCTTCTAAACTTGAGATAGGGATTCTTCGTACCTTCTATGAGTTTTAACTTAGTCATTTGCTATTTCTAAACAATATTGTGATTTTGGATATTTTTTAAACAAACCTAGGGTTTTAGGTTAAAGATCAAAAGAGGGGTTTTCAAATCGATTTTTGGAAATGATTGTGGTGTTGAAAATAAACTTTAGTTGTGATAAAATGGTTGATTTTGATATTTGGGATTGATTTTAGAAGAAAAAATGGATTTTGTTCTAAATGTCTCAAATGTTAATTTTATATAAATAGTGAAGTTGATGTTGGAAAAGTGAATTTCGGTTGATAGTGATGAGGATGGTGGAGTTGGATATGTATCATCACTCACATCTTGAAAATTTAGAAAGTTATCTTTATTGAAATTTGTTTATCTGTTTAGAAATATTTGTTTTGGGCTATCGATGGAGGATAGATATGATTGTTGTGGAAATCGCATGAGAATTAGAAGAATTGAAACTATTGTCTCATCCATTTGCATTGGGCATTATATCATAATTGTACATTGGAAATATTTATCATTTTTTGAGAAAATGAGTGAATCTAGGAAATATGTGTTGACTCGTTAAAATAAGTTAGCCTAAGTGTCCATGGTGAAAGTCCTAAAAACTGCGCATATACATGGGTGCCGATCCCACGAACGAAATATCCGTGAAATAACAATAGTAGTGCTTGCATAGCCTACGTTTACATGGATGCCGGCTTACAGTTTTCGGAGACAAAATTTTCGTGAAATGTTGTATTGGTTTTGAGATTCCCAGAGTGTGATTCATTGCCCTGATTTCTATTGTAAAGGAAATGATTTACAAGTTGTGTTGTAACCTGGTAATGCATGGTTTTGAAAGGAATATAAAACGTTTTCAGCACGTGCATTACATATGCATTCATCTTATAGCTCTGTTAAGATTCATAAATTGTGTTGGATTATTTCTACTGGGCTTTGGCTCATCCTATGTGGGAAAAACTTTTCAGGTGCTGATGATATGCTTCTGCCAAGGCAATAGCTTGGGAGAACTTGAAGCAAGAGTTTCATTTTGTCTATTTGTTGTATATGTTTTTGTATAAGTCAAGGGCTTTAACTGTGTTGGGTTTAAATCCATTTTGTTGTAGCCAAGTGTTAACTTGGAAGCTATAAACCCTTAGGGCATTTCTTATTTGTTTAACTTTCATCCTATTGCTCTATTATGTAACACATGTTATAGATTCAAGGTTAGACTTGTGAATGTATATCTGCATATGTTACTCTTTTATAAAAGTAATTGGGATTAATGAAAGCTATTTACCTTATCATGTGTTGTATGTAATTAATATTGTGGATGGCTTATAGTAATTATTTCAGGACGTTACATCATAAAATTAAAAATACCCTTACATTTTACGGTCAACTTAAATTTATCATACTCTATCAATTGAAAAAATAAATTTTACTAATACTAGAATATTTTTCCTAATATACTTACTGAAATAAATATAAAAATTTTAATATTTAATTTAATTTTTTTTGCCTCATTGTCTTTAAAATAAAGAGAGATAGAAGATGAGTGGGAGAGAGGAAAAGAGACAAAAAATGAAAAAAAAAACAAAAAAAGATAAGATTATTATATCACTTGACAAATTGTGGGACGATGAATTATAATTATGAATGTCGTTGATGATATAATTATACTTGACCGAAAGTATAATTTTTGTAATTTTAGAAAACTCGTTTGTTTTAATTTTGGCAATTGAATTATTATATATCTATTTGTTATATAATACTCAAGACAAAAAATTGTGTAACTCATGCTATGTTTGAGATGTTATCTTTTTGATTAAAAGATCAAGAAATTAAAGGTTCTAAAATGTGTTTGGCATGTACCAAAAAAAAAAAAAAACAAAAGATTCAAAAATCTTTATACCAGTTTGAAAAAAATAAACAATTCTAGTGAGTGAGTGCATAGGTGTTTACACATTTGGAAGGATAAAATGGAAAATTTAAGTAATAAACAAAAATATTTGCATTTTTCCATATAATTAACAAACTCATTCCTAAATACATTCTTTTTTTTTTTCCCTCTCTTAAAAAATCTGAAAGGCCACTTAAAATGCTAATTTCAAACACTCTTTTTGTTAAAAAAAATAAAATTAAAATTAAAATTAAAACTTAATATTATTTATTTTTTGTCTTTTTAAAATTATTTTTAATTAATTTAATTTTTTTTTATCAATCATTGTATAATCTCGTGCATAACACGGGTGATATGCTAGTGAAGCCAATAAGTGTAGCATTATTTTCTTCTTTTTATTTTTTATTTATTTATTTATTTTTTTTAACAATTCGTCAATGTGTTTTTTTAGAAACATAAACCACTAACAAAAGTATGAAAATTTGGTCCTTAAACTTTATATCAAATTTTAATTTGGTCTTTGTGTTCAAGTTTCATTAAGAATAGTCAGTAAAGACCAAAAAAAAAAAAAAAAAAAAAACAAACAAACAAACAAAAAATCAATAAAACAAAATGTCACATCCTATACATTACTTTTCTCTCACAACCATCTATCCAACTACAAAAATATAATAATAATAATAATAATAATAATAATAATAATAATAATAATAATAATAATAATAATAATAATAATAATTCCACAAATCATCCAAAATACAACTTTTTTTTCATCTCATAAAATATTGAAAAAGCCAATTAACATAGCCAAGTTCCCAAACAAGGGCTATGTGTAAATCCAAAAGATTAACAAGTGTCTCAAAATCATTGGTCTTGTTTGGTTGGATTTTCAAAAGGGCTTTTCGAGAATCCAAAATTGAAAACTTATTTGTTTATCTTTATTCCCAAAGTTATCTCAAAACTATTCCAAATTTATCTCTATTCCCAAACTATTTAAAATCTATTTCAAATTTATCTCTATTCCCAAAGTTATTTCAAATCAAATTTATTTCTTTTACCAAACCTACCGATATCTAGGTTGGAGAATGTAGTACATCATATTTTTAAGTAAATCAATTTTTGTAACACTTGTATCATTTAATCTATTGGATGGTGTATTTAATTCCTTTATTTTATTTTTTTTGAAAGTCTTTGGAGTTGTTGTATCTTGATTTTGGAGAAGTACAATTTGATTTAGACTTGTTGAAGTATGTAGTATTTCATATTTTTAAGTAAATCAATTTTTGTAACACTTGTATCCTTTAATCTATTAGAGGGTGTATTTAATTCCTTTATTTTCTTTTTTTTGGAAGTCTTTGGAGTTGTTGTATCTTGAATTTGGAGAAGTACAATTTGATTTAGACTTGTTGGGATTATTCTTTGGCACTTAATTTCGTCAAAAAGTTCTTTGGGAACTTAGAAATTCTGTTATGGTGTCGACACCATGGGTTCCTGGGGTCGACACCATCTTGTTGCTTTATTCTTGGTGTCTTTACTGGTTTTTAGGGTCGACAACACTGGTTCTAGAGGTCGACCCTTGTGTGCTGCTAAATCTGGAATTAGCTGCTGAAATTTAAGGTCAACACCAAGAATTCAGAGGGTCGACCCTTGTCTGCAGCAAACATAAGTGTCTCAACTTTTTTTCTTGAGGGTCGACATCACTGTCTTAAAAGTCGACCCCTATGAGTAAATTTTTAGATTTTTGATTCGGTTGTAGGTCCAACTTTCGGAGGTTTTGACTTATTCTTTTCATTGACCTTGGGGCTATTACTCTATTATTACCTTGCTATTATATTATTCATTTTACTTTTTCTTCTCTTTTCTCTCTCTCTCTCTCTCTCTCTCTCTCTCTCTCTCTACATCGTGAGTTTCTCTTCTCTCTCTCCAAACTCAAACCATAACACTTGTATCCTTTAATCTCTTGGAGGGTGTATTTAATTCCCTTATTTTCTTTCTTGGGAGTCTTTGGAGTTGTTGTGTCTTGGTTTTGGAGGAATATAATTCGATTTAGACTTGTTGGATTTGTTTTTTTGCACTTGTTCTTGTCAAAAAGTTCCTTGGGAACTTAGAAATTCTGTTCTGGGGTCAACACCAGCCTTCCTAAGGGTCAACCCTTACTTGTTGTTGAAATTCTGGGTGTGTTGTTGGAATTTAGGGTCGACACCAGGTTTGGTCGTATCGACACCTGTCTCTTGTTGCTGTCCACAAAGGTCGACACCATTCTGAGAAGGGCCGACCTTTGTATATTACAGAATTTGAGTTTAGGTGCTGAAATTTAGTGTCGACCCTTCCTATCCAAGAGTTGACACCTTGCCTTGACAGCATTGTCTTTTCTTCTTGAAGGGTCGACACCTCTGTCAGAAGGGTCGACCCTTGCGTGTTTATTTTCAGATTTTTGGGTTCAAATGGGCCCTACCTTTGGGGGATTTTGGACTTATTCTTTTCATTGACCTTAGGGCTATTTTCTACTACTATAAATAGACCCAAATCACTTCTCCCTCATTATTTTCCTTTCATTTCTCCTCTCAAGCCGTGGGTTCTCTACTCTCTCCCTCTCTCTCTCTCTCTCTCTAAACTTAAACCTTTTCACATAGATCTCTAGATCTACTCATCTAGAGTGATCTTTTCACCTTGGTCCTTTGAGAAAGATTGTAGATCTCGTCAAGGGCTTCCTTTTGATCCAAGAGTTTCGTGGTTTTGTCGCCGGTGATTTTTAAGTCATCATCTCTTTGCTTCAAGAGGTAGGGGTTTCTCGTTTCATTCCAGCCTCTTCTTCTTTGTCTAGCTCATCACTCAGCCATCTAGTGTTGTTAGTTGATTCGTTCAAGTCAAACCAGTTGATCTATACATCCCCTTACTCTTGTTCCTCAAAGAACTGTAGGTTGGCTAAATCCTCCTCTAGTTCAGCTAAATCATCCAACCCTTGGCTCAGGCCATTTTCCCTGACCACATTGATGTCTACCAAGGCTGGCAGCACAAATTCAGGCTTGATTTGACCAGTTGGCACAATGTAGCAGCTTGGGTCATACACCCTATCAAATAAGGCCTCAAGGCCTTCCGACAATGGATTAGTACCTTCCTCCAAGGTTGTCTCCCTTTCCACTGTAAATCTCATCACCACAGGTTTGGGATGAGGGTTGAACGTGTCCATTGTGCAAAAATTTACGCCTTTCGGAATGAACAACGTTGGTTTTGGTAAGTGGGAAGGAGTAATATATACGTTGGGGTCATAGAGGGTGGCTAGTGTATGAATCAGGTTGAGATTTCGAGGTGGATAGACTTGATTATAGGTTGGGAGTGGATTTGTAGTCACGTTTGGCTTCTGGGTGGTGCGATCACCTTATTGTCAATGAGATTCTGAATCTCATGACGCAGTCGAAAGCACTAGTCAGTATCATGACCATGCTATCGGTGAAACGCACAGTATTTTGCGGGGTTGTGTTTGGGTGGGAGAGGATCAGGAAACGGGCGAGGTTTTAAGGGTTTGAGATGCCCATTCTTGACTAGCACCTCCATGGCTTGAGAGAGAGTCATGTATAGTTGGTTAAAAGTCCTCTGGGATCAGGTAGGGTTAGGCAGTGTTTGTGAGTTTGTGTTGGCAAAGGGGTCGGCAGTCTTGATTATGTGACAATGCTTACATCTGACGGCCTCACAGCTGTGCTACCCACAACTGCATTGGAACTGCAAACAAATTACTGGCTTCTTCTCATCTGTGATAAGCCCCTGCTTCATAGCATCCTCAATTTGCACTCCCATTTCATGGAGTGTTGTAAATGTGAACAAAGGTAGGAGAATCATCTTTTGTAGCAACTTGCCATGTAGATTCCTGACAACCATCCTGATCTGATCCTTCTTAGAAGGCCTCATGGTCGTTATTGAGGCTTTAGCTCTTTACCTTTTCACAAATTTAGAGAAGCCCTCCTTTAGCTCTTAGCGAGTTGCCTCGAGATCACGAGTTGTGACCTCGATTTGGGTATTGTAGGAGTACTGCACAACGAAGGCCTTGGCCATCTCCTCTCAATTCTACTCAACAGAGTCTTCCAACTTAGCATACCATATGGTCGTTATACCTGACATGGTACGACCAAAGAGAGACAACTTATGTAGTCTAGTTAGGCCCATTAGCTGCAAGATGTCAGAAAATAGTTGAAGGAGAACCATTGGATCACCGGAACCTTCAAAACGGTCAATATGCAGCATTTTAAACCGATCCGGTAATGTTACTGCAGAATCGGTGTACCGGTCTTCTATGTCTGGGATGGAATTAACCCACTGTGCTCTCTTGAATAACTTTTCCAGTTTATTGACCTTGAGTGCAGTTGGGTCAACCTCAAACTCAAACGAAGCCTCAACATGATAAATAGGGGTTTCGGAGGCTTGTGCTGGGATCGGCTCTGCTGGATTGCCCTAATTTTCTTGGACATTGGTAGTATAAGCAGTGGCTCCAGGTGCTAGGATACCCATAGGAGGTGCATGGGATGTAGAGGCTGCAACCGACTATGGTTGTTGTTATTATAGTCAGGCTATAACTTCGGCCTGACGTGCCGTGACCTCGGCCTGACGGGCCGCATCTTTCTATAGGGTTTCAACTATCTGTTATAGATAATGTATCAATTCTTCCATACTAACTAGGAGATATTGTGCCATTGAAATAGGCGATTGATCTCGTGTTGGACTAGAAGCAGATGGCAGTCCCTAAACAGGATTGGACACAGGTGAATTGAGGGGTGACTGCTGTAAAAACTGAATCGGTGAACTCTGCTTGATTCTCCTCTATCTTGTAACCGGTGGGAGTGAGGTAAACACGGGCTATCCCCAAACAAGATCCTTGGCTTTACAAAGTCATCTGACTCGAGTCCTGAGTACTTGGGGGATATCCAAACTTTTTGAAGCTATAGTGTTAAACTACCTAGCAAAAGAAATAAAGAAAAAGAAAACGGTAATCAGAAGCTGCATAGCACCTCAGCTAAGATGCTATCAACACAAACATGATCAAAGCTGTAGGACTGCACTCCACACTGAATTCTGCCCCCAAAACAGATGCCAAACTTGCAACTGCTATGCACATTCTTGTACAGTTTCACTGTAAAGCACATACTAGTTAAGTTAGAGCCAAAACACCCCTATGAGGGGGTAGGGTTACCTTGTCCTAGTTTTGTCAAGAACTAGGATTCACTATTTCAAACAAAGCGGTTTCATGTAAGCCTGCATTTCGAGTGAGTATCCTGTCTTAGTTTGGAATAGTCACTAAGGCTTTACTATTTGAAGCTAGGCCAAATGGTCAAAAAGGGTACCTCAGCAAGGCTACCTAATATACCTCGCACCTAATACTGAGAAGTGAAAGAAGGATCAAACGGTACAGCGGTAGTCCAGATCCAAGGGTTGTGTTCCCATCATGGTAGACCCACGACTGGTCAGCCTTTTGGCAAGCCTCTTGCAAACCCTAGGAATAGCAGATAGCAAACACAGTGACTTAAGCATACCAATGCAAATGCAAATACAAAGAAACATATAAGTGTAGATAATATTTCACATCATGAAATTCTAGTCAAGTTCTCTAAAGTCTCCAGTAGAGTCGCCAGAAACTGTAGCTCGACTTTTCGCGCTTTTTTTGGAAGACGAATAAGCCCTACAATATCAGACTCTCGTGGTTCTAAATCTGATCTCATAAGTGTAATGTGAAATAGATAAACACCAAAGAGTCCAAATCCAGCAAATCTTTTAGAAAATCGATTTTGAATCAAATTGCAAAAAATAGACTGTTTTGCCAGATACAGAGTCGCTACCTAAATATTTTTGAAAAATTTAGGAAACACATGACTCGTACTAAAGGCCACGTGTCCGTCATTACCAAGATTGTCTCGGCTCGGGAACTTAGGTACAGAGTCGCTACCTAAATATTTTTGAAAAATTTAGGAAACACATGACTCGTACTAAAGGCCACATGTTCGTCATTACCAAGATTGTCTCGGCTCGGGAACTTACGTACAAGAGGGGAAGGTCATGAATTGAGCACCCCCACTCGCCCGATCAAAGATCGGCATCTACTAATCATGATGTAATTTTTATTTACATTATACGCTCTTATTTCAGTTATTAGGCTGACATTACTATGTGATGCGCACACAAGTATAGACTAATTTGCAAAAATTGGAACACTTGATTCATGTTTCTTTTGAAAATTGTTTCGAATATGTACCACTTGAAAAAGTGATCGCATATGAACATTTACTCAAATTATTCCAACTCAAGCAAATAGCCTTCATCTACAGGCATTCAAGCAATTTATCAATTAAGTAATTAGCCTCTTGGCAAGAATTCTAGACATGACAACACTCACACTCATGCAATATGCTAAAGCGAATAAAAGCTCACCTAGTACTCCAAGCCAAAAAGATGGAAAAAAAAATTAGAAAAATGCATCTTCCTAGCTATGCCACATGACTAATGCATCACATGCGATATGCAATTACTAGGCTCGGCTACTAATATGGCATATGAATCAATTTGATAGCATGTGGTCTAAACACGTATTCAAAGAACTGTAAGCAATAACAATACAAATTAGAATGATGCGCCGAGCTCAATGTATGCAATACAAGTGGATGCAAGGCATGAGAGATGCTAAACAAAACATGATGCCTTAATCTAACCATCATAAGCAGGTAAATAAAAAGGAGAAAGATGTGGAGTTGGAAGACATACACGTTATTACAATTGTACTTTCCATCACACAGGAGAGTCTGAATAAACTAACTAGCTAAGCTAAACTAATTAACTAGCTATTACAAAACGAATTAACTAATTATTACGAACCGAATAAACTAACTATTCTAGCTAATTAGTTACACTAACTAATTAAGTACAAATTAGCATTAATTACAACATGAATACAACATGAAATAGAGTAACTAAATTAACCTATTAGCCCCGAGGATCGAGGGATGCTTACGCATGTGCGCGGATTTCCACCAGAAAAAGCCACTATTCTGTTGCCAGAAAGCCTCTGTTGCACAGTTGGAAGACTTGCACTGTTTTTCACCTCAAAACCAGCCCTACTCTGTTTCAAAAGGCCACTACTCAATTTGACAAAAGTGGCCGGCAAGCCAGAAGTGGTGGCTTGCCGGCCACAAATTGTAGCCTGCCATCCAGAAATGGTGGCCTGCCGGCCACAAAATCTTGGTTCCTCCTGCTACAACAGAGAGCAAACAGACCACAACCAAGGTATTTTCAGTGGTTGTTTGCACAGCTTACCCCTCTTTATCATCAAACAGCTCAAAGGAGTGGTAAATTTGATTCACAAACCATCAATCGATGCAATTTCATTGCATGATGGCCTATGAACCAAAGTGTACAAGTTCAATATATGGAACAATAAAAGACTCTCAACTCTCTTCCATATCTTGGATTGATCAAGGGAAGTGGTTGACAATGACTCTTGAGCCGTTTTCATCACGAACAAGTATGAAACGATTCAAGACTCAAGGGTTCAATTAACGTCTGATTGAACCTTAACCAAGTTGTTATCTTGCATCACTTTTCGTCCTCATTTTATTACTCCATTTTAATTACCAACCATTCCTTAGTAAATTAAGTCCAAAAGTGAGCTTTAAGTCCTCTAATGGAAAGGAGCACCAAACCAAGAGTTTTTTTGGGCATGAGAGAAGTGTCATGCCATTGGTAATAAAGCCCCAAAGGGATTAAACCGTTAAGCACAAGACCTCAATCTCATGCTTTAAACAAGTAACTAGTTTGAACAAACTTTCAAAGCAAAGCAAAAGCCAAGTAAGGAGGGAGGTTTGCAGAAGTAATTAGACATAAAAACAAGCATGAAAAGCCAAAAACAAAAGCTATCAACTCAAATAGGTTGGTGGCTAAGGCTTAAGCCACCAAGCCTATGAGGACTAATACACTATAAGCATGCAATACAAAGCTCAAATGCAAAGAACAACTAAAAAAAAGTCCTAAAATAGTGCTAAATCAGTCCTAAACACATGTTGGAATTAAGACAAAAATTGCTAGAACAATAAGCTAAAGCATGGAGCATGTTAAGCTAGTAAACAAACACAAGAAGGAGAGGCTACCCCCTCCATTTTTTGGACTTCAAAACATGGTTTTAGCCACTGAAATAATTCTGAAATTCAATATTTAAAAGCTCAAAAAAGGTTGAGAAAAGAATGGGAAACACAAGAGCAAAGGAAAGAGAAGTGAGGTACAAAGAAGGGTGATCCACCCCTCCACCTCTAATGGCCTTAAACCACAAGTTTCAGCCCAAAAATATAGAGTTTAAACAGCCCCAAAATAGTATAAAAATAGTAAGCAAAATAGCAAATAAATCAAAGCAATGAGCCAAGGATTATACATCTTGAAGAGGAGAACCCTTTCCAAGTAACAAACTAACACTTACACACCCTCAAGAGCTCAAAATAGGCTCAAAAGTACCTCAGCTCCAATACCACAAGGTTTGGTTTAGAGTGTATAGGCAAAAGCTTACAAAAGCTTAGGAATTTGCAAGAGAGAGAGAGAGAATTGTAGAGAGAGAGAGAGAGAGAGAAAGAATTTTGCTCCAAAATGTGCAACCCTCAAAAATGGAATGGGAGGTCTCCTATATATAGAAAAACATCCAACTCCCTCAGAAATATCAATACATACACATGTAAGCAAGTGCATGCATCTGTGACAACAGCTTGCACAGCTGGCATAAATATCTGCCAAAACACACTTGTGGCCGGTAGGCCACTAATGTCGGCCAGCAGGCCACTAATGCCGACCGGTAGGCCACATACATGGCCGGCAGCCAAGATCAGTGGCCAACAGCCAATAGAAGTGGCCGGCAGCCCAAAGAAAGAGTTCAGCAAGTCCCAAGGTTGTTAGGCTTGAAAAACTAGGGTTGTGGTCCAAAACAAGGCAAAAGGTGTGTAGGATTTGAAGACTCAACACTGTGGCGTTCTCCTGAGGGCTTCGTGCACTTGACAAGAATATGCAACTTCATCATCGGGTGCACAAGCGGTGACGTCCAAGTCATAAGGATAGTAAAAAATGGGGTGTCTACAGGGGGCAAAAGTGGATGGCTGGCCTACTGGATCTGAGATGGAAGCTTGGTCTAGCTTGAATGAAGATGTAACTAGTGAAACGGATGTGGAAAGTGGAGTCTTGCTCTTTTTAGGAATGTTGGGCAAAGGACTACTTTAGGTTGGTACATAGTTAAGCAGGAATGGGGCCTTGTGTTTCTCAATTGGCAGGTCGAGGAGCCGCTTGAGATCTCAGATGGGTACGTAGGTTTCCCGAAGCAATTTGCTTGGTTGAGGAAGAACTGCAAAAAAAAAAAAAAAAAAAAAAAAAAAAAAAAAAAAAAAACACCAAGTTTCAGAATAAATATAAGAGACAAATGCAGAAGCACAAAAGAATTACACTTGTACTCAGTTCTTACCCTCATCCTCTCTAAACACTAATCGGTGCATAAGAAAGAGATGAAGGTATCAGGTGCAAATTCCCAATTGCTTGAGACAATCAGGTAGTCGTCTCTAGCACCTTTGTTGGAGTCAGAGATGTCGACTATGAGTTTGAAGGCAGTGGATCTAGGCTTGAGGTAGTAAGTGTAACCACTGGCAGACTTAAGGCCACACGTGGTATAACAGTATTGGATGTCAGCGAGGGTGATCCTAGCATTTTCTCGATGTGCCAACTCAGCAATATCATTGATAACCCTGAATGAATTGACAACTAATTGCATGGGGTTGAGTTTGTAGAAGTGCAGGACTTCCCTAAAGAAGATGTCTAGAGGGAACCGAAGTCCACACTCAATAATGGAGACTCGGGGAATGGCATGTAGTCCTTCCCTAGCATAATGCAGCCTTCTTTCCCAGCTAACCTGAGTTGAATTTTGGCTGGGATGGAGAACTCTTGACGAAAGTACTCTGACTTGGCAAGGGTGTCTACCCTCTACTTGAACATACCCATTATCTCGGCGAGGGTGGGTTCGGTAACAGATTTTTGGTAAGAAGCTTGGTAAAGGTTTAAGGACCTCGACAAACCACTAAGGAAGGGGTTCTGGTGGCCTAGGAAGGGTTCTTGTTTCAGTTTTCCTAGAAAATAAAGTTCTAAAGAAAATCCCAAGCCTAGAAACTACAGAAACAAGAATCAAAAGCAAAGATCTGAAAACAAGCAAGAAAAACAGAAAATGAACATGATTCAGAATCAAGAAAAAAAAAATTCAAAGTCTAAACGAAGCACAGACACATAAAAAGTTACAGGTGCAGTGGTGTGGAACAATGGTTCAAGAACACAAGAGCAAATTCAGAACACTAAGAAGATAAAGAGTGGTCCAATAAAACATGAAGAAAATTCAAACAGAAACATAATAGAAAGTCACAGAGCATGAGGAACGTTGACTGAATCAATACATAAACACGTAAAACGACAATACAATGGGGAAAAAATATTCAAGAACAGTAGGCATTCTGTGATAAAAAATAGGTCGTAGACTTACAGGGTGAAGCCGAAGACGAGAGCACCAGAATGAAGGTCGCTGGAATCAGACGTTGATGTCAAACGGAGCGGAACAGTGGAAATTCCACCGGAGATAATGAACGCAGTGATTGCAGAAGCTTGAACACACGACAATGGCGATATGAGAGAAAGATTGTAAGAGAGAAAATTTGAGCAGAGAGAAAGAGTGCGAGAATGAAAAGTGAAGAGATGAAGAGAGAGAGAATAGGGAATTTTGTCAAAAATTTGAAAAGAAAGCAAACCATAATGAATTAACCTTGGGCGACGTGGGCAAAATCAACCTGACTTGATGGTATGTGCCAGGTATGAGCTAGTAGGAATATGACACGTGGAAGAAACGGTTGAAACGACTGTGTGTGTCAGCTCATGTGCAGTTGAAACTCTTGAAATTCTTGAGATAATGAGGCAACAACCTTGGCTAAATAAGAGCAACCTCGGTTAAAATGCTTAAAAGAACTTAGTTCTTGGTACTTGACTCTTGATGAAGTGGGCCATTAAGTCCTAAGCCGACGAGTCATGATCTCGGGCGGAGCGACATGATTGGGTGGACAAACGATGTAAGTTCCATCACCTCAAGTTGTCGAGGTAATAGAACCTAGGGGGCAGTTGTGGAGAAGTATTTTGTGAATGATGCCATGTGGCCGAGATAGCCTGAGATGTTGGCTAAGGTGCCACGTAGATGAGCCATGTTGCCAAGGTGATCACGACATTGCCGAGATGTCCTATTGTAATGCCAGAATCCTGAGATATCCGAATAAGGGACAAGAGTCGTAGAACATAAGAAGATCTCAGTCTGGATAAGGATAAGGCTCAAGAAGAGTATATCCCTACCTAGTCGAGAGTCGTAGATGAGCATTGAGCTTGAGTCCAATGAAGTAAGGCTTCTAGGTGATTAGGTCACGGCTGGATATAAAAGCAAGGTACCCTCGTGGGTCTGAGGTAACTTCTTTCTGGTGAGTTTTGAGTACTATTTGCTATCTGTGAGAGATATTATTTACTGACTTGATCGTCGAAGTGCCCCCGGGTGGACGAACCACCGCTGATTTCTCATCTTCTTATTACAGATAGTGGGCTTAATCTATTCTGTCGGTGCTCTCCAGCAGAGTTCCCCTTTTGGTTGTGTGGTCGGAAATCATCACCCATAATAGCTATGTAAGAATCTAGGTAATTTATGAGATTAGGTAATTTTAGTTTTCCTCTGTATTAGTTGATCAGCAAAAATTTAGTGATTAACATCAAGAGAATGGCCATGTTCACTATGTAAAAGGTATGGCAAAAAACTGGACACGATGATGATTTTATTTTATTTTTTTATTTTAGCAATGTTATATGTTATTAATTTTTCATTATATTTTTATATTACTATATATATGAATCATCATATGATATATCTTATTTAGAGAAAAATATTAACAAATCAAAGAAAGTATATAATATCATATCATGTACCATATAAAAACAAATATATAAAGGATTGGGAATACTATGTTTTTCGTGGTTTGAAAGAGAGGGAATTATCTTATTATTGTGTAGCTACTTGCTTTGTTATTTTTTGCATTATTGATGAAATTTGAGCACTGAGAGCATTAAACTATTAGATATTGCTTTGGCATAGCCATAAGTTAGAACTGCTCTCCAATAGCTCTATTCATTTTATTTGTTTAAATATATGATAAATAGCCATTACATTTATGGCATATTTGTTTAGACGGACGAGACAAAGAGAACTACAATATAACAGAATGTTAGTTCTAGAATGAATTATTCTTAAATTATTTAGCTGAAAATGATATGTATTTACCTATTAATCAGATTTTCATGAGACAACGGATTTATAAATTTGTTGGACAAAGAATCCAATCACATACATCATGCATTAATGATGAAATCAGATTCATTGATACAACAACCTCGTCTGAAAACTTAGTTATTTTAGTTGGCTTTTTGACTTTTTGACTATTTTATGAGATGAAAAAAGTTGCGTTTGGGATGATTTGTGATTTTTTATTTTTTGTAGCTGAATAGATACTTTGATCAATTAAGTCGTAAGACAAAAAAGATACATTAAAAACAAGATACATCAATCTGAAAATTTGACAATGTCAATGTTAGTATAATTTCTCCAATAAAGAACAAATAGCCCAAAAATATGTATGATAAATGAGTCATTCTATTAGTTTAAAATTTCAATTTCACATTATAGTGATCCTGATTTAGACCTCACCCATTTATTGCTTTTGAATCCGGGAAACCATATCCATAGTGGTCGTCCTTCCCTTTTTGTTGGGTTTTGGCTTTGAGGTTCGACACCATTCTTGGTGGTGTCGACACTGCCTCATTTTCTTTGTCCTATTCTGCTCATGGGGTCAACACCAGTCTTGGTAGTATCAACACCACCTAGTTGCTATGCTCTTGTTGTGGCTACTGAAATTTGGGATCAATACCAGTCTTGGTGGTGTCGACGCTTGTCTTGTTGATTGGCCTCTAGGTCAACACCAGTCTAGGTGGTGTCGACACTATCTTGTTACCCAATCCTGGAAATTGCTACTGAAAAATAGGGTCGACACCACGGTTTCCTAGGGTCGACCCTTGTATGCAGCCAACATTTGTGTCTCAGCATTTTCTTCTCGAGGGTCGACAACATTGTCTCAAGGGTCGACCCCTATGAGTCTTTTTCAGAATCTTGTTCAACTTGAGCCCTACTTTTTTTTAGGATTTTTGACTTGTTCTTTTCATTTGACCTTGAAGCTATTATCCTATTAATACCTAGACACTATAAATAGGTTCTAAAACAGTTTCCTCTTATTATTTTCCTCCTCCTTTTTCTCTCAAATCGTGATTCCTCTCTTCTCACTCTAAACTTAACTTTTTCCCACTTAGATCCTTAGATCTACTCACATAGAGGCATCTTTTCACCATGATTCTTTGAGATAGATTGTAGATCGTGTCAAGGGCTTCCTTTTGATCCGAGAGGTTCGTGATTTCATTGATGTTGAGTTTTTCCGAGTTCTTCTCTTCCACCTTCTAAGCTTGAGGTAGGGATTCTTTGCACTTCCTTATGAGTTTTAAATTATTTGTTTTTATAAAACAACATTGTGAAAAAGTGGATTTTTGAACAAATCTTAGGTTTTGGTTAAAAATAAAAAAAGGGGTTTTCAAATGGTTTATTGGGAATGGTTGTGGATAAATATTTATAAATGAGATATGATGAAATAAAGGGTTTTTACCTTGGGATATGGTTTATAAAGGAAAGAGGGTTTTCGCCCTAGAAATATCAAATATTGATTTTGTATTGATAAATGGAATTGATATGGAAATGGTGGAATTGATATGGAAATGGTGGAATTGAGTTGTTATGGATGAGGAGAGTGGGGTTGGATATGCGTTATCCCTCACATCTTGAAAATTTGAAAATTTATCTTTATTAAAATTATCTATTTGTTAGAGATATCTGTTTTGGGCAATCGGTGGAGGATAGCTATGATTATTGTAGAAATTATATGAGGATTAGGCAAATTGAAACTACTTTTTCATCAATTTGCATTGGCATTGTTACACATTTAATACGTGGAAATTGTATATTGTCTTGAGAAAAAGGGGTGAATCTGGGAGAATGTTATTGTTACATTAATAAGTTGGCATGTGTGTCCATGGAGAAAGTCTTAAAAATCGCACGTATACAGGGGTACCAATCCTACGGACGAAATATCTATAAAATGACAATAGTAGTGCTTGTATAGCCTACATTTACATGGGTGCCGGTTTACGGTTTTTCGCGGACAAAATTTCCGTGAAAGGTTGCATTTATTTTGAGATCCCCAGAGTGTGATTCACTACCCTATTGTTCTATTGTAAATGAAATGGTTTACGAACTATGATATTAATTTGGCATTGCATGGTTTTGGAAAAGATATAAAATGTTTTGGCATGAGCATTGCATATGCATTTCACCCTTATATCTTTGTTAGGATTCATATACTGTGTTGGATTATTTCTACTAAGCTTTGGTTCACCCTGTGTGGAAAAACATTTTCAAGTGCTGATGACATGCCTCTGCCAAGACAATAGCTTGGTAGGACTTGGAGCAAGAGCTGCATTTTGTGTATTTGATGTGTTTATTTTTGTACAAGACAAGGGCTTTAACTGTATTGGATTTAAATCTATTTTTGTTGTAACCAAGCACTGGAAGCCCTTAGGGCATTTCTTATTTGCTTGATGTCCATTCTATTATGTACCATATGCTATAGATTCAGGGATAGGCTTATGAATGTATACTTCCATATGTTACTCTTTTGTAAACTTAATTAGAAACTAATGGAAGATAATTACTTTATCATTATTGTTACTTATTAATGTTGTGGATGGGTTATTCTATTTGTTTTTGGGGCATTACATGCGTGTTGACAAGGGATAAAATATTTGGTGAAGTCGATTCCTCTTTGATCATGCTCAAATTCAATGGAATGAAGTGCTTGAAATAATTTTTTACGAGTGTAAAATGATTTTTTGTCAAATATTTGACACAATTAGAAGATTGAATATTTAGGACTTTACTTAATTTGATAATATTGCTTTCTGTTTTGCATAGTAACTGGAATGAATTTCTTTGTTTTCTTAGATTAGTACTGGAAAATGGAATCATGGGAGACATAGATACGACTTTGAAATCATGTTATTGTCACTTCGATGATGATATATTGATTAGTTATGATGATAAACTATGTCACAAAATCAAAATCATGTACTCAATTAAGCAAATATTGAGTATAATTTGATCAAATCATTACAATTTGATCATATCTATAGATGTCTATAAAGGCACTTTCCATCACTATTTTTCCAAATGTCTCAGAGTTCAATGTAGTAATTGAGAGTATTGATAATGTAGGTAGATTTGTAAGGGTGATTAGAGCTTGGTTGGGTATAACTTATAGGATAGTATTTTTACTTTTCTGGTTCAGTTATAAATTGACAAAATTAAAAATACAATATTTATTTTGTTAATGGCTCAAACCTTGGAGTTTTTTTTTTTTTTTTTTTTAATTGTCCAAAAAAAATGATGAGGTAATGAGTATTCATGGTTTTATGATATGTAGTTTTTGTTTTGTGTTTTCCATATGGACATATGTTTTTATGCATTACATGCTTATGTTATATTTTGCTTTATTTCTTCAAGTAAATATTCTGCTTTATATTTTATGTTTTATATCAATTTATGCTGTTTAGTTACCAAAATGGCCAAAGGGGAGAAACAATGGACCAAACCAAGTTTTCTAGCAAAAAAAAGCTAACAAAGTACAAAAGGAAAGAAATAAGACAATCAAGAAGAATAATAAGAAAATCAATGCTCTACAAGTGAAGCGTATAGTAGCTTCTTTAATGGGTTCTACTCAGCCCAATCGTGTCAATGAGAATAAAAAGAACATTAGGGTTGTGTTAGATGACGATGACTACATACCGTCAGATCATGGAGATAATACTGATGATGAGTCCGTTGAAAATGTTGACGATGAGGTACTATATGTATGATATCTAATTTTTGTTATTATGTCTCATAACTATATATTCATTAATGATGCTTTCTTAATACTATCTTTATATAACCATATACATATATTTACATATCCATTGTTATGTATTTGTTGTTAATGCTTTTGTATTATGTTTTTCAAGGTTTACTAATGCCACCAAAATGATTGGCGCAGTCATCTCTTCAACCTTCACACAAGCCAATTTTTGTTCTGAATGGGGATTCCTTGATGTCATTACATGACGATGTGGAGACCCAACACTCACAGCCTCTTGATGTCGATGTAGAGGCACAGAGGTAGGCAACCCCTCATTCTAGTGTCGGTAAGATATTAAAGTTATTTTTATTAATGAGCTTTCTATTGAGGGTTGAGTGAACTTAGCTCTAAATTCTCTAGAGTGTTTTCCTTTTATCTTCTTGTGGGTTTATGGGTTTTACCTTATTTATTGCTTTGGTTTTTGTTGAGGGTTGAGTGACAATAGACCTATATTTCTGCTTTGGTTTTATCTTATCTGGAAACAAAGAGGGGAAAAGAGCACACCCACATATACATTGATAAAATATCATCCCTAGGTATATATATATATATATATATATTCTCTTGCTGTAGTTGTTTTTGTGCCAGTTCAAAAGCACTTTTACATTATTGGACGGTCAATCCCATTTTGTCTCTTGTGACAATTAAGTGAAAAATTAATAATGAACTTGTGGGGATTGTCTTTCTTGTGATACTTTTTGACGGGCAAATACAATATGAGTGGTACATTTGAGGCATTTCTTTTGGCCCCATCTATTGTTGGATTAGGATTTTGTGGCAAAAATGTGAATAAAACGCTTTAAATAAAGGTTAAGTTTATGCAAATATTGTACAAAATATAATGTATTTGGACCCTTGTAATATATAGGAATAGCCACCCTATGTGCTTGTACATGTAGTGCTTTAACAGGTTGGAGGCTTCTCCTTTGTTTGCTAGTTTTTATGCTGCTTCTACTATGTTGTTTTCTTTGTGCTATCTTTAAGGGCAGCTCAGGGAATTGGTGTTAGACTTTGATAGATCAAGAGCTGATGCTGAGTAGCTGATATTATGTGGCTACTGCTAGTGCGGTTTGTGAAAGGGCTTTTCTTGGGTTTCTTCTCTAGTTTTGCTTGCTTTTTCTCTATTAAGGGTTGTGCAACTGTATTTTGTGTGGTTTTTGGCAAGATTAGATATTGATAGCCCTTGTTTGTGGCAAATGAACATTCCTTTGTGTGGTTTATTAATATTTGACATGCAAGGTGAATCCACTGATGTTAACAAAGCAGTGGCAACAAAATGTGGACAAAGCTTGAGCACCCATACCTACAGACTACAAAAAAAATACCTAAATCTTAAGAGTGTTAAGGGAGAGGAGTATGCTAGAAGCCACCCACCACCTGAATGTAATCTCGAGAAATGGATAGTGAAGATGAATGAGTCGAGAGAGGAGCATTTGGAGATGACATCAAGCATCATGGAGTTTCTTAAGAAACTAGGTTTCAATTGATGATTTAGAGGAGAAGGCATCCCAGGAACTCGTAGATCACCTTTTTAGTAAGTCTATCTTGTTTTATCTTTTCATTTTTCTCATGTTGGTTAGTATATATTGGTTAAAGCACAGTAGTTTAAGAAAGTTACCAACCTCTCATATCCATTTATAGTTATAGTCATGTCAAATGTTGTAGATCCAATTGGAATCAATAGTAACAAGCTAATGTGTGAGCCTATAACATCATGTGATCCAAGATTTTTAGCATCAAAATTGCAGTATTGCCAAATTGAACATTGCTTTTTTGTGTATGTGGAAGATGGATCATATTAATAGAATTCACTTAGCGTACCTACTGTGGTCTAGTCCTATTTCATATTAATAGAAATCACTTCGCATTTTTTCCACCATTCTCTATTTATATATATATATATATATATAACAAAATATCATGTGTTAATGACTCAACTGACCGACCCTCATTAGATTATTGAATGCATATACTTATTGCACATTGTTTTGTTGTCACGAGGAACATTAGATCACAACATATGTTGAATGTTAATTGTTGACTTGCAAACTCTGACTAAAGAAAACCCAACTTGATTTTTGTTTAATTCTTCAGAAAACACAGTTCAAGGTCAACAATAAAGTGTTGGATAGTACCCTTTTTAAAAAATATATATTTTAACAACACATGTACGTGGTTTCTAGAGCTATTATTTGCCTTTAGGGTTCCATATAGCTGGGTTAGAGTGCATTAAGTATGCAAGGTCAACAATGAGCATACAAACTGTTTGGAGGTATAATTGTGTTTTTATTTCATTATTTATTTATGTGTGTTATATATATATATATGCTTGCATGTGTGTGTTTTGACCTTTTTACCTCTTTGAGGTTCAAAATAAAACAAGAGAATATTTAGATTTAAATGAAAATGGTACCTCCTGTAAAAACCATAGGCTGATTAGTTTGTGTAAAAAATGTCCTGTGATTCTCTATGGTTCTTGTTAGCATTAGTGCTAGTGATTCTCTCTGGTTCTTGTTAGCATTAGTGCTAGTGATACGTGGTATTCTTGTAGTCTTTTATTATCTGTGTTGCTTATTATCAAAGATCATCTCAACTCTTTGAAGTTTTGGATTGTTATATGCATTTCTACTAAATTGGTTAATAAAATAAAATTATTTGTATGAGTTTATATGTAATTGATAATATATTTTAATGTTCTCCTTGTTTATTTTTTTGCAGATTGGTTTTTGATGACGTTTGGAAACATACATACAAATCAAGATCAAGCATTGATTTTTTTTTTTTTTTTTTTTTAGTTGATACTTAGTTCTAGTTACGAATCAAGATAGAGTGTTATTTATTTATTTATTTTTATATATTTATTTTTTTGGTGGACTCCACGTTTGTTCATTTTGGGATTTGCTATGATGGGTTTTTTTTTATTATACTTAATGGATTATTATTAAATTTGTTTGATGGATATATTTTGATTTATAATATAAATTGTTTGTCGAATTTTTTGTGTGGAGTGGTGTATAATAGCTAGTGGATTTCTTAGTACATTTAGAAGGCTATTGGGATATGAGCAGGGATATTTGTAAAATAATAATTTAAATTGAAATATAAAATATGGAACAACAAGTTTAGTGACGAATTTTTTCGTCATATGTACTTGTTATTATGACAAAATGATTATTCGTTACTAATAAATATTTTTTGTAACAAAATTTATCGTCGTTTATATATGAAAGTTTTGATTGATTTTGTTGTTTAGTGACTAAAAAATTTGTCACGTATATATATTTTTGCCACAAAATATATTTCGTCACCCATGTCTGACTTTTGGAGATAAAAAATTTCATCAACTTTACATCTTATTGTGACGAAATTATTTCCTCATCAATGATCAACATGTTTGACAAATTTATTCGTCAACTAAAGTTATATATATATATATATGGTACTGAATGACTATTTGGTGACGAAAATGACGATTTTTGGTGATAAAATGTTGTCATATTGGCGACAAATTTTTTTTCACTAAAGTAATTTCATTGGTGATGAAATTATTTTTCCTCACGGCGATTTTTAGTGACAAACATTTAATGATGAAACCGGCGAGAAAAATATTTCCTCACAAATATCTATAGTGACGAAATTAGCTCTTTGGAGACAAACAAAATTCATCATTCAAGACCCAACTTGTTGTATACAAATTGTATTTTCTATAAATTACTTTATTAATCATTTATTGTGTAGTGAATTTTTTAAAGATTCAATTTATTGCAATAATAAATTATATATTACTATATTTATTGTGATGGAATGTTACAAGACTTAGTATGGTTTGATTTGATTCTTGTTATATAAATGTTAATAACTCAAATTAATTAATAGATAATATTGTTGGTTAGTTTCGTATTCATGGAGTCTACTAATTTAATAGCTGCCAAAGTGGCATAGATTTGTAAAACTTATGAATATAGAATTACATAAAAGAATTGTTAAAAGTGTAACATTAAGATCGATAATATTCTCAATTGCAGTTATAATTAGGAGATTGAGACTAGCCTAAAGGAGAGTCACTTTCAAATAATTATGAACTGAGTAGGGTAATGTAACTTATGTAATTTAACAGATTAGAATTGAATACCCAAAGGTAACATGACTAACTAAAAATTACTTTAGACCTACATAGGTGATTCTTGGCGAGTGGACAATAGATATACCTAAGTTTTGCCCAAAAGAATGACTTATGCGATATCAATAGTTCATCATTATAATTCTCAAAGCTTTAATATGTATATTATTCTATCTTATTTCAGTGACAGTTCCCACCTCATTTCACTCTCTTGCATCGGGCGTTCCTTTACTTACTAGCTCAAATTTTTCAAAATAGTATGAACATGTTCAGTTTACACTGGGTGCATTGGACCTCAATATGGCATTGCTTGAAAATAAACCTGTAGACATTACTGAAGATAGTACTGCAAAACAAGTTGCCCTTTATGTATCTTAGAAGAGGTCCAATAGACTCAGTTTGACGTTCATGAAGATGACGATTACAAATGATATGAAAACCTCCTTACCTCAAACTGTTAATGCATTAGAATACTTAAAGGTTGTAGAAGATCGATTTAGGTCTGCTGACAAGTCACTTGTTGGCACTATTATGACTGAATTGACAACAATGAAATATGATGGCAACCGAGGAGTTTAGAATCACATTCTCAATATGGCTGACAAAGCTGCAAAGCTTAAAACTTTAGGGATGCAAGTTGATGAAACGTTCCTCGTGCAGTTTATTCTCAACTCACTTCCATCACAGTTCGGCGCAATCAAAATTCACTATAATACAAATAAAGATGAGTGGAGTTTGAATGAGCTGACTAAAATGTGTGTTCAGGAGGAAGTGAGGTTGAGGGAAGAAGGACATCAAACTGCATTGGATGTAACTCATGGAGCTATAATGAAAAATAAGGGTAAGTTTGTAAAATCAAAGAAAAATCCACCCAAGAAAAAGAATGGACCTGGGGATGAAAATCAGGCGCAGAGTGGTTTCACTGTCAAGTGCTACTTTTGTGGCAAGAAGGGACATGTGAAGAAAGACTGCAGCAAGCGAAAGGCTTGGTTCAGAAAAAAATGTAAGAAATTTTCTTTTGTCTGTTATGAATCAAATCTTGTTGAAGTACCTTCTAATACTTGGTGGATTGACTCTGGGGCCGCAACCCACATTACAAATTCCACTCAGGGATACCTCTCAACTAAGAAACTGAAGCAAAGTGAAAGATTTGTCTATATGGGGAACCATCTCAAAGCTGAAGTGGTAGTTGTAGAAACCTATCGGTTGATCATAGAGACGGGTCATTAGATGGATCTAGAAGACACTTTTTATGTTCCTTCAATTTCTAGGAATTTAGTTTTGTTATCCAAATTAGATCACATTGGATATTCAATTTATTTAGTTGTGGAAAACTCAATTCAATGTTTGTGGGCTCGCCTTTTTTCATGCCCCGCCTTTCGGAAAGGTTTGAAAGAAAGACCTCATAGTTCGGACTCCCGCGGTTTTGAATCTAGTCTCACAAGTGCAATATGAAACTGATAAACACCAAAGAGTCCAAATCCGACGAATCTTTTGAAAAATCGATTTTAAATCAAATAATGCCAAAATTTGACTGCTTTGCCAGATACAGAGTCGCCACCTAAATATTTTATTTTTAGGAAAATTTAGGAAACCCATGACTCGTGCCAAAGGCCACGTGTCCGTCATCACCAAAGTTGCCTCGGCTCGAGAACTTAGGTACGAGAGGCGAAGGTTATGAATTGAGCAACCCCACTCGCCCGATCAAAGATCGGCCTCTACTAACTATGATATGATATTTTATAAACGTTATGTGATCTTATTTCGGTTATTAAGCTAGCATTACTATGTGACACATACAAGCAAGTATAGACTAGTTTGCAAGACTTAGAACAACTCAACTCATGTTTATTTGCAAAAATAGTTTGAATTTGCTACCCTCAAGTGGGCTTAAAGATGCGGATTTGCCACCAAACATAGTGGGCTTAAAACATGATTTGCCACTCAACAAAGCGGGCTTAAAATGAGCATTCGTTGAATCGTTCCAATTCAAACAACAAGCTTTCATCCACAAGCATTCAAGCATTTAAGCACATAGCCTCATGGCAAGCATGCTAGTCATGGCAACATTCACACTCATGCATGTATGTTAAAGCGTAAAACTCACCGAGTAGTCCAAGCCAAAATAGAAACTAATTAGAAAGATGCATGATTTCTAACTATATAAGATGCGTAATGCAGCACATGCAGTATGCAATTAATAGGCCTGACTACTAATATGGCATATGGATCAATTTGAACAACATGCGGTTAAACACGTATTCAAAGAATTATTGATATGACAATGCAGTTTGAATGATGCGTTGAGCCTCCGTGCATGCAATACAAATGAATAGATGTAAGCATGCGATATGCTAATTGAAACATGTCCCTAATCTAACCATCGAAAATGATTAAATAAAAGGGAGAAAGACATAGGGTTGGAAGACATACACACACACGCACACTTATTACAACATTGCACCTTCGCAAAGGAGGGTCCGAATGGATAAGCTAACCAACTAACTATGCTAATTAAGCTAACTATTACAAAACTTGAAACTAATTAACTAGCCTAGCTAATTAATTAAATAATTACATCACATATAATTAACTACTTAGCTAATTAATGGATTACAAGTCAATTGCAAGTAAACTAAGTAATCAACTACTTAGCCCCAGGAAGTGATGGATATGCACGCGCATGCTCAATTCTACACCCGAAAAGCCGTTGTTTTACTTCTGCAAGCCTTTGTTTGCGCATTTGATCACTAAAAATTAGGCCAACTTCCAGAACACCTCTGATTCATCTTACCATCATATTGTGCAAAAATCATGATGGCAAACAAGATGGACAAGGGATCGGTCGGCTACCATTGGTGGCCAGTCGGCCACTGATTTTTCACACTTCCATGCTGTAACAAAGAGCAAAACAGAGCAAAACAGTGTATTCTCACAGGTTGTTTGTACTATTTACCCTCCTTATCATCACACAAGCTTAAAGAAGAGAAACTCTTGGCCCTCAAACCATCAATTAAGCAATTTCCATGCATGATGGCTAAGGGACCAAGTTTGTACAAGTGTAATAAATGTACAAACAAGACCAAAATAACCACCACCCTATCTTGCATGATTAAGGGCAATGGTGACCCAGGAAAGTGGCACATTTCATCACTTTTGAGTATGAAATGTCCCATTTTCATTATGTTCGAATTAACATCCAATTTGAACACATGCAATGCAACACGAAAGATGCTTATCTTGCCTCTTTTACTTGTCCAATTTTATTTACTCATTTTAATTATCAAACCATTCATTAATCCAATTGTCCATTGGTGAACGTGCTCTAATGGAAAGATGGCTCAAACCATAAGTGGCTTTGGACATGAAAGAGGTGTTACACTATTGGTAATGAACTCCCTAAGGGCTTAAACCATTAGGTGTAGCACCTCCATTTCACACTTAGGCAAACAAGGGGTTTAAAACTACTTTCAAAGCAAACAAAAGAGTAAAGAATTGAGGGAGATTGCAGAGATTAAAGTGTTGAAATTAAGTGCAAAACAACACTAAAACATGCTATTAACTCAAAACAATGGTGATAAAAGCCCTAAAACACCAAGCTAGTGAAGGAAATTAAACTACAACCATGCCATACAAGGCTCAAACGAATTAACTAGTCAAAAACAAAGGCAAAACAACCCTAAATGTAGTTTAAAACATGCTGAACTTAAGCCACAAAAAGCTAAAACAATAAGCTAATACATAAGGCTAACTAGGCATGCAAACAAGACACAAAGAGGGGAGGCTAACCCCTCCAATTTTGGACTTCAAAATGAGGTTTTTTCCACCGAAATTTAGTGGTTAAAAGGCCCAAAATAGTTGGTTTGAGAGTGATGAAAAATGGTACAAAAGTTTAACAAGCAAAGGAGCAAGAATGGCTGACCACCCCCTAACTCAAAATGGCCGCAATCCAACACTTTTAGGCCACAAAAAAAAAAGTTTTTTACAATTCAAAATCAGCCCAAAAATAGTTTGAAAATTCGGCAAAACAAGTGTACAAAACATGCTTAAAAGACAAGTGTTATACTTTTGAAGCAAAGGACAATTTTAGGCACAAATGAGGCACTAAATCAAGCCAAGACCACATTCTAGAGCTCAAAGAGGGTCCCAAGTAACCTCAGCCCAAAGATAAGCAACTTTGGTTAAGGGTTGATAGGCAAACTAGAAGTATATCTCTGCTTGTATGCACAAAAGTTCAAGAGATAGAGAAATCTAGGGAAAGAAAATTGTAGAGAAAGAGGATTGTAGAGAGAGAGGCTCCCAAAATTTTTCCAACCTTGAAAACAATAGAGAAGGTCCTCTATATATAGAAATATGTGAGCTCGGGTCAAAGATATCTCAAAATGGGTAGCTAGAACAATATGAAAACAGCTAGAGGGAAAATATCTACGGAAAAACTGCCTTTTGCACCAGTGGCCGATTGGCCACCACTGATGGCCAAAAAAAGTCACCCCTGGCCAGCAGGCCACCTCAGCGACCATTGGTGGCTGACAGGTCACATCCATGGTCGACTACAAAAATATGTTTTCATGCCCGACTTCAAACAGGCATATCTCCTTCATCCGGACTCCTTTGCAAGTCATTCTTGAGTCTCAATTAAAGCCCTTTCCATGGTGGCAGCCATACGTAAAAAATCCAAGTGTGCAAAAAGGTATGCTTATTTTAGTGAAGACTGCTAAGCTTTGGTTCTAACCAGATTCATGCCTAACTTCTCCTCAACTAGCCTTCCTCCCTCCCCTCCTATTTTTTTCAACTCCAAACCTCTAAATAAGATTTTTCAAAGAGTTCACCTCTCTTTCATTTATTTCCACTTTGTCCTTGCTCGATTCACCGAAAAGCGCAACATTTAACGAAATACAAGCCTCAGAACATCGTAGAAAGTTTTTTTCAAAAATATTTTGAAAGAGAGGGTTTTAAGGTCTAAAATCATTTTGGTCAAAATAGTTTTGGTCCAAAAATAGGGTGTAAGGTTGGGATTTGAAGCTCCTCTTGTCGAAGAAATCGAACCTTTGCACAACATAGCCTTCATCACCGAATGATCAACCTATGGCGCCTAAGTCTTCTGGGTGATCAAAAATGGGGTGTCTACAGTTGCCCTACTTTGACAGAAATTAGAGTCATGAAATGACGTGAGCGAATGTCAAAGCCCGAAGACGACCCATTTTGACAAGGTCATAAGACTTGGGCAAACAAACAAAATGCAGATGTAGTTGGTTGAACCCGAAGGTTGCCTACGTATCCCTTTGCAAGGAATCAAACCTGCATAGTTCAGGGACAGGATGCAAAATGATATGCAATTATAACAAAACAATGCAAATGATATACAATATAATGAAATAATCAAACCGCAAGCAGTGCAAAATCACACAAATACTATAAAGGGATGGGAATGCAAATCAAACTACGTTTACCACCGAAAAGAAGTGGGCACAGCCAAACGACGCTGAACACAGGCTAAATGCCTACATCCTCAGTGCTGGCCTCAGCACAGCGTGGATGCTTACACATAACAGAACCATGTTTCAATGTGAAAGGGGAGCGAGCACATGCAAAACTATGTGTTTCGTAGAAAGAGAAAGAGTACATGTAATTGGATGGTATGATATAAATGAGGAATGATCTACTGAGGAAAGATAATGATCCTACATGCTAAATGCAACAAAACAAAGTACAATGATGCAATGGATGCAATGAATAAGGCATAAGTCGAACCACATTTTACCTAGAAAAGGCATGGACACAAAACAGACCACGTCTGACACAGAAAAGGTGTCAAAACCCTCAGACCACAATTCTTGTAGAATAGGCGCGTACACATGCAGAGCTATGTTTTAACGTGAAAAGGTAAGGGCACATGCCAAACCAAGCTTAACATGGAAAGGATGTAGACAATAAAATGGTATGATGCAATAGATGTATGGAATAAATTCTATATTCAATAGAAGTGATAGATGTGATGCAATAGATAATAAATGCAATATAGTACCTAGGAAGTGAAAGTACCTTACAGAGGTAATTGGTGATGACTTAGCTTATGCTGTTGGGGATCTTCCTCTTCTACATCTTGCGCTTCCAAACCACAGGTACTACTTTTCTTCTTGGCTATGTTCGCAACTTTCCCTATTCTTCAATAGGGTGACAGACTAAGTTGGGTCAGTATCCAGAATTAAGGCGCATACAAGCTACCTCAACCTGTGGGGCTGCCATACAGATTTCAAGCCAAGGATATACCTTTGGGTATTTAAACTAGACTTTAGTCTCAGAAATTCCGAACCTTTGCGTTCTAGGCCTCGGCCATTTGAACTCTAGTTTCCACCGTCTCAATTGATCTTTTTGGAACTCACTACAAACACAGGCAGATGGCTATACTAGACCGCCAAAAGTCATTCGGGCACGACAAACACTAAAGGAATTGCACCTTTAGAGGATTTAAGGTCTCCTAGACCGAGGAGTGCACAAGACAGTAAGATGCGCAAGAAAGCGCGAGTGTAAATTGCACAAGAAAGTGCGATACACAAGAAATCGCGAGTGTAAATTGCACAAAAAAGTGCAATGCACAAGAAAACACAAGTGTAATCCACAAAAAAAGTGCAAATACGTCCATACATGCCTTATGCAAGTGGAGAAAAAGTGAATAAATGCGCAAGAAAGCGCGAGTGTAAATTGCACAAGAAAGTGCGATGCGCAAGAAAGCGCGAGTGTTACAAAAAATACAAGGTGCACAAGACAGTGCGAGCGATACCAAAAATACAAGGTGCACAAGACAATGCGAGTGAGGGTGAATGAATGCACAAAATAGTGCTATACAAAATGCAATGCACAAAATAGTGCATTGAAATGCACAAGATAGTGCTATGCAATGCACAAAATAGTGTGATGTAATGCACAAGATAGTGTTAGGGGAAGTGCACAAAACAGTGCTATGCAATGCACAAAATAGTGCGATGTAAGATGAAATGCACAAGACAGTGCTGTGCAATGCACAAAATAGTTCTATGTAAGATGAAATGCACAAGACAGTGCGAATAAGGTGCACAAGATACGACTATGCAGGTGCACAAGATAGTGTTATATAATTCGAAATGCACAAGATAGTGCTATGCAAGGTGAAATGCACAAGATAGTGCGATATAAAGTGAGATGCACAAACATAGTGCAAGTAAGATGCACAAAATAGTGCGATGAAATGCACAAACATAGTGCAAGTAAAATGTACAAAATAGTGCAATGAAATGCACAAACATAGTGCAAGTAAGATGCACAAAATAGTGTAATGAAATGCACAAACATGGTGCAAGTAAGATGCACAAAATAGTGCGAACAAAGTGAATAGGATAGTGTGATACAAAGTGTATGATTGTGCAATAGATGCACTGAGTGAGATTATTGTGTGATAGATGCACAGAGTGAGTAGTTTTACACAGCAATACATTGACAATGCATGTTCCATGCAAGATAGGAAGCCGATGTGTGAGATTAATTGAAAGCATGCTTTATGCAAGAAGCAAGAAATAAGAGCATATTCCATGCGTAATTGAAAGCATATTCTATGCAAGAGACAAGCATATTCTATGCAATATTGAAAGCATGTTCTATGCAAGAGACAAGCATATTCTATGCAATATTGAAAGCATGTTCTATGCATGAATCATGAATGACGCAGGACATGCGTGCAACATAAATGTATATGAAAGTGCACATTTTATGCAATAGAAGGGAAGCAAATATGTGATTTGGTGCCTCCGATTTACCTCTCAGAGGACTTTACAACATGCTCAACTCAAAAAGAATTCACCTTGTTCATATTGGCGAGGGGTAACATTTGCATGCTGCTTTAATTGCCATTCTGACTTGAAGCGAGCTTGAACTCAGGGTCGAGGTACACTCATATTCCAAAGCAATGGTGAGGCCTGGCGAAGGTGCATCTGGAATGCAGGCTTGGAATTTGTTGAAGTTGAAACACACTCAAATGCTCCAATTTTCCCTCTTTTCTTTTGCTTTATAGTCTGGAACCCATATAGCTTCAGATAGGTCCTGGTTCGATTGTTCTCTCTCTCGACCTGGGTTGAACCCTGCAGTTTATGAAATAAAGAATTCTATTTTGCACATATGTTGAGAATGGCACGACACTCTGAGCACAAAACGATTTTTTTTTTTTTTTTTGGAAATTGAAATTGAGAAAGAGTTCTTGACCAGGTATTGAGCCTATGACTGACCATAGTCAAAACGACTCAACAAAGGGAAAACAAAGTAAAACAACACATCTATTGATACTCAAAACGACTCAAACAAGAATCAAAACAAACAAAAACAACAAACACAACACTCGGATATGCTCCAATGATGAGAGGCCTCTCAGTTCATGGAAAGCCTACTGCTCCAGGTATTGTTTCCCATCATTTCTTATTTGTGATTCTCACATCACTTTGGCACTCAATCTTTTTTTCTCTGAAAAGCCCTTTTCTCACTTTTTCTCTCAGCGCGCATCTCTCTATTCTTTAATCTCTCTTATTTTTTATCCCTTCCCTGAGTGGTTGATGGATAAGTAGGAAGTTATGAGCTCCTGCCCCTAGTATTCTACTAGATTCTCCCTCTTTCACTCACAACTAGTGAGCTTTCCCACAGAGGGGTTGTGATGCGACTGGATGTGCAGCAGATCTATAACTGACATCGGTTGACGATGCCCTTGGCAAGTTTGGACGTGATCAGACCCGTCCAGATGAGGGAGTGGAATACCCTGCTCCATTTCCAGTTCGTGCTTCGCACTTGGCCTGGTACCTCGCTGTTTGGAGGATGAGAGAGTCTTTTGGCCTCTGTTGTTAGCTTCAGTTGTGCCCTTTTCTGGCAAGTATAGTGCCCTTTTTGGCGAGTATGGTGACCTTTTTGGCGAGTATGTTGACAACGGGAAATAGAAATAAAACCTAACTCGACTGTGCCCCTAGCTCGTTATTTTGACCATTTTTTGCTTTTGGCTTTCTACTAAAACAATTTTGACCAATATGAGAGTTAGATTAACATGTTTATTCGATTTTTTGATTTGAAATCATGCAAGTCAGGTTGTGAGCACTGAAAATTTTCCTTTTTTGGGTCCAAAAAATGGTCCAGTTTTGAAAAAATGGAATAATTTTCGAGAGAATTAGTTAACCTCACTAAAAGTCCTCAAAAATTGTTTTTGCAAATGGCCATTGCTCAACCAATGCGGAATCTACTCTCGAGATGCACAATCTCATATCTGAATTTGATTTGTCTTGCAACTAAATCTTGTAATAGAATAGGGCACCCGAATTTGAATGGAGACAAGCCAATTTGCACATGGATAAGATAGCTGAGTTTGAACAAGGATAAACCAATCAACATGGATGAGCCAAGTAGGCTGAGAATGACTGGGGTCGAACTTCAGAATGAAGTTGCCTACGTATCCCAAAGATAGGAAACAGGCCATACATAGTTCCGGGTTGAGGTTCACTCAGGTGTTGACACTCTCCTTTTACACTCTAACTTTTGCCAACGTCGCCCTTCCAGGTTTTCAACCTTGCGAGCTCTTTTTCTTTTGTTTTCATTATTTTTCTCTTTTCTCTTTCTTCTTTTCCTTTTCTTTTCTTTGCTTCTTTTTTTTTCATTTTTGTTCTCTTCTTCTTTTTTTTCTTGCTCTAACTTTTGCCTGGGTCGCCTTTCCTGGTTTTCGGCCCAGCGAGCCTCTCAGGGATAGAAAAGTTTAACTTGTCCATGTTGATTGGCCGTAAGATCTCTAAGCCATCTGAATCCATGAGAATGGTTGTTGTTGCTGACTAAATAGTCTTGATGATGTAAGAGCCCATCCAATTGGGGTCTGAATTTGCCCCTAGTGTTGTGGATAAAAACTCAATTGTCCTTCAGCAAAACTTTTCTTCTATCAGATTCTGGGATTTGGCTTTCTTGCCGATCTTGGTTTGCGGAATGACCCATCTTTTGAATCTTTGAGCACATTTGACATTTTTGCCCCTAGTTCAAGGGCTACTTCTAATCTAGCTTTGCAAGCTTCCTTTGATGACACCTGACCTTCTTGATCTGACCCTCTTGCCCCTAGTTCAAAGGTTGTTTCCGATCCGGCCATACAAGCCTTATATTGTGATTGCTCATTGAACATTCTGAGTCAAGGTTAAAGGTTTGAAAGCAAAAGGAGTCGAGTCTTGAGGCCGAGAGTGATCTTATGCTTTACAATCCCGAGAGTGATTCCACGCATGTCTTCGTAGGACCACGCAAAACATTTTTTGAAATCTTTTAATAAAGCAACTAGTCGCTCAGGCTCCTCTGAAGACAATGCAAAACCAATCTAGATCAAGCTAGGATCCTTCTCAGTACTCACATTAACAAACATGATCTCATTTATTAAGGGCTTAGCACACCTCTCTTCCTCTCAGTTGATCAATTTTTTGCAAATCCCGAGGAATTCCATCATCTTTATTTTCAACACAGTGTTAGAAAACGTTTTGAAGAACTTAGGTCAATGCAATGATTTCAAGGCATAGAAAAGTAGGTGAAAATGCACTGCTGTTTCATTCAGATCTTCTGGCGCAACTAGCTCAATGGCAGAAACAGATGTAAAAGAAAGAGTGTAAAAGACAAACACAAAACAAGATAGTGATGTCCGAGGTAACACCCCTGAAATCACCCGACTCTAATACAATAGGACTAACTCGATGCAACAAGACAGACTCAATACAACACAACAGAACTGACTCAAAACAACATGACAAGACTAACCCAATACCCAAGTCAAAAAGTAAAGTAAACAACATTCGTAAATTCCTCAAAACAATGCGTGCCATCCCCATATCTAGAGTAAACTGAGCGCCATTAGCAGGTGGTTCATCCCCTGATCAAATAGTCACATTATCCCCCAAGTACATCGATCCAGTGCCGATAGACTTTGTAGAACCTGGTGCGACGATGACCTCATTGCCAATCAAATCTTGTATTTCATGGCGAAGACAAAAACAACCGTCAGTGTCATGACCGGTTTGTTGATGGAAGGCACAATACTTAACAGTATTATGCTTAGCTAGAAGGGGATATGGGAGAGGCCGAGGGTCAAGGGGTTTCAGATGGCCTTGTCCTACAAAGATTTGGAGAGCTTTGGATAAGGTCATGTAAACTAGGGCGAAGACCCTCTGGCCTAGGGCCTGATGGCTTGAGGTTTATGAAGTTGTGTTGGATGTACCAGCAAAAGGGTTGGCAAGTGCTGACTGGGTTTGATGATCTCTTCCGAGTGTAGGATTAGAGCTGAAAGGGGCGTTTTTGGTACGACATCCCTTTTCCCGGCTTGCCCCTTGATTTAGAATGCTCTCATTTTGAGTGGCAAAAGTGTCATCCACAGTCTTTGTAACAACTGAGAGCACTTGTTGTTTGTTCAGTCCTTTAACCTTCAAAGCCTCAACAGCCCACTGAAGATGTTCATAGGGACCAATGCCTACCCCACCTTGTTCCTGCCATTTGTCTCCACTTTGCCAAGGGATTGGCCTTCTTCCAATGCAGCCCATTCCAAGATTGGAGAGCCTTTTGACATGAAATTCTTGGTATGTGATGTGGTCAATGACGAAGCCAATATCCCAAAGGCTAGATTTGCCACTGTTCTCTGAAGATCTTCAATCATGCTCAGCAGCTTAGAAGTAGTGGGTTCATGGGTTTGAGATGATTGGGGTTCGAGTGCATCCATCATGCACAAGTCCGTGCTTTCTAGAATGAACACCTCAGGCTTGGGTAAATGAGCTGGGGTGATGTATACGCTAGGGTTGTAGGTAGGAAGTAGTGTATGGATGAGGTACTTGGTCATTGGGGTCTTGAGATGGAGCTATCGTCTAGTTGTCAATGAGATTTTGGACCTCGTGACGAAGGCGGTAGCAACGATCAGTGCCATAACCACGTTGCTAATGATACACGTAGTATTTGATGGGGTTATGTCTAGTAGGGAGTGGGTCAGGCAGAGGTTGAGGATCAAGGGGTTTGAGATACCCTCTTTCCATCAGGACTTTTAGTGCGCTGGTTAGGCTCATATAGAGAGGGGTGAAAGCTCTGCCTTAAGCTCAAATTGGGCCAGCTGTTTGTGGGTTGGCATTGGAAAAAGGGTTGGCAGCTTTGGGATTAATGGTGACAGTATTGGTTTCAGAAGGTTTGAGAATTGTGCTACCGCCAGCATTGGTACTCCTGGAAATCACCCTCCTTGTCGGTTCACTTGTTCTGGGAATAATCCCCTTGTTGAATGCACTTTCAATCTGAACCCCTAATTCATGCAAAGTTTTAAAGTGAATAGTGGAGCGACTATTAACTTCTGTAACATATTAGGCTTAAGGTTCTGCACCACTATCTACACTTGGTCCCTCTCAGAAGAGCGATTTGTTATCTGTGCTGCCTTTGCTCTCCACCTTGCAACAAATTCCACAAAAGGTTCTATAGGATTCCGGTGGGTTGCTTCAAGCTCTTGCATGGTCATTTCAAGTTGGGTATTGTAAGAGTACTGATTGAAAAATGCCTCAACCATCTCTTTCTAATTGTGCTTCATTGTATCCTCCAACTTGGCGTACCAAGTGGCTGCTATACCCAACAGGGTTCTTCCATACAGAGAGAGTTTTTTAGGCTTAGTCAGACCCATCAGTTTCAAAACATCCAAGAAAAGCTGGATATGTACCATAAGATCTCCAATCCCATCGAAACGGTCCATGTGTGGCATTTTGAATCTATTTGGAAGCCTTATGGCAACCTCCATGTACCCATCCTCAAGGTCAGGAATGGAATTAAGGCCCTATGCTTTTTTGAATTGCTTCTCAAGGTTAGCAATTTTTACCAAGGTTGGCTCGAAATCATTAGTATCAAGGGGATGGAGCTCCTCATTAGGCTGCACCAGAGGTGTGAAAACTCGAGCTTGAGCCAACCCTTCTTAGGGATCCAGACCTTGCAAATCTTTAGTTGGCAAAGGTAGATCAAAGTTCAGCTGGGGTCCCAAGACTAGATGTGTGGTAGGTGCCCCAGATGGGCGTTGCATTTCAACATTGGTCTCATCCTGCATGGCTATTTCCTGGTTTAATGTTGATACCGCTATCATGGCCACAACTTCTTCTAGACTCGGTGCCATCACAAGCCTGCTAAGTTGAACAAAGGTGATCTAACTAGTGACTTTCGAATCAGTGGAACCAGTGAGCCCTATTTGGCCCTTCTTTGCCTTGCCACCAACAAAGGAAACACTAGTTGCTCTTGATTTGACAAAGTCTATCGACACTAGTTCAGAGTACCCAGGGAATATCCTAGCCTTCTGAAGCTATAGTTCCAGGACTACCTAGCAAAAGGGGAAACAGATAGCATCTCAGCCCAAGTTCACCAAAATAGACATGATCACAGCTGAATGACTGTGGTTTCTATTGAATTCTGCCCTAAAATAGATACCAACTTAGCAACTGATATGCACATCCCTGTACAGTTTCACTGTAAAACACATACCAGTTAAGTGAAAACCAAAACACCCCTATGAGGGGGATAAAGTTACACTGTCCTAGTTTCGTCAGGAGCTAGGGTTTCACTATGCATAACAAGTGGCTTCACATAATCCTGCATTCGGTAAGCATCCTGTCCTAGTTTGGAACAGTCTCTATGGTTTTTGATATGTGTAGACACCCCATTTTTGACCGACCTTAAGACTCAGACGTCACCGATTGAGCGCTAGGTGATGTTGCATGATGTGCTCGTTCAGAAGTTTCGGAGTTGTGGCCGTGAGCCCTGCCTCCGGACTCCCGAACCCTTTTCTGTGCCTTGTCTCGGTTTGCGAACCAGACTCGGTTTTCTCTGTTTCTTTTCCTGAGGGGAAAGGAGAGGTCCCGTGGACCATCTCTCAATGTCCGTAGGCTGCATTTGGTGGCCGTAGGCCATTTTGCCCATTTCGGAGTCCGGTTCCCGGTTTTCGGAGCCGTCAGGTCGTGTGCCTCGGTTCGGGACCGCTTAACCATCTCCTATTGCTCTGATTTTTGGCATACATCTTATTTCATCCCTTTTGAGGGACACTGGGGGCTAAGAAACCCACTTCGAGGTCGAATACCATTTTCGGTGCTTAACAGCCCATTTTCGGGACCCCGAACTGCGTGTTTTGGCCCCGGAACGTCCGTTTTGCAACGGTTTTCGTTCATTTTTGGCAGGTACCTCTGTTTTATCACAGGGAAGGTCACTGAAGGGTGAGAGGCCAGCAATTGTTGCAGCAACCAGTTATCTCTCTTCCGGAGCCTCCCGGTGCCCGTTTTTCGCACTTCCGGGCTAATGTTGAATACCTTGGAGCTAGTGTTGCCAACTTTCAACCACATATCTGTGATCTACACATCTGAGAGGCCCCTAAAAGTTCATGGCCGGCCATTAAGGTCACCTGACCCTTTTGACCCCTTTCCTCCGGGCTAATGTTGAACCCCTTGGACCTTTTTTCTTGAACTTTGAACCACATATCTGTGATGTACACACATAAGAGGCCCCTAAAAGTTCATGGCCGGCCAGTAAGTCAACTTGACCCTTTTGACCCCCTCTTTCCGAGCCATTGTTGAACCCCTTGGGCCCACTTTCTTGGAATTTCAACTACATGGTTGTGTTGTACACACATAGAGGTACCTCCCCAGTAGCTGGCCGGCCAGAAAATCACCTTGACCCTTTTGACCCCTAGCCGGCCGGCTAGGGGGTGTGGCCGGCCGGCCACCTCCAGCAAAAGTATGAGGCCGGCCTGCTTCCTTGCACTGTACCCTTTCCAGCTGTGGGGCAATATCCCCCAGATATTTTCTGTATCCGGGGGATATTTTGTGGGGGAGTTTTGCCCTCCTTCTCCCCCACCTTTACACCCCATTTTTGATCTTTATAACCAGCTGGTGGCCTTCTTCATAAGGGTTAGAAAAAATTCTCTTCAAAGCTCCATAGCCATCTCCATCTTCTTCTCTCTCAATTCTCCAAAAAACCCTAACCCCCTAACCATCATTCCTTCTACACCACCAAGCTCCACCACCACCATCTCATTTCCAGCAACAAGGGAGGATTCTTGAAGGCTAAAGAAGCTGCAAATCAACCCAAGAAGCAACAAAAGCTTGGATCTTCAAGGGTAAGTTACACTTTGATCCTTTTGACCCTTTTCCTTGATCTATTTCTAAGCCTCATTTCTTTTTGGTTTCAAGCTTCGGCCCTAACTGAAAAGGACCATATTTTGAGCTCATCTTCACTTCTCATTAAGGGCTCAACCATGTTTGAGCCCTCCATAATACACTTGCTTCATTGATCATCTTGTATGTCATAGTTTTGCATGCTATTTTCGACCCATGAGAAATTTATTTTCGAGCATGTTGTAAACTGATATTAGGCTTATTTTGAGCCCCTCTTCAACATTGACGAAGGGCTCAACCTTGTTTGGTGTCTCCATGTGTCACTTATAGTTCAATCCCTTATTTGGCCCCATTTTTGCATAAATTGGTAGCCCTCTTTGCTTCTTTTTTTGGACCTTGGTCCGAACTGAAAGTAGTCTTATTTTGGCCTATACTTCATGTTTCATTCACACTTTTTTTCTGTTTGGTGATTATTTTATATACTTCATGTTATAGCACCTTTTGAGCCTTGTTTTGCATCACATTTTTAGCATGTTTGTATACTGATTTGAGGTCTGCCATATACTGTAAATGTTCATATTTTTGGTTCATCTTCAGTGTTGTAGAAGGAAATTTTTCAGTTTGAGTTTTTCTTATACCACTTGCTTCATTACCCCTCTTTTGGCCCCTATTCTTGCATGCTATTTTTCCCCTACCTATACTTGCTGTTTGGCCATGTTTATAACTGTGAGAGTGCATCTTTTGGGACTGTCTAGCTTCTGTCTTTGCATTACATGTCCATATTGTGCATGTTTGGCATAGCTATAGGCCATTTCGGGTGCCTAATGTTGCATTTCGGGACGTTTCCTTGCATTTCATGTCATTTCGTTTCATTTCGGGACTGTTCTCCCCCATATTTTAGTACTGAAATTCCATTAGTATGCTTGCATATCATTTTTGCCACATTTCATCGCATTTTGCATTGCCTCGGTTTGCGTGCCCGTGTGCACGCATTTCGAGGCACCTTATTTTCTGCCATCGGCATCTTATGTGAGTGTGGCTGAGGCTCTCTCATGTTGGTATAAGTCCATATCATGTTTCCATATCATTTCATCGCATTTTATCATTGCCTCGGTTTGCGTGCCCGTGTGCACGCATTTCGAGGCACCTCATTTTCTGCCATCGGCATCTTATGTGAGTGTGGCTGAGGCTCTCTCATGTTGGTATAAGTCCATATCATGTTTCCATATCATTTCATCGCATTTTATCATTGCCTCGGTTTGCGTGCCCGTGTGCACGCATTTCGAGGCACCTCATTTTCTGCCATCGGCATATTATGTGAGTGTGGCTGAGGCTCTCTCATGTTGGTATAAGTCCATATCATGTTTCCATATCATTTCATCGCATTTTATCATCGCCTCGGTTTGCGTGCCCGTGTGCACGCATTTCGAGGCACCTCATTTTCTGCCATCGGCATCCGATGTGAGTGTGGCTGAGGCTCTCTCATGTTGGTATAAGCCCATTTGTCATTTTCATTTCATTTTCGTATCATTCTGTCATCGCCTCGGTTTGCGTGCCCGTGTGCACGCGCTTCGAGGCACTTCATTTTCTGCCATCGGCATCTTATGTGAGTGTGGCTGAGGCTCTCTCATGTTAGTATAAGTCCATGTTGCATTTTTCATGAAATTCGCATCGCTTTCGCATCGCCCCGGTTTGCGTGCCAGTGTGCACGCATTTCGAGGCACTTCTTTTTTTATCCGACGGCATCCCATGTGAGTGTGGCTGAGGCTCACTCATGTTGGTATAAACCCATTTGTTATTCCCATATCATTTCATCATATCATATCATTGCCTCGGTTTGCGTGCCCGCGTGCACGTACTTCGAGACACATATCATTTTCTTGGTTTGCGTGCCCGTGTGCACGTACTTCGAGACACATATCATCGCCTCGGTTTGCGTGCCCTCGTACACGTACTTCGAGACACATATCATCGCCTCGGTTTGTGTGCCCGTGTGCACGTACTTCGAGACACATATCATCGCCTTGATTTGCATGCCCGCGTGCACGTACTTCGAGACACATATCATCGCCTCGATTTGCGTGCCCGCGTGCACGTACTTCGAGACACATATCATTTTCTCAGTTTGCGTGCCCGCGTGCACGCATTTCGAGGCATCTCATTTTCATAGCATTGTGTATGATAAGATTATATCTTAGTTGCATTTCATGCATATCATGCATACTGCATCATGCTCGGAATAGGAGTTAGCCCGGGCGCGGGAAACGAGGTACATTCCGTACTCCGCGTGACGGAATGTGTCTCAATTCCCCAGTCACCAACACTCCGGATTATCCATGATGGAGTTAGGTTTTAGCTATAGTTTCATATGCATTCATCCTATATTGAGTTGTGCATTTCGACTCCTCGGCCATCATGCCTCGGTATGCGTGATTGGTGGCACGAGGATCGAGACATGCATATATTTGTGCAAATACATTGCTATGCCCCTTTCCTGCTCTCTGTTACAGCAAAACCAGGAATCAGCAACTTTCCGGGACTTGGCACGCTTTTCAAGAATAACAGGTGTAAACAGAGGCTAATTGGGGCATTCCGGTGGATTTCCGCGCAAGACAGTCCGGACATGCATCATCCACCAGAAGCAAGGCAGTTCCTGGCTTGCATGCCAGTTTTACTTGTTTTCTTAGTTAATTCTTTAATTAATTAGAATTTTATAATATTTCGGACTGTAATATTCTTTTATTTGGGGACTGTAATATTTGGACTGTATATTTATTCGAACCCTCCGAGTGAGGGCACAACTGTAATAAGTGTGCGTGAGTGTGTTGTATGTCTTCCAACCTCACGTCTTTCTCCCTTTTATTTATCTGCTTTTGATGGTTAGATTAGGGCATGTTTAAATTAGCATACAGTATGACAGCATGTTTGCATCATTCATCTGTTTTGCATGCACCGGGCTCGGCGCATCATACTAACTGCATTGTATTTTCAATTCCAAGTTGAATACATGTTAGTTGTAGCATTTCATATGCCATCTTAGAATAGCCGAGCCTACTATAGTTGCATTTTGCATGTGTTGCATTAAGCATTTTCGTATACTTAGGATCATGCATGATTTCTAATGTAGTTTCTGTTTTTGGCTTGGAGTACTCGGTAAGCTTTATGCTTTAGCATCCTTGCATGCGTGTGAGTGAATGCCATGATAGCATGCTTACCATGAGGCTATGTGCTTATCTGATATATCTGCCTGAATGCCTGTGGGTGAAGGTTGGGTTATCTGAATTGGAATGAATCATCAAAATGTTTCAAGCCTACCTGCGGGTAGCAAACCATTTTCAAAAACAAGCATGAAATGTTTTGTTCCAATTCAGGCGATCCAGTCTATACTTGTATGCTGTGAGCATCACATAGTAACCTAGGCTAATAACCGGAATAAGAACTCACAATGTTTTCAAAAATTGATATCATGGTTAGTAGAGGCCGGTCTATGACCGGGCGAGCGGGGGTGCTCACGAAGTGACCTTCCCCAATCGTACCCAAGTTCTCGAGCCGAGGCAACTTTGGTGATGACGGACACGTGGCCTTTTGGCACCGAGTCAGGGTTTCCTAAATTTCCCAAAATAAAATATTTAGGTGGCGACTCTGTATCTGGCAAAGCAGTCCATGTTTGGCACTTCTTTCAAAAATCTGTTTTCTCAAAACGATTTGCCGGATTTGGACTCTTTGGTTCAGACTTAGAACCGTGACTGAAAAAAGTCGAGTCCGAGCTGTAGCGAGGTCCCCCCGCGGGCTTGTTACAGTTTCTGGCGACTCCACTGGGGATTTAGAGAACTTGACTCGAACTCATGATATCTGTTTTTGACTACACTTGTGTGGTTCTTTGCATTGCATTTGCATTGGTGCGCCTAGGACACCGTGTTTGCCATCTGTTATTCCTGAACGGTTTGCCGGAGGCTTGTCTTGTCAAGGCATGACCATAAGGCTGACCGGTTGTGGGCTCTGCCAGTATGGGAACACAAACCCCGGTTTTACCGGGGCACCCTCTTTGACCATTCGACCTAGTGCATATTCGGATCCATAGTGACCATTCCAAATTAGGACAGGCTGCTTACCCGTTTACAAGTTGTTTGGAACCGCTGCGTGCGTAGTGAAACCCTAGTTCCTGACACAATAGGACAGGGAAACCCTACCCCAACATAGGGGTGTTTTGGCTCTCATTTATCTGTTATGTGCTTTAGAGTGCGTCTCTACAGGAATGCATGTATCAGTATATGAGTTTGGGTATCAAGCCTGCGGGCATCAGTTCAGTATTGTCAGTATCAAGCCTGCGGGCATCAGATCAGTATATGAGTTTCAGTATCAAGCCTACGGGCATCAGTTCGGTATTGTCAGCATCAGGCCTGCGGGCATCAGTTCAGTATTATGGGTATCAGGCCTGCGGGCATCAACCAGTCTTTGAGAACGAGTTATCGGCGGATATCAGGTTCTGTTTTGGGGAACAGTGATACAGGGATAATAATCAGTGTTTGAGGACAGTATGTATTCAGCTTATTGACTGTGTGTTGATTATGCCCGACTGTGTGTCTTGCATTTTATTTTAAGCTGTTATGCTGTCCGTCTATCTGTTTATTTATTTCCTTTTCGCTTTATTTATCTTTTGCTAGGTCAGTTTTAGCACGATTGCTTCCAACCCAACAGACATTCCCCAAGCACCTTGGACACGAGGTCGTCGACTCCACCGATCTGAGGATCTAATCGACGGACAGCCAGTGTTCCGTTCTCTACCCCCTGTTACCAGAAGGAAGCCAAAAAGGCGCAGTACGTCAGAACAGAGATTGTCAGAACAGTGGGTTACTTTATCAGAGGACTACAGGACTGAGGTCTCAATTACTGCTGTAGAAATAGACATACCGGTTAGACAGATGGATCAACCGAATACATCAGGGATGGAGACTTTGATGCGCCAGATGCAGGAGAGTATGAAACAAATGCACGATGATGCCGCCCGACAAGCGGAATTCTCCAAACAGCAGGCCACAGTCATGGCCCAGCAGGCTGAGTTGATTGCCAGACTGCAACAACAGAATACAGCATCTCCTTCACAACAAATCCCTCCTCCGGCGGGGGCCCCATTACCTAAAAAGGCTCCTGCTATCCACGACGTCCCTCCAAACACCCAAACTACTGTACCGACTATCCAAAATCTGCAAGAGAACACAAGTCTCCCAACGAGGCCAGCTCCGCCCCCGATTCCACCACAACTGTCCAAGGTTCATATATCCAATCACCCGGACTCTCCATCCGAGATTGAGGTTGATCAAACAGCTCTGAAATTGAGCAAACTGGAGAAGCTCTTCAAGAAATCCCAAGGGGCCAAGGCTATGCCGGATATCGGAGATGGATATACCGAGGAGGCCGTGACACTCCCCGATAGGTTCAAAATGCCACAAATCGACCGTTTTGACGGGACCGGCGACCCCATGGTCCATATCCGACTGTTTGCAGATGTCTTGCGGCCGATGGGCCTAACACGACAACAGAAGCTCTCACTATTCGGCCGAACCCTGTCAGGTGTGGCCTCCCATTGGTACGCAAGATTATCAGATGAGGTGAAGAAGAATTGGGATGAGATGGCTGAGGCCTTTGTCACACAATATTCATACAACACTCAAATCGAGATCACAACCCGTGATCTTGAAACGACAAGGCAAGAGCCTAAGGAATCTTTCTCGGACTTTGTGATCCGATGGAGGGCCAAGGCGTCAACGATGACTTTAAGGCCCACTGACAGAGATCAAATTCGGATGATTGTGCGCAATCTCCACCCGAAGTTAATGCAGAGAATGATTGTGGTCCCCTTTCCCACTTTCGCAGATTTACATGATATGGGGGTGCAAATAGAAGATGCTATGAGGCAAGGTCTGTTTGACCAGGACAGAGAACAACCAAGGAGGACCTTCAATCGCAATAACAATGCAGGCCCGAGCGGCGCTGCAAATACGAGAGCCTCGGAAGTTGGTATGGTCACCACCACTCCCCCTCCTCCTCCAAGACCTATGACTGCCACACCTTTCTCCGGCGCGTCCGGAAGCAACACACAAGCCAACAGCCGATTCCAACCACGAGGCCAAAGAACCTTTACCCAACTATATATGCCTCTGACCAAAGTTCTAGGAATACTGATCAGAAAGAATCATTTAAAACCCCTAGAACCAAAGCCATTACCGAATCCACTTCCCCCCTCATATGACCCGTCAAAATACTGTGCATACCACCAACAACACGGTCATGACACCGACCGTTGTTACAGACTGCGTCATAAGATCCAAGATCTTATTGACAAACAGGTGATCGCACCCCCCGATCAACCCAATGTTACAACCAACCCTCTCCCATCACATAACCAAGCTCCTCCTCCCAAAAGAATTAACTTTATCCAGACTGGGGTCGCATCTTACGATCCTAGCATCTACATTACGCCCACCCACCTACCCAAGCCAGAGGTGCTCCTTCCCGATTGCACTGATTTCTTGTGCATGGTGGACATCTCCAAAACCCAAACAGAACCGGTGGCGGTGACCGTCGAAGACAGGGCAGGGCAGATTTTGGGAGGAAATGAGATTGTTGAATCTGAAACTGGACAGAATTTTGTTGGGGGAGCCTATGATCCAAGCAAGCACATCCTATCAACGAGCCGAATTGGGCTAAGTGTAGAATTGCCAGAGACAGGAGAGTTATGCATGATCCGGGGGGATAGATCCGGGCTATGGACAGATGAGCTGACAACTGCAGGGGAAGACTTTGCCAACCTGCAACTTCTTGACGACCAGGAACTGGGGGAGGCGTCAATTAATTGGTATGATTATGAGGAATCAGAGGAGGCCACGGGATGGCTCGAAGATCAACCAGATGCAGTGGGGGAAGCCCAATCAGAACAGAGCCCGGCAGAGGCAGAAATATCAGTTGTGGCCGGAACGGCCGAAAACCAAGTTGTACCGCCGGAGAGCGCCGGTGTTAAGAATTACGCTCAAGACATGGGCATTATAGATACAGGAATTGTTAAACAACCAGCTGTACTGACGCAGTTGGAGCAAGGAAAATTTGAGGAAGCTGAGAGAGCCAGAAAGGCAAAAGGCCCTGAAGGGACTGAAAGTGCTGTGTGCACAAAGACAAACAATGCTGCGAGCATATGGACAGAGAGCACTGAGAGTGCGAGTGGACCGGAGCCAGACAGGTGTCTGTTGGCTGTCAGTGGAATGTGGTGGGAAGATGACGACTTGTGTCTTGCCCACACGGATGAAGACTGGGGAATAACCAGCCGGATGATACTTGGTACCTCGATGAAGTGGACCATATGACAAGAAGTGGGCGGTACTTCAAGCCCCCACACCTGGACCAACCCGAGGCATCCGGGAAGGATAGAGAAGTGGAAAGAGAGAAGGAGAAGCAGATCGAAGATGAAGCTGTGCTGAAACAATTAAAGAAGATACAAGCAGACATCTCCATCTGGGGACTGCTAATGGCGTCACGAGTACACAGAGAAGCTGTCCTATCTGCTATGGACAAGTCTAAACTCTCCATAGACACCACCCCTGAACAGCTGGTTGGGCTGGTTTTTCCGGGAGGAGGTTCCCCGGCATTAACCTTTTCGGACAAGGAGCTACCGCCTGAGGGCACAAACCATAACAAACCCCTCTATATTTCTGTGGAATGTAGAGATAAGTGGATACCGGTGGTACTGGTTGATACCGGGTCTGCGATTAATGTCTGCCCAACCAGAACGGCATATGCGATCGGGTTGAAGCCCGTGGACTTCGTCCCAACCACCCAAGTGATCAGAGCATACGATAATACCAGCAGAGAAGTGATGGGGACTGTTAAAATTCAAACCAAGGTTGGTCCAGGACAACACAGCATCGAATTTCATATCTTGGACGTTCCCGCAACCTTTAACCTACTTTTGGGGCGACCGTGGTTGCACCAGGTCAAAGCAGTCTCTTCCACTCTACATCAAATGCTAAAGTACCCTCACGGGAAAGGGGTAGCGATCGTTTTTGGGAATTCATCGATCCATCCGCCGCCAGAGGTGTCTACACCTGTCTTGGAGATTGAGCACGGCACGGAGGATGTGTTTTTGTCGGGGTTCACTTTGGCCGAGGCTCAAGTGGTGCAGAATGTCATGGCTGCGAATGAGGGCATGTATGTTAGTACACAATCCATATACCTCATGAACAAGCTAAAGCATACCCCTGGGATGGGATTAGGGAGAAGCGGCCGGAAAGGCGTCTCAGTATTGGCCGAAGTGCCGCACAACCCCCACGCCTTTGGACTGGGTTATCTGCCCACCAAGGAGGATTGGGTAAGGAAAGGGAAAGAAATGGCCGGAAGGGCAGGGCAAAGAAGGCCGGGAAGCCATTTGATTTAATGCACAGGCCCATCTGGGGTACCCTAAACGGACGCTTTGTCCGGGAGGGGGAAGATTTTCCATTCTGCGGCTTCCCGGAGCCATGGCAAAACGCGGAAGGGAAGCGCGTGCCTGGTTTTGAAATCTTCTTCGACATACAATTCTCTGGGGATGACGTTGCCGAAGCGCAGACAGACCCACCAACTGAGGTTGAGCAGTGTGAAGCAGTGGATCCTGAGAGCACAGAGCTTGAAATGGGGGTAGCACTGGCGAGTCTACTATCAGATCCTCCGATCGGCCAAGAGTGCTTGGGGGATAACTCTTCGGTTTCTGTGATTGGAGATGAAATAGCTGCGGGCTTTCCAGCGCCAATCTTGGATGCATCTATCGCACCTTCTCTCATCTGGCAGTATGAAGAAGGCTTTTTATCTAGCAGTTCCGGGTCAGGTAGTGAGCCGGAATCTGATTCTACCGAATCTTGTACGTCGGAATCAGATTCCAGCTCGACTGAGTCTGAGTCCGGTATTCCTGGGGGTGATAACCCGGATGCCACAGTCCTGTCTAGGTCGTCTTTTTCATTTTCTTTTGAGTCTGTTGTAACAGAGGAATCTGACGGCTTGGAAGTATTTAATGAGAATGATGTGGATGTGGTTTCCGAGTATTTTTCTGTGCCTTTGATTTATTGCTTAAATCAGGATTTTCAAAATTTTGATGAAAACAGCGAGGAAGAAATTCCCCCAGTTTTGCAACGATTAATTGATCAAGAGCAGGAAAGATTTGTTAAACCATTAATGGATGAAATCACTACTGTGAATGTTGGTACTGAGAAGGACCCGCGGCTGGTCCAGATCGGGTCCACGTTGTCTTCAGAGGAGCGCGAGCGCTTAGTCGCTTTATTAAAAGATTTCAAAGATGTTTTCGCGTGGTCTTATGAAGACATGCCTGGAATCGATCCTGAGATTGTACAGCACCGAATCCCTCTTGATCCAGAGGCCCGCCCTGTCAAACAGAAGCTCAGAAGGATTCGCCCGGACTGGGCTCTCAAAATCAAGGAAGAGGTCACCAAGCAAATTGACGCAGGGTTCCTGCTGGTATCTGAATATCCAACTTGGTTGGCCAACATAGTTCCAGTACCGAAGAAGGACGGCAGAATTCGGGTCTGTGTAGACTTCAGAGATTTGAACAGGGCCAGTCCGAAAGACGACTTCCCTTTGCCGCACATCGATGAATTGGTAGACTTCACGGCAGGACATGCCTTGCTTTCGTTTATGGATGGTTTCTCAGGCTATAACCAGATAGTGATGGCACCCGAAGACCGGGAGAAGACTGCGTTCACTACCCCGTGGGGGACATATTGTTATAGAGTAATGCCATTTGGGTTGAAAAATGCTGGAGCTACGTATCAACAGGCAGCAACTACAATATTGCATGATATGATCCATAAAGAGGTCGAGGTGTACGTGGACGACATGATTGTCAAGTCCAAAGATAGAGAGGGCCACTACACCGCCTTACAAAAATTCTTTCAAAGGATCAAAGAGTTTCGGCTGCGACTGAATCCCCAGAAATGCACGTTTGGTGTTACAGCAGGGAAGATGTTAGGGTTTCTGATCACACAAAGGGGCATCGAGGTCGACCCTTCCAAAATCAAGGCCACTTAGAAATGCCACCACCGAGGACTGAAAAGGAGGTGCGAGGCTTTCTGGGTAAAGTGCAATTCATAAGACGGTTTATTTCTAAATTAACCTTGACTTGTGAACCACTTTTTGGTCTCTTGAAGAAAGGAAAAAAATTCCAATGGGACGGCCGATGTCAAGCAGCTTTTGAGCAGATCAAAGAGTATCTACAGAACCCACCCGTGTTGTCGCCGCCAGAGCCGGGGAGACCGTTGATACTGTATCTTTCGGTAACCGAGACTACCATGGGCTGCATGCTTGCGCAGGAGTCAGAAGACAAAGTGGAAAGAGCCATCTACTATCTGAGCAAAAAGATGCTAGATTACGAGACCCGCTATACACCGCTGGAGAAGGCTTGTTTGGCCTTGGTATGGGCAACCAGGAAGCTGCGGCACTACCTGTTAGCCCACTCTGTAATGTTGGTTTCACGTTTGGATCCCATCAAATATCTCTTCGAGAAACCAGCACTTACGGGTAGGCTAGCTCGATGGCTGCTGTTGCTCTCCAAATTTGATTTGAAGTATGTAACGCGCAAATCAGTAAAAGGCAGAGCGGTAGCGGAGTTCCTTGCCGACCACCCGGTTGAGGGGGATGAAGCGGTTGAATATCTATTCCCAGATGAAGCCATTCTGCACGTCGAAGATGAAACTTGGACGATGTACTTTGATGGAGCGTCAAACCAGTATGGGTATGGGATAGGGGTGTTGCTGATAGCGCCTGACGATTCCCGTATCCCTTTAGCATTCAAGCTCCGGTTCAAGGTTTCCAACAACGAAGCAGAGTATGAGGCATGTATTGCTGGCCTGGAAGCAGCCCTGGAACTAGGGGCAAGACGAGTGGACGTCATTGGAGACTCGAACCTTGTTGTGTCTCAAGCAAAAGGAGATTGGAAAGTCAAAGAGGAAAGGATGATAATCTACCACCAAACCTTGGATTTGTTAATTCCTCGTTTCGAAAAGCTAAAATTCACCCACCTCGTAAGAGAGAACAACAGATTTGCAGATTCATTAGCAACTCTATCTTCTATGATAGACATCCCGTCCGGAGTCCGGATGCGTCCAGTCATTATTGATCAGAAGTTCGTGCCGGCATACGAGTCAATTTCCGCCATAGATGAGGTTCAAGACGGCAATCCCTGGTATTACGACATCTGGAACTTCTTGGAAAAGGAGACATATCCACCGGGGGCAAATGCCAAAGATAAGAGGGCTGTCAGAAGAATGGCTGCTCAGTTCGTTATCTGCGGGGGAAAGTTGTACAAAAGGGGTCATCTGGGAATGCATAAGCTCTGTGTAGAAGCTGAAGAGTCAAAACGCCTGATGGAAGCCATCCATGGGGGGGAGTGCGGTGCGCACATGAATGGAGTAATGCTAGCCAGAAAGATCCTCAGACAGGGCTACTACTGGTCGACCATGGAGGAGGATTGTATTAGTTTTGTTCGGCGATGCCACAAATGTCAAATCCATGCAAACCGCATGAACATCCCGCCGTCAAAACTGTACAACATGACTTCACCATGGCCTTTTTCAGTCTGGGGAATTGATGTGATCGGAGCTGTTACCCCGAAGGGGTCAAACGGGCATGAGTTTATCCTGGTAGCGATAGATTATTTTACAAAGTGGGTCGAGGCCCAATCATACGCGGTGTTGAAGGCGTCGCACGTCGCAAAGTTCATCAGGAACAATATCATCTGTCGCTACGGGGTGCCAAACGAGATAATTTCAGATAATGGTTCCCACTTCAAGAAAGAAGTGATAGACTTGTTGGAGAAATACAATGTGGCTTTTCACAAGTCATCTACATACAGGCCGCAGACCAATGGAGCGGTTGAAGCCGCCAACAAGAATTTCAAGCATATACTACAGAAGATGGTGGAAACCTATCGAGATTGGCCAGACAAGCTGCCCTTTGCTCTGTGGGGCTATAGGACTTCAATCAGAACTTCTACTGGAGCAACTCCATATTCATTAGTCTATGGAATGGAGGCTGTTCTACCCATTGAGATTGAGGTTCCGTCGTTACGAGTATTGGCTGAATGCCAAATAGCCGAGGCAGATTGGCAGCAAAGCAGATTCGAAGAACTCATGCTCTTTGATGAAAGAAGACTGAAAGCACTGTACCACATCCAAGGCTATCAACGCAAAATTGCCCGGGCTTTCAACAAGAAATTTAAGTCCAGGAATATGAAAGAAGGAGATTTGGTGCTCAAAGACAACCGAGCTCCCATCCACGACCCAAGGGGCAAGTTCAAACCCAATTGGACTGGTCCTTACATCATCAAAGCTATCTGGTCAGGTGGGGCTGTGGTTCTGATGGATCTAGATGGCTTGGAGTTCTCACAACCGATCAATAAGGACAAGTTGAAGAAATACTATCCTTGAGAGGCTCGCTAGGCCGAAAACCCGAAAGGGCGACCTAGGCAAAATTCAGAGCACAAAAAAATTAGAAAATATAAAAACTGAGCTCGCGAGGTCGAAAACCCACAAAGGGCGGCCTTGGCAAAAGTTAGAGCGCAAAAGGAGAGTAAAAATACTCGAGTGAACCTGAGCCTGAACTACGTAAGGCTTGATTCCCATCTTTGGGATACGTAGGCAACTTCATCTTGAAGTTCAGCCATAAACTTTTCCCCGATCAACTCTGTCCATTTTGATCATCTCAATCATCTTTATCCATCAGCATTTATCGTGGTCTCCGGTACAGTGCTGTTCAAACTAGGGGCAACTTTCCGTTGCCACGACGGTGCAAAGTTACTCAGACTAGGGGCAACTTTCCGTTGCTGTGAAGTGCCGCATTGTTCTTCAGACTAGGGGCAACTTTCCAGTTGCAGGAATCTGGGGTTGTGCATCTCAGTGACAGATTTCCGGTGTGTCCAATTCTGATCCACATCGAAAATAGTTTTGAAAAGTTTTAATGAAAGTTGACTTTGTTCAAATCCATCTTTTTACGACTAAGACCATTTTTAGACCAAAAGTGGAAAATTTTCAGTACCATAACTTTCAATTTCATTGATTTCAAAATAGAATTCTCTTGCTCTTGCATTACAATCGAGATTGCTTATTTTAGTACATTCATAAAGAAAACTTGAAAATGCTAAATAAGCAATAAATTTGAGGCATAGTTGAATCAAGTATCTCTGCGTCCCCTCTCGGAGCTAGACGGAGCATCTGATGCCAAGCTGGGCCCAACCTGTGCCTCCTCATTGAGCCAATCCACGCACTCATCAGACAAAGTACAACTGAAAGTGGAAGCAGGGGCCAGGAGCTCTCTAGTCCTCCATGCCGTGGCATATCGGGCAAGGTGTGCACCCCGGATCGGGAAAGCGGCTGGGTACTCAATCCCCTCCGGTGGACAGGTCTGATCATGGCCAAACTGACGCAGAAACCGGAACGGAAAATAGAATACGCAGTGGGTTAGACCAATCAATTGGATCCCAATCAGCCGAGACATACTATAGCTCATTGCCGGGAGGTTGAGCCAAGGACAACGCCAGGCAATGCCGTCTGCGGACAAATTGCACATCCAATCGAACCACCACCTTTCGTCAAGAGCATTGACTAGGCGCTGCCGAAAGAAGTAGCCTCGAGCTGAATAGGCCGGGCAAGAGTCCACAACCTGCAATTTATCCATTAACCATACCTAGGGGAGGGATGGAAAATGAGAGAATAAAGAATAGAGAGATGTATGATGAGAGAAAAGTAAGACAAGGGTTTTGAGAGAAAAATCGAGCCTGAGGGTCGAGTGATGTGAGCAGATATATATGTAAGGACGGGTGGGAAACATTACCTGCAGTAGCAGTGGACTCCCTGCAAACCTAGTCGCCTCCCGGCGATAGACAGAATCTAAACCCATCAACGTCTCGGCCAAGGTCATGGCAATACAGCTCTTTCCTTCTCTCAAACCTTGGGCGACTTCAATTAGGCGGATGCTAGCCCCGCCGAAGCCCGAGGAAAGCAGAAAGTGAGACAACAAACATAAGCAGAGGGCGTGTTGCCGAAAACTCTGCCAATAATGGTTGCTGCGGTCACCAGCGTCGGAAAAACGATGGATCAAGCCGAGGATGTCCAGCTCCCCACTGCAAATCAGAGATCGAGCGTCATGCGCTGTGAGCCCACACATCCGCCCTAAAGCCTGGGCGTGACCAAAACGGAGCTGGGGCAAGATCACTTCAGAACATGCAGACTCCATCAAAACCTGAAAATCTTCGAAAGTGGGGCACATCTCTTGGCCGCCAAAGCTAAAAACATGCGTCACTGGATTCCAGAACCTTGCCGCGGCATGAAGAAAAGGGAGATGTAACGGAGTATGGCTCAGCGTGAATAGTGCATTCAAGCCGAAACCCCGGAAATTCAGCTTTTCCGAGCCATCTAGAGAAGAGATCCAAGATGTGATATTTTCTGCGAGAAACGCCTCCATCTTTGCCTAAAACTAAGATGAAATGAATGTTCCCGAAGTTGAGGCTTTTATAGAAGGAAAAACACTATTCACGGGGACACGTGTCAAAAATCCGGTGGCTGCAGGACTGAATGGTCGGCCAGCTACTTTTTCTGGCCGGCCAGCCATTTACTTTTTTAGAAATGGCCGGCCAGCTGTCTCTCTCCACCAAAAATGGCCGGCCAGCTCCCAAGGATGGCTGACAATGCTGCAGTGTATCTCCTTGACCCTGTCTTATCCTTCGAAAGAGAATTCCAAGCATTTCCGGGCAACATGAGACTCAAAGGCCTTCATCTCCCTCCGTTTCGGATGCGTTCCGATCGTCAAAAGTACACTTTTTTTTTGTTAAGGTGTTTTGGTTTTCGAGTTGTTGTTTTTGCTTATCGAGTTGTTTGTCGAGCGGACGTGTTTCGTGTTTTTGAATCATTGCGCTCTATTTAAGCAATCTTTGTTTAAGACTTTTTTATTTGCGTTGTTGCATTTTGCTTATCGAGTTGTAAACTTGCTAAAGATTCTGTTATATCTTAGTAAGTTGAGTTGCTTAGTTTGTTGCGTCGGTTCACTACCTGACTTGGTGATTACACAATGCGCATTACCACTCAATTTCATTTTTGTGCAAAATAATGATGCGATACGATGCTAAAAATACGAACACCTTTTCAAAAGCTATTTCATTTCATCATGCTTTACAACAAACAAAGGTACAAGTTTTACGAAAATAAAACTGCCTATCAATGTGCAAAGTGCTACAAACTACTAGCAAAAAGAAAAATAAAGCAGGAAATAACAACATCAAAGTCCTCGGGAGCGGGAACGAGAAGCACGCCTCGTCCTCTTTTGCGGGACGACCTCCACACCATCATCTGAGTCGGAGCCGTCATCCTCAGGGTCCTCCTCACCCTCGCCTCTGTTCCCCGAGCCAAAACCGGAGCCTCCCTCCTCAACAGATGTCTCGAACTGACGGTAGGTGGCGTAGTCCCCCTCCTCAATATATAGTAAGGCTTCAGTACCCAGCATGGCGCCGACTACCTCTGAGTAAGAGAGCCTGTCAGCGGTCCGCATACTAGCTGGGGGTGCTGCGGGAATATCCTGAGAAAGATACCCCCATACCTGGCACAGAAAGCGCTCCCCCAGGAACCATGCCCTGCCAACCGGCCCTTCAAGCAGGACCCTATACTGAGAGATGCCTGATGCTCCGGTATACTGAAGTCGGAGATCATCACCCAGGGGCGCCCAAGGCTGCCATGTAATCTGCGGATGACAAATGCATAAACCGATCAGAAATCAAGAATATACAGAGCAAATCAAAGATGAAAACGAAAAGAACTGAAAGTTCTGGAGTACCTCTGAGTGTCGCACCGTGTCGAAATACTGTCGCAGGCGAAGGAGGGTCTCTCGAGGCCTCGCCCGGTGCGGGCCCTCAAATATCAATGAATATGGAGTCACGGGAATCCCTACCACCTCCAGCTCTGGGGCTAATGATGGGAAGTATACATAAACCCATAGCTGAGAAAAGCAGTGCAGAATGTAAGTACGAAATGCTGAGAGCAAAATACAGACTGTAAAAGTGCGCTGTGGGTGCAATGTACAAGTAATGAGAAGCAGAAATGTAAATTAGGGGGACAGAAAAGTACCTCCCAAGCTCTCCAGTAGCCGCCAAGTAAGTCGCCCCGCCCGCGGGAGGTCGCGCTCATGTAAAAGTAGAGGGTAGCCAGGCCAGCGCCACCCCAATCATATCTACTGACCTGTGATAGGTCAACCAGAGCGCTCAACAGGTATAGCCCAATGGTGTTCCCTCTGTCGGCGAACAGGGTAGTCCCGAAGAGGAACATCAGGAAGCCACGAGCATACTGCTCTGTCTCCTCGGGAGTCTCGGGCACCATCTCTGCCCGCCGAAAATGGGAAGAGAACCAAGTGTATCGGACTCTCCCAGAGACCCTGTCAACAGGTGGGCGAGCCCCCAATAAATACATCCAGGCGGCCTCCCACTCGCCCATGTCCTCGTCGTAAGGGATGGACCAACCTCCGACGTCAAGGCCAGTCAATACAGCAAAATCAAAAGGGGTCATGGTCATGTCCCCGGTAGCAGAGAAATTGAAGGAATTGGTGGTGTCCCACCATCTCTCTACCAAGGCTGCCATCAGCATCCTCCTGGCAGGACAACGTGACAACCCGACACAGAAGGGGCCGAACCCCGCCAATTCTACCAAGTCTCTGACGCCCTCCGGGAGCTCAGCGTACCAATCCCTCGCCGCAGTGGAACCATACCCCCGCACACTGCGGGAACTACCCTGCATTCAGAATGAATACATGTGTCAATAATGAAATGAAAATGGGCTGTGTGCCAATGAAATGAAATGGGCTGTGTGCCAATGAAATGAAAAAGGGTTGTGTGCCAATGGAATGAAGTTTGGGCTGCGTGTTCAACTTTCAGTTAATTTGTGGGCTGCGTGTTCACTATCTACCTGGGCTGCGTGTTCAGAAAATTTGAAGTTTGGGCTGCGTGTTTAACTTTCAGTTAAATTGTGGGCTGCGTGTTCACTATCTACCTGGGCTGCGTGTTCAGAAAATATGAAGTTTGGGCTGCGTGTTCAACTTTCAGTTAATTTGTGGGCTGCGTGTTCACTATCTACCTGGGCTGCGTGTTCAGAAAATTTGAAGTTTGGGCTGCGTGTTCAACTTTCAGTTAATTTGTGGGCTGCGTGTTCACTATCTACCTGGGCTGCGTGTTCAGAAAATTTGAAGTTTGGGCTGCGTGTTCAACTTTCAGTTAAATTGTGGGCTGCGTGTTCACTATCTACCTGGGCTGCGTGTTCAACTTTCAGTTAAATTGCGGGCTGCGTGTTCACTATCTACCTGGGCTGCGTGTTCAGAAAATTTGAAATTTGGGCTGCGTGTTCAACTTTCAGTTAAATTGTGGGCTGCGTGTACACTATCTACCTGGGCTGCGTGTTCAGAAAATTTGAAATTTGGGCTGCGTGTTCAACTTTCAGTTAAATTGTGGGCTGCGTGTTCACTATCTACCTGGGCTGCGTGTTCAGAAAATTTGAAGTTTGGGCTGCGTGTTCAACTTTCAGTTAAATTGTGGGCTGCGTGTTCACTATCTACCTGGGCCGCGTGTTCAGAAAATTTGAAGTTTGGGCTGCGTGTTCAACTTTCAGTTAAATTGTGGGCTGCGTGTTCACTATCTACCTGGGCTGCGTGTTCAGAAAATTTGAAATTTGGGCTGCGTGTTTAACTTTCAGTTAAATTGTGGGCTGCGTGTTCACTATCTACCTGGGCTGCGTGTTCAGAAAATTTGAAATTTGGGCTGCGTGTTCAACTTTCAGTTAAATTGTTGGCTGCGTGTTCACTATCTACCTGGGCTGCGTGTTCAGAAAATTTGAAATTTGGGCTGCGTGTTCAACTTTCAGTTAAATTGTGGGCTGCGTGTTCACTATCTACCTGGGCTGCGTGTTCAGAAAATTTGAAGTTTGGGCTGCGTGTTCAACTTTCAGTTAAATTGTGGGCTGCGTGTTCACTATCTACCTGGGCTGCGTGTTCAGAAAATATGAAGTTTGGGCTGCGTGTTCAACTTTCAGTTAAATTGTGGGCTGCGTGTTCACTATCTACCTGGGCTGCGTGTTGAGAAAATTTGAAATTTGGGCTGCGTGCTCAACTTTCAGTTAAATTGTGGGCTGCGTGTTCACTATCTACCTGGGCTGCGTGTTCAGAAAATTTGAAATTTGGGCTGCGTGTTAACTATCTACCTGGGCTGTGTGTTCAGAAAATTTGAAATTTGGGCTGCGTGTTCAACTTTCGGTTAAATTGTGGGCTGCGTGTTCACTATCTACCTGGGCTGCGTGTTCAGAAAATTTGAAATTTGGGCTGCGTGTTCAACTTTCAGTTAATTTGTGGGCTGCGTGTTCACTATCTACCTGGGCTGTGTGTTCAGAAAATTTGAGATTTGGGCTGCGTGTTCAACTTTCAATTAATTTGTGGGCTGCGTGTTCACTATCTACCTGGGCTGCGTGTTCAACTTTCAGTTAAATTGTGGGCTGCGTGTTCACCATCTATCTGGGCTGCGTGTTCAGAAAATTTGAAGTTTGGGCTGCGTGTTCAACTTCCATTTAAAGTGTGGGCTGTGTGTTCACTTTCGAATTCGGGCTGTGTGTTCGACAAATCAGTGTTTGAGCCATGTGTTCTAATATGGGCTGTGTGTTCGCGATTAATTAATGAGCCGAGTGTTCAGAAATTCAAGTGTTGAAACTACATGTTCAAAATATAAGCAAAGTACTATGTCATAAGCTAAACTACATATTCAAGCATGGCAAAGGTGCGAAATGTAAAATACAGAAGATAAGGTAAATACCTCTCGGGCCTCGTGAGAGAGATGCTGCTCCGGCTCTCTGAGAAGCAGATCCACGGGTGCTCTCTCGTCGAAGCTGGTAAAATGACGAAAGACGGCACGCGGGAGGACGTGAGCTGCCGGACGGTACCTCTCAGGAATAAAAGGTCGGGTCCTCAGAGGTAGAGTCGTAGGATCAAAATCATCTACGGCACCCGGAAAACCTCCACCATGGGAAGAAGTACCCGCCATTTTCAGGAATCTGCAAAAGGGGAGCAAAAATGAGCAAAATGGGCCAAAATTGGAAAAAGTCAACAAAAGTCAACTCTCGGGAAATAAAAAGTCAACAAAAGTCAACTCCCGAGAAAATATTCCAAATATTAAGATAAACTTACCTCAAGTGGTGAAAATGCAAAAGGAAGCTCCGAAGCCGGAATTTAATCGCTCCAAAATATTTAAAACTGAGTGTTTTTTACGAAAACAATTTGCGCAAGGCGTTGGAAAACGCGCGTAAAACTCAAAACTGGAGAGAAAAGTGTTGAAAGAGGCAAGAAATGAAGTGAGGTTCGGCTGCCATTTATAGGCCTCAAGCCTTGGATTGCAAGAGCATCAAAAAGGAGGGAAAAAGACCAAAATGCCCCCGGAAAAAGGGCATGGCCGGCCGGCCCCTATTTCTAGCTGGCCAGCCATCTGCTTTTTGCAGAAATGGCCGGCCAGCCATCTACTTTTGTGGAAACTGGTTGGCCACCTCCCCTTGGGAAGATAAACGGCCGGCCATCATCCCCACATGCTCACCTAGCTCTCTGCAAATTTTGAGGAAGATCGGAGTTCCCGGGACCTGAAAAAGTTCAAGAAAAGTACACTTCCGGTCGCGAAATTGCTCCGTCGGGACTTCGGTTTCAAGTTCTGACATATGTCTCATCTTCATTCATCGAAATCAAAGTGTATCCTTTTTGAATGAATGGTAACATTTCAAAGAAGCGGATCGGAGGCCGCAATTGAGTTACCTTCGCCGAAACACGCTTTTCCGTACTCGCTGATTCCTGACAAACGAGCGCCCTGATTCCTGCTCGTGTTACATTATCTTGCATTTTCATGAACATACCTGCATTAACATGCACGTTTCTTGATGTTAATCATACTTCTGTGTTTGAGCATACGTTGTCACGCATGTTCTGCTTTTTGCATTGCGATGCATTCACTCACCGGCACTGCGTGTGTCGAACTTTCGAAATCACATTAAATACATGATGTTAGCATATTGTGCTTGTTGCAATTTCTCTCTTTTGCAGGCACGATATTGTATGTACGGTTCAATTGAGGCTGGTGCGACCAGACGAATCGCGCAGGTATCGTATCTTCTCCGTGTGAGACGTGGCGGGGATTGAATAATCCTCCGCATTCTTAACTGCATGAAATGTAGTTGTTGCTTTGCATTCTTGCTTAAAACTGTTGCATCTATTTGCGAATACTTGCTTCATTACAGCTTGCTGCATTTGCATGATCATTGGGTTACCTTAGGCTTCTTGCATATCATTTGCATTTTGCCCCCTGCCTGCGGGCATGCCTGCGGGCGCATCTCTGTTTATCCAGTATGTTTGTCTAAGTCTTCGGCCTTGTCAAAAATGGGTCGTCTCTGGGCTTTGACATTCACTCCCGTCACTTGTGACTTCCGAGTTCTGTCAAAGAGGGGCAACTGTAGACACCCCATTTTTGACCGACCTTAAGACTCAAACGTCACCGATTGAGCGCTAGGTGATGTTGCATGATGTGCTCGTTCAGAATTTTCGGAGTTGTGGCCGTGAGCCCTGCCTCCGGACTCCCGAACCCTTTTCTGTGCCTTGTCTCGGTTTGCGAACCAGACTCGGTTTTCTCTGTTTCTTTTCCTGAGGGGAAAGGAGAGGTCCCGTGGACCATCTCTCAATGTCCGTAGGCTGCATTTGGTGGCCGTAGGCCATTTTGCCCATTTCGGAGTCCGATTCCTGGTTTTCGGAGCCGTCAGGTCGTGTGCCTCGGTTCGGGACCGCTTAACCATCTCCTATTGCTCTGATTTTTGGCATACATCTTATTTCATCCCTTTTGAGGGACACTAGGGGCTAAGAAACCCACTTCGAGGTCGAATACCATTTTCGGTGCTTAACAGCCCATTTTCGGGACCCCGAACTGCGTGTTTTGGCCCCGGAACGTCCGTTTTGCAACGGTTTTCGTTCATTTTTGGCAGGTACCTCTGTTTTATCACAGGGAAGGTCACTGAAGGGTGAGAGGCCAGCAATTGTTGCAGCAACCAGTTATCTCTCTTCCGGAGCCTCCCGGTGCCCGTTTTTCGCACTTCCGGGCTAATGTTGAATACCTTGGAGCTAGTGTTGCCAACTTTCAACCACATATCTGTGATCTACACATCTGAGAGGCCCCTAAAAGTTCATGGCCGGCCATTAAGGTCACCTGACCCTTTTGACCCCTTTCTTCCGAGCTAATGTTGAACCCCTTGGACCTTTTTTCTTGAACTTTGAACCACATATCTGTGATGTACACACATAAGAGGCCCCTAAAAGTTCATGGCCGGCCAGTAAGTCAACTTGACCCTTTTGACCCCCTCTTTCCGAGCCATTGTTGAACCCCTTGGGCCCACTTTCTTGGAATTTCAACTACATGGTTGTGTTGTACACACATAGAGGTACCTCCCCAGTAGCTGGCCGGCCAGAAAATCACCTTGACCCTTTTGACCCCTAGCCGGCCGGCTAGGGGGTGTGGCCGGCCGGCCACCTCCAGCAAAAGTATGAGGCCGGCCTGCTTCCTTGCACTGTACCCTTTCCAGCTGTGGGGCAATATCCCCCAGATATTTTCTGTATCCGGGGGATATTTTGTGGGGGAGTTTTGCCCTCCTTCTCCCCCACCTTTACACCCCATTTTTGATCTTTATAACCAGCTGGTGGCCTTCTTCATAAGGGTTAGAAAAAATTCTCTTCAAAGCTCCATAGCCATCTCCATCTTCTTCTCTCTCAATTCTCCAAAAAACCCTAACCCCCTAACCATCATTCCTTCTACACCACCAAGCTCTACCACCACCATCTCATTTCCAGCAACAAGGGAGGATTCTTGAAGGCTAAAGAAGCTGCAAATCAACCCAAGAAGCAACAAAAGCTTGGATCTTCAAGGGTAAGTTACACTTTGATCCTTTTGACCCTTTTCCTTGATCTATTTCTAAGCCTCATTTCTTTTTGGTTTCAAGCTTCGGCCCTAACTGAAAAGGACCATATTTTGAGTTCATCTTCACTTCTCATTAAGGGCTCAACCATGTTTGAGCCCTCCATAATACACTTGCTTCATTGATCATCTTGTATGTCATAGTTTTGCATGCTATTTTCGACCCATGAGCAATTTATTTTCGAGCATCTTGTAAACTGATATTAGGCTTATTTTGAGCCCCTCTTAAACATTGAGGAAGGGCTCAACCTTGTTTGGTGTCTCCATGTGTCACTTATAGTTCAATCCCTTATTTGGCCCCATTTTTGTATAAATTGGTAGCCCTCTTTGCTTCTGTTTTTGGACCTTGGTCCGAACTGAAAGTGGTCTTATTTTGGCCTATACTTCATGTTTCATTCACACTTTTTTTCTGTTTGGTGATTATTTTATATACTTCATGTTATAGCACCTTTTGAGCCTTGTTTTGCATCACATTTTTAGCATGTTTGTATACTGATTTGAGGTCTGCCATATACTGTAAATGTTCATATTTTTGGTCCATCTTCAGTGTTGTAGAAGGAAATTTTTCATTTTGAGTTTTTCTTATACCACTTGCTTCATTACCCCTCTTTTGGCCCCTATTCTTGCATGCTATTTTTCCCCTACCTATACTTGCTGTTTGGCCATGTTTATAACTGTGAGAGTGCATCTTTTGGGACTGTCTAGCTTCTGTCTTTGCATTACATGTCCATATTGTGCATGTTTGGCATAGCTATAGGCCATTTCGGGTGCCTAAGGTTGCATTTCGGGACGTTTCCTTGCATTTCATGTCATTTCGTTTCATTTCGGGACTGTTTTCCCCCATATTTTAGTACTGAAATTCCATTAGTATGCTTGCATATCATTTTTGCCACATTTCATCGCATTTTGCATTGCCTCGGTTTGCGTGCCCGTGTGCACGCATTTCGAGGCACCTTATTTTCTGCCATCGGCATCTTATGTGAGTGTGGCTGAGGCTCTCTCATGTTGGTATAAGTCCATATCATGTTTCCATATCATTTCATCGCATTTTATCATTGCCTCGGTTTGCGTGCCCGTGTGCACGCATTTCGAGGCACCTCATTTTCTGCCATCGGCATCTTATGTGAGTGTGGCTGAGGCTCTCTCATGTTGGTATAAGTCCATATCATGTTTCCATATCATTTCATCGCATTTTATCATTGCCTCGGTTTGCGTGCCCGTGTGCACGCATTTCGAGGCACCTCATTTTCTGCCATCGGCATCTTATGTGAGTGTGGCTGAGGCTCTCTCATGTTGGTATAAGTCCATATCATGTTTCCATATCATTTCATCGCATTTTATCATCGCCTCGGTTTGCGTGCCCGTGTGCACGCATTTCGAGGCACCTCATTTTCTGCCATCGGCATATTATGTGAGTGTGGCTGAGGCTCTCTCATGTTGGTATAAGTCCATATCATGTTTCCATATCATTTCATCGTATTTTATCATCGCCTCGGTTTGCGTGCCCGTGTGCACGCATTTCGAGGCACCTCATTTTCTGCCATCGGCATATTATGTGAGTGTGGCTGAGGCTCTCTCATGTTGGTATAAGTCCATATCATGTTTCCATATCATTTCATCGCATTTTATCATCGCCTCGGTTTGCGTGCCCGTGTGCACGCATTTCGAGGCACCTCATTTTTTGCCATCGGCATCCGATGTGAGTGTGGCTGAGGCTCTCTCATGTTGGTATAAGCCCATTTGTCATTTTCATTTCATTTTCGTATCATTCTGTCATCGCCTCGGTTTGCGTGCCCGTGTGCACGCGCTTCGAGGCACTTCATTTTCTGCCATCGGCATCTTATGTGAGTGTGGCTGAGGCTCTCTCATGTTAGTATAAGTCCATGTTGCATTTTTCATGAAATTCGCATCGCTTTCGCATCGCCTCGGTTTGCGTGCCAGTGTGCATGCATTTCGAGGCACTTCTTTTTTTATCCGACGGCATCCCATGTGAGTGTGGCTGAGGCTCACTCATGTTGGTATAAACCCATTTGTCATTCCCATATCATTTCATCATATCATATCATTGCCTCGGTTTGCGTGCCCGCGTGCACGTACTTCGAGACACATATCATTTTCTCGGTTTGCGTGCCCGCGTGCACGTACTTCGAGACACATATCATCGCCTCGGTTTGCGTGCCCCGTGTGCACGTACTTCGAGACACATATCATCGCCTCGGTTTGCGTGCCCGCGTGCACGTACTTCGAGACACATATCATCGCCTCGGTTTGCGTGCCCGCGTGCACGTACTTCAAGACACATATCATTTTCTCGGTTTGCGTGCCCGCGTGCACGCATTTCGAGGCATCTCATTTTCATAGCATTGTGTATGATAGGATTATATCTTAGTTGCATTTCATGCATATCATGCATATTGCATCATGCTCGGAATTGGAGTTAGCCCGGGCGCGGGAAACGAGGTACATTCCGTACTCCGAGTGACGGAATGTGTCCCAATTCCCCAGTCACCAACACTCCGGATTATCCATGATGGAGTTAGGTTTTAGCTGTAGTTTCATATGCATTCATCCTATATTGAGTTGTGCATTTCGACTCCTCGGCCATCATGCCTCGGTATGCGTGATTGGTGGCACGAGGATCGAGACATGCATATATTTGTGCAAATACATTGCTATGCCCCTTTCCTGCTCTCTGTTATAGCAAAACCAGGAATCAGCAACTTTCCGGGACTTGGCACGCTTTTCAAGAATAACAGGTGTAAACAGAGGCTAATTGGGGCATTCCGGTGGATTTCCGCGCAAGACAGTCCGGACATGCATCATCCACCAGAAGCAAGGCAGTCCCTGGCTTGCATGCCAGTTTTACTTGTTTTCTTAGTTAATTCTTTAATTAATTAGAATTTTATAATATTTCGGACTGTAATATTCTTTTATTTGGGGACTGTAATATTTGGACTGTATATTTATTCGAACCCTCCGAGTGAGGGCACAACTGTAATAAGTGTGCGTGAGTGTGTTGTATGTCTTCCAACCTCACGTCTTTCTCCCTTTTATTTATCTGCTTTTGATGGTTAGATTAGGGCATGTTTAAATTAGCATACAGTATGACAGCATGTTTGCATCATTCATCTGTTTTGCATGCACCGGGCTCGGCGCATCATACTAACTGCATTGTATTTTCAATTCCAAGTTGAATACATGTTAGTTGTAGCATTTCATATGCCATCTTAGAATAGCCGAGCCTACTATAGTTGCATTTTGCATGTGTTGCATTAAGCATTTTCGTATACTTAGGATCATGCATGATTTCTAATGTAGTTTCTGTTTTTGGCTTGGAGTACTCGGTAAGCTTTATGCTTTAGCATCCTTGCATGCGTGTGAGTGAATGCCATGATAGCATGCTTACCATGAGGCTATGTGCTTATCTGATATATCTGCCTGAATGCCTGTGGGTGAAGGTTGGGTTATCTGAATTGGAATGAATCATCAAAATGTTTCAAGCCTACCTGCGGGTAGCAAACCATTTTCAAAAACAAGCATGAAATGTTTTGTTCCAATTCAGGCGATCCAGTCTATACTTGTATGCTGTGAGCATCACATAGTAACCTAGGCTAATAACCGGAATAAGAACTCACAATGTTTTCAAAAATTGATATCATGGTTAGTAGAGGCCGGTCTATGACCGGGCGAGCGGGGGTGCTCACGAAGTGACCTTCCCCAATCGTACCCAAGTTCCCGAGCCGAGGCAACTTTGGTGATGACGGACACGTGGCCTTTTGGCACCGAGTCAGGGTTTCCTAAATTTCCCAAAATAAAATATTTAGGTGGCGACTCTGTATCTGGAAAAGCAGTCCATGTTTGGCACTTCTTTCAAAAATCTGTTTTCTCAAAACGATTTGCTGGATTTGGACTCTTTGGTTCAGACTTAGAACCGTGACTGAAAAAAGTCGAGTCCGAGCTGTAGCGAGGTCCCCCCGCGGGCTTGTTACAATATGCAACTAGGCCGATTGGTCAACAAAGGGTACCTTAGCAAGACTACCTAATATACCTCTCGCACCTAACACCGAGAAGTGAAAAAAGGATCAAACGGTACAGCGGTAGTCCAGATCCAAGAGTTGTGTTCACATCGTGGCAGAGCCTGCAACCGGTCAGCCTTTTGGCTAGCTTTTCCAAGCAAGCCTCCAGCAAACCATTCAAGAATAGCAGATAACAAACACTGTGACTTAGGCGCACCGATGCAGATGCAAATGCAAATGCAAAGAAACACGTAAGTGTAAATAAAGATAACATATCAGGAGTTCGAGTCAAGTTCTCTAAATCTCCAACAGAGTCACCAAAACCTGTGAGCTCGCCTTTTTTCATGTCCCGCCTTTGGAAAGGTTTGAAAGAAAGACCACACAATTCAAACTCCCACAGTTCTGAATCTAGTCTCACAAGTGCAATGTGAAACTGATAAACACCAAAGAGTCCAAATCCAAAAAATCTTTTGAAAAATCAATTTTATATCAAATAATGTCAAAATTGGACTGCTTTGCCAGATACAGAGTCGCCACCTAAATATTTTATTTTGGAGGAAATTTAGGAAACCCCTGACTCGTGCCAAAGGCCACGTGTTCGTCATCACCAAAGTTGCCCCGGCTCGGGAACTTAGGTACGAGAGGGGAAGGTCATGAATTGAGCACCTCCACTCATCCGATCAAAGATCAGCCTCTACTACTCATGATATGATATTTTATAAACGTTATGTGATTTTATTCCGGTTATTAAGCTAGCATTACTATGTGACGCGCACAACCAAGTAAAGGCTAGTTTGCAAGACTTGGAACAACTCAACTCATGTTTGTTTACGAAAATGGTTTGAATTTGCTACCCTCAAGTGGGCTTAAAGATGCGGATTTGCCACCAAACATAGTGGGCTTAAAACATGATTTGCAACTCAACAAAGTGGGCTTAAAACGCACATTCATTGAATCATCCCAATTCAAACAACAAGCCTTCATCCACAGGCATTCAAGCATTTTAGCATTTAAGCACATAGCCTCATGGCAAGCATGCTAATCATGGCAACATTCACACTCATGCACGTATGCTAAAGCGTAAAACTCACCGAGTACTCCAAGCCAAAACAGAAACTAGTTAGAAAGATGCATGATTTCTAACTATATAAGATGTCTAATGCAACACATACAGTATGCAATTAATAAGCTCGGCTACCAATATGGCATATGGATCAATTTGAACAACATGCGGTTAAACACATATTCAAAGAATTATTGAAATGACAATGCAGTTTGAATGATGCGCCAAGCCTCAGTGCATGTAATACAAATGAATGGATGCAAGCATGCGATATGTTAATTGAAACATGTCCTTAATCTAACCATCGAAAGTGATTAAATAAAAGGGAGAAAGACGTGGGGTTGGAAGACATACACACACACGCACACTTATTACAACATTACACCCTCGCGAAGGAGGGTCCGAATGGATACGTTAACCAACTAGCTACGCTAATTAAGCTAACTATTACAAAACTTGAAACTAATTAACTAGCCGAGCTAATTAATTAAATAATTATATCACATCTAATTAACTACTGAGCTAATTAATGGATTACAAGTCAATTGCAAGTAAACTAAGTAATCAACTACTTAGCCCCGGGAAGTGATGGATATGCATGCGCATGCTCGATTCTACACCCAAAAAGCCGCTGTTTTACTTCTGCAAGCCTCTGTTTGCGCATTTGATCACTAAAAATTTGGCCAACTTCCAGAACACCTCTGTTTCATCTTACCATCACATTGTGCAAAAATCATGATGACTGACAATAGGGACAAGGGGCCGGTCGGCTACCATTGATGGCCAGTCGGCCATTAATGGTTCACACTTCCATGCTACAACAGAGAACAAAACAAAGCAAAACAGTGTATTCTCACAGGTTGTTTGTATTGTTTACCTTCCTTATCATCACACAAGCTCAAAGAAGAGAAACTCTTGGCCCTCAAACCATCAATTAAGCAATTTCCATGCATGATGGCTATCAAGTTTGTACAAATTTAATAAATGCACAAACAAGACCAAAATAACCACCACCCCATCTTGCATGATCAAGGGCAATGGTGACCAAGGAAAGCGGCACATTTCATCATTTTTTAGTATGAAATGTCCCATTTTCCTTATGTTCGAATTAACATCCGATTCGAACACATGCAATCCAACACAAAAGATGCTTATCTTGCCTCTTTTAATTGTCCAATTTTACTTACTCATTTTAATTACCAAACCATTCATTAATCCAATTGTCCATTGGTGAACGTCCTCTAATGGAAAGATGGCTCAAACCACGAGTAGCTTTGGGCATGAAAGAGGTGTTACACTGTTGGTAATTAACTCTCTAAGGGATTAAACTATTAGGTGTAGCACCTCTATTTCACACTTATGCAAACAAGGGGTTTAAAACTACTTTAAAGCAAACAAAAGAGTAAAGAATTAAGGGAGATTGCAGAGATTAAACTGCTGAAATTAAGTGCAAAACAACACTAAAACATGCTATTAACTCAAAAAAATGGTGATTAAAGCCCTAAAACACCAAGCTAGTGAAGGAAATTACACTACAACCATGCCATACAAGGCTCAAATGAATTAACCGGTCAAAAGCAGAGGCAAAATAGCCCTAAATATAGTCTAAAACATGCTGGACTTAAGACACAAAAAGCTAAAACAATAAGCTAATGCATGAGGCTAACTAGGCATGCAAACAAGACACAAGGAGGGGAGGCCAACCCCTCCAATTTTGGACTTCAAAATGAGGTTTTTGCCACTGAAATTCAGTGGTTAAAAGGCCCAAAATAGTTGGTTTGAGAGTGATGAAAAATGGTACAAAAGCTTAACAAGCAAAGGAGCAAGAATAGTGGGCCACCCCCTAACTCAAAATGGCCTCAAACCAACACTTTTAGGCCACAAAAACAGAGTTTTTTACAGTTCAAAATCATCCCAAAAATAGTTTGAAAATATGGCAAAACAAGTGTACAAAACAAGCTTAAAGGACAAGTGTTATACCTCTTGAAGCAAAGGACAATTCTAGGCACAAATGAGGCACTAAATCAAGCCAAGACCACCTTCTAGAGCTCAAAGAGGGTCCCAAGTAACCTCAGCCCAAAGATAAGCAACTTTGGTTAAGGGTTGATAGGCAAACTAGAAGTATATCTCTACTTGTATGCACAAAAGTTCAAAAGAGAGAGAAATCTAGAGAGAGAGAGAATTCTAGAGAGAGAGGATTGTAGAGGGAGAGGCTCCCAAAATTTTTCCAACCTTGAAAACAATAGAGAAGGTCCTCTATATATAGAACTATGAGAGCTCAGGTCAAAAATATCTCAAAATGGACTGCTGCAACAATGTGAAAACAACTAGAGGGAAAATATCTGCAAAAAAACTGCCTTTTGCGCCAGTGGCTGACCGGCCACCACTGATGGCCAAAAAAAGTCACCACTGGCTGGCAGGCCACCTCGGCCACCACTGGTGGCTGACAGGCCACATATGTGGCCGACCACAAAAATCTATTTTCATGCCCGACTTCGAACGGGCATATCTCCTTCATCCAAACTCCTTTGCAAGTCATTCTTGTGACGCCCCAATTTTTTTTTTTTTTTTTTTGGACATCATAATAAGATTTAGGACTTGAAATCAATGTTGCCATCAAACATCACTAATATCCATTAATTAACAACCCACAAATTTCAAAGTTTTCAAATTACAATTCTAATAGAACTTAAAACTTAGTCTCGTTACACAAAAAGAAGTTTAAAACCACTGCGAAAGAAAAGATAGAGAAATATAGGAAATGGTTTGTGGAATTTGGGGACTCTTCAAGCTAACCAAGGCTGAATATCACCTTGCACGGCCTCGGTGTTTCCTTCGTTTTCTTCGGTATCTGGCATAAAACGCCAGGGCAACGAGAATGCCAATGAGCGACAAGCTCAGTAATATACTACAACCCGAAAACACCCACCCCGATTATGATACTCATAAATAATAAATATCGTATAATAACAGAATAGTAAGCAGCATTTAGTAAGCATAACAGACATGCTAATAGTTAAAATAATAACAATAGATAAATAAATAAAGATGACAAATGGAAATAGTGATTCATCATAAGGAAAATGCATGCTTTTCTTTCTAATTTCTCTTAGATTCAGTTTATCAGGTAAATTTAAGTAACTCCCCGCAGAGCACTATTTCCACTCAACCGCTAAGCAATGGCCACGGGCAATTCTGACTCCCCCTTGGTCAAATATTCAAATGTTACTTACTGTAACTACCAATGATGCCCACGCACCAGGGTTATGTACCCGAGTCGTGACATCACGGTCTGCCCCAAGGGAACGGTCTATGTTGTGACACCCGCACCACCAACCTTATATAGCCTACACCGATAAGAGCCGAAATACCTTCCCGTGCCATGTTAGGGTTCGCAACTCACTTGCGCAAGATTCTAAACCGGGCTCACCCCATCACTTGTAAACTTTAATGCATCTATTCAATTTCGTGTTTCTTTACTTCATCAAATTCACATTTTAATGCATGTGTGAGTTTTAGTTTGAGAACCGCAGTGACATAAGGTTTATATAGCACAACACAATCATATATGGCAACCAAAATAAATATGATAGAGTGTCTTAGGAGTCATTGCAAGATTTCTTAAGAATTCGCATACTTCTCCCTTCAGCACTGTATGGTTAAACAAAAAAAATATGAAACCCATACCATATGATGTTCAACCATTATAATATTTTAACTAGTGCTAGTTCATCGAGTTAGGAAAATATTTCGAGAAGAATACCAGGGCTAAAAACGATTTTAAAATGGAGAATATTTTTTTGGAAGAAAACTGGTTTTCTGGACAGTGAGTTTCATTCACTTCCAGCACAGATGTTCTGTGTTCGAAAAATAAAAAGGGTCCTCAAACGATGTCGAAAAGAGGAATGGTCAGAAAGGTTTGCTAAATTTTTGAGTTTAGAACATATTTACAGAAGAGTGTGAAGACTGAAAACCAGTCGAAGATGGTCAAATAATTTTTATAAGAAAGCTGGACAGATTCTGTCACATTTTGGAAAAATTGGTGTTTCTCTCTCAATACTTAATAAAAAATTATGAAACCAGCGGCGTTTGAAATATAACTTAAAAATATAACTTTTCCAAGTGGTTGTGCAGAAAAATACTATTTGTAGAGAAAATGGGACCTGTTTGAAGTCGCTGCTTCTGCTGTGTTGTAAGTGATGCTTAGGGAAAATATTTGTTTTGGTAAGAAAATGGTGTCCGATGATTTTATAAAAATTTTACACAGTGTATAACATCTAAATATACTTCCAGTATACACAGATTTTTAACATCCATTATTTTCGATTTATTAGAGCTCTCTTTTCACCCGATAAAGTCTAAAACAGTGAGAAAAATCTATGCTTCAAGTAAAGGGGGCCATTCTCATCTCATTTTACTCTTTTGCAAGATTATTTCAACAATGGAAAATATTAATTACATAAAACAGCAATAGCTAAGCCATATATTTATATCAAGAAGGAATATGAAACTATAGCACAATGAAATTCTCATCCTATCAAAGTTTTAAACATGCATGGACTATGTTGCTATAGATGACTTAACCATGCTTAGTCTTGCATATATATTATATAAATTCAGTTAGAGGAATCTAAGGGAGGGTAGAGGTGATGTATTCTTACTTTAGTGAGGTAAACAAATCCCAAGTGTTGGCCCTTCTTCCCTTCTCTTCTCTCCTTTCCCTCCCTCTCTCTCTTTTCTCAGCCGTGGAGAACAAAGCAAAGGGGCTGGATTGTGTTCTATATGTAGGAGAGCTTGGAGAATTTAATTTATTTTTATTTTCTTTTCTCTTCTTTGCTTGGAATTGTCATCTACAAGTATGGGCTAGGGGTTTAGAGTATGCTTGCATGCCATAGCATGCCTTGGCAACAGCTTTATTGGGCAGAAGTCAGCCAAAAAAAAATTCTGACTTCTTCTTCTAGCTTAGGCACTCTCATCCAATGATTTAAATGGTAGCTGGCAGCTTGCAGGTTGCTGCCGTGGCTGCCTTATCAAGGCTTGGAATGCCATTGCATGCTCACCTCTAAGGGAGGTTGAGTGTGCACTTGGGGAAAATAAGCATGCAAGCCATGTTACCTAGATAAAGAGAAAAGGAAGTGGCAGTCAGCCACTTTCCTTGCAACTTGATCATTTTTTTTTTTTTTTGAATTGAATTGAAATTGGTGCCAATACAATATTAATATATATATATATATAACCTTTTATATACATATATGATTTTGAGTCGTGGCATAGTAAGGGGGGTAATGTTGGCTACATATTTTGTAAAAGCCAGTTACAGTTCGACACGTGGCATAGTAAGGGTAATAAAGGAAGGTTATTCAAGCCTTTAATCCTGATCGTACACGTGGCAATAAATATTGGTCCTCACATGATCTGAGTAACACTAGATCAAATAACGGGATGCAAGATGACGTGTCTTCAACGGTTACTCATATTCAAATCCAGTACAAGAGGGAAGCTCAACTGCCAGTAATGGCGTAATGGAGCTACTTTTAAGGAAGCATGATCAGCGATCATGGAGGAGCAGTTCGACGGATCGAAGTGCAGTTCGAAGGTCATCACTGACGAGTATAAATAGCAGAGCAGCCCCCAGGAAAAAGGACGGACTCAGATCATACAAACCAGTCATTTACTTCATATATTTTCTTTTCCAGTCATTTACATTTCCAGTCTTTAAATACCTGTTCTTTAAATACCTGCACTTTAAATACCAGTACTGCACTTCGATTCATAGGAGTAGCTTCAAGTAGATTCACAAGTAGATTGCTGTTGTAAACCTCTCTGAGGCTGAGTTCGGACCATTGTAAGTGTTCATTTTTATGAAATACTTCAATTGTTCTTCATATTACTGTTATTTTCTATTAACTTCTCCTAAATCAAGCCACCAGTAAAAGTCCTCTTCATTGAGGCTGAAAAGAACTAAAACACAATCGTCTGATAATTGGTTGGCAATCACAATTTCTGTAAGGACTGATTGATCCTTGCTGGCACGCTCACATTCACAAAAATACCCTTCGAAAAACCAAAAAGCCAACATATATTTTTGGCACGCCCGGTGGGACTTAATTAAAAATGGCTAGAAGAAGACGACAAGGAGAAAATGAACACTTCGAAGAAGGCGTGGAAGGAGAGGTAGAAATACCAAATCCAGAGGATAATGTAGTAACACATCCTGTGGAAACTCCTATATTGTCAGAACCTATGGTCGAACAGACCAGTACTTCTGGACAAGAACCATATGTTCATATTATTGGACAAAACCAAGGAATTGGACCGTCCACTGTGCCATTTATTCAACCAACAAATCCATGGGATGGTTTAGTAAATGCCATGGGACAACAATTAATGAACACAATGGAAAGGTGGGCAACATCCTTTTTGGATCGAATGAATAACCACCAACCAACAAACACAAGACACACGGAGGAAGTCGTAAATGTCCCCCAACAAAGATTGGCTAGAGAAAAACAGCCTATGCAAGTTAATGGACATGCTAATGGTCAAACTAGTACCCAAAACTTTGAAAGACCATCGCCTCAGTCTTGGTATGAACCCATTTCAAGGCCTATAGCAGGCCAAAATGCCTCAGTACTTAATAATGAAGCCACACAAGTTGGTGGATCTGGCCAAGCACAAGAAACTGGCATAAGAGTGGTTACAAATCCCATGTTCGAAGCCATACCCGGCACGAGGGGGTACACTAATCCCTTATTCGAATTTACACCCGGGGGGTTGGAGGGTTTTCCCACAAATGGCAGAGACACAACACCTGTCCCAGCACCTTTTGCAGGTCCTTTCGTGGGTCATGCTCAAAGAGGTTACCCATACCCTCAACAGCAACCTGCACTGCAAGGACAACCAGCCCCAAATTTACCGCCTTATGGACCAAGAGGACCACAAGCACAAGTTTGTCCACCAAATCCTGTGTTTGCCCCTCCAGTAGTGGTTCAGCAGGCACAAAATATGGTCCCTAGAGACCAGATTGCTGATATTGTTAGGGAGATATGTGGACCAATGGCTCGGGGGGTCCAGACTCCCATATACAGAAAACCATACCCAGAATGGGTGGATAGGGTACATGAATATCCGAGGGGATTCAGGATACCAGATTTTACCCTTTTTTACGGGACTGGAAATCAATCAACGATAGAACATATTGCTAGGTTTGCTGCTCAATGCGGTGAGTTTACTAACCATGACTATATGAAACTGAGATTATTTCCAAATTCCCTAACAGGGGGAGCATTTGTATGGTACATCAACCTTACACCTGGCTCCATTCAAAATTGGCAACAAATGGAAGAGGCATTTCATGCCCAATTCTTCCAATCAGAGCCAGAAGTATCTATGGCAGATTTGGCTAGATTGAGTCAAAGGCCTGAAGAAAAGGCTACTTAGTTTATTGCCAGATTTAAAAGGGCTCGAAATAAATGTAGAGTTATCCTACCAGAGCCAGAATTCGTCAGATTGGCTCAAAATGGTTTGGAATTCAGGCTTCGAAAGAAGTTTGATTCAACTGAATTCAGAGATTTGGTCGAACTGACCTATAAGGTGTCTCGATATGAAGCATTATTAGAAGAGGAACAAGATCGAAATAATGCATCATATAAGACATATTATAGAGATCCTAATTATGAAATAGATGCAGCAGAGATTGTAGGCAAAGAACCTGTAATCTGTGAAGCATTAATTCAAAAGGATACAATTATAGACCAGCAGTTTAAAAAGAAAGACTTTCACAGAAAATACTCTTTCGATTTAACAAAAGCAGATGACATCTTTGATCATTTGCTCGCGGCTAATTTCCTTAAGTTACCTAAAGGAGTAAAACTACCATCTCCAGATGAACTGAAAGGAAAAGTATACTGTAAATGGCATAATTCTTGGTCTCACTCGACTAAAAACTGCATTGTTTTTCGAGACAGGATCCAAGAACAGATTCGAAAGGGAAGTTTGAAGTTCTCAGCTAAAACAAAAAAAGCCATGGGAATTGACAGTGATCCCTTTCCAGAAGTTGGAGAGGCAGCAGCCAATGTCATCACATCAGACTTTCAGAACTTGTCCTTGACAGAATTGGAGGAAGTCAATGTGCAGATGCATGTTGCTAATCAAACCAACATCAAGAAGAATGCTAGAGGCCCACCAGTTATTGAACAAGGTTTCTCGCACCAGAAGGAACACTCTGATGAAGAATCACTGGATGATGATTCTTTAGAAGCAGCGGTGATGCAGAGAATGTGCCCCAGGTGCAGACTCAGTTACAAGTGGTTGAAGGGGCTCCCAACTGATGGGAAGCAATACTACAGGGATGTTCAGAGACGTCCTAAGTCAACCAATGCTTACAACAAAAGGCCGTATCCGGCTAGTGATAGGCAGACACCACCAGTGGTTGAGCCTATGGTGAACAGAATGCATGACAAAGGCAAGAAGCTCTTGCATGAATCCAGGCCACATAACTATTATAGAATGGAGAGTAGCCATTCCGAAAGAAAACTGGAGAGAGGTTCAGTTCATGGCATCAGAGCCAGAGATTGGCCCCCTAGGCCAGTTTCACGCAGGACAGAAAATGGTCACCCTTATCGAAGGTCTGAATCAGATTCAAAACATGAGGACAAAACCAAGCACTTACCTTCACGGCCAGTTTCGAAGATGGCTTCGAAGGTGGAAAGGGGCAGTTCAGCGTCTGAATCAGCAAGTTCATGGGTACCTGGAGTCCCAGACTGGTTTGTAATGCAAAACAAACCTAGAGAATTGCCTGTTCGAGGAGATGTTGTAAACCAAGGCAGGATGATCAGGCCTCCTATGGTAGCTCCGAATAGCTGGGTGCTGCTTAAACACCCAAAGACGAAGGAACCAGGAATGGTCCCAGTCATCTCAAGGTCACAGAGAAGAAAAATTCAGCGCAGGTACACCCAATACCAGAAAGATCTGAAGGAAAGTGGAGAAAATTCTTCACCAGTCAAAATGGAAGGAAGGAAGAACCCAAAGTCAGACCATGCTCCAAAGCCGGTTCCACAGAGCAAAGTGGTCTGCAGCCGAGAACAATTGGCTAAGGTTCATGCCGAACTAACAGCCAGAGAGAAGTCTAGTCTTGTTGGATTGGAGAAGACTCTGATGGAGACAGATAGCGAGACCGAAGAAGAGAGTAGCGTAAGCCAGAAGAAAGAGGTCGTGGAGGAAGAGATGTTCGAAGCCTTCATGGCTGAGCAAACATTTCTGACTGAAGAACCAGTTGAGAAAGATCCTTCGAATGGATCAGTTAGCAATGAAATACCAGAATGCATCATGCAGGATGTTTCTGAGGGAGTCGACCAAAGTAACCAAGAGGGGGAACAAGTACAGCCAGCCATCCAGTTTGGCTCGTTTCCCCCAGTCTCAGTGAACATGGTACACATACTACCACAGGAATTCCGAGCTGGAGATGAAAACCAAGAGGGGCAGGAAGCTCATCCAGTTCAGATTTCTAGTGAAGACTCGCAAGCAAGCATGGTGCAAGATAACTTCGAAATGGTTACACCGATGGAAGATGAATATGAAAGTGAGGAAGTGGTAAGCATCAATCTATCGTATCCATTCGAGTACCCCTCAGATTCGATGACGCAGCACGTCAAGCCTTTGTACATCAAGGCTTTCTTTGATGGAATACAGCTGAACCGAGTCCTGATAGATAATGGGGCAGCAGTAAACCTACTCCCGAAATCTTCTTTGAAGAAACTAGGAAAAAAGAATCCCAGGTTGATACCAACCAGCACAACCATTGCTGGTTTTGCTGGAGATAAGCAAATGGCTCAGGGGATTCTTCCCATTAATTTAAGTGTGGGAACCAGGGATTGTATGACAGCATTCTTCGTAATCGACAGTAATGCTAAATACAATGCTTTGCTTGGAAGGGATTGGATCCACACTAACAAATGTGTGCCTTCTTCTTTACATCAGAAAATCATGATGGCTCTAGGCAATGGAGAGACAGAGGAAATCGATGCAGATCCTCAACCCTTCATAGCCTGTGCAGACTTTGCGGAGGCTAAATTGTATATTGAGGGAGTAACACCTCTCAGTATACTGATGAAAGATGACAGCTCAGCCGAAGTGACGGCTGATGAGGAGGTGACACACCTGAAGCACTTAGTCCAAAAAGGTGCTGATGAAGAGGTTGTCCTTAGAGATGACAATAATGCCTGGTTATAGGCAAAGAGAGGAACCGCAAGAAGCCAAGTCCTTGGCTTTGATTAAATTTTCAGCATTGGACATAAAAGCAATAGTCCAGAAAGTTCAGGAGCAAGAGAGAGAGGCCATGATAATTGGCCACAAACAGCAGAAGCAACAGGCTGGAGTCTTGACTCTTGGTAAGTACTGTGCATTGGACATTGAAACAAAAGTCCAGGAGATACAGGAAGAGGAAGCCTTGTGGACAGACTTTGTCTACGAGGAGGAGGACAGAGATATTGAATTGAAGAACCTGGGGGCAGAACCAAGCCTGAAGATCACTTCAAAGGTAGCAGAAACCAGAGGGAGTTCTCATGCACAAGACCCTTTAGAAGAAGTAAATCTAGGGGAAGGTTCTGTACAACAGCCCACTTACGTAAGTACTTGTTTGAACGCTCTGGACAGAAACCAGCTTTTGGTTGTTCTGAAGAAATACAAAGATTGCTTTGCATGGTCTTATAATGAACTACCAGGATTGGACAGGTCATTAGTGGAACATAGGCTCCCTATGAAGCCTAATTTCAGGCCATATAAGCAGAAACCAAGAAGGATGAGTCCAGAAGTAATTCAGAAGGTCAAGGAAGAGATCCTTAGACTCCTCAAGGCAGGTTTTATTAGAACAGCCAGGTATGTCGAGTGGCTATCTAATATTGTGCCTGTAGTCAAGAAGAATGGCAAAATGAGGGTATGTATCGATTTCAGAAATTTAAATCTGGCAACTCCCAAAGATGAGTACCCTATGCCTATAGTGGACTTGCTGGTGGACAGTTCAGCAGGTCACCAAGTCTTGTCAATGATGGATGGGCATTCCGGCTACAACCAAATCTGCATTGCAGAGGAAGATATCCACAAGACAGCATTCAGATGTCCTGGGAATATTGGCACCTTTGAGTGGGTTAAAATGCCATTTGGTCTAAAGAATGCTGGAGCTACATACCAAAGAGCCATGAACACTATCTTTCATGATCTTATTGGAGGATATCTGGAATGTTATATTGATGACATTGTAGTTAAATCCCAATCCATGGAAGAGCACCTGTTTCAATTAGAAGCAGCTTTTGAAAGGATGAGGAAGTTCAAATTAAAGCTCAATCCTCTTAAATGTGCTTTTGGTGTATCATCTGGAAATTTCTTGGGTTATGTTGTTCACAAGAAAGGAATACAGATTGATCAGAATAAAGCCAAAGCAATCATTGAAGCCAAACCCCCATCAAGTAAGAAAGAATTACAAAGGTTCCTTGGGCAGGTTAACTTTCTTCGAAGGTTCATTTCTAACACTGCAAGGAAAACTAAAGTATTTTCTTCCTTGTTAAGGCTGAAAGATGAAGAGGAATTTGTGTGGACAGCAGAGCATCAAATTGCTTTCGAAGGTATCAAGGCCTACTTGGCTAATCCTCCAGTGCTGATGCCACCAAAGGGGAACAAGCCCTTGAAGTTGTACATAGCTGCAGCAGAGGATTCATTGGGAGCTTTCTTAGCCCAAGACAATGAAGAAGGCAAGGAGCAAGCTATTTATTACCTTAGTAGGTTTTTAAATTCTTGTGAATGTAAATATTCAGCTGTTGAAAAGCTGTGTCTTGCTTTGTATTTTGCTGCAATAAAATTAAGATATTATCTTTTGCCTACAACTGTCTTGGTAATTGCAACCACAGATTTGGTTAAATATATGTTATCTAGACCAATGTTGAGGGGAAGAATTAGCAAATGGATACTTGCCTTATCAGAATTTCATCTAGAATATGTCCCTCAAAGGGCAGTAAAAGGGCAGGTTTTAGCCAACTTCTTGGCAGATCATCCATCTCAAACTGAGAGCCAGGAGATAATGGAACTTGGTATGACCAGTGTTGAGCCATGGCAAATGTGGTTCGATGGGTCGAAAGCAAATGGGTTAATTGGAATTGGTATTGTAATCAAGTCTCCACAGGGGACAGAAACTACCCATGGTTTTAGAGTGGATGAAGCTACCTGTTCCAATAACCAAGCTGAATATGAAGCCTTAATTGTGGGACTAGAGATTCTTATTGGATTACAAGTACATGCAGTTGACATATTTGGAGATTCTCAATTGGTGGTTAACCAAGTGAAAGGAATTTTCAAGTGTCAAAGCATAAGTATCCTACCATATTATGTTGTTGCATTACATTTGCTTTCTCAGTTTCAAATAGCAAATGTAACCCATGTTCCAAGATTCTTAAACAATAGAGCCAATGATGTGGCTCAAAAGGCTTCGAACTTCAAGAGAAGGGATAATACCCAACGGGACATAAGCCAAACAACATATCAGAAATTAATTCAACCTTTGAATAAAAGGAATGTGATCTTGGAAGTCAATCATAATGACTTACAAGAACAAGATTGGAGGCACCCAATAATGCAGTACTTGGCTGGTCCATCTTCGAAGGCCAGCAGAAAAGTTAAATTGCAGTCTATGCAATATATGATATATGGTAATGCTCTCTACAAAAGGGGGGGAGATGGCTTATTATTAGAATGTCTAGGCCCGGAAGAAGCATTAACAGCCATGGCTGAGGTTCATGAAGGCATCTGCGGTGCTCATCAGCCTGGTGTAAAAATGAGATGGTTGCTTTGAAGGCATTCCTATTATTGGCCAACCATCCTTAAAGACTGCATAGAATATGCAAAGGGGTGTCAGGCATGTCAAAAGCATGGCACAATAAGGCACGTGCCCATAACTGACCTACATGCAGTAGTGAAGCCTTGGCCATTTAGAGGGTGGGCCATGGATATGATGGGAAAAATACACCCACCTTCTTCGAAGCATCATTGTTTCATTCTAGTGGCCACTGACTACTTCACTAAATGGGTCGAAGCTAAGCCATACAAGGCTGTAGACCAAACAGAAGTTATTGATTTTATTAAAGACTTGATCCATAGATTTGGCATCCCGCAAACCATAATAGTTGATAATGGAACTGTGTTTGATGGGAAAATGGTGAAGGCTTTTGTGGCAGAATTTGGAATTAGCCTTGTTAATTCCACACCCTATTATGCACAAGCTAATGGTCAAGCTGAGTCATCCAATAAGTCTTTGAAAAAAGGAATACAAAAGGTTGTGGATGACAATCCCAAGGATTGGCATAACCTATTATTGGATGTTCTGTGGGCATATAGGACCTCACCGAGGTCAAGCACAGGAGTCACTCCCTATGCTTTGGTGTATGGACATGATGCAGTCTTACCAGTAGAGATTAATGTTAAATCTTTGAGAGTAAGATGTCAAGATCAGTTGAATCCTGAACAATACCATCAAAGTATGTGCTTAGAATTAGAAGGCATAGATGAAGCCAGAATTTTGGCATTAAATAGCATTCTTTTCCAAAAGAAGAAAGCAGCCAAGAATTATAATAAGAAAGTCAAACACATTGGCTTTGATGAAGGAGATTTGGTATGGAAGACAATACTCCCAATTGGGATTAAAAGCCACAAGTTTGGCAAATGGTCACCTAACTGGGAAGGACCATATCAAATTCATAGGGTTCTGCCTTTTGGAGCATACCATTTAAGAAATTTGAATGGTTATGTACATCCCAAAAAGATTAATGGCAGATATTTAAAACCTTATTTTCCAACCATTTGGGAAACACAAGGGATAGAGTGAACACCATATGCAAAAACACAAGCTTGTTCAAGTAATATTCAAAATATTGTGCTTTCATAAAGAATTAAGTACATTGTGCCACAAATTGGCCCAAAAATCATTACAATGCTTTAGTTGTTTTTGTACAATAGCTTTCCTATTGCTAAGAGAAGGAAATAATTGAATAGCCGCAGCCATGTCTTCTTTTCGATTAGCCAGCCCTTGATTGGTGATGTGCAGTTTCTTATCAGTTCGAACCAAGGCTTGGTTTACCGCGGCTAACTCCTCTTCGAGCTGAGCTTTCTTCTCCAGAAGTTGGACTCGAAAGTGGGAGGCAGAAGAGTGTTGTTCTTTCAGAGATGATACTTCGGTATGCACTTGAGAAACAAAACTCTGGTCCTTAGCCAGCTTATCATCCACAGCCTTAGCAGCATGGCAAATGTTGAGATAAAAATCAATAGTAGCTGCAGCCTGAGATAGATGACTTGAGACACTCATGGCAGACTGCTCAGCAATATTACAGCATTGAAGGAACCCATTCCTGATGATAGGCCTTTGTAGAGCCTCGAAGGGGATCCTTGAAAAGGAAGTCAGCAGTTGCAAGCATGTGTCCAAATCTACTGAAGGTACAAAAGGCTTGTTACTGGAGGAAGGAGAACTCTCGAAGATTTCCAATAAGGAGTTAGCCAAGGCTAATGGCTCAGCTTCAGCAGTAGAGGTAGGAGAGGTAGAAGGTATGTCAAAGAGACTAGCCAGTCTTCCTTCAAAAATGTCTACCTCATCCCTTGACATTAAGGGCATAGAGAGTGTTGTGGTGGAAGACGCAAAGGGCTGCATAGGGATGAGAGAAACGAATGGAGCATCTTTGGCAGCCTCTATGGTCTTGGCCACCAGCAAATCAAGAGAAGAGGGACTGGAAGTGGGCATTGGTGATGAACCATGAGTTGAAGGGCTACCAGTGTCTTCTGTGGAAGAATCAACTGCCATTGGGAATGGAGTAGCAGTTGGAGTTTCTATAAAGGATGGAGAAAGCGCAAGGCTCGAAGGAAAAGTAGATTGAGGTAGGTTACGAGCCAAAAAAGGGAGGTATGGCTTTAATCCGAGAAAAGGAGATGCAGGAATACTGGAGTCTAAAGAAGATATGACAAATGTAGGCTTTTGAAGTGGAAGCACGTCTCGAACAACCCTGACATTCTGCATTTGGTCAACCTCAACCGAAATTGAAGAAGGTTTCATTGGAAAGGTGAGTGCAGTAGTTGTCGCTGCAAAAGGAAGAAATGCAGAACAATGTTAAACTTCAAATACCACAAGCTGACAAAGTAAAAAACAGCAGAGGTATGAAAGAAATTACTTGTTCCAGAGGCGCTAGTACTGATGGGAGAACTGCGGAGAGAGTAATGTACAGCAGTCTGCTGCCTTCTTACCATTTCCCCTTGTGTTGCATCGGCAGCAGCAGCTTCCTCTCTTTGCTCTTGCCATCTTTTCTTGGCCCTCTCAAACACAACGATTGCCTTGGAATGTTCTTGTTCGACTGCCTTATGAGTAGAGTCTTCGACATGGTCAGTGACAGGAACAGTCATTCTCTTTCTCTTCTCCCTCGGCAGAGATACACCCAATTCTTTTCCAACCTCCCCTTCTTCAGATTGGGGTTCAGACTCTCCAGAGATAAGTTCTTTCTCCGCTATTATGACGATTGCCTCGCTAACAGGATTTTCAATGGCATCAGATGAAGACACAGCTACCTTTTGTCTCTTTGTTCTTTGTAAGGGCACTTCCTTCTCTGACTCAACCTCTCTTTCTTCTTCAAGAGATTCAGGTACTTCAGGAGGAAGGACTAGTCTCCTTTTTGTTTTTTGTTGTTGTTTCTTCTTGAGAATAGCTAAAGTCTCGGCTCTCTTGGGAGACTCTTCTTGTGGAGACCCTACACCAAAAGCATGAGTATAAGAAAACCAACAAAAGATTCAGAAATAAAAGGGGAGGAGAAGAACTTGAAGATACTCACCCTTCTTCGAAGCAGCTCTAGTAACCCTGACTGGAAGGGGTAAAGTGGCAGGAGTAGTGGTGACAACTTCAGGAGGGGGAGAAGTGCTCTGGGCTGTTGTTGACTTATCCTTCGAAGGCAACCCCAACCCCACCAACAAGTCATGAGGATGTGCAGAGAGGCGTACTTCCATATTGGCTGTCCACCAGTTCTTAAACCTTTTTAAGACTGAGCCAAAGGGGCGAAAGGGGATAAATTGGAATTCACTCAATTCCTTCAGTAGTCTGAGTACTGCTGCCTCTGGTTTGGATTTGGGTATTCTCAAATCTCTGACAGTGAGATGGACATTTGAAAGACTGCAAAGAGGAACAGGTATCCCTTGAGAGAGCCCAAATTGCCTTGCAAATTGAGAAGGGCAGTATACCTCAGATATGCATTTATAGGCTCGAGGGTTCAGAGTGCCAATGAACAGCTCCCTTGGTAATAATATAGAGGCCCACATATCTTTGTGGGGAGAAGTGGAACATTCCTTATCAGCTAGAAAAGATTGTAGCCAGGTTGGCCCTTTATTGGCTTCGAAAGGACAAAAGAAGGAAGCAGATGGAGAAATAGGAAGTTGATAAAAGAAGGTGAAGTAATAAGCAAAGGAAGCAGGGTAAAGGGCAATCCTAGCATATTTTTCCCCGTAAGTACTAGGATCCTGAACAAGGAATCCTAAACACTTGGGATGTAGGTCAGTGAAATAAGCAAAGAGCCAGAGTTGGAGCACCCAGAGGGGACCTCCTTGGTTAGCATCGAGGGGTTTTTCGCAAAATTGGGAGCAGGTTCTGTAGATATGACCTAGAAGATAAGGAGCAAGAGCAATATGTTTCTTCAAGACGAGTGCCTTCGCAAGTGGAGCAAACTCAGGCATAATCCTCTGAGATGAAGTGCAAAAGAGGAATTTGCATAACCAGTATAATATGAAGGAAAAGAATTCTCTGTCCCGCACAGGACCTTCTCTCTTATTTTCAGTCTTTACGAAGTCACTATAAGAAGAGTTTAGGGCTGGGAGAGAAAATTTGACAGGAAGGTCTGGATAGTTGGGGGTAAAAGGAGAACCATGGGGTGAAAGCCCTAGGAGATGGAAAATATCAAGAACGGTGGGGGCCATCATACCGCACCGAAATTGGAAGAAATTGAAAGCCATGTTCCAAAAACATAAAGCAGCAGGAACCAAAAAGGGGTCTTCAGGAATAATGAACCTGGAAAGTCGAAGGGCATCGAGGATATAAAGCTCTTGCAGGTCATCTTCTCTCGCAGGCACCACTCTGTCATACCATTCCTTCCATTCAGTCCTCAATGTCGGCCAGCAACGATGGGGACGGTTTACCCTCCAAGTTCCCCAATCAAGCCTTCCTTCGTAAAGAAGGAAATGGTCCTCCAAACGAGGGTACAGAGCTGGGAGTTGAGCAGGAACCTCCCGGAAGATAGGACCTAGGACGTACTCCTGTTTGTTGCTGTGGCGGGGAACGAAAAGACGACCATCGATGTTACTTGACTCACCAGATGTCAGCTTGCTGATTTCTTCATCGATACAACGTTTCAAAGCCATGGTAGGACTGATTTGGTCGCCAGCAAGTACTTTTAGAGAGGAGGGATCCATTGGTAGTAAGCAAAAGAAGAGCAAAGAAGATCAGAAGAACCAGTAAAGAGAAGGGTTTGTAAAAGGCAAGAGATTTCGGAACACGAAACGAGAGGGTTTTAAAACCTTTGTGTCCGAAATTATACCCCATAAATCGTTAAGTACAAAAAGTACGAATGCGAGGAATTTCTTCCAAATTGATAGTTTTGGAGGGAAGAGCTTATTCCGGGGATTGGGGCCAGCTTCGAAATGAGATATTTGGCTTCGAAAACAAGATCTTGGCGTCAAAAAATCAAATAACAACGGCTTCGAAATACATAAGTCAGCTTCGAAGCCTAGTATCTGCTTAAAGGTGCTAAATTGCTTGATTATGGGTCTGTTTAGGAGTTATAAATCAAAGTAACGACCTTCGGAGCAAATCCTAGTATTCTCTGAGTATGAGAAGCGCTGTTCAGAGCATACTACATGCTTAAAAATGCCTGAATGCTCAAAGTATTGGTCTACTTCAAAAAATCCAAAGACCCGTTTGAAGGTTATCAGTCAAAATGACTCTTTAAGGAAGAGGGGCACTGTTCGAAACATCCAAGACCAATCATTGGTTTCTGTATGAGCAAGTGGGAATTGCCATAGGTTGCCCTTCGAAGCCAAAAGAGATCAGTTTAAAATTGATTGGCTATATCAACCATGACCATATATTGGTTACAGTTAGTGTTGAAAAAGTAAAGTCATTGAAATCGAAGCACTAAAATAATATCTGCCAGAATTGTCAATTTTACTCCATGAATTGGACAAAGACATGATTGGTTCTTTTAGTTCTTCATTAAACAGTTGATTCGAAGGATGAGATTGTTCAATTCGAAGTTATGAGTTAGCTTTTAGAGATGAAAGAAAATAGAGTCAAACAGTGTTGAGTACAGAAAGACTTTGTTTATATTAAAGCCAAGATGATTACATTAAGTAACTCTATCTGGGTACAAATTCAAGCTCATAAAAATAAGGAATAGAATAAATAACAAGGTCATGAAATTTTGTCCAGCAATGGTCAATAAATTTCTGTTCTTTCTTTATTATTTCTTCTATCTCTTCTAAAGTTGATTGCATAAGCTGATGAGCTCTCAATTCATAATAGAGTTCTTCAGCCTTTGCTTCGAAGGCCTCTTCCTTTGATTTTTGTTCCAATTCATCTATAACCAAATCATCCCAGTATGCAGAATCTTTATTCCTGAAGTCATCGAACTCTTCGATAAAATTCTCTGCTTCATATTGGGCATGAATTCGGAGAGATAAGAGTTGATCCAGATTTTGGATGGTGATTTTAGAATTTCGATGCCAGTAGAGGAGCACTGGGAGTTGGTCCAAAAACAAATGAAGCTCTGCTTGGGCAATAGGGTTGAGAACATGACCTCTAGTCAAGATATCACAAGCCCATTGAAAGTTCTTAAGAGGAATGTCATCCTCAAGAACATTGAAGGGCAGATGGGAGAAAGCCGCGAGCAAAAGTTAAGCTTGCTTTCGCTCGGCTGGAGAAGGGGGTGACGGAGGTTGGTAAGGTGGAAAGACTTTGTCCATGGGAAGGGCAAGCCTTAGTTTCTCTGTCCAGGAAAGAATGGGAGAAGGAGAAGGAGAAGATGATTCTGCTTCAGAAGACGAAGGGGAAGGAGCAGGTGTTTCTATCTCAGAGGATGCAGATGCAGAAGAAGGTGTGGATGCTTCTATTATGGGAGATGGCACGGGAGCAGATGGAACAAAGGCATTAATGTAGTCAAGCTAATCAGAAGAACAAATCTTCGCCTTTTTGGCTAAAAAGGAAGGGGTGTACCCTTGTGCTTCTTCTGGACGCTGGGCAGGGTGCATTATCTTCGTAGGCATGGAAGAAGTATACCAAGCCACAAGCAGATTCTCCTCCAAGCTACGTCGAAGGTCAATGGGCACGTAAGGGTAGACCACTGAGCTTCGAGCGTAGGAGGGAAACTCCAAGGGGTCAATAAACTCAACAAAATGGTGATTGATTCGCTCCCTTAGATCATAAGTCTCAGGAGTGGACCAGCTTGTCCAGCCAGAAGCTCCAGAGGATGAAGAGGTCACAGTTTCATCCCATGCAGAGGTCTGTGAAGAAGAGTTTCCTAGATCCATATTTGCAACTTGTCGAAGCAAAGGCTCGAGGGTAGTTCGGTCAGAATACAAAGGGAGCTTAGGGGAAGAACTCTTTGTATCTGTAAGTTTGTAAACCAAGGGATTAAAGGCAATGTGTTCATAGTCCAAAGGTTTATAATCTGCAAAAGCCTCCATTGCCTGAATATAGAAGGGCGGGTAAAGGTGGCTAATGAATGCGTGGAGGTTCTTTCGAGGGGGAACAACATCACTCAAAGGCTCTTCATATGCTTGATCAATAGAAAGGGAAGTTGATGCAGCCATAGCCTGTTCGAATACTAAGGTATTGGGATGTTCGACGAGTTAATGCAGATGATCTCCAAATGGATGACGGTTGTGTTTCCAGAATATGGACTCCATACACGTTCTGGAAGCGCGGGAAAACTGCAATCCACTAATATCACCAAGTATTGGGTATATTAGTGCGGGGGGTAATGTTGGCTACATATTTTGTAAAAGCCAGTTACAGTTCGACACGTGGCATAGTAAGGGTAATAAAGGAAGGTTATTCAAGCCTTTAATCCTGATCGTACACGTGGCAATAAATATTGGTCCTCACATGATCTGAGTAACACTAGATCAAATAACGGGATGCAAGATGACGTGTCTTCAACGGTTACTCATATTCAAATCCAGTACAAGAGGGAAGCTCAACTGCCAGTAATGGCGTAATGGAGCTACTTTTAAGGAAGCATGATCAGCGATCATGGAGGAGCAGTTCGACGGATCGAAGTGCAGTTCGAAGGTCATCACTGACGAGTATAAATAGCAGAGCAGCCCCCAGGAAAAAGGACGGACTCAAATCATACAAACCAGTCATTTACTTCATATATTTTCTTTTCCAGTCATTTACATTTCCAGTCTTTAAATACCTGTTCTTTAAATACCTGCACTTTAAATACCAGTACTGCACTTCGATTCATAGGAGTAGCTTCAAGTAGATTCACAAGTAGATTGCTGTTGTAAACCTCTCTGAGGCTGAGTTCGGACCATTGTAAGTGTTCATTTTTATGAAATACTTCAATTGTTCTTCATATTACTGTTATTTTCTATTAACTTCTCCTAAATCAAGCCACCAGTAAAAGTCCTCTTCATTGAGGCTGAAAAGAACTAAAACACAATCGTCTGATAATTGGTTGGCAATCACAATTTCTGTAAGGACTGATTGATCCTTGCTGGCACGCTCACATTCACAAAAATACCCTTCGAAAAGCCAAAAAGCCAACAGAAATATAATTGAAAAATTGGTGAAGAATGGGATTTTGGAGAACCTAGACTTCACAAATTTTGAGATATGTGTGTATTGCATTAAAGGAAAGCAAACCAAACACACTAAGAAAAGTGCTACAAGAAGTAATAAGCTTCTTGAAAAGGGCCACTCAACATCCCATGTCTTAGTAGTCAAAAATATTTCAACACATTTATAGATGATTTCTCAAGTTATGGATATGTGTATATAATTCATGAAAAGTCTCAGGCTGTTAACATCCATGAGGTGTACATAACTGATGTAGAGAGATAATTAGATAAAAAGGTTAAAATAATGAGATCAGACAATGGCGGTGAGTATTATGGTAAATATGATGAGTCAAGCCAAAATCTTGCCCATTTGCCAAATTCTTAGAAAAGAAAGGCATTCGTGCTCAATATATAATGCCTGGAACGCCACAGCAGAATAGAGTTACCGAAAGGCATAATCATACACTTAAAGATATGGTTAGGAGTATGTTAAGTTACTCAATTGTACCCATTTCATTGTGAGGTAAAGCTTTAAAGACTGCAACGTATATCTTAAATAAGGTTCCTAGTAAGGCGGTCCCAATAACTCCTTTTGAGTTATGGACTGGTAGAAAACCTAGTCTGGGACGCTTACATATTTGGGGTTATCCAGCAGAGGTAAGAATCTTCAACCCACAAGAGAAAAAAGTTGAACTCAAGAACAACATCTGGATATTTCATTGGTTATCCAGAAAAGTCTAAAGGGTACAAGTTTTATTATCCTAATCACGGTATGAGGATAGTGGAGACTGGTAATGCTAGATTCCTAGAGAATGGTGAAATTAGTTAGAATGAGAAAACACAAGTGGTGAATTTCGAGAAAATTAGGGTAGATATGCCAACATTTGACCCTTATCGAAAAATTGTTGCTCCTTAGACTATTCCACAAGTTGAGGAAAACAAACAACATAATGAAAATCCTTCACCACCTCATGTTTCACCACTTCATGAAGATACCACCATTGAAAATACTGTAGAACTACCACAACTGGCAGTTCTGAGAAGATCTCAAAGGGAAAGAAAGCCTGCCATTCCAGATGATTACATGGTGTATCTACAGGAATCTGATTTTGATATTTGGATTAACAAAGATCCAACCTCATTTTCACAAGCCATGAATAATGATGATTCTACTAAATGGGTCAATGCTATAAATAGGTCAATGCTAATGGCGCTTGGGATCTTGTCGAATTACTTAATAATTGTAAAAAGGTTCGGTGTAAATGGGTCTTCAAGACCAAGCATGACGGAAAAAGCAATATCGAACGATTTAAAGCCAGACTTGTTGCTAAGGGTTTTACTCAAAAAGAAGGCATAGACTATAAAGAGACATTCTCTCCAGTATCTAAGACAGACTCACTTAGAATCATCCCAGCATTGGTAGCTTATTATGACTTAGAGTTGCATCAAATGGATATGAAAATCGCTTTTCTAAATGGGAATTTGGATAAAGAAAATTATATGGAGCATCCAGAAAGATTTACAAAAAAAGGTACAGAACATTTAGCTTGCAAATTAAAAAACAATCCATATATGGACTTAAACTAGCTTCCAGGCAATGGTATTTAAGGTATTTAAGGTTTAATGATACCATTACCTCCTTCGGATTTAAGGAAAATACAGCTGATCAGTGAATATATCTAAAGGTTAGTGGGATTAAGTTCATTATTTTGGTGCTGTATGTAGATGATATTTTGTTAGCTAGTAATGACATTGGCTTATTGCATGAAACCGAAGAATATCTCTCCAAGAACTTTAAAATGGCCGATATGGGTGAGGCAAACTATGTTATTGGCATAGAGATCTTTAGGGATCTATCTCAAGGATTGCTAGGACTATCTTAGAAGGGATATATTGATCGTGTTTTGGAGAGATTCAATATGCAGTTTTGTTTAGCCAGTGATACACCCATCATGAAGGGTGATAAATTAAGTGAAAAACAATGTCCAAGGAATGACTTGGAAAGAAAACAAATGAAGGACATTTCATATGCATCAGACTAGATATTAGTTTTGCAGTTGGAATGTTGGGAAGATTTCAAAGTAATCTTGGAATTGAACATTGGAAAGCAGTGAAGAAGGTTATGAAGTATATTCAGTGAACAAATGACTATATGCTCACCTATAGGATATCAAAACAGTTGGAAATGACCAGATACTTAGACTTAGATTTTACTGGTTGCCTTAACAGTAGAAAATATGCATAAGGTTTTGTTTTTCTACTAGCTAGTGGAGCAATTTCATGGAAGAGTGTGAAGTAGTCCACTATTGCATCATCTACTATGGAGGCTGAGTTTGTGGCATGCTTTGAGGCTACAAATCATGCTTTATGGTTGCGAAACTTCATCTTATGACTTCTTGTTGTTGACTCAATTGCCAAGCCGCTGAAGAGATATTGTGACAATACCGCAGCAGTTTTTTTCTCTAAGAATGGAAAATACTGTAGTGGTTCCAAACACATGGGAGTAAAATACTTAGTTGTTAGAGAAAGAGTCCAGAAACAAGCAGTGTTAATTGAAAACTTAAGCACCTCTCTTATGATTGTTGATCCATTTACAAAGGGATTGCCACCAAAGACATACAAAGAGCATGTTATTAGGATGGGTCTTTTAAGTAACCCATGATGTGTATGGTTAATTTTGAGTGCTTATTTTTATTTGACACTATTTGTGCAATAATAATTTTGGTTCTATTTTTTCTGTTTCTAAAAGTGTGTGTACACATTAATTTGAATATTGTTAAATAGGAAATGTCTTAACAAGACAAATTACAAGGGCCTTTCAGGCAAATAATTACATATCTCGATAATAGATTGGGTTAGTGAAGGTTATCGATGGTGTGGTGCATAGAAGGAAATATGACATAATTGTTATACAACTGCTATAACTCACATTGGTGATCTGAAGTAACGACAGTATTATAGTTTCTAATATATCTGAACTTATTGGCTATTTTTAAAATTTCATGATCACGTGTCAAAGTTTTTAGTGTGGAATTCAATGAGTCAAAATTTTTATAAATTGCATATTTTTGAAAAAAAAAAAAAAAAAAAAAACTCATAGTTGCATCATAATCAGCTTAATGGGCCAAGTGGGAGAATGTTGGATTTAATTTTTGGTATGGCCCAATTGCCTATATATCTTTTACATTTTTTATTTTATTTGGACTCGACAATTAGATAAAGCTAATATTTGAGATAAAGTTCAGTAATTAGAGTTTTAAATATTGGATAATTACTCTTATAAGATAAGAAGGAAACCTTAATGAACAGGAATTTTTCTGATAGAGTTTATTTGACCCTCTTCTTTCCTCTATATAAGGATGGGTGACTACCCTTTCATAATATGAGTATTTCTCCATCATTCTAAGTTTTATAGTCATCCTAATTAAGAGAGACAGATAGAAGAAGGTGAGTCAAGAATTCAAAGTTCAACTATCAGGGATATTTTATCAACTTATCTAATTTAATGGCTGAGAAAGATATGTTCGTTTTATTCTTGAGATGTATTGAATTCAAGATCCTATTCCGCATTATTATTATGGTTACATGTATATTAATTATTTATAGCAACTTACAAGTAAGTTGTCATGGTGAAGTTCCTAAATTGTCCCCAAAAACTTGTATATAAATAGGGATGCAAGGAGAAAACCTAAGCAAGCAAGTGAAGAGCATCAAGTCTTCAAAAAGAATGTTAGAAATAGAAAGAGAGTGAGTGAGATAAGGTTGAGAGTTCGCTTTGTAATTTTTTCATCGTTTTGGTGAATTCTGCTTCCGGAGATGTAGGTGATTTGCCAAATCACATAAATCGTGTGTGTTTATTGTTTTGCACAACACCCACAACCACAAAACAGCAAAAAAAATAATAGAGAAAATACAGTGGAAACACAAACACATTCAACCCCCAAGCAGACCCAAAACATAATGGTAATGGAAAACCTGGATTGTATTACTCTTCTTTATAGTGGATTGTGGCCGAGGGCCCGTGGTTTTTTAATCACGTGTTGGTGGATTCCAACTGTGATTTTTCCACGTAAAAATCTATGTTGTGATTATTATCTTCCCTTTCTTCTATTGTCGAGCTCGGTTGGTTCGAATCTATTTAACTAATAATCACAAGATCATGGGACTATTATTTTTCAATATACAAATCATAGCCTTAAAACAAAACCCAAATTCTCAATCAAGAAGCAAAACCCTGAGTTTAATATTAAAACCATAAAACATGCATTTGGGAGCTCCAACTTCAAATTTCATGGAAAAATTCTTTCACAAATCTTAGGAACCATGCTAAAAAACATGATTATGTACATGAATTTCATGAATTGATGCCATGCATGTCAAGATTATGAACTAATTTCCTTCAATTCTTTCTTAACATGTTTATATATGTTCTCTACTTCAAATTACAATCTCAAAATTCTCAATTAACTCACAATTAAACTTCAATCTTAGAGGAACATGAGTGTAGATTCTTCTAATTCAAGAAATTTAGATGAAAATCCTACCTTAAGATGACAATCTATGGAGAATCAAGCTCTACAACTTCTTAATCTTCTCATCCTCTCTCTCTCTTCTCTCTATCTCTCTCTCTCTCTCTCTCTCTCTCTCTCTCTCTCTCTTAACATCTCTTCATCTTATAACATTGATGATTAGAATTAGAAATTCCATTAAGTCTCTAATCTTAATTAAGCTTTAATTAATTCTAGGTTTAGGCTAATGAATCTCACCAAACCAAATTACATTAAATCTAATCATACACTTAATTAACCCATCAAAATCTAATGTAAACTACATTAAAATTAACCATACTAATGTGGATTAGGCTCTAATCACCTATCCCAATATTTAATTCTAACCTTATGGTTTATTGATCCAGACATAATTAATTACATGTTTGCTATAAACATTACAAAATAAATCATATGACTCATATCACACATGGCACATATTATCATATAATCACATAATAAAATGCAAGTCAAATAATTAAACGTAATTAATTAAATATATACAAGGAGGTGGTTGCTACAATAACATTGAGATTTGCTTTATAAAATTGGTATTTAATCTTTGATTCAATGATTTTAATGATATTTCTCAATTTTTATGCTTATAAAAAGTATACCAATCAGTGTAACTTAAGTTAAATACTTACATTTCGGATGAAATAATGCAAAATCTTGTTATCAATTTTAAATACATACATTTTCTTTAACGAATGTATGAAATAATTAGACTCTTGTTTCCAATTTAAAAAACAGTCAATATTGAAAAATCTAGAAATCTCCGAGATATTGATTTGTGATTATGTATCAATTTTAAGCAATAAATAACAATCTCAATCAAACAATCAAGACAAATCGACACAACGATTTTAACGTGAAAAAACCACAATTGGAGTGCCTCCAATTGTGACAAAAAATCACGGGCCAAAGCCACAAAACAATCCACTAAGAAGACAAAAGGAATCACACAAGTGTACTCTCAATTACCTAGTGAATCCATGCCCAAATTGAACCGACCCCTATATGCCTTTTCCACCACAGTCTTCACCTCGGAATTGTCTTGCCAACGTTGAATCCACAACGTCGATGTTGAATCCACAATGATGAGCCACTCCATAATCTACCAAAGCTTCAGGCCCAAATTCCACGGAATCCATCGAAGAACAACTCTCTCTTTGTATTGAAAAAATAAAACAAACAAACCTTTTGATATAATACACTCAATTCATGATTAAACTCTCACAGATATCAAAGGAAACAAGCAATGAAGTCCTAGATGAAAATCCTAATCCCCAAGAAGAAGATCTGGAAGTCGTACCCTAAAATCGGACTGAAACACATATTTATAGAAAACAGATCCGCGATCTCTACTCGAGCGCAAGAATGGCCGCTCAAGCGGATCTACGCTCGAACGCAGGAATGGCCGCTTGAGCTAATCTACGCTCGAGCATAGGAATGGCCGCTCAAGTGGAAAAAAATAACTCCCAGTACTTTTGTAGGCGAGTGAAACTTCTGAAAGGTCGCAATCTCTGCTCGAGCACAGAAATTGCCCCTCTAGAGGACAAACAACTTCGACTGCAATTTTGATTTTTGCTTCGGGGGCGCTACCCTCGACCCCGCCTGGGCACTGCCCTAGACCCGTCAAGGGGCGCTGTCCCCTCAACCCCCGCGAGCTAACCAGGCAGCTCGATCCCCGACATAGTCAGTGAAGTGGCAAACATGATAGAATAAACATCACAAACTTCTCTACAGGGCACAATTCGGGTTGGATTGGCATCTAAAACTCTTAGCCTCACTGAAATAAAAGATCGAATACAATTACAACTGAAAAGAGTTTTATCAAACAGGATTTCCAAGAATAAAAACCTAACAAATTTGGCTCCTAACTGTAATTCATGTATATACCTACATGTTAATTTGTATTTCAATAATGATACCACACGGTAATGATGATGTAATATCACCATTTAGGCTTCGTTTGATTAGAAAGAAAGAAACTATGAAAAGTGAAAATGGTAGAAAGTAAAGTGAAAGAAAAAAATATATATTTTCTTGAGTGAATTTCATTAGAATGAAAAGTTTAGAAGAAAATAGGAACTCTAATTATAAGTAACTACTTTTATAACAAATTAAACTTTCTTGTATTTTTTTGTGTTTTTTGCAAGAAATTAGAAGCTTAGTTACCGTACTATTATGAGTTGTACAGGAAAATTAATTTTTTTTGTAACTTCCACCACTTTCATGATAAACAAACTTAGAAAAATTTTATTTTTTTCATTTTCTTTCACTTTTTACCATTTTCATTCTAACCAAACTGGAATTTTTTTTTTCTTTCTATTAACTGATAATATCCTTTTAGAAGATAACCTAATCTCTAGTTTAAATTTGGATTGGTTCGATACAATCCAAACCGATGGATATACCATGGATTCTACCTTGATAATTCGACTAATTCATTTTATAGTCATTGTGTGTAGAACATCCATTAAAAATATTAAATTGATTCTATGATCTTAATCATATCATTTAGACACATATTTTTTAAAATATGACAACTATAATTTTAAGGGTAAATTATACCAATGGTCCATGTAGTTTACACGATATGTCAATTTCGTCTATATTGTTTTAATTTGCTCAATTTTATCTCTTAATTTAACGGATTGTGTCATATTGGTCCAATAAATAGTTGTCGTTAGGTTTGGTGGACAGAAAGTTGTCACGTGCTCAAACAATGTGTCAATTTGGTTCCTATTATTTTAATTTGCTCAATTTTGACAGGGAACAAATTGACACATTGTGTAAACTACATCTACCAAATTGACACATCATTTGAGTTTCCGTTCACCAAACCTAACGGCCGTTATTTATTGGACCAATAATATGACTCAATCTGTTAAATTAAGGGACAAAATTAAATAAATTAAAACAACAAAGACCAAGTTGACACATAATGTAAAGTACAGAGAGCATTTGCATAATTTACCCTAATTTTAAAAATAGACTATTCATTATTTTTTAAAGACAAGTATATATTGAAATCATATGTAATTGCAATTATTGAATCAATTTGAATTTTTTTTATAGACTAGAGACAACTTGAATGCTTTCTTTTAGACCATGTTTGTTTTGTTTGACTAGATTATTGAGCACTTGTAATCTCAGATAGTCGTGGGATTATTATCCGAGGTATTTTATCCTAGTGGTTGTGTAACACCTTTTGTGGTGTGAAATTTCGGGTTCAACTCCTTTGTAATGGTTTATTTCTCTCTTATTATGTGTGTCAAAGGTTGCTCGGCTTGATATATTGGTTGTATTACGCTTTGTTGATTTTCTAATTATTGTGGATTAATAATCTGTTTGATAATATAAATATTTCTCATATTTGTAATTACTCTCCTATCGATTAACAAAAATAAAAGATGAAAAATTTGGAGGAGGGATTAATAGAAATTTTATCATATTCATATTTGTTTGGAATGACTAGATATAGAGTACATGAAGTAATAACCATAATGATATCATGAAGGATATTTTCATCTTTTATTCTTTTAATCTGAATCCAATAAACAAACATACCTTACTCATTCTTCTTTTTTATCAGTATAAAAATTTATTGATGAGAACAACATACATACATATGGATATACATCAATAAAGGGAATAGAAGTGCAGAGAGTATCATAGCAACACATTGTGATCCCAATTAAATTGACATCAAGAAACTCATTCAATCATATACTAGCACAAGCCAAAACATGCCTTACTTAAGATTGGCAGTTGGTGATTTCAGCTTGCACACGACTCTTGTGTCGCTTTCTTTTGGAGTTGTTAACCCATACCGGACTACTAGCTCTCTCTATGTTGAAAGGGTTTTTCATGCACTTTTCTTTTATTTGAAGTTTCTATAGGGACGACTTTTGAATTTTCAAACTCATATATACAAGAAATTATAGGTTCTTGGTTTTCTTTTCTTTTCTTTTTTTTTTTTCCTTCGACATTAAGGAAAGTTTTTGTAGCATTTGATACATATAAAGATCTTAAGTTGAAGCTTTTGACTTTTGTTTTAGGATTGAGAAGAGACAGCGAAGCTGCGTTGGGATTTAAAGGATTTGGTCATTATAAACATTTGAAAACAATAGCTCAAATTTATATGTAAACTAAAAGTATTTCAAGATTGAAATTGAACACTTTATTTTATGATAAATTTTAAATTATAATGTGAATATAGTTAATTAAAATATTTAATGCTAAGATTTATAGGTTTACAAAAATCATACTAATAAAATAATTTTGTTCTATTTAGGGAATATTAGCAATGCCTCCTCCATTATAAGCCTATAACCGTTATAATCCTAACAAAATATGAATTAATAAAGCTCATATTCAACACAGTGAGTTGCACCGAGTGGCATAGACAAAATAATTATTTTTTGAAGAAAACAAAATACATATATATCATTTTAAAATTGGGGAATTTTTCTATTATATTTTGTAGCACTCAATTTGAATTTTTTAATCTTAAATTTAAAATTAGTACCCAATTTTTGAAATTGGCTCTTAAATTTGAAATCAGATATTTTAAGTTTGTAGGCAGTGATATTTTATTGACTACAATCAGAGAAATTTCATTGTCGGTTTAGTGAAAACTTCATCAATTTTTTCTTTAAAAATTTCTTATTCATCATGAATTTTATTTAATATATATCGATAAAACGATTCCAAAAATATAAATTTTATTAACATATATATATAAATCAAAAGTTATTGAATTTTTAAGTTGTAAATCATTTCACAACAAAACAACGCTTCCCGGCTTTAGTGTGGTATTTTGGTCCTAGAATAACGTCCACAAATTTAGTGGACTTGAAATTTTAGTTAGTGACAATAAAGTTTCGCTATCAACTAAACTCAAAGAAATTTCATTGTTTGGTGATAGTAAATTTAGTGAAATTTTCAACAATTTGTTCTTTAAGAATTTCATATTCATCGTAAACTTGTTTAATAGATCTCGATGAAAGGGTTCCAAATATATAAATTTTATTTTTAAAAAATAGATATCTAAATCAAAAGTTATTGGATTTTTAAGTTGTAAATCATTTCACAACAAAACAATGCTTCCCAACTCTAGTGTGGGGATATTTGGGTCCTAGAATAACCTCCAAAAATTTAAAGGACTTGAAATTTTAGTTAATGACAGCAATATTTCATTGGGTAGTGAAATTTTATTAACTAAATTTAGAGAAATTTCATTGTTCGGTGATAGTAAATTAGTGAAAGTTTGATCAATTCTTTGAAGAATTTTATATTTATCATGGATCTTATTTAATAGATGTCAACGAAAGGATTTCAAAAATATAAATTATATAAAAAAAAATAGATATCTAGATTTAAAAAAAATTATTGAATTTTTAAAACTTTAAATCATTCCACAACAAGACAACACTTCACAACTTTAATATGGAAGAATTACCTCCACAAATTTAGAGGACTTGAAATGGGAAGTATTTTTACTGTGTCCTTGTATTAGTAGAACTTTTAAACAAAGGAGCTCTCACTAAAATCCCCTTTTATTTACTATATCTTTCTTTTTTGATTTGTCAATTTATTTATAATAACTAACTAGTCCCTATTTTTCTTTTGATAACTTTAAATTATTTTATTTAAATTTTATGTATCCCAAGGAAACCTTAATAATATATCCTTATGGTAAGTTTCTATGTTGTTGCTAAGGCATTCCATGTCAATAATGCTGTCACGCCCCACTATTTATTACTCGGAGTCATTACCAAATTCTTTAACTTAATCCAATTTCAGAGATAACATGCGGAAATAAACTCATACATTCAATCCGTAGAAATGATTAACAATACTCTCATTCGTATGCAAAGTAAACATTACATGAACTAACTTAATAAATTGCCCTTGGGCTTACATCATTAAAAGTACAAGAAGAAGGGTGTAACCCTTTACAACAATGGCATTCCGCCAACATAACTAAGACCCCGTGGCCAACAAATAAAAAGATCCAAATCTTGTAGCACACCCTGCTAAACACCTGAAAAAGATTCAACAACGTGGGCTGAACATATAGTCCAATAGGGAACTCAACATGCTCCTTAACAATAACAACATTACAGATAGCTATGATCATGAACACCCACTCTCATACTAGAATAATAATGTGACAGTTTATACAAAATATATATATGAATATATATATATATATATATATATATATGAACTTTTCTTGAAAACAATCATTTAATTCACCGCTATAAGCGATTTATTCTTCTTTTTTCCTTTCATTAACCCCCGTTCCCAATCTTTTATAACATTAACAACTACTTAGAAAAATAGATTCACTAAGCCCATTACTCTTCCATTTGCCACACATACAACAGATGTGCCTTTTCAAAACATATTTGGCATTTCAATGCAATTCCAATTATATCATAATTATCCATGCACACCTTTATAAAAAGATAACAACTCAACTACATACATAAAATCAATCAATGAGTCAACTCGTCTCTCCAACACTGTAACAAATACAATCCACAATGTTTCCAGATACACTGAAACAATAACAAAACAACACTGCACTACTAGCTATATGCGTAGTAAGCCAAAGATACACTTCTCACCACAATCTACCAGTTTACCAGGCGCTAGCTGGAAGGGTATGGTACCTTAGATTATCAGCGCGTCAGTTCTCCAGGCGCTAGCTGGAAGGGTATGATACCTCTGATTATAAGCGCTGAACAAATAAGTGTGTAGAGTCCATCCCCTATCTTCTCACACACACTGGAGTACAACCCCTCTCTTCTCCCCAACCGGTATACAAACATAATGTAATTCAGCATTTCATTACATATGATGTTCAATCAACAATGGTGTATTACATACACGGCAATTCAACACAAACACGTCATCCTCCACCGATGACCAAGGACAAAACCTCTAGATGCATGTATATTGTACATCAATTAACAAACTCAGTTATTATGAGACCACAAACCTGACAACAATATTAACATGATAGTTCAAGATACAATTCCACACGTGTGTGTTCGACACTCATGAAACAACAAACCAATTTTCATACGTATTTCCAAAATACTTTTCCCATTTTACTAAACAAGTTCCATTCCCCTTTTTGTTTTCACAAAATCAACTCCATCACTTTTGTTGTTACAAGACCAAATACATTCCGTTTATTTACAAAACCAATTCTATTGATAATAAAACCATAACTCACATTAGTCCACCACATTCATTTCAAACCATTCCAAAGCCAAAGTTAACCCCTTAGGCATTAACACCTTCACCCAACTCACATCAACAATAGAGATTTACAATATAGATTCACTATTCTCCATTTTAATTTATCAATCAAAATATGATTTAGGCCTTTTTCCTTTATCAACTACAACATGCTAATTTACACTCCAATTAGCCCAAAACAACCATTAATGACAACATAACCATTTTTCAACACCCAACCCTAGGTTCCTTCTCATGATTTCAAACAAATCCAACATGGATATGATTTTTATGCAATACAAAACTACCACATGTCTATCTATAGATGAAGTATTGAAAAAGAACAAGGAGAATCCCTACCTCAAATGTAGAACTCAAGGAGAAGATGAGCAAAACTCAGAAGTGCTCCAAATCCCAAAATTCTTGGATCACAACGAAGCCCTCGACGATCAACACACTTCTTACAAAGGCCCAAGGTGAGGAAACCACTCTAGCTAGATCAATCCTAAGGGAGAAGTTAGGTTTTAGAGTGAGGTGCTCTCCAATGGAGGTTTTCAAAAAGTAAGAGAGAGAAAGGAAATCAAAAAGTGACCAAAAAGGTGATTTCACGGACTGATATAAAGACAGGTCGGATGCACTCTCCCAGAATTTTCTGCAGATGTCCAAAATGCTGAGGGAAGGAAATTCACGCTCGAGCGTCCAAACTGCCGCTCGAGCGGAGAGGCAACAACACAAGCCCGCTCGAGCGTCAAATAGCCGCTCGAGCGGAGAGACCAAAACCTGGGCAAAAATTCAAAGCTTAAAAACACAGCCAACTTATTCCTAACTTGCCCAACACAACCCAAAACTCTAACACAAAGAGTAAGGGATAGAAATGAGGATAAGACCACAACGAATCTACGGAACCGAGTCCGGATTACAGTTAAACAACAACAGGGAATACCGGGATCGCTATAAATGCCAAGGTTGGTTAGCATATTGAAGAGGTAAGCGGTCATGAAAGTGACCTTTGAGTGTACCCGTCCATGTGAAATAATAATAATAATAATAATAATAATAATAATAATAATAATAATAATAATAATAATGCACCTGAATTGAAGCACTATTTAATATTGAAATTGAGAGGAAAAAATTATTTTAAAAATAGATAAAATTTTTAAAAAATTATTGATAAATCCCAATTGTGGGAATGTTGCTCCATTTAATCCTGTGTTTTTTTCTTATGAACCATTTGATCATATTTAGTTGGTAAGGAATATTTTCTTTGATTTGTTCTGGTTGGGGTTTACTTATTTACCCTTTTAGTGAGAGTCGGTTGGATTCTAATTTGCTGATGTGTTGGGTGTGGGTTTAGGGGAAGAGGGGTAACATATTTACATTTTCCATTTTTTGTGTCTATGATTTTGGTAGTGATTTACGGTATAGGAGAGTCAATTGTTGATGTGGTTTTCCTTGTAACGTGAAAATTGTGTCTTGCTTGCTTGGAAGTCTATGGTGTTCCTACAATTTTTGGTATCGGCAGTCAACAGGGTGATTTTTTGACCAGGTCGATGTGGGCTGTTGTGCTTAACGAGGGTGGTTATTTTGTGGGGGGTTTTGGGTTGATGAGTTTCTAGGATGTTGTTGTGTTATGTATTGTGTTTTTGTTTCGTTCATTCGGTAATGGGGGATCATGGGAGGGAGGGGGGCTCTTTTTCTTTTCTTTTCTTTTGTGCAGATATGGAGGTCACGATTTTGTTGTTATGTACCTATAGCCAAATGAATGTTATTGCTCTCCTTCATCAAGCATTGACATTTGTGTAGTTAGTTGATGGGATTTGTGGATTTGCCCACGATTTGGTGTTGTCATTGTTCGCCATACCCAAATACAATAAGTTTAAGGTTGTGTGCGATGAGAATGTTCGAAACACACGGTCACTTGCTAAGTCTTTCGGGCTCAATCATATTGATGTGGTTATTCAGAAACGGGATGTTGTTGTTGGTGGAAATTGCAATGGCGGAGTTTACATTATGTTTGACTATGTTGACATTGCAATAGCGCACGTTAATTTATTGACTTTACGTCAAATCTATAATAACATTTAATAATCACAGATGGTTACATATAATACATTACTAGCGACAAACCATTTAATTGTGATGCATATGTTTACCGTCCACCTTATTTCCAGATGTGTTTATTTTTAATCCATGCACTTGAAAACTATTAACAAATTACAACTTTGTTGTTTCCGTATTGTTTATGCAAGATCGGTTTGTGGTTTGTGTTATTAATCTGCATTGAACACGCTTTTGCATTTCGATGCATACTTGTTCAACTTCACATTGCCAATGATTTATATGTAGAAATTATCGAACAAACAGTGAAGTTAGGAACATGCAACACATTTGGAAGGTTCTTCAAGTAAGATTTTTGAATTGTTGACAACAAGAATTTGATACAAATTCCTCAATAATTTGTCTTGTTTCAATTTATAGTCTGATGCATTACGGACACAGGTTGAATTAAATTGAACATTTTCTAGCATATTATATTTTTGTCCTGGGGATGTGTATAATAGTCACTTTTTCAAATCCTCAAAAATTAACAAATTTTTATTCAAACTATTTGGGCAGAATACATTACACAAGTATGTCGAAACAAACGTAACAACATGCATCGTAAACAAAACCAAGCTTATGAACACCATAAATTAGAAACAAAAATAACAACATTTGTATGTGGAATAATGTGTATAAAACCATGCAAAATGTAAATAACAATGTGAATGGTAGCATGTGGAACTTTTCCCATAATGATCCTTTGCTAATATTAGAGAGTCAGCCCCAGTTGGACGTTTGTCAGTATTCACAAGTGTGTTCTGGCAAGTACACATTATCATTCAAGGGTATTCGCGCTTTGTCCATAGAATATTGTTAATAAAAAGTAGTTTGTGAATACATGGCACCAAATCATGCCTGCCGCATTACGATATTCGTATGTCAACAAAAACAAAATTCAATAAATAACGTATGTGTAACCCACCAAAAAAATGTTGCCAACAAAATTACGTAACATCAACAGCCTAATGTATAATATTAACTACCAACAAAATGTTGTCAAAAACACTACGCAACATCAATTACTAATGTCATAGGTCTTTCCAAATGCATCTATTCAACTACTCCTAAATAAAAAATGTCTAAGTATGAACATATCAAATGTGGAAGGGGGTTGTTGGAGGTACTTCACAATCCCCTAGATCCAAGCCTCTCTTCGGATCATTGATAAATGTTTTCAACATTGCTGGTTGATAATGAGTCAAGATCAACCTTTTCATGGTAGTATCAATGTCGACCTTATGCACATATTGGCGCATTATGAAACGCATCATCATCGCACATTTGGACCTGCAACGCAGGATAAATCATTCTTACCTGCAATACACAGTTAAAACAGTAATCACATTTTAATAGTGACGGATTTCATTGTTTTCCAAAAGCACTTACGTGTCAGGCTCTTGTTGAGGGCAAATCATCATTGACTCCAATGTGCCATCGATGTCTTGTGACCATTAATCCCACATCTAACACAAATATAGCATTTTGTTTATTATAAAATAAAATTTTAATTTAAAAAAAATGCAATGTACATGAAAGATTGAAACATTTTTAAACACATATGTTTATTACACAATGACATATCCGACATGTTGCTCAGACATTTAAAAACAAAACTACATGGCATCCTTCAATAAGCCATTTAGTGTGTGCACATAACATCGTCAACTATACTACTTACGCTTAAATGGGGCAATATAACACTAACACAGTTACAAACAACATTACATCAAATTATATCAAGCACATACGTGCTGCGGCCGACGTACCCAATATAAAAATCAAAATTACATTCAGTGGATCAATTTTACATTGACATAAAAAACCCCAAACGTAAGTGAACATGCATTGCTCCCCTCTTCCTAAACCCACCCACAAGTAGGCAATACAATGTGGGATTACAAATTTGTGATACTTTGTTCAAGTAATGCAAATGAACATGCTATCTGGGTAATGCAAATGAACATGCTAATTGTGCAAATGTTATGATGGTGCAAAAATTCATATGTAGACTGATGTATTCATTTTGAAAGTGCAACAAAACTCACATGATGCTTGTTTAGGGTTATAATGTTTCACATTCAATTTACCACTAATAAGCAACAAGTCAGCAACTACAACTATCTCAAACACATTTTACTTTTCCTCAATGTCACATTTACGTAATTCATGTATTATAAAAGCGGGACGTTTAAACCAATATTCGCAAGTGTGATAGTAAAATGCACACACACAGCCATCATTAATTTTATTTGCATAGACAATCGATGTTAGTAGCAAAACCCATATATCAGAATTCATTGTAAAAAACAGTACATATCAGCATGCCACATACTTAACAAATATGATGACACGACAAATGTGTGTCCACATTTGTGTTTTCAGGTATACAAGGGATCACAAGTTCACAACTTTATTACATATATCGAATGTTATAATCAAACAAAATGGATGCTTTAAGCTTACGAACGGCGAATGCATACTACCATTAAAAACCCTAACATAAGACAAAAATTTACATACAGCAATGCCGTTGTGCGAGATACGTATCTGTGACAATTTTTGACAACGTAACACACTTTTGTTAACATGATTCATGTATTAAAAAAGCTTGACCTTTAAACCAATATTCGCATATGTGCCAATACAACGCACACGCACAATCATCATTGTGATGCATAATTTGTTCTCCGCATGGAGGAGTCGATGTCAATATCAACAACTATAGATCATTTTTTAATGTAAAAAATAGGGAATTTCCAACCCCAAACAAGGCATGTGTCTCAATTTAAATTCTTAAAAATACACCAATAAAGTAGTCCATTCAAACTCAATACCTATGTCTATATAATAACAAACCCACAACACCATAACAATTGACACCGACACACCAGCCAATTGCTACTACACATTCATAATTTTTGTGGATCCCACAAATGTCATTTTCACATATGTAAAATTCCTCAAAACCCACATTGCACCGTAAAATTGATCTTAACACCAACAATCATAGGGTAATTATTAATGTAAAAACTAGGGTATCTCTAACCCCAAATAGGGCATGTGTCCCAATAAATGTTCTTAAAAATACACCAAGAACGCAGTCCATTCAAACTAAAAAACCATGTCTATTTAACAACCAACCCACAACACCATAACAACGGAGACACGCCAACCGAATACTGATGCACATTCATAATTTTTGCGGATCCCTTAAATGTCATGTTCACATACGTAAAATTTCCCAAATCCCACATTACACTATAAATCATACAAAAAAAACCCTCAAAACCCCCAATACAACATCGAAAACTAAGGACAAACCCCCCAAAACATAAACATTGGACTGACACATAGACGATTAACGTGTAAAACATTACGCACCTTTGCATTTCATTGTCATAGTATGTAACTCTGGAACTATCGATGTCGTCGTACACCGACGGGAACACTACCAATGTTTCTGTAAATCAATTAACCGGAGAAGACGAAGTGACATTCTCATTGGCAAAGATTACACCATTGATGATGATTTGCGAAACAAAAGGTGGTCCGTCGGAATATGGATTCCTACAATTAGGGTTCCAAGCCGAAAATGTAGATGTGGAATTCACAAAAAAACACTCTTCGGAAGTCCCTCAAACACATTTAGGGTTTCATTGTACTAACATGGAAATGTTGTAATGTGAAAATGTTGAATACCAACATTTCCTTACACAAATCAAAAGATTTTGTTGAAACGAGAAAAAACTAAAAAAGGGCTATAGTGCGCTCGATGTCCACAACTATAATTTCACCATTACCCAAAACCCACATTCTCCCCTACTATGAATGTCAAACATGTGCGTGGATGAGGACAAAAATGACATCCTCTCTATTTGAGGACTTTTTTATTCAAAAGAAAATATGCGAGATAAATTGGTGCACAAGTTCACAACTTAGGACTTATTGGTGTTTCACCCTAAAATTTTCAATCTAAAATAAAAAGATAAAATTTTAAAATAATTGAAATAATGAAAAATATTTTAGAAGCTATGAAAATATTTTATTTTTTTAATCTTTTACTTATTTATTTATTTTGATATTTTAAGAACACCTGTTAGAAAAAAACTGTTGATTTATATATATATATATTCACATTAAGAGACAAGAATTGCAACGTATAAGAGTTTAAGGAATCTAACTTTCTTGTCTCCAAAATGAAAATTTTGTTACAAAAAAATTAAATGGATCAACTATATTTGTCATGTGAGTTGTAACGGAAAGAGCATTTTAAAAAGTCAAAAAATAATATTTAATGACAAAGTTGTTTGAAAATGTCGATAATAAATGTACTTTTAGGAACAAAACAATTTTGTGTAAAAAACGATTATTTTTTTAGACAAAAATATTAGTTCAAACAATAGTAATTTATTACTAATGTCCAATTTCGTCGTTAAAAATACAAAATATGCACATGTGACAATTAATAAGGTATTTTATCCTTAAAAAGTAATTTCGTCTATAATTTTTTTATTCTAAAATCTTTTTCTATTGTAGTAAAGTAATAATAGAGAAAATTTCACATTATTTCTCTATGATTTATTTCACATACAGTTTACTCTCTTGACATTTGAAAATAAAAATCTTTTTGTGATCTGTGGACTAAAGTGTACCGATTATACCGTTAACAACTTAAGTGACAAGAATAAAATATTATTTTGCATAAGTAATCTCATTGTGTAAACAACAAGCATTTTCAAAATAAAATTAGAGCACGAAATGCACTTGAAGTCCTTTGTTTTACTCAGATTTATCCCTTCCCATTTGAATATGAATAACGTTTGAATATAATCTCCTTATATCTAGTAGTCACTGTCGTTCAGGGTGATGGGGCCTATTTTGGATCTCATCTCGATGATCCAACTGTTCAATAGTTAGAGTTTTTCAAGTAGAATATACCTGCAAAAAATAAGTTGATCCAACATCAGTAGCACTATATCAAATCAATTTTGTATTTGTAAAAATAAACTATAAGTATAATTTTGAGTATAAAACTAAATGCAAAATTGATTTGAACATAGTGCTACTGATGTCTGATAAATGTGATTTTTTACAGTGATATTCTACTCAAAAAACTCTAAATATTGAACAGTTTGAATCATTAAGGCCATCACCTGTACAACTGTGACTGTTGTGCAAAAGCACAGCAGCCACCTTTCATCCTTCACAATTACTATTAATTTGAAGGAAATCTCTAACAGTACACTTTAATCCAAAAATTATAAAAATTATATGTACTTTTTCTTAAATGAGGGAAGTATATTACACATGAAATAAACCATACTAAGTAAAGTGAAAATTTTCCACCTCTGAGAAGTGATCAATGATAATGCATGTAGTTCATATTCCTTCTCAAATGGTTGATAGCTAATCTCAATCTACAGACATGGTGCCTGTCTCCAAGTGGGAAACCCAGCACTTCATTGACTATTATTTCCACCTAGTGTGATCTACTTGTAGCACAATGTTTTGAAAATCAGACCAGTAAATGAATTTGAAAAGTGATTGGGCGAATGGTTCATTAGTTCAACCACGAGTGAACGAGAATTTAATCGTGATATCATAGCTATATTCAAATTTAAAAATATAAAAAATATATATATAGGTATTGAAATTAAATAAATAATAAATAATAAACAATTACAAAAAAAATATTTTTTAGAATTTATTTTACGTTTTTTCTACATTACTTTTAGTAAAAATAATTAAGATAATATTGAATATACTATATACTTATCATATTGTCAATAATTGTGTTGATGGCCTAGTAGTTAAAGTACTTGCTTATTATGCGCTTGGTTCCATGTTTTTACCCTCTCCACAACTTATTTTTGTCCAGCAATATAGGAATCGTCAAGCCTGGCCGATTGCGCCGAACCGAATCTGGTTCGAATAGGTCTCCAATTAAACTGTGGGTTTGGATGCTTTAAGCTAAATAGGCCGGTTTTCAATGCAAAACAGTTTGGATGGTTAGTCTGAACCGAAACCAAACCTAGTTCCCGATTTGACCGGTTCAATAGGCCGGTCCAATCCAGTCTAGTTTCCTAAACAATGTTGTCGCATATGACTTGAAAAGTTTGTGATTTTTAGATTCAATAATTTGGTATGTGGGTAAGTATTTAGCCATTTGAATCCACTCATTATTCTAATTGTGCCTTTTAGTAAGGTTTATTTTGGATTTACTTTAATAATGTTAGAATTAATCCACTCATATAATGTGATATTTTTTTGATCGGCAAAAAAAAACTTTATTGATGAAAGAGCAAAGTACAAAGTACAATACAAAATACATCAATAAAGAGAGGTAAGTGCAAAAGTATCATATGAGCTAAATCATCCCAACTGTGTTGGCACCAAAAAGTTCATCCTATCATTTGCTAGCACCTCCAAAGTTGGTGAGCAACCAACCAAAGAAATAGAAAAACCACCACTACAACATTAGCACAATATGGCAGCCCAAACATATCAACAAAGTAGTCCATAACTGAGCATAGCAGTCCAACAAAATAGAACCTAACCAAGATTTGCAGCCAGCTACTTCCCATACAAGGCATGAACCAAAGCAGCAACAACCCCACAAAATAGGGCCAGTAGCACAGCAAAAACTGAGACTTATGGAACCTGAATCAAAGCAACAACAATCCACAAAAACAGGGCCAGCAGCAGAGCAAAAAACTAACAGCAGTACAAAGCCTAGTGTACAAAAACCTACCAAACACACTAAACACAACTTCTAACTTGATGTATATTAAACACAAACTCATTCACTGTGTATCCTTGCCCAACTGAGTAAGTTTTCAACCAAAGGGCCACTCTAACTTTAATAAGCTCACAGAGATCTTCACAGGTAGATTGCAGCCCATTGAACAAATAATCATTCTTGCATTTCTAGAGAGACCATAAACCAGCAATCAGGATTAATCTCCAAATTTGTTTTTCCTTTTTCCTAAATTTCCAACCCAACCACCAGTGCATTAACATGACCACTGAGCTAAGGGAGACCCAATGCAAACCCCACCACTTGATTATGGTGGAACAAATTTTCCAAGCAAAAGGGGCAAAGGCACTCATATAATGTGATATATGTGACTCCTATACACTAAAAGAGCAGGACTAATATTATAACTAGTCCAAGGATCTAGGGTTTTTACGAGAGATTGAGAAAAGACTTGAGAAGTTTGTAATTTTTTGAGTCAATAATTTCGTATGTAGATAAGTATTCAGCCATTTGATTCCACTCATTAATTCTAATTGTGCCTTTTAGTAAGGTTTATTTTGGATTTACTTTAAAAATATTAGAATTAATCCACTCATATAATGTGACAATAGGTGACTCCTATACACTAGAAGAGCAGGACTAATATTATAACTAGTCCAAGGGGTCTAGGTTTTTACGAGAGATTGAGAAAAGAAAAAAATGAAGTTAGAAAATGTGAAATTATTGTGGGGTACCAAAGTGAATAGTAACCATATAGTGAAATACCTCTCTAATACATTTGTATATGCGTTTGAGTTTGTGGAATATAAGATAAATCTCAGCACACAATTCTAGCAATTCATCTTACAAATATATTAGGGGAAATAGTAAGTATAAAAAAATTTAAGTTTTGACCCGTGTATCAACACAAATCTTAAATTTTTGGAAAAATTAGTCTAAGGTCCCTCTCCTATTTTTAGTAATGGAAATGATTCATAATATTATTTTTTAATGTCTAAGGTCCCTCAACCCACATCTATCTATCACAAAGAAATTTGATGATATATTTCACGCTCTCTATATCTCTCCTGCTGCTTTTCTCTCTCTCTCTCCTTGAACAGCTGAACACAGAGTTCACTCCATATGAAATTGATTCCTCTCCAAATCTTTCTTTAGAGCAAAATCTCTCTCCATCCTCAGAAAATTTGATCTAGTAGTGAAGTTGTGGAGTTCTTGATCATCAATACAAAAATTTATCAACCTATGTACAAACGAGACCGTTCCTAAACCACTTTCGACGTCTTCGATTGCCCGAAAAACTTGATCGGGCAAGGAAAATACAATCCCCTACTTTTCATCGACGACGATCTCATGTTTCCGGCACTGGAATGGATACCACTATAACATACGTAGCTCCAACTTGGGCACCATTGCTGGCTGTGCTAGGTAGCGATGGGGGCTCAGAAAGAAAACATGCCCAACAAAATCTTGGAAGTTATCAAGAGGATGGGATGCTAAAGATGGAGGGACGACGATGGTGCAGCTGCAATTGGCGGGGCAACAACAGCGAAAGAGAGAGAGAAACGAGAGTGGTGCGACAGGGTGGTGAGGAGTGGCAAGTTGCGATGGTGGCAGTAGTGTAGCAACGGGGCGAGACAGGGCATAGGTAACAGCTGAGCAGCGACGCTCCGGTGACAGCAGCAGAGGCGTCGATGATGGTCGACAGGGAGAGGTTGATGTTAATAATTGCACACCAATTGCTCTTATGATATTAAACTCTCACATTGTGCAAGAACCATCTTTGTTTGTTTGCTTGTTTGTTTGTTAATGAACACAAAAAATGTAGCTTCTCAAAATTATAGCACCTTGCTAGATGATTGAGCAATCTTTTCTATTAGTAGTACACATAACACTTGGACCATGGAAGTGTTGTAGTGATTACCAAGGCTATGCATCCAAATCACTGAAGCCATCAACACAAGTGAATTTCTCTGGTTAGAGGGAGATTTTCTCTGGATTTGAGTAAATTTCTCTAGGTGGAGAGGGGAATTTCTCTGAGTTGAATACGGAGAAAAGAACCGAATTTTGTTTCTTGGTTGTACTTAGTGCAATAATTTTGTATATGATCTGTTTGGTGTGCACATTTCTTTTTGCATCAGTGCTGGTGTTGTTGTTGTTGTTGTTTTGCTCCCCCTCCTTCCCCCCTCCCTCTTTTTTTTTTTTGAGTTAAAAACCATAGCTGTAGGTTCTTCACATAATTTGGAAATTTCTCTGGTACAAGATTTTGAATTTTCTCTAGTTTCATAAAGAAAGGATTCTTCAGAAGTAAACAAATAATCACAGAGAAATTCTTGGGCAATTCCCAGAATTTCTCTAGGCAAAGAATTTCTCTAGCATTATCATTATTTGGTAAGTTTTCTTTTCTTTTCTCTTTTTTACTTACTCATCCTCAGTGTGTCTTTGTGTCTACGCTATTTTGTCCATAATGTTTAGGGTTCCTCTTTGTTGGTTTTCGTTAGTTCATAATGTTTTAGTATCTCTCTATTGCATCTTGGTTTAGTGATTTGGAACATTTTTGCTAGGTTTTTTTTGTTAGGGTTTAAATTGGGGCTTTTTTTATTTATTTTTTATGTTTGTCCTGTGTTTTCATACACTAATCTATGTGGTCTAAATGAATTGCATTGGTGTTGATTCTCCTCACCTATTGTTTATTTCTTTCTCTAAATTGCTACATTTGTGCTTGTTGGAACTTGATCTAGCTCTGTGTTTCATGACCATTAATATTTTGCTAAAGTTTTGTGTTTTATTTTACTAACCATATTGGACTAATGGTGTTTTGATGGATACTTCTATTTTTTTTTTTCTTTGAGGGTTCTACTATTTTCTTTGGATCACATGTGTTGTGATTTGGTGGGTAAATTCTGTCTTATCCTTGTGGGTTGGTCAGTCATGGGTGATCCTTCAAACTGTCGTAAATCCACTGTGTCCCGTCCACATTTTAACACTGAAAAATTTGAATCCAAGGAAAAATCTAAACTGTTTTGGGAGTTCTATGTCTCTAGGAAATCCACCTTGAACGGAATGTCCTTCCTAGTGCGTTTGAGTTGCTCCACATCCGTTCGTTGTTTGATTCCTTAGGGGGTGATCAAGTGTTGCTTTTCTCAGGGCCTCAAAATCTCAGTCTAGTCCATGAGTTTTATTGTAATATGCATTCTATCCGCAAGGAACTTGCTCCCTCCTTTAGCATCTGGGTTAGGAAGAAGTCCTTAGTCATCATTGATGATGTTTTTCGGTTGTTTCTTGGTCTTCCAGAAGTCCAGGATTTTCATTATCCTTTTCTTACGCGCAGTGGTGTTGACTTTGATCGAGTTGCCACTGAACTTTGTGGCACTCCCTGGACTTGGATTGTCGGGGCGCTCATTCAACAAAATGAGCTTATTCCTCGTTTTCTCCTTCTTAACATCATTGTCTATGCCAATATTCATGTGACCACTCATTCCTCTCACATTACCCCAGATCAGCGGTATGTGTTATATTACATTGATCATCATCTTCTCATTGACCTGCCCGCGATGATTGTCACCAAAATGATCTCTGTTTTTTAGGGACGCAAGTCCTTAGGTCTTCCTTAGGTTGTTTTCTCACTAGATTTCTCACTTCTCTTGGTGTTCCTGTCTTTGAGGATGGCGAATTTGCCTCTCCTATTAAACCCATTACCAAGTTGACCGTGTCTCAAAGCCAAGCTCATATTCAGGGAGGTCCATCGGGAGTCGGGGGTACTGATACAGGTGATAATCCCTTAGCTGAGGAGGTTGATTATAATGCAACCGCTACTGGTGCACTGGAGATGTCATGACCCGAACCCGCCCCTATGGGTTAAGGACATAACCGGCCAATAATCAAGGGATTACCTATGGCCTCAAACCAAACAAGACATATCTCATCAAAGTAAAGGGGCCAAACGGAAGCAAATTTAAAACTTTTTTCCATATAGCTGTGCTTACATGGCACATCATAACAGACCATATATATACATGTTAATAACTCACATCAAAGGGATAACAACACAAAGTTCTATACATACACAGGATCATTCAAGTCTTAGTCAGCCTAACCAAACCTTATATACAAAGGTAATCCAACATTTCGCCAACACAACGAGATTACAACAAGAGATTAAAAGAGGCGAAAGTAAGTCTCGTGCGTGAGACATTTAGGGCTGACTCTCCAAAACTTGACCTTTCTCACAGACTTCACCGGGGCTGGGTTTGGACATCTCTTTACTCATCTACATACACATGAATGAGTGTGAGTGAAAGCCTAGTGAATAATATCAAATAGAGAAGGTACGCAAATGAGATTCACATATATCAAATGGCCTTGGGCCCCTGTAGAATTCTAATTAGTGCATTATTTTGGTACATTAGGCGATTCAAGCCCGAACATATCAAACAGCCTCTGGCCCACTTCGTTCCTTAACAAATGGCCTCAAGCCCAAATTATTCATGTATATCAAACGGCCTTTGGCCTAATCAATTGTGTCCAACGGCCTTTGGCCCAATCAATTGTGTCCAACGGCCTTTGGCCCATTCATTCATTCATTCATATCAAACGGCCTTCGGCCCATTTATTCATTCATGTCAAACAACCTTCGGCCCAATCATTCATGTCAAACGGCCTTCGGCTCGATCGTTCATGTCAAATGGCCTTCGGCCCAATCAATTGCATCCAACGGCCTTTGGCCCAACCATATGACATAACAAATATTTGTCCACAATTCGATTTAACAAACTTACAAGACCTAGATGGAAGTAAGCAATTGGACAATTAACATACTTCAAATATCTTTATTGAGATATTACTCACAGTGATCTGCCGATGGATTTGCCCTCATGCTTGACCCTACACATTTCATGAACATAATGGGTCATAAATGATTCAATTCATTCTTAATTCATACATCCCTCTTAGGCTTCTTTCTTATCCTTTTAACTCATTTATGATTCTCAATGCATGCCTAAGAGTGCTTAGAAATGAAAGAGAACAGAAAATAAAACACATAACACCTTTACAAAATTTCTGAAATAGGGGTCCCCGCTCGAGCGTGGGTTCCGCCGCTTGAGCGGACCCTCATGGTCTGCAAAAGTACTGGTTACCTCGCTTTTACGCTCGAGTGTGAATTTGGACACTCAAGCTGAATGTCACACTACATGGCTCCCCGCTCAAGCGGACATCCATGTTTACAAAAGTGCTGGGAACCAGCATTTCACGCTCGAGTGGCGACTCCCTCGCTCGAGCGAACATGCCAGATTATGGGTTTTCCAACAAGCTGACTGAGCTTCAAACTTGCATTCAAACTTATGTTTCTTGCATATGACAACTCATAACTCTCATATACATTTACTAACATGATACAAACACCAAATTACCACATTATGAAGTTCAATTCCCATGAATCAATTACATGCATGCCTCAAATTATTCTAAACTCATTACCAACATAACAAATTCATACATTCAAGACTCACACCTCCATGATTTACACTTGCATGTGGGATATACCCTTTATCCTCAACTTAATTGGTGAAGAGATGATCAAAAACATGGACTTCAATCAAAATTCAACATGGATTACACACTTTATGCTCAAACATGGAAATTCATAGCAATTTCTTACATGCATGCATCTATTGACTTCAAATTCATCAATTACAACTCAATTCTTGTTCTTGGTCACATAATTACTTGAATTTACATGATTACAAACTCATATTCATGAATCAAGGGTTGATTACTCACCTAGGAGCTTCAATTCTTCCAATTATAGCTAAATCTTGAGCTAACCCCCTTAGTTCTTGAATCCTCTTGCAATTCTTCAATGTTGGCTCCTCTCTCTCTCTCACTAAATTTGGCCCTCTCTCTCTCTAGAGAGCTAATCTCAGCCAAATGAGTGAAATGAGCTCAAAACCAAATGAATATGAGTGTAATGCCCCCTTTTTATAGTCTCCCACTTAATCAAATTGATTAAGGTTAATAATAGTGCACTAATTAATTATTCTGAATCTAATTATTTTGATCCAAATAAATTTCTAATTAAATTTCACTATAGGCTCTAAAAATTATGCCAATCACAATGGCGTAGTCAATTTTGGCTTTTGTAGCCGATAAGGCCTTCAATTTAAATTCTAGAGCAGCGAATCGAACAGATTTTCCTACAGTGAACAGATAGAAATTCAAAACCACATATATTCATATGAATGGCGCTCAAAATCATATCAAACACATAATCACAATCATAATTAAGATCAATTAACATAATACGGAATAGGGTTATCATAGGAGATGTCTGAGATGCGTTCGCATTCATTTCGTGGCCAGCTGCAGCAGTTCGAGCCGTCAGTCATACATCGACTTGATCTGTTGGATGCTCGCCTGGATACACTGGACGGTCGTCTTGATCAACAGAGCATGATGCTAGCCCAGATCCTTTCCTTGCTCCAGATGCAACAACCACCTCCTTCAGCCTCTTAGTTTTTGACAATTTTTTACTGTGGTTTTTGGATAGTTTTTTGTTGGACAGTTTTATTATGGTCTCTCCCGGACAAAAAGGGGGAGTATTTGGTTCGGGTAATTTTTGGGGGGTATATATGGGATATATATTGAGTTTTGCATACTAATTGTGGTTTTTTGCAGACTGGAGACAGGACTTAATTTTGATTTATTTTGGAGGTATATATGGGATATATATTGAGTTTTGCATACTAATTGTGGTTTTTTGTAGATTGGAGACTGGACTTAATTCTAATTTATTATGTCTTGATGGTTTCTTATTTTGAATAACTATGCTCGCCTGGATACACTGGACGGTCGTCTCGATCAACAGAGCATGATGTTAGCCCAGATTCTTTCCTTGCTCCAGATGCAGCAGCCACCTCCTTCAGACTTCTAGTTTTTGACAATTTTTTACTGTGGTTTTTGGATAGTTTTTTGTTGGACAGTTTTATTATGGTCTCTCCTGTAACGACCCTCACCTTACTCTTGCCATACTTGCATACATTCTTGCATGGTCTTGCTTGTTATGTTAATTTGAAGGTCTTATCTTGCCTTGATTTGCTTAAGTTGCTTGCTTGATTTTGTTCTTTGCTTAGTGTGTGCGTGGCCGAGGTCATCTTGAGCTTAGTCCGCCCTTGAACCTTTGTACTTAGACTTGTTTTGAGATCTTGTTCAACCCCATCTTCACCTCGGGCATTCTTTGCCGAGATGTTTTGCACTTGAACCTTGTCCGCAGGCAGGTATGGCCTAGGCCGAGATGTGGCACACCCCGGCCAAGGTGTGGCACAGCTTAGTCAAGTGTCGTCCTCCCTAGCCGATGTTTTGCTATCCTGTTGTCGGATTCTTGATTTGAGCCAATGTCATCTTGTTGCCGATGTGTCTTACCCGAGCTTGCTGCATAAGCTTTGTCAGAGACTTGTCTTGTCCATCAATCACCTTTTTGGAGCTGAACCAACCCGGTAACGCCACGTGTCCGAGCTGATTGTTAAGGCAGCCGGCAGACCTTGAAACAAATCATTTCTTGTCTCAAATCTTTGTTTTAGAGAGAGAAGCTCTAGAGAGGAGGGAGAAGAGTTCTTGAGTGAGAGTTGTCTTCCAAGCTTGATCCTTGAGGCTTGAGCCGTTAAATCCGAGTTTTGAGGTTAGAATCTTGATCTCCTTTGGTTGTTCTTGCTGAATACCTAGCTGCATTGCATGATCGGATTTGTTTTGCATGTCATGCATCGTTTTGAAGATTAGTTTGGAAAGAGAAAATGGTTTTTCATGTGTTCTTGAAGAAGATCTCGTTTTGATCGAAAAGTTTGGAACGAAAACCATGCTTTTGTGTTGTTCTTGCATGACTTTCTTGAATGGGTACCCAGGTCCATATGTTCTGAACTCTTGGCATGAAAACTCAGATTTTTGTAACAAGTCGTGATTTTGCATCCATCTTTCAAATGATCATGTTCTTCATATTCTTCAAAGGAAAACCCAGGTTTTTCCTGACTTTGTATGACGGGACCTCGGCTTAGTCCTGAGCGGTACCCAGTGTGTTTTCGAGGAACGGGAGCGGTGTTTAAGCTCCCAGCTTGTTTTGTTTTGTCTTTGACTTGGATCTGGCAAGTATGCCGAGATCATTTGCATGTATGTATAGAGCTTGCTTTGAGAATGTGACTTGCCATGTGATTGTAGGTCCTTGATATTTGCTTGAGTCTACACCTGAAGAACTAGGTGAGTGGTATTTCTAATAAAGCTATGTTACACCTGCTTTTGATAAATCTTGTTTTGTTTGTTTTGACGTGGTATTTGCTAAGCATGAATAAATGGCCTTGTTTGATTGTTAACCTCGGAAAGTCCCTTGTGCTGGAGGACTCTAAACTTTCGCAGTACTATGTGTAAAGGATACGATCCTTGTTAAATCGGGCTACGGGCCTAAGTAACACAAGTCCCTTGTGCTGGAGGACTCTAAACTTTCGCAGTACTATGTGTGAAGGATACGGTCCTTGTTAAATCGGGCTACGGGCCTAAGTAACACAAGTCCCTTGTATTGGAGGACTTTAAACTTTCGCAATACTTTTGACCAAACGATTACGGATCGTACAGCTTATGATATTTGAATGATGAATACGGTTCATCCCTTGCTTCGCCGATGTTTTGATACTTGAATGATGAATACGGTTCATCCCTTGCTTCGCCGATGTTTTGATACTTGAATGATGAATACGGTTCATCCCTTGCTTCGCCGATGTTTTGATATTTGAATGATGAATACGGTTCATCCCTTGCTTCGCCGATGTTATGATATTTGAATGATGAATACGGTTCATCCCTTGTTTCGCCGATGTTATGATACTTGAATGATGAATACGGTTCATCCCTTGCTTCGCCGATGTTTTGATACTTGAATGATGAATACGGTTCATCCCTTGCTTCGCCGATGTTTTGATACTTGAATGATGAATACGGTTCATCCCTTGCTTTGCTTATGTCAGTAAACATCTCTGGATACTTGTAATAATTGATTGATGAATACGGTTCATCCTTTGTCTTGTTAAAGTTTTGATGTGTTTCGTTTTGAAGGACCTCGACTTTATTCATGCAAAACCTTTATTTTTAGTACCATTCACTGAGTTTTGTACTCACCCCTCTATATATATGTAGGTGATGAGCAGGACGGCGGCGACGCCTAGATCGTTTTGGATGCTTGTTTTGGATTCGTGTATATGTCGGCCTTACTTTTGTATTTACGTCGGCGGTGCCCTGCTTTGCATGTCGGCAAATCTTGAAAATCATGCTTCTTGACTTGTATTAGTTGTATTTTGTATATGCCGGCTCGAGAAGCCTTTTGATCAAGATGTAACATGTATTTTACCTTGTTGTATTCAAGTTGTAAGTTAATTGGAAATGGTTGGCATTGCTTGATTTACGCACAGCTCTCATGAACCTCTTGTATTTGATTTATTACTTCCGCATTTGTGAGCCCCCTATATTCATACTCTGATTGTGTTATGTTTTGAAAAGTTGGCCTTCGGTAATTACGGATTACTGGCCATCACGGCACCAAACTACTAGGGGCGGTTTGGGGTCGTGACAGAGTGGTATCATAGCACAAGTTCCTCGGTATACGTTATTCACACACTTTGAGTCCTGAAGAGCATAGGATTTCCCTTAGAAAGATGTTAGGGTTGCATCATGGTAATTGTTATTTGAACGAGATGTGCATTGTCTTGATATGCTTAATTGTTGCTTGCCTACGGGGTTATTTGTTTATTTGTTTTAAAGTCATACCTTGCATACTCCTAGCATCATGAGGAGAGGTAGACCACCGCTTGGCCGAGATCAGCCCGAAGACAGAATGGACAGATTGGAGAGATTAGTTGAAGGTTTGGCCCGCGAGTTGAGGCAAACCAAACAGCAGTTCGCGAGTGCTACGTCGACTCAGGCCGAGCAGACCAACGGCCGAAATGTAGTTCCACCTCCTCCAGTGCCGCAGATTCCCCCGCAACCAGCCTTGTATGGGGATGGAACGATAGCTTTGATCAGGGAGTTCAAGAAAATGAGACCACCGAGGTTCTCTGGGGGTATAGAGCCGATGAAGGCTGAGGCATGGGTTTTGGAAATGGAGAAGTTATTCGAGATTTTTCCTAGCACCGACGCTCAGAAAGTGACGTTGGCAGCATTCACATTAGATGATGACGCCCGCAGGTGGTGGATGATGGTTAGAGGGAGCAATCCAGATTTGACCTGGACCCGATTCTTAGAGTTGTTCTACAAGAAACATTTTCCCCTAAGTGTTCGAAACCGTAAAGCTACCGAATTTCATACTCTGACGCAAGGTAACAAGACAGTGGCGGAATATGACCGCGCTTTCACTGAATTGGTAAGGTTTGTACCTCACATGACCAACGATGAATATATGATGGCCAGGAAGTTCGAGTGTGGACTTCGTGGACCGATTCAAGACCGGGTCAACTTGCTTGATATGCCGACCTATGCCGAAGTATTGGACAAAGCCATTCAGGCCGAAGCTAATCTGAACCGATACCAGAGCTCGGGAGAAAACCAGCGAAAAAGGCAAAACTATGACAATCGCCGAGGACAACTGAGCACCAAGAAGAGAATGAACATGGGCAGTACTAGTAACGTAAGGCAAGAAGGGAGTGCTAAACCGATGTGTTCGGATTGTGGGAAACAACATTTCGGGATCTGTCGACGAACGTCTGGAGCCTGTTATGAATGTGGCGAGATGGGCCATTATGTGAGAGATTGCCCCAAGACAAAGGCTGATGACAACAAGAAAGGAGAGAATACCTCGGGTTCCGTTCAGAAAGGAAATGCTGGGAAAGGACAGATGAGACAGGGCAGAGTGTTTGCATTAGTACCAGGAGACACTCAGAACGCTGAGGCAGTAGTGTCAGGTATACTTCTAATTTGCTCCCAAGATGCTTATGTGTTGATTGATTCGGGTTCTACTCATTCGTTTATATCTACTAAGTTTGCCGAGAAAATTAATAGAGAACTAGAGCCCCTTGGTTATGTGTTGTCTGTATCTACTCCATCTGGGAGATCTATGTTTGTTACATCCATTTACAGAGCATGTGTTGTTGTGATTAAGAATGTTGAATTGCTAGTAGATCTAATGCCTCTAGACCTAGCTCATTTTGATATCATACTGGGAATGGACTGGTTAGTTGCAAACGATGCATCTATTAATTGTGTTTCGAAAAGTGTCACACTGAGACCCCCAAACCTAGCCGAGATTATTTTCCAGGGTAAAGGGATAGTGCCCCCACCATACTTGATTTCATCCATTAAGGCCTGTAAGTTAATTCAGAAGGGGTGCCGAGGTTACTTGTGTAGTATACTGAGTGATTAGAATGGAAATGTTAACTTAGCCGACATTCCGATTGTTAAGGATTTTCCCGACGTCTTTCCAGACGAATTGCCTGGCCACTTGACCGATAGAGAAATAGAGTTTACTGTTGACATCATATCGGGAATGCAGCCGATCTCCAAAACACCTTATAGGATGGCCCCCGCTGAACTTAGAGAATTGAAACTGCAATTGCAAGACTTGTTAGATAAGGGATTTATTAGGCCGAGCACTTCACCATGGGGAGCACCTGTTTTATTTGTTAAGAAGAAGGATGGCACACTCCGTCTTTGCATTGATTATAGAGAACTTAACAAGGTCACCATTAAGAACAAGTACCCGCTACCTAGGATTGATGATTTGCTTGATCAGTTACAAGGAGCACGAGTCTTTTCTAAGATCGACCTTCGGTCTGGTTACCATCAGCTTAAGGTTAAAGCCGAAGATGTTGAGAAGACTGCTTTTCGAACAAGATATGGCCACTACGAGTTTTTAGTAATGCCTTTTGGAGTGACTAATGCCCCTGCTGCATTTATGGATTTAATGAACAGAATCTTCAAACCGTATTTAGATGAATTTGTAGTTGTTTTCATTGATGATATATTGATCTATTCCAAGAGTGATGTTGAACATGAAAACCATTTGAGACTTGCCTTACAGATTTTGAGAGAACGGAAATTGTATGCAAAGTTTAACAAGTGTGAGTTTTGGCTTTCTACCATCTCATTTCTGGGTCATGTAATTAATGAAGAGGGTATTTCAGTAGATCCTAGCAAAGTTGAAGCTGTAGTAAATTGGCCGAGGCCGACTAATGTGTCCGAGATTCGTAGTTTTCTGGGTTTGGCAGGTTATTACAGAAAGTTTGTGAAAGATTTCTCAAGGATTGCAATTCCGTTAACGCAACTGACTAAGAAGGGAACAGTGTACGAATGGACTAAAGATCGGGAGTCAGCCTTCCAGGAACTGAAGACGAGGTTAATTACAGCACCAGTACTTGTACTACCATCAGGTAATGAAGAGTTTCATGTCTATAGTGATGCATCACATAAGGGTTTGGGTTGTGTATTAATGCAAAAGGGTAAGGTTATAGCATATGCATCTCGTCAGTTGAAACCTCATGAGAAAAACTACCCTACCCATGACTTAGAATTGGCGGCCGTGGTATTTGCTTTAAAGATTTGGCGTCACTACTTGTATGGAGCAACTTGTCAGGTTTTTACAGATCATAAGAGCTTAAAGTACCTATTCACTCAAAAGGAATTAAATTTGAGACAGAGACGGTGGCTCGAGTTGTTGAAGGACTACGATATGCAGATTCAATATCACCCCGGAAAAGCTAACAGTGTAGCCGACGCTTTGAGCAGGAAGTCAGAAGGAAATTTGGCGTGTTTAACCGTGATGTCAGTGGAGCCGACTATCGTGGATGAGGTTAAGACAAGACAGATGGAGGATAACTTCCTCAAGAGAATAGCCGAGGAGATTGACACAAGGCCGAGACCAGGATACACCATCGAGAACCAAGTGCTCAGGTTTGAAGGAAGGTTATGCGTGGCCGACATTCCAGAGCTGAAGAAAAAGATTTTGCAAGAAGCTCATGGTTCTAAGTTTGCTGTCCATCCAGGGAACACCAAGATGTATCAAGATGTGAAACAGACCTTCTGGTGGCCAAATATGAAGAGAGAAATAGCCGAATTCGTGTCCCAGTGTTTACATTGTCAGCAAGTGAAAGCAGAACATCAAAGACCAGCAGGACTTCTTCAACCTTTGCCGATTCCTGAGTGGAAATGGGAGCACATCTCCATGGATTTTGTGATTAGCTTGCCGAAAACACCAAAGAGTATGGATTCAATTTGGGTTGTTGTCGATAGGTTAACTAAGTCAGCACACTTTCTACCTGTTAAGACTACCTTCAACGCCAATCAACTTGCCTTGCTATATGTGAACGAGATTGTCAGACTTCATGGAGTGCCGATGTCAATTGTTTCAGACCGAGATCCTAAATTTGTTTCTAGATTTTGGCAGAGTCTACAGAGGGCTTTCGGAGCCGAGCTGAGATTTAGTACAGCCTTTCATCCCCAGACAGATGGGCAAACTGAGAGGACAATTCAGACGCTTGAAGATATGCTTAGACTTTGTGTATTGGACTTCCAAGGAAGTTGGGGAACACATTTACCCTTAGTGGAATTCCCTTACAATAACAGTTATCAAGCTAGCATTGGCATGGCGCCGTATGAGGCCTTGTACGGAAGGAAATGTAGATCGCCGATATGTTGGACCGAAGTCGGAGACAGAGCTCTGCTTGGTCCCGAATTGATTCAAGTGACAACAGAGAAGATTAAACTTATCCAACAGAGGATTAGGACTGCCCAGAGCCGACAAAAGAGCTACGCCGACCAGAGAAGGAATGAGTTAGAGTTCGAAGTTGGGAATCACGTATTCCTGAAGGTCTCACCAATGAAAGGAGTTTCCAGATTTGGAAGGAAAGGTAAGTTAGCACCTCGCTATATTGGGCCATTTGAAATTCTTGAGAGAATTAATTCCGTTGCCTACAGACTTGCTTTGCCGCCAGATTTGAGCCAAGTCCACAATGTGTTTCATGTTTCGATGTTGAGGAAGTACATCCGAGATCCACTACATGTAATTGATCATTCCGAAATCACAATTAATGAAGATTTGGGCTACGAGGAGATGCCAATGAGGATTATTGACCGGCAAGTGAGGAAATTGAGGAACAGATCGTTACAGATGGTAAAGGTCGAATGGAAGGAGCATTATGGCACAGAAGCCACGTGGGAAAAGGAAGAGGATATGAGAGTCCGTTATCCGGAGTTGTTCTGGAAACAAGGTAATTCAAGTTTGGGGACCAAACTTCTTTAAGGGGGGTAGGATGTAACGACCCTCACCTTACTCTTGCCATACTTGCATACATTCTTGCATGGTCTTGCTTGTTATGTTAATTTGAAGGTCTTATCTTGCCTTGATTTGCTTAAGTTGCTTGCATGATTTTGTTCTTTGCTTAGTGTGTGCGTGGCTGAGGTCATCTTGAGCTTAGTCCGCCCTTGAACCTTTGTACTTAGACTTGTTTTGAGATCTTGTTCAACCCCATCTTCACCTCGGGCATTCTTTGCCGAGATGTTTTGCACTTGAACCTTGTCCGCAGGCAGGTATGGCCTAGGCCGAGATGTGGCACACCCCGGCCAAGGTGTGGCACAGTTTAGTGAAGTGTCGTCCTCCCTAGCCGATGTTTTGCTATCCTGTTGCCGGATTCCTGATTTGAGCCGATGTCATCTTGTTGCCGATGTGTCTTACCCGAGCTTGCTGCATAAGCTTTGTCAGAGACTTGTCTTGTCCATCAATCACCTTTTTGGAGCTGAACCAACCCGGTAACGCCACGTGTCCGAGCTGATTGTTAAGGCAGCCGGCAGACCTTGAAACAAATCATTTCTTGTCTCAAATCTTTGTTTTAGAGAGAGAAGCTCTAGAGAGGAGGGAGAAGAGTTCTTGAGTGAGAGTTGTCTTCCAAGCTTGATCCTTGAGGCTTGAGCCGTTAAATCCGAGTTTGAGGTTAGAATCTTGATCTCCTTTGGTTGTTCTTGCTGAATACCTAGCTGCATTGCATGATCGGATTTGTTTTGCATGTCATGCATCGTTTTGAAGATTAGTTTGGAAAGAGAAAATGGTTTTTCATGTGTTCTTGAAGAAGATCTCGTTTTGATCGAAAAGTTTGGAACGAAAACCATGCTTTTGTGTTGTTCTTGCATGACTTTCTTGAATGGGTACCCAGGTCCATATGTTCTGAACTCTTGGCATGAAAACTCAAATTTTTGTAGCAAGTCGTGATTTTGCATCCATCTTTCAAATGATCATGTTCTTCATATTCTTCAAAGGAAAACCCAGGTTTTTCCTGACTTTGTATGACGGGACCTCGGCTTAGTCTTGAGCGGTACCCAGTGTGTTTTCGAGGAACGGGAGCGGTGTTTAAGCTCCCAGCTTGTTTTGTTTTGTCTTTGACTTGGATCTGGCAAGTATGCCGAGATCATTTGCATGTATGTATAGAGCTTGCTTTGAGAATGTGACTTGCCATGTGATTGTAGGTCCTTGATATTTGCTTGAGTCTACACCTGAAGAACTAGGTGAGTGGTATTTCTAATAAAGCTATGTTACACCTGCTTTTGATAAATCTTGTTTTGTTTGTTTTGACGTGGTATTTGCTAAGCATGAATAAATGGCCTTGTTTGATTGTTAACCTCGGAAAGTCCCTTGTGCTGGAGGACTCTAAACTTTCGCAGTACTATGTGTAAAGGATACGGTCCTTGTTAAATCGGGCTACGGGCCTAAGTAACACAAGTCCCTTGTGCTGGAGGACTCTAAACTTTCGCAGTACTATGTGTGAAGGATACGGTCCTTGTTAAATCGGGCTACGGGCCTAAGTAACACAAGTCCCTTGTATTGGAGGACTTTAAACTTTCGCAATACTTTTGACCAAACGATTACGGATCGTACAGCTTATGATATTTGAATGATGAATACGGTTCATCCCTTGCTTCGCCGATGTTTTGATACTTGAATGATGAATACGGTTCATCCCTTGCTTCGCTTATGTCAGTAAACATCTCTGGATACTTGTAATAATTGATTGATGAATATGGTTCATCCTTTGTCTTGTTAAAGTTTTGATGTGTTTCGTTTTGAAGGACCTCGGCTTTATTCATGCAAAACCTTTATTTTTAGTATCATTCACTGAGTTTTGTACTCACCCCTCTATATATATGTAGGTGATGAGCAGGACGGCGGCGACGCCTAGATCGTTTTGGATGCTTGTTTTGGATTCGTGTATATGTCGGCCTTCCTTTTGTATTTACGTCGGCGGTGCCCTGCTTTGCATGTCGACAAATCTTAAAAATCATGCTTCTTGACTTGTATTAGTTGTATTTTGTATATGTCGGCTCGAGAAGCCTTTTGATCAAGATGTAACATGTATTTTACCTTGTTGTATTCAAGTTGTAAGTTAATTGGAAATGGTTGGCATTGCTTGATCTACGCACAGCTCTCATGGACCTCTTGTATTTGATTTATTACTTCCGCATTTGTGAGCCCCCTATATTCATACTCTGATTGTGTTAAGTTTTGAAAAGTTGGCCTTCGGTAATTACGGATTACTGGCCATCACGGCACCAAACTACTAGGGGCGGTTTGGGGTCGTGACATCTCCCAGACAAAAAGGGGGAGTATTTGGTTCGAGTAATTTTTGGGGGGTATATATGGGATATATATTGAGTTTTGCATACTAATTGTGGTTTTTTGCAGACTGGAGACAGGACTTAATTTTGATTTATTTTGGGAGGTTATATATGGGATATATATTGAGTTTTGCATACTAATTGTGGTTTTTTGCAGACTGGAGACTGGACTTAATTCTAATTTATTATGTCTTGATGGTTTCTTATTTTGAATAACTATTCTCTCTATTTCCATTTTTTGCAGATTTTTTTTCCCATCAAGATTGGTTTGATAGTTGGTTTGTTTTTCTTGAGTTAGTTTGTTTAGTTAGTACATTTGTTTTCTAGGAAATTGCGTTAGAAAGTTTTGTCCGGGAATTGACAAAGAGGGAGATTGTTAAGTCCCTTAGTCTTGTCAATCCCATGGACAAACATGGTTTTATCGAGTTGTATTTTTTTTAAGTTTTTTGTCTTGCTCATTCGAGCGAAGGTTGCGTCTGAAAAAACCTAAGAAGGGTGAACATACACTCGAGTGCAGGTAGTGTGGCTCAAGTGAAGCCACTTAAGGAAAACACGTGAGATTAGTTCATCGCTCGAGCGAGAGAGTCTTTGCTCGAGCGAGCTTCACTGTCCCAGTTTCCTATAAGTACTAGTTTTAGTCCAAAACTAGGATTACGTTTTGAGATCTACTTTAAGGTTTTCTGAGATTTTCTTTTGGAGTTTTTTGTGAGTTTTCCTTGATGATTTGAGTGAGTATTAAACTCATGTTTTGATAAGCACATATCAAGGAGGTTGATTGGTAATATTCAAGAGTGTTCTTCTTCCGTGGAATCCGAAGATTCAAGCGTGGAGTTTCAAAGGAGTTTAATACTGTGCGTAATCGTTGATTCGATAATAGAAGTTGTGGATTCAACTTCAGTCTAATCAATTTTGAGACGAAGGTTGCGGTGAAAGATATATAGAAGATTTGAAGACAAATTGGAAGCGTCTGGGTAATTTGTTTGTTATCTTTGTAATCTTTCTTTCTTCAGTAGTGGATTGTTTAGTGGCGTTTCGCCCGTGATTTTTTTATCACAATTGAAGGTGCTTCAATTGTGATTTTTTCACGTAAAAATCGTTTGTGTCGATTTATTGTTTTGAAAATAACAATCTAAATCACTTTCGTAAGTGCTTGATAATTTAGATTGTGTGTTTTGAATGATTGGGAATTAGAGTAATTAAATCTTGATCTAATCACGAATCACTTAGGATTTTCATGAACAAATTTTGAATTATTGGTCCAAGAGTGATAGATTATGCTTCAAATTAAATGATTTAGCTTACTAACAAGGTAAATGATTTAGTATGGAAAATAAGAGAACTCATGAGCCGTATGTATGTGCATTATGAAATGTTAGACTCTATTTCAAGTTATTCTTTAAATAGGATGTGTCAAAGTTCAAATGAAATGGAAGTTGATAAGCTCGTTGATAGTTGTTGTGGTGAACATGTGAAATCTCTTCAATTTGAATTTTTGAAGCACTTGGAAAAAGAAGAAGATGTTGATGCAAAATCAGAGGTAGACAAATCAAAATGTTGATTCAGTTATTTTTAATATAATGGAACTATGGTTTTAAACCAAACCAACCCGTGCTACATTCTCGGGTTGGTTTGAATTGGTTCTAATGCATGATTAGTTTGGTTCTAAGTTCAAAAATTTGGAGCCGATTATAATTGAATTGGTTTCAAAATTAGTGCCAAACCGAACCAAACTGACCCACGAACACCCCTAGTTTGTATCATGAGATGTTGAGTTTCAACCTTTCCAACTCTTGGGTTTTGGCCGAGAAGTTGCATATAATTGGTTTTGTCTTTATGCCAACATAGTTGAGATGCAGAATTTTAAAAGAATGATGTAATTTTGCTTTCTTCCCTTTGTTTGTACTTCTCTTTAACATTTTTAATAAAATCTCTTTTTCTCTCATAAAAAAAATTTATAAAATTAAAAATTTAAGATTTATTTTATTACAAGATAATCGTAACTTTTTTTTTTTCTACTTGTCCCAATATATTATTATTTAAAATTTCATATCACAACCGCACGTTAAACTATTATCAAGTTAAAAAAAATGCTTTCACACCCAAATAATTGCTATTTTGTGATTTTGGAGTAGTTATTAGCTGTTTCTGGAGTACGGTATACCGTCCATCAAACCGTGCCGTGTGAAGATGACTCGGTATTACTTTTCGGTCAAACAATTAAAAGTAAATTATAAAACTGAAAAAAATACAAACTTATAGAGCACAATTGTCAAAGCAAAAATAGTGTGGGCTTGACTAACCAAAACCATAACCATAACGAGCAAGGATCCTCTAGAGTGATTTTTTTTTAAAGTTTTCTAGAGTGTTACATTGTATGGTTGAGATTTATTGGCAAGTCACATCAATTTTTCTGATGTGACTTGCCAGTAAATCTCAACCACACAATGTAGTACTCTAAGAAATTTTAGGAAAATTTCACTCTAGAAGATCCTTGGTAAACCATAACAGTCGGAAAGTAGAAATAGAGAAGTAATGTTACATAAACAATTATTTTTACAAACTAATGTTGTATCGATCACGTTAATAAATTGAATCTCATTTTATATCTTAAAATTTTGTTCACATCAATTTATAAAATAACCTTATTTATGTAGTATTTTTTTAAAGATACTTCATTTATAAATTAAAATCTTAATTTTATTTAGTGGAAAGTTTAGATGCTCAAATATTTTGTTTAAAAAAATAAATTTAAATAAGATGATCAAAATACCCTTTGGCCCCGTTTGTTTCGTTGGATATAAAATGGAGGATATAATATGATGTGGGATTTAGTCAGGATATATAATGAATAGGATATAAGTATTGGATAGTATATCCCCCAAGTCATGTTTGTTGACTTGATATATAAGATTGGATATATGTTATGCATGTTTGTTTTACAAAATATATTGTGGGATATAACAAGTAATTTCCAAGACTGCCCTCATAATATTGTATTATATTAAATTAAATTAAATAATATTATATTATATTAAATTCAAAATTTATATTAAATTAAATTAAATTAAATTAAATAATATTATATTATATTATATTAAATTCAAAATTTGGTTTAAATTAAATAATATTATATTAAATTAAATTAAATTCAATAATATTTATATTAAATTAAATTCAATAATTATATTATATTAAATTAAATAATATTATATTATATTAAATTCAATTCAATAATATTTATATTAAATTAAATTCAATAATTATATTATATTAAATTCAAAATTTTATATTAAATTATATTATATTAAATTCAATTCAATAATATTTATTAACTTAAATTAAATTAAATAATATTATATTATATTATATTATATTCAAAATTTGTATTAAATTAAATAATATTATATTAAAGTAAATTAAATTCAATAATATTTATATTAAATTAAATTCAATAATTATATTATATTAAATTAAATAATATTATATTATATTAAATTCAAAATTTTATATTAAATTATATTATATTAAATTAAATTCAATAATATTGTATTATATTAAATTCAAAATTTGTATTAAATTATATTAAATTAAATTAAATTAAATTAAATAATATAATATTATATTATATTAAATTCAATAATATTTATATTATATTAAATTCAATAATATTAAATTAAATTCAATAATTATAATATATTAAATTCAAAAAAAATATATTAAATTATATTATGTTAGATAGAAAAAAAGGATAAATTGAACTTTTTACATCATATCCCCACCAAGGGGATATGATATAATGGGGGGGTGTGGTATTGTATATCCTCCACTTTTGGGGGATATACAATCCCACCGGATATTATATCCCCTTCAAAAAAAAATTGCAAACATAGGATATATGGACCCCACCGGATATAATATCCAATCTCAATCTTTATATCCCCCAATCAAACAGGGCCTTTATATATATGCCTATGTTATTTTCTAAACAAAACCCTAACACATAGTCAACATCTCTCTCTCTTTTCTCTTTCTCTCCTCAACCAACGACACTACTACTATCATCACCAACGCTATCACTGTTGCTGTCGACCACCACCACCACCACCTCTACCTCCTTTCTCTCTGTCTCTCTATCTCTCTCTAACACATACACACTGTATACATACATATATATGACAGTGGTGGTAGAGGAGGAAATTATGCTTCCAGTAGCTCTTCCCAATGCCATAGTCGTCATCGGCCGCCTCGCCGCCACCCCCTCTTATCGCAGCCGAAGCAGCAACGCCGTCGTTTTGCCATAACTACTCATTAGTCTCAAGCCAAACCCTTGACCCCCGCCACTTCCAATCTCATATCTCCGCTGCAAACTTCCTCATCCACCTTTCTCACACACCTCTACAGGTCCCCCATCATGGTTGATGAGCGTTGCCACCTCTTCTTCTCTCCAGTGGAAACTTTAGCCATGGATAGCATCGCAGTGATGACTCTCCAGTCAGTACTCCACCGCGTCCAAACCAAACCCTCACTCTCTCTCCCTCATCTCTCCTCTTTATCTTTAGCCACCCCTGATCCACCATCGCTGTCGATCTGCCACTACCTCCACCTCCCTCGATATAAACAGATCTGACATCACCGCTCTCCATGGGTCTTTCTCCCCTGACAGAAGCAATGTACATATATATGTTTGAATATATGTATATATTGCTCTATTTTTTCTTTGTGAAGTTTTTTTACTTCAAATTTGATCATGCTTAAACGATTTTTGGTTCATTTCTTTGCATATTTGAGTACTTGAAGCTCAGATCTCTGTTTTAATCAAAATGTTTGATTTAATTCTAGTTTATAGGCTATAGATTTTATATATTTTTTTTTCTCATTGATTACATGAAAGCATAATTAAAAAAATTAAACAAATAGGTCTGATGTGAGGGTTTCACACCAACAAGAGTTCAACAATTTTTTTTTTTCTTTAATTTTTTGATGTTGTTGTTGGTGGTGATGAACTTATAAGATTTGGTCATGAGCTCAACAAATATTTTTTTTTATTTATTTAATTTTTTTTTTCATTGTGGTGTTGTTGTTGTTGATGATGGTGATGATGAACATATATGATTTGGTGATGTTGTTGTTGATAAATAGATATGATTGTTGTTGTTTTGAACAAATAGCAATTTGTCAAAATTTTTAAAAGTGAATATATATGGAATTTCAACAAATAATCAAATTTGGTTATATATTTGAACAGATAAGGGGAAAAAATTAAACAGATAATCAAAAAATTTAACAGATAATAAATTTGGTCAAATAGAATTTTAGTTGGACAAATATTTAAACAAATAAGGGAAATTGGAATTGAAAAGATTAAAAAATTAAACAGTTAAGGTAAAAAAATTAAACAAATAAGGGGGAAAATATAACATATAAGGAAAATTTTTGAACAGATAGTCAATGAAAGTCAACGATAAGTTAAGGATAAAATTGACAATAAAATGTCTTTCAAAACAAATAAAAAAAACTTCGCACCAAATTATTTTACAAATGGTGGACCTTTCACTAACAAAAAATATTTACTAGATCTAATATCTTATATCTTTCTTAATTTGAACTTTTCAACAATTTATTCTTTTTTAAAAATATAATAATATTATGATTACTGTGGGTGTTGTTTTCTGACCACACTGCCAAACAGGTACCCAGTTGGAGAGCACCAGCAGAATAGATCTCGCCCAAACAACCTGTCACAGAAAGATAAGACTCCGGCGGACTCCGGCGGTGGTTCGTCCACCTGGGGGCACTTCGATGATCTAGTCAGTACTCAGTTATCTCTCGAAGATAGTAAACAGTGCTTACTCACTAAGCCAAAATACAAAAAGTGTACCTTAGACCCACGAGGGTGCCTTACTTTTATAGCCAGCACTAACCTGATCCCTGTAGAAGCCTAGTTTCTCTTGGACTTTGGCTCAATGCTCATCCTGAACTCTCAAATAGATAAAGATAAACTCCCTAAGAGTTTCATCTTTATCCAGACTAAGGTCTTCCCCCATTCTAGGACTCTTGTCCCTTGTCCGTTCATCTCGGATTCCGATATCTCTGCATATAACCTCGGCCTAATCAAGATAACCTTGGCGCCATGACCAACACACGTGGCACCTCGACTGGCACTTCGGTGCCACCTTGGCCACGTGTTGTCATTCACAAAAATATGCTCCCACAACTGCCCCCTAGGTTCTATCACCTTGGCATCCTGAAGTGATGGAACCTACATCGTTTGTCCACATAGCACGTCGGTTAAGACTTGTTCTATCCTTTATTACAAAGGTCATCACACGTGGACTCCATATGACCAAGACTACAGTTTGCTTTATCAATGCCTAAGAACCAAGAACCAAGTTTTTCAAGTTCTTTAACCGAGATCTTCCCTCTAGCCGAGGTTCTTGGTTCATTAAATCAAGAACTCCAAGAGTTCTATCTGTGTATGAGCCGTCACGTATGGTTTCTCAACCGTTTTCGCCACGCGTCTTTTTCTCAGTGATCCGTACCTGATACACACCATCAAGTCACGTCACTTTTGCGCGCGTCGCCTGACAGGCACGTCGTCCAAGGCACATTCATTGTGATTTTGCCACCTTTTTGTGTTTTAACAAAAACACTCTCTTTTTCCGTCTCTTCACTTTTGCCTTCCTCGTTTTCCCTCTAAGTTCAAGGTTTCTCTCTCTCTAAACAAGAAACCACCATTGTCGCTTTCTCAAAGCCTTCTACAACTGCTTCCGTTCTTCCCCTCCAGCGAGGCTTTCACAGTTTTGCTCCACGCACCACCATCGTCTGACTTCGGCATACCTCATACCGGTGTTATTCTCTTTGGTAAGTCACTGTTTCCCTTCTTTTCAGTTTTTGATTTACTTCAAACTTTGTTTACGCTTGTATACTACCATTGTGAATCCATTCATGTTCTTGAATCTTCATCTGTGTTTTAAATTTCATTATGTTTGCTTGCGATTTTGCCTCTATCCAATCTTTTTCTGGGTATATACATATACATACTACTCACACACTGGTTATTTTTCCACTACACTTGGCTTTTAATCTGTGTTCTTGAATTTCTATTACTTTCTTGAGTCTAAATCATGTTCTTTTCCCTATTTTCTTGTTGCATTTTCCAGATTCTTGCCTTCAATTCTTGTTTCTGTAGACCTAGGTTTGGGATTTGCTTTAGAACTCTGTTCCTTAGGAAAATCGAACCAAAAATCCCCTTAGATCCTCAGAAACCTTTACTCCAGTACTCTCTAGGATTCAGCCGAGGTCCTTTAAACCCACATAAACCACTTTCTTCTGAAATCCTGGGCCTTCCCCCTTTAGCCAACGCCATGTATAAGTTCAGGTGGAAGGTAGACACCCCGGCCAAACTAGAGTACTTTAGGACAGAGTTCTCCATCCCAGCTGATGTTCACCTTAGGCTGGCAGGGGAGGAGGACTTCATCATGCCTGATGGGGACTCTATGCCTTTCCCCGTAGTGGCCTTTATAGAGTGTGGACTTAGGTTCCCACCTAACATCCTTTTCCGCCAAGTCCTTCACTGTTACAAACCTAACCAATGCAGCTGGCCATCAACTCTTACAGAGTTATTAATGGTATAATTGCCCTAACTAGCTGAGAAAACACTAGGATTAAACTAGCTGACATCCAGTACTGTTACACCAAGTGTGGCCTGAAATCCGAAAAAGGCTATATCTATTACCTTAAGCCGAGATCCACTGAGTATAAACTCATTGCCGACCTCCTAGACTCCAACAAAGGTGCTGGAGATGATTATTTCATCGTCTCGGGCAACTGGGAGTTCCCACCTGAGGATGACCTTCACCTCTACCCTTTGAGCCGAACAGTCTTTAAAGAGGGTAATGGTAAGAACCAAGTGGCACTTTTACATGCTTTTAAGTCTAAATTACTTTATTCATCTGTATGTTCTAATGTATGTTTTTTACTTGCAGTTCTTCCTCAGCCACTGAAAGACTTCCGCAAAACCTTCTACCCCAGCAAGGATTTTAAGAAGTTGCTGGGCTTGCCAGTTGATCAGTGCAAGGCCCCTCCGCTACTCAACTACATCCCAATCTACAAATCCACTCTGTCCGACGTCTCCAAGAAAAGAAAGTCTCCACCTTCAGCAACAACTCCTCCTGACACTTTATCACCTCGTCCTGACCAAGTTTTAACCTCCGATCCAGAGCAGCCATCAACATCTGCTCCCCAATTGATCCCTCCTGCCTAGCGCCAACGCCATCGTCGAGTTCCAATCTCGGCCCTTACCAACAAAACTCATAGCCGAAAACACCAAAGTGCTGAAGCGTCGACTTACGATCCAGCCAACCCACCCACTGCACTTCCAGTAATCCACTTCGGCACAAAAGTCACAGTTGCCGCTACTGTCGACAAGATGGGACACAACAAGGCTGTCGTCGAAGACCTCTTAGCCCATATCCCTGATGTTATCACAGTCCAGCCCTCTCCATCACAATCCCAACCCAAACCAAAGCAAAAAAAGGTGAAGAGGGCTAAGGCAAAAGCCTCTTTCACCCAAGTTGAGTCTGAAGATACAGTTCCAATCTCAAAGCTTGCCGAGATTAAGAAAACAAGCTCTGTTGCCGAAAAGAGGCCTGCTGAGGCTGACCCCTCAGAAACTGTTCAGTCAAAGAAGCAGAGGTCGAATTCTACAGCCACCTCGGGTTCTCTTAAACCTGACGGCCTATGGGCCCCAGCTATCATAATTGAGGACAAGCCAGTCAGAGCGGGTGACAATGCTATCGACAACATCAAAGTCGGTGTCGCCCTCTACACTGCACTGCTCCTTCCAACTGACCTCAACCACATGGCCGAGGTCAACGAATACGAGAATTTCGCTCTGATGATGTAGCACTCCGTATTGGTAAATTCCCAACACTTGACACTATCTACTTTCTGCTTTTAAGTTATTAATAGCACAAAAAAGTTTACTAACTTTGTTTATTCCATTTTCTCTAGGCAATCCAGCACGCCTGAGAAATTGAAGAAGAAGTTAGTCTATAAGACCAAGGAAGCTGTTGGCTTGCTTAAATATTTAAACAACGCCGAGACCAAGATGAAAGTCCTACTAGATCAGGCCAAGGCAACTAAACAAGTCCAAGATCAAGTCGAAGAAAAGGCAAGTGTTGCTGAGGCTGTTGCTGAGGTTCTCAAGGCCAAAATAAAAGAGGCTGAAGCAAAAACTGCCAAAGCCCAAGCAGAGCTCCGAAGTGCCTTGGCCACAAAAGAGGCCGAAATCAAAGCAGCGGATGAAAAGGCCTATGCCGAGGGGGCAGCCGACGTCCGCGAGGAGTACAAAAAATAAGTCAGATAAGCATGCAACAAGGGTTACACTCTTGGTTGGATGACTGCACTGAAGGAGTTGGCTGTCCCCGAGGATTCTCCCATTCATGATGAACGCCGACTTGCAGTGCCATTCCCTCTTGCTTCAAGACAGTCTGAGGCTAAGGCCGGAGGAAAAGAAGGAGAAAAAGAAGATGAAGTAAAAGAAGAAGACGAAGAAGCCGAGGTGACAGTCGATGCTAAGGGTTCTGCTCGGGCCAAGTCTCCAACTCTGAATGAGCAAGTCCTGGACTTGACTCAGGATGAAGAGGACGAGGTCTCAAAAAGTGCCTCCCCTACAAAGACTATGTCCGAGGTGCCAATCGTCGAGAAGAGCCTCGATCAAACTCTATAAGAAATTGACGCTGAGCTCGAGGCTGAGAGGGCTGCCGAGAAGATTTCACAATTGTCTTCTGAGGCCAAGACACATCATGCCACCGACGCCGGCTAGTCTAGCTAAAAACTTTTACTTCTGTACTTTGTACTTTTTATTTTTTTGAATGATGTTAGCTTTTGTTTGGCCAATGTGCCCCTTTTTTTTATACTCCGAACAAGTTGTCTTTGCGGATGAACAAGTAATCTCCTATGCCAGGCCGAAGTGCCTTTTTGTATCTGAACAAGTTTCTTTTCTGAATGCAAGTCTTATATTTTCTTCCAAGTGTTGAATGTATGCCTTCTTTTCTTCTATGTATGTTTATCATTCCATACTTAGAATAATTCTGTATGTCTTCAAAGTATGCCTTATCTGTATAACCCCTTCAGAGGACAATACCTCAGACATAACCTCTTGCTTGTTTATCTCAGCCTTGGCTTAACACTTGAAAACATTGTAAAAATATTTTCACAAGTGTTGTTTTAAACTTGCCACTTTACTCTTACTTAACAAGACTTCTGTCTTCAATACTCCCCAAGTTTGGGCAATCTGGTCATCTTGGCAAATAGGTATGTACTTATTGCAGTATTACCTCGGCTTAACTTCAACTTGTAAATTTCTCCAGAAATTTCAACAAGTGTTAAGCCAACTCTAGCTTGTAAATTTTTCTATAAAATTCCAACTCTTAAGCACTTTAAACTTTATTCATCATTCTCCAGCTCTTTGCCCCCTAATGTGAACTTAAGTTTCACTTATGTTCACATTAAGCATGTGCCTATGATCTTGTTGCCGAAGTTAGATTCAAACAAAGACTAGCCGAGGTTCTCAACCTTGGTTTCTCTGATAACCTTACTGAAATGCAACTAGTTCCAATCTGAGTTTGATTCTACCGACATGGCAAGTCTTTGTTCAACTCCATTATATGCAAGTATAATTTCAACTCTGCCATATAATGAGTCTAAGTGATTCGTCACGTTTCACTTAGAAACATCGCCAACTTAGTTTAACTCTATTATATGCAAGTGTAATTCAGCTCTGCCATATAATAAGTCTAAGTTATTCGTCATGTTTCACTTAGAAATATCTCCAACTTAGTTTAACTCTATTATATGCAAGTGTAATTCAACTCTGTCATATAATAAGTCTAAGTTATTCGTCATGTTTCACTTAGAAACATCACCAGAGGACTGGTTAGTCGTATTACACAAGTTTGAAATTAAAATCAAGATAAAACTTTATTATTACTTCGGCTAATAACATAAATTTTAAAAAACAAAAATCTAATGATAGAAAAACTTCAAGTTACAAGTGTTTCGGGGTCTTGGCAACTCTTTTCCATCATTGTCCTCAAGCCGACATGCACCGTTACCAGCAACCGAGATAATTTTATAAGATTCTTTCTAATTTGGGCCAAGCTTGCCCTCTCTGGGATCCTTCTTGTTGCCGACCACTTTCCTTAGCACAAGATCTCCAATTTTGAATTCTCTTGGGTTAACATTCTTGTTGTAAGCCCTAGCAAGTTGTTGTTAGTATGCCCCCAGCCGAATTGCTACCCTCTCCCTTCTTTCTTCCAACAGGTCCAGATCTCTGGCCAGAAATGCCTCATTAGTCCCATTCTCAACTCTCTAGGTTCTGATCCCAAGAATGCCAACTTCTAGTGGGATGACTACTTCAGTGCCATAAGCCATGGCAAATGGGTATTCCCTAGTTGATCTTCTTGGCGTAGTCCGATATGCCCATAGTACATTGGGCAACTCATCCACCCACTTTCCCTTTGCTGCTTCCAGCCTCTTCTTGATCCCATCCAGGATTGTTTTATCGGATGCTTCTGCTTGACCATTACTCTCAGGAAAGCTTGGAGTAGAGCAATAATTCTTTATTTTGTATTTTACACAGAAGCTCTTGATTAGCTTGCTGTCAAACTGTGTGCCATTGTCTTCTATTATTGCCCTTGGGATCCCAAACCTGGTAATGATGTTCTTATGAAGTTCTTCACATCAACATCTCAAATCTTTGCAAGGGGTTCTGCTTCTACCCACTTTGTGAAGTAGTCTGTTGCTACTAGCAGGAATTTTCTCTATCCAGTTGCTTGGGGTAATTGCCCAACTAGATCCATGCCCTACTGGGCAAATGGCCAAGGGTTGGACACTGAATTCAAATCTACTGTTGGTTGATGTATCAAAGGTGCAAACCTTTAACACTTCTCACACTTTCTGACATAGGCTTCAGCATCCTTCTACATATAGGGCCACTAGTACCCCTGAGTAATGGCCTTATAAGTAAGTGACCTACCCACAGCGTGGCTTCTACATACTCCTTCGTGTATTTCATACAAGAACTCTTCAACTTGTGAAGGATGCACACATCTCAAAAGGGGACCAGTAAAAGACCTTCTGTAGAGATGTCCTTCTGCTGTCAGACTAAACCTCGCCGACTTCAGTATGGTCTTGTGTGCTTCTTTTTCTGTCCTCTGGTTGCTTCTCGTCTCTAAAGAACACTACTATTGCATCCATCCAACTTGGTCTTATCTCTACACACATTGCTTCATACTCTGTGATTAGTGGTTCCACACTTGGGCCTGACAAATAGTCAACCATTACTGTCCTTGCCTCCCCTGATTTCATTGCACTAGCCAGGTTAGCCAAGGCATCGGCATGGCTGTTGTCATCTCGACTAACCTGCTATAGTCGGCAGTCTTGAAATAAGGCCAGTAGTCTGACAACCTTCTTAACGTAGGCTATCACCATTTCATCTTGGGCTGCATACTCACCTGTTGCTTGGTTCACAATAAGCAGGGAGTCACAAAAGACCATAACCTCGTCGGCTTCCATTGCTGCTGTCAGCTTCAATCCTGCGATCAATGCTTCATACTCTGCCTTATTGTTGGAGGCTTTGAACCCCAAACAAATTGATTGCTCTAACATTCGTCCATCTGGAGATACTAGTACTACTCCTGCCCCCGCTATTTGTCGGTTTGAACTCCCATCAACAAACAGCCGAAAGGAGTTGCCGATGTAAATATCGCAGGGCTTGAGTTTCTCTTCTTTTTTCTGCTCTGCTGTGGGGTTTTTCATTCCCAGCTGGGTGTCTTCTTGTTCTCCTAGACATCCTAAGCCGCGGCTCATCGGAGCCCTACATGGGATGGTACCAGGTGTGAACTCGACCACAAAGTCGGCCAAAACCTAGCCTTTGATTGCTATTTGGGCCTAAATTCCAAGTCGTATTAGCCCTATACTATTGCCCATTTGGCTACCCTGCCTGTCAGATCTCCTTGTTGTAGCAGGGACTTCAAGGGATGCTCAGTCAATACCATAATCTTATGGGCTTGGAAGTAATGATTCAACTTCTTAGAAGCCATCACTAAAGCTAGTATCAATTTCTCCAAGGGCAAGTACTTGATCTCTGCGCCTGCTAGGGTTTTACTCACATAGTAAACCGCCCTATATTCCCCCTTCTCTTCTCTAATTACCACTGCACTCACTGCATACTCTGAAACTGCTAAGTATAAGAAGAGTTCCTCTCCTGTTACGGGATTTGAGAGAACTGGAGTTGTGGTCAGGTATTTTTTCAAGTCGGCCACGGCGACTTCGCACTCTTCTGTCCATAAAAAATATGTGGCCTTCTTCACTAAATTAAAAAATGGTTTTCATTTGTTAGAACTTCTGCTTATGAACCTACTCAGGGCTATAGCCCTTCTAGTCAACATCTGCACTTGTTTTGCCGATGCTGGGCTCTTCAAGTCCAGGATGGCCTTGATTTGATATGGGCTTGCCTCAATGCCCCTTCTGGTAACCAAGTATCCTAAGAACTTACCAAACCCAACTCCAAATGCGCATTTTGAAGCACTAAGTTGGAGCCTATATGTTCTAAAGATGTCGAAAACTGCCTTCAAGTCGGCCAGATGATCCTTAGGCTCTTTGGTCTTCATGACCATGTCATCAATGTATACTTCCACTATTTTGCAAATTAGATGACTGAACATCTTGGTCACCAACCTCTGGTAGGTTGTTACTGCATTTTTCAATCCAAATGGCATTACTTTGTAGCAATATAGCCCTTTTAGGGTGATAAATGTAGTCTTCTCCTCATTAGGGGGGTACACTGCTATCTAATGCTATCCCTTGTATGTGTCTAGAAAGCTCATCCTCCCATGCCCTGAAGTGGCATCCACCAATTGATCAATTTTGGGGAGTGGGAAATTGTCCTTGGGACAAGCCTTATTTAGGCTAGTGAAGTCCACACAGACCCTCCACTTTCTATTTTTTTTTCTTCACAACTACTGTGTTTGACAACCAAGTTGGGTAGTTTACCTCTCGGATGGCTCTGGCCTCCAACAATTTTCCCACTTCCTCTTCTATTACCTCAACATGCATTAACGTTGGTCTCTTGCTCGTTGGATGACAGGTTTAGCCGACGTGTCGACATTCAGTCTATGGCAAGTGACCTCGGGGTCAATGCCAAGTATCTCGTATGGCTTTCAGGAAAACACCTCAATATTTGCTCGTAAGAAGGCTTCTAACTCCCTTTCTTCTTCCTCGGCCAATCCTGAACCGAGAAGGAAGAAACGCTCATCATCCCCTTGTTGGACTAGAATTTTCTTCAAGGCTTCCTCACTTTTCTCGGCTGGTTCTTTGCTGACGTCATCTAGGACCTCTATGTCCTTGTCCTCATTCTTGACTGTGTCTGTTCCTCATACGTTGCAGGTGGATTTTATCGCTGCCATAAAGCAATTCTTCACCTATACCTAATCCCCTCTGACCTCCTCAATTCCATGCTCTGTTAGGAACCGCAATAGCTGGTGCAGCGTTAAGGGAACAGCCCTCATTTGTGTGCAACCATGGCCTTCCCAAGATAACATTGTAAGGGGAGGGGGTCTCAATGACGGTAAACTCTGTGCTCACCTTCTTGGTGCCTGCCTGCACCTCCAGATTTATTGCCCTCAAGGGCCATGTTAGTGTTCCATTGAACCTGACCATTGGACTGTTGGACTGTTCCAGATCATCTTGGTGAAGGCCGAGCTCCTTGTAACATCTAACATACATGATGTCATAAGAGCTGCCTCGGTCAACTAGAATGCGCCTTATCTTGCATTCTCTAATCTTCAAGGATATCACCAAAGCATCGTTGTGTGGATGTTGTACCATGTCTAAGTCAGCTTCAGTAAATGACACTATTGGTCCCTGGCATTCGTCTATCCTAGGCCTTTTTTGCAGGACATAATACACATGCTGTAAGTGTCTTACCCTTTGAGGCTCCCCACGTAGCTTGTTCTCATTGACATTCGAGTGAATCACATTAATCACTCGAGGTCCGTCTGCTTACGGTTGTGGTGCTGGTAGAGGTGGTGCTGCTAGTGCCTGGGGCAGCCTTGCTTGTTCTTCCCTTGTTCTGGCCTCATCTACTAGGTCCCTTAAGTGACCTTGTCTCACAAGGTCTTCCAGATGTGTCTTTAGGGCTCTGCACCCCTAAGTCAGGTGCCCATCCTCATTTGTGGTAGGCACAATGCTTTCCCAGGCTTCTTCTTATAAATTCGCCAGGGATCTTCTCTGGTGCTCTATAGTAAGGCTGGTTCCTGATTCTCTCTAGGACTTTGTAAATTGAGATCCGAAACACTGTGGTGACTGCCTGTGCAACCCTTAGTCCTATTTCTTGTCTATTAAAATTTGTGTTACCTCGACCTTACTCTAACAAGCCGTTCCTCTTCTCTTGTTTTGATGCCTTTGTCCCTTGCGTGTCTTCCTCTACTCTCGCATATTTCTCGATCCTGGCCATAAGTTCATCCATACTTTTTGGCAATGTCTTTGCCAATGACTTTCGAAGCAGACAGTCATCGTTCAGGCCATTCTTAAAAGATACGACCACCACCTCTTGGTTGCACCCTGATATTCGGTTAAATACCTCATAATACCTCTTGGCATAAGCCCTGAGGCTTTCATCCTCGCCAATTCTCAAAGCCATCAGGGAGTCTACTCTCAACGGTTGTAGTTTGTTTGTGACAAACCTGGCCACAAACATCTCAGCCAGCCCTTCCCAGCTTTTTATAGTTTCTTTCGGCAACTTGTGAAACCAATTTGATGCGATTTCCCCAAAGGATGAGGGGAACACCTTGCAAAGCAACGGCTCGTTCCCGATGTACAGTGCCATTGAGTTTAAATGCAAGCCGACGTGAAAATTAGATCAGACTTACCATCGTATATCTGGAATCTCGGCAAGTGGAACCTTTTTGGGGCCTCAAAATTTTCCAATTCTACCCAGAAAAGTGTTCTCGGCTTGACTGGAGATGTGACCTCAGTGTCTTGTCGCTTCCTCTGGAGATAGTCCCTCAAATCCTCCTTAGTCCATCCAGGAGCTCGGTTGTCTACGGATTTCAGCCTTTTTGGTGCGCTACTCTCGGTGTCGTTATGAGTCCTCTTGGACCTTCCTACGTTCGTCTTGTTAAAACAAAGCTCCCTCTCTTGAACATGCCGATGTTCTTTGGTGTAGGTTTCTTTGGCATGATGTGTCTTCTGAGACTCTCCTCTTATCGATTCTCCTTGCCCGACCTCCTGTGAAGGCCGATGAGATTGCTCCCTCACCCTGTTATGCTGGGAGACTGCGGAGATTGCTTTCTGTCCTCTTTTCTGGGCATCGTTCTTGGCCGCTGGAATCGGCGTGTCCTCCAATGGGAACGGTGGCTGCATGACGTTGTTCTGCATCATGAAATTGACAACCGATTGCAGGTCTACCAATTTGTTTTCCATCCCCTTCATCTCGCCGTCCCTTCTCAGGTATTTATCTTTCCATACTTGGAGGTCATTTTCGTTGTAATTGTAGACACCCCATTTTTTACCGACCTTAAGACTCAGACGTCATCGATTGAGCGCTCGGTGATAGTGCATGTTTGTGCTCGTTTCGAGTTTCTGGAGTTTTTGGCTGAGAGCCTTGCCTCCGGGTCTATGAACTCTTTGTGCTTTGGCTCCGTTTGTAGACTGAACCTTGTTTTCTCTTCCCTGGAGGGAGGAAGAGGTCTTGTAGACCATCCTTTTGTGGTTGTAGACCACTTTTTGCAGTCGTAGACCACGTTTCCCGCTTGGAGACTAGTTTTCGATTTTCAGAGCCTTCGGCCACGCGTCTTGTCTCGGGTCTGCTTAACGTTCTCCGTTTGGCTTGGTTTTCGAACCATGCCGTCTGGGAGACCACTTTTGGTGCCCGTAGACTAGTTTTTGAGGCTCCCGGCTGCGCGCCTTGCCTCCCGGACTTTCGTCTTGCATCCGTTTTGGTTTGGTTTGTTTTTGGTACAAACCTTGTTTTCCTTGTTTGGAAGGTGGTATAAGAGTGGGAGACCAGTTCTTTCCCTTGGAGACCACTTTCTTTCCTGCCAGCCAGTTTTCTAGTCGGCCAACTGGTTTTCTTGGTCTTTGGACCACCTTTTTCTGGTCGGCCACCACACCACTGCCTTGCTTTCATGCTGCAGACCATCTCCCCCCCATGGCTGACCACTTTCCTCCCTGGCCGACCACTTCCACTGGTCGGCCAACCAGTAGAAGTAGTTAGGTCGACAGCTTTCCATCACCTTTTTGGAGATATTTTCTAGCCAGCTGTTATAACTGGAAGGCCCAGAAGCCATCCTCCATACACGTATATAGAGGGATGGCTTTAGGCCTAAAGCTTGTCCAACAAGCTTGTTGCATGTTCTTCTATATAAGGGAGGCCCTCCTTTCCTTCTCTAGGTTCATAAAATTGGTGCTTGAGCTATACATACATCCTTGTCTCTATATCTTCTTGATTGCTCTATATTTGTGCTTGAAAGTGTAGTTTTTCCATACTATTGCACACAAACACACACTCAAACACTATACTCTTGGAGCTGAGGTCCCTTGAAGTTGTTTTTGAAGTTTTTGGACTGGTTTTGGTCAGAAAAAGCTGCTGGAGTTGTTGCTCTAGAGTTGTTCTACAAGGGTGAGCTTCTAGCCTCTTAAACCCTTATTTTTGCTTAAGCTTTTGGCCCTATTTTCATACTTATTTTGACTTGACTTTAAACTACAAAAAGCTCTGATTTTACATGCTTGTGATGTTTGTTTAAGGCTTTGTTGGTGTTGGGGGTAGTCTACCCCCTCTTAGGCCTTGTTTGGCTTTGTTTTGCACCATCACTTTAGGCCCTTGAGATCACTTTCTCTTGGCCTTTTAACCACTGAAATCCAGTGGATTTTTTGTGGTAAAACTTGTGTTTTGAGGTCCTAAATAGGAGGGGGTCATCCCCTCTTCTTGTTTCTTGGTTGCTTGCTTTGTATGCCTCATGTTTGAGCATGTTTGTTAAGCTTGTGTTGGCTTATTCTCGACTTGTATTTGGGGTTATTTTGGCGTGGCATACCACTATTTTGACTTGGTTTTGTCACCCCTTACGTATACACTTGTAGTGTAAATTTTGCAAACTAGTCTTGTATGCCTCATGAAGTAACATGTCTTTCTAGCATGTTTTGAGTCCATCCCAGCTTGTTTTTGGTGTTGTTTTAGCATGCCATAACTCTATTTTTGGTTGGTTTGATAGCCCCTTGCATGCACCTTGCACTTGTAGTGCATTTCCATTAATTAGCCTAATGTGTATCATGCTTTAGACTGTCATTCTAGCATGATTTTGGCTTAACTCTAAGAAGATTTTGTCCATGTTTTAACATGCTCTAGCTCTGATTTGTGTTGTGTTGGTCATACATGCCATGCTTTGTATAGCTATAATGCATTCTAGCTTGTTAGCTTTGTGTATCAAGTCCACTAGCATGCATTGCTTGGGCTATTTACATGATTTAGAAAAATTTGTTATGAGATTTCAGTGCATGTTTCATGGTCATACACTCACATGTTTCACTTATTCCATGCTTTGAAGGGTTGGTCTTTTATGCCTTAAACATGAGCCATTGTGTATGCCTTCATGCCTAAGCTTGCAAGCTATCATTTCAATGTGTTTTTGGGGTTATTTTGCCATAATATAACTCTAATGTTTGTTGGTGAAGCCATCCCATGCTTGGTCTTGGTAGGTGTAGTGTAACCCTCCCTTTTGGCCTTGCATATTCCATGCTTCATGCCCTTCATGCTAGCTTGTTTTGGCTTCCTTCCATACATGTTTTAGCATCATTTTGACATGTTCTAGGACTATTTTGGGTTGCCCTGACCATATGCTTCATGTTTTGCATAGTTGTAGTACAAATGCATATGATAGCTTCAAGCTTTGGGTACCATAGCATGCTTCATTTGCATCGTGTACATGATTTGGCATCATTTTTCATGTTATTTCAGAGCATATAGTATTGCCATATTCCCATTTCTTCCACCCTTTAAGTGCCTCCAAGGGTTGTGCATTTGTTACCTTGTTTGTGGCTTAGCTTGTATGCAAGCGTGCCTAGGCCTTTGAGCCTCCATCTTAGCATGTTATGGTCTTTGTTTAGACCTATTTGAGCTTTGTCCATGATTGGTTCATGCCTTTGTACCATGTATTGCATGCCCCCTTTGTGGTCCTCTTTGCTAGCTTTAATGCTTAAGGACCTTTGCATGCTATACTTGTATTGTTTGAGTGATTTGGCATCATTTCATACCTTATTTCAATGCATTTAGTGTTGTTACACCTCCATGCTTGTCACTCTTTGAACACTCTTGAGAGTTGTGCACTTATGCCTAGTTGATGGGCCATTGCATTGAGCATGTTTGTCTTGATCTTCATGCCTTAGTTTCATCATTATGGCCACTGTTTTGGGCATGGCTGAGGTCTGTCCACATTCGGTTTAAGTCCATTTAGCATGTTTGTTTGCATGTTCTTTGCATGCTTATGTTACATTGCATTGAGTATGCCATGTTGTTCATTGCATTGTGTATGCTATGTTACATCGCATTGTGTATGCTCATGTTACATTGCATTGAGTATGCCATGTTGTTACATTGCATTGAATATGCTATGTTGTTATTTGCATTGTGTATGCCATGTTGTTGTTTGCATTGTGTTTAGCATGCTTGAGTTGTATTACATGTTTGCATGCTTGAGTTGCTTTGCATGTGTTTGGATAAGGTATTAGTCCAAACACGAGAAACGAGGGACGTTTCATACTTGAAATGATGAAACGTGCCTCAATTGTCGGTCGCCGACCCTCTTGATCATACATGATAGAGGTCAAGGCTTTATGTGTTTATGTGTGTGTAGACACCCCATTTTTGACCGGCCTTAAGACTCAGACGTTACTGTTTGAGCGCTTGATGATGTTGCATAATGTGCTCGTTCAGAAGTTTCAGAGTCGCGGCCGTAAGCCCTGCCTCCGGACTTCCGAACCCTTTTCTGTGCCTTGTCTCGGTTTGCGAACCAGACTCGGTTTTCTCTGTTTCTTTTCCTGAAGGGAGGGAGAGGTCTCGTAGACCATTTCTCAATGTCCGTAGGCTACATTTGGTGGCCGTAGGCCATTTTGCCCATTTCGGAGTCCGGTTCCCGGTTTTCGGAGCCGTCAGGCCGTGTGCCTCGGTTCGGGACCGCTTAACCATCTCCTATTGCTCTGATTTTTGGCATACATCTTATTTTCTCCCTTTTGAGGGACACTGGGGGCTGAGAAGCCCACTTCGAGGTCGAATACCATTTTCGGTGCTTAACAGCCCATTTCCGGGACCCCGAACTGCGTGTTTTGGCTCCGGAACATTCGTTTTGCAACGGTTTTCGTTCATTTTTGGCAGGTACCTCTGTTTTATCACAAGGAAGGTCACTGAAGGGTGGGAGACCAGCAATTGTTGCAGCAACCAGTTATCTCTCCTCCGGAGCCTCCCGGCGCCCGTTTTTGCAACTTCCAAGCTAATGTTGAATACCTTAGGGGTAGTGTTGCCAACTTTCAACCACATATCTGTGATCTACACATCTGGGAGGCCACTAAAAGTTGGTGGCCGGCCATTAAGGTCACCTGACCCTTTTGACCCCTTTCTTCCGGGCTAATGTTGAACCCCTTGGACCTTTTTTCTTGAACTTTGAACCACATATCTGTGATGTACACACCTGAGAGGCCCCTAAAAGTTCATGGCCGGCCAGTAAGTCAACTTGACCCTTTTGACCCCCTCTTTCCGAGCCATTGTTGAACCCCTTGGGCCCACTTTCTTGGAACTTCAATTACATGGTTGTGTTGTACACACATAGGGCTACCTCCCCAATATCTGGCCGGCCAGAAAAGCTTGTTGACCCTTTTGACCCCTAGCCGGCCGGCTAGGGGGTGTGGCCGGCCGGCCACCACCAGCCAAAGTGAGAGGTCGGCCGTGTTCTCCTCACTGTAGCCTTTCCAGCTGTGGGGCAATATCCCCCAGATATTTTCTGTATCCGGGGGATATTTTGGGAGAGAGTTATGCTCTCCAATTCACCCCCCTTTTACACCCCTTTCTTGACCTCATAACCAGCTGAGGGTCTTCTTCTTGAGAGTTAGAAAAATTCCTCTCCAAGCACAAACCCTAAACTCCATTGTCATCCTTCTCAATTCTCCAAAAAAACCTAACTTCTTAACCTTCATTCCTTCTACACCACCAAGCTCTACCACCACCATCTCATTTCCAGCAGCAAGGGAGGATTCTTGAAGGCTAAAGAAGCTGCAAATCAACCCAAGAAGCAACAAAATCTCGAATCTTCAAGGGTAAGTTACACTTTTACCCTTTTGACCCTTTATCTTGTTCTATTTCTAAGCCTCATTTCTTTTTGGTTTCAAGCTTCGGCCCTAACAGAAAAGGGCCATATTTTGAGCTCATCTTCACTTCTCATTAAGGGCTCAACCCTGTTTGAGCCCTCCATAATACACTTGCTTCATTGACCATCTTGTATGTCATAGTTTTGCATGCTATTTTTGACCCATGAGCAATTTATTTTCAAGCATGTTGTAAATTGATATGAGGCATATTTTGAGCCCCTCTTCAACATTGGAGAAGGGCTCAACATTTTTTGGTGTTTCCATATGTCACTTGTAGTTATATCCCCTATTTGGCCCCATTTTTGCATAAATTAGTAGCCCTCTTTGCTTCTGTTTTTGGACCTTGATCCGAACTGAAAGTGGTCTTATTTTGGCCTATACTTCATGTTTCATTCACACTTTTGTTCTGTTTAGTGATTATTTTATATACTTCATGTTATAGCGCCTTTTGAGCCTTGTTTTGCATCACATTTTTAGCATGTTTGTATACTGATTTGAGGTCTGCCATATACTGTAAATGTTCATATTTTTGGTTCATCTTCAGTGTTATAGAAGGAAATTTTTCATTTTGAGTTTTGCTTATACCACTTGCTTCATTACCCCTCTTTTGGCCCCTATTCTTGCATGCTATTTTTGCCATACCTATATTTGCTGTTTGGCCATGTTCATAACTGGAAAAGTGCTTATTTTGGGGCTGTCTAGCTTCTGTCTTTGCATCGCATATCCATGTTGTGCATGTTTAGCATGGCTATAGGCCATTTCGGGTGCCTGATGTTGCATTTCGGGACATTTCCTTGCATTTCATATCATTTCGCTCCATTTCGGGATTGTTTTCCCATATTTTGTTGCTGAAATTCCATTAGCATGCTTGCATATCATTTCTGCCATGTTTCATCGCATTTAAGCATCGCCTCGGTTTGCGTGCCCGTGTGCACGCATTTCGAGGCACTCCATTTTTATCCGACGGCATCCGATGTGAGTGTGGCTGAGGCTCACTCATGTTGGTATAAGCCCATTTGTCATTTCCATGTCATTTTAGCATCGCCTAGGTTTGCGTGCCCGTGTGCACGCATTTCGAGGCACTCCTTTTTTATCCGACGGCATCCGATGTGAGTGTGGCTGAGGCTCACTCATGTTGGTATAAGCCCATTTGTCATTTCCATGTCATTTTAGCATTGCTTAGGTTTGCGTGCCCGTGTGCACGCATTTCGAGGCACTCCTTTTTTATCCGACGGCATCCGATGTGAGTGTGGCTGAGGCTCACTCATGTTGGTATAAGCCCATTTGTCATTTCCATGTCATTTTAGCATCGCCTAGGTTTGCGTGCCCGTGTGCACGCATTTCGAGGCACTCCATTTTTATCCGACGGCATCCGATGTGAGTGTGGCTGAGGCTCACTCATGTTGGTATAAGCCCATTTGTCATTTCCATGTCATTTTAGCATCGCCTCGGTTTGTGTGCCCGTGTGCACGCACTTCGAGACATCTCATTTTCATTGCATTTATCATCGCCTCGGTTTGCGTGCCCGTGTGCACGCACTTCGAGACATCTCATTTTCATTGCATTTATCATCGCCTCGGTTTGCGTGCCCGTGTGCACGCACTTCGAAGCATCTCATTTTCATTGCATTTATCATTGCCTCGGTTTGCGTGCCCGTGTGCACGCACTTCGAAGCATCTCATTTTCATTGCATTTATCATCGCCTCGGTTTGCGTGCCCGTGTGCACGCACTTCGAGACATCTCATTTTCATTGCATTTATCATCGCCTCGGTTTGCGTGCCCGTGTGCACGCACTTCGAGACATCTCATTTTCATTGCATTTATCATCGCCTCGATTTGCATGCCCGTGAGCACGCACTTCGAGGCACCTCATCTTCATATCATTCTGCCATTTTCTCGGTTTGCGTGCCCGTGTGCACGCATTCCGAGGCATCTCATTTCCATAGCATCCTGTACGTTAGGATTATATCTTAGTTGCATTTCATGCATATCATGCATATTGCATCGTGTCCGGAATAGGAGTTAGCCCGGGCACGGGAAACGAGGTACATTTCGTACTTCGAGTGACGGAATGTGTCTCAATTCCCCAGTCACCGACACTCCGGATTATCCATGATGGAGTTAGGTTTTAGCTGTAGTCTCATGTGCATTCATCCTATATTGAGTTGTGCATTTCGACTCCTCGGCCATCATGCCTCGGTATGCGTGATTGGTGGCACGAGGATCGAGACATGCATATATCTGTGCAGATACATTGCTATGCCCCTTTCCTGCTCTCTGTTGCAGCAAAACGAAGAATCAGCAATGTTTCTGGGCTCAACACGCATTTCAAGAACAGGTGTAAACAGAGGCTAATTGGGGCATTCCGGTGGATTTCCACGCAAGACGGCCCGGACATGCATCATCCATCAGAAGCAAGACAGTCCCTGGCTTGCGCGCCAGTTTTATCTGCTTTCTAGTTAATTCATTAATTAATTAGAATTTTGTAATATTTTGGACTGTAATATTCTTTTATTTTGGGGACTGTAATATTTAGACTGTATATTTATTCGGACCCTCTGCGCGAGGGCATAACTGTAATAAGTGTGCGTGTGTGTGTTGTATGTCTTCCAACCCCACGTCTTTCTCCCTTTTATTTACCAGCTTACGATGGTTAGATTAGGGCATGTTTAAATTAGCATATAGTATGACAGCATGTTTGCATCATTCATATGTATTGCATGCACCGGGCTCGGCGCATCATACTAACTGCATTGTACTTTCAATTCCAAATTGAATACATGTTAGTTGTAGCATTTCATATGCCATCTTAGAATAGCCGAGCCTACTATAGTTGCATTTTGCATGTGTTGCATTAAGCATTTTTGTATACTTAGGATCATGCATGATTTCTAATGTAGTTCCTATTTTGGCTTGGAGTACTCGGTAAGTTCTATGCTTTAGCATCCTCGCATGCGTGTGAGTGACTGCCATGAATAGCATGCTTACCATGAGGCTATGTGCTTATGTGATATATCTGCCTGAATGCCTGTGGGTGAAGGTTGAGTTGTTTAGATTGGAATAAATCATCGACTGTTTGTTTTAAGCCCACTAGATAGTGGCAAAACCATCTTTTCTAAACCCACCTGCGGGTGGTAAAATCTGCATTTTAAGCCTACTTGCGAGTAGCAAATCATCTTTCAAATAAACAAGCAAAAAGTGTTTTGTTCCAATCTAGGCGACCTGGTCTATACTTATATGCTGTGTGCATCACATAGTAACCTAGGCTAATAAACCGGAATAAGAACTCACAATGTTTTCAAAAATTGATATCATGGTTAGTAGAGGCCGGTCTATGACCGGGCGAGCGGGGGTGCTCACGAAGTGACCTTCCCCAATCGTACCCAAGTTCCCGAGCCGAGGCAACTTTGGTGATGACGGACACGTGGCCTTTTGGCACCGAGTCAGGGTTTCCTAAATTTCCCAAAATAAAATATTTAGGTGGCGACTCTGTATCTGGCAAAGCAGTCCATGTTTGGCACTACTTTTTCAAAAATCAGTTTTCTCAAAACGATTTGCCAGATTTGGACTCTTTGGTTCAGATTAGGAACCGTGACAACATTGAGAGTCCGAGCTGTAGCGAGGTCCCCCGCGGGCTTGTTACAGTTTCTGGCGACTCTGTTGGGGATTTAGAGAACTTGACTCGAACTCATGATATCTATTTTTGACTACACTTGTGTGTTTCTTTGCATTGCATTTGCATTGGTGCGCCTAGGACACCGTGTTTGCCATCTGCTATTCCTGAACGGTTTGCCAGAGGCTTGTCTTGTCAAGGCATGACCATAAGGCTGACCGGTTGTGGGCTCTGCCAGTATGGGAACACAAACCCCGGTTTTACCGGGGCACCCTTTTTGACCATTCGACCTAGTGCATATTCGGATCCATAGTGACCATTCTAAATTAGAACAGGTTGCTTACCCGTTTATAGGTTGTTTGAAACCGCTGTGTGCAAAGTGAAACCCTAGCTCCTGATAAAATAGGACAGGGAAACCCTACCCCAACATAGGGATGTTTTGGCTCTCACTTATCTGTTATGTGCTTTAGAGTGCGTCTCTACAGGAATGCATGTATCAGCATATGAGTTTGAGTATCAAGCCTGCGGGCATCAGTTCAGTATTGACAGTATCAGGCCTGCGGGCATCAGATCAGTATACAAGTTTGAGTATCAAGCCTGCGGGCATCAGTTCAGTATTGACAGTATCAGGCCTGCGGGCATCAGATCAGTATACAAGTTTGAGTATCAAGCCTGCGGGCATCAGTTCAGTATTGACGGTATTAGGCCTGCGGGCATCAGCCAGTATTTGAGGATTAGTTATCTGCGGATGTCAGATTCTGTGTTAGGGGACAGTGATACAGGGATAATAACCAGTGTTTGAGGACAGTATGTTATTCAGCTTTTTGACTGTGTGCCCGACTGTGTGTCTTGCATTTTATTTTAAGCTGTTGTGCTGTCCGTTTATCTGTTTATTTATTTCCTTTTCGCTTTATTTATCTTTTGCTAGGTCAGTTTTAGCACGATTGCTTCCAACCCAACAGGCATTCCCCAAGCACCTTGGACACGAGGTCGTCGACTCCACCGATCTGAGGATCTAATCGACGGACAGCCAGTGTTCCATTCTCTACCCCCTGTTACAAGAAGGAAACAGAGAAAGCGCAGTGCATCTGAACAGAGAGCACCAGAACAGTGGTATCCCCCATCAGCGGATAGTTGGATTGAGATCCCCATTGAGACAAATCTGCCAGTAGTTCAGACAAATCGAAGCAGTATGACAACACCGACAGGAGTTGAGGAAATGATGCGCCAAATGCAGGAAACTATGCGGGCCATGCAGCAAGATGCTGTCCGCCGGGATGAGCTTGCTAAGCAACAAGCTGAGATTATGACCCAACAGGCTGAGCTTATCACCCGACTGCAACAACAGAGCACAGCATCTGCTTCACACCAAATCCCTCCCCCGGCAGGAGCCCCATTACCCGAGAAGGCTCCTGCTATTCAGGACGTTCCTCCAAACACCCAAAATACTGTACCGACTGTCCAAAATTTACAAGAGGACACGAGTCTTCCAACGGGGCCAGCACCGCCCCCGCCTCCACCACAACTGTCCAAGGTCCATACATCCAATCATCCGGACTCTCCATCCGAGGTCGAGATTGATCATACGGCTCTGAAATTGAGCAAATTGGAGAAACTCTTTAAGAAATCCCAAGGGGCTAAGGCTATGCCGGATATCGGAGATGGATATACCGAGGAGGCCGTGACACTCCCCGATAGGTTCAAAATGCCACAAATAGACCGTTTTGACGGGACTGGTGACCCCATGGTCCATATCCGACTGTTTGCGGATGTCTTGCGGCCAATGGGCCTAACACGACAACAGAAGCTCTCACTATTCGGCCGAACCCTGTCGGGTGTGGCCTCCCATTGGTACGCAAGATTATCGGATGAGGTGAAGAAGAATTGGGACGAGATGGCTGAGGCCTTTGTCACACAATATTCATACAACACTCAGATCGAGATCACAACCCGTGATCTTGAAACGACGAGGCAAGAGCCCAAGGAATCTTTCTCGGACTTTGTGATCCGATGGAGGGCCAAGGCGTCGACGATGACTTTAAGGCCCACTGACAGAGATCAAATTCGGATGATTGTGCGCAATCTCCACCCCAAGTTAATGCAGAGGATGATCGTAGTCCCCTTCCCCACTTTTGCAGACCTACATGATATGGGGGTCCAAATAGAAGATGCTATGAGGCAAGGTCTGTTTGACCAGGACAGAGAACAACCGAGGAGGACCTTTAACCGTAACAACAATGCGGGCCCGAGTGGCGCTGCTAATACAAGAGCCTCGGAAGTTGGTATGGTCACCACCACTCCCCCTCCCCCTCCAAGGCCCATGACTGCCACACCATTCTCCGGCGCGTCCGGAAGTAACTCACAAAACAACCGATTCCAACCCCGGGGCCAAAGAACCTTCACCCCACTATATATGCCTTTGACCAAAGTTCTAGGAATACTGATCAGAAAGAATCATTTAAAACCCCTAGAACCAAAGCCATTACCAAATCCACTTCCCCCCTCATATGACCCGTCAAAATACTGTGCATACCACCAACAACACGGTCATGACACCGACCGTTGTTACAGACTGCGTCATGAGATCCAAGATCTTATTGACAAACAGGTGATCGCACCTCCCGACCAACCCAATGTTACGACCAACCCTCTCCCATCACATAACCAAGCTCCTCCTCCCAAAAGAATTAACTTTATTCAGACTGGGGTCGCGTCTTACGATCCTAGTATCTACATTACTCCCACCCACCTACCCAAGCCAGAGGTGCTCCTTCCCGATTGCACTAATTTCTTGTGCATGGTGGACATCTCCAAAACCCAACCGGAACCGGTGGTGGTGACTGTCGAAGACAGGGCAGGGCAGATTTTGGGAGAGCATGAGTCTGTTGAATCTGGGACTGGACAGAATTTTGCTGAGGGAGCTTATGATCCGAGCAAGTACATCCTATCAACGAGCCGAAATGGGCTAAATGTAGAATTTCCCGAGACAGGAGAACTGTGCATGATCCGAGGGGATGGATCTGGGCTATGGGCAGATGAGCCGACAACCGTAGAAGAGGACTTTGCTAACTTGCAATTTCTCGATGATCAGGAGCTGGAGGATGCATCCATTAACTGGAATGATTATGAGGGATCAGAGGAGGCCACGGGATGGCTCGAAGATCAACCGGATGCAGTGGGGGAAGCTCAACCAAAACAGAGCCCGGCAGGGGCAGAAATATCAGTTGTGGCCGGAACGGCCGAAAATCAAGTTGTATCGCCGGAGAGCGCCGGTGTTAAGAATTCCGCTCAGGACATGGACATTACGGATGTAGGAACTATTGAACAAACAGCTGTACTGACGCAGCTGGAGCAAGGAAAGTTTGAGGAAACTGAGAGAGCCAGAAAGGCAAAAGGCCCTAAGGGGACCGAAAGTGCTGTGTGCACAAAGATAAGCAATGCTGCGAGCATATGGACAGAGAGCACTGAGAGTGCGAGTGGACCGGAGCCAGACAGGTGTCTGTTGGCTGCTAGTGGAATGTGGTGGGAAGATGACGATTTGTGTCTTGCCCACACCGATGAAGACTGGGGGAATAACCAGCCAGATGATACTTGGTATCTAGATGAAGTGGACCACATGACAAGAAGTGGGCGGTACTTCAAGCCCCCACAAATAGACCAACCCGAGGCATCTGGGAAAGACAGAGAAGCGGAGAGACAGAAGGAGAAGCAGATCGAAGACGAGGCTGTGTTGAAACAATTAAAGAAAATACAAGCAGACATCTCCATCTGGGGACTGCTAATGGCATCACGAGTACACAGAGAAGCTGTCCTATCTGCCATGGACAAGTCCAAACTCTCCATAGACACCACGCCTGAACAGCTAGTCGGGCTGGTTTTTTCGGGAGGAGGCTCCCCGGCATTAACCTTTTCGGACAAGGAGCTACCGCCTGAGGGCACAAACCATAACAAACCGCTCTATATTTCTGTGGAATGTAGGGATAAGTGGATACCGGTGGTGCTTGTTGATACCGGGTCTGCGATTAATGTCTGCCCGACCAGAACGGCATATGCAATCGGGTTGAAGCCCGTAGATTTCGTCCCAACCACCCAAGTGATCAGAGCATACGATAATACCAGCAGAGAGGTGATGGGGACTGTTAAAATTCAAACCAAGGTTGGTCCAGGACAACACAGTATTGAATTTCATATCTTGGACGTTCCCGCAACCTTTAACCTACTTTTGGGGCGACCGTGGTTGCACCAGGTCAAAGCAGTCTCTTCCACCCTGCATCAAATGCTGAAATACCCTCACGGGAAAGGGGTAGCGATCGTTTTTGGGAATTCACCAATCCATCCGCCGCCGGAAGTGTCCACACCTGTCTTGGAGATCGAGCACGGCACGGAGGATGTGTTTTTGTCGGGGTTCACTTTGGCCGAGGCTCAAGTGGTGCAGAATGTCATGGCTGCGAATGAGGGCATGTATGTTAGTGCACAATCCATATACCTCATGAACAAGCTAAAACATACCCCTGGGATGGGATTAGGGAGAAGCGGCCGGAAAGGCGTTTCAGTATTGGCCGAAGTGCCGCACAACCCCCACGCCTTTGGACTGGGTTATCTGCCCACCAAGGAGGATTGGGTAAGGAAAGGGAAAGAAATGGCCGGAAGGGCCAAAGCAAAGAAGGCCGGGAAGCCATTTGATTTAATGCACAGGCCCATCTGGGGTACCCTAAACGGACGTTTCGTCCGGGAGGGGGAAGATTTTCCATTCTGCGGCTTCCCGGAACCATGGCTAAACGCGAAGGGGGAGCGCGTGCCCGGTTTTGAAATCTTTTTCGACATACAATTATCTGGGGATGACGTTGCCGAAGCGCAGACAGACCCACCAACTGAGATTGAGCAATGTGAAGCAGTGGATCCTGAGAGTACAGAGCTGGAAATGGGGGTAGCACTGGCGAGTCTACTATCAGATCCTCCGATCGGCCAAGAGTGCTTGGGGGTTAACTCTTCGGTTTCTGTGATTGGAGATGAAATAGCTGCGGGCTTTCCAGTGCCGATCTTGGATGCATCTATCGCACCTTCTCTCATCTGGCAATATGAAGAAGGCTTTTTATCTAGCAGCTCCGGGTCAGGTAGTGAGCCGGAATCTGATTCTACCGAATCTTCTGCGTCGGAATCAGATTCCAGCTCGACTGAGTCTGAGTCCGGTATTCTTGGGGGTGATAGCCCAGATACCACAGTCCTGTCTAGGTCGTCTTTTTCATTTTCTTTTGAGTCTGTTGTAACAGAGGAATCTGACGGCTTGGAAGTATTTAATGAGAATGATGTGGATGTGGTTTCCGAGTATTTTTCTGTGCCTTTGATTTATTGCTTAAATCAGGATTTTCAAAATTTTGATGAAAACAGCGAGGAAGAAATTCCTCCAGTTTTGCAACGATTAATTAATCAAGAGCAGGAAAGATTTGTTAAACCTTTAATGGATGAAATCACTACTGTGAATGTTGGTACTGAGAAGGACCCGCGGCTGGTCCAGATCGGGTCCACGTTGTCTTCAGAGGAGCGCGAGCGCTTAGTCGCTTTATTAAAAGATTTCAAAGATGTTTTCGCGTGGTCCTATGAAGACATGCCTGGAATCGATCCTGAGATTGTACAGCACCGGATCCCTCTTGATCCAGAGGCCCGCCCTGTCAAACAGAAACTCAGAAGGATTCGCCCGGACTGGGCCCTCAAGATTAAGGAAGAGGTCACCAAACAAATTGACGCAGGGTTCCTGCTGGTATCTAAATATCCAACTTGGTTGGCCAACATAGTCCCGGTGCCAAAGAAAGACGGCAGAATTCGGGTTTGTGTAGACTTCAGAGATTTGAACAAGGCCAGTCCGAAGGACGACTTCCCCTTGCCACACATCGACGAATTGGTAGATTTCACGGCAGGACACGCCTTGCTTTCGTTTATGGATGGTTTCTCAGGCTATAATCAGATAGTGATGGCACCCGAAGACCGGGAGAAGACTGCATTCACTACCCCGTGGGGGACATATTGTTATCGAGTGATGCCATTCGGGTTGAAAAATGCTGGAGCTACATATCAACGGGCAGCAACTACAATATTGCATGATATGATCCATAAGGAGGTCGAGGTGTATGTGGACGACATGATTGTCAAGTCCAAAGATAGAGAGGGCCACTACACCGCCTTACAAAAATTCTTTCAACGGATCAAAGAGTTTCGGCTGCGACTGAATCCCCAGAAATGCACGTTTGGTGTTACAGCGGGGAAGATGTTAGGGTTTCTGATCACACAAAGGGGCATCGAGGTCGACCCTTCCAAAATCAAGGCCATCTTAGAAATGCCACCACCAAGGACTGAAAAGGAGGTGCGAGGCTTTCTGGGTAAAGTGCAATTCATAAGACGGTTTATTTCTAAATTAACCTTGACTTGTGAACCACTTTTTGGTCTCCTGAAGAAAGGAAAGAAATTCCAATGGGACGGCCGATGTCAAGCAGTTTTTGAGCAGATCAAGGGGTATCTACAGAACCCACCCGTGTTGTCACCGCCAGAGCCGGGGAGACCGTTGATACTGTACCTTTCGGTAACTGAGACTACCATGGGCTGCATGCTCGCGCAGGAGTCAGAAGACAAAGTGGAAAGGGCCATATACTATCTGAGCAAAAAGATGTTGGATTACGAGACCCGCTATACACCGCTGGAGAAGGCCTGTTTGGCCTTGGTATGGGCAACCAGGAAGCTGCGGCACTACCTGTTAGCCCACTCTGTAATGTTGGTTTCGCGTTTGGATCCCATCAAATATCTCTTCGAGAAACCAGCACTTACGGGTAGGCTAGCTCGTTGGTTGCTGTTGCTCTCCGAATTTGATTTGAAGTATGTAACGCGCAAGTCAGTAAAAGGCAGAGCGGTAGCGGAGTTCCTTGCCGACCACCCGATTGAGGGGGATGAAGCGGTTGAGTATCTATTCCCAGATGAAGCCATTCTGCACGTCGAAAATGAAACTTGGACAATGTACTTTGACGGAGCGTCAAACCAGTATGGGTATGGGATAGGGGTGTTGCTGATAGCGCCTGATGATTCCCGTATCCCTTTAGCATTCAAGCTCCGGTTCAAGGTTTCCAACAATGAAGCAGAGTATGAGGCATGTATTGCTGGCCTGGAAGCAGCCCTGGAACTAGGGGCAAAACGGTTGGACGTCATTGGGGACTCGAACCTTGTTGTGTCTCAAGCAAAAGGAGATTGGAAGGTCAAAGAGGAAAGGATGATAATCTACCACCAAACCTTGGATCTGTTAATTCCTCGGTTTGAGAAGCTAAATTTCACCCACCTCGTAAGAGAGAACAACAGGTTTGCAGATTCATTAGCAACTCTATCTTCTATGATAGACATCCCGTCCGGAGTCCGGATGCGTCCAGTCATTATTGATCAAAAGTTTACACCAGCATACGAGTCGATTTCCGCCATAAATGAGGTTCAAGATGGCAACCCCTGGTATTACGACATCTGGAACTTCTTGGAAAAGGAGACATATCCACTAGGGGCAAATGCCAAAGATAAGAGGGCTATCAGAAGAATGGCTGCTCAGTTCAATATCTGCGGAGGAAAACTGTACAAAATGGGTCATCTGGGAATGCATAAGCTCTGTGTAGAAGCTAAAGAGTCAAAACGCCTGATGGAAGCCATCCATGGGGGGGAGTGCGGTGCACACATGAATGGAGTAATGCTGGCCAGAAAGATCCTCAGACAAGGCTACTACTGGTCAACCATGGAGGAGGATTGCATTGGTTTTGTTCGGCGATGCCACAAATGTCAAATCCATGCAAATCGCATGAACATCCCGCCGTCAAAGCTGTACAACATGACTTCGCCATGGCCTTTTTCAGTCTGGGGAATTGATGTGATCGGAGCTGTTACCCCGAAGGGGTCAAACGGGCATGAGTTTATCCTAGTAGCGATAGATTATTTTACAAAGTGGGTCGAGGCCCAATCATACGCAGTGTTGAAGGCGTCGCATGTCGCAAAGTTCATCAGGAACAACATCATCTGTCGCTACGGGGTGCCAAACGAAATAATTTCAGATAATGGTTCCCACTTCAAGAAAGAAGTGATAGACTTGTTGGAGAAATACAATGTGGCTTTTCATAAGTCATCTACATACAGGCCACAGACCAACGGAGCAGTTGAGGCCGCCAACAAGAATATCAAGCATATACTACAGAAGATGGTGGAAACCTATCGAGATTGGCCAGACAAGCTGCCATTTGCTCTGTGGGGCTACAGGACTTCAATCAGAACTTCTACTGGAGCAACCCCATATTCATTGGTCTATGGAATGGAGGCTGTTCTACCCATTGAGATTGAGGTCCCATCATTACGAGTATTGGCTGAATGCCAAATAGCCGAGGCAGATTGGCAGCAAAGCAGATTCGAAGAACTCATGCTCTTTGACGAAAGAAGACTGAAAGCACTGTACCACATCCAAGGCTATCAACGCAGAGTCGCCCGGGCTTTCAATAAGAAAGTTAAGTCCAGGAATCTGAAAGAAGGAGATTTGGTGCTCAAAGACAACCGAGCTCCCATCCACGACCCAAGGGGCAAGTTCAAACCTAATTGGACTGGTCCTTACATCATCAAAGCTATCTGGTCAGGTGGGGCTGTGGTTCTGATGGATCTAGATGGCTTGGAGTTCTCACAACCGATCAATATGGACAAGTTGAAGAAATACTATCCTTGAGAGGCTCGCTAGGCCGAAAACCCGAAAGGGCGACCTAGGCAAAAGCCAGAGCACAAAAAAATTAGAAAATATAAAAATTGAGCTCGCAAGGTTGAAAACCCGCAAAGGGCGGCCTTGGCAAAACTTAGAGCGCAAAAGGAGAGTGAAAATACTCGAGTGAACCTTAGCCTGAACTACGTAAGGCTTGATTCCCATCTTCGGGATACGTAGGCAACTTCGCCTCGAAGTTCAGCCATAAACTTTTCCCCGATCAACTCTGTCCATATTAATCATCTCAGTCATCTTTATCCATCAGCATTTATCACGATCTCCGGTACAGTGCTGTTCAAACTAGGGGCAACTTTCCGTTGCCGCGACGGTGCAAAGTTACTCAGACTAGGGGCAACTTTCCGTTGCTTTGAAGTACCGCTTTGTTCTTCGGACTAGGGGCAACTTTCCAGTTGCGGGGATCTGGGGTTGTGCATCTCAAGTGACAGATTTTCGGCTTGTCCAGTTCTGATCCACATCGAAAATAGTTTTGAAAAGTTTTAATAAAAGTTGACTTTGTTCAAATCAATCTTTTTACGACTTAGACCATTTTTGGACCAAAAGCGGAAAATTTTCAGTACCATAACTTTCAATTTCATTGATTTCAAAATAGAGTTCTCTTGCTCTTGCATTACAATCGAGGTTGCTTATTTTAGTACATCCATAAAGAAAACTTGAAAATGCTAAATAAGCAATAAATTTGGGGCATAGTTGAATCAAGTATCTCCGCGTCCCCTCCCGGAGCTGGACGGAGCATCTGTTGCCAAGCTAGGCCCAACCTGTGCCTCCTCATTAAGCCAATCCAAGCACTCATCGGACAAAGTGCAACTGAAAGTCGAAGCAGGGGCCAGAAGCTCTCTAGTCCTCCATACCGTGGCATATCGGGCAAGCTGTGCACCCCGGATCGGGAAAGCGGCTGGGTACTCAATCCCCTCAGGTGGACAGGTCTGATCATGGCCAAACTGACGTAGGAACCGGAACGGAAAATAGAATACGCAGTGGGTTAGACCAATCAGTTGGATCCCAATCTGCCGAGACATACTATAGCTCATTGCCGGGAGGTTGAGCCAAGGACAACGCCAGGCAATGCCGTCTGCGGACAAATTGCACATCCAATCGAACCACCACCTTTCGTCAAGAGCATTGACTAGGCGCTGCCGAAAGAAGTAGCCTCGAGCTGAATAGGCCGGGCAAGAGTCCACAACCTGCAGTTTATCCATTAACCATACCTAGGGGAGGGATGGAAAATGAGAGAATAAAGAATAGAGAGATGTATGATGAGAGAAAAGTAAGACAAGGGTTTTGAGAGAAAAATCGAGTCTGAGGGACGAGTGATGCGAGCAAATATATGTGAGGTCGGGTGGGAAACATTACCTGCAGTAGCAGTGGACTCCCGGCAAACCTAGTCGCCTCCCGGCGATAGACAGAATCTAAACCCATCAATGTCTCGGCCAAGGTCATGGCAATACAGCTCTTTCCTTCTCTCAAACCTTGGGCGACTTCAATCAGGCGAATGCTAGCCCCGCCAAAGCCCGAGGAAAGCAGAAAGTGAGACAATAAACATAAGCAGAGGGCGTGTTGCCGGAAACCCTGCCAATAATGGTTACTGCGGTCACCAGCGTCGGAAAAACGATGGATCAAGCCGAGGATGTCCAGCTCTCCACTGCAGATCAGAGATCGAGCGTCATGCGCTGTGAGCCCACACATCCGCCCTAAAGCCTGGGCGTGACCAAAACGGAACTGGGGCAGGATCACTTCAGAGCATTCAGACTCCATCAAAACCTGAAAATCTTCGAAAGTGGGACACATCTCTTGGCCGCCAAAGCTAAAAACATGCGTCACTGGATTCCAGAACCTTGCCGCGGCATGTAGAAAAGGGAGATGTAACGGAGTACGGCTCAGCGTGAATAGTGCATTCAAGCCGAAACCCCGGAAATTCAGCTTTTCCGAGCCATCTAGAGAAGAGATCCAAGATATGATATTTTCCGCGAGAAATGCCTCCATCTTTGTCTAAAACTAAGATGAAATGAATGTTCCCGAAGTTGAGGCTTTTATAGAAGGAAAAACACTATTCACGGGGACACGTGTCAAAAAATCTGGCGGCTGCAGGACTGAATGGCCAGCCAGCTACTTTTTCTGGCTGGCCAGCTATTTACTTTCTGCAGAAATGGCTGGCCAGCCATTTACTTTTGCAAAAATGGCCGGCCAGCTCCCAGGGGTGGCTAGCAATGCTGCAATGTGTCTCCTCGGCCCTGTTTTACCCTTCGAGGGAGAGTTCCAAACATTTCCATGCAACGGGGAAGTCAAAGGCCTCCATCCCTCTCCATTTCGGACGCGTTCCGATGCCAAGATCGTCAGAAGTACACTTTGTTGTTGCTGAGTTTTGTTTTATCGAGTTGTTGTTTTTGCTTATCGAGTTGTTCGTCGAGCGGACGTGTTTTGTGTTTTTGAGTCATTGCTCTCTGTTTAAGCAATTTTGTTAAAAGTCTTGTTTATTTGCGTTGTTGCATTTTGCTTATCGAGTTGTAAAACTTTCTAAGGTCCTGTTATATCTTAGTAAGTTGAGTTTGTTTAGTTTGTTGCGTCGGTTCACTACCTGACTTGGTGATTACACAATGCGCATTACTATTCAATTTCATTCTCATGCGAAATAAATTCATGCGATATGATGCTAGAAGTTTAAAATACAAATACCTTTTCAAAAGCTATTTCATTTCATCACGCTTTACAATAAACAAAGGTACAAGTTTTACAAAAAATGAAACTGCCTAACGATGTGCAAAGTGCTACAAACTACTAGTAAAAGAAAAATAAAGCAGGAAATAGCAACATCAAAATCCTCGGGAACGGGAACGAGAAGCACGCCTGGTCCTCTTTTGTGGAACAACCTCCACACCATCATCAGAGTCGGAGCTGTCATCCTCAGGATCCTCCTCAGCCTCGCCTCTGTTCCCCGAGCCAAAACCGGAGCCTTCCTCCTCAACAGATGTCTCGAACTGACGGTCGGTAGCCTCCTCCTCCTCCTCCTCCTCCTCCTCATCAGGCTCCACCTCCACAACATGAGCCCTGCGTCTGCGGACAGGCCCTCCTCGAGCTCCTCGATAAGGCCTAGATGGCCCGGCTCCTCGGGAAGGCCGAGATGACCCCTCCCCCTGATAAGGCCCGGATGGCCCAGATCCCTGATAAGGCCCAGACGGCCCAGCTCCCCAATGAGGCCCAGGTGGCCTGGCCTGTGGCTGACCAGACCATGAAGGCATCTGAAAACAAAGAGTTCAATTCAAATACATCAGTCCAAATATGTACATCAGATGCGGATACAAGCAAAAGGCTACATGAAGTGGGTGCATGTAAATACAGTGTACAAGTGGGGTGTGTGGCAGATGTGCTCTACACAAGCAGTCTATCGATGCAGTAGAAATCAGCATATCATCAGAAGTATGATAAATGCCAAAAAACTGAAGGGTACCTGAATGCCCGCGACAGACAACTGTGCCTCCCTGCGTAGGACCATGCCCTCGAGTGTGGCCACCAGCCCAACCATCTCCTCCATGTACCCTCGCGATGGCTGCAAAAATGAGCTCATAATCATTAGTGAACAGAAGAGTGTCTAAATATCTGAATGATAAATGAAAACAAGTGGAGCATACCGACGGCGAGTCCGGATCAATGGCGTATCGATCACTGGGCATCGGAGGCTCTAGTGGGATCGGGGTCGGAGAGCTAGCCCCATACTGCCACGCCATCAACTCAGTAGGCATATCTGGCCATCCCAGATGAGGATGAATCGATGGGGTCGGAGGAAACGGTCTACTCCCACCTCTAGATGTGCCAGCCCTGCTAGAAGAAGGGATGTCTATAGCTCGAGCCTGAGCCTGGTCCGAGGATGACATACCGGCACGTCTCATCATCGGAATACGAGCTTCTGTCAATGGAGGCATCAAATATATGTGACGGTAGGTGGCGTAGTCCCCCTCCGCAACATATAACAAAGCATCACTGCCCAGCATGGCGCCGACTACCTCTGAGTAAGAGAGCCTGTCAGCGATCCGCATACTAGCTGGGGGTACCGCGGGAACATCCTGAGAAAGATACCCCCGTACCTGGCGCAGAAAGCGCTCCCCCAGGAACCAGACTCTGCCAACTGGCCCTTCGAGCAGGACCCTATACCGGGAGATGCCTGACGCTCCGGTGTACTGAAGTAGGAGATCATCACCCAGGGGTGCCCAAGGCTGCCAAGTAATCTGCGGATGATAAATGCATAAACCAATCAGAAAACGAGGATATACAGAGCAAGTCAAAGATGAAAATGAAAGGAACAGAAAGTTCTGAAGTACCTCTGAGTGTCGCACAGTGTCGAAGTACTGTCGCAGGCGAACCAGAGTCTCTCGAGGCCTCGCCCGGTGCGGGCCCTCAAATATCAATGAATATGGGGTCACGGGAATCCCCACCACCTCCAGCTCTGGGGCTAACGATGGGAAGTATACATAAGCCCATAGCTGAGAAAAGCAGTGCAGAATGTAAGTACGAAATGCTGAGAGCAAAATGCAGAATGTAAAAGTGTGCTGTGTGTGCAATGTACAAGTATTGAAGAGCAGAAATGTAAATCAAAGGGGACAGAAAGTACCTCCCAGGCTCTCCAATAGCCTCCAAGTAAGTCGCCCCGCCCGCGGGAGGTCGCGCTCATATAAAAATAAAGGGTAGCCAGGCCAGCGCCACCCCAATCATATCTCTGGACCTGTGATAGGTCGACTAGAGCGCTCAGCAGGTATAGCCCAATGGTGTTCCCTCTGTCGGCGAACAGGGTAGTCCCGAAGAGGAACATAAGGAAACCACGGGCGTACTGCTCCGTCTCCTCGGGAGTCTCGGGCACCATCTCTGCCCGCCGAAAATGGGAAGAGAACCAAGTATATCGGACTCTCCCAGAGACCCTGTCAACAGGTGGGCGAGCCCCCAGTAGATACATCCAGGCAGCCTCCCACTCGCCCATATCCTCATCATAGGGGATGGGCCAACCTCCGACATCAAGGCCGGTCAATACAGCAAAGTCAAAAGGGGTCATGGTCATGTCCCCGGTAGCAGAGAAATGAAAGGAATTGGTGGTGTCCCACCATCTCTCTACCAAAGCTGCCATCAATGTCCTCCTGGCAGGACAGCGTGACAACCCGACGCAAAAGGGCCCGAACCCTGCCGCATCTATCAAATCCCGGACGCCCTCCGGCAGCTCAGCATACCAATCCCGTGCCATAGTGGAGCCATACCCTCGCACACTGCGGGAACCACCCTGCATTCAGAATGGATACATGTGTCAATAATGAGATGAAATGGGCTGTGTGCCAATGAAATGAATGGGTTGTGTGCCAATGAAATGAATGGGTTGTGTGCCAATGAAATGAATGGGCTGTGTGCCAAAGAGATGAAATGGGCTGTGTACCGATGAAGTGAAATAAGCTACGTGCAAATACTATCTACCTGGGCTGCGTGTTCAGAAAATTTGAATTTTGGGCTGCGTGTTCAACTTTCAGTTAACTTGTGGGCTGCGTGTTCACTATCTACCTGGGCTGCGTGTTCAGAAAATTTGGAATTTGGGCTGCGTGTTCAACTTTCAGTATAATTGTGGGCTGCGTGTTCACTATCTACCTGGGCTGCGTGTTCAGAAAATTTGAATTTTGGGCTGCGTGTTCAACTTTCAGTTTAATTGTGGGCTGCGTGTTCACTATCTACCTGGGCTGCGTGTTCAGAAAATTTGAATTTTGGGCTGCGTGTTCAACTTTCAGTTAATTTGTGGGCTGCGTGTTCACTATCTACCTGGGCTGCGTGTTCAGAAAATTTGAAATCTGGGCTGCGTGTTCAACTTTCAGTTAACTTGTGGGCTGCGTGTTCACCATCTACCTGGGCTGCGTGTTCAGAAAATTTGAAACTTGGGCTGCGTGTTCAACTTTCAGTTAATTTGTGGGCTGCGTGTTCACTATCTACCTGGGCTGCGTGTTCAGAAAATTTGAAATTTGGGCTGCGTGTTCAATTTTCAGTTATTTGTGGGCTGCGTGTTCACTATCTATCTGGGCTGCGTGTTCGGAAAATTTAAAGTGTGGGCTGTGTGTTCACTTTCGAATTCGGGCTATGTGTTCAACAAATCAGTGTTTGAACCGTGTATTCTAATGTGAGCTGTGTGTTCGCAATTAATCAATGAGCCGAGTGTTCAGAAATTCAAGTGTGGGAACTACATGTTCAAAATGTAAGGAAAGTACTATGTTACAAGCTAGCATGGCAAGGGTGCGAAATGTAAAATACAGAAGATGAGGTAAATACCTCTCGAGCCTCATGAGAGAGATGCTGCTCCGGCTCTCTGAGAAGCAGATCCGTGGGTGCTCTCTCGTCAAAACTGGTAAAATGACGGAAAACGGCACGAGGGAGGACGTGCGCTGCCGGACGGTACCTCCCGGGAATGAAAGGGCGAGTCCTCGGGGGTAAGGTCATGGGATCGAAGTCATCACCGGCACCTGAAAAACCTCCACCATGAGAAGAAGTACCCGCCATTTTCAGAAATCTGCAAAAGGGGAGCAAAAATGAGCAAAATGAGCAAAATTGGAAAAAGTCAACAAAAGTCAACTCTCGGGAAATAAAAAGTCAACAAAAGTCAACTCCCGAGAAAATATTCTAAATATTAAGATGAACTTACCTCAAGTGGTGAAAATGCAAAAAGAAGCTCCGAAGCCGGAATTTAATCGCTCCAAAGTGTTTAAAACTAAGTGTTATTACGAAAACAATTTGCGCGAGGCGTTGGAAAACGCGCGTAAAACTCAAAACTGGAGAGAAAAGTGTTGAAAGAGGCAAGAAATGAAGTGAGGATCGGCTTCCATTTATAGGCCTCAAGCCTTGGTTTGAAAGAGCATCAAAAAGGAGGCAAAAAGACCAAAATGCCCCCGGGAAAAGGGCATGGCCGGCCGGCCCCTATTTCTAGCTGGCCAGCCATCTGCTTTTTGCAGAAATGGCCGGCCAGCCATTAGCTTTTGTGGAAACCGGTTGGACACCCCCCCTTGGGAAGATAAGTGGCCGGCCATGCTCACCTAGCTCTCTGCAAATTTTGAGGAAGATCGGAGTTCCCGGGACCTGAAAAAGTTCAAGAAAAGTACACTTCCGGTCGCGAAATTGCTCCGTCAGGACTTCGGTCTCAAGTTCTGACATGTCTCTCATCATCATTCATTGAAATCAAAGTGTATCCTTTTTGAATGAGTTGTAACCTTTCAAAGAAGCAGATCGGAGGCCGCGATCGAGTTACCTTCGCCGAAACACGCACTTCCGTACTCGTTGTTTCACGACGAATGAACACCCTGATTCATGCTCGTTTTGTACTTTCATGCACATATCTCGCATTCTCATGGGCATACTCACATTGTCATGTGCATTTCTTGATATTTGTGTACCTCTGTGTTTGAGCATACGTTGTCACACACGTTCCATTCTTGCATTGCGATGCATTCACTCACCGACACTGCATGTGTCGAATTTTCGAAGTCACATTAAATACATATTGTTAGCATATTGTGTTTGTTGCAATTTCTCTCTTTTGCAGGCACGATATTGTATGTACGGTTCAATTGAAGCTGGTGCGACCAAACGAATCGCGCAGGTATTGTATCTTCTCCGTGTGAGACGTGGCGGGGATTGAATAATCCTCCGCATTCTTAACTGCATGAAATGTAGTTGTTGCTTTGCATTCTTGCTTAAAACTGTTGCATCTATTTGCGAATACTTGCTTCATTACAGCTTGCTGCATTTGCATAATCATTGGGCTACCTTCGGCTTCTTGCATATCATTTGCATTTTGCCCCCTGCCTGCGGGCATGCCTGCGGGCACATCTCTGTCTATCTTGTATGTTTGTCTGAGTCTTCGGCCTTGTCAAAAATAGGTCGTCTCGGGGCTTTGACATTCACTCCCGTCACTTGTGACTTCCGAGTTCTATCAAAGAGGGGCAACTGTAGACACCCCATTTTTGACCGGCCTTAAGACTCAGACGTTACTGTTTGAGCGCTTGATGATGTTGCATAATGTGCTCGTTCAGAAGTTTCAGAGTCGCGGCCGTAAGCCCTGCCTCCGGACTTCCGAACCCTTTTCTGTGCCTTCTCTCGGTTTGCGAACCAGACTCGGTTTTCTCTGTTTCTTTTCCTGAAGGGAGGGAGAGGTCTCGTAGACCATTTCTCAATGTCCGTAGGCTACATTTGGTGGCCGTAGGCCATTTTGCCCATTTCGGAGTCCGGTTCCCGGTTTTCGGAGCCGTCAGGCCGTGTGCCTCGGTTCGGGACCGCTTAACCATCTCCTATTGCTCTGATTTTTGGCATACATCTTATTTTCTCCCTTTTGAGGGACACTGGGGGCTGAGAAGCCCACTTCGAGGTCGAATACCATTTTCGGTGCTTAACAGCCCATTTCCGGGACCCCGAACTGCGTGTTTTGGCTCCGGAACATTCGTTTTGCAACGGTTTTCGTTCATTTTTGGCAGGTACCTCTGTTTTATCACAAGGAAGGTCACTGAAGGGTGGGAGACCAGCAATTGTTGCAGCAACCAGTTATCTCTCCTCCGGAGCCTCCCGGCGCCCGTTTTTGCAACTTCCAAGCTAATGTTGAATACCTTAGGGGTAGTGTTGCCAACTTTCAACCACATATCTGTGATCTACACATCTGGGAGGCCACTAAAAGTTGGTGGCCGGCCATTAAGGTCACCTGACCCTTTTGACCCCTTTCTTCCGGGCTAATGTTGAACCCCTTGGACCTTTTTTCTTGAACTTTGAACCACATATCTGTGATGTACACACCTGAGAGGCCCCTAAAAGTTCATGGCCGGCCAGTAAGTCAACTTGACCCTTTTGACCCCCTCTTTCCGAGCCATTGTTGAACCCCTTGGGCCCACTTTCTTGGAACTTCAATTACATGGTTGTGTTGTACACACATAGGGCTACCTCCCCAATATCTGGCCGGCCAGAAAAGCTTGTTGACCCTTTTGACCCCTAGCCGGCCGGCTAGGGGGTGTGGCCGGCCGGCCACCTCCAGCCAAAGTGAGAGGCCGGCCGTGTTCTCCTCACTGTAGCCTTTCCAGCTGTGGGGCAATATCCCCCAGATATTTTCTGTATCCGGGGGATATTTTGGGAGAGAGTTATGCTCTCCAATTCACCCCCCTTTTACACCCCTTTCTTGACCTCATAACCAGCTGAGGGTCTTCTTCTTGAGAGTTAGAAAAATTCCTCTCCAAGCACAAACCCTAAACTCCATTGTCATCCTTCTCAATTCTCCAAAAAAACCTAACTTCTTAACCTTCATTCCTTCTACACCACCAAGCTCTACCACCACCATCTCATTTCCAGCAGCAAGGGAGGATTCTTGAAGGCTAAAGAAGCTGCAAATCAACCCAAGAAGCAACAAAATCTCGAATCTTCAAGGGTAAGTTACACTTTTACCCTTTTGACCCTTTATCTTGTTCTATTTCTAAGCCTCATTTCTTTTTGGTTTCAAGCTTCGGCCCTAACAGAAAAGGGCCATATTTTGAGCTCATCTTCACTTCTCATTAAGGGCTCAACCCTGTTTGAGCCCTCCATAATACACTTGCTTCATTGACCATCTTGTATGTCATAGTTTTGCATGCTATTTTTGACCCATGAGCAATTTATTTTCGAGCATGTTGTAAATTGATATGAGGCATATTTTGAGCCCCTCTTCAACATTGGAGAAGGGCTCAACATTGTTTGGTGTTTCCATATGTCACTTGTAGTTATATCCCCTATTTGGCCCCATTTTTGCATAAATTAGTAGCCCTCTTTGCTTCTGTTTTTGGACCTTGATCCGAACTGAAAGTGGTCTTATTTTGGCCTATACTTCATGTTTCATTCACACTTTTGTTCTGTTTAGTGATTATTTTATATACTTCATGTTATAGCGCCTTTTGAGCCTTGTTTTGCATCACATTTTTAGCATGTTTGTATACTGATTTGAGGTCTGCCATATACTGTAAATGTTCATATTTTTGGTTCATCTTCAGTGTTATAGAAGGAAATTTTTCATTTTGAGTTTTTCTTATACCACTTGCTTCATTACCCCTCTTTTGGCCCCTATTCTTGCATGCTATTTTTGCCATACCTATATTTGCTGTTTGGCCATGTTCATAACTGGAAAAGTGCTTATTTTTGGGCTGTCTAGCTTCTGTCTTTGCATCGCATATCCATGTTGTGCATGTTTAGCATGGCTATAGGCCATTTCGGGTGCCTGATGTTGCATTTCGGGACATTTCCTTACATTTCATATCATTTCGCTCCATTTCGGGATTGTTTTCCCATATTTTGTTGCTGAAATTCCATTAGCATGCTTGCATATCATTTCTGACATGTTTCATCGCATTTAAGCATCGCCTCGGTTTGCGTGCCCGTGTGCACGCATTTCGAGGCACTCCATTTTTATCCGACGGCATCCGATGTGAGTGTGGCTGAGGCTCACTCATGTTGGTATAAGCCCATTTGTCATTTCCATGTCATTTTAGCATCGCCTAGGTTTGCGTGCCCGTGTGCACGCATTTCGAGGAAATCCTTTTTTATCCGACGGCATCCGATGTGAGTGTGGCTGAGGTTCACTCATGTTGGTATAAGCCCATTTGTCATTTCCATGTCATTTTAGCATCGCCTAGGTTTGCGTGCCCGTGTGCACGCATTTCGAGGCACTCCTTTTTTATCCGACGGCATCCGATGTGAGTGTGGCTGAGGCTCACTCATGTTGGTATAAGCCCATTTGTCATTTCCATGTCATTTTAGCATCGCCTAGGTTTGCGTGCCCGTGTGCACGCATTTCGAGGCACTCCTTTTTTATCCGACGGCATCCGATGTGAGTGTGGCTGAGGCTCACTCATGTTGGTATAAGCCCATTTGTCATTTCCATGTCATTTTAGCATCGCCTAGGTTTGCGTGCCCGTGTGCACGCATTTCGAGGCACTCCATTTTTATCCGACGGCATCCGATGTGAGTGTGGCTGAGGATCACTCATGTTGGTATAAGCCCATTTGTCATTTCCATGTCATTTTAGCATCGCCTCGGTTTGCGTGCCCGTGTGCACGCACTTCGAGACATCTCATTTTCATTGCATTTATCATCGCCTCGGTTTGCGTGCCCGTGTGCACGCACTTCGAGACATCTCATTTTCATTGCATTTATCATCGCCTCGGTTTGTGTGCCCGTGTGCGCGCACTTCGAAGCATCTCATTTTCATTGCATTTATCATCGCCTCGGTTTGCGTGCCCGTGTGCACGCACTTCGAAGCATCTCATTTTCATTGCATTTATCATCGCCTCGGTTTGCGTGCCCGTGTGCACGCACTTCGAGACATCTCATTTTCATTGCATTTATCATCGCCTCGATTTGCGTGCCCGTGTGCACGCACTTCGAGACATCTCATTTTCATTGCATTTATCATCGCCTCGATTTGCATGCCCGTGAGCACGCACTTCGAGGCACCTCATCTTCATATCATTCTGCCATTTTCTCGGTTTGCGTGCCCGTGTGCACGCATTCCGAGGCATCTCATTTCCATAGCATCCTGTACGTTAGGATTATATCTTAGTTGCATTTCATGCATATCATGCATATTGCATCGTGTCCGGAATAGGAGTTAGCCCGGGCACGGGAAACGAGGTACATTTCGTACTTCGAGTGACGGAATGTGTCTCAATTCCCCAGTCACCGACACTCCGGATTATCCATGATGGAGTTAGGTTTTAGCTGTAGTCTCATGTGCATTCATCCTATATTGAGTTGTGCATTTCGACTCCTCGGCCATCATGCCTCGGTATGCGTGATTGGTGGCACGAGGATCGAGACATGCATATATCTGTGCAGATACATTGCTATGCCCCTTTCCTGCTCTCTGTTGCAGCAAAACGAAGAATCAGCAATGTTTCTGGGCTCAACACGCATTTCAAGAACAGGTGTAAACAGAGGCTAATTGGGGCATTCCGGTGGATTTCCACGCAAGACGGCCCGGACATGCATCATCCATCAGAAGCAAGACAGTCCCTGGCTTGCGCGCCAGTTTTATCTGCTTTCTAGTTAATTCATTAATTAATTAGAATTTTGTAATATTTTGGACTGTAATATTCTTTTATTTTGGGGACTGTAATATTTAGACTGTATATTTATTCGGACCCTCTGCGCGAGGGCATAACTGTAATAAGTGTGCGTGTGTGTGTTGTATGTCTTCCAACCCCACGTCTTTCTCCCTTTTATTTACCAGCTTACGATGGTTAGATTAGGGCATGTTTAAATTAGCATATAGTATGACAGCATGCTTGCATCATTCATATGTATTGCATGCACCGGGCTCGGCGCATCATACTAACTGCATTGTACTTTCAATTCCAAATTGAATACATGTTAGTTGTAGCATTTCATATGCCATCTTAGAATAGCCGAGCCTACTATAGTTGCATTTTGCATGTGTTGCATTAAGCATTTTTGTATACTTAGGATCATGCATGATTTCTAATGTAGTTCCTATTTTGGCTTGGAGTACTCGGTAAGTTCTATGCTTTAGCATCTTCGCATGCGTGTGAGTGACTGCCATGAATAGCATGCTTACCATGAGGCTATGTGCTTATGTGATATATCTGCCTGAATGCCTGTGGGTGAAGGTTGAGTTGTTTAGATTGGAATAAATCATCGACTGTTTGTTTTAAGCCCACTAGATAGTGGCAAAACCATCTTTTCTAAACCCACCTGCGGGTGGTAAAATCTGCATTTTAAGCCTACTTGCGAGTAGCAAATCATCTTTCAAATAAACAAGCAAAAAGTGTTTTGTTCCAATCTAGGCGACCTGGTCTATACTTATATGCTGTGTGCATCACATAGTAACCTAGGCTAATAAACCGGAATAAGAACTCACAATGTTTTCAAAAATTGATATCATGGTTAGTAGAGGCCGGTCTATGACCGGGCGAGCGGGGGTGCTCACGAAGTGACCTTCCCCAATCGTACCCAAGTTCCCGAGCCGAGGCAACTTTGGTGATGACGGACACGTGGCCTTTTGGCACCGAGTCAGGGTTTCCTAAATTTCCCAAAATAAAATATTTAGGTGGCGACTCTGTATCTGGCAAAGCAGTCCATGTTTGGCACTACTTTTTCAAAAATCAGTTTTCTCAAAACGATTTGCCAGATTTGGACTCTTTGGTTCAGATTAGGAACCGTGACAACATTGAGAGTCCGAGCTGTAGCGAGGTCCCCCGCGGGCTTGTTACAGTTTCTGGCGACTCTGTTGGGGATTTAGAGAACTTGACTCGAACTCATGATATCTATTTTTGACTACACTTGTGTGTTTCTTTGCATTGCATTTGCATTGGTGCGCCTAGGACACCGTGTTTGCCATCTGCTATTCCTGAACGGTTTGCCAGAGGCTTGTCTTGTCAAGGCATGACCATAAGGCTGACCGGTTGTGGGCTCTGCCAGTATGGGAACACAAACCCCGGTTTTACCGGGGCACCCTTTTTGACCATTCGACCTAGTGCATATTCGGATCCATAGTGACCATTCTAAATTAGAACAGGTTGCTTACCCGTTTATAGGTTGTTTGAAACCGCTGTGTGCAAAGTGAAACCCTAGCTCCTGATAAAATAGGACAGGGAAACCCTACCCCAACATAGGGATGTTTTGGCTCTCACTTATCTGTTATGTGCTTTAGAGTGCGTCTCTACAGGAATGCATGTATCAGCATATGAGTTTGAGTATCAAGCCTGCGGGCATCAGTTCAGTATTGACAGTATCAGGCCTGCGGGCATCAGATCAGTATACAAGTTTGAGTATCAAGCCTGCGGGCATCAGTTCAGTATTGACAGTATCAGGCCTGCGGGCATCAGATCAGTATACAAGTTTGAGTATCAAGCCTGCGGGCATCAGTTCAGTATTGACGGTATTAGGCCTGCGGGCATCAGCCAGTATTTGAGGATTAGTTATCTGCGGATGTCAGATTCTGTGTTAGGGGACAGTGATACAGGGATAATAACCAGTGTTTGAGGACAGTATGTTATTCAGCTTTTTGACTGTGTGCCCGACTGTGTGTCTTGCATTTTATTTTAAGCTGTTGTGCTGTCCGTTTATCTGTTTATTTATTTCCTTTTCGCTTTATTTATCTTTTGCTAGGTCAGTTTTAGCACGATTGCTTCCAACCCAACAGGCATTCCCCAAGCACCTTGGACACGAGGTCGTCGACTCCACCGATCTGAGGATCTAATCGACGGACAGCCAGTGTTCCATTCTCTACCCCCTGTTACAAGAAGGAAACAGAGAAAGCGCAGTGCATCTGAACAGAGAGCACCAGAACAGTGGTATCCCCCATCAGCGGATAGTTGGATTGAGATCCCCATTGAGACAAATCTGCCAGTAGTTCAGACAAATCGAAGCAGTATGACAACACCGACAGGAGTTGAGGAAATGATGCGCCAAATGCAGGAAACTATGCGGGCCATGCAGCAAGATGCTGTCCGCCGGGATGAGCTTGCTAAGCAACAAGCTGAGATTATGACCCAACAGGCTGAGCTTATCACCCGACTGCAACAACAGAGCACAGCATCTGCTTCACACCAAATCCCTCCCCCGGCAGGAGCCCCATTACCCGAGAAGGCTCCTGCTATTCAGGACGTTCCTCCAAACACCCAAAATACTGTACCGACTGTCCAAAATTTACAAGAGGACACGAGTCTTCCAACGGGGCCAGCACCGCCCCCGCCTCCACCACAACTGTCCAAGGTCCATACATCCAATCATCCGGACTCTCCATCCGAGGTCGAGATTGATCATACGGCTCTGAAATTGAGCAAATTGGAGAAACTCTTTAAGAAATCCCAAGGGGCTAAGGCTATGCCGGATATTGGAGATGGATATACCGAGGAGGCCGTGACACTCCCCGATAGGTTCAAAATGCCACAAATAGACCGTTTTGACGGGACTGGTGACCCCATGGTCCATATCCGACTGTTTGCGGATGTCTTGCGGCCAATGGGCCTAACACGACAACAGAAGCTCTCACTATTCGGCCGAACCCTGTCGGGTGTGGCCTCCCATTGGTACGCAAGATTATCGGATGAGGTGAAGAAGAATTGGGACGAGATGGCTGAGGCCTTTGTCACACAATATTCATACAACACTCAGATCGAGATCACAACCCGTGATCTTGAAACGACGAGGCAAGAGCCCAAGGAATCTTTCTCGGACTTTGTGATCCGATGGAGGGCCAAGGCGTCGACGATGACTTTAAGGCCCACTGACAGAGATCAAATTCGGATGATTGTGCGCAATCTCCACCCCAAGTTAATGCAGAGGATGATCGTAGTCCCCTTCCTCACTTTTGCAGACCTACATGATATGGGGGTCCAAATAGAAGATGCTATGAGGCAAGGTCTGTTTGACCAGGACAGAGAACAACCGAGGAGGACCTTTAACCGTAACAACAATGCGGGCCCGAGTGGCGCTGCTAATACAAGAGCCTCGGAAGTTGGTATGGTCACCACCACTCCCCCTCCCCCTCCAAGGCCCATGACTGCCACACCATTCTCCGGCGCGTCCGGAAGTAACTCACAAAACAACCGATTCCAACCCCGGGGCCAAAGAACATTCACCCCACTATATATGCCTTTGACCAAAGTTCTAGGAATACTGATCAGAAAGAATCATTTAAAACCCCTAGAACCAAAGCCATTACCAAATCCACTTCCCCCCTCATATGACCCGTCAAAATACTGTGCATACCACCAACAACACGGTCATGACACCGACCGTTGTTACAGACTGCGTCATGAGATCCAAGATCTTATTGACAAACAGGTGATCGCACCTCCCGACCAACCCAATGTTACGACCAACCCTCTCCCATCACATAACCAAGCTCCTCCTCCCAAAAGAATTAACTTTATTCAGACTGGGGTCGCGTCTTACGATCCTAGTATCTACATTACTCCCACCCACCTACCCAAGCCAGAGGTGCTCCTTCCCGATTGCACTAATTTCTTGTGCATGGTGGACATCTCCAAAACCCAACCGGAACCGGTGGTGGTGACTGTCGAAGACAGGGCAGGGCAGATTTTGGGAGAGCATGAGTCTGTTGAATCTGGGACTGGACAGAATTTTGCTGAGGGAGCTTATGATCCGAGCAAGTACATCCTATCAACGAGCCGAAATGGGCTAAATGTAGAATTTCCCGAGACAGGAGAACTGTGCATGATCCGAGGGGATGGATCTGGGCTATGGGCAGATGAGCCGACAACCGTAGAAGAGGACTTTGCTAACTTGCAATTTCTCGATGATCAGGAGCTGGAGGATGCATCCATTAACTGGAATGATTATGAGGGATCAGAGGAGGCCACGGGATGGCTCGAAGATCAACCGGATGCAGTGGGGGAAGCTCAACCAAAACAGAGCCCGGCAGGGGCAGAAATATCAGTTGTGGCCGGAACGGCCGAAAATCAAGTTGTATCGCCGGAGAGCGCCGGTGTTAAGAATTCCGCTCAGGACATGGACATTACGGATGTAGGAACTATTGAACAAACAGCTGTACTGACGCAGCTGGAGCAAGGAAAGTTTGAGGAAACTGAGAGAGCCAGAAAGGCAAAAGGCCCTGAGGGGACCGAAAGTGCTGTGTGCACAAAGACAAGCAATGCTGCGAGCATATGGACAGAGAGCACTGAGAGTGCGAGTGGACCGGAGCCAGACAGGTGTCTGTTGGCTGCCAGTGGAATGTGGTGGGAAGATGACGATTTGTGTCTTGCCCACACCGATGAAGACTGGGGGAATAACCAGCCAGATGATACTTGGTATCTAGATGAAGTGGACCACATGACAAGAAGTGGGCGGTACTTCAAGCCCCCACAAATAGACCAACCCGAGGCATCTGGGAAAGACAGAGAAGCGGAGAGACAGAAGGAGAAGCAGATCGAAGACGAGGCTGTGTTGAAACAATTAAAGAAAATACAAGCAGACATCTCCATCTGGGGACTGCTAATGGCATCACGAGTACACAGAGAAGTTGTCCTATCTGCCATGGACAAGTCCAAACTCTCCATAGACACCACGCCTGAACAGCTAGTCGGGCTGGTTTTTCCGGGAGGAGGCTCCCCGGCATTAACCTTTTCGGACAAGGAGCTACCGCCTGAGGGCACAAACCATAACAAACCGCTCTATATTTCTGTGGAATGTAGGGATAAGTGGATACCGGTGGTGCTTGTTGATACCGGGTCTGCGATTAATGTCTGCCCGACCAGAACGGCATATGCAATCGGGTTGAAGCCCGTAGATTTCGTCCCAACCACCCAAGTGATCAGAGCATACGATAATACCAGCAGAGAGGTGATGGGGACTGTTAAAATTCAAACCAAGGTTGGTCCAGGACAACACAGTATTGAATTTCATATCTTGGACGTTCCCGCAACCTTTAACCTACTTTTGGGGCGACCGTGGTTGCACCAGGTCAAAGCAGTCTCTTCCACCCTGCATCAAATGCTGAAATACCCTCACGGGAAAGGGGTAGCGATCGTTTTTGGGAATTCATCAATCCATCCGCCGCCGGAAGTGTCCACACCTGTCTTGGAGATCGAGCACGGCACGGAGGATGTGTTTTTGTCGGGGTTCACTTTGGCCGAGGCTCAAGTGGTGCAGAATGTCATGGCTGCGAATGAGGGCATGTATATTAGTGCACAATCCATATACCTCATGAACAAGCTAAAACATACCCCTGGGATGGGATTAGGGAGAAGCGGCCGGAAAGGCGTTTCAGTATTGGCCGAAGTGCCGCACAACCCCCACGCCTTTGGACTGGGTTATCTGCCCACCAAGGAGGATTGGGTAAGGAAAGGGAAAGAAATGGCCGGAAGGGCCAGAGCAAAGAAGGCCGGGAAGCCATTTGATTTAATGCACAGGCCCATCTGGGGTACCCTAAACGGACGTTTCGTCCGGGAGGGGGAAGATTTTCCATTCTGCGGCTTCCCGGAACCATGGCTAAACGCGAAGGGGGAGCGCGTGCCCGGTTTTGAAATCTTTTTCGACATACAATTATCTGGGGATGACGTTGCCGAAGCGCAGACAGACCCACCAACTGAGATTGAGCAATGTGAAGCAGTGGATCCTGAGAGTACAGAGCTGGAAATGGGGGTAGCACTGGCGAGTCTACTATCAGATCCTCCGATCGGCCAAGAGTGCTTGGGGGATAACTCTTCGGTTTCTGTGATTGGAGATGAAATAGCTGCGGGCTTTCCAGTGCCGATCTTGGATGCATCTATCGCACCTTCTCTCATCTGGCAATATGAAGAAGGCTTTTTATCTAGCAGCTCCGGGTCAGGTAGTGAGCCGGAATCTGATTCTACCGAATCTTCTGCGTCGGAATCAGATTCCAGCTCGACTGAGTCTGAGTCCGGTATTCTTGGGGGTGATAGCCCAGATACCATAGTCCTGTCTAGGTCGTCTTTTTCATTTTCTTTTGAGTCTGTTGTAACAGAGGAATCTGACGGCTTGGAAGTATTTAATGAGAATGATGTGGATGTGGTTTCCGAGTATTTTTCTGTGCCTTTGATTTATTGCTTAAATCAGGATTTTCAAAATTTTGATGAAAACAGCGAGGAAGAAATTCCTCCAGTTTTGCAACGATTAATTAATCAAGAGCAGGAAAGATTTGTTAAACCTTTAATGGATGAAATCACTACTGTGAATGTTGGTACTGAGAAGGACCCGCGGCTGGTCCAGATCGGGTCCACGTTGTCTTCAGAGGAGCGCGAGCGCTTAGTCGCTTTATTAAAAGATTTCAAAGATGTTTTCGCGGGGTCCTATGAAGACATGCCTGGAATCGATCCTGAGATTGTACAGCACCGGATCCCTCTTGATCCAGAGGCCCGCCCTGTCAAACAGAAACTCAGAAGGATTCGCCCGGACTGGGCCCTCAAGATTAAGGAAGAGGTCACCAAACAAATTGACGCAGGGTTCCTGCTGGTATCTGAATATCCAACTTGGTTGGCCAACATAGTCCCGGTGCCAAAGAAAGACGGCAGAATTCGGGTTTGTGTAGACTTCAGAGATTTGAACAAGGCCAGTCCGAAGGACGACTTCCCCTTGCCACACATCGACGAATTGGTAGATTTCACGGCAGGACACGCCTTGCTTTCGTTTATGGATGGTTTCTCAGGCTATAATCAGATAGTGATGGCACCCGAAGACCGGGAGAAGACTGCATTCACTACCCCGTGGGGGACATATTGTTATCGAGTGATGCCATTCGGGTTGAAAAATGCTGGAGCTACGTATCAACGGGCAGCAACTACAATATTGCATGATATGATCCATAAGGAGGTCGAGGTGTATGTGGACGACATGATTGTCAAGTCCAAAGATAGAGAGGGCCACTACACCGCCTTACAAAAATTCTTTCAACGGATCAAAGAGTTTCGGCTGCGACTGAATCCCCAGAAATGCACGTTTGGTGTTACAGCGGGGAAGATGTTAGGGTTTCTGATCACACAAAGGGGCATCGAGGTCGACCCTTCCAAAATCAAGGCCATCTTAGAAATGCCACCACCAAGGACTGAAAAGGAGGTGCGAGGCTTTCTGGGTAAAGTGCAATTCATAAGACGGTTTATTTCTAAATTAACCTTGACTTGTGAACCACTTTTTGGTCTCCTGAAGAAAGGAAAGAAATTCCAATGGGACGGCCGATGTCAAGCAGCTTTTGAGCAGATCAAGGGGTATCTACAGAACCCACCCGTGTTGTCACCGCCAGAGCCGGGGAGACCGTTGATACTGTACCTTTCGGTAACTGAGACTACCATGGGCTGCATGCTCGCGCAGGAGTCAGAAGACAAAGTGGAAAGGGCCATATACTATCTGAGCAAAAAGATGTTGGATTACGAGACCCGCTATACACCGCTGGAGAAGGCCTGTTTGGCCTTGGTATGGGCAACCAGGAAGCTGCGGCACTACCTGTTAGCCCACTCTGTAATGTTGGTTTCGCGTTTGGATCCCATCAAATATCTCTTCGAGAAACCAGCACTTACGGGTAGGCTAGCTCGTTGGTTGCTGTTGCTCTCCGAATTTGATTTGAAGTATGTAACGCGCAAGTCAGTAAAAGGCAGAGCGGTAGCGGAGTTCCTTGCCGACCACCCGGTTGAGGGGGATGAAGCGGTTGAGTATCTATTCCCAGATGAAGCCATTCTGCACGTCAAAAATGAAACTTGGACAATGTACTTTGACGGAGCGTCAAACCAGTATGGGTATGGGATAGGGGTGTTGCTGATAGCGCCTGATGATTCCCGTATCCCTTTAGCATTCAAGCTCCGGTTCAAGGTTTCCAACAATGAAGCAGAGTATGAGGCATGTATTGCTGGCCTGGAAGCAGCCCTGGAACTAGGGGCAAAACGGTTGGACGTCATTGGGGACTCGAACCTTGTTGTGTCTCAAGCAAAAGGAGATTGGAAGGTCAAAGAGGAAAGGATGATAATCTACCACCAAACCTTGGATCTGTTAATTCCTCGGTTTGAGAAGCTAAATTTCACCCACCTCGTAAGAGAGAACAACAGGTTTGCAGATTCATTAGCAACTCTATCTTCTATGATAGACATCCCGTCCGGAGTCCGGATGCGTCCAGTCATTATTGATCAAAAGTTTACACCAGCATACGAGTCGATTTCCGCCATAAATGAGGTTCAAGATGGCAACCCCTGGTATTACGACATCTGGAACTTCTTGGAAAAGGAGACATATCCACTAGGGGCAAATGCCAAAGATAAGAGGGCTGTCAGAAGAATGGCTGCTCAGTTCAATATCTGCGGAGGAAAACTGTACAAAAGGGGTCATCTGGGAATGCATAAGCTCTGTGTAGAAGCTAAAGAGTCAAAACGCCTGATGGAAGCCATCCATGGGGGGGAGTGCGGTGCACACATGAATGGAGTAATGCTGGCCAGAAAGATCCTCAGACAGGGCTACTACTGGTCAACCATGGAGGAGGATTGCATTGGTTTTGTTCGGCGATGCCACAAATGTCAAATCCATGCAAATCGCATGAACATCCCGCCGTCAAAGCTGTACAACATGACTTCGCCATGGCCTTTTTCAGTCTGGGGAATTGATGTGATCGGAGCTGTTACCCCGAAGGGGTCAAACGGGCATGAGTTTATCCTAGTAGCGATAGATTATTTTACAAAGTGGGTCGAGGCCCAATCATACGCAGTGTTGAAGGCGTCGCATGTCGCAAAGTTCATCAGGAACAACATCATCTGTCGCTACGGGGTGCCAAACGAAATAATTTCAGATAATGGTTCCCACTTCAAGAAAGAAGTGATAGACTTGTTGGAGAAATACAATGTGGCTTTTCATAAGTCATCTACATACAGGCCACAGACCAACGGAGCAGTTGAGGCCGCCAACAAGAATATCAAGCATATACTACAGAAGATGGTGGAAACCTATCGAGATTGGCCAGACAAGCTGCCATTTGCTCTGTGGGGCTACAGGACTTCAATCAGAACTTCTACTGGAGCAACCCCATATTCATTGGTCTATGGAATGGAGGCTGTTCTACCCATTGAGATTGAGGTCCCATCATTACGAGTATTGGCTGAATGCCAAATAGCCGAGGCAGATTGGCAGCAAAGCAGATTCGAAGAACTCATGCTCTTTGACGAAAGAAGACTGAAAGCACTGTACCACATCCAAGGCTATCAACGCAGAGTCGCCCGGGCTTTCAATAAGAAAGTTAAGTCCAGGAATCTGAAAGAAGGAGATTTGGTGCTCAAAGACAACCGAGCTCCCATCCACGACCCAAGGGGCAAGTTCAAACCTAATTGGACTGGTCCTTACATCATCAAAGCTATCTGGTCAGGTGGGGCTGTGGTTCTGATGGATCTAGATGGCTTGGAGTTCTCACAACCGATCAATATGGACAAGTTGAAGAAATACTATCCTTGAGAGGCTCGCTAGGCCGAAAACCCGAAAGGGCGACCTAGGCAAAAGCCAGAGCACAAAAAAATTAGAAAATATAAAAATTGAGCTCGCAAGGTTGAAAACCCGCAAAGGGCGGCCTTGGCAAAACTTAGAGCGCAAAAGGAGAGTGAAAATACTCGAGTGAACCTTAGCCTGAACTACGTAAGGCTTGATTCCCATCTTCGGGATACGTAGGCAACTTCGCCTCGAAGTTCAGCCATAAACTTTTCCCCGATCAACTCTGTCCATATTAATCATCTCAGTCATCTTTATCCATCAGCATTTATCACGATCTCCGGTACAGTGCTGTTCAAACTAGGGGCAACTTTCCGTTGCCGCGACGGTGCAAAGTTACTCAGACTAGGGGCAACTTTCCGTTGCTTTGAAGTACCGCTTTGTTCTTCGGACTAGGGGCAACTTTCCAGTTGCGGGGATCTGGGGTTGTGCATCTCAAGTGACAGATTTTCGGCTTGTCCAGTTCTGATCCACATCGAAAATAGTTTTGAAAAGTTTTAATAAAAGTTGACTTTGTTCAAATCAATCTTTTTACGACTTAGACCATTTTTGGACCAAAAGCGGAAAATTTTCAGTACCATAACTTTCAATTTCATTGATTTCAAAATAGAGTTCTCTTGCTCTTGCATTACAATCGAGGTTGCTTATTTTAGTACATCCATAAAGAAAACTTGAAAATGCTAAATAAGCAATAAATTTGGGGCATAGTTGAATCAAGTATCTCCGCGTCCCCTCCCGGAGCTGGACGGAGCATCTGTTGCCAAGCTAGGCCCAACCTGTGCCTCCTCATTAAGCCAATCCAAGCACTCATCGGACAAAGTGCAACTGAAAGTCGAAGCAGGGGCCAGAAGCTCTCTAGTCCTCCATACCGTGGCATATCGGGCAAGCTGTGCACCCCGGATCGGGAAAGCGGCTGGGTACTCAATCCCCTCAGGTGGACAGGTCTGATCATGGCCAAACTGACGTAGGAACCGGAACGGAAAATAGAATACGCAGTGGGTTAGACCAATCAGTTGGATCCCAATCTGCCGAGACATACTATAGCTCATTGCCGGGAGGTTGAGCCAAGGACAACGCCAGGCAATGCCGTCTGCGGACAAATTGCACATCCAATCGAACCACCACCTTTCGTCAAGAGCATTGACTAGGCGCTGCCGAAAGAAGTAGCCTCGAGCTGAATAGGCCGGGCAAGAGTCCACAACCTGCAGTTTATCCATTAACCATACCTAGGGGAGGGATGGAAAATGAGAGAATAAAGAATAGAGGGATGTATGATGAGAGAAAAGTAAGACAAGGGTTTTGAGAGAAAAATCGAGTCTGAGGGACGAGTGATGCGAGCAAATATATGTGAGGTCGGGTGGGAAACATTACCTGCAGTAGCAGTGGACTCCCGGCAAACCTAGTCGCCTCCCGGCGATAGACAGAATCTAAACCCATCAATGTCTCGGCCAAGGTCATGGCAATACAGCTCTTTCCTTCTCTCAAACCTTGGGCGACTTCAATCAGGCGAATGCTAGCCCCGCCAAAGCCCGAGGAAAGCAGAAAGTGAGACAATAAACATAAGCAGAGGGCGTGTTGCCGGAAACCCTGCCAATAATGGTTACTGCGGTCACCAGCGTCGGAAAAACGATGGATCAAGCCGAGGATGTCCAGCTCTCCACTGCAGATCAGAGATCGAGCGTCATGCGCTGTGAGCCCACACATCCGCCCTAAAGCCTGGGCGTGACCAAAACGGAACTGGGGCAGGATCACTTCAGAGCATTCAGACTCCATCAAAACCTGAAAATCTTCGAAAGTGGGACACATCTCTTGGCCGCCAAAGCTAAAAACATGCGTCACTGGATTCCAGAACCTTGCCGCGGCATGTAGAAAAGGGAGATGTAACGGAGTACGGCTCAGCGTGAATAGTGCATTCAAGCCGAAACCCCGGAAATTCAGCTTTTCCGAGCCATCTAGAGAAGAGATCCAAGATATGATATTTTCCGCGAGAAATGCCTCCATCTTTGTCTAAAACTAAGATGAAATGAATGTTCCCGAAGTTGAGGCTTTTATAGAAGGAAAAACACTATTCACGGGGACACGTGTCAAAAAATCTGGCGGCTGCAGGACTGAATGGCCAGCCAGCTACTTTTTCTGGCTGGCCAGCTATTTACTTTCTGCAGAAATGGCTGGCCAGCCATTTACTTTTGCAAAAATGGCCGGCCAGCTCCCAGGGGTGGCTAGCAATGCTGCAATGTGTCTCCTCGGCCCTGTTTTACCCTTCGAGGGAGAGTTCCAAACATTTCCATGCAACGGGGAAGTCAAAGGCCTCCATCCCTCTCCATTTCGGACGCGTTCCGATGCCAAGATCGTCAGAAGTACACTTTGTTGTTGCTGAGTTTTGTTTTATCGAGTTGTTGTTTTTGCTTATCGAGTTGTTCGTCGAGCGGACGTGTTTTGTGTTTTTGAGTCATTGCTCTCTGTTTAAGCAATTTTGTTAAAAGTCTTGTTTATTTGCGTTGTTGCATTTTGCTTATCGAGTTGTAAAACTTTCTAAGGTCCTGTTATATCTTAGTAAGTTGAGTTTGTTTAGTTTGTTGCGTCGGTTCACTACCTGACTTGGTGATTACACAATGCGCATTACTATTCAATTTCATTCTCATGCGAAATAAATTCATGCGATATGATGCTAGAAGTTTAAAATACAAATACCTTTTCAAAAGCTATTTCATTTCATCACGCTTTACAATAAACAAAGGTACAAGTTTTACAAAAAATGAAACTGCCTAACGATGTGCAAAGTGCTACAAACTACTAGTAAAAGAAAAATAAAGCAGGAAATAGCAACATCAAAATCCTCGGGAACGGGAACGAGAAGCACGCCTGGTCCTCTTTTGTGGAACAACCTCCACACCATCATCAGAGTCGGAGCTGTCATCCTCAGGATCCTCCTCAGCCTCGCCTCTGTTCCCCGAGCCAAAACCGGAGCCTCCCTCCTCAACAGATGTCTCGAACTGACGGTCGGTAGCCTCCTCCTCCTCCTCCTCCTCCTCCTCCTCATCAGGCTCCACCTCCACAACATGAGCCCTGCGTCTGCGGACAGGCCCTCCTCGAGCTCCTCGATAAGGCCTAGATGGCCCGGCTCCTCGGGAAGGCCGAGATGACCCCTCCCCCTGATAAGGCCCGGATGGCCCAGATCCCTGATAAGGCCCAGACGGCCCAGCTCCCCAATGAGGCCCAGGTGGCCTGGCCTGTGGCTGACCAGACCATGAAGGCATCTGAAAACAAAGAGTTCAATTCAAATACATCAGTCCAAATATGTACATCAGATGCGGATACAAGCAAAAGGCTACATGAAGTGGGTGCATGTAAATACAGTGTACAAGTGGGGTGTGTGGCAGATGTGCTCTACACAAGCAGTCTATCGATGCAGTAGAAATCAGCATATCATCAGAAGTATGATAAATGCCAAAAAACTGAAGGGTACCTGAATGCCCGCGACAGACAACTGTGCCTCCCTGCGTAGGACCATGCCCTCGAGTGTGGCCACCAGCCCAACCATCTCCTCCATGTACCCTCGCGATGGCTGCAAAAATGAGCTCATAATCATTAGTGAACAGAAGAGTGTCTAAATATCTGAATGATAAATGAAAACAAGTGGAGCATACCGACGGCGAGTCCGGATCAATGGCGTATCGATCACTGGGCATCGGAGGCTCTAGTGGGATCGGGGTCGGAGAGCTAGCCCCATACTGCCACGCCATCAACTCAGTAGGCATATCTGGCCATCCCAGATGAGGATGAATCGATGGGGTCGGAGGAAACGGTCTACTCCCACCTCTAGATGTGCCAGCCCTGCTAGAAGAAGGGATGTCTATAGCTCGAGCCTGAGCCTGGTCCGAGGATGACATACCGGCACGTCTCATCATCGGAATACGAGCTTCTGTCAATGGAGGCATCAAATATATGTGACGGTAGGTGGCGTAGTCCCCCTCCGCAACATATAACAAAGCATCACTGCCCAGCATGGCGCCGACTACCTCTGAGTAAGAGAGCCTGTCAGCGATCCGCATACTAGCTGGGGGTACCGCGGGAACATCCTGAGAAAGATACCCCCGTACCTGGCGCAGAAAGCGCTCCCCCAGGAACCAGACTCTGCCAACTGGCCCTTCGAGCAGGACCCTATACCGGGAGATGCCTGACGCTCCGGTGTACTGAAGTAGGAGATCATCACCCAGGGGTGCCCAAGGCTGCCAAGTAATCTGCGGATGATAAATGCATAAACCAATCAGAAAACGAGGATATACAGAGCAAGTCAAAGATGAAAATGAAAGGAACAGAAAGTTCTGAAGTACCTCTGAGTGTCGCACAGTGTCGAAGTACTGTCGCAGGCGAACCAGGGTCTCTCGAGGCCTCGCCCGGTGCGGGCCCTCAAATATCAATGAATATGGGGTCACGGGAATCCCCACCACCTCCAGCTCTGGGGCTAACGATGGGAAGTATACATAAGCCCATAGCTGAGAAAAGCAGTGCAGAATGTAAGTACGAAATGCTGAGAGCAAAATGCAGAATGTAAAAGTGTGCTGTGTGTGCAATGTACAAGTATTGAAGAGCAGAAATGTAAATCAAAGGGGACAGAAAGTACCTCCCAGGCTCTCCAATAGCCTCCAAGTAAGTCGCCCCGCCCGCGGGAGGTCGCGCTCATATAAAAATAAAGGGTAGCCAGGCCAGCGCCACCCCAATCATATCTCTGGACCTGTGATAGGTCGACTAGAGCGCTCAGCAGGTATAGCCCAATGGTGTTCCCTCTGTCGGCGAACAGGGTAGTCCCGAAGAGGAACATAAGGAAACCACGGGCGTACTGCTCCGTCTCCTCGGGAGTCTCGGGCACCATCTCTGCCCGCCGAAAATGGGAAGAGAACCAAGTATATCGGACTCTCCCAGAGACCCTGTCAACAGGTGGGCGAGCCCCCAGTAGATACATCCAGGCAGCCTCCCACTCGCCCATATCCTCATCATAGGGGATGGGCCAACCTCCGACATCAAGGCCGGTCAATACAGCAAAGTCAAAAGGGGTCATGGTCATGTCCCCGGTAGCAGAGAAATGAAAGGAATTGGTGGTGTCCCACCATCTCTCTACCAAAGCTGCCATCAATGTCCTCCTGGCAGGACAGCGTGACAACCCGACGCAAAAGGGCCCGAACCCTGCCGCATCTATCAAATCCCGGACGCCCTCCGGCAGCTCAGCATACCAATCCCGTGCCATGGTGGAGCCATACCCTCGCACACTGCGGGAACCACCCTGCATTCAGAATGGATACATGTGTCAATAATGAGATGAAATGGGCTGTGTGCCAATGAAATGAATGGGTTGTGTGCCAATGAAATGAATGGGTTGTGTGCCAATGAAATGAATGGGCTGTGTGCCAAAGAGATGAAATGGGCTGTGTACCGATGAAGTGAAATAAGCTACGTGCAAATACTATCTACCTGGGCTGCGTGTTCAGAAAATTTGAATTTTGGGCTGCGTGTTCAACTTTCAGTTAACTTGTGGGCTGCGTGTTCACTATCTACCTGGGCTGCGTGTTCAGAAAATTTGGAATTTGGGCTGCGTGTTCAACTTTCAGTATAATTGTGGGCTGCGTGTTCACTATCTACCTGGGCTGCGTGTTCAGAAAATTTGAATTTTGGGCTGCGTGTTCAACTTTCAGTTAATTTGTGGGCTGCGTGTTCACTATCTACCTGGGCTGCGTGTTCAGAAAATTTGGAATTTGGGCTGCGTGTTCAACTTTCAGTATAATTGTGGGCTGCGTGTTCACTATCTACCTGGGCTGCGTGTTCAGAAAATTTGAATTTTGGGCTGCGTGTTCAACTTTCAGTTAATTTGTGGGCTGCGTGTTCACTATCTACCTGGGCTGCGTGTTCAGAAAATTTGGAATTTGGGCTGCGTGTTCAACTTTCAGTATAATTGTGGGCTGCGTGTTCACTATCTACCTGGGCTGCGTGTTCAGATGATTTGAATTTTGGGCTGCGTGTTCAACTTTCAGTTTAATTGTGGGCTGCGTGTTCACTATCTACCTGGGCTGCGTGTTCAGAAAATTTGAATTTTGGGCTGCGTGTTCAACTTTCAGTTAATTTGTGGGCTGCGTGTTCACTATCTACCTGGGCTGCGTGTTCAGAAAATTTGAAATCTGGGCTGCGTGTTCAACTTTCAGTTAACTTGTGGGCTGCGTGTTCACCATCTACCTGGGCTGCGTGTTCAGAAAATTTGAAACTTGGGCTGCGTGTTCAACTTTCAGTTAATTTGTGGGCTGCGTGTTCACTATCTACCTGGGCTGCGTGTTCAGAAAATTTGAAATTTGGGCTGCGTGTTCAATTTTCAGTTATTTGTGGGCTGCGTGTTCACTATCTATCTGGGCTGCGTGTTCGGAAAATTTAAAGTGTGGGCTGTGTGTTCACTTTCGAATTCGGGCTATGTGTTCAACAAATCAGTGTTTGAACCGTGTATTCTAATGTGAGCTGTGTGTTCGCAATTAATCAATGAGCCGAGTGTTCAGAAATTCAAGTGTGGGAACTACATGTTCAAAATGTAAGGAAAGTACTATGTTACAAGCTAGCATGGCAAGGGTGCGAAATGTAAAATACAGAAGATGAGGTAAATACCTCTCGAGCCTCATGAGAGAGATGCTGCTCCGGCTCTCTGAGAAGCAGATCCGTGGGTGCTCTCTCGTCAAAACTGGTAAAATGACGGAAAACGGCACGAGGGAGGACGTGCGCTGCCGGACGGTACCTCCCGGGAATGAAAGGGCGAGTCCTCGGGGGTAAGGTCATGGGATCGAAGTCATCACCGGCACCTGAAAAACCTCCACCATGAGAAGAAGTACCCGCCATTTTCAGAAATCTGCAAAAGGGGAGCAAAAATGAGCAAAATGAGCAAAATTGGAAAAAGTCAACAAAAGTCAACTCTCGGGAAATAAAAAGTCAACAAAAGTCAACTCCCGAGAAAATATTCTAAATATTAAGATGAACTTACCTCAAGTGGTGAAAATGCAAAAAGAAGCTCCGAAGCCGGAATTTAATCGCTCCAAAGTGTTTAAAACTAAGTGTTATTACGAAAACAATTTGCGCGAGGCGTTGGAAAACGCGCGTAAAACTCAAAACTGGAGAGAAAAGTGTTGAAAGAGGCAAGAAATGAAGTGAGGATCGGCTTCCATTTATAGGCCTCAAGCCTTGGTTTGAAAGAGCATCAAAAAGGAGGCAAAAAGACCAAAATGCCCCCGGGAAAAGGGCATGGCCGGCCGGCCCCTATTTCTAGCTGGCCAGCCATCTGCTTTTTGCAGAAATGGCCGGCCAGCCATTAGCTTTTGTGGAAACCGGTTGGACACCCCCCCTTGGGAAGATAAGTGGCCGGCCATGCTCACCTAGCTCTCTGCAAATTTTGAGGAAGATCGGAGTTCCCGGGACCTGAAAAAGTTCAAGAAAAGTACACTTCCGGTCGCGAAATTGCTCCGTCAGGACTTCGGTCTCAAGTTCTGACATGTCTCTCATCATCATTCATTGAAATCAAAGTGTATCCTTTTTGAATGAGTTGTAACCTTTCAAAGAAGCAGATCGGAGGCCGCGATCGAGTTACCTTCGCCGAAACACGCACTTCCGTACTCGTTGTTTCACGACGAATGAACACCCTGATTCATGCTCGTTTTGTACTTTCATGCACATATCTCGCATTCTCATGGGCATACTCACATTGTCATGTGCATTTCTTGATATTTGTGTACCTCTGTGTTTGAGCATACGTTGTCACACACGTTCCATTCTTGCATTGCGATGCATTCACTCACCGACACTGCATGTGTCGAATTTTCGAAGTCACATTAAATACATATTGTTAGCATATTGTGTTTGTTGCAATTTCTCTCTTTTGCAGGCACGATATTGTATGTACGGTTCAATTGAAGCTGGTGCGACCAAACGAATCGCGCAGGTATTGTATCTTCTCCGTGTGAGACGTGGCGGGGATTGAATAATCCTCCGCATTCTTAACTGCATGAAATGTAGTTGTTGCTTTGCATTCTTGCTTAAAACTGTTGCATCTATTTGCGAATACTTGCTTCATTACAGCTTGCTGCATTTGCATAATCATTGGGCTACCTTCGGCTTCTTGCATATCATTTGCATTTTGCCCCCTGCCTGCGGGCATGCCTGCGGGCACATCTCTGTCTATCTTGTATGTTTGTCTGAGTCTTCGGCCTTGTCAAAAATAGGTCGTCTCGGGGCTTTGACATTCACTCCCGTCACTTGTGACTTCCGAGTTCTGTCAAAGAGGGGCAACTGTAGACACCCCATTTTTGACCGGCCTTAAGACTCAGACGTTACTGTTTGAGCGCTTGATGATGTTGCATAATGTGCTCGTTCAGAAGTTTCAGAGTCGCGGCCGTAAGCCCTGCCTCCGGACTTCCGAACCCTTTTCTGTGCCTTCTCTCGGTTTGCGAACCAGACTCGGTTTTCTCTGTTTCTTTTCCTGAAGGGAGGGAGAGGTCTCGTAGACCATTTCTCAATGTCCGTAGGCTACATTTGGTGGCCGTAGGCCATTTTGCCCATTTCGGAGTCCGGTTCCCGGTTTTCGGAGCCGTCAGGCCGTGTGCCTCGGTTCGGGACCTCTTAACCATCTCCTATTGCTCTGATTTTTGGCATACATCTTATTTTCTCCCTTTTGAGGGACACTGGGGGCTGAGAAGCCCACTTCGAGGTCGAATACCATTTTCGGTGCTTAACAGCCCATTTCCGGGACCCCGAACTGCGTGTTTTGGCTCCGGAACATTCGTTTTGCAACGGTTTTCGTTCATTTTTGGCAGGTACCTCTGTTTTATCACAAGGAAGGTCACTGAGGGGTGGGAGACCAGCAATTGTTGCAGCAACCAGTTATCTCTCCTCCGGAGCCTCCCGGCGCCCGTTTTTGCAACTTCCGGGCTAATGTTGAATACCTTAGGGGTAGTGTTGCCAACTTTCAACCACATATCTGTGATCTACACATCTGGGAGGCCACTAAAAGTTGGTGGCCGGCCATTAAGGTCACCTGACCCTTTTGACCCCTTTCTTCCGGGCTAATGTTGAACCCCTTGGACCTTTTTTCTTGAACTTTGAACCACATATCTGTGATGTACACACCTGAGAGGCCCCTAAAAGTTCATGGCCGGCCAGTAAGTCAACTTGACCCTTTTGACCCCCTCTTTCCGAGCCATTGTTGAACCCCTTGGGCCCACTTTCTTGGAACTTCAATTACATGGTTGTGTTGTACACACATAGGGCTACCTCCCCAATATCTGGCCGGCCAGAAAAGCTTGTTGACCCTTTTGACCCCTAGCCGGCCGGCTAGGGGGTGTGGCCGGCCGGCCACCTCCAGCCAAAGTGAGAGGCCGGCCGTGTTCTCCTCACTGTAGCCTTTCCAGCTGTGGGGCAATATCCCCCAGATATTTTCTGTATCCGGGGGATATTTTGGGAGAGAGTTATGCTCTCCAATTCACCCCCCTTTTACACCCCTTTCTTGACCTCATAACCAGCTGAGGGTCTTCTTCTTGAGAGTTAGAAAAATTCCTCTCCAAGCACAAACCCTAAACTCCATTGTCATCCTTCTCAATTCTCCAAAAAAACCTAACTTCTTAACCTTCATTCCTTCTACACCACCAAGCTCTACCACCACCATCTCATTTCCAGCAGCAAGGGAGGATTCTTGAAGGCTAAAGAAGCTGCAAATCAACCCAAGAAGCAACAAAATCTCGAATCTTCAAGGGTAAGTTACACTTTTACCCTTTTGACCCTTTATCTTGTTCTATTTCTAAGCCTCATTTCTTTTTGGTTTCAAGCTTCGGCCCTAACAGAAAAGGGCCATATTTTGAGCTCATCTTCACTTCTCATTAAGGGCTCAACCCTGTTTGAGCCCTCCATAATACACTTGCTTCATTGACCATCTTGTATGTCATAGTTTTGCATGCTATTTTTGACCCATGAGCAATTTATTTTCGAGCATGTTGTAAATTGATATGAGGCATATTTTGAGCCCCTCTTCAACATTGGAGAAGGGCTCAACATTGTTTGGTGTTTCCATATGTCACTTGTAGTTATATCCCCTATTTGGCCCCATTTTTGCATAAATTAGTAGCCCTCTTTGCTTCTGTTTTTGGACCTTGATCCGAACTGAAAGTGGTCTTATTTTGGCCTATACTTCATGTTTCATTCACACTTTTGTTCTGTTTAGTGATTATTTTATATACTTCATGTTATAGCGCCTTTTGAGCCTTGTTTTGCATCACATTTTTAGCATGTTTGTATACTGATTTGAGGTCTGCCATATACTGTAAATGTTCATATTTTTGGTTCATCTTCAGTGTTATAGAAGGAAATTTTTCATTTTGAGTTTTTCTTATACCACTTGCTTCATTACCCCTCTTTTGGCCCCTATTCTTGCATGCTATTTTTGCCATACCTATATTTGCTGTTTGGCCATGTTCATAACTGGAAAAGTGCTTATTTTTGGGCTGTCTAGCTTCTGTCTTTGCATCGCATATCCATGTTGTGCATGTTTAGCATGGCTATAGGCCATTTCGGGTGCCTGATGTTGCATTTCGGGACATTTCCTTGCATTTCATATCATTTCGCTCCATTTCGGGATTGTTTTCCCATATTTTGTTGCTGAAATTCCATTAGCATGCTTGCATATCATTTCTGACATGTTTCATCGCATTTAAGCATTGCCTCGGTTTGCGTGCCCGTGTGCACGCATTTCGAGGCACTCCATTTTTATCCGACGGCATCCGATGTGAGTGTGGCTGAGGCTCACTCATGTTGGTATAAGCCCATTTGTCATTTCCATGTCATTTTAGCATCGCCTAGGTTTGCGTGCCCGTGTGCACGCATTTCGAGGAAATCCTTTTTTATCCGACGGCATCCGATGTGAGTGTGGCTGAGGTTCACTCATGTTGGTATAAGCCCATTTGTCATTTCCATGTCATTTTAGCATCGCCTAGGTTTGCGTGCCCGTGTGCACGCATTTCGAGGCACTCCTTTTTTATCCGACGGCATCCGATGTGAGTGTGGCTGAGGCTCACTCATGTTGGTATAAGCCCATTTGTCATTTCCATGTCATTTTAGCATCGCCTAGGTTTGCGTGCCCGTGTGCACGCATTTCGAGGCACTCTTTTTTTATCCGACGGCATCCGATGTGAGTGTGGCTGAGGCTCACTCATGTTGGTATAAGCCCATTTGTCATTTCCATGTCATTTTAGCATCGCCTAGGTTTGCGTGCCCGTGTGCACGCATTTCGAGGCACTCCATTTTTATCCGACGGCATCCGATGTGAGTGTGGCTGAGGCTCACTCATGTTGGTATAAGCCCATTTGTCATTTCCATGTCATTTTAGCATCGCCTCGGTTTGCGTGCCCGTGTGCACGCACTTCGAGACATCTCATTTTCATTGCATTTATCATCGCCTCGGTTTGCGTGCCCGTGTGCACGCACTTCGAGACATCTCATTTTCATTGCATTTATCATCGCCTCGGTTTGTGTGCCCGTGTGCGCGCACTTCGAAGCATCTCATTTTCATTGCATTTATCATCGCCTCGGTTTGCGTGCCCGTGTGCACGCACTTCGAAGCATCTCATTTTCATTGCATTTATCATCGCCTCGGTTTGCGTGCCCGTGTGCACGCACTTCGAGACATCTCATTTTCATTGCATTTATCATCGCCTCGATTTGCGTGCCCGTGTGCACGCACTTCGAGACATCTCATTTTCATTGCATTTATCATCGCCTCGATTTGCATGCCCGTGAGCACGCACTTCGAGGCACCTCATCTTCATATCATTCTGCCATTTTCTCGGTTTGCGTGCCCGTGTGCACGCATTCCGAGGCATCTCATTTCCATAGCATCCTGTACGTTAGGATTATATCTTAGTTGCATTTCATGCATATCATGCATATTGCATCGTGTCCGGAATAGGAGTTAGCCCGGGCACGGGAAACGAGGTACATTTCGTACTTCGAGTGACGGAATGTGTCTCAATTCCCCAGTCACCGACACTCCGGATTATCCATGATGGAGTTAGGTTTTAGCTGTAGTCTCATGTGCATTCATCCTATATTGAGTTGTGCATTTCGACTCCTCGGCCATCATGCCTCGGTATGCGTGATTGGTGGCACGAGGATCGAGACATGCATATATCTGTGCAGATACATTGCTATGCCCCTTTCCTGCTCTCTGTTGCAGCAAAACGAAGAATCAGCAATGTTTCTGGGCTCAACACGCATTTCAAGAACAGGTGTAAACAGAGGCTAATTGGGGCATTCCGGTGGATTTCCACGCAAGACGGCCCGGACATGCATCATCCATCAGAAGCAAGACAGTCCCTGGCTTGCGCGCCAGTTTTATCTGCTTTCTAGTTAATTCATTAATTAATTAGAATTTTGTAATATTTTGGACTGTAATATTCTTTTATTTTGGGGACTGTAATATTTAGACTGTATATTTATTCGGACCCTCTGCGCGAGGGCATAACTGTAATAAGTGTGCGTGTGTGTGTTGTATGTCTTCCAACCCCACGTCTTTCTCCCTTTTATTTACCAGCTTACGATGGTTAGATTAGGGCATGTTTAAATTAGCATATAGTATGACAGCATGCTTGCATCATTCATATGTATTGCATGCACCGGGCTCGGCGCATCATACTAACTGCATTGTACTTTCAATTCCAAATTGAATACATGTTAGTTGTAGCATTTCATATGCCATCTTAGAATAGCCGAGCCTACTATAGTTGCATTTTGCATGTGTTGCATTAAGCATTTTTGTATACTTAGGATCATGCATGATTTCTAATGTAGTTCCTATTTTGGCTTGGAGTACTCGGTAAGTTCTATGCTTTAGCATCCTCGCATGCGTGTGAGTGACTGCCATGAATAGCATGCTTACCATGAGGCTATGTGCTTATGTGATATATCTGCCTGAATGCCTGTGGGTGAAGGTTGAGTTGTTTAGATTGGAATAAATCATCGACTGTTTGTTTTAAGCCCACTAGATAGTGGCAAAACCATCTTTTCTAAACCCACCTGCGGGTGGTAAAATCTGCATTTTAAGCCTACTTGCGAGTAGCAAATCATCTTTCAAATAAACAAGCAAAAAGTGTTTTGTTCCAATCTAGGCGACCTGGTCTATACTTATATGCTGTGTGCATCACATAGTAACCTAGGCTAATAAACCGGAATAAGAACTCACAATGTTTTCAAAAATTGATATCATGGTTAGTAGAGGCCGGTCTATGACCGGGCGAGCGGGGGTGCTCACGAAGTGACCTTCCCCAATCGTACCCAAGTTCCCGAGCCGAGGCAACTTTGGTGATGACGGACACGTGGCCTTTTGGCACCGAGTCAGGGTTTCCTAAATTTCCCAAAATAAAATATTTAGGTGGCGACTCTGTATCTGGCAAAGCAGTCCATGTTTGGCACTACTTTTTCAAAAATCAGTTTTCTCAAAACGATTTGCCAGATTTGGACTCTTTGGTTCAGATTAGGAACCGTGACAACATTGAGAGTCCGAGCTGTAGCGAGGTCCCCCGCGGGCTTGTTACAGTGTGCATTTATTTCATATTGAATTGTGCAATTTGGCTTCTTGGCCATCATGCATTAAAATGCGCAATTGGTGGCCCGAGGGTTGAGAACCGCACTCCCTTGAGCTTATGAAATGATAGGGAGGGTGGTTGTGCACACATACCTTGCAAATACATTGTCATGCCCTTTTTTGCTCTCTGTTGCAGCAAACTAGAGAAGTGCAACAAGAAGTTGTCGACAAACCAGAAAAACTAGCTGGCCGACCATTTTTTCTGGTCTGCAGTAATGGTAACTGGTCGGCCAGTGGCTGGCAACACCCCTAGGTGGTCGGCCATGCTCCTACAGGTCCCCAAGGTGAGTTAGAAGCTTTCTGGAGCTTTGTGCAAGGTTCTGAGAACAGTTGCAAACAGAGGCAAATCGGGACATCGCGTTAGATTTCCGAACGAGGCGACCGAGCATGCATGCGCTTCTCGCTCTGAGGACATTTCTTTACTGCTTTACTTAGCTAATTTGCTTAGCTAGTTTATGCTTTGGTTTTGTATTTAAGTAGTTAATGCGTTTAGCTGCTTATTTGTGTTGTAATAACTAGTTAGTTAACTTGTTAGTTAATTAGCTTTGTTTTGTACTTAATTAGTTAACTTGTTAGTTAATTAGTTTTGTGATGTAATAATTAGTTTAATTAGCTTAGATTAGCTAGTTAGTTTCTTATTCGGACCCTCTGTCGAGAGGGCCAACTATTGTAATAAGCGTGCGTGTGTGTGATGCATGTCTTCCAACTCCCATTTCTTTCTACCTTTTACTTAACCGCTTACGATGGTTAGTTTTAGGGCATTTTTTAATTAGCATACTTATACTTCGCATGCGTGCACCCATTCATCTGTATTGCATGCACCGGGCTCGGCGCATCATACTAACTGCATTGTATTTCAATACATTTACTTGAATACGTGTTCAACAGCATGTTATCAAGTTGCATTCACATGACATGATTAGAATAGTCGAGCCTATTTTAATTGCATTTTTGCATGTGTTGCATTAGCCATCTTGACATGAACTAGGATCATGCATGATTTCTAAGTAGTTCTCTATTTTGGCTCGGAGTACACTGTGAGTGTTTACGCTTTAGCATACTGCATGAGATGTGTATGTTGCATGTCTAGCATGCTTGCCATGAGGCTAACTGCTCAGTTGATTAACTGCATGAATGCCTGTGGGTGAAGGTTGGATTGCTTGAATTGGAACAATTCATCAAAATCCTCGTCTTAGCCTACTTGCGAGTAGCAAACTTTAAACCGTTTTCAAACAAACGAACATGCAATGTTTTGTTCCAACTTAAGCGATCTAGTCTATACTTGTATGCTACGTGCATCATATAGTAATTCTAGATTAATAATCGGAATAAGAACGCATGTGTTTTCAAAAACAAAATATCATGTTAGTAAAGACCGATCTTTGATCGGGCAAGCAGGGGTGCTCATTGCATGACCTTCCCCTCTCGTACTCAAGTTCCCAAGCCGAGGCAACTTAGGTGATGACAGACACGTGGCCTTAGGCATGAGTCAGGGTTTCCTAAATTTCCCAAAATAAAACATTTGGGTAGTGACTCTATATCTGGCAAAGCAGTCCATGTTTGGCACTTCTTTATTAAAATCTATTTTCCAAAACGATTTGCCGGATTTGGACTCTTTGGTGATTTATCGGTCTCACATTGCAATTTGTGAGATTAGATTCAGAACCGTGACATGAGTCCGAACTGTAGTAGCTAAGAACAAAACAATTTGCACCCTCGCGCGCGGAGCGGGAGTTTCGGGCAGTCTACAGTAATACCCACCCGGACATGCTTTCTTCGGCACGTCTCCCTCTTGGCCGACGTCTTTTTCTTTGGGATTCTTATCCCGAGGTTCTTTGTGACTGTTGTCCACCTCTACGTTAGGTTTGGCATTTTTACCGCTCCCACTAGTGATGTCGCCTCCAACTCTTTCTTTCTGTCCGTCGTTGGCTATCTATTCTTCTTACGTTTCCCACAGACGGCGCTAAATTGTGGATGTTATTTTCTGACCACACTGCCAAACAAGTACCCAGCTGGAGAGCACCGACAGAATAGATCTCGTGTCGAACAACCTGTCACAGAAAGATAAGACTCCAGCGGTGGTTCGTCCACCCGGGGACACTCCGACGATCAAGTCAGTACTCAGTTATCTCTCGAAGATAGTAAACAGTGCTTAACTCACTAAGCCATAATACAAAAAGCGTACTTTAGACCTACCAGGGTGCCTTACTTTTATAGCCAGTACTAACTTGATCCCTGTAGAAGCCTAGCTTCTCTTGGACTCTGGCTCAATGCTCATCCTGAACTCTCAAATAGATAAAGATAAACTCCCTAAGAGTTTCATCTTTATCCAAACTGAGGTCCTCTCCCATTCTAGGAGTCTTGTCCCTTATCCGTTCATCTCAGATTCCGGTATCTCCACAGATAACCTCGGCCTAGCCGAGATAACCTCGGCGCCATGACCGAGATACATGGCACCTCGACTGGCACTTTGGTGCCACCTTGGTTACGTGTTGTCATTCACAAAAATATAGCCCCACAATTACTACATTTATGTATTAAATTGTTTTTATTATTTTTACATGTCATTACTGTCTTAGTTTAATGCGTTCTAGCTGAATAAATAATTTAATAAACCAAATGATAAGTTCACACTGACTTGTCAATTTGGGATGTAACCCTCTTGGGGGACTTGATGCTCGCTTGTATAGTCTACAAGTTATCAATGTTGTGGTGAAATGATAAATGAAATATAATAATAATAAAAAAATATGAACATCATAATATTATTAAAGAAAATGCCTAACAATAGAGGGATAACTTCTGGGACTTAAAATTAAAGAATTAGTGTGTGCATATGCCAAAATGAAAACCTGATCCTCTATTCCCATCTTTACATGATCAAACTTGAAGAGCCTCATCACATTGTAGAATAGCAATTAATAGCATTGTCATTGCTATAATTTGATAATGAATAGTATAATTATAATAATAGTGCTTCAATAGTCATATGTCATTTTAGCAGAATCAACACAGAAATTGGTGTGTTCAAACAATCGATCGGTCGCCCTGAACACACCAGTTTCTGTGTTTGGTTCTGCAAAAATGATAAGTGAAAGGAAAGGAGGGAGGGATGTTTTACTGGGAGGTAAGGGGGGAGGGGGTTTGGTTGATGAGTTGGCAATTTTGGCATTTGCCAAATTTAACATTTACCATAACCAGCTATTGGAGCACACTTTTCATCTTCAACTGCCAAATTATGACAATAATAGCTCCAATAACAAATCATTGGAGATGCTCTAAATTAAGGATAAGAAGATGGAGAGATTTGAGATAGAGGATTCTCCCCACCATAGCTTGAGTGTTTGATCATTAGTCCAAAATTACTTATTTATTTATTTTGCTTAGTTGCCCAAAAATCAGTCTTATCTATATTATGATTTTTTAAAATTGTATTTGAATTATGAATTTAAATATAGATTTATAAAAAGAAAAAAAAAATGAGTGAAATATAATTATATTTCATCCACATTTCACTTATTTTTTTATTTATTTTTTAATTTTTACTCAAATGTATGTTTTAAATACAATCCAAAGTTTAATTGTGAGAAGATTCATTATCAATGGTGCAAAAGACAAAAGTTTTGCTTACATAACAACAAAATTGCTTTATGGTCTTTTATTCCCTAAACCCAAACATAAATTTGGGGGGCTCTTTTGTCTTTGACATGTTCTAAAATAATTTCAGTCTATCGAAAATTTTATATAGTTGAATGATTGAGACTGTAATAAGACAACTTCAAAGAAATTTAAAAAAAAAAAAAAAAAAAAACCTTCATATAGCTAGAAAGATACTTCCAAGAACCCAACATCATGTATTAAAACATTGAGCCCCAAAAGTCAATACATGTTACACATTATCTCCGTCATTTGACTCACTGGAATAGTGTCGTTGAGAAAACGTTTACCAACAGCAAAGAGCGTGAATTCAAGTCGATTATTCTCTTCTCTTCATTTCACTCCTTTTTTTTTTCTTTTTTTTTTTCTTTTTTAATAAGCCTGTTTCATGCAAAATCAATTTAGTAGTAAATAATTGCATGGGGTATGGTTTGAATATTTTTATTTATTTTTTATTTTATTTTATAATTAGGTGTTCGAATTAATTTACACGTAACACAACAAATCTCAGATTCTTAAATTAACAACTGGGCCAACTTCTGATGACCTCAAGATTTGAGATGTTTGGTCTTGGAATTTGATTCTGCAATCTTTGATTACCTCTCCTCCTACTATGTCAAATCCATTGGGTTGCCTTAAACATTAGGTAAAATGATTAATCTTATCTAGTAAGAATGACACATGTTGAAAAATCACCAAGAAATTGGTCAACGTAAGAAAATTGGCCGGAAAAGTCATTGAAAAGTTGCTGGCGATCGGTGGAAGGTGGTTGATGGCGGCAACAACTAGTGGCAGTGAGTTAAACAGATAGGAGATATTGAATACATAGGCAAATAGATTGGTGACACGTGTATAAATAGTGATACATTTTAATAAATAGTTGGACATTTGAACAAATAATTGCATAGATAGATAACACATGTACACATTTGAACAAGTAATTAGACAAATAAGTAATACATATACGTAAGTGTATTTGAATAGATAGACAAGGAATTAGGTTTTGAAAAATAGTTGAGAGCACTAAAAGTGGTGCTCTAATAGCACCACTAATGATGAGGCGGCCCACCGCCTATGCTTTTTTTTTTTTTTTTTATTCTCAATACATTAGTGCTATTAGTATTTTTTTTTTTTTAGTGATATGAATCATTGTTGTTAAGTTTTTGAACAAATAACATATTATTTTGACCTCAAAAGATTTAAGTCTAGACTTATTTAGCCCAACAGTTTCAAAAATACATCTCATACTTTGTGTCGTAAATCATGAATAATCTTTTATTTATATATTAGGATAAATTATAAATACACTTTCTGAGATTTGTTTAAAGTAGAGATTGTCTCCTATGATTTAGAAAATTATAAATACCTCCTTATTACTATTTTTTATTTAACCGAATTAACTAAAAAATGAAATTCATAATTGTTCTCCTATACAATAATAAAATTATCTAAGTTATTAATTGAAATATATTTCTAGCATCATTGAAATTGTTAATTGACTTGATAATTTATTAATAAAATAGGCAATTTGTTATGAAATTAGAAATCTCAAGAAATAGAATGTAATTTTCAAAATCACAAGAACAATTTATATTTTAATCAAATTTTAAAAGGTATATTTATAATTTATCTGATATATTATTTTTAAAATAAACTCTATCAAACATGGGAACGTGAAACATATATTTATTAATTTCTAAATAATCCCTTAATATTCCTAGCTGAAGAGAAGACTGCTCAAATGACAATCATCGTGAAACAATCACCTAGCCTACCTCACAAACAAAAAGAATAAAAATAAAAAAAAAATAGGGGGGAAAAAATAAAAAACCGAAATTGGCCATTGACATTCAACAGATGAAGAGAGGGAGATCATTAATGCATTCTTGGGGCATCACTTTTGATACCCAAACAGTTCCTTAAAACAGTTGAAGACTATACCAACCAATGCCTATGAGTTACCCACCCAAAAAAAAAACATGCCTATTGGTAAGAAACTGCCTTACAAAAATAAATAAATAAATAAAAATTAAACATAGAAAAATAAGAAAAACCCAACTGGTTCTTGAATTCCCACATATGGGATAATGAAATATTGACTTTAAAATAAATTAAGAACATAAGCTATTCATTGACAAGCACAGTAATTTTGAAAATATCACATCAGAACCAGAAACAAAGAAAGTCTTGTAAAATATAAACAGGGTCATCATGACGTGACAAGTGAGTTTCATTGGCCAAGAAGAAAACCAGAATACGAGTAATTATCAGAGGTGGATAATGCATTACGGCACGGTTTGGCTCTAATTTTGGAGCTTTAATAATTATTGTGTATTTTGGCGGCTACTTTCAGGTTCACATCTGTCTCTAATTTTGCCCAATTGTTTTTTTCTTACATAATTGTAGTAGTTTGGATCTCTAAATCTTGGGTGGTTCAACTGCTGCTTCATGTGGGTTTTGTGAGAGCTTTTGTTCTGAAATGTTTGGTATGATTTTGTTTCATTCATGTTTTGCTTTCATGTCTTTCTCTGAAATTTCTGTATATGCATATCTTTTTGGGTTTAGTATTTTGTTTTCTGAATGTAATGAAAGTGTGTTAGAATTCAAGTGTGGTTGTTGGGAATCTCTCTCTCTCTCTCTCTCTCTCTCTCTCTCTCTCTATATATATATATATATATATTTATATGTGTAAAATATCTATTGTATGTGTTGTAGTGAGCAAAGTTTTGAGTTTCCTTCCATGCTTATTTCTGGGTTTTGGGGTTTTTGGTGTCTGGGTTTCATGTCATAAAAGTGTTTGAATTCAAGTGTGGCTATTGAGAAATCCCCCCCCCCCCCTCTCTCTCATTCTTTCTCTATGTATGTATTGTGTCAAGGTTTGAGTTTCAGTTCATTTTCATTTCTGGGTTTTTGGGTTCAGGTGGGGAAACTAGGAGCTGCACTCTTCTCTCTCTGTAACAGGGGTGTTAGGAAAACGTTTCTTCCTAACCAGGATTGGTAAGACACGAAATAACAAATAAGAAAGATAAAACAAATCAAACCAATCACACAAATAAAAACACAAAGATTTACATGATCAGTCCAGAATAGGGTTACGTCTACAGTTGCTGTATCTTTCACTTTGATCAGAAAATAATAGAATTCTCTTTTTTTAAAAGAGGCGCCCCTGAACCTTCTCTCCTTGGGAGAGGCCCCCAAATCCCCGATTGGACCTAGAATTGAGTGAACAGTACTTGCCAGGGTCCACAGACCCAACAAGGGGTCCTCTTAATTTTGTATTTTATTCTTTAGACTAATTGAAGCAAAACTTTCCCATGATTGAAGTTTTCTAAAGAAGTTCAAATTCATGAGTTTCTTCTTTTCTCTATTTATAGCCAGTTCAAAAATTTTATTGGGTATTATGTTTCTCTGGCTTTCAATCAATATCTGTTCCCAACAGATGGATTAAACCATTTGATTTATTTGTAAATGAAAGAAAAGTATTGATTCGAGGGATTAGAATATATTGTGTGGGATTGTAAAAAGAGAAATGACAACCTAAGTTCCTTTCCTTGTGACTTATTCTAGTTAATTTGCTTCAATTTTGATTGAAATTGTTTCTTTTCATACTAATGCTACGACCATCCATGTTCATATGGTTTTTTACGTTTTATGTCCAAACTACAGGTGATTAAGTGCTGAAGGAAATCTAGAATAATGGATGGGAGTGAAATAATTGAAGCAAGAGGCTTACTCGGACTACCTCCTCCCCCATCTTTAATTGTTGCAGTCGCTATCAATGGAAATAGAAAAAGCAAATATGTCGTTAAGTGGGCATTGGAGAAGTTTGTCCCGGACGGCAAGTCTATATTCAAGTTGTTACATGTCCGCCCTAATATAACTGCGGTTCCAACACCTAGTAAGTTATGCATCATTCAAATATTATTTGGGGATACTTTGTGTCATAATCATAACACAAATTGAATCTTTCATATATCTAATGATTTCAAAAGAATGAGAAGAAAATGCATCTATTGGGTACTATGTTGGTAGTATTTTCCTCTCTTAGTTGGTGACTTCACAATCCAAAACTTTACCTTCTAGGCACAAAATTGTTTCCTAGCTTTGATATAATTATCAGCTGCGATGTTATTTACATGGAAAATATTAATTTGCTGATCTTGAGGTTATTATCTGTAAATAATTTAAGCTTCCATATAAGCTTACTAGCAGTGGGTGCAAACGCGATGTGTTTGTAATTTAAATCAAAAAATTTTGGTAATTTGATGAATGAAGAAGATGGGTTGAATTTGATTAATGTTAGCAGTTATTTTTTGAAGCATGTAATAATATGGGCATTTTTTAAGAAAAAAAAAAAAAAAGCTGCTGCTGTACATAGCTTTAAAACCTTCTGAACTGTGTGCTTAATAGAATAGAATAGATGAACATCTGTGTTTTACTTTTGATTGTTCCATGGATTTAAGTTGTGAATTTTACAGAACAGATACAAACTCGATGACAAAAGTGATCATGCCAACAAAAGAAATACGTATAGCTTAATGTCTAATACAATAGAAATTAGATTTGAATAGCTTCTTTTCTCTTGATTTGACTTGTGCTGTTCACCCCCTTTTTCCCAGTGGGAAATTTTATTCCTCTTTCACAAGTGCGAGACGATATAGCAGATGCTTACAGGAAAGAAGTGGAATGGCAAACAAATGAAAAGCTTCTACCTTACAAAAAAATGTGTACTCAAAAAAAGGTTATATTTGGTCGTGCTTGAGCTTCTCTTTGAAAGCAAGAATTAAAAGGGTTAACAGGCTAACTTTTAGTGATTCAAATACAGGTACAAGTAGAAATTCTACAAATTGAATCAGATGATGTAGTGTATGCCATATCAAACGAGATCACAAAGTCCACTATCAACAAGCTTGTTATAGGAACTTCATCCCGTGGCATGTTTTCAAGGTACTAACATAGCTTATGCTGCTCTGGTCAATAATGTGGTACTTACCCAGTTCCTTTGTTTGATTTTCCGAGATGTTAATCTTTATATACATAAATCACAATCTTGTCATCAAATTGATACTAGGGAGGTAGCAAACTCCCAACTTTCCAATATAAAACTATTGCAATGCACTTCAAGTCTTATTTGAATAGACCATTAAAATCTGATTCTGCTTGATTGTATTTGATTGCATTCGATCGACAGATTAATCAAATCAAAATAGGGTGTATGAACAAAACATCTTTTGATTCTTCGGACACACCAACTAGATGGTCGAAGTTCTTTCATGTTTTCTTGTTGAATCTTGATAATGTTGTTGCATTTTTAACGTGGTAAAGCTCTTGATTCTGGTCCACTAAGGACTAAGAAGTAATCAATCATTGAATGCCTGCCTAGTGAAGGGTGAGCACATTAACAATCAGAGTGCATGTAAGCATATGGCTAGTGTCATTGCAATCATTGTGGTCCTCAAAACTCTCTCTCTCTCTCTCTCTCTCTCCCTCTCTCCCTCTCCGGAAGGGAGCACTTGTGGTGCTCACTCGTCAATTTCAAGAAAGGGTCATGCTGTGAGATGTAGAGATATATAGAGGCTAAGGACAGTGGAAAGGGGGATTCAAACCTGTGGGCTGTCTTTGTGGGTGTGGTATTGATAATACCATTCAACAAAGCAGCCACTACAAATGAGAAAAAAATTATTAAAAAAAAAAAAAAAAAAAAAACCCCTAAATTAGTATACATTAATGTGTGTTTGGAAGGGAAAAGATTGAATACACACTTAACTTTTAGCATAATGCATAAAGTAGTGGTCCCATGACTTGAACCCATAAGTTCAAGGTTATTAAGTCAAGTCTTAACCATTGAATCAATGGTCACCCCTTTTACAAATGGAAAAAAATAAAAATAAAAATTTCACTGCCACGAAGGAGGAATTGTGAATTGGGAATATAAAACAAAAAACAAAAACCAGTCCTTGACATGTCATTATTTCAAAATGAAATTGACATGTTTCTGTATAGTACCTCTCCTGATTTTTCAATTAACAAAACCTTGAGAATGAAATTAACTTATTGTATTAACAAAATACTGTTTGTTGAAAAATTAGAGGAGGACGAAACTTTTCCTCAAAAATCTCAGAATCTGCTCCAAGCTTTTGTACGGTCTATGCTGTTTCAAAGGGAAAGTTGTCATCTTTGCGCCCATCTGATTTGGAGACAATTGGAAGCATTAAAGATGACAGTAGTGAGACAAGTTGCTCTAACAATGATTCGTCAAGTTACAGTTCCAGCTCACAAGCAGGTATTCTACTTAAATCTTGTAATTAATAAGAATGGGTGCAATGAAATCGGCACACATATGTGTTTGATGTAGCTTCATCAACTTTATGCTATTGTTGCCGTGTTTTTATTGCTCCTATTATACGTAAAGATATGATCACCAAACAGTCTAACACAATGCTAAACCATCCCTACTTGTGACCACTTTGCATGCTGCACACTAAACCTGCAATTTAAGGCTGTAACACATGTTATGGCTAATATTACTTCTTCCATACATGGAAAACACAAGATGTACTTCTGCATGAAGATATTCATATTGTATACATATATATATATATATATATTTAATGCAATGTAAGTTTTAGTGATTCTTGTAGTACATTCCTTCCACACTGGAATTTTGCAATGCACATGGAGTGTATTGGTGTGGGTGTGTCTCTCGATGTCTCATTTGTTTGTTGAGGAAATATTATTTTGCCCTCCAAACTTTCACGTGTTTTTTAATTTGATCCCAGACTTCAATTAATATCAATTTTACACCAAAACTTTCTAAATTTTGATCAATTTGGCCCCTGCTGTTACATTTCGTCTACAATTGGATGGAATGTGCTGGCGTGTCACCAAAATTCATTTGAAATTTCATTTACCCCCCAAACTATACCTAAAAAATCAATTCCCCCCCCCCCCCCCGACCAAAAAAAAATAATTAAAAATGAATTTGCCCCCTAAACTATATCTTAAAAATCAATTTGCCCCCCACGTCAGCACATTCTGTCCAATTATAAACGGAATGTGACAGCAGAGACCAAATTAATCAAAATTTTGAAAGTTTAGGTGTAAAATTGATATTAATCGAAGTCTGGAAGTCAAATTGAAAAATATGTGAAAGTTTGGGAGGCAAAATGATATTTTCTCTTTGTTTATCTTTAAAAACTTAGTTTGTAGGACAATTTATTGTCAATCTTCAAAACATAGCAAGGCACATCGTGCACAAGGCCTATACACATTCAACACTATTTTAGTAGAAACAGAATATCATAAGCATTGCCTAAAACAAGTCATTCAAACTTGCAATGGATGCTTTCTAATATTTACACACAGTTATGCAATTTGTATGCAAGTTATGCAATTTGTTGAGCTTCATCTTCCAAGTTATGCAATTTGAAAATAGAAGTTGAAATAATCTAAATCACAAGGTCCTCACCGTGATTTTTATTTTTATATTTTAACAATATAAATACATAAAGGTATGTATTTTCTATACCACGTTCTCACGGTGTTAGTGTGCTATCTTTTTAGGATTTTCTGTGGTGGCATCCGTTATTGTGTTGTGTCATTCCCTCATCTGGTGTCCGTATCTGTATCTGTGACCATGTTACATAGTCTAAAGTTTTGTTAGTGAGGCAGTGCTATGTTTCAAAAGTAAGATTGAAAAGAATACTCTTTCGTTTCCATATGATATGTATTAGAAGAGAGATTTCAAGAAATGGAAGATATATTCACTCTATCAATAATCGAGCCTGATCTGGTGTATCATAAGGGATTTCTGCTTGGAGGTTCTGTTTCTGTGGAATTACTACGTTTATGCCAATAAAGAATTAAAATCTAATTTTCCTTCTGGTCTGCAGAATGGACTGATCCAGGCTCAGTTCCATCATATACTCATTTCCGTTCTCCTTCACTGCCAATGCAACGGTTTCAAGCACTTTCAACTATAAACCAGACCCTTCTTCACAAGAAAACAAAGTCAACCGACACCAGTCATTCAAGAATATCATCCCTGGATATTAGGGAAGTTGAAGATGTTATGAGCTCCTGTCCTAGCACCTCAGATATTGGTTGTTCAAATAGTAGGGTATCAAGTTTCAGGAGCTTGGTAACAGATAACCAGTCGTGGATATCTGATCCCGCTTCCACCTCAGATGCTCCTTCAGATTTGTCATCTGAAATCCAGGTAAATTATTTTCCGTTCTATTTTGATTTGGTTTGCTTGTGCTCATGACTTGTCAGTAAAACTACAGGAAGCTCTTCTTGGTATCAGTTAAATTGTAAGAGCTTCTCAATCCCTTCGATAGCCTAGTTTCCAGGATTATGTTTGTCAGGCATTCTTGTTAGGTTTTACATGGAAGTTTAATGGAAGTTCAGCAATGATTAGAAGCGTAGTTCAGACAATTTTTTCCCCAACCTATTAATTTTGTCATTAATTGTCCCAACCTCTGTTTCTTCCTACAATTGATAATGACATTTACACGTACGCAAAACAAGAAAAAAAAGGAAGGATCAATACTTCGTCGGTGTTTGATTTTGATCCCTAATATTTCAGTTGGGTTATTTAGTCCCCAACTTATTTAATTTACTTTTAAATAATCCTCAGTGACATAGGTGATTTGACAAAAATATACTTACTCCCGTTATCAATTGCAGACGGAAATGGAGCTATGGACCATTTAATGACAAAATTAATAGGTTGGGGGTCCAAATTGACAGATTTGAAATATCATGTACCAAAATGAAACAAGACTCATATCTTAGGGAACATTTACGTATTTAACTCTATTTTTCCAAGTCAATGTGAACTTTTTGTATTGAGTTTCAAACAATTGTGAGGGCTTATCTATAGGAATGCAGTCTTGGTAATTTTATTAACTTCGGCTGAGCATTATATTTATATCTACAATACAAGTTATCTGTCTCGTTGATTTTCTGACTTTTGTATGTATATGTCAGGGTGATGAATGGACATATCATGTTAGGTCAATGAAAGTTTTTTCTCCTATGTGCAGGTCAATGTCAATTTTGAGCTAGAAAAACTAAGAATTGAACTCAGACATATAAGAGGAATGTATGCAATAGCTCAAAGTGAGACAATTGATGCTTCTAGGAAGGTACATTTTTTCCATACTCAAATAACTTATGAAAAGAAATATTTACAATTCTTGGTTGATATAAATGAGGGCACATTCTGTTCCTCCATTATTTGAATTTAATAACTGAAATTCCTTGGAAATACTTCTGGCTTCTCACTCCTTCACATTATAGTTCTACTATTCTCTAATTGAAATTTCTCTGGACCTTACATAATTTGGATTTTGGACCTACCAAATTGTGTCAATATTTGTTAACGGAAAGTCATAATCTGCATTAAGTTCTGGGTCATTTACAAATGATGTTTAGGTTGCAAGGTGTATGACACTACTCTACCAGCATTCTAAGAACTACGATAAGTGACTGTTTTTTTGATGCACCATTGCTCAAAATATGTTAGTTGTCAGTAAATTAGCCCGATATATGCATTGTCACTGCCATGAAAAACTTATTACTTCGTTAATTGATTAAAAGATTAATTACTTGGATTTGTGGCAATAGGCTAGCTGTGGATTGGAATGTGTTTCTCTGATGTCCTTATTTTCTATTTAGGTAAACGATCTCCAGAGGCAACGATTGGAAGAAACAATCAAGCTTAAGGAGATAAATGTTAAGGAGGTGGAAGCAAAAGAAATGGCAATACAAGAGAAAGTGAAATATGAAGCGGTGAAAAGAGAAGTTGAGTATGTGAAGGAATGTGCTGAACGAGAAGCAGCACAAAAGAAAGATGCAGAGATTAATGCCTTTCGTGAAGCCAAGGAGAAAGAAAAACTTGAGAATGTGCTGTTGGGGCCTCTGCAGCAGTACCAGAAGTTTGAATGGGAAGAAATTGTGTCAGCTACGTCATCGTTCTCCGACAATCTTAAAATTGGAATGGGAGGATATGGAATTGTCTATAAATGCAGTTTGCATCATACAATTGCCGCAGTGAAGGTCCTTCACTCTAAAGAGGCTCACAGGAATAAGCAATTTCAGCAGGAGGTAACCAACCCTAGAGATCATTACCTTTTTTCATTTGTTTTATTTATTCATTTATTTATTTTTGTCCCTTTTAAGATATATAAGCACTTAGATGAATGTGATCAAGGACTTTCTGATTTTCAATTTTAAATTATCCAATGCATTTGAATATCCTCAGAGGGCATATTGTCTGTCACCAACTCTGCTTGGTCTCAAGCCCATCCTATTCAACTAATGGGAAAATTCTGAAATAAAGTTCAGATGAGCAAGTAGTGCCAAAAAGTAGTTCCCTTAAGATCGATTGTCAGGGTGAAAGATGTCTTTCGCTTCGCAATTTTTGGGATCAGACTCATTAAATTTCTCAGTGCATTGAAATACTCGTAATTTATGAAGAAAGTCTTGTACATGTGAGTGCAAAGAGACATGAATGAGGTGTAATTAGAAGCTCCCTTACAGCTTGTTTCCTGGGTCCACTGTTTGTTTTGTTTTCTGTTTCCAGCATTCAGATACAAAGTAGTTTACCAAGAAAAAAACTGTCATTTTCGTGTTATCTATTCAATTTGCCTGTATTCCTTATTTGCAACAACTTGAAAATTGAGGACTAAAGCTTACCACCTAAGAAGCATGGACGTAGACACGTGACTTGACACGGACACGCCGAACACGGGAATTTTAAAAAAATGCAAGACACAACACGTGGGGGACAAGCAACGAATATATAATTTTTTTGCATTTATTACATGTCATATATATGAATATATCTTTCCAGTACAATAAATAAATACAATATAATACTAATTTGTATAAATTGATATTGTTTTTCTTTTATCATCGTATTCTAAGTTATTTTGTTCAACCTTATAATTAGTTTCATATGTGTGCATGCAATTGACATGTGTGTTTAAGCAATGGACACGTGTGTCCTTCAAGTATACGAGTCTAAATTATTTTTTTTAAATTAAGACATGTTTGGGTGAGTGTTGGACACGTGTCGGAAAGTGTCCAACAAGTGTTGATGTCCAACATAGACACGCCACTATTTTAAAAGGGTTCGTGCTTCTTAGGTTAGCACAATTCAGAGTTTAAATACTTATCAAAGTTGTTTATTGGTTTTCAGCTTGAGATCTTGAGCAATATTCATCATCCCCATTTACTAATTCTTCTCGGCGCATGTCCCGATCATGGTTGCCTCGTTTATGAGTACATGGAGAATGGTAGCCTGGAAGATAGGTTGCTCCGAAAAAACAACACACCTCCTATCCCATGGTTTGACAGGTATAGAATCGCTTGGGAAATAGCCTCAGCCCTCGTCTTCCTCCACAACTCAAAGCCACAACCTATTATCCACCGTGATTTGAAACCCGCAAACATATTGCTCGATCACAACTTTGTGAGCAAGATTGGTGATGTCGGGCTTTCCAAAATGCTTAACTCAGAATCTTCTGCTATATCAACTTTGAGCAAGGACACGGGACCTGTGGGGACACTTTGCTACATTGATCCGGAGTATCAGAGGACCGGGTTAATCTCTCAATCATCCGATGTTTATGCATTTGGAATGGTGATTTTGCAGTTGTTGACTGCAAAACCGGCCATAGCATTAGCCCATACAGTGGAGTTGGCAGTTGAAGATGGCCATTTAGCGGATTTACTTGATATAGAAGCGGGACAATGGCCGATTGAAGAGACAAAGGAATTGGCTGTATTGGGACTGAAATGTGCAGAGCTTCGACGTAGAGATAGACCTGATTTGAGAGATCATGTTCTCCCTGAACTGGAGAGATTGAAAGAGTTTGCAGATAGGGCACGAGATATGGCATCCAATGCTCAACTGGCACCTCCTAACCTCTTCATGTGCCCAATACTTAAGGTATGCCTGCCAATGTCACATTTTACTATCAATATTTGCTGAACTGATTCTACGCATTTCTAAATGGAATTGTAGATCATGTCAATTTGGAAATGTACTATGAAATCTCCAAACGCTCTCATTTTTTTGCTGAAGATAAGGTTATCGCGAAAGTAGGGAATGAATTATTCTTTTTTTTTTGACTCTTTGGAAATAGGGCTGCAAATGAGCCGAGATGAACCAAACTTTAAGGTGTTTGGGCTTAGCTCACTAGAAATTAGTCAAGCTCCAACTCAAGCTCGGTTCATCAAGTATTTGAGAAACTTGAGCTCAGCTCAATTCCATAAACGAGTGGAGCTCGAGCTTGAAAGGAAAACTTGAATTTAAATGAATCTCCATATTAAAAGAAAGAGAGAAAATTATGAACGGAAAAAAAAAATAAATAAATAATTCTCATACTTGAGCTCAAGTTCGTTCATTTAGCAAGTTCATAATTAATTAATGAAAATATATTTGATATATTATTAAAAATAAATATTAAGTTTGCGCCTACTTGAGCTCAAGTTCATTCATTTAGCAAATAAGTCTAGTTCAAACAAGTTTTAAATGAATCAAACACGAGCTGTTAATAAACAACTCAATTCGTTTGTAGCCTTAAATTGGAATATAGGCTAGTCACGCAACTGGTAATGGCTATGCACTTGACAAAAAGCAGCTTTGTGCAGGTTTTTTTTTTTAACTTATCATCTGGCATTAAATTATTTCCTCCCATTTTAGCATCCAACAGAGCCTTATGAAAATCACTTTCTCCTTTTGTAATTTCTCATGACATGTCAATATGTTATGTAACTTGTCCTAATAATGCAAAGATGTATTATCATGAACTTTGTGCTCGAGAACTTTGATTTCATTTTTGAATAATTGTGATCTTAAATATTAGTTTTTGATCGATGTTTAGTTCTGCAATTATAACTACATGAACATATATTTATATGCCTGGATATGTATTCCTTCTTCTGCCCAAATTCCTTATTTTTATTTGATAATGGCAATTGATATGTTTCTCTTCCAGGATGTAATGGAAGACCCTTGTGTTGCTGCTGATGGCTATACATACGATCGCAAAGCCATAGAGATATGGCTCAAGGAGGATGATAAATCTCCAATGACAAATTTACCCTTGCCAGATAAAAGTTTGATACCAAACTATACACTTCTTTCTGCTATTATGGAGTGGAAGTCTGGAAAACAGTGATATTGCTTATTGTTCATAGCTTCTGATGATGACAATGATGATGATGGTGATTTCTTGCAAGAATTGTTCTGCATATAGCATTTTATGTGCCGTGATGTACAGGATCACTTGCTTGTAATTTAACATTTGTTCCAAATATGAAAGTTGAAATTTTGAAATTAACAGAAATAAGAAGGGTGTTGTGATGAACAGGAAGAATGTTGTTATTGTAATATCAGGAGGATAAAAGGGTTATGTTAATGAAATATTGGACTATCATATTTATGTAACATTGAATTTAGAACCTAAAACTGTTGTACACTTTGAATTTATCAACAATGACAGAAATGGAAGTAGTTTTCTAACAAACAACCACAAGGACAATTGCTTCTGTTTATTAAGGAAAAATTGATCTCAATAATGTATCAATAACCAAAGACACAACTGCAATGTGTTGACCCCACCACTCTATGTTTGTAAAGTAACTGTCAACTGATCTTCATACCATGCCCCCCATAAAACGGGAAAATATATTTTAGTCTAGGAGTAAATACATGTAGTGTTTTAGTCTAGGAGTAAATACATGTAGTGTTTCAATTTGAATCTGATTGGCCAAAATAGTAGACTATCACTTCTGTGTCTCTTTTGAGAGCATCCGCATCAGTTTCAGCAAATTTTGAATCAAATTATAACTTAAAAAGTCATTTTTTTTTATTTTAGCTAGTCATCCATTGCATCATACTCTCTATTTTAACTTAATTCTATTAAAATAGGAATTTTTATTGATAAATCAATCTTAGAGTTGTTATAACCCATTAAGTCCACAAAGGAATATTATAACCTGATTAGTCCCATATACTTTTCTTTTTATTCCATAAAGTCCAGTTTTTAAATTTTATATTTTTACATGGACTATTATGCCTTTATATATATATATATATATACACTGTGTTAATACATAACACGTTCCTGTGATTTCGTGATTCAGTTTTGACAGTTTTTATCATTCTAATTCAAATGGATACGTTTCTATCTTGCATGCTATCATTCTATCGTTCTGAGGCTTTGATGTGCTACGGTTTCATTGTTGCTTTGGTTCGGTGATTTTCAAGTGAAGACGACGAATTTCATATTGTTCGGTTCTCACATTTTCTGAAGTATAACTACTTCAAAGCGATTGTTTTCGAGTTTCTGGACAATTGTAGGATTGCATGATTAAGGTTAGTATCATTTTGGTTATGAATACATATTCACTTTATGTTTTGATTTCTGGGATGGATCAGATGCTCTGTTTTTTTATTGCTATGGATCGGATGTTCTGTTTTTTCAATTACATGCATCATACATGATCCTGTAGAGGGGAGGTCATTCAGATTATGTTAAGAATGCTATAATATTCCTTTTACTTTGATGTATCCATAATGAGGATCTGTGTGAGTGATATAATTTAGAGTATATGGATCAATGTGAATGTTTGCATCGTGGTCCTGTGGATGGGAGGTCATCAGATTAGTGATGAATGTGGATCTGCTATAATTCAGAGTTTGTGGAACAATGTGAATGTTTACATCATGTTAGTATTACGTGAAGAATGTGGATGTTTGCATTTTACTTTGATGTTTGCTTAATGAGGCTCTGTGTGAGTGATATAATTCAGAGTATATGTGTCAATGTAAATGTTTACATCGTGGTAATATTATGTGAATAATGTGGATGTTCTCACTTTACTTTGATGTTTGCTTAATGAGGCTTTGTGTGGGTGATATAATTTAGAGTATATGTATCAATGTGAATATTCACATCTTGTTAATGTGAATTATGGATGCAACACTTGAACTGTACACGTATTCATCTAATTTTTGCACAATGTGAATTTTCATATCGATTTGGATTATTGTTGATTGTTGTATTGTTGTGTTTTTACAGGAGATGGATATCTTTATGATGTTGGTGTGTACATATGGTTGCAGTACCACTGTAATAAATGCTGCATGCGCATTCTGTTATTCGCGTTTGGTGGACTGTTTGTTATTCGCGCATTGTGTTATTCGCGTTTGGTGAGCTTATTTGTTCTACATTCGAAACAAAGCTTATGGATTCGTTCAATGACAGCTGGTCTTGGCAAGTTAGCAAAGCCAATGAGGATGTGTTTAAAGTTCATTCGATACCATCTGTTACTATTGATGTTGCGAGGCGTACATGTTCTTGCTTCAAATGGCAAATCAACGAATTCCCATGTTACCATGCTGTTATTGCCATTCAGAAGAGCCGCTACAATCTCAATGATTGTGTGGAATATTACTTTCATGTAGAAACATATCGTGCAGCCTATTCGGGTGCCATATTCCCTATACCATCGGTGGAGAAGCCGCATTTTGATCCCACGGACTTCACTATATACCCGCCAACTGTGAAAAGACCACCCGGAAGGCCGAAAAAGAATAGGATCCCATCATGGGGTGAGAAACTGAAGTAAATAAGGTGCGGGAGATGTGATAAGTTGAGGAGCCATAATCGAAAATCATGCGCGGAACCGATATAGGATGTACATTTTTCATTTCAACATTGTGTTTTACATTGGATTCTTATATTCATTTTTGAAATAAGATTTTGTCGGTTGGCAAAGATTGCGTTGCAACAAGATTACGTTGCGTTGGCAAACATAATAATGCATTAGTATTTGATTTGTGTTTTGTTTTTAATTTTTTAAGGTACCAATCTGACATTTATGTTGTTGTGTTTTGGATGAATGCATGATGTTAACTTTCACACTTGTGTAATATAATCACATTATGTGAATAATTGCACATGGGTTGAACTTTTAAACATTTTTGTGGTGTGAATGTTCACTTTCTTGTTACTGTTAACAGCATCAAAGTAGATGACATGAACGTTTACATCAATGTAACCATTCACATCATCAACTCATAAGATGTGAATATTCATGACATCGTTGTTGCCATTCAAATAATCAGAAGCTATGATGTGAATGTTCACATCATCAAATTAATAGATATGAATATTGACTTGTGTTAAGAAATATCATATTCACACCTGTCATATTGTGTTACACGAACACTTTAAGCAATATTCATATCCATATAGTATGGTTTAAAACATAAGAAAGTGTACGATAATTCTGTGATGTGAACATTCACATCATGTCATGTGTCAAAAAACAAAAACAAAAAATACAATCTCAATGTGCATGACCAACGCAAAATAGGCCTGAAAATGCATATACATATATTGACTGAAAAATATCTGTACAAGCAGTGATATAGACTTGATTTACAATTAAGCTAGTCTGCTCCAATATGTAAAACCTATTGACACTAAATTGTCTTAAATGTGAATAACAGATTTGGGTAATAGTGATAGGTAGACATCCCCCACCTATAGGTTTTCACATTGCACTGTTTTTCTGTGGTTCAGAAAAAGTGTACTAATGAGTCTCTTATTTGACACCATTCAAAGCGATCTAGGCTGGCAACAATGTCTTCACGGTATACATGCGCCCTCATGATGTAACAAATTGCAGGTCCGCAATCCACCCTGAAAATGCAAAATTCTTGTTAGATTTTGAAAATTAGGTGGGTAATAATTGTGGAACATGTGTACAAATCAATTTTAGACTTACGAATTTGAAGCTTGCTGAGGACAGATGTCTACTGATATGATTGCTTGCGAAGTATTTTGGCTTGATAATTTGGTCCATAATGGTGATGATGGTCCAATGTTGCGCACCAAAGCATCGATGTAGTCCCTCTGCCAACAATGAAATTTCATATTAGGCACCAACCAACATAGTGCATGCGTCCAAGTTCCAATATTACACATCATACAAGTATTATATGTGTCAGCCACATACCACTATTTGTGCTTTGTCAATATGTGGGTCATGTATACCTTCTCTTGGGCGCAGCGAGTTATCATGCCTCCATACATTCTCTGTCACGTCGTACACAACAATTGTCCAGTGGAAGTTGTCGTGTATTGGGAAGATTAAGAATCTCTAGCCTTGATACTCCTTGATGTGTACATCAATCAGTTTGTTTCTCTTGTGGGGGGGTACTCTTGCATGATTTTCTGCACACAAAGGGCGTACAATGATGTACCTAGTATTTACATCAATGTTCGATGTGAATGATGTGAATATTCACATGTGCCAATGGTGAGTGATGTTACTGATGTGAATGTTCACATCTGTTAATGTGAGTGATGTGAATGTTCACATGTGCTAATGGTGATTGATGTGAATGATGTGAATGTTCACATCTGTTAATGTGAGTGATGTTACTTATGTGAATGTTCACATCTGTTAATGATTAGTGATGTGAATGATGTGAATGTTCACATCTATTACTGATTAGTGATGTGAATTATGTGAATGTTTACATCTATTAATTTGTGAAACAGTCATACAATGTATTACAGATGTGAATGTTCACACCTGTTATATTATGTTGTTGTTAATATTCACATTTGTGTATCATTTAAGTTAATAACATAATAAGCATATAATTTTCACTGCGAATGATGTTAATGTTCACATCTGTCAATATGCAGCTTCTTATCTGTCGTTTTTATGTTGTTGTTAACATTCACATCTGCCTATCATTTAAGTTAACAATATAAGCATATAATGCTGAGATGAACATTCACATCTATTGAAACATAAACAAAGCAAAAGTCTAGTGGTTACCAAACATGTGCTTGTAAAGATGAATGTTGAATCCTCCAAACTTGGGTTGACTAGCCCTTGTAGTTCAAGTAGAATTTCACCATATGCATCTATCACCTGCAGAAACAAAGGGGTGGCAATACATTATTTACAGTGTCTTTACAATGTGTGTGTCTGTGTGTGTATGTGTGTGCGTTTTGTACACATTTACATTTACTACACGTTGTTGGTTATTGATTCTTCATTGATGATATGTATGATGTCATCAAAATACACATCTTTAGTCTTTGAGTCCCCTCGCCACACTAGCAACCTGTGCATTGTGATTACAGAAAATGTTAATGTCAACATTGCACATTTATGAAATGATCTAATTTATTAAGTATGTATGTGAACTGAACATGAGAAAAAAAAAAATTCAGTTGGGGATATGTAAGATCACTTACTCATCACCGCCGTTCTTGTGCAAATTTTGGACCTTCTGCGTGTTGAGTTTGCTCATGCTGGCCCAAACCTTCAGTTTGTTATTCAAGGTTAACTTCTTTTTTTTTGTTGGCTCCTTTTTCTGTGGATGCTTGTTTAAATCTTGTGCAATTTGGACTGCATGGGATTGCTATTCGGCTCCCTCTTTCCCTTTCTTTTAACCAGGCAAGTTGGGGTATTCAAACTCATCCAACCGGTGCTCTTTCCTTACTTTCTACTTGATGCGCTTTACCCTCGATGGTGGGCTGATAATGTGTTCCAATGCTACAGTGGGATGCTTCTTAAGGCTGTCATGAGCCTTTTGTGCTTCAACTTGAGTGATAATGTGGATGGACTGATCATCAAAAAGGTCTTGAAGAATTGTTTTTTCACATTCCAAGTTCACGACCAACTTTGTCAGCCGCTGAATTTCTTTATCTTTCCACTCCATGCAATTCTTCATGTCTATGTCCATATTGGATGGGCTCGATTGGTCAAATAGTTTGGCTTCAAGGGCAGCAATCACCCTTGCCCTCAACTCCCATGATTCTTCAAACTGTTTGTATTTCGCTTCCCATTGTCGTACAAGACCCCAAGCTTTTTGGTTTTCTTTTATAAGTACATCCACAATGTCCGGCTCAGTTGGTTGTGCTATGATGATACCTCGCTCAGCATTGGGGGTGTTACAGCTGGGGTTGATATCATGTCCAACTTCATTCAGGTCCATTGCATCGACAGAAAATCCATCATTGTGGTCATTGCGTTGATTGTCTTTGCTTTCATCATCATTGCTTTCATCTTTCTTTGCTGGTGCACTTGACAAAATCTCAGGTTTGGGCTCCACATTCAATTTTGTATGATGGTACATGTTCGCTTCGGTTGGGGATGCCATTAGCTCGCCGCCATATACCTGCAGTTGGAGACATTATGTTAGTTAGATAGTTCCTTGTCTCACTATGTGAATAGGCACAATATTTTTGGTTGTACTTCTACCTCATTTAAACCAAGCTTAGCCAAAGATATGGACTTCATGTTGCTATGTAAGGCTGTAAGGTCCCACTTTACACATCACGGAATGGCATTGGGGTTGTGGGATTGTAAGATTGTTGTATGCTCACACAACCAGTACTGAAACAAATAACAAATGTCAGTAATGTGAATGTTCACATCAATTAACACTGATGTGAATGTTTACACCAGTTGCCAATAATGTGAATGTTCACATCAATTAACACTGATGTGAATGTTTACACCAGTGGCCAGTAATGTGAATGTTTATATCAGTTAACACTGATGTGAATGTTTATACCAGTAGCTAATAATGTGTGTTTATACATTACTGAACAGTAATGTGAATGTTCACATTATTGATGTCAACTTTCACACCATTGCCTAGTAATGTAAATGTTCACATCAATTATGTGAATGTTCCAAATTTGTTTTGGTGCTACCATCACATCAATCTACACTGATATGAATGTTTACAACAGTGTCTACTAATGTGTGTTTGTACATTATTGAACAGTAATGTGAATGCTTATATCATTGATGTCAACTTCCACTCCATTGCCCAGTAATGTGAACATTCACATCAGTAATGTTCATATTAAATATAGAATAAGTTTTATGAGATTTACCATTAACAACATCACACATCCAGTGACTCGTCTTGGTTTTTCACAGTTTTGGCCCAATGAACCCATCAGGGTTGCCCGGATGCTCTCAGTCCAATCATACTCGATCATGTTGTCTAATGGGTCCATATATGAGTAGAAAGCCCATCCAATTGTTTCTCCGAACGTAGAGAAGAGTAGCTTGACGCATGCATACATGCAAACTAATCTTGCGACCTCTTCATTGTCTTGTTTCTTGGTGCCCTTTAATGCTTCGCTCAGAATTTCTCGTATTTTGGCAGCACTTAACCGACTAACATCCTTGCACATCCGGTGTATGATGCCTTGTTGGTTTTGCACCATAAGAGAGGTCTATCGATTTGGTACCGCAGTCCACCTCAAAAATCAGTGATACATCGCTTCTAAAAATCTGGATGTTCTTATCCCCAATGTAAAACCTCCCACTAGATGGCTTGAATGTCTGCACTATACGTACAATGACATCATCATATTTCATGCAGTGGTTGAGGTCGACTTCATTATTGATCAAGTAGTCAAATAATGGCCAAAACGGTGTTTGTCTAAGGCACTTCAATTGGCCACTTGTAAATTTGGTATCCTTTAACAGTTTGACCAATCCAGTTAAATTTGACCAGTAGTTAACTTTTTTCATGTTCACTTCTTCAGGAACAACTGTTTGATCAGGTTTGGCTTTGGCACGGGATTCCCCTCTCTTTCGCTTGCCATCAAATCTATGGGGAAGACCTGGGTGTTCATATAAGAACATTTAATTGGCTGAAAAATAGAAGACGGAACCAAAAGCACCAAACAATATTTAACAATCAACAGTGACAGTAATCTCTACATTCACATCATTGTACACTAATGTGAATGTTCACATCAGTGTATACTAATGTTAGTTTACCCAGTATAGTACTGTGAATGTTCACATCATCTATGTTTGCAAAATCAATTCCGAAAACAACAAAAGTTATAGGGCAATGTAAATGTTTACATGGGTGATCACATTATGTTATAATTGGCTAAAAATCAAAGGCTGGAACCAACAGCACCAAACAACACCTAACAACATAAACAAGTATGACATTGATGTGACAATGTGAATATTTACATCATATTCTATCACATTGTTGAGTGAAGATTAGGGGTTCTATGGACATCGACAATCAACAATATCAATAGTGACAGTAGTGTGAACATTCACATCGTTATACACTAATGTGAATGTTCACATCAGTGTCTACTAATGTAAGTTTACCCAGTGATCAGCACTAATGTGAATGTTCACATCATTTACGTTTACAAAATCAATTCCGAAAACAACAACAGTTACAGGGCAATGTAAATGTTTATATGGATGATCACATTATGTTATAATTTGCTAAAAATCAAAGGGTGGAACCAACAGCACCAAACAACACCCAACAATACAAACAAGTCTGACATTGATGTCACAATGTGAATATTTACATCATATTCCATCACATTGTTGAGTGAAGTTTGGGAGTTTTATGGACATCAACAATCAACAATATCAACAATGACAGTAATGTGAATGTTCACATCAATGTCTACTAATGTCAGTTTATCCAGTAATGAACACTAATGTGAATGTTCACATCATCTATGTTTACAAAATCAATTCTGAAAACAACAGTTATAGGGCAATGTAAATGTTTATATGAGTGATCACATTATGTTATAATTTGCTAAAAATCAAAGGGTGGAACCAACAGCACCAAACAACGCCCAACAACACAAACAAGTCTGACATTGATGTCACAATGTGAATATTTACGTCATATTCCATCACATTGTTAAGTGAAGTTTGGGGGTTCTGTGGACATCAACAATCAACAATATCAATAGTGACAGTAATGTGAACATTCACATCATTATACACTGATGTGAATGTTCACATCAGTGTCTACTAATGTAAGTTTACCCAGTAATCAACACTAATGGGAATGTTCACATCATCTGTGTTTATAAAATCAATTCCGAAAACATCTATGTTTACAAATTCAAATCCAAAAACCAGAAGGTGGATGTATACATCGGTGATCACATTATGATTGAAAAGCAGAAGGGGGAATGGTATTGCTTACTTTTGTTCCTCATGGTAGGTGGGTATGGTCACTCTCAGTGGATGAAATAAACTCAATCCAACGACGAAGAAGCACCCTCCTTCCGATGTGAACCTTCGCAGCGATGAGATGAAGAGGAATCAGGGGTCGACGGTGGACGGTGGACGACGACGACGTTGGTGAGGCGATGTGAATCTAGGGTTACTAGAGGCGATGTGAATCTGGTTTCGTGGATTTAGTTTTTGTTTTGGAAATTTTGTGGATTGAATAGTTGGAATGAGAATGGGTTTTTGCAGAATCGGTTACACGCGAGAGAGGCGGAGGAGGGGTATTTCGTCCTTTTACAATTAATGAACCTAATGGAATATTCAGAAATAGTTTGGGTTTTATGGAATAAAATAGTTACAAATAGGATTTATCAAAAAAGAGCCCATTAAAATATTTGTTATTCTTTTTTTTTTTATAATTAAATTGATGACCTATCAACCAAACAATTCTTATGTTTTACAAAAGATAAAACTGGAAGAAATGTAAAAAAAAAATAAAAATTTGCCGTTGACCGGTTGACTGGCAGGTTGACCGGTCGGACTTCCAGGCGGACATCCGGTTATACCCAAATCGGGTGTTGTAGCGATGAACAGTTCCTCACTTCATCAGATGAGTTACTGTAGCAAATTTAACAAAAAATTGTTGAAACTGATGGAGGGAGAATTTGATGATTTATTAGCTATATTTTAACTTTTTGTTATTTTGAAAATATTGATACTGATGCTCTGAAGAGATAATAGGACAAGCGTCACACTCTGAATGGTGTGGAACAAATACCAACAAATAACTTTTTGTAAAACTTTCCAAACTTACCTAAACATTATATACTGGATTATTCTAATCTAGGGATAAATCTTTAGGCATTTAATAAAAATCTAGGGCATATAGTGTTGTTTGGTAAAATTTATAGTTTAAGGAAATATTAATAAATACGAAACAAAAAACATATTTTGAACACACTTGATTTTAAAAACTTCTTTCGAAAACAAGTGAGGGGTTGCCGGAGGAAAACAAGTGAGGGGTTGCCGGAGGAAAGTGGTGACCAGAGGTAGGAGGGGAGACTTGCTGGGTGGGGGTGGTGGCCGAAGGTGGTGATGGATGGTGACTGATGGTCAGAGGGGAAGGTAGAGGAAGAAAGCAGTGAGAATTTGTTTATAAACTAAGTAAAGCACCTCCCTTCTTCTTTTATTTTTTATTTTTTATTTTTAAATAGAATTTAGTAAGCTATGAAAAACAATTATCAAATGTGTTTCTGCTCACAGTTTAAAATTTTTTCAGAAATATAAACAGACATAAATCTTATCTAAAATGGCAAGCCACATGCTTTGAAAGATTAGACCATATGTAACTGTATTATCAGTATAATCAGCTCCACACCTCAATAAATAATGCAATCTTATATAAAAGACCAACTCACACCTAACCACCACCCAACACCTCCCCCATGCCAGCTAAAGATTTAAAGAGAGAGAGAGAGAGAGAGAGAGAATATTATATAGGAAAAATCCTTTCAATATATTTATCATATCTATACAGTTGAATCTTGACTGAAAAAGGTGTGCACACATTGATTTCATCGAAACAGACAAAACTGAAAACTAATTTTTTCAACAGACCATCAAAATTACAATTGTTGTTTCCATGTGCCAGGGAAAAGGACTCACGAATGGACTCACGAATGGACCAACTACCATGCACCAAAGACAAATCTCCAATGTGACCCCCAATTTTAGGTTCTAAGATACGTGTTAACAACTGATCATCAATCATACCATTCCCTTGAATGTCTGTCAAGTGTGTAGACTCACCTGATCAAGACAACAAGTAGTTGAACTAGAAAACCAACTGTAACTAAGCTCCAGCCTTGCTTCATGCTTCAAGTAATGTTTCAATATCCGTATGTTAGTGATCCCGATCTTTCCTGTTCCCCTGTCCCAACGCTTCTCTCCACCATACGATTATGCCAGAGAAGCCCATGGCGTCGTAGAGAGGTTTGTTAATGATGTTGCAAATAATGTATCCATATATGAAAGTTGTGACCCAATCAATCAACAATCCTGTTTTGCTGATGTTTGGAAATGAAAGATGTGCTACAATTCACTGAATCCAATTGCCAACTCTACAATTCTTGTTTGTTTGCAGAAATATTCGAACCATTCTTCCTCAAAGGGACCACCACATCAATAAAACTTTGCTTAGTGTCCATGTCAACAAATCCATAACCAAAATTGAATGGCAGAAATTTTCAACTTTTTGCTTCAAGCCACTACTTCCCCACAAAAGATTGATGTCTTCATCACTATCATCATTATTTTTGTGACCAGTGAGAATGAAAAAGTTAGATTAGCACAACTACCAATAATTTCAGCTTCGAATCAATTGCCTCATATGACTCTGATCAACACCATGTATAGTTTCTGCAAAAAAAATCCAGCATCTTACTTTTCAATTTCTTCAAGCTTCCCAAGAACTTGCTTTATGTGAGGCCTAAGAGAAGGAGAAGGAGAACAACAAGCCATTGCAAGTTGAAAGAATTTGAGGATGCACTCTTCAGTTACTGGGATTCGATTACCGCTTTGCCTAAGAAGAATGTCTGGATGGTATAGATCAGAAATTCGATGCTCAAAGATTGCATTTCTCATGGAGTTAGTCAAATAAAATTCCTCATCAGGGGCTGGGTTCTCATTTATTGGTTCCTTACCCGTAAGCAGTTCTAATAAGATCACCCCAAGGCTGTAAATGTCAGTCTCTTCACTTACATCCTTCATTTTAATCAACTCGGGGGCTTTATATCCCTCAGCTGCAGATACTTCGAGCATTTCTTGGCTTGCCATGGGATTCAAGAGGAGATGTAGGCCGAAATCTGACACATATGATTGGTAATTGCGATCCAATAATATGTTTTTTGACTTGAGATTTCCATGGATTATGGGCATTTGCAATCCGGTGTGAAGATGATCTAACCCTCTGGCAATACCAATTGAGATCCTATATACGGTGTCCCATTTGTGAGAATCGCCATTTCCATCTGCCCATTGAAAACATAGTTGTTCGACTCAATATGTGTTGCAACACTCCAAATGGGGTGATCAATAATTTCTTAAGAAAAAGTGAAGAGTGAAACAGAATGATAAGCTGATGTAATTGCAACAAACATTGTGCAGAAAGAGAGAGATTTGAATATGTTATCCCTACACAAAAGGGTCGAATTATGTGGACAAAGACAAAGTTCATTTTAAAAATCCAGCTAAAGTACTAACAGGGAAGTTCTTCCCCAATTTCCCACTAGCCCATTGCCTAACTCCAGCAAAATTAATTAAAGAGAAATTAAGAACGTAAAATAAATTACACAATTAAGGAGAAGAAAAATCCAACTTTGCACCAAGAAACACAATTTATTTCAGGATTGATGCAAAATAACAGATCCAAAAATTAAATATGTAAGAACTTAACAGTAACTTAAAGTTCATTTCAGATCACCCAACAAACAAGAAACTGATGCAAAGGAGAGAAAGAGGAGGGGGAAAAAAAGACAAATAAGAAAGAAAAATTGGTCAAGTAATACCAAGATATGAATCTTAAAAGGGAAAGATGAAGAAGACATAAAAACAAAAACAAAAAACAAAAAACAAAAAGGAAGGAAAGACCAACCAAAAATCAAAGAACATGACCATGCCCAATTTGGTAAAGGTAATTGATAGAGGATCTGCAAGGTGCACTAAATTCCAAAAAACTAGATAGCACAAAAATAAATCAGCCAAAATATCTATGCAAAAAAAAAAAAAAAAAATGATAATCCAGGTAATGAAAATTGATGTTTTCCGTTCTTGGATACTTTGGGAGTCTTCTTATGATTGTAATTCAGCTGATCACTAATTTTTGAAATAAAATCTTTGATCAAAAAAGAAAAAAAGCCATTTCATTCTTTCTACACCAAGATATGGGCATCAGTTTATATCACGCACTACTATGACGACAAAAAAAAAAAAAAAAACACCCATTTCATCCAAGAATCAACCAAGAAAACAAAAGCCATTAAAATTGAAAACAAAGGTGTAAAACACATTACCTCTCATGAATTGCGTGAGATTTCCACGGCCATAAAAGGGATGCACTAGAAGCTTCTCACCCCTGGACCCTGCATAAAATGCTCGAAGAGGTACCAAATTGGGATGCCTAATTGACCCCAACAACTGAATTACAGGCACAACTTCCTTCATCTTCACAGTACACGTAGGCCTCAGAAACCGAAGCAACAGAACCGAGTCGGTCCTCATCAAACTCGCCATGTACAGAGTTCCATAGCTAGATTTCCCAATTACTTCACCAGGAGCATCCAATATGTCATGCACAGTGAGATCTTCACCGCATTGGAACTGGATCAAGTCCTCTGTTCCCAACTCACCTCTCTCTTTGAACTCAAACCCAGATTCTGCATCTATTGATTCGTCTCTTGATGACCTTCTACGGCATATATAGATCATGAGGATGATAATTATCGAGATGGAGAATGAGGTTAGTGCTAGTATTAGTATGAGCTTGTGTTTGTGTTCCATTTTTTCATGAGAATTGTTGTTTTGGTATGGATTCTGATGAAGAAAAATTGTGGGTTTTGTTTTACTGGATTTGCAGGAGAGAGAGACAATATCTGGGTACTAAAGTCAGAATGTGAATAGAATTGAAGATGGAATGTGATCACAGGACTTCGTTTTCGTGGCAAAGAAAAAAAAGAAGAGAAAATCAAAGTAGTAGAATTGAATGCTCCGAGTTTTAGATTTCTGGGTATGACTGTTTGGGAATGAGCTGTGTGAGAGAGAGAGAATCAAGGTAGTAGAATTGAATGCTCTGAGTTTAGATTTCTGGGTATGACTCTTTGGGAATGAGCTGTGTGAGAGTGAGAGAGAGAGAGAGAAAATGGTGAGGGAAAATTTGCAGACGGTGCCATGTGATGTTCTCTGATTTGATTGCTATCAAATGTGCTGGAGTAGTTAAAATTCCCTTTATGCCCTCAAATATTTTATCACATTGACAGTTTTACACTGAAATGTGCTTGACCCGAGAGAAATCTGGGTGGGTCATGGACTCATTCGGGTTTTAGTTGTAAACTAATAAAACATTTCATATATAACTTTTATGAATAATAATACATAGGGGGATTTGGTGATAGCTCTCTCACTATCTAATTTATCTTTTAAAATGACAAAAATTATATAAGTACTTTCAAAATCTTCTAATATTTTAAAACTTGTTTCTTTTACTATATTATCCTCATATCTATCAACTCTTCTATTAAGCCATCTTCACTGTGTATTTCAGAGTAAAATTTTACTATGTATAACAATAAAATTTTACACTCTGAAATTAAAAGTAAAATTTTACTCTGTATAAAAGTAAAATTTTACTCTGAAAAACTAGTAAAATGTTAGACTTTACACAAAAGTAAAATTTTACTCTGTATAAAAGTAAAATTTTACTCTGAAAAACGAGTAAACTGTGACACTCTGAAGCTAAAAGTAAAATTTTACTCTGTATAAAAGTAAAATTTTACTTTGAAAAGCTACTAAAATGTTAGACTTTACACAAAAGTAAAATTTTACTCTGTATAAAAGTAAAATTTTACTCTGAAAAACGAGTAAATTGTGAGACTCTAAAACTAAAAGTAAAATGTTACTCTGTACAAAAGTAAAAAAGCGAAGGCAATGTTTGTGGTGGCTGAAGTGTTTGGCAATGACCACCTCTTGACAGTAAAATTTTACTGTCATTCTAACACTAGAGTAAAATTTTACTCTCATTATCTAAAACAAAAAACAGAGCAATAGAAGCAGAGTAAAATTTTACTCTCATTATCTAAAACAAAAAACAGAGCAATAGAACCAGAGTAAAATTTTACTCTGGTTCTATCAAATGAAATTAGATAAAAAAACAACAAAAATAAATAATAAATAAAAACAAACAAACAAAAACAAAACAAATTAATCAACATATCTAATTGAGAAGAAAAACTTCTAAAACTCGATCAACAATCACAAATCTCAATGAAAAGAACACATGTGTTCAATAACATTCATACACACACACACACACATATATATATACATATATTTTCTTGTTCTTCTTACAGCCGTAGAGAAATCCAGAGACTACACGGACTCTGTGCTGCGGATTGGGACAGAACTTTTGTCACAAGTTCAATTGTCGTTTTCTTCACTGTTTTACCACATCAAACTCCGAACCTTTCACCACATTAGCATCGTAACCGTATTCAAACTCCGACCTCACCTCCACCGAAGCATTCTTCACGTCGACACCGCCGTATGCAACAGCATAACCTCGAGAAGCCGATGGCGATTGAAGCTGCTGTCAACGAGGTCGTCGTCTTCAACGTTGTCTTTGCTGCTGAATCGAAAATCCATATTTGTCGTTGCTTCTACTCAACTGTGAGATCTAAATCTGTTGGTTCCAGATCTAGATCCACAACCATTACCGGGCGTGAAATCTGTGATGTCCGTCGCTGATCTTCGTAGAGCGGATGAGGAGAGAGACGGAGATGGTGTGAAGATCTAGTTGAGGGGTATAATAGTCTGATAAAATATTTAAATAATGAATTTTGTCCTTTATGCAAGACTTTATAATTATGAGAGAGTTTAGAAAGTATAATTTTTTTCTTAGTCCTTTTAACAATAAAAGGAAAGTAAAGGGGGTTTATAGCTAAATTTCCCTAATACATAACCCTAGTTTGAGAACTATAAATAGAGTTCAAGTGAGGTGAAAGAGAGAGAGAGAGTAGAAAGAGATAGAGAGAGGAGTGCGGGTCCCATCTTTACATAGGTACTATCCACATTATTATAGTTGCATTAGAACTCTCAAATTAGAACTCTCAAACATTATTAAATTTTGGGTAATGCACCAATAAATTCTAAATTGTGAACTTATGAACTGTTTGGTCCTAAAAGTTTTCTTGTAGACTGAAAGGTTCTATTATAGGTAAATTGGGGGCGTGAGTTGGGACGTTAGTGGGAAAATTTGGTCATTTCACACTGCGTGAAATTACAAAATTAGGACATCATTTCCCTATGGTGTTGTGTTTGTATTTTTTTCTTAGACGGTGATGAAGTTGCAGAGATGGAAACATTTGGGTTGTCAGTGTAACGACGAGTAACATCAGGGGAATTTCGAAAGGAAACGTAAATTTCAAAGCGGAGAGGAAGGAAATAATTCGGGCAATGTGACTGTAATTTGTGGGAACCCTAATGTTAATGTTCTGAATTGTGCTATGGTTTCAAACATTGTAAACACAATTTCTGAGAGGCACAAAGGGAACATTGACATTTACGTCGAATTATGTATGCATGAAGGTGTATTACAGAGTAAACGTCATTATCAAAAGCCGTAGTGTGAAGGTGTTAATTTTGGAGACGTCGAAGCATGACAATGAGAAATGGAGGTATGTACTGTGCTATGTTCATGTTTTGATTTGCAAAGTTAATGGATTGGTAGTCACAAAAATCGTGGGTCTTTGTACTGTGTTATGTACTATGATGTATTGTTGTTGTTCTTGAACTGTATATCGAAAGGAAGGCAGGTTCTGTATAGTGAGTATAATGTTACTGTGTATGCGTGAGAAATGTATTTTTCTTGAAGTTTGATGTTGGTGTTGAAAGTTAATCATGTAGATGTGTTTATGGATTACTAATATTTTTGAGGAAACGTTGTTGGGTAGTTCCCCATCTAACACACCAAATCCCCCATCTAGGAAAAATGAATCTCACAAAGGGTATTAATGTGAACTCAAATACACTCAAAATCAACTCAGTAAACATTACCAAACAAGGAACTAAATGGAACATAAGAAAACTCTTAAGACTAAATGGTTCAATTTTTCACAATCTAGGATTTATGGGTAAATTTTCCTTGAACGTTTTTATATGAAAAAATTGATAAAAAAAATTTACTCTAGCAACTGTTTAAGATATTAGATTTAATGAATTTTTTTTATTGGTAAAAGATTTACACTTTGTGAAATAGTTTGATAAGAAATTTTGAAAGACATTTTGTTTTCAATTTTACGCCTTAACTTTTTTTTATCTGTTTGACTTTTTATTAATTATTTGTTCAAATTTATATCTATCTGTTTATATTATTTTCTATCTATTCAATTTTTTTGTCTATGTGTTCAAATTTTTTCTATATAAATTTTCTATCTATCCAAATTTTATCTGTGCAAATTTTCTATTGGTCCAAGTTTTATCTATCCAAATTTCTCATCTCCTTCCTATCATCATCTGATCAACAGAAGAACAAATTTTACATATTTTTGTATTATTTTTTATCTGTTCAATTTTTTTGTCTATCTGTTCAAATTTTTTCTATATAAATTTTCTATCTCTCTAAATTTTATCTATGCAAATTTTCTATTAGTCCAAATTTTATCTATCCAAATTTCTTATCTCCTCCCTATCATCATTTGATCAACAGAAGAACAAATTTTACATATTTTTTTTTCCATATCTGTACAAATTTTAAATGGATCCTCCATAATCACCTGCAGCTGATTTCATCATATTCCTCCCTCCAAAATCACCCACCCAAATGAATCAGTCCCTTCATATTCACTTTCCCCTTCCGAGCATACAAATAAAATAACAAACCCCTTAATTCTTTTTCTCTCTCTCCAAATATGGCAACTTCTCTTGTCCTTTCAAATCCCTGCTCTCCTTATTCTCACCTCCCTACTAACAAATTCAAAACCACCTCAAAACTCTTCAACATCTTCTTCACACTCTACATGTCCAGACTCACCTTTGATTTCTTTAACACAATCTGATTCAATTGAAACTAAATATGGTCATTTCTTGTCGTTGCCACAATCGCTTATGATTCCATCAGCCTTGTTTAGATATGAATCGACCGTATCTTTCTTTAGCAGTTCACCATTATTTGATTTCGTGGCTATAACACTAGATCTCAACCCTTCATTCATCTCATCCAAAAACCCCACACAAGCCCTAATTTCAATACCCTCCGTCAGGTTTAAAGATCAGCACAAACCACCAACGAACCAAAATAACCATGAAAGCATCATCAACCTTTAGAGAAACAAAATCAAAAGCAACTTAACAAGCTCATCAATCACTTAAAATCCAACAAATTTTTAAATAATTTTTTTTCTAAAAAATAAAATAAAAATGAAAACGGAGAACATTCTTACCATGATCACAGTGAAATCTACATCAATAGACCTATGTATAAAAGCACGAGAGTTGTATCTAAAGGTCGTGAAACCAGAGCAATGGCGTCCGAAGCAAATTGATTGCAGAGAGAAAAATAGAAAAAGCAAACTAGTGATGAGGACATGAGATCAGTGGTGCTTGCAATAATAGATGAAGAGACTGGAGTTGAGACCATTGGTGAAGAACCAATCTTCTCAAATCTACAACCGGTGACAGATCTACTTAAATTCTTACTCATGTTCGGAATAGCCGATAACCATGTCCTTACCGCACAGATCTGAGATCTAAAATCTGAGGCCAATCATTTCTAGAGGGAGTGGGAGAGGCCGAATGATCAAAATGAAGACGGCAGTAGTTGCAACGAACATGGAGTGTTTGTTTTAGTGAGGACGATGACGATGATAACAACACGGTGGTGGAAGATGGCAATCGCAAGGTGTCGGCGAAGTGGAGGACGACAAAGGCAAGGTGAGAGCGAGAGCAACGGTAACATGGTGGTGGTGGAATCAGAGAAGAAGAGAGAATAGCAAAGAGAGAGAGAGAGAGAGAGAGAGGGGGGGTTTGTTTTGCTTTGTCAACTATATAATCTACATATATGTGGGTAATTTAGTCTTTTTGTATCAACTTGTCCTTATGGACAAAGAAAATAAGCTTCTGGACCTTTAGACTAAGAAAATTCAACTTTGAATTTTTGGCCCGAGTGCCCTTTTATATATAATGATATAATTTAATGGAGACTTGTCATCTTAAAAAAAAATTCTAAAAATATTTACATTTATAACAATGTCGGTTGGACACATGGAAGATTTTGGAATGAAGGGTTTGGGATGTAAAAAATTATTAGATGGTCAAGGGACATTATGTGTCTTAACACAACGTCATGAGTCATATATTTTTCACCAATCACAATATTCCTAGACTAATCATACCCGAGAATTATCAAATAACTTCTCCAGGATACTATAACTAGGGCTACTTGTGAATCGAGTTGAGTCGAGTAGCTTCTCATTCACTATTCATCTAAACTTAAGCAGATTATGAAAAATCAATCTGTATCCATTCGCTTTGTTAGCAGATGTAAATTGAGTGGACCGTACGGATTAGCAGGTGAATACAAATTGATTTGGTGGTTTAGAGTTTACTGTTTTGGTCCTTTTTATAAATAAAAAAAATTATAATAATTCTTTTACTATTTTGTGCTCAAAATTTTTTATTGTTCATTTTTTAAAATAAAAGTAAGCCTAACTTTCATATTTTAGCAAATATAATGACAATGCTACGTAGCTCAAATTTTGTGGCTCAAAAGTGGCTCAAATGGCCAAAACGACGTCGTTTTGAGTACAGAACAACATAAAAATGGCCAAAACGACGTCGTTTTGGCCATTTGAGCCACTTTTGAGCCACAAAATTTGAGTTACGAGACATTTTTCCAAATCTAATTACTATAAAAAATGACTTAAAACATATAAGCATAATTATATTTTCTTAAAAATGTTGGTAGATCACATTGAGTCAATTAGTGTCTCATATACCCTCCATTCGAATTTAGATGACTTGAATTTAGACTACTTGAAAATATATATATATATTCAGTGTATTTAGTTTTAGTTTTTTAAATTCAGTTTTTTAAAAATTGAGTTTTTTATTTTTTGTGTTTTTTGTGTTTTTGGTGAATTTTTTTTTTTAATTTTAAGCAATTTTTTTTCCTTTTTTTAGATGCATCTTACTTAGATATATTTAAATAGTAAAATATTTGTGAAAAAATATTTTAAAAAATTAATAAATACACAAAAATACAAAAAATATTCGTATTTTTTTTATATTTTTTGATATTTAGTGTATTTTTAAAAAGATTTTTTTCACAAATATTATACCTTTTAAGTGTATTTATGTTAGGTGTATCTAAAAATTAAAAAAAAAATTCTTAAAATATTACAAAAAAATTCATTGAAAACATTAAAATGTGAAAAATTAAAAAAAAATTGTAATTTTCTAAAATTGTTTTTCTAAAAACTAGAACCAAACAAGATGATTTATATTCATCCACACAAATCATTAAAATCATCAATTTTATAATGAATTGGTTGAGGCAATTTAATTTTAATCGGTAGTACTACACACATCAATTGATATATTAATTAATGTATCAACATATATTATGACATTATTATTTTAAAAATATGACTCCACTAATTATATAATAAATTATAAATATTTAAAAATTTTAAAATTATATCACATTATTTATTAATATATTAATTAATAAAATTATATCACATTATTTATTAATATATTAATTAATATACTAATTAATATGTATAACTTTATTCAATTTTAATACATCAGATGAATTTTTGTCCACACTAGCACGCGTGTTTACACAAGTCATCTCAAAAACCTATATGACACCATTTAATTAGTTGAGTCTGTTAGTGATGGACGCAATTAGTTGAGTCTGTTAGTAATTGGCGCTGTGATTAATGGGTTGTTGGTGACCCCACACCACACTCATGGCGGTTGTTATGAATTGTGATATCGTCATCATATGTCAAGCATGATCAAACTGGTACCACCACGTAGGGATGATTGTATGTGGGAAAAGTGTAGACAATTTGTGGTCCCATATATAGAAGGGAAATTTATATCATAGTGAATATTTTAAATAATATTTATAAATTAACAATACATTTTGCCAGTATTAAATTATGAGTTGGACCTCTCTCCCGTCTGTAATAATATTAGAGAGTATTATTAAATTTATAGAGGTTACTACGGGTTCTGTTTTAATAATCTAAATTATTTAATATGTAAAACTCGTCGAGTACTATATGCTTGTAAAAAATTATATTGATCGGATATCAATAGCTATTCCATCGGATCAAATTTCTATTAACCGTTTATTTTTTTACCATCTATTTTTTTTATACAAAACTGATTTGATCACGTAGTTATCGATATCCGATCAACGTAATTTTTTACAGACATATAGTACTCGACGAATTCTACACATTAAACAATTTAGATTATCGAAACGGGATTTGTAGTGAACCTCCGCGGGCTCAACAATACCTTCCAATCCGATCATGAACTGGAGGGAAGCCAGCCCCTTAAATTATGTGGTGATAAATTTTAAAGAAAATTGTTAAAATGTCTAATTTAAGAGCATCTCTATTGGTGTATGTTATTATAGTATTGCCAAAATTACAATTTGGCATGTTGTAATAGCAAATTGTTAAATTATAATTTTGGTGCTCCAATGGTGCAAAGCTATTTTGGCAAATCTCAACCAACTTTCCCCTTAATTTTATAAGTGATGTTTAGATATAGATTTTTGAGTATTCTTTTTATTATTAATTTTTTTTATGACATTTTAAAAACTTTTTGTAAAAAAAAAAAAAAAAAAAATATTTATGTACATCATACCTGACTAGATAAATATAAAAAATTAAAAAAAATCAAAAAAAAGTTGAAAATAATATATATAAATATAATTCACTCCACCATTCACATAGAAATTTTTTGAAAAAAGAGCTAGTGGAGAATATCACCTTTGAACCCACTATCTACCGCCGGATAATCTAATGCAACGGCTAAGATTGAGCATCCTGAATCTTCTACCCACAATCACTTTTACTCTCTCGTCTCCATCTTCATTTTGATCATCTTCATTTCCAAAAACTAGTCGGCTCTCTCTCTCTCTCTCACATACACATCAATTTTAATCCCTCTTTTCTCCAAACTAGTCGTCTCCTTCTCTTCATCTCTCATCACCAACCCCATTTTTCTCACTCACACTCACCAAGCCCTCTCTTTCCAAAATCAGTTGACTTTCCCCCCATCTCTCTCTCTCTCTCTCTCTCTCTCTCTCTCTCTCTATTCTTTCCTAGATCCATCACCATAGCCACCACCAGATTGGGGATTAATTACAACTAGATCGCCGATCTCTAACCCTCAAAGTCCTAACAACAAGATGACTGTGTCTCTCTTATTGATTTTGAAACCCTAACTCCAAATCCTTGAAATCACTCATTCAAATCAATTTTTTGATGGAGAAGATAAAGATCAAGAACAAAGAAGACGAAGGCGAAGACGAAGATTGTTGATTTTGTTTGAAATATGAACAAAAACTTGAAATCCAAGTATTTATTCTCTCCAATTTTGTTCATATTGTGTGCGATGCATACTATGATTGCTTGAGATTTATTGAAATTGCCTCAATTTTTTTAATTGCTTTAGATTTATTGACTGATTTGTTAATTCCTATTGAAATTTCTCTTCATAATTGGTCAAGCAATTTCTGTTTTAAATTTTTTAAAAACAATTTATGTCTTAAACAATTTTTTGTTTAAATTTTTTTTCGGTGAATTTGGAAAAACAAAATAATTTGGCCTTGTTCTACTGAAAAGGGTGAGAAATAAAGAGTAGCAAGGAAGGAAAGAATGAAATGGTTGGTTTTTGGCTGAGTTGACACATTTGGCATTTGTCAAAGCTTGTCCCAAATTTGGCACTAGCTTTGGCATTTTTCAAATTTGGCTGTTGTCATTTTCAACCATTGGAACACTAGTTTTTACACACAACTGCTATATTTTACTTTTGGCAGCTCCAATGGCAAACCATTGAAGATGTTTTAAGGAGGGTATAAGGCATTAGGTCAAGTGGATATTTTTTATTGGTGAGAGGTCCATCATTTATGAAATAGTTTGGTGAGAAGTCTTTTTGTTGGTTTTGGAGAACATTTTATTTTCAATTTTACTCCATAATTTTTTTGTTAACTTTTTTTTATCTGTTAACATTTTTTGACCATTTGTTCAAATTTATGTCCATCTTTTTAAATTTATATCTATCTTTTGAAATTATTTTGTATTTGTTCAAATTTATATCTATTTGTTGAATTTTTTTCAAATCTATTCAAAATCTATGGGTTTCTCTGTCTATTTGTTTAAAATTTATGGATTTCTCTCTTTATCAGTTTAAAATACGTGGGTTTCTTTCCCTATCCATCTAAAAAATACAAATATTTGATCAATCTGTTTAAAATTTCACAAACTTGTTTTCTATCTGTTGGAATTATCTATTGCAATAACAACACACCAACAAATAAATCTTCACTACCTAAACATCTATAAATACTGTATATGAACAGATCTATGAATATATAAACATCTCTTCATTGACAAATGGTAACTAAGGTATAGACAATAATAACAACAATATCTCTCTCTCTCTCTCTCACACTTATCTTCTCTCTCTCTCTCTCTATATATATATATAGGAATGAACATAAAAAAGAGAAAGAGAGAGAGATAAGAAAGATAACAGACTACCACCTCAAACATCACCACCACCACCAAAGAGAGAGCTTTTCTTATAACCTAATAAATAGAATCCAACAATGAAGAACAATTGAACAATACAAAATCCTAACTCAAGCAATCAAAATCACATATAAAACTGATTTGATAAAAGTGACATAGATCTGATAGAGAGAGGTTTTGAGTGGATTAAGAACAATAAAAGCCCTAACATGTGAAAAAGTGAAGCTGAACTTACCATGTAACTCACCATTTTTGAAGAGCTCTCTATCTCTAGAGGTGTTGCGGTGAACATTCAGTGCTCTTGTGCGATAGTGAGAGAGAAAAAGAGAGAAAGAACGAGAGACGGTGAGAGAGAAAGGAAGAAATGGTGGATATAGCGATTCTGGTCTCGACCCGTTACCTTTTGCATTTGGGACTCGGGTTGGTATTGTTTAAATAGTTATTCTTGTCTCTTTCCCTTGTCTTCCCCTGCAATTTGGTTATCGGGTTGTAATTGTGCGTTTGGAATATGTTGGTTGTTTGTATTTCAAAACCTGTGCAACCTGTGTTGCACAGATTTTGGCCTATCTACTCAAGCGGACATTGTCACGCTCGAGTGGGCTTTACAAATTTTGCTCCTTCGTTCGAGCGTCCATTTTTTCACTTGAGCGAGATTTGTGTACTTTCAGTTTTTTTTTTTTTTTTTTTTTTTTTTTTTTTTTTTTTTTTGTACATTGGACGCTTGAGCGTCCAATCCCACACTCGAGCGGGGACCTTCGCCTGCAAAACTTCTAGAAATGTGTATTTTATGCTCAAGCGCCAACTTTCACACTCGAGCGGGGCTTTCCACGCTTGAGCGAACTGCGTGTATTTTAGTCCGAGAATATGACATTTTGGATCACTTTTTCATATCTCTCTCTCTCTCTCTCTCTAAAACTTTCCAAAAAGCTTGTTCTTGAGCCTCTCTCTAGAATTAACCTTCTCTCTAAGATTTCATCTAGATCCATTGATCTTTTCACCTTAGTGCCTTTGAGAAAAAGATAGAGCTCTTTAAGATCTACATTTTGATCCAAATAAAAGTGGGTTTCGGCGTTTTTTGAAATTTCTCTCTTGTTTGACTCATCTTCTTCCTTTGAGGTAGGGATCTATTCTACACCTTCATATGTTATTTAGCTTAGTAATTTGTATCTTGCGTGACAATGATATGAGTTGAGGGTGTTGTAAGCAAACCTAGGGTTTGGGTATATATAGAAAGAGAGATTGTTGTTAAACATGAAATACATGAATGTGGGTTTTGAAAACGAAATGATGTTGGGTCATAATGGTTGGAAATGATATTTTGGTTGATAATTAGAAAAGGGGAAGTTTTTCCCTAAAATGACTATCATGACTATTTTATAGAGATTATTGAAATTGTCATTTAGAACGTGAAATTGAGAGAGTATTGATATGAATGGTGGAATAAATCATGTGTTAACTCATTCTTTGGAAATTTGAATAAATTATCTATCATGAGGTTGAACATCTATTTAGAAATAACTGTATTAGGCTATCGGTGGAGGATAGCTATGAGTGTTGTAGAAATTGCATGAGAATTAGGTGGATTAAAACTAATCTCTTGTGGTTTGTCATTGAATATGACTATGCTTATATACATGTACATGTATGATTATATGGGAGTGGAAATGAGATGTGCTCCATTGTTTGATGTTGTGTTTAAATACATTGTGTATGTATGAATGATTATTTGGGAGGAGAAATGGGTTGGACTCTATTATAATTAAGTTGGCTGTAGTGTCCTGGGTGAAAGTCCCAAAATTATACATGGGTGCCTAGCCCGCGGACGAAATATCCGTAAAATGGCAATTATAGTGCTTGTATAGCCTATGTTTTACATAGGTCCCATTTGACGGCTGCCCGCGGACGAAATTTTTGTAAAAGAAAAGTTTGAAGTGTTCATGTGTTGTTGATGCGATTGTAAAATTAATGAGTTGAAATCTCATTTGGATTGTTAAAAAGATAATGAAACTGATCCATGTAATGAAATAAATGGAAATTGGTACTTTTGATTATATAAACTGTAGATGTCCCTATCATTGATGTTGTGTATGTATAGTGTACATATACCTTTGCTAAGTTTCATATATTGTGCTAGAAGATTTCTATTGGGCTGTGGCTCACCCTATTTAGGAATATTATTTTTAGGTGTTGGTGACTTACGTCCACCAAGGTAATAGCTTGGAGGGAGATTTTGGGAGCAAGAGTTTCATTACTTTTGACTATTTCTTTTGTAAAGCCAAGGACTTAATATGTATTGAGCGAAGCTCGCTTTTGTTATAACCAAGTTAAAGCTTGGAAAGATGTAAGCCCTAAGGGCATCCCTTTTGTTGAACTCTTGTAATCGTTAACTTTTATGTAATGTAAGGGTTAATCACTCTGATTCAAGAAGTTAATTACATATGGTTAGAATGTATTTATTATATTATTTTGGGGTTGTTACAACTTACTATCAGAGCGTACCGGGTTTGAATACTTTGGGTGTGTGGAAAGTGGTTAGTACCACAATGGGTTTGTCTCGCTTGTTAGAGACTTTAGTATATACAGTATGTGCTTATGTGACAATATGCTTAGGTGATTGTTTGGGTATGGGATTGAATTTCCTGGATGTTGATTTGGGTCTACGGGTTTCTAGGAGTTCTGTTTGAAAGACACTTGATCACTACTATTTCTAATTGGAACTCTAGTAACGTCGCGGGACGGTCATTATTCAGAGATGAAATTCGTATTTGTTTACGTGATTATGTGCTTATGTGGAGTGAATTACTGTTGTCCAACGTATTAGGACGCGAGTGGGTTAGCTTCAGCACATTTGTAAATGTGCTAATCTCTTTGTTACCTTTATTAGGATGTCAGGACGTGGTCGTGGTGGCAGGCGTAGTAGGCCTATGAAACACGAGGTGCCTATACCGGATGACATTCTGGCGCGGAAAGAGGGAGTTGGTCAGGCCAACGTGGCCGAGCCAGTAGGTCAGCAGGCCATGAGCACCTTAGCCCGCGAAAATGGCCAGGGCATTGAGGGAATCCCTGGACATTCTCAGGGCTGAGAATCAAGTCCAGGCCCAAGCAGCTGAGGCAGGGCCTTCATTTCTGAAGAGAGTTTTTTTGGTCTGATCCAGATGAGTTTTTGGGTGACCCAAAGGAGCCACTGAAGGCAGATGAGTGGCTTGAGCAGATCGCGAAGACGTTCGAGATGGTTAGCATCGAGGACGACCAATTGAGGGTGACCTTGGTGTCTTTCCAGTTGAAAGGGGATACTGGCCAGTGGTGGAAATATGCGCGTGGGCGTATTGGGGTGACTTGGGAGGCTTTTGTCAACGCCTTCCAGGACAAGTTTTTGCCTCCCACTTTTAGGGAGAAGTTGCGGGATTAGTTTTCCCAGGTCAAGCAGTTGAACACATCTGTGGCAGAGTTTGAAGCCACCTTTACTAGCTTGTCTAGGTTTGCACCTGAGCTTTTGGCGCCTGAGGAGCACCGTTGTCTAGAATTCGAGAAGAGATTGAGAACCGAGCTCATGTTTAGAGTGGCCGGATCCATGATTAGAGATTATGAGTGCCTTGTAGAGGCGGCGGCCTATCTTGAGACTATTATGCAAGCTGGAGATGAGAGGATAAGGGGCTCTAGGAGGAGTCAGGATAGTTAGAGGAACGGTAAGAGGCAGAGGGGTTCTAACCCTCAACAATCCCAAGGGGTTCAGTCGAGGTCTACCTTTCCAGTACCCAACTTGAGTTCTGGGAGAGGTGGTTAGGGAGATGTGACTTGCTTCAAATGTGGCTAGCTGGGTCACAAGTCTCTAGCTTGCCCTCAGAGAGGAGGAGGGCAGCGAGCAGTTTCGTCTTTGGCTCGTTCTCAAAGCCAGAGTCAAGGTAGAGGACAACCGCCCACTTGTTACCAGTGTGGTCAGGCAGGGCACTTGAAAAGGTCTTGTCCACAGTTGGGTGGCACATCTGGTGCGTCTAGTTCGAGACAGACACAGAGTCACTAGCTAACACAGTCAGCACAAGCCTCGAGGGCCAATCAGGGAGCCTCTTCGGCTCAATCTGTGCAGCAACCTTATGTTCCAAGGGGTGAGCAGGTAGATCAGAGGCCAACAGGGCATGTATATGTTGTCACAGCGCCAAACCTTGTACCTGCTCCTTCAGTAATGAGAGGTACCTTCTTGTTTTGCAATTCAATCGCTAATGTGTTGATTAATATGGATGCATCCCATTCTTTTATTTCGTCTGCATTTGCATCAGTTTTGGGACTAGAGTTGGGCATAGCTAGCATCTCCTGTTTGTGTAAAGTCACCTATTGGTGGTGAGGTCATCGTGAAACAGGGGTGTCGGGGCTGTGACATAGAGGTTGTCGGTTGTCGACTCCCATTTGCATTTGTATTGCTTGATATGTCTAGTTTTGATGTCATCTTGGGTATAGACTGGTTATCATCATACCAGGCTGTTATAGATTGCTACTGTCAGAGAGTTACTATATATACCTTGAGCGGAGATTGCTTTTATTTCTTGGGGGACCAGGTGGATAGAGTCTTATCATCTGTATATGATCCGCGTAGGCGGAGTGAGCTTAGTTGTCTTCTTGCTAGCTTTTTAAATAGAAAGTGTGATGAAGTTCGGGTTGAGTTGCCAAGAGTGGTTTGTGAGTATTCAGATGTCTTTCCTGAGGATTTTACTAGTTTGTCATCTTACCGAGAGATAGAGTTCTTTATCGACTTAGTGCTTGGCACAGCACCGATTTCTATGGCACCATATTGGTTTGCACCTGTTGAGTTGAGTGAGTTGAAGGTTCAACTCCAGGAATTGTTAGATAAGGGTTTTATCAACCCTAGTACTTCGCCTTGGGGAGCACTGCTCTCTTTGCTAAGAAGAAAGATGAAGCCTTGCGACCTTGTATCGATTACCGAAAACTAAACCGGGTTACTGTTAAGAATAAGTACCCAATGCCTCGTATAGATGATTTGTTTGATCAGTTGAATGGGTCTTATTGTTTTTGTAAGATAGACTTGAGATCAGGTTATCACCAGTTAGGGGTAAGGGAAGAAGATATTCCGAAGACAGCATTCCGTACGCAGTATGGCCATTATGAGTTCCTAGTGATGCCTTTTGGGCTAACCAATGCACCGGCTGTGTTTACAGATTTGATGAACCGGATCTTCTGTGAGTGGCTTGACTGTTTTGTAGTCGTCTTTGTGGATGACATCTTGATCTATTCACCCTCCGAGGAGGAACACGAAGAGCACTTGCGAGTGGTGCTCGAATTACTTAGAGCCCATAAGTTGTATGCTAAGTTTGGGAAGTGTGAGTTTTGGCTGAAGAAGGTTAAGTTCTTAGGCCACGTGCTATCTGGGAAAGTGATGACTGTAGATTCAGCCAAGATAGAGGCGGTGTAAGATTGGGCACAACCTAAGAATGCATTCGAGATTCGTAATTTTCTAGGGTTGGCCGGATATTATCGTCGGCTTTTAAAGGATTTCTCCAAATTAGCCTCACCTTTGACTAGACTGATGAGGAAGGGAGTTAAATTTGTGTGGGATGAGACTTGTGAGAAGTCGTTCAAAAAACTTAAAGTTAGACTCACCATTGCTCCAGTTTTGATTATCCCAGAGAGGGGTTTGGGTTACACGGTTTATTGTGATGCCTCACGGGAAGGTTTAGGTTGTGTTTTGATGCAAGAGGGGAAAGTAGTAGCCTATGGCTCGCGGCAGCTGAAAACACACGAGAGGAACTATCCCACTCATGATCTAGAACTAGCAGCGGTGACATTTGCCTTGAAAATTTGGAGGCATTATCTATATGGTGAGAAATTTGAGGTGTTCTCCGACAATAAGAGTCTTAAATACTTGTTTACCTAGAAGAATTTGAATTTGAGGCAAATGAGGTGGATGGAGTTCATAGAGGATTATGATTTTGAGTTGCATTATCATCCCGGGAAGGCTAATATAGTGGCCGATGCTTTGAGCAGGAAGTTTATTAGCAGTGTGGCCTGCATCGCCATCCAAGAGTGGGAAATGTTGGGTACCCTTGGGGAGCTTGACTTGCACCTTGGTGAGTCCGTTGAATTTGTGGCCTTGTTTTCGATGATTGCACAACCTACACTTGTGAATCGAGTGTTGGAAGCGCAGAGGGACAACCTTGAGATAGAAGCCATCAGGGAGAAAATCACCAATGGAAAAATAGAACAGGGTTTGAGTGTGTATCCGGACTCGAGTGTTAGATATCGAGACCATTTGTTTGTACCGGAGTCTTACCGAGAGGAAGTACTCTGAGAGTTTCACCATTCACGCCTTGCGGTGCATCCGGGAGGCACAAAGATAGTGATGCCATCTGGGTGGTAGTTGACGATGGAAGTAGGAACATGTCACGATGGATTTTGTTGTGGGCCTTTCGAGGACTCAACGGGGTAGTGATGCCATCTGTGTGGTAGTTGACCAGCTGACCAAGTCTGTGCACTTTATACCCATGCGCGTGAGTCATCCGGTAGACTATCTTGCCGACTTTTATATCAGGGACATAGTGAGGTTGCACGGGTCCCTGTGGCGATCGTTTTAGATCGAGATCCGTGTTTCACAGCCCGATTGTGACAAAGCTTGCAGAGTGCCTTAGGCACTAGATTGACCTTTAGTACTACATATCACCCTCAGACTGATGGGCAGTCTGAACGTACTATCCAGATCCTTGAGGATATACTTCGAGGTTGTGTGCTAGATTTTAAGGGGTTGTGGGAGAGGCATCTGCCCTTAGTGGAGTTTGCCTATAACAACAATTTTCAGTCGAGTATTGGCATGGCACCATTTGAGACCTTGTATGGCCGACCTTGTAGGTCTTCGGTGTGTTGGCCCGTGGTGGGCAATGCACCTTTGTTGGGCTCAGAGTTAGTTTAGGAAACGACAAAGAATGTAGCACTTATTCGTAAGAGGTTGGTTACAGCTCAGAGTCACCAAAAGAGTTACATCGATCGTAGGAGGAGACCCTTGTGTTTTAAGGTAGGAGATCATATCTTTCTAAATATATCACCTAGGTGGGGTTTAATGAGATTTGGGATGAGTAGGAAGTTATTCCCTTGGTTTATTGGCCCTTTTGAGATCCTTAAGCGGATTGAGGAGGTTGCCTATCGATTGGCATTACTGCCACAACTTTTTAGGGTTCATGACATGTTTCACATTAGTATGCTTCAGAAGTATGAGTCAGATCCATCGCATGTCCTAGATTGGACCGACTTAGAGATAGATGAGGATGTCTCGTATAAGGAGGGACCGGTGAGAGTCTTGGACAGACGGGACCAAGTCTTGTGAGGCAAGACAATTCCCTTAGTAAAGATATTGTGGAAACATCATGGGGTCAAGGAAGCGACTTGGGTGCATGAATTGGAAGTCCGAAAGAAATATCTGGACTTGTTTGCTAATATCTAAACATGTATTGAGATTTTGATTATAATGATGAAAAGTGTAAGCATTACCTATGTATTAGATTTTGAGAACATTGTATATGTTATGGGCATTTTGAAATTGTGAGTTCAATGTAAACATCGTATATGTTTTAAGAACATGGAATATTGTGGATGTTATGTCACTTTTGGAAAGCATTGTATATGCCGTGTGCAATTTTGAGAACTTGGACCTTGGTTTAAACATTGCATATGACGTGGGAAATTGTAAAATTCATTTTACATAAGACTTGTGTATCGAGTCAATGAGGATGGATGACCGAAGAATGGGTCATAGTGTCGAAATTGTAAGAATAACGTTGTTGTGAATCGTATAACTTGATTTTCTGAAACTTGATTTGTAATTTCGGGGACGAAATTCCTTAAGGGGAGGAGGGGAGGTTATAGCGATTCTGGTCTTGACTCGTTACCTTTTGCATTTAGGACTCAGGTTGGTATTGTTTAAATAGCTATTCTTATCCCTTTCCCTTGTCTTCTTCTACAATTTGGTTGTCGGGTTGTAATTGTGTGTTTGGAACTGGTTGGTTATTTGTATTTCAAAACCTGTGTTGCCCAGATTTTGGCCTATCCGCTCGAGCGGGCATTGTCACGCTCGAGCGGGATTTGTCTACTCTCAGTTTTTTTTTTCAGAGTACATTAGACACTTGAGTGTCCAATCCCACGCTCGAGCAGGGACCTTTGCCTACAAAACTTCTAGAAATGTGTATTTTACGCTCGAGCGCCAACTTTCACGCTCGAGCAGGGCTTTCCACGCTCGAGCGGACTGCGTGTATTTCAGTCTAAGAAGATGACATTTTGGATCACTTTTTCATATATCTCTCTTTCTCTCTAAAACTTTCCAAAAAGCTTGTTCTTGAGCCTTTCTCTCTCTAGAATTAACCTTCTCTCTAAGATTTCATCTAGATCTATTAATCTTTTCACCTTATTGCCTTTGAGAAAAAGGTAGAGTTCTTCAAGATCAACATTTTGATCAAAATAGAAGTGGGTTTCGGCGTTTTTGGAATTTCTCTCTTGTTTGACTCATCTTCTTCCTTTGAGGTAGGGATCTGTTCTACACCTTCATATGTTATTTAGCTTAGTAATTTGTATCTTGCGTGACAATGATGTGAGTTGAGGGTGTTGTAAGCAAACCTAGGGTTTGGGTGTATATGGAAAGAGGGATTGTTGTTAAACATGAAATACATGAATGTGGGTTTTGAAAACGAAATGATGTTGGGTCATAATGGTTGGAAATGATATTTTGGTTGATAATTAGAAAATGGGAAGTTTTGCCCTAAAATGACTATCATGACTATTTTATAGAGATTATTGAAATTGTCATTTAGAATGTGAAATTGAGAGAGTATTGATATGAATAGTGAAATAAGTCATATGTTAGAAATTTGAATAAATTATCTGTCATGAGATTGAACATCTGTTTAGAAATAACTGTATTGGGTTATCGGTAGAGGATAGCTGTGAGTGTTGTAGAAATTACATGAGGATTAGGTGGATTGAAACTAATCTCTTGTGGTTTGTCATTGAATATGACTATATTTATATACATTGTACATGTATGATTATATGGAAGTGGAATGGGAATGCGCTCTATTGTTTGATGTTGTGTTTAAATACATTGTATAAGTATGAATGATTGTTTGGGAGGAGAAAGGGGTTGGACTCCATTATAATTAAGTTGGTTGGAGTGTCTTGGGTAAAAGTCCCGAAATTATACACGGGTGCCTAGCTTGCGGACGAAATATCCGTAAAATGGCAATTGTAGTGCTTGTATAGCCTATGTTTACATGGGTCCCGTTTGATAGCTGCCCGCGGACGAAATTTCTGTAAAAGAAAAGTTTGAAGTGTTCATGTATTTTTGATGTGATTGTAAAATTAATGAGTTGAAGTCTCATTTGGATTGTTAAAAAGATAATGAAACTAATCTATGTAATGAAATAAATGGAAATTGGTACTTTTGATTATATAAACTGTGGATGTCTTGATCACTGATGTTGTGTATGTATAGTGTACATATACATTTGCTAAGTTTCATATATTGTGCTAGAAGATTTCTACTGGGCTGTGGCTCACCCTATTTGGGAATATCATTTTCAGGTGTTGGTGACTTACCTCCACCATGGTAATAGCTTGGAGGGATATTTTGGGAGTAAGAGCTTCACTACTTTTGACTATTTCTTTTGTAAAGCCAGGGGCTTAATATATATTGAGCGAAGCTCGCTTTTGTTATAACCAAGTTAAAGCTTGGAAAGGTGTAAGCCCTAAGGGCATCCCTTTTGTGGAACTCTTGTAATCGTTAACTTTTATGTAATGTAAGGGTTAATTACTCTGATTCAAGCAGTTAATTACATATGGTTAGAATGTATTTATTATATTATTTTGGTGGCGTCACAGTGGATCTGAAATCTTTGATGGATCTCCTGTAATGCCCCAAAAAATATACACAATAAAGGTACACCACTACCGCTCCTTACGGTAAATAGAAGTAAATCTCTAACACTTACATATATAATCATAAAAGATTTACAAAATAGTTCCACATACAAATATACATTCAACGACTTTAGTATATGAATCTATAGCATGTAAAACATCTAATCAAAAGTATATAAATGCCCACAAAGGCTACAAAGTCTAAGGCTTAAGCCCGATACACAAAATGGTTGTTCAAACCCACACAAATATAGCCCTTGGCTTACAAAAATTATAATCACGACAAAACAAGAACCTCATGCTCTCAACATACACATCCACACCTTTAGTTTGGAGGAATCACCACATCTTTTCTTGTACAAAATCCCATAGGGTGAGCATAAAAGCCCAGTAGGAAATTCTTAACAAAGTATATGCATTTTATACAATTCTCATAAGATGAAATGCAAATGCCATGCCATGCTTTTAAAAGAAAGTCGCATCTTCATCTCTTTGAAAACCACCATGCTTTATGAAAGCTTGAAAATTCAACAATTCAATAATTTTAAATTAAGTTCAAGGGACGGTAAATACGACTCAGGTAATCTCTAGGTTGGTGTCTGCAAGTAGGCATAACTGGCACTACCAAAACCCCACTTTACCGGTAGCTAATCGGAAGGCACGTGGTACCTCCTCAGCGCGTATTTACGGTCTTTCACCCTCGACATTTAAGCCAACTTAATCAATTTTATCTACACCCCCTATCCGGACTTAACGTATTTATTTCAAAACAATTCAATGAAATCTTGTTTCGCAAACATTTCTCTTTTCAATGCAAAATTTTCAATTCTGAATTTAAAACTTGTAGTAACCAAATGAATTGAAATGTCAATACAACATATATTAATGCATTATAATATCCTTCCACACAATTTTTTTTTCCCCATTGTGATCACAATTCCCATCTCTCTTTCCAATGCAATTTCACAAGATAAACATATACTCATCAATCTCTATTGAAGAGCAACAACATTTCCACATTTCATGCATTTCCATCAACTTTCTCATTTCATGACTATATCAACATTTTGAAGAACAACTTCGAAGCCAACTAATTCTTATATACTATGGAGTTCCTTACGTCAACATTTGTCACAATATTGGTCAAATCTCAATTTCATAATATCACCACATTTTCTAAAAAATTTCCAAATTTCTAGGGTTTCCATAAAGTATGTTTCCTCCTCATTTTGAAAGAAATTATTTCAAGATAACACTTCTCTACAACAATATAACTCAAAATCTCAAGGATTTTTAGAAAAAAGTATGGAAACCCACTTTTAAAATCATTCACAACTGATGAATCAAAACCCAAGTTCAATCACCACAAGGAAGAGTCCCAATAACAACATAATTTGTAAAAATGTATATATGACTCAAAGAAAAATCCCTACCTCAAGTTCTTGAAGGAAAAAGAAAAGAAAGCCCCAAAATCAACGGCGTTGAAACCTGATCTCCACCGCACACAACGTAGCTCTTGAAGAGTTCTCGAACTTTGATAAAGGAATTAGGGTCAAAATGTTAATGGGTTTAGAGAAATCAAGGATTTTGTGAGGTTTGGTATAGGAAAAGTAGAGAGAAGGAGGAGAAATATGCTTTTAGAGAGAGAGATGATGAAAGAGTGATATACACTCAGCCTAAGAAGAAATAAAAAGGCAGATTTTCGGACTCCGCTTTCTTCGGCATGTGCGGCACCCATTTATGCACGTACGACATGCCATTCCACACATGCGGCACTCACCTTCACACGTGCGGTTAATCCCTCCACACCTGACCTCTGCTCGTGCAATAAAAATAGTTTTGCACCATCGACACCCCCTTGTAACGCCCCACTTTTTATTTCTCAAAGTCATTACCAAATTCATTTACTTAATTTAAGTTCAGAGATAACATGCGGAAATAAACTCTTTAGTCCCATGAGTAGAAATAAATAACAATTCTCTTATCCGAATGCAAATTAAATACAACATGAGCATTCTGAATAAAATGCCCGAAGGCTTACATCATTAAAAAATCAAGAAGAAGGGTGTAACCCTTTTACATATATGACATTCCGCCAACACAAAAGAGGCCCCGTGACCAACAAATAAGAAGATCCACATCTTGTAACACATCCTGCTTAACACTTGAAAAAGATTCAACAACGTGGGATGAACATATAGTCCAGTAGGGATCTCAACATGGCCCTCAACAATAACAACTTACAGATAGCTGTGATCATGAATGCTCAATCTCATACTAGAATGTAATGTGGCAGTTTATACAAAATATACATAGGTATGAACCTTTCTCGAAAACAACCATTTCATTCAACGCTATAAGCGATTCATCTTTCTTTTCTTTTCATTACCCCTTGTTCTCAAACTTTCATAACAATAACAACTTCTTAGAAAAACAATTTCTCTAAGGCCATTATTTTTCTCCCATTTTCCATACTTACAACAGATTTTCCTTTTTTCAAAATATACTTTCAAATACCCAATTTTCCTTCACACTTTCCCAAAATCTTGAAATGGCATTTTGGTTTGTTCCCAATACATTCATATCTATACATGCATGCCTTTAATAGAAAGGAAGATAACAAATTGTCAACATGTATATAATCAACAAATGAGGCAACTTGGCCCTCCAAAACTGTAACCTTCGCAATCCATGATATACTCAGATACACTGGGACAATAACAATAAAACTCTGCTCTATCGGCTATATACACAGTAAGCCAAGGATGCAACTCTCACAACAGTATGCCATTTTACCAGGCGCTAGCTGGAAGGGTGTGGTACCTTAGATTCTCAGCGCAGTCAGTTTTCCAGGCGCTAGCTGAAAGGTAACGGTACCTTTGATTATAAGCGCAAGGTATATCACCAATAATCACAATACAACAGAGTATAACCAACAAATGTAATACATGCACATAAACTATCAAGATACATAAACAATGTGTTAAGGTATATGAACACATAGGTGTGTGTGGAGTACATCCCCTATCTCCTCCCACACACTGGAGTACATCACCTATCTCCTCCCTAACAATTATATATATATAATGTATCATAGCACTTCATTACATACAATGTTCAATCAACACAGGTGTAATGCATACACAATAATCCAACACAACCATGTCATCCTCCACCGATGACCAAGGGCAAAACCTCTAGATGCATGATTTTAATACACCGATTATAAAGACTCAAACTCTCACAAGATCTTAAACCCAACAACGGCACTAATACGATAGGTAAGGGCAAAACCCCCAAGTATGTGTATTCAACACTCATAATGCAATAATCCAATTCTCATATTTATTTTTTAAAACTCACATAGAGTTAACATTTAATTTCCCATTTCCAAGATCAACCTCCAGGATTTTCCAATTCCAGAACCCCTTTTTCATTTCCCAAAACCAATTCCATTCATTAATAAGCCATAACTTGACTCGATTCAATACATTCATTTCAAAACAACCCCAAGGTCATAGTTAATCCCTTAAGCATTAACACCTTCACCCAACTCATATTAACAATAGAGGCTTATAAACATTAATCAACCACCCTCCATTCTAATTTACCAAATCAAAACATAATTTAGGGCTTTTCTTCTTTCCACAATAACATGCTAATTTACACTCCAATTAGCCCAAAGAATTATCAATGATAAAATAATCATTCTCAAACAACCAACCCTAGGATCCTTCACATGGTTTTTAAAGAAATTCAACATGATATGATTTTCATGCAATACAAAACTACCACATGTCTATCTATAGACAGAGTATTGAAAAAGAATAAGCAGAATCCCTACCTCAAATGGAGAACCCGAGGGGAAGAAGAGCCAAACTTGGAAGTGCTCCAATCCCAAAGTTTTTCGGATCAAAACGAAGCCCTCGACAAGCTCCACACTTTTTACAAAGGCCCAAGGATAGAAGATCACTCCTACTAGATCAAACCCTAGAGAGAGGTTGGAGTTTTAGAGTAAGGTGCTCTCCAATGGAGGTTTTGAAAAGTAAGAGAGAGAAAGAAAGTGTGAAAAGTGATTTAAAATCACCCAGCTGCCATCTAATATACAACTAGTCCGCTCGAGCGGAGAATAGGACGCTCGAGCGTCAAACACAAAAACTGGACCCGCTCGAGCTCAAGAATACCCGCTCGAGCGCCAAGACACAACTGCAAAACACACCCGTTCGAGCGTAGATTACCCTTCTCTAGTATATTTACAGACATTGAACACTCGCTCGAGCTCGACCCGCTCGAGCGTAAGGAACTCCGCTCGAGCGTGAAAAATAAACCTGCAGTACTTTTGCAGACATACAAAATGCAGAAAGAACGCAAACTCCGCTCGAGCGCGATGGGATCCGCTCGGGCGGATCACTAAAAACCTAGACAACAAGAATTGGGACAAAAGCTCAACCAACCTATTCGAAATACGCCCAAGACAATTCTAAACTCAAATACAAAGAGTTAAGGGACGGAAATAAAATACAGACAACAACAGCTATCAACGGAACCGAGTCTGGAAAATAACAAACATGAGAGGAAAAATCGGGATTGTTATAACCCCTCCTCTCCACACGTACGGTCCAAGCCCTCGCATGTGTGGTCTTGCTTCCAGCCAGAAATGTTACCACCTTGACTCGTGACACCCCGGATCCAACCTTGCACCTTCCGAAACAAGCAAAACTCGACTCTATAATTTAAAAGAAACTAAAAGTTTCCAAAAAACAGTAAACCCAAACGCTTAACAAGGCCTCAAGTTAAACCCGACACTCCAACAAGTGTAATCCCAACATAAATCAAGGAAGAACGAGGCGGGTTACGTACTCGGCCATCACATCTCCAATGGGGCTTGTGATCTAATGGACATCGGTGGATCTGAAATCATCGACGTCAAGAACCCTGGACCACCGTTGTTGAATGTTGGTCCACAGATCCTTCCCTCTCTCTCTTTCTCTTTCTTCAATAGCACAATTTCGATTACTTACAGGGCTAATGTCACGACCCCATTCCGCCCCTAGTAGAATGGTGCCATGATGGCCAGTAATCTGAGATTACCAAAGGCCAACTTGCAAAGATTCACACACAATCAGAGTATACATATGGGGCTTACATGTGCGGAAGCAATAAATTTAAATCTAAGTAGTCCATGAGAGCTGTGCATAGATCAAATGAAATGACATATATCTTAACATGATTTTACAACTTGGATACAAATAAAATAAAGTACATGTTACATTTTGATCAAAAGGCTTCTCAAGCCGACATATACAAAAGAAATGAGTTACAAACTAAGAAGCATAATCTTTAAGATGATACAAAACATGAGTCCAAAACAACTTGCAAATAACATCTAGGCATCACCGCCTTCTTGCTCCTCACCTATATATATATAAAGAGAGGGTAAGCTTGGATACTCAGTGAATGATATTAGTAATAAATGTTTAAATGAATGATATTCGAGATCTTTATCAAAATAATACATATCATAGCTTGTACAAAATCAAGGGATGAACCAAGTTCATCTATCAAGTCTTTCAAAGCTTCAAGAGATGCTTACTAGCATCAATATAATACAAGGGATGACATTCCTGACAAAACAAGGGAATAATCGACTCAGAATCGATTAGACAAACCCACCCGTACAAGACCGTCGGTGGCAAGAGAGATATCTCAAACAAGGGTACTAGTTGCATTATAGTCCCCTAGCACTAAGGACTTTCTAAGAATGTCATCAAAACAAGATAATACTTGATACAAAACTAGGGATAATCATTCATACTCAAACAAGTACTTTTCCAAAACGAAACAAGCAAAGCTTTTATCAAAACGTTGGAACATAGCTTTATTAAAAATACCACTCACATAACTCTTTGGGTGCAAGGATTAAGGCAAGAATCCAAGACCTACAAATACATGGCAAGGTCCACTGAATGCATTTCAAGAAGACAAAAAGAGATGCTCAAAGATGGATATGAAATACATCCCTAGAATAAGCTTTACATGAGTGCAAATGATCCCGACATTTCTTTCAAAACTAAGTCAAGACAAAGTAAAGCATGTGCTGGGAGTTAAAACACTGTTTTTCATCTTGAGAAAACATGTTGGGTACCAACCAGGTCTTGGCCGAGGTCCTACACCTTTTGGCCGAGGTGTGGTCTCCTAAGTTTAGGCGCACATGCAAGATAGACTAAGGTGCAAGTGATCATGCAGGGTAGGCCAAGGTGAGATACGATGTTTGGCCTAGGTGTGATATCTAGGCAAGAGTGGGTCTCGGTGACCACACTTAGGGAAATGAAGTCTGAAAAATCTGGGTTTCCTCTTGAAGAACATGAAGAACATGAACATGAAGAATCGTGAATGCCAAAATCATAAATTTTTTTATTCAAAATCTGAGATTTCATGAGATGAGTTCAAAAACATGGACCTGGGTACCCGTAGTTAAAGATCTTCTTGAAAACAAACACAAAACGTGAAACTTGTTATAAACTTTCAGATCAAAACAAGGCTTTTCTTCAAGAACACATGAACATCATTTTTTCTTTCTAAAACCAACTTTAAATCAATGCATGGCTCATGAATCATGCTAGATTATGCAATGTGATCAAATAAACATAAAGAACAACAAGATTAAATCAAGAATCTAATCTCAAAACACGGATCAAACGGTTTAAACTCTAAGGATCAAGCTTGGAAATCTACTTCTCTCTCAAGAACTCCTTCTTTCTCACTTCCTAGAGCTTCTCTCTCTTCTAGGGCATGGATGTAGCAATTGATATGTTTTCTCTCTTTGCTGGTTAACTTAACCCTCTGCTGGGACACGTGGCACTACCGGATTGGATTTCCTAAAAAATGTGACTGAATGACAAGACAAGAGCATGACAAAGGGTGTACAACAAGTAAGGTGACAAGGGCATTCTGACAAGGCGAAGATCTCGGGTTAAAGCATCGGCTTCGGCAAGAGGGTTTCAATGATCTCGGCTAAGGAGGATAACACATGGCCCAAATGTGCCACACCTTGGCCTAGATGTGCCACACCTCGGCCTAGGTTATACCGGTCCCAGAGCAAGATTTCTAGATGTAAGGATTAAGGATGTTGGATGCCTAGATGATAACATTTTGGCCCAGATGACTCACATCTCGGCCTAGGTGATGCACACCTCGGCCTTGATGATGACATCTCGGCCAATATGCCAGGGTGAAAGTGGAGGTCAACCAAAGTGGTTCCAAGATGGTCCTAGGTGTAAGAGGTTCAAAGGTGTGACCTAGGCTTAAGATGACCTCGGCTTAACACACACCAAGCAAGGAACAAAGTATACAAGCAACACTTAGACAAAACAAATCAAGGTCTGTAAATGCAAGCTTAACAAGACAAAAATCATGTAAATGCATGTGAGCATGATTAAGACAAAGTGAGGGTTGTTACAGCTAACAACTCAAAACCCAAAGAATTTCAATTTCAATCGAAGAGAAATGAGTTAGGAAGAGAAACGTGATCTTGAAAGGGCCTTCAAAGTAGCTATTCAAAACTTAAGATTTGCGAGAGACTGAAGGTGGATTAAGATCGGCTTGAGAGTATCGATGGAGTTGGAGAAGAGGGAAGAGGCAAAAATAGAAAGAGATCGATCATGTGCTTTCAAGCATACCACAATAGGTGGCGCGCTGAGGGTTTCTTTACCAAGGGTGTCGATGCTGGTGAGGAAGGTGGAGAGTCGGGGTGAACTCAATTACTATTGTTGAAGAACCCATTCAAACCCTCAAGCTGAGAGAGAGAGAGAGAGAGAGAGAGAGAGAGAGAGAGAGTGTGTGTGTGTGTGTGTGTGTGAGAGGTTATGAACATAGACACAGACGCTTAGAGTGAGAGAGAATGGAGAATTGAATGGGTAGTTTGGTGATAAGGGCAGAAATGTGTCCTTATCAATAGAAAAGTTTAGCGCATGGACCTTTGAACCAAGGGAATTCAAATTTAGATTTATCTCCTGAGCGCCCTAAATTTTATCATTTAATTAATAATTAATTTTAAAAAAAATCATTGACAAGTAGTTTTTCCAAAATAAAATTACTCCCATATTGGGATAATAACATATCAGAGTTCTTTCTCTTTTTTTATTTTTATTTTTTATTTTTAACATCTAATTACAAATTTATGATAAAATTTATAATTCTACTCTTTAACATGTATACAGTTTAGGGAAATTCTATTACATACACCTCCTACCATATGCCTCTCTAAGTTATGACATTTTCTTCTTTTAGTTATAACATTATTTTAGCCAGGACTCATGAGATCTTTAATTATGTCTCATGCATTGTTTGGTTATGACTTTATTTTTTTGTATTTTAGTTATAACTCAAAAAGTATAAAATTATACCATTTTCTTCTTATAAGGTGTATACGGTATACACCCTTTGAGGAGTGTGTACCATAGTCTTTCTCGTAAGCTTATCATCAATCTATAAATATTTTTCAAAATATACCCTAAAATGAAATTGCTCCAATATTCATCTGAGTCATTGTACTATACTCACTTGTTTTTGGAATGTGTAGTTGTAAATCACTTCAATTGTAATTAAAATATATTTAATAGGTCATAACCAAACTTATAATCAAAACTCTATTGCATCAAAATTAAAATTAATATAATAAACATAATCACACATTACTTGAGATACAAACTACTTAAGGTATAACTAAAATAAAAAAATCATAAGCTGTTATAACGAGCAATACAATATATCATAACCAAGTCACAACTAACATCATAATAAATTATAACTAAAAGACACAAATATCATAATTGAGAGATATAATATAACTGTTTATTTTTAAATATATTTTTTTTTATGGTATATATCATAGAATTTCTCTATTCTTCCCATGCACATTTCAAAATTTGTTAGCCATAGGTAGAAGAACCTTTTTAAAAAGAAGATGCAAATCTTTTTTAACTTTTTCTTTCATTTTATCGCTGCAATAGTAAGATGAGAATATTGAAAGAGAAGTTGTACAGTGTGACACTAAAATTTGAACTCACATATTAAATTTGATAAGGAAGAATTTTATCTATTAGAATAACATCTTGATCTTTACAAGTTTTTTTTTTTTTTTTTTTTTTTTTTTTTTTTTTTTTTCAATCGATAGAAGAGTAATTACATTATGAAAAATATTTACATTTACATATCAAATAATACACAAGAATTAGAAAATCAACAAAAATCAATAATCTTGATTAAGCCACCAACCAAGTCAAGACCAACAACCACTAAGTACAACCTTTATAATGGGGTAGAAATAAACCAAACAATCACAAAGGATATTAAACTCCTCTTTATATGAGTTGAATCCGAAATCTCTTATCACAAAAGGTGCTACACAATCATTAGACTAAATACTCTGATTAATCTTTAGAAGATTTACATATACATAAATTATAATAAATCATAAATTCTTAAAGTGAGGGAGGGAGACCTAAATAAATACAAGAAAATTAAGAGCAAGGAACAATTGTAATAATAAGTTATACGAGCTCTAGACAACAAATTAATCGTATTGGTTACAAAAATTTAATTCTTACATAAAAATGTGCCACTATGCAAGTTGATTAACAATAATTCAAAAATTTTCCTGTTCAATTCTAAAGAAATGATATCACATAATTGATGATAAAAACAAAAAACAAAAGGAGATTTATGACACAGAATAATGGGTACATGTGTGGGTGGGACTTTATTAAGAGATATGATTAATAATCAATTACGGACAAATTGGTATATAGGAGAAGTGGGTAGCACATGCACTAATTGGAAAGCATACCACCAAATTTAGATTCTTCCTTGAGAATAGTTTAGTCATTCGCATCGGAAAATTAATATTTTCATATTTTGTACTATCACGTGATCATATTTTTTTTATTAATTATTATTTATTATATTTTTTTATATTTTTTAATCATCTAACATAAATAATTAATATTTTATATTTTTTTTTATCAATCATACTATTATAGAGCACCACATAATCATACTCCTAGATTACGAAATAATTACCCATTTGTATCGACATTTGGCCTAATCACATTCTTAAACATTGGCTAATCAATGGCAAAACATTCAAAAATCTCCACAAATAAACAAATATGAATTAAGAAAACAATTAATGTAAATTTAAACAAATCTTCTTTTGTGTTCTGTATGATTTCTCTCGCATTTTTTCTTCACAAATCTCTTCTCAAATTTTTAGTATAAAATAAAAAATAAAAAAAATGCATGTATTACCTGAAGTTTGTAACCATTAAATTAGAATTCTATATACAGGGAAAAAAAAAATAGAAATGATTTTTTAAAATTTGCAAGCTAGGTGTTGTATTAGGTTGCTTTAGAATTTGACATACTAACAAAATGTATAAATTCAAGAATTATTGCAAGTTGGGGATTAATCCAACAATCTTCTCCCTTTGACTTAAGATTTGCTTAAATTCAACAGTATGATCTGTCATATTGTTACATTATTATACATTATACATTAAACTGCCTTGTTTGAAAATATATTATTTAAATAATTTTTAAATTTTTTATAAAAATATATGTAAAAAAATAATAATAATATAATAATTTATAATAACATTTTGATTTTTTAACTAAAATGTTTACTCTAAAACGAAATCCTCTAAACTACAATGATTAATCATGTAGGTTGACTTCAAAGCCAAGTTTCTTAATAGTCTGAATTTCAATCTTTCCATGATGAGACACATAACCAAAGATTAGGCAAAGGATGAGATAGATGATGATTCTCATTCAACGAATTAGGCGTATAACTTAATTGGCCATCATAATTCTCTCAAGGATTTGGTCCCAAGAGAAAGTTTTGAGTTCAACTCTTTAGAGTTGAATTAGGAGCAAACATTTTAGGATTGTTTTGAGAAGTAAGTTAAAAGTTAACTTTCTAACATTTTTTTTGAAAAAAATGTATAAAAAAAGTAGAAAGGTGATATGATTCAAAATAGGTAAAAATCAAAAAATGACTTTTAACCCGATACCCAAAAGAGGCCTTAGTGATTTGTAACGGCGGAGAGGCCAAGTCCTATAAATGCTAATTTAATAACTAACAGTTGACTTTCATCTTTATAAAAAATAAAAAATACACAGAACAGAAACAGAAGCACTCAAAAAAATCCGTAGATGGTAATTTAAAAATTAACAGCTAACTATCGCCTGTATAAAAAATAAAAAATATAAAAACAAAACAGAAGCACTCAAAAAAATCTCACCTATTTGTTTCGCACAGGTGTCTCGCTATGTGAAATTGCTCTATGAACTATTTTTTTTTTTTTTTTTTTCGATTCCAAATTGTGTCTATTTGAGAAGGGGCCCAATTTCCTTCGAAGTCAAATTGATGCCACTGCATTCAAACCATTACAATGAGCAGTTATCTATTTTTTTTTTGTTAATTTGTTGTTTTCATTTTCTATTAGGGAATACCTATAACTCCAATCTTTAATTCATTCACCCATGACTCCAAAGTCAATCTTGAAACTAGTGAGTTTCTTGGTGAGCCAATTCTCAAGTTTTTAGCAATAGATATCCAATATCTACTATGGTTTCATTTACTCAAGTTAGGAACACAAGAAACTAGCTGAAGACAACAGTTGACAAATTCCTTGATTGTTTCATCCATGTGCCCTACCTTTCTCTGTGTGTGTGTATGAGAGTGAGAGAGAGAGAGAGAGAGAGAGTCACAAGCAATGATATATTGATTATAAGCTTCAATCAAATATAGCATAATAAATTATTCAATTATCCAATGAACAAGACTAAGTTCCCTCGAAAATGTATTAACAACTTATTTGAGTTTCAATTAACCTGTACAATTAGGGAATATAATACATGGGATTTGGGAGCTTGAATGAACGGATAGATGTTGAAGAACCCAACAGATCGCTCCATTGGTCCCCGGAATTGCCCAAAATCCGATATCCCTCTTCCACCATCTCATTTCTCTTCTCTGACTTGTACATTGTGGCTAGCTTCCCATGGTCCTCAGAGGCTCTACACAGTTCAAGACAGTTAAAGATTTAGTCAAAGGCTCCAATACCGATAAAAGTTGAACAAAGTGGGCAATTCTAAAGCTAACCCATCTTGAATACAACAATAAAAATGTACACCATCTTTAATTTGGATGCTTAATTGTTTATCAAAAGCTAAACAGGTACATCCTTCATCATCTATTAAAGTTAAAAAAAATCATAGTAAATCAGACATTATCATTAATCTGGGACCCTAGAAGACAAAAAAGAAAAACTTAGACAAGATCATCTGGAAAATTGCCAAGTTTGGGAAGACACAAAAAGTGCACTTTTTGTCTTTTTGGACTAAAAAATTGAGGTTGAAAATATGGATGTTTGGGTTAACTTTTTGACTTTTTATTGAAAAATGTGTAATAAAAAATTGTAAAAATTGATTTGTAAGGAAAAATTTGAATTGGGAGTTGTGCAGCCGTAATTGTTGACTTTTGGTGAATAGTGTTAACTTTTTAGCTTTTTGAGTAACTTTTTGACTTTTTGGCTTTTTTGGATCTTCCCAAACTTGGCAAATATGCCAATTGCATTTATCCTATTGAAGGGACATATTAGACACTCAAAGAATGGAAAAGTTAAGTTGTCATTAGGCATCCAATAAAAATGGACTAGCATTCTATTAAACTAATATAGACCATCTGATCAAAGTAACATTTGAGGTATATATTTCAGAATATAAGGTGCATTCTCTGACCAACTTAAATAAATAGTGCCATCAGGTTGTTGTGTGGCTATGTTCTGCTGCACCGAGGCTGTATGGTAGGTACTCTGTGGAATGTACCTAGCTCCTAGTATCAATCTTCTATGAAAAATTAGCATTAGATACAACAAGGTAGGGATGTAAAGGAATCAGGCATTAACAAGCTCTAGTTAAAGCAATTTGAATTGAAGAAGAACAAAAATCCAAGGAATATTTTTCATTTTTATTTCCAAACTTCCATGTTCCGAAAAAAGGATTTCTAGTAGCGGACATTAATACCACATACTAGCAAGAAAATGCCCTAAACACTACGGCTTGTCAAACATCATCCCAACTAGAAAGTCTTTTTCAGAAGTGGACACAAGAACAGGCCAAGGACCAACACTTGGTGCCATTGCTACCAGCTTTTCAGATGTCAATAAGGCACATAAATGAGAGAGGGCCAGCTCCAAAATTCAATAATGGGGATAAGCCTCTTGTCAATGAGCTAATTACTCATCTCATCCGCAAGATTTAGCACCACAAGATGACCAGAGCTAAGCCAGTGTCCTCACAAATCAAGCCCCAGCATATTGTTGGACCACAATATACCTAATGCTCATTAATTATCGGTTATAAAGCATGCCCCTATCCTAAAACAGTGATATAGAGAAAAAGAAATGTGGACCACTACTCACCCAGCTACGATATGCTCAGCCTAAGCCCAGAAGCCTAAATTTCAACTTAACAAGCCTTAATCTTATCATGCAGCAAAAAGTCTCAAACCAGAAAAGGAGGCTACTATCCTTAGAAATTAGGAAACTCTAATTTGCATATACGTGTCCACTGTATGTCTTGTGTGTGTATCTGTCTGACACATGTTGGACAGTTCTACGTGGGCTCCAGAGAGTGTATGTGCTCCATAGACCACTAGAATTTAATGGTCCTCCCAGTTTTGTGATATCTTCTTTTTTCTTTCATAAAATTGATCTTTTGTAGAGGATAAAATAAAGGTAATTTGACATTTCTTTGCAGAAAACAAGTCCCAAAGACGAGCTAGTTATGGGACCAAAAGGTTTAGGCAAAGACTGCGATTGGAAGTTGGCATCATCACTCAAAATTTGCAACAGTCCTTTGTTAGAAACACTAGCATCAGATCGAATTAGGCCAAGAAACCTATGTACAGGGAACATTATATGATGGGGAGACTTAAAAGATTCAGGAAACAGATTACCACAAAAAATAAATCCCCTTATGCAGGAAATCGGAAACCATATTGAAGCATAAGTGTTCTCTAAGGAAGACGCAACTAATGAAATGCAGGACACAAAACTTAGTCCTTTTAATGACCAAAAAAACTTGATAACATGGACAGGACAGCAACAAATAACAAAGAAAACTAAATCCTTTTGTATAGAAAAAATAGAAACCGAATAAAAGAGAAAATGTGTCTCCATTAGAGGCAATTGAATGAAAGAATGTAGACTTGCATACTTTTTCATGAAAAACGACTCTTTTTAAAGCAAAAAAAATTGCTATCAAGCCAAATCAAATGATCAATCATACATTGCATCAGTTTAACACGTACGTTATCTGAGTTACACTCAACAATCCCAAATTAATTTTAAAGGTATTTGATGGAGCATCAAATAAATGAAGGTGGCACTTCGTCCTAGAACTTTTGCTTGGTATGCAAGATGATCTAGGTATCCTGGTGAAATGAGATATAGACAATATAAAATGGATCTCTAGGAGGTTGGTGATTAATTTCAAGTGCATAACAATCTTTGTTGTAGATTGAAACAATTAGGATGAGGAAAGCATACTTGAAGTAGCTGACATAAAAGAGAAGGAGAAGAAGAAGAAAAAAAAAAAAAAAAAGAGAAAAAGAAAAAAAAAGAGTACAGACTACATGGGCTGAGGGGGCTGCTGAGTTTTAAAGAACGAGCTGAAGTTTATAAACTGAAAATAGAGGAAAGGGAATAATTGACAAAAGGAGCCATGCCCCTTGTAGAAAGAAGCAAACTAGACCAGGCTACATAGGCATCAGAGTGCTATCATAAATTTTAAGCAGTAAGTTCCAATTTGGCCAGTAATTCCATTTATGAGCAACGTCGGTCCTGAGTCAGACTACATTGGCATACGCAGGCTACATAGGCATCAGAGCTGTAGAGAAGTTGGCTCAAACCTCTTCTTCACCACGAAGAAAGAAGAAGAAAAGAGAAGCTTGGCTTCTCTTGTGAAGAAGGAACCAGAAGCTCCTGAATGATTGAGAAGCAAGTAGCAAACTTCAATTTGGATTGAAGCTCTGTGAAGGTCATCCATGGAAGCCATCTTGAAGCTTCCCGAATGTGGTGAATTGGCGTCACTGCTTGCGTATCTCACCCTAAAGGAACTCTATAAATAGAGAGGTAAGGAATTGTATTTTGATAGGCAAATATTGAATTGAAGAAGAAGAGAGTGGTGAGGAACCAAGAATGAAATTTGTATTTCTCCAAAATATATAAAATTTTTGCTGCCCGTGGCGTAGGCTATTGCCGAACCATGTAAAGGCTGTGTTTGGAGAAGCTTTCTAAAACTAATTCCACCCTTACATTCTAATACTATGTTTGGTTTAAGTTTTCAAATCATGATTCCAAATCAATTTCAAAACATATTTTGAAAACATGTTTGGTGAACCAAACAGTTTTTCAATTTTTGGTTTACCTGGTCGTCTGCTCAGACATCCTCCCCGGATGTCTGGCCGGTTGACCAGAATAGTACTCTCTCTCTCGCTTTCTTTCTTTTTTTTTGCAATAGCCAATAGCCAACCACCACCTTTTATTTGGAAAAAAAAAATTATATTTGTTTTTGATATTTTTTAAATATAGAAATTATTTTTTTAGACCAAAATGACAAATTATTTTTTTGAATTGAATTTTAAAGAGTTTGGTTATGAGTTTTGAACAGAATTTTTAATAGAGTTTTGAGTTGTGTGTTTGGTTATGAGTTATAAGTTTTTCAATTAAGTTTTGAAAACTCTTTTCAAAACTCATAACCAAACAAGTTTTCTCATTTCATATGTCACATCAAAAACTCAAAACTCAATTCAAAACTCTTTTTAAAACTCATAACCAAACAAATTTGCTTTTTTCCAAACATAATTCCAAAACTCATAAACTCAAAATACAACTCTATTCTCAAATCATAATTCTAAAACTCTACCAAATACTACCTATGTTTCTCTCTTGTGTGTGTTTTTTTGCATCAATTTGTGGCTCCCCCTGACCCAATAAGTGGATATTAGAGCTTGGTTGGGCGAATTCTCAGTGAAACAGGGGCATTTTTCAGAACTGCCCAGATTTCGAAATTGTCGAAATCAACTTCTGAATGTACTAGGAGGTCCGTCTTGTCAAGATAAGTCCAACGGTGTAAAGAACAGGTCCAGAAGACCTATCATGCACCCTCACGCGCCTCGATAAGATTGGCGTGTGAGCCCACTCTCACTATGCGTTGCACGCATGTCTGAAGGAAGGAGGAGCGTGAGCTCAGTTTCACGCATATGCCCCACGTGCACTGACCAAGAGCCACGTGTGCCAGAAGTCGACACGTATCGGATGTGTTGGTTGCTACGTCATCCGTGACGTCGCTGAAGGACGATGATGTTAGCGCCACGTATGTCCCACGTTAGTGCCACGTTAGCCTGCTACGTCACCATCGACAATCCGGTCAACTGTCACATCAGTTGCCACATTAACAGGTTTGACCGCCACGTAATCAGCCCAGTCAGAAATAAAATATTCCCTCTGTGACGAAATATTCTGATGGAATATTCTTCTTTGTGACAAAATATTCTTTGAAAGGTTTTGGTCAATTTTGGGAGCACTTGTAGGCCAATTTTTGATGTAAAGAGAGTAGCCCCAAGCTAAATTGACTGTTCCGGACGCAACCGCGCTATCCACTTCTTCAGATTCAGATTCAAATTTCTCGAGGTTATCAAGGGTGTTCGTAGCCATTTCTGAAGAAGGGCTCTTTGGTGGTTTCAGAATTTTGAAGAAGAATGGCTGAAGAAATAACTTCATCAAGTAACCAAGGAAGAAGGAGTTCAATCTCCAATGCCAAGTTTGAGGTTGAAAAGTTTGATGACAGAAACAACTTCGGCGTGTGGCAATGCGAAGTCTTAGATATGCTCATCCAACACGAATTGAATATCACTTTGGAGGACAAACCTGCAGAAATGTCCGACAAAGATTGGATCAAGATCAACTGGCTAGCCTGTAGTACCGTCTGGTTATGTCTTACAAAAGATCAGAAGTATTCTGTCATAAAGGAGATGAATGCCAAAGATCTCTGGAAGAAGTTGAAGGATAAGCACATGACAAAAAGTATAGAGAATCGGTTATACTTGAAGAAGAAGCTTTTCCGATTTCAGTATGAAGAAGGAAGTTCGATGTCCGAACATTTGAATGACTTTAACAAGATTCTTGTTGATCTACTCAATCTAAATGTTGAAGTTAAAGATAAAGACAAGGCTTTATTGCTGCTGAATTCCTTAACAGATGAATATGAGCACTTGATCACCACACTGCTCTATGGGAAGAAACAAATCTAGTTTGAAGATGTGTCTAACACATTGGTTAACAATAAGTACTGAAAGAAGGATAAGAGGCCCATTATCAAGACACATCAGGTGGAGCATTAGTTGTACAAGGAAGATTGGAGAAGAAGAAGCATTCTAGGAGGGGATCATATAGAAGCAGCAAAAACAAATTCTGTTCCATGTCTAAGGAACTGTCAACCAGAAGAATACCCACTATAGATGAATGTGCCCTTTGTCGAAAGAAAGGACATTGAAAAGCTGATGGTTAATGACAAAGAGACATCTATAGTTAGTCTTGCCTAGGAGAATGAAAATTCAGATTGTGTTTGTATTGCTCCATCATTTCCGTGCCATTCTGATGAATGGATTATGGATTCTGGATGTACTTTCCATATGTGTCCTAATCAGGACTGGTTTTCTAACTTTGAGAAGTTAGATAGTGGAACAGTTCTTATGGGTAACAACGCAGCCTATGAGACAATGAGAATAGAAAGCATCCAACCGAAGTTGCATGATGGAATAGTTCGAGCTCTGAAAGAAGTACGATATGTACCAGAATTGAAGAAGAATCTCATCTCGCTGGGCGCTTTAGCATCCAAAGGTTTCAAGATTACCTTGGAAGGTGGAGATCTCGTAGTAGTATTGGGAACTCAGGTCATGATGAAAGGAAACAAGAAGAAGGATTTGTACTTCTTGCAATTAAGTAAAGTTGTAGGTGGAGCAGCCACCAATAGTAGAAAGAATTAAGAAGTTGACAAAGTTGGCATAGATTGCACGAAGACTAAAGTCAAGTTCGAGACAGAAGAACAATGTATGGAAGAAAAGATGGAATATGTGCATACCAATATATAGGGGCCTTCTAGAGTTGCATCGAAAGAAGGTAAGCACTGTTTTGTTACATCTATTGAAGAATATTTTCATCGTGTTTGGGTGTACACTATGAAGACTAAGAATGAAGTTGTGAACATCTTCACAACATGAAAGAAGATGGTGGAAAATTAGATTGGCAAAAAATTGAAGACCTTAAGATCAGAAAATGGTGGAGAGAATATTACTGATCTGTTGAAGGAACTCTATCAGAAAAAAGGTAGAGTACATCGCATCATTGACAGACAAACTCCACAACAGAATGGAATGGCAGAATGGATGAATAGTAGTCCATTGGAAAAGGTGCGTTATATGCTTGCTCAATCCGATTTAGGTAAGCAATTTTGGGCTAAAGCTATGACATATGCCCGCTGCCTTATCAATAGTCTGCCGACTATTGCAAATGAAGGAAGAACATTTTTGGAGGTATGGTTCAGTACTCATGCAAACGATTATGTCAATTGCATGTATTTGGTAGTTCGGCTTACTATGATGTGCAGAGAAGTAAGCTTGATCCTAGAGCCAAGAAAGGAGTATTCTTGGGCTTTAGTCGTAAAGTAAAAAGGTACAGGCTTTGGTGCCCTAAATCGAAAAAGGTCAAAGTTAGCTGAGATGTCACATTTAATGAGTCTGAAATGCTTAAGCAACTCAAGCTTGAAGACTCTAGTGGACAGAACAAAGCCATTGGAATGTAACAAGTGGAGTTTGATGCACCAGTAGACTCAGAAGAATGAATTAAAGAAGGTGCAATTGAAGAAGAACTAGTCACAGTAATATCAGAGCAATCAGAGTCTATTGCTACGAAGAAGTCGAAAAGAGAGACCAAAAAACCGGCAAGATACACGAATATCATATCTTATGCATTTCTAGCAGTTGAGAATGATATCTCAACAACTGAAGCAGCCAAGAAGAATCCCAAGCAAGAAAGGCTAGCTAAAGAAGAAGTACAAAATATGCACAAGAACAAGACTTGGGATTTGGTACGACTACCAAACAAAAAAAAGGAAATCGGTTGCAAATGGAAATTCACTAAGAAGAATGGTGGTTTGAATGAATAAATTTTCTTATCTCAACTTGGAAGGTTTCAAGTAGCTGGAAAGGAAAATTTCATTTAGAAGAAGAAATCACTTAATAGAATGAAACAATCACCACGACAGTGGTATGATTGGTTTGATCATTTTACGGTTGCACGAAAGAAGACTCTTGGGATGAAGAATCTCCAAGAGAAGGTTAGGGTCAGAAGCATAGTGCATCTCTCATAGCAGAAGAAAACTAGTAGAAGAATAATAGAATTGGGGTTAAGTTCAAATAGAGTTTGGACTTAATCCATTTGGAGCACATGTAAGCACCTTCGGGTGCATGACAGTGTTGATTGCTCACTATATAGTTTGGATGGAGATTTTTTCACCAAGGTGGAGAATTGTAGAGAAGTTAGCTCAAACCTCTGCTTTCACCATGAAGAAAGAAGAAGAAATGAGAAGCTTGGCTTTTCTTGTGAAGAAGGAACTAAAAGCTCCTGAATGATCCAAAAGCAAGTAGCAAACTTCAATTTGGATTGAAGCTCTGTGAAGGTCATCCGTGGAAGCCATCTTGAAGCTTCTCGAATGTGGTGAATTTGGCATCACCACTTGCGTATCTCACCCTAAAGGGACTCTATAAATAGAGAGGTAAGGAATTGTATTTTCATAGGCAAATATTGAATTGAAGAAGAAGAGAATGGTGAGGAACCAGGAGTGAAATTTGTATCCGTAGACATAGGCTATTGCCGAACCACGTAAACTTTGTATTTCTCTATTGTGTGTGTTTGTTTGCATCAATCTGTGGCTCCCCCTGACGCAACAAGAGTGCCATTGCAAATTCTAAGAAATAAGCTCCATTTCTAGCCAGTGACTCCATTTTATCCAGTGAATTTATTTGTGAAACCTCTATTTCATTAGAAATCGGTTTTTTCCCATTGTTTTATTTAGGCAGTGGTGTGTCAGATGCTTATCTTTTACCAATACCTTCCGATTGCATGTTCACCGAGATTACACCGAGATTACACAGTTCTCAATTTGATTTTAGTGTTAATGTAAAATAGCCCATCTATACCTCAATTGTATGAAATATCAATGTGCTAATCATGGTTATGATTCTCCCTAGCTTAAAAGAAAGGTTAAATTCATAAGGAACAAGTAGAAAGGTGAATATGTGAACTGATCACATCAGACGAGCATAGTTAACCTAGAACTTCATATCCTAACATAAGGATGAGAAATAATTGGAAACTTTGATCATAAATCCCCAGATTTGGAGAATGGAAGCCTACTTTCAACCTAGGACATAGAGGAACAATGAAATTTGGGGATGCTTCACAATTTTTTAAGTTTCTATACCATGTAATTTCACAATTCAATCATTGTTCTACTGATTCTTGATGTAAACTAAAATCCTAGTCAACAAGATGGATAATAAGTTTATTCATTTGAATAATTCTCTAAGTAGACAAATCCAATTTTAAAAGTCAAAGATATACGGCATCAAAACATAATTAATTCATCAAAGCACATCTGCAATGTGATTTTTTGCATTCAAAATAAGATTTCTGACTGTAATGATTGATATTTGACATGTTCTGCTTAATACCCCTGAAGTCTGAGGTCAAAATGTTAGCCTTTAGTAACACTTCAAAGGTTGAAAGTATGTGCAAAGCTAATAATAAAACTCTAATTAATTTTCAATCAAAATAGAAGGCATTATATCAAACAAGTTTGTCCTATAAAAATCATACATATAACAAACCCATATGCCCTATAGGGCAGAACAGTTTGAATACTAACCTCAATATGAGCTTGTCCCAATCCTGAAAACCTGCATTGATCAAATTCTCAACTGTAACACCTCTTTGAATTTCGCTTCGCCCTGTTAGCAAGAAAACCTTGAATCCCAACTTCAAAACCTCTTCATAAAGCTTCAAACTTGACTCAATTGGAGGTGCCATAGCCTTCCCAACCCACTTATCAAACTCCACGCTGTCAAAAATCTCTAACCTACATATCAGAAATCAATGAATTACTCAAAACTACCCATCTTCCATGATCAAAATCAAATTCCATCAAAACCCATTGGGCCACATCAAGCATAACAGTTGTCATTTATCAATTTAAGAACAGACAGTCCAATTGAATCGAAAAATTGGCAGAGTTTGAAGAAACTTACCCATAACCATGCTCAGAATAGTATGGAAGATTCGAAAGCAGAGTCTCGTCAATGTCAAATACCCAAACATCATTCCCATCTTCACTCAATTTGACGCTCTTCGCATAATCTCCAGCTTCCTTTGAAACCGTTTCGAGGTCGATTCTATAAGCCCGACCCATCATATAGTCCTTCACATAACCAGCACATTCAGGTGGAATTGCTTTCCAGGGGCTTAAATTATTGGTCTCAACAGCGAATCTCCAACTGTTACACTGCAATTGAAGTTCATCTACTGATTCTTTGAACTGGTTTTCAATAATGTTTTCTGGGTATTGAATGATCAACGGTCTCCGAAGGAGGTGAGAATTCAAACTTTCATGAGAAAAGGCAAAAGAAAACAGAGAAAACATAAAGAAAAATCTCAAGAAACCCATTTGGGGAATTAAGAGAATCACTGTATCTCAAAGAAACCAATTAGTCAAGAATCCAAAAAGATTATGAAGTATCGTCAACATGTATATATACACAGAGAAAGAGAAAGAATCTGAAGGGATGGTTTGTGGGGTATGAACTTTTTCAGAGAGATTGGGAATGAGAATATGCTTTTCTTGTTGTGGATACGAAAACCAAATGAATAGTATACTCGTCTAATGAAGAGGGAGAAGAAGAGTGGCGTGTGCGTGAAGCAATTAGCAAAGCGAAGCAAATCAGGATTGTAACGGACCAACTGAATTTAAGAGCAAAAACCGAATGTAGACAATTTTGAGGCAAAACAACTTTAAATGTGATTTTTTTAATATATTTGTAAATTTATTTGAGATAAAAATTTACTAATTATATATTATAATTGAGAAATTTTATGGGCGTGTATCATGTGTGCTGGGACGGATCGAGAAGATTCGAGTTTTGAGGAGCAAAAAGACATGTAACTTTTTAATCAAAAAAAGAAAAAGAAAAAGAAATTAGAGGTATTTACGTATAAATATTAATTTATGAACTTATACTCTTTTAAGTTCTAATTAAGATTTTTTAGACTTTTAAATCTTATTAAATTTTTAATAGTCGGAATTGCGTTTTAAACAATGATTGTTTATCATCTATGATTATTTATAAAGAAACATGATGATTTGACATTTATTTTGATTTTCATACCTTTAAAACATCAACTTTCAAATTGAAAAAAACTAAAAAAAAATATTATTGAAGACATTGAAAAAAACTAAATTATTTTTTTGTGCAAAACTGAAAATTTTGTGTCTATAAAGCAACATGGTGATGGAACATTAATATGCAAAACTGGCAAAAAAACTTTAAAAATGAAAAAACTGATAATGTTCTCAGTTTTAGAACTTAAAAAAAACTGTTAATGTTTTCGGTTTGATTGGATAGTTTAATCAAACCAATAAGCAGAAGGGCAAAAACGTCTAATCTCATGCTATTTTTTTTTTAGCAGTTAGTGAAACAATTATCTTAAACATTATTATGTAAAATTGATAATACTCATAATTTTAAAAATTAAAAAAAATTGATAATATTTTTAGTTTTACCAAATAGGACTTATTAGTTCAAAAAATCTTAAATAAGACCTAAACTGCCATAACATTTGTATATAGGACTTTTAGTTAATTAACTCAAAAAATTATAGGCAAATTTCATTTTACTCCTTATGGTTTGAGTCATGTGTGGTTTACCCCTCTAATATTTGGAAATGACCAAATAACTTTCATATGATTTGTTAGTGCACTGTTAAACATTCTATCCAACTTAATAGCAAGTGTGAAACACGTGACAGGCATAAGGGGCTCATTTTTAAATCTCACAGGAGTAAATAGCATATGGAATAAAGCACATGGATTTAAAGTTCATTTTGTCTTCTAAACAAATGACGAAAATATTCATAATTCATACACTTAACTTATTTATATATAGGGGTATTTTAGTCTTTTTTTAAATCTTTAACAAATCTAACAGTGCACTTTAGTCTATAAACCATAAGAGGGTTATGTTCCAAATGTTAGGGGATAAAACGTACATGACCCAAATCATATGGGGTAAAGTGAAGTTTGCCCAAAAACTATTATAAAACTTGATTTATACTAGCACAAAAAAATGAATAATATTACTATTAATAGTGTATTCTTTGTCAACATAATTGACAACAAAAATATAATTAGACATATTTCTTTTCTTTACATTAACTTAACAAAAATATTACTAACTATTATTATAGACATATTTCTTGTCTGCCTTACCTTAACAAAAATATTGCTAACTATTATTATGTACTGGTCTACTACAGTTAAATATTTAAAAATGTTGTAATTGACACTTTTATAATATATATATATATATATATATAAACATTTATAATAGATTCGACATTAAATCTTATGTAATATATTTCTCAATAAATATGATCAAATAATTTGCTAAAAAATCATTTTCCTTCTTATTATGCATAGTTTTGAAAAATTTTATAATTGAAAATGTACATTTTTATGAGTATAATAATAATAATCCATTTCAATAAGTGGTATTAAACTTTATGAACTTATTTTTAAGAAATTCATGTTGAAATAGACAATATTTTTATTTCTAGACAATATTACTATTTTTAGAAAATTAATAAGCAATAATGAATGCAAAATAAGATGTATAAGAAAATTAAAGTGTGATTTAAAAAAAAAAATGACATATGAACAAAAGACAAAAATATAAGTAACTTTAAATAATACAGAAATATAACGAATAATACATATGACAAATATAATAGATCAACATTTGATAAAACTCGATTTAGACACTATTTTTAAATTTTTTTAATATAAATAATTTGAAGGGTGCAAACTACTAAAATTTTGGGATGCGATGCACTCCAATTGAAATTATCTTATTAATTATGAGTGTAATATGCATTGTTTTTAAAAATTTTGGTTATGACCTTTGTAATATTTTCTTACGACCAATGATAGTGTTAGCTATGACTTATTGTGATTTTGATTATAATATTATTTTAGTTATAATTCAAGAAATCTTTCCTCATATGTGTGGTTATAATTTTTTTCTTTTTTAGTCTTGACTTCTATAAGATTAAATTATGACATTTGTAGGAATCAAACTTAAAAATGTCATACCTTGCAGTGTATACATAGCATTACCATTATAGGTTTGCCAACATATCTTTTTCGATATATGTTGTCTAATTTTAATATTTCTTGTGAATTAGTTAATCTTAGGTAGGATTTTATTATTTTTAATTTTTATTTATTTATTTTTGGCACAAGCAACGGGTCTTGTGAATAACGTTATACAAACAATGAACAGAATTTATTTATTTATTTATCTTTTTTATATAATTTAGTACATTAATTGAAGTGTTTTGTTATATTTTAAAATTTTAAAATAAAATTAAACCATCAATATGAAGAAAACATTCAAGATTAGAATAACATAGAGAATTTTATTTATAAAAGTATAAATATTTATATTTTTCTAAAAGCTAGTTCAATTTTTTATTTTTTCTCCAGTTAGGAGTAATTATCAGAGAAAGAGGGAGAGAAGAGAGAGTGTGAGACTGAAAAGTAAGGAAAGATGAGGGTGTTAGGGTCTATATATAGTGTAAGGGAAAAGTATAGTGGATTTTGGACCCACAAATCCGGCCAAAATGGTGACTTTTATGCGTAGAAATTGAATAGACCGTTTGAGCAAATAAACTTGTGCTTGCGCGGTGAATGAAATTCAAACTAATCACTTGAGTGAATAATTCTATGTTCGAACGAAGAATAAAGATTTATAGTATCTCAAACTTTTGCAGAGCAAACCGTTCGAGCGAACAATCCAATGAAACAAACGTAATTAACTCTCAATTAAACTCATATTAATATCATAATTATTTTGATATAAAATCTCATAATTATATAATAATATCATAAGCCTTGTAGCCACAAAATAATAAAAGTTAGATGCTTTGTTTTACCATAAGGTGTACATTTAGCAATTTTTTGTAAGCAAAAAAAGAAAAAAAAGAAATTTTATTGAGTAATAACATTGGTGTTGGTGATGGGAGGTGCCAAAGGCAGTGATGGTAGTGGAGCGGGTATGGGAAATGTGGGAAAGAAGTTGTATTTATTTATCTTCTAGACTATTACATATGTGAATATTTTAGATGGGGTTAACAATTTATATTTTGAGTTTTTTCAAAATGTCCCTATAGGTGGTGTTAGGGGTGTTTATGGATTCGACCGATTTGTCAAAACCGACCGGTTCAGTCCAATCCACCTGCTTTTAAGTGGTGTTGATAGTATGGACGAACAGATGCTTAAATCTACCAATATTTTGACATATGGTGGATGAGAGGTTACTCAATCTAACCCAATCCACTAACCCCTTTAAGAAAATAATGTTATGTTTTTATGCTTTGTATATTAAAAAATATGTATTTTATTCAGTAATAATACTAATTACTTATGAAATATAAAAGTTTGACCTCTATTTTAAGGGCTAATTACACATTGGTAATGATATAAGGACTTGTATTTCATAGTCACACAACTTTTTGTGTAGATTCAAAAGTCGTAAGGGTCCTTTGTTCTTTTTATTTTATTATTTTTTCCCCCTTTCTGATACGTACTTACTGGCGACCGGCGACCACCAATGATTAGGGTTCACCGGCGACCACCAATGATTAGGGTTCACCGGCAATCACTGACCATCGACTTCTTGCTTCGCCCTTACTGACTATGAAGGAGATGAATTTCTAATGATGTTCTAATCTGATATGGTCAAGATCACAAGACAAGACTCACCGAAATGCTTAGATTTAGAGCAGATCTGAGTAGGTCTACATCAGATCCGGTCAGAAAAATGATTGTCGGAGTATAATCATCTCTCTATGTCTGTCTCTCTCCTTCGATCTCTTAGTTTTTTTTTTCCTCTTCTGATAAATCTAGAAATCCCTTAGATATTGATTTATGATTATGTATCAATTTTAATGAGTAAATAGCAATCCTAATCAAACAATCAAAGATAAATCAACACAACGATTTAACGTGGAAAAATCACAATTGGAGCGCCTCCAATTGTGATAAAAAATCACGGGCAAAAGCCATAAAACAATCTACTAAGAAGACATAAAAGAATTATACAAGTGTACTCTCAATTAGCTAGCGACTCCACGCCCGAATCGAACCGACCCCTATGTGCCTCTTCTAGCTTTGTTTTCACCTCGGGATTGTCTTGCCCAATGTTGAATCCATAACGCCGATGTCGAATTACGACGATGAGCCACTCCGAAATCCACAAAAGCTTCAGGCCCGAATTCTACGGAATCCACCAAAGAACAACACTCTCTTTTGTATTGAACGAAACAAATAACCCTTTGATGTATACTTTTCAAACTAGATTTAAACTCAAACAAACATAAAAGAAACTAGCAAAGAAGATCCAGTTATAAATCTTAATATCCAAGAAGAAGATCTGGAAGTCGTAACCCTAAAAACGAATGAAACCACATATTTATAGTAAACAGATCCACGATCTCCGCTCGAGCGCAAGAATGGCCACTCAAGTGGATCTACGCTCGAGTGCAAGAATGACCGTTTGAGTGCAAAAACACAACTTCTAGTACTTTTGCAAACAGTTCAAATTTCTGGAACCAAAGATTCTCTACTTGAGCGCACAAACGGTCGCTCGAGCGGACAAGCAACTTCGAATGCATAGTCAGCGAAGTGGCAAACATGAAAGAATTAAGACTACAAACTCCTTTTCATAGGCACAATTCGGGTTGGATTCACATCTAAAACTCATAGCCTCACTAAAATAAAAATTCGAATACAATTATAACTAAAAGGAGTTTTGTTAAATAAGATTGCCAAGAATAAAAACCTAACATTCTCTACTACAAAATTCTTTTTTTCTGTTTTAATGAAGAGAATTTTCAAATTCTAAACAAATATTTTTCGAGTTTTAGTTATAAGCGGTGAAAACTAAAAATTTGTTCCGTTCCAATTTTCAAGTGCTAAAATGAATCATGCTTTAAAGTTGCAAAATCTGTGTAGTTTCATGACATGCTTTAAAACTGTAAAATTTTGTAATTTCATAACATGCTTTTACTGCAAAATTTTGCAGTTTCATAATATGTTTTTCGGTTTGATTAATAAGGAGGAATACTTAATGAAATCATGCTTTGAAATTGTAAAAACTTTATATTTTCAAAGCATGATTTTCAGTTTGATCAATATAGGAGATTATTTGCTTAAATCCTATAAAATTGAAAAATAACTTATGTTTTTCCCCCATTGTTGTTGCTTATTGTTGTTACTTTTTATTTTTATTTTCCAGTTTGTCAAAATTAGCAAAATTTGCTATGTTTTTTTGGCTAATTTCTCCATTTATTTATTTATTTTTTCCGACAATGTTCTGGATATTTTGGTGAGTCTCCGGCAATGTTGTTGACATCCAACGATGTTATGGACATTTCGGCGATACTCCGGCAATACTCTGGTGACTTTATGGCAATTGAACATTTCGATGAGCCTCTGGTGACTGTCTGATGGAAGTCTGGTAGAGGTCCAATGGTGGTAAAATGTGCAGCATCCTTAAATTTTATTTTTACAAAAAAAGATTTTTTTGGTAACAATTAAAAATATGTAGGACTAATTGTTGCAAGTGATTTGTTTTGGGATTAGATGGATTTTAAACTCGACAAAGAGGATTTGCGGGTTAGTGCCCCTTATTTTAATTATAAAAAAAAATGAAGAATTAAATTTTGGACTCAAATAAGGACCAAAAATAGTAAAAAATTACTCTAAAATAGCTTTTTTAAAAAATAAAAAAGGAAAGTCCAAACCGTTAAATTGATTTGCATCTACCTACCAATGCATATTCGCTGAACAAATATGAATTGATTTTTTCTAATCCGCTTAAGTTAAAACGGATGGAAGATGGAAGGCCACCCAACCAATCATTGAGCACCCTTAGTTGGTGTTTATGTAAAAATTATATTAAGAGAGGGATGAAACTTGAAACTATGATCATTAGTTTAGTAAAGGAAGTATCTACCACTTGAGCAACACATACATCTGTGCATTTTTTTTCCCCTCTGTTTTCAATAGCTTTATTTTTAGGGTTTTATAGTCCTTTAAAAAAAAAAAAAATAAAAACAAAAAAAAAATAATAATAATAATAATAATGAAACTTTATGGGAAAAAGAATATAAAATAATTCACTTAATTTGATACGGAGTACTTTATCCTTTACTATTTTTTCATGAAGTCATTTTAGGATTGAATAATTCTTCTTTATATATAACACAATTGTTTGCTATTTGACGGGAACAATTTGGTCTTGCTTTTTTTTTTTTTTATGTCGTATTTGGTAAATGTGACATTTTTTGTAGTGACTTCTCCTTTTTAATTAGTAGTTTTTAACTTCAATAAATTATAGGAAAACTCTTAGGTGGGTATTGCATACCATATGCATGCACTATTATTTAAGTTCGTGAAGTGATTTTGTGAATTTCATAACTTTTATGAAGAAACTTACGTAAATTTGTGTGCAACTTAAGTATTTTTGTAAGATCACTTATATAATTTGTGAAAACTTACGTAATTTTGTAAATTGTGCATATGGTGTGCAAGGTTGCACCCCAAACACTCCCTCATTATATATGTGAAGCAATTATTGAGCATCCTATGTTAGATTTATTTATTTTTTTTTTATTTTTAAATTTTAGTTTTTAATGATTTATATAGTGGGTTTATTATATTTATTACTCCCTCTTATCCGCACTCACCATCCTCAATTAATATTTTTCAGAGGGAATTGGTTGTCTCCCGTCATTAATTAATGACTAGATAGCACTGTTCAGGTATGTGGGACTCTCCAGATGGTCCAATCCAAATGTGAACCAGAGACTAAAACTACCAAAACCCAGATAAACTAAGATTACAAGATTACAAATCTTTCCTGTAGAACCCCAAATCCACCATTGAATTTATGTGATCTCAAACAGCATAATCATGCCTTCCGTAGAAAGAAAAAGATTTTCAGTAGCTTCTAGTGATAATGCTGACACAATTTCTGACAATGATGACCTCTTAGCTGAGATCCTTCTCCATTTACCTCTAAAATCACTCGTCTGGTGAATTGTGCATATGGTGTGCAAGGTTGCACACCCAAACACTTCCTCATTATATATGTGAAGTATTTATTGAGCATCCTAGGTTAGATTTTGTTAATTTTAGTTCTCATTATATTTATTACTCCCTCTTACTTGCACTCCCTATCATTAATTAATAATTTTCCATAGGGATTGGGTTGTCTCCCGTCATTAATTAATGACTAGATAGCACTGTTTGAGTCCATGAGACTCTCCACGGAATCCACTTGAATCCAAGTATGAACTGGAGATCAATCTACCAAAAACCAAATAAACTAAGATTACAAGAGTACAAATCTTTCCTATAAAACCGAAAATCCACCATTGAATTTATGTGATCTTAGACAACACAATCATGCATTTCAAAGAAAGAAAAAGATTTTTAGTAGCTCCTGGCGGCAATTGTGATACAATTTCTGACAACGATGACCTCTTAGCCAAGATCCTTCTCCGTTTATCTTTAAAATCTCTCGTATGCTAAATTGTGCATATGGTATGCAAGGTTGCATACCCAAACAGTTCTCATTATATATGTGAAGTATCCTATGTTAGATTTTTTATTTTTATTTTTTAATTTTAGTTTTAGTTTTAAATGATTTATATAGTGGATCATTATATTTATTACTCCCTCTTATCTGCACTCCCTATCCTCAATTAATAATTTTTCATGGATTGGATTGGCTGTCATCATTAATTAATGACTCGATAGCACCACCAAGGATCCTCTAGAGTGAAATTTTCCTAAAGTTTCCTAGAGTGCTATATTGTGTGATTGAGATTTACTGGCAAGTCACATCAGAAAAATTGATGTGACTTGCCAGTAAATCTCAACCACACAATGTTGCACTCTAGGAAACTTTAGGGAAAAATCACTCTAGAGGATCCTTGCTCAGGTTGGGTCTGTGGGACTTTCCACAGGTCCAATCCACTTGTAAACTAATCTACCCAAAACCAAATAAACTAAGATTACAAAAGTACAAATCTTTCCTATAAACCCAAAATCCACCATTGAATTTCTATGATCTCAAACAAAACATTATGCATTCTGAAGAAATAAAAAGATTTTCAGTAGCTCTTGGTAGCAATGCTGACACAGTTTCCGACAACAATGACCTCTTAGCCAATATCTTTCTCCGTTTACCTCTAAAATCTCTCGTCCAGTTTGAATCCATATCCAAACACTGGCTTGAAGCACATATGGACAGATCGCTACAATAAATTAAGGTTTTAAAGATAAAAACATAGAGGCAAATTCACCTTTTAGGAGCAAATTTTTTGTTACTAAAAGTGTCATTATAATATTTTTAGTGACAAAATTAGATATTTAATAATGAAAAACTATCCTTTTGAGACCAAAATTTTTAACTACAAAAATAAACCTTTGCGGGGCTAAATTACTTTTTCATGCATTTATTAATGACGTTTTTAAAATTTTATCGCTAAAAACAATTTTTTGATTTTTTGAGACGACCTTTTAGCGACTATTTTCGCAACAACATGGATTTGTCCCTAAATATTTTTTGCAAGGAAATTTTCACTAAAATTCTTATTTGTTATAGTGACGAATTCTTTGAACTAGAATTAATTTAGAAGTTCAGGATTCAAATTAGCAAAATAAAAAATTTAGTATTTGATTTAGGGTCAAACAATGATTTATTATTATTATTATTTTTTTTCACAAATTTTTTTGTTTGTTTGTCTGTCTATCATCACTCTTAACTTATAGCCACAAAAAGGTGTTTATTAGGAAAAATTATTAGACATTTCCAAAGTACTCGCAGTATTGTTTACATAGAACTACCAGCTAATGTTTACATATTACTACCCATTAATGAGAAATTTTAGTCCACATTAAGTGAGTCTTCTTTTGTACTCAATAAAAGCGAGATAACATGATTTATCGGCAAAACTTATGGCTACATGATTAATTTAGAATACAAATGTACATGTACCAGTGCCATAGTGTTTTGAGACTTCTAAATATTTATAGGCAAGGATACGCTCGTTGCCAATGAGCCAACTTCTAAGAAGTATGGATATGGATACGACATGGATAAGTGGACACGTAAATTTTCAAAAAAATGTAGGATACGACACGTTGGGAACATGTGCAAAAACATATAATTTTATATATTTATTATATGTCATATTTTAAATATTTAATATGTATTTTATATCAAATATTTAATTGTATCAAATTTATCAACCTTATGTAAGCTATTTTCGTAAAAAAAATAAAAAAATTAACTTTTATTGAAAAAAATAGTTCCCAGCATGTCCTTGTGTCCACAGCGTGTCCAATACGTGTGTGGAGTGTGTCCGGCACGTGTTCGTGTCCGGCACGGGTTGGACTCATGCGTGACTTCTGGAGAGGTGTTAGTATGCCAACTCCTTCTATTTGGGAAAATAAATATTCAATAATAACACCAGCTAGACACATCATTTTCCCTTAAACTGTTCGTTTAGTTGTGTCCTAAATGCTTAAAAATAAAATAAAATAAAATAAAATAATAATAATAATAATAAAGCAAATGAAATGTATTACCAATTACAGTGCACATCTCACTGTCTGAAACTGATATTATACAAAATTTATTTGGTGTGCATTAGGTATGGTATGAAAATGTCATGTGGTATATTATAAATTAATCACTAAATGTCATATCTTTCTCTTATTTGGTCACCATAAATATAATAAACTCACCATTGAAACCAATCAAAATTGAGAAAGTTCTTTTTTTATCAACTAAAAAAAGTCTTTATTAATGACATTGAAATGAAATACAATAATTAAAGGAAAGGATATGTAAAAATGCATCAAAGGTAATCCAACTTAAACACAAAAAAAAAAAAATACAAACCCCACATATAGCAACATATGTAATTGTTATGACAATTACTTGTGCTATGACCGTCACAAACAGTAACAACAAGAATGATGTAAAACAAGACGGAAAGAAATTTCATGAGAATCAATCAAACAGAGGAGATACTCTGAATGTATGGAAATGTATGAAACCATCCAAACCTGAATGGACGGTCATTCCTGGTGTACTCACTTCCCAACATCCTACGACTCCATTTAAATATTTTCTCATATGTTTTCTCCTCCAAATTGTAACGTATAACCTTATTTTCTATGTGTTGCACCAAGAATGACTTGTCATCATCAGCATTATTCTCTATTCGAACTATTCGAAGTATAGAGAACGAACACTTACCATTCTCTCTAATCTCCGGAAATGCGTGACTAACTTGATCTAGATCAACATGGTACTTCACAAACCACCCAGAGTAGTCTTTCTCTATCTCGTATATTTTGAACGCCACAATGTGGGGGACCTCGAATTGAACTAGATTCAAATGGTTTTCTGACTCTCCGAAATACCTAATCTTCCTATGATAATCATCATCATCATCGGCTGCATCTTGAACCGGAGGCATCGGCATTGTAGCGAGAACTTCTTGATCGACATTGAAATACAATGCATTCCCATTAACACTAACCCAATTGATCGCACCATTCCAGAACACTCCTCGAGAGAAAAGTACTATGCTTAAGCGCCTTACTGCAAAAGGCTCGCCAGAGAGCTTCCAAGTGGAGGTCTTGGAGGAGTAAATCTCGATCTGACAAAAAATCGATTCATAGTTTGCCAACAATCGACAGTCTCGAACCAAAATAACTTTGTAGTGAGGTGATTTCATTGGATCAAAAGCCAAGTTGACTCCCAAACAACAATTAACCTTGCTGATGTTGTCTCGGACTAGTGTTTTGAATTGCTTGGTTGTAGGATTGACAACATAGAGATTTTTAAGCTTGGAATCACAACAACACAACAAACCTTTGCATGACTTTAGAAGGTAGACATTAGGGTTTTCCTTAAAAAAGGCAAGGCTTGTGGTTGGCTTGATATCTGGGTTTTTGATGTTGTCGAGAGGGGCATAATAGACTTTTGGAACGGAGGGTGAAGGATTGTCATCGTCATAGAAGAGACGGGAAGATCGGTGGAAGAATAGACCAGAAGGCAGATTAGGGTTAGGGTTTAGGCGGCGAGTGAAGAAAGGGGAGGAAATGAGAGAGAGCCAATGTTTGGATATGGATTTAGATCGAACGAGTGATTTTAGAGGCAAACGGAGAAGGATCTCGGCTAAGAGGTCATCATTGTCGGAAACTGTGGTAGCGCGGCCACTAGGAGTTGTAGCACCGCCGCCAGGAGTTGTTGAGATTCTTTTTCTTTCTTCGGAATACGTGATTGTGCTGTTTGAGGCCACAAAAATTCAATGGTAGATTTGAGTTTTATAGGAAAGATGTGTAATCTTGGTCTGGATTTGGTTGATTGGTCTCCGATTCACCACAGAAACTCAATGGTAGATTTTAAGTTTTATTGGAGAGATTTGTAATCTTGGTCTCGATTTGGTTAATTGGATTTTGAGTTTTGTAGGAAAGATTTGTAATCTTGGTTGGATTTGGTTGATTGGTCTCCGGTTCATGTCTGAATTGGACCGTCTGAACATCTATTAGTCTCCAGTTCACATCTATTTTTGATAGATTGCTCCCCGATTCACGTCTATTTTTGATAAATTGGTCTTCGATTCACATCTATATTGGACCGTTCGACTATCATAATAGACGTGAACCGTGTTATTCACAAGTATGGTATTAAAAAGCAGCCGATTTGTAACGGCCATGGGAAATTTGACTACCCTAGTCAAAATTTGACTACCCAGTCAGCTACACCTCAGCTTAAGTTTAACAATGTAAAGGGAAAATCACTAAATTGGAACGGCCATGGCAAATTTGACTACCCTAGTCAGCTACACCTAGGTTTAACGATGTAAGGGATGTAAAGGGACACCTCAGTTTAACGATGTAAGGGATGTTTAACGATGTGAGGGATGTAAAGGGAAACTCACTAAATCGGAACGGCCAGGTACATTTGACTACCCTAGTCGGCTAAAGGGAAAATCACTAAATTGCTACTAAACCAGCCAATTCCCGTTCCTAACAAGTCATATTTAGATTGAATTTTCTCCAAACCAGTCCGATTTGCCACATATAAAACAAAATTTAAAAAGCATCGTGGAGATTTTAATGCTACCTACATGGCTTTTGAGAGTGTCACCTACTTTAAGGATTATTTAAAAGAGGTGGAGCACCTCAAGACACTTTGCACAACCGATGTGGGACTGTGTGTTTGGAGCCACAAAGTGAAGCTGAAATTTGTAGCTCTCATGTGATGCCCCATTTCTTCTTCTAATCGATGTGGGACTGAGGCCATATGACAAAGGCTACCATATGCTGACCAATTTTACAATTCAAGGATCCAGATGGCGGACCAACATGGAAGAAGGATTGAAGGTGGAGGATGGCAACCAGTGGTACGGCGGCATGGCGGACGACGTGAGTGGAACAGTAAGTCAGTTACAAATATACATTCTATTTTTGTGGATAACCTTCCAGAATCCATGGGGACCAGAGGGCTATACAACATTTTCTCTAATTATGGGATAGTCATGGACGTTTTCATCCCAAATAAGAGACGCAAGATGACAAGATCTCGCTTTGGATTTGTAAGATATAACTGTTTTGTAGCAGCAGACATAGCAGTTCAAAAGGCACATGGGCTTTGGTGTGATGACAGAACATTGAAAGTTAAGATGGCAGATTTTGGCAAGGAGTCTGGTCCACAATCCAGATTGAACAAAGCACCACAGACCAGAAAAGTCATAGCTGCTAATATCACACATACTGTTGGCCATCAAAGGAACAGCTCTTTTGCTGAGGCTGTGAGTGGCAAAGGAGCTCAAACAAATGCAATCCGAACTATTAAGGCTTATGAGGAAGGTAATGGTTGGTTGTATGAAAGTGTGGTAGTAAGATTAAAAGCATCCTCATCAATGGATACTTTTAAGGAGGACATCGCTAGGAGAGGCTTTGGGGAAGTAACGGTCAGATGGGGGGGTGGAAGAGATGTGGCTCTCTCATTCAACTCAGTTGCAGATATGAAGGACAAACTTCAGAGAATGCAGGGCTGGCTCAATGATTGGTGTGATTCAGTCCAAGAATGGCGACAAGGGTTGGTTATTGAACAAGAAAGATATGTCTGGCTTAGTTGCTATGGTGTCCCGTTGAATTTATGGAGTTTTAAAACATTTAGTAGTATTGGGGAAACTTGGGGAGCAGTGCTCGCCATTGATGAGGATACACTTCGGCTTAATTCGTTGCATTGTGGCAAGGTGAAGATAGCCACGTCTAGTATGGAGTCTATAAACCATATCATAAACCTGGAGTGCAAAGGTACAATATACCCAGTGAGGGTTTGTGAGGAACAAATAATAGTTTCTAAATCAACGTCTGATCAGTGTACATCCCAACCCACTGAATGGAAGAACGCAGGAAAGAAAATTTCAGAGGCACTTGCAGATGACCAACTTACAGACATAAACAGTAGACATGAGGTAGAAGATGATGATGTGGACATCCAGCTGGGCAAGAAAGAAGACTTAAGAGATGAGGTGGTTGGAGAGGGGAACAGTGTCCTACCTGCTAACTCAGGTGAACTGGAAGGGGATGAAAGATTGAGTGATGTCTCTGCTGTTGCTGAAACAGATATGATGAAGGATGGGTCTGAGGAAGGTGGCGCATGCGTAAGTCAACCAGCAGGGGTAGGGTTGAGCTATGAGCAATATGATGATGGTGCTAGGCGTAGGGTAGATGCTGAAGTATACACCTCGGGGTTTACCAGAAGTCTGAGTGGGTCCGATTGTAATCGGCAAGGTATTCATCTTGAAGTGGACCTTAATCGGGCCCAATTAGCAGGTGGTCTAGCTGGGTCGGCCCTTAGATTTGATGGGCTGGTTCAATCTCATCATAATAATCCTCAACAAGGATTTGAGGATTTAGCCCATAGTTTTGCTGGGCAGGTTCAGTTTCACCATTATAACCCACAAGGCCCATCTATTTATTCGGCCCACCCTTTACAAATTTCCTCACGCCCAGCTAGCAAGGAGAAACTGAAGGCAAAAGACAGATCAGTATCAAGACCTTAGCTTCAGAAAAAGCCAACTATGGGGAAGTTCGTGGTGAACAAGAGATTGGGGGCATCATCTTTGAATTTAAGGAAATGAGCTGTCTTCAGGTCAGCTGTAGCTGCCATTTCATTATCCATGGCAAGTGGAAATAGTAGAGGTCGAAAATTGTTATCGGAGGCAGAGGCTTCTATACAAATTGGTAAAGCACTGGGCCTAGAATGTGAAGATAAAGAAGAGGAGGTGCTGAGCAAGTTAGAGGAGTTGGAAGCTCAAGATCAACAGCGAGCTAAGAAGAAGGAAGGAGTGAAAAGCTAGTCTGTTATATCCAGCTGTTTAAGAGTAAATTTCATTCTGATAAAGATACAATCATGGAATGTGAAAGGGATTGGAAGACCTGAAAAAAGGAGGAGGATCAAGAAAAGCCTTCTAGATAGGAAAGTGGATATTGTGTTACTTCAAGAAACTAAGAAGCCAGCAGTGGACTTTGACTTGGTTAGATCTATGTGGCCTGGGGATCATTTTGATTTCATGGGTGTAGATGCGATTGGTTGAGCTAGAGGACTCTTATGTATTTGGAACCCTGACGTATTTCAATTGAAGGCTTGTTGTAGTTCTCAAAATTTCATCCTATTATCAGGTACATTATTTTCTAGTTTTGATTGTGTTATCGTAAATGTGTATGGGCCTAATGAGGTGGGCAAAAGGAAAGAGACGTGGGACTCTTTAGTAAGGTTGAAAGCCAGTTTTCTGGGGCCATGGTGTCTGGGGGGGGGGGGACTTCAATGAAATCAGGAGTATTTTAGAAAGGATAGGGTGCTCAAGAAGGGATAGAGGTATGAGGGATTTTAATACTATGATTGATCAATTAGAGCTGATAGATATGCCTTTGTTAGGGAGGAAGTTTATGTGGTGTAATTCTCAAGCAAGGGAGAAATGAAGCAGAATTGATAGATTTTTGCTTAATTATGAATGGGTGCAGAATTTTTCCTTCAAACTTTGGGGACTTCCTAGATTGTTGTCTGATCACTGTCCTATTATCTTAATGGAGGATGAGAGGGACTGGGGTCCTAAACCCTTCAGGTTTCTTAATGCTTGGTTTTTACATCCAAAATTCATCTCCTTTGTTCAACAAAGTTGGTCAGAACTTGGTGTGACAGGGTGGGCAGGATACAAGTGTCTTATGAAGTTTAAAGTACTGAAACAGGCTCTTAAGAAGTGGAATGTGGAGGTGTTTGGTAGGATTGAATTAAAACTGAAAAGTGTGGAAGATGAGGCTCATTCGCTGGATTTGTTAGCGGAGGAGAGACCATTACTTGATACAGAATTGATTAGAAGAAAGGAAGTGAGGGGTGAAGTTTGGAAGTTAAGTAAAATGTTGGAATGGATTTGGTTACAAAAATCTCGATTGACTTGGGCGGCTAAAGGGGATAAAAATACTAAGTTCTTCCATATAATGGCATGTAGCAGGAATAGTAGGAATTCTCTGTGTTCATTACCAATGAATGGTATGTTGATTGAAGAGCCTTCGGAAATTAGGGATGTAGTTCAAGTTCATTTTATGAGGCTATTTTCGGAAGATTGGAAAGTCCGTCCCAAATTGTCTGGCCCTTTTAAGAGTATAGGAGGAGCTCAAATTGTGGCACAATTGGAGGCAGGTTTTACAGAGGAGGAGATCCGGAATGCTATCAAGTGTTGTGATGGTAATAAGGCTCCTGGGCTTGATGGGTTCAACATGTCCTTCTTTAAGAAATGTTGGCAAATAGTGCGGGTTGATGTGTTACAGTTTATGAGGGAGTTCCATCAGAATGCTAGTCTGGTTGGTGGAATTAATAGCTCTTTTATCGCCCTAATTCCAAAAGTTTCAAGCCCTTCTTGCTTGAATGAATATAGGCCTATTAGCTTGATTGGATCTTTGTACAAAATCTTAGCTAAGGTGTTAGCTAACAGATTGAAAAAGGTGATGCCCAAGATTATTGGTGAGGCCCAGTCAGCTTTTTTGGGGGGAAGGAATATTTTAGATGGAATTCTGATAGCTAATGAAGTAGTTGATGGGTGGAAGAGATCTAACCGAAAAGGTTTGGTGCTTAAGTTGGATTTTGAAAAGGCCTATGACTCGATTAATTGGGAATTTTTATTTGATATGTTGTCAAAGTTTGGCTTTGGTTCTAGGTGGGTTAGATGGATGAAAGCTTGTGTTTCCTCTGCCAAGATCTCTGTCCTAGTAAATGGGTCACCAACATCTGAGTTTTGTCCACAAAGAGGTCTCAGACAAGGAGATCCGCTGTCACCATTCTTATTCAACATTGTAGCAGAGGGCCTCAATATCTTACTGAGTAGAGCTAAGGAGTTGGACCTAATTAAAGGGGCCAAGGTGGGTTCTAATGGCCTTAGAGTCACTCATTTGTAATTCGCGGATGACACGATTATGTTTTGTGATGCAAATAGGGTGGAGGTGACCAATATCAAAAGAATTCTAAGATGTTTTGAGATTGTTTCGGGTCTGAAAATTAACTACCACAAGAGTGTCATCTGTGGGGTTGGGGTGGATGAGGAATTAGTGCAGGAGTTTGCCTTCTCTTTAAATTGTCTTCACCAAAAGTTGCCTCTCAAGTATTTGGGACTACCTTTGGGGGCAAATACTAGCAGGAGGAGCACCTGGAAACCCGTTCTTGACAAGATCAAACAGAAATTGTCCACATGGAAGAGAAGGTTGTTATCCTTTACCGGGCGCCTAACTTTAATCAAATCAGTATTGTCCTCTTTACCAATCTATTATATATCTTTGTTCAAAATTTCGGCTGGAGTGGCTAAGGAGATTGAGAGATTGCAATCAACTTTTCTTTGGGGTGGCTCTGATCTTCGAAGAAAAGTACACATGGTCCGGTGGGAGGTAATTACTAAAAATAAGAAATTAAGAGGGTTAGGTGTGAGGAGGATTATAACTTTGAATCAATGTTTACTATTAAAATGGTGGTGGAGATTTGGTGTGGAGAATCAATCGCTTTGGAAGGAAGTGATTTGTGCAAAATATGTGCCAGTGGATGGAAGATGGTTCCCAAAACTGTTTGGTAGAGGTTCAAAACTCTGGACTGATATAATACATGCTGTTCATTCCAATCCAGAGCTGCATCAGTTCTATATGAATAATTCTAAGATAGTTCTGGGGGATGGGAGAAGAGTTCTTTTTTGGAGGGACAAGTGGGTGGGTAATGTTTGCTTAATGGATGAATTTCCAAGGCTGTTCTTATTATCTAATGATAAAGATGGTGTGGTTAGTGTGTTTTTCGAAAGAAGGGCAGAGGATGGTGGATGGAATCTGGGATTTAGAAGAACTTTGATGGCTTGGGAGGAGGAAGAAGCATATAGATTATCCTGTTTGCTTAGCTCTGCACCAATACTGTGTAGTACCAAACCTGATGAGCTTCTTTGGTGTGCAGACCCTTCTAAGCTCTTTTCTGTTTCATCAATTTATAAATGGACTGAATCTTCTCTGGGATCTACAATTCCAATGGCTGCCTCAATTTGGAACAACTTTGCGCCTCCAAAAGTGCAATTCTTTGGGTGGTTAGCTTGGCTTGGTAAGGTTTAAACCTCTTATTTTCTTCATAGAATTGGAATTCTCACAGGTAATGTAAACCTTGGCTGTGTTTTTTGTCATATGGAAGTTGAATCTGTGGAACATATTTTGCTCCACTGCCCTTTTGTGTGGCGGCTTTGGTCAGATATTATTTGTTGGTGGGGATTGCAGTGGGTAATTCCAGGATCTGTGCATGGGTTGCTGGAATGGTGGTCCGGATGTGTGATGCAGAGGCTGGAGAAGAAAATCTGGATGGCCATCCCTTTGGCCACTCTCTGGTCCACATGGAAGCACAGAAATGAGTGTGTCTTCGGTGCCTCTCAACCAAATCTGGAAGCTTTGTGTGATTTAGTGAAGGTTAGAGTTGCTATGTGGTTCAAAGCATCAAAAATCCAGGTTGATTTCTCCATTAATGATTTGGTCTTTAATCTGCCTCAGGTGAAATATTGTATCAAGAATGGAGGGTGAAGGTTTTTGTTCTAGTATGGTGCATTTTAATGTGCTGGGTTATTGACTGGAGTTCAAAACAGAAGCTCACTAAATTCTACTAAGTTTGTAGAATGAGAAGGATTAAGATATTGAGGTTGTGTTATGAGAAGGATCTAATAGTGGGAAGAATCATCAGTGTATTTGTGTATTTGTAGGATCATCAGTGTGTGCTAGTGCAATAGCCATCAAGCTTCTGAGGTTTTGATTAGTTAGGTTGCAGCAATTCCACAATCAGTAGCTATTCTGACTTGATATGGGCAGCAAAAGTATAAGTCCTGGTTGGTGTTCTGCTATGGTGTTCTGCTATGGTGCTGTTTATCTGATTTGCTATGTTGCTGGTCTGCTGGTAGATATGGTGTTCTGCTATGTTGCTGGTCTGATTTGCTATGTTGCTGATCTGCTGGTCTATTGGTGGCAAAGGTTTGCTATGCGTGCTGATCTGCTGGTCTATTGCTGATATGCTGGACTATGATGGTCTATCTGCTGGTCTATTGGTGGCAATCTGCTGGTCTATTGCTGATATGCTGGACTCTGTTGTGTAATTCTGGGCTGATGGCAAAGGGTTAAGCTTGCATGTTGATTTGTTTTGGCTTAGGTTCTTGTATGCAATAGTAGGCCTTCCTACTGCTGTGTGTGCTGTGTTTCTGTTCTGTTTTGATCCTCTTCCTTTCGGGTTTGGTTCCTCACCAAATTCCTTCCCTTTATTTGATGTAATCTCATCTCTTGTATGGTTTTCATCAATAAAGGTTCTTTTTTGCTGATCAAAAAAAAAAAAAAAAAAATATGCTGACCAATTTATTCATTGCTTGTCAAATGTATAATTTTTATTTGTTCAACATTAATTTTTTTTATTATTAATAAGCAAAGCATACTTTTAGATTTCAAAATTAATTCAACTATGACAAATTAAGATTAAAATAATCAACACAAGAAAATTATTGAGTTTCAAAGGAGTTGTTAATGATTTTAAAATTTTCACGATTGAATCGCCCGATTCTTGATACGTATTGCTTGATACTTTTGATACCGTTACACCACGACCAATACCGGTTTGTTATCTAATACCGCTATTTAGAACCATGTTCACAAGTGGATTGGACCCTGCCATTTAGAGTTGTGAGAGGCTAATTACAAATTTCACTCCCAATAATTTAATTTGTTTATTTTTTAATTAATTATGTTTAAATTATTCATTTAAAAAAAATGATAAAAAAATCAAAAACACATTCGTTTATCATATTTATTCCCCCCCCCCAAAAAAAAGGTTGATAACACTTTTCATTTTATAATTTGATTCAAATTTCAGTTTAATCCCAATTGTTTCAATTTAAATAGTTTGGTTCCTACATTTTAAGTTTAGTTTCAATTTGAAATTTCGTCTAAATTTTTGTTATGTCTACGTGTATACCTTAAAAAAATTTGCAAGCATTGACAAATAGAGAAGGAGGGGGGGAGAGAGAGAGAGAGAGAGAGAGAGGATAAAAATTAGAGAAGCTATCAATGGAGAGAGGAGGTTGGAATCCAGTGATAGAGAGGAGAAAAGTGGGTAGCCAGCATGGATTTCGGAAGGAGGCAATGCTAGTTACTATATTCGTAGACAATATTCCAGACTCCATGGCTCCTAAAGGATTGTTCAATCTATTTTGGAAGTTTGACCTAGTTAAGGATGTGTTTATTCTAGAAAAGAGAAGGAAAGCATCATGATCCAGATTTGGGTTTGTAAGATATGATTGCGAGGTGGCTGCAGGGATAACGATCCAGAAGACAGATGGTTTGTGGTGTGATAACAAGGAATTGAGGGTCAAAAGAGCAGAGTTTCAAAAACCTCAAAGATCTGGTCAACTGGAGCAAAAGGGGTAGAGCAGAGGTGAAGATGGGAAGAGGATGAATCAGGGGTTGCAGATACAACAAGGGTTGGGTAATGGAGTTAAGAAGACTTATGTGGAGGCAGTAGTAAAGGGAGGAGCTAGTGCGGGGGCGTAGGTGGTAATAAAAGCTAATGAGGAAGGCAATGGTTGGCGTTATGAAAGCTTAGTAGTATAGTTGAGCAGCTTTTTAGCTTTTAAGGACTTTAGAGCAGAACTTTGTAAAAGAGGGATGGAAGATGTGGTTGCAAGAGAGGGGGCTGGTCGCATAGTACTGTTAACCTTTCCCTCAGTACAGCACATGTAGGTTGGGAAGGAACAACTAGAAGGATGGGGAAGGCAATGGTGTGATTCAATTGAAGAATGGGGGAAATATCAGTTTGTGGAGCAAGAGAGGTGCGTCTGGTTGAATTGTTTTGGCATCCCAATCAATCTCTGAAGTGTTACAACTATTCGCAACATTGGTTGTCATTGGGGGGTGGTAGTTCAGTTCGAAGAAAATATCAATAACGCACAAACTTTCTAGCAAGCTAAGGTAAGAGTGATAACGAAGTGTATGGAGATGATCAATGCGATAGCTTTTTTGGAGCACAGAGGTAAGCACATTCTAGTAAGGGTCTGTAAGAAGTCCCTAGTTGTTTACTCCCGAGTCCAAGTAGTAGCAGAGGTATGCAACATGAACAATTGCACTTCAATGCAAAAGTAGGGGTGGATCAGATGTCTGGCAATGGTGGTAATAGTAAGATTGTAGGGCAAGCTATTCCAGCCAGATAAGAGAAGGGTATAGATGGTTGTGATGATGTTAGTAGGGTATTGGAAACAGTGATGGCCAGATCAGATGAGCAGGTTAAAAGAAATGATGGTAAGCATGCAATAGCTGTAGCTGTCAGAGAGGGTGGCATGGGAAATGGCCTAGCAAGTGCATGCTCTAGGGCGAAGGGGATGGTGCAGGAAGTCAATTCACAACAAGCCATGATAAATAAAGCTCATTTGTTGAATGAGGCTATATGCACTGTAGGCTTTTTAAAAGAACTGAGTGGGCCAGTGGGTGTAAGACCCAATATAAGTCTAGAAGTTCTACTTGAAGACATGAAGGTTGGGCCTGAGCCCAGTGGGTCAAATAAGGGAGTGGGGTCAAATCTTAGTGATTGTGTGGTCCAGACCCAAATCAAGCCAACTCTGGCCCAAACAATCCATAGGGCTGTGGTAAATAGGGCTGGTCAAGGAAGAAAATTCAAGGAAACAGCAGCAAAGAAAGGGTGTAATTCAAGGAAGAAGGACATTGATCAAAGGAGGGGCATCAATCTAGTTGGAGGCCATATCAAACAAAAATGCATGGTGGGTAGGCTTGGCTTCCAAAGAGGAGCCATTTTTAGAGCTTCAGCAGTGGCAGTAGCCAATTCCTTATCTAACTCCCAAAGTCAGACTCTGAAAAGAAAGACAAATCTAATTGAGGAGGCTTAGTCAACAGTGAAGGTTGGAACATTATTGGGAATGTAGTGCCAAGGCCAAGAGGAGGAGGTAGTCAGCAAAATAGTAGAATTGGAAGAGAATGACTTGAGAAGAATTGCAGCTGAAGCAGGGGCAAACAGAACCTAACTGGTTGCTAAACAGGGGTTAATGTGTAAGCTATGATTGTTGTAATGAAGATTTTATCATGAAATTCTAGAGGGCTAAGAAGGCCATAAAAAATAGGAAAAATTAAGAATTCGGTGAGGGAAAAGGATATAGATGTCCTGTTACTCCAAGAAACTAAAAGAAGCTCAATGGATGACAACTTTGTCAAAACAATCTGGCCTTTTGAGGAGATGGAGTTTATGCTGGTAGACTCAGATGGAAGTGCAGGTGGCCTGCTGTGTATTTGGAAACCACAGGTTTTTGAGCTTCAGGATTGTTGTGGCAGTAAGCACTTCATTATTTTATCAGGTATATCTTGTAATTCTTTTCCATGTGTTGTTGTTAATATTTATGCTCCAAATGAGGTTATGAGGAGAAGACAACTCTGGGACTCTTTGGTTAGTATTCATCAACACTGTCCAATGCCATGGTGTGTAAGAGGGGACTTTAATGAAATCAGATATATGAGTGGGTGAAAGGACTGCTCAAGAAGAGAGAGGGGGATGACAAACTTAAATGAGTTTATAGAAAAGATGGAGTTGGCTGACATGCCTATGCTAGGCGGACAGTACACCTGGTGTAATGCAGTGGAAAGGGATAGGTGGAGCAGGATAGATCAATTTTTGTTAGATCCAAAATGGTTGGAGAAGTTTTCTCTCAAACAATGGGGCTTACCTAGAACAATTTCAGATCATTGCCCAATATTGCTAAAGGAGGATGATAGGGATTGGGGACCTAAGTCCTTCAAGTTCATTAATGCTTGGAAATCACACGTTACCTTCATGTTTGAAGTCAAAAAAAGGTGGGAGGGCACACATGTGCAAGGTTTGGCAGGGTATAGAGTCATGAGAAAATTGAACATCTTGAGAAATCATCTGAGGGTGTGGAACAAGGAAGTGTTTGGCAATATAGACACTCTCCTAAAATCAGCTGAGAAGGAGTTACATGAATGGGATCTGAAGGCAGAATCTAGGTCCTTGATTGATCTGGAAATTAAAAGAAGAAGAGAAGTTAGAACCCAGGTGTGGCAGCTCAGCAGAAACAAGGAGAAGTTGTGGCACCAAAAATCCAGGCTGCAGTGGGCTAGATTTGGAGACAAAAATACTAGGTTCTTTCATATTATAGCAAGTAGAAGGCATAGAAAGAATTTTTTAGACTCAGTTTTAGTGGAGGGTAAGAGGCTAGAGGATCTAGTTCTGGTGAAACAAGAGGTGGTTAGGCACTTCAGTCAACAATTTACTGAGCACTGGAAGCAAAGGCCAAAAATTTTAGGTCCTTTTGCTACTATTAGCCCTAAGGCAGCAGTGAATTTGGAAACTGTGTTTACTAAAGTTGAGATTTGGCCTGCAATTCAAGAAAGTGATGGGAATAAGGCCCTTGGACTAGATGGTTTTAACCTGGCCTACATACAAAGTTGTTGGAAAATAATGAAAGGGGACATAATTCAGTTGATGCATGAATTCCACACACATGGCAAGTTGTTAAGAGGGATTAACAACTCTTTTATTGTTCTTATCCTTAAGAAGGATAACCCTGCAGGCTTGGGAGACTATAGGCCAATTAGCTCGATAAGTTCAGTATATAAAATCTTAGCCAATGTGTTATCTAGAAGACTTAAGAGGGTTCTTCCATCTGTGATAAGTGAGGTATAATCTGCTTTTGTCAGTGGCAGGTACATCCTAGATGAGATGGTAATAGCAAATGAGGTAGTAGATAAGTGGAAGAGATCTAAGAAGAAGGGCATTATACTCAAGTTAGATTTTGAGAATGTTTATGATTCTATAAATTGGGAATTTCTAATGTCAATGATGAGAAACTTTGGATTTGGTGAACAATGGATTAGTTGGATGAAGACTTGCATTTCTACTGCTAAAATATCTGTCTTGGTTAATGGTGCACCCACTGAGTGTAACGCCCTCAAAATAGTGCAATAAATATAACCTAAAGCATACATAATTGATAACAACATAAATCAGAGTAAACAACCCTTTCATTACATAGATTTGGTATTACAAAAGAGTTTATGTAAATAAATGCCCTATTGGCTTACACCTTTCCAAGCCTTGGCTTGGGTACAACAAAAGAGAGACTAGCTCATACACATTTAGCCCTTGGCTTTACAAAAATATACAATTCAAATAAAGAAACTCTTGCTCCCACAATGTCCCTCCAAGCTATTGCCTTGATGGAGGCAAGTCACTAATACCTGAAAATGTTATTCCTAAATAGGGTGAGCCACAGCCCAGTAGGAATCATCTAGCACAATATATGAAATTTAGCAAAGATATAAGTACAAGGAGCGTATACAATATCTATGATAAAACATCCACAATTTATATTCTCATCAGACATCAAATCTCAAATCATAATCCGGTTTTCCTCCAATTCATTTCCAATTCATTTATTTGTCTCAATTCATGAGTCAATTTTCATAATTTCTTTAACAATCCAAATGAGACTGCAGCTCGAAAGTTCAACAATCACATTATCAACATACAAACACTTCAAACTGTCCTTTCATGGATATTTCGTCCACGGGAAACCGTCAAATGGGAACCATGTAACGTAGGCTATACAAGCACTACAATTGTCATTTTATGGATGTTTTGTCCACGGGATCGTTACCCATGTATAGTTTCAGGACTTTCACCCAGGACACTCCGGCCACCTTAATTATAATGGAGTCCATCTCCTTTCTCCTCCCAAACAATCATTCATACATATGCAATGTATTTAAACACATAATCATGTATGAAGCACATCCCCTTTCCACTCCCAAATAATCATACATATACAATGTATATAAATATAGTCATATTCAATGACAACCACAAGTGATGAGTTTCAATTCACCTAATCCGCAAGCAATTTCTATAACAATCATAGCTATCCTCCACCGATAGCCCAGTACAGATATTTCTAAATAGATATATAATCTCATGACAGATAATTTATTCAAAATTTTCAAATAATGAGATAATACATAACCAATCTCACCATTCATATCAATACCCTTCCAATCTCATATTTTCAGTGACAACTCCAATTATTTATACAAAATAATAGTTTGATCCAATTAGGGCAAACTCCCCCCCCCACTTTTTCCCAAACACTAACCAAGTGCCAAATTCATCAAATTAGACACAACACAACATCATTTTCAAACCCCACAATCATTTATTTCACCCTTACCCAAACCCCTCTTTCCATTTTATACCAAAATCCTAGGTTTTGCCTAAAGCATCCCCAAATCACACCATTGTTACACAAAGGACAAATAACTAAGCTAAAGGTTATCTGAAGGTGTAGAAAGATCCCTACCTCAAGGAGAGAAGACGAGCCAAGCAAGAGTGAAACCCCACAAACACCGAAACCCAATTCTATTCGGATAAAAAATGTAGATCTTGACGAGCTCTACCTTTTTCTCAAAGGTACTAGGGTGAAGAGATCAACGGATCTAGATGAAATCTAAGAGAGAAGGTGGGTTATAGAGAGAGAGACTCAAGAACAAGCTTTTTGGAAAGTTTTAGAGAGAGAGAGAGAGAAGAAAAAGTGATTCAAAACATCATCTTCATGGACTGTTATAAACGCAGTCCGCTCGAGTGTGGAAAGTGACGCTCAAGTATGGGAAGTTACGCTCGAGCGTGGAATACACACTTCCATGAATTTTGCAGACAAAGGACCCTGCTCGAGCGTGAGACTAGACGCTCGAGTGTCCAATGCACTCTTCCAGTATTTGTAAGTCTGCAAAAATATTGAGAGTTGACAAGTCCCGCTTGAGCGCAAGAATGACCACTCGAGCAGAGGAGCAAAATTTGTGAAGCCCGCTCGAGCGCAAGAAAGTTCGCTCGAGCGGAAGAGCCAAAACCTGGGCATCATAGGTTTGGAAATACAAGCAACCAACCTATTCCAAACGTACAATTATAACCCGATAACCAAAATAAAAGGAGAGACAAGGGAAACAAGATATAAATAACCACTCCAAACCATTGTAACAAGAGTTCGGAATACAATACATAAAGGGTCAAAACCGGAATTGCTATACTGAGGAATTTCAACTACAAAAGGGGTTAAGGCAGGGAGATCCTCTCTCTCATTTCTTATTCATTAAAGTAGCAGAAGCTCTCAACCTATTATTGGGGACGGCTACAGAGAAAGGTTTATTTCAAGGTGCCACAGTTGGATCTAATGAGTTGAGTATATCACATCTCCAATTTGCAGATGATACTATTATATTCTGTGAGGGAGATAAGAAGGAAGTGCTGAATATAAAAAGTGTGTTGAGGTGCTTTGAGGTGATGTCTAGGCTGAAGATCAATTATCATAAGAGTGTTGTTTGTGGTATGGGCTTCCAAGAGGACCAAACTAAGGAGTTTGCTCAGACCTTGAATTGTCTAGCTAAGAAATTGCCATTTAATTTCTTAGGTCTGCCATTAAGGGCCAACCTTAGAAGGAAGAGTACATGGCATCCAGTAGTAGATAAGGTGGAGAAGAAGCTGCCCTCCTGGAAGAGGAAGTTGTTATCTTTCGAAGGTAGATTGACTTTGATCAAATTTGTTCTCTCAAATTTGCCCATCTACTTCCTTTCATTGTTTAGGATGCGTAAGGGGGTCGTTAAGACTTTAGTGAAACTTCAGTCCACTTTTCTGTGAGGAGGGTCTGAAAATAAGAAGAAAGTACACTTGGTCCAATGGAGGGAGGTTATCAAAAGCAAAAGACAAGGAGGTATAGGTGTGAGAAACTTAGGTGGGGTGAATGACTACTTGTTACTAAAGTGGTGGTGGAGGTATAGAAGTGAAGACAAAGCTTTATGGAAATCTGTGGTGTGTTCAAGGTATGGCAGAATTGGTGGGGGTTGGATACCATCAGTGACCCACACAGGGGGGTGTCCATTATTTGGTAGGCTATTGTGAAGATACCTTCAGTCAACCAGCACCTGGGTGAATTTTATGGTGATCATTTTAAAGTACCTATTGGTAATGGGAGGAGAATAAATTTCTGGTCTGATGGTTGGGTCATTAACAGAGGATTGAAGGTGGAATTCCTCAGATTATATCATTTATTCACTGAGAAAGAGGAGTCTTTGCAACAACTCAGTGCTAAGAAGAGCAATTCAGGGGTGTGTCGGCTTCAATTCAGAAGAAGGATATTAGCTTGGAAAGAAGAGGAGCTGCAGAGGTTGATAAGTCTACTGGCATCATCCCCTGCAATTAGGTTTGATATTGAAGATTCTTGCTCTGGGCTAGCTAACAGTTCAGGGTAGTTCTTAGTGTCCTTTGTGTGGAAGTGGTGGGTGACAACAAAAGGGCCTAGTATGCATGTACCTACAGGGATATGGGTAATTTTAGCCCCCCCAAAAATGCAATTCTTTTGTTGGCTGGCTTGGAGAGGCAGAGTGAAGACTTCATCCTTCCTAAAAAGGATTGGGGTTTTAGCTACTAGTGCTAAGGCTCTTTGTGTGTTCTGCAATGTTGAGGTGGAATCTCTAGAACATGTGTTATTAATTTGACCACTGGTCTGGGAGTGCTGTCACAAATGGTAAAGTGGTGGGATCTGGTATGGGTAATGCTTGGATCAGTTCGGGGTCTGCTGCATTAGTGGTCAGGTGGTAAGTTCAAGTCAAGGAAATCCAGAATTTGGCAGATAGTTCCTTTAGTTGTTTTATGGTATGTTTGGAAATTGAGAAATGATTGTTTATTCAAGGAGGCTCAACCTGCTTTTGAAGACTTATGTGAAAAAATAAAGGTGCATATTACTTTGTGGGCTAAATGGGTATTGCAGTTTGATTACACAGTTCATGATTTTATCTCCAATCTACAATAGATTAGGCTGTCTGTTTGAGGTGTTTAAGGTGTTTTTTGTGGATGTATCAGCAGTTGTTATTTTCCTTGGATCTCAACTCTGTCTTGATTTGAAGGCAACACAGCAAATGGAGTCTGGTGCCTCATAGAGAGTGTTTTGGTTGAATTACCTGTTAGCATGCTTCAACACTATATTGGTGATTTTGGTGTCTAAAAGAGGGTGTATTGGTCTGCTATTGTTGGTTTGCTCAACATTCTGATTTTCCTGCTCAGCTCATCTGGGGCTACACCTAGTGTTTTGTTTTGTTGGTTGGCTTTGTTGCTTTTCTTTCTTTGCTATGTTTGATGGTTTCTCACCAACTGGAGCTTGGAGCTTGTGCTAGGCTCCTCTTTATTGATGTACTTTTCATACTTTGTATGTTCTCATCAATAAAGATTTCTTTCGCCGATCAAAAAAAAAAAAAAAAATTGCAAGTAGGACGAAGCTACATAGGGTCTAGAGGGGGCACGTGGCCCCCCCCCCCAAATTTTTTTTTTCTCATTTTCATCTAACTCCTTTTTAATTTTGAAATATGTTTCAAAATGTTTATATCTCATTTGTTTTTCTCTTTCTTTTTAATAAATTCATTATAATTTGCCATTATAAATGTTTAATTTTATCAAAATATTCTCTTATAATTATTTCTATCTCTCTTATTTCTCTCTTATTTTTCTCCACATCTATCTTTTTCTTACTTTTTCCATTTTTTTCTTGTATGCATGTCATTACATTTTAAATTGTAATTATTATCATATTTCGTAACTAAAATAGCAAATAAAAAAGCATCGGTTAATTAAAATATATCTAAGACACATAATTTTGACATCATGTTAATCTTTGGTTATTCTATCGTCAAATGAAAATCAGATTTGGTTAAGTTTTGTAATTGATATCGCCAAGGATTAATGATGCCCCCCCGCCCCCCCCCCCCCTTCGGTTAATCAAAATCCTAACTTCATCACTGTTTGCAAGTATCTCAAAATTATTAAATTTAATATCCAATTTGGGTAGAATGACCAAATTAAAATACACTTAAAGTGTACAGATCAAATTATTCATTTTGAAATTATAGGAACTAAAGTAAAATATAGATCAAACTACAATGGCGAAAAGTGTAATTAGCCATAAAAAAATTAAATGGTCTAATTTGGAAACCACACCTTATTTATTTTGTTTAAAGACAAATATAATAAAATTATATAATTATGATTATCACATTAATTTTATTTTATTTGAATGATCAATGCACAATGACTCAAAAAATAAACAAATATACTGAACAACACACTTCAATATGACATAAAAAGTATATTATCATTCCTTTTTAACACCCCTAGCCCTTTTCTTTCTAAGAAATTCTAACCGTTTTGTCTCTTTGGTGGAGGAGGTGGCGCTTCTAGCCTTTCTCTTCCAGTGCAGAGTATTTGGCAGTAGAGTTCCTGAAACTTATAGACAAACAAGGCAAAGATAAAAGGCACTAGGAAACATGAGATGCCACATGCTCAGAATGACATTGAATTCGGTCGCTACATGGAAAATGGTGTCACAATCAATATCCATCACTTTGCTATGGTATACAATAAATTTCGGCCAAATTCCAATGTTTAGGCATCCAATTTCACAATTTTTCCATTTTAGGAAATATTTGTTCGCTTAATTACTTGGTCCAAATGAATCCATTTTAGATTGAATTTTAGAATATGTAATTTTATTCTAGTTTCTAGGTTTAAGCTTAACTCGAATCTTTCTATTTTTTTTGGGTCAAATTTCTTATTCTCTTTGATTTAAACTTGATTAGTAAGTATTACCTTTTCTAATTTATTTCTTATTGTAATTAGGCCTTTTCTTTCACTATAAATAGGGGCTGTAAGCCTTGGGGCAAATCAATTTATTTTGGAGAATGAATATATTTTAAGAGAGAGTATCTCTTTTATTCAAATTTGTGATTATTCTTTGTGTTTGGTTTTCATAGCTTACAATTCCCTACATCATCTTCCCCCTATTTCTTCTCTTGTGGTCTCTCTCTCTCTCTCTCTCTCTCTTTTCTTGTTCATCGCCATGCTAGCCAGTACTGTTCCTCTTGTTTCCATCATCTTCTTGCCACCGAGGAAGTTTTTAGATCTAGATTTCATGACCGAGATCCGACACTGCTGAATTCATTTTTAATACATTAAGTGACTATCTCAAATTTAGAATATTTTACTAGTTGCGATCTCTTCCTTGCGTGTAGGTTTGTTTCTTCTCCCTATGTTTTCCTGAGTCAAGGTTATGTTTATCCCTTTTGAAATTTATTTTCTACTTCGATTTACATTTTTGAACAATTTTTTTTTTCCCGAGATAGCGTTAGTATGTTAGCATCGTTAGATTACAACTGAAGGGTCGCCGTTGCTCCATCAACTCGAACTCTTGACCTCCACTCACTAACCCTAAGGTGTAGTGCAAGATCGAATTATTCTCATTAAAAAAAAAAAAATACAACATAAAAATGCATGACCAAATTATTCCCATCAAATAGCAAACAATTGTGTTATATATAAGGAAAAATTATTCAATCCTAAAACGACTTCATGAAAAAAAAAAAAAATAGTTAAAGGATAAATTACTCTATATCAAACCAAGTGAATAATTTTATATTCTTTTTCCCATAAAGTTTCATTTTTAGGTTTTACTAGACTATAAGGCCCTAAAGATTAAGCAATTAATATATATATATATATATATATATATTTTGGAGGATTATCTCCAGTCCATAATCTATTTTTTGGAGGAGATTACCTCTGGTCCATAATCTAAACTAGAGGGCGTTGTTTAGGCTCGTGAGACCTACTATGGGCCATGTTTCAATGATCCAAATCGTTCATTTTGTCAGAACTTAATTTATTTTTTTGTTAAAAAATTAGGTTGATTCAATAATCATAATTTATTCAATTTATAGTGTTCATCACAAAAAAAAAAGAAAAAAAGAAAAAAAAAAGAATGGCAGTTGTGTTTTAAAAATAAATCATCTATTTTTTTTTTTTTTTTGGTGACAAATACAATAAATTGAATAAGTTATGAGTTTGGATCAACATAAATTTCTTTTTGTAAATGAAACATACGAAGTGTCCAATAAAATGAAAGATTTAGATCATCAAAATGGGATTCGTAATGAGCCCCACGGGCCTAAACAACGCCGTCCCATCCACTTTGTGGACTAGAGAGGAGCTGCTTTTTTTTATTTTTATTCTTATAATAATTATTACTAACCTTTAGAGTATGTTCAAATACTGAATTTGGGTAAAAAATTGAAAAGGAAAAGGGAAAAAGTGAATGAAATATAATTATATTTTTCCTACCTTTTCTTTTTATCTTTCCAAATTTATATCCAAATCCATCATTCAAACACAACTTTATTGAATATTTTCGAGTGAAATGTAAGTAAAATGATACCTATCATGGGTTCCATTTCAATTATCCAAATTGTTCATTTTTAGATCATTTTGTGTATATCATCCACACAAATATTTAAGTCGATCTGATATATAGCTACATTAGTCGCCAACACTTCGACAACAAAAGTATTTGGGGACAAATACTTTTATTACCTAAAATAAAATCTTCGACGATTAATCGCTTTATATTATAAATTTAGTGGCTTAATGTTATTCAAAAGTAAAAATAATTTTTTTATTTTAACTTTGAATGACTAAAATATTTAATTGCGAATACATTTTTATCACTGACACTTGACATTTCGCAATGAAATATTTCGTTGTCATTTATTTTTATATTTGATTGCAAAAATTTTAGTAGCCAAATAATTAATTTCACTTTTGCCGACTAAAAGTTTAATAGGCCAAAGTCTTAGTCTTTTAGTCGCCAAAGAGTTTCATTTATATTTATAGCTATCTATTCAATTATGAACTATTCAAAATAATATTTCCGTACAATCTGCAATATATTGATATAAATAATAATACATCTATCTATTTAATTCTCAATTATTCAAAAAATATTTCCCACCAAACTGTATCATATTGAATAAAAATTCAACCTCAAATTTCATTCCATTATCAAGCATCCCAAAAGTTTAACTATATCAGCCTCAAATTTCAAAGAAAATAAAAATTCAACCAAAATGTTAAAATCAGAATCATGTTGTTTGGAAAATTAAAACACTACCAAAAGCTAAATAGGATTAATTTTCATGAAGACAAGTTTACGAAGTCTTGTATTTAGTTTTTACATAACAAAAAAGCTCAGCTTCTTATTACTTATCAAAGATTTCTTGAACAGAACCACAAGAACTTGTCCACCACTTCATGGATGATTTCAGACAATCACTTCAGACCACCTTATAGAGCTGAATTGGACCGTGTACGAGAATTTAAACATTATAAATATGGTAGCAGAATCTGTCATGGTTGATCACCAATCAATTGAAATGCAATGGACTAATTCCAAAATTCTTCCATATACTCTTCAGTCCAACTGCATGGATACAGTACCTATTTTTCTTGATATGGCCACATCATTAGATACTAAAGCTATTTTCCATGAGAAGAAGAAGAGAAAAGTGATGGAACAATAAAATAGCAACTCTATTAATATGTTTTCTATAGTTCATGGAACTGGATTGAAAGTAAAAAAATTAGAAACACAAAAGCTGTACACAAGACAGATCACATTCACCACCAAAAGGCTATCAATCATGCATTACTATTAGTTTTAAAAAACATGAATACATAGCTACATTGACGCATGCATTTCTGAATACTGATGTGTGCATTTTGTGTGTGTGTGTAGATGGCTTTTGGCGTGGACTTGTGGATACTCCTTTTTTGTTTATGGAGGACAATTTTGACTTTTTCATAATCTTGATAATTTTGTCGTTCTCCACTTTTGTGTGGATTATTATTACTCGTACAGATATTTTTTGGCATTGACTTGATAATTGCTAGTGTGGCGTACAGAATTCCTTTTGTTGTGGTATAGATTACGATGGTAATTTGTACCACGACAAATTGCCATTTCGCATGGTAGTATATACATTTTTTGTACACAGAGGGCTTGATTTTTGTAACTTTTGCAGTTATGTTTTGTATGGAATTATTATTTTAGTTTGGACTATATAGTACAGGTTGGACTATGGTTTGAATGGAATTTTACATTTATAGTTATACATTTTGGATGGTTGGAAGTGAAATGGATACGGATCTGTTGTGGAATGATTGATAATATATGTATTGCTTTGTTCATATATGTAGTATAGGTTGCACGGAATAGATATAGGCTGTAAACAAATTAGAATATGGAGAGAAAGCATAATTTTTTGTTTTTGGCGACTAAACAATTCATAGGCATAAAGGAAGTATATAATTTAGTGACTAAATAGTTAGTAGCAAAAAAAAAAATTAAAAAAATATTTTTGGTGACAAAAAGTTTAGTAGCCAAAAAAACAAATCACACTTTAGGCGACTAAAATGTTTAGTAGGTACAAAATTGCAAACAAACTACAAAAATGTTTTGGCGACTAAAGGTTTAGTAGGTAAAAACAATTCAGTCTTTAGGCTACTAAAAGCTTAATAGTCGAAAACAATCAAACATTAGGTGACTAAATTATTCAATAGCTAAACAAAAATAACCTGAACAATAACTCATTTTTGGCGACTAAAGGGTTAGTGGCAAAAAATAAATCAAACTTTCGGCAACTAAAAGTTTAGTAGCCAAAAAAAATAAAGTTTAGGTGACTAAAATATTTAGTAGCTAAAAAACAATAACATGACATAAAAAATTATTTGGCGACTACAATTTTAGTCATAAAAAATAATTCTCAAATTTTGGCGACAAAAAATTTTCGTCGCTAAAACTGTTGTAGATAATTTTCCTTTACTTCTTTTGGCGACTAAAAAAATGGTTGGCAAGTTATTACTTTTCGTGACTAAAATTTTTTTAGTTGCCAAAAACCTTTCCCAGCAATTGGTCATTAACTAACGTGGCGACAAAAACTTTTAGTCGCTAAAAACCTTCGCTGACTAGAACATGACTTTTGGCAATCAAACATTTAGTCGCCAAAAGTGCTATTTCTTGTAGTGACAATCTAATCATATAACTAAATCCAAAAAACATAAAAAATAAAAAATAAATAAATAATTTTAAATAACAAAACATGTTTACCATCCTGTGGCAAGAGTTATTCAAGAAATACATTTACCAATTTTCAATTTAAAATTATTCAACAGTGTTAGTGGTATGCTCTGATACCATTATTGGAAATTAATTATGAAAATTTCCTTTTGAAACTCTAATACCACTGATGAAAGTGAGAGATGAGTGTAAATCAATGTATGATTCACAAAGAAACAATTTTTAACTTGGTTTGGCCTCGTTGCCTACATCCACGAGAGAGTAATCATTTTCACTATATAATGGAAATTGCAAAGACATTACAATGAAGGAGGACTCTCTCTCAAACAATCACACAATCTATCTATTTATAGACTCTCAATTCATGTACAAACTGTGTATACAACTTCAAATTGTTTTCTCTATTTTTGGTCAACAATGGAGGCTTTTCATTTTTTATTCTTCTAGCTTCTCTATTCTTCTTCTTCATTTTTGATTCCTCTTCACAATCTCTAGCATCTTCTTGCTTCTTATTCTTTTCTCAAATTCAAATTGAGTTTGATTTTCAATATCCTCCCTTTAACTCAATTTGCTGGATTCTCTACATGATACCTCATATCTGCTTGTGAATCTCATCATGACTTATTGTCTGGTCTTAGTAGTCAACCCTTTGTTGACTTTCATTTTTCTCGAAATAGCCACCTATTGTTCGGTGCTGTCAACCACTCACTGACTTCTTCTCTCTTGCAAATCAACCATTTCTTGTCTATTGCATGGAACAACCACCTGTTGTCCACTGTAGTCAACCACCAGTTGACTTATGTCTTTCCAATGTCACAGAGTAACCATATATTGCTTGTCTTGTCCACGATATTTGGTCTGTGACGTCTTCGTTGTTGTATTCCTTGACTCCCACTTTGAAGAATGTTTTCTTTTACTTTATTTCTTCAAATAAAATATGAAAATTACAGGTATAGAATTTGTAAAATCTAACTGTACAGATGTGTCAGGATTGGTCCAAATATCTAGAAACCACTATTTGATCGTCAAAATTTGACTTCAAATGGCTCAGATCTAGCTTAAATAATTTGGACGGTTTAGATCAATAGTTACAACTCAACCGCGAAACACAGAATAATCCCTCTTGATTTCCGCATAGGTGATGGCAGCTCGCAGCTTTGACGGCTCGACTCGGCTTGGCAGCTCGATGACTTGGCTCGGATTTGTTGAATTTGTGACCTATGAAGCACCTAATAATTTTTTCTTCTGCAACTCAAGAGTTTTGGGAAGACGACGAGTGCTATATATATGTGCTCAACTTCTCAGCAGCTGTGTAGGTTCATTCGGAGTTCATTTGAGCCATTCTTTATATCATCGGGATCCTCTCGATGAGTACTTTAATCTGGTATATTCAAAATTGAATTTTGATAACTTCAAAAAAGTTCAGTTTTTAGATGTCGCAATTATCGGTGAACTTTGGTTACTTCTTGGCTCTTTTGGTTGATGGGTTTGGACTTTTATAGTCGACATGAACCCTTTGGTATATTCAGATCTTGATTTTGACACCTTTGAAATATGGACACCAAAACGGACTTAGTCTCCAAACACAACGTTTTGGCGACCAAATATTTAGTCGTCAAAAGTAATTAAATCAAAATGAAATTCCCTTTCAACGACTAAAATATTTAGTCGCTAATAATCTTATCTTTGGCTACTAAAATGGACTTAGTTGCAAACACGTTATGTTTGGCGACCAAATATTTAGTCATCAAAAGTAATTAAATCAAAATGAAATTTTTAGATACACCTAACATAAACACACTTAAAAAGTATAATATTTGTGAAAAAAATCTTTAAAAAATACACTAAATATCAAAAAATACAAAAAAAAAAAACAAAAAGAAAATTCAATACATTTTTCGTATTTTTGTGTATTTATTAATTTTTAATTTTTTTTTTCATAAATATTTTATTATTTAGATACATCTAAGTAAGGTGTATCTAAAAAAGTAAAACAGTTGCTTAAAATTAAAACAAAATATTTTCTAAATACAAAAAAAAAAAATGAAAAACAAATAACTCAGTTTTCAGAAAACTGAAACCAAACACACTGATTTATGTTAGTTTTTTGGCGACTAAATTTCTTTAGTTAGCAAAAATTAGTATACAAAGACTAAATGTTTTTTGGTCACTGAAGATCAATATTTGGCTACTAAATTAGGTAGTCACCAAAGATTTTTAGCAAAATTATGGTAGTTATTCGATGGAAGAGAGCTGTTCTGTGGCTAGTGGAGCGGCGATGAGAGAGAGAGGGTAGAGGAGCAACAGAGACAGAGAGGGAGAGGGAGAGAGGCGCCGATGAGAGAGAGAGAGGCTCTGGTTTGTTTAGGGTTTGGTTTTGAAACAAAATATATAAATCCCTCTAATTCACGACTAAACATTTTAGTCGCTAGTTAATTTTATAAATGCATTTAAAATTTGAAATGTGTCCCTCCAAATATTTTAGTTCTTTGGAAACTAAAAATATTTTTAGTCACTAAAAATAAATGTTTGGCTACCAAACTTGTGGTCGCTAAAGATAAGAAGTAAATTTTTGTTTTTCATTTAGCGACTAAATAATTGTAGTAGCCAAAACTAACTATACAGCGACTAAAATATTTCTACCTTTCCAGTACCGAGTTCGGGTTCTGGGAGAGGCATTCAGGGAGACATCACCTGTTACAAAAGTGGCCAGTTGGGCCACAAGTCTCCAGCTTGCCCGCAGAGGGGAAGAGGGCAGCGTGCGACATCATCTTCGGCTCGTTCTCAGGGCCAGAGTCAGGGCAGAGGCCAGCCGCTCACTTGTTATCTTTGTGGGCAGGCGGGGCACTTGAAGAGGTTTTGCCCGCAGTTGGGTGGCATATTTGGTGCGTCTGGTTCGAGACAAACATAGAGTGATTAGCCAGCTTAGTCAGTTCAGGCCTCAAGGGCCAATCAGGGAGCCTCTTCGGCTCAGTCTGTACAGCAGTTTTATGCTCCGAGGGGTGAGCAGGTGGATCAGAGACCTACAGGGCGCGTGCATGCTGTTATAGCACCAGACCTTGTACCGGCTCCATCTGTTGTGAGAGGTACCTTTTTGTTTTGTAACTCGGTTGCTAATGTGTAAATTGATACGGGTGCATCCCATTCCTTTATATCTTCTGCATTTGCATCTATTTTGGGATTGGAGTTGGCACAGTTAGCATCTTCTATTTGTGTTGTATCACCAATTGGGGGTGAGATGGTTTTGAAACAAGGGTGTCGGGGCTGTGATATAGAGGTCGCCGATCGCTGGCTTCCATTTTCTTTTGTGTTGATGGACATGTCGGGTTTTGATGTAATTTTGGGTATGGACTGGTTATCGTCATACCGGGCTGTTATAGATTGCTATCGTCAGAGGGTTACTGTATGTACGTTGAGCAGAGATTGTTTTCATTTCTTGGGAGATCAGGTTGGTAGATTTTTATCACCGGTGTATGATCCGCGAGAGCGGAGTGAGCTTAGTTGTCTTCTCACTAGCTTTATGAGGAGTGAGTGTGATGAGACTGGGACTGAGTTGCCACGAGTGATTTGTGAGTACTCGGACATTTTTCCCAAGGATCTTGTTAGTTTACCACCCCATCGAGAGATCAAGTTCTCTATTGACTTAATGCCTGGCACGACACCGATTTCCATTGCACCGTATCGTTTTGTCCCAGCTGAGTTGAGTGAGTTGAAGATTCAACTCCAAGAGTTACTAGATAAGGGTTTTATTTGCCCTAGTACTTCGCATTGGGGAGCACTGGACCTCTTTGCCAAGAAGAAAAATGGGGCTTTGAGACTTTGCATTGATTACCGAAAATTGAACTGGGCTACGGTTAAGAACAAGTACCCTATGCCTCGTATAGATGATCTGTTTGATCAGTTGAAAGGATCCTGTTGTTTCTCTAAGATAGACTTGAGATTGGGTTACCATCAGTTGAGGGTCAGGGAGGAGGATATCCCGAAGACGACATTCCGTACGCGGTATGGCCATTATGAGTTTCTGGTGATGCCTTTTGGGCTTACCAATGCACCGGCTATGTTTATGGACTTGATGAACCGGATTTTTCGAGAGTTCTTAGATCACTTCGTAGTCGTCTTTGTGGACGACATTCTGATTTATTCACCTTCTGAGGAGGAGCACAAGGAACACTTGCGAGTGGTACTTGAGTTGCTTAGAGCCTATAAGTTATATACTATGTTTGGGAAGTGTGAGTTCTGGCTAAGAGAGGTTAAATTCTTAGGCCACGTGGTATCCGGGAAATGGGTGACTGTAGATTCATCCAAGATAGAGGCAGTGCAGGATTGGGCACAACCTAAGAATGTCTTTGAGATTCGTAGTTTCTTTGGATTGGCCGGGTATTACCGTCGATTTGTGAAGGATTTCTCCAGGCTAGCTTCGCCTTTGACTAGATTGACGCAGAAAGGGTTCAAATTTGTGTGGAGTGAGACTTGTGAAAAGTCATTCCAAGAGCTTAAAGTTAGACTTACCACCGCTCCAGTCTTGATTATTCCGGAGAGAGGTTTGGGCTATGCAGTGTATTGTGATGCCTCACGAGAGGGTTTGGGTTGTGTATTGATGCAACAGGGGAAAGTAGTAGCTTATGGCTCACGTCAGCTGGAAACACATGAGAGAAATTATCCTACTCACGACCTGGAGTTGGCGGCTGTGATATTTGCCTTGAAGATCTGGAAACACTATCTGTATGGTGAGAGAATCGAGGTGTTCTCGGATCATAAGAGTCTGAAATATCTATTTACACAAAAGGACTTGAACTTGAGGCAGAGAATGTGGATGGAGTTCATAGAAGATTATGACTTAGAGTTGCAATATCATCCGGGAAAGGCCAATGTTGTGGCCGATGCCCTAAGTAGGAAGTCCATTAGTGATGTAGCTTGTATTGTTATCCGAGAATGGGAAATGTTGGGTGCTCTTGGTGAGTTTGACTTGCATCTAGGTCAGTCTGTTTAGTCTGCGGCCTTGTTTTCTATAGTTGTACAACCTACACTTGTGAATCGAGTGTTAGAGGCACAGAAGGGTGACTTTGAGGTAGAATCCCTCCGGGAGAAGATCTCCAGTGGGAAGGTAGAGAAGGGTCTGACTGTGTACCCTGACCTGAGTGTGAGGTACCGAGACTGCTTATTTGTGCCGAAGTCTTGCTGAGGGGAAGTGTAACAAGCCCGCGGGGGACCTCGCTACAGCTCGGACTCGACTTGTAGTCACGGTTCTAAGTCTGAACCAAAGAGTCCAAATCCGGCAAATCGTTTTGAGAAAAAAACAGATTTTTGAAAGAAGTGCCAAACATGGACTGCTTTGCCAGATACAGAGTCGCCACCTAAATATTTTATTTTGGGAAATTTAGGAAACCCTGACTCGGTGCCAAAAGGCCACGTGTCCGTCATCACCAAAGTTGCCTCGGCTCGGGAACTTGGGTACGATTGGGGAAGGTCACTTCGTGAGCACCCCCGCTCGCCCGGTCATAGACCGGCCTCTACTAACCATGATATCAATTTTTGAAAACTTTGTGTGTTCTTATTCCGGTTTATTAGCCTAGGTTACTATGTGATGCGCACAGCATACAAGTATAGACTGAATCGCCTGAATTGGAACAAAACATTTCATGTTTGTTTTTGAAAGAGGTTTTGCTACCCGCAGGTAGGCTTGAAACATTTGATGATTTATTCCAATTCAGATAACCCAACCTTCACCCACAGGCATTCAGGCAGTTATATCATATAAGCACATAGCCTCATGGTAAGCATACTATTCATGGCAGTCACTCACACGCATGCAAGGATGCTAAAGCATAAAACTTACCGGGTACTCCAAGCCAAAATAGAAACTCATTAGAAATCATGCATGAATCCTAAGTATACAGAAATGCCTAATGCAACACATGCAAAAATGCAACTGTAGCAGGCTTGGCTATTCTAAGATGGTATATGAAATGCTACAACTATCATGTATTCAATTTGGAATTGAAAGTACAATGCAGTTAGTATGATGCGCCGAGCCCGGTGCATGTGATACAGATGAATGATGCAAACATGCTGTCATACTGTATGCTAATTTAAACATGCCCTAATCTAACCATCAAAAGCGGATAAATAAAAGGGAGAAAGACGTGGGGTTGGAAGACATACATCACACTCACGCACACTTATTACAGTTGTGCCCTCGTGCAGAGGGTCTGAATAAATAATACAATCCAAATATTACAGTCCCGAATAAAAGAATATTACAGTCCAAAATTTTACAAAATCCTAATTAATTAATGAATTAACTAAGAAAGCAAATAAAACTGGCGTGCAAGCCAGGGACTGCCTTGCTTCTGATGGATGATGCATGTCCGGGTTGTCTTGCGCGGAAATCCACCGGAATGCCCCAATTAGCCTCTGTTTACACCTGTACTTGAAAAGCGCGCCAAGTTCCAAAAAGTTGCTGATTCTTCGTTTTGCTGCAACAGAGAGCAGGAAAGGGGCATAGCAATGTATTTGCACAGATATATGCATGTCTCGATCCTCGTGCCACCAATCACGCATACCGAGGCATGATGGCCGAGGAGCCGAAATGCACAACTCGATATAGGATGAATGCACATGAAACTACAGCTAAAACCTAACTCCATCATGGATAATCCGGAGTGTCGGTGACTGGGGAATTGAGACACATTCCGTTACTCGGAGTACGAAATGTACCTCGTTTCCCGTGCCCGGGCTAACTCCTATTCCGGACATGATGCAATATGCATGATATGCATGAAATGCAACTGAGATACAATCCTAACATACACAATGCTATGGAAATGAGATGCCTCGAAATGTGTGCACACGGGCACGCAAACCGAGAAAATGACAGAATGCAATCTAAGATACAACCTAGTATGCACTATGCTGTGAAAATGAGATGTCTCGAAATGCGTGCACACGGGCACGCAAACCGAGAAAATGCATGAATGCAATGAAAATGAGACGCCTTGAAAGGCGTGCACATGGGCACGCAAATCGAGGCGATGGCATACGCAATGCAATGAAAATGAGATGCCTCGAAATGCGTGCACACGGGCACGTAAACCGAGAAAATACATGAATGCAATGAAAATGAGATGCCTTGAAATGTGTGCACACGGGCACGCAAACCGAGGTGATGACATACGCAATGCAATGAAAATGAGATGCCTTGAAAGGCGTGCACACGGGCACGCAAACCGAGGTGATGGAATACGCAATGCAATGAAAATGAGATGCCTCGAAATGCGTGCACACGGGCACGCAAACCGAGAAAATGCATGAATGCAATGAAAATGAGACGCCTTGAAATGGGTGCACACGGGCACGCAAACCGAGGCAATGGCATACGCAATGCAATGAAAATGAGATGCCTCAAAATGCGTGCACACAGGCACGCAAACCGAGAAAATGCATGAATGCAATGAAAATGAGACGCCTTGAAACGCGTGCACACGGGCACGCAAACCGAGGCGATGGCAGAATGCTATGTAATGTCATGAAAACATGATATGGGCTTATACCAACATGAGTGAGCCTCAGCCACACTCACATAGGATGCCGTCAGATAAAAATGAGGTGCCTCGAAATGCGTGCACACGGGCACGCAAATCGAGGCAATGACAGAATGCTATGTAATGGCATGGGAACATGATATGGGCTTATACCAACATGAGTGAGCCTCAGCCACACTCACATAGGATGCCGTCGGATAAAAATGAAGTGCCTCGAAATGCGTGCACACGGGCGCGCAAACCGAGGCAATGACAAAATGCGATGTAATGGCATGGGAACATGATATGCAAACATGGTAATGGGATTTCAGCACTGAAAAGCGGGGGAAAGCAGCCCCGAAATGAGGCGAAATGACACCAAATGCATGAAATTGTCCCGAAATGCGAATTTAGGCACCCGAAATGGCCTATAGCTATGCCAAACATGCACAATATGGACATGCAATGCAAAGACAGAAGCTAGACAGTCCCAAAAAAGGCACTTTCACAGTTATAAACATGGCCAAACAGCAAGCATAGGTATGGCAAAAATGGCATGCAAGAATAGGGGCCAAAAGAGGGGTAATGAAGTAAGTGATATAAGCAAAACCCAAAATGAAAATTTTCCTTCTACAACACTGAAGAGGGACCAAAAATATGAATATTTACAGTATATGGCAGCCTCAAAATCAGTATACAAACATGCTAAAAAATGAGCACAAGATTGGGGCTCAAAAGGTGCTATAACATGAAGTATACAAAATAATCACCAAACAGCCAAAGACCCTTAATAAAAAATGTAGAATGGACCAAAATAAGAACTTTTACAGAACTGTAAAATGGCCAAAAACAAAATCATGATAGGCTAACTAAACATGCAAGAATGGGGAATAAAAGAGGGATATAACATGAAGTGACCTATGGAGGTCCCAAACCATGGAAGGACCTAAATGAAACATGAATAATGGACCAAAATAAGAACCTTTTCAGAATTGTAAAATGGCCAAAAACAAAAGCATGGTAGGCTGCCATTGCATGCAAGAATGGGGAAGAAAAGAGGAGTATAAAGGTAGGTACAACATGGAAGTCCCAAATGGTGTTGAGCCCTTCTTAAATGTTGAAGAGGGGCTCAAAATAAGCCTAATATCAGTTTACAACATGCTCGAAAACAAATTGCTCATGGGCCAAAAATAGCATGCAAGATTGTGACATATAAGAGGATCAATGAAGCAAGTGTGTCATGGAGGGCTCAAACAGGGTTGAGCCCTTAATGAAAAGTGAAGATGAGCTCAAAAGAGGGCCCTTTTCAGTTAGGGTCGGAGCTTGAAACAAAAAGCATAAAAGGATAACCAATGGATCAAGAAAAAGGGTCAAAGTGAAGAAAAGTTACTCACCCTTGAAGACTAAGACTTTTGTTGCTTCTTGGACCAATTTGCAGCTTCTTTTGCCTTTGAGAAACCTTCCTTGTTGCTGGAAATGAGGTGGTGATGGTAGAGCTTGGTGGTGTAGAAGGAATGGAGCTTAGGGACTTAGAGATTTTCAAAGAAATGAGAAGGATAAAGATGGAGTTGTGTATGGAGGCTTGAAGGTGAAGTTTTCTAACCCCAACAAAGGATATATCTTGCTTGCTATATAGGCCAACAAGGGGGTGTAAAGGTGGGGGAAAAGGAGACAAACTTTTCCCCACAAAATATGCCCCGGATAAAGATCTTTTCTGGGGGATAAAGCCCCACAGCTGTAAAGTGCACAGTGCAAGGAGCACGGCCGGCCTATTACTTTTGCTCCAGGTGGCCGGCCGGCCACACCCCCTAGCCGGCCGGCCAGGGGTCAAAAAGGTCAATCAGATTTTCTGGCCGGCCACCAACCGATGGTATCCTCCTTTGTGTGTACAACACAACCCTGTGGTTAAAAGTCCAAGAAAGTGGGTCCAAGGGGTTCAACATTAGCTCGGAAAGAGGGGTTCAAAAGGGTCAGGTGGAATTACTGGCCGGCCATGAACTTTTAGGGTCCTCTCGTGTGTGTACATCACAAATATGTGGTTCAAAGTTCGAGAATGAGGGTCCAAGGGGTTCAACATTAGCCCGGAAGGAGGGGGTCAAAAGGGTCAAGTTGAATTAATGGCCGGCCATGAACTTTTAGGGTCCTCTCATGTGTGTACATCACAAATATGTGGTTCAAAGTTCGAGAATGAGGGTCCAAGGGGTTCAACATTAGCCCGGAAGTGTGAAAAACGGGCGCCGGAGGGCGTCGGAGGATGTATAACTGGTTACTGCAACAATTGCTGGCCTCCCACCCTTCAGTGACCTCCCCGGTGATAAAACAGAGGTACCTGCCAAAAATGAACGAAAACCGTTGCAAAACGAATGCTCGGGGACCGAAACGTGCAGTTCGGGGTCCCGAAAATGGGCTGTTAAGCATCGAAAGTGGCATTCGGCCACGAAGTGGGTTTCTCAGACCCTAGTGTCCCTCAAAAGGGAGCAAATAGGAAGTATTCCAAAAATTAGAGCAATAGGAGATGGTTAAGCGGTCCCGAATCGAGGCACACGGCCTACGGTCCCGAAAAATTGGAAACCGGACTCCGAAATGGGCAAAATGGCCTACGGCCACAAAATGTAGCCTACGGCCACTGAGAGATGGTCTACAGGACCTCTCCCCCCCTCAGGAAAAGAAACAGAGAAAACCGAGTCTGGTTCGCAAACCGAGACAAGGCACAAAAGAGGGTTCGGAAGTCCGGAGGCAGGGCTCACGGCCGCGACTCTGAAACTTCTGAACGAGCACATTATGCAATATCACCAAGCGCTCAATCGGTGACGTCTGAGTCTTAAGGTCGGTAAAAAATGGGGTGTCTACAGGAAGTACTCCGAGAGTTTCACCATTCACGCCTTGTGGTGCATCCGGGAGGCACAAAGATGTACCGTGATCTGAGTCGCCAGTTTTGGTGGAGGGGTATGAAGAAAGATATGGCGGTGTTTGTGTCAAAGTGCCTTACTTGTTAGCAAGTGAAGGTCGAGCATCAGAGGCCAGCGGGTTTGTTGCAAGCCTTGCCTATAGCCGAGTGGAAATGGAAGCATGTCATGATGGATTTTGTCGTGGGTCTTCTAAGGACTCAATGGGGTAGTGATGCCATATGGGTGGTAGTTGACTGGTTAACTAAATCGGCACACTTTATTCCTATGCGTGTGAGAGATTCGGTAGATCACCTTGCCGACTTGTATGTTTGGGACATAGTGAGGTTGCACGGGGTCCCAGTGTCGATTGTCTCAGATAGAGATCCGCGTTTTACTGCTAGGTTGTGGCAGAGTTTGCAGAGTGCCTTGGGCACTAGATTGACTTTTCGCACGGCTTACCATCCTCAGACTGATGGGCAGTCCGAGTGCATTATTCAGATCCTTGAGGATATGCTTAGAGGCCATGTCCTTGACTTTAAGGGGTCGTGGGAGAGACACTTGCCCTTAGTGGAATTTGCCTACAATAACAGCTTCCAATCAAGTATTGGTATGGCACCGTTCGAGGCTTTGTATAGCCAACCGTGTAGGGCCGAGGTGGGTGATGCACCTTTGTTGGGTCCGGCGTTGGTTCGGGAAACGACGGAGAAAGTGGCACTTATTCGTAAGAGGTTAGTTACAGCCCAGAGTGGCCAAAAAGAGTTATGTCAACCGTAGGAGGAGGCCGTTGCTGTTCAAGGTGGGTGATCACGTCTTTCTGAAAATATCACCTAGGCGGGGTTTGATGAGGTTTGGGAAGAGTGGGAAGTTGTCCCCTCGGTTTGTTGGCCTTTTCGAGATCCTTGAGAGGATTGGGGAGGTTGCATACCGTTTAGCATTGCCGCCGCAACTTTCTAGAGTGCATGACGTGTTTCATGTTAGTATGCTTTGGAAATATGAGCTGGATCCATCGCATGTGTTGGATTGGACTGACTTAGAGGCAGATGAGGATGCCTCGTATGTGGAGAGACCGGTGAGGGTCTTGGATAGGCGGGACCAAGTCTTGTGAGGCAAGACGATTCCCTTGGTCAAGGTTTTGTGGAAACATCACGGAGTTAAGGACGCCACTTGGGAACGTGAATTAGAGGCTTGAGAGAAATATCCGGACCTGTTTGTTAATGTTTGAGCACATGTTGGAAATTTTGTTTTGTTGATGAACTCTAAGAACATTGTATATGTTTTGGACTATGGAAGTATTGTAATTGTTGAATATGTCTCGGGAATGCGAGTTTAATTTAACATTGTATATGTTGATAGTGTTTTAGAAATGCAAATATGCTGTTAACATTGAATATGTTATGGAGATATGGAATAGAAGTATTGAAATTGGTTGAAATTCAAAAGAATGCATGTCGATAATGTATAATCAACTATATTTGTAAAGTGGTTCTCTTGAGAAGAGATGGAATGACCGGTAGTGGATCATGTTGATGAGTGTTGTGTTGTAATCATGTTGAAAATTGAATAATCAAAATTTTGAAGACTTGTACTAAAATTTTGGGGACGAAATTCTTTAAGGGGGGGAGGTTATAGCGATCCTGATTTTTCCACGTCATTTATTATTTTCTGGACTCGGGTTCCGTGGTTGTATGTCATTATGTATACCTTATTTTCATCCTTTATTCTTTGTATTTGAGTTTTGGGATGTGTTGGACGACTTTGGAACAGGTTGGTTGTGAGTTGGTTCAAATGGTTGCTGCCCAGGTTTTTGCTTCTTCGCTCGAGCGAGCCTTGGGTTTTTGCTTCTTCGCTCGAGCGAGGGTTTTTGAGCTCGAGCGAGCTTTGTGTGGTGTGTCTCTTCGCTTGAGTGAGCACTCTTGCGCTCAAGCATGCGTCTGCGTCTCTGTGAAGACCTGAAGGTTGGTATTCTTCACTCGAGCGAGCTTTCTTGCGCTCGAGTGAGCCCTGTGTTTTGTGTTCCTTAGCTCGAGCGAGAACTCTAGCGCTCGAGCGTGCATCTGCGTGAGTGGAAGACCTGAAACTTCGCATTGTTCGCTCGAGCGATGCTTCCTATGCTCGAGCGAGGTATTTGTTGTATCTGGTCGCTCGAGCGACAAGTCCTTCGCTCGAGCGAGCCCCGTATATATCAGTTCACAGCAGCGTGAATTTACATCACTTTATGATTCCCTTTTACTCCAAACCCTAAATCCAGCTCTCTCTCTCTCTCTCTCTCTCTCTCTCTCTACATATACTCCATCATCTTGGGTCTCTCTACCCTAGTCTCTTTGTAAAAAGGGTAGAGCATCGTGTGGGCTATCCTTTGATCTGAAAAAGTGTAGATTTGGAGCATCTTGGGTCTCTCTCTTCATCTCCTTTGAGTTTCTCCATTTGAGGTAGGGATAATCTACTCATTTCTATGAGCTTTAACATAAATATTAGTCATTTTGTATAAATGGTGAGATTTGGAAATTTTGGAAAGTTAGGGTTTGAGATTTGAAATGTTTGAAAAAGGGGTTTTCTATTTTTGGGCTCCATTGTGTATGTGAGATCTTGAAATGGGTTTATTTGTGTATAATTGATGAAATTTAGCCTTAGGGTTGATATTTGAGGAAGGGGAAAAATGCCGTAATTGGGATTAAATAAATTATTTGTAAAAAAATAATGGAATTAATTGTGGAAATATGGAATTGGGTTGGAAATGATGAAATTAAGGGAAAATGTAATTAAATGGTGTAGTTGGAATGATAAATCACTCACCTATGGAAAAGTTAACAAATTATCTATTTGATAGATTTATTTATCTTTTTTGCGCTATTGATGGAGGATAGCCATGATTGTTGTAGAAACTGCATGATGATTAGTTGAATTGAAACTAATCAATTGGAATATGTCATTAAATATGACGGTTGGATATAAACATTGAATATGTGATTGAGTTGGTCATTGTATATGGCAATTTGTTTAAATACATTGTATATGTATATTGTTTGGGAGGAGATAGGGGATGTACTCCATTGTTTTGGAGGAGATAGGGAATGGACTCCATTGATAATTAAGTTGGCCGGAGTGTCTAGGGTGAAAGTCCCGAAACCTTGTATACATTTGAATGATGTTGATGATAGAAGTGTTGAAAATATGAGTTGTAGTCTCATTATGAATTGTTTGGATAAATAATGAACCATGTTAATGGATTGATTTGGATGAATAAATGGATGCGGATTGAAATGTAGGTGTAAATGTTGATGGGTTATAAAAAGCGTGTAAGTCGGTTTACAAGTGTTAACCATTTATCGGATGCTAATATTTTAGTTATTTCTCATATTGTGTTTAGCATATCTCTAGTGGGCATTGGCTCACCCTACTCGAGACACCATTTTCAGGTACAAGTGACCTGCCGCCTCCAAGGTCTTAGCTTGGAAGGTTTGGGAGTTGAAGGCTCCGTTTTGTTATTTTTGTTTTGATGATTACATGTAAATTCAAGCCGAGGAATTTATTTGTAACAGAGTTAGACCTTTTCTTTTGTTATATCTAAGTGATAGCTTGGAAAAATGTAAGCCCGTAGGGCATTTATTTTGTTATTAGAAGTTAGAGTTACATGCCATAGTTTCAGGATAAATATCAATGAAAATGTAATGCATGTGATATCTTTTGTAAAGGACTCTGATGAATGAAGATATAATATTTTTGTCATGACCCGAACCCGCCCTTATAGATTAAGGTCATAACCGGCCAGTAATCATGAGATTACCTACGGCCTCAAACTTGATATCAATTAATAATTAATAATATGGGGCCAGATGCGGAAGCAAACTTAAAAATTTTGTCCAATGAGTTATGCTTACATGGCATAACAAACATTTCACAAACTTGATAATAACTCACACCACATATCAGTAATTAACATCTTGTATGCCCAGGATCATTCAAACACACAGTCAGTTAAACCAAAAGCTTATGCACATAACCGGTCTATCATGACCAAAAGAAATAGCAAAAGGAATACAAAAGATCATAAACAAAGCCTCTTGCGTGAGGCACCTGGGCTGACTTCATAAAACTCAGTTGCTTTCTTAAATTCCACTAAGGCTGGGGTTGAACGTCCTTTTGCTCACCTATATACAGATAAATGAGAGTGAGCTAACGCCGAGTGAATAATATCAAAATAAAGAGGTTAATGAATGAGATTCGTACATAAATGAATCATACTTATAATGCACATATTTGAACCACTATTCTCATTCACACCAGATTTACAAATCTCAACAAACGACCTTAGGTCCAACACATCATGTCCATATGCAAAACGACCTCAGGTTCAATTCTTATATAAAACAATACGACCTCGGGTCCATCTATACGGAACGACCTTTGGTCTAACCAACTCTCTATTCAAAATGACCTTTGGTCCAATTCGAACACATCAAACGGCCTTGGGCCCAATTCAAACATATCAGGCGTATCAAATGACCTTGGGCCCATTCTCTTTATATTCATATCCATGCGTATTTCATATTCATGATCATGATCCCTTTCATTTAAACGGCCTTTGGCCCATCACGGTATTCTAGCATATCAAATGACATATTCAAACGGGCCTTTGGCCCATCTTTGCATTCGTGTCTAACGGCCTTTGGGCCAATCGTTCATATCCGACGGCCTTTGGCCCGATCATTCATGTCCGATGACCTTTGGCCCAATCGTTCATGTCCAACGGCCTTTGGCCCAATCATTCACGTCCTAATCATTCATGTCCAACAGCCTTTAGCCCAATCGTTCATGTCCGATGGCCTTTGGTCCAATCGTTCATGTCTGACGGCCTTTGGCCTAATCGTTCATGTCCAACGGCCTTTGGCCCAATCATTCATGTCCCAATCATTCATGTCCGACGACCTTTGGCCCAATCATTCATGTCCGACGGCCTTTGGCCCAATCGTTCATGTCCAACGGCCTTTGGCCCAATCGTTCATGTTCGACGGCCTTTGGCCCAATCATTCATGTCTGACGGCCTTATACAAATTAGGCATATAGAATACTCATTCATTTTTCAAATCAACAAATCCATGGAGCATATACAGGAGTAGCATTTGGAAAGTAACATACTTGAAAATATCTTTACTAAGATATTACTCATAGTGTTCTACTAGTGGATTTGTCCTTGAGCTCAACCCTACACATTACATAACACATATGGGTCGCAAACGATTCAATCCATTTTTAATTTATACATTCCTCTTAGGCTCCTTTCTTATCATTTTAACTCATTCACAATGCTCGATGCATGCCTAAGAGTGCTTAGAAATCAAAGAGAACGGATAACAAATCATAAAATCACTTTTCAAAATATTTGAAACAGGGATCCCCGCTCGAGCGAACCCCTTTGGTTTGCAAAAATACTGGTTGCCTCATTTTTACGCTCGAGCGTGACTTCGGACGCTCGAGCTAAAAGTCAAACTACATGGCTCCCCGCTCGAGCGTGAATCTACTTGTTCGAGCGGACGTCCATGTCTTCAAAAGTTCTGGGAACTAGCATTTCACGCTCGAGCGGCGCTTTCTCTGTTCGAGCGGACATGTCGAATTCTGGGTTTTCCAGCAGTCAATTTGAGCTTCAAACTTGCATTCAAACTAATGTAACTTGCATATTATGACTCATACTTCACATGCAAACCTTCTAACATGATACAAATGCTAAATTACAACAATTTGAAGCTCAATTCCCATGGATCAATTTCATACTCATACTATTCTTGCCAAATTCATCTCCAAAACATGTAGTTGAGTCCATTGTCTCATTTTCATGGATGCATGTCTTAAATGACTTCCAATTCAACCCAATCAACATGTCTTATACACAAACATGAGGACTCATAACAAATTGCTACATGCATGCACACATTGATCTCAATTTCATCATGATTAGCATGCTTTACCTTCAAATATGCAACTATATGGCAAGTCGTGGTAATTCTATGCGTGCATGCTCAATCTAACTTCATATATAACTTAATTCACACTTTTGTTTACAATCTAGTTTCAAATTCTCAAAATTACAATCTCAATATGTGAATCAATGCTCAAATACTAACCTTGGAGTTCCAAGCTTCCAATTTCTAGCTAATTCTTGGAGTTAAGCTTCCAAACTCACAACTTTGAGCCAAGATACACAATTCTCCCTCTTCCTCTCTCTAGAACCGGCCTCTCTCTCTCTCTTTAGAGTGTATAACCGGATTTTTGAGCTCACCAAAATGAAGAGCTGAGTGTAATAAGGCCCTTATATAGTCCCTCTCTTAATCAAATTGATTAAGGTTAATAATAGAGCCTAATTCAATCAGTTTACTCGAATTATTTTGATCCGAATCAATTTTCAATTAAATTTCACCGTAGGTTCTAAAAATTACGCTAATCACAATGGCGTAATCAATTTCGGTTTCTGTGGTTGATGAGGCCTTCAATTTAAATTCTAAAGCGGATAATCAAACAGATTTTCCTACGGTGAGCAGATAGAAATTCAAAACCACATATATTCATATAAATGGCACTCAAAATCGTATCAAACTCATAATCACAATCATAATCAAGATTAATTAGAATAACACGGACCAGGGTTATCACAATTTTTCTACTATGTTTATGGATCTTATGCATGACTGTCATAAGTCTTATTTTTTGAGGGCGTTACATAAATAATCTTAGTAGGCAAAACTAACTATACAGCGACTAAAATATTAGTTGGTCGCTGAAAATAAATATTTGGCTGCCAAACTTGTGGTCACCAAAGATGAAAAGTAATTTTTTGTTTTTCATTCAGTAACTAAATAATTTTAGCAGCCAAAAGTACCTATATAGCAACTAAATTTTTTGTTTTGTTGCTAATTGTGGCATATTTAGTGACAAAAAATTGTTTTTGTCGCCAATTGTGACAGTTTTAGTGATTACATTTTTTTTTAGTCGCCAAATTTGGTCACCAAAAGTGTAATTTCCTGTAGTGTTTGAGTGCATGAAATATGAATGCAAAGCATGGGTATGATGAAAAAGAAAATATGATGCTATTTAAAGATATGGAGAGCGAGTAAATAAAAAAGATAGAAAGAAGTGGAGATTGAAGATTATTACAACAAGATAAATCTAACAAAACATACAACCAATTTGTTTACAACATCTAAGGATAGGTGACTCAGTCAACCATTTTTAACAAGCTAAATCATATATGTAAAATAAGAAACAAAATTCAAAATATAGAAACTATATCAAGTGGATCAACCAACCATTTAAATCACATATTTAAAGTAAGAAACAAAATTTAAGAAAATAAATAAACTATATTAGGTCAGCCAACCATTTCCAATGAGCCAAATCAAATATGTAAAATAATAAAGCAAATGTAAAAGAGAAATATCAGGTGGCTCAACCATCCGTTTTTACATATTATATTACTTATTTAAAGACAAGAGAAATAGAAAGAAATAAATGAGAAAAGTGAATTCATCTTTGGAGAAAAAGATGAATTTTCTGATTACCAAACTTTCTTCATAATACCCTCACGCTTATAGAGTATGCTTTGAAATCTCAACAACAAGTTTCAAGTTGTAGCTTTAATGAAATTTTGATGATATCTCTTCCCTGAAATTATTTTGTTTCAATGGAGTTCTTCGTCTCTTCTCTTTCTCTCAAATTGTTTTGTTACTTCAATGGAGTTTATATATATATATATATATATAATTATATTCTCTTCAAAAAAAAAAAAAAAACCAACCTCCTTTCTTTCTCAAGAAAATTTCCTCTTTTCTCAAAAACTAACCACCTTCTCAATAACTAACCACCTCTCTTTTCAAGAGAATGAAGAGAATTTATAGGAAAAATGAAGATCCTCTTCCTATACTTTTTGTCTCCCATTTCCTTCAAAAAAAAAATCAAAGATACTCTTCTAATGTTTTTGTCTCCCATTTTCTTCAAAAAAAATCAAAGATGCTCTTCAAATATTTTTGTCTCCCATTTTCTTTTTTTGAAGACAAATCTAAGACAAATCAAAATATCTCAATTTTTGAAAAGCCAAGATTCCTTAAAAAATGAAAGAATGTTTTCATCGTTTTTGAAAATCAAAACTAATGTCTCCATTTTTGACTTAAAAAAAATTCTCTCAACATTGAAATGGATTTTGGATGGAAAAATATTTGAAAAATAGATAGGTGGACAAAATAAGTTTTTGAGTAGGTCTAAAATAATTTGCCCAAAATAGGTATCAAGTTGGAATTAAAGCTCGAATTCGACTTTTCTAATGAGAAGTTCGTAACATAACATTCTAATTTTCATCATCGGGTGTTCGGAAGAAAGCGCCCAAGTCTTAAGACTGATCAAAATGGGGCGTCTACACTGAATTTCATTCTCTAAATTGTTGCGGCTCTGATACCATTGTTGGTGGTATGCTCTGATACCATTGTTGGAAATTAATTATGAAAATTTCCTTTTGAAACTCTGATACCACTAATGAAAGTAGGAGATGAGTGAAAATCAACGTATGATTCACAAAAAGACATAATATTTAACATGGTTCGGCCTCACTGCCTGTTGGTGAGAGTGGGGTGCAAACCACTTATGGTGGTTCACAAAAACAAATACAAAAAAGGATTGATAATTTGAAAAACAGATTTATTTCACTCAAATATGTAGAATACACTGAGGAGAGAAAAACACACTTTTACTCTCTAACTCTCTTCTTTCTCCCACACTCTGAATTCTCAAAATACATTAGCTATATACAGATGAAACTAGCAATGTGAAACCATTAAATGCAAATACGGCTGAGGCTGTGAATTTGAAACAGTTGCAACTACTTTTGACAAAACTTAATTTCAGCCTCCATTCTACTCTTAGGCCAGTGGAGAAAAACACTTTTTTTTTTATTTATTTATTATAGGTGAAGCAAGATTACTTCACAACATCCCCCATTAATCTTGATTCTCCATGCTGCTTCATCCCAAGCATCATCTTCATTTTGTTGAACAAATCATTTTTCAATAGCTTCATGAAAATATTTGCAAGCTGATCTTTAGATTTGCAAGGAAATAATTCCACCTCTTTATTTTTCACATGCTCTCAGATGAAATGATACTGGGTGTCAATATGCTTACTTCTTTTATGATAAACTGAGTTATTTGCCAATGCAATTGCTTAGCAATTATCAACATAGATCTCAGTAGGATTTTTTTGTGGAAATCCTAAATGCTTCAGCACATTTTTTAACCAAATTGCATGACACACAGCTGAGTTGGCTGCAACATACTCAGTTTTGCAAGTTGACAGTGTGACAATAGCTTGCTTCTTGGACGACTAAGTGAACACTATATTTCCCATAAAGAAAGCAAGCCTAGTAGTACTCTTCGGCTCATCTAAGTCACGTCCCCAGTCACTAGCTGAATAGCCAACAAGACTGAAATTATCAATTGGTTTATAGAATAAACCATCATCGATTGTTCTTTTGATGTTGCGAAGAATTTTCTTTGCTGCATACAGGTGTGACTGATCTGGTGTTTCCATATATCTGCTAATTAGTCCTACTCCATAGAGTATATCTGGCCTGGTACAAGTAAGATAGCGAAGACTCCCAACTAAGCTCTTGAAATAAGTTGGATCCACATCGCCCGCCTTTGTATCTTTTTTGAGCTCCACTCCACTATCTACAAGAGTGTTCACTGAATTGCAACTCTCCATTCCATATCTTTTGAGAATCTCCTTGGCATAGCCACTTTGGGAAATTAAAATTCCATCTTTTCTTTGTGTCACTTCAATGCCGAGAAAATGAGCCATCAATCCAATATCTGTCATTTCAAATTCTTGGATCATGCTTCTTTTAAATTCTTTGAACATGGCTGGTGTAGACGCGCCCGCGGAGGGAGGCCTCGATGCTACAGTTCGGACTCGATTTGTGTCACGGTTCTTAATCTGAACCAAAGAGTCCAAATCTGGCAAATCGTTTTGAGAAACAGATTTTTGAAAAAGTAGTGCCAAACATGGACTGCTTTGCCAGATACAGAGTCGCCACCTAAATATTTTTTTTATGGGAGAATTTAGGAAACCCTGACTCGGTGCCGAAGGCCACATGTCCGTCATCACCGGAGTTGTCTCGGCTCGGGAGCTTGGGTACGATCGGGGAAGGTCAGCTATGAGCACCCCCTTTCGCCCGGTCCGAAGACCGGCCTCTACTAACCGTGATATCCAATTTTGAAAACTTTACGTGTTCTTATACCAATTGTTAGCCTAGAATTACTATGTTATGCGCGCGGCAAACAAGTATAGACCAAATCGCCCAAATTGGAACAAAACATTTCATGTTTGTTTTGAAAATGGTTTGCTACTCGCAAGTAGGCCAAAATGCAGATTTTGCCACCCTCAAGTGGGCTTTTAGAAAAGATGATTTTGCCACTATCTAGTGGGCTTAAAACTCACAGTTTTAATGCATTATTCCAATTTAGGTAATTCAACCTCCATCCACAGGCATTCAAGCAGTTATATCACATAAGCAGCTAGCCTCATGGTAATCATACTGTCATGGCAACACTCACACGCATGCGATATGCTAAAGCATAAAAGCTTACCTAGTACTCCGTGCCAAAATAATAAACTAGTTAGCAAACATGCATGCCCTAGTTCGTGTTAAAAATGGCTAATGCATCACATGCAAAAATGCAATCTAGGCAGGCTCGGCTAACCCTAAACATGGCATGTGAAAATGCACAATTATCACATATTCGGTTTAGAATTTGAAGTACGAATGCAGTTAGCGTGATGTACCGAGCCTAATGCATGTCAACAAATGCATGAATGCACGCATGCATAGCATAAGGTATGCTAAAATAAATGTGCCCTAATCTACCATCATAAGCAGGTAAATAAAAGGGAAGAAAGAAGTGGGGTTGGAAGACATACATCACACGCACGCACACTTATTACAAATATGCCCTCGCTCGGAGGGACCAAATAAATATTACAAATTAATTAACTACGCAAGCTAATTAAATATTACAAATTAATTAACAAATTAATTATTCTAAGAAAACAGTAAACCGCCTCGAGAAGCGCGCCGCCATGCGTAGGCTGCCTCTGTTTTCTTTCCTGTGCTCCTCTGGAGGCTGCCAAAATTTCAGGACTGCTTCCTTGGATGCTGGGAGACACCACCGGCTGGGTGAAATTGCCACCGGCACTGAGATGTTGCCACCGGCACAAAATTGAAGCTGTCGGCAGAGAAAAGATTGCCGGCCGGCACCTTACACTGCCGGTCGGCAGAGTATTCCTGCAGAACCTGCAACCCACAGCAACAGAGGACAAGGCAAAGCATGGCAGCACATTTCAAGGCATATATGCACCAACCATGTCTCTTATCATTGTAATGACTCAAAGGGACATGTGCCTCAATTCTCGGACCACCAATCACGCATTTCCATGCATGATGGCCCAAAGAACCAAGTATGCAACTTTGATTTCAAATGTATGCAAACCAATCAAACAAAACTCCCAATCCCTATCACCCAAGTCAAGGGACAAGGAATGCATGCAAGACGCAATGCAACCTAGGCATACAAGCTAAGAATGCAACATGGCATGGCAAGGCACTTATGCAAGCATACAAGCATACATATGGCAATGCAAATAGATGGAAAGATGGACTTATACATGAATTAGGCAGCTCTAGTTAGGCCCAAAACAGTGGCCAATAATATGAAAATGAAGTGCCTTGAAATGCGTGCGCACGGGCACGCAAACCGAGGCAATGGCATATGCAATGCAATGGCTAAAATGGCATATAGAATGCAACATGGACTTATACTAACATGAGAGAGCCTCAGCCACACTCACATAAGAGGCCGATGAATGAAAATGGAGTGCCTCGAAATGCGTGCACACGGGCACGCAAACCGAGGCAATGGCATACGCAATGCAATGGCATGGAAATGATATGCAAACATGCCAATGGGATTTCAGCAGCAAAATGAGGGGCAAAACAGCCCCGAAATGAGGCGAAAGTACGCCCGATGCATGGAATTCCTCCCGAAATGCGAAATTAGGCACCCGAAATGGCTTACAGCTATACAAAGCATGCATAATATGGACATGGAGCATGAAGACAGAAGCAAGACAGCTCTGAGACAAGCATTTTTACAGTTTATGACATGGCCAATCAGCAAGCAAAGATGGGGCTAAAATGGCATACAAAAACGGCCCTAAACATGCGATTATGAAGCAACTCACAGCTGCTAACTCCAAATAGGTTAGGGCCCTTCAACAACATTGAAGAGGGACCCAAAATATGCACATTTACAGATCTGTAAAAGCCCCAAAAACAAACATGGATAGGGCTAAGCTCTTATGCAAGAAATGGGCCAAAAGGTGGCCAAAGAAGCAAGTATGCAAAACATTCACCAAACAGCCAAAGACCCTTAATAAAACATGTTAAGAAGGTCAAAATAAAGCCACTTTTAGTTCGGACCAAGGTCCAAAAACAGCAACATCAGGGGCTGCCAAGACATACAAAAATGGGACCAAAAAGAGGATATAAAGGGAAGTACAATATGGAAGTCCCAAACAGTGTTGAGCCCTTCTTCAATGTTGAAGAGGGGCTCAAAATAAGCCTATTTTCAGTTTACATCAGGCTCTAAAACAGATCACACGCAAGACAAAAATTCTATGCAAGATTATGGCATTCAAGGAGGATATTGAAGCAAGTGCAAGCTACTGTCCTCAAACAGCAAGAGGTCCTCAATCAAACATGAAGAGGACCTCAAAATATGATGATTTGAAGTTTAGGTCGGAGCCCAAAAGTGCAAGCAACTATGGCTTAGATATAGGCCAAAAAAATGCGCAAAAGAGGGAAAATGAGACTCACCCTTGTAGAACCAAACTTTAGCAACCTTTGGACTGAGTTTGGGAGCTTTTAACCTCTGGAGGACAGCCTCAAGCTGCTGGAATGGGCGTTGGATGCCTTGTGCTATGAGTTGATGAAGAAATGGCCCAAGAACAAGGGTGTTTGATCACTATAACACTCCCAAATGTAGAGAGAGAGGGAGATATAGAGAGAGAGGGTGATATATATGTTATATGTATGTATTAGGTCTAGTTTTGCTGAACCAAAACAAAGGAGGAGGATGGCTTCCTTATATAGGCAATACTAAGCTTCCAAGACAAGCTTCAAAGGGTCAAAGGGGTTTAAAGGGGAGGTCAAGGCTTATTGGAGAAGCTTGGACAGCTGGTAGGCTTCTTGAGGAAGCCAAGATAAGGGGTCAAGGCTTCCTCAAGAAGCCTTGAGCAAAGGGTGCAAGAAAAGGGGCCAAAGGGTGTGCAAAGGCTCAAAATAGCCACATATATGCACGTGGAGTAGGGTTTGTGCATCCCAGCTGGCACAGCTGGGATGCACCAGGCTTGGAGGGTGCAAATGGTGCAAACCGGCCAGAAAATTTGGTCGTCGGCCAAAATAAAGTGCCGGTCGGCATAATATTTTGCCGGTCGGCAAAATAGATTGCCGATAGATGATGCCAAGGTCAAAAAAATGCCGGTGGGTGTCTAAATTGAAGCCCCGGAAGTTATCTTTCCAATGGTGCAAACCTTGCATTAAATTCCTCCTGTGGAAAAAGTTATGGCCTTTTCCGTGAAGCCGCGCAGATTCGATCCAACCGGGATGATGCCCAACTTCAACCAATCATATCTCCCCCACCCGGACTTGGCTTTAAGAGATTCTTGAGTGAAAAATGAAGCCCCGGAAGTAAGCTTTCCGATGGTGTTGGCCCCATAGCTAAAATCCAAGTGTACAGACAGATAAGCCCGATTCAGCGAGGGCTGTTTGACTCGCTTCTACCCGGATTCATGCCGAACTTCTCCCAAATTAGATTTCTCCTCTCCTTTCCTCTTTTCTTCAACTCCAAAACCCTAAACAAAGTGTTTTGAAAGATTTGCCTCTCTTCTAGCCGAAGAAACTGATTCTTTGCCCTGCACATCTCTCAACACCGAGCAAACCATCAGTAGTGCCCAAGTCTTAAGGGCGGTCAAAAATGGGGTGTCTACAGTTGCCCCTCTTTGACAGAACTCGAAAGTCATAACAATGACGGGAGTGAATGTCAAAGCCCCGAGACGACCCATTTTTGACAAGGCCGAAGACTTGGACAAACAAACAAAATACAAATGAATGAATGGTTGTGCCCGCAGGCTGCCTACGTATCCCTTTGCAAGGAATCAAACCAGCGTAGTTCAGGGGCAGGATGCAAATGACATGCAGGAAGACTTTGACAATTGGACTTATACGCTACGCGAAGCCGGTTTTGAAAGTTGGACTTATACGCTACGCGAAGCCGGTTTTGAAAGTTGGACTTATACGCTACGCGAAGCCGGTTTTGTATTCAAGACAATGCAATGTACTAACAAGTACAAGTGAGGTGCGCAAGATAGCGTGATAGAATGCATGCAAAATGCAAGTAAGGTGCACAAAACAGTGCGATGCGCAAGAAAGCGCGAGTGATTTGAAATGCACAAAACAGTGCGAGTGAGATGAAATGCACAAGAAAGTGCGATTGAGATGCGCGAAATAGCGCGAAATGTAAACTGCACAAAACAGTGCGATGCGCAAAATAGCGCGAATGATAAACTGCACAAAACAGTGCGATTGAGGTGCGCAAAATAGCGCGAATGTAAACTGCACAAAACAGTGCAATGCGCAAAATAGCGCAAATGATAAACTGCACAAAATAGTGCGATTGAGGTGCGCAAAATAGCGCGAATGTAAACTGCACAAAACAGTGCAATGCGCAAAATAGCGCGAACACATGCAATGCACAAACAAGTGCAATTGAGGTGCGCAAGATAGCGCGAACAAATGCAATGCACAAAATAGTGCGATGCGCAAAATAGCGCGAAGGAAATGTGATGCACAAAACAGTGCGATGCGCAAAATAGCGCGAAGAAAATACAATGCACTAACAAGTGCAAGTAAGGTGCGCAAGATAGCGCGAACAAATGCAATGCACAAAATAGTGCGATGCGCAAAATAGCGCGAAGGAAATGTAATGCACAAAACAGTGCGATGCGCAAAATAGCGCGAAGAAAATACAATGCACTAACAAGTGCAAGTAAGGTGCGCAAGATAGCGCGAACAAATGCAATGCACAAAATCGTGCGATGCGCAAAATAGCGCGAAGGAAATGTAATGCACAAAACAGTGCGATGCGCAAAATAGCGCGAACAAAATCTAATGCACTAACAAGTGCGATGCGCAAAATAGCGCGAACAAAATACAATGCACTAACAAGTGCAAGTAAGGTGCGCATGATAGCGCGAGTGAATGCATGTTCTATGCAAATGAGGTGCATTTTCTATGCAAGTATGGAAGAGTGCATTTTCTATGCAAAAGATACGAGCATTTTCTATGCAAGAAACGGGAGCATATTCTATGCAGTATTTGAAAGCAAATTCTATGCAGAATCGAAAGCAAGCATATTCTATGCATGAATCATAACGATGTGCGGCACGCATATCACAGAAGTGTACACGAAAGTGCACATTCTATGCAATGGAAGGGTATCAAAACACGTACTTTGGTGCCTCCAATTTACCTTTTGGAGGACTTTGTAACACACTCAGCTCAAAAAGGGCACACCTTGTTTATGTTGGCAAGAGATAACATCTGCTGCTGCTTTAATTGCCATTCTGACTTGAAGCAGGCTTACACTTGGGGTCGAGATACACTCATACTCCAAAGAGATGGTGAGGCCTGAGAAGGTGCACCTGGAATGCAGTCTCGGATCTTGCCAAAGCTGGAACACCCTAAGATGCTCCGAATTTTCCTTTTTCTTTTGCTTTGCAGTCTGGAACCTACATAGCTTCGGATAGGTCCTTGTTCTACTGTTCACACTTATCGGGGGTGAACCCTGCAGTTTTATGAAAGAACAAATACTGTTTTGCACAAATGTGGAGAATGGCACAGCACTCTGAGCACAAGATGATTTTTGAAAATTGAGAAATGAGTTCTTAACCGGGTATTGAGCCGACGACTGGCCACAGCCAAAACGACTCGACAAGGGAAAAACAAAGGTAAACAACCTAAACACATCGAGTAACACTCGAAGCGACTCAAAACAAGAATCGAGACAGACAAAACAAAAGACACGACACACAGACATGCACAGGGAGCCTGTTTCACCGGGTATTATTCCCACCCTTTCTTATTTGTGATTCTCGCATCACTCGGCTCTCAAGCTCGGTTTTTCTCTCAAAACCCTTTTCTCGCTTTTCTCTCAGCGCACATCTCTCTATTCTTTAATCTCTCGTTTTTCATCCCTCCCCTGGGTGGTTGATGGATAAGCTGGAAATTGTGGGCTCTTGCCCCTGGTATTCTACCAGCTTTTGATTCTTGTTCACAACAGTGAATTCCTCCCACAGAGGGGGTTGTGCTACAACTGGGTGTGTAGCAAATCTGCAGCTAACATCGGTTGATGATGCCCTGCTGGGGAGTTCGGACGTGATTAGATCTGTCCAAACAAAGGAGTGGAATATCTTGATCCGTTCCCGTCCATGCTTCGCACTTGGCTTGATACCTCGTTGCGTGGAGGATGTGAGAGCCTTCTACCCTTTTGCGGTCAGCTTCAGTGGTGCCCTTTTCTGGCAGGTAGAGTGCCCTTCTTGGCAAGTATGTTGAAAATGGGGAAAAGACAGGAAGCCTGACTCAATTGTGCCCCTAGTTCATCATTTTGACCATTTTTTTATTTTGTTTTCTACGAAAACAATTTTGACCAATATGAGAGTTAGATTAACACACTTGTTCGATTTTTGATTTGAAATCATGCAAGTCAGGCTATGAGCACTGAAAATTTTCCTTTTTTGGGTCCAAGAAATGGTCCAGTTTTTGGAAAAGATGGAACAATTTTCGAGGAAATTAGTCAACCTCAGTAAAAATTCTCAAAAACTATTTTTGCAAACGGCCAATGCTTAACAAGCACAGAACCCACTCTTGAGACGCACAACCTCGGATTTGGACAAAAATTGCCCTCTTGCTCGAAGAGAGCTGCATGGCAACGGAAAGTTGCCCCTTGTTTGCACGGCACCACAGCGCATTGAATGGCAACGAAAAGTTGCCCCTTGTCTGAATGGCACCGTAGTGTATTGTAATCAGTCCTCAGAGCGACGATTGCAACCAAACTCCCGGATACAGAAAAGACAAAGATGACTAGAACCATCACATGGACATGATCGAATTGGAAGTGTTTGTGGCTGGACTTCAGGATGAAGTTGCCTACGTATCCCAAACATGGGAATCAAGCCTTACGTAGTTCCGGGGTTAAGGTACACTCGGGTATTTAACCTCTCCTTTTTAGGCTCTAACTTTTGCCAAGGCGCCCGATGCGGGTTTTCGACCTTGCGAGCTTTGTTTTTCTTTTCTTTTCAATTCTTTTCGTTTCTTTTCTTTTCATTTCTTTTCATTTCATTTCCTTTTTTTTTTTATTTTCTCTTGCTCTAACTTTTGCCTGGGTCGCCCTTCCGGGTTTTCGGCCCAGCGAGCCTCTCAAAGGGTAAAAGCGTAGTTTGGTCCATGCCAAATGGTTATAGGGTTTCGAAGCCATCCGTATCCAGGAGAGTGGCTGTTGATTTGCAAGAGGACTCATCTTCAGCTCTTCGAGCATATCTGACATTTTTGCCCCTAGTTTGAAGGGTACTTCTGATCTAGCTTTACAAGCTTCTTCTGATGAGGTCTAATCTTCTTGATTTGGCTTTGGTGCCTCTTGTTCGAGGGCTGCTTCAAAATGGCCATACAGGCCTCACATGGCGGTTGACCGTTGAACGTTCTGAACTCAGGTCCAAGGTTTGAAAGTGAGGGGTCGAATCTCGAGGCTGAGAGCGATCCTAAGCTGCACAATCTCAAGAGCGATTCCACACAGGTCTTCGCAGGACTGCGCAAAACATTTTGTTTTTGAAAGCTTTTAAGAAAGCGACAGATCGCTCGCGCTGAAGACAGTGTGGGACCAATCTGGATCAAGTGAGGAGCCTTCTCAGTACTCACATTAACAAGCATGATCTCGATCATTAAGGGCTTAGCATGCCTCTCTTTCTCTCAATTGATTAAATTTTGCAAAACCCGAGGAATTCCTCCCTCTTCGTTTTTATCACAATGTATCAAAAAAAGTTTTGGAAAACTTAGGTCGATGCAATGAATTCAAGGCACAGAAAAGACACAGCTTCTAGTCAAATACTGCCATCTCATTTAGAATTTCTGGCACAACTGGCACACGGCAGAAGCAAACACAAGAGTGTGAAAATCACTGCTGTTCATTCAAATCTGTTGGCACAACTGGCTCCCTGGCAGAAACAGACTCAAAAGGATAAACACAAAGCAAAATAGTGATATCCGAAGTAACACCCCCGGAATCACCCGACTTTAACAAAACAGGACTGACTCGATACAACAAGACAGACCCGCCTGACTCAGGATGAAAAGACTGACTCAATACAAATTGAGAAGACTGACCCAATACCCAAGTCAGAAAACACAAAAACTAGCATTCGTAAAATGCTCGAAACAGTGCGCGCCAAACGCCACATCTGGAGTAAACTGAGTGCCTCCCACAGGTGGTTCATCCCCTGATCACGTATTCGTACTATCCCCCGAGTTCACTGATCCAGTGGTGATAGACTTTATTGAGCTGGTGCGGCAATGACCTTGTTGTCAAACAAATCCTGTACATCATGGCGCAGGCGAAAGCAGCTATCGGTCTCATGACCGGTTTGTTGGTGGTACGCACAGTACTTAGTCTGGTCATGCTTTGCAGGGATAGGATCGGGTAGGGGCCGTTGTTCCAACGGTTTCAAATGTCCTTTCCGGAGTAAGACCTCTAGAGCCTTTGACAAAGGCATATGAAGTGGAGTGAAGACCCTCTTGACTCGAGGTGGATATTTTGAGGTTTGTGGAGTTTTGCTGGATGCACCAGCAAAGGGATTGGCAGGCGTTGACTGGGTTTGCTGATCATTTCCGAGCACGGGATTAGGGCTGAAGGGAACATTCCTGGTACAAAGGCCCTTCTCCCGGCTTGCCCTTTGATTCAGAGTGCTCTCATTCTGAGTGGCGAAAGTATCATCCACAGTTTTTGTGACAACCGCGAGGACTTGCTCTTTGTTCAGTCCCTCAGCTTTCAAAGCCTCAATGTCCCACTGAAGGTGTTCATGGGGACCAATGCCTGCTCCTACCTTGTTCTTTCCACTCGCCTCCACTTTGCCAAGAGATTGGCCTTCTTCCAATGCAACCCGTCCCAAAGTTGGGGAGCCTTTAGACATGAACTCCCTGGTACGTGATGTGGTTGATGATGGGGCCAAAACCCCAAAGGCCAGATCTGCCACAGTTCTCTGAAGATCTTCGATCATCCTCATCAGTTCAAATGTAGTAGGCTCGCGAGCCTGGTATAGCTGAGAGGCCCAGACCGGGTGCGCAACAGGCAACCTGGGCGAATGTGGTGCACCACCATCGATCTCGCCCTGCAAACTGATTCCTTGACCTAATGTGGCTGTCATAACCACAGTCTCTTCTGAATTCTGCGCCATCATAAGTCCTGCCTCAGCAAAGGGGGAACATTGGCTATTCTGTATCAACTCTGCAACTCTCTGAACCTTGAAAGGAAAAACAGACAGCATTTCAGCCCAAACTGATCAAACACGGGCGTAGCCAAACAACTGTACCCTACTGCTGATCACTGTTCCCAGATTTCTGTTCCCAAAATACTGAATCTGATACCCGCGAATAACTGATTCCTGATAACTGATTCTCAACAATACTGATTCTAGTGCCCTCGGGCCCGATACTCAAACTCGCAAACTGGCATATGCGTTCCTGTAAAGATACACTCTAAAAGCACATAGCAAGTAAGAGAGAGCCAAAACACCCCTATGTTGGGGTAGGGTTTCCCTGTCCTATTTTGTCAGGAGCTAGGGTTTCACTACGCATACAGCGGTTCTTCAAAGAACCTAACGTCGGGTAAGCCACCTTTCCTATCTTGGAATGGTCACTATGGATCCGAATATGCACTAGGTCGAATGGTCGAAAAGGGTGCCCCGGTAAAACCGGGGTTTGTGTTCCCATACTGTCAGAGCCCATAGCCGGTCAGCCTTGACAAGACAAGCCTTCGGCAAACCGTTCAGGAATGGCAGATGGCAAACACGGTGTTCCTAGGCGCACCAATGCACATGCAATGCAAAGAAACACATAAGTGAAATCAAAACAGGATATCACGAGTTCGAGTCAAGCTCTCTAAATTTCCCCAGCAGAGTCGCCAGAAACTGTAGACGCGCCCGCGGAGGGAGGCCTCGATGCTACAGTTCGGACTCGATTTGTGTCACGGTTCTTAATCTGAACCAAAGAGTCCAAATCTGGCAAATCGTTTTGAGAAACAGATTTTTGAAAAAGTAGTGCCAAACATGGACTGCTTTGCCAGATACAGAGTCGCCACCTAAATATTTTTTTTATGGGAGAATTTAGGAAACCCTGACTCGGTGCCGAAGGCCACATGTCCGTCATCACCGGAGTTGTCTCGGCTCAGGAGCTTGGGTACGATCGGGGAAGGTCAGCTATGAGCACCCCCTTTCGCCCGGTCCGAAGACCGGCCTCTACTAACCGTGATATCCAATTTTGAAAACTTTACGTGTTCTTATACCAATTGTTAGCCTAGAATTACTATGTTATGCGCGCGGCAAACAAGTATAGACCAAATCGCCCAAATTGGAACAAAACATTTCATGTTTGTTTTGAAAATGGTTTGCTACTCGCAAGTAGGCCAAAATGCAGATTTTGCCACCCTCAAGTGGGCTTTTAGAAAAGATGATTTTGCCACTATCTAGTGGGCTTAAAACTCACAGTTTTAATGCATTATTCCAATTTAGGTAATTCAACCTCCATCCACAGGCATTCAAGCAGTTATATCACATAAGCAGCTAGCCTCATGGTAATCATACTGTCATGGCAACACTCACACGCATGCGATATGCTAAAGCATAAAAGCTTACCTAGTACTCCGTGCCAAAATAATAAACTAGTTAGCAAACATGCATGCCCTAGTTCGTGTTAAAAATGGCTAATGCATCACATGCAAAAATGCAATCTAGGCAGGCTCGGCTAACCCTAAACATGGCATGTGAAAATGCACAATTATCACATATTCGGTTTAGAATTTGAAGTACGAATGCAGTTAGCGTGATGTACCGAGCCTAATGCATGTCAACAAATGCATGAATGCACGCATGCATAGCATAAGGTATGCTAAAATAAATGTGCCCTAATCTACCATCATAAGCAGGTAAATAAAAGGGAAGAAAGAAGTGGGGTTGGAAGACATACATCACACGCACGCACACTTATTACAAATATGCCCTCGCTCGGAGGGACCAAATAAATATTACAAATTAATTAACTACGCAAGCTAATTAAATATTACAAATTAATTAACAAATTAATTATTCTAAGAAAACAGTAAACCGCCTCGGGAAGCGCGCCGCCATGCGTAGGCTGCCTCTGTTTTCTTTCCTGTGCTCCTCTGGAGGCTGCCAAAATTTCAGGACTGCTTCCTTGGATGCTGGGAGACACCACCGGCTGGGTGAAATTGCCACCGGCACTGAGATGTTGCCACCGGCACAAAATTGAAGCTGTCGGCAGAGAAAAGATTGCCGGCCGGCACCTTACACTGCCGGTCGGCAGAGTATTCCTGCAGAACCTGCAACCCACAGCAACAGAGGACAAGGCAAAGCATGGCAGCACATTTCAAGGCATATATGCACCAACCATGTCTCTTATCATTGTAATGACTCAAAGGGACATGTGCCTCAATTCTCGGACCACCAATCACGCATTTCCATGCATGATGGCCCAAAGAACCAAGTATGCAACTTTGATTTCAAATGTATGCAAACCAATCAAACAAAACTCCCAATCCCTATCACCCAAGTCAAGGGACAAGGAATGCATGCAAGACGCAATGCAACCTAGGCATACAAGCTAAGAATGCAACATGGCATGGCAAGGCACTTATGCAAGCATACAAGCATACATATGGCAATGCAAATAGATGGAAAGATGGACTTATACATGAATTAGGCAGCTCTAGTTAGGCCCAAAACAGTGGCCAATAATATGAAAATGAAGTGCCTTGAAATGCGTGCGCACGGGCACGCAAACCGAGGCAATGGCATATGCAATGCAATGGCTAAAATGGCATATAGAATGCAACATGGACTTATACTAACATGAGAGAGCCTCAGCCACACTCACATAAGAGGCCGATGAATGAAAATGGAGTGCCTCGAAATGCGTGCACACGGGCACGCAAACCGAGGCAATGGCATACGCAATGCAATGGCATGGAAATGATATGCAAACATGCCAATGGGATTTCAGCAGCAAAATGAGGGGCAAAACAGCCCCGAAATGAGGCGAAAGTACGCCCGATGCATGGAATTCCTCCCGAAATGCGAAATTAGGCACCCGAAATGGCTTACAGCTATACAAAGCATGCATAATATGGACATGGAGCATGAAGACAGAAGCAAGACAGCTCTGAGACAAGCATTTTTACAGTTTATGACATGGCCAATCAGCAAGCAAAGATGGGGCTAAAATGGCATACAAAAACGGCCCTAAACATGCGATTATGAAGCAACTCACAGCTGCTAACTCCAAATAGGTTAGGTCCCTTCAACAACATTGAAGAGGGACCCAAAATATGCACATTTACAGATCTGTAAAAGCCCCAAAAACAAACATGGATAGGGCTAAGCTCTTATGCAAGAAATGGGCCAAAAGGTGGCCAAAGAAGCAAGTATGCAAAACATTCACCAAACAGCCAAAGACCCTTAATAAAACATGTTAAGAAGGTCAAAATAAAGCCACTTTTAGTTCGGACCAAGGTCCAAAAACAGCAACATCAGGGGCTGCCAAGACATACAAAAATGGGACCAAAAAGAGGATATAAAGGGAAGTACAATATGGAAGTCCCAAACAGTGTTGAGCCCTTCTTCAATGTTGAAGAGGGGCTCAAAATAAGCCTATTTTCAGTTTACATCAGGCTCTAAAACAGATCACACGCAAGACAAAAATTCTATGCAAGATTATGGCATTCAAGGAGGATATTGAAGCAAGTGCAAGCTACTGTCCTCAAACAGCAAGAGGTCCTCAATCAAACATGAAGAGGACCTCAAAATATGATGATTTGAAGTTTAGGTCGGAGCCCAAAAGTGCAAGCAACTATGGCTTAGATATAGGCCAAAAAAATGCGCAAAAGAGGGAAAATGAGACTCACCCTTGTAGAACCAAACTTTAGCAACCTTTGGACTGAGTTTGGGAGCTTTTAACCTCTGGAGGACAGCCTCAAGCTGCTGGAATGGGCGTTGGATGCCTTGTGCTATGAGTTGATGAAGAAATGGCCCAAGAACAAGGGTGTTTGATCACTATAACACTCCCAAATGTAGAGAGAGAGGGAGATATAGAGAGAGAGGGTGATATATATGTTATATGTATGTATTAGGTCTGGTTTTGCTGAACCAAAACAAAGGAGGAGGATGACTTCCTTATATAGGCAATACTAAGCTTCCAAGACAAGCTTCAAAGGGTCAAAGGGGTTTAAAGGGGAGGTCAAGGCTTATTGGAGAAGCTTGGACAGCTGGTAGGCTTCTTGAGGAAGCCAAGATAAGGGGTCAAGGCTTCCTCAAGAAGCCTTGAGCAAAGGGTGCAAGAAAAGGGGCCAAAGGGTGTGCAAAGGCTCAAAATAGCCACATATATGCACGTGGAGTAGGGTTTGTGCATCCCAGCTGGCACAGCTGGGATGCACCAGGCTTGGAGGGTGCAAATGGTGCAAACCGGCCAGAAAATTTGGTCGTCGGCCAAAATAAAGTGCCGGTCGGCATAATATTTTGCCGGTCGGCAAAATAGATTGCCGATAGATGATTCCAAGGTCAAAAAAATGCCGGTGGGTGTCTAAATTGAAGCCCCGGAAGTTATCTTTCCAATGGTGCAAACCTTGCATTAAAATTCCTCCTGTGGAAAAAGTTATGGCCTTTTCCGTGAAGCCGCGCAGATTCGATCCAACCGGGATGATGCCCAACTTCAACCAATCATATCTCCCCCACCCGGACTTGGCTTTAAGAGATTCTTGAGTGAAAAATGAAGCCCCGGAAGTAAGCTTTCCGATGGTGTTGGCCCCATAGCTAAAATCCAAGTGTACAGACAGATAAGCCCGATTCAGCGAGGGCTGTTCGACTCGCTTCTACCCGGATTCATGCCGAACTTCTCCCAAATTAGATTTCTCCTCTCCTTTCCTCTTTTCTTCAACTCCAAAACCCTAAACAAAGTGTTTTGAAAGATTTGCCTCTCTTCTAGCCGAAGAAACTGATTCTTTGCCCTGCACATCTCTCAACACCGAGCAAACCATCAGTAGTGCCCAAGTCTTAAGGGCGGTCAAAAATGGGGTGTCTACAGCTGGATTGTTTCCGATGAAAATTAGATCATCAACATAAAGACAAGCAAGCAACATGCTTCCATCAGCTTCCTTCTTCAAATATAGTGCGTGCTCATATGGGCATTTTTCAAAACCATTGTCATGAAAATACTGATCAATTCTAGTATACCATGCACGCAGAGCTTGCTTCAATCCATAAAGTATTTTTTTTAATTTGTACACTTTGTCTTCATGCCCATTCTAAACATACCTCGAAGGTTGTTTAATATAGATTTCTTCTTTAAGAAAAGCATTAAGAAATGCAGATTTTACATCAAGTTGATAGATCTGCCATTTGTGCTGGGCAGCCAAAGAAATCATTAGCTTGATAGTCTCCAACTGGGCAACTGGAGCAAACACCTCTCCATAATCAATACCAGCTCTCTGCTTGTAACCTTTTTCCACTAATCTTGCCTTATAGCGTTGCACTTCGCCTTGTGCATTCCTCTTTTTCTTGTATACCCATTTCACTCCAATAGGTTTGTGCCCCTCCGGTAGACTGGTAAGCTTCCATGTGTCATTTTTCTCAATGGCATGAATTTCTTCATCCATTGCTTTCTTCCATTTATCTTCTTAGATGGCTTCTGAGAAAGTAAGTGGATCACTATCTGTGAGTAGGCAGAACAAATTCAGATCTGCTTCTTCTGTAGCTTCATATATCTCTTACAAATTTCTCATTGGTTTTGGTTGTTTGAAAAAACTATCATCTGATGATGATGATGATGCATCACTTCTGTGAGAAACTGGCGATCTAGGTGCTGGTATTCTACGTAGAGGAGTTTGTGGCTCATCTTGAACTTCTCTTGTGATTTCAACTGGAGCTTTGATGTTTCATCATCAAGAATGAGTTCTGCATCTTTAACAACTTCATCTTGATTCCAGTTCCAAGCTTCTTCTTCTTCTTCTTCAAATATCATATCTCTACTCATGGTCACCTTTCTGGTAATGGGATTATACAACTTGTATCCCATTGTTCTATCTCTATAGCCAACAAGGATACATTTTTCTCCCTTATCATCGAGCTTGGTTCTTCTTACTTCTGGAATCTTAGTGTACGCAACACACCCAAATATTCTGAGATGGTTGACACTTGGCTTATGTGAACTCCAAGCTTCTTCTGGAGTCATAGAGTGAAGGCTCCTAGTTGGGAATCTATTTAGTAGATACACAGCACATGATACGGCTTCAGCCCAAAATTACTTGGGTAATCCTTTTCCTTTCAACATGTTCCTTGCCATATCTAAGATTGTGTGATTCTTCCTTTTCAGCAACACAATTCAGTTGTGGTGTGTAGGATAGTGTTGTTTGATGCTTGATTCCATGCTCTTTGCAATAATTCTCGAAAGCATCTGATGTATACTCTCCACCTTGATCTGACCACAATGTCTTGATGTAGCAGCCACTTTGCTTTTCTACAAAAACTTTGAATTCTTTGAAGATACTAAACACCTCTGACTTTCTTTTGAGAAAATATACCCATGTCTTCTGACTATAATCATCAATGAAGGTGAGAAAATATCTATTATGTCCATTTGACATTGGCTTCAATGGACCACACACATCAGTGTGCACTAGCGCCAGCGGCTTTGTTGCGTTCCACTTCACTTCTTTGGCAAAGCTAGTTCTGTGATGCTTGCCAAGAATGCAGCTTTCATAGACTTCATTACTATGAGCAATATGAGGGAGCCCTTTCACCATATTCTTGCTTGACAATAGCTTCAAGCTTCCAAAGTTGAGATGTCCAAACCTCAAATGCCATAGCCAGTCTTTGTCTTTGATAATGGCACTTAAACAGTTCGCAACATCATGTTGGATGTTCAATGCAAACATCCGATTCCTGGACATTCTCACCTGAGCGATCAAATTACCATAATTGTCTTTGATGGTAAGATAACAATCTTTCATGCTGATGTTGTATCCTTTCTCTAAGAGTTGTCCCATACTCAAAATGTTGTTCTTCATGGCAGAAACATAATAAACATTGGAGATATAATCATGATCTCCATTCTCGAGCTTGATAAGAATATTGCCTCTTCCTTTCACTGGAGTCTTTGAAGAATCACCAAATGAGACTTGTGCTTGTACAGTCTCGTCAAGCTCAACGAACAATTCTCTTTTACCACACATGTGATTACTGGCTCCCGAATCTAGATACCAAACATTATTTTGGTTTTCAGTATCTCCATGGTGGACAAACAGGATTGTAGGTCTAACTTTGTTTATTTCCTGCTCGGCAAAATTTACTTGCTCTCCAACTTCTGTTGTTGCTCTACTCCGGCATTCATTGCAGTAATGCCTGAACTTGTGGCAATGGTAGCACTGAACATTGCTTTTGTCAAATCCTGGTCGGTTGTTGTAACCACCTCATCTTCCTCATGGAGCAAAGTGTGGTTGACTTCTTCCTCCTCTGGCTGGACCTCTTCCACCTCTTCCTTGAAAACCAGAACTTCAGTTATTGTAACCACGACCTCTTCCTTTGCTTCTCTATGATGTCCCCCCTTGCTCATTTCTGTCATCTCCGAAAGACAGCTTTGATTGAAAAGCTTTCTCTAGAGAACTTGAGGGAGTCTTCTTGTTGATCCTTTCATCATGAATCTCAAGTGTGCCCATCAACTTATTGGTGGTCATGGCACTGAGATCCTTGGACTCTTCTATTGCTACAACTACGTGCTCGAACTTGGGGCTGAGTGATCATAGAATCTTCTCTATCACTTGAAGAGATTCCATCTTCTCTCTATATCTTCTCATCTGATTAACAATGGTCAATGTTTTGTTGAAGTACTCAGAAATTGACTCATTCTCATTCATGTGCAGCATCTCGAATTCGCCACGTAAAACCTAGAGTCAAACTTTGACCGTCTTCTTAATTCCACGGTGTTAATTGCGAAGAATACTCCATGCCTATTTAGAGGTTGCTGTTACTGAAATCTTCTCAAAGCTTGACTCATCAATGCCTTGATAAAGTAGATACAAGGCCTTTTTATCTCTCTTCCTTGAATCTTTTAATGCCATCTTTTGAATTTTATTTAAATTTCCTTCATCTTCGAGAGTAGCTGGCTCGTCATATCCTCAATCCACTAACTCCCACAAATCTTGTGAGGCTAGTAGGACTTGCATTTGAATACTCCAATTTTCATAGTTCTCTTTGCTAAGTTTTGGAAACTGGGGTTGAAAAAAATTATTTGTGTTGGCCATTGGTTGACTTTAAGAAATCTACAAATTTTTAGGATGTAATTTGCAAATTCTAACCCTACCAATGTGTCCGAAATATTCCAAATAGTTGGAAAGCACTATTGGATCACCAAAAACGAACTTCAAACGGCTTAGATCTAGTCAAAAATAGTTAGACGGTTCAGATTGGCGAAATCTGGAACTTCTAAGAAACACCAGATAATTTCTCCCGGATCGGCTGACGTCAGTGTGACGTTTGCAACTTGGTGGCTCGGCTCGATCTGCGGCTTGGAGGCTTGGCTCGGCTCGGTTTGCGGTTTGGTAGCTCGGCTTGGTTGTAGCTTAGAGGCCCAGCTCGGCTGTAATTGCTTGTCAAAAAAAATTAATTTGAATTGCTGCTACCGCCGAGTTTCGAACCCTCGCCCGTGTACTTTAGAAGTGTGAGTTAACCACTTTGTCAAACAATTTTGTTTGGTATTAAGTCTTAAGTTATATTATTTAACTTGGCACTTCTTCACTCTATCTCCATCATCTTCTTTCTCTGGTTCACACGTGTGGCGCATAGTGAGTGTCTCAGCGTGTGAAAATGGCGTCAAATGGTGCGTGTGGAGCATGCTACCTCTTCCAGACTCTGTTTTCGACGCGGGTTTTTCCAGTGTGATTGTCTGGATGAGACCTACACACGGGTGTGATCAAAAGTGAATTTCAACAACTTTGATTTCTGGGCAAGTTTTGAAACAATGCTCTGTTTTCGACGCGGGTTTTTCCAGTGTGATCATCCTTGGGCAAGTTTTAAATGCAAATATGGTTGAGGCTGTGAATTTCAAACGGTTGCAACCACTTTTAACAAAACTTAATTTCAGCCTCCATTCTACTCTTAGGCCGGTGGAGAAAAACACTTTTTTTTTATTATAGGCGAAGCAAGATTACTTCACAACACAACCTACGTCCCTGGGAGAGTAACCATTTTCACTATATAACGAAAATTACGAAGAGATTACAATAGAGGAGGAGATGTACGTTGCTTTAATTGTAACAAATATGGTTACTAGAGGGTTGGAAATCCAAATTGTTATCCACGAGCATATATAAGGCATCGTGTAGAGAATTCAACAAATTGAGTTTGAGGGGGGATGTTGGAAATTCAAACTCAATTTGAATTAGAGATGAAGGAACTAAAAGCTTCAAGTACTATTCGAATGGAGGCTGAAAAGTTCAAGTTGATGAAGAGCCTCTTGAAGATTGAAGAAGCTCTTGGAGAGAGGAATTCAAATTAAAGAAGAAGAGTAGAGGAGCTAGAAGATTAGAGAAGTTTGAAGAAGGAAGATATAGCTTCCTTGAAGTCTCCATGGTCAAAGCTTTACCATGAAGCAAAGAAGGAAAACGTGGAGAAATTGGAATTGTCCAACTCATGTTCATACTTGAGCAAAAAGTTATAAATAGATTTGTTGTTAGATTGTTTTAGATAGAGTGAGAGAAAATGTAATCTCCAAGTGTGGGAGATACAAAGCCATCTCCAGTCAAGGAGATTGAATTCTAAGAGAGTTTGAGAGTTGTAGAGAGTTGTTTTGTTTAGAAAGCTAAATGAGAGATTGACCCTTTGTGGCAGGAAGAGGAGTTCTTTCGGTGTGAGAAGGGGAGCCCAGTGGGAGTTGATTGAGAGAGAGTCCTCCTCCATTATAACCTCTTTGTAATATCCATTATATAGTAAAAATGGCTACTCTCTTGTGGACGTAGGCAGTGAGGCCGAACCACGTTAAATATTATGTCTCTTTGTGAATCATACATTGATTTACACCACTCTCCTACTTTCATCAGTGGTATCATAGTTTCTAAAGGAAATTTTCATAATTAATTTCTAACAGTGGTATTAGAGCATACCGCCAACAGTGGTATTAGAGGCATGATGGTCCCAATAAGCGAAATCCGAGCCACAACGATCCAGAGAAGAAGTGATCAGAGCCAATTCGGGCTAATTTTTCGAAAAACAGAGAAGAATAGAGCACGAGTTCAAATTTGTCCAGATTTTGAAGGTGTCAAAATCAAGATTTGAATATACCAAAGGGTTCGTGTCGACTAGAGGAGTTTAAACCCACCAACTAGAAGAACCAAGAAGTAACCGAAGTTCATCGATAATTGTAACATTCGGAAACTAATTTTTTTTTTGAAGTTGTCAAAATTCAGTTTTGAATATACCAGATTGAAGTATTCGTCAAGGGAATTCTGACGGTATAAAGAATGGCTCAAATGGACTTGGAATGAACCCATATGGCTACCGTGAAGTTTAGCACGTATATAACACTTACCTTCTCCAAAATTCTAAAGTTGCAGAAACTTGGAGAGAAATTATTTGGTGTTTCGCGGTTGATTTGCAACCGTTGGTCTGAATCATTCAAATTGTTTTGGCTAGATCTGAGCCATTTGAAGTCGGATTTTGACGATCCAATATTGTTTTCCAGTTATTTGGAGTATTCTAGACACATCCGTATGATTCGATTTTGCAAATTATAAACTAAAATTTACAGATTTTATTTGAAAAGGTGAAGTGAAACAAATATTTTTTGAAGCAAGAGTCAAAGAATACAACAAAAAATACATCATAGATGAGTGATATAAGGTGTCCCAAATATCGTTGACGAGACAAGAAATAAGTGGTTGCAGTGTGACAGCATCGGGTGTCATTTTGTAATGTTAGTGGTGGCCCCCGCAGAAAAAACAGTGATGGTGATAGGGGTGTTCATTGGGTGTCGTTTTGATCTTGGGTTTTTCCGTAGACGGGAGGCCCAAATCTTTTATGCAGCCCAGATCTACGTATGTTTCAAATTAAAGTGTACGCATTTGCTTTTGTATGATGTACGCTTGTGGGAACGTATTTGATCTTAGTTTGTTGGATGAAAGTTGTTTTGTGTAGTGCGGATTGTATTACGGATTTGTAAAATAAGGAACCTGAATCAACTCGTATAAGTTAAGGGGGGACTTAGTTCTTAGAAGCGTGAGCGATTTGACTCTGTATCCCTTATTTTTCCGTGAAAGTGCTTGATTTGGTGTCTATTGATCCAAGCCTTTTTGACGGCACTGAGTTTGTGTTTGGTGGAGGATGGAAATGTCACGCCTCAAACCCGCCCCTAAAAGTTTGGGCACGCTCACTTCAGAAACGGACATCAAATTCGATATGTACAACATATGGGGCCCTGAGCGGAAGTAGTTAACAACATAAAACAACATCCATTGAGCTAATACTAATATGCCAGGATCACAAACTTTATATCAGATAATTTAACGCATAATAAGTATACACATAAGGGATATTTATATGCATACATATGTATATACAGACCCAGCCCCACAGCGAGGGTGTAACCAAAAACATTAATAAAGAAAGTTATACACGATTAACAACTTTAGACACAAGACTGGTGACCCAAGCTAAGGATTGTGGAAGGGACTCTTGAAAAATGCATAGACTTCATCAACTGTTTGGACACGGTGAAGTTGCCAAAAAGAAAGCGACCCAAGCTGGGCTAAGACTGATCTCTAGGTTGGTTACTTATAGAGACAGACATAATACGAAATGAGCAAGGCTTAGTGAATAATAGTACTTAAAGAATTCCATGAATAAACTTGAATTATAATGTATATAAATGCAGAGGTCATATAATTAATCTTATCCTGCAAATATTTTCAGAGCGGCCTTAGGCCCAATCTTTATACGGAGAGGCTTCAAGCCCAATATCATACAGAACGGCCTCAGGCCCAACAGATCTTACAGATTGGCCTCGGGCCCATCTTTAACAAAGCAGAATAGATTTTCCAGTCATATGTACATAGATTTTCCAATCATTCATATAGGTTAACATAGTTAACTTACGAATAACAAAGCATTAATAATAGTTATTAACAATAAGCAAAATTTATTACGACAGTACTAGTACTCATAGTGCTGTGGCGGAGCGACAATCCCTTCCTGTATGTGACCTACACACACATGCAGTTCAGAAATTATTTTATTTTCCTTTTTAAGCAATATCTGATTCATTTCGCTTCTAATGAATTTACACACATTTTAAAAGCATCAAATACAGATTTTAGTAATACCAGAGGGTCAAACAAGGAAAACGGAGCAGACAAAATTTTTCTACATGGGCCGCACGTGCGGCAGTCCCCCTCCGCACGTGCGGGAAGGTGGGCCGTACATGCGGTGATCCTCCCCCTCACGTGCTTTTATTTCAGTACCTCAAAGTTGGATTCTTCTGTTTTCCTCACGTGCAGCTGTGAGCCCCGCACATACGGTGGTGCTTCCCGCACCTGTGGCTGTGAGCCCCGCATGTGCGGTCGTTATCCTTGTTTTGTGCAATCCGAAGCAAAACATTCCCACAACTTGGTAGGCACATAATAAGGCACAAAATAGGGGAAATTAATGCAACACAATGGCTCAACATCACAGTAACATGGGTCACAAGTGTATAATGCCACAATAATCATGAGTCACAAGCTCAATTAAGTTAATCCTTTTCAATTTCACAAACACAACCCAATTCTCTTAAACATACGAACAATATATATGTACAAGTTTCAACACGAGAATTCAAGGAATAAGTTACAATTCCTCCATATAACCCAAATTACCTCCAAAACAACTAAATGCTAAGAATCCTTTTCCAATTGAACAATTACCACACACTTGATCTCAATTACAAACCCTAGATTGCATGAAGGTAAGAGAAATTCTTACTAAGTTTAAGAAGAGTTTAAGAAGAGGTTATTTAAGGTGGTTCATACATACCTTGGCTCAAATCTCTACAAACCCTCTCAATTTCCTAATCTTCTTCCTTGATGAACTTCTTCCCCCATGGTTCTTTCTCTCAACCTCACCACTCTCTCTCAGAAGATATTTTTGAGAGACTTACCAAGTTAAGAGCATAAAAGATATATATATATATATATATATATAAAACTTGTTTAAAACAAAAATTAATCAGTTTAATCATTCTGAATCAGATTTTCACAAAAATTCTTATTATGATTTAAAAATCAAGCTAATCTCAAATATAAAATCAATTTCAGGTTATCAAGCTTCTAAGGTTTCCAATTTCTGATCCAAACATTACAATTGTAACCTATATTTCTCTTACTTGACAGATATGAATCTACGATCATAAGATTCACCCATGTAAACTTAATTTCACATGGGAGTTCGTTCACAATTAGCATATAAACGCACAGAATAAGGGACTGAAAGCATACCAGAAAACATATACGAGGGTCGGGTTATTACAGGAAATGCGATGGTTCTCGTCCTGTGGGTGGATGCCCTACAGGCCGAAGTTGAGTCCCTTTTCGAAAGGTTTCGGAAGGCTAGGGAAGAAAATGCGGCGGGTTTACACGCTGTTGATGGGGCACCGGAATCTGACAGGTGATTTTCTAAGGGATAGAAAATTACATGATAGATTTGTGGGACAGCTTGGCGGACGTGATGCCATAAGTGATTTGAACGATGTTGGTTCGGGCAGTGACCCTGGTGATCGGAATGACGATACGGTGAAGTTCTAGAACGTCAGCATTTATGGTCATTTCAGGGTCGTAAATGTAGTCCCTCCGGCAACCACTTTTTTTGTATTTATTTTTTTGGTTGTAGACAAGTCGCCAATCGAAGACGTCCCTCCTTTGGAAATGATGCTGAAAATGGTGAACAGTGACGTATCTACGGCCATGGTGTCAAGGTCTAATAGGAGTAGATTAAGTATTAAAGTAAGAGCTTCTGTTATGTTGGGTGGTGTTGGCAAGACGGATGAGGTTGTTTAGTGATACCAAAAACTGGGTCATATAACAAAATATGGAGTGGATGGTGCTGGTACCATAGATAATGTAAAGGCTAATTCCATGTATATGATTATGTTGTAGGATCACGCAGATTGTAATTTTAGTGCTGCCTTGCAGTGCATGTTTAATTTTTTTACGTAATAAAAAAAAAAATTGTTGTTAAGTGTTGTGTTTAAGATTTTTTTTTAATAAAAAAAAAGAGAAAAAGAAAATAATTGTATAAAATTGGGACACACTTATTGATGTGTCAATTAAGCCCTGTGTGTTTTTTTTTTGTTTTGTTTTGTTTTGTTTTGTTTTTTTTTTTGTTTCTTTATTAAAAAGAAAATTGAATTAAGAAAAAGAAGAAGATAATAATGTTAATAAAATTTTTCTTTAACATATTCAAATTGGCAGTTTAGTTCTGCGCAGTCAATGAATCCATGGATTTTGAGCATGTCAGAGTGGTAACTTTGATCTAGATTACACAGAACAATAGAAGGTATTCCCCCTTTGATTAATCGTTGTTTTTGTTGTGCTTAGGAAGGAGAAAACAATCGCACACAGGCACACAAGCAAGAACACACAAAGATTTACGTGGTTCGGCAAATCGCCTACGTCCACGGGCAGCGGATTTCACTATATTTGAAACAAAGAATTACACACTCTGTAATTCTCTCTCTCTCTGCTCTATAATCTACCTTCAACACACCGCACTGGCCCCCTCTCATTCACTAACCATTTATAAATGAAATGGAGGGCCAAAGTCTTCAACAAGCCATTGACAACATTTATGGCAACCACCAACAACCAACAAGATTAGCCACCCTACCATGAGTAGCTCGGCTGAAAATGTCTAGCTTTTTCAATTTTTTTCTTCAATCAGCAGCCATTGTTGACAAAGAAAAACAAAACAAATCTGAGCTAATCTTCAACAAATCTCCACCTTGGCGAGGATTCTCTATCCGACATAGTGAACGATCAACACTGCTAAGCACCCGAAGGTGCTCAGTTCCGAGAGATGTTGACCAAGTCCAAATAATGTTGGAACTTGATCCCAGAAACCACTTTTGTGGGCATATCGGCCGGATTATCTGTAGTGCTAATCTTTTGAAGCAGAATATCCCTTTCATTCACAATTTCTCGGAAGAAATGGAAACGAACATCAATGTGCTTGGTGCAGGAATGATGAACCTGGTTCTTTGCCAAACAAATGGCACTCTGACTGTCGCAGTACACCTCAATGTGCTTCTGAACAATACCCAAGTCCTCAATCAACCCATGCAGCCAAATAGCTTCCTTAAAGGATTCTGTCACTGCCATGTACTCTGCCTCTGTAGTAGACAAAGCCACCATTGACTGAAGCGTTGACCTCCAACTCATCGCCCTTTAGCAAGTGTAAATAAATACCCTATTGTTGACCGGCATTTGTCCAAGTCACCAGCATAATCTGAGTCCACATATCCAACCAAATTCTGTCCGAGTCTACGATCTCCCTCGAACTTCAAACCCATATTAATTATGCCATGTAAGTACCTTAAGATCCATTTCACTGCCTGCCAGTGACCTTTCCCCAGATCACGCATATACCTGCTTACCGTACTGACAGCATGTGAGATGTCAGGCCTTGTACAAACCATAGCATACATTAATGTACCAACTGTATTTGCATATGGAACCTATGCCATATGCTTCCGTTCTTCTTCTGTGCGTGGAGACATCGAAGCATTAAGCTTGAAATGAGGGGCCAATGGTGTACTCACAGCTTTTGTTTTTTCATTTATGCCAAATCTATCTAATACCTTTTTCAAATACTGGGTTTGTGTCAGACAAACTGTGCCTTTCTTTCTGTCTCTTTTGATCTCCATGCCAAGAATTTTCTTAGCTTTGCCAAGATCCTTCATTTCAAACTCTTCTGCCAACTTTGCCTTGAGTTTGCCAATCTCTAACTTGCTCTTAGATGCAATTAGCATATCATCTACATATAAGAGCAAATAGATGAAGAAACCATCGGAAAGCTTACGGAAATATACACAATGATCAAATTGACTTCTTGTGTATCTCTTTTCTGTCATAAACTGATCAAATCGCTTGTACCACTGTCTTAGAGACTGCTTCAACCCGTACAGCGATTTCTTTAATTTGCAAGCCCAATCCTCTTTCCCAGCAACTTTGAAACCATCTGGTTGGGACATGTATATCTTCTCTTCAAGATCTTCGTGTCAGAAGGCAATTTTGACATCGAGTTGGGCGAGCTCGAGATCAAACTGGGCAACCAAAGCTAGCAAGACACGAATAGACATGTGCTTCAAAACAGGTGAGAATACCTCATTGTAGTCTATTCCTTTCTTCTGGGCATAGCCTTTAGCTACCAATCTAGCTTTGAATCTGATGTTGTTTTTGACTGGGATGCCTTCCTTCTTGGTGTAAACCCAATTACACTTAATTGCTTTCTTGCCTTTTGGAAGTTGCACCAACTCCAAAGTCTAGTTCTTGTGAAGTGACCTGATCTCTTCATCCATAGTCTCCTTCCATTTGACACTTTCTACATTCTGTACGGCTTCTTTGAAAGTGCAAGGAACATTGTCATCAATGATTGGAAGTGCATAGGCCACCATGTCAGTCATCCAACCGGGTTACTTAATAACTCTTTTTTCTTTTTTGATTGCAATGTGTTCTAATTTTTGTGGGGCCTCTGGATCTTCATTCTCATCTGAACTCTCTTCAGGATCTTCTTCAGAGCTATCAAATGAAACTTCTTCAGGATTGTTGCTTGTCTGAACAATCTTCGCTGGAGTCTTAAACTCCACATGCATTGACTTCTTCAACGCTTCATCATTTTCTTGAGGATTTGGTTGCTTCAGCATTGTAGACTCATCAAAGGTAATGTCTCTTCTAGTGGCAACTTTCTTTGATTCAGGGCCCCAGAGTCTATACCCCTTGACACCATCACTGAAGCCCAAGAAGATAGCTTTCTTGGCTCTAGGATCCAACTTAGATTCTGTAACATGAAAATAAGCTGGACATCCAAAGATACGTAGCTGATCATAATCAGTAGCTAGCACTCCTGACCATACCTCCATGGGAGTCTTGCCATCTAGTGCTGCAGCAGGTAGTCGATTGACAAGATGACGAGCATAGTTCAATGCCTCGCCTCAAAATGCCTTGCTCAATCCTGAATGTGACAACATACACCGGACTTTCTCCACCAAAGTGCGGTTCATGCGTTTTGCAACTTCATTTTGCTATGGCATTCAACTAATTGTGAAATGTCTCACTATCCATTCATTCTGACAAACCTCATAGAAGGGATCTGATGTGTATTCGCCACCATTGTCAGATCTGAGCTTCTTGATCTTTTTGCCTGTTTGGGTCTCAATCATTTTCTTCCATGTAAGAAAGATGTCTAATACTTCATCTTTATGTTTCATTGTGTAAACCCATACTCTTCTTGAGAAATCATTACCTCCCAAAGAAGCATTCTTGGAAAGACCCCATACGTCGGTGTGAACGCAGTCTAGAATCCCTTTGGTACGATGAATGGAAGTACCAAACTTAATTCTTGTTTGCTTGCCAGTACACAATGCTCGCAAAACTTAAGCTTCTCTGTCTTGGTGCCTTTCAACAGGCCTTGCTTTACCAACCCTTGTAAAGCTTTTTCTCCAGTATGCCCTAAGCGTATGTGCCAAATTCTGAAGTGTCTGACGCATCATTCTCTAGGATGGTGGAGATAGCCACTCTTCCTATGATTGTAGAGCCGTCTGGGAAATATGAATTTCCTTTTCAAATACCCTTCATTGCAACAAATGCTCCTCGAACAACTTTGAGGACTCCACCTTCCACAGTTACTCTATAACCTTTGGAATCTAAAACTCCCACTGAGATGTGATTCTTCATCAAATCTAGTACATACCAAACATCTTCAAAAATTTTGATTGTTCCATCATGCATCTTCAGTCAAATTGTTCCAATCCCCTTTGTTCTGCAAGCTTGGTCATTGCCCTTCAATACAACTCCTCCATCGAACTCTCGAAAGCTCAAGAACCACTGTTTGTTAGGACACATGTGGTAGGAACATCCGGAATCTAGAATCCATTCATCAGACTGGCCATGTGATGAAACTGTGAAGGCTGATCCTTCACTATTATCTCTATCTCATGCAACGTTCACCTTTTCCTCTTTCTTGTCTTTATTGGAACAATCTTTTGCCCAATGCCCCTTCTGGCGATATGCAGCACACTCATCGTTTGCAAGACGTCTTCTATCTGATGATCTTCCTTTGGATTTTGAGCGAGACTTTCTCCGCCCTGTATATCTTCTATTATTCATCCTACCTCTGACTGTCAATGCCTCTGATGCTGAATCCCTGTTTGTAGATTTATCTTTCCTTTTGAACTCATTATTTACCAAGGCATTTGAAACATCAACATACTTGATCTTTTCTTTACCATATAGTAAAGTGGTGGTGAGATATCATATGTATCAGGCAAGGAATTCAACAATAGCAGTGCTTTATCTTCATCATCAATTTGAACATCCAAGTTTTTCAAATCGGTAATAATTTTGTTGAAATTGTTCAGGTGTTCGTTCATCGAAATACCTTTCTTGTAGTCGAAATGAAACAACCTCTTCTTCAAATAGAGTCGGTTCTCAATGCTCTTTATCATGAACTTGTCTTCCAGTGCCTTTCAAAGCTCCTTCACAGTATCATATTTTATGAAGGCGTACTTCTCCCTTTTTGCAAGGCAAAGTCGAATGGAACTGCAGGCCAAGAGATTCACTTTCTCCTATTCTATCTCGTCCAAGTCATCTAGTTTGTTTGCCAGAGTGAAGTGCAGGTCCATCTGGACAAGCATATCTTTAACTTCGCATCTCCACATGCCAAAGTTACGACTACCATCAAACTTCTCTACCTTGAACTTAGCATGGGACACGGGGGTCCAACGCCCAGAGCTGCTTGTAGCCGCGGGGCTGCTTATAGACTCGATTGATCTCCTCTCTGTAGATTTTGCCATTGAGACTTTTCAAAAAAAACTCCACCACAACAATAGTGAATGCTTGAAATGCCGGAGATAAGATAACTTCTAAGCTTTCAAAAAACTTCACTGAAATTTCGAGTCTGAATCTCAAGAAACGAAATCCGCGGTTGTGTCCGGAATGGTTGATTTAGCTAGGAAAGCACTTTCTCTACCTCTCCAGGGACCTCAATGAAATTCTCCAAATCTAGGGACCTTACTACAATTTACAGAAGTTTCAGGGGCTAAATTATAATTTTAGCAAGATCAGGGACTGAAAGGTAATTTACCAACCTTTCAGGGGCCTCCCTACAATTTTAGAAATTTTGGCTGATTAGCACGCTAACGTGGCAGACGTGCTGATGTGGAGATGACGTGGCAGTTGAGTTGGCTGTGACATGTCTCGACACATGGCAGTGACTTGGCAGGCTAAGTGGGACGATGACGTGGCAGGTGTGCTGATATGGCAATGACGTGGCAGTTGAGCTGGCGGTGGCGTGTTGACACGTGGTTCAGGCGTAGCAGTGACTGGGCTGACACCTGATGCTGATGTGGCGTGATGTGGCAGCTTCCAAAAATAATTTGGAAATTTGTTTATGATGAGTCTTGAACCCTTGACCTGAAGGTGTTGAACTAAGGCTTTAACCACTCTACCAAGTGGTAGTTTGTACTATATTGATGCACAAGTGAATACTTAAAGCCTTTAGGACAGGTTGACTTCTTCAACATTTTCTTCTTCGCTGGACAGAACTTTCCGGCAAGTCTCTGGTAGAACTTCGGCAAGAGCATGAGAGCGTGTGAAGTGTCCTCGTGGGTTGGTCTTTCTGGGTCTGAACTTCTCTCGTCGAGGCGGTCGTCGTGGTATGCTGAAAACTCGATTTCGACAACTTCGAAATTTTCAATTTACAGAAAACACTATGTTTTTCACACAACAATGCTTTGATACCAATTTGTTGTGCCTAGGAAGGAGAAAACAATCACACACAAGCACACAAGCAAGAACACACAAAGATTTATGTGGTTCGGCAAATCGCCTACGTCCATGGGCATCGGATTTCACTATATTTGGAACAAAGAACTACACACTCTATAATTCTCTCTCTCTGCTCTGCATTCCCTCTTCAACTCACCACATTGACCCCATCCCATTCACTAACCATTTATTGATGAAATGAATGGCTAAAGTCTTCAACAAGCCACCGATAACATTTATGGCAACCACCAATAACCAACAAGATTAGCCACCCTACCATGAGTAGCTCGGCTGAAAATGTCTAGCTTTTTCAATTTTTTTCTTCAATCAACGGCTATAGTTGACAAAGAAAAACAAAACAAATATGAGCCAATCTTTAACAGTTTTCTATATTTTTTGTTAACAATAAAATCATAGTGGCATCCCAACAAATCTTTCTTGCACGGTAGATGTTGAAAGGGTATATTGTCTATTACATTATAAAGTGTTAGATCATCGTAGTTAAATTAACGGTGCTGTTCCAGTAGTTGTGCCTTCCTATTGACCGGGCCCATGCAGTTTTCCCAATTTTGGAAGGGCCTTGAATTACTTGGGAGGTGCATCATGCTGGTTTGGAGTCCTATAATCAGAACCATGTGGTTCTATGCCAGCTTTATGGACCATAGGTTGTTGGAAGATATCTTCTTGATATGTGTCATGTAGTTTGCGTAAGAGTGAAACAATATAGTCAGTATTGACTCGTCAAAAGCTGGGAGTTCCAGATCTTGAAGATTTACCATCAGAACGTTAGTTCCTGTCTATTGCTCAATTGTTTTCGGGACATTGGTGAACATAGTGAATTGTGGTACAAAAATGGTGGGAGGTTTTTGCCACTTGTTTTTTGCTATGTATTGGAGATTTCTTAGTTGGGTTGCCTAGACGTAAGGTTGTTCTTTTTGTACTCTGTTCAAGAAGTTTCTTTGTCAGAGGACTCTGTCAGTATGGTAGACCAGAGGGCATCGTGATTTTTTTGGGGAGATTTTCTCAAAGGAACATATGATCCAATCTTTGTGTAGACACCCTCTTTGGAAATATATTTTACGACGGCAGCGTCGGAGTGTGGCACTTGTAAGTTTGGATGGTAGGACTTTCCGGAAGCTAATTTGACGTCAGCATATGTTGCCGATTGAATGTCGAACCTTTTGTTTGTTTAGATTAGACAGTGTAGGTGAGGTCCTCCATCTTGATGGGATTCTTGGCCACCTTGCAATATAGAGGGACGTATGGGGTGAATAGTTTATGGAGGAAGTCTAGGATGAAATGAATTGTTAGTGGTAGCGAGGGTATGTGAGGAATAGACTTTTGCCTTGGGAACGAGGGTTTTTTTTGGTAATCTAGGCATTGTTGGTGAGATGATGGCAATTGTAAATAAGAGGTACCTCTTCTCAAACTTGGGAATGTATATAGTATTGGTGAGCTACTGAGGCATTTGAGGTAACCTGTAAGATGCCTGGGGGTATCCATACTCGTTAAACAGTTCGAACCCTTAATTTCTTCGATCTAGCGTTACGAGTGCAATGTGAAACATAGATGATAGTTCAAATTTGACAACTTTTATAGAAAATTCATTTTATTGCAAAATCATTGCAAGAAAAGGACTATATCACTAGATGTTAGAGTCGCCACTTAATATTTTAGGAAGATTAGGAAACTCGTGACTCGCCAAAAGGCCACTATTCATCGTAACCAATGATGCTTGGCTCGAAATATTAGGTGTAAGGGGGGAAGGTCATCAATTGAATACTCCCTCTCACTCGACCAAAAGATCGGCCTCTACTAGGTCATGATATGAATTTTATTTGCTTTATATGTTCATATTCCGATTTATTTAATAAATCCTAAAAGTACTATGTACGGCAAACAAGTATAGATTATGCCATTTATTTTGAAACAATTCAATTTCATGTACTTTTGAAAGAATTTTGAACAACTCGACATGAATTTGCAACAAGAAAATCTATTTTGCTCCAAATTGAAAAAGACAATCTCTATCCAATGGCACTGATAGAGATATATCAAATCAGCAAACAACCACATGGTAGGATGCTCAACATAGTAAGGAAAACACACAAAAGCGAGATGTTAAAGCACAAAAATTTACATATTTACTGACGTCCCGCAAATAATTACAAAACAAAGTCAGAAAAACATGCATGATCATATATATAAAATTCTAATGCAATACAGACACAAAATGTGACTATGGATTTGGCTATTAAAACATGACATGTGAATCATCTCAAAGCATGAGGCAGCACATAAAATCATATAAGAACTGATTAAATCCACAAATACAAAATTAGCTGATTCTAAATGCATGAAACATGGATGCAAAACATAGATATGATGAAAAAGAAAATATGATGCTATTTACAGATATGAAAATTGAGTAAATGAAAGGGATAGCAAGAAGTGGGGCGATAAATTATTACTGTCATGCCTCAGATTTACACGGTCTGGCTCACGTGAAAAAACCACCCAACGATGAATGGTAGGCAACAACTCATGCAAATGAATATAATATAGTCATACAATAAATGTGTTTATTTGATTTTAAACTTTCCTAGATACAACATCTAAGTCAAATGAATATTCTGTAACTAAAACATGCACAGATGTTATAAAATCAAATTAAACAGCTTGAAGCTTACATCATACCCAAGGGTGTAACCCTTACAAGAATGGCACACGACCAATAAATAACATAAATGGCCCTTGGCCTACAAATAACAGAACCACCGTACACGGTTCTGAACACAACATCACGTCACGGTCCACATTCACACATGTACACCTGGAAAGTATTTTCAGCCATGTATGGTGAGCATAAAGCCCAGTAAAGAATATTTCAAAAACTAAACATGCTCCACCAGCATAAATGATCATGATGCAATACATATATACAATATGCCCAAATGCATTTTCAAATCTATTTGATTTCTCAACCAAATCCTTTGACTCCAATTACCAAAACTTTATGTTTAATCAAAACGTTTTTCGAGTTCAAATCATCTGTTTGATATCAAATTCCTTTTCCAAAGACCAATCCCGGTACCTCAATACCAACTAGAAAATACATTGCTAAATCAAATGCGAATATATCGCTAGACAACATCAAATACATTGTTGAAACCATTTTCCAAACACCCTATTCCAAAACAACATAATAGCAAATAAAATGGGTAAATCTCCGAAACAAATATAACCTTTCACGAAAATTTTGTCTGCGAGAAACCGTAAACCGGCACCCATATAAACGTAGGATATACAAGCGTTACTATTGTCGTTTTATGGATATTTCGTTCGTAGGATCGGCACCCATGTATACGCGCAGTTTGGAACTTTCACCCTGGACATACAGGTCAACTTATTTCAACGAAATAATGCTTACTTCCCATATTCACCATTATTTACCCTTTTCAATTGTATAATACATGTAATTCAAAATATTATTTTTCCAAAAAAATGCAAATGTTCCAAAACATACTGTGGGAATTTCCAAAACCTCTTTCCAATACATACAATTTTAATTTCCAAAAGCCATCATGCTCCATGATACGGATGATTTCAAATTGCCTAATCCACATGCAATTTCTAACACATGGCAACGCTAGTTATCTTTAATGTAACAATCAAAAGATATCAATATAGATATATTTTTCGAAAGAGTAACAACAACCATTTTTACGATCCCACAACCATTTTCTTCTCATCTCTTACAAAACCAACATCATTTTTCATTGTTTTCCAACAAAAGCCGAAACTCATCGTTTTAGAACAAAACCTCATTTTCTTTCAAAATCACTTTTGAGTAAAGGAAAGTCACCATGTCAACATATCTCAACCACCAATACAAAATCATAACCTTGTTCAAGAACTCATTTGAAAAAAATCTTTCTTTTATATTTCCAATCCAAATCCTAAGTTTAACCTAAACCACCTAAATCCATAGATCTTTTGAAATAACAAATAACTAGGGTAAAATCATACCAAATATAAATAACAAAATACGCTACAAATATGCTACCGAACTCATATTGAGTTTAGGAAATATACCTTACCTCTGGAAGCAAAGAGGAGAATTCAGAAAAATTCAAAGTCGATGAAACCACGAAACTCTCAGATCAAAAGAAAGCCCTTGAGGAGATCTACAACCTTTCTTAAAGGACCAAGGTGAAAAGATGTCTCTAACCAAGTAGATCTAGAGATCTATGTAAGAAAAGTTGAGTTTCTAAGAGAGAGAGAGAGAGATAGAAAAGAAAAAGTGAATGAGAAAAGTGTGTTTGGGGTCTATTTATAATAGTAGAATAATAGCATAAAGTCAATGAAAATAATAAGTCAAAACCCCTAAAAGTTGGGCCCAAAACTAAACTAAAATTTCTGAAAATAACTCACAGGGGTCAACCCTTCAGATAGTGGGGTCAACCCTCAAGAAGAAAAGTTGAGACACTAATGTGTGCTGTAGACAAGGGTCGACCCTAGGAAGCAATGGTGTTGACCCTATATTTCAATAGCAACACACAGAACACAGTAGCAGACAAGGGTCGACCTTGGGACACGTGGTGTTGACCCTATAGACTAGTAGAGATACCAAGAGTAGGGCAGCAAGGTGGTGTCGACCCCCAAGAAGACTAAGGTCGACACCAGATCAAATTTTCCAAGTTCCCGAAGAACTTTTCAATAAAAACAAGCGTGAACGAACAGTCCCAACAAATGTAAATCGAATTGTACTCCTCCAAAACCAAAATACAACAACTCCAAAGACTCCCAAAATGAAAATAAAGGAATTTAATACACTCTCCAATAGTTTAGAGGATGCAAGTGCTACAACCTCCGCACCTTAGGAAATTTCATCCCTAAAATTTAAGAAATGCCAAAACCAAAAAGGCCACTCAATCAATAAAATAAAACACAACGCTAATCCAATCTTAGATCCATCTAGGGATATATTCTTGGATCTTGGTCCAACACCTCGAGGTCCTCGAAGACACCTGAACACCAAGAAACAACAACAGCCACAACAACAACAACAACAACAACAACAACAACTCCTCGAACTCAAAGATGCGATCTATGCCTCAACCATTGACAATACACAAATCGCTATTAAGTGCTCAATGCTCGGACACAGAGAATAAGAAAGCTACTAGCACACAAAGCTCCCAATCAACTCTCTCATAGCATGAGAACATAAAGCAAAACTTGATTAATCCTAACAACGTTATGGCACATCAATACCCGACAATTCTAAGTCCTTACAAAAATAAACATACGACATGTAACTAGCAGCTTTGGCTAGGTCAAAACACGACTTCCCAATACAAGATATATGATACCCCATTCAGGTTAAAGAAAATTCCTTATTTTCGCCATTTGTTTCAAAACACTTTTTTTTTGCAAAAGGTGTTCAAACTCGCACCGTCACAATCCAAATACATTTTCAATCGTTCACAACAAAATCCCAAAGATTTCAAAACCTTCTTTTCGAAACCATAGATGTTGTTTATAACAGAAAACCATTCTCATATTTTATTTATTTATTTATTTTTTGATTAGTTGGATTTAACTTTTTATTAAACCAAAAACTTACATTTCAATCCCAAACCATTTTAATTCAGAAAACTACTCAAGGCCACAACACCAAAAGAAAATTTTTGTTTTCCTCAAAGTCATTCCTTTTCGTTCTTTTGGTGACTCACAACATAGTTACCTAATAAATCCATCACACCCGTGGCGATGCCACAAAATCAACACCAATTTCCATGATAAAAAAATCCCTGGAAAATTTAAAAAATGCCAGCAACGCAATAACACAAGAGAAAGAAATTTCGCACCCACCGATCACATAATGACGCAAAAGCGCAGCATAAGACCAAAGTTCCCAACTGTAACCCCAAATTGGTTACCATAAACTCAGAACAACTTCCCAACTGTCCATGTAGGACTTACCTGCCACACCATGACACCGTTTAATTACACAACCCTCAATTCGAACCTATTTTCGAGGTGACTCTATGTGAACCTATCCAAACACTAATCAATCAACTATCTGACACCACTATCCTGCACCAGTTTCCAAACATCGACATACCACTCAACTTTGCATAACCCAACATTGACACCAACACCTTGCCCAACCTCACATGTTTGTTGAATCCTTCCGGATTCCTCAAAGCTAACCTACAGTACTCTGGTTCTTAAGTCACCCATCATACATATGCCTATGTGGCATGCACATCCTTACTTCACATTTGGGTCATAAATGGACTTCTCAAGTTAAAACACAACACACCCCCTCAAGTCAATGCATAGACCAACCTTTCACACTATGCACACAAGGACCGATAAGGTCAAAACAGCTTGACGGAGTGCACCAATCACTCAACACAATGTTACTATTTCACTTGGAGTTCCACTATCCAAACCATACAAAAAACAATAACACTACACCAAAGTGACCCAGCAGTATATAGCATTAGACCACTCTTAATTAACGCATTAAACATACTATTGCTACACCAAGACAACCTCCTAGGATCATCCCATGACCAATCCCCTTCTACACATTATCTAACAACCCCCAACCATGCACTAGTACACACCACACAAGCAGAACCCATTATTTACTGCACAACATCTTACCCTTAACCCCAAGTTGGTTATCTCAACACTAATGCCTTCACCATGCCAATGTACTCACAATCCCGACCAAGTTCACAATAACAGTTTCACGCATTTATTCTCTCATACCAAACTAATTCGCAAAAGCCTACCATGCTACAATGCCATCGGCACCACGTAACAACCCAAGCTGAACAACAACAAAACATAACACCTCGATCCATCAGTGACCAATAAAGTCAACTCTTTAATCCACGCTCTATCCCATCACCCATTATATGAGTACAACCAAATCACTAAGTTCCCTGGTTAATCTACCAGTTGCTAATACTTATCTAACAATTACCTTGAACCAAACCCCGACACATACAAGCTCAAACCTAACTCTTCGTGTTTTAGAAATTTTGACACCACTTACATTCCCTACACCTAACCGACCGAGGTCTTGACTAACTCCAAAACGGACTAATCCGCAGATTACCAACCAACACCAAACATATATGATACTAGCCAAGTGATCATCACAACTCAACCCTCACAAGCCATCACAAAGAACTCCAAAACAACCGCCACCAAGGCAACTAATGGCAACTCACAACCAACGCTAATACATAATCGATATAGCACACACCGAGGATACATAACAGAGAGAATACCCTCAACCTAGGATACATAACACTAGTACCATTCTCTAAAATATTAACACAATCACTTAACGATTTTTCGAACAACCACATTGAGACTTCACTCAAATCACACATCATCTACTACATAACACATAACAGATAATCATGCTAAGTCTATAGAGATAGTTATCCATTCCAGCGCTTGCTTAGATTTTCCATTAGAAACAATGTTGATCAAGTGCGTTTCCAACAAGACCTCCAAGTTAGTCAACTAGACACCGAATAATATATATGAGTCTCAACACCATACCCACATAAAATGCAACACATAAGCATGTTATCACTTAGAACACAACATACAAATGTCCTCGTCGAGCATGATAAACCCACTATGGCTAACCACTTCCCACGAGCTCAAGGTTTTCAAACCCGGTTAGCTCTAATATCAAGATTGTCACGCCCCAAATTTACACGGTCCGACTCACATGAATAAGCCACTCAACGTTGAATGGTAGATAACAACTCTCATGCAAATGAATATAATATAGTCATACAACACGTGTTTATTCAATTTTATACTTTCCTAGATACAACATCTAAGTCGAATGAATATTTTGTAACTAAAACATGCACAGATGTTATAAAATCAAATTAAACGCTTTGAGGCTTACATCATACACAATGGTGTAACCCTTACAAGAATGGCACATGGCCAATAAATAACATAAATGGCCTTTAGCCTACAAATAACATAATCACCCTATACGGTTCTTAGCACAACTTCATGTCACAGTCCACATTCACACATGTATACTTGAAAAACATTTTCAGCCACGTAGGGTGAGTATAAAGCCTAGTAGAGAATATTTCAAAAACTAAACATGCTCCACAAGCACAAATGATCATGATGCAATACATATATACAATATGCCCAAACGCACTTTCATATTTATTTGATTTCTCAACAAAATCCTTTCACTCCAATTACAAAAACTTTACGTTTAATCAAAATATTTCCTGAGGTCAAATCATCTGTTTGATATAAAATTCCTTTCCAAAAACCAATTCCAGTACCTGAATACCAACCAACAAATACATTGCTAAATCAAATGCGAATACATCACTACACAACAACAAATACATGGTTGAAACCATTTTCCAAACATCCTATTCCAAAATAACATAACAACAAAGAAAATGGGTAAATCTCCAAAACAAATATAACCTTTCACGAAAATTTTGTCTGCGAGAAATCGTAACCGACACCCATGTAAACGTAGATTATACCAGCGCTACTATTGCTAATTTACGACTATTTCGTCCGCATGATTGGCATTCATATATACGTGTGATTTTTGGGATTTTCACCCTGGACATGCATGCCAACTTATTTCAACAAGACAATGCTTTCTTCCCAGATTCACTATTTTATTTACACTTTTCAATAGTACAATACATGTAACTCAAAATATTATTTTTCCAAAACAATGCAAATGTTCCAAAACATAATGTAGGAATTTCCAAAATCTTTTTCTAAAACATACAATTTTAATTTTCAAAATCCATTACATGCTCCATGATATGGATGATTTCAAATTGCCTAATCCACTTGCAATTTCTAACACACAGCAATGCTATCCTCCACCGATAGCCAAAACAGTTGTCTCTTATACAAAAGTCAAAAGATATCAATATAGTAATATTTTTCGAAAGAGTAACAACAACCATTTTCAAGATCCCACAACCATTTTCTTCCTATCTCTTACAAAACCAACATCATTTTTCATTGTTTTCCAACACAAGCCAAAACATGTGGTTTTAGAACAAAACCTCATTTTCTTTCAAAATCACTTGTTAGTAAAGGAAAGCCACCATGTCAACATATCTCAACCACCAATACAAAATCATAACCTTGTTCAAGAATTCATTTGAAAAAAGATCTCTCTTTTATATTTCAAATCCAAATCCTAAATTTAACCCAAAACACCCAAATCCATAGATCTTTTGAAATAACAGATAACTAGGGTAAAATCATACCAAATTACTACCAAATATAAATAACAAAATATGCCACAAATATGCTATCAAACTCATATTGAGTTTAGGAAATATACCCTACCTCTTGAAGCGAAGAGGAGAACTCAGAAAAACTCAAAGTTGATGAAAACATGTAACTCTTAGATCAAAAGAAAGCCCTTGAGGAGATCTACAACCTTTCTCAAAGGACCAAGATGAAAAGCTGTCTCTAACCAAGTAGATCTAGAGATTATGTGAGAAAAGTTGAGTTTCTAAGAGAGAGAGAGAGAGAGAGAGAGAGAGAGAGAGAGAGAGAGATAGAGAGAGAAAAAGTGAATGAGAAAAGTGTGTTTAGGGTCTATTTATAGAGGTAGAATAATAGCCCTAAAGTCAATGAAAATAATACCTCAAAACCCCTAAATGTTGGGCCCAAAATTGAACCAAATTTTTTGAAAATAACTCACAGGGGTTGGCCCTCTAGACTGTGGTGTCGACCCTCAAGAAGAAAAGTTGAGATACTAATGTGTGCAGCAGATAAGGGTCGACACTAGGAAGCAGTGGTATCAACCCTAGATTTCAGTATCAACACCTAGAACACATCAACAGACAATGGTCGACCTTGGGACCCGTGTTGTCGACCTTATAGGCTGGCAAAGACACTAAGAGCAAGCCAGCAAGGTGGTGTTGACCCCCAAGAAGACTAGGTCGACACCAGAACAAATTTTCCAAGGTCCCAAAGAACTTTTCAACGAAAACAAGCATGAACGAATAATCCCAACAAGCCTAAATCAAATTATACTCTTTCAAAACCAAAATACAACAACTCTAAAGACTCCCAAAATGAAAATAAAGGAATTTAATACACTTTCCAATAGTTTAGAGGACACAAGTGCTAGAATTACAACACTTTAATAATTACAAAATTAAAATAATAAAATAAAAAAACGAAAAGAGATGAAAGAAATTATTATAATCCTAACAAATCTCTCAAATTAAAAATAAAATCTGCATGTGCCTTGGAGATCATCCACCAGAAATTGCCTTGTTTGTTGCTCTATTTCGCCTTTGAATTTTTTTTCTTTCTTTCTAGGAATGCCTGTTTTTTCATGCAGCAGGGCCAAAACAAAGCAAACAAAGCCTTTCCAAGAGAAATGCAATATGATATGTACAAAAGCAATCAAATGGAAAATCTAAAACAATTTTCTAAAATTGTTTAGAATTGCACGATTTTGACCGCGCAATTGCGTCTAAAACGGTCTATTTAGCTAGGACTAACCTTCACTAAACATTCGGGGGCTTCACTGAAAATCCTCCCTAAAAGTTGGGCCACGCAACAATTATCTAAAAATTCTAGGCCAAAGTGCAATTTTCAGAATTTAAAGTATAAACATTAACACGAGGGAATATTTTGTTTGCTGATGTTAGCAGTGCGTCATCCTAACGTCATCATCCACAAATAATAATTAAAAAAAAAACAATACTTTCAAATGCAAGAAGAGGGCTTCAAACGTTGCCAAAGATTTACCACACCACCTTACCCACTTGCCAAAGCCTTTCCTTGTGTTATATTTCTTCTCAAATAATATTTGAACATTGAAAATGCCAACACCTCCAACAAAACTTCCACTAACACCCCCCACTACCATTATTTTATACATATATTATATTTATACCTAACAAAATAAAAAAATAAAAACCCAACAAATGTGGGTGCCAACATCGGCAACCCACATCACAATATATATATATAATAACAATAACAATAAACAAAGAAAAACAGAAAGGGAAAAAAATATAAAAAAAAACAAAAAGAAAAGCAATAACAAGAGAATAATGGAGGACAGTGGGAGACAACTCCTTCAAATAATTATTTACATATTATAAATTATTATATTATTTATAAAATTAGGTGCAAAAATTGTAAAAATTCACAAATGATTAATTTTCTGATTACCAAACTCTCTTTCTAACACTCTCAAGATTATAAAATATGTTTTAAAATCTTAGCAAGAAGGTTTAAATTTTAGCTTTAATGGAATTGAAAGATAATATACCCGAGAAGAAAGAGGTGAGAAGGTTGAAAGCTCTCTCTGTTTGAACAAAATTCTTCGACAGACTCTCTCTCTCAATTTTTAATTCTTCTCTCTTTTTCCATTCTCTTCTCTTTGAATATAATATCTCTCACCCCTTATTTTCCTTTCTAAAACAAATTCGTTTCTTCCTCCTTTCTTTTCTTCTTTTCTTTCACTTAACTTTTTTTGCCTTTTCATTTTGTAAAGCAATATTTTTTTCCTCTCTCTGAATTCTCCTCTCATTGCCCTTTCCCCTTTTATAAAACCCATGTTTTTTTCCTCTCTCACCACACCCAATAATTCCTTGCAAACCACATGGCAACCCACGAGGTTTCTCACAAGCCATGTGGTCATCCTAAGATTGAATGAGGCCAATTTTCCCATAATTGCGCTATTTTTTTGAATTTTATCCAGAAAAATGTTTTTCAATTAGTCTAAAATAATTTGGCCAAAATGCGTGTAAGGTTGGAATTAAAGCTTAAATCTGATTTTTTTGTCGAGAAATTTGTAAAATAATATATTCCAATTTTCATCATCGGGTGTTCAGAAAAAAACACTAAAGTCTTAAGGTCTATCAAAATGGGGTGTCTACATAACCCGTGGGAAATCCTTATATAATATATTACAAAGGATTTCCCGGGTACCTTGATAGGAGGATTTTTCTGGGCTTAGGATGTGCTTATGGGCCTGGTGTGATTTGTGAAGTGGGTACGTGGCGGAAGGTGGTTGGTCATAGGAGGTGATGTGGACAGTTTATGTACCCTTGGCGCCGATAGTTTCTATAGGGGGACCGCATATTTATCAGATTGTAGTATATATATATATATCATATATGGGGACCACATGTGGTCCGGGGGACCATTTTTTTTTTTTTTTTTTTTTTCTGTTTTTCCCTTTTTGTTTTGTATGTTGATGAACGGTTTATATTTTGAAATGTTAGCGCGCCACTTTTCGTGTGTTGGAGTTAGTGTATTGAGTTTGGATTTTTGAGTAATTTTATTATAATAGAGGAATTCAAATTGAAGAAGAAGAGTAAAGGAGCTTGAAGATGAGAGAAATTTGAAACATATTGAATAAGAAAAAGTTTGCTTCCTTGAAGCGTCCATGGTCAAAGCTTCACCATGAAGCAAAGAAAATACACGTGGAGAAATTGGAATGGTCCAACTCATGTTCATACCTGAGCAAAAAGTTATAAATAGATGTATTGTTAGATTGTTTTAGATATAGTGGGAGAAAATGTAATATGATGGTGCTATGCTCTTGTCACGACCCCATTCCGCCCCTAGTAGAATGGTGCCGTGATGGCCAGTAATCTGAGATTACCAAAGGCCAACTTACAAGAATTCGCATACAATCAGAGTATGTATATGGGGCTAACATGTGCGGAAGCAATAAATTTAAATCTAATTGGTCTATAAGAGTTGTGCATAGATCGAATGAAATGTCATACATCTTATCAAGGTCTTACAACTTGGATACAATAAAATGAAATACAAAAACACATCTTGACCAAAAGGCTTCTCAAGCCATCATATACAAAACACAATGAATTACAAGCTAAGAAGCATGATCTTCAAGATGCTACAAAATGCGAGTCCAAAACAAGTTGCAAAGCACATCTAGGCGTCACCGTCGTCCTGCTCATCACCTACATATAAATAGAGAGGGTGAGCTTGGATACTCAGTGAATGGTACAAGTAATAAAGGGTTTGCATGAATAATATCCGAGATCTTTATCAAAGCGACACACATTATATCTTGCACAAAATCAAAGACAAAACAAGTTCATCTAACAAGTCTTTCAAGCTTCATCAATCAAAGTCTTTCAAGGCTTTCAAGTTTCAAAGGGTGACGTTAACAAAGGTTGTGCTACAAATGTTTATAGTCTCCTAGCACGTACGGACTTTCAAAGGTTGTGCTACAAATGCTTATAGTCCCCTAGTACGTACGGACTTTCAAAGGTTGTGCTACAAATGCTTATAGTCCCCTAGCACGTACAGACTTTCAAAGGTTGTTATCCAAAATGAGACTAACACTTGATACACAAAATAGGGATAATCATTCATGCTTAACAAATACTTTTCAAAACAAAGCAAAGCTTTATCAAAACTTTATAACATAGCTTTATTAAAAATACCACTCACATAGTTCTTCAACATCGGGGTCAAGCGAGAGTCCAAGTCCTACAAACACATGGCAAAGTCTATTGAATGCACTTTCAAACAAGCTTTACATGAATGCAAATGATCTCGGCATTCCTTCAAAACTAAGTCGAACCGAAACAAAACATTGTTTCTCATCTCGGGAAAACTTGCTGGGCACCAACCAGGTCTTGGCCGAGGTCCCACACCTCCTTGCCGAGGTGTGGCCCCCGATGGCTACATTCAAGGAAATGAAGTCGGGAAAATCTGGGTTTCCCTTTCTTGAAGAACATGAACATGAAGAACATGGATGCAAAGATCATAACTTATCATTACAAAATCTGAGATTTCATGCTATGAATTCAAAAACATGGACCTGGGTACCCATACTCGAAGATTTTATGAAAACAAACACAAAACATGAATCTTAATGCAAACTTTTGGATCAAACAAGGCTTTCTCTCCAAGAACACATGAATACCACTTTCTCTTTCTAAACCCAACTTTAAATCGATGCATGGCTTACAAATCGTGCTCGATCATGCAATGCAGCTAGATGAACAATAAGAACAACGAGAGTAGATCAAGATTCTAACCTCAAGACACAAGGTGTGAAGATCAAGCTTGGAAATCTATCCCCTTTCTAAGAACTCCTTCTCCCACTTCTAGAGCTTCTCTCTCCTCAAGAACAAAGACATATAACAAATGATACATTCCTCTTTCTGCCGGTTGATTTAACACTCAACACGGACACGTGGCAACGACTGGTTGGCTCTACTCAAAAGGTGACTGAGTGAAAAGACAAGACTATGACAAAGTGTGTTCAACAAGCAAGATGGCATGGGCACTCCGGCAGGTAATGATCTCAGCTAAGGAAGGACAACACTTGGCCTAGCTGTGCCACACCTCGGCCTAGATGTGCCACACCTTGGTCTAGGTCGCACCAATCCAGGGACAAGATCACTAGGTGCAGGGATAACATTTCGGCCTAGATAATGACATCTCGGCCAATATGCCAGGGTGAAGGTGAAGGTCAGTCAAGGTGATCCCAAGATGGTCCTAGGCATAAGAGGCTCAAAGGTGACCTAGGCTTAGGATGACCTCGGCTACACACACCAAGCAAAGCAAACAACACTTAAGCAAAACAAGACAAGATCCGTAATGCAAGCTTAACAAGACAAAATCGTATAAATGCATGAGAGCATGACCAAGATGAAGTGAGGGTTGTTACATCCTACCCTCCTTAAAGAAGTTTGGTCCCCAAACTTAAGTTACCTTGCTCTACAAATAACTCTGGATGACGGATTTTCACTTCTTCTTCCTTCTCCCATGTATCATCCTTGCCGTAATGCTCCTTCCATTCGATTTTCAGCATCGGTATCGACTTGCTCCTCAACTGTTTCACTTGTCTATCAATAATTCTAATCGGCTTCTCCTCGTAGTCTAAATCTTCACTAACCACAATCCTGGAATAATCAATTACATGCAGTGGATCCCGAATATACTTCCTCAACATCGAAATATGGAACACATTGTGAACTTGACTTAGTTCCGGTGGTAAAGCCAGTCTATAGGTAGCTGGGTTAACCTTCTCAAGTATTTCAAACGACCTGATGTAACGAGGTGCTAACTTACCACTCTTCCCAAATCTGGAAGTTCCTTTCATTGGTGAAACCTTCAGGAATACATGATCCCCAACTTCAAATTCCAACTCTCTTCTTCTCTGGTCGGCATAGCTCTTCTGTCGACTTTAAGCAGTTTTGATCCTTTGTCGAATGAGCTTAATCTTCTCGGTTGTAACTTGAACTAGCTCGGGGCCAATCAAAGCTTTATCTCCCACTTCAGTCCAACATATCGGTGATCTGCACTTCCTTCCATACAAAGCTTCATACGGCGCTATGCCAATGCTGGCTTGATAACTGTTGTTGTAAGCGAATTCTACTAACGGTAGATGTACTGCCCAACTTCCCTTAAAATCTAACACACATAGTCTAAGCATATCTTCGAGTGTCTAAATCGTTCTCTCTGTTTGTCTATCGGTCTGGGGATGAAAAGCTGTGCTAAACTTCAACTCGGTTCCCAACGCTCTTTGTAAACTCTGCCAAAGTCTAGAAACAAACTTTGGATCTCGGTCTGACACAATGGACATCGGCACTCCATGAAGTCTCACAATCTCATTCATATACAGTACAGCAAGTCGGTCAGCATTGAATGTAGTCTGAACAGGCAAGAAGTGTGTTGACTTGGTTAATCTGTCAATGATAACCCAAATTGAATCCATGCCTTTTTGTGTCCTTGGCAAACCAACCACAAAGTCCATGGAGATGCGTTCCCATTTCCACTCAGGAATCGGCAAAGGTCGAAGTAGTCCTGCTGGCCTCTAGTGTTCTGCTTTCACTTGTTGACAATGTAAGCACTGGGATACGAACTCGGCTATTTCTCTTTTCATATTCGGCCACCAAAAAGTTTGTTTCACATCTTGATACATCTTAGTGTTCCCTAGATGAACAGCAAATCTGGAACCATGAGATTCCTGCAGAATCTTCCTTTTCAACTCTGGAATGTCGGCCACGCACAGTCTTCCTTCAAACTTAAGTACCTGATTTTCAATAGTGTACCCTGACCTCGACTTAGTGAGAATCTCATCGGCAACTTTCTTGAAGAATCCGTCTTCCATTTGTCTGGCCTTCACTTCCTCTATAACGGTCGGCTCCACTAAAATCATGGCTAAGCATGCCAGACTTCCAACTGATCTTCTGCTTTATGCGTCGGCTACTGAATTTGCATGTCGTAGTCTTTCAATAACTCAAGCCATCTTCTTTGTCTCAAATTTAACTCCTTCTGAGTGAATAACTACTTTAAACTCTGATGATCTGTGAAAACTTAGCAATAAGCCCCATACAAGTAATGACGCCAAATCTTCAAAGCAAACACCACGGCTGCTAGCTCTAAATTATGGGTAGGATAATTCTTTTCGTGAGGTTTCAAATGACGGGATGCATACGCTATAACCTTACCTCCTTGCATTAACACGCAACCCAATCCCTTATGTGAAGCGTCACTAAAAATCTAAAATTCTTCTTTGTCTGACGGTAGTATAAGTATCCGTGCTGTAACCAACCTCGTCTTTAACTCCCGAAAAGCTAATTCCCTATCCTCGGTCCATTCGTAAACCACTCCTTTTTGAGTTAGCTGTGTCAATGGTACTGCAATCCTTGAGAAATCCTTCACAAACTTCCTGTAATAGCCGGCCAAACCCAGAAAACTACGAACCTCGGACACGTTGGTCGGCGTCGGCCAATTCACGACGGCTTCAATCTTACTTGGATCAACAGAGATTCCTTCTTCATTAATCACATGGCCCAAAAATGAAATGCTGGAAAGCCAAAATTCAAACTTGCTAAGCTTGGCATATAATTTCCTGTCTCTTAGGATTTGTAAGGCTAGTCTCAAATGCTGCTCATGTTCATCACCACTCTTGGAATAGATCAGTATGTCGTCGATGAAAACAACCACGAACTCGTCTAGGTACAGCTTAAAAACTCTGTTCATCAAATCCATGAATGCTGCAGGAGCGTTGGTCACTCTGAAAGGCATCACCAAAAATTCGTAGTGGCCATACCTTGTCTGAAAAGCAGTCTTCTCGACATCCTCGGCCTTAACTTTCAGCTGATGGTAGCCCGACCTCAGATCAATCTTAGAAAAGACCCATGCCCCTTGTAGTTGATCAAGTAAATCATCAATCCTCAACAACGGATATTTATTCTTAATGGTCACCTTATTTAGTTCTCGGTAGTCGATACAAAGACGAAGTGTACCATCCTTTTTCTTGACAAATGGAACTGGTGCTCCCCAAAGTGAAGTGCTCGGCCTAATAAATCCCTTGTCCAACAATTCTTGTAATTGTAGTTTCAGTTCCTTGAGTTCGGCTGGGGCCACTCTATAGGGTGTTTTGGAGATAGGTTGGGTTCCTGACATAACATCAACCGTAAATTCTATTTCCCTATCCACTGACTGGCCATGCAATCCATTTGGAAAGACATCGGGGAATTCTCTAACCAATGGGATGTCTGCTAACTCAACATTTCCATTCAATTCACTTAGTATGCTGCACAGATAACCTTGACACCCCTTTTGGATCAACTTATAGGCTTTCATGGATGAGATTAAGTAAGGTGGGGGTACTACTCATTTACCTTGGAAAATAACCTCGGCTTGGTTTGGGGGTTTTAGTGTGACACTCTTTGAAACACAGTTAATAGATGCATGATTCGTTACTAACCAGTCCATTCCCAATATGACATCAAAGTGAGTCATGCTTAACGGCATTAAATCAACTAATAATTCTACGCCCTCAATCACCATGACATATGCCCTATAAATGGATGTAACAATCATAGTTCTCCCAGATGGAGTAGACACATATAGCACATGATCAAGAGGTTCTTGTTCTCTATTTAACTTCTCGGCAAACTTAGCAGATACAAATGAATGTGTAGAACCCGAATAAATCAATATGTATGCATTTTGAGAGCAGATTGGGAGTATACCTGACACGACTGTCTCAGCATTCTGAGTGTTTCCTGGTACCAATGCAAAAACTCTGCCCTGTCTCATCTGGACCCTCCCGAAGCTATTTCTCTGTGCAGAGCCCGAGCTACTCCCATTCTTCTTACCATCACCAGTCCTTGCCTTCGGACAGTCTTTCACGTGATGACCCAATTCGCCACATTCAAAACAGGCTCCTGATGCCCAACGGTAAACTCCAGAATGCGGTTTCCCACAACTTGCACACATCGGTTTAGCATTACCTTCCTGGTTCGAGTTGCTGGAGCTGCCCACATTCGTTTTCCTCTTGGCGTTAAACGGAACTCGGCGATTATCATAGTTCTATCTCTTCCGTTGGCTCTCTCCTAAATTCTGATATCAATTCAAGTTAGCTTCTGCGAGGATGGCCTTGTCCAATACTCTAGCGAAAGTTGGCATGTTGAGCATGTTAACTCGATCTTGTATCGGCCCACGAAGCCCACTTTCAAACTTCGTGGCTTTTCTATATTCATCATCGACCATGTGAGGCGCATATTTAGCCAACTCGGTAAAAGCACGGTCATATTTTGCCACTGTCCTGCTGCCTTGTGTTAGAGTCTGGAACTCTGTAGTCTTGCAGTCACGAACGCTAAGGGGAAAGTATTTGTTGTAAAACAACTCCAAAAATCTGGCCCAAGTCAAACCTGGGTTGCTTTCTCGGGTCATCATCCACCATCTTCGTACATCGTCGTCTAGTGTGAACGCGGCCAATGACACCTTCTGGGCGTCGGTGTTGGGAAAAATCTCAAACAGTTTCTCCATTTCCAAGACCCACGCCTCGGCTTTCATCAGCTCTATACCCCCAGAGAATCTCGGCGGTTTCATTTTCTTAAACTCTCGGATTAGGGCTATGGTGCCGTCCCCATATAAAGCTTGCTGTGGAGGCACTTGCGGCGCTGGAGGAGGTGGAGGCGGAACTGCATGTCGGCCGTTTGTCTGCTCGGCCTGGGTAGAAGTAGTACTAGCGTCTTGTGGCCTAGGTTGTCTCAACTCACGGACCAAACCTTCGACCAATCTCTCTAATCTGTCCAATCTGTCTTCGGGATGATCTCGGCCAGCTGGTGGTCTACCCCTCCTCATGATGCTTAGAGTATGCAAAATGTGACTTTAAAACAAAACGATCAAACAATATGCATGCAAATAACAAATAGTCACGCCGAGGTGATGCACACATTGTCAAGTAGCAAGCATTATGATGCAATCCTAACATCAATTCTAAGGGAAATCCTATGCTCTTTAGGACTCGAAGTGTGTGAGTAACGTACTATAAGAAAATTGTGCTCTGATACCAATCTGTCACAACCCCATTCCGCCCCTAGTAGAATGGTGCTGTGATGGCCAGTAATCCGAGATTACCAAAGGCCAACTTATAAGAATTCACACACAATCAGAGTATATATATGGGGCTAACATGTGCGGAAGAAATAAATTTGAATCTAATTAGTCCATAAGAGTTGTGCATAGATCGAATGGAATGTCATGCACCTTATCAAGGTCTTACAACTTGGATACAATAAAATGAAATACAAAAACACATCTTGACCAAAAGGCTTCTCAAGCCATCATATACAAAACAAAATGAATTACAAGCTAAGAAGCATGATTTTCAAGATGCTACAAAATGCGAGTCCAAAACAAGTTGCAAAGCACATCTAGGCGTCACTGCCGTCCTGCTCATCACCTACATATATATAGAGAGGGTGAGCTTGGATACTCACTGAATGGTACAAGTAATAAAGGGTTTGCATTAATAATACCCGAGATCTTTATCAAAGCGACACACATTATATCTTGCACAAAATCAAAGACAAAACAAGTTCATCAAACAAGTCTTTCAAGCTTCATCAATCAAAGTCTTTCAAGGCTTTCAAGTTTCAAGGGGTGACGTTAACAAAGGTTGTGCTACAAATGCTTATAGTCCCCTAGCACGTACGGACTTTCAAAGGTTGTGCTACAAATGCTTATAGTCCCCTAGCACGTACGGACTTTCAAAGGTTGTGCTACAAATGCTTATGGTTTCCTAGCACGTACGAACTTTCAAAGGTTGTACTACAAATGCTTATAGTCCCCTAGTACGTACGGACTTTCAAAGGTTGTGCTACAAATGCTTATAGTCTCCTAGCACGTACGGACTTTCAAAGGTTGTTATCCAAAACGAGACTAACACTTGATACACAAAATAGGGATTATCATTCATGCTTAACAAATACTTTTCAAAACAAAGCAAAGCTTTATCAAAACTTTATAACATAGCTTTATTAAAAATACCACTCACATAGTTCTTCAACGTCGGGGTCAAGCGAGAGTCCAAGTCCTACAAACACATGGCAAAGTCTATTGAATGCACTTTCAAACAAGCTTTACATGAATGCAAATGATCTCGGCATTCCTTCAAAACTAAGTCGAACCAAAACAAAACACAGTTTCTCATCTCGGGAAAACTTGCTGGGCACCAACCAGGTCTTGGCCGAGGTCCCACACCTCCTTGCCGAGGTGTGGCCCCCGATGGCTACATTCAAGGAAATGAAGTCGGGAAAATCTAGGTTTCCCTTTCTTGAAGAACATGAACATGAAGAACATGGATGCAAAGATCATAACATATCATTACAAAATCTGAGATTTCATGCTATGAATTCAAAAACATGGACCTGGGTACCCATACTCGAAGATTTTATGAAAACAAACACAAAACATGAATCTTAATGCAAACTTTTGGATCAAACAAGGCTTTCTCTCCAAGAACACATGAATACCACTTTCTCTTTCTAAACTCAACTTTAAATCGATGCATGGCTTACAAATCGTGCTCGTTCATGCAATGCAGCTAGATGAACAATAAGAACAACGAGAGTAGATCAAGATTCTAACCTCAAGACACGAATCTAATGGCTCAAGGTGTGAAGATCAAGCTTGGAAATCTATCCCCTTTCTACGAACTCCTTCTCCCTCTTCTAGAGCTTCTCTCTCCTCAAGAACAAAGACATATAACAAATGATACATTCCTCTTTCTGTCGGTTGATTTAACACTCAGCTCGGACACGTGGCAACGGCTGGTTGGCTCTACTCAAAAGGTGATTGAGTGAAAAGACAAGACTATGACAAAGTATGTTCAACAAGCAAGATGGCATGGGCACTCCGGCCAGTAATGATCTTGGCTATGGAAGGACAACACTTGGCCTAGCTGTGCCACACCTCGGCCTAGATGTGCCATACCTCGGTCTAGGTCGCACCAATCCAGGGACAAGATCACTAGGTGTAGCGATAACATTTCGGCCTAGATAATGACATCTTGGCCAATATGCCAGGGTGAAGGTGAAGGTCAGTCAAGGTGATCCCAAGATGGTCCTAGGCATAAGAGGCTCAAAGGTGACCTAGGCTTAGGATGACCTCGGCTACACACACCAAGCAACAAACAAAGCAAAGCAAACAACACTTAAGCAAAACAAGACAAGATCCGTAATGCAAGCTTAACAAGACAAAATCCTATAAATGCATGAGAGCATGACCAAGATAGAGTGAGGTTTGTTACAGCTCTGATACCATTGTTGGTGGTATGCTCTGATACCACTGTTGAAAATTAATTATGAAAATTTCTTTTAGAAACTCTAATACTACTAATGAAAGTGTGAGAGGTGTAAATTAATGTATGATTCAAATTAAGTTTGAATTTCCAACAGTGGTAGCAGAGCATACCACCATTAATGGTATCGGAGTTAGGACAATCCAGAGAAACAATATCAGAGCCAGTTTTGTGAGGCCCCTAAAAATTTTATTTTCTTAAAAGTTTCATACTTTTAAATTATTTCATTGAAGTCCCTCATTCTCTTAATTAATTTCAATTTTAACCCTAGTTTTCAGTAATCGCCGTTTAGCTCGGTATCTCCCCTTTTGTTGCGAATCGACATTCACGTGACCCGAATTACTTTCCTATCATTAATTTATTAAATTTATGACTTAAATATATGTTTTATTTCAAAATTTTAGATTTGTACCCTCTACTTTCCTTATTATTGCATTTTGGCCCCAAAAATCCTAATATTTTATTCAATAAAAGTGCAACTAATATTTTATTGATTTATAATAACTATCTACTATAAAGAAATCAAATTCTCACATGTGGAAATGGTGGCCAGTTGTGAATAGAGGAGAAGGACCAAAAAAATTATTTTTTTATATAGCAAATCTTGAATTAAATATTCAAGAAAATCTTTGAAAACATAAAGAAGTGGGGAACAATAAATGCAATGTACTCTTGTCTCCTGATTAACTAATAAATAGGATTATTTTTTTCTTAATCAAGATTAATTAACAGTAATCCTAATTGGATCCAATTACAAACCAACCAAACTAGATCAATTCCATTGAAATTCAACCAAACCATTCAACCATTTTCTCTCTCCTCCTTGGCCTATAAATACAAGCCTTGCTAGCTCATTTTTGTCACTCCATACACACACAACCCACGGCTGAAAAGAGAAGGAAAGGGAGAGCAAGTGAGTATGAGAAAAAAAGAGAAGAAAAAGAGAGATACAAGTAGGGAAAAAAATCTAGCAAGCTAAGGCAAACCTCATTCACCTCTTCTCTCCATAAATACCATCATGTTTTTCCCTTTCATAATGCATGCTAGAAACATATTTTATATGTTACTTGGAGTTACAGCACTTGTTGGATGATGCATGGTTTGAAAAAGAGTTTGAGAAAAAGAGAAGAAAAAGAGAGATACAAGTAGGAAAAAAATCTAGCAAGCTAAGGGAAACCTCATTCACCTCTTCTCACCATGAATACCGTCATGTTTTTCCCTTTCATGATGCATGCTAGAAACATATTTTATATGTTACTTGGAGTTACTACACTTGTTGGATGATGCATGGTTTGAAAAAGTGGTGTTCATCTTCTCCTTTAAAATTTTCAGTATGTTTTTTTTTTTCAAGTTTGTGATTTTGTTTCCATAGAAAAACTTCATGAACTCAAGATCTTTAGAATATTTTTAAAGGGTCCTGGGTGTGTTTTTATGGCTCATTTCATTTTTCTAATACTTGTTGCAAAGAACTGGTTAAATCAGTAAGCTTTAATAAATTCTATAAAAATGTAGAAAAATCCTACGCATCTAAATTTTATGTCAAAATCTTCCTTAGGAAGTTATCTTTCAAGGAAAATTGGTTTCGTTAAAAAAGAGTGAGCGGTTTGTGAGAAAATCTGAATTTTGTAACGGTCGACGAATCTGGACAGAGATGGAGTATTTTTGAAATAACTAAAAACCTGGAAAAGCTATTCCATTTCAAAAAACATTTCTGAAAACTAGATAAAATTCTCTACGAACCATAGGAAGGCCGGATTTGGGAAAAACCTGAAGTAGTTCTTTTAATCTTGATCTTTAGGTGACTCTAAATCTGGAAATTTTGTTTGCATTAATGTTTTGTGCTCTTGGCATTATAAATATGCTTACTTATATATAATCATGTCTTGGTATGATATTATACATGTCATGGTTATGTATTTTCTTGTCCTTTGATGATGCCTACACTTATGCAAATTTATTTTCCTTCTCGCTTGTACTAACTAATTACAATGATTAATCTAACGGAAAACTTAATGGGGTGGCTAATGGGGTTTCAATCACCTGATTATTATTATGAGAAGAAGTTATTGGTTGGTGGGATGCGTTTCCTTTGGTAAATTAAATCTTGCGCAAGTGGTTGTTTCGAAACCCTTGAATGGAGCGGTTGTATACGGACCCTAGGTAATTCGATGTAAGGAGGGATTTGGGCAAGGCCCATCATTACCGTCTCTTTTGCGGTCTGCGGTTGGCTCTACGTGGTATATAACGGTTGGTAGGCCTCCGAGGTAAGGTCTGCAACAAAGTAGCTAAAGAGGGGGGCATACCGAATAATTCGCGTGCAATTCTTGGAGTTAGAAGGACGGAATCTCTTTGAGGAATTTCCAGACCACTAATGACTAACCATAAAATCTGTGCTATGAACTTAAATGCCATGACCCTTTCCTCTGTGTTTTGTTTGTAAATGTTGTTGTGTATTGAACTGGGAAAAATGGATGGGGTGTGTGTGTGTTTACTAGGCATTTAAAGCTCACGACATATAATGCCAGGTGTCGAAGAAGAGAGCGCAGCAAAAGACGACGAACTGGAAATCTTTGAGGACATTTGGCTATCCTAGAAAGTTGGGATTTTCTTTTGTTGTTTTGTAAAGTCCATATGAAACTTTAAATTTTCTTTTGGATCTAATGTTGATGGTATGAGCTTTTGAAATTAAGGATATTTGTAATTATTCCACTATTATGTATTTTTATTCCAACACCAATATAATCCCCTACGTTGCTTATGAGACCTTGTGTCAATGCCTCTTAAGATCTGTCAAAAAGGTAATGTGCTACCCAAGAAAGATGGGTTTAGAAGGGAGGCTAATTTGACTCCTCCGACGATCTGGGATCTTACTTGGTTATTGGCCATAGGACTCATTTGTGACTGTCCCTTGACTACAACCCTTAGTGTATATTTGGGGCGTCACAAGTTCGAGCCAATTTTCGAAGAACAGAGTACGGGTTCAAATTTGTCTAGATTTCGAAGGTGTCGAAATCGAGACCTGAATATACTAGAGGGTTCGTGTCAACTAGAGTAGCCTAGACACATTAACCAGAAGAGCCAAGAAGTAACTGAAGTTTGCCGATAATTGTGACATCTGAAAACTGAGATTTTTCAAAGTTGTCAAAATTTAGTTTTGAATATACTGGATTGAAGAAGTCTAAATTTCAAAGTTGTTGAAATTAATATTTGAACATACTAGAGGGTTTGTGTCTACTAGAGGAGTCTAGGCACATCAACCAGAAGAGCCAAGTAGTAATTAAAGTTCACCAATAATTACGACATTCGAAAATTGAGACACATCTGTATGGTTAGATTGTGCAAATTACATACAAAAAATTTGCAAATTTTATTTGAAGATATGAAGTGAACGAAAATATTTTTCGAAGTGGAAGTCCAAAAATACAACAAAGAAGACATCACATATAGGTGATTGAAGATGTCCTGTTGACTTACGTCTCTTGGAACAACCACTTATTGCATATCTTGTCCACAATATCTAGGACATCTTTTATCACCTATCTGTGATGTCTTCTTTGTTGTATTCTTCGACACCCGTTTCGAAGAATATTTTCTTTCACTTCATACCTTCAACTAAAATCTACAAATGTTTTCTATGTAATTTCCATAGTACGGATATGCCCAAAATATTTTAAATAGTTGGAAAACACTATTGGATCATCAAAATCGGATTTCGGATGGCTTAGATTGAATGAAAATAGATCATATGGTTCAGACCAATCAGTTGCAACTCAACCGTGATGCACTAGATAATTCTTTCATTGGTTTCCTAGCAACTGTTAACTTTTTGGGTAAACTTTGACAGGCTCGTATGATTTTGTTTTAACTTCAATTTGCTTAATTTTTGCATCGTTGGAATCCCCTCGATGAGTATTTCAATCTAATATATTCAAAATTGAATTTTGATAAATTCAAAAAAATTAAGTTTCCGGATGTTGCAATTATTGGCAAACTTTGGTTACTTCTTGGCTCTTCTAGTTGATGAGTTTGGACTACTCTAGTCGACATGAACCCTTTAGTATATTCAGATATTGATTTGGACATCTTTGAAATTTGGAGAAATTTGGCACAACTATCTGTTCTTTGTCAATTGGTCTGAACTGGCTCTTCTAGCTCTGATTTTGCTTCTATGAATCGTCATGGCTCTGATTCCACTATTGGGAAATTGTGGTTGTTCCACACAATAGACAACAGATGATACGGATTTTGCAAATTAGAGCTCTTCTAGCTCTAATTTTACTTCTCTAGTTGTTCCACACAATAGACAACAGATGGTTAATCTGCAAGAGAGAAGACGTCAACAGGAGGTTGACAGCACCGAACAATAGGAGGTTGTTCCGAGAGAGATAGAAATCAATAGTGGATTGATTACAAAGACCAGACAAGGGGACATCCACAAGCAGATATAAGGCATCATGTAGAGAATCCAACAAATTGAGTTTGATGAGGGATGTTGGAAATTCAAACTCAATTTGAATTAGAGAAAAAGAATGTCACGACCCAACCCCAGTGCTTAGTGTTGGATTCGTAACTAGCGAGTTAATTCTAATTTTAACAAATTAAATAGCGTAGGCGGAGACGAGATAAATAATTAAATAGGTAAATAAATAATCGAAATACTCAATAATGTTAAAAAAAATTCTTGTGACTTATTTATTTTATTGATGATCAGACAATTATTATAAAATACAAAAGTCTACAAAAGTCATGTGTTAGTCCCATTACACAAGATTACCACTGTTTCTTACATTTCATCAACTGAAAGGATATAAAATCACCATGGACAATTATTTAGGCCAAATATAGAATAGCTTGGTTTGAGTAAATCATTTAAATAATAGAAAATAAATGCAGAATTATAGCAAATAATCATAACCACGGTACCTAACATAACATAACATAACAGAATAGAGAGTCAATGCATCCATGACAAACAGAGGTTCACAAAGTGACTAATCAGAGGGCAATGATTATTTAAGTCTCCCAAGGCATGAGACCGTCAGAGGGTCACTAAAGTGACAATTCAGAGGGCCAATGATTATTTAAATCCCCCAATGCATGGGACCTCTGTGGTGGTACTTATAAAATAATTATTCAAAAACACATTTAATAAATAGTTATATCCATGGGTTTCCATTTTTTTAAACAAATAGGGTTCATAAAAAAATAACATAGTTAAATTGTTAATATAATTTATAAAGTATGATTCGCATAAAATAATTCATAAAACAATAAAATAATTTATGGTTACTCAAGTTATAATATAATTCATCTTAATATTAATCCCTTACTTTTACTTCACTGTTCACTGGAAACTCCCTTCCTTTACTAACTAACCACACTTTCATTTGTTGTTTTTCTTTTCCTTGCTTTCATGCACCTATTTATAAGTGTTTCTTCAGCACATGGTTCATTTCATCTAGCAGAGTTACCACGTAGGCATAACCAGGTGGCACTCACTAATTGACTCCCCCAAACAAGCTTATCCCCTAAGGCTTATCCTCTTTATCCTATTATTACTTAAGCCCTTATCCTAAAATAATTATATTTCTATTTTACTTTATTTATTTTTTATTATTTTTTTTTGGCTTAAACACAATGACTACTAACTTAAATAAATTAAATTTTAGCACATATAACTATTAAATTTAATATATATTATATATATATGTATGTTTTGTTGATATTAATGCAGTGTTAAAATTAACGAAACATCTGGGGTGTCATAAATAAGCTAGAAGCTGCTAGAGAGCTGGAGATTGAAAAAGAGGAACTCAATTTGAATTCTAAGAAGAATAGAAGAACAAAGAAGATTGAAGAAGGAAGATGTAGCTTCCTTGAAACCTCCATGGTCAAAGTTTCACCATGAAGCAATGGAGAAATTGGAATTGTCCAACTCATGTTCATACCTGAGCAGCGTCTATAAATAGAGAGGTTGTGTGATTGTTTTAGATAGAGTGAGAGAAAATGTAATCTCTAAGTGTGGGATATACAAAGCCATCTCCACTCAGGGAGATTGGATTATAAGAGAGTTTGAGAGGTTGAGAGTTATAGAAAGTTGTTCTGTTTAGCTAAATGAGAGATTGACCCTCTGTGGCAGAGAGGGGAGCTTCTTCGGTGTGAGAATGGGAGCTTAGTAGGAGTTGAATGAGAGAGAGTCCTCCTCCATTGTAATCTCTTTGTAATTTCAATTATATAGTGAAAATGGTTACTCTCCTATGGATGTAGGTAGTAAGACCGAACCACGTTAGATATTATGTCTCTTCGTAAATCATACATTGATTTACACTCCTCTCCCACTTGTAACAGTGGTATCAGAGCATGCCACCAACAGTGGCATCATAGTGTCTAAAATAAATTTTCATAATTAATTTCCAGCAGTGGCTCACTGCCTACGTCCACGGGAGAGTAACCATTTTCACTCTATAATGGAAATTACAAATAGATTACAATGAAGGAGGACTCTCCCTCACTCAACACCCATTGAGCTCCCACTCTCACACTGAAGGAGCTCCCCTCTCTGCTACAGAGGGTCAATCTCTCATTTAGCTCTCTGAATAGAGCAACTCTCAAACCCTTTTAGAATCCAATCTCCCTAACTACAGATAGCTAGTTTGAGAGTTACAGAGAGTTGCTCTATTTAGAGAGCTAAATCAAAGATTGACACTCTATGGTAGAGAAGGGTGCTCCTCCATTGTATTCTTTTTGTAATTTCCATTATATAGTGAAAATGGTTACTCTCCCGTAGACATACTATAATTTTTGTGCAGGGGTATCTTTTGTGATTTGTCACGGAATTGCCAAAAGGGGAATCGTTAGGATTTTCAATCCTAATTTTTGTGCATTACAATGTGAGTTAGCAATCCCGCTCTAAAGGCAAAATTATGATTTTCTATTTGTTAATTTTTGTCTCATTTGTTGTTTGAATCAAGAAATTGATGTAGGCTGAAAGGTACTGTATTGAGGGCGCTTAAGTTACATTTATAGTCTTTGAATTTTGTTTATTTGGTGGAGATGATGTGTTTTGTGCACTTTTACAGATTTGCCAGGAAACACTCAAATTCAAGCAAAAAGTGGCGCGAAAGTAGATTTTTTGTGCGAGTAGTGAAAAGTCCCGACCTGCCACCTGACCGCATGTGCGGCCAAGCTCCACCGCAGGTGCGGCCCACCACAGCTCGAGTGGCCCACCTAGGGTTATGTGTGTGAAAATTTAAGGCTCTTCCGCTGGGAATAAAAAGAACAAAAGGAGGCTGTAACGCGGTTCGAAAATATTCTAAGGAAAAGGGAGGCAAGGGTTTGAAGAGAGGGATTTCTCAAGCTTCAGGTGCAACTTTCATGGGGGCTTCTTCCTCTTCCACATCTTCCACCTCTTCCATGAGTGGCTAGTCTCTAGTTTTAGGGTTTTGATGAAACCCTAGCCATGTAAAGAGCTTTTCCTTAGGCTTTGATTGTGAAACGACTTGAATAAATGTACAGATGTTTTAGAATTTTATAATAATTTTCCTTTTCATCTCTTCATGTATTTTATTGTTTGCGATTGTTTAATGCTTTCCATACATTAGTTTTCTTTGCGTTTGTGTTCAAAGTATGAGACGAGTCATGCTACGAGAGACGAGTCGTGTTGCTACTATAATTTAGAGAAAATGACTCGTTCTACTCGAGGATGATTCATGCTTGTACGTTGAATGCAACAATCCTCTTGATCAATGTTTCAAACTAGTAGTTGTGAAATATTGGATAGTTCAAACCAGATTGCAATTGATGGTCGATGTTAAGTCTTATTTATGTGGTTAGTGGTGAATTCTTTGCCCTAGGATTTTCCCAAAAATAGTATCTCAAACCCTACTTTTAATTGTCAATTTAATTTCTCAATTTCATTTAATTCTCGTTTAGTCATGATATCCCTCAATCTTTTTATCAAAATTAATTTAGGAATTTAACAATTAAATTAGTTTAATTTCCCGCTTGTCCCTATGGATCGATACTTGGACTTATCGTTATTCTAAGGAATTTGGTATAGTTTGGTGTTTATTTTTGGTGTGTGAAATGACCCATTAAATTTTGGCGCCGTTGCTGGGGCCTTCTGGTGAAACTAATTAAGTTAAAGTTACATTCTTATTTTAATTTTTAGTGTAGGATTTTATATTTTAGTGTTGCTAAATGTGTAGAGTTTTTGCAAGTGGAACTATCACCGAAGTGCAAGTGGAGCGCAACCGAGCTTTAAAAACAAACCGCATTACTAAAGTACTTTTTTTTTAAAAAAAAATAAAAAGAAAAAAAAGAAGCAAATACTCGCAAGCAAAGCACCAAAGTGCTAAAAAGAAAGAAAGAGCTCAAGTAGAGGTTGGAGACAACGGTCTACACGTCAAGTACCCGCAAGACGAGTAAATCATTTTCATTAAACCGATGTGAGTATTTTCTCCTTTGGTATTTTGCTTTCACAACTTAGTGCACCAGAGTTGGAACTTAGTGTGTGTGTGTGTGTGAGTGGTGTATGCACGAGTGCCATTCTTGTCGCCTTGAATTGTGGAGTTTGGACCTTGAACTAGAAAGGACTCTTAGGAAACTTAGAGCCTCTTCTGGTGTTCCTAGGCTTGAATATCCATATCCATTCTTCGAACCAATAGAGATGGGGAACCCGAATGGCCTAAATAGGCGCAACTGGACCCTTAAGGATTACTTCACACCCATTGCATATACATCCCCATCATGCATTCAGTTACCCGACACCATCACTGCGCATTATGAGATTAAGTCCAGCACTATCCAAATGCTCCCATCATTCCATGGACTAGCTTATGATAACCCTAACAAACATTTGCATGAATTTCTGGAAATTTGCTCTATAGTGAGGATCTAGAATTTCACCAATGAGGCCTTAATGTTACGACTGTTCCCATTTTCACTAAAGAACAAAGCCAAACATTGGCTGAACTCCTTACCTGCAAATTCTGTCAGAATATGGGACCAATTACAGCAGAAGTTTTCGGAGAAGTACTTTCCCATTGGTAAGAACAACCAACTCAAGTGAGCCATCACCAATTTTTCTGAAATTGATGGCTAGCAACTTCATGAAACATGGGAAAGACTTCGTGACCTTCTCCAACAGTGTCCCCACCACCAAGTACCTAATTGGCAACTTGTTCAAACCTTTTACTATGGCTTAACTGAGCCTTACCACCAAATGGTGGATTTTTCTTGTGGTGGGATATTCATGTCCAAAAATGATGCCGAGGCATAGCCATTATTTGAGAACCTAAGTGATAATTCCCTTCACCATGCCTCTGCAGCCTGACAAGTCTGGCAATTGGTAGTTGGAGCCCGAAAAAAGGGGGCATTTATGAGATAGGGAAAAATCTGGAGTTAGCCCAACAGGTAGAGGCATTGTCCTACAAAATGGACCAATTATTAGCTTCAGGACATGCCCATACACAGCAAGATCAGCCTCAATTTCACTTGGCATGCACTATTTGTGTGAGCCCTACTCATGACTTAAGTGAGTGCCCTTCGGCATCACAATTTTCAAAATTAGTCCAAGAGCATGTGATTGCGGTTCAAGGATTCTCCAATCGGGTAATGACCCATATTCTAACACATATAATCCAGGACGGAGAAATCATCCTAATTTTTCATGGAGACCTCATTCACGAGGCACTTCTTACAATCCTCCACCACTAAGGTAGAATTTTAATAATTTTGCCAACCAATCTTCTTACCGACCACCACAACCTTACGACAACAACAACCCCTGCCTGTTCCTCAAGGCAACTTGGCCTTTGAGGCTCAGTTATTGGAAGTTCTCTCAAAACTTAAGGGGTTAGAACGAGTAGTTCACTTCCATACTCACTCCATTACCAAGCTAGAGGCCCAATTAGATCAAATGGCTAACAACATGAATAGGAGAGAGGAGGAAAAATTACCGAGTCAGACTGTGGCCAACCCTAAACGTCAATATGGGATATAGCGGTTGAGTGGGAATGAAAAACACCATAAACAGGTGCAAGCGGTGATCACTTTGAGAAGTGGGAGGGAGTTAGAGCCTCGGCCAGTGTGGACGCGCCCTCGAGGGCTTATGCTTTTCCACAGTTCGGACTCAATATGTCACGGTTCTGAATCTAATCTCACAATGTGCGATGTGAGACTGATAAATCACCAAAGAGTCTAAATCCGGCAAATCGTTTTGGAAAATAGATTTTTAAGAAAGAAGTGCCAAACATGGACTGCTTTGCCAGATATAGAGTCGCCACCTAAATATTTATTTTGGGGGAATTTAGGAAACCCTGACTCGTTGCCTAAGGCCACGTGTCCGTCTTCACCAAAGTTGCCTCGGCTCGGGAACTTGGGTACGATCGGGAAGGTCAGCTATGAGCACCCCCGCTCACCCGATCCGAAGATCGGCCTATACTAAGCATGATATCGAGTTTTGAAAACATATATGTTCTTATTCCAGTTAATTAGCTAGAATTTACTATGTGATGCGCACAACACACAAGTATAGACTAGATCGCCTAATTTGGAACAAAGCATCGCATATCCGTTTGTTTGGAAATGGTTTGAAGTTTACTACTCGCAAATAGGCTAAAACACGGAATTCAATGAATTATTTCAATTCAAGCAACCCAATCTTCACCCAGAGGCATTCAGACAGTTATATCACATAAGCAAATAGCCTCATGGTAAGCATGCTGTCGTGTTAACACTCACATACATGCAATATGCTGAAGCATAAATACTCACAGTGTACTCCGAGCCAAAACAAGGAATATGTTAGTAATTAAATGTATGATCCAAATCCACGTTAAGATGGCTAATGCATCGCAGGCAAAATGCAACTAGAATAGGCTCGGCTAATCTAAAATGGCATATGAGATGTGACAATTCAACACATGTATTCAACTTGGAATTGAAATACTATGCAGTTAGTATGATGCGCCGAGCCCGGTGCATGCAATACTGATGAATGATGCAAACATGCATAGCATAAGGATGCTAATTGAAACGCGCCCTAGAACTAACCATTGTAAGCGGTTAAGTAAAAGGGAGAAAGAATTGGAGGTTGGAAGACATGCATCACACACACGCACACTGATTACACAATTGCGCCCTCTCGAAAAGTGGTCTCCAAGAAGAAAAGGTGGTCTCCCACCCTAGTACCACCTTCCAAACAATGAAAACAAGGTCCATGCCAAAAATGAACCAGGACGGATGCAAAACGAGGGTTCAGGGGCCAAAACGCGCAGTCGGGTGCCCCAAAAACTGATTGTTAAGCATCGAGAGTGGCATGAGACCACGAAGGTTGTCTCCCGGGCCACAGTGTTCCTCTAGAGAGAGGAAACAAGGTGTGTGCCAAAACCCGGAGCAAATGGAGAAAGTTAAGCTGTCCCGAACCGAGGCGCACGACCGATGGCTCCGAAAACCGGAAACTGGTCTCCAAACGGGAACAGTGGTCTACGACCACGAAAAGTAGCCTACAGCCACTAAGAGATGGTCTACGAGACCTCTCCCTCCCTTCGAGGAGAGAAAACAGAACCTAATTCGCAAACCGAGGCAAAACACAAAAGAGTCCCGAAGTCCGGAGGCAAGGCTCTCAGCCGAGACTCCGTAACCTCAGAACAAGTACAACATGCGCAATCACCGAGCGCTCAATCGATGACATCTGAGTCTTAAGGTCGGTCAAAAATGAGGTGTCTACAGTTGCCCCTCCTTGAGAGAACTCGAAAGTCATAAGTGACGGGAGTGAATGTCAAAGCCCAGAGACGACCCATTTTTGACAAGGCCGAAGACTTAGACAAACAGGCGAGCTAAACAAGAGATGGGCCTGTAGGCGTGCCCGCAGGCAGGGGGGAAAATGCAAAATGATATGCACAAAGCCGAATGTAACTCATGATCATACAAAGCAGCAAGCTGTAATGAAACAAATATTCACAATAAATGCAACCGTTTTAAGCAAGAATGCAAAGCAAAACTACATTTCATGCAGTAAGGATGTAAGAGAATTACAATTCTCGCTACATCTCACATGGAGAAGATACAATACCTGCCTGGTTCGTCTGGTCGCACCAGCTTCAAATGAACCGTACATACAATACCGTGCTTGCAAAAGAGAGAAACTTAACAGGCACAACATAGTTAGCAACATATGTTCAACGCTATATCGAACGCAAACAAACACGGTTCCGATGAAGAAGTGCATCGCAATGCAAAAAGAAACGTGCGCGACAACGCAAATTAAGCATAGAGGGTGCAACAATGCCAATGAAATGTGTATAACAATGCAAGTGACGTGCATAACAATGCAGGATAAGTGTGACTTTAAAAGCATATTTGAAACAAAACATCGAGCAAAGGAATGTAAGCCTCGACGAGGGGAATTTAAACGCGACCTCCGGTTTACCTCTTGGAGGGGTCGCAACGTACGCAAAAGGATATACCTTGCTTTTGGTGAGCAACAACGAGCCGCGTATCGAAGATTGGATTTGAAGTTCTCGCAGAGGGATTTCGCGTCAAAAAGTGCATTTTCCTTGTACTTTCTCGAGAGCCGGGGACTCCAATCACTACCAAAATTTGCAGGGAGTTCAGAGAGACATTGGAGATCACCTAGGAAGGATGGCCGACCACCCTAGACATTGGAGATCACCTACCAAAATTTTCAAGGGGTAGTCGGCCTACCACAAAATCTGGTCGGCCGACCATTTTGCTAAAACAGGGATAGTTTGGTCCTTTTACATTCGGATCTTTAAATACACATGGCCAAAACCCTTTTGCTCACAACTTCAGATCTGAAATTAGTCCCTCTTGCTTCCTAGACCATTTTCTCTCTCAGATCTGCACTCTATATGCGTTTTCCAACGCCCCACGCAAAGTTGTTTCGCAAAATCTTTCAGTTTTCTTCACTTTGGACCGATTAAAATTTGATTTCGGAGCTTCTTTCTCCATTTTCACCACTTGAGGTAAGTTTGCCTCGATATTTGGAACATTTTCTCGGGAGTTGACTTTTGTTGACTTTTTTCAATTTTGGCTAATTTTGCTCATTTTTGCTCCTTTTTTGCAGATTTCTTGAAATGGCGGGTCATTTCCCTCACGATGGAGGACCTCCAGGCGCCGAGGGTGAGCTGGACATCATGTCATTGCCCCCGAGAGTTCGACCCTTTGATCCTGCGAGGTACGACCCTCCGGAGCACATCCTTCCCCCGAGTACTTTCTACCACTTTACTGATTTTGATCGACGAGCGCCCGCGGATCTACTACTATGGGAGCCGGAGTCTCACCTCTCTCACCAGGAACGAGAGGTACGTACTTCATTTTTACATTCTCTGCAATGTAATCTGCATTTCTTGCGTATTTCCTGTTTTCGCTACATATGTTCATCTGCTTATTTTGAATAGATTCACACACCATCCAGTCCACTTGGCATACAACTTATGTATCACTGGACTTTGCTCGTTTTAGCACACAGCTTGTTCTTAGACACTCAGTCTGTAGCACAACATTCTGTTTGCATTTTGAACACACAGCTCAAGCATTTGAATTTCTGAACACGCAGCTCATGCTTCTGGTTGTGAACACGCAACGCACATTTTTGAAATCTAAACACACAGTTCAAACTTTTTGTCATGAACACGTAGCCCATATTTTGGAAGTTGGACACACAGCCCGAACTCTCGATGATGAACACACAACCCACAGTTTTTGAAAGTTAAACACACAGCACAAACTCTTGATGATGAACACATAGCCCACAGTTTTTGAAAGTTGAACACACGGCCCAAACTTTTGATGATGAACACACGACCCACAGTTTTTTAAAAGTTGAACGCACAGCCCAAACTTTTGATGATGAACACACAGCCCACAGTTTCTGAAAGTTGAACACACAGCCCAAACTCTTATGATGAACACACAGCCCACAGTTTTTGAAAGTTGAACACACGGCCCAAACTTTTGATGATGAACACACAGCCCACAGTTTTTTGAAAGTCGAACGCACAACCCAAACTTTTGATGATGAACACACAGCCCACAGTTTTTTGAAAGTCGAACGCACAGCCCAAACTTTTGATGATGAACACACAGCCTACAGTTTTTTGAAAGTCGAATGCACAGCCCAAACTTTTGATGATGAACACACAGCCCACGTTTTCGAAGTCGAACGCGCAACCTAAACTTTTGATGATGAACACACAGCCCACAGTTTTTTGAAAGTCGAATGCACAACCCAAACTTTTGATGATGAACACATAACCCACGTTTTGGAAGTCGAGCGTACAACCCAAACTTTTGATAATGAACACACAACCCACAGTTTTTTGAAAGTCGAACGCACAGCCCAAACTTTTTGATGATGAACACATAGCTCATATGTTTCATTTGCACGCGGCCCATATACTTTATGTTGAACACGCAGCTCACACATTTCAATTCTGAACGCGCAGCTCATTCCTGCACGTAGCTCATACATTTTCACTGGTGAACGCACAACTCACTCATTGCATTTGCACGCAGCTCATACTGAACACGCAGTCCACAACATTGTATCTGATTTGATTTGCACACAGCTTGTACTTTCATTTTGAAACTGAATACATCTGTTCATTCTGAATGCAGGTATCTTCCCATGTCACACGGGGCTATGGCTCGATCATCGCTAGGGAGTGGTATACAGAGCTCCTAGAGACCGTTCGTGATCTGGTTGATGAGGCAGGGTTCAGACGCTTCTGCGCGGGGATATCTCGCTACCCTGCGAGCAGGACGCTGATGGGGGTCCTTGTGGAGAGATGGTGGGACACCACTAACTCTTTCCACTTTTCAGCTATCGGGGATATGACGATGACCCCGTTTGACTTTGCCCTGTTGACTGGTCTTGACATGGCCGGCCAACCAGTTCCCTACGACACAGACATGGGCAAGTGGGAGGCGGCTTGGATTTATCTGTTAGGAGCCCATCCGCCGATTGACAGATCATCGGGCAGAGTCAGGTACACTTGGTTTTCTACACATTTCAGAGAGACTGTGCCTGAGACTCTCGAGGAAATAGAGCAGTACGCTCGAGGGTTTTTGATGTTCCTCCTTAGGACCACTTTGTTCTCTGATAGGGGGAACACAGTTGGACTTTATCTACTGAGTGCTTTGGCAGACCTATCACAGGTCAGCCACTATGATTGGGGTGGCACCGGCCTTGCTACCCTCTACTGCTACATGAGCGCGACCTCCCGCAGGCGGGGGAACATAGTTGGCGGCTACTGGAGAGCCTGGGAGGTACTTTCTACCCTCTTGATTTACACTTCTGCTTTTCATTACCTATATGCTGCACACGGCACACTTTACATTTTTTATTCTACATTCCGCACTCAACATTCTGTATTTTCTGTACATTCTATATTTTGATGGTTATTGCCTTGTTTTCCACAGCTATGGGTTTTCACATACTTTTCGACGCTAGCCCCGGAGCTCGAGGTGGAGGTGCCTCTTGTGATTCCTTACTCGCTCGAATTTGAGGGCCAGTGCCGGTCGAGGGCTCGGGAGTCTCTGCCCTACTTGCGGTAGTTTTTTGATACAGTGCGGACGACCAAGGTAATTCAGAACTCTCAGTTATCCATGTTTTCATCTTTGATTCATCATGCACGTTTGTGATTTCTAATCAGCTCATGCACTTGATTATCCATAGATCACCTAGCAGCCCTGGGCGCCCTTGGGTGGAGATACTCGATTTCAGTTTCCTGGGGGGTGGGCCACTTCTTGGTACAGGATCCTATTTGAGGGGCCAGTTGGAAGGGCCTGGTTTCTGGGGGACCGTTTTCTGCGTCAGACGATGGGCTACCCTGAGCAGAGTATCCCCGCAGCACCTCCGGATGATATGCGGTCCGCTGAGGGACTCACTCCCCAGGAGGTTGATTTGGCTATGCTAGGCACTGACGCAGCTTTACATTTTGAGGAGGGGGAGTACGCGACCTACCGTCATACATACTTGATGCCCCCATTGACAGGTATCTGCACTCCCACTCGGAGGGCTACTGGCATGCCATCATCGAGTCGAGCCTAGGCAGCAGATATCCCTTCGACTAGTAGGGCTGGCACATCGAGAGGTGGGGCTGGACTGGTTCCCCCGATTCCTCCGACTTATCAGCACGCCGGGTGGCCAGGTCTTCCGACCGAGTTGACTGGATGGCGATACGGTTCATCTTACTCGATTCCGATAGAGCCTCCTATGCTCGATCACCGATATGTCAGTGATCCTGACTCACCACCGGTATGTTCCACTGCTTTTCATTTACCACTCAGATACTTAGGCATTCATTTATTCATTAATGACTTGAGCTTGTATCTGCAGCCTCCTAGGGAGTATACTGAGGGGTTGCTCGGGTTGGTAACCTCACTCGAGGGCATGGTCCTACAGAGAGAGACGCAGCTGTTCATCGCTGGTGTTTTAGTACTTTTCAGTTTTCCTGCATTTATCATACTTTTGATGACATGCTGTATTTAACCATTTCACTGCGTTGATTGATTGTATGTGTAGGGCACATCTGACACACACCATATTCATACATTGTATCTGCATACACCCACTCCATGTAGCTTTCTTGTCTCTGCATCTGATATATATATATTGGCTAATGTATTCAAATTGCCCTCTTCCTTTTCAGATGCCACCGCTACAAGCTGAGCCACAGGCTGGGCCATCTAGGCCTTCTCGGGGAGCTGGAGAGGGGGTTCGACCCGCAGCCGAGGCGGACACAGAGCACCTGTCATAGAGGACGAGTCCAGCGACGAGGAGGAGTCTGGACATCCACAGTCAGAGACATCCGCTGACAGAGAGGGTGACTTTGGTTCCGGTTCCGATAGTGGAGATGATGCCGAGGAGGATTCTGAGGGCGGCGGTTCCGATTCAGATGATGATGATGGTGCAGAGGTTGTTCTGCAGAAGAGGACGAAGAGGGCCTCTTATTCCTGCGCTTCATAGCACTGATGTAGCTGTTCCTGCTTTATTTGCCTTTTTTACTAGTAGTTGTAGCACATTGTACATTATTAGGCAGTTTTATTTTCCGTAAAACTTGTACCCTTGTTGTAAAATGTTGTAACAAAGGAAGCATGATAGAATGAAATAGCTTTTTTGAAAAAGTGTTGTATTTTATGTTTTTAGCATCGCATCACATCATTTTGCACAAAAATGAGATTGAATGAAAGTTGAGCAATGTGTGTCAACAAGTCAGGTAGTGAACCGACGCAGAAACTAAATAACTTAATTTTCTAAGAAACAGTGAAACCTCAGCAAATTTACAACTCGATAAGCAAATCCCGAAAATGTTGATAAACAAACAACAATTCAACGGACAAAAACTTGTCAACTCGACAAAAACTAACGACTTGATAAACAAAACAACTCGATAAACAAAACTACAACTCAATAAGCAAAACAACAACTCGATAAGCAAGACTTAACAACAACTCGATAAATAAATGCAATTCAGACAAGGCGAGAGATGGAATGCATCCGAAACAGAGGGAAACATGGACCTTCAATACTCCCAACACACGGGAATGCTAGGAGCTCCATTTTAGAGGTTAGGAAAAGGCTGAAGACCAACTTTCCTCCATGGCCGACCACCAGAGGAGGCTGGCCGACCAGCTATTTTCCTTGGAGACCAAAGGGGTGGTCGGCCTACCAGAAAAAGTGGTCAGCTGACCACCTGGTTTGACGACCACTAGATTTTTGACAAGTGTCCCCGAACAGTGCCTTATCCTCTATAAAAGTTCCAGCTTCGTGGTTCTTTCATTTCATCTCAGTTTTGCATCAAAATGGAGGCATTCCTCCTCGAAAATCTCGCAGCTTGGATTGCTACTTTAGACGGCTCAAAAAAGTTGAACTTCCGGGGCTTTGGCTTGAATGCACTATTCATGTTGAGCCGCACTCTGCTGCATCTTCCCTTTCTCCATGCCACGGCGAGGTTTTGGAATCCGGTAACACATGTCTTTAGCTTTGGCGGGCAAGAGGTGTGTCCTAGCATCGAAGATTTCCAAACTTTGATGGAATCCGAGCGCAATGAAGAGATCTCACCCCAACTCTGCTTCGGCCATGCTCAAGCCTTAGGACGAATGTGTGGGCTTACTATGCATGACGCTCGGTCTTTGATTTGCAACGGGGAATTGGATATCCTTTGCTTGATTCATCGCTTTTCTAATGCTGGTGACCGCGATGACCATCATTGGCAAGGTTTTCGACGACACGCCCTTTGTTCGTGCATGCTATCTCACTTTTTGCTCGTCCCAGGCTTCGGCGGGTCTAGCATTCGTCTGATCGCGGTTGCCCAAGGTTTGAAGGAGGGTAAAAGTTGCATTGCCATGACATTGGCCAAGACGCTGATGGGCTTAGATGCTTTCCATTGTCGGGAAACAACCAGATTTGCGGGGAGTGCACTACTACTGCAGGTAATGTTTCCCACCCTATCTCACATATATATTGCTCACATCACTCGGCCCTCAGGCTCGATTTTTCTCACAAAACCCTTGTCTCACTTGTCTCTCAACGTACACCTCTCTATTCTTTAATCTCTCATTTTTCATCCCTCCCCAGGTGTGGTTGATGGACAAGTTGCAGGTTGTGGACTCTTGCCCAGCATACTCAGCTTGCGGATACTTCTTCCGACAACGCCTAGTCGATGCCCTTGATGAGGGATGGTGGTTCGACTGGATATGCCATTTGTCCGCAGACCGCATTGCTTGGCGTTGTTCTAGGCCCAATCTACCGGCAATGAGCTATAGCATGTCCCAGTAGACTGGGATTCAATTGATTGGTCTGACGCACTGCGTGTTTTACTTTCCTTTCCTGTTCCAACGTCAATTCGGCCATGGTCAAACTTGCCCGCCAAAGGGGATAGAGTACCCTGCTGCATTCCTGGTCCGAGGTGCACAGCTTGCTCGGTATGCCACAGCATGGAGGACGAGAGAACTCCTGGCCCCCGCTCCCATTTTCAGTTGCACTTTGTCTGATGAGTGCATAGATTGGCCCAATAAAGAGGCACAGATTGGGCCCATTTTGGCGTCAGAGGCTTCGACCAACTCTGGGAGGGGGCGCAGGAACACCTGACTTAGCTATGCCTCGGATTTATTGTTTTACTAGTATTTTCAAGTTTTCTTTATGAATGTAACCACAACCAACTTGAATTTGTATGCAAGAGCATGAGGACTCTGTATTGAAATCAATAAAATTGAAGGTTGTGGGTACTGAAAATTTTCCATTTTGGTCCAAAAATGGTCTAAGTTGTAAAAAGATTAATTTGAACAAAATCCACTTTTTTTAAAACTTTTCAAAAACATTTTCGACATGGACCAGAACTGGACACGCCTGAGATCTGTCACTGAGATGTACAACCCCGGATTCCAGCAACTGGAAAGTTGCCCCTAGTCTAAGTAGCACTGCACCGGAGATCACAACCGAACTCTTGAATGCTGAATAGACAAAGATAACAGAGATGATCAAATGGACAAAGTTGATCGGGGAAAAGTTTATGGCTGAACTTCAGGATGAAGTTGCCTACGCATCCCAAAGATGAGAATCAAGCCTTACGTAGTTCAGGCCCAGGTTCACTCGAGTATTTTCACTCTCCTTTTACGCTCTAACTTTTGCCAAGGCTGCCCTTTGTGGGTTTTCAACCTTGCGAGCTCAGTTTTTATAATTTCAAATTTTCTGTGCTCTAACTTTTGCCTAGGTCTCCCTTTCGGGTTTTCGGCCTAGTGAGCCTCTTAAGGGTAATATTTCTTCAACTTGTCCATGTTGATCGGCTATGAGAATTCTAGGCCATCTAGGTCCATCAGAACGACAACTCCACCCGACCAAATGGACGTAATGATGTGGGGGCCAGTTCAATTGGGTCTGAACTTGCCCCTAGGGTCATGGATGAGGGCTCGGTTGTGTTTGAGCACCAAATCTCCTTCCTTCAAATTTCTCGACTTGACTTTCTTGTTGAAAGCCCTGGGAATTCTGCGTTGATAACCTTGAACATGGTACAGTGCTTTCAGTGTCCTTTCGTTAAAGAGCACGAGTTCCTCAAATCTGCTCTACTGCCAATCTGCCTCGACTATCTGACACTCAGCCAGTACTCTTAATGACGAAACCTCTATTTCGATAGGTAGAACGGCCTCCATCCCATAAACCAATGAATATGGAGTCACTCCAATAGAAGTTCTAATTGAAGTCTGGCAGCCCCACAGAGCGAATGGCAGCTTATCTGGCCAGTCTCGATAGGTTTCCACCATCTTCTGCAAAATGTGTTTGATGTTCTTGTTGCCAGCCTCAACTGCTCCATTGGTCTGAGGCTGGTATGTGGACGACTTATGAAAATCCACGTTGTATTTTTCCAACAAGTCAATCACTTCTTTCTTGAAGTGGGAACCGTTATCTGAAATAATCTCGTTTAGGACCCCGTAGCGACAGATGATGTTGTTCCGGATGAACTTTGCAACGTGCGAAGCCTTCAACACCGCATAAGATTAGGCCTCGACCCACTTCGTGAAATAATCTATCGCAACTAGAATGAACTCATGCCCATTAGACCCCTTCGGAGTGACGGCCCCGATCACATCTATTTCCCAAACTGAAAATGGCCATGGCGAAGTCATATTGTACAGCTTCGACGGCAGGATGTTCATGCGATTTGCATGGATCTGACATTTGTGGCATCACCGAACAAAACTGATACAATCCTCCTCCATGGTGGACCAATAGTAACCCTGTCTGAGGATCTTCCGTGCTAGCATCACCCCGTTCATGTGTGCTCCACACTCTCCACCATGGATGGCCTCCATCAGGCGCTTCAATTCTTCGGCATCAACACACAACTTATGCATCCCTAGATGACTCCTCTTAGACAATTTACCCCCGCAGATGATAAACTGAACGGCCATTCTTCTTATCCTTGGCATTTGCCCCTGGTGGATACGCCTCTTTTTCCAAGAAGTTCCAGGCATTGTAGTACTAGAGGTTCTCATCTTGAACCTCTTCTATGGCAGCAATCGACTCGTAGGCTGGTATAAATTTCTAGTCAATGATAATCGGACGCATCCGGACTCCGAAAGGGATGTCTATCATGGAAGATAGAGTTGCTAGTGAATCTGCGAACCTGTTGTTCTCTCTTAACAGATGAGCAAAGTTTGGTTTCTCAAACCGAGGAATTAACAAGTCCAAGGTCTGGTGATACATTATCATCATTTTCTTCTTTGACTTTCCAATCTCCTTTTGCTTGAGATACAACAAGGTTTGAGTCCCCGATGACGTCCAACCATTTTGCCTCTAGTTCCAGGGCTGCTTCTAAACCAGTAATGCATGCTTCATATTCTGCTTCGTTGTTCGAGACTTTGAACCGGAGTTTGAAGGCTAGAGGGATACGGGAATTGTCAGGTGCTATCAACAACACTCCTATCCCATACCCGTAATGGTTTGACGCTCCGTCAAAGTACATCGTCCAAGTTTCGTCTTCGATATACAAAATGGCCTCATCTGGGAATAAGTACTCAACTGCTTCACCTCCTTCCACTGGATGATTGGCTAAGAACTCTACTACCGCTCTTCCATTGACTGACTTGCGCGTCACGTATTTCAGGTCAAATTCGGAAAGCAAAAGCAACCAACGAGCTAGCCTACCCGTAAGTGTCGGTTTCTCGAAGAGATATTTGATGGGATCTAATCTTGAAACCAACATTACAGAGTGAGCTAATAGGTAGTGCCGCAGCTTCCTAGTAGCCCATACCAAGGCTAAGCAAGCCTTTTCCAATGATGTGTAGCGGGTTTCACACTCCAGCATCTTCTTGCTCAGATAGTAGATAGCCTTCTCCACCTTGTCCCCAGACTCTTGTGCAAGCATGCAGCCCATTGTAGTCTCAGTTACTGAAAGATACAAAATCAATGGTTTCCCCGGCTCAGGTGGTGACAACACGGGTGAGTTCTGTAAGTATTCTTTGATCTGTTCAAAAGCAGCTTGGCATTGGCCGTCCCATTTAAACTTCTTTCCTTTTTTCAAGAGACCAAAAAGTGGTTCACAAGTCAAGGTTAATTTTGAGATAAACCGTCTTATGAATTGCACTTTACCCAGAAAGCCTCGCACCTCCTTTTCAGTCCTTGGTGGTGGCATTTCTAAGATGGCCTTGATTTTGGAAGGGTCAACTTCGATACCTCTCTGTGTAATCAGAAACCCTAGCATTTTCCCTGCTGTAACACCAAACGTACACTTATGAGGATTCAGCCGCAACCGAAATTCTTGAATCCATTGGAAGAACTTTTGCAAAGCGGTGTAGTGGCCCTCTCTTTCTTTGGACTTGACAATCATTTTGTCCACATACACCTCAACCTCTTTATGGATCATGTCGTGCAATATTGTGGTCGCGGCCCGTTGATATGTAGCTCCATTGTTCTTTAACCCAAATGGCATCACCCTGTAACAGCAAGTCCCCCATGGGGTGGTAAAAGCAGTATTCTCCCGGTTTTCAGGTGCCATCACTATCTGATTATAGCCCGAGAATCCATTCATGAACGAAAGCAAAGCATGCCCCGCTGTGAAGCCCACTAGCTCATCAATATGCGGTAAGGGAAAGTCGTCCTTCGGACTGGTTCTGTTCAAATCCATGAAATCCACGCATACTCGGATCTTACCATCCTTCTTTGGCATCGGAACAACGTTGGCCAACCAAGTTGGGTATTCGGACACCAGCAGGAACCCTACGTCAATTTGCTTGGTGACCTCTTCTTTAATCATGAGGGCCCAGTCTGGGTGGATCCTTCTGAGTTTCTGTTTAACGGGTCGGGCATCTGGGTCAAGAGGGATCCGGTGCTGTAAAATCTCAGGATCGATTCCAGGCATGTCTTCGTAGGACCACGCGAAAACATCTTTGAAATCTTTTAATAAAGCGACTAAGCGCTCACGTTCCCCCGGAGACAACATGGACCCGATCTGGACCAGCCGCGGGTCCTCCTCAGTACCAACATTAACAGTAGTGATTTCATCAACTAAAGGTTTAACAAATCTTTCCTGCTCTTGATCAATTAAGCGTTGCAAAATCGGAGGAATTTCTTCCTCGTCGTTTTCATCAAAATTTTGAAAGTCCTGATTAATACAGTAAATCAAGGGCACAGAAAAGTACTCAGAAACCACATCCATTCCATTCTCATTAAGCATTTCCAAATCGTTCGATTGTTTTGTCACAACAGACTCAAAAGAGAAATAAAAAGATGACCTAGACAGGACTGTGGCATCCGAGTTATCACCCCCAGGAGTACCGGACTCAGACTCAGACGAGCTGGAACCTAATTTCGACTCAAAAGATTCGGTGGAATCAGATTTCGGCTCACTACATGACCCGGTGCTGCTTGACAAAAATCCCTCCTCGTACTGCCAGATGAGAGAGGGTGCGATGGATGCATCCAAAATACTTGCAGGTAGGCTCGCTGCCGTTTCATTCCCAATCATGGACACTGAGAAGTTATCCCCCAAGCACTTCTGTACGATCGGAGGATCTGAAAGTAGACAAGCCAGTGCTACCCCCATTTCAATTTCAGCGCTCTCGGAATCCACATTTTTACTCTGCTTAACCTCAGCTGATGGGTTTATCTGCTCCTCGGCAACATTATCCCCGGATAACTGTAGGCCGAAGAAGATCTCAAAACCTGGCACGCGCTTCCTCTCCGCATTCAACCATGGCTCTGGGAAGCCGCAGAATGGAAAATCCTCCCCCTCCCAGACAAAGCGTCCGTTTAGGGTACCCTGAATGGGTCGGTTCATTAACTCATATGGCTTCCTGTAGACCCCCCATTTTTGACCATCCTCAAGACTTGGACATCACCGTTTGAACACTCGGTGATCATCCATGTTCATGTTCGTTTTGAGTTCTCGGAGGTCTCGGCTACGCGCCTTGCCTTAGGATCTCTCAACTTGCTTGTTTTGTGTTTGGTTTTGCACCAAACACTTGTTGTTTTGCTTCTGAGGGCAGCGAACAAGCCATCCCCACACCTCACCGGCCATGGCTTGAGGCCACCGGCACTGTTTTGTTGCTACCGGCCATTGGTGATGGCCGGTCGGCACTCTTTATGGTCGGTCGACCATTGTTTTAGTCAATTTGTCATTTTTGGCTGGCCGACCACTCTTCATCAGCTTTTGGAAGATCTTTTATGGTAGCTGTCACAGCTGGCATCCACTTTACACCCCCTCCATACATGTGTATGGAGGATTTGCACCCTTTGTGTAATACCCCTGTTCTGTAGTATGCTAATTGGTCCTTAATATGAGTATAATGATGTGTTTAATATGATTTTATGTGCCATTTTGTGAATACAATCGATTTCGAAGTTCTATCTGTTCACCATAGGAATATCTGTTTGAATAATCTGCTTTGGAAATTAAATTGGAGGCCTTATCGGCCACAGAACCCGAAATCGATTACGCCATTGTGATTGGCATAATTTTTAGAACCTACGGTGAAATTTAATTGGAAATTGATTCGGGTCAGATTAAATTGATTAAACTAGCGAGTTAGTGCTCTATTCTTTGATATTATAATAATACTACAAGAGAGGGGCTTTTAATATGAGCACTACACAATCAATTACTCCCTTTTTGCTTCACTTGGCTAATATACACTCTAAGGAGAGGAGAGGGTCGGCTATTAGAGAGAGAGAAGGGAGAAAAATCTATTTTGATCTTGAAGGCTTGGAAATTTGAAGTCCAACTCTAAATTGGACCATAGATTGAAGGAATTGGGCTTCTAGGTAAGCCATTGACTCTTGAATTCATGAATTGAATTTGTAATTTTGTAAGCTCAAAGTTTATTTGTGATCAAGAGCATGATTTAAATTGGTTTTTTTGAGATTTGTCCATGCATGCATAGAATTGCTTTTAAATTGCCATAAGTTTGCATAATCTAGCATGTAACATACCAATTAAGCAAGATTTGAAGTTTGATCAAGCATGCAAGCTTGGTTTTGTTGAGTTTTATGAGAATAGGCACTATTTACATCTTTTGAAATGGAATTGGAGCTAAAAGATTGCATTCATGTTTGATTAATGAACTTATATGAGATTTGAAAACTTGAACCATGAGTTTACAAGAATGTTGGTTTATTTTGAAGAAATGTGACCATGATTTTGAGTAATTGGCCTCCTAATACTTGTATACTCATGGTATTTAATGTGTTTACATGTTTGGGGAAACAAGATTTTGAGTTTGGAACCTTTGGAGGTCGTTTGGAGCTCAAGAACTCAATCTGGAAAACCCAGATTTTTGATGTCCGCTCGAGCGGGCAAATCGTGCTCCCAGCACTTTTTGCAGAGTTGGATTTCCGCTCGAGCGGGATATCTCACGCTCGAGCGGGGAGTTTTGTAGACAGGCCTTCCGCTCAAGCTCTCTATTCCACGCTCGAGCGTATTTTTCATGCAACCAGTACTTTTACAGGCCTTAAGGGTCTGCTCGAGCGGGTAAGGTGACGCTCGAGCGGGGACCGTGTTCTCTGAAATTTTGTATGCTCGTTCTATGTTTCGTTTTCCGTTCTCTTTCACTTGTAAGAACTCTTAGACATATGTTAAGCATTGTAAATGAGTTAATGAGATAAGAATAAAGCCTAAAGAGGAATATGTGAATCAAAGAATGGATTGAACTGTTAGTGACCCTTTTGTGTTCATGAAATGTGTAGGGTCAAGCTCCAGGGCAAATCCACAAGCCGATCACTGTGAGTAATATCGATATTTGAATGATTGTGAATGTCCAATTATTATTCCCTTATAAGCTTTATGAGTTGCTAATTGGGATTGTGGACCAAAGGTCGTTTCGATAAACACAAATGAACCAAAGGTCGTTTTGATAAACATAAATGGACCAAAGGTCGTTTCGATATGAATAAATGGACCTAAGGTCGTTTTGATAGAAATAAATGGACCTAAGGTCGTTTTGAAATGAATGAGTGGGCCGAAGGCCGTCTTGACACAAATGTATGGGTCGAAGGCCGTTTTGACGTAAGCGAATGGACCGAAGGTCGTTTTGACAGAAATGAATGGACCGACGGTCATTTCGATAGAAACGAATGGGCCGAAGGCCGTTTTGACATGTATGATTGGGCTGAAGGCCGTTTTGACATGAATGATTGGGCCGAAGGCCGTTTGGGCAGAAATGAATGGGCCGAAGGCCGTTTTGACATGAATGGTTGGGCCGAAGGCCGTTTTGACACAAATGAATGGACCGAAAGTCGTTTTGGCACAAATGAATAGACCGAAGGTCGTTTTGACATAAATGAATGGACCGAAGGTCGTTTTGACAAGACATGAATGAATGGGCCATAGGTCGTTTCAACACGAAAGTGTAAATAGGCCTAAGGGCCAGTTTGATATGAAAGTTTGAAAAGGCTGCAGGCTAGTTTGACACGAGTAATAGTTTGACAATGAAACGAATGAATTGGGCCCGAGGCTGTATGATGTGTTTGGAACCTCAGTTGTTTAACTTACATGTGTCTATGTATGTATATACTAGTTAAAATGTAAATTGGGCCCAAGGCCGCTTGGAACATGTTGTTCTACATTGTTATGTAACTTCTGTATTTGATTCGATATTATTCACTGGGCTATCGCTCACGCTCATTCATATGTTTGTAGGTGAGCCAAGAGAAGTCCAGACCCAGCCTCAGTGAAGTCTGTATGGAATAACTAAGGTTTTGAGAGAGTCAGCCCTTGTGTCTCACGCATGAGACCCGTCTTCGCCCCTTTTGTCATGTATTTACATTTTGTCAGGTTGACGAAAGTTTGAATACGTCTGTATGTAGTTTTGCTTGGTTGACTTAGATTTGAATGATCCTGCTTGTACAGTACTTATGTTACTATACTTTCTGTTGTGAGTTATTAACATATATATGTCTGGAATGTTATGATGTGCATATAAGCACGGCTCTACGGACAAAGTTTTAAAATTGCTTCCGTTTGGCCCCTTTCACTTTGATGAGTTTTGTCTTATTTGGTTTGAGGCCGTAAGTAATCTCGTGATTACTGGCCGGTTATGGCCTTAACCCAGAGGGGCGGGTTCGGGTCGTGACACTTTGCTCTAGCTTCTTGAGGAAGCTTGACCCTTTGTCTTAGCTTCCTCAAGAAGCTTGGACCTTTGTCTTAGCTTCCTCAAGAAGCCTTGACCCCTTTGCCTTAGCTTCTTTAAGAAGCCTTGACCCCTTTGCCTTAGCTTCTCTAAGAAGCTTAGGCCCTTGTTTGTTCTATAAAAGAGAGCCTCCCTTCTACTTTGGGGGGGAGGGGAGGTTCATCAAATCAGACATATATATCTCATATATCACTCTCTCTCTCTATATCTTCCTCTCTCTCTACATTTATGTGTGTTAGAGTGCCTTAAAGTGTGTTTTGTTCTTAGTTTTGCACTAAGACACCTAGTGTTACACCATACTTGACTTGTTGACGTGTTGAAAGGTTGTTCTTGGAGTTTTGAGTTGGTTTTGATCAGAAGGAGGGGGCTGGAGTTGCTGTTCCTGAACTGTTCTTCAAGGGTGAGCACTATTGCTTTATATTCCCCATTTTTGCACTAGCTTTTAGCCTATCTTGCTTGTTATTTTAAGCTTAGTGTATGACTAATAAATGTTCTATTTTTACTTGCTTTTGATCTTTGTTTAAGGTCTCTTTGAGATTTGGGGTTGTTTCCCCCCTCTAAGGCCTTGTTAGGCCTTGTTTTAGGCCATCTATTTTGGCCCTTACTTTAGTCTTTGCAAGACCTCTCTACCACTGAAATCCAGAGGATTTTCAGTGGTGGAGAGGTAGTTTTGGTGTCCTAAATGGGAGAGGGCCATCCCCTCTCCATGTTGTCTTTGATGCTCACACAAATGACTTGTGATGTAGCTTGTATGCCTAGCTTGCTTTAGCTCCATTTCAATGCATATTAGGCTTTTTTTTGCCATGATATAGCACTATCTTAAGTTGGTTTAGACACATCATGCATGCTTTGCATACTTGTCTTGTAACGCCACGAAATTGCATTAACATGCATCATGATGTACCATGACTTTTTAGCATGATTTTGGCTTAGCTTTGTGAAGATTTTATGCATGTTTTGGTATGCTTAAAGTTTGATTTTGGTTATTTGGGTCATCCATGACTTGTTTTGTTTAGCTACCATGCAACCTAGCTTGTAGGCTTTGAGTATTGGAACCTCTAGCATGCTTTACTTGCATTATTTCAGTGACTTGGAGTCACTTACCATGTCATTTCAGTCCATATGGCAGGCTTGTTTACTCATAATTGATGCTTCTTTAATGTCTTAAAGAGTTTGTGTTTCATGCTCCATGTTTGTGCCATTGTGTATGCCATCATGTGTAGGCATTTGGGATGCCATCTAAGTGTGTCTTTGGCCTTGTTTTCATCTGCCTTGGGACTGTTTTGAGTCCCTTTGGCCCTTCGAGGCTCGGTTGACATGGTCATGGCTTGAGCCCCTTGGCTAGCCTTGAGCCTTGGACCTTGTTGCATGGTTTGCTTGATTTGTTTAGTTGGTTTGGCACCTTTTCTAACATGATTTCAGAGCTTACAATGTATGCCATTTGTCCATGTTTGTTCCTTTTAAGTGTCCTTAAAAGTTGCCCCTTTATGCTTAGGTATTGGACTATGTATGCATGCATGTTTGTATGTACATTTGCCTCCATTTCCTTAGCATGTTGGCCACTATTTTGGACCTATTAGAGAGCTGTCCATCTTGGTGTCAGTCCATCCTTCGCATGTTGTTGCATACTTGGCCTATCGCATATTGTCACATGCTTGAATCGCATTGCATTTGGCATGCATGTTCTTTGTTAAGTTTCCTTACATGCTTCCCTGCTAAGTCCCCTTTACATGTTGTTGCATGTTTGTCATTAGCATGGTTGTTACATGTCTCGCATGCTTGTTTGCTTAGGTTGTGTGCCTAGTACACATTGTTTGTTTGCATGTTCATGTCGCATACTTAGCTTGCATGCTAAGGATGCATAACATTGTGAATATCATGCATGCCTTGCCTCTTGATCAAGCATGATAGAGGTTGGGTCCTTTATGTGTTTTGTGTGCAGTCTATTCGACATTGAAATTGTACACTTTGGCCTCATGGACCATCATGCATTGAAATGCGTGATTAGCGGTCCGAGGGTCGAGGACCGAACTCCCTTGAGTTCATAACATGATGGGGAGGTTGGTTGTGCAAACATTTGCTTTAAGATGCATTGCCATGCCTTGTCTATCCTCTGCTGCTGTCAAAACAGGGTTCTGCAGGAAGATATGGTCGACCGACCATTTTCAGTGCCGATCAACCAATAATGGATGGCCGTGAGCCTTACAACTGGTCGATGACCACTTTCTCATGGCTGGTGACCACTCCTCTTGGCCGGTGATATTCCACAGTGATTAGGGAGTGATGCTGAAGCATCCTTGGGACTTGTGCAATTTTCAGAGGCATAAAACAGTGAAAATAGAGGCAGCTTGTGCATGGTGGTGGATTTCCGAGCGGAGCCGAGAACGCATGCATTGGACCCTCTTCTCGAGGCTGTTTTACCACTTTATTAGCTTAGTTAATTTGCTTAGCTAGTTAAGTGGTCGGTAACTATTTAATTAGCTTGTTAGTTAGTTAAATTTGTATTATTCTTTTGGTCCCTCCGAGAGAGGGCGAATTGTGTAATAAGCGTGCGTGTGTGTGATGCATGTCTTCCAACCCCCACTTCTTTCTCCCTTTAATTTAACCGCTTACGATGGTTAGTATTAGGGCATATTTCAATTAGCATCCTTATGCTATGCATGCGTGCTTCCATTCATTCGTATTGCACGCACTGGGCTCGGCGCATCATACTAACTGCATAGTACTTCAATTCCAACTTGAATACGTGTATCGAGTTGTTGCATTTAACATGGACTTGGATCATACCTTTGATTACTAACATGTTCCTTGTTTTGGCTTGGAGTACTAGGTGAGTGTTTATGCTTTAGCATATCGCATGAGTGTGAATGTTAACATGAAAGCATGCTTTCCATGAGACTAACCGCTTAGTTGATTTACTGCCTGAAATGCCTGTGGGTGAATGTTGGATTGCTTGAATTGGGATAATTCATTGAAATCCGTGTTTTAGCTTACTTACGAGTAGCAAACTCCAAATCATTTTCCAAACAAATAGATGTGCGATGCTTTGTTCCAAATTAGGCGATCTAGTCTATACTTGTTTTGCTGCGCGCATCACATAGTAATTCTAGCTAATTAATCGGAATAAGAACACATGTGTTTTCAAAAACAAGATATCATGTTTAGTAGTAGCCGATCTTTGATCGGGTGAGCGGGGGTGCTCATAGCTGACCTTCCCCAATCATACCCAAGTTCCCTAGCCGAGGCAACTTTAGTGATGACGGACATGTGGCCTTAGGCAACGAGTCAGGGTTTCCTAAATTTCTCAAAAATAAAACATTTAGGTGGCGACTCTTTATCTGGCGAAGCAGTCCATGTTTGGCACTTCTTTCTAAAAATCTATTTTTCAAAACGATTTGCCGGATTTGGACTCTTTGGTGATTTATCAATCTCACATCGTACATTGTGAGATCAGATTAAGAACCGTGACAATTATAGTCCGAACTATAGTGAGCCCAAAATGAACAGAACGGGATTCATCCTCCCGGGGCGTTCGGGGACGTCTACACTTCCCCACCTTCTTCGCTCTGGCTCTTCCAGCCATTTCCTTGCCTTTCCTTACCCAGTCCTCTTTGGTGGGCAGATAACCCAAGCCAAAGGTATGCGGGTTGTACGACACTTCGGCCGATACTACGATGCCTTTTCGGCCACTCTTTCCCAATCCCATCCCAGGGATGTGTTGAAGCTTGTTCATGAGGTATATTGATTGCGTGCTGACATACACCCCCTCATCAACTGCCAAGATGTTTTGGACGACTCGAGCCTCAGCCAGAGTAAACCCCGATAAGAACACATCCTCCGTACCGTGCTCGATTTCCAAGACTGGTGTAGACACCTCCGGCGGTGGATGGATTGATGAGTTTCCAAAAACTATAGCTACCCCCTTCCCGTAAGGGTATTTCAACATCTGGTGCAAGGTGGAAGAAACTGCCTTTACCTGGTGCAACCACGTTCACCCCAAAAGTAGGTTAAAGGTTGCGGGAACGTCCAAGACATGGAAATCGATCTCATGTTGTCCTAGACCAACCTGGGTCTTAATTTTGACAGCCCCATCACCTCCCTACTTGTGTTATCATACACCAGAATCACCTGGGTAGTTGGCATGAAGTCCGCGGGCTTCAACCCAATTGCATATGCTGTCCTCGACGGGCACACATTAATGGCGGATCCCGTGTCGATAAGAACCACCAGTACCCACCTGCCTCTACATTCTACAGAGATGTAGAGAGGTTTGTTGTGATTTGCGCCCTCAGGCGGTAGTTCTTTGTCAGAAAAGGTCAACATCACGGAACCTTCTCCCGGAAAAACCAATCAAACTAGCTGCTCTGGCGTGGTGTCAATAAAGAGTTTGGCCTTGTCCATGGCTGAAAGGACGACCTGTCTATGTACTCGAGAAGCCATAAGCAGTCCCCAAATAGAGATGTTTGCTTGTATCTTTTTCAACTGTTTCAACACAGCCTCTTCTTCGAGTTGCTTCTCTTTCTGTTTCTCTGCCTCCTTGTCCTTCCTAGATGCCTCTGGCTGATCTAAGTGTGGGGGCTTGATATACCGCCCGCTCCTAGTCATATGGTCAACTTCACCAATGTACCAGGTATCATCCGGTTGATTGCTTCCTTAGTGCTCATCCATTTGGGCAAGACATAGATCAATATCCTCCCACACATTCCAACGGCAACCAACAAACACATGTCTTGCTCCGTTACCACTGTCCTTGTATTCACGGTACCTTCTGTCCACGCATTTGCAACACCCTCTATTCCTGTGCACTCAGCACTTTCAGTCCCCACAAGGGCCTTGGCTTTTCTGGCTCTTTCAGAGTCTTCAACTCCTTCCCATCTAGTTACGCCAATGCAGTCCGTTGTTCAACATCACTTATATTCAAAATGCCTAGATCCCGAGCGAAATTCTTGGCACCGGCGCTCTCCGGTGATGTGTTTTGATTCCCGGCCCTTCCGGCCACAACTGATGTCCTTGCCTCTGATAGGCCCTTTTCTAGCTGAGATTCTTCAACAATATCTGGTTGGTCATCAAGCCACCCTGTAACCTCTGCTGACTCCTCAAAATCAAACCAGTTGACTGTTGTGTCCCCCGGATCTTGTTTGTTGAAAATCTGAAGGTCAGCCATGCCCCCTTCCAGAGTTGCTAAGTTATCCTGCCTCTGATCAAGTCCATCCCCCCGTAGTACACAAATTTCTACCCCCACCGGCAATTCCACATCTGGCCTAAGCTTTCTTACTGATGCAATGCAGCCACTCGGATTGTATCCCTCCTCAACAAAGCTTTCCAGTTCCTCAGTCCCCGAATCCACTGTACCACTTTCCTCCGAAATCATCCCTATTTTGTCTTTGACAGTCACCACCATTGGTTCAGGTTGGGTTCGGGAGATGTCCAACATGCACAAGTCAGTGCTATTGGAAATGAACACCTCCGGCTTAGGTAGGTGGGAAGGGGTGATATAGATGCTAGGATCGTAGGACACGACCCCAGTCTGGATAAAGTTGATGCGTTTGGGAGGTGGGGCTTGGTTGTGTGGTGGGAGAGGGTTGGTTGTGACGTTGGGTTTTTCTGGAGGCACAATCACCCTGTTATCAACGAGATCCTGAATCTCGTGACACAATCTAAAACATTGGTCAGTGTCGTGACCATGTTGTTAGTGATATACGCAGTACCTGGCTGGGTTATGGGAGGGAGGAAGTGGATTTGGCAACGGCCTTGGCTCTAGGGGCTTGAAGTGCCCTTTCTTGATTAGTACCCCCTGAGCTTTGGACAGGGGCATATATAATGGGGTGAAAGTTCTTTGGCCTCGGGGTTGGTATTTGGTTGTTTGTGTGTTACTTCCGGACGCACCGGAGAATGGTATAGCTGCCGAGGTTCTTGCAGGGGTGGTGGTGACCATGTTTACTTTCGAAGCTCTAGCAGTTGCAGCACTGCTTGTGCCTACATTGTTGTTTCGGTTGAAAGTTCTCCTGGGTTGCTCTTTGTCTTGGTCAATCAGACCCTGTTTCATAGCATCTTCAATTTGTACCCCCATCTTATGTAAATCTGAAAAGGTGGGGAAGGGGAGTACGATCATTTTTTGCATGAGCTTAGGCTGGAGATTGTGCACAATCATCCGTATTTGATCTTTGTCAGTTGGCCTAAGGGTCATCATCGAGGCCTTGGCCCTCCAGCAAGTTACGAATTTAGAGAAACTCTCCTTAGGCTCCTGCCTAGTCGTCTCGAGATCACAGGTTGTAATCTCGATTTACGTGTTATAGGAGTACTGTGCAATGAAAGCCTCGGCCATCTCATCCCAGTTTTGCTTGACATTGTCTACCAATTTGGCGTACCAGATGGCCGCCACACCCGACAGGGTCCGGCCAAACAATGAAAGCTTCTGTAGTCTGGTGAGGCCCATCGGCGTTAGTATGTCCAAAAACAAACGTAGATGCACCATGGGATCCCCGGACTCGTCAAAACGGTCAATTTGTAGCATCTTGAGTCGATCTGGCAGCGTCACAGCCGCGTCGGTATACCCGCCCTCAATGTCTGGGATGAATTGTAATTGAGCTCAGCCAGCCTGAAGCTGTCTTGAACCCTGGCAATGACGTATCAATGACAACGGGGCCTCATACTGAAGCAACAGCCCTAACCTCCCACCAAGCTAAGGCTAGTGGGAAGAACAAGATGAGGGCAGATGTAGATCCCTATGCACGACTCCAGCAAGCTGTTAAGGCTCTGAAAGCGAGGGGGTTGAATAATCAACAAGTACTCGCAGTTATGGCTAAGATTATGGATGACATCTTCCCCACTCAAACCGAGAGCAGTTCAAGCCAGAGGGAAAATTGGGATAAGGACTGTCGCACCGGAACTGTTCCTGCCAAGCCTAACCCTACACATGGGAAAGATCAGAGAGCTAAGGCTGCACCCGCTGATCCTTTTGCTAGTGCACCCAGCGAAAATCCACAGACTTCGAAGTACCTGCCTCGAGGGCGAAGGGTCTTTCATGCCCTTTACATGCCTTTGTCTAAGGCTCTTCGAATCCTCACGGAAAAAGGTCATCTCCAATCTCTTGAGCCTCGGCCTCTCCCTGCTCATCTTGCACTGGGTCATGATGCTACCCAGTACTGTGCGTACCATCAACAGGCTGGTCACACCACCGACAATTGCTTTCGTCTTCGCCCCGAAGTGCAAGACTTGATCGATAATGAGGTCATCCTCTTGCCAAGCTTAGCCAAGTCTGTCACCACTGAGTTTGTAGACTTCGAAGATAGTAAAAGTATGTAATCAAGGGTTGGACCACCTGCGGGCAGCGCTCGGCTTATTTTAGATATGGCGTTTGGCACGCACTGTTTTGAGTGTTTTGCAAATGATGACTGTTGTACACTCTAACTTGGGTATTGAGTCAGTTCTGTGGTTTTGTTTTGAGTCTGTCTCATTGTTTTGAGTCAGTCTTTTTGCTTGATGGTCTGTCTTGTTGTATCAAGTCAGTCCTGTTGTATAGGAGTCAGGTGATCCCAGAGTTGTTACCTCGGACACCATTGTCGTTTTTGTGCTTGTCTTTTCCTTTCTTTTGAGTCTGTCTCTGCTGTGGAGCCAGTTGCAACCAAGAAATCTGATTGAAACAACTGTGGCTGTCATGCTTTTGTGCTTGTTGCTACTTTGAGCCTGTTGTGCCAACAATGTTCAGAACGAAGTGGCAGTGCTTTTCACTTACTTTTCTGTGCTTTGAACTCATTGTATTGATCGAAGTTTTTCAAAACCTTTTCAAACATTGTGATGAAAATGAAGAGGAAGGAATTCCTTGGGATTTGCAAAAAATTGATCAATTGAGAGAAAGAGAGGCGTGCTAAGCCCTTAATGAATGAGATCATGCTTGTTAATATGAGTACTGAGAAGGATCCTAGCCTGATCTCTGTCATCAGTGCGAGCGATTCGTCGCTTTCTTAAAAGTTTTCAAAAAAAATGTGTTTTGTGCGGTCCTGCGAAGACCTGTGTGGAATCGCTCTTGAGATTGTGCAACCTAGGACCGCTCTCAACCTCGAGATTCGACCCCTCATTTTCAAACCTTAGACTTAAATTCAGAATGTTCAATGGTCGACCATCAAAGGAGGCCAGTGGGGCCAGATTCGAAGCAGCCCTCGAACAAGAGGCACCAAAGTCAGATCAAGAAGATCAGATGTCCTCAAATGAAGCTTGGGAAGCCAGATCAAAAGCGCCCTTCAAACTAGGGGCAAAAATGTCAAAAGTGCTCGAAGGGCCGAAGATGGATCATTCTGCAAATCAACAAAGAGTGGCAAGAATGCCAAATCCCGGAACGGAAGAAAATGGATTCAGATGACTTCGAGATCTCAAAAACCATTTGACATGGACAAAGCTACACTTTTACCCTTGAGAGGCTCGCTGGGCCGAAAACCGGAAGGGCGACCCAGGCAAAAGTTAGGGCAAGAAAAAAAGAGAACAAAAAAGAAGAAGAAAAAGAAAAAGAAAAATAAAGAATTGAAAAGAAGAAAAGAACAAAGCTCGCAAGGTTGAAAACCCAGAAGGGCGGCCTTGGCAAAAGTTAGAGCGTAAAAAGAGAGGTTAATACCCGAGTGTACCTTAACTGGAACTACGTAAGGCTTGATTCCCATGTTTGGGATACGTAGGCAACTTCATTCTGAAGTCCAGCCACAAACACTTCCAAATCGACTGTGTCCATGTAATGGTTTTGATCATCTTTGTCATTCCTATATCCGAGAGTTCAGTTGTGACCATCGCTATGAGGACTGATTACAACGCACTGCGGTGCCCGTCCAAAAAGGTACAACTTTCCCTTGCCAATACGCCGTGACGCCATTCAAACAAGGGTCAACTTTCTGTTGCCATGCAGTGCCGTTCGGACAAGGCGTAATTTTTCCATTATTATGGATCCGAGGTTGCGCATTTTGAGAGTAGGTTCTGTGCTCGTTGAGCAGTGACCATTTGCAAAAATAGTTTTTGAGAATTTTTACTGAGGTTGACTAGTTTTCTCAAAAATTATTCCATTTTTCCAAAACCGGACCATTTTCTTGGACCCAAAATGGAAAATTTTCAGTGCTCATAGCCTGACTTGCATGATTTCAAATCAGAAAGTTGAACGAGCATGTTAATCAAACTTTTATATTGATCAAAATTGTTTTAGTAGAAAACAAAAACAAAAAAGGGTCAAAATGATGAACTAGGGGCATAGTTGAATCAGGCTTCTTGTCTTTTCCCCATTATCCATGCGTTTTCCAGAAAGGGCACTCTACCTGCCAGAAAGGCACACAGCTAAAGCTAACAACAAACGGCCAAAAGCTCTTAACATCCTCCGAGCAACGAGGTATCAAGCCAAGTGCGAAGCACGAACTCGAGTGGATCAAGTTACTTCATTCCCTCTTCCGGGGCCTTGACTAAATGGCACCGGAGAAGATAGCCGCGAGCTAATAGTGTTGGACATGAACCCATAACCTTTTATTTATCCATCAAACCACCCAGAGGAGGGATAAAAAAAATGAGAGATTGAAGAATAGAGAGATGTGCGCTGAGAGAAAAAGTGAGGAAAAGCGTTTTTTTAGAGAAAAAAAGAGCCTGAGGGCCGAGTGATGTGAGAATCAGAAATGAGAAAGGGTAGGAAACAATGCCCGGAGAAACTGGCCTCTCGCTTTTGTAACACGTCCGAATGTCGGGTCTTTTGTTTGTCTCGATTCTTGTCTTGAGTCATTTCAAGTGTCTGTGTTTGTCTTTAGGTTGTATACCTTTTGTTTTTTGTGTTCAGTCATAGTCTCAATACCCGTTTAAGAACTCATTTCTCAATTTTCAAAATAAATCGCTTTGTGCTCAGAGTGCTGTGTCATTCTCCATATTTGTTCTTCCATATTTGGAGCATCCGAGTATGTTTCAACTTCTGCCAATCCCATCTTTGCATCCCGTCTGTTCGAATCGAACTGTTTGTTCAGAATTAGCTACATGCCGAATAAACCGAATGCTGTGTTATGGGTTGTGAGTTCAGAATGAGCAATATTCAGAAGGGGCTGCGTATTTAGAGTCAGCAGTGTCCTGCATGGGCCGTACGACCAAAATGAACAGAGTACTGTTGCAAGCTATGTGTTCAAAATGAACACTCTATATGTTGAACATATTGAGAACTTGTGATTAGTTCCATTTCCAGTGCCTTTCGGTGTTGATTTTGCAAAGTCACAACTGTATTACTTCAATTTGATTACCGAGTTGTTACTCATTTTGCTTATTGAGTTGTTACTCATTTGATTACCCAGTTATCACAATCTTGCTTATTGAGTTGTTACTCATTTGATTACCAAGTTGTCCCAATCTTGCTTATCGAGTTGTCACTCATTTGATTATCGAGTTGGTACTCATTTTGCTTATTAAGTTGTTACTCATTTGATTACCAAGTTGTCGCAATTTTGCTTATCGAGTTGTTGCTCTTTGTTTATTGAGTTGTAAACTTGTCAAGGTTTTATGGTTGCTTATTGAGTTAAGTTACTACATTGGTCTACCTGACCTGATGATACATGCTTACTCCATTTCCAATTCAATTACATTGTTATGTAATATGATGCGATGCGATGTATGAAATATGCGATGCAACACTTTTTGGGAAAAAGTTTGTTTCATTCCATCATCTTTTCAAGTGCATAGTTTTGAAGAAAACAAAACCTGCCCGTGGCAGTACAAAGTGCCCAAACTACTAGCTAAAAGGAAAATAAAGCAAAAAGAAAGAAAAACAGCAAAAGTCTAGATCAATGGTCTCACGCATGAGAGTCTGTCCTCATCCTCTTCCTGGACGAAAGTCTAGGAGTATCGTTGTCGGCTCCACCATCTGAGCCTGAGCCCGAATCATCTCCAGTCTCATCCTTCAATGACTCTGCCTTTGCCTCCGTCTCAGACTCATCGTCGTCTGGAATCGATGCTCGTGAGCTGCTCCCAACATGAGTGCTCCCCGCTTTGGTGTGGGGGTGTACTGCGGTCCCTCGCCCTGCTCTCCCTCCTCCTCGGGAAGATATAGATGGTCCTGCTAGAGCACCTCCTGCAGCCGGTATCTGGAATGGGGGCTGAAAAGGACAAATGGTAAATACATCAGTTATGCTACGCAAAACAGAGTATGAATACAAAATACAGCGTATGACTACAATGTATGAATGCTATGAGCAGTATATCAGTGCAGAATGCCATGTATGAATGGTATGAGCAGTATATCAGTGCAGAATGCCGTGTATGAATGCTATGAGCAGTGTGTCAATACAGAGTACAGTGACTGAGTGCAGTGTATGAATGTCGTAAGCAATGCTATGAGCAGTCTGTGGGTTACGGTGTATCAAATGTCGTGAGGGCCGTGTATCAAGTGTAGTGTTGACAGTGCGATGCATCAGATCGTGTGTGAAACAGATTATGCACAGTTTGAGATTGTGGTTGAAAGAGCTTACCGGGATACTGTAGATAGCCAGAAGGTCGAGGCTCCGCTGTAGCATCCCCATCACGGAGGCGGTCAACTCCAAAGACTGGTGAGTGTACTCGGCAGAAGTCTGCAAGACTGTTAGAAACATTAGTATTCTGTGGAATATCAAGAAAAATGAAATGAAATGACTGTATAAGATACAAAATACAGTAGCGCATACCGGAGGCAAGCCGTAGAATCCGACTAACTCGTGATCAGGCGGAGGGAGATAGATGGGGATCTGGTCAGTCTCCCTACCCTGCCCACGGCATGTCATCATAGTAGGCAGCTCAGGCCACCCGACTCCCTGCCCTCTCTGAGATCCACTCCTGTCTCGAGCTGGAGGTACCCTCAATGTCCTCCGTACTCCCACTCTGACCACTGGTGCCGCAAGCCTCTCCCTCTCAGCTCGGCGAGGACCGGACAGAGGCCACATGATATAGGTCTGGACGAACTCTGCATAGTCGCCCTCATCTACAAAGCGCTCATGGCTCCAGCCGATGGTGTAACTCCTCATCTCCGCTAAGGTGTATCTCTCAGTGACCCTCGTATGGGTAGGAGGAGGTGCTGGGACCTGCTGCTCTGGCACGCCCAAGGTCTACCGCAAGAAGCGCTCCCCAAAGTACCAAACGTGGCAGACAGGGCCCTCTAATAGAACTCTAAATCGAGTAGTCTCTCGGGCACCAGCATACCGGTCCCGAACTGCATCAGGTAATGGAGCTCAAGGTTGCCAGGTAATCTGCAAATATAATACAGTTTGTTACCTACTGATATTGAAAGAGCAATGTAAAGCGAAGCTTAACTAAACTATAATGTTTGACATACCTCGGCTGCGGTGATGGTATCGAAGTAGCGGCAAAAGAAAATGAGGGACTCCTGTGGTCTTTGCTCGCACCTCACGTCGAAGCGATAAGAGAACGGGACACCATGGGAAATCTCCTCGTCTGGCACTGGGGCAAGCCTCGGGAAGTAGGCATACACCCACAACTGTACAGTGTAACAGAACATATATGAGCATGCTTATCAGATAAGGCAGTACACAGATCAAACAGTATGCAGATAAAGCAGAAAGCAGTATGTGTAGTGTGTGCAGTGTAAAGAGTACATATAATGTCAAACGGAACTAAAAAGACAAAAAAGGAAATATGTATCTCCCAAGCTCGCCAGTAGCCTCCGAGCAACTGTCCGCTAAGGGGGGAGGACGAACTTATATAGCCATAGAGAGTGGCCAAGCCTGCGCCACCCCAGTCATAGCGGCAGATCTGTCTCACATCCACCAATGCGCTCAGGAAGTAGAGGGCGACGGTGTTCGCCCGGTCGGAAAATAGAGTGGTCCTCAGCAAGAACATGATAAAACTGCGAGTGTATTGCTCCTCCTCCTCCTGGGTAATAGGTGCCTGGATCCGAAAATGGTCCTCGAACCATGAGTATCGCACGAACCCTGCCCAAGCGAGAGGTGGCTGAGCGCCGAGCAGGTACATCTGAGCGGCGTCCCACTCGTCCATGTCAGTATCGATGGGGATCGGATCACCCCCCACTCCGATGCCTGTGAGCATGGAGAAGCCGAAGGGAGTCATCGTCATCTCCCCGGTGGCGGAAAGGTGGAAAGAGTCGGTGGTGTCCCACCACCTCTCCACCAGAGCAGCAAGGAGAGGCCTACTCGCAGTGAGGCGCGAGAGTCCCATGCAAAAAGTTCCAAAGCCAGCTCGGTCAACGATGCGACGAACCGCATCGGGCAGCTCCATGTACCAGGCTCTGGCGGCAAGATTCCCATACCCCCGGAAGGCATGGGAATCCCCCTGTGGTCAAAACAAACATTTGCGAAGCAGTGTTACAAATACAGTGTTGAATGCACTCAGAATTGATGAAAATACAGCGTGTGTACACGTGTTCAGATTCAAACAGATATCGGGTGCGGGTGTGCTCGCAGTGAACTACAGCATGTGATGTATCAATATGTTTGAGTGGTTCAGTTGAGAATATAGTGTGTGTACACGTGTTCAGATTTAAACAGATGTAGGGTACGGGTGTGCTCGCAGTGAACTACAGCATGCGATGTATCGGTGTATCCGGGCCAAACATTTAAAGAACAGAATTAACTATTGCAGTTATGTATTCTACTTTGCAGAAAATGAAATAGGGAAGAGTGTACCTCAGAAGCACCATAGGACAGATATGACTCTGGCTCGGGCAGCAGAAGCTCCGGTGGCGAGCCTCGTGCATGGCTCCGGAAGTGGCGAAGGTTGTCAGGAGGAAGCACGTGTATCGCCGGCCTGTAGGTCGCCAGATCGAATGGCTGGATGTGAAGAGGCAGAAGCTCGGCCTCGGGATCCACGTCCATCTCCGGGGGAGCCCCGCCCTGTGGTATGTCGTCTGCCATCTCGAAGAGAGTGTAAAAATGGCCGGAAGTGCGAAAATTGGGCAAAAATGTGAAAAGTCAACTGAAAAGTCAACCCCGAGAGGGTAAAAATGGACGGAAAGCTCGGAGTGCAAAAAAGGCACGAGAATCAAGGTAAACTCGAGGGAAGCAAACCCCGAGTGGTGGAGATCAAGAAAGAGACACCGAAAACAAGTTTTGTTCGGTTCAAAATGTGCGAAACGAGAAGGTGTTCGTGAATCGAACGACGAAACGGGCTCAAAAACAGAGGAAAATGGTGGATCGAAGCTTGGAAAATAACCTAGAGAGTAGGGGTGGACGCGGATCGGTTGCGGCCATGGAACCTCCAATCCGTTATCCGTCCACCAAATTGGCGGATTGGAGAAAATCAATCCGCATCCGTCCGCCAATCCGACGGATGTGGATTGAGTGGATTGGCGGTTTGGCGGATGGATGCGAATCGGTTTGGCGGTTTAAAAGTTTATAAATTTTCAACATAATTCAACTTGTGCACTTCCTCAAAAGAAGAAGAAGAAAGTATTACAGTCAATGACTTAAAAAAAAATATTACAATCACTACATACCTCATCCAAAGCAAGAAAGTTTGAAACTTTAGAATATCACAATCACTGCATGCCTCATCCACATACTACAATCACAAAATGCCTCATCCACATAAAATATTACAATCTGTGGTTCTTAAAATATAAAAACAATTCAAACCACCAAAACGATGAACAGAGCAGCAATAGAGATTGTATGTTTCTGTATTGTTACATCTATATCTGTTTTTGAAAACAAAAACCAACCAGTACATATCATATTTTCTATTTATTATTTTTAGAGATCGATTCAAAAACCAAAAAATATAGATAAATAATACGTTTATTTTTTTCAATTCAAAAAAGATATTTAAGTTGAAAACTATTTTTTCAACAAAATATTTAAACTCTTTTTTAATTGAAAACACAAACAGAATATTTAAACAAACAGAAAACATAAAGTCCCATAAATTATTACGGGTGCTCGCGGTTTGGCGATTCGGTTGCGACCAAAGGAATCTCATATCCGCCATCTGTCCGCCATATTGGCGGATTGGAGAAAATCAATCCACAACCGTCCGCTCGTCATCACGCATTCGTCCAAAATACAGCGGATCGGTTCGGTTCGGTCGGTTTTGGCGGATCGGTATATCCGCTGCTCACCCTTACTAGAGAGGGAGGGGAGGGATTTTCTACCAAGAGGCAAGTGAGAAATAAGGGCTTGACGCCCTATATTTAAAGACCCGTAGCGAATTGACAAAACTGCCCCGATACAGGCATTTTTGGCCGGTCGACCACATTGTTGGCCGGTCGGCCAAATATTTGGCCAATGGCCTTGTTTTGCGGCCGGTGAATGGCCGGTCACCTCCCCCGGTGCCTGGTGAATCTACTACACCCTTTTTTGGGTCATTGATGTGGTTTGGGACCTTCTTTGCTCAAGACAGTGCAAGGAACTGCATTTTGAAGCTTAACCGGTCTCTGTGTCGTGTCTTCTATGCGTAGCACTCGAATACGTGCAAGGTGTTTCCTTTTCGTATCCTTTTTGTATCTTGCAAAGGTTCGGAAACTACTTCAAATACGTTGCATTGTTATGCATGTCTGCATGCGTTGTAGTGCACACCATCTCTTGCATTGTTATGCATGATTGCATACGTTGTAGCACACATCATCCCTTGCATTGTTATGCATGTCTACACGCGTTGTAACATGCACAACTTGCATTGATATGCATTGCTCATTTGCATTGTCATGCATTTCAAAAGACGCGCGTTGTCGCGCATTCAAGTTCATTTACATTGTCATGCATTTCAAAAGACGTGCATTGTCATGCATTTAAGTTCATTTGCATTGTCATGCATCTCAAAAGACGTGCGTTGTCACGCATTTGAGTTCATTTGCATTGTCATGTATTTCCAAAGACGTGCGTTGTCACGCATTCAAGTTCATTTTCATCGTCATGCATCTCAAGAGACGTGCGTTGTCACGCATTTTTAGAATTCATTTGCATTGTCGTGCATCCCAATAGTATGCATTGTCATGCATTTCAATAAGTCATGCATTGTCATACACTTCAATTACACGCATTGTCATGCATCTTTCATCTACATTTTAGTTCATGCATTGTCATGTATTCTCATTCATGCATTGTCATGCGTGTCTCATTTCGCATTGTCATGCATCTCCATATCGCGCATTATCATGCATTTCAGTACATGCATTATCATGCATTCCCTTATCACGCATTGTTATGCATTACATGCATTGTCATACACTTCAATTACACGCATTGTCATGCATTCCAATAAGTCATGCATTGTCATGCATTTTAATTACACGCATTGGCATGCATTCCAATAAGTCATGCATCGTCATGCATTTCAATTACACGCATTGTTATGCATTTCAATTACATGCATTGTCATCCATTTCAATCCATGCATTGTCATGCGTGTCTCATTTCGCATTGTCGTGCATCTCAAATTACACGCATTGTCATGAATATTTCCTTACATGCATTGTTTTACATCCTCCCGTCCACCCGCGTTGTTTCGCATTCTTAGGTTGCATTGTCTTGCATCCTCCTATCCACCTGCGTTGTTTCGCATTCTTAGGTTGCATTGTCTTGCATCCTTCCGCACACACATTGCATGCGTTGTCGCGTTATGCTTTACTTATATGTGTTCAAGTTCCTACACACATTGCATGCGTTGTCGCGTCGTGCTTTACTTATATGTGTTCAAGTTCCTACACACATTGCATGCGTTGTCGCATATTGTTTTACTTATATGTGTTCAAGTTTCTATACACATTGCATGCGTTGTCGCATATTGCTTTACTTATATGTGTTCACGTTCCTTATTATACACATTTCATGCGTTGTCACGTATTGCTTTACTCACATGTGTTCAAGTGTCTATTACACACATTGTACACATTGTCACGTGTACTTTACTTATATGTATTTGTGCCTTCATAGCATTGTCATGCTTGTTTCAAATCGCATTGTTATGAACACACTCGGGTTGCGTTGTTATGCACCCCTTCCACCTGCATTGTCATGCACCCTCTCACTCGCGTTGTTACACACTTTTCACTTGCATTGCTATGCATGTGTCTAACGATATTGTACCTGTTAAGTTCTCTTCCTTTTTTAGGCACGATATGGTATGTACGGTTCATTTGAGGCTGGCACGACCAGACGAACCGAGCAGGAATGATATTGTATGTACGGTTCATTTGAAGCTGGCACGACCAGACGAACCGCACAGGTATCGTATTCTCCACGTCAAACGTAGCGAGAATTACATAATTCTTTTACATCCTTTCTGCGTTGTAATGTAGCTTGGTTCTTGCTTAAAACTGTTGCATGTTATGCTTCGTTACAGCTTTCTTTGCATGATCAAAAGTTATGTTCGGCACCATGCATAGTTCTTGCATTTTGCCCCTACCTTCGGGCCCATATCTTTGTCCGTAGCTTGTATGCTTTGTCTAAGTCTTTGGCCTTGTCAAAAATGGGTCGTCTTTGGGCTTTGACACTCACTCCCGTCATTGTTATAACTTTCGAGTTCTGTCAAAGATGGGCAACTGTAGACACCCCATTTTTGACCGTCCTCAACACTTCGACGTCACCGTTTGAACACTCGGTGATCATCCATGTTCGTGTTCATTTTGAGTTCTCGGAGGTCTCGGCTACGCGCCTTGCCTTAGGATCTCTCGACTTGCTTGTTTTGTGTTTGGTTTTGCACCAAACACTTGTTGTTTTGCTTCTAAGGGCAGGGAATGGCTTGTTGGCCATCCCCACACCTCACCGGCCATGGCTTGAGGCCACCGGCCCTGTTTTGTTGTTACCAGCCATTGGTGATGGCCGGTCGACACTCTTTATGGTCAGCCGACCATTGTTTTGGTCAATTTGTCATTTTTGGCTGGCCGACCACTGTTCATTTGCTTTTGGAAGATCTTTTATGCCAGCTGTCACAGCTGGCATCCACTTTACACCCCCTCCATACATGTGTATGGAGGATTTGCACCCTTTGCACCCTTTGCTCTAGCTTCTTGAGGAAGCTTGACCCTTTGTCTTAGCTTCCTCAAGAAGCTTGGACCTTTGTCTTAGCTTCTTCAAGAAGCCTTGACCCCTTTGCCTTAGCTTCTTTAAGAAGCCTTGACCCCTTAGCCTTAGCTTCTCTAAGAAGCTTAGGCCCTTGTTTGTTCTATAAATGAGAGCCTCCGTTCTCCTTTTGGCGGGGGGGGGGGGGGGGAGTTCAGTAAATCAGACATATATATCTCATATATCACACACTCTCTCTCTCTCTCTGTATATATATATATCTTCCTCTCTCTCTACATTTGTGTGTGTTAGAGTGCCTTAAAGTGTGTTTTGTTCTTAGTTTTGCACTAAGACACCTAGTGTTACACCATACTTGAGTTGTTGAGGTGTTGAGAGGTTGTTCTTGGAGTTTTAAGTTGGTTTTGATCAGAAGGAGGGGGCTGGAGTTGCTGTTTCTGAAGTGTTCTTCAAGGGTGAGCACTATTGCTTTATATTTCCCAATTTTGCACTAGCTTTTAGCCTATCTTGCTTGCTGTTTTAAGCTTAGTGTATAACTAATAAAAGTTCTGTTTTTACGTGCTTTTGATCTTTGTTTAAGGTCTCTTTGAGATTTGGGGTTGTTTCCCCCCTCTAAGGCCTTGTTAGGCCATGTATTTTGGCCCTTGATTTAGTCTTTGCAAGACCTCTTTACCACTGAAATCCAGAGGATTTTCAGTGGTGGAGAGGTAGTTTTGGTGTCCTAAATGGGAGAGGGTCATCCCCTCTCCATGTTGTCTTTGATGCTCACACAAATGGCTTGTGTTGTAGCTTGTATGCCTAGCTTGCTTTAGCTCCATTTCAATGTATATTAGGCTTTGTTTTGCCATGATATAGCACTGTTTTAAGTTGGTTTAGACACACCATGCATGCTTTGCATACTTGTCTTGTAATGCCATGAAATTACATTAACATGCATCATGACGTACCATGACTTTTTAGCATGATTTTGGCTTAGCTTTGTGAAGCTTTTGTGCATGTTTTGGTATGCTTAAAGTCTGATTTTGGTTGTTTGGGTCATCCATGACTTGCTTTGTATAGCTACCATGCAACCTAACTTGTAGGCTTTGAGTATTGGAACCTCTAGCATGCTTTACTTGCATTATTTTAGTGACTTGGAGTCGCTTACCATGTCATTTCAGTCCATATGGCATGCTTGTTTACTCATAATTGATGCTTCTTTAATGTCTTAAAGAGTTTGTGTTTCATGCTCCATGTTTGTGCCATTGTGTATGCCATCATGTGTAGGAATTTGGGATGCCATCTAAGTGTGTCTTTGGCCTTGTTTTCGTCTGCCTTGGGACTGTTTTGAGTCCCTTTGGCCTTTGAGGCTCGGTTGACATGGTCATGGCTTGAGCCCCTTGGCTAGCCTTGAGCCTTGGACCTTGTTGCATGCTTTGCTTGATTTGTTTAGTTGGTTTGGCACCTTTTCTAACATGATTTCAAAGCTTACAATGTATGCCATTTGTCCATGTTTGTTCCTTTTAAGTGTCCTTAAAAGTTGCCCCTTTATGCTTAAGTATTGGACCATGTATGCATGCATGTTTGTATGAACATTTGCCTCCATTTCCTTGGCATGTTGGCCACTGTTTTGGACCTATTAGAGAGCTATCCATCTTGGTGTAAGTCCATCCTTCGCATGTTGTTGCATACTGGCCTTACGTGTTGTTGCATACTTGGCCTATCGCATGTTGTCGCATGCTTGAATCGCATTGCATTTGGCATGCATTTTCTTTGTTAAGTTGCCTTACATGCTTCCCTGCTAAGTCCCCTTTGCATGTTGTTGCATGTTTGTCATTAGCATGGTTGTTACATGCCTCGCATGCTTGTTTTCTTAGGTTGTGTGCCTAGTACACATTGTTTGTTTGCATATTCATGTCGCATACTTAGCTTGCATGCTTATGATGCATAACATTGTGCATATCATGCATGCTTTGCCTCTTGATCAAGCATGATAGAGGTTGGGTCCTTTATGTGTTTTGTGTGCAGTCCATTCGACATTAAAATTGTACACTTTGGCCTCTTGGACCATCATCTAGTGAAATACGTGATTGGTGGTCCGAGGGTCGAGGACCAAACTCCCTTGTGTTCATAACATGATGGGGAGGTTGGTTGTGCAAACATTTGCTTTAAGATGCATTGCCATGCCTTGTCTATCCTCTACTGCTATCAAAATAGGGTTCTGCAGGAAGATATGGTCGACCGACCATTTTCAGTGCTGATCGACCAATAATGGATGGCCGAGAGCCTTACAACAGGTCGATGACCACTTTTCCATGGCCGATGACCATTCCTCTTGGCCGGTGATATTCCACAGTGATCAGGGAGTGATGCTGAAGCATCCTTGGGACTTGTGCAATTTTCAGAGGCATAAAACAGTGAAAACAGAGGCAGCTTGTGCATAGTGGTGGATTTCCGAGCAAAGCCGAGCATGCATGCATTGGACCATCTTCCCGAGGCTATTTTACCGCTTTATTATCTTAGTTAATTTGCTTAGCTAGTTATGTGGTCTGTAACTAGTTAATTAGCTTGTTAGTTAGTTAAATTTGTATTATTCTTGTGGTCCCTCCGAGAGAGGGCGAATTGTGTAATAAGCGTGCGTGTGTGTGATGCATGTCTTCCAACCCCTACTTCTTTCTCCCTTTTATTTAACCGCTTACGATGGTTAGTATTACGACATATTTCAATTAGCATCCTTATGCTATGCATGCGTGCATCCATTCATTCGTATTGCACGCACCAGGCTCGGCGCATCATACTAACTGCATAGTACTTCAATTCCAACTTGAATACGTGTATCGAGTTGTTGGATTTCACATGCCATCCATAGATTAGACGAGCCTATTCTAGCTGCATTTTGCATGCGATGCATTAGCCACTTTAACATGGACTTGGATTATACATTTGATTACTAACATGTTCCTTGTTTTAGCTTGGAGTACTAGGTGAGTGTTTATGCTTTAGCATCTCGCATGAGTGTGAATGTTAACATGAAAGCATGCTTGCCATGAGGCTAACCGCTTAGTTAATTTACTGCCTGAAATGCCTGTGGGTGAAGGTTGGATTGCTTGAATTGGGATAATTCACTGAAAATCGTGTTTTAGCCTACTTACGAGTAGCAAACTCCAAATTATTTTCCAAACAAACGGATATGCGATGCTTTGTTCCAAATTAGGCGATCTAGTCTATACTTGTTTTACTGCGTGCATCACATAGTAATTCTACCTAATTAATCGGAATAAGAACGCATGTGTTTTCAAAAATGAGATATCATGTTTAGTAGTGACTGATCTTTGATCGGGCGAGCGGGGGTGCTCATAGTTGACCTTCCCCAATCGTACCCAAGTTCCCCAGCCAAGGCAACTTTGGCGATGACGGACATGTGGCCCTCGGCAACGAGTCACGGTTTCCTAAAATTTCCCAAAAATAAAACATTTAGGTGGCGACTCTGTATCTGGCAAAGCAGTCCATGTTTGACACTTCTTTCTAAAAATCTATTTTTCAAAATGATTTGCCGAATTTGGACTCTTTGGTGATTTATCAATCTCACATCGCACATTGTGAGATTAGATTAAGAATCGTGACAATTTCAGTCCGAACTGTAGTGAGCCCAAAATGAACAGAACGGGATTCATCCTCCCGGGGCGTTCAGGGACGTCTACACTTCCCCGCCTTCTTCGCTCTGGCTTTTCCAGCCATTTCCTTGCCTTTCCTCACCCAGTCCTCTTTGGTGGGCAGATAACCCAAGCCAAAGGTATACGGGTTGGGCGGCACTTCGGCTCATACTCTGATGCCTTTCCGGCCACTCTTTCCCAATCCCATCCTGAGGATGTATTGAAGCTTGTTCATGAGGTATATTGATTGCGCGCTGACATACACCCCCTCATCAACTGCCAAGATGTTTTGCATGACTTGAGCCTCAACCAGAGTAAACCCTGATAAGAACACATCCTCCGTGCTGTGCTTGATTTCCAAGACTAATGTAGACACCTCCGGCGGTGGATGGATTGATGAGTTTCCAAAAACTATAGCTACCCCCTTCCCGTGAGCGTATTTCAACATCTGGTGCAAGGTGGAAGAAACTGCCTTTACCTGGTGCAACCACGGTCGCCCCAAAAGTAGGTTAAAGGTTGCGGGAATGTCCAAGACATGGAAATCGATCTCATGTTGTCCTGGACCAACCTGGGTCTGAATTTTGATAGTCCCTATCACCTCCCTGCTTGTGTTATCATACGCCCAAATCACCTGGGCAGTTGGCATGAAGTCTGCGGGCTTCAACCCAATTGAATATGCCGTCCTCGACGGACATACATTAACGGCGGATCCCGTGTTGACAAGAACCATCGGTACCCGCTTGCCTTTACATTCTACAGAGATGTAGAGAGGTTTGTTGTGATTTGCGCCCTCAGGCGGTAGTTCTTTGTCAGAAAAGGTCAACGTCGGGGAACCTCCTCCCGGAAAAACCAATCCAACTAGCTGCTCTGGCGTGGTGTCTATCGAGAGTTTCGCCATGTCCATGGCTGAAAGGAGGGCCTGTCTATGTACTCTAGAAGCCATAAGCAGTCCTTAGATGGAGATGTCTGCTTGTCTCTTTTTCAACTGTTTCAGTCCTTAGATGGAGGGCCTGTCTATGTACTCTAGAAGCCATAAGCCATAAGCAGTCCTCCTTGTCCTTCCCGGACGCCTCTAGCTGATCTAGGTGTGGGGGCTTGAAATACTGCCTGCTCCTAGTCATATGGTCAACTTCACGATTGTACCAGGTATCATCTTGTTGATTGCTTCCCCAGTCCTCATCCGTTTGGGCAAGACATAGATCATCATCCTCCTACCACATTCCATCGGCAGCCAATAGACACCTGTCCGGCTCCGTTACCACTGTCCTTGTATTCACGGTACCTTCTGTCCACGCATTCGCAGCACCCTCTGTTCCTGTGCACTCAGCACTTTCAGTCTCCACAGGGGCCTTGGCTTTTCTGGCTCTTTCAGAGTCTTCAATTCCTTCCCGTTCTAGCTGCGCCAATGCAGTCTGTTGTTCAACATCTCTTATATTCAAAATGCCCAGATCCCTAGCGAAATTCTTGGCACCGGCGCTCTCCGGTGATGTGTTCTGATTCCCGGCCCTTCCGGCCATAACTGATGTCCTTGCCTCTGACGGGCCCTATTCCAGCTGAGATTCTTCAACAATATCTGGTTGGTCATCAAGCCACCCTGTAACCTCTGCTGACACCTCAAAATCAAACCAGTTGACTATTGTGTCCCCCGGATCTTGTTCGTTGAAAATCTGAAGGTCAGCCATGCCCCCTTCCAGAGTTGCTAAGTTATCCTGCCTCTGATCAAGTCCATCTCCTCGTAGTACATAAATTTCTGCCCCCACCGGCAATTCCACATCTGGCCTAAGCTTTCTTACTGACGTAATGTAGCCACTCGGATTGTATCCCCCTTCAACAAAGCTTCCCAGTTCCTCAGTCCCCGAATCCACTGTACCACTTTCCTCCGAAATCATCCCTATTTTGTCTTTGACAGTCACCACCATTGGTTCAGGTTGGGTTCGGGAGATGTCCAACATGCACAAGTCAGTGCTGTCGGGAATGAACACCTCTGGCTTAGGTAGGTGGGAAGGGGTGACATAGATGCTAGGATCGTAAGACACGACCCCAGTCTGGATAAAGTTGATGTGTTTGGGAGGTGGGGCTTGGTTGCGTGGTGAGAGAAGGTTGGTTGTGACGTTGGGTTTTTCTGGAGGCATAATCACCCTGTTATCAACGAGATCCTGAATCTCGTGACACAATCTAAAACATTGGTCAGTGTCGTGACCATGTTGTTGGTGATATGCGCAATACCTGGCTGGGTTATGAGAGGGAGGAAGTGGATTTGGCAACGGCCTCGGCTCTAGGGCCTTCAAGTGCCCTTTCCTGATTAGTACCCCCAAAGCTTTGGACAGAGGCATATATAATAGGGTGAAGGTTCTTTGGCATCGGGGTTGGTAGTTGGTTGTTTGTGTGTTACTTCCGGACGCACCGGAGAATGGTGTAGCTGCTGGGGTTCTTGGAGGGGTGGTGGTGACCATGCTTACTTCCAAAGCTCTAGCAGTTGCAGCACTGCTTGTGCCTGCATTGTTGTTTCGGCTGAAAGCTCTCCGGGATTACTCTTTGTCTTGGTCAATCAGACCTTGTTTTATAGCATCTTCAATTTGTACCCCCATCTCATCTAAATTTGAAAAGGTCGGGAAGGGGAGTACGATCATTTTTTGCATGAGCTTAGGCTGGAGATTGCATACAATCATCCGTATTTGATCTTTGTCAGTTGGCCTAAGGGTCATCATCGAGGCCTTGGCCCTCCAGCGAGTTACGAATTCAGAGAAACTCTCCTTAGGCTCCTGCCTAGTCGTCTCGAGATCACGGGTTGTAATCTCGTGCAATAAAAGCCTCGGCCATCTCATCCCAGTTCCGCTTGACATCGTCTTCCAATTTGGCGTACCAGATGGCTGCCACACCCGACAGGGTCCGGCCAAACAATGAAAGCTTCTGTAGTCTGGTGAGGCCCATCGACCTTAGTATGTCCGAAAACAAACGTAGATGCACCATGGGATCCCCAGACCCGTCAAAGTGGTTGATTTGTGGCATCTTGAGTCGATCTGGCAGCGTCACAGCCGCGTCGGTATACCCATCCTCAATGTCTGGGATGGACTTTACCCCTTGGGATTTCTTGAACAAATTTTCAAGCTTGCTAAACTTCAACGCTATAGGGTCGACCTCGAACTCAAAGGGAGAGTCCGGTTGATTGATAGGCGTAGGTGCCTTGGATAGTTAAGGTAGAATCGGGGGTGGAGCTGGCCCTGTCGGAATGTCCGTCTCTCCCTGGACATTTGGTGCCTCCCCGGGTGTCAGAATTCCTAGTGGAGGAGGAGCTTGGTGCGAAGCAAATGCTCCGATTTGCTGCTGTAGCCGGGTAATTAGCTCTGTCTATTGGGCCATGACAATGGCCTGTTGTTTGGCAAATTCTGCTTGACGAACAGCGTCCTCCTGCATGGTTTTCATGCTCTCCTAGAGCTAATGCACCATGTCTTCCATCCCTAACATACTGCCCCCTGACATACTGCCCTGATTTATCCGAACTGCCGGTGTATCTGCCCCTATAGTAGACTCGGAAATTCCAACCTTGCTGTTCAAAGACCACTGATCTGGCAATCTCGGTACCGACACATTGTGCCTCACTGACCTTCGTCTAGCAACCGGGGGTAAAGAGTAGAACACTGGTTGTCCGTCTACCAGATCCTCAGATCGATGGAGTTGTCAACCTTCAGTCCAGAGTGCTTGGGGAATATCTGCTTGGTCAGAAGCAACTGTGCTAAACTACCTAGCGAAAAGATAAATAAAGCCTAATAAGGAAATAAACAACCAGACAAATGGACAGCATAACAGCGTAAATAAACACACAACACACAGTTGGGCATTAAAACACAAAGTTGATAAGCTGAATAGACTGTTCTCAAACACTGATCATTGTTCCCAAATCACTGCCCCCAAAACTGAATCTGATACCCGACTGAATCTGATACCCGCAGATAACTGATTCCCAAAATACTGAACTGGTGCCCGCAGGCCTGATACCCAAACTTGTAAACTGATACATGCATTCCTGTAGAGATGCACTCTAAAGCACATAGCAAACTAGTGAGAGCCAAAACACCCCTATGGAGGGGTAGGGTTTCCTTGTCCTATTTTGTCTGGAGCTAGGCTTTCACTACGCACGCAACGGTTTCAAACAACCTATAATCGGGTAAGCAACCTGTCCTAACTTGGAATGGTCACTACGGATCTCGATATGCACTAGGTCGAATGGCCAAAAAGGGTGCCACGGTGAAAATCGGGGTTTGTGTTCCCATCATGGCAGAGCCCGTAACCGGTCAACCTTATGGCACGCTTCTCAAAACAAGCCTCCGACAAACCGTTCATGAATAAAAGATGGCAAACACGGTGTTCTAGGCGCACCGATGCAAATGCAATGGAAAGAAACACATAAGTGTAATTAAAACAAGATATCATGAGTTCGAGTCAAGTTCTCTAACTCCCCAGCAGAGTCGCCAGAAACTGTAGATGTCCCCGAACGTCCCGGGAGGGAATCCCGTTTTGTTCATTGGGGCTCACTACAGTTCGGACTCAATGTCACGGTCCTGTATCTAATCTCGCAGAGTGCAACACAAGACCGATGAATCATCAAAGAGTCCAAATCTGGCAAATCGTTTTGAAAAACTGATTTTTAGAAAGAAGTGCCAAACATGGACTGCTTTGCCAGATACACAGTCGCCACCTAAATATTTTATTTTTGGGGAATGTAGGAAACCTTGACTCGTGCCTAAGGTCACGTGTCCGTCATCACCAAAGTTGTCTCGGCACGGGAACTTGGGTACGATTGGGGAAGGTCACTTCGTGAGCGCCCCCACTCGCCCGATCAAAGATCGACCTCTACTAACCATGATATCGAGTTTTGAAAACATTATGTGCTCTTATTCCGATTATTAGCCTAGAATTACTATGTGATGCACGGTATTATTACCCCCGGGCGAGGGTGTAGGCCTACGGTATTATTACCCCCGGGCGAGGGTATAGGCCTGCGGTATTATTACCCCAGGGCGAGGGTGTAGGCCTGCGGTATTATTACCCCCAGGCGAGGGTGTAGGCCTTTGCTAATCGCACTCCATGTTGAATGCGAAGATTACGCTGTACTCGGAGACTTATGTGAAATTTAAGTCGCGATCAAGTGCTAATATTACAAGGATTTTGAATAATGCATCATGTGTCAGTGATGGCTTGTACCGAATAAGGTAGACGTGCTAATCACAAATAATATTGCTTCGCTTGTAAGAAATTGCTAAGTAGATATTGGGCCAACTATTTAATTGCTGAGTTGCACAGTTTGCGTTTAGTCTAAGGTAGACTAGCCCCATTGCTTTCGAATGACAGGTGTTAGTCAGAAGGAATGCAGATTGGACTTGCCCCATTGCCCTATGTTGCAAGGAAAACTGTTGACTGCCAAGTGTGTAATGTATTGCCCCAAAAACTGGTGCTTGCTTCGAGCTGTGTGAAAAGGAGCGAGAGTTTGAAACTCAAGTAAATGTCATTGTAATGTTTGGACCGAGTTGGCCGAGTATGCATGTATAGCAGAGGTGCCGAGAAGATGATCGGCTGATGTGCCCCAATTGGAAAGCAGAAAATTGACTAAGATGCCCGAGTGGGCAATTGTTTTGCCGAATAATATTGTTAGGCAAATAAAGTTACCGAATACTATGGCCAATGTTGCTGCATAAAGTTGACAATGCATAAAGTTGACAAATAATGTTGGTTAGCTGAATAAAGTTGATGCACAGCCGAATAATGATCATGCATAATGTTAAATTAATAATGGTACCGAATAATCTTGCCAAGTAAATTTGATACACTACCGAGTAACTAGTGTCAAAACATTGGTGGCCGTTTGATATATAATGTGATTTTGCCGAAAAGTTGGTCAGCTACACTCAGGTCGGTGATTATGCCGATCTTTTGGTCGGCGATTTTTCTTAGCTTCGCGGTGTGTCGGGATCCCTTCAGAGTTGGATTTGCAAAGAACTTGGTTAGCAATGGTTGCCAATTTATTGAAGTTCAGTTTCTTGTCCAACGTATATTTGCCCCATTGCTTCTGAATAAGTGGTTATTCGGAAGGAATCCGGAATGGACTTGAGCTAAAATTGCCGAATGATGCTGGTTGTTATAGTGGCGGGAAGACGCCAAAATTGGTGAAGGCGGCATTAATCAAATGCCAGGCCTGGCGGCAAAAGTATTGTTTGAGTTGCGATAATAATAACTAAAATGGGGGTTGTCTAATTTATGACAATAATGATATGCAATGTTTCCTTGATGTTCCTCAGGAATTACTCTGTCTGCCTTGATGGGATTTGTTCTGTTTCACCTCTAGTTACTGCTTTCGACCAAAAGTGTATTGTTTTGCAATTTATTGGAGCCTTGCCAACCCAAAACGCAACTTAGTCGAGTTTTAATTAAATCTAATACCTTGTTTTCTTGTGGAAATTGGTTTTTTGTACCTGAGGTGAAACAGTGCAGATAGGGTACTCCTAGCCATGTTAGTATGTTCTATCCTTCTCTATCATAGAAAATACTCAAGAGAGGAACGAACTCAATTCCCAAACCATATATGGTTGCAAGTTGATTTGCAAAATGATTTTGGACACAATAGGACAAAGATCAATAAATGCAATGCATAACAATAACGAATTCAAGAAGGGAAGTAGAGACGCTTCCAGGTTCATCAAAATATCATGAATTGATATAAAATAAGCCTTGACACAATAGAATCTGGCATAACGTCTGTCCGTAAAAACGCTTCAAGATTCATCAAAACATCATGAATTGATGTAAGACAAGCCTTGACACAATAAACTCGGTATAACGCCCGACCGAATTCAATCAATCATATTGGTTCTTTATGTCAGTTGATTCATTTTAAACTCAATTTTATTAGCCACTTTTATATTACCTTTCCCTTTTCTTTAATCCATTAAGTCCACGGTGATATTTACATCCACTAAGTCCGAAACACAATAAAGGAAACATGTGCCGACTTAACCCGAAAAACAAACCTTATTTTCTTCAGGGAAAATTACAAAGGAAGAGTCAAACTTATTTACAAGTTATAAGGGATTTGAAGTCAAACTCAAGATGTGCAACAAAGACTAATCAAACTCAAAAGAGTGATAATGACTTAGAAAAACCCATAGTGAGTGATAATGACTTAGAAAAACCCATGTGAACATTTGTATGATGGGAAAGTAAGTAGCAAACTGTAATCAAATCTCAAATCTTGTATTGTTTTGTTCATTAGATATTGTAAGGACTCTAGGCTAACAAATATGTATCCGTGAAACATTATCAGGAGAAGTATGAAACTCTCAAAGAAATCCAGAAGATGTTAAGGCCCCGTTTATTTTCAGAGATAGAATGGAGGGGATTGATAGTGAGGGGATTAATAGCGAGAGGATTGATAGTGAGGGGATTAATAGTGAGAAATTGTTAAATTATTTTTATATAAAATAATAAAACAAATAAAAAAATATAAAAATTAAACATTAATATTTTAAAAAAAATTCCCAATATATAAAAATAAAAAAAATAAAAAAATTTCTAATCCCCTCACTATTTTTCTAATACGATCTCTACCTCCTCACTATGAATCCCCCTTCCAAGGATATTAGTAATACCAAGGTATTAGTAGTCCCAAGGCCATCTCTCAAAACAAACAAGGTATTAGTAATACCAATGCATTAGTAGTCCCAATCCCCTTCCTATAACCCCAAACAAACGGGGCCTAAATGTGTTGTGTAGCACTCATTATCTACCTTTGGCTCAGAATTGGTCCTCGTGTAGGCTTTGCAACGCTGTGTTCAAAAAATATGAAATCCATTATAGAAAGGGCCATATGAGTGCTTTTTTAAATGCATGTGATTTATAGCACCTACGAAAAGGGCTGGGGGTTGTTGGGAAGGCAGTTTCGTCCCAAAATTTGGTCTTCTGCGAAGATGTTACTCAATTTAGCATAACTGAGTACCCTTTGGTGCACTACACACGCAAATTTGGAGTTACAGGTTCTTGTGCAATTTGCTTGCGAAATAGATATATTAAAGACAATGTTTACGTGCTAGAATTCTCTTTGCCCCCAAACTACACTGAAGGTGGGGATTCGAGGATTGCTTTGGTTCCGTTGTCAACAACAATGAAGCAGCATTGTAACAGTTTTAAGGTCGCTTGTGGAGAAGAACTAGGAGAGGAGTTATCTATTGAATTTCTTGATTTTTCAGAGGATGGTAAACTTTAATCTTATCAAATACCCCAAACTGCAAGATCTCGAAATGGGATGCAGAATGGAGAAGAGATGTTGTTTCTAGATTTATCAGATCAACAATTACAAGAAGTGGATGTTGTAGACACTGGAAACAATGTTGTTAGTAACATAGAAGAAAACAACATTGTTGTTACTTCTGTATAGCAAAATTGCATAATTAACTCGTCCTAGAGACTACAAAGAAAAGCTAGAATTCCAATTGGCTTGGAGGATCTCTAGCAACGTTTTGGAATGAAACTTAAAGATGTTGTAAAAAGCCTTCGCAGTAAGCTTACATACTTGGGATACCCGCTCCTAGCTGGATCCTTTGGAAAATTCATATACTTTTGGTAGTAGTAAACAAAGTATATTTTCTTATCTAGAATTTGGATTTTTCGTTTTGTAATTAGCTGATCTACAGTGAAGCGTGCTTGCAAGGAATATAATATCACATGGTGGTCACCTCGCAAGAGAAGTATGGATAACCAATTGCTTTCCTATAAACTTGTCCAAGGTGTTGTTCAGTAACAAATCCTAGAATCTTGTCAGCCTCCAATTTCTGATCCACCTCATATGCAAGACATGGCTACTACTTCTCGCACAAAGTCACATTTTATAGCAGTGCAAGACACAAGTATTGTGACCATAAAGGCAAAATATGGACATTATTTTATTAAATTTCAGCTCCCTGTGTCATCGGGAATGGTAGAGTTTCAACAGCAAGTGGCAGAGAGGCTAAACCTACAAGGTGGAACTTACCGTGTCAAGTATCTAAACGAGGACAATGCCTGGATTTTAATAGTTTGCGATGAGGACTTGCAAAATTACATTTGCAATTCGATATCACAAGGGAGGAATACAGTCACAATGTCGGTTCAACCAATTACTAATTGCCCATCTTAAATTCTTACTTAATATCCATCTATCATTTTAGCTGTATGTGGAATTCTCTACTTTACATTTAAATGACAATTCGAGGTTTGTATCTTGTATGCGTGTTACAAGTTTGTATGAATTTGGGTAAATTACACTTAGCACCCATGCACTTTAAACAAAATCTCACTTTAGTCCCTACATATCAAATTGTGACACTTAACCCCCTGCACTTTTGGTCAACTGTCACATTGGCCCTTCTGTTAACAGTGAGGCTAACAGAAGTTACCCTTTAGGGGGTTAAGTGTCACAATTTTGATGTGTAGGGACTAATGTGGAATTTTGTGCAAAGTGCAGGGGTGCATAGTGTAATTTACCCTCACATGTCTCTCTCTCTCTCTCTCTCTCCCTTAATAAAAAACGAAAAAAACTATTTTAATCTTTTTCATTTTATTTTCATAATATATATAATTTTTAATATAAAAATTTAATTTTACAAAATTAAAATATCATTGGAAATATACCTTTAAAAGAAGACTACTATTAAATATATTTAATAAAAAATTAAAATAAATAAAAAGTAATTATTATGTTTAGTTATGTTTTGAAATTATTATTTTTTAAATATAAAAATTAATTTGATGAAATAAACACACAAAAATAATATATTTTTGAAATTCTCAAAAACAATCTTCATTTAAAAAAAATCATATGAAAAAAAAAATATATATATATATATATATTAAAGGAAATAAAAAAAAAAAACACACAAATCTAATCTGTGCATGGGTGCAAATCAAATATGGAAGAGTTTTGGGAAGATGGTCAAAAGCTAGTTTTTTAGTTTTTTTTGAAAAAAAAAATGTAAAAAAAAAAAATGTGAAAGATGAAGTGATGATGTGATAAATAATTTTTTTTAATGGAAATAAAAAAACACACAAATCCAATATGTGCATAGGTGCAAATCAAATATAGAAGACTTTTTATTTATTTTAATTTTTTATTAAATATATTTAATATTAGTCTCAATTTAAAGGTAAATTTTCAATGATATTTTAATTTTATGAAATTAAATTTTTATATTAAAAATTATATATATTATGAAAATAAAATGAAAAAGATTAAAATAGTTTTTTGAATTTTTTATTATTAGGGGAGAGAGAGAGAGAGAGAGAGAACATGTGAAGGTAAATTACACTATGCACCCCTGCACTTTACACAAAATCCCACTTTAGTCCCTACACATCAAAATTGTGGCACTTGACCCCTTAAAGGGTAACTTCTGTTAGCCTCCCTGTTAACAGAAGGGCCAATGTGACACTTGACCAAAAGTGCAGGGGGTTAAGTGTCACAATTTGATGTGTAGAGACTAAAGTGGGATTTCGTTTAAAGCGTAGGGGTGCAAATTGTAATTTACCCTTATATATTTGAATTAAATTTATATTACAAAAAATATATGGTTATTCTTGAAATTATATTTGTCGTTCATTATTTTAAAACAAATATATTCAAGTATATAGTTACTGATATTAAATCATCTTAATTTTTTGAATGAATATTCTACTTAATGAGTTCTAAAAAAGTGAAAGGTGCAAATCATGGGAATTGATTCCAAAATGGGCCTAGCAAACCCAAACACTCCCTCAAGTTGAGATTCCACCTTGAGAGAGAAGCCAAATCCTTGCTTAAGGAATATAGATTAACTCATGTAGTTAGTTTTGAAAATTAAAAATACTCTATTGTCAGAAATTTTTTTAATAGAATTAACAGAAAAATAAAAAAATCTAATGATACTCTCCTATACAACTATAAAATTATCTGAATTTTTAATTGAAATATATTTCTGACATCTTTAAAAACTTTTAATTGAATTGGCGATTTATTAATAAAATAGGTATTTGTTATGTAATTAGAAATTTGAATGGGTGAAATGTAATTTTTAAAATCACAGAGGCAATTTGTATTTGAAGTAAATCTTAGGAGGTGTATTTGTAATTTATCTTTATTGAAAACAGACATAAGGCTCTGTTTGGTGACTATTTTAACAGAAAAGCAAAAAAATTCACCAAAAATGTAAAAAAATTAAATTAAAAACTTAAACTCATACAAAAAAGTCAAATATTTCTTTGTATTCACTATGCAAAATCAAGTATTCATTTCTATTCACATTGTGTTTTTTTTAGGAAAAAGTCACTTATCAAATAGACCTGGGAGATGGGAAGGAGTGGTTTAAAATTGACCCAAATAGGAGAAGTTATTGGTTGGTCTTAGGGCACTGGCACGTGGTGCCCCAATGGTGTTGTAATTGATGGAGAGGTTGGAAGTTCACAAACTTGCGTTGGATGATTGGAGAATATAAAAAAGTACAGTAAATTGTAGTTGGTGTAGGGTATGGCCACATGGCCCCCAAGACTAACCAATAATTTTTCTCCAAATAGACCCTAAGTAGTGGTTTAAAATTGTGGTCATTGTAATATTACCTTTGCACGTCTACCAAAAAAATACTTAGAACGATCTTGATTTTGACCCGACCTTTGTTACATTCCAGACTCGGGTTTCGTGGTTTAATATTGTATCCATGTCATGTTTTCATCCTTTAACTCTTCAAATTTGAGTTTTGGAACATGTTGGGCGTGTTTGGAACAGGTTGGTTGTTAGTTGGTCTAGATTGTTGTTGCCCAGATTTTGGCTTCTTCGCTCGAGCGAGGCTTCTTGCGCTCGAACGAGGTTTCTTGCACTCGAGCGAGATTTAAGAGTCCTCAGGTTTCTTTCCCAGACGCAGAATTTCTGGAAAGGTGAAGTTCTTCACTCGAGCGAGGCTTCTTGTGCTCGAGCGAGCGTGTGTATCTATAAAACTTCTGAAGCTTTCCATTCTACACTCGAGCGACTCTTCTTGCGTTCGAGCGAGGTCACTTGTTGTATCTGGTTGCTCGAGCGACAACTCCTTCGCTCGAGCGAAGGTCGCGTATATCAGTTCGCAGCAGAGGAGTTTTATACCACTTTTTGATTTCTTTTTTGCAAAAAATCCTAATTCGGCACCCACTCTCTCTAAAACACTCTTTCTCTCTACAAATACTCTTTGATCCAAGCACCACTACCCTACTTCCTTTGAGAAAAAGGTGGAACATCTTGTGGGCTTCCACTCCATCCGAACAAAGCTCAGTTTTGTGCATTCTGAGGTTCTTCTTCCTCTCATTTGGGCTTCTACACTTGAGGTAGGGATATTCTACACCTTAATATGGGTTTTAACCCAGGTATTTGTTGTTTTGTATAAATTGTGGGATTTGGGAGGTTTGGAAAAAGTTAGGGTTTGGATTCAAAAATTGAAAGAGGGGTTTTCCATGTTGATTTTACAAAATGACTATGGGGCTTGTACATAAGATTCTCTAGTGTTAGTACGGTGAAAATTTAGCCTTTGGGTTGGTATTTGAAAAATGGGAAAATTGCCCTAAAACGAGTTAAATAATTATTTTGTAGAAATAATGAAATTAATATGGGAAATGTGAAAATTGGGAGAATGTATAAATGAATGGTGTAGTTGATTTTGTTAAATCACTCACCTATGGAAATTTGATTAATTATCTGTTATAAAGATTTTTTATCTGTCTAGAAATATCTGTTTTGGGCTATCGATGGATGATAGCTATGATTGTTGTAGAAATTGCATGAGCACTAGGTGAATTGAAACCTGTTATTTAAATTATGTCATTGAATATGACAGTATAATTGAAACATTGAATATGTGTTGTGGATAGTCATTGTATATGACAATGTTTTAATACATTGTATATGTATAATTGTTTGGGAGGAGAAAGGGGATGAACTCCATTGTTTGGGAGGAGATAGGGGATGGACTCCATTTAAAATTATGTTGGCCGGAGTGTCCAGGGTGAAAGTTTCGAAATCTTGTGTATATATGGGTGTCGATTCCCTCGGATGAGAATTCTGTAAAATGGAAAAATAGAAGTGTTGGAGTGATGAATGTATTGAATTGTGAACCATTGAGTTGTAGTCTCATTTTGGTTAATTAGATAATAGTGAATTTGGTTAATAGATTAACCTGAAATGAATGAATGGAAATGGATTGAGGTATGGTTATCTATATTGAATGGTCATGGAAGTATATAAGTTGGTTATGAATATTGAACATTTAACTGACACTTATATCTTAGTTAAACTTCATGTATTGTGTTAGGTTATCTCTACTGGGTTTTGGCTCACCCTACTTGGGAAACCATTTTCAGGTACAGGTAATATGCATCCTCCAAGGACATAGCTTGGGAGGACTTAGGAGCTGAATGCTCTATTTTGTTATTTTTGTATTTAAATGTTTATTCAAGCCCAGGGCTTTAAATGTATAGAGCATATGACTCTCTTTTTGTTGTAACCAAATCCTATCTTGGAAAGATGTAAGCAAGTAGGGCATTTATTTTTTTGTTAGTAACTTGTATTACATGCTGTAGATTCAGAATGAACATTTATGAATGTATAATGCTTGTAACACCTTTTGTAATATAAACTTTGATGAATGAAAGTATATTTGTAGCTCGACTCTCTTCGCATCCCTCCTTTGGAGAGCTCGAATTGGTCCTATAGTTCAGATTCTTGTTACGGTTCTGAATCTAATCTCACAAAGTGCAATATGAGACTGATAAACACCAAATAGTCCAAATCTGGCAAATCGTTTTGGAAAATTGATTTTGAATCAAAAAGCGCCAAAAATGTACTGCTTTGCCAGATTACAGAGTCACAACCTAAATATTTTATTTTGAGGAAATTTAGAAAACCCTGACTCGTGCCAAAGGCCACGTGTTCATCATCACCAAAGTTGCCTCTGCTCGAGAACTTGGGTACGAGAGGAGAAGGTCATGAAATGAGCACCCCCACTCGCCCGATCAAAGGATCGGCCTCTACTAATCATGATATGTTCTTTTATAAACCTCATGTGTTCTTATCCGGTTATTACCTAACTTTACTATGTGATGCACACACAAGCAAGTGTAGACTAAATCGCAAGAATTGGAACAAAACAACTCATGTTTACTTTAAAAAATGGTTTGAATTTGCCACCCTCAAGTGGGCTTAAAACATGATTTGCCACTTCGCAAAGCGGGCTTAAAACTCACACTCGTTGAATTGTTCCAATACAAGCAATAAAGCCTTCATCCACAGGAATTCATGCAGTTTAGCATTTAAGCAAACAGCCTCATGGCAAGCATGCGAAACATGGAAGCACTCACACTCATGCAAGTATGCTAAAGCGCAAAAGCTTACCGAGTACTCCAAGCCAAAACAAAAACTAATTAGAAACAATTCATGATCTTAACTATACAAAATGCCTAATGCAACACATGCAATATGCTATTGAGATAGGCTTGGCTACCTAACATGGCATATGATTCAATTTGATAACATGCTTTGAAACACGTATTCTGATAAGTATTGAAATACAATGCAGTTTGAATGATGCGCCGAGTTTGGTGCATGCAAGACAAATGAATGATGCAAACATGCAAGCATAAGGTATGCTAATTGAAATATGATCCCTAATCTAACTATCGAAAGCGGATAAATAAAAGGAAGAAAGATGTGGGGTTAGAAGACATGAACACACACACGCACACTTATTATACCATTATGCCCTCACGAAGGAGAGTCTGAATAAATAAGCTAAGCTACACTAAGCTAAGCTAATTATTACAAAACAAACTAATTAACTATTCTAGTTAACTAATTATTACAACAGTTGAATAACTAGCTATGATATGCTAATTAAAATATTACATAACAAATTGAATTATTAGCTACGCTAACTAACTAGTAAAGCAATTTAAACGGCCTCGAAGGACGAGGGATGCATGCATGCTCGGTTGCTTCCTCCCAAAAATGCACTTGCGTTGCCATCGGATACCTCTGTTTGCACTCATTTGATCTTGGAAAATTGCACCAACTTCCAGATTGCCTCTGCTCCAACACAAGAACACATTTGCTCAAAACTACACTGGGGGCCGGTCGGCCACAAAAAGTGGCTGTCGGCCACCTCAACTGGCCAGTCGGCTAGTTTAAGTGGCCGGTCGGCTACTACAAGTGGCCGGTCGGCCACCCCCATTTTCTGGACTTCTGTTTTTGCTGCAACAGAGAGCAACATAGGCAAAACAAAGCATTTTCAAGAAATGTATGTACTGCTATACTCCTTATCATTTCTCAAGCTCAAAGGATGGTAGCTCTTGGCTCTCAAGCCATCAACCAAGCATTTTCAATGCATGATGGCCAGAAAACCAAGCTTGTACAAAGTCAATGAATGCACAAATAAGACTCAAAAAACCACCACCCTATCATGCATGATCAAGGGTGTCGATGACCAAGAAAAATGACACGTTTCATCACTTGGAGTATGAAACGTCCTATTTTTCTTGTGTTTGGATTAACGTCAAATCCAAACACATGCAATGCAGCACAATATGCTTATCTTGCTCAAGTTTTACTTGGTTCATTTTCTCTACACATTTTACATTACCAATTAGTCCTTTAACCGATTAAGTCCAAAGTGAGAGTCCTCTAATTGGAAAGAGGGTCTAAGCCACAAGTACCTCGAGCATGAAAATGGCCTCATGCTGTTGGTCAGGAGGAATCCTCAAGAGAGGATTAAAACCATTAGGCATGAGAGCCTCAATTCCACACTCAAGCCAACAAGGGGCTCGAGACCACTTTCAAAGCAAAGTGAAAAGTGAAGAATAGATGGAGGTTACAAACTTTTCAGTGTTGATATGGCATGCAAAAAGACACTAAATCATGCAAGCAACACATGCAAGACATGCTAAAGAGCATAAAGCATCAAACTAGTGAAGATCATAACACTAAAAACATGCAACACAATGCTCAATTGACCAAACCAGCGCTAGACAAAGTTAAAACATGCCAAAACAGTGGCTAAAACATGCTGAGATTGAAGCATTAAAGGCTAGAAAAACATGCTCATGTGTTAGCTCGCAAACGAGACTCAGGACACAACTCTCAAAAGCAATAAAAGAGTGAAATAAGTGAGAGTGTGACAGAGCTATATACACTAAAATTACATGTTAAATGACACTACAACATGCAAACAACTCAAACGCTTCATGCTTAAAGCCTCAAAATAATGGACTAGTGAAGACCGTTACACTATAGCCATGCAAAACAAACCTCGAAGGACTTAAGCGACCCAAAACATAATTAAAGTAGGTCAAAATAGTTGCTAAAACAAGCTGAAGCTAAGCTAACACAAGCTAAAATAATAGGCTAACTCATTAGGCAGGCTAGACTAGTAAGCACAATTGCACTACAAGTACAAAAAGCAAGCAACAAGTGCACCAATCACCCCAAAACAAAGTTGAAACATGGCAAAACAGAGCCTAAAACATGCTGAGATTAAGCTAAGTTAAGCCACAAAATCATGCTACTATGTAATGCTAACTAGGCATGGAAGAGAGACACAAAGAGGGGAGGCCAACCCCTTCATTTTTGGACTTCAAAACAAAGTTTTTACCACTAAAAAACCTCTGAACTTCCGTGGTTAAAAGGCCAAAAGAGTTGTTTTGAAAGTGATGAAAAGATGGCACAAAAGCTTCACAAGCTAAAGAACAAAAGGGAGAGACAACTCCCTAACTCAAAAAGGCCTTAAACCACCATTTTTAAACCTTAAAAACAGAGGTTTTTGTAGTTGAAAACCAGGCCAAAAACAGTTTGAAAAGATGACGAAACAAGCATGCAAAACAAGCTTAAATAGGGTAAGTTCTATACCTTTGAAGCACAACACACTTTAGGCACAAATGAGGCACCAAATCAAGCTAAATCCTCCTTCTAGAGCTCAAAAAAGGCTCCAAGTAATCTCAGCCCAAAGGTAAGCAACTTTGGTTAAGGATCTCTAGGCAAAGGAGAGGTGTCTCTACTTGTATGCACAAAAGGGCAAGAGAGAGAGAAATCTAGAGAGAGAGAATTGTAGATGGAGATGATTTTTTAGAGAGAGAGGCTCTCAAAATTTGATAACCTTCCAATATGAGAGATATGGCCTCCATATATAGCAATATATGAGCTTTAGGTCGAAATATCTGATTCAGAGACAACTGGAGCTTGTGGAAGACAACTGGAGGTAAATATCTGCAAAATATTTGAGTTTGGGACATTAGTGGCCGGCCGGCCACTTTTCTGGCCGACCGGCCACCCCTGGTGGCCAACGGCCCACTGTAGATGTGCCCGCGTGGGGCCCTCGCTACAGTTCGGACTCGATTTGTGTCACGGTTCTTAATCTGAACCAAAGAGTCCAAATCCGGCAAATCGTTTTGAGAAAACAGATTTTTGAAAAGAAGTGCCAAACATGGACTGTTTTGCCAGATACAAAGTCGCCACCTAAATATTTTATTTTAGGAGAATTTAGGAAACCCTGACTCGGTGCCAAAGGCCACGCGTCCGTCATCACCAAAGTTGCCTCGGCTCGGGAACTTGGGTACGATTGGGGAAGGTCAGCTATGAGCACCCCCTCTCGCCCGATCCGAAGATTGGCCTCTGCTAACCATGATATCCGTTTTTGAAAACGTTATGTGTTCTTATTCCAGTTATTAGCCTAGAATTACTATGTTATGCACACAGCAAACAAGTATAGACTAGATCGCCTAATTTGGAAATAAGCATTGCATATCCGTTTGTCTTAAAAAGCACTTTGGAATTTGCTACTCGCAAGTAGGCTAAAATACGGATTTCAACGAGTTTTTCCAACTCAGACAATCCAACCTTCACCCACAGGCATTCAAACAGTTTATCACATAAGCATCTAGCCACATAGTAAGCATGCCGTCAAGATAGCATTCACACGCATGCGATATGCTAAAGCATGAAAATACTTACATCGTACTCCGTGCCAAAACAATAAACTAGTTAGCCAACATGCATGGTCCTAGTTCATGTCAAATTGACTAATGCAACACATACAGGATGCAATTAGAGTAGGCTCGGCTAACCTAAACATGGCATGTGAAATGCAATCAATTGATGCACGTATTCAATTTGGAATTGAAGTACAAATGCAGTTAGCATGATGTACCGAGCCCGGTGCGTGCGAGACAAATGTATGGATGCACGCATGCATAGCATAAGGTATGCTAATTTAAACATGACCTATTACTAACCATCAAAGCAGGTAAGTAAAAGGGAGAAAGAAGTGGGGGTTGGAAGACATGCACACACTCACCCACACTTATTACAAATTCGCCCTCGCTCGGAGGGACCGAAAGAATAATACAAATAATTAACCTACAAGCTAATTAAATATTACAGGCCATCTAATTAGCTAAGCAAATTAACTAATCTAGGGAAAACAGATAAACCGCCTCGGGAAGAGAGCCCAATGCAATGCATGCTCGGTCCCGCTCGGAAGTACTCTGCCATGCATAGGCCGCCTCTGTTTTCCCTGCTCTGCCTCTTTGAAGACTGCCAAAGTCTTAGAATTGCTTCCCTGGACAGTGGGAGACACCACCGGCTGAGTAGAATAGCAACCGGCAGTGGTATATGATCATCGGCTGTTGGTGAATCTATCGGTCACCAATGGATTGCGGTCGGCACTAAAAACTGCCGGTCGGCAAATAATGTCTGCAGAACCTGCAATTGACAGCAGCAGAGGGCAAGGCATAGCATGGCAATGCAATTCAAACAATGTATGCACCAATCCTATCCCTCATCATGTGTATGACTCAAAGGGACATGGTCCTTGGTTCTCGGACTACCAATCGCACATTTCAATGCGTGATAGCCCAAAGAATCAAGTGTGCATTTTTGATATGGAATGCAATGCACATGAACAAACCAATGGGACTCAACCTCTATCATGACTTGGTCAAAAGGTAGAGCATGCATGCCAATGCAATGTAATCCTAATCATGTGAGCTAGCATGTAATATGAGCATACAAGCAAGTGATGTACACTAGGTACACAAACTAAGCAAACAAGCAAACAAGCATGCCATAACTATGCAAACTACTAAAGCATGCAAGATACAATCTAATCATGTGACATGCTAGCAACTTGACCAAGGGAACGCATGCCAAATGCGAGTGATTTCAAGCATGCAACACATGCAACCGAAGCATGCAAACATGGGATGATGTAACAACACTTGAATGACATACAAGGGATGGACTTACACTAATTGGACAGCTCTAAGTTAGGTCCAAAACAGTGGCCAAAGCTTAAGAAGATGGGACCAAACACACATGCACACATGCACATGTTAAGGCCTAAACACTTAAGCATCAAAGGGCATCTTTTAAGCACACTTAAAAGGGAATAATCATGGACATGGGGCATGCATTAAACTCTGAAAATCATGCAAGAACGTGGTGCCAAACCAAGCAAACAAGATAGGCTAAACATGCAACAAATGGCCCAAGCATTCCAGGCAAGCCAATGAAGTATTGAACTACACTTGATATGACCACACATGGCAAGACTTAAATGACCAAAAACAGAGTTTTAGCACATAAAACAAAGCCCAAAAGACCACTTAGATGGCATCTAAATGGCTTGAATTCAAAAGCATGCACAAATGCACTTTCATGGAGCGTACCACACAAGCTCATAAGGCATCAAAGAGGCATCCAAGGCAAGCATACGAGCATGCTAAGGGGACTGAAATGATGCTACAAATGGTGCCAAACAATTAAAATAAAGCAAGTAATGCATGCTACACACTCACATACTTAAGGCCAACAAGCCAAAATGCAAAAGGGCTATACTAAACATGTCATGGTTGACCAAAATGACTAAGGACAGACCTCAAACATGGCAAAATAAACACAAAAGCTTCACAAAGCCAAGCCTAAAACATGCTAGAACAATGGTTTACAACCTAAGGCATGTTAAGGCAACAAAGTGGCATTACAAGGCATGTATGCTAAGAAAGCATGGTGTACCAAAACCAACATACAACAATGCTATTTCATGGCAAAATAAACATAAATGATAGCCAAGGCATGGTCAACATGAGGCTTAGCTAGGTGCTCATTAAAGAGGCAAAAATGGCCCTTTTCAAGGACAACAAGGAGAGGGGGTGACCCTCTCCTTCTTGGGGCTTCAAGGCACCATCCTTACCACTGAAATCCATCAAGATTTCAGTGGTGAGGAGGCCCAAACACCAAAGTCCCGGAGCTCACTCAAAATGGCACAAAATGGAGCCCCTCAAGGCTTAAGAGGGGTCAAACACCTCCAAACCACAAAACACTCTAAACAAACTATTTAGAGGGCCCAAAAAGAGAACTTTTTTATATTATACACTAAGCTCAAAAACAGTTCTAAGATAGGCAAAAATAGTATGCAAGAATGGGGTAAAAAGGGGGAAGATTGTTACCCTTGTTGACCTTCTTCACAAATGGTGGACCAGCCCCTTCCTCGAGCTCAAAACAGCTCCCAAGCTTCAAGAATAAACCTCTGGCCCTTCAAGAACCAAGAAAAGGTGTAACACTATGTGTTTGTGTGCAATAGTAAGACACAAACACACTTATACACACACAAAGGCAAAATGAGAGAGAGGTATAGAGATAGAATATATATCAATCCTAACCCTAGAACTCAAACCCTAAAATGGCTGTCTAAAATGTCTAATCTCCTCAACAAGAGAGAAGACCTCTCTTTATAGAGCTTTTTGTCTTGTAAAGCTTACAAGACAAGCTTCTAAAGAGAGAGATCCCTCCATACACGTGTATGGAGGGGAGCCAAATGCAAGACAGCTGTGTCAAAATATCTGCAAAAGCAGATGCACAGTAGTCGGCCGGCCAAAGATGCAATTGACCAAAAAAAGGTAGCCGACTGGCCATCTATAGTGCCGGCCGGCCAAATATTTGGCCGGTGGCCACAAAACACAGCCGATGGCCTCAAGCCATAGCCGGTGATGGGTGGGGATGGTCTGCAAGCCCTACCCTGCCTCTCAAAGGCAAAACACAAGTGTTTGGTGTCAAACCAAGCACAAAATAGTCGAGTCAAGAGGTCCTGCGACGAGGCACGTTGCCAAGGCTTCCGGGAACTCAAGACGAACACAAACATGGATAATCACCGAGTGTTCAAATGGTGACGTCCAAGTCTTGAGGACGGTCAAAAATGGGGTGTCTACAGTTGCCCCTCTTTGACAGAACTCGAAAGTCATAACATTGACGGGAGTGAATGTCAAAGCCCAGAGACGACCCATTTTTGACAAGGCCGAAGACTTAGACAAACATGCAAGACAATCAAGATATGCGCCCGAAAGCAGGGGCAAAATGCAAGACAATGCACAGAGCCAAACATAACTTATGATCGTGCAAAGAAAGCTGTAATGAAGCATACATGCGACAATTTTAAGCTAGCACACACCGAACTACATTACAATGCAGAAAGGATGTAAGAGAATTATGCGATTCTCAATACGTCTCACTCGGAGGATACAATACCTGTGCGGCCCGTCTAGTTGCACCAGCCTCAAATGAACCGTACATACAATATCGTGCCTGCAAAGAAAACAACTCAACAGGTACGATGTTATTAGCGACATGCATGATAATGCAAAAATGGATGCAAAATGATATGCAATATATACAAAACAATGTATAAGAAATGCAAATGAAAATACAATGCAATTGAAACAATGCAAACTATATGCAAAGCAATTGAATCATGATCCAATCATGAGCGGTTCGAAACCACACCTATGTCCAATAGATTGATGGAGGTAATGAGTCCGTCTACCATAGAACGGTCAACTGAACTACGAGTAATGTAGACGGACGTAAGCACAAGTATTTGGGGGGGGGATGACATAAGGTGGGGAAACGACCCGCTGAGGAAAGGACTACGATCCTAATGCTGGATGCAAAAATTACACTACAATGTAATATATACCATGAAAATGCTGGGGAAAATGGCAATGGATAAGACACGCGGGCCAAACCAAATCTTGCCTAAGCAAGGCATGTACACATACAAGCTGTGTCTAACGTAGAACGGTCTACTGAACTATGCTTCGACGTGAAAAGTATGGGCACATACCAGACCAAGCTCAACATGGAAAGGCGCAAGCCATAGGCAGAGGTGATGCAGTGAATGCATGCAAGCTACAATGCAATATCTACAAACATGCAATGGAATGGAAATGGATACAATGGATATGGCCTGCGGGCCAAACCAAATCTTTGCCTAGGAAAGGCATGTACACATACAAGCCGTGTCTAACATAGAACGGTCTACTGAACTATGTTTCAACGTGAAAAGTATGGGCACATACCTGACCAAGCTCAACATGGAAAGGCGCAAACCATAGGCGGAGATGATGCAATGAATGCATGCAAATAACAATTCAATATCTACAAATATGCAATGGAAATGGATACAATGGATATGGCCTGCGGGCCAAACCAAATCTTGCCTAGGAAAGACATGTACACATACAAGCCGTGTCTAACATAGAACGGTCTACTGAACTATGTTTCGACGTGAAAAGTATGGGCACATACCAGACCAAGCTCAATCATGGAAAGGCGCAAGCCATAGGCGGAGATGATGCAATGAATGCATGCAAATAACAATGCAATATGCACTATATTCCAATGATGCATGACAATGCAACTAGTTACGATGATGCATGACAATGCATGTTGTTTTTTTTTTTGTTTTTTGAGGTGCAAATGCATGATGATGCATGATTTTGAAGTGCGCGACAACGCGCGGCTTTTGAGATGCACGTGAACTTGAATATGCGATGACGCAAGTCGCTTGAAGTACATGTATGATGCAACTTATCAAAAGTCGTTCGGGCACGACAAACACCAAAGGACTTGCACCTTCAGAGGATTTAGGGCCTCCTAGACCGTGTATATTGCACAAGAAATGCATGACAATGCAAGTGAACTTGAAATGCGCAACAACGTGCGGCTTAAGATATGCATGACAATGCAAACGAACTGTGCACATCAATGCGCCAAAGGTCTTGCACCTTCCAAGGATTTAAGGTCTCCTAGACCGTGTATATTGCACAAGAAATGCATGACAATGCAAGTGAACTTGAAATGCGCAACAACGTGCGGCTTAAGATATGCATGACAATGCAAACGAACTGTGCACATCAATGCGCCAAAGGTCTTGCACCTTCCAAGGATTTAAGGTCTCCTAGACCGTAAAAATACGATACCTGCGCGGCTCATCAGGTTGCACCAGCCTTAAATGAACCGTACATACAATATCGTGCCTGCAAAGAAAACAAACTTAACAGGTACAATGTGACTAACAATATGCATATTAATGTATTTGAAAATACGTGACAACGCAAAGCAAGCGGAAGCATAACAATGCTGTGAAGGTACAGACATGTAAGTGGAGCGCGCGGTCTACGCAGGCAACGAAATTGACTATAAGCATGCGGTCTACGCAAGTAATGAAATTGAACATAAGCATGCGGTTTACGCAAGCAGAACATGCGGTACGCAAGCAATGAAATTGAACATAAGCATGCGGCCTACGCAAGCAAAACATGCGGTCTACGCAAGTAGTGAAATTGATTGCAAACATGCGGTCTACGCAAGCAAAAGATGCGGTCTATGCAAGCAAAAGATGCGGTCTACGCAAGTAATGAATTTGAACAAATATGCGGTCTACGCAAGCAAAACATGCGGTCTATGCAAGTAATGAATTTGAACAAACATGCGGTCTACGCAAGCAAAACATGCGGTCTACGCAAGTAATGAAATTGAACAAACATGCGGTCTACGCAAGCAAAACATGCGGTCTACGCAAGTAATGAATTTGAACAAACATGCGGTCTACGCAAGCAAAACATGCGGTCTACGCAAGCAATGAAATTGATTACAAACATGCGGTCTACGCAAATAGTGTAATTAATTATAAAACATGCGGTCTATGCAAGCAAAACATGCGGTCTACGCAAGTAATGAAATTGATTACAAACATGCGGTCTACGCAAATAGTGTAATTAATTATAAAACATGCGGTCTACGCAAGCAAAACATGCGGCCTACGCAAGTAGTGAAATTGATTGCAAACATGCGGTCTACGCAAGCAAAACATGCGGTCTACGCAAGTAATGAATTTGACTAAACATGCGGTCTACGCAAGCAAAACATGCGGTCTACGCAAGTAATGACTTTGAACAAACATGCGGTCTACGCAAGCAAAACATGCGGTCTACGCAAGTAATGGAATTGAATGCAAACATGCAAAATGCAATGAGATGCGCAAAACCGCGCGATGCGTTTTAGACAACGCGAGCGCACAAGACAGTGCGATTGATATGCGATACGCATGGGGCAACTTTTGAGATTTGTAAAAGCCCAAAAGGATATGAAAAGGATACACCTTGCACGAATTCGAGTGCCACGCACAGAAGACACGATCCGAGGTCACAACGGAGGCCGGTTGAGTGTCGGAGATGCACTTTCTTGTACTTCTTTGAGCTATGAAGACCCAAAACTACATATCTGACCCAAATAAGGATGCAGGAGGCTGATCGGCCGGAAGAGGAGGCCACCGGCTGTCCATCGGCCATCAATACATTCCACCGGCCAAATATTTGGTTGACCGGCCAAAAATGCCTGAATCGGGGCAGATTCGACTTTTCACCTCGGGTCTTTTAAAATAGGGTTCCAAACCCTATTTTACACATCCTCCTTAGCCGAAAATCCATTCCCTCTCTCTTTAGAGCATTTTTCTCTCTTCTTTTTTCCGTTTCTTTGCATTTCACGCCCGTTTCGTCGTTTGATTCGTGTATATCTTTGCGTTTCGAACATTTTCATCCGAATATTTCTTCATTTCGGTGCTCCCTTTGCCATTTCCATCTTTTGGGGTTTATTCCCCTCGAGTTTCTCTCAGCTCGCGTGCCTTTTTCACTTTTCGGCTTCTCGGGCCACTTTTCACCCTCTCGGGTCGACTTTTCGGTTGACTTTCCTCATTTTCGCCCGGTTTTCCCTTTTTCCGGCTATTTTCTCACCATTTTTGACATGGTCGACGATATTCCACAGGGCGGGACTCCCCCAGATCACGAGATAGATCCCGGGGTTGAGCTCCTCCCGTTGAGCGTCCGCCCGTTCGACCGGGCGACCTACCGGCCGGCGATCCATGTGGTACCTCCTGACGGACTTCGCCAGTTTCGAAGTTTCGACAGAGCGATGCCACCAGAGCTCCTCCTGCGTGAGCCTACATCTCACTTATCCTTCGGCGCTTCCAAGGTAACATTCCTTTCTTTGTTTTATTTTTCGCAATGTAGAATATAAAAACTGCCATAGCTGATTACATTCTTTAACTGCTTGACTCAGATACACTGACACACTGTGCACTGTAGTTGATCGCAACCATACTGGCAACTGATATCTGTTTGAGGCTGACAAGTGCACACACACTGCGCTGGCCTTGAATCACTCAAACACACCAAGACAGTAAACACTGCACACACTGTAGTTTTTTGCAATCACACTGATACCCGATATCTGTTTGAATCTGAAAAACTTGCACACGTGCTATATTTGTACTGAACCATGCCAACATGCTGACACATCACACGTTGTAGTTCACTATAAGCACACCAGCACCCGGGATCTGTTTGAATCTGAAAAACTTGCACGCATGCTATCTTTGTACTGAATTCTGAATGCCCTTCAAAACTAGTATATTCAGTATTGCCTCGCAATTATTTGTTTGAAAACAGGGAGATTCCCATACCGTCCGCGGGTATGGGAACATCGCTGCTCGGGACTGGTATGCTGAGCTTCCCGACGCAATTCGCCACATTGTGGACCAGGCGGGCTTCGGCGCTTTCTGCAGGGGATTATCCAGACTCACCGCGAGCAGGCCTCTCCTCGCTGCTCTAGCGGAGAGGTGGTGGGACACCACCGACTCGTTCCATCTATCTGCGACGGGAGACATGATGATGACTCCCTATGATTTCTCGATGCTCACAGGTATCGGGATAGGGGGTGATCCGATCCCCTTCGACACTGATATGGACGAGTGGACTGCCGCTCAGATCCATCTGCTTGGCAAGGTGCCACCTCTCGCCCGTCCAGGCTTTGTTTGTTACTCCTGGTTCGAGGTGCAGTTCAGGGTCCAGCCCGCATTGGTGGAGGAGGCTCTGATGACTCCAGAGGCCGTGGAGAGATATGCGCGCGACTTTCTCATGTTCCTGCTGGGGACGACCATTTTCGCCGACCGGGCGAACACCGTGCCCCTCTGCCTGCTTAGTGCACTGGTGGACGTCAGGCAGATCTTGCACTATGATTGGGTGGCGCCGCTCTGGCCACACTCTACGGGTATATGAGCTCGGCTTCCCGTGGCAGCGGACAGTTGCTCGGGGGCTACTGGCGTGCTTGGGAGGTACGCTTCTTTCCCGCTTTTCATTTCTGCTTTTCTATCTTCTGTACTCTGTACTGTATTCTATATTGCACACACTGTAGTCTGCTTTCCACTAACTGTATACTGCACACATGGCACACACATACACTCTGCTTTACACTGACTGTACACTGCTCACACTGCACACTGTACACAATACACTGTCGGCGCAACATACTGCACAATATGTGGCCCTGTTATTCCTGTTTTATTTTGCATTCCGCTCTTATCTGATAATCATATTGATGTTTTCTCTGCAGTTGTGGGTCTATGCCTACTTTCCCAGGCTTGTACCTGTGCCAGACATGGAGACCCCCCTCGTCGTTCCGTTCTCGCGACGCTTCGACGGGAGATGCGTGCGGAGGCCACGAGAGACATTTGGCTTCCTTCGCCGCTACTTCGACACTATCACCCCTGCCGAGGTATGTTTTATTTCAGAATTTATCTAAGCTTTGCTTTTCACCGCATATTTCAATAACGATAGATAACAAACTGTATGTCACTTTCAGATCACTTGGCAGCCTTGGGCTCCGTTGCCGGCGATGATTCGGGACCGATTTGCGGGTGCTGAGGAGACCTCGCATTTCCGGATCTTACTGGAGGGCCCGGTCTGTCGGGCTTGGTACCTGGGTGAGCGTTTCCTACGCCAGACCCTAGGGTTACTTGAGCAGATAGTACCGGTTCACCCTCCTGAGGACATGAGGGAGACCGAGAGACTCACTACCGAGCAGATGGCCGATTATACTATCGGCTGGAAGGCGACCCACTTCAGAGGCGTCGGCGACTACAGAGAGTACGTGCGGACGTACATTATGCGATCTCTAAGCGGCGGCCATCGAGCTGAGGGAGCCAGGCCTGTGGCGCCAGCAGCTAGGGCAGGAGCGGGAGCTGGAGCAGGAGGTTCGAGGAGGGCTCGAGTTCGTGGCAGGGGCGGAGTTCAAGGAGGACGGGGGACCGGTTGGCCTGCTCTACCCACTTTACTGACATACAGAGGGCAGGATGGGGCGACCTACAAGATCCCCTTTGCTCCTCCCCCGGCTGGTCATGAGTTAGCCGGCATCCCCGACTTGCCTCCGGTATGTATTACTTCATTTCGCATCTTGCATTGGCATTTCATTTCAGTTTATTTGATATTCCGCGGAATACTGATATATCTTGTACTTTTGCAGGCGTCCTCCGAGTACACCCGACAGTCCGTGGAGTTGAATGCCTCCATGATGGGGATGCTACAGCGGACCTTCGACCTCCTGGCCCTCTACAGCATTCCGGTATGTTCTTCTGATCACGGCCTCAAATCACTCACAAGCTGATTCACGTAATCTGATGCACGACACAACACCTGATACACTGATCTCACAGCATCTGATACACTGCATACACTGCATTTATACACTGCACTCTGCACTGATAAACTGCCCACGGCATTCACACACCGTGTACTGTATTCTGCACTGATAAACTGCTCACGGCATTCTCACATTGTACTCATACACTGCATTCTGCACTGATAAACTGCTCACGACATTCTGACACTCCACTCATACACTGCATTCTGCACTGATAAACTGTCCACAGTATACTGATGCATTTGCCTTTTATGCACTTTTTCAGCCTCCCTTCCAGATTCCCGTTGTAGGAGGTGCTCCAGCTAGACCTTTCGTCCCCGCCCGAGGGAGAGATGAGGAGGGCAGAGTATTCCCCCGCACCAAGGCGGGGCGCGCTCATGTCGGGAGTAGTTCGCGGGCTCCAGTCCCTGATGATGATGACGAGGAGTCGGAGGCGGAGGCAGAGTTAGAGGCGGAGTCATCGGAGGAGGAGACCGGAGGCGGCACTGGCTCGGGCTCTGATGACGATGCTGATGATGCTCCTGGACCTTCATCCAGGAAGAGGACTAGGACAGACCGATAGCCCTCGGAGCCGCTTGACATGGATACAGATTTTTGTTGTTTTTCTTCTTTCTTGTACTTTTCTCTTTTGTTGGTAGTTAGGATACTTTGTACTGCCGCAGGCAGATTTTTGATTCCAAAACTTGTGCATTTGAAAAGATGATGAAATGAAACAGGATTTTTATCTGAAAAAGTGTTTACATCCGTATATCTTTACATTTCATACTTTGCATTGCATCACACCATATTCCACCTCAATGTAAATGAAATTGATTTGGTTGTTTGAAAATTGAACACTTGCACTGTAATAATCAGATAACTAAACAGCCAACAGCAAAATAACCCAAGCAACCCACTGCCTGATTCTGGACACACAACCCTTACTCTACTGGGGATTGATCTGCATACAGCTCGTAACACAGCATTTGGTTCATTTTGCACACAGCAAATCCTGAACAAACAGCCCAATCTGACAAGACGGACTACGGAGGTGAAACCAGCTGGAGTTGAAACACGCTCAGATGCCCCAATTTTTTTGTCTTTTTGCTTCGCACAGATGTAGGGAATGGCACAACACTCTGAGCATAAACGATTTTTGAAATTAAATAAGGGTTTTCAACCGGGGTATCGAGCCTACAACTGAACACAGCGGGGAGAACTCAAACAAAAGGGTACACGACCTAAACACAACGAGACACGCTCGGGAGAGACCTAAAACAAAGGTTGATGTAAACAAAACAAAAGACACGACACGCAGACATGTTCAACGAAAGACCTCAAATCTCGAGGAGCCAGTTCCTCCGGGTATATTGTTTCCCACCCTTTTCTCATTTGTGATTCTCACATCACTCTGGCACTCAAGCTCGGTTTTTCTCTCAAAACCCTTTTACTCGTTTTTTCTCTCAACTTACACCTCTCTATTCTTTATTCTCTCATTTTTCGTCCCTCCCCAAGGTGATTAATGAATGAATAGGAAGTTGTGGGTTCATGCCCGATGTCGTTAGCTCACAGCTATTTCTTCTGGTGGGTAGAGTGCCCTCCTGACAAGAATGTTGACGACGGGGGAAAAATAGAACGCCTGACTCAACTGTGCCCCTAGTTCATCATTTTGACCATTTTTTTCGTTTTGGTTTTCTACTAAAACAGTTTTGATCAAGATGAGAGTTGGATTAACGTACTTGTTCGATTTTTGATTTGAAAACCATGCAAGTCCGGCTGTAAGCACTGAAAATTTTCCTTTTTGGGTCCAAGAAAATGGTCTAGTTTTGGGAAAATGAAATAATTTTCAAGAGAATAGTCAACCTCAGTAAAAATTCTCAAAAACTATATTGCAAATAGTCAACGCTCAACGAGCATGGAACTTACTCTTTGAGATGCGCAACCTCGGATCGGAGACAATGGAAAATTGCCCCTGGCTTGAAGGACGCTGCATGGCAACGGAAAGTTGTCCCTGGTTTGAACGGCGACTCACGGCAACGGAAAGTTGCCCCTGGTTTGGATGATGCCGCAGCATATTGTAAACAGTTCTCACCAGTGATGATCATGACCGAACTTTCTCGGATACAGAGAAGACGAAGATGGTCAAAACCAATATATGGACACAGTCACTTTGAAGGTGTTGGCGACTGGACTTTGGGATGAAATCGGAACCATTATATGGACCGAGACGCTACGAAAGCGTTGGGGGCTGGACTTCAGAATGAAGTTGCCCACGTATCCCAAACATGGGAATCAAGCCTTACGTAGTTCCGGTTAAGGTACACTCGGGTATTTTAACCTTCACTTTTCAGGCTCTAACTTTTGCCAAGGTGCCCGATGCGGGTTTTCGACCTTGCGAGCTTCTTTTCATTTTCTTTTTTTTCTTGATTTTTTTTCCTTGATTTTTTGTATCTTTTCAGTCTCTTTTTTTTTTCTTTCTTTTTTTTGATTTTATTTCTTCTTTTTTTTTTGCTTTTTTTTTTTTGTATTTTTCTCTTGCTCTAACTTTTGCCTGGGTCGCCCTTCCGGGTTTTCGGCCCAGCAAGCCTCTCAAAGTGGTAAAAGTGTAACAAGTCCATGCCAAATGGTTTTTGAAGTCGAAGCCTCTCTGTATCTAGGAGAACGACTGTTGCAATGATTTGTAGGAGAATCCATCATGGCTGCCCCACGAGCTTCTTCTGGTGAGATCTAATCTTTTTTATTCGACTTTGGTGCCTCTTGTTCGAGGGCTGCTTCAAAACTGGCCACACGGGCCTCCTTTGACAGTTGACCGTTGAGTGTTCCGATTGAGTTCGAGGTTCAAAACAAACAGGTCGAATCTTGAGGCTGAGAGCGATCCTAGGCTGTACAATCTCAAGAGCGATTCCACACAGGTCTTCACAGGGCTGCGTAAAAAATCTGTTTTTGAAAGTTTTTAAGAAAGCGACAAATCGCCCGTGCTGAAGATGGTGTGGAACCGGTCTGGATCAAGCCAGGGTCCTTCCCAGTACTCACTCTGACAAGCATGATCTCATTCATTAAGGGCTTAGCATGCCTCTCTTTCTCTCAATTGATCAAATTTTTGCAAAACCGGATGAATTCCTTCCTCTTCGTTTTTATCACAATGTTTCGAAAAACGTTTTGAAGAACTTAGGTCATTACAATGACTTCGAAGGCACAAAAAAAGGCAGGCAAAGAGCACCATCATTTCATTCAAACTTCTGGCACAACTGGCACACGGCAGAAACAAACACAAGAGTGTGAAAATCACTGCTGTTCCATTCAAATCTGTTGGCACAACTAGCCCAAAACAAACAATAAGCACGGAAACATGATAGCCGCAGCTGTTTCATTCAGGTTTCTCGGATGTAACTGGCTCCACAGCAGAGACAGACTCAAAAAGAAAGCAAAAAGGTTAAATACAAAAACAGTGTTAGAGGCGACAACCCCGGAATCACTCGACATCCTATACAACGGGACTGACTCGGTACCACAAGACAGACCCAAAAACAAAAAGACTGACTCAAAGCAAAGAGGCAGACTCAAAAACAAAACAGAGAACTGACTCAAAACCCAAGCCAGAAGCTACAAAACTGCATTTACAAATGCTCAAAAAGTGCATGCCAGACGCCACATTTGAAATACACCGAGCGCCGCCCGCAGGTGGTCCAACCCCTGATCACATACTCGCAGTATCCTCAAAGTCCAAAAGCTCGGTGGTAACAGACTTCGCTGAGGTGGGCGGGAGGATAACCTCATTGTCAATCAAATCTTGCACCTCATGACGGAGGCGAAAACAATTGTCGGTAGCATGGCCTGTCTGCTGGTGGTACGCGCAGTATTGAGCAGCGTCATGCGTAGCAGGGGGATTCTTCGGGAGAGGCTGAGGCTCCAAGGGGTTTGAGGTGCCCCCTTTCGGCAAGAATCTGAAGTGCCTTAGACAGAGGCATGTAGAGGGCATGGAAGATCCTGCGCCCTCGGGGCAGGTACTTTGAAGTCTGAGCATTCTTACTAGACGCACTAGAAAAAGGGTCGGCAGGCTCTGCCTTGGTTTTTTGATCTTTCCCAGGTGCAGGGTTGGGAATAGGAGGAACTGTTCTGGCATGACGGGGCCTATCCCGATTTTCTGACTGACTTGAACTACCCTCAGGTGGAGTGGGGAAAGCATCCTCCACAGTTTTTTCCACAACTGCGGATATCTGTTGCTTGTTCATCCCCCTGGCTTTCAAAGCCTCAACTGCCCGTAGCAGTTGTTCAATGGGATCGGCATCTGCCTTCATTTTGTTCTTGCCTCTGGCCTCATCCTGATCGGGGGTTTGGGTTACTGCATCAGAGCGAAGCCCAGTTGTTGCTGACACGTCGTTGTTGTAGCTGGAGACAACCTCTAGTTGGCTGAGCTCTATCACAATCCGCCCCAATAGCGGGGGCTCCTGTGGTATGAAATTCCCGGCATACGGTGCCGCTGGCGGTGAAGCCGACATTGCATAGGCCAGATCGGCCACGGATCTCTGGAGGTCACCAATCATTCCCATCAGCTCGAATGTGGTGGGCTCACGAGCCTGATACAACTGGGGGGGTCCAGACTGGGTGTGCGACAGGCGACCAAGGCGGATGTGATACATCCACATTGGTTTCATCCTGTAGGGTGATCCCTTGATCCAGCGTAGCTGTCATAACCACAATCTCTTCTGAATTCTGCGTCATCATAAGTCCTACCTCAGCAAGGGGGAACACTAGCTATTCTGTATCAATTCTCTGGACACTCTGAACTGAAAGGAAAAACAAACAGCATTTCAGCCCAAACAGATCAATCACAGGTGTAGTCGAACGACTGCACTCTACTACTGATCACTGTTCCCCAGAATCACTGTCCCCAAAACTGAACTTGATACCCGCAGATAACTGATTCTCATAAACTGACACTGATGCCCTCGGGCCTGATACTCAATCTTGCAAACTGGTACGTACGTTCCTGTAGAGATACACTCTAAAAGCACATAGCAAGTAAAGAGAGCCAAAACACCCCTATGTTGGGGTAGGGTTTCCCTGTCCTATTTTGTCAGGAGCTAGGGTTCCACTATGCACGCAGTAGTTTCAAACAACCTATAATCGGGTAAGCAACCTGTCCTAGCTTGGAATGGTCACTAGGGATCCGAATATGCACTAGGTCGAATGGTCGAAAAGGGTGCCCCGGTAAAACTGGGGTTTGTGTTCCCATACTGTCAGAGCCCATAACCGGTCAGCCTTATGGTCATGCCTTGACAAGACAAGCCTCCGGCAAACCGTTCAGGAATGGTAGATGGCAAACACGGTGTCCTAGGCGCACCAATGCACATGCAATGCAAGGAGACACACAAATAAGATCAAAAGAGGATATCGTGAGTTCGAGTCAAGCTCTCTAAATTCCCAGCAGAGTCGCCAAAAACTGTAGACGCGCCCGCGTGGGGCCCTCACTACAGTTCGGACTTGATTTGTGTCACGGTTCTTAATATGAACCAAAGAGTCCAAATCCGGCAAATTGTTTTGAGAAAATAGATTTTTGAAAAGAAGTGCCAAACATGGACTGCTTTGCCAGATACAGAGTCGCCACCTAAATATTTTATTTTGGGAGAATTTAGGAAACCCTGACTCGGTGCCAAAGGCCACGCGTCCGTCATCACCAAAGTTGCCTCGGCTCGGAAACTTGGGTACGATTGGGGAAGGTCAGCTATGAGCACCCCCTCTCGCCCGATCCGAAGATCGGCCTCTACTAACCATGATATCCGTTTTTGAAAACGTTATGTGTTCTTATTCCAGTTATTAGCCTAGAATTATTATGTTATGTGCACAGCAAACAAGTATAGACTAGATCGCCTAATTTGGAAATAAGCATTTCATGTCCGTTTGTCTTAAAAAGCACTCTGGAATTTGCTACTCGTAAGTAGGCTAAAATACGGATTTCAACGAGTTTTTCCAACTCAGACAATCCAACCTTCACCCATAGGCATTCAAACAGTTTATCACATAAGCATCTAGCCACATAGTAAGCATGCCGTCATGATAGCATTCACACGCATGCGATATGTTAAAGCATGAAAATACTTACATCGTACTCCGTACCAAAACAATAAACTAGTTAGCCAACATGCATGGTCCTAGTTCATGTCAAATTGACTAATGCAACACATACAGGATGCAATTAGAGTAGGCTCGGCTAACCTAAACATGGCATGTGAAATGCAATCAATTGATGCACGTATTCAATTTGGAATTGAAGTATAAATGCAGTTAGCATGATGTACCGAGCCCGGTGCGTGCAAGACAAATGTATGGATGCACGCATGCATAGCATAAGGTATGCTAATTTAAACATGACCTATTACTAACCATCAAAGCAGGTATGTAAAAGGGAGAAAGAAGTGGGGGTTGGAAGACATGCACACACTCACCCACACTTATTACAAATTCGCCCACGCTCGGAGGGACCGAAAGAATAATACAAATAATTAACCTACAAGCTAATTAAATATTACAGGCCATCTAATTAGCTAAGCAAATTAACTAATCTAGGAAAAACAGATAAACTGCCTCGGGAAGAGAGCCCAATGCAATGCATGCTCGGTCCTACTCAGAAGTACACTTCCATGCATAGGCCGTCTCTGTTTTCCCTGCTCTGCCTCTTTGAAGACTGCCAAAGTCTTAGAATTGCTTCCCTGGACAGTGGGAGACACCACCGGCTGAGTAGAATAGCCATCGACAGTGGTATATGATCATCGGCTGTTGGTGAATCTATCGACCACCAATGGATTGTCGGTCGACACTAAAAATTGCCGGTCGGCAAATAATGTCTGTAGAACCTGCAATTGACGGCAGCAGAGGGCAAGGCATAGCATGGCAATGCAATTCAAGCAGTGTATGCACCAATCCTATCCCTCATCATGTGTATGACTCAAAGGGACATGGTCCTTGGTTCTCGGACCACCAATCGCGCATTTCAATGCGTGATGGCCCAAAGAATCAAATGTGCATTTTTGATATGGAATGCAATGCACATGAACAAACCAATGGGACTCAACCTCTATCATGACTAGGTCAAGAGGTAGAGCATGCATGCCAATACAATGCAATCCTAATCATGTGAGCTAGCATGCAACATGAGCATACAAGCAAGTGATGTACACTAGGTACACAAACTAAGCAAACAAGCAAACAAGCATGCCATAACTATGCAAACTACTAAAGCATGCAAGATACAATCTAATCATGTGACATGCTAGCAACTTGACCAAGGGAACGCATGCCAAATGCGAGTGATTTCAAGCATGCAACACATGCAACCGAAGCATGCAAACATGGGATGGTGTAACAACACTTGAATGACATACAAGGAATGGACTTACACAAATTGGACAGCTCTAAGTTAGGTCCAAAACTGTGGCCAAAGCTTAAGAAGATGGGACCAAACACACATACACACATGCACATGTTAAGGCCTAAACACTTAAGCATCAAAGGGCATCTTTTAAGCACACTTAAAAGGGAATAATCATGGACATGGGGCATACATTAAACTCTGAAAATCATGCAAGAACATGGTGCCAAACCAAGCAAACAAGATAGGCTAAACATGCAACAAATGGCCCAAGCATTCCAGGCAAGCTAATGAAGTATTGAACTACACTTGATATGACCACACATGGAAAGACTTAAATGACCAAAAACAGAGTTTTAGCACATAAAACAAAGCCCAAAAGAGCACTTAGATGGCATCTAAATGGCTTGAATTCAAAAGCATGCACAAATGCACTTTCAAGGAGCATACCACACAAGCTCATAAGGCATCAAAGAGGCATCCAAGGCAAGCATACGAGCATGCTAAGGGGACTGAAATGATGCTACAAATGGTGCTAAACCATTAAAATAAAGCAAGTAATGCATGCTACACACTCACATACTTAAGGCCAACAAGCCAAAATGCAAAAGGGCTATACTAAACATGTCATGGCTGACCAAAATGACTAAGGAAAGACCTCAAACATGGCAAAATAAACGCAAAAGCTTCACAAAGCCAAGCCTAAAACATGCTAGAACAATGGTTTACAACCTAAGGCATGTTAAGGCAACAAAGTGGCATTACGAGGCATGTATGCTAAGCAAGCATGGTGTACCAAAACCAACATACAACAATGCTATTTCATGGCAAAATAAACATAAATGACAGCCAAGGCATAGTCAACATGAGGCTTACCTATGTGCTCATTAAAGAGGCAAAAATGACCCTTTTCAAGGACAACAAGGAGAGGGGGTGACCCTCTCCTTCTTAGGACTTCAAGGCACCATCCTTACCACTGAAAGCCCTCAAGATTTCAGTGGTGAGGAGGCCCAAACACCAAAGTCCCGGAGCTCACTCAAAATGGCACAAAATGGAGCCCCTCAAGGCTTAAGAGGGGTCAAATACCTCCAAACCACAAAACACTCTAAACAAACTATTTAGAGGCCCCAAAAACAGAACTTTTTTATATTATACACTAAGCTCAAAAACAGTTCTAAGATAGGCAAAAATAGTATGCAAGAATGGGGTAAAAAGGGGGAAGATTGTTACCCTTGTTGACCTTCTTCACAAATGGTGGACCAGCCCCTTCCTTGAGCTCAAAACAGCTCCCAAGCTTCAAGAATAAACCTCTGGCCCTTGAAGAACCAAGAAAAGGTGTAACACTATGTGTTTGTGTGCAATAGTAAGACACAAACACACTTATACACACACAAAGGCAAAATGAGAGAGAGGTATAGAAATAGAATATATATCAATCCTAACCCTAGAACTCAAACCCTAAAATGGCTGTCTAAAATGTCTAACCTCCTCAACAAGAGAGAAGACCTCTCTTTATAGAGCTTTTTGTCTTGTAAAGCTTACAAGACAAGCTTCTAAAGAGAGAGATCCCTCAATACACGTGTATGGAGGGGAGCCAAATGCAAGACAGCTATGTCAAAATATCTGCAAAAGCAGATGCACAGTAGTCGGCCGGCCAAAGATGCAATTGACCAAAAACGATAGCCGACCGACCATCTATAGTGCCGGCTGGCCAAATATTTGGCCGGTGGCCACAAAACATAGCCGATGGCCTCAAGCCATGGCCGGTGATGGGTGGGGATGGTCTACAAGCCCTACCCTGCCTCTCAAAGGCAAAACACAAGTGTTTGGTGTCAAACAAAGCACAAAACAGTCGAGTCAAGAGGTCCAGCGACGAGGCGCGCTGCCAAGGCTTCCGGGAACTCAAGATGAACACAAACATGGATAATCACCGAGTGTTCAAATGGTGACGTCCAAGTCTTGAGGACGGTCAAAAATGGGGTGTCTACACCCACATTTGTGACCCACAGCAAAAATCTGCTCTCCAAGTCCAACTTTGAATGGGCATATCTCCTTTATCTGGACACCTTTTCAGGTCATTCTTGTGTCTAATTTGAAGCCCCATAAGTAAGATTTCCAATGGTGGTAGCCTCACATCAAAATTCCAAGTATGAAAAAAGATATGCTTCTTTTAGTGAAGACTACTTGTTTCCAGCTCAATCGGATTGATGCCTAACTTCTCCCAAACTAGTTTTCTTGCCTCCTCTCCTCTTTTCTTCAACCCCAAACCCCTAAATAAGGTGTTTTGAATGATTTTTCATAGATTTCACCTCTCTTTCATTCATTTCCACTTTGTCCTTGCTCGGTTTACCAAAAAGTGCAACATTTAACAAAATGCGAGCCTCGGAACATCGTAGAATCATTATTTCAAATTTTTTTTGAAAGAGAGGGTTTTACAGTCTAAAACTCATTTTAGTCAAAATAGTTTTGGTCCAAATTGGGGTGTGAGGTTGGGATTTGAAGATCCTCTTGCCAAAGAAATCGAACCTTTGCAATGCACATCTTTCATCACCAAGTAAGCAATTAGTGGCGCCCAAGTCTTAAGGGCGGTCAAAAATAGGGTGTCTACAGTTGCCTCTCTTTGATAGAGCTCAGAGTCATGAAATGACGTGAGTGAATGTCAAAGTCCAGAGATGACCCATTTTTGACAAGGCCGAAGACTTGGACAAACAAACAAAATACAGATGCAGTTGGTCGAACCCGAAGGTTGCCTACGTACCCCTTTGCAAGGAATCAAACCAGCGTAGTTCAGGAGCAGAATGCAAAATGATACACAATGCAACAAAACAATGAGAATGATATACAATGCAATGAAATAATCAAGCCACAAGTAGTGCAAAACCACACAAATATCAGAAAGGGATGGAGATGCAAAATCAAACTACGTTTAACATAGAAAGGTGTCGGAACCCTCAAACCACAATTCTCTTAGTGGGATAGGCGTGTGCACATGCAAAACTATGTGTTTCGCAGAAAGAATACAAGTAATTGAGTAGGATGATATAAGTGAGGAATGATCTGCTGAGGAAAGATCGTGATCCTAAATGCTTAATGCAATGAAACAAAGTACAATGCAATGAATGCAATGGATGTAGTGAATAAAGGGACGCAAGCCAAACTACATTTTACTCAGAAAAGGCACAGGCACAAGACAAACCACGTCTAACACAGAAAAGGTGTCGAAACCCTCAGACCACAATTCTCTTAGTTGAATAGGCGCGCACACGTGCATAGCTATGCTTTAACGTGAAAAGGTATGAGCACATGCCAAACTAAGCTTAATATGGAAAGGATGCAGACAATAAAATGGTATGATGCAATAGATGTAATAGATAGTGTCGTAGATGCAAAGGGTGACATACTCCAACCATGCTGGAATTATGAGAGGAGGAAAATAAATTCCAAACACGCCGAAATCGTGTGAGGAAATGAACACTCTAACCATGCTGAAATCGTGAGGTCCTAAGACAAACCGCTAGGAGTGCGTTCCACGCAACCTGAGATAAATTCCAAATACGCTGGAATCATGTGAGGAAATGAGCACTCTAACCACGCCGAAATCGTGAGAAGAGGTCCTAAGACAAACCGCTAGAAGCGCGTTTCACGCAACCTGAGATAAATTCCAAACACGCTTGAATTGTGTGTGGAAAAGAACACTCTAACCATGTTGAAATCGTGAGAAGAGACCTGAAAACAACCACTCAGGTGCATTCCACGCAACCTGAGATAAATTCCAAACATGCTGAAATCGTGTGAGGAATGGGACACTCTAACCACGCTCAAATTGTGAGAAGGGGTTCGAAGAAAAGCAATCAAGAGCGCGCTCTGCGCAACCTGAGATAAATTCCAAACACGCTGAAATCGTGTGAGGAATGGGACACTCTAACCATGCTGAAATCGTGAGAAGAGGTCCGAAAACAACCACTCAGGTGCATTCCACACAACCTGAGATAAATTCCAAATACACTGAAATCGTGTGAGGAATGAGACACTCTAACCACGCTGAAATCGTGAGAAGAGGTTCGAAGAAAAGCAATCAGGAGCGTGCTCTGTGCAACCTGAGATAAATTTCAAACGCACTTAAATCGTGTGAGGAATGGGACACTCTAACCACGCTAAAATCATGAGAAGAGGTTCGAAGAAAAGTAATCAGGAGCACGCTCTGCGCAACATAAGAAAAGGCCCGGGGGCAACGATCCTAAACATTACTCAGCGTAAAAGAATAAATGATAGAAGATAACACAAGATGCAAATAAATGCAATACGTGCGATGAGATGATACATGTTACAAGCAATGTAGAGCATGATGTTTAGGGAATGCAATAAACAAACAAAGCGGCGCTTCAAAAAGCACCTCAAGGGGTGAGTAGTAATGAACCGCTCTATTCTGACGGGGATCTCCCCTTTGTGTTCTCTTACCTTCAACTTACAGTTCAAAGGTCCTAAAATGCTGACAAGTAGCGACATCTGCATGTAGAAGCCACGGATGCCGCTTTTCTTCCTGATCATATTCACAACTTTCCCTATTCTCCAATGGGGTGACAGACTAGGTTGGTTCAGTATCCATAATTGAGGTGCATACACGCTACCTCAATCTATGGGGCTTCCATATAAATTTCAAGCCGGGGGTACACCCCTAGGTATTCAAACCAGACTTTAGTCTCAGAAATTCCAAACCTTTGTGTTCTAGGCATCGCCATTCGAACTCTAGTTTCCACCGTCGCAGTTGGTCTCCTAGGAACTCATTGCAAACACAGCCAAGATGCCTCTGGTAGGGAAATGGTGCTCAAGGAGAACACTTCTGATCCCCATTCTGGCTTGAAGCAGGCTTGATCTTGAGCTTGAGGTAGAGGTACACTCATACTTCGAAGCGTTGACAAGGCCTGAGGAAGTACATCCGGAATGCAATATTAGAAATTACTAGAGGTGAAACAAACTCTGATGCTTTGATTTTCCCTCTTTTTTTTTGCTTTGCTATCTAGAACCCAAATAGCTTCAGATAGGTCCTGGTTCTATTGCTCTCTCACACTCATGTAAGTATGCTGAAGCGTAAAAGCTTACCGAGTACTCCAAGCCAAAACAAAAACTAGTTAGAAACAATACATGATCCTAACTATACAAGATGCCTAATGCAACACATGCAATATGCTATTGAGATAGGATCGGCTACCTAACATGGCATATGATTTAATTTGATAACATGTTTTGAAACACGTATTCAGATAAGTATTGAAATACAATGCAGTTTGAATGATGCGCCGAGCCGGGTGCATGCAAGACAAATGAATGATACAAACATGCAAGCATAAGGTATGCTAATTGAAATATGATCCGTAATCTAACCATCGAAAGCGGATAAATAAAAGAGAGAAAGACGTGGGGTTGGAAGACATGCACATATAGAAGAGCTTTTTTGAACAACATATCATGATCCCTAATCTTCCCTTCACTTTTTTTATGCAATGAAAACTAGCTCTAATGGTTGGAACTTCCTATATAGAAGAGCTTTATATGCTTGGGAATTGGCAGATGAAGTTAGACTGTTTGATCTGTTATCCTTTGCTCCTTCACTAAGTGTTGAGTGTGTTGATAGTCTGGCTTGGGCTGCTGCAGTTGCTGGTTCTGGTATCTTCACCGTGTCTTCCTCATACTCCTTTAGTATATCTTTTCTTGGGCCTCCACTCAGCTTGAGCAAGTTTATTTGGAATCACATCTTACCCCCAAAGTCCACTTTTTTGGTTGGTTGGCATGGAAAAACAGAATTAAAACTTTTGAATTCTTGCACAATCTTAGCATTCTAGGCAATAACCTTTCCACCTCTTGCATCTTCTGCAATTCTGCTCCAGAATCTGCTCAGCATAGTTTGCTTCATTGCGCTTTCTTTTGGGCTATTTGGTCCTCTGTGCTTAAGGATTGGGGTCTTCAATGGTGCATTCCTTTATCTGTGGCAGGTCTGTTCAACTGGTGAATGAGGGCGAATTTTAAGTCTTTACTTAGGAAATTTTGGAGAGCCATTCCCCTAGTTGTCCTCTGGTCTCTTTGGAAACATAAGAATGAGTGTGTTTTCTCTAATGTCCCTCCTAACTCGGCTGACCTGTGGGAACTCATCAAGGTCAGATTAGCATTTTGGCTCAAAACCACTCTCAAAGACTTCCCCTTCTCTGTTAATGATATTGTTCTGAATTGGAGGCAAATAAGGGGCTGCCATAGAGTTTCTGTTCTATAAGGGGCTTCCATAGAGTTTCTGTCCCTGTCAATAGGAGTGTGGTTGAACTGTCAAGCTGGGTTTAGTTGATTTGATCTGAAGGTTGAACCTAGTTAATTGTCTGCTTCCAGTCTTGGGTTACTCTGTCAATTCAAGAGAAGATGGTTTTGTTTGTTTGAAGGTCCAAGCTCCAAGCTGTAAGTTAGTTTTGATCTGTTTGTAGGTCAATTCAAGAGAAAATGGCTCTGTCAAGCTCCAAGCTCCTCTGTTTTGTAGGCCTGTTTGTGTCCATCTGTGGCTTCTGTTTTGCTGTGTTGTTTTTCATTCTATTGCTTTGTTGTCTGTTGGTTTCTCACCAGTTAGAGCTTGGATCCAAGCTCCTCTTTATTGATGTATCTTTTCATACTTTGTATGTTTTCATCAATAAAGATTTCTTTTGCCGATCAAAAAAAAAAAAAGGTGAATGAAAAAAAAAAAAAAAACAAACAAACAAACAAAGGTTAAGTTTAATCTAGTTTTAGAATATGTTTTCAAAAATAAATAAATAAATTTTTTTGATATTTATTTTTGTCAAATTAATTTATTTTTTTCTCACAAAAATTATAAAAAAATGATTAAAACATTGAAAGCAAACATAGCCTTAGGGTTTTAAAATTGAAAATGGGGGTAATATTGGAATATAGAGATGTGTACAAAGAATTTATATTTTTATAATGTGTGTATTGAGAAGGTGATGATTAAATGTGTGTACTGGGAGGAATTAGTATGTAGAAATATAAGTACCCAAAAAGTATAACTTCTCTTAAGTTTATTATTATTTATTTTTAAGACCAATTGCATAGAATATTATTGGAAAAAATGAAGATGACTGAATATCGATAGCTATATATTTAAATTATATTTATCTTAAAATTTTCGACAACACATATAATTTCAAGAATAACTAATCATTTTTTTTTGTAATATAAATTTAATTCAAAGATATAGTTACTAATATCCAAACATTTTGATTTGCATAAATATTTTACTCAATGAATCTTAAAAAGTGAACAGTTTGGATCACTAAATTGGTCTCAAAATGAGTCTACTAAATCCAAATGCTCTCTCTCTCAAGTAAAAAATGACAATTTGAAAAAAGCCAAATCCAAAATAAATAAATAAATAATCAAGCAAATCCAATACCCAGAAGGAAAACGTTTCCTCCAACCCACCTAGAAGTGAACTAACAAGTACAAATTGATCGGGGAAAAAAGAAAGAAAAATGTTAGGAATTTCAAATATTTTACCAAATATTTTACTAAATGTTTTATATGAGTGTGGGACCCGCATCATGTGGATCCTATGCGGGTCTCACACATATGTGAGACATTCGGTAAAACATTTGGCGTCCCTAGCATTGCTATAAAAAAAATGAAAAAAAAATTGAGATAAATATCACATTGTCAAGGACCAAAAAAAAAAAAAGGAATTTTTTTTTAAAAATCATCTTTCAATTACTTGTATTTTTATTAATGGGGCACTTTTTCATAAATCCATCGTCACCTACTTATGTTCATTTAGTCCACATTATTTTCTTATATTCCAATAAGTCCTATAGGTGATATAGTTACCAAAACACCCCTAATAATAATATTCACATTTACAGTGTAAATGTTCCGTGATGTAAATGTTCATATCGTCAATGTGAATGTTCACATTGTAAAATATGAATGTTCACATCTCCAAATTACTAACTGTTCAAAAAATATTTGTAAGGGTAGAAATGTCCATAAAATACTTTAAATATGGTAATTAAGTTTTGATGAATCAAATGTGCAAATAATAGAACTTATTAGAATATAAGAATATCTTATGGACTAATTAGGATACAAACACTTGAAAAATGATTTTCTAATAAATCTCTCTTAATTAATTCCTAACATATTTTTGTGTTATAACAAAGTCCTATTATTTTGGACATTTGATTAATCAAATCCTAATTTCATATTTAAGGTAATGATTGGGTTTCATGTTAGGATCTTAACATGAGAGAATTTGAGGGATCCGTAGAGCTCATCATAGGTCCTGTTTCGATGTTCGAACCGCTCACTTTTGAGGACTCGTTGAGTAGAATATTCATGCAAATAAATCGCTCACTTTCTAGGACTCGTTGAGTAGAATATTCATGCAAATAATTAAGACGATTGGACATTGGTAGCTATTTATTTGAATCAAATTTATACTATAAAAAATAGATGGTTATTCTTGAAATTATATTTGTTGTCCATTTTTTTAAAAACAAATATGATTCAAATATATAATTACCGATATCCAATCATTTTTTATTTTATTTTTTTGCATGAATATTCTAAAAGTAAATGGTTCAGATCATCGAAATTAATTTCAAAATGGGCCTACGAAGCCCAAACACTCTCTCAAGTTGAGATCTCAACTTGAAAGAAGCCAAACCTTTAACCTAACTTACGAACAATTTTATCTTTAGAAATATTTTTTGAACCCTATTTTGAATATTTCAAAATGTGAAAATTCAAATTAAATAAATATAACAATGTGAATGTTCATATCATAGAATATTAATACGTGCTTCATCTTATTGTTGTTATTAAGAGTATTTTGATAATTATGTCACTCATACAACTTAATAGAACAATATATATATATATATATATATATATATATAATAAGTGAAAAAGAAAAATTTATGAATAAAAAATATTAACTAACTGCAACATCATCTTATATAATCATACTTGTGGTCAGCAAAAAAGTACAAATAAAACTAAATAACCAAGAATGTTCATTGAGCTAACCCAACAAAAATATTAGAATTCCAATCGTAATATTTTTTACGTTACGTGTATAATATTTATACTCTCAAACAGAAGAGAGACTTTGGATGTACGGATAAGCATGGTACGGTTGGAACAAGCTCAGTATCCATACCCATCAAGCTATGACTCCAATAAAAAATTTTCTTGAATGTCTTAGCCTCCAAATTGTAACTGATAATCAAGGTTCTGAAAAGCGGTTGCGGTCGCCGTAATGGTGGTGGTAGCGCGGTTGCGGTTGCAGTTGCGGAGTGTAAAAGCCGTAGCGTAACGGTTGCGGTAATCAGAATCGTGAATTTTTTTATTTTTTGCATAATTTGAAAAAAACTTACCGATACGCATATTTTTTTTTCATAATCATATTTATTAGGTTTAAAATAAATATTGATCAATTTTTATAAATTTTTAAGTATGATCCAATATATTTAATATTTTTAAATTACTATAAACTGAGTTTTTTACATTTTATTTAAATAATTAATGACTTTAAATTATACAAAAAATCAATCACTAACTATTACATATAAGATAAACAATGACAAAAGTAAGAGAATAAATAAGATCCTAAATATATATATATATACATATTTTAACCAAGCCAAATAGATAATGACCACACTTATTATTATTATTATTATTATTATTATTATTATTATTATTATTATTACTATTATTATTATCATTATTATTTTCAAATAATATATAGATAGACACATACAAACAAACAAAATATTTGAATGATAGCAGCTGAATAGAATAGGTCTTACAGTTTCAACAAATCAATAACATGTTCTTCATCTACCCTCTTCTCTCCCTTTATCTCTTGCTCCTCCATTTTCTCTCTTTATTTTCCATCTTCTCCCTATCCCTCTTCCCTAATTTTCAGCTTTTTTTTTTTTTGTGTGTGATTTTACGTAACGGTGCATAATAGGCCGTTACGACTACTACAGCAGCCGCTACGGCCGACACACTTGTGAATCTCAATCACACTGCAAAAGCGGCAGTAACGGGTGGTGGTAACCAGCACAACCGTTACATAACAACATTACGTAACGGTTGTGACTGCTTTTTAAAGCCTTGCTGATAATGTTACCAGGTGTATGTAGCACCAAGAAAGGCTCATCATCGTTTTCTCTTCCAACAATTCGAAGTATGGAATACAAACAAAACTTGTTTGGTCCAAAACTCAAAATCATCTGCGGTAATGCACGAATAACTTTATGAAGATCAACACAGTACTTCACAAACCACCCAGAACAGTCTCTCTCCATCTCATATATTTTGAACCCCGTAATGCCGGAGATTACTAGATTCAAATGGTCTTCTGACGCTCCGAAATACTTAATATCCCAAATTCCACCTTGATTGTCATTACCATTGCCATTGCCATGTAGAACCGGAGGCATGGAAATTTTCTTAAAGACTTCTTGATCGATATTAAACTGCAATAAATCCCTTCCACTACCACTGATCCAGTGGACTGAACCGTTCCAGAACACCCCTTGAGAGGAATATACTGTGTTCCTGCACAGGACAACAAAACGATCCCCGGAGAGCCTCCAAGTAGAGGTCTCCGATGAGTAAATCTGGATTTCATACAAACTTTCCCTAACGTTTGTCGAAAATTTGGAGTATGCGATTAAAATAACTTTGTAGTGAGGGGATTTTGATGGATCGAAAGCTAAAAAAGCTCGGGAATATTGGAAAGGATGACAATCCCAAACCTCGTGTGGTACTAGTTTTCTGAATTGTTTGGTTGTAGGATATACGACATACAAGTTCCAAAACATGGAGGCACAACAAAGCAACAAACCTTTGCAAGAGCGCAAGATGTAAAAATCAGGGTTTTCATTAAAAATGGCAATAGCTGTGCTGCTAATGTCCTGGTTTTTTGCATTGTCGGTGTTGTTGTTGATAGGAACATAACAGACTTTTGGATCGGAGTTCAGATAATCATTAGATGATCGTTCCAAGAACATGCCAGAAAGAAAATTAGGATTAGGGTTTAGGCGGCCAGAGAAGTAAGGGGAGGTAATGAGAGAGAGCCAGTGTTTGGATACGAATTTCGATGGAACTAGTGATTTTAGTGGTAAACATAATAGGATCTTTGCTAGAAGGTCGTCGTTGCCGAGAACTGCAGCTGCAGAAGTTTCTGATAGTCTCTTCATTGTTGTTTGATATCACAGAAAATTGGTAGAGTATGGGCTTTTATAGAAGAGATTAGTAACTCTGTTGTATAATCCTAGTTTGATTTGGTTTTTAGTTAGATTCATGCAATCCATAGTGACTTCTAATATATCAACTGTCAGGAAATTTTATGGTAGATACGAATTTGCTAAAAAGAAAAGAAAAAGAAAAAGATTAAAAAAAAAAGTATGAATAAGGTCCAATTTTCCTAATTCAATACTTCAATTTTTTTTTTTATCAGCAAAAAGAAAGCTTTATTGATGGAAAAACATACAAAGTATGGTAACATACATCAATAAAGAGGAGAGTGCAAAAAACATCACATTGAAACACCAAGATCCCAACTAGGTTGGCACCTAGATGCACACCAAATCATCTGCTAGCACAAACTCCAAGCTCCAAGTTGGTGAGTAACAAACATACAGAGCAGAAACAAAACTTGCAAACACTAGAAACCACAACTGCAAACACCAGAAAACACCAATAATAAAGATACACCAATGATAAAGATCACCCCTTGCAACTATTAAACTCCACCCACATCAGAATGCAGCAATAAAATCCTCTGCTGGAGTACCCAAAATCTGTTCAGCAAATCCCACTGCAGTCCACAGATAACAGATCATTCTACTAAGGGACATAACAGCAAAGCACAACGTAGATTAGTAAAACCCTGGCTAGAATCAGACCATCAGCCAAGCATAGCAGTTCAGCCAAGCATAACAGATCAATCCAGTAGCATCACAGCAGAAAACACAGCAAACTCATCACAGTAGATCAATCAGTTCAGCAAACTCTTGTAGCAGCATCACAGTAGAAAACGCAGACCAGTTAGCAGACCCAAACCAGCTTATATCCCTCCACTGCATTCCTAAATTTGATCCAAACTAGCTAATACAGAAACTTCAATCAAATAGCTAAAAATCTGAGACGGAACAGAACACAGAAGACAGAACAGAACACAGGCAGAACATATCATATCTGAGCTGTAGCTGCCAATCAATACACCTCTTATTCTGCAGCAGCAACTAGATTGACACCGAGCTATACACAAAAGAAAACCTGCTTCAGATTGTATACTAAGTTATGAACTGAGTACTTCAACTCTTTCAAGTGAGATTTTGCCCATAAAGCCACTCTAATCTTCACCAACTCAATAAAATCTGCAAAATCTGGCTTTGCCTCATTAAACACACACTCATTCTTTAATTTCCACATAGGCCACATCATTACTAAAGGAACTACCTTCCAAATTTTCACCATCTGAACCTTATATCTTATACCTGACCACCACTGTAGGAGTTCCCCACTGAACCAGGAATGGCCCAACACAGATTCCACCATTTCACAATATCAGATCAAACTCTCCAAATCAAATGACAATGGAGTAATATATGATTCATGGTCTCCACTTCAAATTTGCAAAACACACACAATGTACTAGCATTAGGATTCAACACTCCTATCCTAGGCAACAGATCTGAGGATTTAATCTTACCTCTCCACGCTAGCCAACACAGAAATTGCACTTTGGGGGGAGCAATAGTCCTCCAAATACTTCTTGTAATTGATTTTCCAGGTCTTTTGAATGATTCCATTCTTTTCCACACTAATGCCACAGTAAAAGACCCAGAAGAGTGTGCTAACCAATACCAAGAATCTTTAACCTCTGCATTTAGAGTAGGTGCATTAGACAACAAATCATTCAACTTGAACACCTCCTCATCCTCCCAAGCTAAGAGGGGCCTTCTAAGAGCTAACTTCCATTTCTGACCCTCTCATTTCTTATGGAAAAAATATAGCAGTGAACAACCTTTCTCAGTTGACAGTGAAAACAATTTGGGAAAGACTTCACTAAGGCTCTGATTATTAAACCATTTATCAACCCAAAACTGAATCCTTTTACCATTACCCACAGCTGTTTTTACATTGTTAAAATAGAATTCACTCAAAGCAGGATTAGTCAAATTCATTGATAATACATCCTGCCACAAAATAGACATCAAATCTGAATTCACTGTAAAAGGACTCCATCTGCCACCAATCCCTCCATGTTTACTGCACAACACTTTTTCCACAATGCATTCTCCTCTCTACCATACCTCCACCACCACTTTAATAATAAGCAATCATTTACCTCCCTCAAATTCCTAACCCCCCGCCCTCCTTGAAACTTACTCAAGCATAGCTCCTTCTAACTAACCAAATGAATTTTTCTCCTCACCTCAGATCCTCCCCAGAGAAAGTTAGATTGAATTTTATCAATTGAACTTGCAATACCCACTGGCATTTTAAACAGAGATAAGAAATAAAATTGGCAAACTTGACAACACTGCTCTTATTAAGGTTAACCTTCTTGCAAAAGACAAGCACTTTCTCTTCCATAAAGCTAGCTTCTTCTTGAATTTATCCACCACTGGCTGCCATGTAGACTTTCTCCTAGGCTTTGCTCCTAAACGCAACCCCAAATACTTCATAGGCAGCTTCTAGCTATGACAATTGAGCCTTGCAGCAAATTCTTTCACCAAATCATCCTGAACACCTATCCCACACACCTAACTTTTGTAAAAATTAATTTTTAGTCCTGACATAACCTCAAAACATCTTAATATTATCTTGATAGCAATTATTTCCTCCCAATCTGCTTCACAAAATATGAAGCTATAATCAGCAAATTGAAGGTGAGATAATTGCAGCTCATTTTGACCAATTGAAGCTCCTTTAATCAAGCCCACTGGTTTTTCTCTTTCCAATAGTAAATTAAGGCCCTCTGCAGCAATATTAAAAAGGAAAGGTGAAAGGGGATCACCTTGCCTAAGACCTTTCATTGGAGACAATTCTGATGTGGGAGAACCATTCACTAGCCCTGAGACTCTGGCTGTAGAAATACAAGTCTTCATCCATCGCACCCATTTTTCTCCAAAACCAAAGTTGATCATCATTGAATACAAGAACTCCCAATTTACTAAATCATATGCCTTTTCAAAATCTAGCTTTATAATGATACCTTGATTCTTTGATCTTTTCCACCAATCCACCACTTCATTGGCTATTAACACCCCATCCAGGATACATCTTCCACTCAAAAAGCCCGTTTACACTTCACTAATAAACTTTGGAAGCACCTTTCTCAACCTTCTTGATAAAACCTTGGCAACTATTTTGTACACTGAACTTACCAAACTAATAGGCTGATAATCACCCAGACCCATGAGATTGTCTTTTTTAGGAATTAAAGTGATAAAAGAACTGTTCACTCCTTGAGCCAACTTACCATTAGCATGGAATTCATTCATAAGCTGCACTAGCACCCCCTTCATTATATCCCAGCATTTCTGAATGCAAGATAAGTTAAACCCATCAGGTTCTGGAGCTTTATTACCATCACAATCTTCGACTGCTTCCCAAATTTCCCCCTCTGAAAACTCTGCCTCTAACAAACCAGATTCTATAGGACTAATTGAGACAAAAACACCTGACAATTTTGGCCTATTCCGCTAGTCATCAGAGAACGGTTGGCTAAAATATCTTACCACTGCTTGTTTAATTACATCAGGCTGATCATATATAACACCATTCTCATTTACAAAATTCAGTAGGTTTTTCCTCTGTCTTCTACTAGCCATTAAATGGAAGAACCTTGTATTTTTATCTCCATTTTCAGCCCATGTCAGTCTAGACTTTTGATGCCATAACCACTCATTCTTTCTACTCAACTCCCAAACTAACCTTCGAACATCTCCTCTTCTTACAATCTCAATTTCCTGCAGATTCCTACCTTCAGCTTCAATGTCCCATTCATGGAATTCATCCTCAGCTTTTTTCAATTGTTCATCAATGTTTCCAAACACTTGACAATTCCACTTTCTAAGACGTACTTTGAGATTTCCCAATTTTTTCATTATCATGAAACTAGCCCAACCACTAATTTGATTATTCTCCCAAGATGTCTTCACTTCAGATTTAAAATTAGAATGCAAACACCAAGCATTTATGAATCTAAATGGCCTATGTCCCCAATTCCTCTCATCTTCCATAAGCAATATTGGGCAGTGATCAGATAGAGTCCTAGGTAGCCCCCACTGCTTAAATGAGAACTTCTCCAACCACCTATGATCAATTAGAAATCTATCAATCCGGCTCCACCTTTCCCCATCCAAAACATTACACCATGTGTATGTTCTGCCTAGCATTGGAATGTCTAACAGCTCCAAATTATCAATCAGATCATTGAAATCCCTCATTCCTCTGTCACTCCTTAAGTACCCTTTCCATTCACTCATAAATATAATTTCATTAAAATCCCCCCTACACACCAAGGTTTTAAAAAAGTGGATTTAAGCTTTACTAAAGACTCCCACAGCTGCTTTCTTCTGAATACACCATTTGGTGCATAAATGTTTACAATAACACAACCAAAATAATGAATTGAAGTACCTTCCAACAAAATGAAATTTCTATTACTGCAACACTCCTTTAGAAGAAAGATTTCTGGATTCCATAGACAAAGTATACCTCCGGCACTGCCCTCTGCACCAGCCTCCATGTAACCCATCTCCTCCTATGGCCATAGTGACTTAGCAAAATTTTCATCAACACTGCATCTCTTTGTTTATTGCAACAGAAGAACATCTATCTTTCTATCCCTAACCAGATTCTTCATTTTTCACCTCTTTTCAGGCCTTCTGAGACCTCTAACATTCCAAGATAACATCTTCATAAGGAAACTATTAATGAACACCAAACCTCCTAACATCAACCGAATTGGCTTAGGAAGCAACACCTACACCTTTCATTCTTTCTAAGTCCTTCTCTTCTAACTCAATTATTTTGTTTACCACCTCCTCCTTCTTTCCTTCATAGTTCAGCCCCAAAATTTTCCCAACTTGAATTGTAACTTGAGCTTCATTCATCAACTTCCTCCTATTTCTAGAATCTACACTCTACGAAGTTGATAATGAAATTGCAGCAGCGGCCACTCGAAATATAGCACCATTTTTAAAACAATTGCTAAATAGTCGACCCTTGTTCTTTAGTTGCTTTCGGTTTAGCTTTCTCCTTTTCTTCAATTCATCTCATTTCCTCATACTTCGACTGATGACTTTTGCACCAGTGTTCCCCTTTTTTATTCACTCCCTGCTAGGCCATATGAAGAATCTATGGACTTTCCTAAGATTGAGTTGCACTTTCACTTATGTTAGAAGCCTTAATGGTAGGCCCATTATCTAATTTCCCAACCTGACCCCCATTTAAAACTACCTCCAAGTTTATATTGGGCCCTGAACTTTCAGGCCTATTAACCCTCCTAATATCCCAAAAAAAACATATTTGGCCTTCAACAATTTGAATTTGATTTGCCACATCTTTTCTTGGATTATTCAACTGACCCAGACCTTGCACCCTACAGTCACCTCCATCATTTGTGTTTCCCAAATCACACCCTGTCTCTTTTACAGCTGATATAGACTCTCATTTATTGCTTCATTCCTTCTCCTCTGCATCTGTGTCCACCATTTTCTTCTCTTTGCTTGCCACAACAGCTTTTCCTAGCAGTAGCTCCTTCCCAGATATTACAATGGCCGCATCCTCATTTCCCTTATCATTTTTTGACAGTTGATCGACCTCTTCCAGAATTTTAGAAGCAACTTCCTCACTATCCTGGCTTTTTTGTAGACGAAAACATGTAGTGACTGCTGCAGATGACTCTTCACACACTCGAACTAGGAAAACATTTCCATGACATTCAATATTGATCACTATATTTATGCATTCAAATCTGTTCGTAATTATTCGAACCTTACCAAACTGAAAGGAACTCTGCTTAAGAATGTTGTCATCTAACTGGACAACTTCCCACCATAGTTTACCAATATCTGTGAAAGTATTAACACTCCACAGGTTAAAAGGAACACCCACACATGTAATCCACACACACCTTTCTTGTTTGATATACAGACTTTTTTCCCAAGCACTTATAGTTTCACACCATTCAAAAATCCATTCTTCAATGGTGCTTCCTTCATATGTAGGTCTGATTTGAAAGTTAATACTGCTAACTTCCACCTCCATCTCGTACTCTTACCTCCTTCAGGTCTCTTCTTTCAAACTCCTTCTGAAAATCAATGAATGAGAAAAAATTCTTCAGCTTCACAATCAGACTTTCATATAGCCAACCATTTCTTGATTCATAAGCCTTTAGCACCACTATCGGTTTCTCCTGGATGACTCCATTTTGAATAGCTTCAGCATAAGATCTTCTTCCTATATCCTCCATTTGTTGTTGTGTACAGTTCCTCGTTTGATATTGCCTCATCATCTCACCTCCTCTGTTCCTTATTATGGGTTGTTTTTGCACTTCTTTTTCATACTCTGTGTTTCCCAGTGCAAAAAACCTCTACTGGTCCTGCCTCACCATCGGACCACCATCGTTCTTTGCTAAAGGTTGTTTTTGTTCCCCTTTTTAATAATCTGCCTTCTTCACCTTCAAAGCTTTATTATCGCACCATAGACCATCAGCCTTTTGCACCGCCATGTCCACTGCAACCTTACAGTCGTACCTTACAAATCTGAACCGGAAGCCCGTAATTTGTCTTCTTTTCATTGGAATAAAAACATCCTTAACTATTCCGAACTTACTGAATAAAGTATACAAGCTTTTTGGATCCATAGAGTTCGGAATCTCATCTACAAAGATGGTAAACAACCCATCTGCATCCCCATTTTGACTGCTTTGATTGCCCATTCTTCCTAATCTTCTTCTTCTAAGCACCAGTTCTACCCTCCTCTCTCCATTTTTTGTTGATTTTTTTCCTAATGCGTGTACCTTTGGCGACTAAATTTTGTTTTTACTTCAATTTTATTTACATCAAATAGGAAATATGCTTCACTTAAATTTTTTTTTTTTTTTTTAAAAATGATATATAAGTTTACATGTTAAATCTAATAAGGTGTAATAGATATGATTAATTAATGATTACAGAAAATATATGATAGAAATAGTTGCCTTAAATATTCTTAAATAATTTAATAGATTGTCACATAATTGAGTTTGAAAAGTGAATCTAATTTTTTGGCTTGAATAACATTACTCATTTTAAAAATAAGAAATAATGTAAATATGACAAAACAATTTAGGAAAAATTAGTAAAAAATTTCCTTTCATGTACTTCTATCTCAATTAGTTTCTAAAATATTATTGTATTTTAATAAGTCATATTATATTGGAGATTTGATCAACTAAATCTTAATTCCCATTTTTAAGATTTTTTTATAGACAATTTTACCTTTATAGTTTGTTTGTTTGTTTGTTTGTTTTTTTTTTCAAATCCTTACCAACCTGATATGTGCTTATGGTGTGCGCTAATTTGAACTGTTTCTTTACTTTTAAATAAATTATAATAATAATTCCTATATTTTTTCTCTCGCGTCATTTTGATTATTGTAATTTCAATTGGCTTGATTTTGACATTGAATTTATGATTTTGTTTCAATTTGGTCAAATAATTGGTTATTATTATTAGTATTTTTTGATGACAAATATGCACATAAGCGGTATGTGTTATATTTGTATAGGCATAATTATAAACTTATTCAATTCAGTAAGTTAATCTCAACCAACTTAAGGATTATTTTCTTTCTAAAATCCTAATTTGCATTATCAATTGGACTACATTGACACAAAATGCAAAATTAAATGTCAAAATTGAGCTAATTAAAATTACGTGAAATTACAGAAATCAAAATGACACAAAGGGACTAGTGTAATTTACCATTGGCTTTTTGTAAATTAAACTTTAAATAATTATAACTTTTGTTATACATATATATTTTTTTATAATGAAATTTATATTTTTGAAACCTATTTAACGAGATCTACCAAATAAGATCTCACTTGAATATATAATTATGTAAAATAAATAAATAAGTAAATAAATTTGACAATATAAATGTTCATACTGAAATTATAGTTATCAATGTAAGATGATTCGAACATTCAATTCTATATTTGTTCATATTCAATTTTGATACTAAAAGTGCACATTTTCTCACTTGTCAACATTAACATGCCCTACATTCAAAATACCATTCATATTCATAATATATGAATATTCACAGTGACAACTCACAATATGAATGTTCAAAATATCTTGAAAAGGAAAATGTTTATGGATTTCAGGATTTGAACATTCACAAAATCATAAATAAATTTCACATGTTCATGATAAGAAAAATGTTGGTGAATTTCATGATGTGAACTTATGCAGAAATATTATGCACAGTGTGAATATTCAAAAAATTATGATTAACACATAATGAGTGTAATGACTCAAAAAATAAAAATAAAAATAAAAATAAAGGTAGGAAACATATATTCTGATGATGGTTTTTGTGGTGGAGGATTTGTTTTTTTTTTTTTTTTATAAAAGGAAGTGAGTGCTCGAGTGAGATTCAAGCATGGGAAGAAAAAAAAAATATATTTTTTTTATGTAAAGAGAGGCAACCACGTGGGGGGGGGGGGCAGTCCACTCCTTTCCCTCATTCCTTTTTTTTTTTTTTGAAGCATCCACAATAGTCTTTTCTCTCTCTCTCTCTCTCTCTCTCTCTCTCTCTCTCTCCAGTCTCCTCTCAAAGACAAATCCAGTCCCCTCCAATTGCACTCTCCCCCAATCGCCTCCGTGTTCGTGCCACTGCAACTCTTGAATCCAACAATTGTGTTGTTGCTGTCGCCCCCGACAAGGATGAAACCACCTCCCACGGAAGACAATACTTCCCTTCAGCTGCCGTTGTTGGACAGGATCCTATCAAAACAGCTAAGAATGGCAACGGGGCAGGGCGGGGCCGGGGACCACCTCCTCCGTCCCCGATCCCCGAAAATAATATACACCCCGTCCCCGTCCCCGTCCCCGATCCCCGACGGGGACTCATAGCCCGGCCCCATCTCCGCCCCCGATCGGGGATCGGGGATCCCCGACCCTGAAAATCCCCGGTGGTGATTTTTTATTTTTTATGTATATAAAAATCTGAAGCAACAAAAAAAATTGTAAAAATCTGAACCAACATACAAAACATCTGAAGCAACAAAAAAAATTGTAAAAATCTGTAAGCAAAAGAAAGCATGATTCTCATTGATTTATTCCCATACAAAAATACCAAAGCTTTAACAAATTCCCATTACTCAGAAAGAAAGCAAGATTCATGAAATTCATGCTCATGATATAACTTCTAGATTCCTTCCTTCAAAAAAAAAACAAAAAACAGATCTATCACTCATATTCAGATATATATATATATATATATATAATCAGATCTATCACGCTCTCATAATCAGATATACAGATCTAAAATAAACAGATCTATATACTCATATATATATATATATATATATAAATCTGTTTTAACACCATACATGTACAAATCTATATACAACACCATACGAAGGAGGATCGGCGTCGCGGAGAGGATGATCGGCGTCGAGGATGAGGATCGGCGTCGCAGAGAGGATGATCGGCGTTGAGGATGACTCTTGGCATCCCAGACGTAGATCAGAGGGAGGGAATGATGAAGATCTGAGGGAAGGAGAGAGAGGAGGCTTTTAGAGAGAGAGAAAGAGAGAGAGAAATGAAGAGACAGACTAAACTGAGTTGAGTCCAGACCGGAGGCAATATATAATATAATATATATATATATATATATGGCCCTAAACATAAACAACTAAACATATAAACATATAATATATATATATATATATATATTATAATAAGTATACGGGGGGTCAGTCGGGGATCAATCGGGGCGGGGCCGGGCTGGGGCCGGGGTTGGGAAACCTATCCCCGTCCCTGACCTGAAAATCATCAAGGATCAGATTTTTAATACCATCCCCGGCCCTATGGGGATAATTTTCGGGGAAAAACCGTTCCAATCGGGGTCGGGGGATCGGGTCCCCATCGGGCCGGGTTTAAATTGCCATCCCTAAAAACAGCTCTTCTGCTTGGGGCTATTGACCGTGAGATTGGAGGTATTGCAATCTTGGGAAAGCGAGGAACAGCCAAAACAGTGATGGCATGTGGGTTGCATGCTATTCTACCACCTATTGAAGTAGTTGTTGGTTCAATTGCTAATGTTGAACCAGCCTGCCCGGAAGAGTAAGGTGGAAAGATGGATTGGCTAATAAAGTGGAATACGACCTTGCTGGTAATGTCAAGACTATGATAGTCAAATCTCCTTTTGTCCAGATTCCACTTCGTGTCGCTGAAGAGAGACTTATTGGTTCTGTTGATGTTGAGGAGTCTGTGAAATCTGGAACAACTGTTTTCCAGCTTGGCCTTCTTGCTGAAGCTCATAGAGGAGTTCTATACGTTGATGGGATTAATCTGTTAGATGAGGGCATTAGTAATTTGCTTCTCAATGTGTTGACTGAGGGAGTTAATATTGTGGAAAGAGAAGGGATCAGCTTTCAACATCCATGCAAGCCACTTTTGATTGCTAATTATAACCCAGAAGAGGGTGCTGTACGGGAACATTTGCTGGACCGGATTGTAATCAATTTGAGTGTAGATCTTCCAATGAGTTTTGAAGATCGTGTTGCAGCTGTTGAAATTGCAACACAGTTTCAGGAACATAGTAATGAAGTTTTTAAAATGGTTGAGGTACGGATTTTTCCTACACTTCTTTATGCACTTTTACTTAATTATATGGAGTTTAGAGTTTCATATAAATTAATTAGAATTTTTGAAAAATTTGTGATTTATTTGCTTAAAAGGGTAATTTTGAGAAAAATAAAGAGTTGATGCCTAAATTGCGAAAGTGTAAACTTGGAATATGTTTATAAGATTATGAAAGAGTTATGTTTTAAATTTGAACAAAAACGGACTTCGATTTGATTGGTTTTGAAATTTTTACCGTTTTGCGACCAAAAGAGCATTTTTAAAGAAAATAAAGGAATTACGTTTAACTTTTGGGGCTTTTGAACAAAATAGGATGTCATAGTTGAATATTGCTTGGAGAATGAGTTTGGGAAGAAAATGATGTTTTCTTGGGCATTAACGGTATTATTTTGCTTAATGTATCTGTTGGAATAAAACCGACACGGTTAGAAATGGACCTTGAGAGGTTATCAGCTGTGATTGTGATATGAAAACTAGTGTAGTTGTTCATATTTGATGAGATGTGGAATAGATTGTATTTATCGAAAGTTTTGGAATTTAATTGTTTAAATATCTGTTTAGAAATATCTGTTTTAGGGGGTGTGGAACCGCGTGGTTAGGTATCGAGCCTTCCAGTTTACTGGTAAAAATGACAGTGGTAGTGTATTAGGGCCTACTGGCTGAAACTCGCCTAGAGATTCATAGGGCCCGTATTCATGTAACAGATATGGTTTAAAATGGAAATGGTTTTATATTTGTTGTTGCATCTCAGCATTGCATGCTTTATAAAAAGAAAGATAAACTGTTTTATCATGAGCATACTCCTCTTTAGTCTTGTCACTGTTCATATGTTGTGTAGTATATCTCTACTGGGTTATGGCTCACCCTATAAGGGAAATCATTTCAGGTACAAGTGCTATGCCTTCACCAAGGCATTGACTTGAGAGGACTCAGAGTTGAGACTTTATTTTGTTTTATTATTATTTGTTGAATATAAGCCCATGATTGTATTTGTGTTGAATTGAAACTCCATTTTGTGTAACCAAGAATGTTCTTGGATAAATTTGTAAGCCTGTAGGACACTTATTATTTGTTTGGCTTCCATTTCATACTTGTTATAAAATGCATGTTTGGGATTAGAACTGGGGCATTGAGATGTGAACAATATGTATATAGCATTTGGGATTTAATGGAAATGGGTGTATGGATTAGTTAGCTATATATATATGTGTGTTTGTCTATCATATGGGTTTTGTTGCATAGATAGATATATCACGCCCAATTTTTGGGGCGTTACAACTTGGTATCAGAGCGTATCGGGTTTGAATACTTTGGGTACGTGGGGAGTGGTTAGTACCACAGTGGGTTTATCTCGCTTGATAGAGATATTTGTATAATGAGGTGCTATGTGATAACATGCTTATGTGATTATATGGGTATGGGGTTTGATTTCTGAGATGTTGATTGGGTCTGTGAGTTCCTAGAAGTCCAGTCAGAAGAGCACTTGATCACTGCTATTTCTGATTGGAACTCTAGCAATGTCATGGAACAATCATTATCTAGAAAGAAAATCTATATGTGCTTGTGTGGAATGAATTAACGGTTGTCCATTGCCTTAAGACGTGTGTGAGTTAGCTTCGGCACAATTGTGACAGTGCCAATCTCGAGTGTTACCTTTATTAGGATGTCAGGACGTGGAAGGGGAAGTGGTAGGCATGGTAGGCCTAAGAGGCACGAGATATCAATACCGGATGAGATTCTGGCGCAGGAGGAGGGGACAGGGCCGACAAATATGGCTGAGCCAGTTGGGCAACAGGCCATGGGTGCTGGGGCATGAGAGATAGCAGGGGTATTGAACATACTGAGGGCTAAGAACCTAGCATAGGCCCCAACTGCCCCAGTTGCAGAGACAGGACCACTTCTGCTGAAAAGGGAGTTCTTCCGGGCCGATCTGGATATTTTTGTGGGAGATCCTAAGGAGCCACTAAAGGCTGAATGAGTGGCATCATAGCTTGTGGTTATATCTTTTAGAATTTGGGTAGAAGCGAGCTGACTAGAGACTTGAAAGGAGATTTCAAAATCACTACAACTATGAGTATTTGTTGGGAGTACCTTAGTATTATTAGTCTTGATAAATTCTATATGGACTCGAAGTGCATTGTGTGAGCGTTTGGGTAAATTCTATGTTGGAGTGAAATTGTGTGGGTGGATGTAGACAAGTTTGCGTAAACTGTTAGTGGTTCGTCGAGTGAAAGAAATAGAGTGGATAGGTAAAAATAATACAGAAATTGTTTGGTTAGGCAACTAAAGTTGTGGCTGAGAATTTTTGAGTAGTGTGTTTGGCATGATTGCATTATGTTTCGTAAGGGTTGGTGTCTCTTCTTGTTCAAGTGAAGTAGTTGAGGCTAAGGTGATCTGTGAATTTTGTTTTTTGGAATAATTCAGGGAAGAATATGATTGTACTAGGGGACGAATGGAGGTTCTCATGGGATGAAATACTTGGAGTCATTGTTTGTGTTAGTTTTATTCAATTGGGTAACTGAGTATGAATTCATTTTAATATTGAGATGAGTTAGTTGTCGTGTGACGGTTGCAATTACAAAATATATCATTGAATTGTGTCTTTAAAGGGAGGGTGTTGTTATTGGTTAAGAGTCTTGAGATAATCACTTTGGACGGATATTAAGTAAATTATTGCACTAGATTATAAAAAAAAGAAAACTAACTTTATTGAAGTCAAGGGATGACATCCCCGATTATAAAGGCGACAAAAAAAAAAGAGGGATCTCATTTTTTATAACAGCCATATGTCGACTTCACTTACTCGACTCTCCAGCCGAGCTCTTCCTTTTTTTGTCGTCTTGGGTGACCCTTGAAGGCCCTACCTCAGTGCGTACAGGCCCGCCGAGGGAGTTGACTCCCTGCTAGCTGTCAAAAGCGAAGTACGAAGGTGCTCCGAATCGGGTCATGGTGGCGGTCTTCCGTTTCAACTCTTTATTCTTCGCCTTCAGTGCACAAATCTCTGCTCGCGCATCTTTGTACATGTGCTGGAGGAGAGAAAGTTGGGCATTTAACTGTTGTACTTCACTGGTCCTATTCTGCAGCCGGTGAGATAATTTGGTAACCGCAGTCACTGTCTCCATGCAAGATCTCAATGTGAAGTGGTTGGCCTTAATGTCTGATTAAGCAGCCATGATTTGTTCAACTGACATCGTGGGAAAGTTAAGAAGGGTAGGAGCAGAGGCACTCGGTCCAGGAAGATTAGGAAGAGTAGGAGCAGGGACACTGGGTCCAGGAGAGCTTGGATCATTGAGGTCTGGAAAGAGAGTAAGGGGACGTGTAGACACCCCATTTTTCATCGTCCTCAAGACTTGGACGTCACCGCTTGAACACTCGATGATCATCCATGTTTGTGTTCATCTTGAGTTCCCGGAGGTCTCGGCTACGAGCCTTCCCTCAGGATCTCTTGACTCGACTGTTTTGTGTCTGGTTTTGCACCAAACACTTGTGCTTTGCCTTGGAGGGGTAGGGAATGGCTTGTGGGCCATCCCCACACTCCACCGGCCAAGGCTTGAGGCCACCGGCTGTGTTTTGTTGCCACCGGCCAAATGCTTGGCCGGCCGACACTATAGATGGCCGGCCGGCTATCTTTTTTTGGTCAATTGCATTTTTGGCCGGCCGACTACTACGCATCTGCTTTTGCAGATATTTTTGTGCAACTGGCATACACTGTCACCCCCTCCATACACGTGTATGGAGGGATTACCCTCTTGTTAGCTTCCTTTGGAAGCTTTACAAGACTAATTGTCTATAAAAGAGAACCTCTTCCCTCTTGTTCAGGGGTTAGACAACTTAGACAACATTTTCAGAGCTTAAGCTTTAGGGTTAGGGTTTACATATATCCTCTATCTCTATATCTCTCTCTCTCTTGTGTTTAGTGTGTGTTTAGTCTCATTTTTGTGCACAAACACCCACCATCACACCTTTTCTTAGTTGCTGAGGTACCAGAGGTCTTTCCTTGAAGCTTTTCGACTAATTTGGAACCAAAAGAGCTGTTGGAACATTGTTTGTGAAGAGGGTCTACAAGGGTAAGACTTTTGTCCCTTTTTACCCCATTTTTGCAAAGCTTTTTAGCCTATCTTGCATCTGTTTTTGAGCTTAGCATATAACATATAAAAGTCTTGTTTTTGTCTGCTCTAAATAGTTTGTTAAGGGTGTTTTAAGCTTTGGGGTTGTTTGACCCCTCTTAAGGCTTGTTTGGCCTTTGTTTTGTGCCATTTTGGTTGAGCTCTGGGACCATTGTGTTTGGGCCTCCTCACCACTGAAATCTTGAGGGATTTCAGAGGTGAGGATGGTGCCTTGAGGTCCTAGGAAGGAGAGGGCCACCCCCTTTCCTTGTTGTCCTTGAAAAGGGCTATTTTTGCCTCTTGAGGGAGCATCTAGTTTAAGTGTGTGTTGACCATGCCTTGACTGATATTTATGCTTATTTTTCCATGAAATAGCATTGTGTTAAGTTGGTTTGGACACACCTTGCATGCTTTGCATACATGTCTTGTAATGCCATCATTTAGCCTTAACATGCATCTAGGTTTTGACCCTTGTTCAAGCATGTTTTAGGCCCTGCTTTGTGAAGCTTTTGTACTTGGTTTTCCATGCTTAAGGTCTGCCTTTAGTTGTTTTGGTCGACCATGGCATGCATTGCATAGCCCCTTTACATTGTTTAGTTTGTAGGCTTTAAATGTGTGAAGTGTTGAGCATGCGTTGTTTGATTTATTTCAGTGGTTTGACACCACTTATGGTATCATTTCAGTCCTCATGACATGCTTGCATGCTTGCCTTTGATGCCTCTTTGATGCCTTATAAGGTTGTGCCTTATGCTCCATGTTTGGTCATTGTGCATGCCCTTGAATTTAAGTCATTTAGATGCCATCTAAGTGGTCTTTAGGCTTTGTTTTAATATGCTAAAACTCTGTTTTTGGTCATTTAATCCATGCCATGTTTGGTTTTGCTAAGGGTAGTTCAATACCTCCTTAGCTTGCCTTGAGTTTTGGACCTCTAATTGCATGCTTATGCTTGTCTTGTTGGCTTGGTTTGGCACCATTTTAACATGATTTTCAGAGCTTATGTTGCATGTCATTAGTCCATGGTTTTGTGCTTACAAGTTGTCTTCATATGCTTAAGTGTTGGACCATATTTGCATGCATGCATGTGTGTGTGTTGGACCTCACTTCCATAGTATTGGCCACTGATTTTGGCAAGCTTGCAAGCTACCCATGTTAGTTTAAGCCCACCCCTTTGCATGTTGTTGTATGCCCACCTTGTATGTTGTTGCATATTTGTGTGTTGTTGCATGATTGGAGTTGCATGATTGAATGAAGTCACATGCTTGCTTGCATGCTCGAACACCCACATTGTGCCTTGCATACTTGTTAGTTGCATTGTCTCATGCCCTATGTCTTGCATGACCATTGTATGCCTTGTATGCTTCTTAGCATTGTCCATGTTGCATACTAGTCGACATGCTTAGGATTGCATTGCATTGGCATGCATGCTTCGCCTCTTGAATTGCTTGTGATAGAGGTTGAGTTCAATTTGCTTGATTATGTGCATTGCATTCCATATCAACATGCACACTTGATTCTTCGGGCCATCATGCATGGAAATGCGTGATTGGTGGCCCGAGAATCGAGGCCCAGCCTCCTTTGAGTCATAAATATGATAAGGAGTGTGGTTGGTGCATACATTGCTTGAAATGCATTGCCATGCCAAGTTCTGTCCTCTGCTGCTGTCAAACCAATTTTTGCAGGAAGATTTGGCCGGCCGGCCATCTTAAGTGCCGACCGGCCATCCATTGTTGGCCGATGGATTAATTTGTGGCCGGTGACCATTCTCCATGGCCGGTGACCAATTCCCTCAGCCGGTGGTGTTCCACAACATTCAGAGAAGCAACCCTGGGACTTGTGCAGTCTTCAGAGGAGGATAACAGCCAAAGCAGAGGCATTTTGTGCATGGTAGTGACTTTCTGAGCGGAACCGAGCGCGCATGCATTAGACCCTCTTCCCGAGGCTGTTGTTTACTGCTTAATTCGATTAGTTAATTTGCTTAGCTAATTTAATTGATTTGTAATATTTAATTAGCTTGTAGGTTAATTAAATTGTATTATTCGTTTGGTCCCTCTGAGCGAGGGCAAATTTGTAATAAGTGTGGGTGCGTGTGTGCATGTCTTCCAAGCCCCACTTCTTTCTCCCTTTTACTTACCTGCTTTGGTGATTAGCATTAGGGCATGTTTACTTTAGCATACCTTATGCTATGCATGCGTGCATCATTCATCAGTATTGCATGCACCAGGCTTGGCGCATCATACTAACTGCATAAGTATTTCAAATCTAACTTGAATACATGCTACTTGTGCATTTTCACATGTCATTTATAGACTAGCCGAGCCTACTCTAGTGACATTCCGTATGCATTGCATTAGGCATTTAAACATGGACTTGGATCATGCATGATTGTTAACATGTTCTTGTTTTGGCACGGAGTACTAGGTGAGCTCTTTATGCTTTAGCATCTCACATGAGTGTGAACGTTAACATGATAGCATGATTACCATGAGGCTAGACGCTTATTTGAAGAACTGCTTGAATGCCTGTGGGTGAAAGTTGGATTGTTTGAGTTGGGATAACTCGTTGAAATCCGTATTTTAGCCTACTTGTGAGTAACAAATTCCAAAGCGTTTTCCAAACAAACGGATATGCAATGTTTTGTTCCAAATTAGGCGATCTAGTCTATACTTGTTTGCTGCGCGCATAATGTAGTAAATCTAGGCTAATAATCGGAATAAGAACGCATAGCGTTTTCAAAATAGGATATCACGGTTAGTAGAGGCCGATCTTCGGATCGAGCGAAAGGGGGTGCTCATAGCTTACCTTCCCCAATCGTACCCAAGTTCCCGAGCTGAGGCAACTTTGGTGATGACGGACACGTGGCCTTTGGCACCGAGTCAGGGTTTCCTAAATTCCCCCATAAAAAATATTTAGGTGGCGAATCTGTATCTGGAAAAACAGTCCATGTTTGGCACTTCTTTCAAAAATCTGTTTTTCTCAAAACAATTTGCCGGATTTGGACTCTTTGGTTCAGATTAAGAATCGTGACACAAATTGAGTTCGAACTGTAGTGAGGCCTAAGGGCGCGTCTACAGTTTCTGGTGACTCTGCTGGGGAGTTTAGAGAGCTTGACTCGAACTCATGATATCCTGTTTTGATTTCATTTATGTGTCTCTTTGCATTGCATGTGCATTGGTGAGCCTAAGACACCGTGTTTGCCATCTGCCATTCCTGAACGGTTTGCCGGAGGCTTGACTTTGTCAAAGCATGCCATAAGGCTGCTCGGTTGTGGGCTCTGACATTATGGGAACACAAACCCCGGTTTTACCGGGGCACCCTTTTCGACCATTCGACCTACTGCATATCGAAATCCATAATGACTATTCCAAACTAGGACAGGTTGCTTACCCGATGTTAGGTTGTTTGAAAACTGCTGCGTGCATAGTGAAACCCTAGCTCCTGACAAAAATAGGACAGGGAAACCCTACCCCTCCATAGGGGTGTTTTGGCTCTCTTTACTTGCTATGTGCTTTTAGAGTGCATCTCTACAGGGAACGTACATATCAGTTTGCAAGTTTGAGTATCAAGCCTGAGGGCACCAGTATCAGTTTATGAGAATCAGTTATATCTGTGGGTATCCGATTCAGTATTTTGGGGGCAGTGATTTTGGGCAACAATGGTCAGTAGTAGAGTACAGTTGTTCGGCTACATCTGTGTTTGATCCATTTGGGCTGAAATGCTGCTTGTTTTTCTTTTCAGTTCAGAGAGTTGATACAGAATAGCTAGTGTTCCCCCTTTGCTGAGGCAAGACAGATATCTGATCCGTCAGTCACCGTTCAGTACAGCGGACTTATCATGACGCAGAATTCAGAGGAGATTGTGGTTATGACGGCCGCATTAGATCAAGGAATCACTCTGCAAAGCGAGACCAATGTCGATGTACCGCATCCACCCAGGTCGCCTGTCGCGTACCCGGTCTGGACCCCCCAGTTGTATCAGGCTCGTGAGCCCACCACATTCAAATTGATGGGAATGATAGGTGACCTCCAGAGGTCCATGGCGGATCTCGCTTACGAAATGTCAGCTTCGCCACCAGCCGCACCGTATGCCGGGAATTTTGTAGCACAGGAGCCCCCACTGTTGGGACAGATTGTGATCGAACTTAGCCAACCCGAGGTGGCCTCAAACTATAACAATGACGTATCAACATCAACCCAAACCCTCGATCAGGATGAGGCTAGAGGCAAGAACAAAATGAAGGCAGATGCCGATCCCATTGAACAACTGCTATGGGCAGTCGAGGCTTTGAAAGCCGAGGAGATGAGTAAACAACAGGTATTCGCAGTCGTAGCTAAGGCTGTGGATGATGTTTTCCCCACTCCAACCGAAGGCAGTACAAGCCAGTTAGAAAATCGGGATAGGCCCCGTCATGCCAGAACAGTTCTTTCCACTCCCAACCCTGCACCTGGGAAAGATCAGAAAGCCAAGGCGGCGCCTGCCGACCCTTTCGCTAGTGCGTCTAGCAAGAATACTCAACCTTCAAAGTACCTGCCCCGAGGGCGCAGGGTCTTTCACGCTCTCTATATGCCATTGTCAAAGGCACTTCAGATCCTTGCCGAAAGGGGACATCTTAAACCCTTGGAGCCTCGGCCTCTCCCAAAGAATCTCCCTACTACACATGATGCTGCCTTGTACTGTGCATACCACTAGCAAACCGGTCATGCTACCGACAATTGTTTTCACCTCCGTCATGAGGTGCAAGACTTGATCGACAACGAAGTTATCCTCCCGCCCACCTCAGCCAAGTCTGTTACTACCCAGTTATTGGATTTTGAGGATACTGATACTGCGAGTATGTAATCAGGAAGTGAACCACCTGCGGGCGGCGCTCGGCGTATTTTGGATGTGGCGTTTGGCACGCATTTTTGGAGCATCTGCGAATGCTAGTTTTGTAAATTCTGGTTTGGGTGTCGAGTCAGTCTTCTGTTTTGTTTTGAGTCTGTCTCATTGTCTTGAGTCAGTCCTTTTGCATATGGGTCTGTCTTGTTGTAGCGAGTCAGTCCCCTTTGTATAGAATGTTGGGTGATTCCGGAGCTGTTGCCTCGAACACCGTTTTGTTTTGTAATTACCCTTTTGCTTTCTTTTGAGTCTGTCTCTGTCGTGGAGCCAGTTGCAACCAGGGAATCTGAATGAAACAGCTGCGGCTATCATGTTTCCATGCTTACTACTATTCTAAATTAGTTGTGCCAGGGGACTTGAATGGAACAGCAGTACATTCCACCTGTTCTCTTGTGCCCTGAAAATCATTGCATTGACCTAAGTTTTTCAAAACTTTTTGAACACTGCGGTGAAAACAAAGAGGAAGGAATTCCTCGGGTTTTGCAAACTTTGATCAAATTGAGAGAAAGAGAGGCGTGCTAAGCCCTTAATGATTGAAATCATGCTTGTCAGCGTGAGTACTGAGAAGGACCCTGGCTTGATCCAGACTGGTTCCACACTATCTTCAGCGCGAACGATTTGTCGCTTCTTTAAAAACTTTCAAAAACAAAATGTTTTGCGCGGTCCTGCGATGACCTGTGTGGGATCACTCTTGAAATTGTGCAGCTTAGAATCGCTCTCAGCCTCAAGACTCGAGCCCTTGTTTTAAAGCCTTGAACCACAATTCGGAGTGTTCAACGATCGACCATCAAGAGAGACCTGTGTGGCTAGATTGGAAGCAGCCCTCGAACAAGAGGCACCAAAGTCAGATCAAGAAGATCAGATCTTATCAGAAGAAGCCTGTAAAGTTAGAACAGAAGCACCCCTCCAAACTAGGGGCAAAAATGTCCGATTTGCTCGAAGAGCCGAAGATGGGTCCTTCAGTAAGTCAATGCAACAGCCACTCTCCTGGATACAGATGGCTTCAAAACCCTAAAACCATTTGGCATGGACTTGTTACACTTTTACCCTTTGAGTGGCTCGCTGGGCCGAAAACCCGGAAGGGCGACCCAGGCAAAAGTTAGAGCAAAAGAGAGAAAAAAGAAAAAATATATACAAAAAAAAAGAAAAAATATATACAAAAAAAAAGAAAAAAATATATACAAAAAAAAAAGAAAAAAATATATACAAAAAGAAGAAAAAATATACAAAAAAGAAAAAAATAATAATATACAAAAGAGAGAAAAAAAGAAAGGGAAGAAAGAAAAAGGAAAGAAAAGCTCGCAAGGTCGAAAACCCGCATCGGGCGCCTTGGCAAAAGTTAGAGCCTAAAAGGTGAAGGTTAAAATATCCGAGTGTACCTTAACCGGAACTATGTAAGGCTTGATTCCCATGTTTGGGATACGTAGGCAACTTCGTCCTGAAGTCCAGCCCCCAACGCTCTCATAGTGCCTCAGTCCACGTAATGGTTTTGATTATTCTTGCCCTCCCCGAATCCGATAGTTCGGTTGTGACAACCGGATATGTAGGCAACTTCATCCCGAAGTCCAGCCCCCAACACCTTCGAAGTAATTGTGTCCATATATTGGCCCAGACCATCTCCGTCTTCTCTGCATCCGAGAGTTCATTTGCAATCATCACTGACGAAGACTGTTTACCAAATGCTGCGGTGTCATCCAAACAAGGGGCAACTTTCCGTTGCCATGAGTTGCCACGAGTCACCTTTTAAACCAGGGGCAACTTTCCGTTGCCATCCACCCCTTCCAAGCAAGGGGCAATTTTCCATTGCCTCCGATCCGAGGTTGCGCATCTCAAGAGCAAGTTCAGTGCTCGCTAAGCATTGACCGTTTGAAAAAAAGTTTTTGAAATTTTTTTACTAAGTTTGACTATTTTCTCGAAAACTATTTCATTTTCCAAAACCGGACCATTTTCTTGGACCCAAAAGGGAAAATTTTCAGTGCTCATGGCCTGACTTGCATGATTTTCAAATCAAAAATCGAACAAGCGTGCTAATCTGACTCTCATTTTGGTTAAAATTGTTTTAGTAGAAAATGAAAACGAAAAATGGTCAAAATAATGAATCAGGGGTACAGCTGAGTCAGGCTTCCTGTCCTTCCCCTATCGCCAACACACTTGCCAAGAAGGGCACAACTGAAGCTGTCATTAAAGGGCTGAAAGCTCTCTTAACCTCCGAGCAACGAGGTATGAAACCAAGTGCGAAGCACGAATCTGAAGGGATCAAGGTACTCCGTTCCCTTTACCTGGGGCATCGACCAAACGCCACTAGAAGAAACAGCCGTGAGCTAACCATGTCTGGCGTGAACCCACAACTTCCTATTCATCCATTAAAAATCCTGGGGAGGGATAAAAATGAGAGAATAAAGAATAAAGAGGTGTAAGTTGAGAGAAAGAGTAAGCAAAAAGGGTTTTGAGAGAAAAATCGAGCTTGAGTGCCAGAGTGATGTGAGAATCACAAATGAGAAAAGGGTGGGAAACAATACCCAGAGAAACTGGCTCCTCTCGATCTGAGAAGTCTCTCGTTTATATAACGCGTCTGTGTGTCGTGTCTTTTGTTTTGTTTACCTTAACTCTTGCTTTGAGTCGGTTCCGAGCGTGTCTCGTTGTGTTTAGGTTGTTTACCTTTTGTTTTTTGTTATTGAGTCTTTTTCACTGTGTTCAGTCGTAGGTTTAATACCCGGTTGAAAACCCTTTTTCTCAAATCGTTTTGTGCTCAGAGTGCTGTACCATTCTCCACATTTCTGTAAAACAGGTTTGGTTCTTTTGTAAAACTGCAGGGGTTCAACCCGGGTCACTTGGAAACAGTGAACATGTGGGTTCTAGATTGCATCTGAGTGTGCTTCAACTTCAACCGATCCCACCTTTGTATTCCATCTTTTCAGATTTGAACTGTTTTCGCCGCCTGCAGAATGAACTAAGAATACTGTGTTATGGGCTATGAAGTTCAGAATGAGCAGAGTTCAGAATGAGCAGTGTTCAGAATCAATTGTGAGCTGTGTGAGCTGTATGCAGATTAAACCAAGCACTGTGTTACGAGCTGAGTGTTCAAAATGGGCAGTGGTTTGTTTGAGTTGTTTTGCTGTTGGCCGGTCGGCCAAATATTTGGCCGGTGAGATGTTTTGATGGCCGGTGGATGGCCGGTGACCTCCCCTGATGGCCGGTGAGCCTCCAACAACCTTTTTTGGGTCAGATGTATAGTTTGGGGTATTTATTGCTCAAGATAGTGCAAGAAATGGCATTTTCGAAGCTCAACCGGCCTCCGTTTTGACCTCGGACCGTGTCTTCTGTGCGTGGCACTCGAATATGTGCAAGGTGTATCCTTTTTGTATCCTTTTGTCTCTTTTAAGATTCAAAAGTTGCCCCACATATGTTGTTTTGCAAACACGTGTTGAGTTATACGTCATTATGCTTGCATTGTTATGCATTCGCCATGGTCTGGCGAGACCTTAAATACGCTCAGTCTAGGAGACCTTAAATCCTCTGAAGGTGCAAGTCCTTCGGTGTTTGTCGTGCCCGAACGAATTTTGGTAAGTTGCATTGTACATGTATTTCAAGTGACTCGCGTCGTCGCATATTCAAGTTCACATGCATTATCATGCATTTCAAGCAATGCGTGTCGTCGCACATTCGAGTTCATAAGCATTTCGAGCGACACACGCGGTCGCACATTCAAGATCATTTGCATTGTCATGCACATCACAAGGCGTGCGTTGTCACGCATTTACATCAGCATGCATCATTTGCATTTCGAAAGGAAAAACCAAAAACAACATGCATCATTTGCATTTCAAAAAAAAACATGCATTTGTCATGCACTGTAAATAGCATGCATTATCACGCATTTTCATACATCTGTCATGCATTTCCTTGTATATAGTGCATATGTCATGCACCCCACTGTAAATATTGTATCCATTCCATCCACTGCATATTGTATATATTGCGTTGTAGCTTGCATGCATTCATTGCATCACCTCCATCTAGGGTTTGCACCTTTCCTTGTTGAGCTTGGTCTGGTATGTGCCCATACTTTTCACGTCTATACACTCATAGTTCTGTATGACCGTTCTATGTTAGACGTGGCTTGTTTGTGTCCATGCATTTCCTAGGCAAGATACGGTTTGGCCGTAGGCCTTAATCCACTATATCCATTCCATTGCATATTGTATATGTTGCATTGTAGCTTGCATGCATTCATTACATCACCTCCATCTAGGGTTTGCACATTTCCTTGTTGAGCTTGGTCTGGTATGTGCCCATACTTTTCACGTCTATACACTCATAGTTCTGTATGACTGTTCTATGTTAGACGTGGCTTGTTTGTGTCCATGCCTTTCCTAAGGAAGATACGGTTTGGCCGTAGGCCTTAATCCACTATATCCATTCCATTGCATATTGTAGATGTTGCATTGTAGCTTGCATGCATTCATTGCATCACCTCCATCTAGGGTTTGCACCTTTCCTTGTTGAGCTTGGTCTGGTATGTGCCCATACTTTCACGTCTATAAACTCATAGTTCTGTATGACCGTTCTATGTTAGACGTGGCTTGTTTGTGTCCATGCCTTTCCTAGGCAAGATACGGTTTGGCCGTAGGCCTTAATCCACTATATCCATTCCATTGCATATTGTAGTTGTTGCATTGTAGCTTGCATGCATTCATTGCATCACCTCCATCTAGGGTTTGCGCCTTTCCTTGTTGAGCTTGGACTGGTATGTGCCCATACTTTTCATGTCTATACACTCATAGTTCTGTATGACCGTTCTGTGTTAGACGTGGTTTGTTTGTGTCCATGCCTTTCCTAGGCAAGATTTGGTTTGGCCCGCGCGCCATATCCATCATACATATTACATTGTAGTGTAATTTTTGCATCCTGCATTAGGATCATGTTCTTTCGTTAGCGGATCATTCCCCACTTATGTCATTCCACCCAATTACTTGTTCTTGTGTCCGTCTACATCACTCATAGTTCTGCATGTGTACGCGCTTTGAGGGTTGCGGAACCTTTTCTATGGTAGACGGACTTGTTACTTCCATCAATCTATTTGACATTTGTGTGGTTTTGAACCGCTCATGATTGGATCATGATCCAATTGCATTGCATTTCATTTGCATTGTTTCAATTGCATTGCATTTCAATTGCATTGCATTTTTATTTGCATTATTATACATAGTTTTGTATATATTGCATATCATTTTGCATTCATTTTGCATTGTTATGCATGTTGCTAACAATATTGTACCTATTAAGTTTGCTTTCTTTTCAGGCACGATATTGTATGTACAGTTCATTTCAGGCTAGTGCAACCAGACGAACCGGACAGGTATTGTATCCTCTGCGTGAGACGTATTGATAATTGCATAATTCTCTTACATCCTTTCTGCATTGTAGTGTAGTTTGGTGTATGCTAGCTTAAAACTGCTGCATTATTATGCTTCGTTACAGCTTTCTTTGCATGATTATAAGCTATGTTCGGCTTTGTGCATTGTCTTGCATTTTTCCCCTGCCTTCGGGCGCATATCTTGTTTGTCTTGCATGTTTGTCTAAGTCTTCGGCCTTGTCAAAAATGGGTCATCTCTGGGCTTTGACATTCACTCCCGTCATTGTTATGACTTTCGAGTTCTGTCAAAGAGGGGCAACTGTAGACACTCTATTTTTGACCGTCCTCAAGACTTGGACGTCACCGCTTGAACACTCGGTGATCATCCATGTTTGTGTTCGTCTTGAGTTTCCGGAGGTCTCGGCTACGCGCCTTCCCTCAGGATCTCTCGACTCAACTGTTTTGTGTCTGGTTTTGCACCAAACACTTGTGCTTTGCCTTGGAGGGGCAATGAATGGCTTGTGGGCCAACCCCACACTCCACCGGCCATGGCTTGAGGCCACCGGCTGTGTTTTGTTGCCACCGGCCAAATGCTTGGCCGGCCGGCACTATAGATGGCCGGCCGGCTATCTTTTTTTGGTCAATTGCATTTTTGGCCAGCCGACTACTGTGCATCTGCTTTTGCAGATATTTTTGTGCAGCTGGCATACACTGTCACCCCCTCCATACACGTGTATGGAGGGATTGCCCTCTTGTTAGCTTCCTTTGGAAGCTTTACAAGACTAATTGTCTATAAAAGAGAACCTTTTCTCTGTTGTTTAGGGGTTAGACAACTTAGACAACATTTTCAGAGCTTGAGCTTTAGGGTTAGGGTTTACATATATCCTCTATCTCTATATCTCTCTCTCTCTCTTGTGTTTAGTGTGTGTTTAGTCTCATTTTTGTGCACAAACACCCACCATCACACCTTTTCTTAGTTGCTGAGGTACCAGAGGTCTTTCCTTGAAGTTTTTGGACTGATTTGGAACCAAAAGAGCTGCTGGAACATTGTTTGTGAAGAGGGTCTGCAAGGGTAAGAATTTTGTCCCTTTTTACCCCTTTTTTGCAAAGCTTTTTAGCCTATCTTGCATCTATTTTTGAGCTTAGCATATAACATATAAAAGTCTTGTTTTGTCTGCTCTAAATAGTTTGTTAATGGTGTTTTAAGCTTTGGGGTTGTTTGACCCCTCTTAAGGCTTGTTTGGCCTTTGTTTTGTGCCATTTTGGTTGAGCTCCGGGACCATCGTGTTTGGGCCTCCTCACCACTGAAATCTTGAAGGATTTCAGAGGTGAGGATGGTGCCTTGAGGTCCTAGGAAGGAGAGGGCCACCCCTTCTCCTTGTTGTCCTTGAAAAGGGCTATTTTTGCTTCTTGAGGGAGCATCTAGTTTAAGTGTGTGTTGACCATGCCTTGACTGATATTTATGCTTATTTTGCCATGAAATAGCATTGTGTTGAGTTGGTTTGGACACACCTTGCATGCTTTGAATACATGTCTTGTAATGCCATCATTTAGCCTTAACATGCATCTAGGTTTTGACCCTTGTTCAAGCATGTTTTAGGCCCTGCTTTGTGAAGCTTTTGATAAATCAAACAACGCATGCTCAACACTTCACACATTTAAAGCCTACAAGCTAAATAATGTAAAGGGGCTATGCAATGCATGCCATGGTCGACCTAAACAACTATGGCATCATTTCAGTCCTCATGACATGCTTGCATGCTTGCCTTTGATGCCTCTTTGATGCCTTATGAGGTTGTGCCTTATGCTCCATGTTTGGTCATTGTGCATGCCCTTGAATTTAAGTCATTTAGATGCCATCTAAGTGGTCTTTAGGCTTTGTTTTAATATGCTAAAACTCTGTTTTTGGTTATTTAATTCATGCCATGTTTGGTTTTGCTAAGGGTAGTTCAATACCTCCTTAGCTTGCCTTGAGTTTTGGACCTCTAATTGCATGCTTATGCTTGTCTTGTTGGCTTGGTTTGGCACCATTTTAACATGATTTTCAGAGCTTATGTTGCATGTCATTAGTCCATGTTTTTGTGCTTACAAGTTGTCTTCATATGCTTAAGTGTTGGACCACATTTGCATGCATGCATGTGTGTGTGTTGGACCTCACTTCCATAGTATTGGCCACTGATTTTGGCAAGCTTGCAAGCTACCCATGTTAGTTTAAGCCCACCCCTTTGCATGTTGTTGTATGCCCACCTTGTATGCTGTTGCATATTTGTGTGTTGTTGCATGATTAGAGTTGCATGATTGATTGAAGTCACATGCTTGCTTGCATGCTCGAACACCCACATTGTGCCTTGCATACTTGTTAGTTGCATTGTCTCATGCCCTATGTCTTGCATGACCATTGTATGCCTTGTATGCTTCTTAGCATTTTCCATGTTGCATACTAGTCGACATGCTTAGGATTGCATTGCATTGGCATGCATGCTTCGCCTCTTGAATTGCTTGTGATAGAGGTTGAGTTCAATTTGCTTGATTATGTGCATTGCATTCCATATCAACATGCACACTTGATTCTTCGGGCCATCATGCATGGAAATGCGTGATTGGTGGCCCGAGAATCGAGGCCCATCCTCCTTTGAGTCATAAATATGATAAGGAGTGTGGTTGGTGCATACATTGCTTGAAATGCATTGCCATGCCAAGTTCTGTCCTCTGCTGCTGTCAAACCAGTTTTTGCAGGAAGATTTGGCCGGCCGGCCATCTTAAGTGCCGACCGGCCATCCATTGTTGGCCGATGGATTAATTTGTGGCCGGTGACCATTCTCCATGGCCGGTGACCAATTCCCTCAGCCGGTGGTGCTCCACAACATTCAGAGAAGCAACCCTGGGACTTGTGCAGTCTTCAGAGGAGGATAACAGCCAAAGCAGAGGCATTTTGTGCATGGTAGTGACTTTCTGAGCGGAACCGAGCGCGCATTCATTAGACCCTCTTCCCGAGGCTGTTGTTTACTGCTTAATTCGATTAGTTAATTTGCTTAGCTAATTTAATTGATTTGTAATATTTAATTAGCTTGTAGGTTAATTAAATTGTATTATTCTTTCGGTCCCTCTGAGCGAGGGCAAATTTGTAATAAGTGTGGGTGCGTGTGTGCATGTCTTCCAACCCCCACTTCTTTCTCCCTTTTACTTACCTGCTTTGGTGATTAGCATTAGGGCATGTTTACTTTAGCATACCTTATGCTATGCATGCGTGCATCATTCATCAGTATTGCATGCACCAGGCTTGGCGCATCATACTAACTGCATAAGTATTTCAAATCTAACTTGAATACATGCTACTTGTGCATTTTCACATGTCATTTATAGACTAGCCGAGCCTACTCTAGTGACATTCCGTATGCGTTGCATTAGGCATTTAAACATGGACTTGGATCATGCATGATTGTTAACATGTTCTTGTTTTGGCACGGAGTACTAGGTGAGCTCTTTATGCTTTAGCATCTCACATGAGTGTGAACGTTAACATGATAGCATGATTACCATGAGGCTAGACGCTTATTTGAAGAACTGCTTGAATGTCTGTGGGTGAAGCTTGGATTGTTTGAGTTGGGATAACTCGTTGAAATCCGTATTTTAGCCTACTTGTGAGTAGCAAATTCCAAAGCGTTTTCCAAACAAACGGATATGCAATGTTTTGTTCCAAATTAGGCAATCTAGTCTATACTTGTTTGCTGTGCGCATAACGTAGTAAATCTAGGCTAATAATCGGAATAAGAATGCATAACGTTTTCAAAATAGGATATCACGGTTAGTATAGGCCGATCTTCGGATCGGGCGAGAGGGGGTGCTCATAGCTGACCTTCCCCAATCGTACCCAAGTTCCCGAGTCGAGGCAACTTTGGTGATGACGGACACGTGTTTTTTGGCACCGAGTCAGGGTTTCCTAAATTCCCACATAAAAAATATTTAGGTGGCGACTCTATATCTGGCAAAGCGGTCCATGTTTGGCACTTCTTTCAAAAATCTGTTTTTCTCAAAACAATTTGCCGGATTTGGACTCTTTGGTTCAGATTAAGAACCGTGACACAAATTGAGTCCGAACTGTAGTGAGGCCCAAGGGCGCGTCTACAGTTTCTGGCGACTCTGCTGGGGAGTTTAGAGAGCTTGACTCGAACTCATGATATCCTGTTTTGATTTCATTTACGTGTCTCTTTGCATTGCATGTGCATTGCATGTTCATTTACGTGTCTCTTTTCATTTCATTTACGTGTCTCTTGGCTTAGTGGTTTGGGCTGTGGCCTAAGCTTGAGATCGGGGGTTCGAAACCCCGTATCCCTGCATTTGTGTTTTCTTTCCTTTTTGCATGTTTTGCTTATGCGCGATGACGTCAGCTAACGGAATATTCCGTCGCAGTAACGGCATATGCTCACTGACATACATAGACAGAATATTCCTTGTCAATAACGGCATATTCCCCAAATGTATCTGTGTATATGTACGTATCTATGAATCTTCTCCATATTTGTTCATTTGTGTCTCTGTATCTTTCGCTCATATTAGTCCTTTGGTGAAAATCTTGTGGAGACACCACGGGTTGAGGTGGTGACTTGGGAACATGAGGTTGAAGTCCGTGAGAAGTATTCGGACCTTTTTATCGATGTTTGAGAGTTGTGATAGAAATGTTATTTTGATATTAGGATGTAAATTGAATTTTCTTGGGGGAGATTTTATTATAATTTGAGGTTAATCTATTTATTAACTATTTGGGAATTTTAGAACTGTTTCAGTATTAATCTTTATATGTGTCATATTGTGATTGGTTTTGTATACTTCTAGAGTGAGATGTAGACTATTATGTTAACTGGCCTAAAGAGAAGTATTAATACTTGTCAATAAGTGAGTTAGTATAGTAAGAGTTGTTTAATTTGGGTTTGATCTCGTGGGTTATCGTAAGGTTAGTGTGATGCAGAATAGTGTTTGTAAGGTATTGTATGTTTTGTGACGGTTGACGGTTACTATTTGAGTTGGTGGTTAGTGCTTTTGAAGAGTTATTATTTCCTTTCGTCAAGGTCTCGGAACAGTGATAGTTATTTTGGCCTTGGGATGCATCGTGCATTAGGCGATGGAGATAGTTCGTTGAAGTTGGATTATCAACAATAAGGCATGGTGTCTTAGTATTCTGTGGAGTCGTTTTGCCAAAAATTTTGCTATGTTTGAGGAATTAGATCCTATTTTGTTGCTTTGGGTTGTCAATGTGGATAGAAGAGTCACTTAATGGTTTATACTAGTAAGGGTGGTTATAATAATTTGTTGTGCAAAAGTAATGGTTTAGTTCGTTACCGGTGTGACTCGTTGAGACTCATGTAGTAGTCAAAGAATTTTTGTTGATGCATTGGTAAGTACCTGAGTGAGTTTGTGGATGACTGTAGAATGTATTGCATTACTTGAGTTAATTTCGAGGATGAAATTTCTTTAAAGAGGGAAGGTTGTAATGACTCAAAACAAATATATATATAAAGGTAGGGAATATATTCTGATGATGGTTTTTGTGGTGGAGGATTTGATTTTTTTTATAAAAGGGAAGTGAGTGCTGGAGTGGGGTTCAAGCACAGGAAGAAAAAAATATATATATATTTTTGTGTGTAAAGAGAGGCAACCACGTGGGGGGGGGGGGGGCTACCCCTTCAATCCTTTCCCTCATTCCTTTTTCTTTTTTTTATTCTTCTTGTTTGAAGCATCCACAATAGTCTTATCTCTCTCTCTCTCTCTCTCTCTCTCTCTCTCTCTCTCTCTCTCTTTCTCCAGTCTCCAATGGCACTCTCCCCCAATCGCCTTCGTGTTCGTGCCACTGCAACTCTCGAATCCAGCAATGGTGTTGTTGCTGTCATCCCCGACAAGGACGAAACCACCTCCTACGGAAGACAATACTTCCCTTCAGCTGCCGTTGTTGGACAGGATGCTATCAAAACAGCTCTTCTGCTTAGGGCTATTGGCTGTGAGATTGGAGGTATTGCAATCTTGGGAAAGCGAGGAACAACCAAAACAGTGATGGCACCTAGGTTGCATGCTGTTCTGCCACCTATTGAAGTAGTTGTTGGTTCAATTCCTAATGTTGAACCAGCCTGCCCGGAAGAGTAAGGTGGGAAGATGGATTGGCTAATAAAGTGGAATATGACCCTACTGGTAATATCAAGACTATGATACTCAGATCTCCTTTTATCCAGATTCCACTCGGTGTCACTGGCGATAGACTTATTGGTTCTGTTGATGTTGAGGAGTCTGTGAAATCTGGAACAATTTTTTTGCAGCCTGGCCTTCTTGCTGAAGCTCATAGAGGAGTTCTATACATTGATGGGATTAATCTGTTAGATGAGGGCATTAGTAATTTGCTTCTCAATGTGTTAACTGAGGGAGTTAATATTGCGGAAAGAGAATGGATCAGCTTTCGACATCCATGCAAGCCACTTTTGATTGCTACTTATAACCCAGAAAAGGGTGCTGCACGGGAACATTTGCTGGACCGGATTGCAATCAATTTGAGTGCAGATCTTCCAATGAGTTTTGAAGATCGTGTTGCAGCTGTTGAAATTGCAACACAGTTTCAGGAACATAGTAATTAAGTTTTTAAAATGGTTGAGGTAGGGATTTTCCTACACTTCTTTATGTACTTTTACTTGATTATATGGAGTTTAGAGTTGCATATAAATTAATTAGAATTTTTGGAAAATTTGTGATTTATTTGCTTAAAAGGGTAATTTTGAGAAAAATAAAGAGTTGATGCCCAAATTGTGAAAGTGTAAACTTGGAATATGTTTGTATAGTTATGAAAGAGCTATGTTTTAAATTTGAACAAAAACGAACTTCGATTCGATTAGTTTTGAAATTTTTACCGTTTTGCGACCAAAAGAGCATTTTTAAAGAAAACAAAGGAATTACGTTTAACTTTTGGGGCTTTTGATCAAAATAGGATGTCATAGTTGAATAATGCTTGGAGAATGAGTTTGGGAAGAAAATGATGTTTTCTTGGGCATTAACGGTATTATTTTGCTTAATGTATCTGTTAAAATAAAACCAACACGGTTAGAAATGGACCTTGAGAGTTTACCAGACGTGATTGTGATATGAAAACTAGTGTAGTTGTTCATATTTGATGAGATGTGGAATAGATTGTATTTATCGGAATTTTTGGAATTTAATTGTTTAAATATTTGTTTAGAAATATCTATTTTGGGTTATCGGTAGAGGATAGCCATGATTGTTGTAGAAATGCATGAGACTTAGGTAAATTGAACCACATTCCTCATTTGTTGCATTAGACATTGCATTACCTTCATTTCATTGGAAATGTATCTATTTTTGAGAAATGTTTGGAAATGTATCTATTTGCGAAAAGATGAATACTTAGTGAATCTGGGTAGGGGGTGTGGAACCACGCGGTTAGGTATCGAGCCTTCTAGTTTACTGGTAAAAATGACAGTGGTAGTGCATTAGGGCCTACTTTCAGAAACTCGCCTAGAGATTCACAGGGCCCGTATTCATGTAACAGATATGGTTTAAAATGGAAATGGTTTTATATTTGTTGTTGCATCTCAACATTGCATGCTTTATAAAAAGAGAGATAAACTGTTTTATCATGAGCGTGGCATGAGCATACTCCTCTTTAGTCTTGTCATTGTTCATATGTTGTGTAGTATATCTCTACTGGGCTGTGGCCCACCCTATAAGGGAAATCATTTCAAGTACATGTGCTATGCCTCCACCAAGGCATTGACTTGGAAGGACTCGGAACTGAGGCTTCATTTTTTTTTTATTGTTATTTGTTCAATGTTAGCCCAGGGCTGTATTTGTGTTGAGTTGAAACTCCATTTTGTTTAATCAAGAATGTTCTTGGATAAATTTGTAAGCATGTAGGGCACTTATTATATGTTTGGCTTTTATTTCATACTTGTAAAATGCATGTTTGGGATTAGAACTGGGGCATTGAGATGTGAACAATATGTATTTGGCATTTGGGATTTAATGGAAATGGGTGTATGGATTAGTTAGCTATATATATGTGTTTACCTATCAGGTGGGTTTTGTTGCATAAATAGATATATCATGCCCAATTTTTGGGGCGTTACAATGAGAACATGCACAGAAAAATGTAATCAAAAGCTAAATAGCATACTTAATATGATGTGAAGATCAAAAATTAAAATATTTTTCAAAGACACACATGTTATGTGTTTTACATCTCTACACATTCACACTCTACTAAAATTTCATCAATGTTGTTTTACGTTTTCACAACCAAAATTGGTGATTTCGAAATAAAAATCATACAGCCATTCACAATGTGATATTTTACATTTCGTATTTGTATGTTATTGTAGATTTGACAACTACGGTTTCAATAGAGCACATAGAATGAATTTGAATTAACTTACATTTGGTACACATTTCCAACTATGTGGAATAATCGGTGAGATCAATGTGAATCTTTGAAGTGAGAAAGTATTTTGGTCACCAGCCACGAAATGTTGCAAACAAAACGATACGAAGATGGGTTTAAAGGATAGATGACTATTTTCAATGATTTTAGCATATGAACAAAGTCAAATTCAAATATCAATAAAGATTTAGGATTTCGAGAGGTAATTTTTTGATTGTGAATAGTTTTTGAATTGATCAAGGCGCGCCCCACACTCCAATTCAATCAAGGTGTTTTGGTAACTATGTCATCTATTATAGGAATATAACAAAATAATTCCGAAGGATTGGAACACACGTAATAGAAAAAGGATTTATGAAAAAAGATCACAACAATATATATATATATATATACATGTGTGTGTGGGTGTGTTAACTTATATGACATTTTTAAACTTTTACTGGTGATCTTAGATAATTTGATCTATTCGGTTTTTGAAATTTCTGTATAGATCATTTATATATATAATTCAAAGTTATCTAATAATCGTAATTATATGATTTTATCATATTTATTTTCAAAAAAATAAATGGCAAGTATGATTTAAAAGCTAGATGATTTATTCTTAGGAGTAGATGACTGTATTTGAGGTGAACTAAATGTAGGTAAGCTGATTGTAGGTGAGATGATTTATTCTTGGGAGTAGATAACTGTATTTGAGGTGAACTAAATGTGTGTTAACTGAACTGGTGAATTGTCTGATCCTTCTTAGCCTTGTAACTGGTTACAGTGAGGCAAACACTAGCTGTCCCTGAACAAGATCTCTGACCTTACAAAGTCTTCTGACACGGGTCCAAAGTGCTTGGGGGATATCAGAACTTTCTGAAGCTATGGTTTTAGACTACCTAGCAAAAGAAATAAAGAAAAAGCAAACAAAATCAAAAACCGGACAGCACCTTAGCCACAATTTATCAAAATAGATGTGATCATAACTATAGGACTGTACTCATCATTGAATTTTGCCCCATAAACTAATATCAACTGTGCCACTGATATGAGCATTCTTGTGTGGTTTTACTGTAAAGCACATACCAGGTAAAGAGAGCCAAAACACCCCTATGAGGGGGTAGGGTTACTTTGTCCTAGATTCGAAATGATCTAAGGTTTCTGTTAGAAATTGAGCGCCCATGTGGCATGACCCTTTGAACCTTTTGAACCTGAACCTTTTGAACCTTATCTATGTAAGTTTGAATTTGAATTCAAAACTTATTTAGATAACCATTCGGGATATCTATATCTATCATATCAATAGATATGGATAGATGGATAGATAGATATTGGTTGTTATATCTGATTATATATTTTATATATAATATATTTTAATAGATCAAATACGTATATCAAATATATGTTATGTGGTTTTTACCCATAACCTTTTTTCCAAAACTCTCTCTCTAACTCTCTCCCATTAAAACAATGATCAAGCCTCTGCACTGTGACTTGTCTGGGTGATACTCATTTTGTAGTATCACTCCACTGCTGGGTTGATTGATCAGATTCTAGAAGCACGTGATTTACCTACGAGGTTCTTGTCAACAAGGTATGATTCTGATATTTTATTCGCTGCGTTATTATGCTTTATGATTTACATTGGTATCAGAGCCATATGGGTATTTTCGTGCTTATTTTTATGCATTAAAATATGTGTATATTTTTATATAAATATATATACATGATATATGCATGAATGTTTATAAAGGAGGAAAATTTCAACTCCCATTAGATTGAGAGTGTGGTACACCTCTTTTTTATATTCATTAAATGTGTTTTTTTGATGCCATAAATGTTTTTGTTGTGAAAAATGGAGTCCGGTAGTTCAAAATCGAACCAGAAAACACCCTGGAAGGCGGAGCGTGGGCCTCACGCGCCACTGACGCCGTGGGAGGCTCCCAAGCGCCTTCACGCGCTGCCACGCGCCTCCACGCGCGCATCAGCGGCACTGTCCACACGCACGCCCTTCGCGCCACACACGCGCGCCGCGTGCCGAGCCGCCCCGTTTTTCCTCCACCGGCTTGGCTGTTGATGTTAATGGTCTGTTTGTTTTGTTTTTAAATTCTGAATCGCGTTAAATTGTCATAATTAATTCGTTATAACTCTGTTTTAAGCGTGGTTTGTACTGTTAGACTAAGAATTAATTTTTTTATCTTCTGTAAAATTTTGATAATTTTATGAAAATAAAAAATATTTTCCCTGAAATAATAATTCATTATTTCTGGTTTAAAATGCATCTGGTGTTGCATGATTAAGTTTCTGGGGCTGAATTTTTTATTGTAGACTACTTTGTAGTTTACTATTTACTGGTATAGTTATAGCATTTTACCAGATTCTGGAATATTTATTTCTAATTTTATGTGTGTTTATTAGTTATTTAAAATTTTAGAAAATAGCAGAAAATTCCAGAAAATTTCAAAAGTGATATAGTTTCTGTTATGGCATAACTTGAATATTAAATACAGCATATTGTTATTTTTTGCCTAGAGTTTCTAATATGTTGTAATGAGAATAGCATGATTAATTGTTATTTGTTTAAATTCTATTATTAATTGTGACATAGCATGAGTTGGTTGTGAATCTACATTATGATGCTATTGTATGGAATTAGAATTTTTTATCATGCTTTTAGACATGCCATAGTCGGTGGAAGGTTATTCGGTTGAGAGATATCTTTGTAGATTAACTCCCGAAAACTAATATTTTGCGCATAAATTAAATTAAATTTTGGATAATTGTCACCTGTGGCGCAAGAGATGATTACGAGCATAGCGGATTTTCGATCTTGCGACTTGTGTAATATTGTCACTATTTAATTTAGATTTTTGTGGCAAAATTATATTATGCTAATCAAATTAATCCCAATGCGAATTTCTCTCTAAATTGACTTAGTTTAAGGAAGTTAATTGATTGACCTAGACTTAGTAAAGATGTTCAAATGTGAACAATGTAATCCTATTCTTTAGATGAGCAAAAGTCTTGGAGACTTTAGGTCAGACCTTAATTGAGCCAAAGTAAGGAAACATGACTCAATGTCGCCGTGGTTTTGTTGCCTTGTTTGGCACAATAAAAACTAATGTGTGCGCTATGGTTAGCGGCATGCTATGTAGTTTTGGTTGACGAGTTTTGGAGTTGTGAAATTAGTAAGCCCTCAATAGATCAGTATATGATCTTGACTATTGAGCTGCGCGGATTGACTTTGTAAATTGACTTGTAGATAATGTTACATCATTGGATGAAGTACATTCAAGAGTCACGTCATCCAAGAAATGCGAGTTTAAATAAATTAGTCATTAAGTGTAAGACGAGTAGCCAGTATGAGCAGTGTTTTGCTCTCTACCCAATTATTGGGAGTGGATGAAGCAAAATTTCATGCACTATAATAGTGTGCGTTGAGATATCACGTGAAGTTAAAAGATTAGCGCTTAGAAGTTGCAAAATCTATTAACACTAAGTGAAAAGATTAGCGCTTAGAAGTTGCAAAATCTATTAACACTAAGTGAAAAGATTAGCACTCAGTGGCTGCAAAATCTATTAGCATTGCCAACTTGTCCAAGTCTGGACACTTACTGTTTCCATACTTGAGTGTGAGACATGAAGAGGGGCTCCTTTGTATGATTCCTTAGCTAGGCTAACGTTTTTTAATAACGTTTACCACTAAGCGCAAACGTTGCAGCATAGTAATGAAAAGGTCAAGGCCGACAAGGTTGTTATGACTCTAAGAATTTGACGCATCGCTTGTGAGAGCATTGTGTTGAATTAGACTCTTTAGCCTAATTCGCGCTTAAGTTACTTCAGGAGCTGTCATAAATTGATAGCTTATTTTATCCTTCTTGTGGATAATAGAATTAATTGCAAGTAACTATGAAGCGAGAAACAAAGATGGCAAGAGGAGTATCGTCATCTTTCAATTAGATGCAGTAAAGTGTATGGAGAATACAATTAACTTGAAAGTGCAGGGGATTAGCACTTACTAGTTAAATTTGCGACTTAGGCACACTTGGTATCTCCATGACATCCTTTTATGATCTAGTGAACATGAATTAGTCATGAGTCATTACCTAGTTGGGCCTAAACCTTTAAACTTGTCTTCGAGAACTCACACATTAAGATGATAGGAATTAGTTTATGACATTGGTCATGAACCGGCGGCTTATTATACTTAATCACATTAATGAGATGATGACACGATGGTTTGAGTAGGCCTTCTCGGGCCCACTCGCTTATGACATCCTGCTCTCATGTGAATGTGCAACTTTGTTCGCAATGGTTGCGCACAAGTAAGTAGGAAAGCCGCAGAGAGTCATTTGTATTGGCGCATTTAGTCCACTATGATATTTGTGACTAGATATGTGTAAGGGTATGATAGCTAAGCCTCAATCTCGACACATTTATAGATTACGATACGCATCTGAGTCAAGACTATTTGATCTCCCATAAGTCAAAAGTTTTGAGATGATTTTTGACATTGCACATATGAGGTCGAGATCAATTAGATAAGAGCTTTTGTACTTTTAGTTTTGACCAAGGTGGCAAGTATCTATTTGAGTTATTTTTTAGAAAGCTCTGTGAAGAGAAATGGATGCTTAGAAAATTGATTATTCCTAATACTCAATAACACAATGGTGTAGTAGAGATAAGGAATTAAGTATTGTTAATGTGAGGTGGATAATGGCGCAAAATGTTTCCCAATTGGGAATTGCTCTAGTTTGTTGCCTATATCCCTAACTAAGTGCCCTCCATATCAGATTTTACACTCCATTTTGAGTAATGGGTTAGCAGAGAGCCATCTATGGGCGATCTGTAACCATTAAGCAGGTTATCTTTATTCTACTTCTCATAAGATTGCGAAGTTAAGACCTAGGGTTCTATAGCGCATTATTGTATGCTGTCTTGTAAACACATAGGGTCGTGTGGCGCATTATTGTATGTGGTCATGCAAACCCTCCGGGTCATGTGCATATAGGTAAGCAGCTTTGTGGTTGTGTAACTAAGTCACATAAAGTTTTCTTAGTAAAGGTGACGTGAATAGAGTTTTGGAACTCTATAAGATAGAGAATTCTAAGCATAGCACTTTATGTAGCCTAGTTGAGAATGGAAAGAAATTTCCAATATCCTAGGGACAGTGGAAGCGATGTGCCTACTAATGGATTACTCCATTAGAGAAGAATACTCTACATTCTTAGTTGCGTGGTAGCGAATGTGAAAATTTTCCACGTCATCACTGGGTGATTGAGAGGGAAACATTCATGATTGCTTCGTAAGATGATAAAGAGCCTAGGAAAATGCCAAAGGCTCTAGTCCCCTATTTTTAGAAAGTGGATTAATGTTGCGCAATTTAAGACAATGTCTTTGAGGATTAACCATTTCTATAATTTGGTTGACTTTCCATTATGAAGCGAAACTGTTCTAAAGTTATGCGTAATTTGGATAGTCATTGTTGAGGCATAAGGCTCGCTAGATACCGAAAAGTCGCACTATTGAGGAAAGTGTAGACCATGAGAAGACTTCCTCCTGGGGAGTGAGGTTATTTTGACTTAGGCTATGATTGACATAAGTTCGGAACATTGATTTGTAGACATTGTGACCCAACTTTCTCGTTAGAGAATCGGATAAATAGATCCGTAGGGATTTACCTTCTGCTTTTATGGTGAAAAGTTAGGAGCGCAAAAAGGTTGCTAGTTCCAATAAATCTTTTACAGCCTAAAACAGTTATCCAAATAGTGGTTCTTAGATTTCGTCAAGCCATGATAGGCCAACGATGATTGATGAAGACCACTGAGGCATGATCAATGGTCCAAAAGAAGTTTTTCCTTACTTAGTCATAATGAGCCAGGAATTTATAGGGTTGTCACCACCTAGGGTGGGCAGTCCTCTGTTTTAGATATGATGGACATGGGTGATGTAATTTATATGCTCGGATGTACAATCCTTAGGGATTGTTTTGGGAGAATTCCTATTTTGTCTTCGATGACTTACATAAGCAATATCCTAGAATTATTCTAGATGCCAAATTGCAAACCCATTGACTTACCTATCGGCAAAAGCCAGAGCCTTAGCTATTGAGTGAATCCTCGGATTGTCTTTGGGAGAAACAGATGACCTATATTCCTTGATTTTTTCTTCGTTATGGGAGCCTAAAGTACGCTATATGGGCGTATTCGGCATGATAAGTGTTATCTTTGGTAAATAGTCAACTAAGTTGTTTAGACATTGACTTTGCTCATTAGACTATGGATAAAATGCTTTACTAGCAGCATATTAATTTGCTCCTTGTAAGATTCAATGCGCTAGTTGGGCGCATCTGCGCTAGTTGGGCGCATTAAGAATGAACGCAAATTGGTCACCAAAATATCTTTAGAGAGGTTATTGCACAAGAGGTAGTGATCTTAAATTACTTCATGTGAGGCACACATGGTGGATTCCGTTGTATATACTTATCGCAAGAGGTGCTGATAAGGCTTATGTTTGGAATCTAGAATATTGATCTTGAATCACTTCATGTGAGGCGCACATGGTGGATTCCGTTGTATATACTTATTGCAAGAGGTGCTGATAAGGCTTATGTTTGGAATCTATAATTGCGCAAGCTGTGGTCGATTTTTTTTAAATCGATCACTTATTTTGAGATGATGGGATGTTGACACTATTATGGTTTGTGTCATAATGATTAGCAGATGATGATGTCAGCAGGCAAAATTGGCTCACTCACATGAGCAATCGCCCTTGGCGCTTGGGAGCGAGCAAGGATGAGACTAGTGGTTTATTTTTATTTAGAGCCAAGAGAGACTTAAATAATCCACTATGCATGTCGCCTTGGTTACAACCAAAATGAGGTCATGTTAAGGACCAAACATGGATATTAGTACCCACTTTCCATGTTGTGCCTATTATGATTAGCCAAATGCGAGATCTCATTTGGCGCCTGGAAGGCGAGCAAATAGAGAATTCGGGTTAGGCACTAGAAAGTGACTAGACTAATATCTGTACGGTGTATTGAGTATGACGTCACTCTTTATGGAAGAGTTACTCCACCGTAGCATGTATTCATACTATATCTGCTTGGCGACCAAGTAATGAGGTGAGAGAATGGATCCCTGTTTCCTCACCGTGTGAGTCTTACGTGTCATTATTGATATGACTTTTATTTATGTACCCTTTTGTGACTTTTGACTATGTCATAAGGTAAGGGATTGATATTCTGCTACTTTGGTATGTTGCCTGCGGTCATGTATGATTCGGCCTTAAGGGATATCACTGGGAAAGTGGTCAATCCTAAACTAAATGGCATGAGGGCAAAGGGAAGATCATCTAGTATTACACCACTGTTGTATATTCACTGCCGACAACTCACATCGCTCTGTATGAGAGGCGAATTGAGTGTGAATATATTGCAAGAATTGAGAGGGTCAAACATGCTCTTTTTGAGGGATTAGAGATGTTTTTTGGACCGGTGTAATTAGATGGGTCTGGGGTATATGAGACACTATTTCTGATCTTTTTGGGTTGATGTCTCTATACTGGCTCATTTTGAGTTTCTAGTATAGAGCTCCCACATGCAAGTGTTCTCAGCAGTCGCACGGTGCATTGGCTAGTATGAGATTGTTCTTTTTTTGGGGAGATTGAGATAGAGATGTGGCAGTGTCATGCCAACTCATGTGCGAGTGGGAGATATTAGAAATTGGGCGCCCATATGGCATGACCCTTTGAACCTTTTGAACCTTATCCATGTAAGTTTGAATTTGAATTCAAAACTTATTTGGATAACCATTCAGGATATCTATATCTATCATATCAATAGATATGGATAGATGGATAGATAGATATTGGTTGTTATATCTGATTATATATTTTATATATAATATATTTTAATAGATCAGATACGTATATCAGATATATGTTATGTGGTTTTTACCCATAACCTTTTTTCCAAAACTCTCTCTCTGACTCTCTCCCATTAAAACAATGATCAAGCCTCTGCATTGTGACTTGTGTGGGTGATACTCATTTTATAGTATCACTCCACTACTGGGTTGATTGATCAGATTCTAGAAGCATGTGATTTACTCACGAGGTTCTTGTCAACAAGGTATGATTCTGATATTTTATCCGCTGCGTTATTATGCTTTATGATTTACAGTTTCACTACTTCAAGCAAGTAGTTTCACAAAATCCTGTATACGGGTGAGCATCATGTCCTATATTGGAACAATCACTAAAGTTTTACTATATGCAGCTAGGGCGATTGGTAAAAAGGGGTACCTCGAAAAGATTATGTAATATACCTCTCTCACACCTAACACCGAGAAGTGAGAGAAAGATCAAGTGGTACGACGGCAATCCAGATCCAAGGGTTGTGTTTCCAACATTGTAGGGCCCACAACCGGCTAGCCTTTTGACAAGCTTTTTAGGCAAGCCTCCGGCAAGCCGTCCAAGAATAGTAAATGGAAAACACAGTGACTTAAGAACACCATGCAAATGCAATGCAAGTAACATATATCTGTAAATAAAATGTTACATCAGGAAGTCCGAATCAAGTTCTTTAATTTCCCCAGCAAAGTCGCCGGAAACTGTAGCCCGTTTCTCGTGCTCCTTAGAGGTGTTTAGTCTCCACAGATACGATAGCCCTACAATTTAGACTCCCGTGGTTCTGAATTTGGTTTCACAAGCGCGATGTGAAATAGATTAAAAAATGAAAGTTCAAATCTGGCAAATCTTAGAAAATCCATTAATCATTAGAGATGCCAGAAATGGACTGCATTGCTAGATTTCGAAGTCACCACGTAAATATTTTTGGGAAATTTAGGAAACCCGTGACTCGTGTCAAAGGCCACTTGTCTGTTATAACCAAAGTGTCTTGGCTCGAGAACTTAGGTATAAGAGGGGAAGGTCATGAATTGAGTACCCCACTCACTCGATCAAAGATCGGCCTCTACTAATCATAATGTGATTTTTATGGACAGTATATGCTCATATTCTAATTATTATGCTAACTTACTATGTGAGGCACACAAGTATAGATTACATCACCCACTTTGGAATGCCTTGATTTCATGTTTGTTTGAAAAAAGTTTTGAATATGTGCTACTTGAAAAAGTAAGCTCATATATACATTAGTCATAATCATTCCAACTTAAAGCGAAATAGCCTTCATCTACTGACATTCAAAAGATATTTTAAATAAGCAGTTAGCTTCATGGTAATATACTTGATATGGCAACACAAACAAACACACATGCAATATGCCAAAGCAAAAAATGCTCACCTAGTACTCAATCGAGGCAATCCAAAGAGAAAAAAATAACTAGAAAAATGCATGCTCCAATTTGCAAGTGACTAATGCAACATATACAAAATGCAACTACTAGGTCCGGTTTGTTTAACATGTCATACTAATCAACTCAAAGCATGTGGTAGCGCGCGTATTCAAGTAAGCAGGAAATGACAACGATGTGAATGATGAACTGAACCTAATACATGCAAAAATGGATACGAAGTATGGCAATGATATGAAACGAAAAATATGATGCTACCATGATCAGCATATAAATGAAAGTGAGAAAGAAATGGGGGTTAGAAGACATACACAATATTACAAGTGTTGCAAATTTGCCCTCTCACAAGAGGGTTCGAACGAATGTCTTAATTAAACTAATTATTATAATACCAAATGAATTAAATAAATTAATTAGCTATTACAAACTTGAATGAATCTATCTAATTAATTACACATACTAATATTAAAGTACTAAATTAATGGACTTGAATGGGAAATGAGGAGCCACACGCACATAACCAAGAACATCCTCCCAGAAATCTCTCTGTTTGCTGCCAGAGTCTGTTCTGTTTGTAGTCAGAAAATTATTCTGTTTTGGCCTCAGGCTCTAGTCTATTCTATTGTAAAAAGGACACTGCTTGTACAAAATAAGGTGGTCAGCTAGTCTTGAAAAGTGGTCGACTGTACAGAGTAATGGTCGGCCAACCATAGATTGAAATAGAGCAAAAACGTGTTTCCAGGAGATGTTTATCCTCTCCACCCTTCCATATCATGAAGATGATCAAAGGAGAAGTAGATTCGATTCACAAATCATCAATTATCGCAAAGTTGTTGCGTGATGATCGATAAATCGATAGGACAAAAACTCAATAAAATGAAACAAAAGATGAACAACACCTCCTCCTTATCATGGAGTTACCTTGATGAAAGGGGTGGACATTGCTTCATGAATCATTGAACATTACTAAAAAGTATGCAATGGTCCACGATGTAATGGGTTCAATATAACGTCCGATTGAACCCAACTCAATTTTATTACCTTTTTTAATCCAATTTTATTAGCCTATTTTACATTACTTTTCCATTTCTTATCTTTTCTTCCTTTTTTTGGCCAAAAGTGATGAATACGTCCACTAAGTCTAAAAGCAATAAAGATAGCAAGCATTGACTTAACTCAAGAAATGAGCTTTTCGAGCCTTTTTTATGGGGGGAAATTACAAAGTAAGTATCAAATTCATTTACAAGCGATAATGAATTCTAAGTCAAACCTAAAATGAGTGATAATGACTAGTCAAACTCAACGAGAGCGATAATGACTAATCAAACCCAAAATGACACTACAAGAATTCACACTTTTGGCGACTAAAATTAATTTAGTCGCCAAAACTCATACCTTTGGCGACTAAAATTGGTATTGGTCGCCATTGGTTCAAAAATTAGCTACTAAATTTTTTTAGTCACTGCAAATTACTTATTGGTGACTAAAAAACAAATTAGTCGCTAAAAACTACCGTAGTAGGTGACTAATGAACATTTTAGTCAGCGTTAGTTTTGGTTTTTGGCTACTAAATTTTTTTAGTCACTGTAAATTACTTATTGGCGACTAAAAAATAAATTAGTCGCTAAAAACGGCCGTAATAGGCGACGAATTAACATTTTAGTCGCCGTAAACTCATTTTTGCCTACTAAAAATATGTAGTTTGTAAAAATCTTTCAAAATGTTCGGTATTTATGTTTGGCGACCAATCTTTTGTTGGTAAAAATTTATTTTGAACGAAGAAAAAAAAATTTAGTCGTCGTATAAAAATATGTGGCTACTAAAATAGTTTAGTCGCCAAACAATTAAACATTATTTTACTTTTATCTTTGGCTACAAAAATTTTGGTAGGAAAAGGTTACTTTTAGTGACTAAATTGATTTTGTCGCCAATAAAAACAAAAAATTTTGGTGGGAAGATTAAATAGTACCACGTATTTTCAGGCTATGTTTCCTTTTGTTTATTTATTTTTTTATTTCTCTGTATGTGTTGAATACACCAAAGGAAACACCCCACTCTCTTGCTCTCACTCTCGTCGGCAGCCCATCGATCATCTCCTCTCATCGACAGCCCATCGATCATCTCCTCTCATCGACTAACCATTGGTCACCGTTGCTCACAACCCCTGAACCACCACAGGTACACTGTCTGACACCCATTGAATTTGATTCAGGTTTCTCTCTCTCTCTCTCTCTCTCTCTCTCTCTCTCTCTCTCTCTCTTTGTCTCTCTTCCTTCTTCTATTTCCCTATTTGAGTTTGATTTATGAGTTTCATTTATGGGAAACGAGTAAATGGTTTATGATTTTTGTTCTACATTTAGGGTTTTTTTTTTTTATGCAGAGGCTTTCAATATATCTGAAACAATTTTTATTTTGTAAACGAATCAAACTGTTGGGTTGAATCAAACGAATTTGTCAAAGTTTAGGTTGTAAACAAGTTTGGCAACGGTTGTCTTCCCTATTCGACCCAATCCCATAGATCAGAAATACGTTAACATCAGTTGAGCCATCTTGTAACCATAAGTTAATGCTCTTCACTTCATAATGTATACCAACTGGATAGGGGCAACACTCTGTTTTTGTTTGATTCAATTTATTCCCAATGTTTTGAACAATTTTCTGGTTAAACTATGAGTCAAACCTATAGATTCAAAACAGAATAGAAAACAAAGTACAGTGAGCATGTGTTGAGTTGAAATATAAATGCTTTGTAGATTTCACATGAAAATGCATTACAGAATCATGGCCTTTAATTTTGCACCATCACGACTACAATTAAGTTCATGCCATCAATATCACATTGCCTCTAAAATTTAGAAAATTTATTGGGATGGGATATTGAGCTGTAGAAGAGGAAAATTTAATGAATCCAAGTGGATCCTTCCATAAAATAATCAAAAGCCTTGGTGCAATCCAATGATAGATAGATAGAAATAGCGTCATGAGATAAATGAACATAGAAGTAAACTAAACAATGAACAAAACTTTAGATAAGTCGTGGTAACCAAACTAATCTGCATTATGTGCCCAAAAAGGATAATCAGCCTCTCCAAAAAATAGTAGGAGCAAGGCAGCATACCTACTACCTCTCATGGATCCTGCTAGGCTGCTATAAGCTTGTGCACTTGGTACAAACTTTTTTATATCCCAAAAAACCATAGAAAGTATCATATGGGAATAGGCAAATCTCAAAGGAAAGGTCGGATGAAAAGTTTCCACAGACAAATTTGCAATTTTTTCCTTACATCAACTCATCTTAGTCTATGAGACAGGTTAATACAATGTATAGAAGTGATATAGAAAACATGGAATACCAATAGATAAATGTAGTTAAAACAGGGTGTGTATCACCAAAAATAGAATAACATTGTCATGAACAATATCCATAGCTCTACTCTCAAGAACTTATCCTTCAACAACAGATGAAAATCAAGGATAGAAACTCCACTATAACATAGTTAAGGCGACAAGATTTATTATGAATCAAAAACCAATAAACATTTGAGTTAAAATGCAAAATTACCTCATCAAGGGGGTTCTCAAATTGGAGGTTCACACTCTCAGCATGTGCACGCATAACAGGAACTCTTATGCATGTGGCAGTTACTTTGACATTCATGTCATTCTACAATAGCAAATAAAATTATTATCAAAAGAAAAAGAAAAAATAAAAGTACATCATGTAGACTACGTAAATTGTCCAATTCAATTAGAGACCTCAACACACATATATACATAAATCTAAAGAAATATTGAGAATTAAATATAAAAAACCAAGTCTATATACTTACCTAGATTTTCCTGGTCTCTTTTACTAGTTTTATTTCCTCTTCATTGTAGCCATTTGACAGGATAGGTGCATTGTATGAGAAGAGATTAAAAGCATACTGCATGTAGTTGTATTAACAGGTAATTTGAACAATTAGATATAATAAATAATGATTAACCATTTATCTCATTTTTGAATTCAAGAAACATGAACAGATAGACAAACCTGTTGATTGAAGATATTACAAGTTGGAGGCTTTCCTTCCAGGGCCTTAAGGTAAAAATAAGAGAAAAAAAAAATCAAATTTGAAGGATTGTCAAAGCTACTTATAATATATCAGGAAGAAAAAAAAAATTAATAGTAGAGATGATATTAAGATGGGAGAAACAAAAAATTAAAGAATTGTGCAAACAATGAATAGTAGAGATGATACGTTAAAGTTCATTGTTTATTACATACCCTTAACGTATCAATTCAAAACTTATGCTCCCAAGTTGTGAAAATAAGATTTTAATGGGGTAATTTTTTCTGTCCCCCTCATTTTTAGAGAGGTTGTATTTGTGTTCCTTGGGGAATCATTGGGTTCCCATATTTTGCATCTTTTTGTATATCTTTATCTTTAAGTACTGAAAACTAAATACTGCATGACATTAAAGGCAAAATTGGTGAAATAATGTTATTTTTGTAATATTCACTAAAGTGATAGACATTTTAATTTTTATTAGATAATATAAATAACATGCATCATTGTGTGTGATTTTTTTTTTTAAAATTTTGTTTGTATTTTCTTTATACTCCCACTTCACCCAAATTGTCATCTTTTATGGCCATCCTCAAAAGTCCTAGTTAATCTTTACTTGACTTGTAGGGTTTAAAAGATGGACAAGAGTTGGACGATGACATGTGATAGGTTGAAAAGTAAAGAGTACCAACAAGGTGTTAAGTCATTTATTGACTTTGCTACGAAGGACTTAGGCCCGCACGATGACATTCGTTATCCGTGTGTCGATTTCTTGAATGGAACAAAACATAGTCGACAAGTTGTACGGCTACACTTGATTCGAAGAGGAATCGCTTGTTCTTATAGAACTTGGGTGCACCATGGGGAACATGTTCCATTGCATCATGATCAGCCTAGTGTGTCAAACGATGCTGGGAAAAGAGATGGAGCTAAAATTTTTGACATTGACGATCATTTGGGTGAGTCGCCTACTATGTTGGAAGAGATTTTATAGCGATCCCGGTTGTCCCTTTACTGTTCTGTTGTATTTCGAACTCGGTTCCGTGGAGTTGGTAGTTGTATCTATCTTGTTGTCGTCCTTTAATTCCATTTGTTTGAGTTTTAGGATGTGTTGGGCATGTTTCGAACAGGTGGGTTGAACCTTGGTTTGAAATCTTGTTGTCAGGTTTTTGGTCGTTCCGCTCGAGCGGGCCTTGTTGCGCTCGAGCGGATATTGCACACTCCCAGTATTTCGTGTCCCTGCAAAACTTCTGCAAGTGTGATTTTTACGCTCGAGCGGGTACTCTGGCGCTCGAGCGGGCAGTACTTTTTGGTGTAAGTTCTGGGAGGGGGAAATCTATGCTCGAGCGGACTGGTTTTCGCGCTCGAGCGGATGTACTTTATTCTTGTGTCTTGGCGCTCGAGCGGGACTTCTTGCGCTCGAGCGTACCTAGTTTTTTGTTCTTGACGCTCGAGCGTTGTGTTTTCCGCTCGAGCGGGAATGTCGTATATCAGTTGGCAGCTAGGCATTTTAAAATCACTTTTTACATTCTTTCTCTCTCTCTTACTTTCTAAAAAGATATTTTGAGAGCTCCTCTCTCTAGAAACTCCCTTCTCTCTAGGGGTTTGATCTAGTTAGAGTGTCTCACTATCCTCCATCCTTTGTAAAAAGTGTGTGGATCGTTGAGGGCTCCATTTTGATCCGTGGATCTTTGAGTTTGGAGCATTTTGGTTTTCTTCAACTTCCCCATTTGGGCTCTAACTTCGAGGTAGGGATACCCTACTCCTCTTTATGAGCTTTGCCTTTGAATTTTAGCATTTCGATATGTTGGGGGTTGTTGGGTAATTTTGAGAAAGTTTGGGTCTTTGTGTAATTTTACAAAAGATGAGGTTGTGTTTATAATTAAACCTATATGCATGTTTGGCATGGAGAAATGACATAGATAATGAGTATGGATAAAAGTGGAACCTTGGAGTTGTTATGTTAATTATGGGAAAATACCCTAATTAGTTGGATAAATTAATTTGTATAATTAATTTGAGAAATGAGGAATTAAATTGAGAGTATTCAAATTGAAAGAGATTATGGGATTAACGGGTGTAGTTGGATTCACTTAATCGCTCACCCAGGTTGAATGTTGATAATATATCCATTTGTGCATTTATTTCCTGTTTAGAAATAACTGCTTTGGGCTATCGGTGGAGGATAGTCATGATTGTTGTAGACAATGCATGATGATTAGGCAAACTGAAACTAATCGATTGAGTTTGCTATTGAATATAGCGGTTGGAATAATACATCGACTTTATGTATTGGTTGCTTATGTATATGATCTATGTTTATATACATTGTGTGTGTGTGGGAGGAGATAGGAGATGTACTCCACAATTTAGGGGAAGATAGGGGATGGACCTCTAAACCGGATTTCGTGTGACATTGATACGGCACTACAATGTGTATCAAGTATTGATTATGGAAGTGTTTACATTGATTTGATATAGCACTAAAATGTATATCGTTATCAATTGTGAAATATAGAAGTGTTTCTATGTTATGTTGATACAGCACCAAAATGTGTATCGTTCGTATAGTATGGAAGTGGGTTATGTGTTATTGATACAGCATCAAAATGTGTATCCATCATGAAATTTGAAAGTGTTTTAAAAGATGAGTCTTATTCTCATCAAGTTATTTGACTAAGTTTTGAGCCTTGTTTTCAAACTCAAAGTTGAAAAAGAAATGAGAAATGAAATGTAACATGGACTTAAATGTCATGAAACCAGAATGTGATATAAGTGAGTGTATCGGTGTTGACCATCTATCAACTGCTAATCTTTTAGTCATTGTTCATAGTAGGTTTAGCGTATTTCTGCTGGGCTGTGGCTCACCCTTTATGGGACATCATTTTCAGGTATAGGTAGCATGCCACCTCCAAGGACTTAGCTTGGGAGGCTAGAGGCAGACAGACTGCTTGTTATTTGCTTTCTTTTGATGTATAACATGTAAATTCAAGCCAAGGGCTTAATATGTATTGAGTTAGCACTCTTCTTTTTGTAACCAAGTGTTAACTTGGAAAGCTGTAAGCCCGTAGGGCATTTGCTTTTGTTGTTAACATGTAATACTTTTATAAGAACTATTCAGATTAATGGAAAGATGGTTGGTTTCTTTGTATCAATGCATGTCTAAGTTGATGGGTTTTAATGTTATTTTTTTGAGGGCGTTACAGATTTACATGTGTGGCCTCATGGATGATCATATCGACGAAGAACCTAATAGTTCAGAGAGAGAAAACTTAGTAAAGTTCATTAGGTTGTTTGATGATGCTCGACGCAAAGTGTACCCGGAGTGTGAAAAGTTTTCTGTGTTGTCCTTCGTTATTAAGATGCTTCATATTAAGGTGTACAATAAATGGAGCAACAAATCTTTCGATATGGTTATGCAAGTTTTCAAAGACATTCTCTCAAAGTGTCATGAAACTGTTCCATAGACCCTTTATGAATCGAAAAAGTTCTTACGTGAATTGGGTTTGGGATATGAGGCCATTCATGCATGCAAGAATGATTGTATTTTGTTTTGGAAGGACAACGCAAAACTGGATAATTGCCTTACATGTAAGGAGTCTAGATACAAGTTCACCAATGCGAGTGGTAAAAAGATTCCTCACAAAATATTGAGGTACTTTCCTTTGACACCGTGTTTGAAGAGATTGTACATGTCGAAAAAAACCGTCGTAGATATGAGATAGCATAAAGAGAAGCATGTAGATAATGGAATGTTAAGGCATCTAGCCGATAGTCAGGCATGGAAGGACTTTGATATGCAGCATCCTATGTTTTCTGTGGAACCCCGACATTTAAGGTTAGGGCTTGCCACGAATGGTTTCAATCTGTTTGGAAATATGAGCACATCGTATAGCATGTGGCCCGTACTCTTAATGCCTTACAATCTCCCCCCGTGGAAGTGTATAAAGAGCCATTTCTGATGATGTCAATGCTTATTCCCGGTCCATCTGCCCCTGGAAGAGACATCGATGTTTACTTGCAACCATTAGTGGAGGAGTTAATAAATTTGTGGGAGCATGGTGTGCAAAAATATGATGCCTCAAACGGTCAAATTTTTAAAATGCATGCAGCAGTCATGTGGACCATCAATGACTTCCTCGCATATGGTACCATGTCTGGTTGGACTACAAAAGGTTACTTGGCTTGTCCTAATTGTAACATGGATGCATCATCTCAGCGTTTGCGAAGTAAGATAGCATATATGGGTGCCCGCCGCCACTTGCTCGAGAACCATATTTGGTAAAGAAGTAAGCCCTTCAATGGTCAAACTGAGCATCGGTCCAAACCTGTGGAGTTATCGGGAGAACAAATACTGCAACAAATTGATTAGGGGACATAGAGGCTGTATGGCAAGCATCCAAACAACCGAAAAAGGCAACGGTCAGAAAATCCACCTTCCAATTGGACAAAAAGAAGCATTATGTTCGACCTACCCTAGTGGAAAACGCTTAAGCTTTGACACAACCTTGACGTCATGCACATAGAGAAGAATATATGTGACAATCTACTTAGGACACTACTGAGCATTGATGGCAAGAACAAGGACACGGATAAAGCACGCTTGGATCTAGAAAACATGCGGATACGAAAGGAGTTACACTTGAAGAGGCATTCCAATGGCTCATTCGAGAAGCCTCCAGCATTGTACACACTGTCCAGCATTGTACACACTGTCCCTGGTAGAGAGACAAGGTTTTTGTGATTTCTTGAAATCGATTAAGTACCCTGATGGCTATGCAGCAAATATATCCAACTGTATCACCGCTCACGGTGGAAAATTAGCTGGCCTCAAAACTCATGACTGTCATGTCCTTCTACAACGACTACTTCCAATTGAGATGCGTGGATACCTTTCCAAGGAGATTGGGACCACACTTTTTGAGTTGGGAAATTTTTTCAAACAGTTGTGCTCAAAGACATTGAAGGTGACTGATTTGGAGAAAATGGAGGAACAAATAGTACTTATACTTTGCAAGCTTGAGAAGATTTTTCCTTCTGCGTTTTTTGATGTCATGGTCCACTTGGCAATTCATTTGCCTCACGAGGCTATGCTTGGAGGGCCTATGCAATATTGATGGATGTATCCCATTAAGAGGTAAGGCCACGAGTTCCCGAACATCCCTATTTACATGTAGTAGATAATGTAAACATTAACATTCAAATCATATTGCCGTGTAGGATGCTCGGACTTCTGAAAGGATTTGTTCGCAATAAAGCTCGGCCTGAAGGTTCCATTGCGGAGGCTTACATTTCAAAAGAGTGTACGACGTTTTGTTCAATGTATTTAGATGGTGTTGAAACGATGTTTAATCGGGAAGAACAAAACTATGACGAGGGTGACAACGGCCCGGGCTTGGCGATTTTCGCAGAAAATGTTTGTCTGTTTGGTCTACTAACAAGGAAACTAATGTGTCTATAGCTGACCGTGAAAGGGCTCATTGGTTTGTCCTACACAACAACTTAGAAGTGGAAGAATATCTAGAGTACGCGTCGAACCTGTGACGTACTATATGTGACCTATATGCTTTTTTTTTAGTAATCATTTTTCAAATTACTTATGAATTACATTGTCCTACGTAGGGAACGCAAGATGTTATTGAAACAACAACATAGAAGTGCATGCAACATTGCCAAGATACAATGCAAAGAATTTCCTAAATGGTTCAAAGATCGCGTATGCTAAAATTCCTTATAGTGTAGTTTACACATCAACTTAAGTTATGTCAAAAATAACATGACAATTTTTTCTTATGTAGATGAACCAATTGTGGCACAACAAGTCACCGAAGCAACCGATGAGATGTGGTCACTGGCAAATGGTCCTAACAGCTTAGTGAACACATATTTGGGATGCATTTGTAATGGCGTACGATTCCATGCTCGCGACCGTGACAACTGTCGTAAAACTCAAAATAGTGGATTGGTAGTGGAAAGGCACCATGATGGCCAACTCATAAAGTTCTATGGCTACATTTGCAAAGTTTAGGAAATGACATATTTGTTTAGGCACCGTGTTGTTTTATTCCAATGTGAATGGTATAACACCAGTAGCAACAGAACTTTGTGTGTCGAACCACATTTCACTACTATTGATATACGAAGTCGATGGTATAAAGATCACCCATTTGTGTTACCAAGTCAAGTGCAACAAGTTTTCTACGTGCATGATACGAAGTTAGGTGCCAATTAGAGAGTAGTAGAAAAGTTTCAACAACGAAGAATTTGGGATGTGCCCGAGGTGGATGTGCCACAACCTGATGATGTGTTCCAACAAGATGAAAGCACTAATGTTGTACCAACTGAGCCTATGGATGACAATATGGTGTTCCGTTGAGATGATATTGCCGCTGAAATTATTCCAATGGAAGTTTTGCAGTCTGATAACCGCATACAACCTAAGGTTAGTATGGATGACGCCTTCATATGTGATGATGAAGATGAACTGACAATGGAGGGTGACAATGAAGAAGAAGATGAGCTTGACAGTGATTTTGATACAGATGTGGACATAGAATGTTGATGTATGGGTTCTAAATTTGGATGTGTGATAGAGTCTTGATGTATGGATTCTAAATTTCGATGTGTGTTCTTGGTAGTTGTTGTTTTGTCTTTTTGTCCTTCTGTTGATATAATGAGGAAAGAGATGAAGGAGATTGTTGTTCTTTATGTGTTATTCAATTAGGTGAGAGTTTAGTCCTTTTGTTTATGTTGTTCTTCATGTCATCATGTTGAGCTATATTGTGAACTTTTTCGCAATGTTGAACCTCTTAAATTGATGAATCTTCGCATTTGACATTTATGCTTAACATCGGTTTATGTACTACACTTTTATTTGACAATCATTATCAATTATTTTCCTATTGTTGTCTTGTTGTAATTTTGTAAATACTTTAGCTTCTGTAAACAATCCATATTGGTCATAATATCGATGCTGCATGTGATGCTTTTACTTAATATATCATGTTTGCAGCTATTTTGCAAGTACTAGCATGGTTCTTGGGATGAAAATAGGGCGGCGTAAGCAAACAACAACTGACCCCATAGCATCACCCTCAGGAACATCTGCACATGTCATTGTCACACCATAGACTTTATCCAATGAGACAGAACCGCCAGATGACATACAAACATTTGTGGAAGAGACATAGGCGCACGGCATAGGTAAGACCATTGAACTTAAGTAAATTATTTTTCTTCATCTAGAAATACAATTTCTTGCTTGTATAAAAAAATTATAGTCCCGTAGAAAATTTGCTGATAAAATTTAAAATTTAATATTAATTATTGTCGATTATATGTTTGGGGCACTATTTACAATTTGAAGGCCTTACACTTGTTGCCCCTTCTTGAGCAGGGAAAAGTACATCAACTCATGTATGTGGTCCTACCCTCAGAAAAGGAGTGCAAAAAAGGATTACGAGCAAAAAATTGGAGAAATTACATGTTTATGTCAATCGCATGCTAAATGCACTCACGTGAGGGAACGCCACCCCTGCAACAAATGAGTTGGGCTTGCAGATAAGGCGGTTGTGCCCTCTCAAGGATGTGAATTCATGGAAGAAAATTGATAAGAGCATCAAAGATTCAGTAGTACAAGTTGTGGTAGTAATTACTGACCTTAAACTAAATGTCTTCATTATGTAAAGTTGCAATTGCTGCATTCAATTTCTATAATACGTCACACACTTATGCTTGCAGGACAAGTTTGAAATTGGGGAGGATTTTCATACTGATCAACAAGCTCAAGAGATCGTTGATACGAAGGCGTATCTCTTGTACAAGGATTGGAGGTACACCCTGAAGCAACACTTCGAAAAACTTGTAGAAGAGGGTGTTGATGACCCATATAGTCATCTGCCTACAGGAGTTTGCTTAGATGATTGGAAACACATGATTGATGTGGCTTGGAAGGATGCATCTCATTTGGTAACAAACAAATATAAATGAGTCTAGTGCTTTATTTGTGCATTATGCATTGATATCTACTAATTCTTTCATAATTCCTTTTTTTTAGAAACGCTCTAAAGCTGGTAAAGCAAACCGGAGTTTGCTACCATACAATCACACCAATAGATCTCGCTCATTTCCAATCGCAATGCTGCTCATGGTGAGCTACATGCATTTGGAACATATTTCTCATCACTTATATATGTAAGATGAAAGTCATGGTTGCTATTGTGATGAATTAATTTTGTTATTTGAAACTAACAGGTAGATGAAAATGGGAGTTGGATTTTCTGGAATTTTATTCCAAATCACACAAATCGAAGAAAACAAACGAATAGATTGACCCCAAATGTGGTGAGCTACATGTAAGGAGTAAACTTTTTTGCCAATTGTATTTAATATTAATTCCTATCTTAGCACAAATTTGAATGTGATTCTTTGTGCTTTTGTTGAATAGTCTAATTTTTTGTGGTAATGACAGGATGCGATGGTGCATCTACAAGCGACAGCCACGGATGCGGGGATCCCATTGACACAGGAGGAACTGTCACGGCAAGTGCTTGGCCAGAGAAAGAATTACTTGCGTGGATTTGGGATTGGCCCACGACCCTATTCGCCATCTGATATGTGGCATGATCTCGTGACAAACAAATGGAGGCAATGCGATCTGAGATTGAGGTTCTTCAAGAAAATTTGATGAAGGAGAAAGAAGAGCGCCACAGAGATCGTGAAGAGATGATGAGAGAGAGAGAGGAGTTGATGAAAGAAGTAGAAGAAGGAAAAAAGCAAGGGAGGCGCAACAAAAACAACTTAATCATTTGAACTCTATAGTTTTACGACTCTCAACACTATTGAAGGGTTCAGACAGTCATCGTCGTATTTGGTGAGAAAAATTTTATTCATAACATACTAACACTTATACAAACTTAGATTTACATATTCACTAAACAATACTATCTCTTCATTGTTAAGCATAAGGACAAGCTAAGATCATGCAATTGGTAAGAATTAAAATATGAGTACTCTTAATCTTCACATAGGACTTGTAACAACTGACGGAACATAATTTGGACCCGTAGGTAGAGAGTTAGAGCCGAATACGTCCAAAACATAGTCGAAAAAGGGCGTTTCGGGGGTGAAAAACCAAAACAGCCCCCGAACCACCATGTGGTTCACACGGACAGTTCCCCATGACAAATAGGACTTGTGAGAATTGACGGAACGTAATTCGGACCCGTAGGTTGGGAGTTTGAGCCGAATACCCCCTAAACTTAGTTGAAAAAGGACATTTCGGGGGTGAAAAATCAAAACAACCACCGAACGACCATATGGCTCACACAGATAGCTTCGCTATGACAAATAGGACTTGTGAGAATTGACAGAACGTAATTCGGACTCGTAGGTTGGGAGTTAGAACCGAATACGTCCGAAACTTAGTCTAAAAAAGGGCATTTCGGGGGCGAAAATTCAAAACAGTCCTTGAATGACCATGTGGCTCACACAAATAGCTTCACCATGACAAATAGGACTTGTGAGAATTGACAGAATGTAATTCGGACCTGTAGAATGGGAGTTCGAGCCGAATACGACCTAAACTTAGTCAAAAAAGGGCGTTTCGGGGGCGAAAAATCAAAACAGCCACCGAACTACAATGTGGCTCGCACGAATAGTTCCCCAATTAAAAATAGGACTTGTGAAAATTAACGAAACATAATTCAGACACGTAGGTTGGGAGTTAAAGCCAAATACGTCCTAAACTTAGTCGAAAAAGGGCGTTTCGGGGGCGAAAATTCAAAACAAGCCCCGAACCACCGTGTGGCTCACACAGACAGTTCCCCCATGACAAATAGGACTTGTGAGAATTGAGGGAACGGAATTCGGACCCGTAGGTTGGGAGTAAGAGCCGAATACGCCCTAAACTTAATTGAAAAATGACGTTTTGGAGGCAAAAAATCAAAACAGCCCCCGAACCACTGTGTGGCTGACACAAATAGTTCCCCCATGACAAATAGGACTTGTGGGAATTGACGGAGTCTAATTCGGACCCGTAGGTTGGGAGTTTGAGCCGAATACACTGTAAACTTAGTCGAAAAAGGGCATTTCGAGGGCAAAAAATCAAAACAGCCCCAAAACCACCGTGTTGATCACACAGACGGTTCCCCCATGACAAATAGGACTTGTGAGAATTGACGGAACGTAATTTGGACCCGTAGGTTGGGAGTTTGAGCTGAATACCCCTTAAACTTAGTCGAAAAAGGGCATTTTGCGGGCGAAAAATCAAAACAGCCACCGAACCACCGTCTGGCTCACACGGATAACTTCGCCATGACAAATAGGACTTGTGAGAATTGACGGAACATAATTCGCACCTGTAGGTTGGGAGTCAAAGCCGAATACGCCCTAAACTTAATTCAAAAAGGACATTTTGGGGGCGAAAAATCAAAACAGCACCCGAATCACCGTGTGGCTCTCACGAACAGTTCCCCCATGACAAATAGGACTTGTGAGAATTAACGGAACGTAATTCGGACCCGTCGCTTGGGAGTTAGAGCCGAAAATGTCCAAAACTTTGTCAAAAAAGGGCGTTTCAGGGGTGAAAATTCAAAAGAGTCCCTGAACGACCGTGTGGCTCACACGAATAGTTTCACCATGACAAATAGGACTTGTGAGAATTGGCAAAATGTAATTCAGAACCGTAGGTTGGGAGTTAGAGCCGAATACGCCCTAAACTTAGTCGAAAAAGAGTGTTTCGGGGGCGAGAAATCAAAACAGCCTCCGAACCACTGCGTGGCTCACACAGACAGTTCCCCCATGACAAATAGGACTTGTGAGAATTGACAGAATGTAATTCGGACCTGTAGGTTGGGAGTTAGAGCTGAATACGCCCTAAACTTAGTCGAAGAAGGGCGTTTCGAGGGCGAAAATCAAAACAGCCCCGAACCACCGTGTGGCTCACACGGACAGTTCCCCTATGACAAATAGCACTTATAAGAATTGACGGAACGTAATTCGGACCCATAGCTTGGGAGTTTCAGACCAACACCCCCTAAACTTAGTCGAAAAAGGGCGTTTCGACGGTGAAAAATCAAAACAATCCCCGAACGACCATGCGGCTCCCAAGGATAGCTTCGCCATGACGAATAGGACTTGTGAGAATTGATGGAACGTAATTCGGACCCATAGCTTGGGAGTTTGAGACGAACACCCCCTAAACTTAGTCGAAAAAAGGTGTTTCAGGGGTGAAAATTCAAAAGAGTCCCTGAACGACCGTGTGGCTCACACGAATAGCTTCACCATGACAAATAGGACTTGTGAGAATTGGCAAAATGTAATTCAGAACCGTAGGTTGGGAGTTAGAGCCGAATACGCCCTAAACTTAGTCGAAAAAGAGTGTTTCGGGGGCGAGAAATCAAAACAGCCTCCGAACCACTGCGTGGCTCACACAGACAGTTCCCCCATGACAAATAGGACTTGTGAGAATTGACAGAATGTAATTCGGACCTGTAGGTTGGGAGTTAGAGCTGAATACGCCCTAAACTTAGTCAAAGAAGGGCGTTTCGAGGGCAAAAATCAAAACAGCCCCGAACCACCGTGTGGCTCACACAGACAGTTCCCCTATGACAAATAGCACTTATTAGAATTGACGGAACGTAATTCGGACCCATAGCTTGGGAGTTTCAGACGAACACCCCCTAAACTTAGTCGAAAAAGGGCGTTTCGGTGGTGAAAAATCAAAACAATCCCCGAACGACCATGCGGCTCCCAAGGATAGCTTCGCCATGACAAATAGGACTTGTGAGAATTGATGGAACGTAATTCGGACCCATAGCTTGGGAGTTTGAGACGAACACCCCCTAAACTTAGTTGAAAAAAGGGCGTTTCAGGGGTGAAAATTCAAAAGAGTCCCTGAACGACCGTGTGGCTCACACGAATAGCTTCACCATGACAAATAGGACTTGTGAGAATTGGCAAAATGTAATTCAGAACCGTAGGTTGGGAGTTAGAGCCGAATACGCCCTAAACTTAGTCGAAAAAGAGTGTTTCGGGGGCGAGAAATCAGAACAGCCTCCGAACCACTGTGTGGCTCACACAGACAGTTCCCCCATGACAAATAGGACTTGTGAGAATTGACAGAATGTAATTCGGACCTGTAGGTTGGGAGTTAGAGCTGAATACGCCCTAAACTTAGTCGAAAAATGGTGTTTTGAGGGCGAAAATCAAAACAGCCCCGAACCACCGTGTGGCTCACACGGACAGTTCCCCTATGAAAAATAGCACTTATGAGAATTGATGGAACGTAATTCGGACCCATAGCTTGGGAGTTTCAGACGAACACCCCCTAAACTTAGTCGAAAAGGGGCGTTTCGACGGTGAAAAATCAAAACAATCCCCAAACGACCATGCGGCTCCCAAGGATAGCTTTGCCATGACAAATAGGACTTGTGAGAATTGATGGAACGTAATTCGGACCCGTAGAATGGGAGTTTGAGCCGAATACAGCCTAAACTTAGTCGAAAAAAGGCATTTCGGGGGCGTAAAATAAAAAATGCCCCTGAACGACTGTGTGTCTCACAGAAACAGTTCCCCCATGACAAATACGACTTGTGAGAATTGACAGAACGTAATTCGGACACGTCGGTTGGGAGTTAGAGCCGAATACGCCTTAAACTTAGTCGAAAAAGGCCGTTTTGGGGGTGAAAAATGAAAATAGTCACCGAACAACCGTGTGGCTCACACAAACAGTTCCCCCATGACAAATAGGACTTGTGAGAATGGACGGAACGTAATTCGGACCCGTAGGTTGGGAGTTTGAGCCGAACACGCCCTAAACTTAGTCGGAAAAGGGCGTTTCATGGGCAAAAAATTAAAACAGCCCCTGAACGACCATGTGGCTCACACAGATTGCTTCACCGTGACAAGTAGGACTTGCGAGAATTGACGGAACGTAATTCGGACCGTAGGTCTAGAGTTAGAGCCGAATACGCCCTAAACTTAGTCGAAAAAGTGCGTTTCGGGGGTGAAAAATCAAAACAGCCCCCGAACGACCGTGTGGCTCATAGTGATAGCTTTGTCATGAGAAATAGGACTTGTGAGAATTGACGGAACGTAATTCGGAACCGTAGGTGGGGAGTTAGAACCGAATATGCCGTAAACTTAGTCGAAAAAGGGCGTTTCAGGTATGTAAAATCAAAACAGACCTCGAATGACGGTGTGGCTCACACAGATAGCTTCGCCATAACAAATTGGAGTTGTGAGAATTCACGGAACGTAATTCGGACCCGTAGGTTGGGAGTTAGAGCCGAATATGCCCTAAACTTAGTCGAAAAAGGGCGTTTCGGGGATGAAAAATCAAAACAGCCCCTAAGCCACCTTGTGGCTCACACGGACAGTTCCCCTATGAAATACAGGACTTGTGAGAATTAACGGAACGAAATTCGGGCCCGTAGGTTGGGAGTTTGTGCCGAATACCCCCTAAACTTAGTCGAAAAAGGTCGTTTCGGGGGTGAAAAATCAAAACCGCCGCCGAATATGGCCATGTGGCTCCTAAGGATAGCTTCGCCATGACAAATAGGACATGTGAGAATTGACGGAATGTAATTCGGACCCGTAGGTTCGGATTTCGAGCCGAATACACCCTAAACATAGTCGAAAAAGGGTATTTTGGGGGCCAAAAATCAAAACAGCCCCCGAACGACCATGTGGCTCACACGGACAGTTCCCCCATGACAAGTAGGAGTTGTGAGAATTGACGGAACGTAATTCAGACCAGTAGGTTAGGAGTTAGAGCCGAATACGCCCGAAACTTAATCGAAAAAGGGCATTTCGGGGGCGAAAAATCAATACAGCCCCCAATCGACCATGTGGCTCACACAGAAAGCTTCGCCATGACAAATAGGACTTGTGAGAATTGACTAAACGTAATTTGGACCCGTAGGTTGGGAGTTAGAGCTGAATATGCCCTAAACTTAGTCGAAAAGGGGCGTTTCGGGGCCGAAAAATCAAAACAGTCCTCGAACCAGCGTGTGGCTTACACGGATAATTCCCGCATGACAAATAGCATGTATGAGAATTGACGAAACATAATTCGGACCTGTAGGTTGGGAGTTTTAGCGGAATACCCCCTAAACTTAGTCGAGAAAGGGCGTTTTGGGGGCAAAAAATCAAAACAACCCCCGAACTACCATGTGGCTCACACAGATAGCTTCGCCATGACAAATAGGACTTGTGAGAATTGACGGAACGTAATTCAGACCCGTAGGTTGGGAGTTAGAGCCGAATACGTTCTAAACTTAGTCGAAAAAAGGCGTTTCAGGTGCGAAAAATCAAAACAGCCCCCGAATGATTATGTGTCTCACACGGATAGCTTCACCATGACAAATATGATTAATGAGAATTGACGGAACGTAATTCGGACCCATAGGTTGGGATTTAGAGCTGAATACGTCCAAAACTTAGTCAAAAAAGAGTGTTTTGGGGGCAAAAATTTGAAACCGTACCTAAACGACTGTGTTGCTCACATATATAGCTTCACCATGACAAATAAGACTTGTGCGAATTGATGGAATGTAATTCGGACCCGTAGGTTGGGAGTTAGAGCCGAATACGCCCTAAACTTAGTTGAAAAAGGGCTATTAGGGGGCAAAAAATTAAAACAACCCCTGAACCACTGTGTGGCTCACACGGATAGTTCCCCAATGACAAATAGCACTTGTGAGAATTGACGGAACGTAATTCGGACCTGTAGGTTGAGGGTTAGAGACGAATACATCCTAAACTTAGTCAAAAAAGGGCGTTTCGAGGGCGAAAAATTGAAACAGCCCTCGAGCCACTGTGTGGCTCACACGGACAGTTCCCCAATCATAAATAGCACTTGTGAGAATTGACGGAACGTAATTCGTACCCATAGGTTGGGAGTTTGAGCCGAATACCCCTTAAACTTAGTCGACAAAGGGTGTTTCGGGGGTGAAAAACCAAACAGCCCCCGAATGACAATGTGGCTCCAAAGGATAGCTTCGCCATGACAAATAAGACTTATGAGAATTGATAGAACGTAATTCGGACCCATAGGTTCAGATTTAGAGCCGAATATGCCCTAAATTTAGTCAAAAAATGGCGTTTTGGGGGCGAAATATCAACACAGGCCCCGAACGACCGTGTGGCTCACACGGACAGTTCTCCTATCACGACCCCAAACTGCCCCTAGTAGTTTGGTGCCGTGATGGCCAGTAATTTGAGATTACCAAAGGCCAACTTTCAAAATCCACACACAACAGAGTATAATTATATGGGGCTCACAAGTACGGAAGCGATACATACAAATCACATTAGTCCATAAGAGCGGTGCATAAGTTAGATGGAATGGCATACAACTTTACATAGCTTTACAACATAAATACCAATATAATGGAGTACCAAAAATACATATACAAAAGGGCTTCCCAAGCCGACATAAACAAAATACATGAAATACAGCTAAAAGCATAATCTTCAGGATTGCCGACATCCTCACTGCCGACATAACATGAATACAAAGCACACATCTTGATCAAAAGGCTTCTCAAGCCGACGTATGCAACATACAAGTATTACAAATCAAGAAGCATAATTTTCAAGACTGCCGACGTAAATACAAGTCAAGCCGACATAATCAAAAATCCAAAACAAGCTCTAGAATCACATCTCGGCGTCATCGCCTTCTTGCTCATCACCTACATATATATAGAGACGGTGAGCTTGGATACTTAGTGAATGGTACAAATAATAAAGGGGTTTGCATGAATAATAGCCGAAGTCCTTTCAAAACAATACAAGTCAAAACTTTAGATAACAAGGGATGGACCTCGTCCATCTAACAAATCTTCAAAGTTTCAAGGGATGCTTACTAGCATCAACATATTACAATGATAACATTCCGGTAAACATATCCACGCGGTAAACTGTCAGTGGCAAAACAAGACAAAACAAGGGAGACATCTCAAACAAGGGTGCTACAAAAGTTTAGAGTCCTCTAGCACAAGGGACCTATGTTACAAAGGCCCGTAGCCTTTTAACACGAGAGTGCTGCGAAAGTTTTGAGTCCTCCAGCACAAGGGACTTTTCAAGACAAGACGTGCTGCGAAAGTTTAGAGTTCTCCAGCACAAGGGACTTTCAAAACAAGATGTGCTGCGAAAGTTTAGAGTCCCCCAGCACAAGGGACTTTTCAAACGAGATGTACTGCGAAATTTTAGAGTCCTCCAGCACAAGGGACTTTCCGAAAAGGTCATTCAAAGCAAGTGGAATACGGGATACAAAACTAAGGACAATCATTCATGCTTAACAAATACCTTTCAAAACAAAGCAAAACTCATCAAAACATTGATAACATAGCTTTATTAAAAATACCACTCACAGAGTTCTTCAAACGTCGGGGTCAAGGCAAGTCCAAGTCCTACAAACACATGGCAAAGTCTATTGAATGCACTACTCAAAACAAGTCTAGCATACATGCAAATGACCTCGGCATTCTTCAAAAACTAAGTCAAATCAAATCAAAACACAGCTTCTTATCTTTGGAAAAACATGCTGGGCAACTACCAGCTCTAGGCTGAGGTCCCACACCTCCTTGCCGAGGTGTGGCCTTGTAGACACCCCATTTTTGACCGACCTTAAGACTTAGGCGTCACCGATTGAGCGCTTGGTGATGTTGCATAATGTGCTTGTTCAGAAGTTTCGGAGTTGCGGCCGTGAGCCCTGCCTCCGGACTCCCGAACCCTTTTCTGTGCCTTGTCTCGGTTTGCGAACCAGACTCGATTTTCTCTGTTTCTTTTCCTGAGGGAAGGGAGAGGTCCCGTAGACTATCTCTCAATGCCCGTGGGCTACATTTGGTGGCCGTAGGCCATTTTTCCCATTTCGGAGCCCGGTTTCCGGTTTTTCGGAGCCGTCAGGCCGTGTGCCTCGGTTCGGGACCGCCTAACCATCTCCGTTTGCTCTGATTTTTGGCATACATCTTATTTTCTCCCTTTTGAGGGACACTGGGGTCTGAGAAACCCACTTCGTGGCCGAACGCCACTTTCGGTGTTTAACGGGCAGTTTCCGGGGTCCCGAACTGCGTGTTTTGGCTCCGGAACATTCGTTTTGCAACGGTTTTCGCTCATTTTTGGCAGGTACCTCTGTTTTATCACAGGGAAGGTCACTGAAGGGTGGGAGGCCAGCAATTGTTGCAGCAACCAGTTATCTCTCCTCCGGAGCCTCCCGACGCCCGTTTTTCGCACTTCCGGGCTAATGTTGAATACCCTAGGGCTAGCGTTGCCAACTTTCAACCACATATCTGTGATCTACACATCTGGGAGGCCCCTAAAAGTTCATGGCCGGCCATTAAGGTCACCTGACCCTTTTGACCCCTTTCTTCCGGGCTAATGTTGAACCTCTTGGACCTTTTTTCTTGAACTTTCAACCACATATCTGTGATGTACACACCTGAGAGGCCCCTAAAAGTTCATGACCGGCCAGTAAGTCAACTTGACCCTTTTGACCCCCTCTTTCCGAGCCATTGTTGAACCCCTTGGGCCCACTTTCTTGGAATTTCAATTACATGGTTGTGTTGTACACACATAGGGCTACCTCCCCAATACCTGGCCGGCCAGAAAAGCTGGTTGACCCTTTTGACCCCTAGCTGGCCGGCTAGGGGGTGTGGCCGGCCGGCCACCTCCGGCCAAAGTGAGCGGCCGGCCGTGCTCTCCTCACTGTGCCCTTTCCAGCTGTGGGGCAATATCCCCCAGATATTTTCTGTATCCGGGGGATATTTTGGGAGAGAGTTTTCCTCTCCATTTGACCCCCCTTTTACACCCCTTTCTTGACCATATAAACCAGCTGAGGGTCTTCTTCATGGGGGTTAGAAAAATTCTTCTCCAAGCATAAACCCTAAACTCCATTGTCTTCTTCTTCAATTCTTCAAAAAACCCTAACTTTTTAACCTTCATTCCTTCTACACCACCAAGCTCCACCACCACCATCTCATTTCCAGCAGCTAAGAGGGATTCTTGAAGGCTAAAGAAGCTGCAAATCAACCCAAGAAGCAACAAAAGTTTGGATCTTCAAGGGTAAGTTACACTTTGATCCTTTTGACCCTTTCCTTTGATCTATTTCTAAGCCTCATCTCTTTTTGGTTTCAAGCTTCGGACATAACTGAAAAGGGCCATGTTTTGAGCTCATCTTCACTTCTCATTAAGGGCTCAACCCTGTTTGAGCCCTCCATAATACACTTGCTTCTTTGACCATCTTGTATGTCATAATTTTGCATGCTATTTTTGACCCATGAGCAATTTATTTTCGAGCATGTGGTAAACTGATTTAGGGCTTATTTTGAGCCCCTCTTCAACATTGGAGAAGGGCTCAACATTGTTTGGTGTTTCCATATGTCACTTGTAGTTATATCCCCTATTTGGCCCCATTTTTGCATAAATTAGTAGCCCTCTTTGTTTCTGTTTTTGGACCTTGGTCCGAACTGAAAGTGGTCTTATTTTGGCCTATACTTCATGTTTCATTCACATTTTTTTTCTGTTTGGTGATTATTTTATACACTTCATGTTTTAGCACCTTTTGAGCCTTATTTTGCATCATATTTTTAGCATGTTTGTATACTGATTTTGAGGCTGCCATATACTGTAAATGTTCATATTTTTGGTCCATCTTTAGTGTTGTAGAAGGAAATTTTTCAGTTTGGGTTTAGCTTATACCACTTGCTTCATTACCCCTATCTTGGCCCCTATTCTTGTATGCTATTTTTGCCATACCTATATTTGCTGTTTAGCCTTGTTTATAACTGGAAAAGTGCTTATATTGGGACTGTCTAGCTTTTGTCTTTGCATTGCATGTCCATATTGTGCATGTTTAGCATAGCTATAGGTCATTTCGGGTGCCTAATGTTGCATTTTGGGACATTTCCTTGCATTTCATGTCATTTCGCCTCATCCCGGGGCTGTTTTCCCCTTGTTTTGTTGCTGGAATTCCATTAGCATGCTTGCATATCATTTTTGCCATGTTGCATCACATTTTATCATTGCCTCGGTTTGCGTGCCCGTGTGCACGCATTTCGAGGCACCTCATTTTTATCCGACGGCATCCTATGTGAGTGTGGCTGAGGCTCACTCATGTTGGTATAAGCCCATATCATGTTTCCATATCATTTCATCGCATTCTGCCATTGCCTCGGTTTGCGTGCCCGTGTGCACGCATCTCGAGGCACTTCGTTTTTCATTTTCTGCCATCGGCATCTTATGTGAGTGTGGCTGAGGCTCTCTCATGTTAGTATAAGTCCATTTTGCATTTTCCATGTCATTTGCATTGCGTATGCACCACCTCGGTTTGCGTGCCCATGTGCACGCATTTCGAGGCACTTCATTTTCTGCCATCGGCATCTTATGTGAGTGTGGCTGAGGCTCTCTCATGTTAGTATAAGTCCATTTGTCATTTTCCATGTCATTTGCATTGCGTATGCACCGCCTCGGTTTGCGTGCCCGTGTGCACGCATTTCGAGGCACCTCATTTTCTGCCATCGGCATCCTATGTGAGTGTGGCTGAGGCTCACTCATGTTGGTATAAGCCCATTTGTCTTTTTTTTCATATCATCGCCTCGGTTTGCGTGCCCGCGTGCACGTATTTCGAGACACCTACCATTACCTCAGTTTGCGTGCCCGTGTGCACGCATTTCGAGGCATCTCATTTTCAAACATCCCGTTACTTTCTCGGTTTGCGTGCCTGTGTGCACGCATTTCGAGGCATCTCATTTTCATAGCTTTGAGTATGTTAGGATTGTATCCTAGTTGCATTTCATGCATATCATGCATATTACATCATGTCCGGAATAGGAGTTAGCCCGGGCACGGGAAACGAAGTACATTTCGTACTTCGAGTGACGGAATGTGTCTCAATTCCCAGTCACCGACACTCCGGATTATCCATGATGGAGTTAGGTTTTAGCTGTAGTTTCATGTACATTCATCCTATATTGAGTAGTGCATTTCGACTCCTCGGCCATCATGCCTCGGTATGCGTGATTGGTGGCACGAGGATCGAGACATGCATATATCTGTGAAAATACATTGCCATGCCCCTTTCCTGCTCTCTGTTGCAGCAAAACGAAGAATCAGCAACCTTTTGGGACTTGGCACGCATTTCAAGAACAGGTGTAAACAGAGGCTAATTGGGGCATTCCGGTGGATTTACGCGCAAGACAATCCGGACATGCATCATCCACCAGAAGCAAGGCAGTCCCTGGCTTGCACGCCAGTTTATTTGCTTTCTAGTTAATTCATTAATTAATTAGAATTCTGTAATATTTTGGACTGTAATATTCTTTTATTTTGGGGACTGTAATATTTGGACTGTATTATTTATTCGGACCCTCCGAGTGAGGGCACAACTGTAATAAGTGTGCGTGAGTGTGATGTATGTCTTCCAACCCCACGTCTTTCTCCCTTTTATTTATCCGCTTTTGATGGTTAGATTAGGGCATATTTAAATTAGCATACAGTATGACAGCATGTTTGCATCATCCATCTGTATTGCATGCACCGGGCTCGGCACATCATACTAACTGCATTGTATTTTCAATTCCAAGTTGAATACATGATAGTTGTAGCATTTCATATACCATCTTAGAATAGTCGAGCCTGCTATAGTTGCATTTTGCATGTGTTGCATTAGGCATTTCTGTATACTTAGGATTCATGCATGATTTCTAATAAGTATCTATTTTGGCTTGGAGTACCCGGTGAGTTTTATGCTTTAGCATCCTTGCATGTGTGTGAGTGAATGCCATGATAGCATACTTACCATGAGGCTATGTGCTTATCTGATATATCTGCCTGAATGCCTGTGGGTGAAGGTTGAGTTATCTGAATTGGAATGAATCATCAAAATGTTTCAAGCCTACCTACGGGTAGCAAACTATTTTTAAAAGCAAACATGAAATGTTTTGTTCCAATTCGGGCGACCCGGTCTATACTTATATGCTGTGAGCATCACATAGTAACCTAGGCTAATAACCGGTATAAGAACCCACAAAGTTTTCAAAACTAGATATCATGGTTAGTAGAGGCCGGTCTATGACCGGGCGAGCGGGGGTGCTCACGAAGTGACCTTCCCTAATCGTACCCAAGTTCCCGAGCCGAGGCAACTTTGGTGATGACGGACACGTGGCCTTTTGGCACCGAGTCAGGGTTTCCTAAATTTCCCAAAATAAAATATTTAGGTGGCGACTCTGTATCTGGCAAAGCAGTCCATGTTTGGCACTTCTTTCAAAAATCTGTTTTCTTAAAACGATTTGCCGGATTTGGACTCTTTGGTTCAGATTTAGAACCGTGACTGCGAAAGTCGAGTCCGAGCTGTAGCGAGGTCCCCCGCGGGCTTGTTACAGTTTCTGGCGACTCTGCTGGGGATATAGAGAACTTGACTCGAACTCATGATATCTGTTTTTGATTACACTTGTGTGTTTCTTTGCATTGCATTTGCATTGGTGCGCCTAGGACACCGTGTTTGCCATCTGCTATTCCTGAACGGTTTACCGGAGGCTTGTCTTGTCAAGGCATGACCATAAGGCTGACCGGTTGTGGGCTCTGCCAGTATGGGAACACAAGCCTCGATTTTACCGGGGCACCCTCTTTGACCATTCGACCTAGTGCATATTCGGATCCATAGTGACCATTCCAAACTAGGACAGGTTGCTTACCCGTTTATAGGTTGTTTGAAGCTGCTGTGTGCGTAATGAAACCCTAGCTCCTGACAAAATAGGACAGGGAAACCTTACCCTAACATAGGGGTGTTTTGGCTCTCACTTATCTGTTATGTGCTTTAGAGTGCGTCTCTACAGGAATGCATGTATCAGTATATGAGTTTGGGCGTCAAGCCTGCGGGCACCAGTTTGCGAATTTTGGCATCAGGCCTGCGGGCATTGCTATCAGTATTTGGGAGTCAGCTTTACCTGTGGGTATCAGACTCAGATTTTGAAGCCGAATTTTGGGGCAGAATTCAGTAGAGGGCACACTCATTCAACTATGCTCGTATCTGTTCAGATGGAATCAGGCTGAGATGCTGTCTGTTTTCCCTTTTGCTAGGGTAGTCTTGGAACAATAGCTTCAGAAGGCTCCGATATCCCCCGGGTACATTGGATCCGTGTCGATAGACTTTGTCAGGTCGGAAATTCAGTTCAAGGGCAAATCAGTGTTCTTTCGCTGAGGTAAGGCAAAGGAGGACCAGTTAGGGTTCATTTTGTTCATCTGATCCGACAGTCACCAGTCACATCATCAGCAGACCCGTGATGGCACAGGGTTCGGAAGATCTTCAGAGAACTGTGATAGGTTTGGCCTCCGGGACGTCGGCTCCATCATCGACCACACCACATACCGGGAACTTCATGTCAAAAGACTCCCCGATGTTGGGACGGGTAGCATTTGAGGAAAGCCAATCCCTTGGCAAAGTGGAGGCGAGTGGAAGGAACGAGGTAGGGGTGGACATGGATCCTCATAAACATCTTCTGTTGGCTGTTGAGGCTTTGAAAGCCGAGGGACTGAACAAAGAGCAAGTGTTCGCAGTCTTTGCAAAAACTGTGGACGACATTTTCGCCACTCAAGTTGGGGGCAGTTTGAATCAAGGGGCAAGCCGGGAGAAGGGTCGTTGTATCAGAAACGTTCCTTTCAACTATAATCCTGCACTTGGAAAAGATCAGCAAACTAGGCCAGCACCTGCTAATCCCCCTGCTGGCGCGTCCAGCAAAAATCCACAAACCTCAAAATACCCACCTCGAGGCCAGAGGGTGTTCGCACCATTATATATGTCTCTATCAGCGGCCTTTAGGATCTTGATTAGAGAGGGGGATTTGAAGCCCCTAAAGCCGCAACCATTACCAAAGGACCTCCCTCTCTCGCACAACCCAGCCGACTACTGTGCCTTCCATCAGCGAGCTGGCCATGACACTGACACGTGCTTTCGTCTCCGCCACGAAATACAAGATCTGATCGACAACGGGGTCATCCCCGCACCAGGTCCTACAAAGTCTATCGGCACTTGATCAGTGAACTTATGGGGGATAATGTGATCAAGGGATGAACCACCTGCGGGCAACGCTCAATTTACTTCAGACGTGGGAATGGCATGCACTGTTCTGAGCAATATGCAAATACCAGTTTTTGTGCTTTTTGACTTGGGTAGTGAGTTAGTCTTGTTGTCCTGTATAGAGTTAATCTTTTCTTTTGTGTCGGGTCTGTCTTATCATATCGAGTCAGTCCTGTTGTATAGGAGTCGGGTGATCCCAGGGGTGTTACCTCGGGCATCACCATTTTGTTTTGTGTTTGTATTTTCTTTTTGTTTTGAGTCTGTTTCTGCCAGGAAGCCAGTTGTGCCGGGATTTGAATGAAACGGCAGTACATTCCACCTGCTCTCTCTTGCCTTGAAGTCATTATAATGACCTAAGTTTTTCAAAAAATCTTTTTGAACACTGCGGTGAAAACGAAGAGGAAGGAATTCCTCAGGATTTGCAAAACTTTGATCATTTGAGAGAAAGAGAGGCGTGCTAAGCCCTTAATGAATGAAATCATGCTTGTTAGCGTGAGTACTGAGAAGGACCCTGGCTTGATCCAAATTGGTCCCACACCGTCTTCAGCGCGAGTGATTTGTCGCTTTCTTAAAAATTTTCAAAAAAACAAAATGTTTTGCGCGGTCCCGCGAAGACCTGTGTGGAATCGCTCTTGAGATTGTGTAGCCTAGGATCGCTCTCAGCCTCGAGACTCAACCCCTTCGCTTCCAAACCTTGAACTTGAAATCAGAAGGTTCAACGGTCAACTACGACGTGAGACCTGTGTGGCCAGATTTCAAAGCAGCCTTCGAACAAGAGGCAAGAAAGTCAGATCAAGAAGATCAGATGTCATCAGAGGAAGCTTACAAAGCAAAACAGCAGCCATTCTCCTGGGTTCAGATGACTTCAGGATCTCAAAACCATTTGACATGGACTAGCTACACTTTTACCCTTGAGAGGCTCGCTGGGCCGAAAACCCGAAAGGGCGACCCAGGCAAAAGTTAGAGCAAGAGAAAAATACAAAAAAGAAGCAAAAAAATGCAAAAAAAAAAAAAGAAGAGAGCAAAAAAAGAAAGATGCAAAGAAAAGAACAAGAAAAAGAAAATCAAAAAAGGAAAAGAAATGAAAAGAATTGAAAAGAAAAGAAGAACAAAGCTCGCAAGGTCGAAAACCCGCGACGGGCGCCTTGGCAAAAGTTAGAGCCTAAAAAGGAGAGGTTAATACCCGAGCGTACCTTAACCCCGAACTACGTAAGGCTTGATTCCCATGTTTGGGATACGTAGGCAACTTCATTATGAAGTCCAGCCCTAAAACACTTCAAATTCGATCATGTCCATGTAATGGTTCTGATAATCTTTGTCTTCTCTGTATCCGAGAGTTCGATTGCAATCATCGCTCTGAGGACTGACTACAATACACTACGGTGCCGTTCAGACAAGGGGCAACTTTCCGTTGCCATTCAATGTGCTGCGGTGCTATCCAAACAAGGGGCAACTTTCCGTTGCCATTCAAAACGCCGCAGTGTCATTTCAAACAAGGGGCAACTTTCCGTTGCCATGCAGTTCCCCTCAAGCAAGGGGCAATCTTCCTTCGAATCCGAGGTTGTGCATCTCGAGAGTAGGTTCCGTGCTCGTTGAGCAGTGGTCGTTTGCAAAAATAGTTTTTGAGAATTTTTACTAAGGTTGACTAATCTTCTCGAAAGGTATTCCATTTTTAAAACTGGACCATCTCTTGGACCCAAAAGAGGAAAATTTTTAGTGCTCACAGCCTAACTTGCATGGTTTTAAATCAGAAAATTGAACAAGCATGTTAATCTAACTCTCATTTTGGTCAAAAATTTTTTTAGGAGAAAACTAAAACAAAAAATGGTCAAAATGATGAACTAAGGGCATAGTTGAGTCAGGCTTCCTGTCTTTCCCATTGTCAACATACTTGCCAAGAAGGGCACTCTACCTGCCAGAAAAGGGCACAACTAAGGGCAGAAAGCTCTCACATCCTCCAAGCAACGAGGTATCAAGACAAGTGCGAAACACGAACCGGAATGGATCAAGATATTCCACTCTCTTGTCTGGACGCCTCTGATCACGTCCAAACTCCCCAACAGAGCATCCTCAACCGATGTTAGCTGCAGATTTGCTACACAGCCGTTTGTGGCGCAACCCCTCTGCGAGAGAAACTCACTGTTTTGAGCAGAGGAAAGAGAATCTAGCAGAATGCTAGGGGCACGAGCCCGTAATTTGCTGTTTATCCATCAACCGCCCAGGGGAGGGATGAAAAATGAGAGAATGAAGAATAGAGAGATGTGCGATGAGAGAAAAAGTGAGAAAAGGGCTTTTTCAGAAAAACAGAGCTTGAGGGCCGAATGATGTGAGAATCACAAATGAGAAAGGGTGGGAAACATTACCCGGTGAAATAGGCCCCCTGTGCACGTCTGAGTGTCGTGTCTTTTTGTTTTATCTCGATTCTTGTTTTGAGTCGTTTCGAGTGTTACTCGATGTGTTTAGGTCGTGGGCCTTTCATTTCCGTGTTGAGTTGTCTTATTGTGTTCAGTCGCAGGCTCGATACCCGGTCAAAAGCTCATTTATCAAATTCAAAAATAAAATCGTTTTGCGCTCCGAACATCGTGCCGTTCTCCACATCTGTGCAAAAACAAGATTCGTTCTTTCATAAAACCTCAGGGTTCAACCCAGGTCATGCGAGAACAGCAAAACTAGGACCCATCTGAAACCATATGGGTTCCAGACTACAAAGCAAAAGCAAAAGAGGAAATGTCGAGCATCTGAGTTTGTTTCAACTTCAGTAAGTTCCAAGACTACATTCCGTGTGTACCTCTTCAAGTCTTGCCAAAGTTCCGAAGTATGAATGTGCCTCTACCTCAAAGCTCAAGATCAAGTCTGCTTCAAGCCAAAATGGTAATCAGAAGTGCTCTCCCTGAGTACCATTCCCCGCCAGAGGCATCTTGGCTGTGTTCGCAATGAGTTCCTAGGAGACCAACTGCGACGGTGGAAACTAGAGTTCGAATGGCTGATGCCTAGGACGCAAAGGTTCGGGATTTCCGAGACTAAAGTCTGGTTTAAATACCCAGAGGCGTGTCCTTGGCTTGAAGTCTGTATGGAAGCCCCATAGGTTGAGATAGCGTGTATGCACCTCAATTCTGGATACTGAACCAACCTAGTCTGTCACCCCGTTGGAGAATAGGGAAAGTTGTGAACATAGCCAGAAAGGAAAGGTAGTAACTGCGGTTTGGAAGTACAGTCAAGAAAGCGCAAGAAGGACCTACTCTTTTCAGCTCAAAATGTTTCTGCGGGATTTTCAAACTCATGTCTTCGATGTGTAGCTCATCGTCAGTCGGCATGCACGAGGTGTATCCTTTTTGGAATGTATCGTGACCCCTCCGAGAGGTAAATCGGAGGTTGCGTTTGGAAATTGGTCTACTTAAGGCTAGTATTCCCTTGTTCGGTATTTTGTTTCAAATATGCGTTGTCACGCACACTCCACCTGCATTGTTATGCTCATTTGTTGCATTGTTATGCACATTTATCTAGCATTGTTATGCTCATTTGTTGCATTGTTATGCACATTTATCTAGCATTGTTATGCTCATTGTTGCATTATTAAGCACCCACTTCACTAGCATTATTATATCCATTACATTGATTATGCACATCTAACTCGCATTGTTATGCTCAATTACTTGCATTTTTATGCACCAGTTCACTTGCAATTATCTTTATTTCTCCTCGCGCGTGCGACGGGTTAGACCCTCTTCGGTTAAAAGCATTCGGAAGAAGTCCCAATGCTCACACCATTCTGAAACGCCGGGATACGTCCCTATGTTTCTCCCTCTTCGGTTAAAAGCATTCGGAAGAAGTCCCAATGCTCACACCACTCTGAAACGCCGGGATACGTCCCTATGTTTCTCCCTCTTCGGTTAAAAGCATTCGGAAGAAGTCCCAATGCTCACACCATTTTGAAACGCCGGGATACGTCCCTATGTTTCTCCCTCTTCGGTTAAAAGCATTCGGAAGAAGTCCCAATGCTCACACCATTCTGAAACGCCGGGATACGTCCCTATGTTTCTCCCTCTTCGGTTAAAAGCATTCGGAAGAAGTCCCAATGCTCACACCATTCTGAAACGCCGGGATACGTCCCTATGTTTCTCCCTCTTCGGTTAAAAGCATTCGGAAGAAGTCCCAATGCTCACACCATTTTGAAACGCCGAGATACGTCCCTATGTTTCTCCCTCTTCGGTTAAAAGCATTCGGAAGAAGTCCCAATGCTCACACCATTTTGAAACGCCGAGATACGTCCCTATGTTTCTCCCTCTTCGGTTAAAAGCATTCGGAAGAAGTCCCAACGCTCACACCATTTTGAAACGCCGGGATACGTCCCTATGTTTCTCCCTCTTCGGTTAAAAGCATTCGGAAGAAGTCCCAATGCTCACACCACTCTGAAACGCCGGGATACGTCCCTATGTTTCTCCCTCTTCGGTTAAAAGCATTCGGAAGAAGTCCCAATGCTCACACCATTCTGAAACGCCGGGATACGTCCCTATGTTTCTCCCTCTTCGGTTAAAAGCATTCGGAAGAAGTCCCAATGCTCACACCATTTTGAAACGCCGGGATACGTCCCTATGTTTCTCCCTCTTCGGTTAAAAGCATTCGGAAGAAGTCCCAATGCTCACACCACTCTGAAACGCCGGGATACGTCCCTATGTTTCTCCCTCTTCGGTTAAAAGCATTCGGAAGAAGTCCCAATGCTCACACCATTCTGAAACGCCGGGATACGTCCCTATGTTTCTCCCTCTTCGGTTAAAAGCATTCGGAAGAAGTCCCAATGCTCACACCATTTTGAAACGCCGGGATACGTCCCTATGTTTCTCCCTCTTCGGTTAAAAGCATTCGGAAGAAGTCCCAATGCTCACACCATTTTGAAACGCCGGGATACGTCCCTATGTTTCTCCCTCTTCGGTTAAAAGCATTCGGAAGAAGTCCCAATGCTCACACCATTCTGAAACGCCGGGATACGTCCCTTTGTTTCTCCTCCTCGTCCTTAAATTCTTGGGATACGTCCCTACACCTCTGGGATACGTCCCTAAACACCGAGTTACAGCTTGCTGCATTTGCATGATCATTGAGTTATGATCGGCTTCTTGCATATCATTTTGCATTTTGCCCCCCCTGCCTGCGGGCCTGCCTGCGGGCACATTTCTGTTTATCTTGTATGTTTGTCTAAGTCTTCGGCCTTGTCAAAAATGGGTCGTCTCTAGGCTTTGACATTCACTCCCGTCACTTGTGACTTCCGAGTTCTGTCAAAGAGGGGCAACTGTAGACACCCCATTTTTGACCGACCTTAAGACTTAGGCGTCACCGATTGAGCGCTTGGTGATGTTGCATAATGTGCTTGTTCAGAAGTTTCGGAGTTGCGGCCGTGAGCCCTGCCTCCGGACTCCCGAACCCTTTTCTGTGCCTTGTCTCGGTTTGCGAACCAGACTCGGTTTTCTCTGTTTCTTTTCCTGAGGGAAGGGAGAGGTCCCGTAGACTATCTCTCAATGCCCGTGGGCTACATTTGGTGGCCGTAGGCCATTTTTCCCATTTCGGAGCCCGGTTTCCGGTTTTTCGGAGCCGTCAGGCCGTGTGCCTCGGTTCGGGACCGCCTAACCATCTCCGTTTGCTCTGATTTTTGGCATACATCTTATTTTCTCCCTTTTGAGGGACACTGGGGTCTGAGAAACCCACTTCGTGGCCGAACGCCACTTTCGGTGTTTAACGGGCAGTTTCCGGGGTCCCGAACTGCGTGTTTTGGCTCCGGAACATTCGTTTTGCAACGGTTTTCGCTCATTTTTGGCAGGTACCTCTGTTTTATCACAGGGAAGGTCACTGAAGGGTGGGAGGCCAGCAATTGTTGCAGCAACCAGTTATCTCTCCTCCGGAGCCTCCCGACGCCCGTTTTTCGCACTTCCGGGCTAATGTTGAATACCCTAGGGCTAGCGTTGCCAACTTTCAACCACATATCTGTGATCTACACATCTGGGAGGCCCCTAAAAGTTCATGGCCGGCCATTAAGGTCACCTGACCCTTTTGACCCCTTTCTTCCGGGCTAATGTTGAACCTCTTGGACCTTTTTTCTTGAACTTTCAACCACATATCTGTGATGTACACACCTGAGAGGCCCCTAAAAGTTCATGACCGGCCAGTAAGTCAACTTGACCCTTTTGACCCCCTCTTTCCGAGCCATTGTTGAACCCCTTGGGCCCACTTTCTTGGAATTTCAATTACATGGTTGTGTTGTACACACATAGGGCTACCTCCCCAATACCTGGCCGGCCAGAAAAGCTGGTTGACCCTTTTGACCCCTAGCTGGCCGGCTAGGGGGTGTGGCCGGCCGGCCACCTCCGGCCAAAGTGAGCGGCCGGCCGTGCTCTCCTCACTGTGCCCTTTCCAGCTGTGGGGCAATATCCCCCAGATATTTTCTGTATCCGGGGGATATTTTGGGAGAGAGTTTTCCTCTCCATTTGACCCCCCTTTTACACCCCTTTCTTGACCATATAAACCAGCTGAGGGTCTTCTTCATGGGGGTTAGAAAAATTCTTCTCCAAGCATAAACCCTAAACTCCATTGTCTTCTTCTTCAATTCTTCAAAAAACCCTAACTTTTTAACCTTCATTCCTTCTACACCACCAAGCTCCACCACCACCATCTCATTTCCAGCAGCTAAGAGGGATTCTTGAAGGCTAAAGAAGCTGCAAATCAACCCAAGAAGCAACAAAAGTTTGGATCTTCAAGGGTAAGTTACACTTTGATCCTTTTGACCCTTTCCTTTGATCTATTTCTAAGCCTCATCTCTTTTTGGTTTCAAGCTTCGGACCTAACTGAAAAGGGCCATGTTTTGAGCTCATCTTCACTTCTCATTAAGGGCTCAACCCTGTTTGAGCCCTCCATAATACACTTGCTTCTTTGACCATCTTGTATGTCATAATTTTGCATGCTATTTTTGACCCATGATCAATTTATTTTCGAGCATGTGGTAAACTGATTTAGGGCTTATTTTGAGCCCCTCTTCAACATTGGAGAAGGGCTCAACATTTTTTGGTGTTTCCATATGTCACTTGTAGTTATATCCCCTATTTGGCCCCATTTTTGCATAAATTAGTAGCCCTCTTTGTTTCTGTTTTTGGACCTTGGTCCGAACTGAAAGTGGTCTTATTTTGGCCTATACTTCATGTTTCATTCACATTTTTTTTCTGTTTGGTGATTATTTTATACACTTCATGTTTTAGCACCTTTTGAGCCTTATTTTGCATCATATTTTTAGCATGTTTGTATACTGATTTTGAGGCTGCCATATACTGTAAATGTTCATATTTTTGGTCCATATTTAGTGTTGTAGAAGGAAATTTTTCAGTTTGGGTTTAGCTTATACCACTTGCTTCATTACCCCTATCTTGGCCCCTATTCTTGTATGCTATTTTTGCCATACCTATATTTGCTGTTTAGCCTTGTTTATAACTGGAAAAGTGCTTATCGTGGGACTTTCTAGCTTTTGTCTTTGCATTGCATGTCCATATTGTGCATGTTTAGCATAGCTATAGGTCATTTCGGGTGCCTAATGTTGCATTTCGGGACATTTCCTTGCATTTCATGTCATTTCGCCTCATCCCGGGGCTGTTTTCCCCTTGTTTTGTTGCTGGAATTCCATTAGCATGCTTGCATATCATTTTTGCCATGTTGCATCACATTTTATCATTGCCTCGGTTTGCGTACCCGTGTGCACGCATTTCGAGGCACCTCATTTTTATCCGACGGCATCCTATGTGAGTGTGGCTGAGGCTCACTCATGTTGGTATAAGCCCATATCATGTTTCCATATCATTTCATCGCATTCTGCCATTGCCTCGGTTTGCGTGCCCGTGTGCACGCATCTCGAGGCACTTCGTTTTTCATTTTCTGCCATCGGCATCTTATGTGAGTGTGGCTGAGGCTCTCTCATGTTAGTATAAGTCCATTTTGCATTTTCCATGTCATTTGCATTGCGTATGCACCGCCTCGGTTTGCGTGCCCGTGTGCACGCATTTCGAGGCACTTCATTTTCTACCATCGGCATCTTATGTGAGTGTGGCTGAGGCTCTCTCATGTTAGTATAAGTCCATTTGTCATTTTCCATGTCATTTGCATTGCGTATGCACCGCCTCGGTTTGCGTGCCCGTGTGCACGCATTTCGAGGCACCTCATTTTCTGCCATCGGCATCCTATGTGAGTGTGGCTGAGGCTCACTCATGTTGGTATAAGCCCATTTGTCTTTTTTTTCATATCATTGCCTCGGTTTGCGTGCCCGCGTGCACGTATTTCGAGACACCTACCATTACCTCGGTTTGCGTGCCCGTGTGCACGCATTTCGAGGCATCTCATTTTCAAACATCCCGTTACTTTCTCGGTTTGCGTGCCTGTGTGCACGCATTTCGAGGCATCTCATTTTCATAGCTTTGAGTATGTTAGGATTGTATCCTAGTTGCATTTCATGCATATCATGCATATTGCATCATGTCCGGAATAGGAGTTAGCCCAGGCACGGGAAACGAAGTACATTTCGTACTTCGAGTGACGGAATGTGTCTCAATTCCCAGTCACCGACACTCCGGATTATCCATGATGGAGTTAGGTTTTAGCTGTAGTTTCATGTACATTCATCCTATATTGAGTAGTGCATTTCGACTCCTCGGCCATCATGCCTCGGTATGCGTGATTGGTGGCACAAGGATCGAGACATGCATATATCTGTGAAAATACATTGCCATGCCCCTTTCCTGCTCTCTGTTGCAGCAAAACGAAGAATCAGCAACCTTTTGGGACTTGGCACGCATTTCAAGAACAGGTGTAAACAGAGGCTAATTGGGGCATTCCGGTGGATTTACGCGCAAGACAATCCGGACATGCATCATCCACCAGAAGCAAGGCAGTCCCTGGCTTGCACGCCAGTTTATTTGCTTTCTAGTTAATTCATTAATTAATTAGAATTCTGTAATATTTTGGACTGTAATATTCTTTTATTTTGGGGACTGTAATATTTGGACTGTATTATTTATTCGGACCCTCCGAGTGAGGGCACAACTGTAATAAGTGTGCGTGAGTGTGATGTATGTCTTCCAACCCCACGTCTTTCTCCCTTTTATTTATCCGCTTTTGATGGTTAGATTAGGGCATATTTAAATTAGCATACAGTATGACAGCATGTTTGCATCATCCATCTGTATTGCATGCACCGGGCTCGGCACATCATACTAACTGCATTGTATTTTCAATTCCAAGTTGAATACATGATAGTTGTAGCATTTCATATACCATCTTAGAATAGCCGAGCCTGCTATAGTTGCATTTTGCATGTGTTGCATTAGGCATTTCTGTATACTTAGGATTCATGCATGATTTCTAATAAGTATCTATTTTGGCTTGGAGTACCCGGTGAGTTTTATGCTTTAGCATCCTTGCATGTGTGTGAGTGAATGCCATGATAGCATACTTACCATGAGGCTATGTGCTTATCTGATATATCTGCCTGAATGCCTGTGGGTGAAGGTTGAGTTATCTGAATTGGAATGAATCATCAAAATGTTTCAAGCCTACCTACGGGTAGCAAACTATTTTTAAAAGCAAACATGAAATGTTTTGTTCCAATTCGGGCGACCCGGTCTATACTTATATGCTGTGAGCATCACATAGTAACCTAGGCTAATAACCGGTATAAGAACCCACAAAGTTTTCAAAACTAGATATCATGGTTAGTAGAGGCCGGTCTATGACCGGGCGAGCGGGGGTGCTCACGAAGTGACCTTCCCTAATCGTACCCAAGTTCCCGAGCCGAGGCAACTTTGGTGATGACGGACACGTGGCCTTTTGGCACCGAGTCAGGGTTTCCTAAATTTCCCAAAATAAAATATTTAGGTGGCGACTCTGTATCTGGCAAAGCAGTCCATGTTTGGCACTTCTTTCAAAAATCTGTTTTCTTAAAACGATTTGCCGGATTTGGACTCTTTGGTTCAGATTTAGAACCGTGACTGCGAAAGTCGAGTCCGAGCTGTAGCGAGGTCCCCCGCGGGCTTGTTACAGGCCTCGATGGCCACATTCAAAAGCAAAGTCGGGAAAATCTGGGTCTCCCTCTTGATAAACATGAAGAGCATGAGCATGAAGAACATGAAGAACATGAGCATGAGGAAGATGAATGCAAAGATCAAACCTTGCTATTACAAAAGCTGAGATTTCATACTATGAATTCAAAAACATGGACCTGGGTACCCATACTTAAGGATCTTATCAAAACAAACACAAAGACATGAGCCTTAATGCAAACTTTCGGATCAAACGAGGCTCTTCTTCAAGAACACATGAAAACCATTTTCTCTTTCTAAAACCAATTTTAAATCAATGTATGACGTGCAGAACAGGTTTGATCATGCAATGCAGCTAGATGATCAATAAGGACAACAAGAGTAGGTTAAGATTCTAACCTCAAAACTCGAATCTAACGGTTCAAGCTCCAACGATCAAGCTTGGAAATTCGCTCTCTCTTGCTCTAACTTCTCCTTCTTCTTCCTAGAGTTTCTCTCTCTAAAAGGCAAGATTTGATACAAAATGATGTGTTTCTCCCGACAGTCACTGACTTAATCCCTCTGCTGGGACACGTGGCATCGGCTAGTTGGCTCTACTAAAAAAGGTGACTGACTTGACAAGACAAGACCAAGGCAAAGTATATTCAACAAGCTAGACGTCAAGAACACACCGACAAGTAACGACATCGGCTAACAACATGACTCCGACAATCAAGGGGCAAGGACATCGGCTTGGAAGGACAACACTTGACGAAACTGTGCCACACCTTGGCCTAGATGTGCCACGTCTCGGTCTAGGTCATACCATTTCAGGAACAAAATCACTAATGCAAGGATCACGGATCTAGAACGCCTAGATATTAACATCTCGGCCTAGGCGACGCGCACCTCGGCCTGGATGGTGACATCTCGGCCAATATGCCAGGGTAGAGATGGAGGTCAACCGATAGGGTTCCAAGATAGTTCTAAGTGTGGAAAGGTTCCACGGGGTCTAGGCTCAAGATAACCTCGGCAATACACCAGGCAAGAACAAAGCATGTGAGCAACATTTGGCCAAAACAAGACAAGATTTGCAAATGCACATATCAAAACAAGATCACACATAAATGTATGCAAGCATGTCTAAGTAAAAATGAGGGTTGTTACATCTCCTATGACAAATAAGACTTGTGAGAATTGACGGAACGCTATTCGGATCCGTAGGTTGGGAGTTAGAGCCAAATACGCCCTAAACTTAGTCGAAAAAGGACATTTCGGGGGCAAATAATCAAAACCGCCACCAATCGACCGCGTGGCTCACACAGATAACTTTGCCATGACAAATAGGACTTTTGAGAATTGACTGAACGTATTCGGAGCCGTAGGTTGGGAGTTTGAGCTGAATATGCCCTAAACTTAGTTGAAAAATGGCATTTCGGGGGCAAAAAATCAAAACAGCCCCCGAACCACCGTATGGCTCACACGGACAGTTCCCCTATGACAAATAGATAAGAATTGACGGAACGTAATTCGAACCGTAGGTTGGGAGTTTGAGCGGAATACCCCCTAAACTTAGTCTAAAAGAGCATTTCGGGGGCGAAAAATCAAGACAGCCCCTGAATGACCATGTGGCTCCCAAGGATAGCTTCGTCATGACAATTAGGACTTGTGAGAATTAACAGAACATAATTCGGACCCGTAGGTTGACTTAGAGCCGAATATGCCCTAAACTTAGTTGAAAAAGTGTGTTTCGGGGGCGAAAAATAAAAACAGGCCCCGAACGACCGTGTCTCACACAGATAGCTTTGCCATGACAAATAGGACTTGTGAGAATTGACGGAACGTAATTCGAACCTGTAGGTTGGGATTTAGAGCCGAATACGTCCAAAACTTAGTCGAAAAATGGCGTTTTGTGGGGAAAAATTCAAAACAGTCCCTGAACAACTGTGTGGCTCACACGGATAACTTCACCATGATAAATAAGACTTTTGAAAATAGACGGAACGTAATTCGGACCCGTAGGTTGGGAGTTTGAGCCGAATACCTCCTAAACTTAGTCGAAAAAGGGCGTTTCAGGGGTGAAAGTTCAAAACAGCCCCCAAACGACCATGTGGCTCACACAAATAGCTTCGCCATGACAAATAGGCCTTGCGAGAACTGACAGAACGTAATTCGGACCCGTAGGTTGGGAGTTAGAGCCGAATACGCCCTAAACTTAGTCGAAAAAGGGCGTTTCGGGGGCGAAAAATCAAAACAGCCCGCGAACCACCGTGTTGCTCGCATGGAAAGTCCCCCATGACAAATAGCACATATGAGAATTGACGGAACGTAATTCAGACCCATAGGTTGGGAGTTTTAGCCAAATACCCCCTAAACTTAGTCGAGAAAGGGCATTTTGGGGACGCAAAATCAAAACAGCCCCCAAACGACCATGTGGCTCGCACAGATAGCTTCGCCATGACAATTAGGACTTGTGAGAATTGACGGAACGTAATTCGGACCTGTAAGTTGGGAGTTAGAGCCGAATATGCTCTAAACTTAGTCGAAAAAAGGCGTTTCGGGGGTGAAAAATCAAAACGGCCCCCGAACGACCATGTGGCTCACACGGACAGTTCCCCCATGACAAATAGGACTTGTGAGAATTGACGGAACGCATTTCAGACTCGTAGGTTGGGAGTTAGAGCCGTATACGCCCTAAACTTAGTCGAAAAAGGGCATTTCTGGAGCGAATAATCAAAACAGCCCCCGAATGACCATGTTTCTCACACGGATAGCTTCGCCATGACAAATAGGACTTGTGAGAATTGACAGAAGGTAATTCCTACCTGTAGGTTGGGAGTTAGAGCCGAATATGCCCTAAACTTAGTCGAAAAAGGTCGTTTCGGGGGCGAAAAATGAAAACAGCCCTCGAACCACTGTGTGGCTCACACGAAAAGTTCCCCCATGACAAATAAGACTTGTGAGAATTGACATAACGTAATTCAGATCCGTAGGTTAGGAGTTTGAGCTGAATACCCCCTAAACTTAGTCGAAAAAAGGGCGTTTCGGGGGCGAAAAATCAAAACAGCCCCCAAACGACCGTGTGGCTCACGTGGATAGCTTCGCCATAAAAAATTAGACTTGTGAGAATTGATGGAACGTAATTCGGACCCGTCGGTTGGGGGTTAGAGCTGAATACGCCCTAAACTTAATCGAAAAAGGGCGTTTCGGGGGTGAAAAATCAAAACAGCCCCCGAACCACCGTGTGGCTCGCATGGACAATTCCCCCATGACAAATAGGACTTGTGAGAATTGATGGAATGTAGTTCGGACCCATAGGTTTGGAGTTGGAGCCGAATAAGCCCTAAGCTTACTCAAAAAAGGGCTTTCCGAGGGCGAAAATTCATAACAGCCCCTGAATACGTCTTACACTTAGTCGAAAAACTTGCAACACTTAGTTAAAAAAGCAACAACTTTATTAAAATAACATCTACATATTCTAATAATTGTCTTTATATATTTGTAGGACGAAGAAATTACATATTACATTGTTTGTGCAGTTGGTTGGAATAAATATTGCATGATACATATATATATATATATATACACTTTCTTTTATTTCCAAGAAGACATTTCTTGATTGTTCTACCTTAGATGCATGTTAGAACATCATCCATATGGCTGACTGAATTAATATTTTGTAACCAATTCTAATGTTTCATTTTTTGTTTTTCTTTGTAGATGGTTTTGTTGCATGGACTTGTGGATAATCCATATTGGTGTATGGAGAAGAATTTTCACCTTTGTGTAGAACTAATATAATACTTTTGTCATCTTCAGCTTTTGTGTAGTTCATTATTACTGATACAAAAAACTTTTGGCAATCAACAGATAATGACCATTGAGGTACATATATACCATTTGTCAGCGTACATATAGGACGTTTTGTTATGGTCCATAGAAAACTTTTGTCGTGGTACATATATCACCTTTTGTTGTGGTACAGATTACAATGGTAATTTGTACCATGCCAAATGGTAATTTCGATTTGTAGTAAATGTATTTTTTTGTATACAGAGGGCTTTGATTTTTGTATGACATATTTTGTATGGAATTATTATTTTAGTTTGGACAATAGTTGATTTGTATGGACTTTGATATTTAATGTTATTTATTTTTGGTATATGAATGCAGATTGTGGAATGATTGATAGTATGTATCATTTTGTTTTTATACGTATTACAGGTTGCATTGTATATAGACAGGTTGTGGAGAAATTATAATTTCGCGATAAAACATAATATCATGTTTTTGGCGACTAAACAATTAGTAGCTAAAAAGAAATTGGGAAAAGACTTTTGGCAACTAAAAGTTTTGTAGCCAAAAAAAAAAAAGACATTTGGCGACTAAAACTTTAGTAGCCAAAAGATAATTAAACATTTGGCGATTAAAATATTTCGTAGCTAAAACAAAAAACTAAATTATAAACACATTTTTGCCGACTAAAATTTTAGTAGCAAAAAATGTAGAACTTTAGGCGACCAAATATTTAGTAGCCAAAAGAGGAACTCTTTGCCGACTAAACATTTAGTAGCCAAAAATGGAGACTTTCGGCGACTAAATTTGTAGTAGCTAAAAAGGAACTCTTTGCTTACTAAAATTTTAGTAGCTAAAAAGGTGGGACTTTAGGCGACCAAAAGTTTGGTCGCCGAAAAGGTCTAATTTAATTTATTGTCCAACCTTTGGGAAACTAAATATTTAGTCGGCAAATGAATACATTTGGCGACTAAAATTATTTCAGTTGCCAATTAGCTTTCTCGACTACTCTTCGGCTACTAATTTTGTGACCAAAAAATTTAGTTGCTACAGCCCTTCGACGACTAAAAATTGATTTTTAACGACTAAAATTTTAGTCGCCAAAAGTGAAAATTCTTGTAGTGTGAGCAATAATGACTCTAAATCCAAACTTGAGAATAAACTATGATGGCACTTTCCTTGGTGATTTCCAAGGCTTTAACTAGAAAGTCAGTCCCTTAGAAGTAATGCACCGGCGATAAAGAGAGGTATCAAACAAGAGATTGTGTTTAATATAAGAGAGATGTAATGCCTTGGTAATGAACCTCCGAAGAGAAACCATTAAGCATGGGAGGTCTCTTTCTTATGCCTTGAACAACAATCTTTTGTTTGCTACAACTTTTAATTAAAATAAACAAAGAAGGGAGGGAGATTGCAGAGGTGATTACAATGATAAGAACATGTATAAAAGCTATAAAAAATGTTGAAAAAAATATTATCAACTCAAATGGATTGAAAGCTATATCCATCAGGACTTACAACACATCCATAGTATTTAAAGCATAATTCAACACACAAAACAACACTGAAACAGCACAAAAACAATGCTGAAAATTGAGTTTTTGAGGTGGGAAAAGTTAGCAAAAGTGGGCTAAAGCCAAGGGATTTCAACTAACCAACAAGCTTAAGGAAGGGTGGTTAACGTCTCCTCTTTTTTTTTTTTACTAAAATCACATTTTTAAGCTTAAAAACACTCTGAAAAATAGTGTGAAAAAACAAATAAAAGAGATAGAAAAGGTGGTATAAAGCTCAAATATTACCCTTTAAAGAGAGGATGCTCTTATTGTTCGCAAACCACAAGTAAAACACTCTCAAGAGCTGAAATTTTTGTTCAAGAATCTTAGTATGAGGTCTCAAGAATATGACTATGACAAAATGAGGGTTATTATATTCGTACTCTCTTTAGCTCTATCGTCGCTGGAGAAATTAATCTGCCCTTCCATATTGACTTCACAGATCAACGAATCTACAAACTTCCATTATCGCCTTTCTTCAACTTTGCTTTAGCTGACCACACACTTCTCTCTCTCTCTCTCTCTCTCCCTCCCTCCCTCCAATTTCTAGGATTTCTTCTATACTTCTTCTATCTCACAACTGAAATCAATCGTCGATCTTGGCGGCGACTTCGGCAAGTTGACTTAGCCTCCATTGTTACGAGCTTCAATGAGTTTTAGAGATAAACCTCTCTGATAACGAGCTATACTTTGCTTTTAAAAGAGCTCTCCAATCACTTCCCATCACTCGAACAAAACATCCAGAGAAAGTCTAACGCTTTGAAGCATAATATCGAAACCTTAAACTCTCAGACCAAGGAGTCCCTCTAATTTCTTGAGAACGTGAGTTCTCTATCAACAATTTCATTTATCCCTCGAGGTTCTATAGTTAGGTATATATGTATGTGTATGTATGTGTCACAACCCGAAGCCACCACTATGGGTTAAGGCCATAACCGACCAGTAATCACGAGATTACCTACGACCTCAAACCAAATAAGACAAAACTCATCAGAGTAAAGGGGCTGAACGGAAGCAAATTTAAAACCTTGTCCATAGAGCCGTGCTTATATGCACATCATATACATTCCACATTTACATATGTTAATAACTCACAACAGAAAGTATAGTAGCATAAGGTTCTATACAGACAGGATCATTCAAATCTAAGTCAGCCAAACAAAACTACACACAGACGTATACCAAAGTCCTCGCCAACATGACGAAATACACAGAATGGCAAAAGGCGAAGACGTGTCTCGTGCGTGAGATGCAAGGGCTGACTCTTCAAAACTTTGGTTGTTCCATACAGACTTCACTGAGGCTGGGTCTGGACCTCTCTAATCTCACCTACAAGCACATGAATGAGCATGAGCGATAGCCCAGTGAATAATATCAAATAAAAGAGTTATACAAATGGTACATAGAACAACATGCTTCAAACAGCCTTGAGCCCAATGCATATTTCTATTTAACATATATATACACAATTTAAGTCAAGTGACTGTGGTTCCAAACATACAGGCCTTTGGCCCATTTATCTTCCATTTGTCAAACTGGCCTTTGGCCCATTCAGATTTTCATGTCAAACTGGCTTTTGGCCCATTCACCTTTCATTCATGTCAAACTGGCCTCTGGCCCATTCATTCATGTCAATCGGCCTTCAGCCCAATCATTTATGTCAATCGGCCTTCGGCCCAATCATTCATGTCAATCGGCCTTCGGCCCAATCATTTATGTCAATCGGCCTTTGGCCCAATCATTCATGTCAATCGGCCTTTGGCCCAATCATTCATGTCAATCGGTCCTCGGTCCAATCATTTATGTCAATCGGCCTTCGGCCCAATCATTCATGTCAATCGGCCTTCGGCCCAATCATTTATGTCAATCGGCCTTTGGCCCAATCATATATGTCAATCGGCCTTCGGCCCAATCATTCATGTCAATCGGCCTTCGGCCCAATAATTCATGTCAATCGGCCTTTGGCCCCATCATTTATGTCAATCGACCTTCGGCCCAATCATTCATGTCAATCATTGTCCACCATTCAAATTAATGAACTTACAAAACTTACATAGAAGTAAACAATTGGACAACAACATATTTCAAATATCTTGTTAAGATATTACTCACAGTGATCGGCTTGTGGGTTTGCCCTGGAGCTTGACCCTACACATCATATAGCACATATGGGTCACAAACAATTCAATCCATTCTTTAATTCACATATTCCTCTTTAGGCTTCATTCTCGTCTCTTTAACTCAATTACAATGCTTAATGCATGCCTAAGAGTGCTTGCAAGTGAAAGAGAACGGAAAACGAAACACAGAATACACTTTCAAAATTTTAGAAAACAGGGTCCCCGCTCGAGCAGACCCATTAGGTCTGCAAAAGTACTGGTTGTATCATTTTTACGCTCGAGCGTAAACTCGGACGCTCAAGCGGAAGTTCATCCTACATAGCTTCCCGCTCGAGCGTGAACTTCCCCGCTCGAGCGGACACCATGCCTGCAAGAAAATACTGGGAGCTCGAAATCCTCGCTCGAGCGGTGGTTCCCCCACTCGCGCGGACATCAAAAATTTTGGGTTTTCCAAAATGGTTCTTGAGCTCGAATTCAACACTCTAACCAACATTTCTTGCATGCCATGGCTCAAATTTCACATATACATATACTAATATGATACCAACACCAAATTACAACACAATGAAGCTCAATTTCTTGAATTACTTACATGCGTGCCTCAAATTAACCCAAACTCATCACCAACACATCAAATTCAAACATGGAAAGCTCATACCTCCATGATCTACTCTTGCATGTGAGAAATATTCATTTATATCAACTTAATTGGTGAAGAGATGATCAAGTACATGGTCTTAAACCAAAATTTCAACATGGATCATACACATTGTGCTCAAATATGGAAATTCATGGTAATTTCTTACATGCATGCGTCTATGGACTTTAAATTCAACAAACACAACTCAATCCATAGTCTAACTCACTAATTAATCTTCGATCCCCAAAAATTACAAATCAAACTCATGAGTCAAAGGGTTGATTACTCACCTAGAAGCTCAATCTCCCCAATGTATGCTTAATTCTTGACTTCAACCTTCCAATTTTTCAAACTTGAGCCAAACACATAATTTTCCCCCTTGCTCCTTCTCTAGCCGATCCTCTCCCTTTCTTAGAGTTTATAATCAGCCAAAATGAAGATAAAAGGGAGAAATTGAGTGTATAGTGCCTTTATTAAAAGCCCCTTTTGTCACATTATTTTAATATCAAATAATGGGGCACTAACTCGCTAATTAAATCAATTTAATCTGATCCGAATCAATTTCTAATTAAATTTCACCGTAGGCTCTAAAAATTATGCCAATCACAATGGCGTAATCAATTTCGATTTTGGTGGCCGATAGGGCCTTCAATTTAAATTCCAAAGCAGATAGTCAAACAGATATTCCTATGGTGAACAGATAGAAATTCAAACCACATATTTTCACATAATGGCACACAAAATCATATCAAAACACATAATCACATTTGTGTTAAGGACCAATTAGCATAATAAGGGACAGGGTTATCACAATCTTCCCCCCTTTAGGAAGTTTGGTCCTCCAAGCTTATTTTTCCTTTAGCTGAAAACAATTCGGAATACTTTCTTATTCAACGGTTCCAATCCTTCTGATAATTATCTGCTTAGTTTCAAAATCAAGCAACACTCTGTTCTCAATCAGTCAGAGACTTACCATTCCCGCCATACAAGGCTTGTACAGTGCCATACAGAAACTAGAGTGTGAGCTGTTGTTGTAAGCGAAGCCTGCCAACGATGGATAGATTTTTCCAATTCCCCGAAAATCTAAAACACACATTTGGAACATTTCTCCCAGAGTCTAAAAAGTTATTTCTAATCATACATTCATCTGCGGATGGAAAGCAGCACAGAATCCCAATTTAGTTCCCATCGCCTCTTGAAGGCTCGTCAGAATTCAAACATATTTTAGGATTCCTCTCTAAAACAATAGATACTGGGACCTCATGCAAACAAGCAATCTTATCGATGTAAGCAGTGGCTAGTCTACAAGCATCATACGAAAATTTTACAGGGAGGAAACGAGCAAACTTAGTTATTCCGTATACAATAACCCAAACGGGACTCATACCTTGGGCATCCAAGGTAGTCCCACAATAAAATTCGTAGTCACATATTTCCATTTCCATTCCAAAATAAAGAGAGGTTGCAGTAGTTCCGCCAATATCTGTTATTCAACTTTGACTCGTTGGCACCGAAAACATTCAGACACAAATTCAACAATTTCCTTCTTCACAATAGGTCGCCAACATATTTGTTTCAAATGCCAACTAACCTTACCATAGAAGTTTGATCCATTTCCTTGTCACAGAAGTTCAATTCATTCCTTAATAATTCCGCAATTCACAACCCAATTCAGTACTTAGTTTAGTGACTCATCACAGTTATCCAAGGTTAACCAAAAGTCTTCAGGAATATGAAGTGGATCTAGATACTGATTCCCAAATCAACAAAGGTAGCATCGAAGCAATCAATTTCTAACACAATACACGTGTCCTCAATTCATTCAACAGTTTACAATTTACAATTCAGTCCACATTCAATCCCCTGTGCTATCAAGTCTTTCCATATTATCTGATAATCGTCAAAAGCATAAGGCAATGCATATACAAATACCCATGATGTCAAGGACAATATCAAAGGAGTCAATCACATATTAAGCACAATTTACACATCCCCAGAGCCCCAATTACAGAATATAATGGCACTGAGCAGTTATTTACACAGAGTGTACTAAATTCACACACTTTCGGATAATCAGGATTTTTCCAAAGCTCCTTTAATGATAATCGCATCCACATAATACCAAAGGATGACATTCCAGACAAAACAAAGGAATAATCGTCTCGGAATCAAAGCATACCCGTTCACGACCGTCAGTGGCCGACTCGAGATCGATTAAACAAACCCACCTGTACAAAACCGTCGGTGGCAAAAAAGATATCTCAACAAAGGTGCTACATAGGCTTAACGTCCCCTAGCACGAAAGGACACCCCAAGAATGTCATCAAAACAAACATAATACCACTCACCATAACCTGATTTCCCAAAATCCGATAACACTGAAGCAACTACTCTCTCATACAAAACATATTCTGATCAGTCAAGGATAAATGTTCAGTACTGCTTATAGTCAAATCAATCTACCGCCATCGGTTCCCATGGTGTCAAACAAACAAGAATTTGATAATACACAAGCATTGTTCCATAAAACTCCCAATCACTAAATTTGCTCAATCTCGTTCACTTGTAACACGTATGTCTCCAACAACTATAGGTCGGTTCTTCATAGTGTTCATGGTTAGATCGGTCTGTTGATAGCCCACAAAAGGTCTTTCAAATAAGTCAATTACTCTAAACGGATTCAAGTTTTGGGTCTATCAGTTTTTTTGCCAAGAATAATCTGGCCATTTATTTATACACGATTCTTAATCCCCTTTTTACAAGATCAGATTAGATAGAGGGTCTTATCGATCAATCCAAGCAAAGGTCTTGCCAAATTAAGTCAAACAAAGGTCCCATCAAATTATATCCAATGAGGGTTCTACCAGGCCAAATCAGACAAAGGTTCTATCGGATCAAATTAGATAAAAAATTTCTCAAATAGAGTACATTTGGTTCTGTAAGGCATACTTCGTTTGCTTAGGTACATGGTTGATAGTTTCACAACTGTTCTAAGTTCATCAGTCCTCAAAGTCATATCGAAGTCATTCATTACATCCATTCATATCAAAGTATTTCAAGTCATGTACAATATAGCATTGTCCACATAAGTTCAGGTGTAGTTACATATGCATGCAGTTGTTCATATCAGGAGGTATGTATCATAATCAATATAGCAGTTCTCAAATAAGTCTTAGATGCAAGCAGATGGTACACAGTAACATATTAAACAAAGTTCTTCGATTACACATAATATAGGATTTGTCACGCAGAGGTTCCAAATCAGTCACAAAACATAGGTTGACAAGTCAAGCTTAATCTAGTCACATAATCCAGTCAATTTTCTACCAATCAGAATACATGATCTCGCAATTTATAGAGTTCATTATTTGGGGTGCTCAACCCGGTCACACAATCACAGAGTCATAATTCCAGTGGTTCAGTCTTTAAAGACGGTAATATAATAAATTACCCCGAGCATAGGTCCAGATGTACATGTGCATGTACAAAGCTAATCGATATCCTAATACATTCAATGAATACGGTCTCGATCTTCTGGGTCTAACCAATCTAGATACACACGCAGCAGATACGAAAAAGATGCCGATCTAAATCAATTAATATCCCAAGCAAAGATGTGCACATGTACTAATTCAGAATCAATCATCACATAAGCATTCGTTTATAAACAGTACAGATACCTGGGATAACGGTCGCAGTATTCTTAGTGCTTTCTGGGATGAGTGCAATTACTCTATCCTGATTAGCAATTTCTACCATTGGTACGAATCTAGCTGAGGCAGAAGATTTATTCATATTTTGTCCAATTCGGGGACAATTCCTTACCATATGGTCCATTTTACCACACCTATAACGAGCCCAGAAGTCCGATAATAAACCCCTCGGCGTTTCTTACACTGATGGTGGCCAAGGTTCTCACCGTAGTGGCAACTGACGTTGTTGTCTCAAAATCTCTGCCATTTCTTGTACTATTCTTTCTAGTCTATCAAGTCGGCTATGGAAGAGTCTGCCAACTCGTATGCCCTTACTTTATCCGTGTTCTATACAAATTTTTATTAAGCCTTGCCAAATACCGGGATGCCCAATACAAAGATGAACACAGATACACATGCATACATTCGCACATAGGCACATTGTTATTTTCTCATTTTATGTATCGACAAGACAATTAATCACATATGTAACAGATGATTGCATACTTATCAGATATCGCATGCTGAACATTTACTAAGTAATTACATACTCAAATCACGTTCATATTTCACGTAGACACCTATTGGCATAATCGAATGCACATAAGCAACTTTTCATGATTCATATGTTCATACATGTGCCTTATAACAAAACAAACTTGTTGTACACATTAGTGCAACAATTCACATCTCATATTATCACATGTTCTCAATATTTGATTAAACTTGCATTATACTTTGTACAAAAGATTCACAGGTATGCATATACTAAAAAGCATACGTATTCAAACAATTTGCAATGCAAGCGAATCACAAACTTATAATATATATTCGTTCACATTAAACATTTAAGTGTATTCTCGATGCTTTCAAATTCATACTTATCACATGAATGTATCCTAGATCTTCTCTAGACGCTTATTGCTCTTTTGGACAAGTGTGTGAGTTATTAACTCATGCTCTAATACCACTATGGCACGACCCGAACCCCCCCTATGGGTTAAGGCCATAACCGGCTAGTAATCACGAGATTACCTACGGCCTCAAACCAAATAAGACAAAATTCATCAGAGTAAAGGGGCCGAACGGAAGCAAATTTAAAACCTTGTCCATAGAGTCGTGCTTATATGCACATCATATACATTTCACATTTACATATGTTAATAACTCACAACAGAAAGTATAGTAGCATAAGGTTCTATATAGACAGGATCATTCAAATCTAAGTCAGCCAAACAAAACTATACACTGAGGAAGGTAATATAAGTTTTAGGGACCAAACTTCCTAAAAGGGGAAAGACTGTGATAATCCTGTTCCGTTTTGTACTAATTGGTCCTTAATATGAATATGATTATGTGTTTAATGTGATTTTGTGTGCCATTATGTGAAAATATGTAGTTTTGAATTTCTATTTGTTCACCGTAGGAATATCTGTTTGATTATCTGCTTTGGAAATTAAATTGAAGGCCTTATCGGCCAAAGAACCCGAAATTGATTGCGCCATTGTGATTGGCGTAATTTTTAGAGCCTACGGTGAAATTTAATTAGAAATTGATTTGGATCAAATTAATCAGATTACATTAATGAATTAAGTGCCCAATTGTTTTATATTAATAAATTGGAATTAGTGGGACTTATGTAAGGAAAGGCACTACATCCAATTCACTCACTTGAGCTCAAAAATCAGAATTTGTGTCTTAGAAAAGAGAGAGAGCCGACCTTGAGAGGGAAAGGAGGCATCTTGGTGTATTTTGGCTTATAATTTGTGAATTGGGAAGGCTAGGTGCAAGACTTGGCCACAATTGTGAGAATCAAGGCTCCTAGGTGAGTAACCAACCATTGACTCATGGATTTTTGTTTGTAAATTGTGAATTCAAGTTTGATTAATGGTCAAGAACATGAGTCAGTTTGATCATAAGGAAATTGGGTTGATTTTGTTGTATTTTAGGTCATGGAATGCTTGCATGTGCACGATAACCATGAATTTGCTTAATTGAGCATGAAAAATATGATCCATGTAAAATTGTGGCTAGAATCCATGCTTGTGACCACCATTTGTACAATTTGAGTTGAAATGGAAGTTATATCTCACATGCATGTACCGTTCATAAGAGGTATGAGTATGAATGCATGAAATTGTTATGTTGAAAGTGAATTTGGTGAATATTGGGACATGCATGTGATTTATTTGTGAAATTGAGCTTCATTAGGTTGTAATTTGGGGTTAATACCATGTTAGTACAAGTGTATTTGAAGTTTGAGCTATTGTATGCAAGAAATGTTGGTTGAATGTCGAATTGGTGCTCAAGAACATGTTCTGGAAAACCCAGAAAATTTGATGTCCACTCGAGCAGGGAAACCGCCGCTCGAGCATGAATTTCGTGTTCCTAGTATTTTTTGTAGACATGGTTTCCGCTCGAGCGGGGAACTTTACGCTCGAGCGAGGAGCCATGTAGAGAGGCCTTCTGGTCGAGTGCCAGAATTTGCGATCGAGCGTAATTTTGATACATCCAGTATTTTTACAGGCCTCAAGGATCCGCTCGAGCAGGGAAGTCCACGCTCGAGCGGGGACCCTGCTTTCTGAAATTTTGAAAAGACATTTTGTGTTTTATTTTTTGTTCTTTTTCACTTCCAAGTACTCTTAGGCATGCATTGAGCATTGTAATTGAGTTAAAGAGATAAGAATGAAGCCTAAAGAGGAAAATGCGAATTTAGAACAGATTGAATTGTTTGTGACCCTTTTGTGTTCATGGAATGTGTAGGGTCGAGCTCCAGGGCAAACCAACCAGCCGATCACTGTGAGTAATATCTTAACAAGATATTTGAAATATGTTGTTGTCCAATTGTTTACTTCTATGTAAGTTTTGTAAGTTCATTAATTTGAATGGTGGACAACGATTGACATGAATGATTGGGCCAAAGGCCGATTGACATGAATGATTGGGCCAAAGGCTGATTGATATAAGTGATTGGTCCGAAGGCCAATTGACATAAGTGATTGGGCCAAAGGCTGATTGACATGAATGATTGGACCGAAGGCCGATTGACATAAATGATTGGGCCGAAGGCCGATTGACATGAATGATTGGGCCGAAGGCCGATTGACATAAGTGATTGGGCCAAAGGCCGTCTGCTGTAACTGTTTCAAAGATTGCTTATGTATCTTCCTTATTGATATTATTCACTGGGCTTTTGCTCACACTCATTCATGTACATGTAGGTGAGCCAAGGGACGTCCAGAACCAGCCTCGGTGAAATTGTGAGAAACAGTCAAAGTTTTGAGGAGTCAGCCCAAACATCTCACGCACGAGACTGCCTTTGCCTTTGTCCTTTGTTCATAGTTTTGTTATGTTGGCGAAAGCATTGGACTATTTTTGTGTATAAGTCTTGGGTTCGACTGACTTAAACTTGTATGATCCTGTATGTACAGTGTTCTGTGTTAGCACATATTTTGATGTGAGTTATTAACATATAAATGTTTGGAATGTTATGGTGTGCATATAAGCATAGCTCTATGGACAAAGTTGTAAATTTGCTTCCATTTGGCCCCTTTACTCTGATGAGTTTTGTTTTATTTGGTTTGAGGCCGTAGGTAATCTCGCGATTACTGGCCGGTTGTGGCCTTAACCCATAGGGGCGGGTTCGGATCGTGACAGAGTGGTATCAGAGCACGAGTTAATAACTCACACACTTGTCCAAAAGAGCAATAAGAGTCTAGAAAATATCTAGGATGCATTCATGTGATAAGTATGAATCTGAAAGCATCAAGAATACGCTTAACTGTTATATGTGACCAACTATGTGTTATAAGTTTGTGAACTGCTTGCATTTCAAACTATTTGATTATGTATGCTCTTAAGTATATGCATACCTGTGTATCTTTTGTATAAAGTATAATGCAAGTTGAATCAGATAGTGAGAACAAGGGGTGATGAGATAGAGGAATCTTCTACTGCCAGACTGGATAGAATGGAAAGACTGATTCAGGAAATGGTAGAGACATTGAGGCAACAACAGGAATGGCAACAACAGTGGCAGCAGCCACATCCTTCACCTCCACCTCCGGCACCTCCTGTGCCAAATAATCAGAATGATGACTGAATCATAGCTCTCACCAAAGAGTTCAAGAAAATGAAACCACCACAATTCAATGGTGGATTAGATCCTTTGAAAGCTGAAGCTTGGGTCCTCGGCATTGAAAAACTGTTTGAAGTGTTCCCGTGTTCGGAGACATAGAAAGTACTTCTAGCCACCTTTATGCTAGAAGACGAAGCAAGAAGATGGTGGATGCTAATGCGTGAGAATTACAAAGACGCTGATTGGGCAAAATTTCTGGAAGTTTTCTCTGACAAGTATTTCTCGTAGTGTGTCCAGGATAGGAAGGTGGCAGAATTCATGGAACTGAGGCAAGACAGTATGACTGTAGCTGAGTATGAGACCAACTTCACTGAAGTGGCCAGGTTTGCGCCACACGTGATTGATACAGACTATAAGAAGGCGAGACATTTTGAAGGCTGGCTTCGAAGCGACATTCTAGAGAGGGTGAATGTCTTGAAGCTAGAAACCTACATCGGGGTACTAGACAAGGCCATAATATCAGAAGCTAATATAGCTAGACAAACTAAACCGACAACTGACTGGAAGGGTAGTAAAAGGCAGGGCTTCTTTTCAAAGAAGAAGTTTTCAAAGAAGCAAAATACGGGCTCCTCGAATACTTTTAATTCTTCCCGAGATACAACCTCGTTGTGTACTACTTGTGGTAACAGGCATCGTGGGATTTGTTACCGTGTGTCAGGAGCTTGTTTTAATTATGGTAAACAGGGGCATATGGCCAGAGATTGCAAACAGAACAGTGAAAAATTTGCTGCTAGTTCGACAGCATCAGTCCCAAAACCAGGAAATGCTACGAGATCTACTCCCGCCGAAGATACCGTGAGACAAGGGAGAGTTTTTGCGCTTGTTCCGGGCGATACCCAGAATGCCAACGCAGTTGTCTCAGGTACCATTTCTATATGTAATCAGGATGCTTTTGTGTTAATTGACTCTGGATCGACACACTCATTTGTAGCATGTGCATTTGCATCTAGACTGAGTAGACGTCTAGAATTATTGCCATATCTACTATGTGTGTCTGCTCCATCTGGGGAATCGATATTGTGTGAATCGGTCTATCATTTTTGTGACATGCGAATTGGAAATGCCATTCTATATGTGGACTTGTTACCCTTGAACTTTAGGCACTTTGACATAATTCTGGGCATGGACTGGTTAACTCAATATTGTGCCACCATTGACTGTGTGACAAAACGGGTTGTGTTTGGACCACCAGAACAAGAAGAAATTGTGTTTGTGGGTAACGGGGTAGTGCCTCCACCTTATTTGATATCTGCAATGAAAGCATGTAAATTGATCAGGAAAGGGTCTCAGGGTTACTTGTGCTATGTGTTGTCTGAACAATCTGTAAATGCTGAATTGAATGATATCCCTGTTGTTAGAGAATTTCCAGATGTGTTTCCAAATGAACTACCAGGGGAATTGGTGGATAGGGAGATAGAATTCACTATTGAAACTGTATCAGGCACCCAGCCTATTTCTAAAACTCCCTACAGAATGGCTACAGCTGAAATGAAAGAATTGAAAGAATAGTTACAAGACCTGCTTGACAAAGGATTTATCAGACCTAGCACTTCACCATGGGGTGCACCAGTGTTGTTTGTGAAAAAGAAAGATGGAACCCTACGCTTGTGTATCGACTATCGAGAATTGAACAAGGTAACAATAAAGAATAAATATCCCTTACCCCGTATTGATGACCTATTTGACCAGTTGCAGGGACCACAAGTGTTTTCCAAGATTGATTTGAGATTCGAGTATCATCAGTTGAAGGTAAAGGCGTAAGATGTTGAGAAAACCGCATTCAGAATGAGGTATGGACATTTTGAGTTTCTTGTTATGCTATTTGGAGTGACTAATGCTCCGGCAGCATTTATGGACCTAATGAACTGAATTTTTAAAACCTACCTCGACGAATTTGTTGTGGTTTTTATTGATGACATTTTGATATACTCTAAAGATAGACTTGAACATGAACAACATTTGAGAACTGTCCTACAAATACTTAGGGAAAGGAAATTGTTTGCTAAACTAAAGAAATGTGAGTTTTGGTTGGTTGAATTTGTTTTCTTAGGGCATATGATCAACAAGGAAGGGATTTCAGTACACCCACAGAAAATAGAGGCAATTGTGAATTGGCCTACACCAACCAATGTAACAGAAATCCGCAGTTTTATGGGTTTAGCTGGGTACTATAGGAGGTTTGTGAAAGATTATTCGAAAATAGCTGTGCCTCTTACCCAACTGACACGCAAGGGGCAACCTTTTGAGTGCAATTATGAAAGAGGATCAGCCTTTCATGAATTGAAAACAAGATTGACCACTGCACCGATTTTGACACTACCATCAGGTACAGAAAATTTTGTAATTTTTAGTGATGCGTCTTATAAAGGTTTGGGTTGTGTGCTAATGCAGAACAGAAAGGTTATTGCTTATGCCTCCCGACAATTGAGACCGCACGAGAAGAACTACCCAACACATGACTTAGAATTGGCCGCAGTTGTTTTTGCTTTGAAAATCTGGCGGCATTATTTGTATGGGGCAAAGTGTGAAGTCTACACGGATCACAAAAGTCTGAAATACTTCTTCACACAGAAGGACTTGAATATGCGACAGAGGAGATGGCTAGAATTAATAAAGGATTATGATTTAGAGATTCAGTATCACCCCGAGAAAGCTAACGCAGTTGCTGATGCCTTGAGTAGAAAATCAACGGGGGGTATGGCTTGTTTGCTTACTGAACAGTAAGAGATCTTGCAAGATTTTGAGAAGTCTGAAATTGAAGTGGTAATGTGTGAACAGGGCGGATTGATAGCCGCTATTACAGCCGAGCCGGCAATCATTGATGAAATCAAACGGAAACAGAAAAAGGATGAATTCCTCAAGAAGGTGATTGATGAATTTGAGGCAAGTCTGAAGGCAAAGTTCAGTGTTGAAAATGATGTGTTGAAATTTCAAAACAGAACGTGTGTCCCAAATGTATCGAAACTAAAAAAGAAGATTTTATATGAAGTCCACAAATCAGTGTTTGCTATACATCCGGGCAATAATAAAATGTATCAGGATTTGAAACAAACCTATTGGTGGCCTAAAATGAAGAAGGAGATTGCAGAATATGTGTCTAAATGTCTTCAATGTCAGCAAGTTAAAGCTGAACATCAGAAACTAGGCGGTCTACTGCAACCTCTCCCTATTCCTGAATGGAAGTGGGAACATGTGACTATGGATTTCGTTGTTGGCCTACCTCGGACTCCTCGAGGTATAGATTCTATTTGGGTTGTAGTTGATAGACTAACTAAATCTGCACATTTTCTACCTGTTAGAACTACGTTTAGTGCTTATAGACTAGCTACCATATATGTTGATGAGATTGTCCGTTTACACGGAGTTCCGGTATCTATTGTGTCGGATAGAGATCCGAAATTTGCATCTAGATTGTGGAAAAGTTTACAAGAAGCTATGGGGATAGAACTAAGGTTTAGTACTGCATTCCACCCACAGACAGATGGGCAATCAGAACGAACAATACAGACTTTGGAAGATATGCTTCGAATGTGTGCTTTAGATTTTCAAGGGAGTTGGGAAGACTATTTGCCACTTGTAGAATTTGCATACTAGGCTGTGTATGGCAACATACGAGGCTTTGTATGGTAGGCGGTGTAGATCACCAATTTGTTGGACAGAGGTCGGGGATAGAGCTTTGCTTGGACCTGAAATTGTGCAAGACACTTCTGAAAAGATCAAGATCATTCGGCAAAGGCTCAAAACAGCTCAGGACTGACAAAAGAATTATGCAGATGTTCGGAGAAGTCCACTTGAGTATGAGGTTGGTGACCATGTGTTCATCCGTGTATCTCCGATGAAAGGCCAAGTCAAGTTTGGAAAGAAGGTCAAGTTGTCACCCCGTTATATTGGGCCGTTTCAGATTCTGGAAAGGCTTGGCCCAGTTGCCTATAGAGTTGCTTTGCCACCGGGATTCGAACAAATCCATAATGTGTTTCATGTGTCGATGTTGAGGGGCTACCTCCGAGACCCGTTTCATGTGATTGATTATCACTGGGTAGCTATTGATGAAAATATAGAGTACGCTGAATGGCCGGAGTGAATCGTCGATCGGCAAGTGAAACAGTTGAGAAGCAAGTCCATCCCAATGGTGAAAGTGGAATGGAAAGAACACTATGGGATGGAAGCTACATGGGAAAAAGAGGAGGAAATGCGACTATGCTATCCACATTTGTTTCCCGACGAAGGTAAAATAAGTTTGAGGGTCCAAACTTCCTAAATGGGGGAAGACTGTGATAACCCTGTTCCGTTTTGTGCTAATTGGTCCTTAATATGAATATGATTATGTGTTTAATGTGATTTTGTATGCCATTATGTGGAAATATGTGGTTTTGAATTTCTATCTGTTCACCGTAGGAATATCTGTTTGACTATCTGCTTTGGAAATTAAATTGAAGGCCCTATCGGCCACAGAAACTGAAATCGATTGCGCCTTTGTGATTAGTGTAATTTTTAGAGCCTACGGTGAAATTTAATTGGAAATTGATTTAGACCAAAATAAATAGATTAAATTGGTGCTTTAGTGCTCAATTATTTAATTCAAATCAATTGTGCCTGTGAGAGCACATGTAAAGGGCCTTATTATAATTGACTTCTCCTTTTATATCATTTGGCTGGTTTCAACTCTAAGAACAAAAAGAGAGAACCGAACTAGAGAGAGAGAGTGTAGGAGAATCAAAGTTTGATCTTCAAGGCTTGGAAATTTGAAGTCTAACTCTAGATTTGACCATAGATTAGAAGAATTGAGCCTCTAGGAAAGTGAATTCATGAGTTTAATGTTGTAAATTGTGAATTCAAGTTTGATTAATGGTCAAGAACATCAGTTAGTTTGATCATAAGGAAATTGGGTTGATTTTGTTGTATTTAAAGTGATGGAATGCTTGCATGTGCATAATAACCATGAATTTGCATAATTGAACATGAAAAATATGATCCATGTAAAATTGTGGCTAGAATCCATGCTTGTGACCACCGTTTGTACAATTTGAGTTGAAATGGAAGCCATATCTCACATGCATGTACCATTCATAAGAGGTATGAGCTTGAATGTATGAAATTGTTATGTTGAAAGTGAATTTGGTGTAGATTGGGACATGTATGTGATTAATTTGTGAAATTGAGCCCCATTGTGTTGTAATTTGGTGTTTGTACCATGTTAGTACATGTATATATGAAGTTTGAGCCAAAAATTATGAGTTTGGAACCTTTGGAGGTCGATTTGAGCTCAAGAACAAATTCTGGAAAACCCAGAATTCTTCATGTCCGCTCGAGCAGGGAAACCGCCGCTCGAGCGTGAAATACGAGCTACCAGCATATTTTTGCAGACATGGCTTCCGCTCGAGCGGGGAAGTTCACGCTCGAGCGAGGAGCTATGTAGGCAGATCTTCAACTCGAGCGGCCGAGTTCACGCTCGAGCGTGAAATTGATGTAACCAGTACTTTTACAGACCTCATAGGTCCGCTCTAGTGGGGAAGTTCACGCTCGAGCGGGGACCCTGTTTTCTGAAATTTTGAAAAGACATTATGTGTTTCGTTTTCTATTCTCTTTCACTTCTAAGTACTCTTAGGCATACATTGAGCATTGTAATTGAGTTAAAGAGATAAGAATGAAGCCTCAAGAGGAAAATGTGAATTTAGAACGGATTGAATTGTTTGTGACCCTTTTGTGTTCATGGAATGTGTAGGGTCGAGCTCCAGGGTAAACCAACCAACCGATCACTGTGAGTAATGTCTTAACAAGATATTTGAGATATGTTATTGTCCAATTGTTTGCTTCTATGTAAGTTTTATAAGTTCATTAATTTGAATGGTGGACAACAATTGACATGAATGATTGGGCCGAAGGCCGATTGATATAAATGATTGGGCCGAAGGCCGATTGATATAAATGATTGGGCCGAAGGCCGATTGACATAAATGATTGGGCCGAAGGCCGATTGACATAAATGATTGGGCCAAAGGCCGATTGACATCAATGATTGGGCAGAAGACCAAATGACATAAATGATTGGGCCGAAGGCTGATTGACATAAATGATTGGGCCGAAGGCCGATTGATACAAGTGATTGGGCCAAAGGCCGTCTACTGTAACTGTTTCAAAGATTGCTTATGTATCTTCCTTATTCGATATTATTCACTGGGCTTTCGCTCACGCTCATTCATGTACATGTAGGTGAGCCAAGGGACGTCCAGAACCAACCTCAGTGAAATTGTGAGAAACAGTCAAAATTTTGAGGAGTCAGCCCAAACGTCTCACGCACGAGACTGTCTTCGCCTTTGTCCTTTGTTCATAGTTTTGTTATGTTGGCGAAAGCATTGGACTACTTTTGTATATAAGTCTTCGGTTCGACTGACTTTAACTTGTATGATCCTGTATGTACAGTGTTCTGTGTTAGTACATATTTTGATGTGAGTTATTAACATATAAATGTTTGGAATGTTATGGTGTGCATATAAGCACAGCTCTATGGACAAAGTTTTAAATTTGCTTCCATTTGGCCTCTTTACTCTGATGAGTTTTGTTTTATTGGTTTAAGGTCGTAGGTAATCTCGTGATTACTAGCTGTAGACGCGCCCGCGTAGGGCCCTCGCTACAGTTCGGACTCGATTTGTGTCACGGTTCTTAATCTGAACCAAAGAGTCCAAATCCGGCAAATCGTTTTGAGAAACAGGTTTTTGAAAGAACTGTCAAACATGGACTGCTTTGCCAGATACAGAGTCGCCACCTAAATATTTTATAAGGGGGAATTTAGGAAACCCTGACTCGGTGCCAAAGGCCACGCGTCCGTCATCACCAAAGTTGCCTCGGCTCGAGAGCTAGGGTACGATTGGAGAAGGTCAGCTATGAGCACCCCCTCTCGCCCGATCCGAAGATCGGCCTCTACTAACCGTGATATCCGTTTTTGAAAACGTTATGTGTTCTTATCCCGATTATTAGCCTAGAATTACTGTGTTATGCGCACGGCAAACAAGTATAGACTATATTGCCTAATTTGGAAATAAGCATTGCATATCCGTTTGTCTTAAAAAGCACTTTGGAATTTGCTACTCGCAAGTAGGCTAAAATAAGGATTTCAACGAGTTTTTCCAACTCAGACAATCCAACCTTCACCCACAGGCATTCAAACAGTTTATCACATAAGCATCTAGCCACATAGTAAGCATGCCGTCATGATAGCATTCACACGCATGCGATATGCTAAAGCATGAAAATACTTACATCGTACTCCGTGCCAAAACAATAAACTAGTTAGCCAACATGCATGGTCCCAGTTCATGTCAAATTGACTAATGCAACACATACAGGATGCAATTAGAGTAGGCTCGGCTAACCTAAACATGGCATGTGAAATGCACTCAATTGATGCACGTATTCAATTTGGAATTAAAGTACAAATGCAGTTAGCATGATGTACCGAGCCCGGTGCGTGCGAGACAAATGTATGGATGCACGCATGCATAGCATAAGGTATGTAAAAGGGAGAAAGAAGTGGGGGTTGGAAGACATGCACACACTCACCCACACTTATTACAAATTCGCCCTCGCTCAGAGGGACCGAAAGAATAATACAAATTAACTAATTCGCAAGCTAATTAATTATTACAAATCACCTAATTAATTAACAAATTAACTAAGCATAAGGAAAGCAATAAAAGGGGGGCTCGGGAAGAGGGTCCGATGTGCGCGTGCTCGGGTCTTGCTCGGAAATGCACTGCCATGCATAGGCCGCCTCTGTTTTCCCTGCTCTGCCTCTTTGAAGACTGCCAAAGTCTCAGAATTGCTTCCTTGGACAGTGGGAGACACCACCGGCTGAGTAGAATAGCCACCGGCAGTGGTATATGATCATCGGCTGTTGGTGAAGCTATCGGCCACCAATGGATTGCCAGTCGGCACTAAACACTGCCGGTCGGCAAATAATGTATGCAGAACCTGCAATTGACAGCAGCAGAGGGCAAGGCATAGCATGGCAATGCAATTCAAGCAATGTATGCACCAATCCTATCCCTCATCATGTGTATGACTCAAAGGGACATGGTCCTTGGTTCTCGGACCACCAATCGCGCATTTCAATGCGTGATGGCCCAAAGAATCAAGTGTGCATTTTTGATATGGAATGCAATGCACATGAACAAACCAATGGGTCTCAACCTCTATCATGACTTGGTCAAGAGGTAGAGCATGCATGCCAATGCAATGCAATCCTAATCATGTGAGCTAGCATGCAACATGAGCATACAAGCAAGTGATGTACACTAGGTACACAAACTAAGCAAACAAGCATGCCATAACTATGCAAACTACTAAAGCATGCAAGATGCAATCTAATCATGCAACATGCTAGCAACTTGACCAAGGGAATGCATGCCAAATGCGAGTGATTTCAAGCATGCAACCAAAGCATGCAAACATGGGATAATGTAACAACACTTGAATGGCATGCAAGGGATGGACTTACACTAATTGGACAGCTCTAAGTTAGGTCCAAAACAGTGGCCAATGTGCCCAAAATGAAGGACTAACACACACGCGCACATGCATGGAAAGGGTGTCCAATACTTCAAGCATTTAAAAGCAATTCTCAAGCACACTAAAGAGGATGCGAACATGGACAAATGACATGCATTAAGCTCTGAAAATCATGCAAGAACATGGTGCCAAACCAAGCAAACAAGATAGGCTAAGCATGTAACAATGGTCCAAGATTCAAGGCAAGCTAAAGGGGTATTTGACCACACTTAGCAAGACCAAACATGGCATGAATTTAATGACCAAAAAAAGAGTTTTAGCACAAAAAACAAAGCCCAAAAGACCACTTAGATGGCATCTAAATGGCTTGAATTCAAAAGCATGCACAAATGCACTTTCAAGGAGCATACCACACAAGCTCATAAGGCATCAAAGAGGCATCCAAGGCAAGCATACAAGCATGCTAAGGGGACTGAAATGATGCTATAAATGGTGCCAAACCATTAAAATAAAGCAAGTAATGCATGCTACACACTCACACACTTAAGGCCAACAAGCAAAAATGCAAAGGGACTATACTAAACATGTCATGGCCGACCAAAATGACTAAGGACAGACCTCAAACATGGAAAAATAAACACAAAAGCTTCACAAAGCCAAGCCTAAAACATGCTAGAACAATGGTTTACAACCTAAGGCATGTTAAGGCAACAAAGTGGCATTACAAGGCATGTATGCTAAGCAAGCATGGTGTACCAAAACCAACTAAAAACAGAGGCATATTATGACATAATAAGCACAAAAAAAAATAGCCAAGGCATGGTCAACAAGAGCATAAGCTAGGTGCTCCCTCAAGAGGCAAAAATGGCCCTTTTCAATGACAACAAGGAGAGGGGGTGACCCTCTCCTTCTTGGGACTTCAAAGCACCATCTTTACCATTGAAATCCCTCAATATTTCAGTGGTGAGGAGGCCCAAACACCAAAGTCCCGGAGCTCACTCAAAATAGCACAAAATGGAGCCCCTCAAGGCTTAAGAGGGTTCAAACACCTCCAAACCACAAAATACTCTAAACAAACTATTTAGAGGGCCCAAAAATAGAACTTTTTTATATTATGCACTAAGCTCAAAAACAGTTCTAAGATAGGCAAAAATAGTATGCGAGAGTGGGGTAAAAAGGGGTAAGATTGTTACCCTTGTTGACCTTCTTCACAAATGGTGGACCAGCCCCTTCCTTGAGCTCAAAACAGCTCCCGAGCTTCAAGAACAAACCTCTGGCCCTTCAAAAGCCAAGAAAATGTGTAACACTATGTGTTTGTGTGCAATAGTATGGACTAAACACACACTAAACACAAGAGGAAGAGAGATATAGAGCTAGGATATAGACAAACCCTAACCCTAGAACTCAAACCCTAAAATGGCTGTCTAAAATGTCTAGCCCTTTCAACAAGAGAGAGGACCTCTCTTTATAGAGCTTTTTGTCTTGTAAAGCTTACAAGACAAGCTTCTAAAGAGAGAGATCCCTCCATACACGTGTATGGAGGGGAGCCAAATGCAAGACAGCTGTATTAAAATATCTACAAAAGCAGAGGAACAGTAGTCGGCTGCTCAAAATTGCCATTTTGACAAAATGTACTGCCGACCGGCAACAAAGCATGCCGACCGGCAATATACATTGCCGATGGAAACAAAACACCAGCTGGTGGCCTCTGGCCATGGCCGGTGATGTGTGGGGATGCCTCACAAGGCATTCCCTGCCCCTCCAAGGCAAAACACAATTGTTTGGTGCAAAACCAGACACTAAAAAGTCGAGTTCAGAGATCCTGAGGCAAGGCGCGTAGCCGAGACTTTCGGGAACTCCGAACGAACACAAACATGGATGATCACCGGGTGTTCAAACGGTGACGTCCAAGTCTTGAGGACGATAAAAAATGGGGTGTCTACACTAGCCGGTTATGGCCATAACCCATAGGGGCGGGTTCGGGTCGTGACAATGTGTTCATCCGTGTATCTTCGATGAAAGACCAAGTCAGGTTTGGAAAGAATGACAAGTTGTTGCCCCATTATATTGGGCCGAACCTGCCTGTCACGACCCAAACCCGCCCCTATGGGTTTAGCACCGTAACCGGCTAGTAATCCGTGATTACCGAAGGCCTACTTAATAGTTATAATAGTAATACAGAGTACATGGGCTGGCAGAAGCCAAAATAGTAATAAAAGATGTCCAATGAGCTGTGACAGTCTGTATGTAAAAAGACTTTTCATACATAATCACATTCAGAAACAAAACAGTATATACATATATATACAATCATTCAGGTTAGGGACCAAATCCCTACCATAACAGTACAATACAAGTCTATACAGTATTACAAAACAGAGACAGAAGGGTGAACTGAGACACCCCAAAAAGCCTAAGCTTGAACACACTTGGAACCTCGTAGTGAGGCACGTTGGTTGGCTTGACAAAAAGGGAGTTTAACCCAACGCTTCTAGCTCTGATCCGATGCCTGGACACCTACATATATATATATATATATAAATAGTAAGCTAAAGCCCAGTGAATAACATATGCGTAAAGAGGTTAAGAATGAATATCCTTTCAGTATTTAAAACAGTCATTTGAACAGTATATCAGTTATTCGATCATAGCAGTCATAAGTGGTACATCCAATAGCAAACAGTACAGTAGGTCTTAACAGACCGAACAGTCAGTTAATGGCCATCATATCAATAAACAATAGTGGTTCCAAACATGGGAACCGACAGAGATCTCTGTGACAGTAGCAGTACAGTACAGTAACAGTAAATTGCTATGGATGCCAGGAATACAGTTCGCAAATAGGACAAGCATTCATTCAGTAAGAAATATCATTTTAGGAAGCAATACAGTAGATCATTCAGAAAATATTCATGATTGAACATATCTTTACAGCATTGTTACTCATAGAGCACTGGGCTACAGATAGGCTAGATCGTCCTCGAATGCCAACCTACACAGTTACAGATTGAACACACACTAAGTTACACACTTGGGAATCAATGACTTAGTCCCTAACTTGACTCGGTGTGGTTCTACATCAATATCCTCATTAAGATGCCTTAAACTAGGCCTAGGAATGCCTAGGATGGAATGAGGATGCAAAGATGCACTTTAAAACACTTTTCAGAATTTTCAGAAAGCAGGGGTCTCACTTGAGCGTGGCTTTCTACGCTCGAGCGGACATGCAGACGAAGGAGCTCCGCTTGAGCGTGACTTTCCTCGCTCGAGCGGACTGCAAAAGTACTGGATGCATGAAATTCACGCTCGACAGGCGCTTGACCCCCGCTCGAGCATGCATTCCCTCGCTCGAGCAGACTGTAAACACATGCAAAGTACTGGATACACGCATTTCACGCTCGAGCGTTACTTTCCCCGCTCAAGCGGACTGCATGAACTCAGAGTTTATGCTCGAGCATGGAGTTCCCTGCTTGAGCGTGGATCCAAAATCTGGAATTTCTAGATTTGTCTCCAAGCATGAAACTCAACATTTAAAGTATCAAATTCGATCCTTTTGGGTTAATTTTCTAGAAAACACTTTAAAACTCATAATATGATACGTTCAAAGATTAATTTGCAAAATCAAAGCCCAAAGGTAGTTCAATTGAACATCATTTTTAAATAAACTTCAAGAACAAGCTCAAACATAACATGCATGTATTCAATTGAATTCAAAGCTTCTAATACGTAATCAAATGAGTCAAAACTTTCAAAAACATGATGAATTCATGAACTATAGTCAAGATATGGACATGAATGTGGAAATTCATGAAGAACAATCTCAAAATGCAAGAATATGTACATGCATGCATGATCTAGCTCTCAATTCAACATTTTAAACCAATTCTTGACATTAATCTCTAAATTTCCATGAATCACGCAAGACACAACTTAAATACAAATTCAAGAAGATGATTCTCCTACCTTAGGTCTCAATTCAAGATGTAGAAGCTCAAATATGCAATCTACTCTTCAATTCTTCTAATTTTCCAAGCAACTCTTGAAGAACTCTATTTTCTCCTATCTTTCTTTCTCTCTAGTCGGTTTTAACTCCAAGAATGATGCACCAAAGGCTTCAAGACAATGTTGTAGATAGTGGCCCACTAATGGCAAAAGAGTAATTAAGGCAACTAATGTGATTTAGCTTATTTAATCCAATTTAATCATACCAAATCAAATTTCAACTAAATTTACCATAAAATCACATTAATTCTAATTAACACAAAACACTAATCCGTTCTGGATTCGGCCGCCGATAAGGCCTTCAATTTACAGTTTGAAACTTAAAACATGAACAGATAAATCAATGACAAACAGATAGAAATGCATTTAACATAACACGTTCATGCAATCAATTTTGGGTTTCATCCTAATCAGTTACTTATCATGCTCAGTCACAGTCTCCCCTCCTTACAAAGAGTTTGGTCCTCCAAACTCGAATTACCTTCATTTTGGAAGAACACTGGATCCAGAGAGAACAGTTCAGGATATCTCTTGATCATATCGTCTTCCCTTTCCCAAGTGGCATATACGCCACCATGGTTTTGCCAATCAACTTTCACTAACGGAATTTCTTGTTCCTTAACTTCTTGATCCGTCGGTTTACAATCTGAATAGGCCGTTCTTCATAAGTGTAGTCATCACTTAGCACTACACGGGTAGGCTCAATCACATAGAAGGGATCCCAGAGGTAATCCCTCAACATTGAAATATGGAACGCGTTATGCATATGCTCCATTTTAGGAGGAAGTGCTACTTGATATGCCATCAGATTAATCTTTTCAATAATCTCATACGGTCTGACATATCTTGGCGCTAACTTGCCTTTAACCCCAAAACGGGTCTGCCCTTTCATCGGTGTCACTTTAACAAAGACATGATCACCTACTTCGTACTCTCTGTCTCGCCTTCGGACATCCGCATAACTTTTCTGTCGGCTTTGTGCGGTTTTCAATCGCTGTTGAATCAGTTTCACTTTTTCAGTGGTTTCATGTACAATTTCGGGCCCAAGTAAAGGCCCATCTCCAACTTCTGCCCAACAGATAGGAGATCGACATTTTTTGCCATATAAAGCCTCGAAAGGTGCCATACCAATGCTCGAGTGAAAGCTGTTATTGTAGGCAAATTCAGCCAAAGGTAGATGATTTTCCCAATTTCCCTGGAAATCAAGAACACACATCCGCAATAAATCCTCTAGAGTCTGGATGGTTCTTTCTAACTGACCATCTGTCTGAGGATGGTATGCATTACTCAGTCTCAGTTCAGTACCCAATGTTGTCTATTGGCTTTGCCAGAATCTCGATGTAAACTTCGAGTCCCTATCAGAAACAATGGACATAGGCACTCCATGCAATCTAACAATCACATCAATATAGATTATAGCCAATTTGTCCGCATTATAAATTGTTTTGACAGGTAAGAAGTGAGCAGATTTAGTTAGTCTATCAACAATAACCCAAATTAAATCCATACCTTTACTGGAGCGAGGTAAACCAACAATGAAATCCATAGTGATATGTTTTCATTTCCACTCCGGTATGGGTAAGGGTCGCAGTAAGCCTGCGGGTCGTTGATGTTCGGCTTTGACTTGTTGGCAATGAAAACATTTCGATACAAAGTCAGCAATTTCTTTTTTCATTCCCGGCCACCAGAAATTCAGTTTCAAGTCTTGCTACATTTTTGTATTTCCTGGATGGATAAACAGTTTTGAATTGTGGCCCTCTTGCAGAATTCTTCTTTTCAGTTCAGAATCACTCGGTACACATAACCTTCCCTGAAATTTTCGTACATTATTTTTAAATTTGAAACCCGGCCTCGGTCTAGATTCCCATTCATCGATGATCTTCTTCAAGAAGTCATCCTGCTGCTGTTTCTCTTTAATTTCTTCAATAAGTGCTGGTTGAGCAGAAATAGCAGCTACTGTTCCACCTTGTTCACGCAAAACAATCTTAACTTCAAATTTTTCAAGGTCACAAAGCAATTCTTTCTGCCCGGTGAGTAAACAGGCTAAATTTTCGATCGATTTCTGACTCAATGCATCGGCAACAATGTTAGCTTTCCCCGGATGGTACAAAATTTGCAAATCATAATCCTTTATCAGTTCTAACCATCTCCGCCGCCTCATGTTCAGTTATTTCTGTGTGAAGAAGTATTTCAAACTCTTGTGGTCGGTATACACCTCACATGTTGCCCCATAAAGGTAGTGACGCTAGATTTTCAGTGTAAACACTACTGCAGCAAGTTCTAAATCATGGGTCGGGTAGTTCTTTTCGTGCGGTCTCAGTTATCGGGAAGCATACGCAATCACTTTACCATTTTGCATTAAAACACATCTCAAACCCTTATAAGAAGCATCACTAAATATAGTATAACCATCCGTACCTGAGGGTAGGGTAAGAATCGGTGCAGTCACAAGTCGAGTCTTTAACTCTTAAAAAGCTGATTCTCTCTGGTCAGTCCAGTCAAATGGTATCCCCTTTTGAGTCAATTGAGTCAGTGGTAGGGCAATTTTGGAGAAATCTTTGACAAACCTTCTGTAATACCCGCCTAAGTCTAGAAAACTTCGGACTTCGGTAACATTTGTCGGTCTAGGCCAATTCACTACTGTTTCAATTTTCTGCGGGTCAACTGTAATACCATCTTTATTGATCACATGCCCCAAAAACATTACATTATCAAGCCAAAATTCACATTTTGTCAGTTTAGCATACAGGTTCAGTTCTCTTAGGGTCTGCAAGGCAATTCTCAAATGATGTTCATGTTCTTCCGTGCTTTTGGAATAAATCAAAATGTCATATATGAAAACAACTACAAATTCATCTAGGAATGGTTTGAAAATTCTATTCATATGATCCATAAATGCAGCAGGTGCATTGGTAACTACTAAGAATTCATAATGTCCGTACCTCATTCGAAAGGTGGTCTTTTCAATGTCTCCTGTCTTGACTTTCAGCTGGTGGTATCCAGATGTAAGGTCAATTTTGGAGAACACTTGGGCACCCTATAACTGGTCAAATAAATCATCAATACGAGGCAATGGATATTTATTTTTCACTGTTACCTTGTTCAGTTCACGGTAGTCAACGCAAAGTCTCAGTGAGACGTCTTTCTTCTTTACAAATAAAACTGAAGCGCCCCATGGCGAAGTACTGGGCCTGATGAACTTCTTATGTAACAACTCTTGTAGCTGAACGTTTAGTTCTTTCAATTCAATCGGTGCCATTTTGTAAGGAGCTTCAGATACTGGCCGTGTACCCGGAATCACATCAATAGTGAAATCAATCTCCCTATCAATCAAATCCCCTGGCAAATCATCTGGAAAAACATCTGGGAATTCTCTAACTATAGGAATACTGTTCACATCAGTTTTAGCATCAGTAGGTACAGTCAATACACAACACATATACCCTTTACAACCCCTTTTTAATCAGTTTAAAAGCTTTCATAGACGAAATCAGATATGGGGGAGGTACTACTCCAACTCCGTTAAACACAAATTCAGGCAGTCCAGGTAGACGGAAAACAACTTGTTTTGTTACACAGTCTATGGTAGCATGATATTTTGTTAACCAGTCCATTCCCAATATCACATCAAAGTGATCAAAATTCAGAGGCAGTAAATCAATATACAAATGAACATCCCCAACAATAATTTCACATGCAGGGTACATATAAGCACAAGTCATAGATCCCCCAACAGGTGAAGATACAGCTAGCAGATAATTCATAGGTTTTAGTGGTCTATTTAATTTTCGCGAAAAAGCATACGATACATATGAATGTGTAGACCCCGAATCAATTAGAATATATGCATTTTGAGCACAAATTGAGAGTATACTTGACACAACGGTCTCGGTATTCTGTACATCTCCCGGTACGAGTGCAAACACTCGGCCTTGCCTCATGGGCTCTTTTCGAGTAGCTTTGGGATTAGGTTTTGGTGTAACAGTTGATGCTGTGGCGCTGGCTGCAGCTTTACTATTGCCCTGAGGAGCAGAAGGGAAATCTTTGACCATGTGGCCCACCTTGCCACGGCTGTAACAAGCACCTGAAATTTTATAGCAAATCCCTTTATGTTTCTTACCACATTCAGAACAAGGCGGTATGGAACCACTTCCCTGACTGGAACTAGTTATTGACCTTGTATTTTGCTTTTTATTCAACGAACTGTTCCGGCCTTTCTTAAACTTGAAGCCTCGTCTCTTACCACGCCACTCGGTCACTGGTGTTTCAGTCTGTTTCAGTGCCTCGATGTTCGACTCAGCCATTATTGTTCGGTCAAGAACATCTACATATTTCAGTAGCTTCAGAACATTGATTCTGTGAAGGATTTTAACATTAAGGCCGCCTTCAAACTTCCTGGCCTTTTTATAATCGGTATCCACCATGTGTGGTGCATATCTGGCGAGTTCAGTGAATTTCGATTCGTACTCTGTTACGGACATAGTGCCTTGTTTCAGTTGTTCAAACTCAGTCACTTTTCTGTCCCTGACACACTGTGGAAAGTATTTCTCAAAGAAGGCTCCCTTAAATTGAGCCCAATTCATGGCAATATTGGTGTCGCAGACCAGAATCCACCACCTTCTGGCCTCTTCTTGTAAGGTAAAGGTAGCCAGTAACACTTTGTGTGCTTCAAAACACAGAAAGACTTCAAATAATTTCTTTGTTTCAAGAACCCAGGCTTCAGCCTTTAGCGGTTCGAGGCCTTCTTGGAATGACGGTGGTTTCATTTTACTAAACTTCTGCGTTAGGGCAATTATGTCATCATTCACATTCGGTTCCGGCTGTACCGGAGGAGGTGGGGGTTGTTGGTTCGGTTGTAGCCTCAAGGCCTCAGTCAGTAGTTCAACTGTTCTTTCTAGCCTTGCCATTCTGGTCTCAGATGATTTAAGTTCATCAGCATTTCTTGCATTATCCATTTCACTATAGACAATTATGGCAATTATAAACATAGACAGATGCATACTTAACATATTAACACATTAGCACATATATTCATGTCATGGCCACACATACTTATCAATGCTCATGCAATGCCCTATTCACTTTTCTAGGACATCCTATAACTCATTTAGACACGTGTGTGCGGTATAACTCGTGGTTTGATATCGCTCTGATACCACTCTGTCACGACCCAAACTCGCTCCTATGGGTTTAGCACCGTAACCGGCCAGTAATCCATGATTACCGAAGGCCAGCTTAACAGTAATAACAATAATACAGAGTATAGGGGCTGGCGAAAGCCAAAACAGTAATAAAAGATGTCCAATGAGCTGTGACAGTCAGTATGCAAAAAGACTTTTCATACATAATCACATTCAGAAACAAAACAGTATATACATACATATACAATCATTCAGGTTAGGGACCAGATCCCTACCATAACAGTACAATACAAGTCTATATAGTATTACAAAACAGAGACAGAAGGGTGAACTGAGACACCCCAAAAAGCCTAAGCTTGAACACACTTGGAACCTCGCAGTGAGGCACGTTGGTTGGCTTGACAAAAAGCGAGTTTAACCCAACGTTTCTAGCTCCGATCTAGTGCCTGGACACCTACATATATATATATATATATATATAAATAGTAAGCTAAAGCCCAGTGAATAACATATGCGTAAAGAGGTTAAGAATGAATGTCCTTTCAGTATTTAAAACAGTCATTTGAACAGTATATCAGTTATTCGATCATAGCAGTCATAAGTGGTACATCCAATAGCAAACAGTACAGTAGGTCTTAACAGACCGAACAGTCAGTTGATGGCCATCATATCAATAAACAATAGTGGTTCCAAACATGGGAACCGACAGAGATCTCTGTGACAGTAGCAGTACAGTACAGTAACAGTAAATTGCTATGGATGCCAGGAATATAGTTCACAAATAAGACAAGCATTCATTCAGTAAGAAATATCATTTCAGGAAGCAGTACAGTAGATCATTCAGAAAATATTCATGATTGAACATATCTTTACAACATTGTTACTCATAGAGCACTGGGCTACAGATAGGCTAGAACATCCTCGGATGCCAACCTACACAGTTACAGAATGAACACACACTAAGTTACACACTTATGAATCAATGACTTAGTCCCTAACTTGACTCGGTGTGGTTCTACATCAATATCCTCATTAAGATGCCTTAAACTAGGCCTAGAAATGCCTAGGATGGAATGAGGATGTAAAAATGCACTTTAAAACACTTTTCAGAATTTTCAAAAAACAGGGGTCTCGCTCGAGCGTGGCTTTCTACGCTTGAGCGGACATGCAGACAAAGGAGCTCTACTCGAGCGTGACTTTCCTCGCTCGAGCGGATTGCAAAAGTACTGGATGCATGAAATTCACGCTCGACGGGCGCTCGACCCCCGCTCGAGCGTGAGACAGAAGTCCTCGCTCGAGCGTGCATTCCCTCGCTCGAGCGGACTGTAAACACATGCAAAGAACTGGATACACGCATTTCACGCTCGAGCGTTACTTTCCCCGCTCGAGCGGACTGCATGAACTCAGAGTGTACGCTCGAGCGTGGAGTTCCCCGCTCGAGCGTGGATTCAAAATTTGGAATTTCCAGATTTGTCTCCAAGCATGAAACTCAACATTTAAGGCATCAAATTCGATCCTTTTGGGCTAATTTTCTGGAAAACACTTTAAAACTCATAATATGACACGTTCAAAGATTAATTTGCAAAATCAAAGCCCAAAGGTAGTTCAATTGAACACCATTTTTAAATAAACTTCAAGTACAAGCTCAAACATAACATACATGTATTCAATTGAATTCAAAGCTTCCAATACATAATCAAATGAGTCAAAACTTTCAAAAACACGATGAATTCATGAACTATAGTCAAGATATGGACATGCATGTGGAAATTCATGAAGAACAATCTCAAGATGCAAGAATATGTACATGCATGCATGATCTAACTCTCAATTCAACATTTTAAACCGATTCTTGACATTAATCTTCAAACCATGAATCATGCAAGACACAACTTAAATACAAATTCAAGAAGATGATTCTCCTACCTTAGGTCTCAATTCAAGATGTAGGAGCTCATATATGCAATCTACTCTTCAATTCTTCTAATTTTCCAAGCAAATCTTGAAGAACTCTATTTTCTCCTATCTCTCTTTCTCTCTAGTCAGTTTTAACTCCAAGAATGATGCACCAAAGGCTTCAAGACAATGTTTTAGATAGTGGCCCACTAATGGCAAAAGGGTAATTAAGGCAACTAATGTGATTTAGCTTATTTAATCCAATTTAATCATACCAAATCAAATTTCAACTAAATTTACCATAAAATCACATTAATTCTAATTAACACAAAACACTAATCCGTTCCGGATTCGGCCGCCGATAAGGCCTTCAATTTACAGTTCGAAACTTAAAACGTGAATAGATAAATCAATGACAAACAGATAGAAATGCATTTAACATAACACGTTCCTGCAATCAGTTTAGGGTTTCATCCTAATCAGTTACTTATCATGCTCAGTCACAGTTTAGCAGTAATCAGTGGTGAGGGTTGTCACACCGCCCCTATGGGTTAAGGCCATTACCGGCCAGTAATCACGAGATTACCTATGGCCTCAAACCAAATAAGACAAAACTCATCACAGTAAAGGGGCCGAATGGAAGCAAATTTAAAACCTTGTCCATAGAGCCGTGCTTATATGCCTATCATATACATTCCACATTTACATATGTTAATAACTCACAACATAAAGTATAGTAGCATAAGGTTCTATATAGACAGGATCATTCAAATCTAAGTCAGCTAAACAAAACTATACACAGATGTATACCAAAGTCCTCGCCAACATGACGAAATACACAGAATGGCAAAAGGCGAAGACGTGTCTTGTGCGTGAGACGCAAGGGCTGACTCTTCAAAACTTTTGTTGTTCCATACAGACTTCATTGAGGCTGGGTCTGGACCTCTCTAGGCTCACCTATAAACACATGAATGAGCGTGAGCGATAGCCCAGTGAATAATCTCAAATAAAAGAGTTATACAAACGGTACATAGAACAACATGCTTCAAACAGCCTTGGGCCCAATTCATATTTCTATTTAACATATATATACACAATTTATGTCAAGTGACTGTGGTTCCAAACATAATGTTTATCTTCCATTTGTCAACCTGGCCTTTGGCCCATTCAGATTTTCATGTCAAACTCGCCTTTAGCCCATTCAACTTTCATTCATGTCAAACTGGCCTCTGGGCCATTCATTCACGTCAATCGGCCTTCGGCCCAATCATTTATGTCAATCGGCCTTCGGTCCAATCATTCATGTCAATCGGCCTTCGGCCCAATCATTTATGTCATTCATGTCAATCGGCCTTCGGCCCAATCATTTATGTCAATCGGCCTTCGGTCCAATCATTCATGTCAATCGGCCTTCGGCCCAATCATTCATGTCAATCGGCCTTCGGCCCAATCATTCATGTCAATCGTTGTCCACCATTCAAATTAATGAACTTACAAAACTTACATAGAAATAAACAATTGGACAACAACATATTTCAAATATCTTGGTAAGATATTACTCACAGTGATTGGCTTGTGAGTTTGCCCTGGAGCTTGACCCTACACATCATATAGCACATATGGGTCACAAATGATTCAATCCATTCTTTAATTCACATATTCCTCTTTAGGCTTCATTCTTATCTCTTTAACTCAATTACAATTCTTAATGCATGCCTAAGAGTGCTTGCAAGTGAAAGAGAACGGAAAACGAAACATAGAATACACTTTCAAAATTTCAAAAAACAGGGTCCCCGCTCGAGCGTGGGATTCTCCGTTCGAGCGGACCCATTAGGTTTGCAAAAGTGCTGGTTGTATCATTTTTACGCTCGAGCATGAACTCTTACGCTCGAGCGGAAGTTCATCCTACATAGCTCCCCGCTCGAGTGTGAACTTCCCCGCTCGAGCGGCCACCATGCCTGCAAGAAAATACTGGGAGCTCGAAATCCCCGCTCAAGCGGTGGTTCCCCCGCTCAAGCGGTGGTTCCCCCGCTCGAGCGAACATCAAAAATTTTGGATTTTCCAGAATGGTTCTTGAGCTCGAATTCAACACTCTAACCAACATTTCATGCATGCCATGGCTCAAATTTCACATATACATATACTAACATGATACCAACACCAAATTACAACACAATGAAGCTCAATTTCTTGAATTACTTACATGCGTGCCTCAAATTAACCCAAACTCATCACCAACACATCAAATTCAAACATGCAAAGCTCATACCTCCATGATCTACTCTTGCATGTGAGAAATATTCATTCATATCAACATAATTGGTGAAAAGATGATCAAGTACATGGCCTTAAACCAAAAATTCAACATGGATCATACACATTGTGCTCAAATATGGAAATTCATGGTAATTTCTTACATGCATGCATCTATGGACTTTAAATTCAACAAACACAACTCAATCCATAGTCTAACTCACTAATTAATCTTTGATCCCCAAAAATTAAAAATCAAACTGATGAGTCAAAGGGTTGATTACTCACCTAGAAGCTCAATCTCTCCAATGTATTCTTAATTCTTGAGTTCAACCTTCCAATTTTTCAAACTTGAGCCAAACACATAATTTTCCCCCTTGCTCCTTCTCTAGCCAACCCTCTCCCTTTCTTAGAGTTTATAATTAGCCAAAATGAAGATAAAAAGGAGAAATTGAGTGTATAGTGCCTTTATTAAAAGCCCCTTTGGTCACATTATTTTAATATCAAATAATGGGGCACTAATTTGCTAATTAAATCAATTTAATCTGATCTGAATCAATTTCTAATTAAATTTCACCGTAGGCTCTAAAAATTATGCCAATCACAATGGCGTAATCAATTTCGGTTTCGGTGGCCGATAGGGCCTTCAATTTAAATTCCAAAGCAGATAATCAAATAGATATTTCTACGGTGAACAGATGGAAATTCAAAACCACATATTTTCACATAATGACACACAAAATCATATCAAAACACATAATCACATTTGTATTAAGGACCAATTAGCATAATAAGAGACAGGGTTATCACAGTATGTATGTATGAGTGTGTGGTGAAATCAACAAAACTAGTTAGATATACACATATGTATGTATGTATGTATGTGTAATGCCCTCAAATTTTCCCACAAGAATATGCCAAAACAAATACAATAATATACCCAAAAAGTCAACATTCTCATTGAACTAAGAGATAAGAGGTTACAATTCACCATACACATTCCCATAATGTTCAGAATTCGTATTCCAGTTCAATGAACTAGGTGGCCTTACAAAATATAAGCCTCTAGGGCATACAATTACAACAAAATAAATTAATAGTCTTGTTACAAAACTTTCAATTCAAAATAACAAAATACACATGGATCAACTTTTCCAAAAAGAGCTATTGCTTGACCAATCTTTCAGGGAGGTGGAACTCCATCAATTCCTGAAAAATAAGATAGGGTTGAGCTATATGCCCAGTAGGAACACATTTAACCAAGTATTTAATCATTTGAATAAATGGTATCTTTGTGACCAAACATTACATGGAAATTTGTCTTTACATGTAATCCTTAACAAACATATAGACCCATAACAACCAAATAATAACAGTGACTATTCGTGTCATCAAGCACAATAATCAAACATTCACAACCATAGAACGCAAGCCATGAGTCCACCTGTAAGAGTCCAATTTAAAACACCCTTTGCTTTTGTTTTAAAACCACCCCCCACATTTGCCGGCTCTTATACAGCAGGAAGTAGGCACCCCAAAGAAAACCATCCGTTTTTCCACTTTTGCCGGCTATCATACGGCCGGACTGTGTAGACACCCAAAAATATTTTTCCCACATTCGTCCAGCGATAAACCTAGACAGGGCATTTGAGCACCTTTTTAAGCTCCCTGCGCAGGTACTAACACAACACCACATTTGGAAAACTGACTCTTTCCCGGACTCATGCACAATTAACAATTCATTCACATTTTATTCAATCAACAACCATTCAACATTACCCAAAAATTGAATACAACACAAGATTTAAGGAAAAAAATAACATCCAAGCCACAATTCTTTTACTATATCAACATCCACGTCCTTCCTTTATTTATTATTCATAATATTTCATGAATCAAGGAAACTCCTCATTCAATGTGGTGTTTTTAACTCAAATGGAGAATCTAGGGTTTTTACCAAATTTGGGGATTTTTTTCTTCTCTATTATAGATATGGCTTGTATTAACATTTATATACATGTTTTGAAAAGAGAGAGTAAAGAAATCTCAAGCAAGAGTCAAGTAAAATGATTTATTTATGTAAAACATGAGATTAATCCAACAATACTCTCCAATTAACTTATAAATCACAACCATACCATGAAATCCCTTCAAAACAAAGAAATACTAAGGTAAAAGTGTCCCTACTTTCAAGTCGTGAGGAAGAAAACCCGAAAAACTCAAGGTTGACGAAGCCACGAACTTCTCCAACTAATAAAAAGCCCTTGACAAGATCTTCAAGTTATCTCAAAGGATCAAGGTGAGAAGACACCTCTAAGAGTGTAGATCTAAGGATTGAAGTGGAAAAAGTGAGCTTTTGAGAGAAAGAGAGAGAGACTCTCGGTTTTGAGAGGAAAAAGAGAAGAAAATTATGAGAGAGGTGTTGTTTGGGTCTATTTATAGTAGCAGATAATAGCCCTAAGGTCAATGAAAAAAAGATAAGTCCAAAAACCCCCAAAAGTAGGGCCCATTCGAACCCCAAAATTCTGAAAACAAAAACGTAGGGTTTGACCTTTCGGGCAGAGGGGTTGACCCTTCAGGTAGAAAAGACAATCTGATAGCAAGCATGGGGTTGGCCCTTACACAGGGAGGATCGACCCTATTTTCCAGCAACTAACACACAAATTTTGCAATATACAAGGGTCGATCATTCCCAAACTGATGTCGATCCTTAAGACCAACAACAAAAGAAAGATGTTGACACCACCAAGGCTGGTGTCAACCTTATATTCCAGCAATACCTCCAGCAACATTACAACATGCAAGGGTCGACCCTTAGGAAGGCTAGTGTCAACTCCAAAGCAGAATTTCTAAGGCGTGGTTTGGCATCCCCTAAATAATCCATCTTTTTATCTTTTTTTCATTACATCACTTCTCTACTTTTCTGCATATCTTTTCATAAAAAGACAAAAAAATACACTTATTTAGATCATCCTAAACAACCCCTAAGTTTCCAAGGAACTTTTTGAGAAAAACAAACGCGAACGAACAAACCCAACGAGTTTAAATCGGATTGTACTCCTTCAAAACCAATATACAATAACTCCAAAGACTCCCAAAACAAAAATAAAGATATTAAACACACCTTCCAATAGATTAAAACACTCAAGTGTTACAGTATGTATGAGTGTGTGGCGAAATCTATAAAACTAGTCAGACACATGTATGTCTGTATCCATGTGTATTTTTTTTGTTTGTTTTAGCAGAGAGCATTTTTGTTCTTTATGTTTTTATCTTTTTTTTTTCTTTTGAGGGGGGTAGTTGATCGTTGTTGTTTGATGATGATGATTAATGTTGTTGATGAAGAAACAAATTTATAATAGACAAATATTTCAATAGATAGGGAGAGAGAGAAAGATATTTCAATAGATAGGAAAAAAAATGAACATATATGTTGTTGTTGTTGTTGTTGCTGATAATGATGATAATCATGAAACATATAGCAACAGATAGAGAGATAGAGAGAAAATAAAGATTTGAATAGATAGGGGCCTGATATTTGAACATATAGAGAAAAATGAACAGATAATAAAATTTAGATAGATGTTTGAACAGGTAAAGAGAAAAAAATTGAACAGATAAGGAAAAACATTGAATAGATAGATATAAATTTGAACATATAGGCAAATTTTTGAATAGATAGGAAATGTTTTTGCACAAAGAAGAAAAAAAATTGAACAGATAACCAACGAAAGTCAATGGATATATTAAGAGATAAAATTGAAAATAAAATATCATGCAAAAAAAAAAAAAAAAAAAAAACTTTACACCAAACAATTCCATAAATGATGGACATCTCTCACTAATAAAAAATATCAACGAACATAATGGCTTCCAACCTTTTTATATTAGATTTATCACCAATTTATTCAATAATAAAAAAAATCCTATTATTAATCATATTTTTTTATTAAAAAAATAATGATTACTAGGAGTAACTTTTTTCTCGAAATGATTAAAAATGAAAAAAAAAATATTATTATAAACAAATAATTTTTTTTTTTTATAATAAAACTTGATTACTACTATTTAGAGTTTGTTTGGAGTGTGTTATATAAGCAAAATTTTTTTTTTTTTTTTTTTTGGGATCTGGTGGTGTTACATCTACTAATTTGTGTATTAACTAGTGTACTAACACTAGTTATGATATTATTATTGATCCCACTTATTATATAAATTACAATTATTAAAAATATCTTAAATTATGTTACATCATCAATTAGTACACTAATTAGTACATATAGTATTATTTTTTTAAGTCACATCAACTTTCTACTTTTCTATATATCTTTTTATAAAAAGTCAAAAAAATATATTTAATTAGATCATTCCAAACAACCCTAGACTCTGAACCTAATTTAAAATTTATTCCTAGCACACTAAAACTATTTAGTTTTGAATAACAATAAAAGTGGGTGTTTGGGAAGTGGATTTTTATGTAAATTGTTTTATTTGTAGAATATTATTAAAGAAATTTTTTTTTAATATTTGAAAAGATAATTAATTTTTTTTGTGATTGAATGTGATATTTGTAAAAAAAAATAAAATAATTATAAAATTAGATGTGATATTTTATTTAAATTTATTTTATTTTTAATTTTACAAAAATATATCTTTCAATAAAAAAAATCAAAAAAAATTCAACACACAAACTTCCCCAACACTACCAATAAAAGTAATTTGGTCATATAGCTCAGAAAATTTTCTTCAATCCCAAATACAAACATGCTGCTCAATTTTCTGTAGAAATGGCCGACGCCTCGACGGCCAAGCGCAACCCCAACCCCTCATCGTCGGAAACAGTGGCAAACAACGACGATCTGTTGAATCAAATCTTACTATATCTGCCGATACGATCACTCCTCCGATTCAAATCTGTATCCAAACACTGGCTCTCTCTCATCACCAACCCCCACTTCCTTCACCTCCGAACCACCCACCCAAACCCCCGACCTTCCGGCCTCTTCTTGTACCGCTATTCCCACCAAATCCATCCTGATTTCGATTTCCTCTCTCTCCTCAATTACGAATCCCCATCAAAACCCCCTTTCAAAGCCCTCACTTTCGTCCACGATCCCTCCGATTTGCGAATTTTACAGTCCTGCAATGGTCTCTTACTCTGTCGAGGTCTCCATTTATACATCTATAACCCTACTACTAGTCAATTCGCTACTCTTCCTCAACCTCCTCGCCGTGTTCTCACGCCTCTACGCTGTTTCACTACCTTTTATGCTTATAATTTAGCTTTTGATCCCTCCAAATCGCCTCACTACAAAGTTGTTTCTGTTAATTTCTCTTGTGGATTGCCTGATCATTATGAACTCGAGATCTATTCTTCCGAAACTGGGCTCTGGTCGCCCTCTGGTGACCCTTTCACCGGTGATGTTAGTTTCAATCTTGGTGTGTTTTGGAATGGTGCTCTTCATTGGATTTCCACCTCTGGTGGCGATTCTTTGTATTTCAATGTCGACGAAGAGCGTCTTGAAACAATGCCGATGCCTCCTATCCCGGATGGTTGGGAGGAGAGGAGGCTCAGGTATTTTAGGGAGTCTCGTGATCATTTGCATCTCATTGAGATTTACGGTCCTCACACTACGCAATTCAATGTGTATGAGATGGAGAGGGACTACTGTGGGTGGTTTGTCAAGTACCGGGTTGATATTGATGCGATTCCGAATGCATTTCCGGAGATGATTCGCAGCTCACTTGATCCGTCGGACTTGCATTACTATCAATTTGTCATACTGGGTGTTATTCGGGAAGAGAACGATGAGGAGTCATTTTTAGTGCTGCACATACCTGGAAAGGTCATATGGTATAATTTTCGGGACAAGAGTTTTAGAGAGCTGTTTGATGTTCCTCGTCGCCCTGATAATGAGTGTTTTTCTTTTGAAGGTTCGTTAAATTTTAGTGGATGGTTTGACGCTTTTGAATTCATTGAGTCTCTGGCATATGTTTGACATTGTTCCCTACTCAAAATCCTTTGTGGTTCACCTGTTTTATGATGTCTATGTTGTGTTTTCAATTGTATAACTTGATTACAAGAATAATGCACCAATTGCCTAAGAGTTATTTGAGGTCGGTTCATTTTGCTTCCGGTTATGTGAATGTTTCATGGAATGTCCTTTGATAACCAGAGGCAAAATGGGGGTTGAGTTTTTTTGATTAATCTGGATTAGGATTAACAACCAAGTATTCAGTATGACTCCTTGTTACAATTAGCAGGTCTGATGTTTTCTATTTTTGTTTTAAAGTAGTCTGGTTTGCAGTAGGAGAACCACTCCAAACTATTCTTTGATAATTGTCAGGGGAGAGAGAATTTTAGATGGAAGTAAGCCAAGGTCTAGCAACTAAGAACAGGCTAAGTGAATAATTACACAGCCTTTATTCTCTTACAACAATGTGGATTGCTAAGATGGCCTAATCTGTATCTCTACTACTGCTGTGATCATCGTATTTTAGTATCTTAGGATGACTTTGCTAAGTTGTTGACTTCTTAAATTGTAATCTCATAGAATGCAACGAAAGAGAATAACAAGCGGCTAGTAGCTTATGTTTGTCATCAAATCTTTAAGTTGAGAAAATGCAGTCAAGAAAAATTGAGTACAACCTCCGGTGGAGCAGCTATGTTTAACAAAAATTTAAGCAGTTAGGTAGCATGAATTCTCGGTTGAGAGGTGCCATTGCCAGCTATAAGAATGGGAGAAGCTGAAGCAATTTAGGAAATACCTATGTGCATAAACCAGGGACTTTGACATGGGGAAAAAATGAGGAAAGAATGGATGTGGTGACAACAAAATTTTAGCTTTGATGCCAAGTTGTAGGTTGCATCGACAGCAAAATGGATTTGTTTTCAGGAGGTTTGCCTTCAATATTCTTTAAACATGTTAGGGTCCCTAAAGTTGTTGAGATTTTGTTGGCTAGGAGTTGATTAGTTTTGCTAAGATGTAGGACTACATGTTTGCTCTTTGGTTGATTCATTCAAGAGAGAAGAAAAATATTAATGGGGGAAAGAGAATGAGCCAGAAACCATTTATTAAAATGAAGGAAATGTGAAAGTAATAGCCAAACACATAGGATAGCACAATGGTGAAGCTTCAGCCTCATTATGCATGAAGTCTATTTCAAGTTCTCTCCTTGCCCAACAATGGTGGTTTGGGTGATTGCAGGTACTTGGATTTTATACTGTCAAGTACAACCAGGAATGTTATCACACTAGTATCTGCCTTACGATTTGATTAGCTTTGCTAATGTTGTGTTTAGATCATAGATTTGAAAAAGGAAAGGGAAAGGGAAATGGAGAATAAGTTTGACTTACATTACATTCTCATTGCTATATGGGGCAAATTTCTTCGAAGTTATTACTCTATTGTTCAGTGCCTTGGATGAATTCAGAGTCTATGGAAAAGAACCAGCAAATGTGGCTCTGTATGAATGAAAAAGAACCAACCTCTTTGAAAGCTATTATTGAATTTGTGGAAAACCAAGTTGTCAATTGATATTAATTGCATATAAAAACCATGAAGCTATTACTTCTCTCCCTAGAAGTGTGAATGACTTGAAATTTGCAGTGAATAGAGTTGAAAAAGATTTATATGTATGTGTCTTCTGACCTCCTTGCAGACGATTTCGTTTCAACATTATCATCGGAGCAATCATCAGGATTCAATTTAAATATATAACCAACTTTTTGCCACCCCACCTCCCTCCATTGTCCTGCTTTCCTTATTTTCTTTAGCTCCGCCATCCTCTCCCTTCCCTCATTTCCCTTAGCCTCCCCATGAACCTCTTCGTCACCTCCCACCTTTTGAAATTCTAGATACGTCACCCTTTTCTTGCCAACCTCGTCACCTTTCTCTCCTTTGTGTGTGGTGGTGGTGGAAGAGAGAGAGAGAGAGAGAGAGAGAGAGAGAGAGAGAGAGAGAGAGAGAGAGAGGAACTATGAGGGAGTGTGTAGAAGAAACAAGATGGAAGGTTAGGAATGGTATAGTAGGGAACAATCGCACCGAGGCAATAAAGTTTCCTATAACCTAAGCGCGAGGTGCAAGTAGTAGAAGAAAAGCAAAATTATAAAATAGGCAAACATTTCAACTTAACAAATATATATATAATTCTAAAAATCATAAAGCAAGCTTCATAAGCATAACAGAGAAGAAAAAATAGACAGATAACCCATGGAAGAAGTAGGACAAGAAAAGAAGAAGAGAAGAATAAAATAAGAAAAGAAGAGGAGAAGAAAAATAAGAAAAGAAAAAACAGAGGCAGACCCATGAAGAGAACCCCATCGAAGAAGAGAAGAAAAATAAATAAACAAAAAACAGAGGCTGAGAGATAACTCAACCAAAAGAACTCATCGAAGAATAGAGGAAGAGAAAGAGAACCAGTGAAGAAGAAGTGAAGAAGCTAAAGTCGTGTCATCTTCTCACTTTCTAATCGCTTTTTTTAATCTTCTACACCTAGGATTTTTTTTTTTTTTTTTTCATCATTTTCTGCTCTCTTTTGATCACATTTGGCCATTTTATATTGGAGAATTTTTATTCCCTATGGGTATGCCCACAAAAAAAGTACTTAATCAATAGTTGGAGTAGAAAAAAAGGTAAAGCCCATGAAGCCCGCGGCTCGCGCCTCAAAGAAAGGCCCCCGCCTCAACCCCTAAGTTGCGCTTTGCGTATTGCGCCTCGCGTCGATCTGTTTGAAGCGCAAGGCTACGCCTCATTACGCCTCATGCTTAGGTGCGTGCGTCTAAGCACGCCTTTTAAAACACTGATAGGGAATATTATGGGGGTGTATAAAGAAAAATACAAAATTTAATTCTTTTAAGTAGATGTAAAAACACTACAATGGAGTTTAGGAATAGGATAATGTGGTGGAGTTTTTAACTAAATCATATATATATATATATATACTTTTTTTCAAAGTATTTTTTTAAAGTTTAGTATTTTTTGAATTTATATTTTAAATTTCTATTGTTTTGTGAAATCGGGTTTTCAAAATGAGTGCTAATAGCTAGAGGTAGGTATTGTCTCATTGGTCCACCCAATCCTATTTTTTTAGAGGGCTTGGGAATGCTATTCTGGCCAGGAGGGCCAGGCTAAGTTATAACCAAGCCACAAACATTTGTAACATGAATCACAAAATTTTGGACATTTTGTTACGTTAATTTGTGAAGAGATTATGTATTTTGTGGTTAATGGTACAAAATTTTATCATAAAGTTACGTCAATTTGTGATAAGGTGCACACCATAGGCTTTTCCTACTGAAAAATATATAAACACCCCTTCTATGCTCCAATATTATGCAACTAATCTGTTTATTTGTTTTGTTTATTTATTTATTTCTTTTAATCAACTACAGCTCAACCACTGTAACTCTCCCTCTTCCATTCCCCCGTATTTGATCTCAGCTTCTCTCTTTCTGTAGACTGTAGCCCCGTCATTTCTGTTACTAATTATTCTTTTGTCTTTTTTAATTTATATTATTTGCTTCATCATATCAATCATTATTATTGACTATTTGTTGAACTCTGTTAGTGAGTAGACACTTTGTTTAACTTAACATGACTGTTTAATTGTTTCTTTGTTAATAATCTTTGTTGTATATTAGAATGTTAGATTGAATGGTTTTAATGCATATTTTTTTTTTTTTTTTTATAGAAACAAGTTTTATTGCATTTCGTTTTTTAAAAATTAGTCTATATATATAAGTGGTTGAATTTGGGAATTATATTTCCTTTGGGGTTAGGCTTGAGATGACTATATTAGCTTGATGTTCAGGTTGGACTTGGTTTGGACAAATACAAAATTTCTTATCAGGTGGTGCAAGCTTTGCCCAAACCCAACTTGGCTCAACTGGTGGCCACCCTACTAATAGCACCACACTTCTTTCTTTGGAATCCCTTCATATTTTTTAATTACAATTTTATCCCATCATAAAATACATTAATGTGTATTAATTGGGTGTGTTTTTTTTAAAATAAAATTCCAATTTTATCCCACCCTTGCCCTTACAAACCCCTAAAAACCTAACCCTATCTCCCCCTAACCGCCACCCACCAGCAACAACTTTGACCACCCTCCCCCACCTATCCCTAACTCAGGCCACCCTCATTTGCCACTTCCAAGCCTCTACTCACCTTTGGTAGCCCATTCCTCACCTCCTCGCCATTTCTCAACTCCTCACTAACTTACACCACCTTCCACCCTATCCCCATCTCCACCGCTAACCCCATTTCCACCTACATATCGCCACCCATCCTTATCTCCTCTCTTGATGGCCCCTACCTTATTTCCTCTCCATTCTGCCACCCTCATCTAGCAACTGCAACCCTCCCCTCGATGTCGCCGCTTTAGCCCCCTCCAACCCTTTTGACAGAGAGAGATCAAGAAGAGAGTCATGATGGTGCATATGGGAAGGTTGCGGAGGTGTGCAAGAGAGGTGGAAGGTTGGGGAGGAGCACGATGGGTTTGGCACTAGGGTTGAGAGGAAAATTTATTTCATGGTCCACGAACATCACGTGGCCATGTCCTTGACCAATTACAAACTACCATACTCTACTGTTTTTCAACCACCCAACATGAAATCGTGAGTCTCATTCTCTCCACCATTCACAACACACTTAGGGTATCACGTGGTTGTGTTGCAAGACTACTAAATAATTTCTCGCTGGGAGTGGGTTTTAGATGTGGTTGTTTCAATTGCTACAGTGGAAGTCGAGGTGGAGACTAAAGTTAGGTTTCAAAAGTTAGGAATGAAAGTAGAATTGTGAATTTAAAGTCTCGTTTGAGAACATGTTTTTTTAGTAATTTTTTTTATTTTTTGGCTAAAATATGGTGTAAAAAAATTAGTGGGTTCGTTTGGTTTGTATTTCTGAAAAAATTTTGGAAATTTTCTCTACAAATAAGTTTTTAAAAGTAATCAAACCAAACAAATTTTTCCAAAAAAATTTCTCAAAACTTGTAAACCAAACAAGTTTTCCAAACAAATCTCTCTCTCACACACATCAAATCAATCACTTTTTCCAAAACTCTCTTTCAAAATAATTTTCCAAAACATCTTTTGAAAAAAATCAAACCAAACAATTTTTCATACTTTTTATCTATAAAACACATCTCTCACACACAAACCAAACATATATGTTTGGGATGATTTTTTGATTTTTTACGAAAAGATGTGGAAAAAGTAGAGAGAAAAGGGAATCTTTGACTCTTTGGTATAAGTTGTTAGCTTTTTAATTTTTTTAGTTACTTTAATTTTTTAGCTAAAATCATCACTTGCCAAACGAGGATAAGGGTCTAAAAAAAGAGTTAAAAAATTTAATAATTTGGTAATGTTACAAATTTAGACTTAGGGTTGGTTTGGGATGTCCTAAAAAAAGTGTACTTTTTGACTTATTGGTGGGTTTGGGTTGGGTTTGGGTTGGGTTTGATGTGATGTGTTAGAAAGGTGATGTGATTTAAATAAGATGATGTGACTTAAATAAGATAGTGACTTTTTGACTTTTTGGCTTATTTAATACATGCCAAACTAGCCCTTACTATTCAGAAATTATTCAGAAATATTTTGTCATTCAGATTTATTCTAGACATAAATTTCACATTACACAAATTCAATCACAATCACACATCATCATTCGGGATAGATAAGGGTGAGTTCATAAACTTATTCTTAATAATTTTAAAAAAATAGATTTGAAATGGGGTTCGGAATAGTGTTCCAGAGAAGTTTGATGGGTGCTGTTAATAGCACTATTTCAAAACATGACTTCAAAAATCATGTTGTAAAAACATAAGTTTAATCATTTTTACAATAAATTAATTAAAATGTTTTATTTGAAACTGGATTGTAGTGTTGAAGTGGTCTGCCTAAAAAATAATGTTTAAAAAAGTCTTGAGAAATGAATTATCAAAGAACATGCCCTTTATTTAGAAACATTCTCGTAACACGTACAGAACAAGCTTTGAATACAGAAAGAGGAAAGACTTCAAAAAAAAAAAAAAAAAAAAAGACTGAAGGAGAGAAGACCATATTTGTACATCACACACAATTCAGATTTGATACCATCACTACGATACAATGCTATCCATCAAAAGAAGCCGTATAGCCTCTGTCTCTGAGGCCTCCCACCACCACCACTACCACCTTGCATTGTCTGCCGATACAATCGCCTCCAATGCCGACCTCTTGACCAAAATCTTACTGCGTCTACCCATAAGGTCGCTCTTCCGGTTCAAATCGGTTTCCAAACATTGGCTCTCTCTCATCACTCACCCCTACTCTCACTGCCACCAAATCCTCAACCGGCATCCCTTCTAGCCTATTCCTACAGTTGCACCGCTCGTCCCAACTCAACAACCCAGAATATGAATTCGTCTCTTTCAATGATCCACTCACCTTCACTCCCCCTTTCAGAATTCTCACTTTCATCCCCAATCCATCTGGTTTAAAAATTCTACAATCTTGCAATGGATTGTTGTTCTGTTGCAGCTCTCAAACTCGTAACCTTAAACGCAAATACTATGTATACAATCACACAACCAAACAATTCACTACGCTTCCTACACTGGGTTTTGGTTCTCCAAGATCCGTTGTTCACGGTGTGAATTTCGCTTTCAATCCTGCAAAATCGCCTCACTACAAAGTTATGTGTGTTCAGAGCTCAGACTTCAGTTCTGAGCATTACCAGATCAAGATCTACTCCTCCAATACTGGTCCTTGGAGGGTTTCTGGTCAACCTTTCACTGCTCATGTTAACATTCAATTCAATGGCGGGGTTTATTGGAATGGCGCAACTCATTGGCTCAGCATCCGGGGAGATCCGTTGTGTTTTGGTGTTGATAAAAAATGTCTTCAAATAATGCCGATGCCTCCACTTCCATCAGGCTACGATCGGAGGCGGTTTAACTATTTTGGGGAGTCGGGTGACCATTTGCATCTGATCGAGAGGTATCGTCCTCCAAACATGCAGTTCAACATCTATGAATTAGAGAGACCGTTCAGAGTGGTTTGTCAAGTATCGAATCGACCTTGGTTCAGTTGCTGCTGAATTTCCAGAGATGATTCCAACCAGAACAATTGCAGAGCACTTGAATTTCTACAAATTTGTTATACTTTCGGTTGTTCGGAGAGAAACAACAGGTGAGGGGGGGGGGGGGGGAGGGGGGGGGGGGGGGGAGGAGTAGTCGTTCATGGTGTTGCACATAAATGGTAAGGTGATGCGGTACAGTTTTGAGGATAAGAGTTTGAAGAAGCTCTGTGATTTTGCTGCTTCAGCTCCAGGTCGACCTGTGAGTTTTGGTGGAAGGCGCATTGGTTTTCCAGTTATTGAGTCTCTTTCTTGCGTTTGTTATTGTTGAGACAAAAAGATGGATTGCAAATTACAATTTTTATTTGTTCAAATAATAATAATACTGTAATGATAAATTACAGTTTATAATTAAATAAATTTTAATTATTTCTATTGGCGGTATTCAAATAGGCCATGTGACATAGCTTGATATTTTTACGACTCTATATTAATAGTTAGTCTATAGAATTATAATCTTTGCTCTTTTGATATGGACATATATATCATGTATTGGTGAGAATAAAATTTATTTGTATTGACCAATTCTTGACATGTATCGGTTCATATTCAATTATTCTCCATGGATACAATTAGTTCACAATCGATAGGATTCGTTTAATTGAAATTACTCTTTTTTTTTTGGTTTACTAATTTAAAAATCAAGATTATTTCATTTTTATATTTATATTTATACTTCTACTTTGTCACGATTTTCAATGACCTCCCATACCACTATTTTCACGCGTACCCTCATACTATGTGAATTCTTTTCAATTTTATCTATGTCGTTTATTTCCGTCAAGAAAGTGGACAGAATGGGTGACGTGGCCTCCTATACTTTCACATGGAGGGAAAATTAAGGCTTTCTCCCCAAAACCTAACCTTCCCTTGTATTCCCTTTAACCTACAAAAATAGAGACCATTGCCAAAAAAAAAAAAAAAAAAGGCGCATCAATGAAATTAGTGGGAGAGAAGTAATGAGGAACAATCGAAGCTCAAGAAATCAAGGGAGATGGAACGTAAGTGGTGTAGACGAGATGTTTTGCACTTTTTGTGGAAGAAGGCTGATACACACAGCATGGACCGACACAAATCCTAGGAGGAGATTTCCTAGTTGCCCTAACAATGGTTGCAATCACTTTACCTGGGTAGACCCACCCATGTGCGATCGGGCAGTGCATATCATTCTTGGGCTATTAAAGAAGTTGAATGAGATGGAAGCACAATTGAAGAGAAGAACTGGAAGAGAGAGGAAACTACGGATTTGCTTGGTTTTGTCATGGTTGGTTGTAGGAATATTGTTTGTAATATAAAGTTTGAAGTTGTATGGTAGTGTAAGAATGAATTGAGTCTGTATCCTGTTTATGAATCATATGCAATGGGTGAACTGTTGTTAATGGAAAATATGTTTTTGAGAAGAAAATTGTATGCTTGGTGACTTACTAATATTGTCTCTATTATTTTGTGTTTGATGACTTTGACATAGACAAAGGAAACACACAGAAGTTGGGACACAATCTGTGACCATAATTGTCACTCCAAATTCAATGAACAATGAACATCAACAATTGTGAACATCACCAATGAACATCAAGACTTGGAAACAGCAGCAGAAATGCAATAATTTAACACTCAAACTTTGATCAGTTGACACACTTGTCATTTATGCTGTGCAAAACATATACTAAGAAAGGGACAATCAATACAAAAACCAGGCTTCAAATGTACAAAAACCCCCCTGCCACTATGAAGGTTACGGAAGGTTACGGAATATGAACAAAAGTAGCAAAAACATTCATATCCATTACATTGTATTCCATGAACAAAAGTAGCAAAAACCTTCTCGAACATTTAAAAAAAAAAAAAAACAATAGTGGTCCTTCACATCCATTACTTTGTGTCAGTTGCATTCTTGGTTTGACCCACAAGGGATTTGATAGCGCTAGCATTGTACACCACTCTTCCTCTCCATCTCATTTGACCTTGTAGAGAAATGTTAGTATTGGAAGTTACTGTAGACCCCTACACATCCTGACTTGCATGCAATGGAGTTGAGTCACTTGTTCTCATAACCTTTCTCATTTTTACCTGCAATAGCCATCACCATTGTTAGGACATATGCAAGGAAGACATTATTTAAAGTAACAAATAGGGCCTTTGTAAAACTTGCAGCCAGCTTCTTCTTCCTAACTTGAGTTGCTTCTGTAACCTGACTCCCAACCAGGCTTCCTTCTACCTGACTTTGAGTTTGGCTCGCATCAATCTGGGTTTGCCCTTGGCTTCCTTCATGTTAGGACTGCAAAAACTTAAAAACAAAAGTTAGCAATGTGTAAGTTAACAAAATGCATAAAAAAATATGAATTACTTGAGTGGAACTCACAGGATCTTTCAGGTAGGTGAATCGGCCTTTGACTTTGTATGTCCTCTTGTTGTGTCCCAACTTGCCACAATTATTGCATGTCATCTGAATTCCACTCCTTCCCAGCTTACTTGAATCAGTTGCATCAATTGGGACATCTATGTCCTTCCTCGTATTCAGTCTTGGCCTCTCAGCTCTCTTCTGCACATCAGGTGGTAGCACTTTACCATATTGAGTTGTTGGCCACATTTGTCTAACATTGATTGAACTCAACATGTTCTCATAAATCCTCAAGTAGGTTTCAACTTTATAGTAATGATGCACATACTTTTCTGGTTCTTCACCCATATAGTTTGCAGCAGTCACAACATGGACACAAGGAAGGCCTGATAGATCCCATAATCCCATTTCCTACATCCACAAGTCCATTCTTTCAAGTCTACCTTATATTGCTCACCATATGGGCCAATAACTTCATATTGGCAACCTCCATTCCGTCTTGGAATCCATCCAGTTGCACTCACCTTTACCTTTTCCTAAATCTTCTGAATCTTAGGACATATATCACTTTTGTTGTACCTTTTCATTGCTTCATTTCTTTTTTGAACTGTTTCCATCAACAAAACTCTTATCTTCTCTAATATGGACAACACAGGTTTACCCTTAGCCTGCAATATGCTTGAATTGAAACACTCACAAAGATTATTCAACAAAATGTCACACTTGAGGAAATTGTCGAAGTGACTCCTACTCCAATGGATTGGTGCTCTTTCAGCTAACAAATTGTATGCTTGTTCATCAACTCCTTTCATTTCTTTCATGACTTTGGTGAATAGACCAACAGTGCTTGCCCTGGCTGCCTTCTATAACAAATCCTTCAATACCCTACCGTTATATTGACCCTTAAAATTGTTGTACAAATGCCTTACACAAAACCTATGTAAGGCATTTGAAAATAGCTCAGCCACTGCATCAATTAGGCCCTTCTGTTTGTCACTCATGAAAGTGTAACAATGGGAATTCACAATATTCAAATCTTGCCGTAACAAATTCAGAAACCACAACCATGTTTTCTTCTTCTCCTTATCAACAATGGCATATGCAAATGGGAATATATAATTATTTGCATCTATCCCCACTGTAGTTAACAACACTCCACCATGTGGCCCCTTCAAATGACAACCATCCATTCCAATGACTGGCCTACAAGCATTTTGGAAACTCTTCTTCAATGGACCCTAACACAAATACAATCTCTTAAACTTGGACATTTGCTCATCCTCTTCATAAACTTTTGGAAGTTCTTTGACCTTCATGCATATTGTTGTTCTTGGATTACTACTTTTAATCACTTCTACATAACCCCAAAGCCTTGCAAATTGTTTAGTTGAAGTACCCTCAATCATTGTGATAGCCTTATTTTTTACCCTTCTCACTTTTTGCATGTCAACTTTGACATTGTGCTCTGTTGTAATGGTGTATGCCGATGACTTAATTGGCCAGGTAGGGTTAACATAATCCTTTCCCAATACCTATTGACAATTCATCTACTATTCACATGTGGCACATCAAATGTTTTGTTGCATGTGTGTTCATCTACAAAAGTTTTGATCCTAATGTGATAACCATGTTCCGTATTATGCTAATTGATCTTAATTATGATTGTGATAATTACATGATTATATGTGTTTCTGTAATTCTATCTGTTCACCATAGGAAAATTTGTTTGATTTTCTGCTTTAGAATTTAAATTGAAGGCCTTATCGGCCACAGAAACTAAAATTGATTACGCCATAATGATTAGCATAATTTTTAGAGTCTATGGTGAAATTTAATTGAAAATTGATTCGGATCAAAGTAATTAGATTCAGAACGATTAAATTAAGCTCCATTATTTGGCCTAATTAAACTTGATTAGGAAAGCCTATATAAAGAGCCTTATTATACTCAATTCCTCCTCTTTAATTCATTTTGGCTGAGATTACTCTAGAGAAAGAGAGAGAGGGTCGGTTAGAGTGAGGGAGTGAAGGCAATTGGAGATTTGAGCAAGAAACTTGAAGAATTTGAAGATCAACTCAAGATTTAACTATAATTGTGAGGATTGAAGCTCCTAGGTGAGTAATTGAGCAAAGATTTATGAGTATAAGTTGTAATTTTGTGGATTCAAAGTAAGAGGGTGATCTAGAACATAAATTGAGTTGATCTTGATGAATTTGAAGTCAATGAATGCATGCATGTAAGAAATTGCCAAGAATTTGTATCTTTGAGCATGAAATACATGATCCATGTTGAATTTTGATTAAAGTTCATGCTTTTGAACATCTCTACATCACTTAAGTTGAGAATGAAAGTTATATCCCACATGCAAGTACAAAATTATGGAGGTATGAGTTTTGAATGCATGAACTTGATGTGTTGGAGATAGATTTGGTATAATTTGAGTATGCATGTGATTGATTCATAGGATTTGAGCTTCATAATGTTGTAATTTCGCATTTGTATCATGTTAGAGGATGTGTATGTGAAGTATGAGTCATAATATGCAAGTTACATTAGTTTGAATGCAAGTTTGAGCCCAAACAGCTTGTTGGAAAATCCAGAATTCGGCATGTCTGCTCGAGCGGGGTAACGGCTGCTCAAGCGTGAAATGCTAGTTCCTAGAAGTTTTGCAGACATTGATGTCCACTCGAGCGGGGAGATTTACGCTCGAGCACCAAGCCACATAGTTTGACTTTTAGCTCGAGCGTCTAAAATCATGCTCGAGCGTAAAAATGAGGCAACCAGTACTTTTGCAGACCAAAGGGGTCCGCTTGAGCGGCAGAAGCCACGCTCGAGCGAGGAGCCCTGTTTCAGAAATTTTGTAAAGATGTTTTGTGTTTTATTTTCCGTTCTCTTTCATTTCTAAGTACTCCTAGGCATACATTAAGCGTTGTAAATGAGTTAAAAGAATAAGAAAGAAGCCTAGGAGGGATGTATGAATTAAGAACGGATTGAATCGTTTGTGACCCATTATGTTCATGAAATGTGTAGGGTCAAGTACGAGAGCAAATCCACCGGCAGATCACTGTGAGTAATATCTTAGTAAAGATATCTCGAAGTATGTTATTTGTCCTATTGCTTATTCCTTTATAAGTCTTATAAGCTTGTTAATTTGAATTGTGGGCAAATATTTGTTTTACTATATGATTGGGCCAAAGGCCGTTGGATACGAATGATTGGGCCAAAGGCTGTCGGACATGAATGATTGGGCCAAAGGCCGTCAAATATAAACGATTGGACCAAAGGCCGTTGGACATGAATGAATGGGCCAAAGGCCGTCGGACATGAGTGAATTGGGCCCGAGGCCGTTTGATACATCTAGAACTTTTGTCGTTTGATACATTAGATAGAAACATGAATTGGGCCCAAGGCCGTTTGATTTCAAAGTTTGTTCATGTATCTTCTCTACTTGATATTATTCACTAGGCTTTTGCTCACTCTCATTCATGTGTCTATAGGTGAGCCAAGAGATGTACAAACCCAGCCTCGGTGAAGTTATGTGAGAAGAGTCAATTTTTGTGGAGTCAGCCCAAACGTCTCATGTACGAGACTTGTTTTCGCCCCTTTTGTTCATTGTTGTACTTTTGCTAATGTTGGCGAAAACCTTGGATCATCTTTGTACATAAGCTTTTTGGTTTGGCTGATTATGACTTGAATGATCCTGTTGTGTAAAGTTCATATGTTAACTTTCCTTTTGGTGTGGGTTATTAACGAACACATATGTGAAATGTTATGATGTGCATGTAAGCACAGTTCTACGGACAAAGTTTTAAATTTGCTTTCATTTTGGCCCCTTAACTCTGATGATATACGTTTATTTGGTTTGAGGCCGTAGGTGATCTCATGATTACTGGCCGGTTATGACCTTAATCCATAGGGGCGAGTTCGGGTCATGACACCTAAACACTTTTTCACCCTTCACAAAAGAAGCATAGCAAACCCAAGGACAACTGGGTTTGTACTTTGCCCTATGTAGACACCCCATTTTTGACGGCTTGCAAGGCTCGAGCGCTTTGCCCGGTACACTCAATGATGAAAGTGGTGTTGTGCATAGTTCGAGGTCTCAACGAAGGGGCTATCTTTAAGTTTTGAAACTAATCCCAACCCTTCTATATTCCTATTATTTATACCCCAGAAACCCATTTTTACACATTGTACCACCCTGTGCTGAGTCTGAGGTGGGGAAATAGGGGATCCTTTTGAGGCCCGGTCGTGCCTCGTTGAGGGCCGGCCGTGGCTATTGATGGCCGGCCGTGCCTTAGTTGCAAGAAACACTGTTCTGGGCAGGAGCCCACCAACTGTCCATTTTTGAAGATATTTATGACCCCTCTTGCTCAAATTCTATAAAAATGAAGTTGTATCTCTGTTTTGAGGGTTGAAGAATTTCTAAAACCCTTATACACCTTCTTGAGAGCTCCTTCTTCTTGTGCAAGCAAACTTTGAGCAAACTTACCAACTTGAACCTACATACATACACCATATATACGTGCACACCTTAGCCTAGGAACCTGGGTTGAGCCTTGAGCATCACTTTTCAAGCTTGAGAGTGTGTTTGGGCTTAGTTTGATTCACAAACAAAAGCTCACTTCCTTGGGAGTGTGTTTTGTAGAAAATAGAGGGCATTGGCTAAAAGTGAAACAGAGCAAGCCTAGGCAGACAGAGCGGTTCTTGGACACTGTGCATGCAACCCTTGTGCATCCTTGCTTACATCAATGTTGTAAATTAATGCTCCGAGTATTGTTATAATTAATTTATTATTATTGTTACAATTAGGCTTGTTGTAATTATTGTCGTGATTATTATTATCGTTTATTTGTAATTGTTATAGCTAATTAACTTAGATAGCTAGTTTATCTCTCATATCTTTGTTGTAATAGAGTAGCTAGCTAGTTAATTCTTTGCTTATTTATTCATTCGATTTTGTAATAATTAGTTTAATTCGGATTTTCGGACTTTGATTCGGACCCTCTTATGTGAGGGCCAATATGTAATAAGTTGTATGTCTTCCAACTACACGTCTTTCACCCTTTTACTTACTTGCTTACGATGGTTAGTATAGAACATCATTTTTCAAAATTAGCATTCTTATGCTTTGCATCCATTGCCTTGCATGCATCCAAGGTTCGGCTCATCATACTAACCCAATATCAATGTTCAAATTCATTGCTTGAATACGTGCTTTATCACATGTCTTGAATGGAATCATATGCCATGCTCATAGACGAGCCTATAAATTACATAATGTGTGTGTTGCATTTACTCATATTGCATTAGTTAGAAGCATGTAGATTTTCTAATTATTATGCTTTGTTTTGGCTCGGAGTACTCAGTGAGCAATTTTGAGCTTTAGCTTCTTGCATAGAATGTTTATGTTGCCATGCCAAGCATATTTCCATGAGGCTAATTGCTTAAATGGTATACCTGTTTGGATGCTTGTGGATGGAGGCTAATTGCCAAAATTGGGACAAATTAATTAAATGTATAAACTCACCTTTTCAAAGTGACAAGTATCAAAAATAATTTTCAAACAAACATGAAATCAAAGCGTTTGAACTTTTGCAAATTAGTCTATACTTGTGTGAGTCACATAGTAAAAATAGCTAATAATCGGAATAAGAGCATATAATGTAAATAAGAATCACATCATGATTAGTAGAGGCCGATCTTCGATCGGGCGAGTGAGGTGCTCAATTCATGACCTTCCTCTCTCGTACCTAAGTTTCCGAGCCGAGACACTTTGGTGATGACGGACAAGTAGCCTTTGGCACGAGTCTCGGATTTCCTAAATTTCCCAAAAATATTTAGGTGGCAACTCTGAAATATAGCAAAGCAATCCGTTTTTAGCATTTGATTCAAACATCGATTTTCCAAAAGAATTGTCGGATTTGGAGTGTTTTGTATTTTCACTGTTTCACATTGCACTTTGGGAAAGTAGATCCAAAACCATAGGAGTCCGAACTGTGGGGCTAGTCGTATCTGAAAGGAGCACGAAAAGCAAACCACAGTTTCTGGCGACTCTGCTGGGGATTGAGAGAACTTGACTTGAAATTCATGATGTAAAATTTTATCTATACTTATATGTTCTTTGCATTGCGTTTGCATTGTTATTTTAAGTCATTGTGTTTTCCATTTGCTATTGCTGAACGGTTTGCCGGAGGCTTGCCCAAAAGCTTGCCAAAAGGCTGACCTGTCATGGGCTCTGCCATGTTGGAAACGCAACCCTTGGATCTGGATTACCACTCTACCGTTTGATCCTCCTTTCACTTCTCGGTGTTAAGTGTGATAGGTATATTAGGTAGTCTTGCTGAGGTACCCCTTTTAACCAATCGGCCTAACTGCATATAGTTAGGCTTAGTGACTTTTGAAACTAGGGCAGGATGCTCTCCCACTTTTCAAGATGTTGTGATACTGTTTGTTTGAGTAGTAAAATCCTAAATCATGTCAAAGCTAGGACAGGGAAACCCTAACCTCTTATAGGGGTGTTTTGAGTGCTTTTGTGCAAAATGTGAAATCTTTGGAAATGTGTGATGTAATCCTGAGAGAGTCTTAATCATGAGGCGATTCCTTTCAAACTTGAGGGTCATATTAGAATTAGAATTTGGGTCAAAATCTAGGAGTTTGTGTTTGATATGGGTGAATTGTCAGCAAGACCAGAACCAGGGCAAAAAATTGTATCTTGCTTTGTTTGACCAGCATACCTGGTATTCCAATCTGATGGAGTATTTTAAGTTCTTTCAATTCAGTAGGTGCCATTCTATACGGAGCTTTAGAAACTGGCTGTGTACCCGGTAACACTTCAATGGTGAACTCAATCTCTCTATCAATCAAATCCCCTGACAGATCATCTGGAAAAATATCTAGCAATTCTCTGACTATAGGAATACTGTCCACATTAGCTTTAGTATCAGTAGGTACAGTCAATATGCAACATAGATACCCTTTACACCCCTTTCTAATCAATTTAAAAGCTTTCATGGACGAAATTAGATATGGGGGAGGTACTACACCAACTCCATTAAATACAAATTCAGGCAATCTAGGTGGACGGAAAACAACTTATTTTGTTACACAGTCTATTGTAGCATGATATTTTGTTAACTAGTCCATTCCCAAAATTACATCGAAATGATCAATGTTCAAAGGCAGTAAATCAATATACAAGTGTACATCCCCGAAAACAATCTCACATGCAGAATACATATAAGCACAAGTCATGGATCCCCCAGCGGGTGAGGATACAGCTAACAAATAGTTCATGGGTTCCAGTGGTCTATTCAATTTTTGTGAGAAAGCATGCGAGACAAATGAATGTGTAGACCCCGAATCAATCAGAATATAAGCATTTTGGGCACAAATTGAGAGTATACCTAACACAACTGTCTTGGTGTTCTACACGTCTCCCGGTACAAGTGCGAACACTTGGCCTTGCCTTAAAAGCTCCTTTCCAGTCGCTTTGGGATTGGGTTTTGATGGGGCAGTTGATGTTGCGGTGCTAGCTGCAGCTTTACTATTGCCTTGGGAAGTGGAAGGGCAATCTTTGACCACACGGCCACCTTGCCACACCTGTAACAAACACCAGAAATTTTATAGCCAACCCCTTTATGCCTTTTCCCACATTCAGAGCAGGGTGGTATGGAACCACATCACTGACTAGAACTATTTGTTGACCCTGTGTTTTGCTTTTTGTTCAATGAACTGTTCCGGCCTTTCTTAAACTTAAAGCCCTGTCTCTTACCGCGCCACTCGGTCGCTGGTGTTTTAGTCTGTTTTAATGCTTCGATATTCGACTCGGCTATTATTGCTCGGTCAAGAACATCCACATATTTAAGTAACTTCAGAACATTAATTCGATCAAGTATTTTTACATTGAGGCCGCCTTCAAACTTCCTGGCCTTTTTGTAGTCAGTATCCACCATGTGTGGTGCACATCAGGCGAGTTCAGTGAACTTAGATTCATACTCTGCTACTGACATGGTGCCCTGTTTCAACTGCTCAAATTCAGTTACTTTTCGATCCCTGACACACTAGGGGAAGTACTTTTCAAAGAAGGCTTCATTAAATTGAGCCCAAGTCATAGCATTGTTGGTGTCACGGACGAGCATCCACCACCGTCTGGCCTCTTCTTGTAGAGTAAAGGTAGCCAGTAACACCTTATGTGCTTCAAAACACGGAAACATTTCGAACAATTTCTCAGTCTCTAGAACCCATGCTTCGGCCTTTAATGGTTCAAGGCCTCCTTGGAATGATGGTGGTTTCATTTTGCTAAACTACTGTGTCAGAGCAATTATATCATCGTTAATATTCTGTTCGGGTTGTACTGGAGGAGGTGGGGGCTGTTGGTTCTGTTGTTGTCTTAAAACTTCGGTCAACAGTTCAACTGTTCTTTCTAAGCTCACCATTCTGGCCTTAGATGATTTAGATTCATCAGCAGTTCTTGCATTGTCCATTTCACTATATGCAACACAATGATAATAAATATAGGAATTGCTTACTTAAAACACATTAGCACATATATTCACGTCATGGCCATACACACTTTCTCATGCTCATGCAATGCCCTAATTACTTTTCTAGGACATCCTATAACTCATTTGGACACGTGTCTACGGTAGAACTCGTGCTTGGTATCGTTTTGATACCACTCTGTCACGACCCAAACCCGCCCCTATGGGTTTAGCATCGTAACCGGCCAGTAATCCGTGATTACCGAAGGCCTGCTTAATAATAACGAAAGCAATACAGAGTAAAGGGGCTGGTGGAAGCCAAAATAGTAAATAAAAATGTCCAATGAGCTGTGACAGTCTGAATGCAAAAATACTTTATGCACAAATCACATTGATAAACAAAACATATATACATATCAGACATATACATAACATCCAGGTTAGGGACCAAGTCCCTTCAACATAACTATACAGTCAAAACTTATTCATTTATTACAGATCAGAAACAAAAGGGTGAAACTGAGACACCCCATAATAGCCTTAGCTTGAACGAACTTGGAACCTCGAGGTGAGGCACAGTGGTTGGCTTGACAAAACGGGAGCTTAACTTGACGCTCCTAGCATCAGTCCGGTGCCTGGACACTTACATATAAATATAAACAGTGAGCTAAAGCCCAGTGAATAACATATGTGTAAAGGGGTTAAGAATGAATGTCCTTTCAATAATTAAAACCGTCAATTGTATCAGTTATTCAATCAGTGGCTCATATTTCATGCCATAGCAGTCATTTAGGAAACATAAAGTCATATGTGGTACATCCAATAGCAAAGCAGTACAGTAGGTCTTAACAGACCGAACAGTCAATTGATGGCCATCAAACAGTGAACAGTAGTGGTCCCAACATTAGAACCGACAGAGATCTCTGTAACAGTAGCAGTAGCAGTAACAGTAGGTTGCTATGGATGCCACGAGTATAGTTTACAAATAAGACAAAAATTCAATCATTGAACAATAACATTTCAGTAAGCTGTACAGTTGATTATTCAGAAAATAATCATAATTGAACATATCTTTACGACATTATTACTCACAGAGCACTGGGCTATAGACAAGCTAACGAGCATCCTCGGATGCCAACCCTAAAGAGTAACAGAATGAACACACACTCGGGATTAATAACTTAGCCCCTAACTATACTTAGTATGGTTCTATAACATTATCCTCATTAAGATGCCTTAAACTTGGCCTAGGAATGCCTAGGATAGAATGAGGATGCTAAAATGCACTTTAAAACACTTTTCAGAATTTTTCAGAAAACAGGAGTCTCGCTCTAGCGTGGCTTTCTACGCTCGAGTGAGCGTGCCAAAACAGAAGGGTCGCTCGAGCGTGGACTTCCTCGCTCGAGCAGTCTGTAAAAATGCAAAAAGTGCTGGATGTTGAAAATCCCTGCTCGATGCCCGCTCGATGCTCACTCGAGCGTGAGACACAGCTCTTCGCTCGAGCGTAGGTCTCGTCGCTCGAGCGTGCGTCTGCGTGCACCAAAAACCTGAGAGCTTGAATCTATGCTCGAGCCAGTATTCCGTCACTCGAGCGGAGCTCTGAACAAAACAATAGTCGCTCGAGCGTGGAATCCTTCGCTCGAGCGTGGAAGCCAAATCTGGAATTTCCAGATTTGCCTTCAAAGCTCAAACCAAGCATTCAACACATCAAAACTCAACCTTTTGGGCCCATTTTCTGGAAAACACTTGAAAACTCATGCTACAACATATTTTGAAGATCAATTTTGTAAAATCAAGCCCAAAGGTAAGCCAATTGAACACAATTTCAAAGAAACTTTCATGAACTAAGTAAGAACATAACATGCATGAGTTCTTTTGAATTCCAATGCTCTAAAACATAATCAAATGCAAGTTTGAACTCCAAAACATGGTGAATTCATGGACTATAACAAAAACATGAACATGCATGTAGAAATTTTCATAGGAAAGACCTCAAAACTTCAATGACATGGACATGCATGCAGCCATAGCTACTTAATACAACATTTTGAGCCAATTCTAGACTCTAATCACCAATTTCACCATGGACCATGCAATTAACAACTTAAATACATAAACCAAAGGATGAATATCCTACCTAGGTCATGAATTTCAGAGCATGGAAGCCCAATTTTGCAAGTCCTCTTCAATTCCTCCTAATTCCCCAAGTCAAATTCTTGTTGAACTCAATTCTTCTCTTACCCTCTTCTCTCCCACGGTTTGGATCTCTAAGTGGATGAAGAAATTGTGTAACAAAGGTGAATTAAGCTCCAAACATCTGTTAACAAAGTGGCCCACTAGTATGGCAAAAGTGTAACAAACTTTGATTCAACAATTTAACATTATTTAATCTAATTTAATCATTCCAAATCAAATTTTAATTAAATCTATCATAAAATCACATAAATTCTAATTAGCATATAACACTAATCAATTTTACGGTCGCCGATAAGACCTTCAATTCGTAGTTCGAAATTAAAACACGAACAGATTCATTCAGAAATCAAACAGATAGAAATGCATTTAAAACAATACACTCCTACAATCAATTCAGGATTTCATTCTAATCAGTTACTTATCATGCTCAGTCACGGTTTAGCATTAATCAAAGGTGAGCGTTGTCACATTGGGTGACCTTGGGTCCATGGAAATGGTGTAGTTGCGTCAATTCTCCATCAGTGTTTTAAACTTGACAAAAGTGGAATAAAGACGGTGCTAGCAAATGACAAACCATTTACAGAAACTGAGGCTCACTTCGCTGATGCAAAATTTTATTTGGATTCCAACGGGATACCTGAAGTTATCACAACTGAAATCCCTTCTGCAAGAAAAGAGAAAATGAATGGAGAAAAGCAAGTTGTGTTGGACTTTTCAATGGAAGACATATCAAGCGGCAAAAAAGCACCGAGGTCGCGTTACCACAAAAACAGTCTTCATCCTCAAAAGGCCATGTAATGTCAAAAGTCTTCAAGTATGTGCCGAAGGCTCAACAGAAAGAAGGACAATCACCGTTTGAAGAAGTTACGACATCTGCAAAAGTTAGAGGAGACCTTGCTCACCCGGCAATAAAAGAAGATCTACAGATACTAAAAGTAGATGCAACAATACCAATTCCACATGTGGGATTGTCAAGCCTAACTAAACCTTCAAAATTCTATCGAACACGACTTTTTACCTGAAAGACGAATGGAAAGGTTCGATCCACAAGCTTACAAGCTTCTAGCCTAGTCAAGTTATGACTTTGCTGATCCCTCATCATTGAGAGAGTTAAGTCCCGAACTTACAGGTGAGAAAGTTCATGGTCTCAATGAAACTCAGAAAAAGTTAAGGTAACAAGGATACATGGTGAGCCCTCCAAAGACTAGAGTCAAATTTATACCAACTGAACCCATTCGTATCTCTACCAAGAGAAAAGAGAAGAAGGAAGACGTACAACATATCGCTGTGGAAGAAGTGAAGGAAGACAAAAGTCGAGTCTCAGTGTTTGACTGCATTGAAGCTCCAGCACCTCGAACCTCGGTTTTTAATAGGTTGAGCACTATTGATAAGACAAATGAAGGTAGGACTTCAAACCTTCAGTTTTTAACAAACTAGGCACTACTAAGGAAGGAGATGAAAACAAACTTCTTAGTCAGAAAAGTCCATTTTTGCTCAGCTTGGCGATATGAATACTTCACCTAGAAAATGCAAGAACAAGAGAAGCACAACAACAATTGAGTTGAATTCTACAAAGGAGGATGATGAGACTCGAAGTTTGATTCCTTCTCGCATGAAACGCATGACGTCACTTGAAGTTAGTGTTGAAAGTCCGCTTAAGGTCAAAAGGCACATTATCATACTAACTGGAGAAATTAAAACTCAGGCGAAAAGTAAAAGAGAATAAGAAATTGAACATGTTGCTTCTCACCATGTAACAATTGAAGAAGATTCTAGCTTAGATTCGGAGGATGATGATCTCCAAGAAACTCTTCCAGAACTTGAAGATGGGGGGGGCAATCAACTATTGACAATTTGAAAGAACTCAACTTGGGAACTCCTGATGACCCTCGACCAATCTTTATGGGAACACTCTTAATGCCTAAAGAGGAAAAGACATTTTTCGAACTACTTCTCAAACATAAAGATGTTTTCTCATGGATGTACAAGGAGATGCCAGGTTTAAGTTGAAAAGTTATTGTCCATCACATTGGGATCAAACATGGTATGCAACCAGTAAAGCAGGCTCATCGATACATCAAACCAAAGCGCATCCTCAAAGTGGAAGAAGAAGTCAACAAGTTGATCGAGGTTGGGATCATACGTGAAGTAAATATCCTACATGGATATCAAGTATGGTCTTGGTAGTCAAGAAGAATGGACAAATTAGAATATGTGTCGACTTTCAAAATTTGAACGAAGCATGTTCCAAGGATGACTTTTCGCTTCCTATTATGGAATTAAGGATAAACGCCACTACTGGACCCGATTTCATGGATGGGTGTTCAGGATACAACCAAATACGGATGGCACCTAAGGATGAAGAGTTAACTGCATTTCATACCACAAAAGGCATCTATTTTTATAAAGTGATGCCTTTCGGACTCAAGAATGCCGGTGCCACTTATCAACATACCATGCAAAAGATCTTTGATGACATGCTCCATAAATTTGTTGAGTGCTATGTTGATGATTTGGTGGTCAAAACTAAGAATGGGGAAGATCAACTAGAGAACCATCGTGCAGTCTTCAATCGGTTGAGAAAGTATGACTTGAAGATGAATCCACTCAAATGCGTATTTGGAGTCACGTCTGGAAAGTTCCTTGGCTTTATTGTTCAACATAGAGGCATTGAGGTTGATCAGTCCAAAATTGATGCTATACAAAAGATGCCACCACCAAAAAAACCTAAAGGAATGTAAAAGCCTCCAAGGTCACTTGGCATATATCCACAAATTCATTTCAAACTTGGCAAGTCGTTGTCAACCTTTCAGTCGACTGATGAAAAAGAAGGATCCATTTTCTTGGGATCAAGCATGTCAAGATGCCTTCAACAGTATTAAGAGATACTTGGTTCATCCACCAATATTAGGAGCTCTTATTTAGGGAAAACCAATGATACTTTACATAGCTACTCAAGAAGAGTCTCTTGGAGCGATGTTGGCCCAAAATAACAAAGAAAATAAAGAGCAAGCACTCCAAACATGTGTCAATCCGTTCAAGTTACAAATACAAATTTGGTCTCTCTTTTCAAAGAGATCATTTCAAGACTCATTCGAGATCAAGCCATTCAAGCCCTCAATCAAGCCTTTCTTCTCCAAGTTTCTCCATTTGAAGACTTGAAGAAATTCATCCAACTTGCTAGTTCAACAACAAACTTTTACAGGCGTTGAATTACGCCCATTTCGGAGATTAAATCAGAGGATCCACTCTTTTGTAATAGAGAAAACTACAGAGGATTATACCCATTTATTATAATCAAATAAAATTAACTATTTGTGCATTTATTCCGTGTCTTAATTGCAGGATACAAAATTTGTGTTTACAAATTGGGAGTCATTGGTTGAGAAGTGCTAGGAACGCAAATAAAAAATGATTCCACATCATTTAAAGTAGTGATGTTCCTTCCAACGGTGCCAGTACCAGATTTTCTCCCTCAGTGACGCCAATTACGATCACTGTTAATATGGTCCTCGTCTGTTACTCCACCAAAAGTCTCATCAACACTTCCTCGAACCATTTCCTCGGTCTTAAGATTAGAATTTTTCTTAGCGATTACATTTTTCTTCTCTTTAACCATCTCTTGATTTGGTGAACCTGAGCGTTTACTCCTTGGGATAAAATTTTCTTTGTTGGTGAAATAGCCTACATAAAGCTGGGACCACCACTCCAAATAAGCCTTCGTAGTGGAACGAGATGGGAAATCAAAATGCGCTGGTAACCTCAATACAGAATGAGTACCATCATGAATACAAGAATCCCAATGCTAAACAATGTTCTGTAAACTACCGTCCCAAAGATCAACCTTAAGTTTCCCCGGGATGGCTTGAATAAAACCAAATTGCCTGCTAAACCTGTGAGGACTGTATGGTTCAATGACCATAGTGGACGAACTTTGCAAAGTCAAATAGCTCGAGTGGATACTGATGAAGTACTCCAAATCTAAGTTAGAAAGATGACCATCATCAACTAATTCCTTAGGATTGCCCTCGCTATATGCCAAACAATGCAAGGTCATATCTTTGCATGATTTGAATAAGTCATAGGCTTCTGACTCCTCAAAATGTTTGGCTATCCTTTCACCAGCATATCTCGTCATTCGGGGCTTTAGAGCAGAATCAATATTAAAGTGTGTGTTGAAATACTCTGCTAACCAAGCAAAAACATAATGGATAGGGAAGATGGTGTCACAGTTTCCAGGATCAGAAGAAGAAGCAATTCTATTAAGCCCTTTATAGATGCTAGCAAGTATAGGAATGGCAAAGCTGATTGAACAACCACATGCCATCATACTAGCAACCTTAAACACCCCAGGTCTAATCAAGTCACCATTTCCACGGGGTAGAACAAATTTGCACAACGAACAGACAAGGAAAGCTAACAGATAAGTCTCACCATTTGTTACACCAGCAATCCCTAAGTCACTAAAGACTTTGTCCCCTTGCACAGTTCGAGACTGAGTTGTGTTAATAATACCAGAAGGGTTGCTAGTATCCTTAGGGCGTTGAGTCTTGTTCCTCGAAGCCCACTTGGTTGATTTATGGTACCTGACTTCCCCTTTGAACCAAAATTGTATCTAGCTAGTAATCCTCACCACTTTCTTCTTCGACTCCTTACAAAGCCGATGGTAAACAAGGAATAAATGACCGCAACTGACAGGAAGAAGGAAATTCTTATCCCTCATATTGCTGGCCAATTCTTGGGCATTTTGCACCACTTTATCATATATTGCACCCCTAATAGGAAGACCACTAAGTTGACGCAAATCCCATAGCGAGATAGACATTTTGCCTATGAAAGTGTGTAGGGTATTAGTAGACGGACACCAAAGCTCACAAAAGGCTCGCATAACACTATGCAGTCGGTCATACGAGAACAATGAGGCATAAATTGGATCATAAATACCTACCTGATGTAGTACCTCACGATGTTGCCCCAACACATCCTCCAACCACTCCCAATATCCTTCACAAAAAGAAGGCTCTGCTATGGCCTTGAAAATAGTGCCCTATGCCACCTTCTAGGTGCAAACCACGCGCCCAAGGGTAGGAAATGAGCTAAGATCCTCAATTTCCTCATAGTTAGATGACTTTAATAATAAAACCCTAGAGTGTGACAGGCCTTCAACTAATTGACATGAAGTCTCATGAGCCCATTGCGTCAAATGAAAAGAACCATCAAGCAGCTTGAACTTCAAGCCCTAAGCACCAAGGAAAGGAAGGCGAATTGGAAGAGTAGTCCCCTCCCCAATAGCGTCACTAGAGTCCTCGAGAATGGTTAAGTATCCCTTCTTGAAAGTCTTGAAGTACACCTTCATTGAGCGACAAAGCCAAACAATTAAAAAAAAAAATGCATGTGTTGTGGAGAGACATATATGATATATGATCATGACATGAGTCAAAATAATCACGTATGGTCAAATGGGTGGTGGTGGAAGTGTCTACTTCATTAGTCCAATATCCAAGCTGCTTGTTTGATAGACACATTCCCCCACATAAATCAAACTAATCACATATGGTCAAATAGGTGGTGGTGGTGGAAGTGTCTACTTCATTAACCCAATATCCAGGCAGCTAGTTTGATAGACGCATTTCCCCACATAAGTCAAACTAATCACCTGTGGTCAAATGGGTGGTGGTGGAAGTGTCTACTTCATTAGCTCAATATCCAAGCAGCTAGTTCGATAGACGCATTCCCCTACATAAGTCAAACTAATTACCTATGGTCAAATGGATGGTGGTGGAAGTGCCTACTTCACTAGCCCAATATCCAAGTGGCTAGTTTGATAGGCGCATTCCCTCACATAAGTCAAATTAATCACCTATGGTCGAATGAGTGGTGGTGGAAGTGTCTACTTCACTAGCCCAATCTCCAGGCAGCTAGCTTGATAGGCTCATTCCGCCATATAAGTCAAACTAATCACCTAGGGTCAAAGGTCAAATGGGTGGTGGCAGAAGTATCTACTTTATTAGCCCAGTATCCAAGCGGCTAGTTCGATAGGTGCATTCCCCAACATAAGTCAAACTAATCACCTATGGTCAAATGGGTGGTGGTGGAAGTGTCTACTTTATTAGCCCAATATCCAAGCGGCTAGTTCGATAGGCGCATTCCCCCACATAAGTCAAACTAATCACCTATGATCGAATGGGTGGTGGTGGAAGTCTCTACTTCACTAGCCCAAAATCTAGGCAGGTAGCTTGATAGGCGCATTCCCCCACATAAGTCAAACTAATCACCTATGGTTGAATTGGTGGTGGTGGAAGTGTCTACTTCACTAGCTCAATATTCAAGTAGCTAGCTCAATAGGTGCATTCCCCTACATAAGTCAAAATAACCAACTATGGTGAAAGGATAGTGGAGTATGTTACTCAATTATTTTTACAAAATCATTATTTTTATAGGCAATAATAAATCACAGTTTCCAAAGAAGGTTTACCTCGTCAATCGAAAAATATGAAGTAACAATATGAGAAAGAAATTGCTATATATATATATATATACATATGCTAACTTTCCAAGTCGTGGTCATGTTGTAAAAAAAAAAAACATAGTGATTGACACGAGCATTGGTACAAGGTTACAAATATCAAATATGTATGAAGGCCATCAAGTCATGGTGCATAGGTTGATGACACAGTGCAAAAAGTAAAGAAAAGTATTCAAGACATGTGAAATTTGTGGTGACATCACACCAAGGTGACATCATGCAAAAAAAAAACATAAAATAAAATAAATTTTTTTTGTGTTGTTGAAGCATGCTCACATCAATAAGTTTTGGGCATAATGAATATTATATACATACATATATATATATATATATAAGTCTCACCTTGTTGTAAAGTAGAAGGCGACAACTCATAGTCTTTAGCTTATCAACGTGGCTGGAGGGTCAATGGACAAAACAACAACACAAACTTAGCCAGGCATGAAGCAACCCCTCATCAATCATTTATAGAGAGAAGTAATGCATATTGGGCGGCGGAAGGAAAAGCTAAAACCTAGTTGTGCTTCCTAAACATTACATTCCATATGCGGGAGAAGGCTAATCAGGCTATGCTTTAAATATATATATATATATATATATATTGCATGGCAGACCTTTGCAATTAAATCCTTGCATTGTGAACATGACCAAACTACTTCAAACCTCACCTTTGATGCTAGCAAGCAAGCATCAAACCAGAATCTTGAAGTATGGGCAATTCGTAGACACTTAAATTTTTATGTGTTTTGATCACCGTCTGATTAATCATGACAAATAAATTTTCTTTGATTAATCAAAATTAAGATGGTCAAAATTTTCAAATGGATGTAGGTCCTACTAAAATTATGCATCTTAACCCATTTTAAATTATGGGTCACACCAAAAGAAAAGTGAATCTATTTTGACAATTGGGTCAACCCAAATGTGTGGGGGCCATGAAAATATTTTTTCAAAATTTAGTGGAATAATTCAAATTCAAATTCAAATTTAAATTTAAATGCAAATCACGTTCATAAAATAAGGAATAAATTGCTATTTTCTTGGAAATTAAAATCAATTTTGGATTTTTCCAAAATTGATCATTCTCTCCTAAGCCTGTAAATAGAGGCTCTCACCATGAGGATGGGGACATTTTTTGGCACAAGGTCATGCAAGCTCCTAAGCGATCTGAAGATTCCCAAATTCTCTTCTTAAAATTTTCTCTAAAGTTCTTCAAACTTGAAAGAAAGGATTATCAAGCACTCCAAACTTGTGCCATTCCTTTCAAGTTACAAATACAAATTTGGTCTCTCTTTTCAAAGAGATCATTTCAAGACTCGTTCAAGATCAAGCCGCTCAAGCCCTCGATCAAGCCTTTCTTCTCCAAGTTTCTTCATTCGAAGACTTGAAGAAATTCATCAACTTGTCTAGTTCAACAACAAACTTTTACAGCCATTGAATTATGCCCATTTCGGAGATCGAATTAGAGGATCCACTCTTTTGTAATAGAACAAACTACAGAGGATTGCACCCATTTATTATAACCAAATAAAATTAATTATTTGTGCATTTATTCCATGTCTTAATTGCAGGGTACGAAATTTGTGTTTACACCCGTGATAGCCATAAAGGTTTGAATTTAGTGTTTGACCCGTCAAGATCACCTCACTACAAAGTCGTCTGCATTTCGCATTTTGATCACGTTGATTCAGTTTTGTCAATTGATTATGATCGAAACAAACTCTGTTATCAGATTGAGATTTACTCATCCGAGACCGGGTCTTGGAGGGCATCTTTCATAGCTGATCAAAATTCTGAATTTCTTGGCGGGGTCTACTGGAATGGCACGATTAACTGGTTCAACACATCAGGGGAATCATTGTATTTCAACGTGCATTAGAACTATTCCAATGCCTCCAATTCCTCATGAGGATTGGAAAAGGAGGCCATTTAGGTATTATGGGGAGTCGAACGAACATTTGCATCTCGTTATAATATACGGTCCGAGGATTCAATTTGATGTTTACGAGATGGAGAGAGATTAATCTAGGTAGTTTGTGAAGTACTGTGTCGATCTTGATTCAGTTGGAGCCAATGATGGATCTAGGGGGGGCTAGGGGGCGGCCGCACCCCCCAAAATTTGAAAAATATCATATATTATATTAAAAATTTTAAAATAACTTAAAATTATAGGAGTTCGCACCCCGAAATTTTTTGTAGATAATTTCAAAATTATATAGAGTGGCCCCCCAATTTTTTAAACTATAGAGTAGCCCCCAAAGACATAATCCTGGATCCGTCCCTGGTTGGAGCTGTGTTTTCCCAGATGATGCAAAGGCTTTTGTGGGACCCAATGTATTACTCATTTTCTATACTTTCACTTGTCCGAGAGGAAAAAGACGATGAGGACTCATTTATGGTGTTGCATGTACTGGGTAAGATTTTACGGTACAATCTTGGAGATAAGAGTTATGAGAAGATATGTGATGTTGGTGATGAGCATTGTGATGGTAAAGGCATGATTGAGTATTCTTTAATGTATTTCTGGTTTCATTCCTTCCATTACATTGAGTTTTCAATGGTATCTAAATGTGGTTTTTTACTTTAAATCAATGAATTAATTCACTTCTTGAATTCTCATTTTGTAGTTTCAGCTATTAAAAATTGATTATGTTTGTTGCTGTAATGTGATAGTATACACCGTTTGGTATTTAATGTGACATTCATGGCAGTTTTGATCTAAACATATTCAGATAATATCTTGTAAAAAAAAAACATTTTGTGACCATTCACACTAATTCAAAAATTCACTTTATACATCAACAAAATGAGTAGTCTGGAAAGCACATAATCAAACAAGATGAACAATTCTGGCTCATGTTTACAAAACCTAGCATTATTTAATAGAAATGATTTGAAAGTTTGAGTTGAGTCTTTTTTTTAGACTATTCCATGGGTGTCATTTTTGTTGTTTTTATTATTTTGTTTCTTACATCTTTTATTTTATTTTATTTTTTTGGTTTTTGTTTTTGTTTTTGGTTTTGTTTTGTTTTTTTTTTTTTTGTTTTCTTAAACTCCATAACACCCTACTTGTAAAATTTGTTGTTCCCTTTATTGGTAAAAGCAATCTTATGATTGTGAGAAGATGCCCTTATCATTAAGTAGTTCGGATGTTTTTTTGTTTTTGTTTTTGTTTTTTTTTTTGTTTACAAATTACGATAAATAGATTACGCAAGTTAAAGCCTAGTTTGAATATAACTCTGATTATGATTCTTCTTATTTCTATCACAAAGATTATATAGCGTGGGACCCGTTTGGTATCAGAGCCATAATTGTTTTAGATTTGATTTGAATTTCTTCTATAGTCTTTAATTAACCTGTGTGACACCCAAGTTGCAGAAGTCAGTAAACGGTTTTTAGATAGAAGGCCATCAATGAGCATTAGAACTTAGGCTGAACCACCTGTTAACCATCATAGTTAATTATTGCTATGGCTAAATGTTCAAGTCATTCTCTAATTTAAGGTTGTTAGTGAAAGTTCCTCTAAGATTGAACTAAGTCATTTAAAATTACAATAAATACATTTTGCAAGTTATTGCAAAGCTGTAATGCCCCAAATTCTGAAATTATAAACTATCCAATATGGAAAAAATGTACATATAATATTCAACTCAAATTCACAACAAATCTCAAAGTTTCACTTTCTTATTGAACTTTAATTTTAAGGTTACAAAATACATATTCAAGCATTTGCAATTCAAGAAGATAGAGAAAGTTTAACAGATGCCCCACAATGTACAATATTAAATACATAGTCTTCAATGAACAAAAGGGGGCCCATGATCTCCAAACTAAGTAAAAGTTCAACAATTACATTACAAATTCAAAATATCATTACCTTTTTAAACAAGTGAGTTGGGCAGCTTCTTCTTCATTGGGCTGGTTGCGATTCACCAAGTCCTGAAATTTGTTAGATAGGAATGAACAATTACCCAGCAAAGAATATATTTAACCATGTATATAAACATTTTATTTAAATTATGCATAACTATGTTCCTTAACTTGTGGACATTAATTTCTCAACCTCATAACCCAATACACATCATTCCATTGAACTCCACATTTCTTCGTCCTCACACAAATGGACAGTGGGCACCTCAAACCTTCCATATTTATCGTCTTCACATTATTGGGCATGTGGATATCTCAAACATTCTCACATTTGTTGTCCCCACACGACTGGGCAAGTGGGCATCTCAATTTTCCTGCACAGGTAAACCATATCATATAACGAGCAACAATTCAAAAATCAAATTTCATCTCAACCCAAGGGATCTCAACAGTAACTAGTTTACCCATTAATTCCTCTCACATTACTCACTAAGACCTAGGAACAACAATTTTAAATTTCAAAAGAAATTTAGAGCTTTTCTTTCCATTCTTTAATTTTCCAAAATTTTTGATGGACGCATTATTTTTAACTAAGAAATAACCAAATCTCCCACAAAACTTAGAACAAAACTTGTTATCACCATTACTTTATATATATATATATATATATGTGTGTGTGTCACACATTCCAAGTCAGACTGTAACACCCCACTTTTCTCCTCATGGATGATATTACCAAAACCATTATTATAATACAATTTCAAAGATAACGAGCGAAAGTTCTATACACTAACAAAAAAATAAAAATAAAAGAAGATTATCTCATTCGAATACATAATTGATGCACCATGTGATATAATTAAATAAATTGCTCATAGGCTTATATTATTACATAAAAGGGAAAGGGTTCAACCCTTTTTGCAACAATGGTGTTCCGCTAACAAATAAAAAGCCCCGTGGCCACTAGATAAAAAAGATCCTTGATCTTGAACTACTTCTTGACATTCACCTGAAATGGATTAGCAACATGGGATGAACATAAAGTTCAGTAGGGATCCCAACATGATTCTAAACAATAACTTATAAATAGCTATGATTATGAATGTTTCAACTCATACTATATAAGTATAATGTGACGATTTGTAACCAAAGTAAATTTGCATAAGTACTTTTCTTCAAAATCATCCAATCCTTTCAACAATACAGGCGATTCACATTTCTGCACTGCAGTACAGTTTTGAGGATAAGAGTTTGAAGAAGCTGTGTGATTTTGATGCTTCAGCTCCAGGTTGACGACCTGTGAGTTTTGGTGGAAGGTCCATTTGTTTTCCATTTATTGAGTCTCATTCTTGCGTTTGATATTATTGAGACAAAAAGATGGATTGTAAATTACAATTTTTATTTGTTCAAATAATAATAACACTGTAATGATAAATTACAGTTTATAATTAAATAAAATTTAATTATTTCTATTGGTGGTATTCAAATAGGCCATGTGACATAGCTTGATATTTTTAGGACTCTAGATTAACGTTTAGTCTATAGAATTATAATCTTTGCTCTTTCAATATGGACATATATATCATTTATTGGTGAGAAAAAAATTATTTGTATTGACCAATTCTTGACATGTATCGGCTCATATTCAATTATTCTCCACGGATACAATTAGTTCACAATCGATAGGCAAGGATGTAACAATGGCTCAGCCTGGCCCATTCGGGCTTCGCGGGCTCCCTTTTTTAGCGGGCCAGGCCGGGCCTTCCCATGGGCTAAAAAGTGGGGCCCAGGCCCAAGCCCACTCATAATAAGGTCAGGCCTGGTCTTAGGGCGCAGGCTGGGCCTAGGCAGGTCTTTTTTTTTTTTTTTTGGAAAAATAAACGATAAATACATTATCTATGTAGATTATTTATTAGAAATAAAAAAAAATAAAAGAAAAATTGTACTAGAGTATTTTAGTTAAGATTAATGAGATGTTTTTTTGATTATATTTCATGGTGGTATTTAAATTTAATTATGTATGACTTATTTTTTTTAATTATGAACTTATAACTAAAAAAGTATGCAATTATGTAATTTTTATATATGAAAATGAAACTTTCAATATTACAATATTAAATTAATTATATAATATTTATTGAATGAATAATTTTTATTTCAAAATGAAATAAAATAGATTAAAAATTTAAATTATTAAATAAAATAGGTGTAAATAAGTCAAGTATATCCCAATTAGGTTGGCACCTATTAGCCTACCAATCATTTGCATTATACTCCACCTCAATAATCTAATACCAAAAAAAAAAAAAAACACGAAATTAAATAAAATAGTAAAAAATAATTTGTTGATCAATCATCAGAGGAGACAGACATTTTAGTCGGGTTGCCTGAGGATATATCATCCAAATCATTTTGAATTCGCTCATTTTCACTATAATTTTGTCTTCTTGTAAGCACATGCATATGATCTCTAGATATCATCAATGTCTCAATCATTTGGGGTGAAAGCTTACTCCGGTAATCGCTCAGCACCCGTCTACCTGCACTAAAAGCTATTTTCGATGGAACTGTAGAAATAGGAACGGCTAGTATATCAAAAGTCATCTGTGAAAGCACAAGCCACATAGTTTTATTTTGTTTCCACCATTCCCAAATATCAAAATCATCAGAATCATCCACTGACGGGCTTTTCAAATAACGTTGTTGTTCAGAACTGCTTACACTTATATGTTGAGATATTCTTCTACTTTTTATTGCTGAAAAAACACTTAATCTCCCGCCTTGAGATGAGACTACTAGTGTAGTGTGTGTAGGTGTATTTACAGATGTAGTTGCCCTGTATTCTTCAAATAATCTGTTGTATGTTTGCATAATAGGGGCAAACTGTGTTTGATCAACGAAAATATGTTCTAAAAATTCTTGTTAACCAATTTCTTTACACCTAGGATCAATTATTATGGCTAAACCTAAAAGATGAGGCAAATGATCAAAATATTTATCAAATAAATGGCTACATAATATTCATTACCCATATATTTTACGAAAACTTTAATTATTTTTGATAGCATATGTAAAACAAATGGTGAAGTAGGAATATATATATATATAAGAAAATAATTTTGTTGAAGTATCAAAAACTTTTAAAAATCTTTATACAAGGCTACTTGGCGCCAATTAAGTTCTGTGGGAGTCAGTACACTTCCTATTGATGTTGTTGCAAAAAATAAATCTATTGCTCTTCTTAGATGGCATGTTTAATTCCACCTACTATCAACACCTAAAATTAATTTTTAGATGGCATGTTTTCTCGTTGACAAATTTTTCTATATTCCGAAATTCGATTAGCAAAAGACATAATAGTAACAACTGCATTTTTTATTACAAGTATGGAAGTCTCGTATACATGCATAGCTTCTTTAACAATCAAATTTAAAATATAGGCACAACAACGAACATAAAATAAATCACCATCAACAAGTAATTGTAAAGTTGATTTTAAATGGGTTACAATTTGATTATAATATGCTGCATTATCTAAACTAATTATAAATATTTTATTTTGCAAAACCCACTCATATAATATATTTCTTATTTCTACACCAAGCGAATGTTTAGTGTATGGAAGTTCAACTAATTTAAATGAAATAATTCTTTTATTTAATTTCCAATCATTATCAATAAAATGTGTAGTGATACATTGATATTCAAAACCACTATTTGACTACAGATCATATGTTAAACAAACTCTTCCATTGAAAATTTTAAAGATGTCAAATAATTTACTTTTAACATCTTCATATTTCTTTAAAATCTTGTTTCTAGTAGTATTTCTTAAAAAACTTTGATATTGCGGTGCAAAACTTTCGTAAATCATTTCGGTAAAATCGGGACATTCACAACTAGTAAGAGGTTGTTCTTTTTTAATAATATAATCAACTACAGAATTTTGTGCACGTAAAGGATCATATGAAAATGTTTGCAAATTACCTGTTAATGAAACCGCTAATTGCATTTGACTTAGAATATCATGTTGTTAACTTTGTAAATGTATGTTAGCATGCATTTTTAGATGACTAGTACTCCCTATAGATGCAGCATTAAGTAAATGTGCACAATATTTACATTTTGCTTTAAATGTAATTGTACCATTAGGATTATTTATAAATATTTTTTCAAAATGTTCCTAAACAATACTAGTTCTGCTCCTATATGTTGATCCATCTGTTGGAAGAGGGATATCAGAAGGAGAATCAACAAATTCATATTGTGTAGTATATGTATCAAGATCGACATAAATATTAGGAATATTATGATCTATAGTAATGTAAGTAAAATAATATATAAGAATTAACAGTTAATTTAAATAATGTGTGAATACAATGAGTAAAAAATAATAATTAATATGTGCACAAATAATTAATGAAAAAAATGAGTAACTAATAAATTTAATTAAACTAATTAATGTTATCAACTGGCGAATGCGATATAGAAATTAGCTTCTTCTGATAAAAGTTTCTTGTTGCATAATTGCAATTGTCACTTAGGGATGACACTTCAAAATTAATTGAGAGTTGAGAGAGATTGAGAGAGAGAGAGAGAGAGAGAGAGAGAGAGAATATTATTTGTAAGATTTATTTTGGAAAAATGAAGGATATTTATAGTAGTTTGAAAGAGTAAAGTAAATTTATAAATATATATACATTACCATTTGAATTTTTTTATGACCATCTCTACTAATTTATGACCGTTTGAATTTTTAATTTTTTTTCTCTTTCATTCAATGAATGAAGAGTGAGTTGAGTGATTGAGATGCAACAAAGTAGGCTAGTAGGGGGTGGGATGGGGCAGGCTGCAAGTAGCAAACCGTTTGAATTTTATTTATTTTTTTCATTCAATCGTGATTTCAAATTTGCAAGCAAAGTGAAAAGGGGGTCATGTGATGATGTGATGATGCAGGGGTAGGTTGGGCGGGGAGGAGAGAGGGTCTAGAATTATTATATATATTTTAAAAGGAAATGACTTTTACTGTTATGTTATTTTGTTTTTGTTTTTGTTTTTTCATTTTTATTTTTGCAAGATCAATCTTTTATTTATTTTATTTGTTCATATTTTTTATTTATTTGTATTTTTTTAATTATTTAACCGTTGCAAGTTGTTTTTTTTTTTTATTTTTTTAAATTTGACCATTGGTAGAGAAAGGGCCGGGTAGGATGGGCTGGGCCGGGCCAGGCTTCAAATGAAATGCCCAGGCCCAGACTCAAGGTACTGGATTGGGCTTGGGCCCGGGCCTAATCGGCCCAAAACAGGTCGAGTGCACCTCGAGCCTCACGCGGGCTTCGGACTGCCCACGGGCCATTTTTACACCCTTATCGATAGGATTCGTTTAATTGAAATTATACTTGTTTTTTTTTTTTTTTGGGATTATTGATTTAAAAATAAAAAATGCTAGAGATCTAAAAAAAAAAATTCAAAATTTCTATCAAATGTCTTACATGGGTATGGAACCCACATGGTGTGGATCCCACATCTATGTGACCCACATGGTGTGGATCCCACATCTATGTGAGACATTTAGTATAAATTTTGGTAGAATTTTTAGGTATCTAACATTACTCTTTAAAATTTTTTTACAACAATATCACTTAGAGGTGATTTGAAAGACAGTTGAAAGCTAATTTTTTTGATTTTTTAAAATTTTTTATTTAAGAGATGATATAATTCAAAATAAATTAAAAATTAATTTTTCACCATTTTTTAGCTGGTTGACCCCTCCATATTACCGATGCCAATTCATTTGCCGAAACTTTAGCCATAAAGAATTCTGCTTTAATGTTCCCTCATATTTTCCGTTATACCCTCCTTTTCGTGCTCGCCAGTGGAAATTTCCTGAGGAAGGTTGGGAAAAGTGTACCCTGATGTAGAATTGAATTGACTTGTGTGGAACAAACACCACTGGCCTTGTTTGATCGGGTAGATTAGAGTATGAGATTAAGATTATTAATCAGTAATGATTTAGCCTACTAAAAAAATACATTATTAAGGGTATGTTTGATTGGATAGATTAGAGCATGGGATTAAGATTATTAATCTGTGGGCCCAATTATTCTATGTTTGTTTTAACATTTTGGTTTAGGATTATTAATCTAATGGATAATTAATTCAACAAATTTGTAGGATTATTAGTAATGGGGTAGGGGTGAGATTATTAATCCAATGGATATTAGTCAAATTGGATAGCGAATACCACACTAATTTAATAAGATTATTAATACTTCAGTATTAGTTTTGTGAATCAAACATGACCTAATAATACTAATGCATTGGGAATGACAAAAAAAAAACAAAAAAAAAAAAAAAAAAACAAGGCATAGAAAGTGGGCAGGGCCCACTGCCACATCATTAGTGCTCCAAAGCATTTTTCCAACAAAAATAAGTCAGACCACTAAAAAGAGGAACACTAATAGAAGTGGTGTGGGTCCCACATGATGAGATGTTTTGCTCTTGTGTTTTTTTTTTTTTTTTTTTGAATTTTCACTTCATTAGACCATCTCCAACCCTGAACCAAATCTGGCATCAAATTTAAAATTTGGTGAAAAAAGTATATTTTTCATGCTCTAATGGTTTCACCAAATTGATATCAAATCGAGATTTCACCAAACGTTTCACCAAAATGAAGACAGGTTCCGCATTTCATCAAAACACTGTGCATGACCGTTGGAGGAGACCAACGGGTCGACCAGCCGATTGATTAACTGGTTGACCACCAAAAGGTTCAAACAGTTCCAAAAAAAAGGTCAAATAGTTGAAAAAAAAAAAAAAAATAAATAAATAAATTTTTTTTTTTAGCTTAACTAGTCGACCAACCGGTTATCCCCGCACAGATTTGATGAAAATTTGATTAAAATCAACCGTTGGAGCACTCGGTATCAGATTGAGGAAAAAGTCATTTTTTTACTCAGATTTAATGAAAACTTTGGTTCAGACTTGGAGATGCTCTTAGTGATCCATTGATACTCTCAAATTAGTAGGATGAATCATTATTGTTTTTCCAATTTCAACAAGCAACCAATGTCTCAAATATTCAACAATGTACGCGCAATGTTTGAAACAGAGAGCACTCATCAAAACACACTCGCAAAACCAAGTTCTATATACAATAGCTTAATCTGATAGATAAAAAATAATTCAAGCCACATAGTGAGAGTTGAAGCAATATTATAAAAAATAATTCAAGCCACATACTGAGAGTTGAAGCAAGATTGAAACATACTCTCCCAAGTCCCTCATGTCTGTGCACTCATCCCCTATAGATAAAGTTGCCGCCAACGATGACATCTTAACCCAAATTCTCATAAAGTTACCAGTAAAATCACTCCTGCGATTCAAGTCCGTATCCAAACACTGGCTCTCTCTCATCGTCAATCCCCATTTCGCACGTTGCCGGAATCCCAACTCCAGCTTTGTCTCCGGCCTATTCTTGTACTCGTCCAAGAGACGTCGTAACCCAGAACTCAATTTCATCCCTCTTCAAAACAATGAAAATCCAAGCGACGACGGTGATGATGCTTACTTAGGACCTCTCACGACGATTCCAAGTCTATCAGGTAAAGAAATTTTTAGCTCATGCCATGGATTTTTATGTTGTTCTAGCTATTCCAACCTTGAAGGCGACTATCGATTGCGCTATCATATCCTCAATCCCACCACCAAGCAATTCAAGTCTCTTCCTCAACCCCGTGATGGCCATAAGGGTTTGAATTTAGTTTTTGACCCGTCAAGATCACCTCACTACAAAGTTGTCTGCGTTTGGCGTGTTGATTGTGATGATTTAGTTTTGTCGGTTAACTCTGATCAGAACAAGCTTTATTATCAAATTGAGATTTACTCATCTGAGACCGGTTCTTGGAGGGCTTGTGCCGAACCTTTCACCGCTAATCGAAATTCCCAATTTCATAGCGGGGTCTATTGGAACGGTGCGATTAACTGGTTCAACACATTTGGGGACTCATTGTATTTCAACATGGAGGATGAGCGTGTTAGAACTATTCCAATGCCTCCGATTCCTCATGGGGATTGGAAGGTGAGGCCATTTAGGTATTACGGGGAGTCGAACGATCATTTGCATTTTGTTGAGATATACAATCCAAGGATTCAATTCGATGTTCATGAGATAGAAAGAGATTACTCAGGCTGTTTTGTGAAGTACCATGTCGATCTTGGTTCAGTTGGAGCTGCGTTTCCCCAGATGATGCAGAGGCTCTCGTGGAACCCAATGTATTACTCGTTCGCTATACTTTCGCTTGTACGAGAGAAAAAAGATGATGACTCGTTTATGGTGCTGCACATACCGGGTAAGATTTTACGGTACAATCTTGGTGATAAGAGTTTCGAGAAAATATGTGATGTTGGTGCAGAGCATTGCGATGGTAGTGGCATGATTGAGGATTCTTTTATGTATTTCTGGTTTCATTCCTTCCAATACATTGAGTCTGTCTCTTGTATATGAATGTGGTTTGTTGCTTTAAATCAGTGAATTAATTCAGTTCTTGAATTGCTTTAAATCAGTGAATTAATTCAGTTCTTGAATTCTCCTTTTGTAGTTTCAGGTATTGAAAATTGATTGTGTTTGTTGATGTGATATGATAATATATATATATATACATATACATAAATGATACAACCTTTGGTATTTAATGTGGTGATTATGTCAGTTATTTGAAGCCACTTATATTTTTGAAGGGAATTTAAACAATTTTGATCTACACAGTTGCATGTTTCAAGAATATTTTGTAAAAAATTCAAAAAACTATAACCATAGAGACTGTTAATTTGAAAAACAAGGTTGGTGTCCAAATCTTAAGAATACCTTCTATATTTTTATTTTTACATAGATATATTATAGTTCAGTTCAGAACCATAACAAAAAAAAAATCTTAGAACCGGAAATCAGACTAATTTGAATGGTTCTACCATTTTCGAAAGCAAAACCAAATTAATATAAAAATCAGACCAAACCAAACTAATATAAAAACAATACCAAACTGAAAATTTAGACTATAAATTGGATCGATTTACCGGTTCTACCCATTTTTGTGAACACCTCGATTATCTCTAAGCTCTAATTTCTATCTTTCTTCCTTTTTCTACAAATTCCAATTAGTTCCTTTGAATTCTATCCGTTCCTCTCTTTTTCATATCCAATTTCCAAATGGATTGAGAGTTACAAACACAGTTTTTGTTGGACTGTGCAACTCTAGTTTTCTTAGAATTTATAGTTATATTTTGAGTTGCAATTTATTTGCCTCACAGTGTGCTTTTTAGACTCGTACATACACCACAAGTTCGACTTTGATAATCTGATTCATTTATTTTTTAAGTTACAAATTCTATTTGGTTGATCTGATTTATTTATTTTTTAAGTCACTGAGTACAATACTCATTTATATATTTATAAATAAAAAATAAATAGTTTGCCACCTTAAAGAGTGTCTGCAAACAATGTCGATGCCTGCACTTCCATCAGGCTGGGATCGGAGGTGCTTTAACTATTTCGGGGAGTCAGGACCATTTGCATCTTATCGAGATGTATCATCCTCCAAGCACGCAGTTCAACGTCTATGAATCGGAGAGAGACCGTTCCAAGTGGTTTGTGAAGTATCGAATCGACCTTGGTTTGGTTGTTGATGAATTTCCAGAGATGATCCGAACAGAATAATTCCAAAGCACTTGAATTTCTACATCTTTGTTATACTTTCTTTTGTACGGGGAGAAACAACAGATGGGAGTCGTCATTCGTTGTAATTGTAAGGCGATGCGGTACAGTTTTGAGGATAAGAGATTGAAGAAGCTGTGTGATTTTGCCGCTTCAGCTCCAGGTTGACCTGTGAGTTTTGGTGGATGGTTCATTTGTTTTCCATTTATTGAGTCTATTTTGTTGTGTTTGATATTGTTGAGACAAAACATGGATCGTAAATTACAATTTGTATTTGTTCAAATAATAATAATAATAATAATAATAATAATAAATATAGTTTATACTTTAATTATTTCTATTGATGGTATTCAAATTGGCCATGCGTCTTGTGGTCTGCACAATTTGATATTTTTAGAACTTTGGATAAATATTAACTCTATGGAATCGAATTGGATTGAGATTTTTTGAAATGGATTTGAGATAAGAAATTTTAACTCGAATCCCTGATCTGCTCTATGCCATCCTCTACTCAATCGGAGGGAAGATGAAAATAGGAGAAGTAGGTTGTGTTCAAGATGATAAGAGTCCCCCCCCCAAAAAAAAAAAAAAAAAAAAAAAATCATTGTTTTTTCTGATGTACCGAAAAAAAAAAAATCATTGCAAAGGATCATAGTCCATGATCAATCACACCTAAAAGCATACTGTTGGGAATCTGCTTTAAAAGTTATATTTTTTAAAAATGTAAAAAAAAAAAATTAAAAAAGTTATAATTGACTTATCCATCAACAATTTTTTTTTTTAAATGCTGCTTAAATATTAATTTTAAATTATTATTTTTTATTTTTTATTATTATTTTTATTTTTTATAAAAGCCAAAACTTCTAGAACTTTTGAAAATTACATCTTGTGTTTGATCAATTATTTGATACTCTTGAGACACCACATGACGTTACTTTGGCAGGGGAAGATACAAAGATAATGCACTAAATTCTTATCCTCCCAATTTATGTTGTTTGTACCACTCTGGTTGGTTTTACTTCATTATTCTAGTTTCATTATTTAAGTGTTTTTTGGGATGAATTTTCTGGTCCACTATCTCGGTTGGGATTAAACCCAGTTACAGAGGGATCCACATTTTGAATAATCTCAATCTATCATTACACTTTTTATGTTTTAGTTTTTGTATTTTAGCATAAGTCTTGAACATCATATTAGGAGAATTTGGTATTTGTTGATTTTGTCTACATAATATTTGCTCTTTTGATATGGACATATACCATATATTAGTTGGAATGAAAATCATTTCTACTAGACTAATTTTGGACGCATATCGCGTAGTTGATTATTCTCAATGGATACAATCAGTTCACAATCAAAAGAATTGGTTCGATTAAAAAAATTACAACTGTAGCACTTAACTTTCATTTGGGATGTAGGTTGACTTTTTAACTTTTTAATTTTTTTTGACTATTTTAGCCTGTGGATAAAAAATCTCATTTGTGATAAACTTTTTGCCTTTTTTGACTTTTGTAAAAAAAAAAATAAAATTATTATAGTTTGGACGTGATGTTTTATTTTATTGAAGTAAAAACTTATTTTGTTTTGTGTCTATTTTAACCCAAACATAGCACGTCAAACAAAGCCTCAATATTCCTGATATCACTTCACGCGACCAATACCAATTCATTTCCTGATACTTAGCCATTAAGAATTGTGCTCTAATGTTTTCTTATAGTCTCTTTCTGTTATACCCTGCTTTTCGTGCTTGCCAAACAGAGAACGAAGAAATTTCCTGTGGAAGCTTGGGAAAAGTATACCCTGTTGTAGAATTGAATTGATTAGTGTGGAGCGAACACCACTGACCTTGTCAAAGGCCAATTTCAACAAGCAACCTATCATTGTCAATGTCTTAAAATATTCAACAATGTACTGCACAATGTTTGAAACACAGAGCACTCATAGATACACAGCACTCACAAAACCAAGTTCTATATATATACAATGGTTTAATCTGATTGATCAAAAATAATTCAAGCCACATACTGAGAGTTGAAGCAAGATTGAAACATATTCCCCCAAGTCCCTCATGTCTGTGCACTCATCCTCCATAGATAAAGTTGCCGCCAACGATGACATCTTAACCCAAATCCTGATAAAGTTACCAGTAAAATCACTCATGCGATTCAAGTCTGTATCCAAACACTGGCTCTCTCTCATCACCAATCCCTACTTCGCACATTGTCGGAATCCCAACTCCAGCTCTGTCTCCGGCCTATTCTTCTACTCATCCATGAGACGCCGCAACGCAGAACTCAATTTCATCCCTCTTCAAAACAATGAAATCCTGAGCGACGACAATGATTATGTCTACTTGACACCTTTAACAACAATTCCAAGCCTATCAGGTAAAGGGATTTTGAGCTCATGCCATGGATTATTATGTTGTTGTAGCTATTCCAACCTTGAAGGAGGCGACTATCAATTTCGCTATCATATCCTCAATCCTACCACCAAGCAATTCAAGTCGCTTCCTCAACCCCGTGATGGCCATAAAGGTTTGAATTTAGTGTTTGACCCGTCAAGATCACCTCACTACAAAGTGGTCTGCGTTTGGCACGTTGATCACGTTGATTCAGTTTTGTCAGTTGATTATGATCGAAACAAGCACTGTTATCAGATTGAGATTTACTCATCCGAGACTGGGTCTTGGAGGGCATGTGCTGAACCTTTCACAGCTAATCAAAATTCTGAATTTCTTAGCGGGGTCTACTGGAATGGCGCGATTAACTGGTTCAGCACATCGGGGGACTCATTATATTTCAACGTGGAGGAGGAGTGCATTGGAACTATTCCAATGCCTCCAATTCCTCATGGGGATTGGAAAGGGAGGCCATTTAGGTATTACGGGGAGTCGAATGAACATTTGCATCTCGTTATAATATACGGTCCAAGGATTCAATTTGATGTTTACGAGATGGAGAGAGATTACTCTGGGTGGTTTGTGAAGTATTGTGTCGATCTTGGTTCAGTTGGAGCTGCGTTTCCCCAGATGATGCAAAGGCTCTCGTGGGATCCAATGTATTACTCGTTTGCTATACTTTCACTTGTACGAGAGGAAAAAGACGATGAGGACTCATTTATGGTGTTGCATGTACCGGGTAAGATTTTACGGTACAATCTTGGAGATAAGAGTTTTGAGAAGATATGTGATGTTGGTGACGAGCATTGTGATGGTAATGGCATGATTGAGGATTCTTTGATGTATTTTTGGTTTCATTCCTTCCAATACATTGAGTTTGTCTCTTGTATCTGAATGTGGTTTTTTACTTTAAATCAATGAATTAATTCACTTCTTGAATTCTCATTTTGTAGTTTCTGGTATTAAAAATTGATTGTGTTTGTTGCTGTAATGCGATAATATACATCGTTTGGTATTTAATGTGATAATCATGGCAATTATTCGAAGCCACTTATATTTGAAGAGAATTTAAACAGTTTTGATCTAATTCAAAATTTCACTTTATATAAGAGAATAAATATTCTCAATAGCATCTTCTACATCAACAAAGTGGGTAGTCTGGAAAGCAAATAATCTGACAAGATGAACAATTCTTCCTCATGTTTACAAAACCAAGCATTGTTTAACAGAAATGATCTGAAAGTTTGAATTGAGTCTTTTTTTAAACTATTTCATTGGTATCATTTTTGTTGTTTTTATTATTTTGTTTCTTACATCATTGTTTTTTTTTTTAAACCCCATAACAGCCTACTTGTAAATTTTGTTGTTCCCCTTACTGGTAAGAGCGCGATGTTATGATTGTGAGAAGATGCCCTCATCATCAAGTAGTTTGGATTTTTTTTTTGTTTGTGTACAAATTACAATAAATAGATTACGCAAGTTAAAGCCTAGTTCTAATATAACTCTAATTCTGATTCTTCTTGTTTCTATCACAAAGATTATATAGCGTGGGGCTTTTTTGGTATCAGAGCCATAACTGTTTTAGATTTGATTTGAATTTCTTGTACAGTCTTTAATTAACCTGTGTGACACCCAAGTCACAGAAGTTAGTAAACAGTCTTTAGATAGAAGGCCATCAATGAGCATTAGAGCTTAGGCTGAACCACTTGTTAACAATCACAGTTAATTATTGTTATGGCTAACTATTCAAGTCATTCTTTAATTTAAGGTAGTTAGTGAAAGTTCCTCTAAGATTGAATTGAGTCATTTAAAATTACAATAAATAGATTACGCAAGTTATTGCAAGGTTGTAATGCCCCAAAATCTGAAACTATAAACTATCCAATACGGCAGAGATGTACATATAATATTCAACTCAAATTCCCAACAAATACCAAAGTTTCTCTTTCTCATTGAACTATAATTTCAAGGTTACAAAATACATATTCAAGCATTCACAATTCAAGAAGATGGAAAAAGTTTAACAAATGCCCACAATGTACAATATTAAATACATGGTCTTCAATGAACAAAAGGGGGCCATGATCTCCAAACTAAGTAAAAGTTCAACAATTACAATACAAATTCAAAATATCATTGAATTTTTAAACAAGAGAGTTGGGCAGTTTCTTCTTCATTGGGCTAGTTGCGGTTTAGCAAGTCTTGAAATTTGTTAGATAGGAATGAGCAATTACCCAGTAAAGAATATATTTAACCACGTATATAAACATTTGATTTAAATTATGCATAACCATGTTCCTTTACATATGGACATTAATTTCTCAACCTCATAACCCAATATACATCATTTCACTTAACTCCACTTTTCTTCGTCCTGGCACAGATGGGCAGTGGGCACCTCAAACCTTCCACATTTATCGTTATCACACGATTGGGCACATGGACACCTCAAACATTCTCACAGTTGTTGTCCTCACACGATCGGGCAAGTGGCCATGTCAATTTCCCTGCGCGGGTAAACCATATCACACAACAAGCAACAATTCAAAATCAAATTTCATCTCAACAATTAACCGATTTACCCATTAATTCCTTTCTTATTACTCAGTAAGACCTAGGAACAACAATTTTAGATTTCACAAGAAATTTAGGAGTTTTCTTTCCATTCTTTAATTTTCCAAGATTATTGATGCACACATTATTTTTAACTAAGAAATAACTAAATCTCCCACAAATCTTAGAACAAAACTTGCTATCACCATTAGTGTTTACATATATATATATATATATATATATGTATGTATATATATCACCCATTCCAAATCGCACCGTCATATCATGAGATTAATACATATTCAAACCAAAATACAGATATACATTGGTAAAAATATTTTTACATCAAGGTTGTGAGAGGAGAGAAGAGATGAGGACTCAAGGAGTGAGCAAGGAAAATAACACGATCCAATCGATTCAATGTGTAGCTTACGGCGAGATTAACAACTTTGATAAAAGGACAAAGGATGGATTCTTGGTAAAAAAACATAAAATAAACGAAATCAAGGTTTGGAGATATATATGGTTTCGGGTATGGAGGAGAGTGTAGACACTTAAATTTTCACGTGTCTTGATCACTGTCTAATTAATCAAGGAAAATAAATTTTCTTTGATTGGTCAAAATTTTCGAATGGGTATGGGTCTTACTAAAATTATGGATCTTAACCCATTTTAAATTATGGGTCACACCAAAAGAAATTATTTTGACAATTGGGTCAACCCAAAAGTATAGGGCCCATGAAGATATTTTTATCAAAATTTAGTGGAATAATTTAAATTTAAATTTAAATTTAAATTTGATTGCAAATCATGTCCGTAAATCAAGAAGTAAATTGCTTATTTCTTGGAAATTGGAGTCAATTTTGAAGTTTCCAAAATTAATCCTCCCTTCCTAAGCCTATAAATAGAGGCTCTCAATAGAGGGAGAGACACATTTCTTTGGCTAATGGTCTTGCAAGCTCTTAAGCAATCTCGAGACTCTGCTAAATTCTCTTCTTAAAATTCTCTCTAAAATTCCTCAAACTCAAAATGAATGGATTATCAAGCACTCCAAACTTATGCCAATCCTTTCAAGTTACAAACACAAATTTGGTCTCTCTTTTCAAGGCGATCATTTGAAGACTCATTTGAGATCAAGCCATTCAAGCCTTGATCAAGCCTTTCTTCTCTAAGTTTCTCCATTTGAAGACTTGAAGAAATTCATCAACTTGTCTAGTTAAACAACAAGCTTTTACAGCCGTTGAATTGCGCCCATTTCGGAGATCGAATCAAAGAAGCCAATCTTTTGTAATAGAGCAAACTACAGAGGATTGTACCCATTTATTATAATCAATAAAATTACTTATTTGTACATTTATTTCGCGTCTTAATTACAGGATATGAAATTTGTGTTTACAAATTTTGGCACGCCCAGTGGGACCTCTCTGCCTCTCATCTCTTTCTTCTAAAGCATCTTTCCGAAATCTTGTTTGATCAAGCATAATGGCTTCAAAGAAAGTTCAAATTGCTCCAATCAATAAGAACGCCAGCAAGAATGCTGCTGTCATGACTAACAACAATAGCACTTCTACGAGTCTGATCACCCGTAGCAAGACCAAGGCAACCATTGCTCTCGCCACTCACAGGGTCATGCTGACCGCCAAAGAAACAAAGCAAGCGCATGGCAAGTCTCACAAATCTATCATAGTATCCATGTCTAGGGCTAAGCAAAAAGAAGTGAGGGAATGGAAGAAGTCCACTTCTGTCTCAAAGGATTCTCTACCAGAAGGTGTCTCTCCACACCTAACATCCTTAGCTTCGGATGCAAACTCAACAAGAGGCTCACACTTAGGATCATCTCCTAGTAGTCCTCAATGTTTAATTTCATTGAATCACTTAGATTTGTCTCGCTCAGTGGCTATGCAAGTCATGACCACTGGCACCACTTCAGTGGAAGAACAATTGGTGACCATGGCCCGTGCCACTGACAAGCTCACCAAAATTGTGGAAGAGAAAGATCTTTAGATTGCCACCTTGATGAACAAGTTAGAAGCATGAAATGATGATGAAGCAAGTCAAGACAATTCTTATCAACCTAGCTTGACACTACAAGGCACGTTTGTTGAGAAGGTGAACCCTGCGTATAAGTCCAAGCAAGTTGTTGGTGAGGAAACTTGCCATACATCTGTTGCGTGGCAAGTGATTGGCACAAGTAGTCAACCAACATCCATTGCTTCTTTGTCTATTCAATAACTCCAAGACATGATTGCAAATACCATCCGAGCACAATACGGTGGGCTCTCGCAAAGCACTTTCATTACTCCAAGCCTTACACAAAGAGGATAGACATTCTCAGAATGCCTACCAACCTCCCAAGTTCTAGCAGTTCGATGGAAAAGGTAATCCTAAACAACATGTCGCTCACTTTGTCAAAACTTGCAACAATGCCGGGACAGACGGAGATCTACTTGTCAAACAATTTGTTCAGTCACTCAAAGGAAATGCCTTTGATTGGTATATTGATTTGGAGGTTGAGTCAATCGATAGTTGGGAGCAAATAGAACATGAATTCCTTAATCATTTCTATAGCACCCATCGTATGGTAAGCATGATGAAATTAACCAGTACCAAGCAATGGAAGGATAAGCCCGTGGTCACATCAATCGTTGGTGTGCTCTAAGTCTAGATTGCAAAGACCGACTCTCTGAGATCTCAGCTATGGAGATGTGCATGCAAGGCATGCATTGAGGACTCCTTTATATCCTTGAAGGGATAAAACCACGAACATATGAAGAGTTAGCTACATGTTCGCATGACATGGAAATTAGCATAGCCAACCATGGCGGGAAATACCTTCCCATTCTTGAACAAAGGAAAGATAACAAAGAAGTGAAAAAAAGGAGGCAAGCCTTTCAAAGGTACCACCAAAGAAACAATGTTAGTAACCATAGCTCCAATCAAGATTTCAACGAAAGACAAGAATAAAGAAGAAAGAAGAAAGGAAGGAAACACGCCCATCTCTGAAAGAACTACAAGAAAAGAAGTATCCCTTTCCTGACTCTAACGTACCGGGGATGTTAGAAGATTTACTTGAAAAGAAAGTTATTCAACTCCCTGAGTGCAAACATTCTGAAGAAATAGGTTGTGTGAAGGATTCGAAGTACTGCCACTATCATTAGATAGTTAGTCATCCTACTAAAAAATTCTTCGTGTTAAAGGAATTACTCATGGACTTGGCCAGAAAGAACAAAATCCTCTTGGACCTTGACGAATCGGCAGAATCCAACCATGCAATGGTTATTGTAGGACCTCCAAATTCTCCATCCTCAAAATCCAAGACAGAAGTGTCACAATCTGCAATCCCAACAGTGAAAGCAATTCCCAAAGTCATCTAGTTTGGTTCACTTGAACGTATTGTTATTCAAGTTCCAAATCAAGACATGCATATCCATGATGGCTTTGAAGAAGTCTTAACTATTGGAGAAGATGAAAGTTGGACTCTCGTGACATGAAGGAAGGCACGAAGAAGCAAGTTCAAGACTCAACATTTTCCACTCAATAAAGTAAAAGAAAAGAAGAACTCTCATTGACATTTCAAGAAAGAGGTGATGGACAAAAGGAATAATGAAAAGAAGATGCAACAAGAAGATAAATTTTCTGAAGAAAACTCGCGTGCCCCAATCATCCTACAAGACTTCTTCCCCATTGGGTATTTTGGAGATGACTTGGTCGAGGCGGTCTATATGGTTTCAACCATTGAAGCAGATATAGAACAAGTTCACGCCATTAAGGCAACGCCAGATAAGGAGGAAATTGATGTTCTGACAACCTTGAAAGAACTACCCCTACGCTTCAGTTTGCGAGAAGCATCTCATCTCCCTCGGTCTGTACAACTTGCACTTGTTCGAGTGTTAGAAGATCCTAGGAAGTATGAGTTTGTTGTTAATGAGCTAGACTATCCCAAGGTGAAATCCATCACTTCTGTTCCTTGTTGCACAACAATCACCTTCACTGATGAAGACCTTCAACTAGGTTCAAAGCCACACAATCGCCCATTGTTTGTCTCTGGCTTTATTAGTGAACAAAAAGTTAATCGCATCCTTGTTGATAGAGGCTCAGCAGTAAACATCATGCCAAAGTTCACCATAAAGAAACTCAGAATCCCAATTGACGAGTTAGCTCGAAGCCGTCTAGTTATTCAAGGTTTCAACCAAGGGGGGCAATGCGCGATTGGTATGATTCATTTGAACCTCACAATTGGAGAACTCACAGTTAGTACTTTGTTTCACGTCATCGATGCAAGAACGTCCTATAATTTGTAGCTTGGGTGACCTTGGGTCCATGGAAATGGTGTAGTTGCATCAACTTTCCATTAATGTTTTAAATTTGACCAAGGTGGAATAAGGACGGTGTTAGCGATGACAAGCCATTTATAGAAACTGAATCTCACTTCGTTGATGGAAAATTTTATTTGGATTCCAATGGGATACCTGAAGTTATTCCAGCTAAAATCCCTTCTTCAAGAAAAGAGAAAATAAATGAAGAAAAGCAAGTTGTGTTGGATTTCTCAAGGGAAGACGTATCAAGTGGCAAAAAAGCACCTGAGGTTGCGTCACCACAAAAACAACCTTCATCCTCAAAAGGCCATGCAATGACACAAGTCTTCAGGTATGTGTCGAAGTCTCAACGGAAAGAAGGGCAGTTGCCGTTTGAAGAAGTCACAATGTTCGCAAAAGTTAAAGGAGACTTTGCTCACCCCAGAATAAAAGAAGATCTACAGATATTACGAGCAGATGCAACAATACCAATTCCACAGGTGGGATTGTCAAGCCTAATCAAACCTCCACTAAAGGGATTTGTTAGGCCTACGCAAAATTCTATCTAACACGGCTTCTTACCTGAAAGACAAATGGAAGGGTTTGATCCACAAGCTTACAAGCTTCTAGCCAAGTCAGGTTATGACTTTTGCTAATCCCTCATCACTGGGAGAGTTAAGTCCATAACTTACAGGTGAGAAAGTTCATGGCCTTAATGAAACTCAGAGAAAGTTAAGGCAACAAAGGTACAGGGTGAGCTCTCCAAAGACCAGAGTCAGATTCATGCCAACTAAACCCATTCATATCTCTGCCAAGAGAAAAGGGAAGGAGGAAGACGTACAACATATCACTATGGAAGAAGTGAAGGAAGACAAAAGTCCAAGCCTAACTCCTCGAGTCTCAGTGTTTGATCGCATTGAAGCTTCTGCACCTCGAACCTCAATTTTTAATAGGATGAGCACTATTGATAAGACAAATGAACGTACAATTTCTAAACCTTCAGTTTTTAACAGATTAGGCACTACTAAGGAAGGGGATGAAAAACAAACTTCCTGGCCACGAAAGTCCATTTGCTCAACTTATTGATATGAATAGAAAAGGCAAGAACAAGAGAAGCACAACAACAATTGAGTTGAATTCTACAAAGGAGGACAAAGAGACTCGAAGTTTGATTCCTTCTCGCATGAAAAGTATGATGTCACTTGAAGTTAGTGTTGAAGGTCCAGTTAAGGTCAAAAGGCACACTATCATACTAACTGGAGAAGTTAAGACTCAAGCGGAAAGTAAAAGAGAAGAAGAAATTGAACATGCTGTTTCTCACCATGTAACAGTTGAAGAAGATTCTAGCTCAGATTTGGAGGATGATGATCTCCAAGACGCTCCTCCAGAACTTAAAGATGAGGGTTAATCAACTGTTGACAATTTGAATGGGAACTCCTGATGACCCTCGACCAATGTTTGTGGGAACACTCTTAATGCCTGAGGAAGAAAAGACATTTTTCGAACTACTCCTCAAATATAAAGATGTTTTCGCATGGACACATACAGAGATGTCAGGTTTAAGTCCAAAGGTTGCTGTCCATCACCTTAGGATCAAACATGGTATGTGTAGACACCCCATTTTTGAATGCCCTTAAGACTTGGGGGCCTCAGGTTAATTGTTCGAGGACGAAGGCTATCTTGTGCAAAGGTTCGATTTCTTCGGCAAGAGAACGTCAAATCCCAAACCTCACAACTCATTTTGGACCAAAGCCTTTTGACCAAAATTTTAGACCTTAAAACCCTCTCTTTCAAAATATTTTCTAAAAAAGTTCCTACGATGTTCCGAAGCTCGCATTTTGTTAAATGTTGCGCCTTTCGGTATACCGAGCAAGAACAAAGTGGAAATGAATGAAAGAGAGGTGAAATATTTGAAAGATATTTTAAACATCTTGTTTATAGGTTTGGAGTTGAAGAAAATTAGAGGAGAGGGAAGAAACCAAGTTGGGGAAGAAGATGGGCATAAACTGTTAAGAGAGAGTCGAGCAGCCCTCGCTAAATCAGGCCTATCCTTTTGTACACTTAGATTTCAGCTATGAGGCTACCACCATTGGAAATTAGACTTCCAGGACTTCATTTTATATTCAAGAATCTCCTATACTGAGTTCGGATGAGGGAGCTATGGTTGGTTGAAGTTGGGCATCAATCCGATTAGGACTGAAACTGAGCAGTCTTGACCAAAAGAGGCATATCTTTTTGCAAAGTTGGAATTTTGATGTGAGGCTACCACCATTGGAAAGAAGACTTCCGGGGCTTCAATAGGCTCAATAATGACCTATAAAGGAGTCTAGATGAAGGAGATATTCCTGTTTGAAATCGGGGCCAGAAACCAGTTTTTGCTTTCCAGCCACTAGTGAAGCCTGTCGGCCATGTGTTGGCCACAAATGGAGTTTGATGGCCATATGTCGGCCAAGAGTGACCCTTGTCAACCACCAATGGTGGCTGGTTGGCCACCAGTGATGGCTGACCAGCCATTGGTGCAAAAAAGTCACTTTTTGTGCAGATCTTTTCCTCCAGCTATTTCACATTGCTCCAGCTGTCTCTAATTCAGATATTTTTGACCTGAAGCCATATTTTTCAATATATCAAGGCCATTATTGTTTTCAAGGTTAGAAATATTTGGGAGTCTCTCTCTCTACAATTCTCTCTCTCTAGATTTCTCTCTCTCTTGCCCTTTTGTGCATACAAGTAGAGATACATTTCTAGTTTGGCTATCAACCCTTAACCAAAGTTTGTTATCTTTGGGCTGAGATTCCTTGGGATCTTCTTTGAGCTTTGGAAGGTGATTTTAGCTTGATTTGGTGCCTCATTTGTGCCTAAAGTGTGCTTGGCTTCAAGAGGCATAACCTTTACCCTTTAAGTTTGTTTTTCATACTTGTTTTTGCCATCTTTTTGTACTATTTTTGGGGTGGTTTTGAACTCCAAAAAACTCTATTTTCATGGTTTAAAAACAGTGGTTTAAGGCCTTTTTGAGTTAGGGGGTTTTCTCTCTATTTTGTTCCTTAGCTTGTATAGCTTTTTGTGCCATCTTTCATCACCTTTAAAGCAAACTTTTTGGGCCTTTTGACCACTAAAAATTGGAGTTATATCAGTGGTAAAAACCTTGTTTTGAAGTCCAAAATTGGAGGGGTTAGCCTTCCCTCCTTGTGTCTTGTTTGCATGCCTAGATAGCTTAACATGTGAGCATATTTTTCTAGCATTTGTAACTTGATCTCAGAATGTTTTTTCTACTGTTTTGACTGGTTTTAGATCTGTTTGGGACTAGTTTAGTCCTTTGAGGCTTGTATTGCATGGTTGTAGTGTTAATTCCTTCATTAGCCTAGAGTTTTAATGCTTTGATCATCTTTCTTTTGAGGTAATAGCATGATTTATTGTTGTTTTGAACTCCATTCCAGCACCTAAATATCTGTAACCTCCCTCATTTCTTCACTTTTTCATTTTCTTTGAGGGTTGGTTTACCTTCGGGTTGTGTTTAAGCTTGAGATCGAAGTTCGTGCTTAATGATTTCAATCCTCTTTTGAGGGTTTCTACTAATCAACGGCATGACCTCTCTCTTGCCTTAAATCATCCCTTGGTTGACACCTCTTCCATTAGAGGGCACTCACCTGGGACTTAATCAATTAAAGAATGGATCGGTAATGTAAAATGAGTAAACAAAAATGAACGAGTAAAAGCGGCAAGATAAGAACCTTTCATGTTGCATTGCATGTGTTCGGATCAGACGTTAATTTGAACACGAGGAAAATGGGACATTTCATAATCAAAGTGATGAAACGTGACACTTTCCTTTGTCACCATCACCCTTGATCATCCATGATAGGGTAGTGGTTTTGTTGAGTCTTGTTTTGCATTCATTAAGCTTGTACAAGCTTGGTTCCTTAGCCATCATGCATGAAAAATGCTTGGTTGATGGTTTGAGGACCAAGAGTTGCACTCCTTTGAGCTTGTGTGATGATAAGGAGGGTAACAGTACACACACTCCTTGAGAATACATTACTTTACCTTTGTTTGCTCTCTGTTGCAGCAAAAAAAGGAAGTTCAGGGAAGGGGTGGCTGACCGGCCACCAGCAGCAGCCGACCAGCAACCAATGGTAGCCGACAACTACCATTGGTAGCCGATCGGCCATCAATGAAAAAAGTTGCTCAGTGTGCTCCTAAAGGGGATCAGAAGTGTTCTGGGAGTTGGCACAATTTTCAGTGGTCAAACACATATGCAAACAGAGGCTGCAATGGCAAGGCGGTGACATTTTCGGGAGGAGAAGTTGAGCATGCTTGCATCCCTCATCCGTTGAGGCCATTTAATTGCTTTATTAGTTAGTTATAACTAATTCATGCAAGTGTTGTAACTATTTAATTAGCTTAGATGGTTAATTATTTAATTGTTTTAATTAGCTTAGAATAGCTAGTTAATTCAAGTGTTGTAAGTAATTAGTTAGTGTAGCTAGTTACTCAAATCCGGGTTGTAATATTTAATTAGCTTAGAATAAGTTAGTTAATTAGTTTTGTGTTGTAATAGTTAGCTTAATTAGCGTATCTAGTTAGCTTATTCGGACCCTCCTTCGTGAGGGCGCAACATTGTAATAAGTGTGCGTGCGTGTGTGTGTGTATGTCTTCTAACCCCACGTCTTTCTTCATTTTATTTAACCACTTTTGTTGGTTAGATTAGGGACATGTTTTGATTAGCATACCTCATGTTTGCATGTTTGCATCTATTCATTTGTCTTGCATGCACCGAGGCTCGGCGCATCATTCAAACTGCATTGCAATTTCAATACACTTCTTTGAATACGTGTTTCAAAGCATGCTATTAGAATGTTGCAAATACCATGATTAGGTAGCCGAGCCTATTTAGTTTCATTCTTTGCATGTGTTGCATTAGGCACTTTGTATAGTTAGGATCATGCATATTTCTAACTAGTTTTTGATTTGGCTTGGAGTACTCAGTAAGTTTTACGCTTTAGCATACTTGCATGAGTGTGATTGCCATATTTCCATGTTTCGCATGCTTGCCATGAGGCTATGTACTTACTTGCTAAACTGCATGAATGCCTGTGGATGAAGGCTTGGTTGTTTGAATTGGAATAATTCAACGAATGTGAGTTTTAAGCCCACTTTGTTGTGGCAAATCCTGTTTTAAGCCCACTATGTTTGGTGGCAAATCCGCATCTTTAAGCCCACTTGAGGGTGGAAAATTCAAACCATTTTCGAAAACAAACATGAGTTGAATTGTTCCAAATCTTGGGACTAGTCTATACTTGCTTGTGTGCGTCACATAGTAAAGTTAGCTAATAACTGGAACAAGAACACATAATATTTATAAAAGAACATATCATGATTAGTAGAGGTCGATCTTTGATCGGGCGAGCGGGGGTGCTCATTTTAGGACTTTTCCCTCTCGTACCCAAGTTCCCGAGCCGATGCAACTTTGGTGATGACAAACACGTGGCCTTTGGCATGAGTCAGGGTTTCCTAAATTTCCCCAAAATCAAATATTTAGGTGGTGACTCTATATCTGGCAAAGCAGTCTAATTTTTGCATTATTTGATTTAAAATCGATTTTCCAAAAAGGTTTGCCGGATTTGGACTCTTTGGTGATTATCAGTTTCACATTGCACTTGTGAGACTAGATTCAAAACCACAGGAGTCTGAACTGTGAGGCCTTCTTTTCAAACCCTTTCTGAAAGACGGGGCATGGAAAAAGGCGAGCCCACAATTTTTGGCGACTCTGCTACGAATTTAGAGAACTTAACTCAAACTCATGATATGTGGTTTTATTTACACTTATGTGTTTCTTTGCATTTGCATTTGCATTGGTGCGCCTAAGTCATAGTGTTTGCCATCTGCTATTCCTGAGTGGTTTGCCGGAGGCTTGCTTGGAAAAGCTTGCCAAAAGGCTGACTGGTTGCAGGCTCTGCCACGATGGGAACAAAACCCTTGGATCTACCGCTGTACCGCTTGATCCTCCTTTCACTTCTCGGTGTTAGGTGTGAGAGGTATATTAGGTAGTCTTGCCAAGGTACCATTTTTGATCAATCGACCTAGTTGCATATCGGAAGCCATAGAGACTGTTTCAAACTAGGACATGTTGCTCACCCAAATTTAGGAATTGTTTGAAACCGTTTGTTTGCGCAGTGAATCCTTAGTTCCATAAGAAATTAGGATAGAGTAACCCTACCCCATCATAGGGGTGTTTTGGCTCTCACTTGCTTGATACATGCTTTTAAAGTGAAACTCTGCAGGAATGTATGTATCAGTTGCAAATCTGGGTATCTGATTTGGGGCAGAATTCAGTAAAGAGTACAATCATTCAGCTATGCTCATACCTGTTCTAATGAAATTAGGCTGAGGTGCTATCTGTTTTCTCTTTTGCTAGGTAGTCTTGGAACTATTGCTTAAGAAGGCTCCAATATCCCCCGAGTACACTGGACTTGTGTTGATAGACTTTGTTAGGTTGGAGATTTAGTTCAAGGGAAACCAGTGTTTCCTTTGCTAGAGGTAAGGCAAAGAAAGGTCAGTCAGGGCTCATCGGTTCCACTGATCCGACAGTCACTAGTTAGATGACATTTGTTCAATTCAGTGGACCCGTGATGGCACAAAGTTCGGAATAAGTTGTGGCATGATAGCGGCATTAAACCAGGGAATCGCCATGCAGGATGAGACCAATATTGAAATGCAACGCCCATCTGGGACACCTACCATACATCAAGTCTCAGGACCCTGTAACAAGTCCGCGGGGGACCTCGCTACAGCTCGGACTCGATTATGTGTCACGGTTCTAAGTCTGAACCAAAGAGTCCAAATCCGGCAAATCGTTTTGAGAAAATAGATTTTTGAAAGAAGTGCCAAACATGGACTGCTTTGCCAGATACAGAGTCGCCACCTAAATATTTTATTTTGGGAAATTTAGGAAACCCTGACTCGGTGCCAAAAGGCCACGTGTCCGTCATCACCAAAGTTGCCTCGGCTTGGGAACTTGGGTACGATTGGGGAAGGTCACTTCGTGAGCACCCCCGCTCGCCCGATCAAAGATCGGCCTCTACTAACCATGATATCTATTTTTGAAAACATTGTGAGTTCTTATTCCGGTTATTAGCCTAGGTTATTATGTGATGCGCACAGCATATAAGTATAGACTGGGTCGCCCGAATTGGAACAAAACATTTCATGTTTGCTTATTTGAAAGATGGTTTGCTACTCGCAAGTAGGCTTAAAATACAGATTTTGCCACTCTCAGGTGGGCTTAGTAAAGATGGTTTTGCCACTATCTAGTGGGCTTAAAACAAATAGTTGATGATTTATTCCAATTCAAACAACCCAACCTTCACCCACAGGCACTCAGGCAGTTATATCACATAAGCAATTAGCCTCATGATAAGCATGCTATTCATGGCAGCACTCGCACGCATGCAAGGATGCTAAAGCATAAAACTTACCGAGTACTCCAAGCCAAAATAGAAACTACATTAGAAATCATGCATGACCCTAAGTATACAGAAATGCCTAATGCAACATATGCAAAAATGCAACTATAGTAGGCTCGGCTATTCTAAGATGGCATATGGAATGCTACAGCTAACATGTATTCAATTTGGAATTGAAAGTACAATGCAGTTAGTATGATGCGCCGAACCCGGTGCATGCAAAACAGATGAATGATGCAAACATGCTATCATACTGTATGCTAATTGAAATATGCCCTAATCTAACCATCATAAGCGGATAAATAAAAGGGAGAAAGACGTGGGGTTGGAAGACATACAACACACACACGCACACTTATTACAGTTGTGCCCTCGCGCAGAGGGTCCGAATAAATATACAGTCCTGAATAAAGAAATATTACAGCCCAAATATTACAGTCCGAATAATGTACAAATTCCTAATTAATTAACGAATTAACTAAGAAAGCTGTAAAACTGACATGCAAGCCAGGGACTGCCTTGCTCCTGATGAATGATGCATGTCCGGGTTGTCTTGCGCGGAAATCCACCGGGATGCCCCAATTAGCCTCTGTTTAGCAGTTATTCTTGGAAAGCGTGCCGAGCTCCGAAAAGTTGTTGATTCTTCATTTTGCTGCAACAGAGAGCAGGAAAGGGGCATAGCAATGTATCTTCACAGATATATGCATGCCTCGATCCTCGTGCCACCAATCACACATACCGAGGCCTGATGGCCGAGGAGTCGAATTGCACAACAAAATATAGAATGAATGTACGTATAAACACAACAAAACCTAACTCCATCATGGATGATCCGGAGTGTCGGTGACTGGGGAATTGAGACACGTTCCGTCACTTGGAGTACGAAATGCACCTCGTTTCCCGTGCCCGGGCTAACTCCTATCCCGGATACGATGCAATATGCATGATATGCATGAAATGCGACTAAGATACAATCCTAACATACACAATGCTATGAAAATGAGATGCCTCGAAATACGTGCACACAGGCACGCAGACCGAGAAAATGACAGAATGCGATCTAAGATACAACCTAGTATGCACTATGCTGTAAAAATGAGATGCCTTCGAAATGCGTGCACACGGGCACGCAAACCGAGGCGATGGCATACGCAATGCAAATGATAGAGAAATATGATATGGGCTTACACTAACATGAGAGAGCCTCAGCCACACTCACATAAGAGGCCGGTAGATGAAAATGAAGTGCCTCGAAATGCGTGCACACGGGCACGCAAACCGAGGCAATGGCATACGCAATGCAATATGGCTAAAATGGCATGGAAAATGCAACATGGACTTATACTAACATGAGAGAGCCTCAGCCACACTCACATAAGAGGCCGGTGGATGAAAATGAAGTGCCTCGAAATGCGTGCACACGGGCACGCAAACCGAGGCAATGCATACGCAATGCAAATGACATGGAAAATGCAACATGGACTTATACTAACATGAGAGAGCCTCAGCCACACTCACATAAGAGGCCGATGATGAAAATGAAGTGCCTCGAAATGCGTGCACACGGGCACGCAAATTGAGGCAATGGCATACGCAATGCAATATGGCTAAAATGGCATGGAAAATGCAACATGGACTTATACTAACATGAGAGAGCCTCAGCCACACTCACATAAGAGGCCGATGGATGAAAATAAAGTGTCTCGAAATGCGTGCACATGGGCACGCAAACCGAGGCAATGCATACGCAATGCAATGGCTAAAATGGCATATAGAATGCAACATGGACTTACACTAACATGAGAGAGCCTCAGCCACACTCACATAAGAGGCCGATGGATGAAAATAAAGTGACTCGAAATGCGTGCACACGGGCACGCAAACCGAGGCAATGCATACGCAATGCAATGGCTAAAATGGCATATAGAATGCAACATGGACTTACACTAACATGAGAGAGCCTCAGCCACACTCACATAAGAGGCTGATAGACAAAAATGAAGTGCCTCGAAATGCGTGCACACGAGCACGCAAACCGAGGCAATGGCATATGCAATACAAATGCATGAAAAATTATATGCAAACATGCTAATGGATTTTCAGCAATGAAAAGTGGGGGAAAACAGCCCCGAAATGAGGCGAAAACACACCCGATGCAGGGAATAGTCCCGAAATATGAATTTTGGCACCCGAAATGGCCTATAGCTATACCAAACGTACAAAATTGGCACATGCAATGAATAGACAGAAGCAAGGCAGCCCCTAAATAAGCACTTTTCCAGTTTATAGCATGGCCAAACAGCAAACCAAAACAGGGCAAAACTAGCATGCAAGAAATGGCCCTAGACATGAGATTAAGAAGCAACTCACATCTGCTGTCCTCAAACAGGTTAGGGCCCTTCAACAAAGTTGAAGAGGGGCCCAAAATATGATGTTTTCCAGAACTGTAAAAACCCCAAAAACAAACACAGGTATGGCTGCACTCCCATGCAAGAAAAAGGGCCAAAAGGTGGCCAAAGAGGCAAGTGGTATATGCAAAGCCCAAACTGAAAAATTCCCTTCTACAACATTGAAGAGGGACCAAAAATAAGCATATTTACAGAACTGTAAAAACTCCAAAACAGTATACAAACATGCTAGAAATGCAATGCAAAATAAGGCTCAAAAGAGGCTACAACACAAAGTATGCAAAATATTCCACAAACAGCCAAAGACCCTTAATGAAACATGTTAACAAGGTCAAAATAAGGCCATCTCTAGGCCTGTAAATCGTCCAAAAATGGAAGCATAATGGGCTGCCAAAGCATGCAAGAAAATGGCATTCAAGGAGGATATTGAAGCAAGTGCAATATAGAGGGCTCAAACAGGGTTGAGCCCTTAATTAAACAAGAAAATGAGATTAAAAGAAGGCCATTTTCAGTTTTGGTCGGAGCTCAAATCAATAAGCATGTATGGCTTAGAAATGTTACAAAAATAAGCTCAAAAAGGGAGAAAGTGGACTTACCTTTGAAGGCTTGACTTTGGTTGCCTCTTGGCTTGAGTTTGTGGCTCCTTAGGCCTTGGAGAACACCTTCACACTTCTGGAATGGAGGATGGAAGGGTGGGGGGTGGTGGTGTAGAAGAAATGGTGGCGTTGGACTTGGAGGTTTTCAAGGAAATGAGAGAGATAGAGGATGAATTTTGCATCAAGGCTTGAAGATGATTTTCTCCAACCCCTTAATAAAACATGGCCTCCTGGTTATATGGACCAAAAGGAGAGGGAGTATGGAAGGAAAGGGTGGGGGAAAAGGATCAAGACTTTCCCCCACAAAATAACCCCCGCATACAGATATTTTCTGGGGGAAAGGGCTACACAGCTGTAAAGTGGAAGGAGAGAGGAACATGGCCGGCCACCTATTGGGCTTGGAAGTGGCCGGCCGGCCACCCCCCCTAGCCGGCCGGCTAGGGGTCAAAAGGGTCAACTTGAAATAGTGGCCGGCCACCACATAATGGTGTCCTCCCATGTGTGTACAACACAAATATGTGGTTCAAAGTTCAAGAAAAAGGGCCCAGGTTGTTCAACATTGGCTCGGAAGGAGGAGTTCAAAAGGGTCAATTGGATTTTCTGGCCGGCCATGAACTTTTAGGGTCCTCCCATGTGTGTACATCACAAATATGTGGTTTGGGGTTGAAGAAAGTAGCTCCAAGGTGTTCAACATTGGCTCGGAAGTGCGAAAGGCGGGTGTCGGAGGGCGAAAATGGAATATAACTGGTTGCCAAGATAATTGCTGGCCTCCCACCCTCCAGTGACCTCCCTGGTGATGAAACAGAGTCACCTGCCAAAAATGAACAAAAAGCAATGCAAAACGAATGCTCGGGGGCCAAAACACGCAGTTCGGGGTCCCGAAAATGGGCTGCCAAGCACCGAAAGTGGCGTTCGGCCACGAAGTGGGTTTCTCAGGCCCCAGTGTCCCTTGAAAGGGAGAAAATAAGATGTATGCCAAAATTTAGAGCAAACAGAGATGGTTAAGCGGTCCCGAACCGAGGCGCACGGCCAACGGCCACAAAATGTAGCCCACGGCCACTGAGAGATGGTCTACTGGACCTCTCCCTTCCCTCAGGAAAAGAAATCGAGAAAACCGAGTCTGGTTCGCAAACCGAGGCAAGGCACAAAAGAGGGTTCGGAAGTCCGGAGGCAGGGCTCGCAGCCGCGACTCTGAGACTTCTGAACAAGCACAACATGCAATATCACCAAGTGCTCAACTGGCGACGTCTGAGTCTTAAGGTCGGTCAAAAATGGGGTGTCTACAGACCCCAGCCGAACTTTGACCCACTTTCACCAGCTGAAGATTTGCAAGGTCTAGATCCCTGAGAAGGTGTAACGCCCTCAAAATCAACCCATAAATCATACATTCATGACATCCATAAACTTAAGAGAATAAAGCATATTTCCATTCATCAGAGTATTAAGTACAAAAGTATTACATGTTGACAATAAAAGTAATTGCCCTACGGCTTAGAACTTTCCAAGTCAACACTTGGGTTCAACAAAAGAAGAGTTCGAACTCTTTATACAAAATAAGCCCTTGGCTTGATTTACATGTGATACAAAAAGGATAACAACAAAAGTCCTTTCAGCCTCTAAGCCTCCCAAGTTACGTCATTGGAGGTAGCATATCACCTGTACCTAAAAATGATGTACCATATAGGGTGTGCTAACGCCCAGTAGAGATATACTAAACCAATTATGAGAAATAACTAAAACATTAGCATTCGATAAAAGGTTAACACTTGTAAACCACCTTGCAACACTTCCCAGTTTCATGGCAAATACATTCGTGTTTCATTCCACCTTCGTTTACTTATCCAATTTAGATTCATAAACATGGCTCATTGTCTAGCTAAACAATTAAATGAGACTACAACTCACATTAAAACACTTTCGTCATTCATAATTCAAATGTGACTACAACTCATAAGAAAACTATTCAATACTTCAATTATCTATGTTATACAAACGAAATTAAGATTTCGGACTTTCACCCAGGACACTCCGGCCAACTTAGTTATCAATGGAGTCCATCCCCTGTCTCCTCCCAAATAGGTTTAAGAGTACATCCCCTATCTCCTCTCAAACCTTGGAGTACATCCCCTATCTCCTCCCAAACAAGATACATATGCAATGTGTTTAAACAGTTTATTATCTACAATGATCAATCCAGGCACATATTCAATGTGTTAATTCAATGGTCATATTCAATGACTTAACCATTTGGTTAGTTTCAGTTTTCCCTAATCAACATACAGTGTCTACAACAATCAAGACTATCCTCCACCAATAGCCCAAAGCAGTTATCTCTAAGCAGATAATAAATTTATCAAACAGATAAAATACCAACATTTTCATAGGTGAGTGATTAATTTATCCAACTACACCATTTAGTCTCACAACTTCCCAATTTCATGATTTTCATATTCCCAAATTAATTATACAAATTAATTATCTAATTCCAATTAGGGCTTTAATTTTCCCTTATTCACAATATTGCCCCCAAGGCCCAAATTTCTCTCATCTTTCATAAACAACCCCAATTTCAAGTCTCTTGTACATATTTGACTCGAACATGGAAAACCCCTCTTTTATAATTACAAATCAAACCCTAACCTTTCCAAAATTCCCAAAATCCACCATTTATACAAAATGACTAAAATCTATGTCAAAACTCATAAGAAGGAGTAGGTTATCCCTATCTCAAAAGAAGAGACCCAATGGAGAAGATGATGAAAACTCGAGATGCTTAAAACCCAATGATTTTTGGATCAAAACGACGGCCATGCCAAGCTCCACACTTTTTACAAAGGAACTAGGGTAGGAGACCACTAGAACTAGATGGATTTGTAGAGAGAAGGTATGTAGAGAGAGATGGAGCAGCCGTTCTAGGGTTTGAGTAAAAGAGATGAAGAAAAAGTAAAGAAGAAGAAGCTGCTGCGAAGTGATATATTCGAGCCTCGCTCGAGCTAAGGAGTGGTCGCTCGAACGACCAGGCAGAAAGAAACCTCGCTCGAGCCAACAATACGAAGCTTCAGGTCTGTAACCCAGAAGCACGCTCGAGCGAAGGAAAGCTCGCTCGAGCCAAGAAACACAACCTTCAGGTCCAAACTAGATGTAGACACATGCTCGAGCGTAAGAATGCTCGCTCGAGCCAACAGACACACTACTCAACTCTCGCTTGAGCGAAAGAACCCTGGCTCAAGCGAAGGAACTAAAACACAGAGCTCGCTCGAGCGACAAAAGCCTCGCTCAAGTGAAGACACCAAAAACTGGGCAGCAACCATTTGTTTCAAAACACACCCAACCTGTTACAAACCTACCCAACACATCCCAAAACTTAAATACAACGAATTAAAGGACGGAAATGAAACATATACAACAACATACATCCACGGAACTGAGTCCAGAATACAATAACCAATGGAGGAAAAACCGGGATCGTTATAGACGAGTTGTCTCAAGCTCGGATTTTTAGACCCCCGGTGCAGCCTAATGAGAGGCTTTATCCCCTAGATACTAATGATCTCGATCCGACCTCGGTGAAAATTGCGAACCTTGAGAAGCAATTCAAAAAGGCACAGGGCCTTAACTCCATTCCCGACATTGAGGATGGGTACACCGAGGCTGCCGTACGACTTCCAGACATATTCAAAATGCCACATATTGAGAGTTTCGACGGGTCTGGAGATCCTATGGTACATATCCGGCTTTTCTTGGACGTTCTAAAACTGATGGGTCTGACTAAGCCGTAGAAACTCTCTCTGTGTGGAAGAACGCTGTCGAGCATAGTAGCCACTTGGTACGCCAAGTTGGAGGATACAGTGAAGCAGAACTGGGAAGAATTGGCTGAGGCATTTGTCGATCAGTATTCTTACAATACCCAAGTTGAAATAACCACTTAAGAGCTTGAAGCAACTCACCAGAATCCTACAAAACCTTTTGTGGAATTTGTTGTAAGGTGGAGAGCAAAGGCAGCATAGATGACAGATCGGCCTTCTGAGAGAGACCAAGTGTGGATAATGGTGCATTACCTTGAGCCTGATATGTTGTAAAAGTTGATAGTTGCTCCACTATTCACTTTCAAAAGTTTGCATGAATTGGGGATTCAGATCGAGAGTGCGTTCACCAGAGGGATTATTCCCAGAACAAGTGAACGAATAAGAAGGGTTTTTGCAGGGAGTACCAATGCTGGTAGTAGAACTATTCCCCAACCCACTGAAATCAATACCGTCGCCATTGTAAAAACTGTCGACCCTTTTGCTAATACCAACCCACAAACAGTCGGCCTAACCCGAGCTCAGGGCAAAACTTTCGCCTCTCTCTATATGAGCTTAACCAGTGCATTAAAAGTCCTGATGGAAAGAGGGTATCTCAAACCCCTTGATCCTCAACCTCTGCCTGACGCACTCCCTGTCAGACATAACCTCACTAAGTACTGCATGTATCATCAACAACGCGGTCATGGCACCGATCGTTGCTACCGCCTTCGTCATGAGGTCCAGAATCTCATCGACAACTAGACGATAGCTCCACCTCAAGACCCCAATGACCAAGTACCTCATCCACACCTTAAGCTTATCCATACACTGCAATCCACCTATAACCCCAGCATGTATATCACCTCGGCCCATCTACCCAAGCCTGAGGTGTTTATTCCAGAAAGCACGGACTTGTGCATGATGGATGCACTCGAACCCCAATCATCTCAAACTCATGAACCCACTACTTCTGAGCTGATGAGCATGATTGAAGATCTTCAGAGAATAGTGGCAGATTTAACATTTGGGATATTAGCTCTATCATCGCCTACATCACATACCAGGAATTTCATGTCAAAAGGCTTGCTAATCTTGGGACAAGCTGCATTGGAAGAAGGCCAATCCCTTGGCAAAGTGGAGGCAAATGGCCAGAACAAGGTAGGGGCAGGCATTGGTCCCCATGAACACCTTTTGTGGGCTGTTAAGGCTTTGAAAATCGAAAGATTGAACAAATAACAAGTGGTCCTAGTTGTTGCAAAGATTGTGGATAACGCTTTTGCCACTTAGGATGAGAGCATTCTAAATCAAGGAGCAAGCCGGGAAAAGGGATGTGTACCAAAAACGCCCCTTTCAGCTCCAATCCTACACTTGGAAAAGATCATCAAACCCAGTCAGCACTTGCCAACCCCTATGTCGGTACATCCAACATAACTCCACAAACCTCGAAGCACCAACCCCGAGGCCAGAGCGTCTTCGCCCCGCTTTACATGACCTTGTCCAAAGCTCTTCAAATCCTTATAGGACAAGGCCATCTCAAACCCTTTGAGCCTCGGCCTCTCCCAAATCCCCTTCCAGCTAAACATAATCTGACCAAGTACTGTGCCTTCCATTAACAAATTGGCCATGACATTGACAGTTGTTTTCGTCTTCGCTATGAAGTTCAAGATCTGATTGATAATGAGGTCATCGTCGCACGAGGTCCTGCAAAGTCTATCGGTACTGGATCGATGAACTTGGGAAATAATGTGATTATGTGATCGGGGGATGAACCACCTGTTGATAGAGCTCATTTTACTCTAGATATGGCAGATATCATGCACTGTTTCGAGCAATGTGCGAATGTTATTTATTGTACTTTTTGACTTGGGTATTGAGTCAGTTCTGTTGTGTTGTATTAAGTCAGTCTTTTTGTTTGGAGTCCGTCTTGTTGTGTTGGAGGTTGGTGCTTTCGAGCGTGTTAACTCGGGCGTCACTTTCTTGTTTTGTGTTTGTCTTTTACACTCTTTCTTTTGCAACTGTTTCTGCCATTGACCCAGTTGTGCGAAAAGATTTGAATGAAATGACAGAGATTTTCACCTACTTTTCTGTGTCTTTAAGTCATTGCATTGACCTAAGTTCTTCAAAACTTTTCTAACATTGTGATGAAAACAAAGAGGGAGGAATTCCTCAGGATTTGCAAAAATTTGATGAAACTGAGAGAAAGAGAGGCATGCTAAGCCCTTAATGAAAGAAATCATGTTTGTTAATGTGAGTACTGAGAAGGATCCTTGCTTGATCCAGATTGGTTCTGGATTGTCTTCAGAGGAGTCTGAGCGACTACTCGCTTTATTAAAAGATTTCAAAAAATATTTTGCGTGGTCCTGTGAAGACATGTGTGAAATCGCTCTCGAGATCGTACAACATAGGATCACTCTTGGCCTCAAGACTCGACCCTTTTTGCTTTTTGAAACCTTGAACTTTAATTTAGAATGTTCAATGATCAACCAAAACATAAGGCTTGTATGGCCGGATTGGAAGCAGCCCTTGAATTAGGGGCAAGAAGATCAGATCAAGAAGGTCAGATGTCATCAAAGGAAACTTGCAAAGCCAGATCAGAAGTAGCTGTTGAACTAGGGGAAAAAATGTCAGATGTGCTAGAAGAGTCAAAGATGAGTCATTTCTCAAGCTGATGAAGACTGGCAAGAAAGCCAAATCCTAGAATCTGAGAGAAGAGAAATTATTGCTGAAGAGACAATCGAGTTCCTATCCACAACACTAGGGACAAATTTCAGACCCCAATTAGATGGACTCCTACATCATTAGCGAACAGTAGCCATTCTCCTAGATTTAGATGGCTTAGAGATCCTATGGCCAATCAACATGGACAATTTAAACTTTGCTATCCTTGAGAGGCTCGCTGGGCTGAAAACCCGAAAGGGCGACCCAGGAAAAAATTAGAGGAGAAAAAAAGAAAAGAGCAAAAATGCAAAAAAAGAAAAAAATAACAAAAAAAAAGAAGAATGAATACAAAAAGAAGGAAAAGAAAAAAAAGAAAAGAAAAGAGGAAAAGAAAAAAAAGAAGAACAAAGGAAAAGAAAAACATAGCTCGCAAGGTTGAAAACTCGGAAGGGCGGCCTTCGCAAACGTTAGAGCACAAAAGGAGAGTGTCAACACCTGAGTGAACCTTAACTCGGAGCTACGTACGGCCTGATTCCCATCTTTGGGATACGTAGGAAACTTCATCCTGAAGTCCGGCCTCAATCATTTTCAGCCTGCTTGGCTCATCCTTGTTGATTGGTTTATCCTTGTACAACTTGGCTCTCTTATCCATGTGCAAATTGGCTTGTCTTCGTTCAAATTTGGGTGTCCTATTCCATTACAAGATTCAGCTGCAAGAAAAATCAAATTTAGATTTGAGGTTGTGCATCTCGACAGTAGATTCTGCGTTGGTTGAGCAATGGCCATTTGCAAAAACAGTTTTGAGGATTTTTAATGAGGTTGACTAATTCTCTCAAAAATTATTCCATTTTTCCAAAACTGGACCATTTCTTGGACCCAAAAAAGGAAAATTTTCAGTGCTCATAGCCTGACTTGCATGATTTCAAATTAGAAAATTGAAGAAGTATGTTAATCTAACTTTCATGTTGGTCAAAATTGTTTAGCAGAAAGCTAAAACAAAAAATGGTCAAAATGATGAACTAGGGGCACAGTTGGGTCAGGTTTTCTGTCTTTTTCCCATTGTGAATATACTTGCCAGAAAAGGCACTATATTTGCCAGAAAGGGCACAACTGAAGCTAACAGCAGAAGGCCAAAAGCTCACATCCTCCAAGTAGCGACGTATCAAGCTAAGTGCGAAGCACGAATAGGAATGGAGCAGGATATTCGGTTCCCTCATCTGGACGATCACGCTCAAATTGGCATCTGACCTGGAATAAGGACGTAGAAAATGCAATGTGTGAGACGAATCAATTGTATAACTGGCCGGTGAGACATGCTGTAATTCATCTCGGTCAACCTAAGCCAAGGGCATCGTCAACCGATGTCAGTTGCAGATCTACTGCACATCCAGTCACACCATAACCCCTCTGTGGGAAAGTTCACTAGTTGTAAGCGAAAGAAGGAGAACCTAGTAGAATACTAGGGGCAAGAGCCCACAACTTCCTGCTTATCCATCAACCACCTAGGGAAGGGATAAAAAAAAAAAGAGAGATTGAAAAATATAGAGATGTGCGTTAAGAGAAAAAGTGAGGAAAAGGCTTTTTTAGAAAACTAGAGATTGAGTGCCATAATGATGTGAGAATCACAAATGAGAAAGGGTGGGAAACAATACCCGGAGAAACAGGCTCCTCGTGAGCTGAGAGGTCTCTCGCCATTGGAACACATTTGAGTGTTGTGTTTGTTTGTTTTGTTTGTCTTGATTCTTGTTTTGAGTCATTTCGAGTGTTAATAGATGTGTTTAGGTTGTTTTACCTTTGTTTTTCTTTTTTGAGTCGTTTTGACTGTGGTTGGTCGTAGGCTCAATACTCGGTTAAGAACTCATTTCTCAATTTCAATTTCAAAAATAAATTGTTTTGTGCTCAGAGTGCTGTGCTGTTCTCCACATATGTGCAAAACAGGATTTGTTCTTTCATAAAACTGCAGGGTTCAACCCAAGTCATGTGAGAACAATTGAACAAGGACCTATCGAAAGCTACATGAGTTCCAGACTGCAAGGCAAAAGAAAAAAGGGAAAATTTGAAGCATCTTATTGTGTTTTAACTTCAGCAAATTCTGAGACTGCATTCCAGCACCTTCTCAGGCCTTGCCTTTCTCTGGAGTATGAATGTATGTCGACCCCAAGCTTAAGCTTGCTTCAAGTCAGAATGGCAGTCCAAGCAGCACCTGTGGTTTTCACATGCAGATGTTACCCTTCGCCAATATGAACGGAATGTATCTTTTTTGAGTTGAGCATGTTGAAAGGTTCTTCAAGAGGTAAATTGGAGGCACCAAAACACATATTCGATTATCTTCTATTGCGTAGAATGTGCATTTTCACATACACTTCTGTTGCATGTGTGTCGCGCGTCGTTATGTTTCATGCATAGAACATGCTTTCGATCATGCATAGAATATGTGTTTATTCATGCATAGAACATGCTTTCAATGAACATCCTGCATCGGTTGTTTATCCTGCATGGAACAAGTATTGTCAATGTATTGCATTGTGAACCAATAATCTCACTTCTGTGCATCTATCGCACAATAATCTTACTCAGTACATTTATCACACAATTACTCACTTTGCTCGCACTATTTTGTGCATTTGCTTTGTTCGTACTATTTTGTGCATTTGTTTTGTTCGCATTATTTTGTGCACTTTGTATCGCACTCGCACTATTTTGTGCAATTTACATTCGCGCTTTCTTGCACATCGCACTATCTTCTGCATTTCATTACATGCTCTCACCTTGCATAGAAAATGCTCGTATCTTTTGCATAGAACATGCCTCGTGCTATTTTGCGCACCTTACGTGCACTTGTTTGTGCATTGCATCACGCTATTTTGTGCACCTTACTTGCAGTTGGTTGTGCATTGTATCACATTATTTTGTGCATTTACCTTGTATCGCACTGTCTTGTGCACCCCGCATCGCACTGTCTTGTGCATCCCATATCGCACTGTCTTGTGCAAACTTGCATCGCACTATCTTGTGTACCTTACATCGCACAGTCTCGTGCATTTCACTTTGTATCACACTATCTTATGCATTTCATCGCACTATTTTGTGCACTTACACTCGCACTATCTTGTGCACCTACATCGCACTCTCTTGTGCATTTCACTTTACAGAGCACTGTCTTGTGCATTACATAGCACTGCCTTGTGCATTTCATCGCACTATTTTGTGCATTCATTCACCGTCACTCACACTGTCGTGTGCACCTTGTATTTTTTGTATCATTCACACTCTCTTGTGCACTCCTCTGGTCTAGTAGACCTTAAATATTGCATCTTCACTTGCATTGTCTTGTGCACCTGTATAGCACTATTTTGTGCACCTGCTTGCACTGTCTTGTGCATTCATCTGGTCTATGAGACCTTAAATCCTCTGAAGGTGCAATTCCTTTGGTGTTTGTCGTGCCCGAACAACTTCTGGTGGTCTGGTATAGCCATCTGCCTGTGTTTGTGGTGAGTTCCTAGGAGATTAACTGAGACAGTAGAAACTAGAGTTCAAATGGCCGATGCCTAGAACGTAAAGGTTCAGGATTTCTGAGACTAAAGCCTTGTTTAAATACCCAAGGGTGTATCCTCGGCTTGAAATCTGTATGGCAGCCTCATAGGTTGAGGTAGCGTGTATGCACCTCAATTCTGGATACTGAACCAACCTAGTCTGTCATCCTGTTGAAGAATAGGGAAAGCTGCGAACGTAGTTAGAGAGAAAAGTAGTGCCTGTAGATAAACCGAGAATAAGAGAAAGATCCTCAGCAGCATGAGGTGAGTCATTGCCAATTGCCCCTGTAAGGTACCTTCACTTGCTAGCTACTACATCATCTATTACGTCTATTGCATTGCATGCCACATCTATCGTATGCATCTACTACATTATATGTTTTATCGTCTGTATCCTTTCCATGTTAAGCTTGGTTTGGCATGTGCTCATACCTTTCCCTTGTTGAAGTATGGTTCTGTGATAATGTGTACGCGCCTATTCCACTAAGAGAATTGTGGTCTGAGGGTTTCGGCACCTTATCTGTGTTAAACGTTGTTTGTTTTGTGTCCATGCCTTCTAGGCAAGATATGGATTGGCTTGCACCTTATTTACAGCGTCCATTGCATCCATTGCATCATATTTTGTTTTGTTGCATTCAGTATGTAGGATCATTATCTTTCCTCAGCAAATCATTCCTCACTTATATCATGCCACCCAATTACTTGTATTCTTTCTGCGAAACACATAGTTTTGCATGTGCACACGCCTATCCCACTAAGAGAATTGTGGTTTGAGGGTTCCGACACCTTTTGTATGTTAAACGTAGTTTGATTTTGCATCTCCATCCCTTTATGATATTTGTGTGATTTTGTACTGCTTGTGGTTTGATTATTTCATTGCACTGTATTTCATTTACATTGTTTTGTTTGAATGTTATCATCTTGCATCCTGCCCCTGAACTACGCTGGTTTGATTCCTTGCAAAGGGATACGAAGGCAACCTTCTGGTTTAACCAACTGCATCTGCATTTTGTTTGTTTGCCCAAGTCTTACGGCCTTGTCAAAATGAGTCGTCTCTGGCTTTGACATTCACTCACGTCATTTCATGACTCTGAGCTCTGTCAAAGAGGCACAACTGTAGACACCCCATTTTTTACCGCCCTTAAGACTTGGGCGCCACTGATTGCTTACTTGATGGTGCAGGCTATCTTGTGCAAATGTTCAATTTCTTCGGCAAGGAGAGCATCAAATCCCAACCCACAACCCCTTTTTAGACCAAAGCCTTTTTGACTAAAATAATTTTTAGACCTTAAAAACCTCTATTTCAAAAAAATTTGTGAAAAAATTTCTACTATGTTCCAAGTCTCGCATTTCGTTAAATGTTGCGTTTTTTGGTAAACTGAGCAAGGACAAAGGGGAAATGAATGAAAGAGAGGTGAAATCATTGGAAAAAATATTTAAAACATCTTTTTTAGAGGTTTGGAGTTGAAGAAAATTGGAGGAGAGGGAAGAAACCAAGTTGGGTAAGAAGATGGGCATGAACCGTTAAGAGAGAGTCGAGCAACCCTTGCTAAATCAGGCCTATCCTTTTGTACACTTGGATTTCATCTATGAGGCCACTAGCATTGGAAATTGGACTTCCGGGGCTTTATTTTACATTCAAGAATCTCCTAAAGCTAAGTCCAGATGAGGAAGCTATGGCTGGTTGAAGGTGGGCATGAATCTGGTTAGGACCAATACTGAGTAGTCTTCACTAAAAGAGGCATATCTTTTTGTACTGTTCTAATTTTGATGTGAGACCGCCACCATTGGATAGAAGACGTCTGGGGCTTTAATTTAGGCTCAAGAATGACCTGCAAAGAGTCTAGATGAAGGAGATATACCTGTTTGAAGTCAGGGCCAGAAACTAGTTTTTGCTTTCCAGCCACTAGTGAAGCCTGTTGGCCATGTGTCGGCCACAAATGGAGTTTGACGCCCATATGTCGGCCAAGAGTGACCCTTATCGGCCACCAGTGATGGCCGACCGGCCATTGGTGCAAAAAAGTCACTCTTTGTGCAGATCTTTTCCTCCAACTGTTTCACACTGCTCCAGCTATCTCTAATTCAGATATTTTTGACCTGAAGCCATATTTTTCTATATATTGAGGCCATTCTCTATTGTTTTGAGGGTTAGAAAGATTTGGGAGCCTCTCTCTCTACAATTCTCTCTCTCTAGATTTCTCTCTCTCTTGAACCTTTGTGCATACAAGGAGAGATACACAAAGGTTACCACAAGGAAAATGGGACGTTTCATACTCAAAGTGATGAAACGTGCCACTTTCCTTGGTCACCACCACCCTTGATCATGCATGAAAGGGTAGTGGTTTTGTTGAGTCTTGTTTTACACTCATTAAGCTTGTACAAGTTTGGTTCCTTAGCCATCATGCATGGACAATGCTTGGTTAATGGTTTGAGGGCCAAAAGTTACACTTCTTTGAGCTTGTGTGATGATAAGGAGGGTAACAGTATAGGTAACCCTTGAAAATACACTGATTTGCCTCTGTTTGCTCTCTGTCGCAGCAAAAGAGGGAAGGGGTGGCCGACGGCCACCAGTAGTGGCTGATCGGCTACCAGCAGCAGCCAACTGACCACCAATGGTAGCCGACAACCACCATTGGCAGCCGACCGACCATCAATGAAGAAGGTTGCTCTGTGTACTCCTGAAGGGGATTAGAGACATTCTGGGAGTTGGCACAATTTTCAGTGGTCAAAATGTGCAAATAGAGGCTATAATGGCAAGGCAGTGGCATTTTCGGGTGGAGAAGCTGAGCATGCATTCATCCCTCGCCCGTCGAGGCCATTTACTTGCTTTGCTTAAATAGTTAGTTGTAGCTAATTCATTCATGACAAGTGTTGTAACTATTTAGTTAATTAATTCATTTTGTAATTGATTAGCTTAGTTCGGTTTGTAATAATTAGTTAACTACAATAGTTAATTAGTTTCGAGTTTTGTAATAGTTAGCTAATTAGCGTAGCTAGTTAGTGTAGACGTCCCCGAACGCCTCGGGAGGAACGAGCTCCCGTTCCGTTCATATTGGGGTCACTACAGCTCAGGACTCTCAAATTTGTCACGGTTCTAAGTCTGAACCAAAGAGTCCAAATCCGGCAAATCATTTTGAGAAAAACAGATTTTTGAAAGAAGTGCCAAACATGGACTGCTTTGCCAGATACAGAGTCGCCACCTAAATGTTTTTTTAATGGGAAATTTAGGAAACCCTGACTCGGTGCCAAAGGCCATGTGTCCGTCATCACCAAAGTTGCCTCGGCTCGGGAACTTGGGTACGATTGGGGAAGGTCACTTCGTGAGCACCCCCGCTCGCCCGATCAAAGATCGGCCTCTACTAACCATGATATCTATTTTTGAAAACTTTGTATGTCCTTATTCCGGTTATTAGCCTAGGTTACTATGTGATGCACACAGCATATAAGTATAGACTGGGTCGCCCGAATTGGAACAAAATATTTCATGTTTGTTTATTTGAAAGATGGTTTGCTACTCGCAAGTAGGCTTAAAATGCAGATTTGCCACCCGCAGGTGGGCTTAGAAAAAGATGGTTTTGCCACTATCTAGTGGGCTTAAAACAAATAGTTGATGATTTATTCCAATCCAAGTAACCCAACCTTCACCCACAGGCATTCAGGCAGTTATATCAAATAAGCATTTAGCCTCATGGTAAGCATGCTATTTATGGCAGTCACTCACACGCATGCAAGGATGCTAAAGCATAAAAACTCACCGAGTACTCCAAGCCAAAAAAGGAAGCTAATTAGAAATCCATGCATGAATCCTAAGTATACAGCAATGCCTAATGCAACACATGCAAAATGCAACTATAGCAGGCTCGGCTATTCTAAACATGGCATACGGAATGCTACAACTAACATGTATTTAATTTGGAATTGAAGGTACAATGCAGTTAGTATGATGCGCCGAGCCCGGTGCATGCAAAAACAGATGAATGATGCAAACATGCTATCATACTGTATGCTAATTGAAATATGCCCTAATCTAACCATCATAAGCGGATAAATAAAAGGGAGAAAGACGTGGGGTTGGAAGACATACAACACACACACGCACACTTATTACAGTTGTGCCCTCGCGCAGAGGGTCCGAATAAATATACAGTCCCAAATAAAAGAATATTACAGTCCAAATATTACAGTCCAGATAATATACAAATTCCTAATTAATTAACGAATTAACTAAGAAAAACTGTAAAACTGGCATGCGAGCCAAGGACTGCCTTGCTTCTGATGAATGATGTATGCCTGGGCTGCCTTGCGCGGAAATCCACTGGGATGCCCCAATTAGTCTCTGTTTAGCAGTTATTCTTGAAACGCGTGCCAAGTCCCGAAAAAATTGCTGATTCTTCATTTTGCTGCAACAGAGAGCAGGAAAGGGGCATAGCAATGTATTTTCACAGATATATGCATGTCTCGATCCTCGTGCCACTAATCACGCATATCGAGGCATTATGGCCGAGGAGTCAAAATGCATAATTCAATATAGGATGAATGCACATGAAAACACAACAAAAACCTAACTCCATCATGGATAATCCGGAGTGTCGGTGACTGTGGAATTGAGACACATTCCGTCACTCGGAGTACGAAACGCACCTCGTTTCCCGCGCCCGGGGTAACTCCTATCCCGAACACGATGCGATATGCATGACATGCATGAAATGCAACTAAGATACAATCCTAACATACACAATGCTATGAAAATGAGATGTCTCGAAATGCATACACACGGGCACACAAACCGAGAAAAATGACTGAATGCGATCTAAGATACAACCTAGTATGCACTATGCTATAAAAATGAGATGCCTCGAAATGCGTGCACACGGGCACGCAAACCGAGAAAATGACAGAATGCGATCTAAGATACAACCTAGTATGCACTATGCTGTAAAAATGAGATGCCTCGAAATGTGTGCACACGGGCACGCAAACCAAGAAAATGACATACGCAATGCAAATGACATGGAAATATGATATGGGCTTACACTAACATGAGAGAGCCTCAGCCACACTCACATAAGAGGCTGATGGATGAAAATGAAGTGCCTCGAAATGCGTGCACACGGGCACGCAAACCGAGACAATGGCATATGCAATGCAATATGACAAAAATGGCATATAGAATGCAACATGGACTTGTACTAACATGAGAGAGCCTCAGCCACACTCACATAAGAGGCTGATGGATGAAAATGAAGTGCCTCGAAATGCGTGCACACGGGCACGCAAACCGAGGCAATGGCATACGCAATGCAAATGCATGGAAAATGATATGCAAACATGTTAATGGATTTTAAGCAATGAAATGTGGGGGAAAACAGCCCCGAAATGAGGCGAAAACACACCCGATGCATGGAATCTCTCCCGAAATGCAAATTAGGCGCATAGAATGAACTACAGCTATACAAAGCATGCATAATTGGTACATGAGATGAAAATACAGAAGCAAGGAAGCCTCAAACTAAGCATTTTTACAGTACAAATCATGGCCAAACAGCAGGCAAGGATAGGGCAACAATGGCATGCAAAAATGGCCCTAAACATGAGGTTATGAAGCAACTCACAGCTGCTAACTCCAAATAGGTTAGAGCCCTTCAACAACATTGAAGAGGGGCCAAAAATAAGCCACTTTAAAGAACTGTAAAAACCCTAAAAACTAACATAGATATGGCTAAGCTCTTATGCAAGAAAAAGGGCCAAAAGGTGGCCAAAGAGGCAAGTGATATATGCAAAGCCCAAACTGAAAAATTCCCTTCTACAACATTGAATAGGGACCAAAAATATGCATATTTACAGAACTGTAAAAACCCCAAAACAGTATACAAACATGCTAGAAATGCAATGCAAAATGAGGCTCAAAGGTGGCTATAACACAAAGTCTACAAAATATTCCACAAACGGCCAAAGACCCTTAATGAAACATGGAGAATGGGCCAAAATAAGACTATTTTTAGTACTGTAAAAAGGCCAAAAACCGAAGCATAATAGGCTACCAAAACATGCAAAAGAATGGGACCAAAGAGGGATACAACATGAAGTGGCATATGGAAGTCCCAAACCATGAAAGGCCCTTAATAAAACATGAATAATGGACCAAAATAAGACTATTTTTAGTACTGTAAAAAGACTAAAAACCGAAGCACAATAGGCTGCCAAAGCATGCAAGAAAATAGCATTTAAGGAAGATATTGAAGCAAGTGCAAGATGGGGGGCTCAAACAGGGTTGAGCCCTTAAGAAAAAGTGAAAAAGAGCTCAAAATAAGGCCACTTTCAGTTATGGCCGGAGCTCAAAGCAAAAAGCATATATGGCAAAGAAATGATACCAAAAATAAGCTCAAAAAGGGGGAAATGGCAACTCACCCTTGTAGACCACTCTTTGGTTGCTTCTTGGACCAAGTTGCAGCACCTTTTGCCTCTGAGAAACCCTCCTTGATGCTGGAAATGGAGTGGTGGTGATGGTGTTAGGTGGTAGTGAAGAAAAGGGGATGAAACTTGGGTGTTTTAGGGTAGAAAATGAGAGAAGGAGAGGGGATATAATGCAAGAGGCTCAAAGGATTTTTTTCTAACCCCTAATGCAAATGCTTGCAGCTGGTTATATGGAACAAAAAGAGGGTGCAAAGGTGGGGGAAAAGGAGGTAAGTTTTCCCCCAAAAAATATCCCCCGGATTGAGATATTTTTTGGGGGATACAGCTATACAGCTGTAAAGTGTGTGTTGCAAGGAACATGGCCGGCCACCTTTTGGAGCTGCAGGTGGCCGGCCGGCCACCCCCCCTAGCCGGCCGGCTAGGGGTCAAAAAGTTCAAATTGAGTTAGTGGCCGGCCACCACAAAAAGATGGCCTCCCAGGTCCCCTCATCACAACCCTGTGGTTCGAATTTGGAAATTCTAAAACAGGAGAGAGAACAAGCCACTTCTAGGGAGGGGTCAAAAGGGTCAGGTGACATTAGTGGCCGGCCACCAACTTTTAGGATCCTCCCAAGTGTGTACATCACAAATATGTGGTTCAAAGTTCAAGAAAGAGGGCCCAGGTTGTTCAACATCAGCTCGGAAATGAGAAAAACGGGCGTCGGAGGGCGCCGAAGGAGCAAAAATTGGTTGTTGAAACAATTGTTGGCCTCCCACCCTTCAGTGACCTTCCTGGTGATGAAACAGAGGTACCTGCCAAAAATGAACAAAAACCGATGCAAAACGAATGCTCAGGGGCCAAAACGCGCAGTTCGGGGTCTCGAAAACGGGCTGTTAAGCACCGAAAGTGGCATTCGGCCACGAAGTGGGTTTCTCAGATCCCAGTGTCCCTCAAAAGGGAGTAGAAAGGAAGTATGCCAAAAATTAGAACAAACGGAGATGGTTAGGCGGTCCCGAACCGAGGCACACGGCCAACGGTCCCGAAAAACCGAAAACCAGACTCCGAAATGGGCAAAATGGCCTGCGGCCACAAAATGTAGCCCACGGCCACTGAGAGATGGTCTACGGGACCTCTCCCTCCCCTTGGGAAAAGAAACAGAGAAAACCGAGTCTGGTTCGCAAACCGAGGCAAGGCACAGAAGAGGGTTCGGAAGTCCGGAGGCAGGGCTCACGGCCGCGACTCTGAAACTTCTGAACGAGCACATCATGCAACATCACCAAGCGCTCAATCGGTGACGTCTGAGTCTTAAGGTCGGTCAAAAATGGGGTGTCTACAGTTAGCTTATCCATTCGGACCCTCCTTCGTGAGGGCATAATGTTGTAATAAGTGTGCGTGCGTGTGTGCATGTCTTTCAACCCCGCGTCTTTCTCCTTTTTATTTAATCGCTTTTGATGGTTAGATTAGGGACATTTTCAATTAGCATACTTTATGCTTGTATGTTTGCATCCATTCATTTGTATTGCATGCACTGAGGCTTGGCGCATCATTCAAACTGCATCGTTATTTCAATACTTCGATGAATATGTGTTTTATCGCATGTTGTGCAAATTGAATCATATGCCATATTAGTAGCTGAGCCTATTAATTGTATTATTGCATGTGTTGCATTAGACATCTTGTATAGTCAGGATCATGTATTTTTTTAACTAGTTTTTGATTTGGCTAGGAGTACTCGGTAAGTCTTTATGCTTTAGCACCCTTGTATGAGTGTGATTGCCATATTGCCATGTTTCACATGCTTGCGATGAGGTTATGTGCTTAAATGCTAAACTGCATGAATGCCTGCGGATGAAGGCTTGTTGTTTGATTGGAACAATTCAATAAATGTGTTGTTTTAAGCCCACTATGTTTGGTGGCAAATCATGTTTTATGCCCACTTGAGATGGCAAATCCACATCTTTTAAGCCCACTTGAGGGTGGCAAATTCAAACCATTTTCAAAAACAAACACGAGTTGAATTGTTCCAAGGCTTGCGACTAGTCTATACTTGCTTGTGTGCGTCACATAGTAAAGCTAGTCTAATAACCGGAATAAGAACATATAATGTTTATAAAAGAACATATCATGGTTAGTAGAGGTCGATCTTTTGATCGGGCGAGCGGGGGTGCTCATTTCAGGACCTTTCCCTTTCGTACCCAAGTTCCTGAGCAGAGGCAACTTTGGTGATGATGGACACGTGGCCTTTGGTACGAGTCAGGGTTTCCTAAATTTTTCCAAAATAAAATATTTAGGTGGCGACTCTGTATCTGGCAAAGCAGTCTAATTTTGGCATTATTTGATTTAAAATCGATTTTCCAAAAAGGTTTGTCAGATTTGGACTCTTTGGTGTTTATCAGTTTCACATTGCACTTGTAAGACTAGATTCAGAACAACAGGAGTCCGAACTATAAGGCCTTATTTTCAAACCCTTTCCGAAAGGCGGGGCACGGAAAAAGGCGAGTCCACAGTATGCGACCAGTAAAATAGGCTCATCGATACATCAGACCTGAGCGCATCCTTAAAGTGGAAGAAAAAGTCAACAAAATGATCGAAGCTGGGTTCATACGTGAAGTAAAATATCCGACATGGATATCAAGTATGGTCTCGGTAGTCAAGAAGAATGGACAGATTAGAATATGTGTTAACTTTCGAAATTTGAACGAAGCATGTCCCAAGGATGACTTTTCGCTTCCTATTATGGAATTAATGATAAACGCCACTGCCGGACACGAGGTGTTGTCTTTCATGGATGGGTGTTTAGGATACAACCAAATACGGATGGCACCTGAAGATGAATAGTTAACTACATTTCGTACCACAAAAGGCATCTATTATTATAAAGTGATGCCTTTCGGACTCAAGAACGTCGGTGCCACCTATCAACATGCCATGCAAAAGATCTTCGATGACATGCTCCATAAATTTGTTGAGTGCTATGTTAATGATTTGGTGGTCAAAACTAAGAAAAGAGAAAATCACCTAGAGGACCTTTGTACAGCCTTCAACCGGTTAAGAAAGTATGACTTAAAGATGAATCTACTCAAATGCGTATTTGGAGTCACGTCTGGAAAATTCCTCAGCTTTATTGTTCGACATAGAGGCATTGAGGTTGATCAGTCCAAAATTGATGTTATACAAAAAATGCCACCATCAAAAAACCTGAAGGAACTTAGAAGCCTCCAAGGTCACTTGGCATATATCTGCAGATTCATTGCAAACTTGGCAGGCCGTTGTCAACCTTTCAGTTGACTGATATTAGGACCATCTATTCAGGGGAAACCATTGATACTTTATATTGCGACTTAAGAAGAGTCTTTTGGAGCGATGCTGGCCCAAAATAACAAAGAAAATAACGAGCGAGCACTCTATTACTTGAGTCGTAGATTAACTAAAAATGAACTCAAGTACTCACCCATTGAGAAAATGTGTTTGGTGCTTGTTTTTGCCTCTAAAAAATTGGGACATTATTTCCAAGCCCATACAGTGCATCTCATTACAAGAGCCGACCCAATAAAGTATGTTATGTCTAAGCCCATCCTCTCAGGACGCTTAGCAAGATGGTCTCTCATCTTTAATGAATTTGAGATAATTTATATGCCAAGAAAAGCGATGAAAGGGTAGGCCCTTGTAGACTTCTTGGCCAACCATCCCATCCTTGTTGATTGGGAAATTTCTGAGGACTTCCCTAACGAAGATGTATTCTTCATAGAAGTTTTACAGCCTTGGATGATGTTCTTTGATGGGGCTACTAGGAAGGAAGGGGCAGGAGCATGTGCCATTTTTGTTTCACCACAGAAGCACATTTGGCCTTACTCATTTATTCTTGGCGAAAATTGCTCAAACAATGTTGCTGAGTACCAAGCCTTGATCATTGTTTTACAAATGGCAACAGAGCTAAAAATTATTAATCTAGATGTCT